>NC_044979.1:23915539-26578414 GCF_008728515.1 Papio anubis
TTCGTGTACTTCGTTCCAGTTACGTATTGCTATAAAATGGCTATATATTTTAAAATACTTTTTGTTATGAAAGTATATTTCTCAAGGCATAAAAATATACAAAACATGATTTAATGTAGCAGTTTATTAAGCTTGGTTGAGTTTTTAAATATTTAGACATTACTTACACAGCAAAATGTTGAAAGCACCTAATTTTTTTCCTGTGGGACATTTTAAGTTCGTTATCCAAATGATGCAACAGTGTCCAGCCATAGAGAATAAAATTGTTTGGAATATACAACATGGAGAAATCCTTATGATAAAGACAAAGAATAAAAAATGTAATGAATATAAATCAGAATATGTGTATAGGTGAAACATGCATATAGAAAGAAAGAAAGAAAATAGTTCTTAGGATGGGAACATTAGGGAATCTTTTCCACTTATTTTCAAGATATTTATATGATTATATTTAGCTCTATAATTACAGATTAAAAACAGGTTGCAACTCCATAAGTAACCTGTTTCCATACCATTACAGCAGCTGCCTGTGGAGAAGGGCTCGGAGCTGACAGGCTACTCGGCCTCATCTGCCTTCCTATCCAGCAGTGGCAGGATTTCCACATCTGCTTCCATGCATTGGCATGGTGGGAAGATGGCTGCAGAGAATAGACAGGTCAGATCAAATACCAGCAAGAGAAATATTTTAGGCCGGGCACAGTGGTCTATGCCTGTAATCCCAGCACTTTGGGAGGCCTAGGCAGGCGGATCACCTGAGGTCAGGAGTTTGAGATCAGCCTGGCCAACATGGTGAAACTCCGTCTCTACTAAAAACACAAAAAATTAGCCGGGTGTGATGGTGCGTGCCTGTAACCCTAGTTACTTGGGAGGCTGAGGCAGGAGAATTGCTTGAACCCAAGAGGTGGAGGTTGTCGTTACCCGAGATTGTGCCATCGTACAATTGCACTCCAGTCTGGGCAACAAGTGTGAGACTCTGTCTCCAAAGGAAAAAAAAAAAAAAGGGGGAAGAAAAAAAGAAAAAAAAATACCAGTTGTGAGAAATATTTTAAAGAACAAATCTAAAAAAGTGGGCAATTTAGCCCTCCAGGTGGATAATTCTAGGGAATTCTGGAGTTTAAGTCTGCATGCCTTTGGCTGGCACCCAGACTTAAATCCATTCAGTCATCCTGCCAGTGAAGCAAATAGACAAGTGAACAAGCCAGATCCAGCAAGAGTCAGTCACAGGGCTCCACAGGAGACCGTTAAGAGCCCTGAAAGATGAGCAGATATTAGGCAGGCAATGAAAAGAGGGCAAGGTGGGGTGGGTGATGGAGGGTAGTTCAAAGCCAAGGGGACAGCAGGTGCAAAGGCAGAGCCTAGGAGGGGTGCTGGACCTCTGAAGGTCTGCACGAGGCTCTGTGGGGCACAGCCTCGGAGAATTACCCTGATGACTGTCTGGACGGGACTGGAGGAGAGTAAAGGTGGAGGCAAGGGGATCAGCTAGTAGGCTGCTGAAATATTGAAAGAGAGAAAAGATGAGGGCTTGACTCAAGGCAGAACAGTGGGGATGGAGAGGCAATGAATTTGCAAAGTAACAGGTGACGGAATCAGCAGGACTTCGTAACCATCAGAAGAAGGAAAGTCAAGGGTGATCATCAAGATGCTGGCTAGACATCTGGGTGCACTGGTGGGGCCAACATTGCCAAACAAGTGTCTAGAGACAAACGAGTACTTGGTATTCATTCGTATTTTAGATAGAAAACTGCCTGCCCCTTTCCCATATGCTAATCCACGGACATCGATTGTGTTTTTATTTACATTTTATGGTTACATAGGGTAAGCTCTATAGTTAATAATCAGAGAAAGAAGTCACACCAGGGAAGGAATTCCAAGCCTCTTTAGAAACAATCTTTTGTCATAAATATCCAGAGGCATTTATGAATAAATACTGACCCCCAGTGTCTAGGTACAGAAACAAAAATTTAAAAAACTATGTAAAATACCAAGACTCCTGGGAGAGTACCTGAAATTCCTGCTGCACGTAACATTCCCTGCAATCCAATCCCAGGATCCTTGCGGGCATCCTCAGAGATAAAAATACTGACTGGCTAACCTATGACCAGCAGCTGTCTGGAGAACTCTAACGAGTATTCTACAGAATGAGTGTCGGGATGGATTACATGGCCTCAGTCGTGGTGCAGAGCTATGTGTTGGCCTTTGCCCCCTCTGCTTCAGAGGTTACATATGTGAAAGTCTAGGTTCAATTACTCCAAAGAGTCTTCCCACTAGGGGTAGATTTTATGCAATTAATCTGACTAATACAAACTCCAGCTCTGTCTGATTCCCCAACCAGTTCAACACGACATCCAGATAATTTTCCTCTAAGGCGGATACAAGGCAGTGTGGTTGGGCAGACTTTCCCTTTTCAATACTGTGTGGTTAGGGTTAAGTTCACGAGATTTTTAAATTTTTTTTATTTTTTGAATTGGAGTTTTGCCCTGTCGCCCAGGCTGGAGTGCAGTGGCGCGATCTCAGCTCACTGCAACCTCCGTCTCCTGGGTTTAAGCGATTCTCCTGCCTCAGCCTCCTGAGTAGCTGGGATTACAGGCACGTGCCACCACATCTGGCTAATTTTTGTATTTTTAGTAGAGACAGGGTTTCACCATGTTGGTCAGGCTGGTCTTGAACTCCTGACCTCATGATCTGCCCGCCTCAGCCTCCCAAAGTGCTGGGATTGCAGGTGTGAGCCACTGCACCCAGCCAAGTTCACAAGAAATTTTTGAGTAAATGCTCTGCAGCAAAATACTCCTTCAGCCGGAGTGGCTTCATCCTGAGAGAGAAAGTGGCCCTCTATCATCTTGGCCAAGAGTTGCTATAGTTTGCTATCAGATGGCATCTATTTTTTGTAAACTAGAAAATAGGCATAGACTCTTTGAAAATATGCTTATGTCACTGTCCCATTCTGGACTACATGGAGGTTTTTTAAAACTTGGCTTTATAAAGAATTAAATTTATAGGTCAGGTAATGAGGCTGTCTTGATAAGGTAGAGCCTCCTTCATGAAAATAAGACATTTTTCCTGAATCTTGTTTTTTTAAAAACCAAATAGACTTCAGTTTAAATAGCCAACTATGACATGATCAAAGGCAAATTTTTAATGCCAACAGAATCCATTCGACTCTGTTGAGAGCAGCAAGAAGCATGCCTGACAGGCCATTGACCTTCAGCAGTCTTGATCCAAGGGTGTGTGGAAGAGTAGAAATCATAACTACTTTAGTGTCACATGGAATCAAGCTGAACCATGACAGCGAGCTAAGTGACACAAGGGACACTTGGGAGGTGGCTGCTATAAGGAGCTAAAATCCAAGGAAATGGAGGCCCAGAGATTAAGGTCAAGAGCCAAATGTTGGCACCAAGAAGGGATATCACCCAAAGGTACTAAGGAGAATAAATAGAAGGTTCTGCATCAAGAGAAAGTAATTCCATTACTATTTGTTAACTGCAAGGTGATGGCAATCATAGTCGCCTTTCAGATTTGTTGTTTCAGCACACAAGCTCATTGCTGGTCTGATGCAAGCTGTAGCCTCAAAGGTAATAGAAACAAAATAAGCATACAATTTGTTTCTTGACAAGATAATACAGACTTAAGAAGTCTTTCTCTTGGGCCAGGTGTGGTGGCTCACGCCTGTAATCCCAGCACTTTGGGAGGCCGAGGCGGGTGAATCACTTGAGGTCAGGAGTTTGAGACCAGCCTGGTCAACATGGTGAAACTCCATCTTTAATAAAAATACAAAAATTAGCCAAGCATGGTGGCGGGCACCTGTAATCCCAGCTACTCGGGAGGCTGAGGCACAAGAATCACTTGAACCTGGGGAAGCGAAGGTTGCAGTGAGCCAAGATCATGCCATTGCAGTCCAACCTGGGCGACAGAGCGAGACCCTGTCTCAAAAGAAGAAAAAAAAAAAAAAAAAAAGAAGAAGAAGGCTTTCTCTTATCTTTCTCTTAACAAAGACTGAGGTTTCAAAAATAAAAAGTCAAAAACCAGGCACCTCACTCAGAATAACGAGACATATTTTAATGACTATACTGAACACAACATTGTTAAACTTATCAATTTTTTCTTGTCACTTTATTTTTTCTAGTTCTTTAAAAAAATTTCAAACCTACAGAAATGCTGAGATGATAGTAGAATGATACATTACAAATCATTTCCTCAATTCACCAACTATGACATTTACTATACAGTAATATGCCATGGTCATGTGCTGTTTCGGTCAACAGCGGACTGCATATAAGATATAAGATTATAATGGGGCTGAAAAATTCCTGTTGTGCAGTGACTTATAGCTGTTCTAAGGTCATAGCATGAGTCATTACTCATGCGTTTGTAGTGATGTTGGTGTAAACAAACCTAGTGCACTGCCAGTCATACAAAAGCTTAGCACATACAATGATGTACAGTATGTAATACCCGAAAATGATAATAAATGGCTGATAGTGCTTTTTGTATTTACTATACTATACTTTTTCTTATCGTTTTAGAATATACTCCTTCTACTTATTAAAAAAATTAGTTAACTTTAAGACAGCTTCAGGCAAATCCTTCAGGTAATATTCCAGAAGAAGGCATTGTTAACATGGAAGATGACAGCTCCCTGCATGTTGGTGCCCCTGAAGATCCTCCAGTGGAATTAGATGTGGAGGTGGAAGACAGAGATACTGATGATCCTGACCCTGTGTAGGCCTGGGCTAATGTGGTATTTGTGTCTTAGCTTTTAACAAGAAAGTTTAAAAGGTAAAAAAATAAAAATAAAAAATTTAAAATGTAGAAAGAAGCTTATAGCCGGGCACAGTAGCTCACATCTGTAATCTCAACACTTTGGGAGGCCGAGGTGGGCGGATCACTTGAGTCCATGAGTTTGAGACCAGCCTGGGCAACATGGTGAAACCCGTCTCTACTAAAAATACAAAATATTAGTCAAACATGGTGTGGCATGCCTGTAATCCCAGTTACTCGGGAGCTAAGGCAGGAGGGTAACTTGAACCCAGGAAGCAGAGGCTGCAGTGAGCCAAGATCACACCACTGCACTCCAGCCTGGGAGAAAGAGCGAAACTCTATCTCAAAAAAAAAAAAAAAAAAAGCTTTTAATGGTATAAAGAAAATATTTTCATGCAGTTAAATAAGGTTTCTGTTTTAATGTGTTATTACAAAAGTCAGAAGATCTTGAAATATTAAAAACTTTTTAAAAGTTACAGTAAGCTCAGGTTAATTTATTATTGAAGAAAGACAATGTTTTAAATAAATTTAGTGTAGACAAAGTGTATGGTGTTTATGAAGTCTACTGTAGTGTCCTAAGCCTTCATGTTCACTCACCACTCACTCACTGACTCACCCAGAGCAACTTCCATTCCCACAAGTTCTATTCATGGTAAGTGCTCTATGCAAATGTGCCACTTTTTAATCTTTTATAACGTATTTTCACTGTACCTTTTCTATGTTTAGATATGTTTGGACACACAAATACTTACCATTGTATTACAATTGCCTGTATTCAGTACAGTAACATGCTGCACAAGTCTTCAGTGTAGAAGCAATAGGCTAAACCATATTTTTTTGTGTTTGTGTAGTATACTCCATGATGTTCACACGATGACAAAACCATCTAAGAATCCATTTCTCAGAACAAGTCCCGTTGCTAAGTGACCAATGACTGGTGTTTGCTTTCTGTCTCTCTCTAAAAATATAGAAACACTGTGTTGGCTGAGCCATTTACAAATGACTTACTGACATCAGGATGCCTTATCCTTAAATTTTTCAGCAGCTTCTCTTAAGAACAAGGCACCATACCATTGCTATACCTAATAAATGTAATATTTATTATCACCTAATACAGAGACAGATTTTTTTTTTTTGGTGGAGGAGTGATGGAGTCTCCCTCTATCACCCAGGCTGGAGTGCAGTGGCATGATCTCAGCTCACTGCAACGTCCACCTCCCGGGTTCAAGCGATTCTCCTGCCTCAGCCTCCCAAGTAGTTGGGATTATAGGCACCCGCCACCATGCCTCGTTAATTTTCATATATTTAGTAGAGACGGGGTTTCACCATGTTGACCATGCTGGTCTTGAACTCCTAACCTTAAGTGATCCGCCTGCCTTGGCCTCCCAAAGTGTTGGGATTACAGGCATGAGCCACTGCGTCCAGCCTACATAGACACGTATTTAAATTTTCCCAAGTGCCCCAGAATGTTCTTTGTGTTTACAAGCTAAAGACCCAATTAAAGTTCATGAATTACATTTCACTATTATGTCCCTATAGTGTCATTTAATCTGAAACTGTCCCTTCATATTTTTGTGTTTATTTCTTGGCCTTGATAGTTTTTAAAAATCCGAATCAGTTGTCTTTTAGGGTATCCTGTATTTTGAATATGTCATATTGCTTTCTCATTATCAGATTTAAAGTTTTTGGGAAGATGACTAAGTGATAGGTACTTCGCACTGATTTATACAAGGACATGCATAAAAATCACATACTATCTATTTGACCCATCCACTGGAGATTTTAAGGTTAATCCCTTGGTTGCAGTAGTGTCTAAAGGATCTCTCCATTGTGAAGATACATTTTTTCTTTGTAATTAATACGTTTATTATGACTTGAGACTATGCGAATGTTCAGTTCTCTAAAAGCCCAGTGGTTTTAGCATCCAATAATAATCCTTGCTTGGATCCGTTATTAACGATGGAAGCTGGTAATCTTCTGTAAAGAAACAGTATGTATTTTTGTCTCTTTTTCTCTCCCCACCTTTAAAAGAATACCTTTATAGTCGTAGGCACTATTTTTGAATTCAATGTTCTATAATTCATTACCATCATTCTTTTTCTAAGTTTAAATTGCCCCAGATTTGGTCCTTCAAGCAAATGTCTGTGTCTCATCAGTCTTGTAACATCTTGATGAGTCAGAAAAGACAAAAGTGCTCAAAGTTCACCTTATGCTTCATCTGCCTCAAACCTGGAAGCAGGCATTTCCTCAAACATCCCTGCTTCTGTGGAATAGTGTTTAGGAACCAAGACTGAAGGAATTCAGTGTGTTCGTTGTTTCTGGGTTATTGTTTCTAGGCCCTTTCAGAGGACAGAGCCAGAGTTAGTAGGGAGGGGCTTGGGGGAAAGAGCAGCCTTCAAGATTCCTGCATCAGAAATTCTGGACACACTGTTAACAATGCAAAGGAAAGAGGTTCACTAGGCGATCCTAAGGCTGGAGTACTGGAGTTGTTAACTAATTTTAAGTGACATTTAAAAAAATGTCTTGGCCGGGCGCGGTGGCTCATGCCTGTAATCCCAGCACTTGGAGAGGCCGAGGCGGGCGGATCACAAGGTCAGGAGATAGAGACCATCCTGGCTAACATGGTGAAACCCCGTCTCTACTAAAAATACAAAAAATTAGCCGCGTGTGGTGGTGGGCGCCTGTAAATACCAGCTACTCGGGAGGCTAAGGCAGGAGAATGGAGTAAACCTGGGAGGCGGAGCTTGCAGTGAGCCGAGATTGCGTCACTGCACTCCCGCCTGGGCAAAAGTGCGAGACTGTCTCAAAAACAAACAAACAAACAAAAAACAAAAAAAAAAGTCTCCTCTGTTCACATTTATTTTTTCAGCCAAGATCTCAAAAACAGTAAGACCAAGTTGTATCACAGAGTATCAGCAAAAATCATCCTTTTCTTGAGAAGCCTGCGAGATTCCAAAGTGACTGGATATGAGAGTTGCTTTGTGTGCGGAAGCACATCATGCTGCCAGAAGGTTCCCTGGAAGAAGACACCTAGATGCAGGACAATGGAAGAATCCAGCTCTAGGATCTTGAGGTACATTAAGACATGGTCACCACTTGGGCTGGAAAACTCAGAGGCCAGTTCCAGAGATGATGCTATTCAAAAATGGTATGAGTTGCAGCCAAGCCATAGGTTTGGAACTCTAGGAACATCTGGTAGTTGCATTCTTGACCCTGATATTTGAATTCTAGAGTATTACACCACTAAAATGAAGGGGCTACACTAGAGAAACCAATAGTAGATAATAAATGTAAAGCATCCACATTCTGTGTCCTTATACATCACAGATGTGGCCAGCTGTAGGCAAAGCAGGTTCATCTTTTCAGCCATCTTCTTTGGCTAATCTTTAAAAGTCTTGCACTAATAATCAAATGGAGACAAAGTAGTAGCAAAAATACTTTCAAGTTAGTATTCTTCAAATGCCAATTGTACTATAAAGTAGATACAAATAAACGAATCCACCAATGAAAAACCATGGAAAAAATGGTAAATATCTATAACAGGTATTATAGCTACAAATGTTTTACATGACTTTATCATTGAAATATATGTGACCTGCTTTGAAACAGAGTCAACGGCTTAAATAAATGATGACTTACATACCCACAGCATCTAAAAACATAGTGTGGAAGAGTATCATTAAGACAGATAAGCAATCAATCGTGTCATGGCCTACCCTGACTGCTCTGCGCTACATACCATAATCTTTTGCCCTCAATGAACAACAAATTTATGTCACAAGCCCCAATATACCATTCCCTCTGCTCATGTGAATAAAGTTCCACGCACTGTATTCTACCTTCCCTGCTTCATGCTTCAGCATATAGAAAATCACGAGTGTCTGCTGTGTTGAAATAAGTGCAACTGTTACAGGAAGGCATGAGTCAGACTCGTTTAGAAGCCTACCTAAAATTCACCAAACACATGGAGACACTTTGGGGATGCCATTTTCAGTCACTTTATTGTCAGGAACTTTATTTTTAAACTAATTACAGGTACCCAAACATTGAAGTTCGAAAAATTAAAACAAACCAAAATGAGAACCTCAACAGCCATAGTTGTCTATCTGCTGCTTATTCTTGTGGCCAAAGAGGAATTCTACTAAATGTCAAATGAAGGATGTCGCTAAACTAGAAGACAAGTTAAAGGGCCTTGTTGTCATTTCTGCCATTGTGGTGGCAGTTGCTGGCTTTCTTGGAGAAATATATCTGTGACTTTCTCATTTAATGGGCCTCTGGCCTTAATTATCAAAGCATCCCTTTTCCTAGAGGAAAAGACTAGTAATAAATACATATGGTATATTATCTAATATCTCTTATTGTCACCCCAGAAAATCTTACTAAATATAAAAGTGAACTACTGATTGGAATAGTGCCTGTCAATGGTGACTCAGAAATGATTTCTTGGATGATAAATACCTTTAACTTCATCTCTACTTGTTGCTCTCCCATCTCAGAAACAGATGACCTTCATTAAACCCCACGAGTTACTAGTTTAGTGACTGACTAGGGGGCTAGCAGGAAAGCTAACTCATAAGGCTGTGACATAAGCACTGAGGCATCCTAAAGCCTTATCTGGGTCACAATAAGTTACCTAGTTACCTATACAAACTCTACTCCACAGCCTAGCTCTGGAAAATCGGGGAAAAAGAGAGAGAGTTCAGCACCCATAACACACTCCTATGCCACTTCTTTTGCATTTCTTCTTAGCCAACAGTTGGGAGAGACTATTTTTTAGCTTGTTTCACTTTTCCTTGATCTTCTACTTTCTTAATGGCTGCTTGGATCGCCTCTTGGTCACCCAGGAACTGATGAGGCCCAACAGCACGCAGGTTTTCATCCAGTTCCAGAAGAATGGGGACTCCAGTAGGAAGAGTAATGTTGATGATGTCTTCATCTGAGATACCTGTTGATCAGGACAGGAAGAGACTAGGTGTTAAAAGACAACTCAGGAGGAAGTTCTGTTTAATTACATAACTGCACTTTAATCCCATTTAACTGTGTGCCTGAAATATGCAGGTACTGAGGGATTCCAGCTATAATTCCTGGAAGCCAGGAACTTTCCAGAAATTACAAGAAAAAAAGGCTTAGAGATTCACAGCAAGTGCTACATCAGGACAGTAGATACCTTTTGGGACAATCTGTTCCTGTTTCCTACCTAAATCTGAAAGGAAGGAAAATTATTTTCTCTATGCCCACATTTGTGTTACTAGTTTTCCAAAGAATCAGGTAATCTCAAAAAATCAGAAAGTGAACCAGGAGCGTTTTCTGTGTTTCTCCTTTTATGTGTTGTACCCAGGCTGGTACTAAAATTAGGATTTTTCGCTAATCTCTAAATCTAGTTCACTTGATTAGAATGTGTTTGGTTTTCCCACACTAAGTGAGCTTGCAATACCCAGAGCTAGATCCAGTCCAGCAGGAATGCTTTCCTAGGTGCTTAGAAAGCACAGTCAAGGGGAATCACGAAGGGATTTTACAGCATGCCTGTGAACACGGTTCGCTCTCCTGTGGTCCCTAAACATTCCAGCTGCTAAAAAAGGAAGGTATATATAATACACAAACCACCTTTAGTCCTTTTTAAAGTACAACCAAATTACAGATAATTCAACTTGGACCAGAAGAGCGGTAGTTGTAGTAGAAGTGGTAGTAATAATATTTTTTATCATTACAAGCACTTTTAACAAGAAACAGCAAACGTATCCTGAGTACATATTTCATGCCAGGTACTCTTTTAAGCATTTTGTATGTATTAACTCATTTAATCATCATTGCAATCCTATGACGATATATTATTTCTCCATGTGACAAGTTCTGGCACAGAGAGGTTAAGTAAACAATGATCACACAGATAGTAAATGGCACAGCCTGGATTCAAACCCAGGGGTCTGTACCTACTGTGTAATGTAACGCCTCTCAAGTTTCTCTGATTTCAAAGTGAGCAAAGGGAAGGCCTGAGAAAGAGATGAAGTTCAACAAACTAAAAGACAACTGAAAGTATTCAAATTATCTACTTTAAAAATACTCCTTTATTAATTACATAGACTTCTAAATGCTAACCATATGCATCCTGTTCTATCTTAACAGAAAGGACCTAGCTGGAACAAGTTCAGGGGAGTCCAAGGGTTTGTCTTTACTTGAGGGTGGCAGAATAAGTTGTTATCAGTTAGCAATCAATGCACCTTTTCATTTTAGTTAGCCATTGGTCCTAACTGTGAGCACCAGCCAAAGAGTCACAGAATTGTAGCACTGGATCCTTACTGCTGGGCTGGCTCTTTATTAGAATTTCATGTCAAGGCCTAGAAGAGCTACCTAATAACTCGTATACACAAACTATCCACACTCAAACAACTACGAAAATGGAAAGGATCTTAACTTGGAAGACACAGTCTCTTCCAAGTAAGTGTACTGTCCCATCACCTCCCCCGCCAGTCCCCCTGCAATGTCCTATGCAATTTTAGGCAAGTAACTTCTCTGGACCTCCAATTCTCCTGTCAATTAAAAGAAAGAACAAACGAAAAACACACACTCTTCCTTTGCCAGCATTTTAAAGGGTTGTGGGATAAAAGGGGTAGCTTAAAAGAGAACATACATGAAAAAAAGGTAGCACAATAAGTCTCTCTTCTTTCTCTATTAGGAATTCCCTTCTAGGTAGAAGATTTAAAGAGAAGGTTACTAAGATACTCCTTTGCCCTGCCAAGCCCCCACCCTCACACTGCAACCTTACAGAAGATTACCATCACAAACTACAGCTGCTGAGAACAAATCTATTCAGACCAGACCGCTAGCTGTTTAGCAGGGAGATGACTGCTCTAGATTCTTAGCACCTTCCGGCTCCATCAGGTCAGAAATGTCAGCTAGCTGCACAACAGCCACCACATACATCCCTCGGAAAGAGCAGGAGGGGAAGTCAACAGCCTGTCGTTTGGAGTCAGGTGACCACTGAGCCTTTCAAATCCAACAGTACTCACTCCCAAATCCAGGGGAAGCTCTGGAGGTCTCGAAACCTAACTCATTCACTAACTAGTAACTGAGGGCTCTTTATGTTCTTAGTACTCTGTGGCAGAACATGTGCGAGTGACCTTGGCCAAGATTTTACCTTTTATAAAATGAGAGAAGATAATCTCTCTAGCACCAACATTCCTTTATTTTATTCTTAATGGTTAAGAAAAGCAGAGGCACCTTGAGACACAAGAGCATGAGGACACTGAGTACTGTTTATATTCATCTACTGTGCAAGGACCATGCTTTATCTATTTCCAGAGTCTGTAAGCATATTGCTCACTAAATTGGAGAGAAAAATGGATTTTATGGATTTCTCCAAATAATCTAAATTCTAAAAATTAATTTGTTAAAAGATAACAAAAGTGACAAAAGTGACCATGTTTGACTAAAGTTTACCAGGAGAAGCAGAAACTATGGGTGTACGTATCTATCAGCATCTCGGATTCACCACTCATAGATGTGTGCCTTTGCAGTGTCACCAACTATTAATCTTAAGCTCTTGAATCCAGGACTTTATTGTAGAATGACTGAACATTCTACTTCTATTCAACATTGTATTTAAGATTCTAGCCAAGGCAACTAGGCAAGACAATGAAATTAAAGGCACCCAGATTGGAAAGGACAAAGTAAAACTATCTCTATTTGCCAAAGGTATGATCCCACCAATAACCTGTTAGAACTAATAAATTCAGCAAGGCTGCAGGATACAAGAACAATACAGAAAAGGAAATTGGGTTTTTAATACAGTAGCAATAAGCAACATGAAAGATTAAGTAAACAATTCTATTTATAATAACATCAAAAAGAATAAAATGCTAAAAATAAATTTAACCCGAAAAGTACAAAACTATACTCTGACTACTACAACACAGTGTTCAAATTAAAGAAAACCTAAATATGTATTTATGGATTAGAAGACGTAACACGTATCAAGAGGGCAGCAATCCCTAAATTAACATACAGATTCAATACAATCCTATCAAGAATCTCAGTGGACTTTTTTGTATAAATTGACAAACTGATCTTAAAGTTCATATGGAAATCTAAGGTACTCAGAATAGCCAAAACAATATTGAAAAAGAAGAAAAAACCAAGGGACTCATAGTTCCTGATTTCAAAACTTACTACAAAGCTATAGCAATCAAGATAGACACAGATCAATGAAACAGAATTGGGAACCCAAAATAAACCCTCATATTTTTTATCAATAGATTTCCAACAAGTGTGCCAAGGTGATGAAATGCATAAAGAATAATCTTTTCAACAAATAGTACTGGGATAACTGTATATCCACATGTAAAAGAATGAAGTTGGATCCCTAATTCACACTTTATAAAAAAATTAACTCAAAATGAATCAAAGACTTAGAGTCAAAAGCTAAAATTGTAAAAAATTTTTTAGAAAAGAAGCCATAGGAGTAAAGTCTTCATGACCTTGAGTTAATTAATAGTTTCTTAGATATGACACCAAAAGCATACACAAGAAAAAAAAATAAACTGGCTATATAAAAATTTAAAAATGTTTGTGCTTCAAGGGACACTATTAAGAACATAAAAAGGCAACCCAGAGAATGGGAGAAAAATTTGTATAGCATATATAATCTAGATACAAGTTCCTTATCAGATATAAGAACTGCCTCCAATAATAAAAAGACAAATGATCAAATTTTAAAATGGGCAAAAGGTTTGAACAACCATTTCTCCAAAGATATACAAATGGTCAATAAGCACATAAAAATAGGCTTAATATTACTAGCTATCAAGGAAATGCAAATCAAAACCACAATGAGATACTACTTTGTACCCACTAGGATGGCAACAATAAAAAGTCAGATTATAAACAAGTGTGAGTAAGCATGTGGAGAAACTGGAGTCATAATACACTGTAAAATCAGGTATGCAAAAGGCTATAGCCTCTTTGGAAAACAGTCTGGCAATTCCTTTTGTTACACACACATCTACCATATGACCCAGCAATTCCACTACTAAGCATATACCCAAGAGAAATGAAACATGAGTCTACATAAAACTTGTATACAAACCTTCATAGCAGCATTAATCATAATAGCCAAAAAGTGAACACAACACAAATGTCCATTAGCTAATGAACAGATAAATTAAATGTGGTATATCCATACAATAGAATATTATTTGGCAATGAAAAGGAATGAAGTACTGATGCAAACCACAATAAGGTTCTTGGAAGAACCTTGAAAGCATGATGCTACTAAATAAAAGAAGTCAGTCACAAAGGACCACTTATTGCATGAGTTCATTTATATGTAATGTCCACAACAGGCGAATCTATAGTGACAGAAAGTAGATTAGTGGTTGCCCAGGGCTGGGTGGAATAGGGGAGGGACTGAGGGGACAGTAACAGCTAAGGGGTGCTGGGTTTCTTTTTAGGGTAGTGAAAATGTTCCAATACTGATTGTGGTAATGGAGTTACAATTTTGTGAATACACTAAAAGTCATTTAACTGCATACTTTAAATGGCAAATTGCATGGTATGTGAATTATAATGCAATAAAGATGTTAAAAAATAGTAAACAGGGCCCAGTGCGATGGTTCACGCCTCTAATTCCAGCACTTTGGGAGGCCAAGGTGGGTGGATCACCTGAGGTCAGGAGTTCAAGACCAGCCTGGCCAACATGGCGAAACCCCGACTCTACCAAAAATACAAAAATTAGCCAGGCATAGTGGTGCACGCCTGTAATCCCAGCTACTCGGGAGGCTGAGGCAGGAGAATTGCTTGATCCTGGGAGAAAGAGGTTGCAGTGAACCAAGATTGCACTCTAGTCTGGGTGACAGAGCAAGACTCTGTCTTTAAAAAAAAAAAAAAAAAGTAAACAGATCCAGAGAGGTTAAATAAACCTGCTCTAGTCACAGGACTATTGAGGCAGTAAAAATGGACTTTTTAAACTACCAAATCCCCAGGATTTAAACCCTGGTCAGGTGACTTATCCATGGTTATTTCCACGACTACCGAGGAGGAGAGAGAAGAATGTTTCTATGAATGCTCTACCCTTGTGAAAGGCTGGGTCCTAACTGGACATCTGCTGATGCATCCAGTGTTCCCATGACTGGTAAAGAGAATGAGTAAGTTTGTCTGATCCCCAGCTAACACACTGCAATCATGATGGGCCACGTTTAGGAGTTGTTGTCTGTGACTTTAGAAACAAGTTCCGGGTCTTCAGCAAGGGGCTGGGGCATACATGGGATTCACTTGTTTGCCCATGGCCTCAGATCTAACCAGATCCACCAGGTCCCCTCTTTAACAGCGGCACTCTCAAGTTTGGTCCCTTTTATGTGGGACCAAATTAAAGAGCCAAATAAACAAAGGCCACCGAAACTATAATATTTCAACTACAAAGGAAGGAGAGTTTGACAAAAATAGTAATGTTTCCAATAAATAAATAAAATCAACATTCCACTTTAATGACTACTCAAGCCATTCACACAGCAGACTAATTACTTACAAATATTTAAAATACTCAGACTGGTTAATAATCAGTCAATGAGACTTAAGTGACTAAAATTTTAAAACAGCAGATTAGGAAAAACCACAGTGAAGCCATTACTCATTACTCAATTTTGGCATAAGTTACATTCAACGTCCTAAGAAAGTTAAGCAGGCAGAGCTCCTAAGGCCAGAATAATGCATCTGAACTATATTAAACCAAACTGAATTAGTGCTATCTTATATAATATCCTATTATAAACTCATTCACTGGAACATTATAGGAAAGTTAAAAATGAGTGGCTAGATATCACATCCCTCGATAACTGGCTCAGATTTTTCCACAGTTCTATGGTCGTCTCTCATTATAAGTGGGGGATTTGTTCCAGGACTGCACGTGTACCAAAATCCACTCACACTCAAGGCTGGAAGTCAGCCCTACGTCTACACAGGTTTCACATCTAGCAAGTGTGGTATTTTTGATCCAAGTTTTGTTGGAAGAAAACCCATGTATAAGTGAACCTATGCAGTTCAAATCCATATTGTTCCAGGGTCGGCTATAAAGGGAACCACCACTGAGTTCTCACCCTGTACCGACCCCTCTCCGCAGTGGTGTGGAGTTAAATACAGTTGTCATTACTTAGTGGACCATATTACTAAATAATTTCTGGACTCTAGCAGCCAAACCATAGCAGTGTTACTTACAGTTGAACAAACATTTACTAAATTCTTGCAGTGGGCAAGGCACTGTGTTCTACAGTAATGTGTGGAGGAGCAGGTGCAGGGCGAGAACTCAGTGGTGTTTCCCTTTACAGCTACCCCTGTCTTTAAGGGTCTGCCATTGCCTTTAAGTCTTGAATCTTCATGTAGAAGCACCTCGGAGCTAACTGCAGTCAATTTAAATAATGGGATATTTTAAGGAAGAAATAATGAAAGTTTGGGATAATAAGTCCAGGAAGTAACTCAAGGTCAAAATTGGGGAGAAAGTCAAACAACTTTATTTTCTGCATAGAGGACTAACTTCAGGAAGTCAAATTTGCACCTACCAACCCTCTCCCCTAAGTCACCATAGCAGGAACAGGAACCAAAGACAAACTGTTATGTACACTGTACATCTACCAAAGCACCTCCTGGTAGAGGTGCTTGTGCAAATGCTCACTTTCCCCACCAGGATTATAAATTCCTTGAGAACAGGAACAATGTTTGATCCATTTCTGTATCACCCATGTTGTTAGAACACAGAGCCTTACCCACTGCAAGATTTAGTAAATGTTTGTTCAACTATAAGTAACACTTTTATGGTTTGGCTGCTAGGGTCCAGAAATTATTTAGTAATATGATCCACTAAGTAATTACAACTGTATTTATTATGTGAATCTACTTTTTACATGTAACTAAAGGCTATAAGGAATAAAATGTTAGGCTGGGTGTGGTGGCTCACGCTTGTAATCCCAGCACTTTGGGAGGCAGAGGCAGGCGATCACGAGGTCATGAGATCGAGACCATCCTGGCTAACACAGTGAAACCCCGTATCTACTAAAAATACAAAAACAAAATTAGCTGGGCGTGGTGGTGGGTACTTGGGAGGCTGAGGTGGGAAAATGGCGTGAACCCGGGAGGCGGAGCTCGCAGTGAGCCGAGATCACGCCACTGCACTCCAACCTGGGTGACAGAGACAGACTCCATCTCAAAAAAAAAAAAAAAAAAAAGAACAAAATGTTAATTAAAAATCCTAAAACATAAAGCCTATATATGAAAACACCCTAAGGACTTTGTCAGAGGTGCAGTATAGACAAATTGCAGAAAGAGGTTAAAAGCTCCACAAAAGGATCCTGAGTCTCATTCACATATAGGTGCAGTATCCCTTGTACCAAGAACAAGATCTGATGTAGTGAACCCTAGGTGCATACCTGAACTGAATAAATTCTAACTCTCTGGGTTTTCAAATTAAATCTAGTCTTTTACTGTTGAAGCCTTGATTAAATATTGTGCTCCCCATGACCTTACCAAGAAAAAAAAGGAGAATTAAAAGAATCTTAGCCTCGAAGAAAAAGCTGTTGACATCTAGTGCCAATAAAATAAACAATTCAAATTAAATGGCTTTATATGTTCTTCGATTTTCTCCAAAGTGTTCAAAATCTTTGAATTTTAGAAAACAGAAGAGATGGACAGAGAGACAGAAAGATTTGCTACAGGACGAAAAAGAAAGAAGAAACCCCAATTCTGTAGTGCATACGCTTTGGAATTGGAAAAAAAAAAGGGAAACAACTCCAGTCAATTCATTCATTAAATAAGGTGCGACCCACTCGTTCCTCACTTCCCTCTCCTGGTCAGGTAAGTCACAATTCAAACCCTACTGACAAACAATCTGTGATAAGAGTTCTGTATTCCTTTATGGCCAATACGAGCTGAAACAAGAGATTCTGAATCTCATAGATGATCTACCTATTTTTAATTTTAATTATTTAAGATCTGAATACTATATATGTAAAGATGAGCTAGGGTGATTTGAATATTATAACACGATAAAATAACAGACTAATTTAGAATAAGGCAGAGAGAAGAATCCATTCTACGTTTAATTTTATAGTTAAAATAGCCTATAATGTTTAAAAAATAAAGGGTTCTACAAATCAATTATTATAAAAGAAAGCTTAGCCACAGCAATAGGCAACTACTTGCCTCACAGAAGAGAGGCCTGAATTGGCTGCTTCTGAAAATATCACACTAAAATGCCAAAGGTGACCAACTCATCAGTCCCTGTCCCCACAGCTAGTCCCAGCTGACCATTCCTCTCTGAGTGTCTAATTTTATTTCACCACTTCTGTGCCTTGCTATATATGCAGCTGCACACAGGTCTTCAGGGATCAAGTCTGTCTTGCATGAGCGTCTTGTGTGTCACTCTTACTCCAAACTTGAAACTGCCTCGTCCTGTGCTTGAACCCAGACTAAACAATCCATTTCCTCTGGCGAGATGCAGACTACATCCAGTGTTTCATTTTGGTACCTGGCTTTTCCTTTGATGCTCGCCAGCAGGAAACAAACAGGAAGTGACTATGCCAACCACAGAGAATGAAACACATGCCTGTCTGGAACGCTACAGTACAGGATGCTTTCAGATACTTAGGTTGACATTAGATGTTTTCATGGTGGCGCTTTGTGAGAAGTGTGTCTGAACCAGTCAGAAGTGGGCCCTGCTTTTTAACCTGGACTTATGAGCACAATCATAGGTAATTATATTTCTAAAAGCCAGTAAAGCAGTCCCTTAAGTAGGCATTTTTTTACTATATAATATTCTGTATGTCTTGTTTTGACTTCTTTCTTCTGAAAGTATTAACTACCATCAGATTAAAAGTAAAGCAATCTCAAAAGCATATACAATTTATGAGCAGAGATATTATATAAATAAGTCATTTGACAGGGGAAGGGTCATCCCCATCAGCCAAGAAGCCTGTCTTAGGTACTGACATGTGGTTTCCATGTTTGCAATTCTCATACAAGAGTGTTATCTAGTTCCGAATCAGTATCACTTGCCTCTCAGTGTACCATTCATCTGTGTTGACTCCAGGAGGTCCTTGTTGACCTGCTCCTAGACTAGGTTGTTACAAGAAGAAAAAGGAGGGGATGGAAGGCCCAATTAAGGCTAACGAAATTGATGATAATAAGCAGAGATAGCTCTGGGATAAAAAAATTAAAAAACTTTATTAGAGGAGTTTTCAACCTGTAACAATAGCAAGATTCTCAAACAAAACTTCATGGTCCAGCAACTTAAACATAACTTCTCATGAAGAAGGACTTTAAAAGGCAGTTCCCTATAATGACCATGATTTAGGTGCTAAATAAAGTCAGAACCAGATGGCTCCTGAAGCCTCGAGAAAGCATAACAAATGCCCTCCAGGTTAGTTTTCAAAGGCAAAGATAGGTGCATATAGCAACCTTCACTTAATTCTCCTAATTGGCAATGGTGAGTTCACTGGATAAAGCAAGGCTTTTTGAGGTAAAATTTACATACAGCAAAAGTCACCCTTTTTAGCATATAAGTTCTATGAGTTTTGACAACTGCATACAATAATGTAATAACCAGTCAAGATATAAAACAGCTCTATCAAACCCTTAAAATTTCCTTGTGCCCCTTGGCAGCCTACCCTTTCCCCACCCATCTGTTTTATTTCCCGATAAAACATTTTCCAAAATGGCACATAAATGGAATCATACAATACACAGCTGTTTTAGCCCAATTTCTTTCACTTAGCACAATGCAGCTGAGGTTCATCCATGATAATGGGTGTATCAATAGTTTGCTTCTTTTTATTAAAGCAGTTTCTTTAAGCAAAACAGCTTACTGATCAATGACTGATCAAACGAAATAAAAAATATGACCTGGATATACTAAACAGCAAAGTAAAACGCAGTATTGAACCATAGCTTTCCAGTGAGTTCAGAGCCATGTTCTAGTTCCTACATAAAACAACATGTGTATGTAAAATGTCTAAAACTGT
Source organism: Papio anubis (assembly GCF_008728515.1). Taxonomy (NCBI): domain Eukaryota; kingdom Metazoa; phylum Chordata; class Mammalia; order Primates; family Cercopithecidae; genus Papio; species Papio anubis. The sequence continues at coordinate 23,935,294 of NC_044979.1, forward strand.
GCTTGGCACGCAGTATGCACTCAAGAAAGGTCATCTTGTATAGCTATGCTAGAGTGCGCCATTCAGACCACAACATTAAAACAGCAGTAATAATTTAAGACTTGATTAGTTGCATTAAATTACCTTTTTATAGTTTACCTGCCATGGATGTTCTTGACTCAGCTTCTTAAAACACAGTATTCCAAACGAAGAATAGGTCAAGGGAAGGGCTACCTTTTAGAAAAAAATTTTAAAGCCCAGGTGATAACTGTGTGTGGAGCCTCAGTGAACTGAGTTTTGAGTAGAGTTCTTGACGCCAACTAATTACCATGATCGTGGCCAAGGAATCTGGAGTCTCTTTAGACTTCAGTTTCCTCCAACAGCACCTGTCTTCTTTTCCACAAATGGAGAAAGCATCAGTCAGGATATGACTGCCTATAGTGTCATAATATCAAATATTTGAGAAACAGCTAACATCTTCAGAACCAATACTCTTTACTGTTGAGGTACACGGATGATACCTCTAAGAGTAGACCTAAGAGGAGATGAGTAATATTAGCATACTCTTAGTAGAAAATCTTAAAGCAATTTGAGATTTCAGCATAGACCAATATTCTAATTAGTTATTTAACTGGGGTCATAATTCTTCCCACCCCATAGTTACAGTTTTCAAACAATAAGAAAGTATTTTTCTGATAGGACAGTATGCTGTCATTGATGCTATCAGTTACCACACTCCTTCCCAGTAGGTAAAACATTTTAACTTGTCAAGCAGTTTAAAGACAAAATAGGGAAAATTTACTCCAGTCTCTTGAAAGAGCCTATATTGTATGGGTGGAGTTTATATAAACATCTCTAGAAAGCATGGCTTGGAATCAGATGAATCTGCAGCCACAAGTGTTTTTACTTTCATAATAAATGAAAGGAAATTTAGCAACTTTTGTGCTTACAGAAATATAAACCCTGGTTATGCCCATTTCTAGATTCAATTCTTAACAGTAGTGAAAGCTAACATCTTCATTTTCATGTTTTTATTTTCTAAAAGTGGGTCTCACTATGTTGTCCAGGCTGATCTTAAACCTAGGTGCAAGCAATCCTCCTGCTCTGCTTCCCTAGTAGCTGAGACTACAGGTGCGTGACACCACATCCAGCTCAACATCTTTATAGTGAGGTAACCACATAATTTATCATCCAGGCTGGGGCACTTTTGAAAGTAAAAGGAGATGCTATTAATAATTACATTCGGACAACAGATATTAATCACAAAATGGGCATGTATGATCATGTAACTTGATAGTAAGCATAAACTGGCAATTAAGATAGTAACTTTTGTTTTTTACCACCATTAACACATACACATGAACTGGCAAAGTAGTCCTTCCTATAAAAGAAAATCTTTATTTCCCCCTAAACAGTTGGGGAGATTCACTTAATTTCTGGAGTCTCAAAAAGTTAGCATCTAAATCCTATGAAATGTTTTATTTTAGGTTGGTAAGTAACCAAGCACACAAACCCCTGTAATTTGAGCTCTGGAAAGTTAGACATGCAATACAAGAGGACTAATATTAGACTAACACGCCTATTCTGGCGAGTTAATACATCTATAATCAATTTTGAAAGGGCTAAAATCTCACTAAATTAACAGAAATGATGTGAAAAAATATGATGACATACTATTTCTTCTGATCTTGAGAAAGTCACTTATGCTTAATTCTTACAGTTGTGAAATAGAATACTTGGGACCTTAGTTTTCAGTAGACATTGTAAGAGAAACTTTATTAATGCAGATTTGCATTTAGAGACAATAAATAACTTATGCAATGATCCTGAAATCCAATCCAGCCTATTTCATGTACATGACATAGTTTCTTCCATGTTACGTGTGGGAGTTAAGTCATAGTAGGGAACTACAGCAACATCTAAGAACTCCGTTAGTATTAACTGGAGTACCACCAGGGGGTACTATATGCCAGAAAGGAACAAAGTCGTCATATCCAGGATGGGTGAGAGTCAAGCTTACAAACTATCCTTCTATTTTCCTGCAGACAAATCTGGATCCTCACATCCACTCTATTAGTTTTCTTGGCTATGTTCTTATCCTAACTGCATGTTCTGGCTTTTCTGCCATTTTTTCCCTCTAACTCTCTGCCATCCTCCTTGGTCACCAACCCCATCGTTTTTATTTTCTACCTCTCTCATAGAGACCTCCCTCTCCGGTAGCCCATGTCCTTTTCTGTGTTCACATACTTCCCACTGAAGTCATTGCCTACAATTTACCTCTTTCTGCACCAACCCCACTGTTTTACATCAATTATCCCCCAAATAAAAACATTTTCTACAAAGCCTGTTTATGGTAATAGGAATAGGAGTTATAATGTAAGGCTACTTTAAAATGTCATTAATGGCCAGGTGCACGGTGGCTCATACCATAATCCCAGCACTTTAGGAGGCTCAGGTGGGTAGATTGCTTGAGGCCAGGAGTTCGAGAACAGCCTGGCCAACATGGCGAAACCCCATCTCTACTAAAAAGCTACAAAAATTAGCCAGGTGTGGTGGTACACGCCTATAATCCTAGCTACTCAGAAAGCTGAGGCATGAGAATCGCTTGAACCCAGGAGGCGAAGGCTGCAGTGAGCCAAGATCGAATCACTACATTCCAGCCTGGGCAACACAGTGAGACTTTGTCTAAAAAAGAAAAGAAAAGAAAATGTCATTAATCTCTAAAGGTCATTCAGTTTCATACTTCCAACTTAAAAAAATAAAATAAAATAAAAAAAGACCTTTAGATGAAGGACTGGAAGCTGCCTGAAGACCAATGCCTGCTTATTTCCCAGCGAGCCCTGTAAGTCCACTTCTGCCCCAGCGGTCAGAGCTGCACTTTCATTTTTCCCAGTGTTCTATACTCCACAGCCGTGCATTTCAGCTTTGTACTCACTTCCATATGTTTGCCCTCCCCTATGGTTTTCTAGGCCAATGACAAATCCTTTTACCTTTCAATTCCATTGATTATTTTTCCAGCTTTAATGAGATATAATTCACATACAATTCACCCACACAAAGTGTACAACTCAATGGCTCTTAGCATATTCAGAGTTGTGCAACCCTCACTACAATCAATTTTAGAGTATTTTGTATCACCCCAACAAGAAACTCTGTACGCATCAGCAAATCACTTGCAAAATCTTCCATCCTCCCTACCCTCTAGGCAACAACCACTCTACCTTCTGTTTCTAAAGATTTGCCTATTCTGGATATTTCATATAAATGAAATCCTATAATATGTGATCCCTTGTGGCTGGCTTCTTTCACATAACAGAGTTATTTCAATGTTCATCCATATGGTAGCATGTTATCAGCATCACCTCCCCTTTTATTGCCAAGTAATATTCCATAGACCCCATTTATAAGCTGATGAACACTTGGGTTGTTCCATCTTTCGTCTACTACGAATAATGCTGCTCTGCAGGTTTAGGTACAAGTTGTTGTGTGGACATGTGCTTTCATTCCTCTTGGGCATTATGATGGTTTGAACTGTGATCCCCTCAAAAAGATATGCTGAAGTCCCAACCTCCAGTACCTCAGAATGTGACCCTATTTGGAAATACAATGTTTAACAGAGAATAATCCCATTAAAATGGAGGTCACTTGTGGGAGGGGGTGGGCTAATATTATTGGTGGCCTTATAAAAGGGGAAATGTGGATAAGAAACACACACCCAAGGAGATTGCCAAGGAGCGATGCTTCTGCAAACCACAGAACATCAAAGATGGCCAACAAACACCGAAGCTAGCCAAGGCAAGGAAGAATTGTCTCCTAGATTCATCGGAGAGAGCACAGCCCTGCTCACACCTTGATTTGGGACTTCCAGCCCCTAGAAAACACATTTCTGTTGTTTTAACCCACCCAGTTTGGGTGCTTTCTTACGGCAGCACTGGGAAGCTAATACAGCTATATGCATAGGTGTGGGATTGCTGGATCCTATGGTAACTCTGTGTTTAGCCCTTCTGAGGAACTGCCAGATTGTTTTCCAAAGCACGTACACCATTTGATTAAATTAATTTTATAAATTGCTAATAGTTTCAAAACCTTCCTCAAATGTAGAAAAGTAAGTTTTGCTATGTCTAAACACAACCTCTACATGTAATTTTCTCTTTGCCCCCAGCATGGTTATAGTCTTCTTTACCACCGTTTCTAAACGTTCCTATTTCCCTCAAAAAGAACAGCAACAAACAGTTAAATCATCAATGCACTAGCAGGAGGGGATGTGTACAATCAGTTGTGGGTGGGCTGTAGAATGAGTTTAAAGAGATCTATAACAAATTTGAAGATAGGTGAAGAGTCAGTGGTATTAAACAGTAGGAAACTTTTTAAAAGGGGGACTTCCAAGCTAAGAAGGTGGAGACAGAGGATCCTAAAGGAGATAGTGGCATTTTCTTGAGGGAAGGAAGCCTGGCCACAATAAATCTGAGTCCCAATTCTAAAAAAGGAGTTGGCACAGTTGAATAGAATACACCTCTGGCAGAAATTCTGAAATTCTGAATTTCAGTTTGTTGTCTAGTAGGAGCCTCAACTCTTCTTCAAACAATAAAATACTATGGTCCATTAATGATGAAGTTATATATCACTAATGATGAAGTTAAAGATCTAATTATCCTGAACAAGAACAGAAACTTTTATATACTTGAGTAAATAAGATACGCATGTGCGCGTGCGCGCGCACACACACACACATATCAAGTGCCACATCTAGCCAATAAAATTTTAGTATCTAATAGTCTGTAGATTTTAGGTCTCTGCATGACTAATGGATGTCAGCTATATAAGTAATGATTTAGTTCTTGGTCATGTTATAAAAATCAGGGGAAAATAATCACATGCTAAAGATGACTTCATTTTTAACTAATAATCTATTTCTACTTATTTCACATACAAGGTCAGCCTTTTTATTTGTCACAGCCTCTTATAGAAAATTCAAACGGAATGAAAAGGAATGGTAGAGAAATGTCTTCTATTTATTACCAGTAAGCTAACTGCTGACAGTGATGAAAGGCAGGAAAACACCAGATAGGGCATATCATGCAAAAAGCACAATCATCTGGGATGAGTGGAGACAGAGAGGGAAACGAGAAATCCGCACAACAGTCAGAAATCCAGAAGGTGTCACAGTGCAATCACTGATGCTCAAAACCGGTGAACCTGAATTCTCAAAAGAGTTCATTTGGTTCATGTTACTTAAAAAGAAGGTAACAATACAATATGTTTTAGTATACATTTAGAACACGACATAAAGTAGTTAAAATTATGGCGCTGCTGATTTCCAAAAATTGAGAGTCAAGATAAATAAATAAACCAACTATGCTTTTAGTTTCCTTCCCCCTACCTTTCTTCCAGTCAATGACTAAACCTGCTCTGAAAAGAGGAGTGAAACAAAAGAACTGCTCAGGAAACCTACGTCTGGAAACACAGCAATCATTGTTTAAAGTTGGAAGAACGTGAGCAAAACTGAAGTCTAGATAATTTACTCAACTTGAAAAACTCAAATTTACTTTCAAGGCCGTTTCAACAATTCCTTGCTTTCCTAGCTTCCTTTCATTTCACTACAACAAGCCATACAGTCCTTTAGACCAGTGCTTCTTAAAGTGTGGAACCCCAATCAGCAGTATCAGCATCACCTCACGCTTCTAAGAAATGCAGATTCTCAGGGTGCACCCCCGACCTACTGCTTCCGAAACTCGCAGGGTGGGACCCAGAGTCTGTGATACACCAACCTCTCCAGGTGACTCTGATGCTTGCTAAAGTCTGAAAACTGCTGCTTCGGGTAACAGGAATGGAAAACGCACAAGAGAGCTGATTTCTAGAACAAGATGATTCTTAAATCTGAAGTGACAAAGGGGGATAGAGAAGGAAAGTCTATTGTGTAACTAGGGCATCATTAGCTTAATTTCTAGATTAAGGCCCAGACATCACACTTGGCAACCTCTAATAAGTGGTATAAAAAGCTGGTACCTTCCAGGTGTTTTAGGAGTGCCCTACTGCTATTTCCATGAGCAGATATCAGAACGGCTTTGCCACGTAAGACTTCAGGAGCAATCCTTTCATTCCAATAGGGAAGGAGTCTTTCCAGAACATCCTTTAAGCTTTCAGACCGTGGCAGTTGATCCAAGGGCACATCACATACTTTATACCTCCGGTCGTTGTAGATTTCGTGGTAGTAAGGATGAGACTCCTCAATGGGAGGCGGGGTTATATTGTAGCTTCTTCTCCAGAGCCTCACTTGTTCTTCACCATGATTCAAAGCCATTTGCTCCCTGTTGAGACCGATCAAGGCCCCATAGTGACGCTCATTTAGACGCCAGGAGCTTTCCACGGGCACCCATTCCTGCCCTAGCTCTTCTAGGATCAGCCAGGCTGTGTGAATGGACCGATTAAGGACAGATGTGAATACAAGATCAAACTCAAAGTTTAATGCTTTGAGTTGCTTCCCACAGTTCCGAGCTTCCTCCATGCCTTCACTGTTGAGTTTCTGATCCACCCAGCTACAAAAACGGTTCTCCTTATTCCAAGCACCCTCTCCATGTCTTAACATAATAAGTTTGTACTTGGACATACTGATGGCTGAACTTCCCAGGCGTTTTCAAATGGGCTAATATTCAAGGACAGCAATACATCTAGAAAGACAAGAACAAGTCTAAGTTATATTCTTCATTCAACTGACCACCTAGGAATAGAAACAGCTTTACAACACCCAATTTCTAAAAGAAACTGAAATCCCTTTGAACAGTCAGAAACGTGATAACTCATACACTGGGACACATACAGGCATATTCTATAGATATTAATAATTCATTACAGGGAATCTAGTTGACTTAAATTTTCTGATGTTTGGATAGCATGTTAACTGTATGACATAAAATAACAAAACACTTCATTCTAATGGCATGCTGTGTTTCTGCCAGATACAAAGGCTATTTATGCTTACAGTAGAAAGGATTTAATATAATGAGTTACAGACGTCTGAAAGAATGACTAGTAGCTGGGAACTCCCAGCTCCCAGCAGCTGACTGTACACTGAAGGCATCCTTTTCACTTTTGTTTTCCTGTGGTGGAAAAAGAAGTATTTACCAGTATCACATTCTTATATTATTAAAATAACATAGAAGTTATTAAACATGTTATTTCAATGCACCACTGCATATATCTGGCATGTATCACTGGCTGGTGGCAACTAGCTCTTCAATGCCACAGGCTACATCACACACTAGAAAATCTAAGGTATGCAAAATACATCAGTTCAATAGTCAGACAAATTAAAAATGATTTAAAGAGACACTAACACCAAATATGGTATGCACCTAAATAATCTTGCACCTGCCTGAAGATAGTTTTCAGCAGGAATAAATCCAGATGCAAAATAAGCTATCAAATGCAAGCAGCTGAGGGATGCTGCCTGTACAAACAGATCTGGTCTGTAGGAGTGAGAGGAACCACACTGATAAAGAGGCCACGCCTCCTCTTCCCCAGCCCGCCAGATATCCCACACACACCAGCTACATCTTAGCAGGGGAAGAATCTAGTAAAGGAAGACCAGCAACTCTCAAGCTATGCTGAACTCCTTACATTTAAGCCGCTGGCCTGAAGATCTGCTGGGCCCACTCTGTCCTCGGAGAATCTGCTGACATGGCTGCTCGGTCTGCCCCTCTCTCCTTGTGGTGGACACATCTGCACTGACATATGCTTGGTTTACATGCCAGGCGTCTCCATCTCCGCTCCAGTGTTTTTGCATACTGGGTTGTAAAGATTATACGAGAACTAGGGCCTGGTCTTCTGCCACTCATGGCAACTTCCATTAACTGGAGATTTTCTGTCCCACTTAAACTGTGAGTCACCCACAGTAAAATAACAATCAGTGGCAAAATTGATAGGAATCTAGATCTAGTTTCTACCTTTCTTTAGTAATTCCTAGAGATTCTGGAGGGAAAATAGTCTTTAAAATAAGGCTTTATATTTCAATGGAAGGCAAACAGAGGACTTAAGGGAAGAAATCAAATTGAGGTGATATGCAAGTACCGTCATGTGTTACTTAATGAAGGCAATATGTTCTGGCAAATGCATCATTAAGTGATTTTGTCAGGCAAACAACATAGAATGTACTTACACAAACCTAGATGGTATACATAATTTTACTTATGTATGTTTTTTCATATGGAAAACCAAGTATCTCAGCACAATTAATGAATATCAATCATTTCCCCTACTCAATCTGCAATGCCAATGTCAAGTGCCACATATCAGATGTCTATAGATGCTCCATTGCCTTCTTACAGGGTCACCATCATACACGCGATCCATGCTTGACTGAAACACCGTTAGGTGGTGAATGGCTGAAGTTGAAAGGCTACGGCAGTTAGGATGATGATTCACCTTTCTTGCTAAGTACCAGGTTGCTGTGCATGTGGAGCAGGGAAGTGCCAGGGAACCAGAAGAGCCTAGGCTCAGGACCCAGGTGAGAGCATCCCACAGAGCTGAGAATTCCCCAGGAGGGAGCCCAATGTCTCTGTCCTTAGCAGAGAAGGGACATCGGGGTGGCAGAACAGAGAAGGGAACAAAAGGTATCTAGGGAGTGTTTTGCCAGATGACTGCCTATGCCCAGGGGCAGAATAGTCATGAGTCTAACAAAGTTCAAGCTTCAGAGCCCCTCACCTGCAAGAAACCAAGCGATGAACACACACACACACACACACACACACACACGCACACACATGGAGGGGTGTGTATATGTTAATTTGCAAATGGAAGATATTTTTGCATTGTTTCTTTACAAAGCCCCAATCCACCAAGTAGTAGAAGCCTGAGCTCTATCAAAAACTGTAGCTACCCTTTGTAACCATTTATCATTTTGTTTTGTTAGTGGTAGCAGAGGAGGGGGATGGAGAAAAAAAGAAGGTATCAACTGTTGCTCTACCTTCACTCTCAGTTTATCTTGTCAAGTGAGAAGCCTCCATAAGCTAATGAAGCCATTCTCTCTTCAGTTAAAGAAGGGCATGGTTAGACAAATTTTGTAGACAGAAGCACCTTTCCACCATCTTTTGATTATAAACTACACCAAGGGGACAAAACAATGTAGCAATAGCAACATGGACACTCAGGCACCCACCACCAAGCTTTGTGCTCTTATTCTCCTGTATTTGCTTACTGCATTAAAAGAAAGTTCTGTTTTCTTTTTACTGAAAAAATACACACACACACACACACCCCAGAACGGAGGAACAGTACTGCAGACACAAAAACTATGCAAATACACATCCTTCCCTCACTCTGAAGCACAGGAATACATTTACGCAGGTGAATATATGATAAAGTACTAAACTAGTATATCTATCTCAGGAAAACAAAAGGTCACTTTCCTCTCTCCTCCCTAGTACTACCAACAGACTTTTCCCACTTAACTGCTGCATATTTACAAAGAAACTGCTGAGGATTAGCTTGCAAACATAAAAACTTCTATCAACATCCACTGGAGCTGATTTACCCAGTGTTTACCAAGAAATACACAACGCTGTAGCCAGTGTGATTTAAAGTTTGAGGCATGGATTGCAAACTCAAATTCCTACAATGGCCGGGCAGCTGTGTGAAGCAGAGTGCAGCTGGACTATGGGGAGTGATGGGCACCGTGAACTGCAAGGAACATGCATACTTCTCTGAAGGAGGCAACTCTTGTGTAAACAGTAAAAGTTTTCCTATAACCTCATCTCATTGAGCCAACAGCACTGTTCTTAGAACTTTTCTGGAAAACAAAAAGAAGATGGGATTGCTGACACTAAAGACTAGGGTGAATGCAAGACCCAGAGTCAGACCACAGAGAACCTTCAAGTAAATAAATATCTTTTTTTAAAAAGTTAAAACAATCCTTTCAAAACCTCCTAAAAATTCACGTAAAAAATAAAAGGAGTACCTATTACTTTGCTCCAGCCCACTGCCCTGTGATACTGAGCAACTGAGGTTTCTAGATCTTCCAATTAAAAAAAAAAAAAAGGAAACGTATTTTTATCTGATATCTGATTTAAATATTAGCAACTAATGTACATTTATAAAATGTGAGTGAAACAAAACATTTCTTCTGCAGGCTAGATCACAGCTGCTAGCTTACCACCTCTGACTTAAAGGGAAACCTCCTCTAGGCCACAGATAAATGATGCAGCCACCATACCCCAGCAGACAGAACCCAAGCATCTGGACCACTTAACCAGCTTTCCTGTTATTGTCCAACACAGCCTTTCAAAGGACAGACCCTCTAATCCCCATAATGCTCTGGGCTTCCTTCTCCCTGACCCACCTTTAGAGCCCTCCCTCACCAAACCATTTGCTGGTGCCCTGCAGAATTCCTAGCTCTGTCCTCAAACTCCCACTCAGCTTTGAGCATCAGTTGTGCTGAAAAAGAACCGAACTGAAAACTACCTCTTCCCAGGTGACACTGCTTCTCTCTCTAGTAGGGGGTGCTCATGCCTCATACCCTAGGGTTAGGGTCAGGTGATGGGCAGCGTCCTGCTTCCTCTGCTGACCAAATTGCCCCTCCCCCACCATCCTGGGGAGTTGGGGAGCTTCAGTGTTGAAAGTCTTGCTATATTCAGTTGAAGTTCTCTTGCCCTCATTTATTAACTGCAAACTAACAATTAAACTCCTTGAAAATTGATCTTATTTTAAACCGTCAATTCTTCCTATTGGTCTTAGGAAAATGTTCAGAATCCTTCATGTGACCTGCAAGGCTTTGGTTTTATTTCCTTGAGCATGTCAGGTTCTTTCTTGCCTCAGTAGTTTTGGACACACTCTACCCCATGCAGAACACTCATCCTTCATCTCTTCTCTCCATTGCCACTTCAGTCCCACCCTGCTTTAGGTTAAGCTCTAGTCATCCTTTAGATCAGTTGTGTCCAATCAAGATATAATGCGAGGCACAATGAAGTTTTAAATTTTCTACAAGCCACATGAAAAAGTAAAAAGAAATAGGTGGAATAAATTGTAATCTTGTATTTAATCCTATAGGTCCAAAAGTTATCATTCAGACATGGAGTCAAAGGAGATCACTTTGGAACTTTAAGGTGTAATGACTGCTCTATTGGATTTCGGACTTGTATGGGGCCTGCTGTACCCCCTTTGTTTTGGCCAATTTCTCCCATTTGGAACAGGTGTATTTACACAATGCCTGTACCCCCATTGTATCTAGGAAGTAACTAACTTGCTTTCAATTTTCTCAGCTCATAGGCAGAGAGGGCTTGCCTTGTCTCAGATGAGGCTTTGGATTTGGACTTTTGGGTTAATGCTGGAATGAGCTAAGACTGTGGGGGACTGTTGGAAAGGGCATGATTATGTTTTGAAATGTGAGGACATGAGATTTGGGAGGGGCGAGGGTGGAATGATATGGTTTGGCTTTGTGTCCTCAACCAAATTTCGTCTTGAATTGTAGTTCCCATAATCCCCATGTGTCATGGGAGGGACCCAGTGGGAGGTAATTGACTTATGGGGACAGTTACCTTCATGCTGTTCTCATGATAGAAAGTGAGTTCTCACGAGATCTGATGGTTTTATAAGCTTTGCCCCCACTTCACTTATATCTCTCCTTTTTGCCACCATGTGAAGAAGAACATGTTTGCTTCCCATTCCACCATGATTGTAAGCTTCCTGAGGCCTCTCCAGCCATGCTGAACTGTGAATCAATTAAACCTCTTTCCTTTATAAATTACCCGTCTCTGATATGTCTTTATTACCAGCATGAGAACTAATACAATTCTAACACATGATCCATACCAAAATTATTAATAAGGCAGCTTACATTCTTTTTTTCATAGTATGTCTTTGGAATCTGGTGTGTATTTTATAATGAAAACACATCTCAATGTGAACCAGCCACATTTCAAGTGCTCCATAGCCACATGTGACCAGTGGCTACCACACTAGATCATGCAGCTTTAGAGCTCAGCTTAAATGTTAGTTCCTCCAGGCCAGTGGTTCTCAAACTTTAATGTGCATCAAAATCACATTAAACAGATTGCTTGAGCCTACTTTCAGAACTTGATTTAGTAGGTCTGGGGTGGGACTGTGAATATGCATTTCTAGCAAGTCCTCAGGTGATGGTGACATGGCTGGTCCAAGGACCATGTTTTGAGAACCCCTGCTTTAGACAGACTTCGCTCCCTTGCTCTTCACTCATTGGGAAGTAGGTCAGGCCTGCTGACCTACTCCTAGAGCATCCCACTCAACCACATTTGGTGCACCTGCGATGGATCTCTTGAGATATATTACCTGTTCAATGCCTACGTACCCTGTAAGACTGTAAGCGGCATCAAGGCAGGTCTTACTGCTGTATCTCTAGAACCTAGCACATCGCTTGGTACATATGAGGCACTCGGTAGGTGTGCTGACTGAATCTAAGTCAGACAGAAATGACTGGATTGTACTCATGAGAGTAAGGCTTGACAGTTTTAGTAACTGCCACAGTAAAAACAGTTGGCAAGGCCAAGATGTTAGGAAGCTTTAGCTTAAGAATCCCAGTGTATCTATGTCAAAACAGAAGCCAAGAATAATTATCCATTATAGTTTTGTACCTTGTACTTTTGTACTATAAGTTTAGTATACTCATGGATGGCCATAATCTCCACAGAAAAAAAATGGAGATTCTGATTGACTTGTCCAAAAACATATGGCCAGTAAATGGCAAACTGGAATTGCAACCCTGGTCTTCTGCCTTCAACCCACCACTGGAGATATTAGAGTCGTGGTTTGAGGATCTTGGCTTACTTGGCTTCACTTCACAGGGGCATCTCCAGTCCCAACTTGTCCTTCCAAACCCAGGCAGCCATTTCATAAAATGCAAACAAACAAGGTGAGCATGAAGGAGGGCTCGGCTTATTAGTAGTCTTGAGAAAAACCTCAAGGCACAAAGTAAGCCAGGCAATAGTCACCCCAACTTATAAAGAGGAATCTTACTAAAAATGTATATTCCCCACCCCAAATTAAAAACGATTCCTTTTCAACCTCAAGCTTTATTTTTTTGTTTTGTTTTGTTTTTCATAAAAGCTCACCAACATGCACCTGGTTTCTCATTTATCCCATAGCAAAAGTTACTGGCACTTACATTAAGTACCGATTTTAATCAATAATTTACATCATGTTAAAAAAAAACCATATAGGTTATTGAATTATCCCCCAGGGTGTCTTCCTTTTTAAAGTGTGATCTGGCTTGAAGAAAAAGTTTACTAAGGAAACATCTTTTACACAACTCTGTATCTTATCCTCCCTCCCCTTCCTTTTGTCCATTTACCTTCCCTTCTAGCCATTCCTTTTTGTTTCCTGACACTTAACTTGTGCCTTGCCCACTCTACTGAAAAGGTGTCTCAAAAGACTGCAGGTTAGTTACTTCTTACTAAGTGGAGATCATCTTCTCCATGACTTCTCTAAAAAAGACTACTTCGATCAAGGAAAAAAACCCACTAAGATTTTGGTGTAGCATTTCCTCCAGCTCTTCCATGATTACATCTCGGTCTTGGGTCTCTGCATTTTCTTACCTACCTGTGAGAGTACTACGAAGATGATCATATTAGTCACAGTAGCCAACATTCACAGAGTGCTCACCTATGAATGTTACTTCAGTGTTACCTGGCACTGTGAATCCTCAACCGCCATTCCATGGAGTGGCTACTATGTTTACTCCCATTTTACAGATGAAGAAACAGGAGGAGAGGTTAACTTGCCCAGCATAACAGAGGCTGTAAATGGTAGAGCTGGAATTTAGTCTCAAGAAGTCTATATCTATGCCCTGAACCATTTTGCTACACTATCACGTTGAAACCTGAGGCTAAGTCTTCAGTTCTTGGAAACCCTTTTCTCACTGCTTTAATCACATTAAAATGGATGACTCATAAACTGAAAGCCCCAAATACTCAGTCTCCCTAGCCTGACCAATTAATTCATTCTTCAAACATTTTGCAGATCCCGTTTAGGGATAGCCCAATGCTAGGCCTATGAGGAATAGGTAATCCAACAAGAATTATGTCTTCAGTACGTGTGTGTGTGTATGTGTGTCTAAAACTCAAAGTAATTCACACTATGAGAAAGCACTTCATTAGTAAAAGAGAGGTGGGAAGGGAGAGAATATTTCTGAGTAAGGCTTCGTGGACACAGTACTTTTTAAGTTGGATTTGGAAAGGCAAGGTTTAGATTTACAGAAAACAGTAAAGGAATTACAATCTAGGGGAACAGTGAGTGAAGGCAAAGGAGCAGGTACATATGGAAAAATGGTGAGCCCATTCAAACTGGTTGGAGTATAGCTAGAGTAACCACACATCCTGATTTGCCTAATAAGCAAAAAATATTCTTTCCATAAAGGCCACCATAAAATTGAAGTTATGGGTCAAGATTAGCATTCTTTTGGCAAGGTCAGGAGAGGGTAGTTAGGAGAAAGATGCACATGCATCATTATTACAGAACAGTATTGTCTTAGGCCTGTTTCCCCAACATAATGACTACTAGGGTCCCTTTCACACTTAAGTGTCCCATTTGGAAAATTATATGGCCACTCTAAGTACAGGGTATAACAAAGAAGCAGGAGGAGACTAGCCTAGAAAGATAAGAACAAATAATGACCCAAAAAAGGCCTTGTTTTTCTATACATATTGGGACATCATTAAAAGTTTAGTTAGCCTGCATTTTAGCAGGATCAGGCAGCACTTACATACAGAGATAGACCAGAAAACCCAGGAGTATGAACACTAGCTGAGAGGTTTTTGCAATAATTCTGGTAACACAGGATAAAGACTTGGACCAGGACAATGGCTGTTTAAGTGAGATGAAGGAGATAAATGTGAAAGACACTATAGCTTAGCTCAGATATTAGCAACTTTTTCTGTAAACCACCAAATAGCAAATTTTTTAGGCTTTCTAGGCTACACTGGTCTCTGCCATAATTAGGTACAATCGTATCATTCTGCCATTGCAGCTGAAAGCCACCATATGTAATATATAAGTGGATAAATCTGTTTCAATAAAACTTTACATATGGACACTGAAATTAGAATTTCATAAAATTTTCATGCACATGAAATATTAATTTATTTCAACCATTTTACATGTAAAACCCATGCATAGTTTGTGGGCTGTTCAAAAACAGGCAGTAGACATATGATCCAGCAAGCCCATCACTGGGTATACATCCAAAAGAAAGAAAATAAGTATACTGAAGAGATATCTGCACTCCATGTTTATTGCACCACTATTCACAATAGCCAAGATACAGAAGCAATCTAAGTGCCCATTAACAGATGAATGGATAAAGAAAAATTGGCACATGTATACAGTGGAATATTATTCAGCCATAAAAAGAATGAAACCCTGTCATTCACAACAACATGGATGGAACTGGAGAGCATACGGTTAGGTGAAAGAAGTCAGGCATGGAAAGATTAATTTCACATGTTTTCAATCACATGTGGGAGCTAACAATTTTGAAAACTGAACATATCGTAATAGCAGAATTATGGTTGCCAGAGGCAGGGAAAGGTAACAGGAGCAGGGAGGTTAAAGTGAGGATGGTTAACAGATACAAAACTGTAGCTAGAACAAATAAGATCTAATATTCAGTAGCACAATAGGGTGATAATAATTTACTGCATTTTAAAAATAACTAAAATAATGGAATTAGAATGTTCCCAAAACAAAAAAAAATAGATAAATCCATGAGGTAATAGACAAATGCATGAGGTAAATCAATTAACCTGATTTGATCATTACATATTGTATACCTGTACCAAAATATCACATATACCTATAAATATATACAACTATTATGCACCCATAATTTAAAATTAAAAATGTAAAATTTCTTAAAAAAGGTATAGGCCAGAAGGCCTCAATATGTCAATCTTGGCCTAGCTGGATCCCACACTTAGATCTACTAATGACAGCAGCATTTTTAACCTTTAAGCATCCCGTCATAGAACAATCCCAACATTATGAAATCACTAGATTTTATTCTCGGCCAGAACGGCCAGTACCATGAGTAATGGAATCCCATTCATAATTGTTTTTATTCCTCACAGAAGGCCATACTGAGGACATTTAAATCAGTCTGAGTACTTGACTTTTGCTTAACTAAATTATTTAGGAATGGGTTCAAGATAGAATCATAGGGGAAAACTACGGGATTCATCCTGTTAATCTCCTTCAAAAATATCATGTGTCATTTTGACACACTTTACTCCATGAGACATCTTCATAAATTGCCCCATAGTGCCTCACACTTCAGGTGAATATATACTTGCTCAGGAGTAGGTGCTAGGGATGTAATTGCTTTGACAATAAACAAATCGGTGATGCAAAGAACACACTTTGCAGGTGACTTATAACTTTCAAAGACCTTTCACTATAAATGTATAGGAATTCCATCTAAGTTAGCTATAAAGCAAAGAATATTCTTTCCATAAATGCCACCATAAAATTGAAACATAAAATTATGACTCAAGATTAGCATTCTTTTTGGTAAGACAGGGACTGTAGATAGGGGAATGATGTACTTGCAAGGCACTGCATTTACTAAGGTTACCCCTCTAATATTTTCGAGATCCCTAAGTACTTTCAACAAATGTAGCATGATCATCTGCTGCTGCTTCCTACTCCTTCATTAAACTATATAATTCTACATATGAAATTATGTGAAATATAATTTCACATTATATTTCTCCCATAACTGAGGCTCCTCTGTTATAAGTACACCCCATAACTGAGGCTCATCCTGTCTTCCAAACTGACACTCCTGGGACTTTGCTTCCCCCCTTCCTCACGTGTTTGAAAATTAATAATGCTTAAGACCCTAGTGGTACAACTCACGGACAAGTAGGACAAACTACAGGGTAAAGTCCAACTTAAAAACCTAGTTTTTCTTGTATTTCCAATGTTTGAGCAAGAAATTTGATCAGCAATGTAATGCTGAAGTTATATAAAATAAGACAAATAGAACCAGAGTACTTAGATTCAAAGCTCACATTTAAATATTAAATAGTCAGTTCCTATCCTAGACACTCAGATGATGTTTTCCTTGGTCCAAACCCTTACTGTGTGGCTTTGAGCAACTTTTAATCCCCACTGCAATAGGAATCTAACTTTATAGTAAGATGGGCTATTATTTGAGGACAGAGAAAAAGAACTATGTCCCTAACAAATTAAAAAGGAACAGTTCTCAAGGGAAATGAAATCTGGGGCTCAGTTCCTTAAGGCTTTTACTGTCTTAACAAACTATGCCTTCCCCCATATCAAGTTCACTATTAGATGTTCAAACACAACTGCACCTAAAAGTGTTCCATGGTCTATTACTTTTCCTAAGGCTTTGTAGAAACTTTTTCATCTGTACTTGCAGTTATAAGAATACCTTTTTACCAGGAGCAAACGTTACCACTCACTTTTTCCAGACACTAAACCCACATTTTCCAGACACTAAAACCCTCTCATTTACCAATCTTACATCTACTAATATTTCCTACTGATTGCTTGTTACAAGAATAACTAGCCATACCAGGCAGATCCCTACTCACGGGAAAGAGATATACATGTGTAATGAGACGTGAATTTGCTCAGGGCATGTTGCATGTTCCAGCCTTCATGGCATCATCATTGTGGACAACACCCACTCATGACAGACCCCTCCTTCCTATCTCTGGTCATTGTCTTCCCCAGGGTAGTAGCTTTTATCAACACAAATTGTTCCCACCAAATCCTAAAAGTCTAAAGTAAAAACAACCTAGATATGAGCCCAGCTCTGCTACTTACTGACAATGTGATCTTAAGTAAGTTATTTAAATTATTTGAACCTCAGGTTCCATATCTATAAAGATGAGGATCATGAAACGACAGCTCTCAGGGGGCTATTAGGAAGACTAAATGAGATTATGGTAAAGCACTCTACCAAAAAGTGAGAGGTTGAATGGAGCAGACTTTGACTAACTCATAAATAATGGCACAGATCTCAGGCCTGTCAAAGCAATCCTACCTTGCTGATGATATGAGCAGAAGCAAAAACTGGGAATAAAGTAAAATGAAGGGAGGAATTAGAGGGGAAATGCTTAAATTAGGTGGTGGAAGGAGGAATGCAATCAAATATTGTAGGATGGAGGTGATGGTAAGATACAGTCTCAGAAGCTTACCAAGTACTAATATTCTGCCATCCAAATGCTTTAATGAAGTGGTTAACATTTAATTTATATTTTACACAGTATGTTTTCCTCATATTTGTGGCCAAATTTCAGCAGAAGGGTTTTGTTATTAAGTAATACTTTTTGTCCTTTTTTGTTCTGCCACCTATATAAACATCTTTCATATCAGATTTTATTCCAAGGATGTTTCAAGAAACCATTCGGTTCAAACATTTTTGTGACCTCTGTTCTTCAGGCACTAGACACACAAAGATGAAGGCCCAGTGAATTTAGGTGCACCAATCATTACTTAAAATGTGCCTCTTAATCTCAACCAACCACAGAAGGCAAAAGAGGAAGAAAGACTAAAAGCTCTACCCAAACACTAACAGTGGTTGCTTCTAAGTGACATTTTTCTGCCACATTATACTTCTGTATGCTCCAAATTTTCTACAATAATCTGGTTTGGTTTAAATATGAACACAAAAGAGTATATTCTTGTAATGGGGACAAAAATAGGAAGATAAATAAGACCTAGTATTTGCTAGCACAACAGGGTGACTATAGTAAAAAATAATTTAATTGTAAATTTTCAAATAACTAAAAAGAGTATAATTGGATTGTTAGAAACACAAAGGATAAATGCTTTTGGTGACAGCTACCCTATTTACTCTGATGTAATAGCACTGCATGCCTATGTCAAAATATCTCATGTAACCCATAAATATATACACCTACTAGGTACCCACACAAATCAAAAATTAAAAAACAAGAATATATCCTTGAAGCTGGGAACTTTTACTTGCTACTAGATGGCACAGAATTTACTGCAATGAGACTCTGCTTGTGTACTAATCATTTTTACTTTAAAACAGACTTTTAATACAGAGTTTATACCTCAGATATAATTTAATGCAACATCTGCTTTCTAAAGATACAAAACTCGAGGTGGTAGGATCGCTTGAACCCAGGAGGCAGAGGTAGAGGTTGCAGGGAGCAGAGATCGCGCCACTGCACTCCAGCCTGGGCAACAGAGCGAGACCCCGTCTCAAAAAAAAAAAAAATGCAAAAATTAAGAGTCACAGTTGAAATGATTTGTTTAAGATCACACAAATAGTAACAGCTTCAGGACTAAAGCCAATGCTCTTGATTTCTAACTAAGAGCTCCTTCCACTATGACACTGTTTGAATTATGCTTCCCTGAAGTCCACCACCAACTGGGGAGCATCTGCGGTGTATGAAGTGCTATCGGAACACAAAGATGGCTAAGAAAGCGCTATTCCCTGGACTTATGGGAGGCAGTTTAAAAAAAAAGAAGGCCGGGCCCGGTGGCTGACGCCTGTAATCTCAGCACTTTGGGAGGCTGAGGCGGGCAGATCACCTGAGGTCAGGAATTTGAGACCAGCCTGGCCAACATGGTGAAACCCTGTCTCTACTAAAAATACAAAATTAGCGCGGCGTGGTGGCGCATGCCTGTAATCCCTGCTACTCGGGAGGCTGAGGCAGGAGAATGGATTGAATCGGGGAGGCAGAGGTTGCGGTGAGCCGAGATCGTGACATTGCACTCCAGCCTGGGCAACAGGTGCGAAACTTCGTCTCAAAACGAAAGAAAGCAACACAGCAAGGAAAGAAAGGCAGAAAGACAGAAAGAAAGGAGAGAGAGAAGGCAGGCAGGCAGGCAGGCAGGCAGGCAGGCAGGCAGGCAAAGCCAGGCGCAGTGGCTCATGCCTGTAATCCCAGCACTTTGGGAGGCCGAGGCGGGCAGATTACCTGAGGTCAGGAGTTCGAGACCAGCCTGGCCAACATGGTGAAACCCGGTCTCTACTAAAAATACAAAAATTAGCCGGGCGTGGTGGCCTATGCTTGTTAATCCCAGCCACTTGGGAGGCTGAGGCAGGAGAATCGCTTGAACCCGGGAGGCGGAGGTTTCAGTGAGCCGAGATCGAGCCACTGCAGTCACTCCAGTCAGGGCGACAGAGCGAGACTCCGTTTCAAAAAAAATAAAATAAAATAAAAGAGAAATTGACATGAGTTCTGCTTTAACTATAAAAAAACTTTAGTACCTACAGGTGAAACTTAGCTTTTGATTTTTTCCCCTCCTTGGAAAGAGTCTGCATTTAGTCAGCTAACATTATAGTACCACTCACAAGCCAAAGATCTTCCGTAATTTGGAAGGGAGGCAGTAGAGGAATGAGAGTTATAATAAGTTAGCTAATAACCAACTATTCTTTAAAGCTTAACTGTGAACTTAACTGCAATTACGCATTTCATTGACCTTCTCTAGTGTAATACCAGCCCCTGTCCCTTAGAAAAGAGGAAAATACACTTACGTTTTTATTTCTAGTGGTTCTAAGAACTTGTGATTGGCTCCAGATTCCTACATGAAAACACTGCATATATTCACCTCCTTCTCTTTTCACCGCATTTGAGTTTTTCTGTCTGCCAAACAAAATGATAGGGCCAGGTCTGCCAAAGCCCCAAATACAGCGGCATCGCCCTGCTTCCTTCCAGGGGATCTTCCTATTGAAAGGGCTCTGCCATACAGTGCCTCAAACGTCCAGGATAGAGTTTTTCTTCCCTCCAACTTCTATATATTCTTGCCATAAGGACAGCACTACCAAAGCGGGCTCCTCCTCTCAGTTAACAGAACTGTGACTGCCTGTGAGGCTCATTCTGAGAAAGGGACAAGGGAAAGGGACCGGGGCGATAAGTGAGGGTCCCAGCTTGAGGGCTGGAGTGGGCACCAGACTCCCACCAACGACTAAACCGGAGAAAGCAAAGAAACTGGCCTTCCCCGCACCCAAAAATAAAACATCACATCACTAAAAAATGGAAACATTCGCAACATTTTCTAAAACAAAACCACTCACCTGCAAAGGGGCCACCAGTAGCAGCATCAGCAGCAGCCGCTCCTCCGAGCCGCCGAAGAGCCAGCGCCTCCTAGGACTCATCACTGCCGCCGGCATCGACGCTCTTTTCTAACCCCCGAACCAGACGTGGGCAGGTCCTAGGGCTCTGCGTATTGGAAAGTCGAACTGTCACTCATCCACGGTCCCTGCCTACACCCGGGACCGGAGAGGTCTCTTCCGTTTACCAAATCCCAGGAGTAAGAAGTGGGGTTCTGATTGGTTCGCTACAGAGACGAGCACATACCTGAACCAGTAAGGAGTTGGCTTCGACGCCAACGGGCAGGCTTGTGCCTAGGGAAGTAGAAAAACAAACCCTGCAGCGTCGCTGGTGCAAAACCTCGCGTCCGGGGAGCGTCTTAGCGGTTTGAGGTTCTAGAAAGCGTTTAAAGTGTTAGGAGAAACACCTGCGGGTGAAGACGGGTGTCAGCGGACTCTTGCAAGAGAGGAAGTGATGTTTCTTTTACTTATGGGAAATTTAGGGATTGAAACCTGAAGACGAAGCCGGGCTATCCTCCCAGAAGAAGCTCCTTTCGCACGAATTACTCGTGGATGAAAGTCTTAAGTCGTGATTAAAACAAATGCCTTTGAAGTGCTCGATTTATAGGCAGTAACATATCCTTACTTTGTCTTACCGCTTTTATAGGGATTTCCGTTAGGCAGTTTGCTGACAGTATTTTAGGTGGGAAGAAAAGTCATGAATGGAATGCCCTAAAAGCTTATTGCACAGAGGAGGGGAGGCTGGAGTGGAATGAGAGAATGACAAATTCGGAGGCGACAATAACTGAACAAGAGAAATCTATGAAAACACCGGAAGTCTGGCACGAGGCCTTAAAAGCTTCTAAGCAGGCTTGAACTACCAACGAGGTTTTGAAGCATATGTGTTAGAACTTTCGGGTGGGCGGGAAAGATAAGGAATGTTATGTTTGCCGGACCACCTGGGAGATTCCCTTCTTAACTTAGAAGCTATCCTACGTAGTGGTTCGTGTCCTCCTGTGAGTTTTTCCTGTTTCATCCTCATAACAAATGCATTAGGTTTGTGACAGGCAAGCAAGTCCTCAGAATAATTATACATATATTTGAAAAGATAATCTTTCAACATTTGAAATTCTGTGACACACTCTGTATTGAACTCATTAAGATCTAATTGTAGCCAGTTCTGTATCTCATTTACCGATCTTAGAGCATGACAGTTCCTCCTGGGATATCAAAGAACAGAACTTTACTTCTGGGACGGCACTAATCCAAGGCTTGACAAGTCCCAGCAGGTGATAGGTCCCATCTAGTGATAGTTAGAATTTAACTTGCACAAGATTAACTAGAGTTCAGGCCAGAACAGCTGAAGAGGCAGTTTCCAAATCTTACACATTTGCCCTCTTGCTCTTTTCCCAGTATCAGATGAGGACAAAGTAAGGAGAAAGCTTTTCTTCTACAGTGTAATAAAGCTCCTACTCGAGTGCCCACCATCCATACTCTGGAGGCTAAAAACAGTCATTCCCAAGTGGCAGTCTTGTGGCATTTGGCATTTAGGGATACTTAGTCTGGACTTAAGGGCGCCTACTCACTGGATTTAAGTTTGCTGTTGTTATGGATACCCATGGAATGCTAGCTTGTCACATAAAACCTTAACAATATCAAACATCACTTACCTTTTAGAATCATTCGCAAGACTATGTGGCTTATGAATAACTCATTTTGATATAAGATGGAAGCAATTGTATCAGTGATTCTGTCTAGAAGGAATTGAAAAGCAAATTTTCATCAGGAGCAAGCATGTTCTTTGTAAGACAAATGTGCACAGAGGCTAACAGAATTTCGGGAGTTACTTTTGCCCTATGGAAAGATTGTTCTCCATACTTAATTATGTTACAGTATCATATCCTGAACCCTGTGTCCTGCTCTATTCGATGAGCTGTCTCCCATATGAAGTTTTAAATAACGAGGTCGTGATTCACAAAAATGATCATAAATCCATTTAAGGCAAAGATGAACTCCAAAGAATATTAGACTTGTGCAAACTTAGTACTTGACAGGGCTTTGGAAATTAAACTCTAGCTTCTTGTTGTACAGATAACGAAACTGAAGCTTAAGTGATGTGCTCAGAATTACTTGGTTGGGGACAAACCTTGAGCTAGGACAAGGTTGCTAATTCATATAATTCTAGGAAAATGCTTCCTCTTCCTGCTGCCTTCTCTTTGCCCCAAAAGCAACGTATTTTTTTAAAATTAAGATTAATTTTAGGATTCACTTCCATTGAAGACCAACCATGAGGACTTCAATTCTGATATAGCAAGTGATATAGATACTGTGAAAATAATTCAGTGTCATCAAACAACTTTTGATGTAGTCTTTTATCCAAACAAGAAATGAAAAGCAATAAATTATTATAGCTATGTTGTCTCTTTGTCTTCCTTTCTGTTAGAAGTGTATATCAAAAAGTCAATGTTAACCCATATGATACTTTGAGTTTTAGTAGAAAATTGTCTTCCTTGTGACCTGAATAAACCACTATTTTATTGATAGCATACATACCTGGTCAAAATAATTTCACAGTTATGTGCACAGAGCCTCTAGCCTTTTCCATGTATGGCTGAATTGGTCCACTATGCATCAAAACATCATCCATGGACCTAGGCTATTCTCCCTTTTACTAGCCTAACGGAACCATTGGCTCCCTCCTTTCAGCAAACTCCAGAGTTAGCTAGTTCTATATCCCATGTACAGGAGTGTCTCCTTCTCTTCACATGATCAGGACACACCATGAGTTGGTTATTTGCTGCCAGTATTTAGTCTCCAACTGTACCCTACTTACTTCAGGGTCAGATTAAAATTTACCACTCGTAATCTAGTATAATAGACTTATGTGTGGTCCCCATCATTGACCTCCTAAGTACAAGACTCCCTTTTCTGAAACTAAAAACTGGAAATGCTCTTATGGATCAGCCATCAGGCCTCTCAGAAGGGACCTTAAAGTCTGCCCTTTTCTTTCTAAAGTTAAAACTTAGAATCCTCATCTTCCTCACAGAGTAGGGTGAAGAATCATGGAGGTAGTTTTGGAATAGCTTTGAAGCACCTTGTGTCTGCCACCTTCCAGCGCTGGGAACTTAGGGGCTTAATTGGACTTATAGTTCCATGAGGCTGGGGAAGCCTAACAATCATAGTTAACTCTAGAGTCTGCTGGAAGGACGCAGCCAATGGTTCCGCTAGGCTAGCAAAATGCAGAATAGCCTAGGCAAATTGCTTGACCTCAGCCTCAGTGTCTTTATCTGTTAAATAGAGATAATACCCAAATCGCCAATGTGAAAATTAAATGGGATAATGTGGTGTGTGCCTGGCACATGGAAAGCATCTCATAAATGATAGTGGTTATTCTTTGCAATTATGGTAATGATAAATGTAAAGCATTTTAACTGCTTACAAGTATTCTTATTCAAATAACTTAGTAAAGTCTTGGCATTGCGCTTGCCTCTTTTTCCTACTCTCCACTCAAGTGGAGACCTGGACTCTTGCAGAGGACATGAGACTGGGATTTCCCCAGCTATCTTGTGGCTACCCAGAGAGGTAATGGGCAGGAAGTGAATGCCAGAGAGGGTACAGACCTAGTGGCAGAGCCAGGAACCTCTGGTATTGGGAAGCCTGAACTATGTGAAATTCCCTTACAGTAAGGCTAAACACTGAGTAAGCACCTTGGCATAGGAAAAGAGCCAGGTTGATTTTTTTTCCGCACTACTTTCAGATCTGGGACAAGGGTAGGGGAAAGACTTAGAAACATGAGGAATCAAGAGGTGCTTTCCTCTTTCACAAATTCTCTACTCCACTAAGTAAAAACCCATGTTTCTTTAAATGCTTGTTGTTTATATTGTGGTAAACACAAATTGTGCCCTATAGAGTTTTTTTTAAAGCTTATATTTATTAAATATAAATTTATGTTTTAAAATGTTTATTGTGTAAGGTTTAGAAAAGAAAAAAACTTAAAATACCTATAATCCTACCCTCCAGAATTTATTTTTAACATTTTTGTGTATCCTATTTCTTCCCATAAACCAATAACTTAAATAAAAAAAAAAACTGGAATCTTAGTATATATACTGTTTTGTGGCAATCTTTTTTACTTAATTTGTTATGAACATACGAACAATGTCATTTAATATTTTTCTTCAGTGTATAATTCCATTACACGAATGTTCGTCCAGGTGGTATGTCTCACAGTCCAACCGATTCTCTACTCTTGGGCATTGAACTTGTTTCAATTTCTTAAAAAGATTCAGTGATTTAAATGAGCTGCTGCTTTCTCTAAATGATAGTGCTCTGGGAATGTCTACTGAACCAATGGCAATGCCTGCTGGCTCCAGCCTTTCTTCATGGAGACTGATAAAGTGGCCAGGAATTCTTTTCTCTATGCTCTGATATTACAGAGCTAAGAAAGGTGAAGATAGTAATCTGATAGCTACTGAAGGGTTTCCTCTTACCCTCTGTCTCCACAAGGTTTTCTATTCTTTAACCTGAAGAAAAGGTGTTTAGCCGAGGAGCCAGGGTGGGGAGGTGATATGGAGGGAATGGCGGATGGAAATCAGAGTTTGTGTTAGTCCATTTTCATGCTG
The DNA here is from genome assembly GCF_008728515.1 of Papio anubis. Classification (NCBI taxonomy): domain Eukaryota; kingdom Metazoa; phylum Chordata; class Mammalia; order Primates; family Cercopithecidae; genus Papio; species Papio anubis. The sequence goes on from NC_044979.1 coordinate 23,960,953, forward strand.
CTGATAAAGACAATTTACAAAAGAAAGAGGTTTAATTGGATTTTCAGTTCCATGTGGCTGGGGAAGCCTCACAATCATGATGGAAAGCAAGGAGGAGCAAGTCACATCTTACATGGATGGCGGCAGGCAAAGAGAGAATGAGAATCAAATGAAAGAGGTTTCTCCTAATGAAACCATCAGATCTCGTGAGACTTATTCACTACCATGAGAACAGTATGGGGGAAACTGCTGCCATAATTCAATGATCTCCCACCAGGTCCCTCCCACAACAGTGGGAATTATGGGGGATATAATTCAAGATGAGATTTGGGTGGGGACACAGCCAAACTATCAGAGCTCCATCAGTAAATCCTCACAAAACTCCTGGCATATATGTCCCCATTTTCAGATGAAGAAAGTAAGACTGGGAGAGATAATTTGTCTAAGACTGCACAGCTAGTTATACAACTGGAGTTTGACTCCTAGCCTTTGTTCTAAGCTCTTCTCACCATGCACTGCTACTAAAAACTTATGGAGATAACTTCATTCTTCTTTTCTTTGGAGAATTTGTTGTCAGTCATCTAAGATGTATTTATCTGCTCCCTAAAAATAAAAATTAAAAAACCCCTCCTGACTGTCCAGGAGTTTCTTCTGCCTATGGGCTTCCCCAGTCAGCTAGCTCTTGGGTAAAAGACCATATCCTCATTCTTTGATGAAGACTCAGATAACATAGCTTTTCCCCTACATACTTGCTTATTTTCTTAAATAAGTGACCTCACCGTATATGTTGGAAGGTCAAACTCATAAAAGGAAGTCTTTATAAACCCTGCATCAACTTAAGAACATTACACACATATTTGTTTCCTTAGCTTTGGGGATTTATGAAATATTTTCTATATAGCAATAAGTCTATTTTTCTGGTATGGTTTATACACTGCTTCTGACGTAAGTTCTAGAAGAAGCTTCTCAGAATTGTTGACACCCATGAAGCATCATTGAAATGGGTGTGTAACCTCATAATATAACACATAGAAGGCAGTGACACTTATGTGAAAGTGTAATTTCTAGAATGTCTCATTAAAGCCTCTTTACACAATCTAATTAAAATCCGTATCAATCAAGGTATATGTTTTAAATATTTTTTCCATCCTCCTCATCCTATTCACACACACACCACACCCCTACACACTACCAACACCTTAACCCAAGCTACCATCACCTCTTGCCGGTATTTTCTCAGTAGGCTCCTAATAAGTCTTTCTGAATCTGCTTTTACTGTCTTCTAGGCAGCCAGGGGTGGGTGATATGGTAGAATACCTTAGTGATTGTGTCACAGGTCACCCCCTACCACTCCCTAGCTTAGAACAGTGGCTTCCCATTGCTCCTTATAGCGACCCTTCCTTCTCCTTATGATCATTTGGCCTTCACACATGTGTTTTCCCTACCTAGAATGCTATATCCTTCCCCTCCCTCTCTTCTTCCTCCCTTCCCAACTCCCTGCCCCTTAGTCTAATGATTCCTATACAACTTTGACAATTGAGTGGTCGTTTCCCTAGAAAAACTTGATCCTACCTGGATTATATCTCCTAGGTTAATTACATGTTTTCAAGGCACCATGCACTTCTTTATAGAACTTTACACAAATGTACTTACACTGTATATGATCTGTCTTTCCATTGGTCTTCAAGCTCCCTAAACATATGGGCCCTGTTGCTTTGGTTTACCACTTGTCCACAATGTCTGGCATTAGGTGCTTAATTAATATATGTTAATAAATGAATGCATCAAAAAAGGAATAGATTAAATTTCCTGTCTTTTTTTTTTTTTTTTGCTAAATAGTACTTATGTATAGATTCACACAAATAAATAAGTACATGTCTTTTAAAAAATGTTTATGCCTTTAGACCCTAGGAGTTTACAATAAAATGTGATATGTATATATAAACTTATAAGAATAATGTTAAATTTTATGTGTGGACTGAAAATGTTAGCTCTGAAAGAAACAGAAATCATACAGCTCAACTCCCTTATTTTATAGTTGAGAAAATAGAGGCTCAAAGTAGACGAAAGAATTGCTTAAGTACAAAAGCAGTTAAAGCACAGAATGAGAATCGAAGTTTCTTATGTATAGGGTAAAATCAACCTTCTTGATTGTTTTCTCTTGTTTTCTTCCAGAGAAAAACAAATGTAACATGCAACTGGGAGGCCTTCCTAGGGCAGTGAAAGGCTGGTCCTAGCAGATAAGGTTTCAGGGGCTGCACTAGGTAGAGAAAGGCATATGATTACTTAGTCAAAACAAGTGCCAGGCCACAGATGCTAGTCTGCTGAGATGACATGAAGCCTAAGGGGTCTGAAAAACACAGAGGGAAAAAAATTTTAAGAAATCTAAAACAGTATAAAAATCACAACAGAGAATAAAAGGCAAGCTATTTAAAGATGAAATCATCTTAAGCTTCTAAACTAAGCCCTTCTATGTAAAATACTTTTTCTCTGGGTGTAAGCATTTTGGAGGCTACCTGAGATTCTAAGGGGCACCCTTTTTAAAAATGTTCTCTACTGGCTTTGAGAGCTGTTGTTTCCATAGCAACTTCTAGTTGTTATTTTATGTCTAGAGAGAGGCAATTTTTTTCCTAAAGATCTATGATTCCAACATGAGTGAGATAAAGTTCTTTATGTTTCCCATTTAAGTACTCACAGAATCCTTATAAAATCAATTTTAGAAATAGCTTGACTGGCTTCATTTATTAGTAACTTTTGAAATAAGGAATAAAGAGAGTAAATAATTCATTACTTGCTTATATCATCAGTCAGTATCAACCACTAAATTCCAGTCTCTGCCAGGTGAGTGTCCTAACTAGTTTCTGATGTTGTCACTCTGTGAGGTATCAGATAAGAGGAATAGGTAAATTGCTGTTTGCAACCAGAGGCTGTAAAAATCAGATAGGGAAGAAAAATCACTCTCATGTGATGTTCTGTTTACTAAGTTATGATTTATAAAGTGAGTAACGGCAAAGGCTTCAAAGCTTGATGATTCGAAGTAAGATGATGTTTAGATTGTTAGGGTCCTGGATCACTCTATCACAGCCAAAACAAAGAAAGAACTGCAATGCCAAATGACATACATGTCTTCACCATCAGAATACCAACAAGTATATAAAGGCCTGACATTGATATATTGCTAGAGTTTCCCTTCTGTAGATAATTGTTTTTATGCACAGCAGGAAAAGACCTGTGTTCTTAGCTCCAAACCCAGCTATATTAGGTAAAACAAGAATAAACCAACCTCTAACAAAATATTATGGAAAATGCTTTCATTTCTTTTCTTCTGAAAAAAGGTAAATATAGCATATATACATATTTTTCTCTTTTTCTAAACTCATCTATTTCCTTATGCTTTGCTGTGTCTCTGCCCTCTCTAAAAATGGGAGACAAAGGAGAGAAAAAGGATAAGGAAGAATAATAAGTAAAATCTTCAGAAGTGTACAGGATCTGGTCTCAACCAGCAAATCAATAAGTAACCAATTATTCATTGAATTCCTCCTAATGTTTAAGAACTTGCGTTAGGAATTTTGAAGGAAATGAATTAATATTTTTAGTGCCTACTATAAAAAAGTCACAGTGCCAAGTACAAGAGATATGTAAATAAATTAAACATCCTCCTTGTCCTCAAGGAGCATGGTCCAGTAGGGGAAAGACTAACTCAAGAGTTAATTACAGTCCAACAAATACAAGTGCAAGTAGAATGATTAAGGGCTCAGAATATTTTGGGGTGGAAAGGGAGTGCTTAAGTGCAGGGATGTAATAAGTTTAGATACTTGATGGAAGAGGTGAATTCTGAGCAATGTTTAAATATGCACAGAATTCCAGTCAGAATTGCATAGTAGGTTTTCCACAGTAAACGTTCAGCAATATTAAATAACATAAAAAGAAAATGCCTAAAATATATTCTAGGGTTCGAAAACAATATAAACATTTCTGTGAACCAAAGACAGAATAGAAACACAGAGCCAAAGGCCTGATGTGCTCTGAGACCAGAGGCTGCCGTAGAGGATGCTATTTCCACTCCTCCCAGGTAGCACAGCCTAGCATGTACTACACTAGAAGGTGGTTGCTTAAGGGATAGGGCTTCCTGTTTTGAAAGAGGCTGGAGATCCTGAACTGCTGCCATTGCTGCCTGGGGCAATGGCATATCTCAACCAACATCAGAAGAAGAACTCAAAGACATTAGACACAGTCTTTCCACTGGAAACTGGCCTGGAAGAAACAGTGGAGCAAATGAAGATACTGGAGATGAAGTGCTGGAAACCTGGTGGGGTCAGAGGAGCAGGGAAAGCACCCTCTTTGAGTTCATTCTTCTAAGGTGGACCTTCTGGGACCACATTTTTAAAGAAATACGTTGACATAGGTATAAAGACTCTGATAATAGAAATTAGAGGGAGTGGTATGAAAGGAATTCTGTGACGATGGAGAATTAGTCAAGGTGAAGATTCCTCCCAACTAGCAGTATAGACTTCCTTGCCTGGCCCCACCCCTAGACTAAATCCTGTGTTATACCCTCTATGTGTCATTTACAGAAAGAGGTGGTATTGGAGCACAGTAACTACTCTGCTGATTTCCCAAGACTGGCGAATTTTTGAAATATTCTATCCATTCTTTCTTTGAAGAGAGACACTTTTTTTTCAACTCAAATACCCTCACTTGTTGCTTAGAAAATACCATCTATCAGCCGGATGTGGTGGCTCATTCCTGTAATCCCAGCACCTTGGGAGCCTGAGGTGGCTTGATCACGAGGTCAGGAGTTCAAGACCAGCCTGGCCAACATGGTGAAACCCTGTCTCTACCGGAAAAAAAAAAAAAAAAAAAAAATTAGTCGGGCATAGTGACATTCACCTGTAATCTGAGTTATTCAGAAGGCTAAGGCAGGAGAATAGCTTGAACCCGGGAAGTGGAGGTTGCAGTGAGCCGAGATCACACCACTGCACTCCAGCCTGGGCCATGGAGCGAGATTCCGTCTAAAAAAAAAAAAAAAAGAAAATACCGTCTATCGCTACAGATACAGATAAAAGAAATGAATGTAGCCTGGAAAGGGAAGTGAAAGCAGGCCTGAATGATAGAAATGTGGTCTAGACTCTTCTTAATTGTTGTCCAAGGGGGCACCTTCCTAGGACCCAAAGAAGTTTAAAAGAAAATGTGGGCAATGAGGACTAGAAAACCACGGAGGTGACACTAGCCTTGGTGAACTCACTATGTGCAAGGTTTCCCACTCCATTTTGTAGACTCGGAAGCTCAGCCCACCATTTTATAAGCTATAAAAGATAATGATTTTATTATTTCTAAGGTTTTTATGATGTATCTCCTTGTTTTTTCATGCACCACCAAATATAAACTCACTATTCCAATCACTGTAAATTTTGAAACCATTACTAAAAAGTGACTTGGTGCCCAGCAATGATCTCCCAGCAATCTGTGATCAACCACTGTTATAAGTTACTGTCATTGAACCAGATGGAAATATTTAATTCAGTGTAATATCTCTACAGATACCCCATTTCATTACTCTTCACTTCATGCTGCAGATACTACATTTTTCACAAATTGAAGGTTTGTAGCAGCCCTTTGTCAAGCAAGTCCATTGGTGCCATTTTTTCCCAACAGCATTTGCTCACTTTGTATCTCTTCCACATTTTGATACTTCTCAGGATATTTCAAACTTTTTCAGTGTTATATATGTTATGGCGATCTGTGATGAGTTATCTTTGATGTTACTATTGTATTGCTTTGGTGTGCAATGAACTACACCCATATACTACATCAAAGTTAATTGATAAATGTGTGTGTTCTGACTGCTTGACTGACCAGCCATTCCCCCATCTCTCCCCATTTCCTCAGACCTTCTTATTCTCTGAGACACAGCAACATTGGAATTAGGCCAATTAATAATCCTACAGTGACCTGTAAGTGTTCCAGTTAAAGGAAATCACAAGTCTCTCACTTGAAATCGAAAGCTAGAAATGATTAAGCTTAGGGAGGAAGGTATGTTGAAAGTCAAGAGAGGCTGAAAGCTAGAGCTTTTGCACCAAACTGCCAAGTTGTGAATGCAAAGCAAAAGCTCTTGAAGGAAATTAAACTCTAGTGAACACACAAATGATAAGAAAGTGAAACAGCGTTATTGCTGATATGGAGGTTTTACTGGTCTGGATAGAAGATCAAACCAGCCACAACATTCCCTTAAGCCAAAGCCTAATCCAGAGCAAGGCTGTAACTCTCTCCAATTTTATAAAGGCTGAGAAAAGTGAGGAAGTTGCAGAAGAAAAGTTTGAAGCTTCAAACTAAAGAGAAAAAAGTTGAAAGCTAACAGAGGTTGATTCATGAGGTTTAAGGAAAGAAGGTGTCTTTAAAATGCAAAGTGAAATAGCAAGTGCTCATGTAGAAGCTTCAGCAACTTAGCGAGGAGGTCTAGCTAAGATCATTGATGAAGGTGGCTACACTAAACACATTTTTAATGTAAATGAAACAGATTTCTATTGGAAGAAGTTGCCACCTCAGACTTTCATAGCTAGACAGAAGTCAATGCCTGGCCTTATCTTTTCTTATATTTCATGGCCTTGATATTCATGAAGAATAGACATTATTTTGTCAAATGTCCCTCAATTTTGAATTTGTCTAATGTGTTCTTGTGATTGAACTCTAGTTATGCATGTTGTGTGAGACTACCATGAAATGATGCTATGTCCTCACTGCATCATATCGCAGGGCTCATGATGTTGATATCTTGAGTGGTGACTTCGATCACTTGATTAAGTTGCTTTCTGTCAAGTTTCTCCCTGGTAAAATTACTGTCTTTCTCTTTGTCATCAATGTTTTAGGGAAGATATTTTGAAATGATTCAAACTTTATTTCTCCTCAAACTTTCACCCACTAATCTTAGCATCTCTTGATGGAGGATGTCTGTAAGAGTTATTATGGTGGTATTTAGCGATGACTTTTTGTGTTTTTCTTTCATTTTACATTTATTAATTCAAATTCTATCACAAGGAAGAGCTGTCCCATTTCCCCTATTTATTTATTTATTTAATTATTTATATCAGTATGAATTCATGGAAACTTATTGTATTTTATGGCTTATAATCCAATACTATACAGTTGACTCTTGAATAACGTGGGAATTAGGGCCACTGACCCCCATGCGGTAAAAAAAAATCCACTTATAACTTTTGGCTCCCAAAAATTTTAACTATGTCCAGCCTACAGTTGGCCAGAAGCCTTTCAGAAGACATGTCAATTAACACATATTTTGCATATGTATGATATACTGTATTCTTAAAATAGAGAAAAGAAAATGTTATTAAGAAAATCATAAGGAAGATAAAATATATTTACTATTGATTAAGTGGAAATGGATCATCGTAAAGGTCTTCATCATCGACTTCACAATGAGTAGGCTGAGGAGGACGAGGAAGAGGAGGCATTAGTCTTGCTGTCTCGGGGTGGCAGAGGTGAAAGGAAATCCATGTACACGTGGACCCTCACAGCTCAAACCTATGTTGTTCTAAGGTACACTGTATTTATTTTGCTGCTCTGATTGTTCCAGGTTTGGCAATTAGGAGCTCCTTTGTGATTGGCTGCTGTGATTTTGTTTCTGTTTTGTGGAGCATTTTCTTACTCTCTGGCACCACAAGATATTCCAAGCTCATCTTGTTTATTACTTGCCCTAGCCCTGGAATCAGCTATTTCTCCAAGGAACCTGGTTCCTTTTATTGCAGAATGGTGTTTGAAAACCAAAATCTGAGCATTAGGTGTGAAATTGGCTAAAATTTCTGAAAATTTCACGTTGGTGAGAATGCAAAGTAATGAGCTTATAGGAATTGGTAAAACTAATTTGGAAAACAATTTGGCATTAACTAGTAAAGTTGTAGGTAAGTACACTTCATGAACCAGTAATTTCATTCCTAGACGAATACCTTGGAGAAACTTTTGCGTATGTACAGCAAGAGTCATATACAGCTTTGTTTATGATAGCACAAAACTAAAAATCACCCAAAAGCCGCAGTAGTAAGAGAACAGATGAATAAAATGGAGTACTGTAAGCTGTGAAAATGAATGAACCACAGCTATGCACATCAACATGGATAAATTTCAGATACATAATTTTGAGCAAAAAAAGAGAATGATTTCATTTACATAAAGTCCAACAATATGCAAATAAACAATGTATGTATTTGTAGGGATGCATAAGTGATAAGGTGATAAAACTGGAAAGAAAAGGAAAATTATCACAAAATCCAGGTTACAGGTTGGGTACGGCATGCAGTTGGGTTTCAGAGATACTGGTAATATTTCTTAGCTGAATGGTGGGTTAATCACATTCATTTTATTTAGATCACATATATTTGTGGAATATTGCATAATTAAGAAGGAAGTGAAGAAAAAGTAAGGGGGGAGCTAGGGGAAGGGAAAGAATATAAAAAGAGGAAAGCAAGAAAAGAAGGGCAGGAAGGACACAGGAAGGGAGAGAAGGAGGGAAAGAGAACCAAAAGAGCACTCCTGTACGTGCTGTTGTCTTCAGATCCGGTGAAGTTCGGATTGTGACACCAAATATATGTGTGTCTTTAGATGAACCACTAAACTCTAATAAGCCTCAGTTTTCACACCAGTTAAATCGGAACGATGTGCTTTGGTCTGTGTAGTTCACACTGTTACTGTGAAGATAAAATTGAACATTTATATCTATTATATGTATATAATAGCACTTCAAAAAGTGTCCTACAATGTAAAGCAAAAAGAAAAGTAAGATATCAAGTTATCATCTTGATTCCTAATGCCAGATATGGTGTATCTCAATATTTACATGTAATTTCATATTCAGTGACTATTTAACTTACATCCTGCTCCTCTCTCAACTAAAATATAAAGAAGAAAGCAGATATTTTGCTATGCCTTTCACGAAGGTTAGTTTGCTCTTCTGACAAAATTTGTAGAAGAGCAGCTTACCCCAAACATTGTGAACTCTCGGGCTGCAGAACCTGAGGTAGTTTCTCATTCTGGAAGGGTAATGTTGGTCTGCTCTCTGGTGGTCGGAGAAGAAAGCACATGTGAAGGGGTTGTCAATCCGGTCTCAGTTTAAAAAAATACATTAATAATGAAGATAGCAGCTACCATTCTTTATTATGTGCCAGGTTCTGTGCTAACTACTTAGTTCTCATTATCTCATTTAATCCTCACAACAACCCTGAAAGATATACTACATCACATTAGCCTCATATTTTTAGGTGAGAATCTAGGGTCACAGAGATTTGAAGTAAATGGTCCATGGTCACCAAGTGAGTGATGGACAGATTGCCTCCTGAGAGATGCCAAAAGCCCACACTCAGCATCCACCCCAAATGTCTATTGGACAACTGAGCTCTCCTTAGAGATCTTAACATCTCATGGTACTTTAATTGTCTCATTGTCCCTCTTCTTCACTTGGAATAATAATCTTCCCTGTATTTTGACCAGACCCCAAACTGTCTACTTCTAGCCTCCAACTTAACTAATTACTGACCCTTTATCTTTTGCTTGCTTTATCTTCTATTCTATTAATTAAATTCATTAATTGATTCTTTTATAGTTTGTAAATAAATAGTATTTACACTGCATAGTATAACTATAGAATATTTAATATTTAGCTATCCTTTAATTTCTGAAATAAAAACCTACTTGGGCACAGTGTATTTTCTAAACATACTGCTAGATTCAATTGTTATACATTTTCTTTAGGATTTTTTATCTATTTCTATTTGAGAGACTGGGCTGTAATTTTTTCAATGACTGTTAAAATTTTCAATGACTGTTAGGTTATTCTAACCTTGTGAGATGAATTGCAAAATTTTGTGGTTTTGACGCTTTGACATAATTTGGATATTATTGAAATGATCTACACTCTGAATGTTTGATAGGGTTTTTTGCATAGTCATTCAAGCTTGGAGATGTTTTACAGGGTAGATTTTTTCATATGCTTTTCACTGCCTCACCCTTTCCCTGGCCTCTGCTGCTAGCTGGTCTTTTCCTGTTTCTTATCTCTTCTTGAATCAATTTTGGTAATTTGTGTTTTCTGTATAATCAGCCATTTCATCTAGATTTTCAAGTTTATGGCACCAAAATTTTATGTTGTATTTTCTCACAATTTAAAAATATCTGTTTTCGTTGTACTTATACCCCTTTGCTATTCAGGTTGCCATCCTTTCTTATTGACTGCAGTAACCTCCTGACTGGTCTCCCCACATCCACTACTTTTCTCTATGTATCTACCTCATCTTTTATCATTCCTTGCTGCATCCATCTATAGTCAAAGAGAGCTATAAGATCTTAACTGAAAACCCACACATTAGAGAAAGCTATTGAAGTAGCAAGGTGGTTGTAGTCTCTTGCTAGCAGATCTGTACTATAATTCACAGCTGGGAGCTATGGAACAGAGCCCTGTGCCCATTCTTGGGTATCCAGAGTTATCGTTGTGTCACTTTCATCTCTAGCTCTTCACACACACACACACACACACACACACACACACACACATATGCACCTGCCCTTCACTGCTCCCTGCTGTACCCAGCCTAGCTGCATCTATCCAATATACCCTGCCTCCATAGCTCATCTCTGTTACTGGAGGAAGTGAGGACGTGCTGTACAGGTTATCCTGTAAAAAACAGGTGTGACACCTGATGACCAAATGGGAGTCCACAGTGCTACAAGCAAACCCTCAACCATGTGACAACCTTCACTAAACAAACCACTAAGGAAACTCCAATCCAGTTCTGCTTAGGCCCACTCTGAAGGGAGGTGGATAAATCCAGAGATAGTGTTCAAGGTGTCTTGACTGCTTTAAAACTACCCCTAAATCAGCAAAACATATCCACCTTTTAGAATTTCAGACCCCAGCCTGATTCATCTCATGCATGTACACCTCTCTTTTTTCTCTTAACCTCTTTCATCACATATTTACCATTTATAGCTCTTAGACACCATGACTTTGATGTACAAATCAGCTCTTTCTTGGCCTCTAGCTAGATCTGTGTTTCACGTTTACTCCTGAGCAGTATTCATCCTTAGCAACTGAGGAAGTTGAGCTGTATACATACACAATGACTGTGTCCTTGCAGTGTGAGTTATTTTTTAAACATACAATTGAGGATGTATATTCATAGAGAATATGTGCTTCTTTCAACAAAGAAGGTTATGTATGAAGTAATCAGTAAAGAAGAAAACAATTGAATCCAAATAGAGTATTTTTTTTCTCCTTCTTTGTGGCATGCAATGCTATATACTTGAATAATTTTTATTGACTCAATTCAGAGGTGTAGTGTGGTATAATACATAAGCATGGTCTGGAGTCAGGAGACTTTAGTCTACTCCTATGATCTGTTACACTGGCTGTGTGACCTCAGGATAAGTCTACATGACCGTTGACAATCATTTTAGCATAGTAGCTTTGGATCCCAAAAAGTACATAGGTGTTTATTCTTTGTTGAATAAGCAATATGAAAGAGATACTGTTCTTATTCTCAAGAAGTTTATTATTTTATGAAAATAAAACTTATTTTAAGTAGTTAACTACAAGGAAACAGTTTCTCTCTTTTACTCTTTAGGTGTCAAGCCCTTCTAGCCCCTTTTACAGCTAACTTTTCTCCATATATTTTGCTATCTTTCTAGCCCTCAGAAAAAGAAGCATGGTATAATCATGGTTCAAGAAACCAAACCCTATTACTGAAGACCTCTCCCTGGTTTATTATTTACATCTCACTTCCTCTTTTTTCTTCCAAAGTCAAAACCTTCAGCAGATATAGAGAAAAGCATTCTATTCCATTTACTGCCAGGAGTATGATAGACTAGATAGAATGACTCTCCCACTATAACATGACTAAAGCCTGGATGAATTTCAAATATAATTTTTAAAACATTGCTGACTGAGACATTTATCCTCCTGACACCAAACACATGGTGTCTTTTCCAATATCACTTCTCCAGCTCTCTGGACACCAGTTGAGTGTCCAGTGATTCAATTCAATTCTGACACTAACAAACCAGAGTTAGTGCAGACCCCACAGGTTTCGGCTCAGTTCTACGAGACTGCCCCTCAACACAGCCTTCGAATGCCAGTCGTAAGTCCCGGGCCTCGCATCTTTCTGACCGACAAGCTATAAATCAGAGGTTCTCATGACCCCCTCCTCAGGTTTGATGATTTGTGAGAACAGCTCACAAAACTCACTGGTTTATTATCAAGGCTGACTCTGGGACAGTAAAGTGAAAGAGATTTGTAGGGCAATGTTTGGGATCAGGGGTATGGGGCTTCCATGCCTTCTCTGGTCATGTCACTCCCCCAGCATCTTGATGTGTTCACCAACCTGGAAGTTCTCCAAATCTCATCATTTAGGATTTCTTATGGAAGTTTCATCTGTAGGCAAAATTGATTAATTCATTGGCCACCAGCAATCAATTCATTCTCCAGCTCCTTTCCCTGCCCTAGAGATTAGAGGGAGGTGGGTGGAATGTTCCAAGCTTCTAATCAAGGCTGGTTTTTCCGGAACAGCCACCCCCTTGAAGCTACCTAGAAGCCCACCAAAAGTCATGTCACGAGAACAAAAAATACTCCTATCACCCTTATCACTCAGGAAATTCTAAGAGTTTTGGGAACTGTGTGCCAGAAACCAGAAACAAAGGCCAAGTATCTTTCTATGATATCACACTGACTGACAAGAAATAAGGAATATCCCCATGTGCCAAAAATAGAAAATGAAAAACAACTAAAACTGGAATGATGAACAGTTTAAACAAACGAAAAGGCTAGGATTACCTCGGGGAAAATGTCAGTGCCAGCACTGGAATTCAAAGATTAAGCACTAGGCTTTCTACAAAGGAAATGAGACTCTCTCATTAAGCCAATATCTTTGAAAAACTCTAGAGTAGTCCCAGATCAGTACTTCCTCCTAGATCCATAAAGCAAATGCAAATTCCCAATTTAAGGCCTTCTGATTTGGAAACATTAAATTCAATCAAATATAATGTATAATAAGATATTAACAAATATATCACAAACAAAAGTTAGGAGGAAACAAAAGCACACTTAAGTTCTTGAGAATTTAAGACAATGAAATTATTATAGTAAAAAGCAATTATCAGCAAATGTTTTAAGATATTAAAGATGGAATAAAACTGAAAAATGATCAAAATATAAATCTAATTTAAAGTACCAGGTACATTTGATAAAAGAATGAATTAGGATATTTAGAAATAAAAATATCATTATTGAAATCACTAACCCAATAAATTAACCAGCAGAATATATGCAGGAAAAGAGAATTAAATCTGAAGGAAATACTCATAATACAGAGAGATAGAAGATAAATATTAAAGAAGACAAATGTTAGGCTACATGGAGGATAGAATGAGTAAATATAACATATGTAAGTGCAGTTCCAGAAAGAGAGAATAGAGAAAATAGAGGAAAGGCAATATTTGAAGATATAAAGCCTGAGAATTTTCCAGAACTGAAGAAAGGTCATAATCCACAGATAGAAAAAACAAGAGTCCAAGGTAGAGTAGATAAAAAGAAAGTCACACTCAAATATATTTTATTAAAAACCAAAGACTATTTAAAAGCAGGCAGAGAAAAGGGGTAGAAAATTTACGAAGGAGGAAAAATGATGTCAAGTTTCTCAGTAACAACAATGGAAGCCAGAATACAGTGGTAATAAAGACATTACCAGAAAAACACATAGAAATTATTACCAAGAAATATTTTCTAAACAAACTTTTAAGAATGTCTTTTAGAAAGAGGAAATATGATTCTAAAAAGTTCAGAGTATTCACATGGAGAAGAATACAGTTGGACTCTAACCTTACACCATATACAAAAATTAACTCAAAATGGATCTAAATTAACTCAAATGGATCAAAATGGACCTAAATTTAAGAGCTAAAATTGTAACATCCTTAGGAAAAAACATAAGGATAGACTTCACAATCTTGAATTTGGCAATGATTTCTTAGATATGACACCAAATGCACAAGCAAAAGAAGAAGAAGTAAATTGCATTTAAAAGCTTTTATTCATCAAAGGACACTACCAAGGAAGTAAAAAGACAACATAGAATTATTTGCAAATTATAGAAATGATATGGATCTAGTATCCAGAATATATAAAGAACTTTCACGGCTCAACAACAAAAAGGCAAACACCTGATTTAAAAATGGGCAAAGGACTTATATGGACATTTATGCAAAGAAGATACACAAATGGCCAACAGGCACATGAAAAAAATGTTTAGCATTGTTAGTGACTAGGAAAATGCAAATTGAAACCATAATGAGATGCCACTTCATACCCACTAGAATGGCTATCATCTTTCAAAAATGGAAAATAATATTTTGGCTAGGATGTGCAGAAATTGGAGTCTTTGTACACTACTGCTGGGTATTTAAAATGGTACAGCCACTGTGGAAAAGAGTTTGATTTCATAATCCACTAACAGATTGTAACAGTTTGGTGATTCTTCAAAAAATTAAACATAGTATTGTCTTACGAACCAGTAATCCTGCTCCTAGGTATATACCCCTAAAGAATTGAAAACAGATATCCAAATAAGTATTTGTACACAAATGTTCATAACAGTACTACTCACTGTAGCCAAAAGCTGGAAACAGCCTAAATGTCTATCAATGGATAGATGGCATATTCATAAAATGAAATATTCAGCCACAAAAAAGGAATGAAGAACTGACACATGCTACTACTTGAATGACTCTCAAAAACATTATGCTAATTTAAAGAAGCCAGACACAAAATGCCATATATTGTATGATTCCATTTATACGGAATATCCAGAATCCGTGGAGATAGATAGCAGGTTACTGCTTTCCAGATGCTGCGGGGGAGGCAGGAATGGAAAGTGATGCTTAATGAATAGGAAGTTTCCTTTGTGGGTGATAAAAATGTTCTAGAAATAGATAGTGGTGATGGTTGCACATCACTGTACTGAATGCCACTGAGTTGTGGTTAAATGATTAAACGGTGAATGTTGTGTTTTATGAAAGTTATCACATGAAAAAAGTTCACAGATGCAAAGAAATTAGCAAATAAGCAGGTAAATACAGACATTGTACATTGTATATTATGAGAATAAATTATTATAATAACATCTCATTTGTGTTGACTTAAAAATGAGAATAAAATCATGAACACCAGAACACACAAATTGAGGAAGGGGTGATCAGAGTTAAAGCATGTCCAAGTCCCTCGGAGGACCTATGAAAGCCATCTGCTCTCAACTACTCTTGACTGATTCATAGTAAAAAATGTTTTACATTTCCACACTGTGTACACACATATGTGTAAGACTGAAACAGGAATTTCATGAAATAACTTGCCCTAACCTTATGAGTGTTGTCTACTCATATTTTCTAATCTAAGTAATTTAATTTTTAAAATGCTGATTGTGGCCATTAAGTTGATTGTATAACTCATAAGTGAATTGTAACCCATAGCCTGAAACACAGTGGTATAAAGAGCATGTGGTGGCACCCAAGTAAAGAGCTAGGCAAGAAGAGAAAATAGAGGAAAGGGTCTTGGTAGCTCAATATCCACTCTAATGCTCTGTAAGCAAGCATAGACAAATGGTAAATTGGCTGTTTTCCACAACCTTTTGAAGATATCTATCTGCTTCAGTATTATAATCTCCATGGGGCAAAAGAATATTTCCACTAGTGCACTAGAAGCCTTTTAAACAATTCTGTATTTGAATAGTGTTCTGTGAATTGCCAAGATAAACTTTTCTTGATTTATTCAATATGGACGCAGGTCATGGAAAACATTTCAGATTCAGGCACACTGTAAACAGTCTATTTCAATTTGAAGAAATCAGATCTGATCTGTGGTCTTACACCTTTTTACTTTGGACAAGTCACTTCATTTCTCTTGGTTTCAGTTCCCTCATTTGTAAAATTAAAGGGAACTTTTAAGTTCTCTACCTAAAATAGAAATCTGTAATTCATTTTAAGTCTACACAGAGCCCCAGCTTCACTCACACACACACACACACACACACACACACACACAAATGCCAAATGCATTGCATTCAGATGAAGAAAACTTAATGTAGATTTCTTATTGAGATACCCACAGCATTGCAATAATCTGTATTAAAATAAGAAGTGATGAGAAGTGATGAATCAGATGATTTATTGAGCGTATTTCCCACATATTTTCAGATACATAATTTTTTATTTATAAGACATTTATAGTTTTTTAATTAGTTGCTGACTGGGTGTGGTGTAGTTTACTTATTGCAATGTCAGGAGCATTACCAAGTTATGGAAGGGGATTATGCTGGTCTGAGCCTGTACCATTAAACATGTCCATATTCCGTGGTAGCTACATGGCTCATGTTTAAATTCTTTTTCCAATTGTTGCCAAGTACTTCAAGTAATAATATTTGGTAAGTTATGTTTACACTTGAGATACAAACATCTGTTTTTTTCCACCACAATTATTCATTTGTGTTAGCTAGTCATTGTACCCGTCCATGCTGTAGAATCGGATGTGAATAAGACATTTGGTGTTTTCAGTTTACCACTGTCTGGGAAGATTCCTGTGAAATGAAAGAGTGGAAAACACACTCTCTGCTTCCAGCCACACTGAACTATTTTCAGTTCCCTGAAAGCTTTCTGATCATTTTTCCTTATTGTCTTTTTAAAAACTTTTTTGTGTGTGGAAAATTTCAAGTGTAGGTAAACAGAAGAGTATAAGGGACGTCATTCATCACTCAACTTGTAGTATCAATGTTCTACCTCGCTTCTTTTATCTAAACCTCCACTCCCAATTCCTCCATCGGACTGTTAATGTTTTTACAGTTTTTAAGGTAAAATATATGTACATTGAGATGTACAAGTATTAATTGAACAATTTGAGCTGTGTGTCTATACCCTCACCAGATTTCCATCTCATAAGAAAAAAGTCCTCCCTTGGGAGCAATCCCCCAAAACCTCAAAGGCACCACTGACTTTTTTTCAGCTTAGGTTAGCTTTACCTGTTCTAGAACTTCATATAAGTGGAAATGTACAATATATCCTCTCCTGTATGCAGCTTCCTTTCTCAGCATTATGTTTTATTCACGTTATTGGATGTATCAGTACAGTAATTCATTCATTTTTATTGCTAAGTGCTAACATACTACAACTTGTTTACCCATCCTCCTGTTGATGGACATTTGGGTTGTTTTCAATTTTTGACTATAGTGAATAGAGCTGCTATGAACATTCTTGTACAAGTCTTTTTGTGAACATGTATTTTCACTTATCTTGGATAATTACCTACAACTGCAATTGCTGGATCAGAAGATGCGTTTAACTTTATAAGAAACTGCCAAACTTTTTGTCAAAGTGGTTATATCATTTTATACTTCCATCAGCAATATATGTGAGTTTTAATTGTTCTGCATCCTTACCCATACTTGATATTGTCAGTCTTAGATTTTAGCTATTCTAGTGGGCATGAAGTAGTATAACACTGGGGAAATCACCACTTCAGACTCAATTTTTCCATCTACACAATGGTGCAGTAAGACTTAGAAGTCAAAGGAAATAAGTATTTGAAAGTGCTTTGTAAAGTGTGAAGCCTTGATCAATACAAAATATTCATCTTGACAGAAGCCAAGATACTTGATGCTCAACATACCACACAGTGCTCTGGGTATAAATATAGGATGAAAAAGATTAGACTGGGAAATAAAATGTTCATTACTTTGTAACCATTTTCTTTTTGTCATATTATTTTCTTCCTTGAAAGTGATATATAGGAAGACAAATTCAGGTAATTAATTAACTGGAACCCCCTTGGTCAAGACTTCTAATCATTCATTCTAATCACTGATAGGCATCCAATAAATGCTTAGTTAAGCAATGAAGTATTTAGTTACACGTTTCTCATAAGTACATGAATGTTGCTCATATTGCCCTATTAAAGAACTTATTATTTCTTTGAGGAGATATAAATAATCAATACATCTTCAGACATAATCTGCCTTTGGTCTGTTTCTGTTCAAGCAATGCGGCAGAGGCTTTTAGTTAGCCTACTACTTCCAATAGCTGCGATCTTTCTTGAATTTTCATAATTTAGCTAAATATTTACATATATTGACTATCAATAAAAGCATAGCAACCACATAAATATATTTTATTTGAAGTAAAATATTGTGCTTGTAGATTTTTTTTTTTTGTAATTGGTATTCAATGGTGCCTTTTCGTCTTCACTTAGCAAAAGGAATCCTTTCAGTGAAGTTAATAGATAAGGAAATCTGTTTGAAAACTTCATGAGAACCAGTTTTCTAGAATCAACATCGACCATTACCTCTTTGTAGCCCCCTGGAACCTTCGGATGAAGAGGGCGGGATTCTCTTCCTTTACCCTCCCCCATTTCCCATTTGGGCAATACAAATAGCCCAAATCTTAATTATTCATTGAGTTTGATGCTAAGAGGTACAAAATGCTTATAAGGCTCTCATTCAAAGGGAAACCTGGCCAACCATAAAATCTAAAGAGAAAGTACGATGTGAAAATTGTATCTGAAGGGCAAAAAAGTGTGTCTCACCTATATCTGAATTCAGATGAACAGTCAGCTACTTGGTTTCTCAAAGAAAATTAGTATAATATTGTTTTCTAGCATAGTAGGATACTTCTGTATATAATAAAAGACATCCTCAATGTATTGGTGTTTTGGTTTTACTCACTCACCTGTGCCTATTTTGGGCAACAGAAATGGAAAGCAAGAGTAATTTTGCTGAAGAAAGAGAGATGGCTAATGGTGGTATGTGGATATGCATGTATGGACATGTAGACCAAGGAGTCTCCAGTATCCCCTGCCCTCCACACTGTCCTTCAAAAACACTAACACAACAATTAAGTATTCAGGCAAGTTTGAGTTTGTGGATGTGTCATGGGTTGATAAATTTGGTAAATAGTTTCATATAATATTTTCATCGGTGAAGAATCAGAAAATTATTAAAAAATTGAAATAGTGGCAGAATTCTATAGCTCAGGAATCTGCCGGCACCAATATACCTTTTACTTCCCTATCCATTTAAATGTTTCTTCTAAAATCCCAATGTCAAACCCAGAGATCAAGGCCAGAAGCTTGATCTCATTGCCCTCCTCAAAATAATTATCTTCCAGGTACTTTAATGTTAATTTCACTGATGCCATCTAGTGCTACAGTTTTGTCTCATGATACTTTTAGAGAAATGCTTGAGGTTGACATATGCAATGCAAAGATATCTACTGGCCCAGCCACAGGTCATCTAATTCTCCATCTTTTTGCTACACAGTCCAAAATTGAAGACTTTGTAAACTCTCTGTAACCAGTTTCCTTGTAAACATAACACATTTCTTGCCATCCCTTTCCCCATGCCTTCTTTCCTGAGAAAACTGGGACAAGTGTTCATAAACATCTGTTCTGGTTATTCTTTGATTCGTTGAAGATTTATTCTGTGTTCTGTTATGTTCTTTGTCCTGGGAGCCTGACCTCTAGGTACTGTGTTACCCAGGTTCCCTTGCCCTCTGGCCAGTGGGAGGAGAGAGATGTTGGAATATTTATTTTCAGTATTTCTCTCCTCACCATTTATTCCCACTCACCATCTGCTTCACGGTGGTTCTATCAACGGCCTCATCACCCAAACTACAGCTATCGTTGGGCAGCCCATCTTGACTGTAACTCTTAGCCAGTTTCCAAAAACAGCATTTTCTCCCCCTGCTGCTCAGGCCTGGGATTCGTCAGAACTCCCTGCTGTTCCTAGTGTCTGGGCACCTCAACATGCCTTGCTAGTTCCTCTAAACCGAACCACACCTCTAAATATTTCCTTTATGAAAAAGCCTCTACAAACAAAGCTGAGTGTGCTGTCTCTTCCACTGAGCCCCTGGCCGATAGAGCCTCCTGCCTTCAAGTTCTTCGTAGTTCATGAGACAGGTCAGACTTAGGGATCACAGACTCCCCTAAGCCTGAAATTAAATAAGTACCTGAGCACACAGACTCACATTGCCCTCTGTGCACTTGAAGTACTTAGAAGGAAGCGTGATGTCAGGAATAAAAACAATTGAGCTAATTAAATAGGAACATTTTTCTGAAACACCCTATGCCATTTGCGTTATAAACCCATAGGAAAATACCATATTTGCATTTTTGGGGGTCAAGAATGATATTTTCTGGGGACAGAAACAGAACTTGGGAAGATATGACCGTTTGTGGAACTATTGGGATGTGTACCAGCTATTGCCACAAAAATTCTGTGTCACAAACCACCCCAAAACTCAGTATCTTAAAATAGCAATCATTTAATCTCACAGAGCTGCAGGTCAGCTGGGTGGATCTTCTTCATCTTCTTCGCCTGCCTTGGACTAGTGACTAGTCAAGACATACTCTTCTCGTGGCAATGATAGGGGTGAAAGAGGCCAGGCCCAACCACTCAAGCACATTTCAACCCCCTATTTGTGTCACATCTGCCAAGGCAAGTAATGCGGCCAAACCCAAAGTCAAGGATTTGGGGAAGGATATTTCCCTTGTGGAGGTAAAAGGGGGAAGGAGTGAGTATTTTTGAAAGTACTCTACCACAGTGAGTCAGCTACAGAAAAGTCATTCAAGAGTGGGCTGTAATTTGTTCAATTAAAGGCAGGAAAATTTTTGTTTCAGAGCTTTTCTTCTCATTCTTCATAAGTGAACAAGAGTGACTTTACAGTGTACACTGCTCGGGTGATGGGTGCACCAAAATCTCAGAAATCATCACTAAATAACTTATCCATGTAATCAAACACCACCTGTTTTCCAAAAACCTGTTGAAATAAATAAATAAATAAATAAAATCAAACTAAATGTCTTGGCATCCAGAAACTTTTTTAAAAAAAATGTAGAGATAGTATTGTCCTAGAAATAAAGGTATTTTGGGGTTTTAGCTATCAATCAAATGTTATTATGAAGATTTCATTATCTGTTCATGGTTAAACTGGCATTGCCAGACTTTGAGACCTGAATCAAGCTTTGTCTGTTTTTATTTTCCTGCAAGATTCAGATCCCAAAAGAATTACTCTCTTTTTGAATCCTGGTGGAGACTCAGTACATACCAATGAATATGGCTGTTGGTAATTCTATAATCTGGATATCCAAAAAAGTGGCTAAATGGTCCGAAACTGATACTCCCTTATCTGTACAGGATTTCCCTAATTAGTAACTAATTTGTGCTTTAACTAAGGTTTATTCGAGCCCCTGAATTTGGAAGGGGTTAAAGTTGAAGATTCCAACAGATTCCACCAAGCTTAGTATCTACCAATTCTTTCCTATCCTAAGAAGGGGAGGAAAATGTTTTCCTTATATAGGATTGAAGAGGAACAAAAAGCCCTTAGTTATATTGATCATCGGGGGGAAGGAAAAAAAAAAAAACGATTTTAAATGGTTTAAAACAAAGGAACAGCAAAGAAAATAGGGAGCAGAACAATAGGAAATGTCCATTATGCTGCTAGCACAGTGTGTGAACCAAAGAGTGTCCATAATGATGGCTGATTTCAATAGAAGCTTTAGCTTGCACCTCTAGCTCTTGAGGGACAGTACAGAAATCCAGAGCAGGGAGAAACCAGTATGATTTGCAATCATGACAGACCGCACAGATCAGATAATCCTAGGACTGGAATTTAAGAATAGATTGGTTTGAATAGATGAAGAAGATGGAAACAGCGCTAGAAGACAAAGAAAGTGTATGAGAAATGTTTTGGAGTTAAGAATGAACAAGAATGTTTAGGGAATAGTGAGACCACTGTGGCCCATATAGGAAAGTGGTCAAAAATTAGATGGGATAGAGATCATGGTGCCAGATTATGAGCGTCTTAATAGGCCAAGGAATCTAAATTGTTATGTGGTAGATGTTAGAAGCTGTTGGAATTCCTTGGTGGAGATATTATTTAGTGCAAACAACTTCAGTTGTCACAACAGGCTAGTCTTCATTGTGACTCTTGGCTAGCTTTTGACTTGGAGATAGTAATGATTACAGTGAACAAGAGGGGATGATTCATGTGTGTTTCGACTCCTTTACAAATTTAATTTTAGCCTGAATCATAGAAAGACTCTACAGCCTTTTCCCATGCATTTGTTGGCAGCAGCTGCACGTTCCCATGGGAACATACACCACTTACCTAGTCAAGCCTTCCTCTTGCCCTCAGCTTTTATTCATTGAAATGTTTCATCTTTTCTACAAAGCATATTTACACATAAGCTTAGAGCACCGTCTATTTTTTCTTCCATAACTGAGAATTCATTCTGAGTATTTGCAGATACATAAAACTCCAGGTGTAACTCCAAGCAAAACATGATGAAAGAGGGAATTTGGATAAACCGTGAAATGATGACATCATATTGAACATCATCTGGTATAAACATTTTCGCTTTCTGCAGTGACCAGATGAAGGAAATACGGTGCCATGTGCTTCTTCAGTGATTAATTCAGGAAAGCCTTTGCTGAGCTCAAATCCAAAATAGGAAGAACCCACGTCCCACATGTTCAAGAAGCTTGTGGTCCTAGGGATGACACTGCCCTTTTCCTCTGCAGGAAAGATGTTTCCCCTGACCATAATGCCAAAGCTACAAACACTAACACACCTCCATAATTCTGCACTGAACTCTGATCACATAGTACACAATAATTTCTGCACTATTTTGTTCCTGTTCCAAATTCTAGTGGCTTGAAATCCGAAATAGAGGAAGTTAAATCATAGCAGTTGTACACTTTAGAGAAACTTTGAATTTGGCTGCTAGAGATTTTCTAAGGTATTGCTTTTCTTAATTTATATGAAAACTATTGAGCCAGGTTCTAGATTAAGTGCTGGTGATTCAGACATGAATAAGTCATGATGCCTCCTCTGGAGTGTTTCAGGGAAGACAGTTACATAAAAACTAAGCTGTAATAGAATTTAATAAGTCCTTTAATAGAGGTGCAGAGTTCTGTGGGAACGTAGAAGGAAAAATAATTGCTTCTTCAGTTTCAAGGAGGACTTCACAGGGCAGAAGGCATTTGGGGAAGTCTTGAAGGATGAGCCAGGACTCCCTAAGTGGGGTGAGGGCACTTGAGGTGGAGAACAGATGAATAAAAGCAGCAAATGAATAAAAGCATCAAAGGGCAGTGTTGGTTGTTATTTCTTTTTATTCCAGATGAGACAAGTCAGGAATCAGGGCATACAGGGATCTGGGAGGCTGCCCTCTTTAAGCATAACCTTCTCAGCACAGACCTGCTGCAAGCCAAGATTTCAGGACTGCAGAATCAGGCTGACTGAATCATAAGGGTATTATGGCTTCCTGGGAAACAAAATATTTGCAAACTGTTTCTTTTTTTTTTTTTTTTTTTTTTCTGGGACATGGTCTCACTCTGTCGCCCAGGCTGGAATACAGTGGTGTGACCAGAGCTCACTGCAACCACGAACTCCTAGGCACAAGTGATCCTCCTGCCTCAGCCTACCCACTAGCTGGGACTACTGCGCGCCACAATGCCTGGCTAATTTTGTAAACACTTTCATGGAAATGGAACAATGGACTAAAAATAACTACAGATATTTCAGACTATCAGGATATGTGGTTTCTGGAAGAGAAGCCATATTTTTCTAAAGGGAACTTAAAGGAGATTGCCCCCAAAGTTTCCGGGACTACAGGTAGTCTCAGTCTCCGTAGCCCCATGAACATGTCATTGTGTTTTTCCAGACCATTCCCTGTGATTGTAACATACTCAGCCTCTTTTAAACTGGAACAGATAATTTACCACTCTTACAGTAAAAGGACATGTTAGGTTCTGATTACTTAGCTAGTCAGTGGCTACAGGATCCACCAGAATCAAGAGACTCAGAGAGAAAAGCCAGCTCCCAACATTTATGGAGGGTAAACGAGTTTCTGCTAGCCCCCTATTCAGTTTTGGCAAAGAAACACCTTCAAAATGGACTGAGTACAGCAACTTCTGCTTTGCGTTCCCATAAATCTCTTTTATCTCACTTTGCTTTTAACATATTCTCAAAACTCTTGGAATTCAGGATTATTGTCTCAATAAAATTTAATTTATCTCTCTCTCTCTCTCTCTCGACTTGCACATTTCCTACAGCTACTGTTTTATTTCCCTACAACAAACCATTTGAAAGAGTTGTCTACAGGCTGCCTCCAATTTTACTTCTCTTTGGAACTCACCCCCTATCCTGAACTATCTCTCTAAAACTGCTCCTGTCAAGGTCAACAGTGGCCTCCAGGTATCTAAATCCAATGGTCAATCTTCAATCCTTACCTTATTTGACCTTTCTGCAACATTTGACATGGTTGATTCTTCCTCCTGTTTGGATTCTTCCTCTCAACTTGGAGTCCAGAACTCTACTCTCTTTTTTTCACTAGCCTCCCCTCAGTTTCTTTTCCTGGATCCATCTCATCTTCTTGACCTTCAAATGTTGGAGTGCTGTAGCACTTTGGTGACCAGACCCCACCTTCTCTCTAACTTCACTCACTCCTAGGATGACATCAGATACTCTCATGCTTGGGTGCCCCACTCATAGTCCCTCAAGACGCACCTCTGCACACAGAAGGCTGATTACTGGGGGCACTTCTGATTCTCTGTCTTGGGGCCTTTTCTTGGCCCAGGAAGCTCTGGACTCTCTTGCAGAGAAGCTGGAACTGCTGAAGAGTTAAGCTCCCAAAGCAGGCGTTGGCCAAAGATGGATGAGATTTGATGGATAATTATCCTAGCTTTCTGGTCCCTCAGTTAGGATAACTTTAAGGCCTCTTGTACACTCTCTCCCAGAGTCCCACAGTGGGACTAAACTTCTGTTACCTGCAAGAGTTTACTTTATAATGCACCGTTTATTGACATCCTTCCTTTTCCTATCTCAATTCCCCATTTTTCCATCAGTATTTATTGGAATCTCCTCCCAAATAAAGTATTTACACTCACATCCTTGTCGGGGTCTGCTTCTAGGGGAACCCAAGCTAAAACAAATACTATTGATATGCCAAAGACTCCCATGTTTATATCTCTAGCTCTAACATCTTCCAAATTCCAAAATCATATTTTGCTTACTAAAGTGCCAGAAATACTTCTAAATGCTTTCAAATGTGAAGTGATTCAATCCTTATACTAATCCTATGATGTGGGTTCTATCATCGTCCCCATTTTACTGATTAAGAACCTGAGGGACAGATAGCTGAGGCGAAGTGCCCATGTCAACACAGCCAGAAGGTGGAGGAGCCAGGATTCAAGCCACACTCTGGATCACAGTGCTATCCTGTCTCTATGAAAAAAGGGGTACATCTGAGGCCAGGTGTGGTGGCTCACATCTGTAATCCCAGCACTTTGGGAGGCTAAGGCGGGCAGATCTTGAGGTCAGGAGTTTGAGACCAGCCTGGTCAACATGGCGAAACCCCATCTCTACTAAAAATACAAAACTTAGCCTGGCGTGGTGTTGCACACCTGTAGTCCCAGTTACTTGGGAGGCTGAGGCAAGAGAATTGCTTGAACCTGGGAGGCGGAGGTTGCAGAGGGCTGAGATCACACCATTGCACTCCAGTCTGGATGACAGAGAGAGGCTCTGTCTCAAAAAAAAAAAAAAAAAAAAAACAAAACGGAGGGGGTGGGGGGTACATTTTAGAAAATGAGTTTTTTAATGGGTGAGGGCAATGGAGAGGGGCAATACATTTCCAACTTTAATAAACAGTATTCACAAAGAGTAAATCATTCTACAGTAGAATTATTTTCATTTTTGACAGACTTTCTAGACTGGAAGACGAAGTGAGTGCTGCATAAATTGTAGATGTGACTTGAACAAAGCATTTGGCAAGATCTCTCATGATTTGTTTTAGAAAATGTGTAATAGGCCAGGCGCCATGGCTCATGCCTGTAATCCCAGCACTTTGGGAGGCCAAGGCGGGTGGATCACGAGGTCAGGAGATCGAGATCATCCTGGCTAACACAGTGAAACCCTGTCTCTACTAAAAATACAAAAAATTAGCTAGGCGTGGTGGCAGGCACCTGTAATCCCAGCTACTTGGGAGGTTGAGGCAGGAGAATTGCTTGAACCTGGGAGGCAGAGGTTGCAGTGAGCTGAAATCGCACCACTGCACTCCAGCCTGGGTGACAGTGAGACTCCATCTGAAAATAAAAGAAAAAAGAAAAAAAGAAAATGTGTAATAATATGAACTGGATTCTAGATCAATTAGGTGAATTCACATCCAGTTGAATGACCGTAACCAAAGAATGCTGTTTAATGAATTCTCTTTCAACCTGTTAAGAGGCTTCTTGTGACAGGTCACAGTGCTGAGTGTTGTCTCCTGTCCTACTTAGGCTTTTTAGCAATGTCTTCAATAAAGGACATCATCAGAAAATCAATCTAATTTGAAGAAGATACGTGGAGTGGTGATGGAACAGGATAGTTTATGTGCTTAAAGGCTGCAATGAAGAAAATGAATCCAACAAGATGGAATTTACTGGGTATGAGAGGTCCTTTACTCAGATCTAGAAAAGCAAACAGCTGTCCAAGATCTGGGTGGGGAAGAGAGCATCACATGGAGGAAGCATGACATGGAGGAAAAAGAGGCTCAGGGGTTTCCTTTGGCTAGAAGCTAAATGAGTCAACAGCAACTTGTGGCTGCTATGCCAAACCAAACCAAAGAAAAACAAAACCCTGAAGAAATCCTTAGCCTGGAAAAACAGAATTGTTGCATCTAAGCCAATTGAAGCCAAGATGAAGAAGCTCTTTTGTTTCTCCTTCATTAGTCAGCTCATATCTGAGGAACTGAATATTGTTTGAGGTATTGCATCATAAACGGACAGAAACAAACCACAGGTGTCCAGAAGAAGGAAACAGGAATGGATAAGGATGACACCATCTCATAGGAAGAATGTCTGTAGGAATGGGGAAAGAAATTAATCGGAGGATATACTATGTCTTCTTTTAGCAGGGCAGGGAGGGATAGTCACAAAGGGAGTTTATAGGACAGATATTACTTACTCTGTGCCACTCTCTTGTGTAGGAAAACAACAGAAAGGGAACTTGATATTGCATATCTACTCTGGGCCAGGAAGTGGTAGTCATTTCACATGTGTTGTTCTATTGCATCCTTCCACCAACTTTCTGAGACAGTTGATGGATTTCTAACACCTTAGCAACTTTCTAATAACTCTCTTTCTTCTAATGATTAAGGAATGGGGAAGCATATGCTTGTCAGTGTAAATGTGGTGTTTTGATACTGGACTCCAGCATTCAACTTGAAGGTTAAGTGATCAACTCCAGAGGTAAAGAACCCTTGGCACACAGGGTCTGACACAGAGGTGTACCATTCCCTTACTTTCTTGGTCACTCAGATCAAGATCAGACTGGGATGGGATAGTGGGTGGACTTCAGCGAAAGAAAGACTTATTGGAGGATGCCAAATTCAGAAGTGGTGCCTGAGTAACAGGTGCCTGCCTGTTCCCACTTCAGCTATTGCTGACTTGCAGATGCAGCAAGAATTTTGGGCTGTCCCTTTTCACTAAATCCCTCCCATCAGAATGTGCTGATAGTTACTCCAGTCACTGCTCTGTTTCCCAACTCCCTTCCCACTGTCCCTTTGTGGAGTCTTACTCATGATTCCTCTATCTTGAGGTCCAGTTTATAAATAAGAATTTAAATAAATTATTTTTCAAACATTAAGAGAAATATTAGAATTTCAATCAATCTTTCTTATGCTGCCTGATATGGTTTGGCTGTGTCCCCACCCAAATCTCATCTTGAATTGTAGCTCCCATAATTCCCACATTGTGGAAGGGGCCCAGTAGGAGATAACTGAATAATGGGGACAATTTCCCCCATACTGTTCTCGTGGTGATGAATAAGTCTCACGAGATCTGATGGTTTTATAAGAGGAAACCCCTTTTGCATAATTCTCATTTTTCTCTTGTCCACCACCTTGTAAAATGTGCTTTTCGCCTTCTGCCATGATTGTGAGGCCTCTCTCAGCCACGTGGAACTGTAAGACTATTAAACCTCTTTTTCTTTATAAATTACCCAGCCTTGGGTATGTCTTTATCAGCAGCTTGAAAGTGGACTAATACACTGCCTTAGTCTGTTCCTGCTGCAATAACAAAATGTCTTAGTTGGGGGAATTTATAAGCAATAGAAATGTATTTCTTACAGTGCTAGAGGCTGAGAAGTCTGAGATCATGGTGCTAGCAGCTTCAGTAATTGGTGAGGGTGCTTTCTTGCAGCATCCTCGCGTGGCAGAAAAGGTAGAAGAAGCTAACAGTTTCATTCAAGCCCTTTTATAAAGGCACTAATTTCATTCATGAGGATGGAGCCCTCGCTACCTCCCAAAGACCCCACCTCTGAATACCATCACCTTGGGTGTTAAGGTGATCACATCCAACATGTGAACTATGTGTCCAAACCAGAGCATGCGCCCACCTATAATGTATAAATCCTGCCATCTTGTGTCCAAGACTTCAGATATTGGCCAAATATGTTTTCAGGCTTTGTTTTCCATTATATCTCTTCATAGGTTCTTTGTTTCATCGAAATTGGATTACTCATTTTTAATATACTGCCATGCCTTTTCCTGTTGCTTGCTATACTCAGAAATCAGTTTTTCTTTATATCTTTCAAAACCACACTCAGCATGTCAACTTCTGTTTAAGTATAACCTTTTTCATTAAGTTCTCTTTGACCAGCAGCCCCCCATAGCCATGGATGAGACATTTATTTCCTTCCTTGAGCACCACAGTGCATGGCTAAAGCGCCTGTATGACATTTTTTTTACTACTTCCCAGTCTCCAAAACCAGTTCACGTATTTTGGTATGCAGAATTCATGTATTTTGTTCCCTGTGTTTATAAAGGACAGAATGTCTAGTAATTTCACATTCCACAATAGCTTATTTTAACCCATTTCCTAAATGAAAAAAAAAAAAAATCAAAGACTGAAGCAGCAGCAACTCCATTTTGCACTGCAACATCTGTGTAGCTGGTTATTTGAACTATCTGTAATTGGTAGTGAACAATGAGGAAACAGTGATTTTTCTTCCACCACTGCCTTCAAAAGTACCACTAGGGCCAGGCATGGTGGCTCATACCTGTAATTCCGGCACTATAGAAGGCCAAGATGGGAGGATCATTTGAGCCCAGAAACACAAGACCAGCCTGGGCAACATAGCGAGACATCATGTCTACAAAAATGAAAAAATTAGCCAGGCATGGTAGCGTGCACCCGTAGTCCCAGCTACTCAGGAGGCTGAGGTAGGAAGATTGGTTGATCCAGGGAGGTCGAGGCTGTAGTGAGTTGAGATCACACCACTTCACTCCAGAGCAACATCTTGTCCCCCAGCCCCAAAATACCACTGGTTCTCCTCTCTTCCCTGTTCCTTGGAGATATCATAGGCAATCACTTTCCATTCACTATTGTGTGTTAAAACAGTCTGACTTTTCAGGTACTCAGAGGTACTATCTGGCTAAGAGCTTCAAACCGTAATACATTTCAACATGTTTCCACTCCCGCAGTTCAGAACTGATTTTTGGTTGATGGATTTAACAGAGGGAAGAAGGTGTGTGGTCTATTCTTTCATTCTCCTTGCTCTTTGCTTTCCCCTCCCCCAGCTTGTCCTGGCATGGACAGCTGGAGCCACTGCTAATAAACTGCTAGAATAGCTCCTTGCAGCTTGGAAACAATGATACCTGCAGTAAATGAGGCAGAGATGCTGGAAATTCCTTGGCAGAGGAAGGGATCTAAAAGTTCAGAGAAGTAGGCATGTTAGAACTGATGTATTGTGAGACACCAAAGAACCACTAGGTGATTATGTTTCCCAGGAGGACCCGGAGGATGCTCTCTTTACTAAAGCAATAAGGAATAAAGCATTCATAAAGGAGGCACTAGCACCTTGAGAAACTCAATGTTGTGTGTCCTCTGTAGGTCAAGGTTGATAGTAGGAGACACTCTCAGAAACTGGGCTCCCTGGTTTCAATATAAATGATAGGATCTAGAATAGCCAGATGACAGCATAAAACTGTTGAAAGGTAGGACTGATGAAATTAGCTGCTGTGTTAATTTCCACAACAACCTTGTAGGGAGACAGGTATACTCAATTACCCTAATGGGTAACAAGGCCACAGTGACAACCAGGGAGCCTAAGACTAATAAACTACGGTATCCTAGCAACAACATACATTAAGGCGTTGTTTGATTAATAATCTGAAAAAGACCTTGGGTTGGTCAGCACATGATAGGAAATCATGATCTCTTGTCCCATTTTAAGAACTAAGGCCATTTTAAGACTTAGAATACACTGATTAAAGGGCCATGTCCCCTTGAGGAAGTTCCTGCAATGCTGTAGCAAGTAGTGAAAGTAGTTATTCACAGTCTTTCCTCAAGTTGCTACTCGCTGCATCCTGCAGTGATTTGTGTCTCCCTCAAACACTTAAAGCATGCAGGAGTGATGCTCCCCATGAAAACCCATTCAATTTACCAGTTTGGTCCTTGCTTAAACTAGACAGATGATGGACCTTGATCACCTGGACATTCTGGTCATTGTTCCACTATTTTGATGAGACCATGCCAAGTGGACCTGGTGGCAGAAAGTGACTAGAGTTCTGAATGCCTAAGTAAGGCATCTGCACCTCAGGTGATGGAAGATAAGCCCTACAAAGATTCAAGGGCATGACACATCTGTGAAATTTTTAGAGGTGCAATGGTCTAGACCAGGGATTGCCAAACTATGGCCCATGGATCACATCCAGGCTTGGTATGGTCTGCAAGTTAAGAATGGTTTTTACTTTTTTTTTTTTTGAGAAGGAGTCTCACTCTGTCACCCAGGCTGGAGTGCAGTGGTGCCATCTTAGTTCACTGCAACCTCCACCTCTTGAGTTCAAGCAATTCTCCTGCCTTAGCAGTAGAATCCCAAGTAGGTGGGATTACAGGCGTGCATCACTATGTCCAGCTAATTTTTTCTTTTCTTTTCTTTCCTTTTTTTTTTTTTTTTTTTTTGTTGAGACTGAGTCTTACTCTGTTGCCCAGGCTGGAGTGCAGTGGCATGATCTCAGCTCACGGCAACCTCCACCTCCTGGGTTCAAGCGATTCTCCTGCCTTAGCCCCCCTGAGTAGCGGGGACTACAGGCGCAATGTCACCATGCCTGGCTAGTACTAGAGATGGGGTTTCACCATATTAGCCAGGATAGTCTCCATCTCCTGACCTTGTGATCAGCCCACCTCTGCCTCCCAAAGCACTGAGATTACAGGCATGAGTCACTGCACCTGGCCTAATTTTTGTGTTTTTAGTAGACACGGAATTTCATCATGTTGGCCAGGCTGGTCTCGAACTCCTGACCTCAAGTGATCTGCCCACTTCGACCTCACAAAGTTCTGGGATTATAGGCATGAGCCACCATGCCCAGCCAGTTTTTACATTTTTTAATAATTGAAAAAAATCAAAAGAACAATAATATTCTATGATGTGAAAATTATTTTAAATTAAAGCTTAATATTATAAATGAAGTTTTACTATAGCATAGCCATACTTATTCATTTCCATATTGTCTATGGCTGCATTTGAGATTCAACAGCAAAGTTGAAAAGTTGCAACAGAGACCATTTGTAGAATCCTCATCACTTCCTACTGCTGCTCAGTGAGTCAACTTGACAATATTTCAAGTGCCAAGCATATTTGTTTTACTTTTATTTTATTTTATCAGTGCATATCTTTCATATCAAAACAAGAAAAGTCCACTTCAAATGTTGTACTTTTAAGTTATTGTGCATCTGGTTTTTTTAAAAAAATTGAATTAGGTCAGAAAGCATGTGTTTATTATGCACTGACACTAAAGCTGTGCTAAAACAGCACAATATATGTCAACATTGCCAGACTAAGCACTCATCACAATATGTCCAACTCACAGGAAAGCAATAGGCAGAAAAATTAGGAAATTTAAATAAAATATCTTACTATAGTGGAATTTCTTCACAAGAATTACAAATGTAAATGAGGTTGCAACCAAACTTAGTTTCCAAGTGGTTCATTTGTCAGCAAGCAAGGAAACCCATGTATCAATGGTAAGCTAATTAAATTGTGTTTTTATTAGCTGAAAAAATGGGTCCACAGGAAATAAATTTGTTCAAGACTGTGAGCTTTTTGGTAAGAAAAGTTGATTGAAGAGTTGAGGACATTGGGAGCAACATCAATAGTTAGTTAAAAACAAAGTTAATTGTTCTGAGTATCTTTCCTTGTCTCTTGTTGAATAGACAGATGCTACTGATACTGCTCAGCTGTTGTTTTTTAGTTGAGGTATCAATGCTAAGTTTGAAGTAACTGAAGAATTAGGTTCTATGAATACTCTGTATGGAACAACTACAAGTGAGAATAATATTTTCAAAGAAGTTGGTAAAATTTCTAAGTCAGTACAACCTGAAGTGGAATCTGCTAAGATGTGCTACATGGTGGTAAAAATTTTTGTCAAGCAGACAAAGGCTTACTTGGCTCATTTAAAAGCTTGTGAAAAAGTAAGATGTTAAAACCTGTAATCATTCATTGTATTATTCATCAGTAGGTACTTTGTATAACATGTTTGGTTCTATCATATATTATTGAACAGGCCATGTCCAAAATGGACCTTATTTACTTTTGTGGTGTAAACATCTGCAATTCTACGATTTTTTATCAAAAATAGAAGCTGAATATCCTAAATTGCTCTATCAACAAGAGTTTAATGGCTTAGCAGTGGTAAAGCTTAATTGTGATTTTTTTTGGTCTTAGCTCAGGCTGAAATTAAAATTTTTCTAAACAAGAAGAGCTACTCTCAACCACTATTATTCTAGTCTGAATGACTTTGGAAATTTGTTTGCTAAATTTTGCTAATTTTTACTTGTGACATGGCAAGTGTTCTTATTTTTTAAAGCTATGCACTGTCATCAACAGATAAAAGGATATGATGTTTAGGATTTGTTTCAAAATAATCAGGGATGTAAAAAAGTACAGATGAAATAATATCGTCCATAAATTATACTAAAGCTGAGTATGTACACTACATTCAATACACTATTCCCTCCAGCTTTCTATATGTTCACAATTCCTATAATGAAAAATTGGGAAAAATTCAATATCCATTATTATAGCTGACAAAGAAGGAAGTCAATTTATAGATAGGTTGGCCTACAAAGATGTTCTAAGAATCAAGAGACAACCAGAATAGTCATCAAAGTGTCCAGTATGGCAGCCAATCCTTCAGGAAGCTGAGAGCCTGGGAGTCACTGCAAACTGGCTTGGAGCTAATGAGTCACATGGGAGTTAAATCAGAGTGGGGCAGGAGTGAGGCAAGCAGATGATTTGGGGTGAGAAGAAATAAAGTGTCCACTGAATAAGTAATGAAAAAAAATCTCTAGAAATCTTCTAGCTTGTGGGAATTAACAAAGGAATACCTTGGGTTGGCCAAAGACCCAGCTGACTGAAAACAGTGTGATCAAGAGCCAACTTACCTAGGAAGTAGACATGCAGGGATTTCAAATTTCCTGGAGTAGTATGGCAAAGTAGAGTAACTAACTCCCAAAATTTTTTACAAACTCAGAAAGGAGTGAAGAGAAGGTAGGCTTTGGAGAACTCCTGGATGAACATCTTGCTTACAGAAAGTTCACATGGAGAATCAATGGCAGGAAAGGTAAGAAGGGCATTGCTACATGTGGTGTGCTCATTTCAGACAATGAGCACACAGCAACATCCAGGATGTTCTCTTGCCTTAGAAGAAATCACAACAAACTGTAAAATACCAGGAATGGGGAGATTCATCCAGTGGAGATATGTTGGGGCAGTCACTGAAGGAGTGAAAATAGCTGCCTGGCTTGAGAAAGCCAGCTATTTGAAGCCATTCTCATCTAAAAGTATAGATTAGCAAGTTCAAAGTTATAGTCTCCACTCCATCCCCTACAGTCATTGTGAGTGATTGTTTTTCTTCAACACTCAAGTCAATTCAAGCAACATTTTGCTGACACTGTATTGGGAAGTGTGGAAGATAAAAAATATGTATTACCAAAACGTGGACCCTAACACAGGGACACTCATCTCTAAGTGGATTAGTGTAAATGGCCCTTGCAACAAACTGGCCCTGAACTCCTTGACCTTCAGCTTTAATGTCCTTCTTCAGTCTTTTTCAGCTACACACAACCATAGCCACTTTGGTATTATCCTCCCTAGTACTCCTCCATCATCAAGATCTCAAACTCTAAAATTCTTTTAGACTACAAACTATTATTCTTCTGTCTTGTTGATACCTAGTAATTTTTTCTGTTTGCCCTCGTCGTGAACTCCAGACCCCTTGAATGCTTCTATCCAAGCTGTGTCTTGGTTTCACTTGCCCCCTTCCTAGCCTTGACACCGTAGACATGCAAAGCGACAAAAGACCACTAGGTGGCAGTAGAGCCCCAACTAGACTATTGCCCAGCTTGGGCACCAAGTCAGATAATTAATATTTATAATGAAAGCCTCAAGTTTGAAGGGGTAAGACAATAGTGGAATTAAACAAACAATAGCGAGTAATACAGGGAGGTCAGTGAGCTGGGGCCAAGAAGATCTTAAGCCCCATGCAAGTGTAAACCAGACAAATGGTGAGACCTCAGCCACTGGGGAGATGACAGGGTACTCTCAGGTTCATTGTCTATAATCATCTCCTATCTGTCTACATGGGTAGCCTTTCCCCTGCTTTGAAGCATTTCCTGCTAAACAACCCTTAAGGATTTTCTATTTAAAGATCAGTTAATGTCACTAGGCCTCCTGGAATTCTTTGTACTTAGGCAATTCCCAGCACTAGATAAAATCAACCTTCTTATCTCTCTTTCTCTGGGCAGCCAGGTGCTTGGCAGAAAATTACAAAAGTCTGCACAGTGATTTAATTCTAAATGCATGATATGTAACCTCAGCGGTGACTTCAATGCTCAAGTTTCATTCTTCATTAACTCCCTAGGGGATTCCTTGTGGAAGCATTCTAAGCCTTCCCCACTCCCTGAAATCCCTTACCGTATTTCAGCTTCCCCAACCGCAGCAGTTGAGCTCACATCCTCCTTTATCTAGGAGGCTGAGATCATCCATCCTGTCCTCTCTGAAGCCCCTCTCTACTGTAGACTGAGCACAGGAGCTACAGAGTCTTTCAGGGTAAGTGTACAGAGTTGGATGGAGAAGACAGAAATTCCACCCTCTTCAACAGAAAGTAATGAAAATGGGTATCCTGTATCTCATCTCTGAATCAACTTACTCCCCCAAAAGATGTTGCAAACATTACTAACTGGAGCGTTTTCTAAATCATAGGAAGGACACTGAGGTGGCACCTTTTACAAATTTTATCTGGAAAGGCAATGCTTTTAAACTATCCTCCAGCGAAATAAGCTCCTGTCATTAAATTTCAACTGACTTTATCCTATCCCGATGACATGTGGTTTGTGTATTCAGTCCTTCATTTGATAAATACTTACTTTAGAGCCAAACCTCATAGCCACTATGCATACTGCCAAATACAGAGATGATGGAAGACTTGTATACCAGATAATAAATATTGAAAGGGACGAATCATTCATCCAGAATTCATGAGAATCTCCCTCCACAACTATCAAAAGAAGATCCACCCACTGGGCTGCAGGCATATGGCAGTGTGCTCTGTCCTTACGATCAATCAAGATGGTAAGTGCCTCAGGCTTAAGTTATTTATTATAATCACTCTTCTGATATGCAAATCCTTTTCAAAGGCTTTCTGGCTACTGAAAAGATCATATATGACCAGCAGGTGCACATATGTTTCAGTCGGCTTGATGGATGTATCTCTCTGAATAGTTATGTAAGTAAGATTCTACTATATTTATCAGTTTTTTAATGAATTAGAAATAATTTTTTAAATTTGAAAAACTGTAGACTGGACCTTGGTCTCAAAATGACCCTACCAAGGTACTGACAGCCTAAAAGATTCAGCTGGAGCCTTCTGTCTTTCTCCTTTTTTTTTGAGACAGAGTCTAGCTCTGTCACCCAGGCTGGAGTGCAGTGGCATGATCTCAGCTCACTGCAACCTCTGCCCACCTGGTTCAAGCGATTCTCCTACTTCAGCCTCCTGAGTAGCTGGGATTACAGGCACCTGCCACCTCGCCCGGCTAATTTTTGTATTTTTCGTAGAGACAGAGTTTCACCATCTTGGCTAGGCTGGTCTTGAACTCCTGACCTCGTGATCCACCCGCCTCGGCCACCCAAAGTGCTTGGATTACAGGCGTAAGCCACCATGCCCAGCCTTCTGTCTGTCTCTTACAGCTAAGGGTATTATAGACACATCCATTTGGAACTGTATTAATTGAAGTTATGTGATTTAATTGATGCATCAATATTAGTAAACTAATAAATCTATTTTTAATAAATTAAATTTTAAAATGAATTTAATTTGTGAATTTGAACTGTATCCATTAATTGGGGGTATTCATCAAAAACAATTGGGTGTAACATAGGAATATAAGACCTATATGAAATATTTGGAGGGCTTTCAAGAAGAATAGGAAAAGACCTGTTCTGTGCTGTCACTGCATGCGGAATTGACATCTATAAGTGGAGGATAAAGGAAGATGGCATTTTAGCTGCACATAAGAAAGGCTTGCTAAACACAAGATTTTCTCCTAAATATTAGTTGGGAAGTGAATTCCTGATCCCTAGAGGTGTTTAAACATTAGCCAGACTGTGTGGAATATTGAAGATCTAGAAGAATGTCAGTGCCTCTGGGTCCCACCAACCTCGAGTCTATGATTCTGTAATGAGGCAACTTAATTTCAAAATGCATTGTAAACTTTTTTTTTTCCTTTCTCTTGGGTTTCAACATATAACCTTGAAGCAAACTGCAGAAGCCTTTTGCCTTAGCCTTAAAATGGACTCCACGTCCCTCTCTTTCTCACAGAATATAGTCTCTTCACATTTATCTAACTGCATGCTAGGAAAGAGAAAAGAAAGAGAAGAGGCTCGTGAACCTTCCAGCCACTGCATAGTGCGGAGTCAGTACCCCCCACCACCCTCGTTTAGCTCTCATCAGGGCTTTCTACTCTAAATATAGTAGAAAGGCACATAATTCTTATGGGGCTAATTTTTTGACAGACCAAGTCTGGAGACCCAGCTACAGAATTCCAGAGATTACTTCAAGGCAACTAGTCAACAACCTGGCCATTGTAAGGGTGATGCCAGCCTGAGATGCAGGTGGCCTAGGACCCAAGACAGCCGCCAGAACAAGACACACAGGCACTGGAATCAGCGCAATTCTTGCATGCCCTCCGTAACAAGTTTTCCCTTTTTAAACCCCTGCTTTCTCCGCAACTAGCGAAGCGGTTCCTTTTGATAGGAATCCAGCCGCTTCTCCTTTAGTAGTTTTGGTTAATAAAAATCACTTTCTTTCTTCCAGACCTCATTCTTGTTCATTGGACTCTGCAAGCAGCAAACATGTGTTTGGTCACAATTTTGGTGGCCCATACTGGAAGCCAACAAATTCAGTCTGGGCCTGTGTTCAGGTACAGTTTTGGTGGCCTGTACAGGCAGCACTGTGTGCCCTGGGGGCCTGAGCCCACCGGTGAGGTGTCTATCGGCAAGGCACAGGGCGTCCGTGAGTTGGAGCTGCTTGTTGCTAGCTGACCCTTGGCTGGAACGTGAGGACTTTCCTTGCAGCTGCTGAGATACTTTTGTCTCAGGGATCCTCTCTCTTCCTGCTGCAGTGCCTGCTGCCTTCAATTCTTCGCTGGTGCAAAGAAAGTGACCTTTAGAGAAGTCGACAAATTTTGGAATTTGGGGATTTGGGAACTTTAAAACTTTGGAACTGGGTGAGTTAGTTGGAATGCACCAACCACCCTCTGCCTCCTTTGTGGTGCCCCTGGGTCTCTATGCTATTTAGACTTGGCCACTAGGGGCACCAGTTGAGCATTTTATGCATTTGTATTTGTGGTACCCTGGGGCTTTGCTTGGCTGGGACTCAGCAGACTTGGGAGGCAAGGAATTTAGGACTCTACTCAGCCCCTTAACAAGGTATTTATTTGAAGGCTCGCCATTTGTTTGTACGTGTGAATGTGAATATGTGACTTTAGTGTGTGGGCCCTGATTTTTCTCTCTCTCTTTCCTTCTTCTGACTTCATCCTCCTGGTTATCTGGGAAGCCACCTACAGCCTTCCTCCTCTCAGCCAAAGGCATCCATAGCTCCCTCCAGCTGGAAACAGTTCACCTTGACAAGTGACTTGTGGAAGTGGGAGGGATTCATGCCACATGGTGTGTAAGTCTTGGATGCTGAGGCTCTCCCTGATGGGAGCTAAACGAGGATGGTAGGGGATACTAACTCCACATCACGCAGTGGCTAGAAGGTTCATGAGCCTCTTCTCTTTCTTTTCTCTTTCCTCTTCTCTCCTATAAAACTTGACCTTTCTCCTCTCCATTCTTTTTCTTTATTTATCTCTTTTCCTGTTCAAGCCAGAGACTCAGCCTTGAAGGAGGAAAACTGTCCAGCATCCCGGCTCCTGATTCTGTCATCCCAAGGAAGGCCCATTTGTGTGCACATTTTAAGCTAGTGGGCAAATTATAACAAGAAAAGCTCAGAGTGCAAACGGCTAACCTACATTATAGAGTTAAGTAGAGTCTTCTAAAGCTCTCTATCTTCCTCTCTCTTCTGCCTGCTTTAAATCTGCTGTTACTAAGCTGCTGGTGCTAAGACTCATTATTTATGGTCTAACTAGAATGTAAACATTGGAAACTTGTTTGAAATTATGGGGGGAAAGGGTAAAAGAGGTTTTTAAAACCAAACTGCCATAAAGACTGCTTTATCCAAAATTTTGGCTCACACCTTTCCTTAAATTACCTATCAGGGCAAACAAAGTTTAGCCATGTGGACAGGTTCCAGTTTTATCTGAAAAATAACTTGAAGCCAGGTTTTATAGGTTGGTGAGTTTGTGATGCTGCCTCATGGCTAGAGTTCCAAGGTAACAGCTATTGGATCTTTGTGTATGTATGTTTATAGGTTTAGATATGTTTATGTGATGTACATGTAATATGTTCTGTTTTATGTCTAGCATGCTACCAAATTGTCTTATAATGACTACTCATAAATTAAGTCCAAACACTTTTCAAGTTCACATTGTGAAAGGAAAATATCTTCAGCTTCATCAAGCTGGAACTGCTCAGGGTAAATCTGCCTCCCATTCTACTCCAAGTCATCCCTCTGCTCACTGAGACAGAAGCATATCTGATTGCCTCCTTTGGAGAGGCTAATCAGAAATGCAAAAGAATGCAACCATTTGTCTCTCACCTACCTGTGACCTGGAAGCC
Source organism: Papio anubis (assembly GCF_008728515.1). Lineage (NCBI taxonomy): Eukaryota > Metazoa > Chordata > Mammalia > Primates > Cercopithecidae > Papio > Papio anubis. Next base: position 24,000,274 of record NC_044979.1, read on the forward strand.
CCCTCCCTGCTTCGAGTCTTGCTGCCTTTGCTTCAAGTTGTCCCGCCTTTCCAGACTGGGCCAATGCACTTCTTACATATATTGATTGATGTATCCCTAAAATGTATAAAACTAAGTTGTGCCCTGAGTACCCTGGGCACATGTCATCAGGACTTCCTGAGGCTGTGTCACTGGCATGTGTCCTCAACCTTTGCAAAATAAACTTTTTAAATTAACTGAGACCTGTCTCAAATTTTTGGGGTTCACAGCATGAATCCTTGATAAATATAATTGGCTTCAAAAATTATTAGTAAAATAAAAATATCTCCAGAATCACCAGCATACATTTGTGTCTGAGTAAATAAATTTTATATTTGCCTTTATGGTTAACAGGGAAATAACTTTAAATAATGACTAACTTTGTACAATATCTGGGTGTTCAAAATTAATCTAAACTGATAAAAAATTTAAAAAATTAAGTACATGTAAATGAGATAAATGCTTGTAAGTGGACTTTTTGTGTAATTTAAAAATCTTAAAATTTAAATTAAATAATAAATGCTCATTTGATATCTGAGTCATTTCCAATTAAAAAAATTATGTTATGAAAAAACATGGTTCTAAAACTGTGAAATGACTTAATCTATAAAATATTAACATCCGACAACAGTTCAGAATTTCTTGCTTCCTAAATTTTCACTAAAATTTAAGATTATTAGAAATAAAAATTATAATTAATAATTCTATAAATTGTATTATAAAAATAATTTTATGTAATTTAGAAGTTATTTTAAAATTATTTATTTAAAAAGGAAAAGAAAGCAATATAAGTGGGGGAGGGAGATGTGAAAAAAGTTACGAATATAAAGGTATATTTTTTAATAAAAAGGTTATAAACAAAAGAAAATAATTTTGTATAAAAAAGAATCTTATATGTTAAATAAAGTAAAATGACATTATTTAGGAATAAGAGAAACATAAGACAAGTGAGAAAGTCCAAGAATGTTGTAGATGGTCTATATAAGTTATAAGGTTCATGAAAGGAAATTTATAAAAGGATTTTGTGTGTAATTAAATTAGCTATAATTAAAAGGAAATTATTTAAAACAATCTTTCTAAGATTGGTTCTCTATTTTAAAACAAGGTTTTCTTAAGGTATTGATTTGCTTTTAATGAATTACAAGAATTTTTTTCTCTTTTTTTTTTTGAAACAGGGTCTTGCTCTGCTGCCCAGGCTGTAATGCAGTGACATGATCATAGTCCATGCCACTTTGACCTTCTGGGCTCAAGCAATCCTCCCATTCCAGCCTACTGAGCAGCTGGGACTACAGGTGTGCACCACCATGCCTGACTAATTTTTTTTAACTAATTTTTTTTTGTAGAGACAGGATCTCACTGTGTTGCCTGGGCTGGTCTCAAACTCTTGGGCTCAAGCAATCCTACCCTGTTTAGATTGGGATTGTTGGGATTACAGGCGTGAGCCATTGTGCCCAGTCAAGAATTTTTTTTAATTTTATATTTCTATAAAATATATTTATATTTTAGAAAATAATTACCTAAAATATAAAATATATTTTATGTTTAGATTTTACATTTCTAGAAAATAATTTTTATATTTCTTTTGAAAATGTCTCAGAATCATATCTCAGAAGTTCAATTTTGCTGTGTCTCGCTGCTCTCAGCTTCTTCTCTCCTTGGGGAGGCCTGAGATGATAACTCTCTCCTTCGGCTTTTTCAGCGTTTTCCCTCCAGTTCTAATTTTTGTTGTCTTGGCTTTTCTGGATACGTCTAAATTTTTCATTGTAGTCAGGACCCTTCTCATACAGTTATTTAGAATTACGTAGTCCACTGAGATCACACCACTGCACTCCAGCCTGCTGACTGAGTGAGACTCTGTCTCAAAAAAAAAAAAAAAGAATTATGTATTCCCCTGATATACTCATAACCTTGAACACACTCTTCCTGTGATTGATTAAATTCAAGTACTTTTTGTTCATTGGGTTTAACTCCTGGTTTACCTAAATGGGCCTCCCATAAGGAAAAGCACTCACACTGCAGGCTTTTCTTTGCCTTTCTGGTAACTGGTTTAAGAAACAACATATTATGTTTTATCAAAATAATTCCTATGTTGTCTTTATTGGGTTTTTAATTGCTTGGAAAAACTGAGGTCTGAAGGGTTAAGGTTCTTACATCTGTGTAACCTCCTGTATTGCCCTTAAAGTCTTTTGATTATCACTTTGGCTGAATGAATAACTATTATTTTACAATGACCTGTTGTTCTATTTTGATAAAATGCTTTAAGTGTTTTAATATCTTTGACAAATGTCTTCAAAATTGAATCCAAAATTAAGTCTCTGACTTGTTGCTTGGGTTTATTAAAGCTATAAAAGTAATCACCATAAGGCTATAAAAAATTTTTGCAAGACAGCCCATTAAAGAAAAAAAGATAAAATTTTTTTGCAGCTTTCAATCAGCTCATGGACTCCGTTATCACCACCTCCAGGTGCTATTAAACCCAATCCTTTATCAGGTGTTATTAACTAATCCTTGTGCTGCTAAGTCACAGGGCTTTGACTACTGGGTGGACATACCTCATCCAGAGAAGGCACTGACTCTTACCAGTATCTGACACCAAATCTAAGTTAACTAAAGCCTTGTCTTTGCACCCAAGCAAAGGAGACAATCAAAATTAGGTGCTTTCATGAGACACAGGGACAGGCCGACATTCAAAACCATTAAGATTGATTTAACAATTTTGCCTCTCTCTAAAACAATTTGTTATTCTATACCTTGATACTAAATAATTTAAATGTTTAGCTACCCTAATCTGCCTTTTCCGTCATTCTCAGAACTAGTCAGGGCTTATGACATTTTTATTTAAAACTTTGCTAATTCTTTATGTTTATTTTTACCTCCAAAATCTAAAACTACTCAATCCCTCCAGGCCCAGGAAATATTGCAGAAGAGGTGGGCATATGAGATTGTAAGGGCCGGATTTTGAGGGATAAAATTAATTTAGACCCTGAAAAGCAAGCACAGGCACACAGATGCCTAAATTGTTGAACAAAATCCTTGTGTTTCATATAGCCAATTGCCACAAGCCAAGATTACAGTAGCTCAATGCATAGAATTTGTAAATAAGTAAACTTAGCAAATTTGCCTTTTGGCTTTTGGGTTTTGGCTCTTCTATTACTTTTTTTTTTTTTTTTTTTGAGACGGAGTCTCGCTCTGTTCCCCTGGCTGGAGGGCAGTGGCGTGATCTCGGCTCACTGCAAGCTCCGCCTCCCGGGTTCACGCCTTTCTCTGCCTCAGCCTCCCGAGTAGCTGGGACTACAGGGCGCCCGCAACTGCGCCCGGCTAATCTTTTGTATTTTTAGTAGAGACGGGGTTTCACTGTGGTCTCGATCTCCTGACCTTGTGATCCGCCCGCCTCGGCCTCCCAAAGTGCTGGGATTACAGGCTCTTCTATTACTTAAAAGAAGTTTTAAAAGTTAATGAGTGCCTGCCCACCTCCATTCCCATCTGGCCTAAACATTTGATTGGCTGTAAGTCTTTTGACTCTAAGTCCCGTGGCCACAGAGTTCCCAAGGGACATAATGGACCGGGACAGGTAGCTCACCACCCCGGCATCAATATGAGACAAAATAAATGCTTGGCTGTTAATACTGCCTCTGGCATACCTTAACAAAAAAAGGGGCAATATCAACTTAAAAAATAAAATTCTAAGACCCTCAACAAACTGAATGGACCCCCCTTTTGGCCTTGTAAGACTAACAAAACAGGTTCTCTAGCTGTAAAATATCAAATCATCACAGGACCTATGACCATACCAGGCAAGAATTAAGTCACACACTCCCACACTAAACGAGGAAACTATGTTCTTCTTTTTCTTTAGCAGCCAAAAAAAGCATCGGCCTCAAAATAAGCTGATTGATTCCCAGCCCCTGTTCCACCAGCCACAACTACAGCTTTAATTAGTCAAGAAACTAATTGCAGTAACTTTTTCCTGATAAAAGACCACTAACCATGGCCAGTTCTGGCCAGTTTACATAAACCACACATTTGTGTGCCTTATGTCCTAAAAAGACCTTTTGACATATAAGGCCTAAATGTAGTACATTTAAATATTAAGTTTCCACCTCAAAATAACATGGGTCAAAAATGCATATTTGTTCAGTACCCACATGTCAGGACCATCTTCGTATGGGCACTGAATATGTATGTTCATCCAGGTTCTTGTCATATCCCCACAGGAAATCTGGGTACAAACAACAGCGAGGAACATGCACTGTAATTAAGACTAAATGTTTTACATACTTTCCAGATTGCTCCAAAAACACATCTTCAGCCCTACAAGACATGCACAAACAAACTAGTGCTATGTCTAATCGCACAATGTCTTCAAATCATATGGCTTTAAATATCCTAACGATAGCCCAAGGCAACACTTGTGCATTAATTAAGGTTGAGCATTTTATGTATATACTAAATTATCCTCACAAGCTACACAGGCCTTAAATACCCATATTTCTACTATAGATGCTGTCTCTCAAGACCTTGTGACAGCATGGTTTAGTCAACTTCCTAATACATGGAAGACTCTCACATACAGTATGATTGGCCTTCTGCCCCTTGTTGTTTTCCGTTGCTATGGATTTTATTGCTGTTGTATACTTTACACAGTAATGTAGGACGAACTTGCTCAAACTTGCTCAGGTCCTTCCACCATAATGCTCCAACAAACCCCTACTGTAAGTCCAGGGGCTCGAGAATATTTCCAATTCCAGGTCAACAGATTCCATTTCAGTACCCATTACCTACACCCCTTCTCAGCAGGAAGTGGCCAGATGGCCTATGTCACCCACTTTCCACAGAAGTAGAATAAAATTTGACCGTAGGGAACTGTAACTGGGCAGCTTAACTTCAAAATGCATCTTAAACATTTTTTTTCCTTTCTCTTGGGTTCCAACATATAACCTTGAAGCAAACTGCAGAAGCCGTTTCCCTTAACCTTAAAATGAACTCCATGTCCCTCTCTTTCTCACCAGATATAGGCCCTTCGCGTTTATCTAACTGCATGCTAGTGTCTATAATAATTGTGTGCCTTCTTAGAAGTGCCAGAGGCTAATTTTTTAGACAGAAGACCAAGTCTGGAGACCCAGCTACAGAATTCCAGAGATTACTTCAAGGTGACTAGTCAACAACCCAGCCATTGTTAAGATGATGCCAGCCTGAGATCCAGGTGGCCTGGGACCTAAGACAGTCACCAGAACAAGACACACAGGCACTGGAATCAGCACAATTCTTACATGCCTTCCTTATCAAGTATTCCCATTTTGAACTCCTGCTTTCCCCACTAGATTCAAGGCAGTTCCTTTGAATAGGAATCCAGCAGCTTCCCCTTTACTAGTGTTGGTTAATAAAGTCACGTTCTTTCTACCAGACCTCGCTCTTGTTAATTAGACTCTGCAAGCAGCGATATGCATTTGGTTCCACTTCTAGACTGGCAGGCACATGCTAAACCTCCTAAATGAACCACAGCCCTTCTCCTGCAGCCCGAAGCCTACAGCTGCATGCTAGCCTTGGAGTTACCTTTTCTACCAGCCCTGTCTCATATCTTGCACAGAAACAGGGCAGGGCTCCAGTGAGACAAACTTGTTAGTTTATCAGCTTGTACAGCTTGCCGCTATGAGTGTGCTGCTTTGTACCTAGTGAATGCATAATGGGTGAGATTGCAGCTGATAATATGGTGATGAAGCAAGTGTTTAAAGTCCTTGTCTGGATGCTTGGTTTCCAGCTTGTAGGTAGAACGGAACTAAGTTACCAAACATTAGGACACACCAATTGCAGTAGGAGTTTCTGCTTTAGAATATTAACTGTTTGTTTATAAATAAATCAAGTGAAGCTAAACAGACAGAAGCTGCACCTTTAATGTTGGAATCAGAGGAGACAAAAGGAGCCGAAAGAAGTATTTTCCCGAGATCACTTTTTCCCTTTGCGAACTGAAGCAGAAATTAAGGAAGCAGATTCAAGGGTTCCAGCGCCTTTAGGGCTAGCTCCAAATTGTTGCCAAGGAAAAGTATAGGGTTCAGAAGGAGCCTCTTCTGATGTTACCTTATCTGAGAGGCAAGCGGAAGAGAGGGAACTTAGTTTTTGGCAGATGTGTGAATATTAATACTTTAGGAAGGGTTGTAGTTTCTAACTTTACCAATTTACTAATCTTCTGATTGTGTACTTTTAAGAAAATACTTGGCATGTGGTTTCTTCTGAAGAGTATGCATGGGAGATGTGGGACTTTTTTAAAATAACTTTTTTGGGACTTTTTTTTTTTTTTTTAATAATAACTAGCACCAGGAAAAGAGGTTCTTAAGAGAAAGAATGAGCTGGGGACGTGTGGCTGTTTCTGATTCTCACAAGCCTGCTCTCCTCCAAGACTCCACAGCCCTGGCCTTGGTGGGAGAGAATGACAATGATGTATCTTGTACAGACCAAAGTCAAAATCCCAAATCTAAAGACAGGGTGAGGAAGGTGCATCTGCAAAGTCATGGTGCTGGGAATTCAGCCAGCAAACTTAGTATTTGATCAGATCATATCTGGACATGGAAATCCAAAGTGCAGAGAACCAACATGTGGAAGTCATCAGAGTTTATTTAAAAAAAGTAGGACCTCGAATGTGTGTCTGAGGTGATGATTAGAGTTTGATAATGTTACTAAGACAATTAAAAAACCTAAGCTTGGGTGATTTTTGCTTTTACAGAAACCAAAGTTAGATCCTGTGTATTGATTAAGCATTGAATTCCAGGAGAAACAAGAATGATCAGTAAATATTCACTGCTTATGAAATGTTTTTAAAAACTGTTATAAACCCCTCTTATTGCCACATAAAGGAAGGTCATTGTCTTTCTGTAACCCTGGGACCATGACAAAACTCTTGACATTTCTGTACACTTTAAAAAACATTTGTCACCTTCTTAATATACTGTAGAAACAAATACTGTTTTTCTGTCCTTCTGAAATTCTGCTTTGCCATTTTGATACCCTGATTGTCTTACAGCTACTCAGACAAGTTTGTTTTTGTTTTTGTTTTGATACAGGGTCTTGCTCTGTGGTTCAGGCTGGAGTGTGTGGTTACGCCTCACTGCAATCTCCACCTTCCAGGCTCAAGAGATCCTCCTACCTCAGTCCCCTGGGGTAGCTGGAACTACAGGCTGACATCACCATGCCCAGCTCATTTTTGTCTTTTTTGTAGAGACAGGGTTTTTCCATGTTGCCCAGGCTGCTCTTGAGCTCGTGGGCTCAAGTGATCCTCCCTCCTCGGCCTCCCAAAGTGCTGAGATTACAGGCGTGAGCCACCACGCCCAGCAAGACCAGTTTTATTACTCACACTGATTTACTGACATTTCTTCCCAGTTAACAATTTTTCCATTTTTACAAACTGATTTGGTAAAGGGGACAGACCCTTATACTTGGTGATTTTTTTAAATGTTCAACATAAAATAAAATGGATTTTAAAAAGAATATGTGAGATTCTTCCCCAAATCATTTCTTTTCAATTCCGTTTTGTATCTAGTTTGTCTCTTTTATTTTATTAACTAATGATTCTTTTTTTTCTTCTTTTCCTTTTGGATAATTTCAGGAAAAAATTTCAGGAAAAATTGCAGAAATCATACAAAGAACTTTTTTTCCTTAGTAATTTGAGAGTATTTTACCAACATGATACCCCATCACCCTGAAATATATTAGTGTGCAATTCTTACAAAGACTTACACCTCTTACTACATTTAAACCATTGAAATGAGGAAATTAATTCTAATACATTACTATCGTTTTGTTTCAGACATCATTAAAGTTTTTTCAGTTCCCCCAGTAATATCCATTTTAGCCAAATGATCCATTTTAAAATTATATATTTCATTTATCGTGTCTTTTTAATATTATTTGATTTGGAACCATTTCTCAGTTTTTCTGATTTCATAATTTTGACTGTTTGAAACACTACAGACCACTAATCTTGTGGGATTTATCTCATTGTGGGTTTGTCTTATGTTTCCTAGTGTTTAGATTCAAATTATGCATCTTTAGCAGGGATATCACAGATTTGAAGCTGGATGCTTCACACTGCATGCTATCAAGTGGTACACGATTTCAATTTGTCCTATTACTACTAATATTAAATTGATCACTTGATTAAGATTGTGTGGTAGGCAGAATTTTAAGATGTCCCTATGACCTTGGCTCATGGTATTACTCCCATGATGGTGTCATATGGCAAATGGGTAATTACTGAGGTAGGCCTAATCTAAATAAATCAGGCCTTTAAAAGCAGAGAGCTTTTGAGAGCTGACAGCAGCAAAGAAGTCAGAAGTATTCAAGATCTGGCAGAGATTCACCTCCAGAGAATCTCTACCTTATTGAGATGGGGAAGACCCATAGCACAGAACTGTGATTAGCCTCCAGGAAAAGAACACAACCATCATCTGACAGCCAGCAAGGAAATAGAGACCTTGGTCTACTTGCAGCAAGAAACTTAATTCTGGGAGAAGGATTCTTCCTCAAAACCTCCAGAGAAGAGCCCAGCCTGGCCAACACCTTGATTGCAGCCTTGGGAGACCCTAGGCAAAGAACTCAGGGGTACGGCCTGGACTTCTAACTTACAGAACTATAAGACCATAAATGGGCTGTTTCAAGCTGTTATGTTTGTGGTAATTTGTCATGCAGCAATAGAAAACTAATACAAGTGGTATCTGCCAGTCTGTCAGTTGTAAAGTACCTGTTTTTATTAATTAATAAGCATTTCATAAAGAGGTGCTTTGAGGCAAGACAGATACCCTATTCCTCATCAAATGTTTACCCACTAGTTTCATCATCCATTGATGTAACTGTGGCAGGCGGATTGCCTGAGCTCAAGAGTTCGAGACCAGCCTGGGCAACACAGTGAAACCCCATCTCTACTAAAATACAAAACATTAGCCAGGTGTGGTGGCATGCTCCTGTAGTCCCAGCTACTCAGGAGGCTGAGGCAGGAGAATCGCTTAAGCCCGGGAGGTGGAGGTTGCAGTGAGCTGAGATCGTGCCTCTGCATTCCAGCCTGGGTGACAGAGCGAGACTCCATCTCAAAAAAAAAAAAAAAAAAAAAAAAAGAGAAAAGCACATTACAAAATATAGCATTCGTGTAAGGAAGGCATATCTCAGGACAGACTGAGAATGAAGGAAACATACCAATACATTAAAAATGGTGATCTTTGAGTACTGGGATTACTGATTATTTTAATTTCTTTTTTTGAGATTTTCTGTTTTCCTGCATATTCTACAGTGAAATTTATATTTGGTACTTAGAAAAAAAAATTTGCTTTCAATAACAGTGCCTAAAAATCTTGAACTTTCACCTGAGTTCAACTGAGAAATGGGGGAAAATGTATTAGCAAGGTGATACAGTTTGGCTCTGTGGCCGCACTCAACTCTCATCTCTAAATATAATCCCCATGTGTCGAGGGAGGGACGTGGTCAGAGGTGATTGGATCATGGAGGTAGTTTCCCACATGCTGTTCTTATGCTAGTCAGGAAGTTCTTGAAAATCTGATGGTTTAAAAGTGGCAAGTTTCCCCAGTGCTCTTTCTCTCTCCTGCTGTCTTGTGAAAAAGGTGCCTGCTTCCCCTTTACCTTCCGCCATGATTGTAAGTTTCCTGAGGCCTCCCCAACCATGCAGAACTTAGTCAATTAAACCTCTTTCTTTTATAAATTACCCAGTCTCAGGTAGTATCTTCATAGCAAAGTGAGAACAGAATAATACACAAGAGTTTCTTGTATTATGGTATATTACAGTTTTTAAAACATTTTACTGGATCAAATGCATATCATTTTTCACTGGGGAAAAAAGTGCTAAAATATAAATCTTTTTCCTTTTTCCCACAGTTTCTTTCTCAAGTTGTCATAGTCGCTTTTGTTTGTTTGTTATTTAATGTCATTTTAAGTATAGAAAAATTAAAATGTTAAGTTTTTAGCATGAGTTATTTGTCTTTATATTGTGCAATACCAGATTTTACAGAGTCACCAACTTTATACAACTCATATTTGGAGCTCATATATGTGTATATACGTTGTTCTTAGAAGAGTGGAAACACTGCGCAAAACTAATTCAAATTTTTTTGTTTGTTTTTGTTTTTTTTGGGGGGGGTTGTTTGTTTGTTCTTTGAGATGGAGTCTCACTCTGTTGCCCAGGCTGGAATGCAGTGGCATGATGTCCACTTACTGCAACCTCTGACTCCCAGGTTCAAGTGATTCTCCTGCCTCAGCCTCCCAAGTAGTTGGGATTACAGGCATGTGCCACCACACCCGGCTAATTTTGTATTTTTAGTAGAGATGGGGTTTCTCTATGTTGATCAGGCTGGTCTTGAACTCCTGACCTCAGGTTACCTGCCTGCCTTGGCCACCCAAAGTGCCGGGATTACAGGCATGAGCCACTGTGCCTGGCCCAAATATTTTTATTTCATTTCCTGATGTGCACACAGTCTACTAATATACTTTATTTTTGGCTTACTGGTTGGTAAGGATGTACTGAAAGGAAAATAAACTATGGTTTCCACTTTTCATTTTCATTTCATTTCTTCTACATTATTTTCAGAATATAAGGTGTCTAATAAACAGAGGTAACATAATGAAGGGCTTGTGTGATTAAGTCAGGCCCACCCCAGTGATCTCCCCATCTTAACATCAATTGATCTGAAACATTAATTACATCTAAAAAAAATTTCTTGGCCGGGTGCAGTGGCTCAAGCCTGTAATCCCAGCACTTTGGGAGGCCGAGACGGGCGGGTCACGAGGTCAGGAGATCGAGACCATCCTGGCTAACACGGTGAAACCCCGTCTCTACTAAAAAATAAGAAAAACTAGCCGGGCGAGGTGGTGGGCGCCTGTAGTCCCAGCTACTCAGGAGGCTGAGGCAGGAGAATGGCGTAAACCCGGGAGGCGAAGCTTGCAATGAGCTGAGATCCAGCCACTGCACTCCAGCCTGGGCGACAGAGCGAGACTCCGTCTCAAAAAAAAAAAAAAAAAAAAATTTCTTTTACCATACAACATAATAATCATGCCAATGTGATCATGTTCATCACAGATTCTGCCTATTCTTCAAGGAAAGAGGTTACATAGGGCAAGATTAAACAAGGATCATTGGAGGTTATCTTAGAACTACATTTTCTTTGTGATAGAGAATGGCTGGCTATCACTATCAGGGCCTCCACTCAGCCTGGCTATAAAAAGCAAAATGCCCCTAGGCCAGATAGATAAAGGCCCGGTTAATCTCTCCAGTCAGATCAGGAATTTGTTTCTTCCACAAGGTCAGTAAATGTCAACTGTGGGACTAAACTGCTGGAGTCCAAATTTCCTTGTCAGAGAGCACAAATGCGAAGTCATAGTGCTGGGGAAGCTGCCAACACTCACAGACACAACTGAGAATGCTTTGCTTTGAATAAAACAATGAGAATCCAGGGAGACTGGAGAATGAATATATACAGAAACAAACAGGCTACTGAGAAGAGCAGTGGCTAAACTGAATCAGATTATACCAAGAGATGCTATTTTAGCTACTTGGATAACGAATGAATGAGAAAGTAAGTTCTGATAAAAAATGTTGTCTGAGTACAGTGTCTCATGCCTAAAAGCCCAGGATTTTGGTAGGCTAAGGTGGGCAGATCACTGGAGGTCGGGAGTGGGGCACAAGCACCACAAGCCCTGGGGCACAAGCACCAGCCTAGCCAACATGACAAAACCCGATCTCTACTGAAAATACAAAAATTAGCCAGGCATGGTGGCACACACCTGTAATCACAGCTACTCAGGAGGCTGAGGCAGGAGAATGGTTTGAACCCAGGAGGCTGAGGTTGCAGTGAGCCGAGATCACGCCACTGCACTCCAGCCTGGGCAACATAGTGAGATTTTGTCTCAACAAACAAACAAACAAAACTCCCTAAGTATATATTCACAAATATTAAGCATTCAACTACGAGCAGGACAATGTGCCAGACACTATATTGGGTGGAATCATGTTCCCCCAAAGTCCATTTCCACTCATAACCTCAGATTGGGACCTCAATTGAATATCGAGTCCTTGCAGATGGAGTTAGTTAAATTAAGATGAGGACATTCTGAATTAAGATGGGTCATAAATCCAATGACTGGTGTCCTCATAAGAAGGTCATGTGAAAGCAGAGGCAGAAATCAGAGGGAGGCAGCTACAAGCCAAGGAACCTCAAGGATTGCCAGCAGCCACCAGACACTAGGAAGAGGCAAGAAGGATTCTTTCCTGGAGCCTTCAAGGGAGTATAGCCCGGATGACACCTAAATTTTGGACTCCTGGCCTCCAGAATTATGCAGGAATAAATTTCTGGTGTTTTAAGCTTGTGGTAATTTGCTACAGCCACCCTAGTGTTACAGGGTGGGTCTTTGTTCCTAGAGCTCCCAAGATGGTGGCAGGCCACTCCCAAGATGGTGGCAGCCACTCCCAAGATGGCAGCAAGCCTTTTGTTCTCTGACCTGGGGTTCTTGGCCTCATGGATTCCAAGGAATGGAACCTTGGGCCATGCAGTGAGTGTTATAGCTCTATTAGAAGCTGTGGGTCGTGGAAGAGAACTGTGGAAACCAGTGACTAGTGTTTAGCCTAATTCAGGGGATGAAACCCCAGGCACTTAGCTGCACAGGAACAGTGGTGGTTTCCTTAGCCTGAACGGGAGCAGCAATGCGGGGCACCCTCACTGCATCACAAATGCAGCAGACACCCTGCTGGATCCAGAGAGGTGGAAGTCAACGGTTGGTCTGCAACAGCATTGTTCAGCAGTGGTGGGTGGTGAGCGAAAGCTCAGCTCAAGCCAGAACAAACACAGACCAGAAGAGTGTGCAGGTGCAAGATTTAATAGAGTGAAAACAGAGCTCCCCTACAACAGGAGGGGACTCAAAGAGGGTTGCTGCTCCCTGCTTGAATGCCTGGGTTTATATCCCAATCATTGTTCCTCCCCCTGTGCTCTCAGGCAATATATGATTTGACTATTTCTTTACCTCCTGCTTTTAGCCTAATTTGTATTTTAATGAGCCCTCTTTACTACCTGATTGGTCGGGTGTGAGCTGAGTTACAAGGCCTGTGTTTAAAGGTGGGTGAGGTCACCTTCCTCAGCTAGGCAAAGGAATTCTTAGTCAGCTTAGGAAATCCAGCTAGTCCTGTCTCTCAGTCCCCACTCTCAACAGGAAAACCCAAGTGTTGTTGGGGAGGTTGGTTGATGACCACTCTAACTGCTTCCCACTGAATTGGGGTGTAGTAGGGGTTGTGCAGTTGAGATTTCCTCAGGAGGGGTAGTTTCAATGTCATTAACATTAGAGCATGGGCTAGTAGGCCTGTCCAGGGGTCCACGGTAGATCTTAGTCATGGACTGCATCTGGTGCTCCATTTGAAGAACTATTTGTAGTTTTACAGCTTTGATTCTGGAAGAGACAAACTTAACAAGGAGGTTAAAGATACAGGGATTTAAATGTAGGCCCGAAGTGCAGGGGCGTAGGGGTGTGGGCGGTGAAAGTGGGATTTCTTTTTGAAAAACTCGTATATGATGGGGCATCAATATTTCCAGGAAGCCGCATTCTTCGTAGAAGCTCTTGGTAAGGGGAGCTACTGGTAGTACAGCGGCATGGAGGAGGTGCAGTGAGAGTAAAAGTGGGTAAGAGAAGAGTAAAAATATATGACAAGGGAAAGCCAGGGGGACCTACAATTCTAGTTACTTTCCTCATGGTTGTCACTTGAAGAGCAGGTCTAGATCCTCTAGAGGTTCACAGGAATAACTAGCGTTGTCTCCTGGATTTTGGGGTTCCTTTGGCAGTATCCAGGGTTTGACTCGAGTGTGATGTATCCAAGACTCCACTCCAGCCACATTAACCATGGTTGAGGTAGATAAAATGACTGGGTAGTTTCCTTCCCAGGATATGTCTAAGGATGGGGAATTAGAGGGAAGGGACTTGACTAATACCATGTCACCAGGGTGGAATAATTCCTTTCCCTCCTCTTGGGGACAGGTTCCCCATAATGTTTTAAGAACTTGTTGATATGATGTCTGCAACTAAGTTGGCCATCTCTCGGTCAAGCACAAGGTCATTGGTTAGGAAGGGCCATCCATACAACATCTCATATGGACTAAGTCCCACTTTTGGGGGAGAGCTTAGGATTCTTAGTAAGGCTATAGGCAACAGAGCAGGCCATGCAGGGTGGGTTTCTTGGGTTAGCTTTTTTAGATGTTGCTTGAGTGTTTTGTTCATTTTCTTGACTTCTCCTGAGGATTGTGGCCTCCAGGCACAGTGTAAGTGATATTGTATGCCCAACGTCTGGGATACTCCCTGGGTTACTGCAGCCTTGAGAGCTGGGTTGTTGTCACTCTGTAAGCCTTGGGGAAGTCTGAATCTGGGAATTATTTCATGAATTAGTGCCTTATTACCTCTTGGGGCTTTTCTGTCCTACAAGGGAAGTCCTCCGCCCAACCAGTGAAGGTATCTACCCAGACTAGTAGATACTGAAATCCCTGAGATTTGCTCATGTGGGTAAAATCTAGCTGCCAGTCTTCTCCTGGATAATGGCCTGTTCTTTGTTCTCCTGAAAGAGCTTGGTGATAAGGCAAGGGATTATTTCTTTGGCACATTTCACATGCCCTGACTATCTGCTTGATAGTTTTGAAAAGGCCTGGTCCAGTAAATAATGATATAGCCATCTGATGGGTGCTATCAATGCCCAAGTGAAAGGTTTGGTGAAGGGTTTTAAGTGATTTACGTTGGTTAGCTGCAGGCAAAAGTATTTTTCCTTCTTCAGTGGCTAGACATCCTGAGGGGAGGAAACTATGTCCTCATGAGGTTCCCCATTCTATTTCTTCTGCTGAGTACTGGGGCTTGGAGGGGATTATCCCATACTAGGAGTCCTTCTATAAGCATTTCTAATGGAGGGTCCTGTCTCATGGCTCTTTTGGCTTCAATATCTGCTTGGCGGTTCCCTTCTATTTCCCTTTCCTTTCTGATGACCCCAGCAGTGTAAGACTGCCACCTCTTTAGGTTTCTGTATAGCCAATAATAATCTCCTAATGGCTTCCTGATGTTTGATAGGTGTTCCCTTGGAAATTAGGAATTCCCTTTCTCTCCATATTGCTGCGTGGGCATGGAGGACTGGGTAAGCATACTTAGAGTCTGTATATATATTTACCCTTTTTCCTTCTCCTAATTCTAGTATATAATGGCCCCTGCTTTTGCTAGGATGTCTGTCCCTAACAAACGAGTGGGACTTTCGGGAATAATTCGAAAGGCACGTGAAAAAAGTAAAGTTCCCCAGGCACAGCTTAGTGACTGGGAGAAGTATCTAGTGACTGCCTGTCCTAGGACCCCTTGGATAGTAACAGATCTGGAGTACAGTTGTACAGGTCAGGAAAGTAAGACTGAGGAGGCTGCACTAGTGTCCAGGAGACAGTTAACCTCTTGGCCCTCAATGGTCAAGCATACCCGGGGGTCTGTGAGGGTGATGGCATGGGCTGGCGCTTGCCCTGGGCACCCTCAGTCCTGCTGCTGGATCATCTGGTTAGTGGCTTCTGACTCAGAGGACCTTCATCCCCTGGGGCACTGGGCCTTCCAAGTGATTCCCTTGATATAAGGGGCATGGATGAGGGAGTGGCTTATTTCTATTCGGACAATCTTTTTAAAAGTGTATTGTAGACTGCACTGGAAGCAAGCCCTATTAAGCATTCAATTTGCCCAGCCTTTCCCTGTTCCAGAGCCTCCAAAGTCCACTTGCCCGAGGGCCATGACTAAAGTGGTGGCCTTTTTCTTATCCTGTTTGTCCCATTCTGCCTGCTCCTCCTGATCTCTATTATAACAAACGGAGGTTGCCAAGTTCAATAGGGTTTCTAAGTTTTGCTCTGGGCCTAAGGCAGACTTTTGAAGTTTTTGCTAACGTCTGCAGCTAACTGACTGATAAACTTGCCCTTTAAGATTAGTTGGCCTTCAATAGAATCAGGTGACAGAGAGATATGCTTCCTCAATGCCTCCCTTAGTCTCTCCAGAAAGACATTAGGATTTTCTTCCTTTCCCTGTGTTATAGTGGACATCATTGAAAAATTCATAGGCTTCTTCCTAGTTTTCCTTAGTCCTTCTAGCACACAAGTTAGCAAATGTCTGCAGCAACAATCTCCATGTTCTAATTCTGCGTCCCAGTGAGGGTCTACACTGGGGACTGCCTGCTGGGCTGTGGGGAATTGTTCTCTTTCCTCTGTTGTCATCCTATCATTGACCTGACTGAGATACCAGAGATCGCCAAACTCTCGGGCTGCAGTTATGGTGGCACTTTGCTCATTTGGGGTTAGAGTCTGATCTAGCAGTGACATTGTATCTCTCCATGTCAGATCAAAGGATTGTCCTAACCCTTGTAAAACATCAATATAGCCATCAGGGTTATCTGAGAATTTACCTAGGTCTATTTTAATTTGCTTCAAGTCTGAGAAGGTAAAAAGTACATACAGTCTGACTGGGCTGAATTCTCCAGAATACATCTTAGGGGCATTTTTGCCTTGGGGGGAACGTTTCTGAAAAAAGAACATAGGGATGCCAGCACCCCTAGTCATTTTCCAATGAGCTTTAGTCCTAGAGCTTCCTCTATGGTCCTAATGATTATTCCTTTCTGTTGGGAACAGGCCCCCAAATCTGGCCATAAACTGGCCCCAAAACTGGCAATAAACAAAATCTCTGAAGTACTGTGACGTGTTTGTGATGGCCATGACGCCCCTGCTGAAGGTTGTGGGTTTACTGGAATGAGGGCAAAGAACACCTGGCCTGCCCAGGGCAGAAAACCACGTAAGGCATTCTTAAACCAAAATAACAGCATGAGCGATCTGTGCTTTAGGACATGTTCCTGCTGCAGATAACTAGCCAGAGCCCATCCCTTTATTTCGGCCCATTCCTTTGTTTCCCATAAGGAATACTTTTAGTTAATCTATAATCTATAGAAACAATGCTTATTACTGACTTGCTGTCAGTAAATATGTGGGTAAATCTCTGTTCGAGGCTCTCAGCTCTGAAGGCTGTGAGACCCCTGATTTCACACTCCACACTCTGTATTTCTGTGTGTGTGTCTTTAATTCCTCTAGTGCTGCTGGATTAGGGTCTCCATGACTGAGCTGGTCTCGGCACCTTTCCAGAGTGCACAACCTCTCATGGACCTCTGCTTATCGGATTAGTTACACTCACCGATGTAGAGTCCTGCACCTGTTTCCCACTTTTCTTGACTATAAAGAAAGGGATCCGGGCTGCTGGATTCTAGTGGTCCTTTACCAGCGTGCCCAATACTGCCTTTGTGCTCAGGGGTGGGTCCTAGAGCTGGGCTGGGTTCCTGAGTATTTCATAACAACCCAGCTGCCCCATCAAGATGCATTCCCATAAACAACAGATCTTATGCAAATTCGTTTCAGAGAGGGTGTAGGTAACCTTTTGAGTCAGGATTGAGATAGAGTTTTGATTCTGTAAGTACTTGGCTGAGTACAAGCAGCTCGCATGGTTGAGCAGACCAATTATTAGGCAATTCTCCTAACTCTGCTTCCACAAGAGTCTCCCTAAAAATTACTGAATACCCATTGTGATTTTTTTATCAATCACCCAGGAGGAACCATCTGTCATCCTGTCCTGAAGGGAGTTCCTCCTAGGTATGGAAGGACCTTTGTATGATAATTAAAATGTAAATCCCCTTTTAGGAAATCTGCTGGGTTAAGGGAATTTTCAGTGGTTAATGTTAAATCACCTTTTTCTAACAGATTAGCCCCATACTTTAAGATTTTTGAGTTAGTAAACTACCTTTTTGCTTTTTTTTTGACTTAGGATAACTCTGAACTGTTGAGGTGTGCTCACAATGAGGTTTCCTCTAAAGGTTACTTTGCTACTTTTAGCAAAGCAGTTGCCACTACCTACTGAATGCATTTGGCCCATCCACGGGTTACTGGGTTAAGGATTTTTGATAGAAACATTACAGGTTGTCAGTGGTCTCAGTGTTTTTGGACTATGCCCTTGTTTACAATGACATCAAGGTAGTATTGGAGTGTTATAGGGTCATGGAGAATATCTTCGATTATCAATTATAGGTTTTAAATTTACCCTGGCTTTTAAAAGAATAGGGTACACTGTTTTTTTCTTTACTACTTCTAGTTTTCTCTTTCTCTCTTTGACTCCCTCTTTGTCTGTTTCCCCCCTCTCTCTGCTGCTCTTTCCTTATCTCTCTGTCTCTCTCTCTCCTCTCTCTCTCTCTGTCTTCTCTCTGTCTCTGTCTCTCTCTTATCTGCCTTTGTAGATGGATTTTGGAAACACAGTGGAAGGATGTTCGCTCATTGCCCCCATTTGTCACTATAGGAATGTGTGCCTGCCTTTCATTTACTCAGTTCATTTTCATCCTGATCTATTATGTTGTTGTAGACCCAGTTCCAATTGTTAAAGTACTGGGTTATCAGTTCTAAGGACCCAGCAATGGTGGTGGGGAATGGGTCCCACATAACTGCTCATGTTGAGAGCTGTATGCCTGAATTGGGAGGGACACCAGGGATAAGACTCCCTGGGTTCATAGCCTAGATGCCTAAGGACACAGCATAGAGCTTCCTTAGATCCCTTTGGAGATAAAACTTGCTCTAATACTTGGGAAAGCAAGTGAGTCTGAAGCATTAGTACCTAGGAGGCAGGGATTGGAGGAGGTAGATTCAGAGGTAAGAAGAATTTTGGTGCTACACTTTCAAGAAAGTCATGGTTGGGACCCAGGAGGTATGGGTCAGAAGGAGAGGTAGGGGTGCACGCATGGGTGACTGTTGAGTGGAGACTCTGACTGCGCCATGATCTCTACCAGCTGATGCCAGGAGTTCAGGATGACAGCTTTCTGCCTCTAGCCAACCTTCAGCTTCCCCGGGAAAGCTGTGAAAGCAGAAGCTGGTTCCAGGCAGACCAATGCTCCCAAATCAGAAGGGTTGGGGGTTGTTAGAAAGCCTTTTCCCAGGAAGCCTCACACCTGAGTCTTTAGTCCAATGGCCATGCTAATCGTTTTTAACTGGCCAACAGATCCCAGTTATTTTCCTCCAATTCTAAGGAAGGATAGGACAGAATAGCAAGCAAAAGTGGTCTGATATTACTTACTGCTTTAGAGAATCCCTGTACACGCCACCAAATGTTACAGGTGGGTCTTTGTTCTCAGAGCTCCCAAGATGGTGACAGGCCACTCCCAAGATGGTGGCAGCCACTCCCAAGATGGCAGCAAGCCTTTTGTTCTCCGACCTGGGGTTCTAGGCCTCATGGATTCCAAGGAATGGAACCTTGGACCATGCAGTGAGTGTTATAGCTCTATTAGAAGCTGTGGGTCGTGGAAGAGAACTGTGGAAACCAGTGACTAGTGTTTAGCTCAATTAGGATGAACCCAGGCACTTAGCTGCACAGGAACAATGGTGAGCCTCTAGCCTGAACGGGAGCAGCAATGGGCACCTCACTGCATTACAAATGCAGCAGACACCCTGCTGGATCCAGAGAGGTGGAAGTCAACGGTGGGTCTGCGACAGCATTGTTCAGCAGTGGTGGGTGGCGACCGAAAGCTCAGCTCAAGCCAGAACAAACACGGACCAGAAGAGTGTG
Source organism: Papio anubis (assembly GCF_008728515.1). Classification (NCBI taxonomy): domain Eukaryota; kingdom Metazoa; phylum Chordata; class Mammalia; order Primates; family Cercopithecidae; genus Papio; species Papio anubis. The sequence continues at coordinate 24,019,906 of NC_044979.1, forward strand.
CAGGTGCAAGATTTAATAGAGTGAAAACAGAGCTCCCATACAACGGGAAGGGACCCAAAGGGGGTTGCCGTTCCCTGCTTGAATGCCTGGGTTTATATCCCAATCATTTTCCCTCCCCCTGTGCTCTCAGGAGATATATGATTTGACTACTTCTTTACCTCCTGATTTTAGCCCAATTTGTATTTTAGTGAGCCCTCTTTACTACCTGATTGGTGGGGTTTGAGCTGAGTTACAAGCACTGTGTTTAAAGGTGGGTGCGGTCACCTTCCCCAGCTAGGCTTAGGAATTCTTAGTCGGCCTAGGAAATTCAGCTTGTCCTGTCTCTCGCTAGGAAAACTAATACAGACACTAATGGAGAAATAAAAACTAGAATAATGAGAATATTGCTATTCACAGGAAGAAAGCAAGGCTATGAATTTTGCTTATCAGTAAATATAGAGGAGCCATTATCTGTTTTTAGTCTTCAGGATTATCCCAAGGTTGAAGCACTAGGGTATAGTTTTTCCAATCAGGACAACCTTTAAATATGCCCCAAGAGTTCGATATATAGGCTGCCTTTACCCCTGGTTCTCACTTGAGCTGTCAGCATCCCTTGGTTAATGGATAATAGTACCATGGCCATTATCTGCCCACTGCTTCTCAGGTCTTCTGAATGCTGTGTCCTAGTAGAAAGCAGATCCTGGGACTATATGCAAGCCATGTTCAACTCACACATAGGAAGGAATTGCTAATAAGGGCAATGCACCATTTTCTAGCACAGAGTAGAACACACAGAATTGAAAGGAGAGAATATTAGTGGTGCCTCAATTCCTATTTTGCCTCTCACTATTAGACTTGAATGTGAACAGATGTATAACTTCAATCATTAATTAAAGATTGACATTCTCCACATATCATCCCTGACTCCAAAATTATTCTCAGTTCCAGTTCGAGGATGTTGTACAGTCTCTGCAATGTATGACTAGCTGTAGAATTCATGAAATTACTTCAGATTATGTGAGTAGGCATTATGGGTTGTAACAATTAAGAAATCTAGCTTCAGTTTTTTTAAAATCTGAAATTGGAGTTAAAAAGCAAAATTGGAGTAAAAACACTTCCCATCCATCCATCCATCCTTTCAACTATCCTTCCATCTATCCATCCTTCCCTCCCTCCATCATCCATCCATCTATCCGTCCATCATCCATCCATCTATCCTTCCCTGCTTCTATCCATTTATCCATGCCTCCCTCCGTCCATCTATCCATCATTCCAACCACCCTTCTATCCATCAATCATTTCATCCATCCATCCATCATTCATCTATCCCCAATCCATGTATCCTTCTACCCATCCTTCCTTCCTATCATCCTTCCATCCATCCTTCCTTCCTTTCATCCATCCTTCCATCCTTCCTTCCATGTTTCCATCTATCCATCCATGCCTCCCTCCCTCCATCCATCCATTCATCCATCCATTGTTCCATCCATTCAGTCTATCCATTTATTCAACAGATATTGTTGATAATCTCTTCTCCCATAGAACTTACATTCTAGTGGGTAGAAACAGGGTAAGCAAGCAAACAGCAAACATATAATATACATAATGTATTGATAAATGCAAAGGAGAAGAAGAAAACACAGAAGGGCAAGAGGAAATATCAGAGGAGATGGATTAATTTTAAATAGGGTGAGGAGAAAGCCCTCTTTGAGAAGATGATAAGTCGGCAAGGAAATTAAAAATACAAGTCAGAGAATTATTCTAATATCTGAGGGCAGAACATCACAGGCAATGAGAATAGCAAGGGCAAAAGCTCTGGGTGGCCTTGAGCAAGTTCCTCCTCCCTCCTGCGTAGTTTGATTTCCTCTTCCAGCAAATGTGAACAATAAGATGTTAAGAGTACCTGCCCCAAAGGGATTATTTTGAGGATTCAACGACTTCACCCACAGGAAAACACTTCAAGTTCTCTGGGAGCACAGTCCACTCTCAATACATCTTGGTTACCATCATTATTTTTTATTATTGATCTTTACATCCTCAGTGTTGGCAGAGTTTCTGGTGCTTAAAAAACATTTGATCAGATCAGGTAAGTGGAAAAAATTGTCATTTGCTTATTCAAGCCATGCTGTTCTGTGATATTCTGATCCTAGTTGAACATACAGAAATACATGTCTAAAACAGAACCTCGATTCGCACCTACAACAGGACAAAATTCACTGTCATTTCAGATAAGCTTGGCTAAAATAGGACTTGATGGAGATAGTCACGCTTCAGCAAAGAAAGAGAATCCCCTGTGTAATGTCAGAAGAGATTCAACCTCAATATTCTGCATCGAAGGGATAGTCCTCCAAATGAGAGGATCTGCAGAAACAAAAAAACGGAGAAACTGTGTTCCATCAAAGCAACAGCTCTGGTTCAGAAGATATTCTTCTTGGTGGACTCTATGGTATTTGTGCTCTCTCAGCCACCTCCCTTCAAGAACACAAGAAGGGTGCTCACACCTTGACCTTCCCTCAAATCAATATGAGGGCTTTGCTAGGAAGGAGGACAGACAGTGACCAGGGTACGGGAAACAACTCGCAATGACAACTCATGGTAAGTCTGGTGTCAGGTGAGGCAACTGACTAGTCTTGTCCCAATCCCCTGTCACAACATCATGAGGTAGGAAACACCAGCACAATTGACAGCTTGGGGATTGTTATGAGTATTAAATGAGATAATAGCACCGGCAAAGGGCTCAGGACCCTGGCACATTCTAAGCTAAGGTTCAATGGATGTTTGATGCGATGAGTATTATCATCCACTTTATAGGTAAAGAAACCAACTTGGAAAAAGTAGGAAATTTACTCAATGTCACACAGCTAAGAAACTAGTGTTAGAGTTGGATCTGAGGCCAGGTGGACTTACTCCTGAGCCCACCAACCCATTGCCTTCACTGGAAATAATGCTCATAGGAAGGTAAGCGGTTTAGTTTGAGGGAGAGTCCCATTTTATGTTCAACCTGCCTTTTTACACTAAGCAGCTGCTACTTTGTTAAGCACTGATAAAAGTAAGCCATTGTAAGATGAAGAAAGGCTGCTGTGATACTAAGGGTGGGCAGGATAGATATGGAATATTATGGCATGAAAGCTACGCTTGAGATACTGAAACCATTTTTAAAAGCTGAAAAATCATTTTGGCTATAGAAACATTAGAAGAAATTCAAATTGTCACTTAATTGCAGACCTCGCAGTAATAAATGCCAGACAACTCTCTTTGATATATTTCATTAGATACATTAATCAGAAAGTATTGATTGTAAAGAGATGATTTAGGATTCCCACCTAGCCAGAGTGAAAACTTTCTTTCAACCACATATCTGAGATTTAAAGTAAAGTTACCACCACCTCCTGTAAGAGGCATTTGGAGATTATTTAATCCAGCCTCCCTGGCCTTCTTGCTTGAATGCTCTAAACACAATCCCACCTCAGGGCCTTGGCACCTGCTGTTATCAATGCCAAGAATGCTCTTCCCCCAAATATGCATATGGCATATTCCTCACAGCAAAGCCTCCCTTGACCCACCCCGTATAAAGGATCCGTCCCACTACCACCCACCACTTCCTATCCACTTTGCCCTACTTTATTTTTCTGTCTAGCATTTGTTATTGTCTGACACATGTATTTTGAGTTGATTTATTTCTGTTCTGTCTTCTTCCCTCCCTCCCTAAGCACGTGGAGACAGTAGCTTTGTATAGTATGATAACCCAAGCATCTAGAAAATGCCTGGCCCATAGAGGACCACTAGATATTTATTGGATGCATGAATAAATGAATGCTCGCCTCCTGCCTATTGACAACACACCTTCTGTTACAATTCTAGCTCTACATCCAGAAGTTCAGACAATGAGCAGCAATTAGAGATGTGTCCATCACAGTGATTCCCAGGCACCCCAATTTTAACTTTCAGAACTGCCCCAAAATAGTATTTGAAGACAAAAGTAGTCCCAGCAGCCTTCTAATTCTTCCAACTAACCCTCTACCAGTTTAGAAAAACTCCTGGCAATGCTCCTAGTTAACTCCATGCCACTTACGGCCACACGATACAGGCCCTCCAGTTTCTGTTGAAGCTGAGGATGGTTGCCATCTCCTCATCACTCAATTTAAAGTCAAAGACCTGGAAAGATAGGAGTTCCAGTACATCATCAGTAAGGCCATTACTGCTGTGACTGGAGACTGCCGGCCATTCTGGCAGGGAGCTCTAACAGCACAAACTGGCCACATGAGTTTTTTCCCATTATGTCCACGGGATACAAATTTTTCTCTAAATTAAGTCGTACACAAAAACCACAGTATTTGTAGTGCTCAGTGTTCCGGGGAGAGGAAGACGAGGCTCACAGGCACTAAGCCCCAGGTGTGCACAGGCCCTGTGCTCCATGATGCGCCCTTCGAGAGGACAGTTCACCAAGGACAGTTCATACCTCCTCTGCTGCTGGGAGGTGAGCAGGGAGGCCAGGACCGTCTGCTGTTGTGTGTGGCCCAGGGCCTAGCTGCTCAGGGGCAACTAAGGGTCTTCTCGGTGCTGTGAGGCACAGCTGTGCTCAGACCTGACAGGCCTTCACCAGGCACTGCCCCAGCATGTCTTTAGCCCATGAGTCATTAATCTCAGCTCTACGGAGCCCAGATCTCTGGGCTGGAAAATGATAGGGTGGTGGGAAGGGAGGGAGCCAAAGACAGTGCAGGGATGAGGTGACAATCCTGGTGAGAGGGTCTGCCTGTCCCCCACTCCACTGAGGAATACCAGGGCCAACCAGCCGGGATCTTACCTGAATGTTCTCAACAATGCGTGCCGGTGTAACGGACTTGGGGATCACAATCACATTCCTCTGGATATGGAAACGGATCAGAACCTGTGCAGAAAGGGGACATCATGTTTCCACTCAGCTACAAGGACCCCTCCTTTCATGGAAAGGAAAAATAAAACATCTCTGCAGCTCACTGTGGCTTCAGGTACAATCGCTGATACTGACTGAGCCCTTCGCAGCTATTAGACTTGTGCCAGCCCCCCGCCTCATCTCTCCCTTCACCTTAGGGACAACCCTGTGATCTTTATTTTTTAGGAATAAAGAAAGCAGTTTGGGTCATAAGGCTGATCAGAGGTAGAGTTGGCATCTGTACCCATATCTCTAGACTCCAAAGCCATGCTTTGCGACTTGGCTGTAGGGCTTAACAGGAAGCTGTGAGGCAGAAGCTATCTTTGTTTCAGTGACAGCTCTTGTGTTTCCTGGAGGTTCCAACAGACTTCGAAGGAAACACTATAGATGGCTTCAGCTCCTGTGTTCTTCCCCTTTAAGGAGTTACTTGAGGACAACACAAGAAATGAAACCTGAGACTGGAAGAAATAGTTGTTGGATAACAAGAAAAATAAAAATATGGCACCTGGGCTGCGGTTTTCTTGTGCTTTGCAGCAATCTCCTTAATCTTGGGATCCTCCAGCAGGGAAGGGTCCTCTGGCTTGGCCCTAGAGGCAGAAAGATGCTGATGTGAACAATCACCATGGCTACCATGTACAGATGGACACCACTCCAATGAGGGTCTCAAGACTGATCATCAGAGCCTCTCCATCTGGGAGACAGGCAGGAGGACCTGGAAGCTTGGGTCCTTCCCCTGGGCTCTGAAGCCTCAGCATTTTGCAAAGCCTGGTTCACTCTTGGGTGGCTGAACTGGAAATATTCCCAGAGGGTCAAGCATGTCGCCCTTGTTGTTGTTGTTGCTGTTGTTGTTGTTTTTTTGTTGTTGTTTAATTCCCATTTGTTCCCACAGTCATCCCATTTGGTTGTAGCAAACGCATTACCTTACACACGTTTTACTTTCTAGTGACTTATGGTCTCATACCAATATTTACCAAACATAAAATAATGTTTTTAAGATTATCAAGAGAAGGATCCACTGCTTGGAAGCCTCACCAAGGTCTATCCGGAGAGCCCAGGGGGCTGTAGGCCGTAACGGTGATGCCCTTGGAGTGGCAGTACTGGATCAGTTTCTCCTGCGTGAGGTACGGGTGACACTCAACCTGCAACAGCAAACAATCCTCATCACGGGGAAAGCTGGCTGGCTTTTTGAGTTGTTCATAGGGAGTTCTACACAGACACCCAAAGACCACCAAGCAAAGGCCAAACACCTACCCACTGAGATTCTTGCTAACACACCCATGAGGTCAGCCTCACACCTCCCACAAGTGTCCTGATCACTGACCCCTGAGGTGAGACTCAGGGCATAGCATTGAACATTCCTCCCAATGTTTAAGAAGTAATAGGGCAAGACCCTTATTTACCCTTATACTAAAGATAATTTACCTGGTTAGTCACTGGTTTATATTTCAATCCAGGTTTGTTCAAGAGCTTCTCAATCTGGAAGTGGTTGAAATTGGAAATGCCAAGGGCTTTCACCAGCCCCTCATCCACCAGCTCCTCCATGGCCTGTCATAGAAAGGAAAACCTTTTGGGCAGCCCCAGAGGGACTACAGGGACCCTGGCTTGCCTTAGTCCTCCCTGGGGCAGAAATTGCTAAAGGATTCAGCACAACAGGGTTAGCCGAAGCATTCACAGGAAATTTCAGTCCAGGGCCTGGATGCCCATCAGTGAATGTTCCAGCCCTACTGCCCCTCCCCAGCCCAAGAAAAACTAGGAGTAACAGGTAAAGATTGTATATTCTTGCCACTCTCACCTTACACATAAAGAAACACACTCAAAACTATACTTCTCTACACAGGGGAAATATGAAAGTTTTGTAATACAAAAAACAATAAATAAATAAAAATCAACATTTGCAAGCTTATGAGATGATTTTATTTTTAATGAATCCAAATGACAGCGGGTAGCTACTGTTGTGTGTGTGCATTGTACACCCAAACCTGGGCAAGCTGTGTTAGTCAGGAAGAGGCTGCAGCATGTGGAGAAGCCTCACTTGTGGGTCCTGAGTCACTTTCTCCCACACCAAACTCGCTTTAGTTTGCAGGAAGGTCATGCATATAGATTATGCCCTGGCAGGGGCACCTGGGCAAGGAGTTGTGTGGGGCTGAAACCTGACCCACCATCTGCATATCCAGCCATGCTTCCTGGTACAGAAACTACAGGGACCCCCAAGGAAGGGAATCTTTGTATAATTTTTAGCCTATATTGGGCATTTTCCAAACTTGCCCAAAGATATCATATATGTTAGCAGCAGCCTCCAATGCAACATGTATTTATTAGCCATCTATTACATGTTCCAGAAGTTGTCAGGATGTAAAAGTATACAATGTGCTTCCTTCTTCTGGGATTCTTATAGTCCAGTTAAAGTGCTAGGGTTCCCTTCTGTGGAGCCATCAACCATGACCCTGAGGCTGCCTCAGATAATATGACCGCGGCATAGACAGAGTCAGAAAGGGCAGAGAAGGAAGAGATTCACACAGCCTGCAGCCGTCAGGGCACACCTTCAGGTAGAGTTTAAACTGGTCCTCAAAAAAGAAAAAAAAAAGAGAGAGAGAGAGAAAAGGGGAAAAATATGAGCATATGAGACAGGAAGGCAGGAGCAAAGCCCAGTGGCAGGGATGAGCATGACATGTTCAGGGAACATTTTATCCAGCCCTTCTCAACTTTGGCTGCAATTTGGAATCACCAGGGAGCTTTAAAAAATACTGGTGGATGCAGTGGCTCATGACTGTAATCTCAGCACTTTGGGAGACTGAGACAGGAGGATTCCTTAAGGCCAGGTGTTTGAGACCATCCCAGGCAACATAGCAAGACTCTGTCTCTACCAAAAAAACAATTTTTTAAAATTAGTTGGATATGGTGACAAGTGCCTATGATCACAGTTAGTTGGGAGGATTGCTTGAGCCCAGGATTCCAAGGCTGCTCTGTGCTATGATCATGCCATTGTACTCTAACCTGGGCAACAGAGCAAGACTCTCTAAATTAAAAAAAAAAAAAATTGGCCGGGCGCGGTGGCTCAAGCGTGTAATCCCAGCACTTTGGGAGGCTGAGACGGGTGGATCATGAGGTCAGGAGATCGAGACCATCTTGGCTAACACGGCGAAACCCCGTCTCTACTAAAAAATACAGAAAACTAGCCGGGCGTGGTGGTGGGCGCCTATAGTCCCAGCTACTCGGGAGGCTGAGGCAGGAGAATGGCGTAAACCTGGGAGGCGGAGCTTGCAGTGAGCTGAGATCCGGCCACTGCACTCCAGCCTGGGCGACAGAGCGAGACTCCATCTCAAAAAAAAAAAAAAAAATAAATAAATAAATAAATAAATAAATAAAATTTACCTATTCCTGGCTTTCTTCCCCCAGAGTTTCTTACTGATTTTGTGTGAGTTGTGTAGGGAAAAGAAAGAAACATCAGACTGTTCCTGTGTCTGTGTAGAAAGGGAAGACATAAGAAATCCCATTTTGACCTATACCTTGAAAAATTGTTTTGCTGAGATGTTGTTAATGTGTAACTTTGCCCCAGTCACTTTGTCCCAACCTTGTGCTCACAGAAACATGTGTTGTATGGAATCAAGGTTTAAGGGATCTAGGGCTGTGCAGGAAGTGCCTTGTTAACAAAATGTTTACAAGCAGTATGCTTGGTAAAAATCATCGCCATTCTCTAGTCTCAATAAACCAGAGATGCAATGCACTGTGAAAAACCACAGGGACCTCTGCCTTGGAAAGCCGGGTATTGTCCAACGTTTCTCCCCATGTGATAGTCTGAAACATGGCCTCGTGGAATGAGAAAGACCTGACCGTCCCCCAGTCCGTCACCCGTAAAGGGTCTGTGCTGAGGTGGATTAGTAAAAGAGGAAAGCCTCTTGCAGTTGAGATAGAGGAAGGCCACTGTCTACTGCCTGCCCCTGGGAACTGAATATCTCAGTATAAAACCCGATTGTATATCTGTTCAATTCTGAGACAGGAGAAAAACTGCCCGATGGCGGGAGGTGAGACATGTTGGCAACAATGCTGCTTTGTTATTCTTTACTCCACTGAGATGTCTGGGTGGAGAGAAACATAAATCTAACCTACATGCACATCCAGGCATAGTACCTCCCTTTGAACTTAATTATGACACAGATTCTTTTGCTCACATGTTTTCCTGATGACCTTCTCCCTATTATCATGCGGTAGCTCTCCTACCGTGTTCTTCTTGCTGAGATAACGGAAATAATAATCAATAAAAACTGAGGGAACTCAGAGAGCGGTGCCGGTGCAGGTCCTTGGTATGCTGAGTGCCAGTCTCCTGGGCCCACTGTTGTTTCTCTATACTTTGTCTCTGTGTCTTATTTCTTTTCTCAGTCTCTCATCCCACCTGATGAGATACACCCACAGGCGTGGAGGGGCAGGCCACCCCTTCAAGTTGTAGCCTAGACTTTAGGATTTTTAAACTCTTCAGGTGATTCTAATGCATAGCCAACATTGAGAACCACTAACGTAGATGAAGTTATTCAGTTGGGCAGTAGAGTTTAAAAGCTATGAAATCATAAGTTTCCTGAAAACTTCCGATTGAGCAATTAGATAATTAAAAAGCTTTTGTGCATCATAGGTCAGGTTAGCTTGCCTGTATTGGAACTTGACTTCTTTATACTTTTTCCTCTCCTCTGCTTCAGGGTGGTCAATGAGGTTTCTACTCAACTGTTGGTGGGTCTACATAAACATCCAATGCTTTCATATTCAAGCCTGTTTGTTTCAAATCAGAGCCTCTGACCTTGATCACTAATATCTTTTCATGCCTTTCAAATGTTGAATTTAGTAGTCATCCTTGTATTCATTCAAAAAACATAGCACTGTGAGACGCAGGCTACATTGACATACTTGCCATACTTAATATCATCATAGGAGCTAAGACAGAAAAATTGATCAAATGCATTACAAACGACTGGGTACGGTGGCTCATGCCTGTAATCCCAGAACTTTGGGAGGCCAAGACAGGTGGATCCTTTGGGGTCAGGAGTTCGAGACCAGCCTGGCCAACATGGTGAAACCTCATCTCTACTAAAAATACAAAAAATAGCCGGGTGTGGTGGCACGCACATGTAGTCCCAGCTACTCGGGAGGCTGAGGCAGGAGAATGCCTTTTATTCGGTAAAGGGAGGTTGCACTGAGTCAAGATCATGCTACTGCACTCTAGCCTGGGTGACAGAGTAAGACTCTGTCTCAAAAAAACAATGCTGTGCTTGTGGATTAACGCCTTTGAACAAACAATACACAGAAAAAGCTACATTTAATTGAATCATGTCAATTCTAAGCATTTCAGAAAGGTGAGGCTTAATATATTTTCCTTGTAAAACACAATAGAAGCTCACAACTGCATACATCCTTAGACAGACAGCTACCAAGATAACATGGTTAACTCTTGGAGTCATATGCCACTGTTTATTTATAACTTATTCCTCCACTTCGTTCTCTACTAGCATTTGCAAAAGGACATAATGGTATAATAAAAAATGACCAGAGAAAACGTTCATCCCTTAATTCATTTTGAATATGAAGGATGTGAAACAGGTCATGACTTGATCTGAGAAGCAGCTATCTTGCACTGATACCCGGGTTGGAGTGCAATGGTGTAATCTCAGCTCAGTGCAACCTCCACCTCCCAGGTTCACACAATTCTCTTGCTTCAGCCATCCAAGTAGCTGAGATTCCAGGCACACACCACCACACCTGGCTAATTTTTTGAATTTTTCATAGAGACAGGGTTTCACTCTGCTGCAACACTGGTCTCGAACTTCTGACCTTGTGATTCGCCCTCCTCGGCTTCCCAAACTGCTGGAATTACAAGGTTGCCTGATTTCTGGATGTGTGTTCATTGCCTGCCAAGCACCATGCCGACGGCTTTGGTGGTTGGACTTGTGATTCAGATGAGTCTGGGTCCAATCCCAGCTCTGCCACACACATTGTGACATGACCTGCGCAAGTCACCAATCAATCTAGGCTTCAAATGTCATTATTTATAAATGGGGATGTTAACCCTGTCTTATAGGGTTAGATGATTTAAATGGGCTTTATGACTAATGTTCCTGGCATGTAAACCATCTTAATCTTTACCACACCCTTGAAGATATACATTAGTACTTTGTATTATAAGACTTTAAAGAAAAAAAAAGAGAGAAAACTGAGCCCTACAAGAGTTACAAAACTGACCCTAGGATACTCAGCTGCTGTGAGCAAACCCAGGCCCAAACCTCCTGTTCCAAATGGCTCGCCCTGGTTTGAGAACAGCATGTGTATTCCCCAAAGTGGGGTACATTGTATTTCCAGTCTTATTTGAAGACTCAGTTCTAGACTTGAAATATAAATAGTATCAGATGCACCCAAAAGCCAAAGGTGATGAGGAAGATATTAGAAGAGCTAGAGAATCACAATGATGAAATTAGAAAGCATCAGGCACACGGCCTCTTTCATATCAATGGGAAGTCTCATGGATAACTGAGAATTTCTCTCCCAGCACACGTAGAGGAAGCTGAACCTACCTCCCAGGCATCCAAGAACGTTGCTTTTCCACCGATGGCATTACCTTTATTGTCTTTTGGGGTAAAAGTCATCCCCAGACTGTAAATACAGAATGAAAAGTTTACTGGAATCTTTATCAGGACACTTAGTTCTGTTAAACAAGGTTTCAGGGTCCTGACTCTTGCTAAATACCACATGTGCATACTAGTTTTTCACAGGCTCCAGTACATACTACAAGAATGTGAGTCTAAATAAAATCTCTATATCTACTATGGCATATTAATCCATATATTTTAGAAACCACTGGATTGACGTTCAGATCTGCTGTTAGTACATTCCAGAAGCCACCGTTATCACCATGGACATTCACCTCATACACCTAGATCCTGTGTACACCCAAGGGCAAACTTTCATTTCAGTATCACTGGATAAGGATTAGATCTCCAGGGTGTGGTTTTCTGGGGAAGATATTGGCCAGCTTCTATCCTTGCAGCCTCTAGAAGAGACATGGAATAAGGGATGGCAGGCCATCAGCACTCCCGCTGGTCAGGAAGGGAGAGAGCTGGAAATTTGTCTCTCCCACCCCTCAGGAGCAGGTAGAGCAGAGCCCCAGGCAATGGGAGCCACGATGACTACTGGCTTCCTTCCAGCATCACCGCACTTGGGCTTTTCTCCAAGATGCCACTCCCGGGGTGTGCTTTGCTTAATAAGATAATTAGGCCCTGGAATATAGTTATGCAAGTCTAATCCAAGGGATTTCCTGGGAGGGCAACTCTGGGCGAAATCAAGACAAAGGTGATAGGGCAGTTGCAACTTGTCTGGGCTGCCAGAAATCATGGCTTCTCTCAGACATAACTGCAAGAAAACGCAGGCATGTGGCCACCTCAGCAGCACACATGGCCTCAGCCTCCCTTCCACGCCAGCGTCTTTCTGCTCCAAGGTCTCTTCCTGACCACCTGACATTCCCAATTATGAAGTGCAAGGTCTCTTGCTCCAGTCCACACCACCACTAGCCCTTGTGCAGCTACTATTTTCTGGCAGCTGCTCAGAAACTAGAGGCTGAGAAAGGGAGTCACTCAAACCTTGAATCCCTGTGGCCAGTGAATAAGATAGAGGTCCAGATAGCTCAGCTTCAGGTCCTTGAGGGTCTTCTCAAAGGCTTTCCTCACAAGCGGTCTCTCAAAGAAAGTGATCCACAACTGCAAGAGGGTAGCAATGAGTTGTTAATATTTGGAGAAGGAAGGGCCATGTTATACCCATTGTCCCTGCCTTTTGATTTGCACCCTGATCTAACCTGGCACAGGCCATTTATAACAAAGCTGATTAAGATCCACCACACAGTGTGGAAGATCACCAGGGCTCAGCACGTCAATGACATGTCTTAAGTGTTAAAACCAATTTACTTTTTCAACTCTCCTAGTACTCTATATGTCTCTCAGATCATTTAAGTAAATATGGCCACAGATTTGAAATGTGTTTACCTGTCTCAGTCTCATCCTCAGCTGTGGACTCTCTGAGAGCAGGACTTGTGTGTAACTTTTAAATGTCAAGCATTCTAGGCCTTCCGGAAACGATATCCTTTATCTGACCTATCTGATAGGTCCCTTATCAAGCCTGTCAGGCCCCAGATGATAACTTTATAAGGGCTTTATCCACACTTGACTGCTACACAGTGGGGTCTATTTGTCCCACCAGATGTATGCAATATCCACGTACCTAGAACTAGTGTTTTCTCAGCAAGTTGTGTATAATGTAAATCCAGTGATTCTCAACCCCCTCACACCCAACATCCTCTTCTTTTTTATAACATTGTGTACCTCACCTTTCAATAGACTTAATGAAGAAAATCATATGACAATAGAAAAATGCTCCTACTGTTTCCAAAATGCCCTCTGGCTGACAGCCTCAGGGACATAATCGCATGTCCACAGTGCTGACAGGGACCACAGTGCTGACAGGGAGACCACAGTGCTGACAGGGAGGCCACAGTGCTGACAGGGAGGCCACACATCAAGCCCTGCCTGCACCCTTGGCCTCTGACTGCCTCTGGGCAGATGGTGGATCCCTCTGATGGGGAACAGGGTGGCCCAGGGCAGTGCAGGGCTCCATGGAGACAAGCCTACTGTGGGAAAATCAACCCGCAGCAACGACATGTTCAAATATCAATAGCGGCGTGGAGTATGGATAGAATTGTATCCACGGATGTTATCAAGGCAGGGATGAAAAGGGCTACATATAGAAAAGGCTGACAGAGATCTCGCTGGCCGACTCCGACCCAGATACTTCTGCCTGCCTTCAAGTGAAGGCCTCCCACCCAATGCGCCATGTGCACCTTGCTGACGATGAACAGGTCCTCCCGCTTCACAGCCTGCTCTTGGATCTTCTCTTGGATGGCTTCCCCCACCTCATGTTCATTCTGATAGACATAGGCACAGTCAATGTGGCGATATCCTGCATCAATGGCCACCTTCACCGCTTCTTTCACTTTGCCGAAAGAGGAGAATTGCAAAAGCAAAAGAAAAGCCCATCACACACGTGATCTTTTTTTAAGCCATCGGCCTGCCATACAAGTAGGCTGGCCTCACATTCCCAGGTTCAAGCAATCCTCCCACCGAGTAGCTGGAATTACACCACACTCAGCAACCAACATAGTCTCTTATCCCCAGACCACCTTCAACAGGCTGCCCCACATGGCCCAGTTTCTCCAAACCAAGGCCTCACTGGGGTCTCCTTTGCCAGGCGATATCCGGGAGGATATCCGGGAGGATACACACTTTATTATGATTATGTCCTTATGTCCTGTCCTAGTTAAAGTCAGTTCCCTTTCAACCAGGTTAGTCCTGAAATGTCTTCAGGTGTGTCGGGGAGTGCAGATGGCTCCACTGCAACTTCCTGAAGACCCAGATGAAAGCTTGACTCTAAAAAACCCAGAGGAATTTTCAGACAATATCCCCAAATGGTGATAAGGATCTGGATAATGGTCATTACAGCATCAATCCGGATTCCAACACTTACTGGGTGTGTGGGTCTAAGTAGTTGATTCCATCTCTCTAAACCTTGTCTGCAAAATGGAAAAAAAAAAAATGGCACCAGCCTCATGAGGCCTTTGTGGTGATGACACGCTGCAATGAATGTTAAGTTAAGCACATCACCTGACACACAGTAAGTCTCAGTAGAGGCCATTCATTATACAAGGATCCTTTCAGAAAAAAAGGAGAAATAGAAAACCTTATAGGAATAGAGTTTGTTTTCCATTCCTATAAGAAGAAAGAGGGAGGGAGGGAGAACAAGAGAGAGGGAGAGAAAGAAGGGAAGGAAAGAAAAGAAAGGAAATAGAATTATCACATATTTGTTCTAACCTAACCAAGCCATGATGGGGGCAAAAAGCACTTAAAACTAGATCTCTCACAAAATAGTCTTTTAAACATCTTCTACTGTGAGATAACAAACATTGAAAAGAACACAAAACATAGATGCACAGCTGCCCTACCACCTGAACAAGAAACGGGCTGCTGCCAGGCATCTAGAAACACCCCTGTGTCCCCAACTGCTATGCTACGCCATCCTTCTCCTCCACTGCTAAGTTCATAATCCTTTAGTCTACCATCTCCACGTGTTGAAGACGGCTTGTTTCATAATTCTTACATTCAATTCCAAAATTCTGAAACTGTCTGGTAAACTTACCCAGGGTGAGCAGATTCCCTAGAGTTCTGGAAGTGATTTTGTGTTCCATTTATATAGGATTGAAGCTCTGATTTTGGGCAAATCTTGCTATTGAACAAGAGACGCTGTGCATGAATCAAGCTGGAAGTGATCTGTTCGTCCAGATACACCTAGAATGTATCCTGAGAATGACCCAGTGTGGCAACAGAGTGTCCTATCCTCCAGCTCGGCACAAGAGAGGGGAAAAATCAGGGTGCACAAAAGAAAAGAGTGCCGTAGGCAGAGGACCCCGCAGGGACATTAGCCACAAGGCACAGGAGAGAAGAGGAATTCCAAAGACTGCTTCTGATCACTAGTTAGGGTAGTGCTATCATGGATGGAAATGGCAAAGAAGGCAGAGTGAGGTGGTGATGGAACAACTTCAAACTTAGCCTAAGAGAGGCTCAGGAACCTGCCTCACTGAGTCCTGGATGTGCCTTATGACGTTTTGCCAGTTGACATTAACACAGCTGGGTGGAGCCTAGGACTCCCAGCCCAGGCTCTTGGCAGCCCCTGCACGTTGCAGATTTCAGTGTGTACAGGAACCACCTAGGGATCTTGTTAAAGTGCCCATGCCCATTAGGTAGCCTGGGGTGGTTCGAGACTCTGCTTCTCTTCTTTCTTTTCTTGGATCTCACCTGTTGTCGAACTGAGGCAGTGGCACACCAATCACTGCTCACTTCCCTCGCAGCCTTTGACCTCAGGCCACTCAATCTCCACCTCAGCCTCCCAAGTGGTCGGACTAAGGTGCATTCCACCAGCTCCAGCTAATTTCATTGATTTTTGTAGAAATGGTCTTACCATGCTGCCTAGACTGGTCTCCAACTCCCAGCTCAAGCAGTCCTCCTGTTCAAGTCTCCCAAAGTGCTGGGAGCAGGCATGAGCCACCACACCCAGCCAGTTCTGCATTTCTGGGCTCCTAGGTCATATGGATTCTACAGCTCCAAGTCCCACCCTGGATCTGCAAGGTGCCAGGGACTCCGCTTTGCATCCTCCACAACCGCCTCGCCCACAACAAACCCCACAGCCAAGACTCCAAAATGCTGAGCCCACTTAAGTGTCCTAGAGCCAGAGAGAGAAACTGCCCAATTTTAGGTCCAACAGCTCCTTTGAACTTTGATACTTGCTAGAGAAACTCAGCTGCTGGGAAGCCAGCCTGGAGCTCTGCAGCCTGAATCAAAGCTCTTGAGAAAAGAAAGCAATCAGAGTCCCGGCTCCAGGACTGAATCTCACCTCTCCCAACCACTGCCCGACCTCCAGGCTTTCCTGGCTGAATGCAGAAAGAGAAAACACCCAAACGCCCCTCCAGGGAAGAAGGCTGCGCAAAGATTTGCATATTTACCTTCCAAGTGCCCAGGCCCACAATGGGCATCTTGGCTTTGGTACTGAGCTCCACAAAGGTGGCCATGGTTGGTGCAGAAATGATTCTGAGTGAGCAGGTAGAAGTCTCACGTCCTGCTTTTTGTTGTTGTTTTTGAGACAGTCTTGCTGTGTCGACGAGGGTAGAGTGCAGTGGTGCGATCTCGCTCACCTCCGCCTCCGGTTCAAGCAATTCTCCCAAGGCCAGCCTCCCCGAGTAGCTGGGATTACAGGCGCCCACTGCGACTTCCAGGTAATTTTTATATTGTTAGTAGAGACAGGCTGGTCTCAAACCCCTGACCTCAGCTGATCTGCCCACCTCGGCCTTCCAAAGTGCTGGGATTACAGGTGTGAGCTACTGGCCGGGCTACGTGCTGCTTATGAAGGCTGGTGTTATCTACAGTGGGAGGAGTTGGCGCCTGGCCACAGTAGCTTTCCTGCCATAAGCAAACAGGAAATCCATTCCAGGCTTTTGTGAGATTAAGGATTGTATTAATGAATTATTAATCACCGCAACATTGTGCAAAGTTCTTTGTTCAGTAACAGTATCATTGGAGTTTCTTTTTGTTCACCATGACTCAACAAATTCAACACCCCCAAAAGTTGGAAAGTAGGCAGGGAGAGAGAAAGGAAGGAAAGAAGAGTGGAGGGAAGGGAAAGAAGACTGGTCACTACAGTGAAACCCTCGCTACTAAAACTACAAAAATCAGTCAGGCACGGTGGCACATGTCTGTCATCCCAGCTACTTGGGAGACTGAGACAGGAGAATTGTTTGAACCTGGGAGGCGGAGGTTGCAGTGAGTCGAGATTGTGCCACTGCACTCCAGCCTGGGCGAGAGAGTGAGATCCTATCTCAAAAAAAGAGAAAGAACGTAAAAGAGAGAAGAGAGAGAGAAAAGAAAGAGATAAAAGCAAAGAAGGAAGAAGAAACAGCGACTTTCTTTCCCCGTGATGCTTTCCTCTGTGAAATGGAGTCTAGGGAGGAGAGGTAAGAAGCCGTGTTTCCATTTTAAAAGTTGCAATTCCAGGTTCAATGCAGAGATGGTCAAATCCTGGGCTGATTAGAGTCAGCTGTAACTAGTTGGTAGTCAGCAATCTAGGGAACATGATACAGGCCTGGGCCATGTCACAGCATCAGCTTCGGCTTGCGGGTAGTGAGTTTTTCTGTCTTCTTTGCGTTCTTGTTTATGAGTTGGGTTTGGTTGAAAATTGAAATGGACTTGAACCTCTAGGCTGTGGCTTATGACAGCTCATAGAGGGCCATTGGCATGATATTTTGCACCTATGAGTGAAAGATCTTACACTTCATTGATGTTTGTTAAATTATCTACTTCAACATTAATAATACATGCATGGGCCGGGCATGGTGGCTCACACCTGTAATCCCAGCACTTTGGGAGGCCGAGGAAGGTGGATCACTAGAGCTCCAGGGTTTGAGACCAGCCTGGCCAACATGTTGAAACCCTGTCTCTGCTAAAAATCCAAAAGTTAGCCAGGCATGCTGGCACATAACTGTAGTCCCAGCTGCTTGGGAGGCCTGAGAATCACTTGAATCTGGGAGGGAGAGACTGCAGTGAGCCAAGATCGTGCCACTGCACTCCAGCCTGGGCCACAGAGAGAGATTCTGTCCCAGAAATAGATACATAAATACATGCATGCCTCATCATCTGGTGGCCACAAAGTCTCCTGGATCTGCACATGGGGACCTTATTTTCCCAGTGGATACTGGATGACATGCAGGGCTAGTATTGTTGAAATAGTAAATCCTTAGTGACCGTCAAGCTAAATAACAGAGAGAGGTCCCTAAAAGAAAAATATTTCTCTGGGAATAGAGCACTGCAGTGGGAATACGCATGCCAGAGGAAAGTATGTGTATATTTGGGGAAATAAAGGAAGACAAAAATTTTTCAAGGAAAAAATGAGGATTATCGAATTGCTTTGAAATAAGTAGCCTTGGCTACAAAGATCGGTCATGAAAGTGTTAGTCTGAGGTTGCACAGGCAGTTGTTCAGAGGTCCTTGCAGAGTATGCTTTGTGTTCAGTTGCAGTGGGCTTTGTTCAAGGTTATGGTTTTTGCAGTCTTGGTAGTTTTGGCTTTCAGGTGTACAACATTAGAACCCTCCTTTCATGGCCTTCCCAGCTGTATTTGTTAGAGTCTTTTGTTTGTTTTTTAATATTAGTGACTCCATTTTGATTCTGACCATTTTCACGTGATGCACAAAAACAGGAAATTTGTATTATTATTCATAATATTCCTTGGAGAACCACTTAGCTATGAATTGGTGAGGAGGGAGATCTTTTTTAGATAATTGAGGTTAAGAAGGCATATTGATTAGCTGTTTCTGTGTAACAAACCAACTAGTTATAACAGCAACCATTTATTTGCTCTTGATTTTGTGGGCTGGCAGTTTGGGCAGGAATCAGCTGATAAGCTGGTCTCAGAACCACATGGTATCAGCTGGGTTTCCTCACCTCTGTGGGCTTCACTGGGGTGGACCGGGATGTCAGGAAGGCAGGGACCCCTCTTCACATGTTTTTCGTTTTCCATGAGGCTAACTTGGACTTGTTCATAGGTAGCAGCATCGTAGGAGGCCTACTCTTGGAATGTGTGCAGAGTCACTTCTGTCACCTTCTATTGATCAAAGCAAGTCTCAAGGCCAGAACAGGGCCAAGGAGTATGGACATAGATTCCACCTCTTGAGGGGATTTGTTACAAAGAATTATGGCTATTCTTAATCAACCCCAGAAGTTGTCATAAGAGTTTTGATTAGCTACTTTCTAGCTTCATGAATTTACCAATGTATTCCTGGTTTTCTACCTTTAAGAAACTCTCATTTTTTCAATCCGATGAATCTATGTGCATAAGAAGTTTTACTTTGTTAAAAAGAAATATATACAATGAGTTTCTTCACAGAATTGGAAAAAACTGCTTTAATGTTCATATGGAACCAAAAAAGAGCCCGCATCTCCAAGACAATCCTAAGTCAAAAGAACAAAGCTGGAGGCATCACGCTACCTGACTTCAAACTATACTACAAGGCTACAGTAACCAAAACAGCATGGTACTGGTACCAAAACAGAGATATAGACCAATGGAACAGAACAGAGTCCTCAGAAATAATACCACACATCTACAGCCATCTGATCTTTGACAAACCTGAGAGAAACAAGAAATGGGGAAAGGATTCCCTATTTAATAAATGGTGCTGGGAAAATTGGCTAGCCATAAGTAGAAAGCTGAAACTGGATCCTTTCCTTACTCCTTATACGAAAATTAATTCAAGATGGATTAGAGACTTAAATGTTAGACCTAATACCATAAAAATCCTAGAGGAAAACCTAGGTAGTACCATTCAGGACATAGGCATGGGCAAAGACTTCATGTCTAAAACACCAAAAGCAACGGCAGCAAAAGCTAAAATTGACAAATGGGATCTCATTAAACTAAAGAGCTTCTGCACAGCAAAAGAAACTACCATCAGAGTGAACAGGCAACCTACAGAATGGGAGAAAATTTTTGCAATCTACTCATCTGACAAAGGGCTAATATCCAGAACCTACAAAGAACTCAAACAAATTTACAAGAAAAAAACAAACAACCCCATCAAAAAGTGGGCAAAGGATATGAACAGACATTTCTCAAAAGAAGACATTCATATAGCCAACAGACACATGAAAAAATGCTCATCATCACTGGCCATCAGAGAAATGCAAATCAAAACCACAATGAGATACCATCTCACACCAGTTAGAATGGCGATCATTAAAAAGTCAGGAAACAACAGGTGCTGGAGAGGATGTGGAGAAATAGGAACACTTTTACACTGTTGGTGGGATTGTAAACTAGTTCAACCATTATGGAAAACAGTATGGCGATTCCTCAAGGATCTAGAACTAGATGTACCATATGACCCAGCCATCCCATTACTGGGGATATACCCAAAGGATTATAAATTACAAGTATAAAGACACATGCACACGTATGTTTATTGCAGCACTATTCACAATAGCAAAGACTTGGAATCAACCCAAATGTCCATCAGTGACAGATTGGATTAAGAAATGTACACATATACAATTCATGGAATACTATGCAGCCATAAAAGGATAGAGCTCTGCATCCCTTGTAGGGACATGGACGCAGCTGGAACCATCATTCTTAGCAAACTATCACAAGAACAGAAAACCAAACACCACATGTTCCCTCACTCATAGGTGGGAACTGAACAACAGATCACTTGGACTCAGGAAGAACATCACACACCCGGGGCCCTATCATGAGGGAGGGGAGGGGGAGGGGGAGGGATTGCATTGGGAGTTATACCTGATGTAGATGACGAGTTGATGGGTGCAGCAGACCAACATGGCTGAGAGCTATACATATGTAACAAACCTGCACGTTATGCACATGTACCCTACAACTTAAAGTATAATAATAATAAATAAATTTAAAAAAAAAGAAAAGAAATATATACAAATTGAGAGACAATTATTTTGTAGAAGGAAAATGAATGAGGAGTAGTGCCACTTTTCATTCTCACATCCATTTCTCTAAGAAACAGAGGAAACAGCAACGAATATATCTGAAACAGGGAGGAAAAGAACAATTCCAAGAATTGTGGGAGTAAAGAGAAGTTTCTGGGCAGAACAGTGTGAACCAAGGGGTGGAAGAGACTAAGATACATTGGAAGAACGGGAGGAAGCCAGTGTGGGGACGATCAGAGAGTAGACTTACGGGATGCCCAGCAGAGTTAAAGCTAGAGTGGTATGCAGGTACCAGAGGGTCAGGAGCGGCAAAGCTGTGATCACGGAGGTGAATTTACCATGAAACTAACAAAACTTGACCTTCAGTCTCCCTCACTTGCCTGAGTACCATCTTAGACTTTGTAACTAACATTGAATTCTTAATTTTGTATTATTTTTCTTTAAAAGAAAACCCTAATTGTACAACGTCAGGATCACAAAATCTGAATCCACCTGTATGTTAACATTTTTTGTCTTTATTTGAGAGCACCAAAGTTTTGTTTTTTATTTTTCAAAAATCTTTTTATTATGAAATATTTTGAAAATATGCAAGGTCCTCACTTTCTCTCCTTGTGCTCTATTTGTTTTAAAAATCGTATCATAGCTGGGTGTGGTGGCTCACACCACCTGTAATCCCAGCTCTTTGGGAGTCTGAGGCAGGAGGACTACTTGAGGCCAGGAGTAACATAGTGAGACCCTGTCTCTATAAAAAATACAATAAACAATTAGCCAGGCATAGTGGCACATGCCTGTAGTCTCAGCCACTCAGGAGGCTGAGGCCAGATGATTGCTTGAGCCCGGGAGCCTGGATAACAGAGTAAGACACTGTCTGAAAAAAAAAAAAAAAAAAAAAAACTCACTTTCTCTCTCTAGTTTCCCACCCTCTGGATTCTGCTGATTATTTCATTCCCAGAAATGTATTTATCATGTCACTCTATCCCCCGAATGTCTTGGCAACACTTAATAAGACCTAGAGGCTTGATAAAATTCAGATCCAATTTTTGTTTTGTTTCGTTTTTTGACTACTTCCTATATGCTGTGTTCTTCTGTTCTGGTGGAATGATTGGCTGCCTCTTTGTTTGTATTTATTTATTTGTATTATTTATAGTAGTCATTGATGATCATTCCTTAAATCCATTATTTCATTACATTACAAAACAGCGAAATACTAATTCCACCATTCTTTCTTCATGTATTAGCTGGCATACTTCTTTAAGGAGAAATTTATTTGGCTACCCTGAGGTATAGTTTGTATAGGAATACTGAATAATGATTGATTCATTCTTTTATTTTAGTTTTTAAAATGAGGTTTCCAAGCACCTTCCAAGATGACCAATTAGTTGTCATTTAGTGTTCTTTGAATTCATGAATTTAAATATATTGAATGTTATAATCTATTGCTGTTCTTATTGATGCTCAAATTATCCTCTTTGCCACTAAGAGCACTTCAAATTGGCTTTTGCATTGTTTTCATGTACTCTTTATAGTCTTTGGTAACTTCATTGCTTTCCTGTTCCAGACCTACATTTATCCAAAGAGACTTGGTTCCTTTTAGTGGAAACTGATATTTAGAAACCACAATTTGGGAACCAGAACCATTCTTTGCAATTGAATTGAATCTTGCTTCCAGGCCTTTTCAGTAGAAAGAGGTAGGAAATAACTTTTTAAAAACCTACCATGTATGTTTAGTAATACAAGAAACAATTAGCCAGGCGTGGTGGTGCACGCCTGTAATCCCAGTTACTCGGTAGGCTGAGGCAGGAGAATCACTTGAACTCGGGAGGTGGAGGTTGCAGTGAGCCGAAATTGCACCATTGCACTCCAGCCTGGGCAACAAGAGTGAAACTCCATCTCAAAAAAAAAAATCATGACTTCAAATGGACATTTCTGATTCAAGTTAAGAACTGCAAGGCTTAATCTCACCTGTCTTATGTTTCTTCATTCTCTTACACTGACTATCTCACTTCCCAAAGATACAAACATAATTGCTAATTTGCTTGATTTCACAATGTACATGCAATAGTGCTAAAAACACAACACAACCTACACACTATAATTACTGAAAACAATTTTAAAGTATTGAAAACAGTTTAAGAGTCTTTAGGCTTATTTATTCTGTGAACCCTGAAAATTTGAGACAGGTCTCAGTTAATTTAGAAAGTTTATTTTGCCAAGGTTGAGGACACATACCCACGACACAGCCTCAGAAGGTCATGATGACCTGTGCCCAAGATAGTCAGAGCACAGCCTGGTTTTATACATTTTAGGGAGACATGAGGCATCAATTAACGTATGTAAGATGAACACTGGTTCCATCCAGAAAGGGAGGGGGCTTCCAGATCATAGGTAGATAAGAGACAAATGGCTGCATTATTTTGAGTTTCTGATTAGCCTCTCCAAAAGAGGAAATCACATATGCATTTATCTCAGTGAGCAGAGGGGTGGCTTTGTTTATTTGAAATGAAGTTTCGCTCTTGTTGCCCAAGCTGGAGTGCAATGGTGCGATCTCAGCTTACTGCAACCTCTGCCTCCCGGGTTCAAGTGATTCTCCTGCCTCAACCTCCCAAGTTGCTGGGATTACAGGCATGTGCCACCACGCCTGGCTAATGTTTTGTATTTAGTAGAAATGGGTTTCGCCATGTTGGTCAGGCTGGTCTCCAACTCCTGACCTCAGGTAATCCACCTGCCTTGGCCTCCCATAGTGCCAGGATTACAGATGTGAGCCACCACACCAGGCCCAGAGGGGTGACTTTGAATAGAATGGGAGGCAGGTTTGTCTTAGCAGTTCCCAGCTTGGCATTTCCCTTTAGCCTAGTGATTTCAGGAGCCTAAGGTGTATTTTTTTGACAATTCTATTTTGGTGTTAAATTCCAGGGGTTCCTTTTCAAATGTTTCGTTTTAGAATTATGTTCCAAAGCCAAATATGCATAGTTTCAAATTCAAATATACAAATCAGGTTATTTTCAGAGCAGTCTGCTTCTTACCCCTGTCAGAATACTGAATGCAAAAAGCAATGGAGAAATATTTTTCTTAAGTCGTGAAGAAAAAGAACTTTAAACTCAGAATTTTCTATCCAGCCAAACTGCCATTTAAATGGGAGACTATAACAATATTCATACACATGAAAGCCTCTGAAAATTTATCCCACAATGACTTACAATCATTAAAATGTTTATGCTTTATTTCCTGTGATCATAAGGTTCTAGGGGTTAGAAATATTTTCTTCTGAATCAAGTTATTAAAATTAGTATTTATACAAAAATAATTTTTAAGCATAAATACTTAAATTTTTGATAAACCATTAAACATCTAATATAAAATTCCACTGGAACTTTATCTCTATGTAACATAAATGGAGATTTTTTTAAACATTAATTTATATCTGCAAGTGCTGTAAGAGTTAACTTCATCAGGGCTGAATTAGCCTGATACATTTTATTAAAATAATAAAGGCATCTCCCTGGCATACGCTGTGAACCGTAATGATTAGCGGTCTTTCTTTGTGACTTTGGGTCTGAGGAGTTGCAGTTTGTGTCAGTTTTGTTGTTGATAACATTGAAATTGGTGATGTGCATCTCAGTATAAACTCTTACAGGGCTCTGTCCTTCTTTCTAGTTATGTAACAAGAAAATTCCAATGTAGGCAGAAAGATTAGATTCCATTTTTGACTCTTTAGTTCCAATGGATTCTGTACATATATTTGTGGTTCTGATTCAAGAATGTCCTGGTACAACCCTTGGAGAAAGGAAGAAAACTTGGAGCCCAAACCAGCTCCTCCAGACCCCTTGCTGGAGACAGCCTTTGACTATTACAAACAGTCTCACTTCTAGACTGTTTCTCTATTGTTTTCTTTTCCTATAGTCACCTGTAGATTTGTAAGCCTTGACAGTTTGGATCATGAGAGACTTGCTTAGCGTTTGAATCCCATCTAGCTGTGGAACCCAAGGCCTTTTACAAATGTGAAAGTGGCCTGGGATGGAGAAGAAACTCTTTTACTTGTTTACACACACACACACACACACACACACACACACACATATATATACTTTGAGTTCTGGGATACATGTGCAGAACGTGCAGGTTTGTTACATAGGTATGCATGTGCCATGATGGTTTGTTGCGTCCATTATCATCTACATTAGGTATTTCTCCTAACACTACCCCTCCCCTACCCCCCCAACCCCCGACAGGTCCCAGTGTGTGATGTTCCCCTCCCTGTGTCTTTGTGTTCTTATTGTTCAACTTCTTTTACTTCTATTTGATGCAAGGGCACACTGTATATTACTGTCTAGCCCTGGTAAAGAGCTGTTTGGGGTAATAGAATTCATTTAGGGAGACATGGGGATGTGATTGTGGAAAGAATGCAAATCAAACTCTGATTAATATCAGAATATGTGATAAAATGCATGGAATACTGGTATTTCTGTTATCGGAAAATATAACTGGTATGGATATAATCTCTAAAAGGAAATTCCTCCCCCTACTGGGTAAGATTAAAAAAATAACTTGTAGATTTGGTTTTGTTCAGTATTAATTGGACATGGAAACTGGGAGCCTTGAGAGTTGCCTAAGCCAACTCAAATAGTAAATCTGAAACAATATCAACAAACAATAAGAGACGACAGCCCTAACTAGGGAAATACTAGATGCACATGTGTTAGTGTACACAAACACCATGTACAATAGCCTGGTGTGCTCAGTAAGAAAGACTGACCTGTTCATGGCATGGCAGTTCACTGCACAATAGAGTAGAGGAAAAGCAAAACTGTGTCCCCAACAGCATTACCAATGCCCTACCTGGTCCAGACTCTTCTACTGATACAACAAAGTAAACACAACTGGTAATTGATCTGTAATTAATCTGGCTAATTCGCCTCTCTCCATATCAGTCACCAAGGTGAGCCAACAATTTTCTCTGATGTAGAATGATCACCCTCATGTGTTTACTGTACTACCTCAGAAATATTTCAACTCTCCCATGTATTTCCTTCCTTCCTTCCTCCTTCCTTCCTTCCTTCCTTCCTTCCTTCCTTCCTTCCTTCCTTCCTTCCTTCCTTTCTTCTTCTTCTTTCTTTCTTTTCTTTTCTTTCTTTCTTTTCTTTCTTCTTTCTTTTCTTTCTTTCCTTTTTTTTGAGACAGAGTCTCGCTCTGTCACCCAAGCTGGAATGCAGTGGCATGATCTCAACCCAGTGCAACCTCTGCCTCCTGGGTTCAAGCTGTTCTCCTGTCTCAGCCTCCCTAGTAGCTGGGACTACAGGCACATGCCACCACACCTGGCTAAATTTTTTGTATTTTTAGTAGAGACGGGGTTTCACTACATTGGTTCGGCTGGTCTCGAACTCCTGACCTCACGTGATCAACCTACCTTAGCCTCCCAAAGTGCTGAGATTACAGGTATGAGCCACCATGCCCAGCCTCTCCCATGTATTTTCACTAACTGTTAAGGTGAGTTCCAAATCTAATACAATTGGACAATATACTAATTATAGATTATATTGATGACATGATTATTTCTGAAACTGAAGATCAAGCTAAGAAAAAAGTAATTAAGCTTATAAAGCGTATCTCTAATTGGAGATGATTGCTAAAATCGAGGGGCCATGCACAGACTGTGGAAGTTTTGGGGAGATAATATGTGCTGGAATAACCCATAACATACCACAGACCACCAAAAACAAATTACTAACCCTCAGACTAACTAAGAGGCTTAGTGCCCAGAGGGTCTATTTGACTTTTGGAGAAATCATATCCCTGAGTTATGAACACTGCTGGTCCCAATACATCAAATCACCGAGGAAAAGGATGTATTTGATTGGGAACCCAAACAACAGCCTTCTTATGACTGCAGGAGGCAGTGGTTCCACTGGGAACACACAATCATCATGCTAAAATGATATGACTATTGGCTCCCCATATTCAAGCTGTGTGAACTCTCCAGCAGAAGTCCATGACTGCTACTCACCAACTTTGAACTGGGGGACTAGAGCGTTACCAAATGCTGCTCTCTACTGTACTCCTGGAAAACAGTTACTTGTTTGTTATTGGGCATTGAGATAACCCAAATAACTGAAGAACATAAAGACTGGAAATACCCATCATGCCATGGGTGATGTCAGAAAAGCAATCTGGCCAGGCGCGGTAGCTCACGCCTGTTATCCCAGCACTTTGGGAGGCTGAGGCGGGCAGATCACGGGGTCAGGAGTTTGAGACCAGCCTGACCAACGTAGTGAAACCCCGTCTCTACTAAAATTCAAAAAATTATCCGGACATGGTGGCGGGCACCTGTAATCCCAACTACATGGGAGGCTGAAGCAGGAGAATCACTTGAAGGTGAGAGGCGGAAAGGTTGCAGTGAGCTGAGATCATGCCATTACACTCCAGCCAAGGTGACAGTGCAAGAGTCTGACTTGGGGCAAAGGAAAGGAAAGGAAAAAGGAAAGAAGAAAGGAAAGGAGAAAGGAAATGAAAGGAAAGGAAAGGAAGAAGAGAGAAGAGAAGAAAAGCAAAGCACTCCAACAGGAGTGCAAAGCTCAAAGAAGTTCCATCTTGAAAGGGAAATGATACATACAGGAACATGCTATCAGGCAAACCACAGGAGGGATACATTTTATTTACCAGCAAGTAGCCTCTTTTCCCTTAGGACCTACAATTTTAAAAAAGAACACTAACAACAACAAAAAAGCATTCTACATCAGTTTTGCCCACCTAGTTATATTTCATCAAATTAAAGCAAACATTTCACTACCTATACAGTACAACAAGGGCCCAAGAAGCATCACATTCAATGAATTTATTGTATTTCTTATCACTGTCAAGTTAATAGGTTTATAGAAAGTTCGAATGAACAACTAAAGCATCTGCTTTCAAAAGGATTGGAAAGCTGGTCTACAATCTTCAGCGATATGTTTTGCAAGTTGACATGAGAATATTTAAAGGCGAGTTTCCATTAGATAAATTGCTACACTTTTGTGGTGGATTAGGAAATAGGAGACAATACAGAAACTCGAAGCCAACTCTTCCTTTCTTCACCACAATTCCTTTGTTGAATGTCAAACCTGCTAGTCCCTGAACCAGAGCTATTCATACAGCAAAGGGTCCCACAGGCATGTAATACTCCAAAACAAGAGACTATACCTATAAAATAGAACCTAATTGCAAGAATTCCCTAGGGATTGATACAATTATTCTTGTGTGAATTACCAAAAAGGATTATTCTTTTTCTACACCTCACTAAAGTGGAGCTATTGCAATTGTTTTGTTGCTTAGTGGACAAGATGGCCCTCTGTCTCCGTACTTATTTAGTCTGACCCTCAGTGATTGCAAATGAACGTAAAGGGAAGCCCTGGCATGTCCCACACTGCTACCAACAATAGGAATTGTCCAGTGGCTGAAGACAGGGACCTCATTTGTGAGAAAATGTTTAGATGAAAATTAATGATAAATGAAAGAAAGGTAAGATTGTCATTGAGAGAAAAAAGTCAACAAATGATTGTGGTATCTACCTGCAATTTGGTGCCTTGCAGAGGCTAGAGCAAGAGAATAATATTTTCTCATAAGTTTTGATCCAGATTCCCTTTGAGAGGGAGAACTCTGCCTGCTGAGAACTCCTCCTTTTTTAAAAAACCAAGACGTGAGCTGCTTCAAGGTCAAACTAATGAGCCTACTAAGGACTTGTGTTAGAAAGCAGCAGAATATTTCCCCTGTCAAATTCAGAGAACACTGATCAATAATCTTTTGAATGAACATTGCATGACCATTAATTGTGATTAGTGAAGGTTTAAGAAAGGTATTAGGATATAAATTATCCATTGAATGCTCCATCTGTTATAAAATTATGTTTTTAAAAAAGCTGTTGTGAGTAGAAAAAGAAAATCCATGAAGAGGTGAAGGCACAATTAAAATACTTGGATCACTGACAGAGACAGTAATGATATACAACTTGGTGATCCTGCATTCCTGAGAATGAAAAGCCAGCAATTAGACATGCATGGTTCTGAGAAGCATTACAATATATACAAACCAAAATTCACCTAGGGTCACTACTACTTATACGTCCTCACCCTGAAGAATTCAACATTTTTGGATCTCCACTTTATTTCCAAATTGCACTAAAGCAATGAGTAATCAATGGCAACAATGTGTCTGGTGGCTCAAACAGCATCAGCCCACCCAAAGAAAGACAGCTTTAGGAGGATTGTGAACTGGGCTAGAAATCGTTGACCAGGCAGAATTCATTTTTAATAAGGAAAGACTGTTGAAGAAAAAGACCTTCTAATATAAATAGAGAAACTAGAAGCATCCTATTTCAGGATGAAGGACAAAGATGGCAAGTTACCCGGCATAACAGTACAGGACTGACAATTATAGCAGCTATTAAGATGACATGCCCAAATCCAGAAATGGGAATGAGCCTGCATGCCAACACATCTGGATTATTAGATGTCTTAATTCAAACGGAGTTTGAGGTATCCCCGACACAATGACTAGGGCATCTCACAGCAGAATTTCAAGTTACATACTTGTGGAAGACTTATAAGCCACCCAGTCAATGAAAATGTTTAATTAGAGAAAGCAACCTACCAACATGTTCTTCCATGGCTTAAGCACCATGACTCAGTGCAAACCATTCTTTTTATAGTGTGACTCATGGTGATTTGACAAATTTGGAAAAGGATTAGAGTGTTTCCCATGGGGAATAGATGGGCCCTGTTGTAGAGCCTCTTTCCGTGGGAAGCAATATTTGTTAAAGCCATATACCCAGAGGAAAGGAGTTTGACTTGTACTCCAAACATTTTGAATCCTGTGTACTCCAGACATAACAGAGATATAGCCTCAAGTTTACACTTTTTTTTTTTTTTTTTGAGACAGAGTCTCGCTCTGTCGCCCAGACTGGAGTGCAGTGACATGATCTCGGCTCACTGCAAGCTCCGCCTCCCGGGTTCACAACATTCTCCTGCCTCAGCCTCCCAAGTAGCTGGGACTACAGGCTCCTGCCACGACGTCCGGCTAATTTTTTGTATTTTTAGTAGAGACAGGGTTTCACCATGTTAGCTAGGATGGTCTAGATCTCCTGACCTCATGATCCACCCACCTTGGCCTCTCAAAGTGAAGTTTATACTCTTATGAGAAATAACACAGGGTGTGGTAGACAAAATAATGCCACCGCCACAAAGATGTTCATGCCCTAATCCCCAGAACCTGTGAACATATTAGGTTACATGGCAAAGGAGAATTAAGGTTGCAGATGGAATTAAGCCTGCCAATCTGCTGACTTTGAGATGAGGGGATTATCCCAGATTATTGAGGTGGGCCCAATGTAATCAGATGGGTCCTTATAAAGTGGAGGAGAGAGGCAGAGTTTGACATTGCTGTCAAACTAAGAGTAACTGTTTTGTTGTAAAAAGGCTGACCATGGGTCTAGGGTGGATTGTACTGTTAGGGTTCTTTCTGGCAGGCCTGGAAATCACCTGAACTGTCTAACTGAAATCAGAAATGTAACTCCCGGATGAGATGCATGACTAGCACCTGGCATGGACAAGACCCGCCGCCCCTCCCCCGAGAAGTCTGGCCCTGGGGCTGATTATATGGCAAGAATATGTCTATATGACCAGCAGGGTATAAGAGGCACCAGCTTAGACTCCATGAGCATCTGAGAATAGATGCACCGAACCTATTCTTGTTCCCCCATCCCTTAGAAAGTCCTGGGTAGGACCACGGTCATGCCTCCTTCTGTAACAGGAGGAAAACTTCTTTTGTGTATAGAACAGCAGAGGACGGAAGGAAGTGGTGGAATTGACAGTTGGAGGAATAGGTGGCACTTGTCTATTTTCACGGTGGGTCTGACATCTTGAAATATGCAAAGAAATCCTCAGCTGAACTTGAAGGAGTTGAAGAAGATGTAAAATTGTTTCAGAGGAGGGCAGGCAGTATAGAACAGACAGGCAGAATTGTCCACTTAGATTTTTCCCCCTATCTATCTATTTATCACTCTCCACCCTCTTTTCCTGGTGGCTACTTGTAGCCATGTTGTTTTTTGCTTTCTTCTTGGCGCTTTTCCCCATAATCAGACCACACTCCCCCTAGTGGTCTGCTGATGAATCTCTACTAACTAGGTTATGTAAAGAAACCTGCTGTATTAAGGTCACAACTGGAGTCCCTCTCTGTTTTAAGATGGAAACTGGAAGGATATTGTTTTATTATTTACTAAGGGGATGGAGGTGGCACTACCCACCATCTCATTTATCCCTATCTTCCATAGTGATCTTCTTTTAGAAGAACTGGGCTTAAATTCCCAGTTCTAGGGTCTCTCGGGAGCTGTATATATATATATATATATATATATATATATATATATATATATATACCGGCATCATCCTTGTCAAACTAGGCCTGGAAAGAGCCACGATTGGGTCTATTCCTACAGAACTTCTATTAAAAATAATTGGTGTAGTCTTCCCTGCTGTCACCTCTTTCTTCTCCTTCTGACCAGAGAAGCTACTTTTGCCAAGTTGACTTACTGGGCAGGAGAGCGTTGTAAAGCTCTGGAGAGTCACCCATTCTGGTCTTGAAGGAGTGTCATCACCATCTCACACAGAGCGAGGCAGCATTGGAAGTGACCTGGGAATCCCAGGGAGGCAGCATGTGCCAGGACTTAGGTCCTAGTGCCAGCTTTTCTGCTATCAATGTGACCTATTGATTAGCCGCTTGGAGCCTCAGTTTCTTCATCTGTAAAATGATACTGTGGTGGGTCTCAGCAGAGAAAAGAGGTGGCATACCAGAATAATGTGAAATGCTTTTTCAGCATACATATTATTTCTTTTCTCTTTGGCGAAAAAAACCTTCAAAGTATTTCTGAAACACCCAGTACTAGATGATTGCGAGTGCCCTAACAGATCTAACACATCGTTTGAAGATGTGTTAGACCTTTGCGTTAGATCAATTCACCCTAGACCCATTGCTCACAATAGAAGCAAGTTCTCACCACTGTGGTGAAACTCAGAAAAGGTGTGTATCTAAAGGTTTGTTGCAAGGCCGGGCATGGCGGCTCACACCTGTAACCCCAGCACTTTTGGGAGGGCGAAGCGGGTGGATCACTCAAGGTCAGGAGTTCGAGACCAGCCTGGCCAACATGGTGAAACCTCATCTTTACTAAAAATACAAAAATTAGCTGGGCGTGGTGGCAGGTGCCTATAATCCCAGCTACTCAGGAGGCTGAGGCAGGGAAAATTGCTTGAATTCCGGAGGCAGAGGTTGCGTGAGCCAAGATCTCGCCACTGCCCTCCAGCCTGGACAACAGAGCGATACTCCATCTCAAAACAAAACAAAACAAAAAAAAACCAAAACAACAACGACAAAAAAACAAAATAAAGATTTGTTACAGAGCAAACCTACAAGATTAAAGGAGTGAATCTAATCCCTTTCCTGGCCTAGAACTGCCTTGACAATTTCAGGTGTGATGGGGAAACCCCATTCAATATCAAATCCAGAACTGCAGTGGATTGTGGGCATGTCAGACTACAACCAGCAGAGGGTAGCACATACCTATGTCCTGGGCTTTCCAGGAAAGTCCCAAAACTTGCCCTGAGATCATGCTTTCTGGAGAAAGGGAATAAGGTTTAACAAAGTCTACATGGGCATCAAAAATTAAAATCCATTTAGAACACAATCTGGAACTCAAGCCCAGGTGCAGAGGTGGACCAAGCCAATCTCCCAGTGCAGGAAAACTTAGTCTTTGACGCCTCATCATTTCCCATTCCATGTCCCTCTTTGGCTTCTCAAAGTATGTTTAGAGGACTGGCACCATTGGCATCACCTAGGAACTTGGCAGAAAAGCAGAATTTCAGACCCTACCCCAGACCCTCTGAGTCAGACTCTACATTTTCACAAGATTCCCTTGTGATACCTGTTCATGTTGATGTTTGAGAAGCAGCGATGTCAGCACCCCATCCCTACCCACACATGCTGCCTGGAAACCTACCCTGTTCCCTGTGCCAGCCTCGCTCCTCACAGGGGAAGGTTCCTGCTGATTTCAGCCTTCACAAAGGGGAAGCACTTCGTGTGGTCTTAGCTGCGCAGACCTGAGATTTCTTCTTCAGGTGATTAGGGACCACATAGTGTGTTTTTAACCACCCTGCTATATTTGTCTTCACATGACAGCTGAGCAAGGGAACATTGGGGTGACGTGCCGCAAAAAGATTGTTGGGGCTCAGAAAACCATATCTCAAGTTTAGCACTTTGAACAAAAGAAAATTGGAAGGGCTGAAAGCAGGCTCAGAAACAAGTTCTCTCTGATCTTCTCCTACCCTCCTGTCTCTTGCCTCTCATTCTCCCCTGAAGTGAGTCATAGAAACCAGAATTTCCTCTCCCCAAGGTGAGTCATAAAACCTAAAAATATTACTCTAACCTTTCTCCCGCCTTTCTGTGTAGGAGCTGATCTGCCTTATCAGATAGTAGGCCATAAGACTCATTCCGTAGGGGTCCTGCCATATGGCCAGGAGGAAGGAATGCTCAACAGAGTGGCCAAGAAGAATCTGAACAGACTGGCTTTGCTGGGCTTCTTACCCGCTCTTAGTATACTGCCATTAGAGCACATCCTTTTGTGCAATCACATTTCTAAACAGCTGTTTGTTCTTCATCAAACCTAAGCAAAAAAAACAGTTTTCCCTAGGTTTTGGAGGTTTTATTTCTGAAGGCTCCTGTTTCACATACAACTTTGATTGAATAGAAGAGTGACATTAGCAAGATGGCTGACTGGAGACACCTGACCCTTATCTTTCCTACAAGAAAGGACCGAGGCAATAAATAGACAGCTGAAATTTGACTGGAGTGCCAAAAGGAGAGCGATGGAGTGAAGCAGGGGAGTGGAGATGCTTCTGAGGTGGTTGGAGGCCCAGGAGGACAGGATGGAGGCACCTGGCCTCTGCAGCCCCATCTCACCCACCTGGATCAGACCAGCCCTGAGATAAGAGGACTACCTCTTAGTAGAAAAAGGTAAACAGTAGAATCCCTGTCACCCCTTGCCACTGCAAACACATCCAATCCTTACTGCAGAAGAATCCCACATCCTCGTAAGCCCTGAGTCCAGTTTGGAGAGCTGCTGAGAATTCACTCAGCTGTGTCACTCCAGGCGAGGAGCATAAGGTGTGCACTCCCCCTTACCTCACTGAGCCACACTGCTGCAGCATGGCACCATCCTGAGAACAGAGCTACTGCTGGAGTGTGCGCTGCTCTGGGGTCATAGTCATTGTGCCTCTCTAGCACTAGGGCTCTATCTTCATTCCACCAAGCCCACATGGCACCCAGCTGCACAGAGGCTGGTCCCAGGATGGGCTATGACTCTTGTCCTGCACAACAGTGAAACAAACCCATGCTATCTGCAATACAGCTGGAAGAATAATCTAGCAATCTCACCCAGGAACAACCTGCTCTTGTGCCAGCCAAATGACTGTGTGTTCTCCCCCAAGGAGAACAGGTCCTCAACCCACCAAGCACCTGACATGCCCCTAGGCCAGTGGAGCAGCTATGTGCAGATGTCCAGGGTCTGAAAAACAGGCCTTCAACACTACCCGCTCCATGAACATACCCCTGGCTTGCACAAAGTCCCCACACCCACAATCAGGGTTTGAGAAACTTGAGAGGCTGACCGAGAAGCTGTGTGCCTACGTCCTGGCTCTGAAAGAAAGTCTTATGTGTCGCCTGTGACAAATACACACCGAGGTCAGCTGAGAAGCTATGCACTCATGTTCCAAGGCTGAGAAGCCATGCTCTTCCTTGGTGCTCAAAGCCTCTGAGGGATAGTTGTCTTTCTGCAGAATATTTGAGGGATATTTGAGGGACAAATATCTGAGGGATATTTGTCTTTCTGCAGAATAAGACATTTTGAGTAGTCATCTCAGAGTTGCTTTGGTAAGAGAAGAGAAGGCAGCCGAACTGGTGGCTCATCCCTGTAATCCCAGCACTTTGGGAGGTCAAGGAGGGCAGATCACGAGGTCAGGAGATCGAGACCATCCTGGCTAACATGGTGAAACCCCATCTCTACTAAAAATACAAAGAATTAGCCAGGCACGGTGGCGGGTGCCTGTAGTCCCAGCTACTCTGGAGGCTGAGGCAGGAGAATGGCGTGAACCCAGGAGGTGGAGCTTGCAGTGAGCGGAGATCGCGCCACTGCACTCCAGCCTGAGTGACAGAGAAAGACTCCGTCTCAAAAAAAAAAAAAAAAAAAGGAGAGAGAGAAGAGAAGGCTTCCCAGGCCCCACAGATGGGTCTTTGAAGGTGGCTCTGGGCCCAGGGCCAGGTGAGATGCCCTTCGGGAAGAACAGCCATCACTGTGGGAGCTTGTGATAATGATGTAGGAATCTACTGCACTGACCTGAAAAACTGCACGGCCTTTATAAAGGCCACAGAGAACGGAATGAGCACCCATGGGAATGAGACGTTCTGTGCTCTCAGGAAACAGATAACAGAGGCCAAGGCCTGCTGATGCCTCCCCAGGCTTTCTTTTTTTCCCTCATTACCCTTGGCCCTGCGTTTATTCTCTACCTTACTTTCCCTCTCCCTTTTTCACAGGTGAAAGAAAACAGAGCATAGGACAGGAAGAAATTCACTATGTGAATTTCTTGTGAATTTCCTTAGGGACCCACAAGCAGGAGGAGAAGGGGAGGAACTGATACCAGGGCCTGCCCTAGATCTAGCCCTGGAGGTATCTCTAAAATAAGTGCATTCTCTAGCTCCTCTGTCTCTCTGTTGCTCTCGCTCTAGCACTCTCCCTTCCTTTCTGCATCCTTGTTCATGCATACTGCGCACTCTCTTGTTTCCTCTGTGCTAAGAAGCAATTATGATATAAACTCATGGCCAGGCACTGTGGCTCACGCCTGTAATCCCAGCACTTTGGGATGCCGAGGCGGGTGCATCACCACCCACTCGACCTGGCCAACATGGGGAAACCCTGTCTCTACTAAAAAATTAGCTGGGCATGGTGACACATACCTGTAATCCCAGCTACTTGGGAGACTGAGGCAGGAGAATCACTTGAACCCCGGAGGTGGAGGTTGCAGTGAGCTAAGATCGCACCACTTCACTCCAGCCTGGGTGACAGAGTGAGGCTCCATCTCATTCATATATATATATATACACACACACACACACACACACACACACACAGACACACACACACACTCACTATATTCACAGGACCTGCCTCAACCTATAGCTTCCCCCAATCCTTCCTTGCTCCACTACCTACCTTGCTGTTTCAGGTCTCCCAAGCCCAGACCCAGTCCCCATGAGGGGGGTTCTCTGCTCCCTTCTTTATAATTAAGCCCATTGAAAACGTATTCATTTGGAGCTAAATGATCCATGAGTCCCTGATGACCCAGACCCAACAGCTACCTCCCTCAGGACATTTCCATTTCAAAGCTTGGAACCTGAACTGAAATCTTGAGAGTGAATTGGTAGAGAAGGTGAATTGGTAGAGAGTGGGGGAAGAGGTTCTGTTATTCCAATTACAGAGACGTCTCCATCCCAAGGTAGAGTATATGGGGAGATGATATTAAATATGTCCCATCCAAAGGGTATTTTCCTCTTCCTGTCATTTTCTTTTGAATTTTCCCACCTGAAAAAGTGCTGGACCTAGGATAGACAATCAATATTTCAAATAAAAAATAAGTTGGAATTTATAGTGTCATCAAAACTATAGCTGTGACGGTGACAGTAAGTTCTTGGGTATATATAGAAATAGAAAACAACTGATGCTATTGACATTGAATTATTGATACAACATCAGGGATGGTTGGTTACTCATCACTAGTATACGTTGCCATCAGCATCATAACTATTATCATTGAATTTCAGAGTCTAACAAGCTTTAGTCAGTGTAAGCACGTTTTTATAAATAAGTTGAGCTTAATTTCCTAGAGAAAATTAGAGAAAAGTTTAGAGAGCTATTTTTTGGGCTTATGAGGTTCAGTATTGTATCTCATAAAATATGGAAGGCCTCATATACCCATAGTGAACAGAAGCTCTGGCCTTTGTTTCTGTGACTCACACTTTCAACTTTGCCTTGGTATTGTGCTGTTCCTAATAAGACTATAAATTCTTCTCGCACAAGTAGAGTCCCTAATGCTTCCTTGTTTCCCCCAGAGGGCCTGGGACAGTGTAATTATATAGTAAGTGCAGTTCCCTGTGGAATGAATGAATCCAAAATCATCTGCTTCCTATGTTCTCCAGGAAGGGTCACTTTGGCCTGCTAAGGATAGAAAAATGCCTAACAGCAAGAGGTGTGAGGAAGAGGAGGCAGCCATTGTTTTTGGCCACCACACGGCACATGTGTGCTCACACCATTGCTGTTGGTTTGAGGTTAGAGACTGCCTGGGCCATGAACAGTGTCAGTCCTGCCATTGGTGAGGTCTCTGTAACAGTTTTTGCCTTCCCTGCCTGACAGGGTCCTCTCATCTCTCCAGGTCTACCTTCCCCTGTGAAGTCCTTGATATGGTTGGTCAATGTCCCCACCCAAAATCTCATCTTGAATTGTAATCCCCATAATCCCCACATGCCATGGGTGGGACCAGGTGAAGGTAATCGGATGATGGGGAGGTGGTTTCCCCCATGCTGCTCTCTTGATAATGAGTGAGTTCTCAGGAGAACTAATGGTTTTATAAGCATCTGGCACTTTCCCTGCTTGCACTCACTGCTTCCTGCCGCCCAGTGAAGGAGGTGCTTGCTTCTCCTTTGCCTTCAATCTTCCATCATGATTGTAAGTTTCCCGAGGCCTCCCCAACAATGCAGAACTGTGAGTCAATTAAACCTCTTTCCTTTATAAATTACCCAGTCTCAGGTATTTCTTCATAGCAGTGTGAGAACAGACTAATACAGTCCTTTTCAACCCCTGCAGGTAGAATGCGGGAGTTAATCACGAAATCCTTTGTGCTTTCTTAGCATTTTACTCAGACCACCTGTACCATTATACATTATATAAGTGTTTATCCTCTTCCTTGAGTCTGAAAGCTTCCTAAGAGCAGGAACCAAGCACAGTTACATTCTCTCACCACAGTTTCTTGCGAAGATAGTATTATTTGATGAGTAAATAATTAATTAGTACATGAACAGATACAGTTCCTATGGCAAGAATGGGTAAAAATGAGAGAGAAACCACAGGTACTTTTCCAGATGACCTTTAAAGGCCTTACAGAAGAGAACCAAGAAGATGTTGGCAAGCCATATAAGTGGTCATTCTTCAAAAGCAAAAAACACTTGAGGTAGATACAACTTGTCCTTTTTAATAAAACCTGTGCTTCTTTATAGACACAGCCTGTGTCTAAATTTCAGTATGGCATCTTGATGGCTCTCCTAATCACTTCTGACTTGTACAGCATTCATCTTATGGGCCAAACCTCACGCAGCATGTGCAAAGTTTTGTTCACAGGTGAGCATAGCACATGATATTTAAGAACATCTTCCTCTTCTTCTGCCAATGCCTGTCTCCAAGTGATACGTCAGAGTGGTTCATCAGTTCTTCAAGATGAAGACAGTGTGATCCTGTGGGCAGGAGCTGACATGGAGCCAGACCTCCTTGGATGGCCCCAAGACTTACTGAAGTAGAACCTTGTCACTGGGGATGTCTTTGTTACTGAAAATAAATGCCCTCCTAGGAGAAACATTTACATGCAGCCAGGCCCAAGTCTTCTCATTGCTAGAACACCAGACGCAGAGCAGGACTAAGACAGAAGGCTCAGGACGCCCCTAGAAGTGCTTGGCTGTGACTTCCAGAGGGAAGATGCATTGGCCAGGCTCAGGCTGGCCCAGGGAGACACTGTCCCAAAAGTGGCTGTGATTTATTCACTGGGAATTGTTTAGGTATAGAATAAAGGTTAAAAGCTTGGGACAAAGCCAGGGGTGACAAGGAATATGAATCTGTTTTAGTCTATGAGGCCTGCTATAGTAAAATACTTCAGACTAGGTAATTTATAAAGAACAGAAATGTATTCTTACAATTCTGGAGGCTGGAAAGTCAAAGATCAAGACACCAACAGATTC
Source organism: Papio anubis (assembly GCF_008728515.1). NCBI lineage: Eukaryota > Metazoa > Chordata > Mammalia > Primates > Cercopithecidae > Papio > Papio anubis. The sequence goes on from NC_044979.1 coordinate 24,058,943, forward strand.
AGCATCTAGTGAGGGCTTGCTTTCCATTTCAAAGATATTGCCTTCTTGCTATGTCTTCAGATGGCAGAAAGGGGCAAGGGAGCTTGCTTGAACTTCTTTTGAAAGGGCACTAATTCCATTCATGAAGGTGGAACCCTCTTAACTTAATCACTTCTCAAAAGGCTCCACCTCTTAATACTATCACATTGGGGATTAGGTTCTAACATGAATTTTGGGGGTCACCAACCGTCAGACCATAGTATTATCCCTCCATCCTCTCCAGCTTCCCTCTGTAGTCCACCAGGGTGCTCATTGCAGCTCCCCAGGAGGCTGCTGTGCACTCAGGTTAGGCCCACTTTGAGAGAGCTGAACATAGACTTTCTTATTATCTAAAAATTAACAGAAAAGCAACAGTACAGAGATCAAGACAATTATGTATTCATTGCAGAATAAAGAAGCTCATTCCCTCTCCCTCAGGGGAGTAAGAAAATCATCACTGTAGCATATTTCCATAATTATAATAGCCATCTTTTTTTTTCTTGAAATAGAGGCTCACTATGTTGCCCAGGCTGGAGTACAATGGCACAATCTCAGCTCACTGCAACTTTCATCTCCTGGATTCAAACTATTCTCGTGCCTCAGCCTCCCGAGTATCTGGGACTACAGGCGTGCGCCACCATGCCTGGCTAATTTTTTCATTTTTAGTAGAGACAGAGTTTCCCCATGTTGGCCAAGCTGGTCTCAAACTCCTGGCCTCAAGTGATCCACCCACCTCAACCTCCCAAGTTGCTGGGATTACAGGCATGAGTCACTGCACCTGGCCCCCATCTTTATATTAATACCACATAAATCGTATGAGCACAGCTTGGGGTAGAAATTGCTCTATCTTCATACTAATATCATGAAAATTGTACCAGTGCAACTAAGGTAGGGTCTTAAGAATTATTATAGATATTTTTAAATATTATTATTATAGATAATTAAACATAGTGAGGATCCTGAGAAGGTGTGATGTGCACATCTGGAGACCCAGGTAAATTCTAGGGGCCTTGGGAACCTCTTTGCATGGATTTGACCCATTTCCTGGATAAAGCCATGATGGGATGTGTTGGAAGCAATAGTCCCATAACAAAGACTTCTGACCCAGGTATAAAAAGAGAAGGAAAGATGACTGCTCATTTCTTGTATAGTATGTGGGGTGGGCAGAGTATTCTCTTAAAGGTAGCAACGAGTTGTGTGCTTGCGTATGTACCTGAAGTATGATTCAGGGAAGGTGCTTTTTTTTTTTTTTTGAGACAGTCTCGCTCTGTTGCCCAAGCTGGAGTGCAGTGGCATGATCTGGGCTCACTGCAACCACAGCCTCCCAGGTTCAAGTGATTCTCTTGCCTCAGTCTCCAGAGTAGCTGGAATTACAGGTGTGTGACACCATGCCCGACTAATTTTTGTATTTTTAGTAGAGGCAGGGTCTTCCTATGTTGGCCAGGCTGGTCTCAAACTCCTGACCTCAGGTGATCCACCTGCCTCAGCCTCCCAAAGTGCTGGGATTGCAAGCGTGAGCCACAGAGCCTTGCCAGGGAAGGTGCTCTGTGGAGCCTCTCACATGGTTCTCTACCCTAGACCAGTGAAACTAGTTCCAAGGTATGGAAGATTTGTGCCTGTGTGTCACTGAAGGATGAATTAAAGAAAAATAGTGTTTCTGTTTGTTTGTTGGTTGGTTGGTTGGTTTTTTGTTTTGTTTTTGTTTTGTTTTGTTTTGTTTTGTTTTGTTTTGTTTTTGAGACGGAGTCTGGCTCTGTCACCCAGGCTGGAGTGCAGTGGCATGATCTCGGCTCACTGTAACCTCTGCCTCCCGGGTTCAAGTGATTTTCCTGCCTCAAACTCCCTAGTAGCTGTGATTACAGGCATGTGCCACCCCGCCCAGCTAATTTTTGTATTTTTAGTACAGATGAGGTTTCACCATGTTAGCCAGGCTGCTCTCGAACTCCTGACCTCAAGTGATCTGCCCACTTCGGCCTCCCAAAGTGCTGGGATTACAGGCGCAAGCCACTGCGCCCAGCCAGAAAAATAGTTTTAAAAAACTAAGAGAGCAAGTCCAGATAGCGTATGATCCATTTTTTTTTAATGTTAACAATGGTAGGAAGAGGACCTTAGTCCACTGACCTGGTCACCCATGGTGATGGCAACTTTGGAAGGAGGGATACTGGAAGGGAAATTAGGGCCTCAGCTGCCAAGGTCCCATGCAGTGGGGCTCCAGCAACATTGTGTGGAAAAGAGCACATGCAGAAGGTGAAAGCGGGTCAGGCATCCCAAATCAGCAGAGCCCAGGGCCCGGTGCCAGAGGTACCCAGCGGAACTGTGAGAACCCCAACGATGCTAAAGATGGGAAAGAAGCCATGTTACTTGACATAGATGAGATCTGAGTTTGAGGAAATTTTTACTTGGCCTTAAAGAACAAGTTGTACCCAGGAAACAGGAAGACTTCAGGACACAGAAGTATTCATCACTATTGTTTTATTTATTTATTTATTTGAGATGAAGTCTCACTCTATTGCCCTGGCTGGAGTGCAATGGCATGATCTCAGCTCACTGCAACCTCTGCCTCCTGGTTTCAACCAATTCTCCTGCCTCAGTCTCTTGAGTAACTGGGATTACAGGCACGCACTACCACGCCCAGCTAATTTTTGTATTTTTAAATGGAGACAGGGTTTTACCATGTTGGCCAGACTGGTCTTGAACGCCTGACCTCGTGATCCACCCACCTTGGCTTCCCAAAGTGCTGGGATTACAGGCATGAGCCACTGTGCCCGGCCTAGTCACTATTATTATTATAGATACTATTATTGTGATGTATAACCACTTCTGGATTTAAGATGTTTGAATTTAGCAGATTATTTCTCTCTGAGCCTCAGTTTGATCATCTGTAGACCAATGAGTTTGACCAGATATTATGTAAGTTTCCTCCAAATATAATGGATTGTGAACCTTATAATTTTGAAAAAAACAGGGAACTTTATGGAGAAACCAGTAAAAATTTGATACAATGAATAAAACAAAAATGACAGAAAGCATCGAAGAAGGGACGAACTTAAAATTCTTGGGTAAACAGGATAGGATCACCTACTAGGAAAAACCCTGACTAGGGTGACCAACCTTCCCTGCTAGCTTGAGCCTGAGGGGTTCCCAAATCACAGGACTTTTGCTTTTAAAATCAGAAAAGTCCCAGACAAGCCAGGATGAGTTGGCCACCCTACTTATGGACCTCAGGTACCCAAATAGTATTGCATGGAGAAAAAGAGGACAGTTTAATACAAATCAATTGGAATTTGATTAATCAAGGGCATGAGTTCTTATAAAGAAATACATTTCACGGAAACACTAGATGCTAAAGAAAGAAAAAAGTACACCTGAACAAGAAATCTGTGAGTCTCAGAGAATATTTGGATAAAAATAAAGGAAGCAAGAAAGATGTATTTTGTTCAGGGAGCCTGCCTCTGGAAATCCAGCCAGGGAGAAAATGTGTATGATAATTTACCAAGGCAAATATACAGCTCAAATTCTAAAATTATTAAGCAAATTCTAACTGTTCTAAGAATGAGTATATTTATTGCTGTTGTTGTTGTTGAACAAAGAAAGAGGAGAGCAAGGTTTGCTGATTTTATTTGGGGTCAGGACAGTTGTTTTTCATTGGCAGTTGGAGATGAGGTTCATAGAAGATGGCATTGTCTCTTGTCCTCATCACACCGCCTGCCTCCCTCTTCACGCTCAGTCATGTTGGACTGTTTTGAGCCCCTTTGGAGGAAGGAATTAGAAGTAAAAATTGGAGAAGTTGTTTTGGTGAGAGATTTTGTAAGACTTAGGGCTCAAATAATGGTGCTTTGGTATCTATGTAACAAGGTACAAAATACAGTGGGTAGAGAACTTTCTCTCCACTTTAGTATGGAACCCAGCTTCCCTCTGCTCCTTGAGGGCTGATGGTTTTGGGAATAAGTTGCCCATGGACATTGACACAGTCAGCAAGGGCTGTGAGGTACCCTCACGGGGTTCTACAGAAAGTAAAATTAAGTATATATTTATATCTTCTATATATAGAGAGAAGATATGTACAGAAATAGATATATAGAAATATATATAGAAAATACATAGAGAGAATATATAAAGATATATAGAAGATATAAATATATATAAATATGTATATAAAAAGAAGATATATGAAAGATACAAATATACGTGATGGTTAATACTGAGTGTCAACTTGATTGGATTGAAGGATGCAAAGTATTGTTCCTGGGTGTGTCTGTGAGGGTGTTGCCAAAGGAGATTAAGATTTGGGTCAGTTGGACTAGGAGAGGCACAACCCACCCTCAATCTGGGTGGGCACCATCTAATCAGCTGCCAGCACAGCCAGAATATAAAGCAGGCAGAAAAACGTGGAAAGACTAGACTGGCTTAGTCTTCCAGCCTACATCTTTCTCCTGTGCTGGATGCCTCCTGCCCTCAAACATCAGACTCCAAGCTCTTCAGCTTTTGGACTCGGACCTTTCACCACAGACTGGAGGCTGCACTGTCGGCTTCCCTTCTTCAGAGGTTTTGGGACTTGGACTGGCTTCCTTGCTCCTCAGTTTGCAGATGGCCTATTGTGAAACTTCACCATGTGATCATGTTGAGTCAATACTCCTTAATAAACTTCCTTTCATATTTGTATCTATCCTATTAATCCTGTCCCTCTAGAGAACCCTAATACAACATATAAAGGATAGATATAACATATATTAAATATATTATTAAATATTTAAAATATATTATTTACTTATGTATTATTTATATATTAATATTAACATTTACATTATATTATTTACAGCATAAATAGCCTCACTTCATCATGAAAGATGAGGTTTCTTTCATTCATTTAATTGTAATTTCATTCGTTCTTTTAATTATAATTTTATTTTCATCTTGATAGTCCATTGTATAAATATACTGCAATGTATTTATCCAATCTCTTGCCGATAGGCATCTGAGTGGTTTCTAGGCTTTCGCTGTTACTACCCATGCTGCTGTGAACATCTTTGTACACATAGGCACTAGGATACACATGTGTAAGTTTCCCTAGGACAGAAATTGCTGAAGTACAAATGTTCATATCTTCAACTTTCTTAAATAACAAATTATTTTTCAAAATGATTACCAATATGCTTTCCTCAAGTACATATGAAAACTTATGTTGCTCACAAACAATAAATACCATCTGTAACTCTTCCCAATCTAGGCTGTTTGTAATGGTATCTGGTTGTGATTTTAATTTGCCTTTCACAGATGACTAATAAAGTTTAATACTTTTTCATATGTTTATTGGCCATTGGGGTCTCCAGTTTTATTAAATATCTGCTCAAGTCATTTCCGATTTTTTTATTTGGTTATTGTTTCCTTAATGATTGTAGGAGTCTTTTATATATTCTAGTAACAGTCCTTTGTTAATTATATATGTGTTGCAAATATCCTGAAACATTCTGGGGCTCAAATTTGTATGCTCTTTACAGTATATTCATATGAAAAATATGCTGGATTTTGATGGGATCAGATTTATCAATCTTTTCATTTAGTGCTCTTTATATCTTCTCTAAGATGTTTTCTTTTACATGAGATTGAGAAGACATTCTCTTTTTTTTATCTTCTAAAAACTATACAACACTGCCTTAACTACTGTAGCTTAAAATTGTTAGTGTTAGTCCTCCAATAATGTTCTTTCTCAAAGTTTTTTGGCCATTCTAGGTCCTTCCATATAAATATTAGAATCGGTTTGTCAATTTCTACACCCCCATCCCCCCCAAAAAAAACTGATAGGATTTTTCTTTTTTTCCTTCTTTTTATATTAATTTTATTTTCTTTTAAGTTCTGGGGTACATGTGCAAGACGTGCAGGTTGGTTACACAAGTAAACATATGCCATGCTGGTTTGCTACACCTCTCAACCCATCACCTAGGTATTAAGCCCCTATTTATCCTGATGCTCTCCCTTTAAGACAATGAGTCTTAGTTAAGGTGGTTAGTTAAGGTAGACTTGGGTTTCACATAATAAAGAATATTGTAGCTACAGGAAGTAGTAACATCCTTATCACTAGAGATATTCAGAGGCTGAATGACTGAGACCATCATGGTTTCTTGTGAAAGGTTGAGCTGAATGACTTAACATTTCCCAATTCTAAGATGAAAGATCTTTAGATGCTGCAAAATAGATTTGAAAAGTGCACTAAGGGCAAAGTCTCAGTTTTGAAGGAGTATCACTTGCCGTTTTTCTCAGTCCACTACTTCCCTTATCAAGCTTTCAGCCTTTCATGTATCATTCCCTTGCCATCACCTCTCAGAAAATACGACAAAAGCTCTCATCCTCTCCCCAGGTAATACCTGGGTGATGAAATAATCTGTAAAACAAATTCATACGACACAAGTTTATTTAACAAACCTGCACAGGTACCCCTGAACCTAAAATAAAAGTTTGAAAAAATCCTAATATAGTTTGGACATTTTCCCCTCCAAATCTCATGTTGAAATTTGATCCCCAATGTTGGAGGTGGGACCTGGGGGGAGGTGTTTGTGTCATGGAGGTGGATACTTGTGGTGGTGAGTGAAATCTCACTCTATTCGTTCCCTTGAGGTCTGATTGCTAAGAAGAGTCTGGCACCTCCCTCCCCTCTCTTTCCTTCCTTTCTTGCCATGTGATGCCTGCTCCCTCTCCCCTTCCACCATGAGTAGAAATCCTTAAAGTAGATGCTGACACCATGTTTCTGGTACAGCCTGTAGACCATGAACCAAATAAACCTCTTTTTAAAAAAATTATCCAGCCTCAGGTATTCCTTTATAGCAAAGGAAATTGACTAAGACACATGCTCTTATAGATGTATATGTATGCATTTATAATGCATATGTATGTATATGTATATAACACATACACACGTGTTAGGACTTTCAGTGAATATAGAGACAGTATCAATCTCAAAAAAGGACCCCACCAAAATTAAGAACAGCAATTCTCAATACTTTCATTAATAACATTTTATAACATGTTATTCATAACAATTAATAACATTATAGACTTTCATGTGGTTTTAGCTTACTCAAATTTACCAACATCTTTACGTCTTTTTTTTTTTTTTTTGAAACAGAGTTCCACTCTTGTTACCCAGGGTGGAGTGCAATGGCGCAATCTTGACTCACTGTAGCCTCCGCCTCCCGAATTCAAGCGATTCTCCTGCCTGGGCCTCTTGAGTAGCTGGGATTACAGGCGCACGCCATTATGCCCAGTTAATTTATTTTTAGTAGAGACGGGGTTTCACTATGTTGACCAGCTGGTCTCAAACGCTTTACTTCAGGTGATTCACCCACCTCGGCCTTCCAAAGTGCTGGGATTATGGGCGTTAGCCACAGCGCCAGGCTCTTTAAATCTTTAAGTGACTATTCTTCAGAGTAATTCACTCAAAAGTGAATAGTGTAGAACACTAGCTATGTTTTAAACATAGTTGTATTAAATATTTCTCTCTCTCTCGATATATATAAAAACACACATATATAGTCACCTACATATGTTAACCTATATATAGGAACCTATATATGCGTGTGTGTTTTTGTGTGTGTGTGTAAAATGTGTGTACATAGGTTTTGGATTTTCACTTTCAAAAATGTTGTTAAATCACCCGAATGGAAGGGGCATGGCTGTACCCTCCTGTCTTCACTTTGAGACACTTTGAAGAGTTTGCCGTTTGCCTTTGGTGGTTGAGCACAATAAATAACTTCCACTTGACCCACAACAAAGTTGATGAGACTCAAAGGCTAATTTAACAATTTATATGAGATCAATTAATCTGGGGGCCAAAGTAACCATAAATACTTGGTATACTCAGTGCTTAAAATTAGATAGGAATGGGGGAATTGAGGACAGTGATTTGCATAACATTTTCTTTGGAGATAAAAGCCAATAACAGATTTTTTTTCATGTGCAATCATTTCAGGCAGTTCACCTAAAAGACAATAAAGATTGTTTTGGTTTTTTCCTTAAGAGAAGTGAGATTGCTCTTCATTCTATCTTTTATCCTTCCCATAAGCACTGAGTAAGTAGGCCATTATTATCATTACTATTTCATCTTTCTCTTTTTAATATAACTTTGAATTTTTACTTGGCTTACTTGCTTTAAAATGTCATATTCACATTCTTTATTCCAAGAATGGGAGAAGATAGAAGAAAGTTTTACCACTTTTGATTTGAGGGAGACTTAAAATGTGATAGGCTGAAATTTGGGAATAAACCCAAGGTCTGAATGACAGTTGGGATTTGACGAATAGTGTACAAACAGAATGGCAGAGACTTAATCCTTGGAGAAACTCAATAAAAAGAAATAAGGTTTTTGCTACCGGTAATTAAGTAAGAACAATAGTATGAAATATAGAATGACAAACTAAGAAAGCTGATACTCTTACTGCCCCTGACTCCAATAAGATCCTTCCCAAAGAAATTCTCTTCTTGCTATGTATGCCAGGACCATGAAAATCCAGACAAATGAGAAGATTAAAAGTCATGTCAGATGGAGAACAGTCAAAACAACAGGAAATGATTTGTTTGGAGAATAAACAACTGGGTGAGATATGATATTGTCTTCAGAATTTGAAGGACTGTTATGAAACTTATATGACAGCACTAAGACCAGAAAGAGGATGGTTCCAGGAGTTCTATGGGGCATGGAATAAAGACATGATGATTAAGATTGTGTGACAAATTGACAAGCTGCCTCCCAAATCCATGCACTCATTAAGAATGAAAGTATCTGGGAGCTGTATTAGTCAATTTTCACACTGCTGATAAAGACATATCCAAGACTGCACAATTTACAAAAGAAAGAGATTTAATGGACTTATAGTTCCACATGGCTGGGGAGGCTTCACAATCGTGGCAGAAGGTGAAAGGCACGTCTCACATGGCAGCAGACAAGAGAAAAGAGCTTGTACAGGGACTCCTCTTTTTAAAACCATCAGATTTCATGAGACTTATTTACTATCATGAAAATAGCACAGGAAAGACCTGCCTCCATGATTCAATTACCTCCCACTGGGTCCCTCCCACAGCATATGGGAATTCAAGGTGAGATTTGGGTGGGGACACAGCCAAACCATATCAAGAGCTAAATGATAAGAACTTATGAACACAAAGAAGGAAACAACAGACACTGGGATCTACTTGAGCAGGGAGGGTAGGAGGAGGGAGAGGAGCAGAAAAGATAACCATGGGATACTGGGCTTAAACCTGGGTGATGAAATAATATGTACAACAAACCCCCATAGCACATGTTTACCTATATAACAAACCTTCACATATACCCCCAAAGCTAAAATAAAAGTTTTTTAAAAAATGTTTAAAGTAGTACTAATAATATTGTTTTAAGGATATTGAGATTAACTACTACCTGAAGAGTCCAATTACATTCACATATTGTATATAAATAATCATCTTCATCTACTTACATGTAAAAACACAAAAGTTGGCATCAAACAATACAAGGTTAATTATTACTGTAGATCTGAAAGTAGAAAAAAACAGAATGGAATTACTTGTTCCTAGGTTGAGTGACCAACTATTAGGGATGCTGTGGATGTTTCCTCATTGAATGAGGAATAGCAGTGGAACTCTATGGCAGTGGTCAAACTTCTGAGTCTCATGACCACTTTATACTCTTAAAAATTATTGAGGCCAGGTGCGGTGGCTCATGCCTGTAATCCCAGCACTTTGGGAGGCCAAGGTGGGTGGATCACGAGGTTAAGAGATCCAGACCATCCTGGCCAACATGGTGAAACCCGTCTCTACTAAAAATACAAAAATTACTTGGGTTTGGTGGCACACGCCTGTACTCCCAGCTACTGGGGAGGCTGAGGCAGGAGAATCGCTTGAACCTGGGAGGCAGAGGTTACAGTGAGCCGAGATTGCACCACTTCACTCCAGCCTGGGTGACAGAGCAAGACTCCACCTCAAAAAAAAAAAAATTATTGAAGACCCCAGAGCTTTTGTTTAATGTGGGTTATATATCAATATTTACCATACTAAAAACTAAAACTCAGAGATTTAAAAAAATTTATGTATTAATAATTTTTTAAAATAAGCATTATATGTTATACAAATAACGTTTTATGAAAATACAGCTATATTTTCCAAAACAAAACTTTAGTGAGAAGAATGGCATTACTTTGCATTTTTATAAAACTCATTAATGTATGGCTTAATAGAAGACACTTGGATTTTCATACCTTCTTTATTCACTCTATTGGAATATCACACACCATGTGGCCTCTGGAAACTCCACTATACACTTGTGAGAGAATGACAATAAAAAAGAAAAACGCTTTTAGTATCATTACAAAAATGGTTTTTGTCTCCTGAATCCCTCTGAGAGCATCTCTAGATCCCAGATACACTTCAACCCTTTGTAGTCTGATATCATCAACCCAATTTATCAACCTAATAATACCGCATGAATGAGCCACACTCTCCCCTTTCAGGGCAGGGCTAAGACGACGCTACTTGGGTACAAAGCATAGACATGTGAATTCATCAGAATCTAAAAGCATCATTCTACTTTCTCTTTTTTTTTTGCCATAATCAAGATTCATTAATCCTCAACTAGAAGTTCAATACTATTTTTTGTTTGTTTTTTCGATAGAGATAGAGTCTTGCTCTATTGCTGAGGCTGGTCTCAAACTCCTGGCTTCCAACACTCTCAAAGTGCTGGGATTACAGGTGTGAGCCACCACATCCAGCTTAAAGTTTGATACTCTTGACAGCATCATAATATTTACCTGCAAAGGCTATTATTTACCTGCAAAGAAACTATCTGGAAAAGATTATAATGGGTCATGTCAAAGTTGATATATCTATGAGGAAGTTTAAATGTGAGGTTGTCCAAAAAAGAACCAAAGGGGAAATTTTCAATCTCCAAGTAATTTTTACTTTTTTATTGGTTCTATGTAAGCTTTATCATAATTATGTTACTGACATGTTGGAATAAATGCAAAGTTAATTACAATTGAAAAAGAAGAACACTGCAACACAAACTAAATTATTTTAACTAAATTTGAACTTAGTTGATATTGTTTCACAACTGTGTAAGTTCAAATTTAGTTTAGATCTGTTTAGTTGTTTAGTGTTTAGACCTTTACAAAAGCCAGATAACTAAACAAATCCTTTTCTCTACTTTTTAGTACTGATATTTTTAGATTACTTAGATTATTCTCAAAACAAACCCAGTTTATAGCCTAGTCCACAGCCTGTAATTAGATAACAATTACAATATTGGTTTAGTAAAAGTGGAAGCCAGCTAATCATTTTCCAAAACAATTTAATTCCTAAACTCATTTTGCTTTTCCTCATTTGTTGCCAACAGTTTCCTACTTTGTCAGTTTCTACATATCTCTCGTGTTCTTTTCATACCTAGTCATCTGATTTTTCCTACTATCAGTATCTGATTTCTAAATAACCCTGCACTTCATTTCAATTACTTTAAAATTTTTCCCACAAATGTTTTCTACTCAAGGCTTTATATTTCTATTGCATATTCTCACTCATGTGGGGAGCTAAAAATGTTGATCTCATGAATGCCAACTTTTAGCGTCTCTATCATCACCATGCCCAGATTTTCCTGAGTACAGTTTACAATTCCAGCTCAAGTTGGAACAAAAATACCCTTACTTTGGATTCCCTTAGCATAGCTCAATTAGGTAAGAATTTTAGAAATTATTACTAGCTACTAAGAAAACATTGAGATAATTGAACCAAGAAATAACCCCTACATCTTACCCTTGTTGCCAAAGTGCCCTATGAAATATAAACTGGAGTATTTTTCTAAGGTGGAGTTAGTTGTGTCAAGGAGGGTCTACACAATCCACCCCGTGATTTTAGTAAACACAATGCAAACAATGTTTGAGGGAGTGTTACAAAAATCAAAAATGACAAGTCACCATGGGAATTAATTTCCTCTTGGCAGCTTGTTTACAAATTTTGTTTTACAAAGGCAGGTTTTAAGTAAATAGTAAGCAAAGACGGTGGTTGCAATGAAGATAGCAAAGTTCTGTGAATGCTCCCAAATATATTTAGGCCAATTCCAGAATCCAGGTTTTAATATATCCATTGAATTTCAATTTGACCATGAGCCTTCACAACGGGTATGGCTAAAGATCTTTTTAATCATTTGGAAAGGTGCATCTTCTGTGTAAACCATCTAAATCTTGTTTAAATGCTATGTTATTTGTGTTTGGTATTGCTATTCTATGTAGAAGTTGTTTATGTTAAAGATCAAGTAGGTCCGCTTTAACTTCCTGAATTTCTGCTTCTTGTATTCCTGAAATGACTGGGGCAGTTATTTGTAGATTTTCTAAGGCAGTTACTTGTAGATTATGTCTTTTATCTCTGTGGAAATAGTAGACATAATAATTTCAATCAATAATTGAAATAATTCCAACTGCTACAAATATTCATAGCGCTTTTCTTAGGTGAGATTTATCTAGTGGAGATAAATTTGGTAAAATGAGCTTTTTGTCATACCTTGTCCCTTTTTGTCATATCCTTGTCCCTCAAACTGTATACATTGTGGTTGGACATATGTGACTTTAAATTCTTTTATTTTGAAAATTATTCTGACTCTCCTAGCTGTTGGTTGGTAAATTAATTTTAATGAGTTAATTAGAATGTGTTTCAATAAATTTGGTTCTAATAATTTAGGTGGAGAGTTTGTTATGCCTTTGGTCCACTGTGGTTTTCAATGGTGTGTTCATAGGCAATGTGCCTCATTCTAGCATCCTCTGTCAATTATGCATAGTCCAGAGTTCCAGGGTTTAACAGAGCATTTTGCAAAAGAGGTGTCTTTAGCTACAAATATAGGTAAGTAGGAGTCTAGTCTGGTTATAGTTTGGTAAATAGGATGTTGGACTGACCACGTAACTTTATTCCACGATCCATTAGATGGCTAGATCATGGAGAAAAAGTAATTTGACATATCTGGGTTTATTTTTATGACTTTGTTCATATTTATTTTGGTTCCTAGTATTTCCAACCAATTGATTTAAATTATATATTGTTGTTTAAATCATCCTGAATTTTCAATGGACACATTGAAAAAATATCTTGATTTTGTGCATATTTGGTTTTGCTAGTAAATTTATTTAATGTAGTCATATTTCTTGGTTCATTTCCTGTAGAGAATATGCTAATTATCTCTGTTGTTTCGTATGTGGATATAAATGGTCCAAGTACTTAGATAATAGCAAGTTGTAGTTATCTGGTCTGTGAGTACATGTGAATATTAATTGTTCCCATTTTGTTTGTCATAATTTATCAAAAATACTTGTTTCCAATGATGTCCAGGACCACCCAGGATTCTAGAAGATGTTGACTTCCAACAGTCAGTAAATTTAGCAGGTATTTTGCATGTTGCTATATCTACTATGATGATGGGGAGCCAGTGTAGTTTTCACAATTGTGTCCAAAATGAGCATGTTTTGGTTTCTGTTGCATCCCATGATACAGTAGACTTTCCAGTTATGGTAACATATCTGTCTACATTTTGTATAAACTCTTTGCCTAAATGTAGTTTTGATATATCATAGCGAAGTTTTCTATCTAGTGTATATTTAGTATATGTTGTGTTATGCCAAAGCTGCCTGAATTGGGCTGTGTCTGTTGGTTCAGTTTGGTTTTTAAAGCCTGTTGGTCTTGGCATCTGTAGCCATGTTGATAAGTAATTTATACTGAAGAATGGATGAGGCTAAGATTTTTCACCCGTGGGATAATGAAATGTAGCTTTAGTGTATGTCAAGTTAAGTTTAAAGTACATTAATGCTGGTTGTGCCTCAAAATATATATCTTGTTGGGTAGCATTGATTCTGTACATTGTAAGTTCATCAGTTGTGCTGTTTAACTTGTACGCTTGAAAGCAATATGCTTGTATTCAGGACAAGCTTTATCTACACAATCTTAAGTTGTTTTAGTGTGTATTTCACAAGTAGTGTGTGTAAAGTGATAGGATCAGTTAAGATTATGGGGTACAATCTTTGTTTACAATCTAGTTCTGCTGGTAAGAATTATTTTTGCCTTACTAAAGAATTGTGGTCCTGTCAAATAATCTTGCCTTTTGGCATAGTAATCATAAGATGAACAGGGTGGATGAAAGCAAAACTTTCTAAAAATGGAAAGTGAACAAAAGTTACTTAGATAATAGTTACAATATGTCTTATCCTCTTATTATGTCTTTCATCTCTGTGGAAAGAATTGAAGTAATAATTGAAATAATTCCAATTGCTACAAATATCTGTAGCTGTTTTCTTAGATGATATTTACCTAGTGGAGATAAATTTGGTAAAATTAGCTGTTTATCATATCCTTGTTGTTCTGACATAGTCTCATGTGTATCCCAGTAACAGTGGCACTTTTTCCTGTGGAGGTATGAAATGTGGGTATATGTAACATGTAGTGGTTCATGTGGTAGCAATATCTGGTGTAGTATCATCCCTTGGACCTACTTCATAATCATCATCTTCATTTCCTTCAAGCCTGGGTTTCTTCGTTTCCTTCATAATTCATATCAAGTATTAACAAATGACTTACTTGTAGAAGTGTGTTATATTCAAGTATGTCATGTTAGATCCTGCAATATATGATTCCATCTGTGGTATCATGATTGCTGTTTGGTCTGCTTTATTGCTTCTTATGCAATGATCTATCTTGATTGACATGTCTGTTTCTGTTAGCACTGCGCTATCCATTATGTGTGCTGTCTATTGGTTTGAGGTGTTATTGAATGCTTGGTTGTAGCTGCATAAATTGGGTGTGTCACATTTAGTCATGTCATTTATACATTCTTCTAAGAGGTGTTTAGAAATGTGTGCAAAGCTTCTATAAAGACGCATTGGCTGGGTGGTGGCTCATGCTTGTAATCCCAATACTTTGGGAGGACAAGGTGGGCAGATCGCTTGACCCCAGGAGTTAGAGACCAGCCTGGACAAAATGGTGAAACCTCGTCTCTACAAAAAATTAGCTGGTCATGGGGGCATGCGCCTGTAGTCTCAGCTACCTGGGAGGCTGAGGTGGGAGGATCACTTGAGACCAGGAAGTCAAGGCTGCAGTGTGCCAGTGATTGTGCCACTACACTCCAGCCTGGATAATAGAGTGAGACTCTGTCTCAAAAAAAAAAGATGCATTGATTCGATGCGTGTGTAGGAATTCTTCAGGCATCGCTTTGGTCAAACAAATATGAACAAAATGGTCTAATTGAAGCTCTAAGTATTCCTTTATCAGTCCCTTGATTTTCCAACAATTGTTCAAAAATGATATATTTTCATAAAGTATATATTATGAAATGTGTTCTGTTAATCCTATAATTTCAGGTGCTGTATGAGTTGGCATTGTTGGATATGTGTATGTTTGAAGCTTAGGGATTTTAATGGTCTCTTTAGAAGTAGAAGTAATAGTAGTAGTAGTAATAGTATCTACTATTTTGCTTCTATACCTCCTAACATATTTTAAGCTATTTGTATCAATCCTGTGTTTGGTATTAATGATCAGATACATAGGCATTAAACTGCAAACAAAGCAGTATTAACTACAAACAAAGATATGATAATCTATGTATAAATCTCATTGTCATTATTTCCTTCTTTAATATTAAAGTCAAGGGTTGCTTCCAGCAGTGGTATGGATGCTGGGTTAGATTGGCGTAGATCCAACAAAGTAAGGTAGTTATGTGGAGTTTGTTCTCTCCTATTAAGCAGTTTAACAATACAACTTCTATAAAGGGTTAGCATTCAAGTAAGACCAATGCAATCATTGGGGTGTATACTTTCAGCTAAACCTTGAATGGCTGCTGATGCTGCATTTAATTCATAAATGTAAAGAGTAGGAAGGTGGCAGTGGCACTTAGGTTCTGCAAAGTCTGGTATGAAATTCCAGTCTTTGCCAGCCTGCATGGGCCAGTCCGCTTTAGCTAATTCCTGAAAGAAATCAGTGAAGTGGGTCTGAGAGCTGTCGGTGGTGAAGATGAGGCTGAAACTGAAGAGGAAAGAGGGCCAGACGGGATACATGAGGGTGATGGAGATCTTGGAGAGGCTAAATCCGTATGCTGGGAGTGCACTACAGCTGTCAGTCTGCAAATGGTTAATCAAATAATGCTCTTAAGAAGCAGACAGTGTAATTTGTAATTTGCCTGCAAAGGGTGTGTTTACTTGTGTCAGTCTCATTTGTCTGTTTACAGTCTCTCTGGTGACAATGTAAGTAACAAGACAGCAAAGTCACTATGACGGCTAGTATGAGGTGAATGAGAAAGGTGATAAGACCAGTTGAGAAGTGACACAAATTTGTAGCCATTTTGGGTGTCTTAAGTGGGTACAGTATTTAATTATTTTGGTGATGACTAGAAGTCATCATTGGTTTTTTTGGGTGTTTTTTTTTTTTTTTTTTTTTGAAACAGAGTCTCACTCTGTTGCCCAGGCTGGAGTACAGTGGCATGATCTTGGCTCACGGCAATGTCTGCCTCCTGGATTCCAATGATTCTCCTGCCTCAGCCTCCTGAGTAGCTCGGATTACAGGCACCCACCACCATGGCCAGCTAATTTTTGTATTTTTAGTACAGATGGGGTTTCACCATATAGGTCAAGCTGGTCTCAAACTCTGGACCTCAAGTGATCCACCTGCCTCAGCCTCCCAAAGTGCTGGGATTACGGGTGTGAGCAACCGCGCCCAGCTGAAGTGATGTTGAAGTTAAAAATATTAGGTTAGTGGCAAGTAAAATTGTATTGAATTGAAGCATGCCTTCACTTATTCTTATGGAAAATATTAATGCATGACTAGAAGAAAACAGTGTAACAATACTGCAGAAAGTGTGATAACATGTCTAAGTTTAGTGAGAATCTGGAGAGAGGTTTAAGATTTTGTGTAATTGTGATTCTCCTCTGCTCCTCTCCTCTGCTCCCAGTAAGATTTGGACCATACACCTTTACTATTAATTTTGAAATTATTTTGTCCAATAAGTGTTTCTGTGTCCATTGGCCACAATGTCCTGTTGGGAGATAGTGTTGTCATTTAGTTTAGTGCTTGCCTTATAAGATATAATAGTTGCATTACGTCCTTCCTTATCTTTTGTGACCATTAAGGTCAGTTGATTAAGATATAAGTGGGGGCTGCTTTTGTTAAGTCTTTCTCTTTGATTTAAATGGAAACATGCCAGGTTAAAAGCTTATGGGAATGTACTCATTTTGTCGAAGGTTTTTAATTCTCTTTTTAGTAGTCCGTACCCCACTGCTGTCAGATTATAGGGTAGGTAATATTTCATTGTATATCCCATCGATCTGCCAATTCTTTTGTTGTTCTTAATGTAAGATGAGTTCCCTGATCATGTTCAGTTTATTAGGGGTTCTATAGTAGCTGCCCAATTTTCTAAGTGTGAGATGGTTTATTTAGCAAGTGGGTGGCTAGCTCCTATTGCTGCACCAATTCCTGTATATGTATCCATCATCGTTACTGCATATTTTTGTGGATAGGAGTGATTTAATGATGCTATAAAATCTATCTTGAAGCGGAAATTAAAGACATCAGGTGTATATTACTATGTATCTATGAATTTAGCATATCTATATTTGTCTAGGTTAGTTTTACATTGCTGACAATTAGCTTTGGCCTTTTTAATTTGGTGCCATGTCACTTTTTGATTTCTGTCTGATAGCCACCTATACATTGACTGTGTGCTTAAATGTCCTTTTTACTTATGTAATGGTAGGAGTGTTTGTGGAATGGTGTCTGGTGTCTGTTTAATTTTAGAGTCATATCTTGTTTCACTATAGTTACCAGGGTTACTTAAGGTTTCTCCCATTCACTATCTGATTTTTATCCTGAGTTGTGGAGGTGTAATGAATGTCTCCCTGAGTTGTCTGGATTTCTGTGTAGTTTTAATTTGGGTATGTTTTGAATATCAATGGTTATACTTCTTGTTAATGCATCTACCTGTTTATTAAATTTTATGGACTCTGAATTAACTTTTTGGTGTGCTGAAACATGTGCCACAAATATCTTAATTCTGTTTGATAATTCATATGTTGCTCCCAGTAAGATTTGGACCATATACCTTTACCATTTTGTCTTCTTTTTGAAGTTAATTTTGAAATTATTTTGTCTTCTTTTATGTGGCTGCAGGGTTATGCCCACAAGTCTGTAAAAATGTAAATTTTATTTTGATTTTCTGAGTGCCTGACTGCTAGAACAGCTGTAATTAGTTCTGCTGAGAGTGATTGACCTGCCTCCTTCAGGACTGGTTGGTCCTGAGGTCTGAGTGCTGCTGCTGTCCATTGGGCCTGGCCTTGGATCACAGAGGACTTTTTGTCTATAAACCAAGTGTTGAGTAAGAAGTTTGACTAGCCTGGGCCCAGTTTTCCTATGTTAGCATAAATTGTACCTACTCTCGGAATAAATGTTGGCACATCTATTTCTGTGTTGTGAATTTCTTCAGTGAGGAGACCTGGTTGACCCTTAAAGCCTGTGTCTCCATCCTGGATATACCATTTTCATGTGAACAGCTTTGAATCAATATGGATACATGTCAATTTTTTTTATTTTTCAGGACTCAGTTTTATTCCATGAAGGAGAGGCATATGGTATCTAATGGTAATATTGCTGTCGCCAGTCAGAGGCTCAGTGTTTTTGAGGGCTTCGTATGTAAGCCATATATATATTTTTTGTTTGTTTGTTTGTTTGTTTGAGAGACAGAGTCTTACTCTGTCGCCAGGCTGGAGTGCAGTGGCGCCATCTCAGCTCACTGCAACCTCCACTTCCCAGGTTCAAGCAATTCTCCTCCCTCAGCCTCCTGAGTAGCTGGGACTACAGGTGCACGCCACCACGCCCAGCTAATTTTTGTATTTTTAGTAGAGATGGGGTTTCACCATGTTGGCCAGGATGGTCTTGATGTCTTGGCCTCATGATCCACCCACCTTGGTGTCCCAAAGTGCTGGGATTACAGGCATAAGCTACTGCACCCAGCCCCATATATATTTTTCAAATGGGCTGTATTTGTTGTTAGAATATGGAAACTTTGTTGTCCAAAATCTAACCAGTAGGATTTAGAATCTGATTTCTTTGTCTATGATGACCATGTTCCATGTTCATTGCTCGTTGAAATTTCCAACCTAAGTTCTGAATCTGGAGACGGGTAACGTCATGTTTGGAATGTCGTGATGTAGTCTTTGAGTGTTTCAAGTGCTTGTGTTTGTTCTTGTCCCCATGTGAAGTCTTGGGATTTCCTAGTTATCTTATTGGTTTTAGGATGATGTTTAGGTAAGGTATAGGCTGTCTCCAGTATCCAAGGAAGCCTACTAGTCTATGCTTCCTGTTTATTTTTTGGTGCCCTACGGGCTTTTGAGCCATCTATCACTGTGGTCAGAATTTTTATCCCTTCTGATAACCACTGTACTCCTAAAACTTTGCAGTTGGTGTCTGGACTTGTATCTATATTAATAATCTATCTCAGTGATCTCAAGTGTGTTGAGATTTCTTTTGGGTAAGTTTTTCTTGGTTATTGTTTACCATTGTAATGTCATCTATGTATAATATCATTAGTTTGTGTATTTTGATTGATCTATGTGTGATAATAAAATGGAGTGAGCTGTTATTGGACTATTTAAATATCCATGTAGTAATCTTTTAAATTGGTATTATTTGCCTTCCCAGGTAAAGGTAATATATTCCTGGTCTTCTTGGTCTATTGGTGTGGCAAAGAACATGTCTGACATGTCTATGGTTACAGAGTATTTGCTAGTTAGTGATCTTATTTATTTATTTACTTATTTATTTATTTTATTTATTTCTTATTTATTATCTTATTTATTTATTTACTTATTTATTCTAGTTAGTGATCTTATTTATTTATTTACTTATTTACTTATTTTTGAGATGAAGTCTCGCTCTGTTGCTAAAGTCTCACTCTGTCGCCCAGGCTGGAGGGCAATGGCATGATCTTGGCTCACTGCAACCTCCATCTCCCAAGTTCAAGTGATTCTTTTGCCTCAGCCTCCTCAATAGCTGGGATTACAGGCATGTGCCACTAAGAGGTGAAGCCAGCTGGACTTCCTGGGTCAAATGGGGACTTGGAGAACTTTTCTGTCTTACAAGAGGTTTGTAAAATGCACCAATCAGTGCTCTGTAAGAACACACCAATCAGTGCTCTGTAGCTAGCTAGAGGTTTGTAAAATGTTCCAATCAACACTCTGTAAAATGGACCAATCAGCACCCTGTAAAATCGACCAATCAGCACTTTGTAAAAGAGACCAATCAGCAGGACATGGGCTGGGACAAATAAGGGAATAAAAGCTGGCCACCCCAGCCACCAGCAGCAACCCACTCTGGTCCTTTTCCACACTGTGGAAGATTTGGTTTTTTGCTCTTCACAATAAATCTTGCTGCTGCTCACTCTTTGTGTCCGTGTCACCCTTAAGAGCTGTAACACTCATCGTGAAGGTCCGCGGCTTCATTCTTGAAGTCAGCAAGACCACAAACCCAGCAGAAGGAACCAACTCTGTACACATCTTGGGGGCTTGTCTGGGATATTGCCACATGGTGAATACCATCGGACTCCTTTCACTTGCTATTCTGTCCTATTTTTCCTTAGAGTTCAGGGGCTAAGCACCGGGCTCCTGTCAGACAGTTAAAAGCGACTAGCACAGCCACAGGGCTACAGACACGGGTGTCAGGCTTTCTGGGAAGGGGCTCTCTAACAACCTCTGAGTCTTCACAGTTGGGAGCGTTGTTTTGCTTGGAACCAGTTTCCACTTTTCCTGTACTTCCAAGCTGAGCCATTCAGCTCCGGGGTCCTGACAAAAGTTATGCTCAGTCATGAGTGTAACTCTCAAAGTTATGTTGCCAAAGCGAGACTCACCCATCTATCCTATCTATCCTGACCCTTGCCTCCTGGGTCCTAATGCCTGTCAGGCAAACTTTCTCCCACCTCTCTTCTCCAAGACTAGTCCTGCTTCTAAAAACCACTCCTTGTCTCTGGTGCTTTTCTAGTTTCTCCTATAAGAATGATTTCTAGTATAAACTTCAGGACTCTGTTCCTTTCTTTAGGAACCCAGGCTCACCAATAAGACAGGCATAATTTTTGCCCAAAGCCCTGTTGTGGGGGAAACTATCTGGAATTTCAGGATCTCTCCTCAGAGGGATGCATTTCTATGCCTGAGAGTGTTATGGTGTTCAATTATCCCATAAATGGAGGAGCCAGTCTGTATCTGTGGTCTGTCTTTGGCAAAAATCTATTCTTAGTGTTTGTAATTCTGCTCTGGTGTATTCTCATCCTGAGGTCTGCCATTTCCATGATTACAATCTATAACTCTTTTTCTAGTTATCATAGGTCTTGACTTATAGATCCCACCTCCAACAGGGATCATCAGATTCTCCTAGGTCCTCTAGATGGAGGTCTTTAAGATCCAGGGCTTCCTCCTTAAAAGTTTCATCTGAAAGGGATTGACTTTTCCTTAGGATTCTGTGAGCTAGCTCTTTGCCTTTGTGGTGACCCCTGTCTGTCTGTAAGATACTTTGCATTAAAAGTGCAGGGATTTCTTCTTTGGGGGCTCTGGTAATTAAAAGCTGAATAATTTTCGGGTCCCTCAAGTCTGACTGTATGTCCTCAGGGGATCGTACGGAGAGTCTTTTCCTGGCTTCCAACTCTGTTGGGTACCAAGGATCCTCAACACTGGGTACTGCATTTGGGCGACAAGCCCTCCAGCATGCTCGCTTAAGTTTCTTTCCTAGGGCCCACATTATGAAATATTGGTAGCTATTTTACATAGTTTATCAATAATATATATTTCAGTTTCCCACTTACACCAGCCATATGAGTGCAGGTTATGTAATAATTGACTTTCTTTGGGCTAAATTAAATATTTGTTTTGCTAACCATCATCTCATAAATTGAGACCCTGCTTGGTATGAGCCTTTCTGGCCCCACCAGCTTCCTAGCTTGGCATCAGTCAAGACCTTGTGAGCCATCATTATCTTCATGACCTGGGCAAGGTCCCCTGTCACCCAAGGTTTTCCTCGGGGAGACAGACTTTCAAGGTGAAGAGAGATTATTTCTTCTTAGAGAGGGTGGCAGTTTGTTTTGCCAAATGGCATGATTTGCAATTTCAGTTTAAGTGGGGACTTCAGCCTTAAAATCAACTAACTATGCCAATTATGCCAAGTAAGACAACTATGCCCATTGTGCCTAGTAAGCCAACTGTGTCAATTTTGTCCTGAGCTGTGCAAGGTTAGAAATAACCAGGTCCACACATGTTTGTGTCTTTCCACAATGTCAAGCTTTTATTGATGCTATTTCAATCACAAAATCCACGAGCTACATGGAGTTCCTAAGGAGGCAATTCTCCTTAGTACTTCCCATTGACTTGCAGTCAGAGCTGTGGGCACACAGACTCAAGTTACTTCACAGTCAGTCAACATTACACACCTTATATAATTGTATACTTAATCAATATGTAAATGTTATAGGTTAAACATCCGACAACAAACTAAGTAACATTTAACATTAAGAGGAAAAAGAGACAAGAGAAAGAGTAACAAGGCAGTGCACAGAGAACAAAGAAGACAAAAGGAGTCTTGATCTGGGCCAGGTGGTCCGCTGGTCTTGAAAGGAAGAGTCTTAGAGGTGGCAGAGCCTTCGGGGTCAGATGCCAAGTTCTCATCACAAGTGACAGCAAGATGGTGCCAGTTAAGATGGCCGTTTTGAGATACTGAAGAGCTAATCTTTGATAGTCAGTTTCCTCTGGTGAGAACTGATAGTGGAAGAGTGTCCTTATCTGGTTGGATGCAGTCTTTATTTTTTATTTGTTTATTAAACAAAACATCATATCTTTGTTGGCAAAGTACCTTATGAAATACAAAATGGAGTCTTTTCCTAAGATGGAGTTAGTTATGTCAAGGGTGCTCTATACAATATTTCTACTACTTTAAGAGAAGGGCATATGTGGAATGCTGGATCCCCAAAATAACACCAAAATAATCTATTGATCCTGCTGATAAGACAACGCTACCTCTGTGACATCTTACTAGCATCTTAGAGGGAAAGGTCGAAATGAAGAAATGTATTGAGATTTTTGAAGTCTGGTTTAAGGCAGGTCTCTCAGTAGAAGAGGGAGCAAGGGTTGGAGCTTGATTAAAATTAGATAAGCATCATGACATAATAGATTAGAATTGGTAGACGCAGCAAGGCAAAGATTTTGAGGAGAGGGTTCAAGGAATCTTGAAGTGTAAACTAAACTAACATTTGATGCCTTATATAGTTTCTCAATAATATATATCTCAGTTTCCCACCACTTTAACCAGCCATATGAGTGCAGGTTATGTAATAATTGACTTTCTTTGGGCCAAATTAATTATTTGTTTTGCTAACCAAATTCTTCTGATGAAGAGTTAATGAGTCATTTAGGAAGTTCCAAGGATCAACAATAAAGTTATCAGCAATTTTTAATTTCTTGAGCAAGAATTTCCTAAAGGAGTTTGGTAATGAAGAAATTTAACTTATATTCACATAAGCTGTGAGATGTGGATAGTTTCGATTCTCGTTGTGGTTTTCAATTAAAAAAAGAAAGAAAGAAACAGGCTAGGTGCAGTGGCTGTAACCCCAGCACTCTGGGAGGCCGA
Organism: Papio anubis; assembly: GCF_008728515.1. Taxonomy (NCBI): domain Eukaryota; kingdom Metazoa; phylum Chordata; class Mammalia; order Primates; family Cercopithecidae; genus Papio; species Papio anubis. The sequence goes on from NC_044979.1 coordinate 24,082,619, forward strand.
GGCAGGTGGATCACGAGGTCAGATGTTCAAGACCAGCCTGGCCAACATAGTGGAACCCCGTCTCTACTAAAAATACAAAAATTAGCCAGGTGTGGTGGCGCACTCCTGTGATCCCAGCTACTCAGGAGGCTGAGGCAGGAGACTTGCTTGAACTTGGGAGGCAGAGGTTGCAGTGAACCAAGATCACACCACTGCTCTCCAGCCTGGGCAACAGAGCAAGACTCCGTCTCAAAAAATAAAAATAAAAATAAAAAAATAACAGAAAACCACACAATTTTTCATAAAGAAAAAGATGCCTCATACATACATGTTTTTAAAAATTTTGTAGCTGAGTATGGTGGCAAACACATGTGGTCCCAGATACCCTGGAGGCTGAGGTGGGAGGATTGCTTAAGCCCAGGAGGTCGAGTTTGCAGTGAGCTGAGATCATGCCACTGCACTGCAGCCTGGGCAACAGAGCAGGATCCTGTCTCCAAAAAAAAAAAAGAAAGAAAGAAAAAGAAAAAAGAAAGAAACAAAGAGAAGAGAAACCACAAAGTTGCATTTTTGATATTTATTATATATAAATAATATAAATTATTTATAAAACTGAATACAAATATATTTATACACACTTATTGAGGAGTGAATAAATTAATTAATTAATGGAAACTCTAGACAGGGAGGAGAAGTTGACCAAGAAGCTACCTCTGTCCCCTAGGCTTCTCCTCCCACTTTGAGTACTAATATTTAGTGTTCCCATCCCCATCACTACCATGCCCAGATTTCCCTGAGTACAGTTTACAATTCTAGCTCAAGTTGAAACAAAAATATCCTTTCTTTTGGATTCCCTTAGCATAGCTAAGCTAGGCAAGAATTTTAGAAATTATTGCCAGCTACTTAGAAAACATTGGGAGAATTGAACAAAGAAATAGCCCCAACATTCAAACAAAAAGAAGGACACCTACAATAACCAATGGTATGTACACTCACACCAATCAGTGCTGAGTCAACAGAACCATCTATTTACTTAGTGAAAATTCCATCACTGTTTCTTCAGGGCAGCATCGCTGATACTACTCTGCAATGCACACACTCTGATTTTCTGATGTAATTCCCAGAATATTCCATATCCACAAGAAGTAGTTAAGGCTCCTTTGCTTGGCACTCAAGACCTAAACAATCTGTACCAGTTTACTTTTCTGGCCATATTTTCTTCTCCCTTTGCCCAGTACCTTCTTAGATGCTATCCCCAAACTCTTTGCACAGTGTTACTCAAAAGCTAGGACAAATAGGACCTCTCTGTGAAAACTGTCCCCTTCCACCCCCACTCCCCCGTGTCCCCATTGCAGCCATAATCTCCAATATGATGGTATTTGGAGGTAGGGCCTTGGGGGTATTAAAAGGTAAGCTTAGACACATAAAAAATTTGAAGCATTTATTTGAACAAGCAGCAATTCATGAATTGGGCAGCACCAGACCCCAAGCAGTTCAGGGCTCTACTGAGAGATCACAGGGGAAACTTTTGTAAGGTGTTTATAGAAGCAAGACAAAGAAAATACTTAATTGATTCAAGTGGAAAATCCCTAGTTAGAGGATAGTTGGCAGTTTCTGATTGATACAGTTGCTAGTTGGCGGTTAGCTGGTGATCTCTGATTAGTTAAGTTTTGTTTTACTGTTTACACTGAGTTAGGCTTCAGTTTGCTGATGCAGAAACCCAAGGTAGTAGAGCTGTTTCAGCCTAATGGCCTCCCAAGTAATGATTTTAATGGGGAGGTAATCATAGTTAGATGAGGTTATGAGGGTGGATCTATCATTATGGGACTAGTGGCCTTATAAGAAGAGATACCAGAGAGATTGTTCTTTTTGTTTCTCTCAGTTATGGGAAGATACAGAGAGAAGGTGGCCATCTGCAAGGCAGGAAGAGAACCCTCACTGGAACTGGACCATGCTGACACGTTGATCTTGAACTTCGAGCTTTCAGCACTGTGAGAAATACAAGAGCTGATTAATACATGAGGCTAACTCTGCACGTTTGCTCTAAGCCAGGTTGTAAGTTCGTTGAGGCCCAGGAGGCCAGCACATGCTGCAATACATGTTAGTTGAACTACATTGACTTGACTTGGTTTGGTTTCATTTAGCTTTATGAAGCCTGCCACTTTGCACACTCCTATGGTATTGCTATACTTTTAACCCCTGTGGCAGCTTTTTAAAATTGCATTTACGAGGATGAAGTGATGTATTTAAAACGTGGAAGAAGAATAAGAACATTTTAAAAGTTTAAGTTCCATGAGAACTACTCTGTATCAAAGTTGTATTCCTCTTGCTTCTGGTTTCCACACAGGAAATAAATAGAATCTTATTTTGAAATAGATATTTTTAAATATTCCATTTCTCACCTAATGAAGTAAACCTACCTCCCTACCTATAGACAGTTGATCCTAGATGTGAGAAATTGATTCAAGGAAGGAGAGAAGATTCCATTTTATGTGCCTTGAGATCCTTGAAGGCTCTTTCTCCTTTTCTTTCAGATAGCTAGGACTGAGGGGTGCATGTCAGACAATGGGGAGCCTTCCAAAACTGGCCAGTGTTTCTTATTGTGAAAAAATGATTTTTACCATGTCTCTTATTCCCCCATCCTCTTTCAGGAACTCTTGACTGTTTTCCTGGCCAGGGTGATCAGACATCACCTGGGGCTGGGGAGGAAACTGATCAAATATTGAGTGGATCAGATATTGAGGATGGGGGTTTCTTGCACAACTGACTTAATAGAGCTGTTTGCTAGAACTGGATTTTACAAGGAAGTGCACAGATCGGCCTAGTAGAAGATTTGGAAGCCTAACTGAAGTTTGGCCAAGCAAAGAATCCTTGTCAATTTCCATAACATGCTGCCTTTTGTTATCAGTGAAACTTTATTTTATTTTATTTATTTTATTGAGACAGAGTTTCAGGCTGGGATGCAGTGGCACAGTTATGGCTCACTGCAGCCTCGACCTGCAGGCTCAGTCTTTTTTTTTTTCAGAGGTGGGGTCTCGCTCTGTTGCCCAGGCTGGTCTTGAACTCCTATGCTCAAGTAATCCTTCTGCCTCAGCCTCCACATGTGCTGGGATTACAGGCATGAGCCACCATGCCTGGCCTGAAATTTAATTTTAGCAGGGCAGGTGCTGCCAAGTGCCATTATGAGGCAGCTTAATGTAGGAGATGGATGTGTGAAGAAAATAAATAGGGAGAGAAAAAGAAGATACAAAATCAGTGCCAATGTCTAGACTTTACAGATGTAATGATTATCTATTTATGTATCTCATAAGAGCAACCAGGTATATGTGGAGAAAGATCCTGGTTATCTTCCTTAATATCACTGTAATTGATTTGGGATGATGCCAAAGGTTCTAGTTTCCTTTAACAATGCACTCTGGAGCTGCTATCCACAATAACTTGTCCCAAAGGGTTTTTTTTTTTTTTTATGATAATGACGTTGGCCTCACTTTGCAGATTTTGATTTTCAAGGTCTAAGGCCATGAACCCCCCATCTGTCCTTAGGCAGCCAGCTTTGTTCTGTAAGCAAAGTTATGACTCACACAGAAAGGCTTCCTGTGGGTGAAAAGGAATGTGTCGCTGATTTCAGTGGAACAGTGGGGACAGAGCTTGGATGTCAGAAGACCTGCATTTGAATTCCAACTCTGCTTTTTACTGGCTGTAAGAAGTAACTTTTTTCAGCTTCAGCTTTAGCATCAACAAAGTGAGCAATATAAAGACTAACTCCAAGGGACCAGGTGAAGGCTTAAGAAGACAATATATGTGAACTGCTCATTGTAACTCTATAGTGTTTTAAGAAGCTTAAGTTTTTGGAATGTATTATATGTTGAAAGTAATGTGGGTTTTAGACCTGTATACTTAGGTTGCTTAATCTTTTTTAAGCCTAAACATTTTCATGTGCTAAAGATCAGACACAGGAAGAAAGAGAGACAGAGACAGAGCTATTATAGCCTACTTTTGTAGGTTCTTATGAGGATTAAGAAGGATAATATATGAACAGTGTCTGGCAAAAATCTCAGCAAAGAATGGGCTTCTGTCTTCCTATAAAATTACAACTCTTCATTAAATTAATAAACCATTAGTTACTTGAATTTTTAAATAAGTAAGAAATGGAAGAATTGCCCACACCCAAGTTCTATCAAGTCATATCCACATTCACCTTCCACTGTTATCCATCACTGCCATCTCTTCCAGCTTAATACAATTTCTCTTCTTAAGTCCTTCTTGGCCCATCAAGGACCTGTAACTGTGAAACACCAGGCCCTCAAGCTAGTATCACAAAAAAGCTCTGGAGATTTATGGCTGACAGATTTGTATTCTCATGACTACCTGACACTCAAGACTATGACACAACTAACAAAGCGTCTTTCTGAAGATTTCATGAAAGAAGAAACACATTTTTGTTCTAGGCACTTAGGTGAAACAGGCAAAGAAAGAAATTCTGAATTCATCACATATGCATAGCTCCCTCACCACGGGGCTTCTCTATGTATAGATCATATAACCCATCCCACTTAGGGTATAGATCAGTTAGTATTGTCACACTCTCCAACCAGTTTCAAGCTCTTGGGAAAGGATTCTCTAGTTGGCAATGAGATAACGTGAAAAGTGAAGGAGCTTTCTAAAGTCATTCAATCTTGGCTCCATTCCCTGAATAGATCTGTATGGTCTTGGGCAACCTACTGAACCCTTCTGGGCTTTAAATGTCTCATCTGTAAGACAGCAACCATGCCCACCTTTCAGGATATCAAGAGGACTAGAGAAACCTGAATGGAAATAGGCTGCATGGAAGAGGCAATTTCACAAAACGCCTGCTCCATTTTAGAACATCTTTGTCCAGACACTAAAGGTGGAGAGAAAGGTACATCACTTATGCTTCAGTGGCGATGTGTATGTGGCACTCCTGTGATGAGATCAGCCCCTTCATCCAAGGTGGCCTCTTGTGACTGCCCTTCCTCAGGGTCTGGAAGTGTCCACGCAGCCTGGGGGTTTTGTATGGAGTCTCTAGACTCAGACTATCCCACTACCTGTCACTTTGCCATATGAAATACTTAGCATATTGTCCTTCATGAAAACCATTTCATGGGACCTCTCTGCTACATTTCTGTAGATTCTACTTTACCCCCATAAAGTAGAACGTTCTGCTCTTGGGAAAATCGTTACAAGATAACATCTACTATCTTTCATCCAGCTCCTCATTTACTCTTCCCTGAGGGTGGTGGAGTGTTTTATCTGATGAAATCAGAAAAAGGAATTGTGTGCACTTGGCACAGCCTCTTTTGGATTTGCTCACTCTCTCTCTCTGAGAAAGAATGCTATCTTCAGGTTGCACATACTTTCCACCCAGGTGACTTGCCTCTGAGAGGGAGTCACAGTGGTCCAGTTTCACCTGACACTGGTAGGCACATTCATTCCATGGGGGCATTTGATTGAGTCTATAGACAAAGACCAAATTACCTTCTGCGGTTCAGCTTTGTCAGAAACCAAGCTGATATTTTGATTTTCATGTGCCTGGCGTCTGTTACTCAATTCATTATCAATTTAAGAAAGGAAGAGCAGTCCCGCTCAACTGCCAGTAGAGGGTGATAAATACATGTTGACTATTAATTTTATGTTTGGTTTTCCAGAGATTTCCATGTGTATGAACATACATTATATTTTGCCTAACATGAAATGAGTGTTCTTTTGTCAAACAAGCTCTGGTACTTGTAAAATAGAGAAATACTAATGGCGTGAATTTAACCAGTTTCGTATCTACCTTTCATCCATTTGTACAGGCACACCTCATTTCATGATGCTTCACTTTATTATTGCAGTTCACAGACTTCATTTTTACAAACCGAAGTTCCATGGCAGCCTTGAGTCAAGTAAGTCTACTGGCGCCATTATTCCAACAGTAAGTGCTTACTTGAGTATCTGTGTCACATTTTGGTGATTCTCACAATATTTCAAACTTTTTCATCATTATTATACCTGCTATCATTATCTCTGATCAGTGATCTTTTATGTTATTATTATAATTGTTTTGGAATTCCATGAACTGTGTCCATATAAGAGGGCAAACTTAATCGATAAATGTTGTGTGTTCTGCTCCACTGACCAGCCGTTCCCCCATCTCTCTTCCTCTTCTCGGGCCTCCCTACTCCCTGGGTAGGAGGGAGATATAAGGATATTAAAATTAGGCCAATTAATAACCCTACGGTGACTTCTAAGTGTTCAAATGAAAGGAAGAGTCTCGCATCTCTCACTTTAAATCAAAAGCTAAGTCGATTAAGACATAACTAAGCCTAGCAAGGAAAGAATGTGAAAAGTTGAGACAGGCTGAAAGCAAGGTCTCTTGTGCCAAATAGTTAGCCAAGTTTCTTTGTAAAAGCGCTCGAAGGAAATTAAAAGTGCTGCTCTAGTAAACACATAAATGATAAGAAAGCAAAGCAGCTTCATTGCTGATATGGAGAAAGTGTTAGTGGTCTGGATGGAAGATCAAACCAGCCACAACATTCTCTTAAGCCAAAGCTTAATCCAGAACAAGGCCCTTACTCTCTTCAATTCTATGAAGGCTGAGAGAGGTAAGAAACTTGCAAAATAAAAACTTGAAGTTCACAGAGATTGGTTCATGAGGTTTAAGCAAAAAAAGTCATTTCTGTAACAAAGTGCAAGATGAAGCCGTGCTGATACAGAAGCTGCAGCAAGTTATCCAGAAGATCTAGCTAAGATCATTGATGGAGGTGGCCACACTAAACAATAGATTTTCAATGTAGATGAAACAACTTTATATGGGAAGAAGATGCCATCTAGAACTCTTCATAGCTAGACAGGAGAAGTCAATGCCTGGCTTCAAAACTTCAAAGGACAGGCTGACTCTCTTGTTAGGGATGAATACAGCTGGCGACTTTAAGTTATAGCCTATGCTCATGGGTCATTCTGAAAATTCTAGGGCCCCAAAGAATTATGCAAAATCCGCTCAGCCTGCTCAGTAAATGAAACAACAAGGCCTGGATGACAATAAATCTGTTTGTGGCATGGTTTACAGCATAAATATTTTAAACCCACTGTTGAAAACTACTACCCAGAACAAGAAAAAAGATCCTTTTCAAAATAGTACTGCTCATTGACAATGCACCTGGTCAACCAAGAGCTCTGATGGAGATACACAAGGAGATTCATGTGTTTTTTTCTTGTCTGCTAACACAACATTCATTCTGCAGCTCATGGATCAAGGAGTAATATCAACTTTCAAGTCTTATTACTTAAGAAACACATTTCGCAAGGCTATCGCTGCCATAGATAATTATTTTCTGATGGGTCTGAACAAAGGAAGTTGAAAACCTTCTGGAAAGGAATCGTCATTATAGATGCCATTAAGAACAGTCATGCTTCATGGGAGGAAATCAAAATATCAACATTAGCAGGAGTTTGGAAGAAGATGATTCTGATCCTCATGGATGACTCTGAGGGGTTCAAGACTTTAGTGGTGAAAGTCACTGCAGATATGGCAGAAACAGCAAGAGAACTAGAATTAAACATGAAGCCTGTAGATGTGACTGAATTGCTGCACTCCTATGAGAAAACTTGAATGGATGTAGAGTTGCTTCTTGTGGATGAGCAAAGAAAGTGCTTTTTTGAGATGTAATCTACTCCTAGTGAGGATGCCCTCAATGTTGTTGAAATGACAATGGATTTAGGTAGAGTTTTACATAAACTTAGTTGATAAAGCACTGGCAGGGCTTGAGAGGACTGACTTCAATTGTGAAAAAAGTTCTACTGTGGGTAAAATGCTGTCAAACAGCATTGCATGCTATAGAGTAGTCTTTTGTGATAGGAAGAGTCAATCGATGCAGTAAACTTCACTTTGTTCTTATTATAAGTAATTGCCACAGCCACCCCGATATTCAGCAACCACTACCCTGATCAGGCAGCAGCCATCAACATAAAGGCAAGAGCAAAAACATTAAGACCTGGTGAAGGCTCAGATGATGGTTTAGCTTTTTTTTTTTCTTTAGAAATAAAGTATTTTTAAATTAAGGTAGACACATTGTGTTTTAGACACAATGCTATTGTACAATTATATTACACAATGTATATTGTATAGTGTAATGTAAACATAACTTTTATTTACACTGGGAAACCAAAAAACGTCATGTGACTTGATTTATCATGCTAGTTGTTTTATTAATGTGGTCTGCAGTCAAGCCCACAATATCTCTGTACTTCTTAAGTGCTTGGAATAATGCCTGGTATGGATTAACAGAACCAGTTCTAAAGCCGGGCTGCCTGACTCTGTCATCTACTCAAGCCCTGTAGGTCTTGTTTCCTTAACTACAAAACTGGTGCAATAATACTTACCTGTGGGTTATAATGATGCATAAGTGAGATAATGTGTGCAGAGTTTATTGTAATCCTTCAAAGGTTAGGGTCAGTTTCAGCTGTAATACAGACCCCAAAAGAGTAACATTAATAGGATGAGAGGGTTTTTTTCCTTCTATCTCCAAAAAGGAGATTGGAGGAAGGCAAGTCTGACATGGCAGCTGCATCCTTTAACAGAATCTAGGTTCTATGAAAGAAAATAAATTTTCTTTCTGAGGAATGGTAGCCCCCTTTAATGATCAGGCCCAGGGAAGCATTGAAATGCAGCAGCTGTAACCTCTCCCTCCCCTTTGAGCTAGATAATTACCTCTTGAAGCCACTTGCTACGTGGGCTCTGGACTAACTGATGCCAAATAGCCATAAAATACCATATGCTGGCCGGATGCAGTGGCTCAAGCCTATAATCCCAGCACTTTGGGAGGCTAAGGTCAGCAGATTACCTGAGGTTGGGAGTTCAAGACCAGCCTGACCAACGTGGAAAAACCCCATCTCTACCAAAAATACAAAATTAGCCGGGTGTGGTGGTGCATGCCTGTAATCCCAGCTACTCGGGAGGCTGAGGCAGGAGAATCGCTTGAACCTGGGAGGCGGAGGTTGTAGTGAGATGAGATTGTGCCATTGCACTCCAGCCTGGGCAACAAGAGCAAAATTCAGTCTCAAAAAAAAAAAAAAAAAAAAAAAAAAACCATATGCTGGACATCACAGCTCACACCCTATAGTTCGACAATGCATAAACCAATCACCAGCCAATGTTATCTCTGTAAACCAATGAGAATTCCAGTCAAACAACATTTTTATCAGCATACTCTTCGTCCCCCTTTGCCTTTAATACCCTGCTTGTAACAAAGGACAAATGAGCATTCCTCAAGGCAACTTGAAGTGTGTCCCAGGCAGTTGTCCTCAACCTTTGCCCAAATAAATTATCTACATTAATTTTTGCATTAGTTTCTTTCTTTAGGTTGTTGTCTCTTTCTATTCTGCTGCTTTAACCACGCTATCTCATAATCCCAACTGGCTGCTTGAGCTCCAGCCATTACATTCACATTCCAGGCAGTAGAAAGGAAGAAGTGGTAGAGAAGGGTTGAAACAACACTTTGCTGATTTCTTGGTTTACTAAGAAATGTTCTCTTAGAAAACTCAGTTCCCCTTGCTTGGTTGGCATTAGAGTAGATTTCTCAACTATAATTTTACTTCCTCTAAAACTTACTAGGAATTTTTCTGCACTGATCATCAGAACTAAGTATAGAGTTTCATGAAACATTTCCCACAAGCTGTATTAAAGATTTACTAACAGTCTTACAATTCAACTTTTAAATAGGAAGCTTACGTAAGCATTTTGCCACATGTATATATGACAAGTTATGTATGTGTATGTTAGTGTGTGTGTGTGTCTGTGTATGTGGAGAGACAAAGAGAGAGGCATGTTGCAGTCTATGGACTTGTAGTGTGTACTTTTAGCATGTACATTTTATAGAGGCTGCTCTCTAATAATCTTAACCTTTTTGGGTCAGAAACCCACTCTAGGATCTGAAAGAAAGCTTAGAACTCTTCTCTGGGAGAATGTACATGAAAACATATACTCCAAATTATAGTCATAATGGCTTTTATTACATTGGAAATGTATTTCTTTCACAAAAATTATAGAAAACATATTTACAATAATTTGTGACACCAATAAATGTTCAAGCTTGGCAAATGGTTTTAACAATGGTCTTTCCTTTTCTCTCAACAAAAGAGAAAAGTGCTTGAAGTTCAATTTTGTGCCTCCAGAAGGCCTCTGCACAGTCAGTGAGTTTCTTAAAGTCTGCTCTCATTTCTTGACAAAAAACCTCTCAAAAAATGGTGATTCAAAGCCCCAATTCTAATGAAACTGATGACTCTCACAACAGTAAACAAGACTTCTTTCAAGATTTCCGCAGAGTACTTGAAATTTTTTAATGAAATGTGAGGCCTCCTCACTCCCTCCCCGGTCCCCAGGCATTCTCCACCCCATCATTCTGTTTTAACCCTTTCGATGTTGTAATCATCCTATGAAATCATTGTATTTGTTTGGTTAATAAATTTATTACTTTGCTTAGCATTTATCTATCTCTGCCACTAGAATGGAAGTTCCCCTGAGGCCATGCTATAGCCCAATGCCTGTAGCTGTGTGCAGAGTTATTTGTATTCCCATGAGGATCATCACTCACTGGCCCGCTGGAGCCCATTGCACAGGCCACCGAGAGGCAACTGGGCTCATCTCTCCTTGACTCCATGTTCAGAGAAACCAGCAGTGCCATATGAAATCATATCGGAACCTGAGTCAAGAGGAAAAAACAGGCACCCCTATATAGTTATCAAAATATCCTGTCATGTGGTAAACCAAGTGGAAAAAACTAAGTATTATGATAAAGAACAAAAACAGGCTGGGCATGGTGGCTCATGCCTGTAATCCCAGCACTTTGGGAGGCCAAGGTGGGTGGATCACCTGAGGTCAGCAGTTCAAGACCAGCCTGGCCAACAATGGTGAAACCCCATCTCTACTGAAAATATAAAAATTAGCTGGGTGTGGTGGCGCACATCTGTAATTCCAGCTACTCAGGAGGCTGAGGCATGAGAATTGCTTAAACCTGGGAGGCAGGCATTGCAGTGAGCCGAGATGGTGCCACTGCACTCCAACCTGGGTGACAGAGCAAGAACCTGTCTCAAGAAAAAAAAAAAGAAAAAAGAAGAAAAACCATGATTAGTCAGGCACAGTGGCACACACCTGTAGTCTCAGCTACTGGGAATGTTGAGGCAGGTATATGGCTTGAGCCCAGGAGTTCTAGGCCAGCCTGGGCAACATAGCAAGACCCCATCTCTTTAAAAAAATTAAAAAACAAACAGAAGACCATGATTATGTATAAAGTCCTGCATAAGTAAATTAGAGATATGTAGAAATATAAATTTGCCCAATTCAATCTGTTCCCATGCCACTGTCAACTCTCATAAAACTCCCTGTTGGGTAACTCAAAAGCCACTAAGACTGAGGAGCCCCGGGCTGACTGGAAACAACTGTTGCTATTACACAATCATGTGGGTCCAAAAACACAAACAGCAGCCCATCTTTAGTCCAGGTTTTGATACTTTGCTTGTCATGGATTTTTTGCATTGATTTTGGTTTTTTAGAATATTGCATTAAAACCTTAGTCCTCATGATTACTGAGATTGTCCTAGCCCCAGTCTTGGCACTGAATGTCAGACAGTTTAAAATAGGTCACTGTGGGAGCATTAATCCCCTGGAAACTGGCAAGGGCTGCTTATCAGGACTCCACCCCACCTCTCCCAAAGAACTGATTGTTAAACTTTATTTATCAACAGACCACTGCCAACAATCCTCATTGTCAACATTCCTTATACCTTATCTTCTATCTCTTCTCTGAGTGTTCATTTCCTGTTCTTGCTATAACTGATAACATGCATTCCTTTATGGACATTGCTTCACCTGCTGTTCCCTTAAAAATTGGCTTGTTTTTCTTTGTCCATCCTCATACCAATGATCCTAAAAGTAAGGTAGATATTCTCTTTGGATATTGCAGTTCTTAGTTTATTTTTTGTCAATATCCCAGATACTTTGAAGTACTCAGCATCAAAACTATACACGCTACTATTATTTTAAATGACCTTAAGGTCACGCTCATTCATCAGAGATTTTATCGCATTTTGCTACCACTTTTGTAATCATTCTTGGGGACTTTCCATATCCATATAATTCTCAGTGACTTTGTTATCTCAGTTAATGTACCCCCTCAATTGTTAAGAACTTTTCCTCTTTTTATTGTCATTACAAACAAATCTACTACCATTGAGTTTCAAATGTAAGCAACATATTCTGACCACTACCTCTTACTTTTCCATCTTGTTCCCTGTAACGCTCATCCTTTATCAATTCTTGGACACCGTTAAGATCTCTGATCCACTAATCTTATCTCATTTTACTGTCTGTCACAATCTTCCTGGACAATCAACTTCTTCTTGTCCCTCTTTATCCAGTTAAGATGCTGTAATTGATCACAGTAGTTACTCCTTACATTTATGTTTAGCTGGCAAATCATCTTTTTCTGTTCCAATCAATAAAGAGGATCAGAGACAGTCTGCATTCAGATAGAACAGACAATAGTATGCATTTACAGCTTCATCCCAAGGCTAGGTTAGCTTTCCTACCTATTGTCAGAGTTCAAAGATATCTAGACTATCTGGACATCCCACATTGATCCATCATGTTCATAACATGATGCTAACTGGATTATATGAGCAAGAAATGGGTAGCACATTGGACACTTTGGTAAGAAACATACTCCAGAGGGGTGAAATAAATCCTATTAAGACTCAGGATGTATGTCACACCAGTAAAACCTTTAGGAGTCCGGTGGTTGGCACTTTCTGGGACATTTTCCCCAAGTACAAGAAAGGATAAATTGCATCTCCCTATCTAAATCTAACTGTCATAAATGAAGATGGAAGTATAGCTCTCGGTAGTTCTCTTCAAGCCCTGGTGGCAGCATATTTCACACTTGTGAATACTGCTCCAACTCATATCCTAGATGTCACCAAGGCAGCTAGCTTTGGGTGAGGCCCAGTGGAAGAAAGAGCTCAGCAGCCAGATAAGGTTGCAATGCTGCTCGGGCCATAAAACCCAGCAGACCCTATGGTATCAGTATCAGAGTACCAATGGTGGGAAAGGATGTGTGTAGAACTTATGGAAAGCCTCAATTGGGAGAATCACAATGAAGACCTGGAACTCTGGAGCAAGTCCATGCCATTAGCAGCAGATCATTTAATGTCTTTTGAAAAACAACTTTTGGTGCGCTACCAGACCCAGATAGAGGCAGAGTGCCTGATCACAGGACAGAAGTGACAATGTAGCCACAATTCACATCATGTCCTAGGTTCTATCAGACCCCCCAAGTCCATAGGTTGGTTAGGCTCAGTAACAATGCATCCAAAGCAGAAGTGTATATCCAACATCAAGCATGAGCAAAACCAGAGGGCACAAGTAAGCCGTGTGAGCAGGTGACTCAGAGCCATGTCATCCACTGTTGCACCAGCACCTCTCCATCGCTTTACCTGAGTGGTGGTGCAGGGGATGCCTTATAACTAGATAATGGAGGAGGAAAAAGCCTGAGCTTGGTTTCTGAGTTGGTGAATTGGTTATGTGGGTGCAAGTCAAAAATGGATGCAGCTACACGATGGCCCACTTGGGAATAACTTTGGAAGACAATGCCGAGGTGAAGTCCTCCCAATGAACAGAGCTTCAGGTGGTGCACTTGGTCATCAGCTCAAGGGCAGTGACCAATGTCTTGGCCAGTCTCTAGAAAGAAAGCCTCATATAATTGGAGATTTTTTTTTTTTTTTTTTTTAAGATGGAATCTCACTCTGTTGCCCAGGCTGGAGTGCAGTGGCACAATCTTGGCTCACTGCAACTTCCACCTCCCGGGTTCAAGAGATTCTCCTACCTCAGCCTCCCGAGTAGCAGAGACTACAGGTCCCCACCACCACACCCAGGTAATTTTTTATATTTTTAGTAGAAACGGGATTTCACCATATTGGCCAGGCTGGTCTCGAACTCCTGACCTTGTAATCTGCCCGCCTTGGCCTCCCAAAGTGCTGGGATTACAGGCGTGAGCCACTGTGCTGAGTCTGGAGACTTATTCTCTTCATCTCTGTAATCCTAGGGCCAAAAAGAGTTCCTGTTGATATTAAATGGTGAATGCTTGTGGGATGAATGAATGAATTTACTGAATAATTGAATGAATGCACCTCTTCCATAAAGGTGCCAAACTTGCTAATACCACAGGTTCCTCACCTGTGCACAGAAATCTTTTCTTCCAGGAGGTTTGCTTAGCAAAGTAAATTTTCACCATCTCAAAGGTAGCCATGGCCCTAGCAGTTTCCAAAAGTTGCTCCCAATATTAGAATGCTTCATGAAAGGCATGGATCTGGCCATCAAAGAGGAAAACAGGAGCTGGTGGCCAGAAAGTTCAAGATTCTAACATCGGTCGGAACCCCGAGAGCTCGCCAACAAACAGCACAAGGCAGTGTGGAGCAACACGCTGTTTTAATGAGCGCCTGGGTGCAGATGGGCTGAGGCCTAAAATGGTGTCAGCCCCAAATGAGGATGGGGCAGAGGTTTTATAGTCTCCTGTAAACAGGAAGCATCCCAGTCTGATGTAACTGCTCTGTGGTACCCCCACGGCCTCTCTCTCCGTCTTCAAGGGGTACGTATCTTCCGGCCAGCTCTCTTCCTGCTTCTGCTATCTTGCTGACGCACACTGCTGGCGCAGGTGACCTTGTGCCTTGGCACTGGACCTGAGAAAGGAGGAGTTATTCATTCCCCCAAGCTTTCAGGACCTGGGGAAAGTCTTTCATTCCTGTCTATTTGGTTATAGAAAAAGGGAAAAGGGATGCCTTTTTAAATAACTACTTCAGGCATGACATAGAGGGTGGTGTGGGCACCTCGGAGAAAAGAAAAACTTAATTTTGAGGTATTTTTGAGAGATGGGTTGGTATCCGTTGTGTCGTTGTAGCAGGATTGTCTGGCGGTTGACTGTAGTTTCAATAAGACTTTTAATGGCTTTTATTATCAGTGGGATAATACAGGGGAGAAACAGGAGGAACCCAATGATGAAGATTACTGCCCCTACCAGCGTTTTAAATCCTCCTAAATGAGAGAAACACCTTCCTAGGTTTGTCGGTTCCCATTCCTTCCAGGTTTGGACTGGTACATGGGTTACTTTTCTGATGTTTGAAGTGATTTCTAGAACTGCTTTTCTGTTACCGTCTATGTTAAGACAGCAATTGGAGATATTAAACTTACCACAGACCCCACCTTCTTCTGCTAATAAGTAGTCTAGTGCCAGCCTGTTTTGATAAATTGCCGTGCACATTTGGTTTTGTTGTTGCGTGAGCATTTCCAGGGCTGAGGTGGTTTGGTTAGTGTTTATCTCTAGAACAGCCTGTAGTCTAATTACTCTATTTAGCATATATATGGGAGTGCAATAACCATCCTCAGCCCAAGTGGCAGGACCGTAATATTTGATGATCCATTGTGGAGGCCCCTCATTCTCTTGCCATCTTTGGTTTCGACCTACCTTTAAGGATCATTTTTCTTTGTTTAGTTATCATACACAGGGACTCTGAGGGTGTTGCCTGCCTGCTTTGGAAATAAAAAGAATCCAGTTTTAATTGTTCCTAGGAAGAAAGTACCTTGCCAGCGATAAGGTGGCCACAAGTAAGCCTGGGTTCCACATATCCAAAGGAATCCATCAGGGGCAATCCACTGTAGGCTGGTGTTCATAAGATTGTCCCATAGTGCACTTAGGCGGGGTATGTGGCATAAGGGTTAGTGGTGTTTGTACAGTTCCAGGCCCTTTTTGACGAGACACGATTGAGGTAGCTTAAGTTAGGAGACCAGGCTCCGTGGGGTAACCTTGGCCACCACTCTGCTGTGGAGGTGTTGACTGTTAGGGTTTGGTGACAGGGACTTTCACCTATGGTGCAATGGGTTTTATTAGTCCACTTGCAGTATGCACACCATCCCTCTTACTGGGTTGGTAAGTGTCCAGGACTGCGGGTGTTCCTGAGGACTGAAAGTGAGGCTGGAGTCTTGGGATGCTAGTAAGTAGGGGAGAATGTCTATCCCATACCACGGCCACTGTTCACTCATACGAGCTCCCCCACATACCCAGCAATTGCACGCATTCATGGTAAGCACGATGCATTCTCCCAGATCTACAAACAGGTTTTTTTCCTGGCTTGGGAAGGGATACGCCTGCTTGTAGTTTTGTATAAAGGGGTGGAAATACCATGGGTTATTTTGGAGGGGAGTTGTTGGCTTTGGCCTTTGCTTTGGCTGTAAGCTGTTCTCTGTTTATGTCCTCTGGCACTTGAGTGTTTACTCCCCATTGTCCAATTTTGGTGAAGCAAAGCCACTCACTGCTTACCTTTTGGACATATAGCCCCATTACAACTGCCAGATACTCTACTCCTAGATTTTTTACTTTATAATAACTTTTCCCTGATTCAACACATTCCTCGACTAAGGTTCCATAACAGGATTTTTCTATATGATTATGGTAAGTAAAGGACTGTTGCATTTTTCCTCCATAGTGGAAAGACTGATAACGCTCACAGCAGCTTGGAGGGGCTGCTGTGGACAGCAGGGTGGCTACTGACAGGATTAGGATTGTGGTGAGGGATATTCTTCTATTAAGATCTTTGGTTGGAAGTGAGACACAACAAGTGGTTGGGTAGATAGAGGCCATCTCTGGAAGAAGGTGATTAGTCTTCCTCATGTTTAGGCTTTCTAGGGGGTTTTTGGTTTTAAGAAAAATTTTGGGGTTAATTTAAGCTTGGTAGGAGAAACTGGCCTGGAGGACCACTTAGCTGTTAATGTTTTAGAGGAAGAAGTAGCCTTGGGGGTGAGCTTGACCCTGGTGCAATGGATCCAGTGGGGGAGTCCTTGGACTCTCATTGCAGTTGGTGTACTGAGTACCACAGTGTAGGGGCCTGTCCACTTCAGTTGTAGCTTTTTGCGAGCATCAGGTTGGCAGATAAACATGTCTATGCCTGCAAGACAGTTATGTTGAGAGGACAAGGAGGTGTCGACAGGGAGAGGCATGGTCTCATTTGCTGCTTCACGAATGAAAATCCAGTGTCTGGATTAAGGAGAGAAGGTAATTACCGAGTGACTCAGAGTCTGGGAAGGGTGGAGGCTCCAAGACGAAAGTTCAGCCATCCATGATTTCAAAGGGACTATAAAAAGAGGGTGACTTTGGTGTTACGTGGAGTCTCATGAGGGTGAAAGAGAGGTTTTTTGTCCATGACTGGTGGGTTTCTAGAGCCGGCTTGGTGAGTTGGGCTTTAAGGACAGAGTTAACTTTTTCAACTTTGCCTGAAGATTGAGGCCTGTAGGGTGTGTGGAGAACCCATTTTACGCCTAAGGATGTAGAGATGCCTTGGGTAATTTGACTGATGAAGGTGGGCCTGTTATTGGACTGGATGGATGTTGGGAGTCTGAAACGGGGAATTATATGCATGATGAGAGTTTGTGTGTGATGATATTTGCACCTTCTGAAGTTGTTGGGAATGTTTCTACTCACTCAGAGAAAGCACAGAAAAAGACTAGAAGATAGAAGAACCATTTTTTGGGCGGCATGTGAGTGAAGTCAACTTGCCAATCTTGCCCGGGTACCTGGCCCCGGGCTTGTTATTGAGTTCTAGTTTTATTCCATTGTGGTCAGAGAAGAAAGTTGATATAATTTCAAATTTATTTATTTATTTATTTATATGTTTGTTTTATAGTAACAGGGTTTCATTCTATCACCCAGGTTGGCTGGAGTACAGTGATGCAATCATAGTTCACTGCAGCCTTGAACTCCTGGGCTCAAGTGATCCTCCTACCTCAGCCTCCGGAGTAACTGGGACCATATGAATGTGCCATCAGTCCCAGCTATTTTTTTTTTTTGCTTTTGGTAGAGACAGGATCTTACTATTTTGCCTAGGCTGGTCTTGAACTCCTGGGCTCAAGCAATCCTTCTGCATTGGCCTCCCAAAGTGATGGGATTACAGGCCTGAAGCACTGCACCTGGCCTTTAAAATTTTTTTTAGAATCTTATTGATAGTTGAGGACATACTCCTGCCATTATTAATCATTTTCTGGTTGTCTTGTATATCTTCTGTTCTTTATTTCCTCCCTTATTATTTATTTTTGTGGTTGGGTGGTTTTATGTAGAGATAAGGTTCGATTTCCCTTTTTCCTTTGTGTATCGGCCCTACCAATGAGTTTCATAGTTTTACGTATTTTCATTATGGTGATTAGGGTCTTTTCACCTCTAGAGGTATGACTCTCTTGAGCATTTTTGTAAACCTGGTCTAGCGGTGATGAATTCCCTTAATTTTTGCTTGCCTGTGAAAGATTTTATTTCTTCTTCATTTCCAAAATATATATTTGCTGGGTATAATATTTTTGAGCGGTCATTTTTTCTTTCAGTACTTTGAATATTATCACCCCTTTTTCTCCTGACCTGTACAATTTCTGCTAAGAAATCCACAGTTAGTCTAATGGGGATTCTCTTATATGTCATTTAATGCTTTTCTCTTGCTGTTTTTAGAATTATTTCTTTGCCTTTGCCTTTTGACAATTTGACTATAATATGCCTCAGAGAGGCATATCAACCTGTTTGTGATTCTTTGAGCTTTCTGAATCAGGATAACAGCCTGTCTCCCAACACTTGGGAAGTTTTCAGGTATTATTTTATTAAATATGCTTTTCTTTTTTAGATGGAGTTTTACTCTGTTGACCAGGCAAGTGCAGTAGCATGATCTCAGCTCATTGCAACCTCTACTTCCCAGGTTCAAGTGATTCTCCTGCCTCAGCCTCCCAAGTAGCTGGGATTACAGGTGCCCACCATCATGCCAGGTTAATTTTTGTATTTTTAATAGGGACAGGGTTTCACTGTGTTGGCCAGGCTTGTCTCAAACTCCTGACCTCAAGAAATCTGCCTGCCTCGGCCTCCCGAAGTGATGGGATTACAGGCATGAGCCACCGCACCTGGACTTATTTAATTAAATAAGTTTTTTATATCATTTCCTTTATACTCTCCTTCTGTAATGCCATAATCCAAATATTTGTTTGCTTAATGGTGCTTCATAACTCCTGTATGCCTCCTTTATTCTTTTTTTCTTTTTTTGTTCATTTGCTTGTTTTACTTCAAATGACCTATCTTTAAGTTCAGAAATTCTTTCTTCTGCTTGGTCTCATCTATCATTGAAGCTCTCAGTTGTATTTTTATTTTATTCATTGAATTCTTTAGCTCTAGGATTTCTGTTTGGTTCTTTTCATTGTTGAATTTCTTATTCAAATCATGAATTGTTTTCCTAATTTTATTGAGTTTTCTATCTTTATTCTCTTTTATTTCATTGAGTTTCTTTAAGATTATTATTTTGAATTCTTTTCCTGGCATTTTGTGTATTTCCTTATTATTACAGTCTGTTACTAGAGAATTACTGTGTTCCTTTGGAAGCATTATGTTTCTTTGCTTCTTCTTGCTTAATGTGTCCCTACACTGATTTCTACACATCTGGTGGAACAGTCACCCCTTCCAATTTCATGGAGTAGGTTTTATAGGGAAAGACTTATTCTCGTAGATCGGTCTTGGGGAGTAGGTTCAGAGCAGTGTGTTGGCTGTGTTTCTAGGTGGATGCAGTAGTGTAGCATCTGCATAGTTTCTTCAACTGTAATCTTTCCTTGCAATGTTTGTGAGTATCTCAGTGTCCTAGGATGAGAGATTTTGTGGCAGTGGCAGTGCAGCTTTGCCATGGTGGGCTTGCCAGGCCTTTCTCATGTCTGAGTGCATGTGTGGCCACATTGGGTTGGCCAACTTCGGGTCTGGCTCACTGTGATTTCATGCCATGGGGCTGTTTCTCAAGCCCGAGGGGGCAGGTGTGTGGCTGCTTTGATGGCCCGCCTGCTTCCCTTCTAAGGATTGCCTATGGGGCTATCTCCCAGGCCCAAAATATGAGTGCATGGCTGCTTAGCTGCTTGGAAGTGTGTTTGCCAGGGCAATCCACAGGGCCATTTCTCAGGTATGAGATGCAGCCACACACCTTCTTGGCTGTCCTGGGTGCATGTCTGCTGGGGGTGGCCAACAGAGCTGTTTCTCAAGTGTTGATTGCACATGCAGGTCCTTTGGGCAGGTCAGCAGCATGTTCATGGTAGGGGTGTGGTCCCATGCTGCTACTGTGTCTTAGGCCCTGGGCATGGGCACACAGCTGCTCTGTGGGCCCAGTGGCATGTCAGCTGTTAGGTGGATCAAGGACCCCTCTCACTTTGGAGAGGGTGTGCAGCAGTTTAGCTGGCTTAAGTGTAGGCTCTCCTTAGACAAGACTTCCAGAATCTTCCTCCAGCTCTAAAACCAGAGAGTGTGTAGGTTGGTTTCACTGCTGTGCAGGACCGGAGTCACAGGCAATCCTGGGCCCAGACTCCATGCAGCTGGAGTTGTGGGATTCGGCCACCTGTGTGGGCTTCACACAGCTACTCAGTCAGCTTCTCGTTTCTCCAAGCCCTGGTTGTGAATGTGAGGCAAGCCAAGGGTGTGTTCATGGAGGAAGTAGGTGCTATAGGCCTGTTTTCCAGGCTCTGTACATCTGCATATGGCCACTCTGCTAGCCTAGGGGTAGGCATGTCAGTTGTTTGATGGGCTGGGACCTCTCCTGCTTGAGGGAGGACACATAGCCATTTGGCTGGCTTAAAGGAAGGTTCACCCTGGGTGAAACTGCCAGACTGTTCCTTCAGCTGTATTGCAGATGACAGGGGTTGGTTTCACTGTGGTGCAGGACCAGAGTCACAGCCAATCCTGGGCCCAGTCTTTGTGCAGTTGGCCCACATGTGGGCTTGGTGGAATGAAGATGGAGCCCCAGTGCTGGAGAAGTGCAATGGCTATGGCCCCCAGAGCAAGGCACAGTCCAGAGATGGCTCTGATCTCAAGATGGTGCCATGCTGCAGCAGCTTGGCTCACTACGGGAAAGGTGTGTACACACCCTGTTCTCCTAATCCAGAGTGATACAGCTATATGGATTCCCAGAAGCTCTTCAAACTGGGCACAGGGCTTGCAAGGACTGTGGGATTATTTTATAATGAGGACTTGGGGTCATTTACAGTGGCAATGGAGACTGGTGGGGTTCTTTTAACTTTTCCCTACAAGGGGACTTCCCTCCTGTCTCTGGGCTGATGCAATTGTGGCAGGCAAGACGGGGCTACAGATGCCATGTGCCTCCATGGTACTCTCTTGGGCTTCCAATCACTACAAATTCCCCTCTACTGCCCCACTGCACCTTAATGCTCTCTTTTCATAATTCCAGTTAAATATTAGCGGCTTATTCATTCCCTTGGTCCTGTCTTGTGGCAGGGATAAGAACTAGGCATTTCTAATCAACCTTCTTCCTGACGTCACTCATTCCAAAATTCTTAGTGTGAGTCACAGTTTAAAAATTTGAAAGCTACTGGTAGTGGTTGAGAGTTTGAGTGCTATAGTCAAATTCCTAGGTTTAAATATTGACCCTAACATTTACTTAATGTGAGATCTTAGCAATTGTTTTCACTTCTCTGCATCTCAGTTTCTTCACATGTAAGATGGATTGATAATGGTATCCGTGAAAGGGGTGGTTATGAAAATTAAATGATTTAATGTACATAAAGCTCATAGAATAGTGCTGGCCATATACAAAGCTCAATAGATATATAAGCAGCAGCAGCAGCACCTTCATATAACATATGCCAAGTGCTGAACCATAATCCAGTGTCTGAACCATAATAAAGACTCAGTAGTGGTTTGTCATTGTGGAAGAGACTTCTAGTGCTCACCATACCCATTCACTTCTGTTTTCTGGCACACAGGAGGATGACACTTCCCCATCCCATTGAAGATAGGCCTGACTGGGCTCTACCACCAGATCTGGTCAAAGGATTATAGGTAGAAGTGATGTGTGCCACTTCCAGGCCTGAGCAATGGATTGCTCATTTGAGACTCAGGTTCTCTTTTGCCTTCCTAAGCCAAACCCTGAAGCCTTAAGTTGGGACAGCAGGGAAACAATGTGGTAGGACCTCCATAGCTTGAGTCCTTGAGTGACAATGTGAACAGAGCCTACTGCCACCCTCAGCTCCACCAGCTTGTGTTGGACATGTAGCATGTAACCTTTGTTTGTTTATAGCAGTTTTATTGAGGCATAATTTACATACCATATGATTTACCTTTTTAAATAAACATTTGGGTGGTTTTTTGTATATTCAAACTTGTACCAGATCTCGCAGGGCCTTGAATGCCAGGCTCAGGAGTTTAAGTTTTATCCTGTGTGAATTTGACAGTTCATAAGAAGTTGTCTTTTAATTTAAAACGTGTTCAGATTATTAAGGAAATAATCTGACAAAGAGTATTCCCCATTTGCTTCTGGCTTCTTCCTAATTTTTCCCAAATGTTATGAGTTGTATTTTCCTTCTTAGCATCATGTCATAGTTACATGACTTTGTTTTCCACTTTCACTTTAACATTACCTCATATATATTTTTCTCTGTGTCTTTATCATCTTTACTTTTGATGGCTACACCTTATCTCTTGCTATTGTTGGATATTTATAGTTTTATTTTACGTATACAGCATTTTAAAAATACATACACATATGTGTATACCTGTGTGCAGGCCTAGGACTAAGGGGAGGCAGGAGCCAAGGACATAAATGTAAGGAAGCTCCTACCTTCTGGCATGAAAATTTGCACCTGTGTACCTCATTTGCCTTACCTTGGTCCCGGCCCAGCCCTATACCTGTGTGTGTGTGTGTGTGTGTGTGTGTGTGTGTGTTTTCCTTTTAAATTATTTCCTTGGGAAATAATTCCCATGATGGGAGATTACTGGTTCAGAGCATGTTAAGATTCCAATTACTAGAGTGTTTCTCAGGAGGATTCCATTGAAGATTTTTTTTCCCTTTTTCAAACTAAATTTTGATATATATACTTATCAAAAGATGGGAGATCAAAAATCTTGAGATGTGTACATTTTACAAAGATTACAGAGGCAATGGGGGATGTTAGGGGGCCATTACAATAGCATGTCTCAACTAGAGTGCTATTGTTGCTATAGAAATTCCACTGATACAACTTTTCACATTTGCATGGCCCAGCCAAAATATTCTGGGTTTATTTATTTATTTTAGAGATATGTTGCTATGTTGTCCAGGCTGGTCTCTAACTCCTGGGCTCAAGCAATCATCCCACCTCAGCCTCCTGAGAAGCTGAGACTATAGGTATCACTCTAACTTTAGACACAGTTATACCTTCATGCAATCAAGCTGTATACTCAATTATTATCAAAACAGCAACAAAGCCTCTGATATTGAGTCCATGTCCCTAACAGATGACCCTTCTGTGTGTACCAACCTGGCCACTCAAGGTGTATCATTTTCACAAGAGATTAGCTCTTTGGATTTGGACTCAGGAGTTTCAACTGGCAGAGCAACCTCCAAGTCAAGAGAACTCTCATGGAAGAAGGAACTTGGCTGTTTTACACAAAGCAAGTTCCCAGTTTTAGGCTCAAGTTCAAATTCTGTCAGTTGGGGACAAATGAATTTGCCCAGTAGCAACAATTTTTATAGAAGTTACATGGAAAAATATCTGGGCTAGTCTGTTCCGTAAAAATTTTTCCAGGAGGGAGCACTTTTAAAGAAAGCACTAAATGGAAAATCACCAGCATGGAGTTTAGAGAGGCCTAGTGCTTGAGTCATTACCAGGCAGATGGAGTTCCCAAACTTGCATAATTAGGGGAAAGATTGGAGGGTGATGGAGCAGAAAGAGCAGTTGGGGTGAGGTAGAGTATCATGAAGAGAGGTTGTTGGAAAGAAACCAAAATTGTCTTCAAGGATCTTCAAGTGACTTTTCTGAGGCTATCTTGGAAAAATGTGTTTTTCTACCTGCCAATTAGGGCTAATCAATTTATTATTTTGTACCTTCTAATTTGAAATATTGGAAGCTACAATATTAGAGTTAACTTTTTCTTCTATGGGTTTCTGTCAGTTCATTTTTCTTCTTCTAGAGAGTTTTGCTAAGTTACTGTACTGGAAGTTACTGCTTTGATAGAGTCTCAGTTTCCAAAGACTGATGAAATTTGTTTTACTGACTCTGAATGGAGAGTCTTTCCAAATTCTTCTGAGTGTTCTGGATCAAGCTCATCAAGGCTTTCTAACCTCAAGAGCATCAAAGGATGCTGGCTTTTGGTGGAAGGCTTGCTGAACCACACCTAGTATGCACAGACACAGCTAACACCTGTTAGCTGTGTTAGAATGGGGTGCAAAAAGAGCTCTAGAAGGCTACAAAAAGGCTGGGCAAACCTGTATTTTGTGAAGGTGCTTTGCAAAAAGATTGCAAGCCATTTTTCTGGCATGCACCTTTGTCTAAGAACAAAGTACGGTAAACTATATGTGTAGTCAGTATGATTCACATAGATTAAGGACAAGGTATTCGTCAAATTCCCAAAGAGCATCAAACTGGGGTTGGACAATAGACAAAGGCATTCTTCTGGGCTCTTATAGAAACCAAAACTTATTTCCAGTCTATGTATTGATGGGATGCCTGTTATTTTCGCTAAAGCATTCGCTTTCGCACGAAATACAGCAGCTGAAGAACTCTTTTCTGCCACGCGGGACGGGGGCTAGCGATGGGGGCGGAAAGAATTCGGTGCCACTAGGACCTGGCGGAAAAAGCATCCCTGGCGGAAGAGGCATCCCCGCCGACCCCTGGAGTAGGCGGCCGCGGAACCTCCGACGCAACCAATCAGAAGGGTCCTTCGCGCAGCGGCGCGCCAACCGCAGGCGCCCTTTCTGCCGGCCTCACGGGCTATTTAAAGATACGGGCCGCGGCCACGACCGCACCGTTCTGGGCGGGGGTCTGGGGAGCGCAGCAGCCATGGCTAGCCACCTCGTGCTCAACAACGGCGCCAAGATGCCTATCCTGGGGCTGGGCACCTGGAAGGTAGGTGGTTGGGGGGCGCGGGCCCTGGGCTCGCCTCATACTCTCCGCGCGGCCTGTGTCGGGGAGGGACCCGGAGTGACCCTGAGAAACCCGCACGGCGGACGCCCGGGTTGCTGGGTGCCTCGCGCCGGCTTGCAGGGTCTCCAACGGGCTGGGGTCGGCCCTACGGAGACCCGGGCTTTGGCTCCCGGGGCTGGCCCTGGGCGTCAGGGGAGACATCCTGCGAGTGGGGTTTGGGAGCAGCTCACGGGAGCCCTGGCCCCACCGCGGGCAACCCTTGATGGGCGGCCCCCCAGTCCGCATTTGGTGTCCGAGCGGGCGCCGCAAGCGGCACAACGCGAAAGGGAGGCAGGGAAAGTGGGCTTAGCAGACCGGTGGACCTCCGGCGCAGAACAGGGACGTGGAGCCGTCGGCGAGGTGTGGGGGCGCGGCCCCAGCCTCCTTCCCCTCGCGGCACCTGTGGCCCCGTTGCCTTACTTGCAAATAGTTTGTCTCAGTCGTTTCCGTTCTTGCCCTCCCTCAGGAATAAGCATCTTAAGCGCGTAGAGGGCAGAGAATTAAATTAGGTGGCGCGAGTTTGCCCGGACCCAGCTGCTAACAAGGCTCAGTGCGGAGCTCCTCGGCCAGGCGCCGCCTCGGGATGCCCTGGGCCTGGAGCTCGGGACAAAATCTGGGCACCCCATAGCCAGTTGATAATTCAGCAGGCGCCAAGCTTAGCATTTTGCCTGGAAAACCTCAACGCCACACAGCGTCCCGGAGAAGTGCCTGGCCGGATGAAAATGACAATAGGACATGAAACACCATAGGATATGAAACAGATGATAATATGATATGAAAAACTAAAAATAATAGCCTAATTATCTGAAAATTGAGCAATAAATGTGGTGGTATGGGAGCTGAGGCAAAAGCCAGTATTTTTAAGAACTAAGTATCGTATATTATATTCCACAGCCATAACCTGGGTTTCTCTCTGTTTCTGTTTTCGTTGTTTGTTTGTAACAGGGTCTCGTTGCCCGAGCTGGGGTGCAGTGGCACAATCATGGTTCATTGCAGCCTAGAACTCCTGGGCTCAAGTGATCCTCCTGCCTCAGCCCTGCGGGTAGCTGGGACTACCGGTGCTCACCTCTACACCTGGCTAATGTTTTTTCTCCCCTCCCCCCCAGACACAGTCTCCCCTTGTTGCTTAGAGTGATCTCCAATTCCTGGGCTCAAAGCACTCCTCCCACCTCCCCTCCCAAATACAGGTGTAAACCATCTGGCACGCCCACGTCCCAGGTTTTTCTCTTAAAATTTAATATGGGCCTGGGCGCTGGATATTTACACACAGCCAAGGGAAGAAAACAACAGAAAGGACTGAGTGAACTGGGAGATGTTTGAAATAGGACAGAAGAGTTGACATGTACCCTAAAACCTGCTGTTGAAAATTAGTAAATATGAGGTGAGTAAGAAAAAGGTCATTTGCATCAGGGAGAGTGTTTCTTGGCCAGAATGATCAGGGTACATAATTTGTTGCCTCCAAAAAGTCCAGTGGTGTCTCTGAGGGTGTAATTGAATTACAAACATGACACCAAGCTAATTTCCATCTGTTGCAGGTTATGCTCTTGGAATGGATGCAGAAGGATGCTTTCTTGGCAATTGCAAATACTTTCTAAGCATGATGCAGCACACAGATATATACATGTATCTGGAATAAAAATTACTTGACAGTACTTAACCTATGTGGGCAGCATTTCAATATTTTTATTATATTCCATTTTTCCAAAAATTATTGTCGTAACTCTAGAAGCTAGTTTTGTGACCCATCATTTGAAAATCACTACTCTAGGGTAAATAAGGAGAAAAAGTTTATTTTTTTTGAGACAGGGGCTCACTGTCATCCAGGCTGGAGTGCAGTGGCATGATCATGGTTCACTGTAGCCTTAACCTCTTGGGCTCAAGCGGTCCTCATACCTCAGCCTCCCAAGTAGCTGGGACCACAGGCGCGTGCCACCACACTCGGGTAGTTTGTTTTTAATTTTTTATAGAGACAGGTCTCCCTATGTTGTCCAGGCAGAGGAGTAAAAGTTTATGGAAGAGGGTTTCAGATCATTCACTTGAGCACTCCACGCCCCAAAAAGCTGTGTATTTGTTTAAGATAGCATCACATCATAACATCTGTACATTTAGGTTATGCATTCCAGTAGACAGTTCATTGAGAACTTGGATAATGTCTGCTTCATTCATTATTATGTCTAGCACTTCTCACAGTGCCTGGCAAATATAGTAGTAGGTATCCAAAAGTTATGTGTTGAATTCATGTGAAGAAGTAAAACGACTTTAGAGATAGCTGTATGGTGAAAGCGCCCACTTGTATTTCTGTGGATGAGGAGATCAGGTTGGTGTAGAATTGTATGGTGGGCGCAGCGGGGAATCGTGGGTCAAATTAATGGTATAAGGATGGACTTGGAGTCAACTTCCTTTTTTTCTTTTTTAATGACTTAAAACCTTTCCCTTGGGCCGGGCACAGTGGCTCATGCCTTTAACCCCAGCACTTTGGGAGGCAGAGGCGGGCAGATCATGAGGTCAGGAGATCGAGACCATCCTGGCTAACACAGTGAAACCCTGTCTCTACTAAAAATACAAAAAATTAGCCCGGCATGGTGGCACGCACCTGTAGTCCCAGCTACTCTGGAGGCTGAGGCAGGAGAATTGCTTGAACCGCAGAGGTGGAGGTTGCAGTGAGCTGAGATCCCGCCACTGTACTCCAGCCTGGGCAATGGAGCAAGACTCCATCTAAAAAAACAACAAAACAAAACAGAAAAACCTTTCCCTTGTGTGTGTGTATGTATTCTTTCACAGATGCTTGACAAAAGGTGATCTTTTGCCTGTCTTTGTGACAGCTGGAGAAGGCCCTGCAGGCAGGTGCAGTTCCTTATTTTCCTGGGTCTTTCCATGCCGTAGCGGCTGTGTTGTACCTTTCAGACCCTCAGCAGGATTCTGGTAGTCTCTACTCTTGAAGGTCCTCAGATTCCATTCTCGCCTCAGGTGGAGGTTTCAGGCAGGTGGAGAGACCATCTCTGCCCCAGACCCATGTGGCTTGGACAGGGTTTCTTTCTGGCAGGCTTGCCTTCTACAATGGATAGTAAACAAGGCCACTGGCCAGGCACGGTGGCTTACACCTGTAATCCCAGCACTTTGGAAGGCCAGGGTGGGTGGATCACCTGAGGTCAGGAGTTTGAGACCAGCTGACCAACATGGTGAAACCCCATCTCTACTAAAAATACAAAAATTAGTGTGGCATGATGGCGGGTGCCTGTAATCCCAGCTACTTAGGAGGCTGAGGCAGGAGAATCACCTGAATCCAGAAGGCGGAGGTTGCAATGATCTGAGATGGCACCACTGCACTCCAGTCTAAGTGACGAGCAAAAAAAAAAAACTCCGTCTCAGAAACAAATAACAACAACAACAAAAAACCATCATAGCATTGTAAAGCCAGGAAGCTTTTAAAACAGAGATGGTGTCTGGTGCCAGCCAGTGTCTTGTTACTGATAGTTTTTAATCTAGTTGAAAAATTGTTGGAGGTAAATAGTCATTGTAAGTCTTTTATGTATGCTCGCAGGATACTCCTAGGGCTGAAGGTACAAGTATGTTTCTCCATATTTTACCATGATCACTACCTCCCTCCCACCTAGGACCCATGTTGCCCCAAAATAAAATTGTAATATCACAGATAATATTGTACTTCTGCTTCTGGCCAGTAGCCTTCTAGAGGGTCACAAGCCATTCTATAAGCTGAGGGGGTTTTTTTGCCCCAAAGAACTAATTTTTGTCTCTTTGGGGCAATAGCAACCACTTTAAGAATGGGTGAGGTAAAAGAAAATGTGCCAAGAAAGACTTGCTCCACCTTCCCCAAGTGGGGTAAGCTCATGATGGCCCAAGATCCTTGGATGGGGTGAGGGTTGAGGCGCTGTGGGCATGGAAGTAACACAGGAGCCAGATTTACTGTTCACTTCCCTGGTGTCTCTAAAGCCCCCATCTCCTCCTCTTCAAGACCAAAGATATTTAAATAAGCCCTGCCCCTACAGGGTCAGTCCTGGTCCATCCACATCTCAACTAGTTAGAAATAGCAGTGTCTTAGAATTTGGGACAAATTGATGAAAATAGAACAGGAGGAAGTTAATCTCTGTTGCCGAACCTGATTCTGAGTGATGGTTTCCTGTTCCTTGCTCCAGGATTATCAGCACACCATTCTCATGCTTCCTACTAAGGTCGGTTTCTTTACCCAAAGTGAAGTTTCCTTTGCCCCATCCCCCTACCCTTTCATTTCAGTAGTAACACCTGCTAACTAGAGAACATTTCAAAAACGTACAACAAAGAAGAGTTCCCTCTTCCCAGAGATCCCGTGGTTAATATTGCAAAATATCCAATCTCTGAGATACTTTGGTTTTACCATAAACACGGTCCTGTGACGGTCTTCCTGTTTGGCACTGTGGCTTGCTTTTTGACTTGCAGAGGGAAAAGAGGGAGGAGTATCTTGAAGTAACTATCAAAGACCTGTAAGCAAAAGGGAAGAGGACTAGGTTTTAAAAGGAGTGTTGTGTGTATCTGTGTAGGAGAGAGACACTGATTTTAGTTATCAGTGTCTCAGAGTTGGTATTAGCCGACTGGTGTTATCAAAGGAGGAAGTAGGACCCCTGTCTTGAAGAGGTGGTGGAGGACGCAAGGGCAGAGGCTTCTCACTGCCATCACTTGGTGCTATCAGCCCAGAGCATTGCAAAGTCACTGCCCAACGTAGAGCTTTGCAGAGCCAGAAGTTCCAGGAGGAATGGGCATGCATGGCTTTGCCCATTAAGGGCACACAGATTAGTGGCAGGATCGGGTTAGAAACATGTAGGATTTGTATGATTGAGTTGCAACTGGAGTGTTTCATATGCTGCATTTCTACAGCTCTTCATCAGTAATGGCTGTGCCTGGATGCCACCCAGCATGTTTTCAGTTTACTTTCTTTTTAGAAGTCAATCTGGACCCTTCCCTCTGTTTGCATTTTCTCTTCTTTGACATGGAATGGGGAGATGTTGTCATCCTGTGTTGGCATTCCCAAGTTTAGTGAACGGTTTCTCACCATAGCTTAAGTTGGCTGCTTCATTTGTCCTAAGGCAAATTAGTTTCTCTCAGGGAAGGGCTCTATATTGAGATCATTAACATTGAATGTGGTTGTGGATCCTCCTACATTTTCATTGCAAAGGTGACTTTTTCTCTGAGCACTTTGGTCAGCCTCACAGCATACATGTCTCAGTGAATGGCACATATCCAAGGAGCGATAGGCAGCAGCTTCCTCGTGACCTCTTGCAGTCATTGTGTCCTTTACTTTCTAGAAAAACATCTCACAACTTTCTTTTTCATTTTGTGCCAACTGTTTGACAACCTTGATTATCCTAGTCTGTGCTCTATGGATTCCAAAGAACTGAAAAACCACTTTAATCTTAAGCAGGAAAAAAAAAAAATGTGTGTTTGGGGTGGGAATTGATTGACTTCCCAAACGACAGCTGCTGACGTTAGGTGTCTGAGATTCAGGGTTCTAAATGTTGTCACCAGGATTCAGCCTCCCTCTGCTTCCCTCCAGCAGCTCCAGGCTGACATTCTCCCAGCTCAGTGACCCCAGCAGAACCAGGGCTGGTCTTAGTGGTTCCAATTCAAGTGCAAAGATTGAGTCTCATGGCCTGGGTTGAATCGGGTTCCTGCCCCCGCACCAGTTGTGTGGCAGGCTAGGGCGTGGCTAGGGCGAGCCTGCGGAGTATGCCCTCCCCTCTGTCCCAGGCTTCGAGGGATCGGGCAGGCACAGTATATATAGTACATGCTGCAGCAGCTCCTCAGAGAAAAATCAATCAAGGCACCATCAAGCCTGGAGAAAGTTCAGTGTGTCCTGGGCAGTTTCCTGCCTGGGCCCCAATTGTTCTCTCTGGGGTAGGGATGTCCTCTGCTCTCCCTGCTCTCATCAGTGGTGACTGTGCCCAGACACCACTCAGAGCCTGCGGTAAGGCATTCTTTCCGGAAATTGAGATTCTCTGTTCCTTCAACCGTGCAGAGTGGGGAAGGCTGCAAGAGCAGCTTCTGAGGTCCTCTAAAGGTCTCCTCTTAACCCACACCTTCGATGAGCAACCCTACCCTGCCTCGCTGGCCCCTCTGAGGTGGAGAGTGAGCTCCTTGCTAACAGGCTCTGGTAATGGGCTTGTTCACTTGGGTGCCTTTCTTCCCCAACGCCTGTTGAAAATAGCTGATGTCAAAACACAGATGTCTGCAGCTGCTATGGCCCTGGGAGGGTTTTCTCTTCATTTGTTTCTACCCCAGCTCTTCAAAGGAATGCACTCTTCATTCAACAGCCCACTGCGCACGTTTATTGTTCAGCTCTGTAATCATAGCAGGATAGTGAAAGTTGGGGGGTACTTGTCCATGCAGTCTGTCTGGGTGCCAGTGAAGCACGATGCCACGTAGGCACTTCCTCCTCTTCCAGTAGCCAGGCTCCCCACAGCTGTTCTGGTCACTCAGATGGTCAGGTGGCTTGGCCATGGACACCCATTCAGTCATTTTGCCAGGTTTACCACTAACCATTTGGTGATCTTCCATCATCCACATTCCCCCTGGTTTCCCTTTAACTCATTTCTGTCTGCTAATATCTCTGAGGTGCCCTCTCCCCTGTCTCTATACCTCTTGAAGCAGATCCTCATACAGTGAGAATTGACACATGGGCCTTTGAATCAACATCAGTGATGTTCTTGACCTCATGATAATCTCCCAGAACTGCTTGAAAACAAGCAATTGCTGGTATCAGAAGCCATGCATGAAAAGAGAGCATAAGGGGCAGGCATTCGCTGGCTGAACTGGGGGGCCAAGTGGGAATTGGGGTCCGTAGGACAGCTTTTTTTGAAATATTTTCAGATATTTGGAGGAAATGGTTTCCCTTACTATCTCAGCATTGAGAGTGTGGGGAAATGTTTTTAATACAGTGGTTTGCAAATCAGTGGATGTGAAGAAGCAAGAAAATGAGATGACTTCAGCATATCTTTTAAAAGTGATCTGACCTGCGCTTCAGTGGCTGTCAGATTCTCCTACAGGGCAATCCTGTGTGGCCTTTCACCTCCATCCCCCACGTCTGAGGCTGGTAGTCCAGAATGCTGCGGAAGTGACCTGGTCTGTCTTCGCTGAACAAAGCGGCAGGCTGGTCAGCAGGGATCGGCGGCCGCCACTGCCCCTCCTCCTTGCTGGGCAAACTGCATTCTGCAGGGCTCATGTACTTTCTCCTTTCAGTCCCCTCCAGGGCAGGTGACTGAGGCCGTGAAGGTGGCCATTGACGTCGGGTACCGCCACATCGACTGTGCCCATGTGTACCAGAATGAGAATGAGGTGGGGGTGGCCATTCAGGAGAAGCTCAGGGAGCAGGTGGTGAAGCGTGAGGAGCTCTTCATCGTCAGCAAGGTATTGTTCCACGGTGGGGCTGGAAGGGACTCTCGGTCCCATTGTCTGTTGGTGCATCAGCCCAAAGCCAAGTCCACACTCAATACAGCTACACTTTTCACTGACGGGCGATTCTTCCAGGGGAAACGTGTCACTCAGGGCCATACAGGGCTCCAGAGCTTGCCCATCCTTGGCTCTCTGTTGAACGTTCATTCCGTCTGGGCCCATTGCTTAGAGCCCCATGCTGATGAGGCTGAGGTTGTGGATTGGCCCTCCCTCTCCAGGGAGTCGCTTTCAAGGATGGAACTTGGTTCCCATCTGCAAACTGAATCTCTACTGCTGGCCACTGTCTTTGACCTGAGATATCGATGCACAAAGGATATGAGGCAGGAGGATGGGGCTGGCTCCACAAACACCAGCCCGGGGGGGAAGTTTCCCTGAGAGTTCATGCCTAGGCCTAGGGCAGGCTGGCCAATCTGTCCATTCCATTTTATGTTCTCTGTTTGGTCCTTGTAAGAGGTCTCGGTGACCTGGTCATCCTGCCTGCCTTTGGAAAGTTAGGATCTAGTACACAGTGGAAATGCCCTCACAACCATTCAGAGCATCGTGGTGAAACAAATGGGTTTTGGGGAGAGGAGACTGCTCTGTCTTCCAGCCAGGAAGCTGCCTTGTGGCTGGCAATGATGATGTGTGCCCTCTCGCTGGCTTAGCTGTGGTGCACGTACCATGAGAAGGGCCTGGTGAAAGGAGCCTGCCAGAAGACGCTCAGCGACCTGAAGCTGGACTACCTGGACCTCTACCTTATTCACTGGCCAACTGGCTTTAAGGTATGGGATGCCTGGTGCAAACCAGGTCCCCCGGGGCTCAGGTGCAACCTGTGGTGTGTTTTGAGCTCCCTTAGCAGGTTATGTGTGGGTGACTTTCTGTTCTTGCTGCTCAAGGTATAGCCAGTGAATCATCAGCACCGGCATCACCTGGGAGTGTCTTAGAAATCACAGTCTCGGGCCCCACCCAGGCCATTTGAATCTGCACCAGCAGTGACTCATATGCACACTTCTTCCAAGTTTGAGGAGCACTGCTCTTTGTCAGTTTTTAGTTGTGCAATTTAAAACTGTCAGCGAACACGGCTGTTGTCTGTAGTGCACATGGCCATGAGGCACGGTCAGTACCCTGGCCCTCCCCTCCAAGCACGTGCACACATACATTCCACACACATATGAGTCCCCACCCACATTCTGCACACATACCCTATCCTGTGGAGGCCTGGTAAATATTTGTTGGCTGTCTGGTTCTTTGCAGAAGAACTTGAGAATTATTATGTCTTTTGCCTTTTTTCTAGCTGCTGCTCAGTTTTCTGCTGTCAGCCAGGTTCAAAGTGTGCATTTAGCTTTATCCTGTAGCCCTGTTTTATTGCACCACAGCATGTCAGGGCTGAAGGGACTTGACTTTTATCTTTGGATTTTAGGGATAAGCCGGGGAGACTGGGCCAGGTGGTAGTTTTATAGGCCAGTGACCAGCCGGGCCTTGGGCCCCATGAGTCCTGGTCTTGAGTCCTTCCTGTATCCACACATTGCAGTCAGTGGCGGGGCTCATCTCTGTGGCAAAGTAGTGTCCGTGTCTCCATCCGAGAGTCTCAGCTCCAGCCCGTTTGATAGAGAAGTGTTGGCTGTCCACCTGTTTCCTTTTCATACTGGTGCACAGATGGTCCCTAGCCAGCTGTGGTGGTTTAGAATTGTTTTAGATGCCAGCTTCCCTCAGCAGGTCTGTGAAGAACTATTACTGATTGTTTTGTTTGTTTGTTTTTTATTGTAATGACAGCCTGGGAAGGAATTTTTCCCAATGGATGAGTCGGGCAATGTGGTTCCCAGTGACACCAACATTCTGGACACATGGGCGGTAAGACAGCCCCTGGTTGGACCTTGTTTTCATGACTGGTTCCCTCTTCTTAGGAGCAATCTGCCTGCCATTTCTCACATGGCATTTGGTTATTCTGTCACTGTTGTTTGCTCTTCTTCTCTCATTAAAGCCAGCCTGGCTTTCGTCTCACTGTCTCTTGGCTTCTGAAAGGTCTGATTCGCTGGCACTGAAGAGTGAGGGCAGGACCCGTTAAATTGGTGCAAAAGACACTTCTGATCCTGTCCTTTCTGGGCTCGTTTCTGCACCACACAGACACACTTTTCTCTGTAGGCCATGGAAGAGCTGGTGGATGAAGGGCTGGTGAAAGCTATTGGCATCTCCAACTTCAACCATCTCCAGGTGGAGGCAATCTTAAACAAACCTGGCTTAAAATATAAGCCTGCAGTTAACCAGGTAAACGTCCCCCAGGGACACTGGCATTGCAACGATGCTGTTTTACTGTCTGATGCTGGTAGGGATTTCTCGTCCACCTCACCCAGCAAGTGGCCAGGGGGCAGCTCCTGGGCGTTGGCAGAGTCCTGAGTTATGATTCAGCATGACACAGCACATCTGGGAGAGGAAATTTACAGGAAATAAAGGGTTTGAGCCTGGCTTGTATTCTGACAAAGAGGCAGCCATGAGATCCTCAGACCTGTGATAATTGATAAGTGGCTAAAGCCAGGAAAAGCTTCTAGGGCCTATGAGAACATCTATAATAAGATGATAGTAATAATATAATAACATCAAGAATACTACCTGGGTATTGCAGGAAGGTACAGCTTTTCTGGGAAATAGGGTGTTTGTTATACATAGTTTTCTCTATGGGGTGGGGAGGGACTTTAGCATAGGAAGCTTCATCTGTGTCATATCAGCATGTAGCCACAGTGCTCCCATCAGCTCTTGTGTTTGCATTTGCAGATTGAGTGCCACCCGTACCTCACTCAGGAGAAGTTAATCCAGTACTGCCACTCCAAAGGCATCGTGGTGACCGCCTACAGCCCCCTCGGCTCTCCTGACAGGCCCTGGTGAGCTTCCCACAGGCTCATGCTCCCATGTCACTTGGTGAAGATTAGAAATGACTAAAAAGAACAATTTAGCCTCAAGGAAGATGTTTCTGGGGCTGATCTGCAAAATTTCCCCTGAGTCTCTTGCTGGTTTTCCTGGAAGGGTTGGCGTTTCTAGTAGCAAGACACCTACTCTTTTTCCAAAGGATTGGGGGTTCCTAACCCAGCTCTGAGGAAGAGACTGGTGGCTGCCCTCTGACGTCGATGGGAGGATTAGGGTTAGGGTTTCTGGCTGCCATGAGTGGCGGCCATGATGGTGTGACCTGGACTGTCTTTCTATCCTCAGGGCCAAGCCCGAGGACCCTTCCCTCCTGGAGGATTCCAGGATCAAGGCGATCGCAGCCAAGCACAATAAAACTACAGCCCAGGTACAGCCACTTCAGGTGTTCCTGACTGTCCAGAACTCCCTGCATTCCTGATGGTCCTGTTAGCCAAGAGGAGGAAGTGACTGAGCCTGTTACCCCCTCACAGGAAGTGTGGTTCAGGGTCCTCAAGTGCAGAGTGGACAGGGCACAGATGGGGGCTTTAGAAGAGTGGCATGGGCTCTTAGAGTAATAGTGCCTGCCCCCACTATCCCAACGGTGACTGCCATGAAGGCCAGCACTTGTTCATTGATGTGGAAGCTCATCTCTGTACAAATGTAAGAGCTCTTACCAGCTGTGCAGGGAATGTTCTTTCCCCTGAGTGGTAGTGTGCGTTCCTAGCCAGTGGAGGGCCTCACGTGGTCTCGTGATATGCCTGAGATACTGAAGCGTGTGGCACGGTGGCTAGCGCAGGACTCTGGAGTCAGATCTGGACCTGAATGCGTCGCCTACCTGTTGCTAGCTGTGACCTGCCATCTTGGAGGCCCTCTCTGATCACCTGCGGAGTTCTCGCATGTCCTTCTGCGGGTTGTGTGACACTGTGATGATGGTGCGAGTGCCCGGCATGTGTACACACTCATTATCTCCCTGGGCTCACAGGTCCTGATCCGGTTCCCCATGCAGAGGAACTTGGTGGTGATCCCCAAGTCTGTGACACCGGAACGCATTGCTGAGAACTTTAAGGTAAGATCTTGGCTGGTCAGGCCTGGCCCTCCTCCGTGGAGTGGGCAGTGGGGGAAGCCGCTCATCCTGTCCCTGGAGTGTCATCTGTGAGATCCCCACCATCCTCTCCTCTGAGGCCAGGGAGCCATGGCGAGCAAGCCATAGACTGAGACGGACACCTCACCGGTGGGGTCATGTGCAGAGCCAGGCCTTGTGCCTCCAGGGCCCTGTGCTGTGCACACACACACCTACACCTTTGCTCAGGCCCTTCAACCACACCGAGAGGTTACCGAGAGAAAATCTCGCTCTTGAGCTTCACTGCCTGGACCTGCCCTGCGCTGAAACTGTTAGTTACCAGCTGCATAACCTTGGGCAAGTCACTTAACTGCTCAGTGCCTCAGCTTCCCTATCTATGAAATAATATCCATTTTGAGGGTTGTTACGAAGATTAAGTGATGCATCAAAGCACTTCATATGGTGCTTAATACCTTAGTAAGTGATGGAGAAATGTTGCTGTGCTGATAAGTCCAGGGACCGCAAAGGACCCTCTGGACCATTTAGCCCACTCACCAGCTCTGCAAGGAGTTCTTGTGATGATGGACAGAGCCTAGACGTGTGTCAGGGCACAGGCAAAGTGCTCAGTGTGGCAGCTGGAGCAGCTCAGGCTACCGGGCACCACCTCCCTCCCCGCCCGTCCTTGCAGCTTTGGTGAGTCGGGGTGGGGGCACGCCCAAAGGAGAGCAACTTAGGGGAGTCCTGATGGCCCAAGCTCTGTTCTCATGGAGCGAAGTGGCTCTGCCAGGGAAGCTCTGTCTTTATCCAAGATCTGTGCCGCACGCAGCACAACCATGGGCATGGGGCTCTTGGGCAGGCCCCAGCTCAGGTGAGCAGCTGGTTTTGCCTGATTCCACTGCCCAGAGGCCGTGGCCGTAATGCCTGCCACCTGTCACGCATGAGACAGGGATGAGAGTGATCCCTGAAGCGGGAAGTGGAGCTCATTGTTTAGAGGAGACGTTTTTCTTCTTAGGTGCAGGTAGATGTTCTGAGTACACAAGATAAAGTGGCAAAACCGTGGCCACTGAGGGAAAGGCATAGCCCACCGGAGATGCATCCTTTGTTTCATATTTCATTTTTTAAGGAATTAGGAAAGAAAAAATAAATGACTAATCTCAAAATGCTAACCTAATTATTTTATTTTTGTATCTTACTGTGTAACTTTTGCACATTTTTCTGTGATCGTAATCACAGAGCCTGTAGCAGACTCTCTTTCTGCACATTCTGTGATCATCTGAAGCTAAGAGCCCTTTGGCTCTGGGAGTGTGTGTTGGCCTCTTGTGGGTCTCACCCAGTGCTGCCTGCCTCCCTCCCTCCCAGCCTCCATGCCAGCTGAGTTCTGTACCGTCTGCTGCCTTCATGCAGGTGGTTCTCTTCTCCCAGGATACCTTTCTTGCCCTTCCTGTCAGAACCTTATACTTCTTAGGCCATGTCAAATACCATCTCCTCTTCGGCTGTGGTGGTTCAGTTCCCCAGCTGGAATGCATTTGGAATACCTCTGCCCTTCCTGTGCTCTGTTGAGTGCCTTACACAGTGTGTGATTAGTTATTTGTGGCACAGCTGTAGAAATACCTCTGCCCTTTGTTTGCTTCATCAGTAGAGGCAAAGACACATCTTACCCATGATTCTACTCCTCACTGCAGCATATCACAATAGAAGTGCTCAGTAGTGTTTTTTGAAATGAAATAAAATGTATCATTTCCCTGGGAGGTTCTGGAAAGGAAGGACTGTTTTCATCATTCCATATATTATCTAGCCCAACATGCACATTTCCTGAATAGTAATATAATCAGCTTTTTCTAAGTTCAGTTTATCATCTCTGCTCAAAGCCATGGAAGACATCTGGGTCCTGCACAGTATTTCGTCTTTTGTTTTTATTTGCAGAGCTTACTGGATTTTTTTTGTTTGTTTTTTAGGTCTTTGACTTTGAACTGAGCAACCAGGATATGACCACCTTACTCAGCTACAACAGGAACTGGAGGGTCTGTGCCTTGTTGAGGTGAGTGAGCCCCAGCGTGAGGAGCAGTTCCCAGGAGATCCTTAGATACTGCAGAGCAAAAGAGTGATGCCTGCAGGCCTCAGCGCCCATGCGCTCCTGTCACAGCTGTTCTTGCTTTGCACATTACCTTGCTTTCTCTGCCACATGACCTTGCATTAGCTGAACTGCATGAAGCCAAGATGCCAAGAGATCCGCTCCTGATATCTTCTTCTAACCCCGGGGCATTGTTGGCCTGGCCTGAAGTAACTACATATTTTGGCATTTAATTTTAAAATCCTAGTGGTTCATCTGAAACCAGGTGATCCCAGGTGACCCTGGATCAAACTCTGGAAGAATTTGCCTGTGACTTTTTGTCTTAATGACCCTAATGAAAGGGGTTTGGTCGGAAGCCCCTGGGGCTGGGGTTTGAGACAGTCCCAGCTCTGACCCTGGTAAGCCACGTGGCTCCAAAACAGGCCCTCCCTCTGAGCAGCAGGCACCTCCGTCCCTCCAGCCATACATCCTCTGGTTCTGTTTCCTCTGCGTGGTAGTTTGGAAGGAGCTGCCTAGGAAGGATTTCTGGGGGTTTTCTCTTTTCCTACCATTACAATAACTAGGTGACACGTGGAAGTCACTTTCTGCTTTTCAAGAAGGAACTGCTCCTTTTGCAGTGGAGACTAAGACCCTGTTTCTCTTTCACTACCCTTATTCTCATCTGAGCTCTCTGTTTCCACACACTCTCCTTTAGTACTTCCTCTTCTAAGCAAAATTTGAACATTCCCTAAGATATGGTGGGCCACCAGCTTTCCCTTTCCAGTCTGTCCCCTCTCCCTCCCCGGAGTTTGCACTGCTGGTGGCTTCAGCCACTGCCCCAGGCAGATGTTTGCCCAGCCTGCGTCGCGGACGATAACTTTGCCCTGCTTCAGGCATGCACATGTCTGGAGAGCCTGCCGCTGCCACACTGTGGCCTCAGACTCAAAACAGGCCACAAACAGAGCATGTCACAGGCAGCCCCAGGCCAGCCACCCTTTCAGACATCTTTGTTAATGCTACTTAGCCTTAGACATTGAAATCATTTTTGGATCTAGTGGACAAGGAGGAGAGGAATAAATCAGTCACCAAGCTACTTTCGTTCTCCTTTCAGAATCTCCCGTTCATCCGTCTTCCTTTTCCTCTCCCACTTGAGACAGTGGATTGAAGCTCTTAGGGCTGAGGAACCACAGTGGTTTTCTCATTGCTCCCTTTACAGTTAGACTCCTCTGCCCTCCAGTATTGTTCTAGAAACCTCTGTTCGATTATCCTGTTGCGTGGTGGTGAGTGGGAGGAAGAGACTAGGCCTGACATGCCCAGGTCTCCCAGGGAGTTTTCTCTACACACATGCCACTCCTCTGGCAGATACTGCTTTACTGAGCCTGACCTGCTGATGTCAGTGTCACTCTCCTTGGGTACACAAAAAAGGCAGGCCATGGAGAACTTTTGAATGGTTTTGAATAAGAGTTACAGACTCTAAGCACCCAGCTCAGATTACATAACTCTGGCCTTGCATGCCTTGCTCAACCATCTGTCCAGCGTTCCTGCCTTTATGTTCCCAGCACAGCCATTGGCCTTACTAGATGGACAGTGGGTGAGCTTTGGCAAAGACGTCTGCACCTGTGCTCCCTGCCCTGTTTCCAGTATAAAATCTCCAACCGTTGATTGTGCTCACTTCAGCCCCCACTGATACAAGGAGGCTCCCTCCGTCCTCGGAGCACTTGCCGTTGCTTCTCTTATCCTTAGAGATTCAGTCACATACAGAGTTTCAACATCCCTTTTCTTTTTTTTTTTTTTTTTTTTTGAGATGGGCTCTTACTCTGTCACGCAGGCTGGAATGTAATGGCATGATCACAGCTCACTGCAGCCTTGACCTCCTGGACTCAAGCGATCCTCCCCCCTTAGCCTCCCAAGTAGCTGGGGCTGTAGGCATGCACCACCACGCCTGGTTAATTTTTAAAATTTTTTTGTTAAGATGGAAATCTTGCTATGTTGCCCGGGCTAGTCCCAAACCCCTAGCCTCAAGTGATCCTCTCGCTTCAGCCTGGAATTACAGGCGTGAGCCACGGTGCCTGGTCTACCTTCTGATATTATTACACCCTCTTATTGTTTAAGACCACACGATGCTGTCTGGTCCTGCCAACTAGACTGAGTTACTAGGAGGCAGAAATCGTGTTGCCATCCTGCATGGCCCAGGCACAGTGCTGGGCACATGGGGAGGGGGTGTCCCTCACACGTGTGCTGCTTGGTGACAGTAGTGGTAGAGGGGTCTGCAGGGTGAGTTGCTTCCCCCAGCTGCAGAACCGTGATCTGCAGATTCAGAACTAGCTTGTTGCCTCTGAGGTTCTGTTTTCTTTCTTCAATGAGACACATTGTTTCTCTGTTGGGAGTTGGGTATAGTCAAAATCACCTCTTCAAAAAGCAACTGTTTTCTCCTTTCTCCTGACAGCTGTGCCTCCCACAAGGATTACCCCTTCCATGAGGAGTTTTGAAGCTGTGGATGCCTGCTCATCCCTAAGTGACCTATACCTGTGTTTCCTGCCTCATTTTTTTTTTCTTGAAAATGTAGTATGGCCTGTGTCACTCGGCAGCGGGACAGCAACCTGTAGAGTGGCCAGCGAGGGCGTGTCTAGCTTGATGTTGGATCTGAAGAGCCCTGTCAGTAGAGTAGAAGTCTCTTCTAGTTTGCTTTGCCCTTCTTTTTGCCCCGCTGGGGAAAGTACAACCTGAATACTCTTTTCTGACCAAAGAGAAGCAAAATCTACCAGGTCAAAATAGTGCTACTAACAGTTGAGTTTTGACTGCTTGGAACTGTAATCCTTTCAGCAAGACTTCTCTTTGCCTCAAATAAAAAGTGCTTTTGTGAGCTTGGTTTTGTGAGCTTTGGTTTTTTAAAACAATAGCAACCTTCTACTCACTTTCAACCATCACTTTCCAGATAACCCGTAAAGCAGGCCCATCAATGATGCAAAAGGAATGAGGACTTGGGTTTTCTACAAGTCCTCATCTACAAGTTGGGGGCCCCCCACCCCAGTACTTTACCCATTTAGCTTTAGGGCCGTGGGTTTCATCCTGGCTGCACACCGGGTCACCTTCGGGGGGTTTAAGGCTGGTGATGTCTGGACCTCGCCCTGGAGGCTGATCTGATTGTCTGGGCTGTGGCCAGGACAGCGGGAGTGTACAGGCTCTCCAGGTGATTCTAGTGTGCAGCCAAGGCTGAGCCACAGCTTTAGGGTAAGCCCATGTTCGATTCCACAGATTCCTTGGTTGCTCCATGTGTGAAGGCCGAAGTCGGTGTTTACTAAGCATCACAACCTGAGAGAAACTGCTTTCCTGAAGCCTGTTGTCTAGACGAGAGGAAAGAAAAGCATAAATAAATAGCTTCCGATTGGATAAGGATGAAATAGGGCTGCAAAAGTAAAGGCTTTGCAGCAGAATGCTGTTGTTTTGTTACTGTTTCTTTATCCAGAGTTAAGTTTGACAAAGGCCAAGAAAGGAATGGAATAGACAAGTGCCGACTTGAAACTTCATCAATTTAGGTGGTTTTGTGGCTGGCCTTGTTTATTGGATAATTAGGACCCCCATGATCAAGTCACATTAACTGCTTTACAGGTGATCTGTGTTTAAGATGTACCTCTAAAAGTATAGTTAATTGGGCAGTGGTGGTTCCTGACCCTCACCCAGGGATGGAAGGGCACACCTCGCCCTTTTGCAGCTGGGGTTGAGCCCAGTGGAGAACCCAGAGCCCCACTGCACAGGCTGCCT
Source organism: Papio anubis (assembly GCF_008728515.1). NCBI lineage: Eukaryota > Metazoa > Chordata > Mammalia > Primates > Cercopithecidae > Papio > Papio anubis. The sequence continues at coordinate 24,124,775 of NC_044979.1, forward strand.
TCACTACCTGGCAGCCTTGGGCCTGGGACCCTCATGGCATCTGCTGATTACAGTGGTCCAGGTTCCCCTGTCAGAGTGTGCAGGTCACACCTTATCCCGAGTTAAACTGCAGGCCTCTTATGTCACCCTCTGATGATGATGAGTAGATTTTAGTTTTGTTACAACAGTTACATCAAATCATCTGACCTGATCCCCACTGTTTCCCCAGTTGGCTTCAACACTCTTTGGAAAAATAAGGTAGTCACTGTTAAGTGTTTAAATCGGTTACCTGCCTTCTAGATCTAGATAAACAAGATAAAAGGCAAGCTGCCTCCCCTCCCTACTTTCCAACAGAACCCTCAGAATTTTTCTAAGGACTGCCCTTTAGGAGCCTTGCCTGCAGTGGAGGAGGAGGAAGCGCATTAAGTCATGCCACAAATGACAGGGAGAACAGCTGGTTCTGCATTTTGAAGCTGCAATCGTATTTTCAGCAGTCAGCGACTCGGGCTCAGGTAAGGCCTGTTGCTTGTATGCTGAAAAGTGTGGCTTAGGGAGCAGAAGGCGAGGCTGTGGAGCTCAGTGGGACCAGCTTCATTCCACTAACAATTCATCCAAGGAGCAGATGGATGCAAGAAGGTCTGTGGATCAAAACAGGTGCTGCTTCATTCACCAGTGGAGAGCTCCATTCTTCCTTCCCCTTGTGGAATCAAAACCGCTACACCTTCCTGGACAAACTCCAGCCCAGCCTCAGGACTCTGGTGGACTCGTCACGATGAATGAAGTCACCCTTCAGAGAGCAAAGTCAGTGGCAGTGTTAGAACAATGGTTCTGGCCTCATCTCTGGGGACCTTTGCCTCTGGTGAAGTTGGGGGCACAACATACATTCATGAAACTGGGATTTTACCAAAATAATGTTCCAAAGAGCAGAATTGTTAAGATAATGAGACCAATGGAAAGACGGAACTAAATATTAAATCACATGGGCAAGTAAGATCTGCATTGGAAAATCTCTGAACAATGCCTCCAGAGACTTGATTTCAAACAGCATCATTTTTCAGGATCTGATTGCAAAGAACAAGGTTTCTCAACACTGTGTCCCTTATGTTGATAAAATTGCACAAACTGCTATAGTGCAATGTCCTTGCTGCTGTCTATCATAGTTTCTCACGGGGCTCATGGGCAGGACCCTGGGAGGGTGCCCAGCCAGGATGAGCACAGTCAGTATTGGATTCAGCCCAGGAAGATTTCCCTGGAGGAGCGTTCTGGGAATTCACGGCTCTCTAGGATCCAGCCCCCTAGGTTATACCAAGTCCTTCTGTCCCTTGAAGGCAGTGGAAGCAGCTGATGGCTCCTCAGGTCCTCTTACAGCCCCAAATCCCAGTGTAGCCTGAGGGGCCAGCTTCTGTTTTCCACACCCTTCTATCGAGTTTCTAGAATTCCTCCTAGGCACAGAGTAAACTCTCCGTAATGTCAGTTGATGAATAAGTGAGTAAACGAAGAGTTTTTCTTATAATGCCTATTAGAACCCCCAAGTTTTGAAATCAGTATATATTAACAAATGCTAGCTGCTCAGTTCTGATCCTGGCCCATAATTCACCGAATGGTGGCCGAGAGTTCTATGACTATAGACTCTTAATTGCAGTTCTAATTCATTTAATCTATCAGCCTTCATTTCCTCATCCTACAAAATGCCTACCTCATTGTGGTCATGAAGACTGCATGAGATAATGAATGTAAAACCCCCTGTCCCAAGGCCTTGCACACAGCACTCAAAACATGCTAGCCATTATTGTTGATATTGTTAATATCATTATAATCAAACATTGACGACAGAGGCAAACCTATCCAGCCCCTCAAGGCTGGCAGGTGGTGCCCCAGAGGGTAGAGCTATGCCCTGAGAGGGGCTTTTTTCTCTGCAGGAACATCACTCCATCCTCACACAAAGGAACGGATTCTCCTGACACACTTATCAGTGAGCAGCACACAGTTTTTGTTTCCTACCCCTAGGATTGTATTTCATGGCAAGAAGAAAATACTGCCCATGGGCTTATAAGAGTTATCTGTTTCATACTGATAGGTGAAATCAGAATGTGAGAGACAGAAAAGACTATAGAGGTCATCTAATCCATTGTTTCTCTAAGCCAGCGTTTTCAAATTTATTTTTGGCAGCAGACTCCATTCTTCAAAAGAAAATCTACATGGGCCCTCAATATGTAACACAGATACAGGCAGAGCTGCTGTGGTTTCCGTGGGGGAGGAATCTGGGAGCCAAGCCAGCAGCACCCCTTCCCATATTCCCCTCCACCCGTGAGGACACTGGAACAGTTTCAAAGTCTTGGAATCTAACGCTTTGGTTTTGTTTTTAATACCTACAAAGATTTATTTCACACAGTTGCTGGTGTTCAGCAATTTTGGAAAAGCTTAGCTGGGTGGTTCTATATGAAGGCTTGACTGGGGCTGGAGGCTCTGATTCCAAGATGGCTCACTCAACCACTGGCAAGTCAGTACTGGGTATTGGCAGGAGGCCTCATCTCCTTCCTATGTGTACCTTTCCCTAGAGGTGTCAGAGTGTTCATGACATAGTGGCTGATTCTCCGAGTGAGTGAGTAAAGAGAGCACAAAGTGGAAGCCACAATATCTTTCATTATCTAACCTCAGATGTCACACAGCATCATCTCCACAATAGCCTATTGGTAACAATGGTCAGCCCTAGCCACTGGGCACACCTCGGAGGGTGACTACCAAAGTTTGTAACCTGAAAACTGCACATTGTTTAGAAGGCATTTCAGAAGTAACTGTAAACATGAAAATGATACTTCAAAAGAACATGTTCAGATTTACAACAACAAAAACTCTTGAGAATCAGAACGGTGAAGTGACCAACCAAAGCTCACACTGCAATTTAGTGGCAGAAAGGGGGCTAGAATCTTGGTCTGTGGAAACTAGTCTGTGGCATTGCGTCATAATATTATTACAATGACATTCCATTATAATAAAAATTATAGTAGTTTACACATGTATAAAACTTTCTTGCCAGGCTGGGCACAGTGGCTCACACCTGTGATCCCAGCACTTTGGGAGGCCAAGGCAGATGGATCACCTGAGGTCAGTAGTTTGAGACCAGCCTGGCCAACGTGATGAAACCCCTTCCCTACTAAAACAAAACTTAGCTGGGCGTGGTGGTGCGCACCTGTAGTCCCAGCTACTCAGGAGGCTGAGGCAGGAGGATCACTTGAACCCGGGAGGCGGAGGTTGCAGTGAGCTGAGATCGCGCCACTGCACTCCAATCCCGAGTGACAAAGTGAGACGTCATCTCAAAAAAAAAAAAAAAAAAAGGGAAAAGAAAAAAACTTTATTGCCAAGTAATCAAGGTTAACATCAACAGTGATGGGTTATGTTGATAGTATAGTCATGATATGATGTCATGAGAATGACACTTGACCTCTACGATCTTCCTTCCAAAAACCAAAACCCTAGTCCAATCATGAGAGAAACATCAAATTGCAATTGAGGGATATTCTACGGTATTCCTCAAAACCATCAAGGTAATCAAAAACTAGGAAAGTTTCAGAAACGGTCACATCCAAGAATAGTGGAGGCAGGATGCCTCAATGTAATGTGGATGGGATCCTAGGATGGAAAAAGGACATTGGGTAAAAACTCAGGCCGTCTGCATAAAGCAAGGACTTGAGTTAATAACATCAATATTGGTTCATTATACCAAATGTACCATAGCAATATAAGATGTTAATTACAGGAAAGTAGATGTAGGATATATGGGAAATCTCTTCACAATTTTTCTGTAAATGTAAAACTATTCTAAAATAAAATGCCTTAAAAGAAAATTGTGTAAGAGTGGTCTTTCTAAACAATAGCCAGTATGTCACCTAGATTACTTACCTGCTTTTAAAAATGCCTGCACCTTTTTTAGATCAAGTAGATAAAATTATTAGCAAGGGTACAGATTTAAATGGCAAAATCACTAATCTTGTTCTTGGAGAACACATATTTCTAAGTACATGTGGAACATTTATGTTAATCAATGATATACTAGGCCAGACTGCTGGCCTCAACAAAGTTCAATGAACTGATATATAAATATTATTCCTCTGGCCAAAATTACATAAAATTATAAAAAATAAAGTAACTGGAAACTGCCCTCCACATGAATTTGGAAATTTTGAAATAGATTTACAATCAATTCAAAGGTTAAAGAGGAAAAAAATAACAGCAAACACTATATATGGCATTTATTAATTACCTAAGGCAATTTAATGTTGCTCAGGGTGGTCTCAAACTCCTGAGCTCAAGCGATCTGCCTGCCTTGGCCTCCCAAAGTGCTGGAATTACAGGCGTGAGCCACCACACCTGGCCTATATGTGATCTATTTCATAATAATAAATAAATGTTTGCAAACTATCTCATTTGATCCTTACAACAGTCCCGTGAGACTCGTGTGTGACGTGATTCTTCCTTTATAGTTGGTAAACTAAATCAAGAAAACTCATTTGGTATACCAAACGTCTCACAGCTAGTCAACGGTTTCACCTCCAAACTCTGTGACCTTTCTGCTGAATCACAGTGAAGCTACTTTTTATGACTACCTCTGCTGCTATCTTAACTATAGATACAGAAAAATTTGATTGCCCAACTGCCCGTCATTGAGCAAAAGAAGTGAAGTCCTTTCAACAGAGTTATCTTTTCATCTTGTCTCCAATTCTTGGCTTCGAGTGATAAACGGTGTTTGCCAGAGTTGTAAGCCAGGAATAGTTTCAGTGGTATTAGAGAGTTAGTCAGAGATAAGACAACAGGTTTTGGATGAGAACTGTGAGTGTCCCAACCTGTTAGAGAGCTGGGACCCAGGGAAAGGAGAGCCAGCCTTGGGGCCCATGGCAAAAGTCAGATAAGCTTTGTTAGATATAGAGCACAGAGTCAAAGGGGACCAGAGAATGGGGTACTGACCACAGGGCACAGGACAGCATGGAGAAAGGACAGGAACGAGCGATGGGAGGAAAGCAGAGGGAGGCCATTAATACACTCCCACTGCACAGATCCACTCAGGCCTGCAGCAGAGGCTTCCGGGCCTAAACCTGGGCATTGAGAATTGTGTGGCCTTCTCTCCCTGCAAATCAGTGGGTTGGGATTTTGACAGGGTTCTCAGAGGCCACATGGTCCCAGCCTTCATTGTACAGGAAGGATCAGGTGATTTTGTCAAGAACAGCCAGGGCTAGAACTCTGCAGGTATTTATCCAATATTCTTTTTCTCTAGGTCACCTGCCTTTTAGTCTGAACCCGTGATTTTGAAAACCCCAGGCCATCCACTCGTGGCCTAATCTGGACTAGAGACTAAATCAGTTTGTCACCCAGTGGGAGGCCATATGGTTCAAACCGTGTTTCGGAAAAGGCCTGGATTTCCTCCCTGGGCTGAGGAGGCAAGGAAGGGGTGGTATGCGTGTCCTCACCCCCTCCCTTCACCACCTCAACCAGAGCAAACTCCTTTTTATCTTTTTTTGTTGAAATTGTATGTACGATTTTATTTGTGAAAAGGATTCTGATCCTTTAAAAAAACTTTAAGAAAAATTAAAATCCATTCCATGGAAAACCAAGTTGGATCTCTTGAACTCTCTCTGTCCATTTCCCAGATTTTAGTACCATTCAATAAGTATTCTTGGAGTCCTAGTTATATGCCTAGCATTGTGGCACATGCTAAGGGACATAAAGAAAGAGATTATTTGGCCGGGTGTGGTGGCTCATGCCTGTAATCTCAGCATTTTGGGAGGACGAGGAGGGTGGATCACCTGAGGTCAGGAGTTCAAGACCAGCCTGGCCAACATAGTGAAACCTCATCTCTACTAAAAATACAAAATTAGCCAGGTACGGTGGTGGGCACCTGTAATCCCAGCCATTTGGGAGGCTGAGGCAGGAGAATTGCTTGAACCCAGGAGGCGGAGGTTGCAGTGAGCCAAGAGTGCGCCATCGCGCTCCAGCCTGGGCAAAAAGACTTTGTCTCAAAAATAAATAAGTAGGCCGGGCGCGGTGGCTCAAGCCTGTAATCCCAGCACTTTGGGAGGCCGAGGCGGGCGGATCACGAGGTTAGGAGATCGAGACCATCCTGGCTAACACGGTGAAACCCCGTCTCTACTAAAAAATACAAAAAAACTAGCCGGGCGAGGTGGCGGGCGTCTGTAGTCCCAGCTACTCGGGAGGCTGAGGCAGAAATGGCGTAAACCCAGCAGGCGAAGCTTGCAGTGAGCTGAGATCTGGCCACTGCACTCCAGCCTGGGCTACAGAGAGAGACTCCGTCTCAAAAAAAAAAAAAAAATGTTCTATTCCCCAAGGTGCAGATCTGCAAATTACTCATAGGGTAGTTCCTTGGAAAACGGTAGCATTTTCCCTTAGAAATAGCTTTATATATAATGCTTCATATACGATGTTCCTACTATCCTATTTAATTGCATCTCCTTTCTTGGATGTCCCTGCAGAAGGGTTGCAAAAGGATAATACAATAAGATCTTGGTCCCTGCAACTTGTTAATTTTCTGCCACAAAAGTAAAGGGGATTTCTTTCTACGTGTGTATGGGTAGCTCTAGGTGAAAAACTTTGCATAATTTTCTGTACAGGGAGAAATACGACAATAATCTCCTTCTTCTCTTTTTTCTCCTTCTCCTTGTTCTTCTTCTTCCTCTTCTTCTTTTTTTTTCTTTCCTTTTTTTTTTTTTTTTTTTTGAGACAGGGTCTTGCTCTGTCACCCAGACTTGAGTGCAGTGATGTAATTATGGCTCACTGCAGCCTCAACTTCCCCAGCTCAAGCAATCCTCCCACGTAAGCTTCCCAAGTAGCTGGGACTACAGGTGTGCACAACCATACCTGGCTTTTTTTCTTTTTCTTTTTTTTTTTAATGCAGAGTCTCACTATGTGGCCCAGGCTGGGCAATAATTGCTTCATGGTGGTATGAGGGAGCTCAGAACAGGCCATTCTAGGTTGGATGTTCCTAAGTTGGGCACAGCATGTGTAAACCCGGTTGGTTCCTGGGACTGTGGGCAGAGCAGATGATAGTCCTACCAAAAAGAAGGCAGGTGAAAAGTTAGACAACATGAAGAGTTGACGGAAGTACGTAGCTCCAACTACTGTCTGGTAGAATTCTTCCCTGACCCCAGCAACTGCCCTCTCGATATATGTGATTCAAATGCTGCTTGGCTAGATTGGGATACACACCAGCTGGTCTCTGCCTGGTCCCTGGCCTCCCTGCCTCACCAGAACATCCCTGAAAGTGCCTAGTCAGTCTGGGTGCGCCTGATCCTACAGCAAGGACCCGCTGGCTTACGGGCACCGTGGCCAAGCAAAGGAGGTGAAGGAAGCCTCGGTCATCGAGTTCAGCCTGCGTGAACAAAAGGAAGTCTCCATCCACGCTTGCCACGCTCCGTCCTTAGCCTCCTGAGCTTATAGTGTGGTGTATGCTTCCCCCTTCTGGCCACAAATGGTCAACAACGATTTCTGGTAATCTTTGGTGGGTGTCCCTGCTTACTGCTGGGAAGTGGACCTTCCTAATAACAGCGACGACAATGATACTGTTGCCAGAGCTATTGATGGAAGTGGTACAATACAACAGGTGCGGTAAAAAGCCCTTTACATACACTGTCTCATTGAATCCTCAAAGCCAGGGGTCCCACAGAAAGGTACCAGTCCATGGCCTGTTAGGAACAGGGCGGCACAGCAGGAGGCGTGCGGTGGGTGAGCGAGCAGAGCTTCATCTGTATTTACAGCCACTCCCCTCTCGCATTACCGCCTGAACTCTGCTTCCTGTCGGGTCAGCAACGGCGTTAGCGTCTCCTAGGAGCGCACTGTGAACTGCGCATGCGAAGGTTCGAGGCTGCGCACTCCTTATCAGATTCTAATGTCTGATGACCTGTTACTGTCTCCCATCACCCCCAAATGGGACCGTCTAGTTGCAGGAAAACAAGCTCAGAGCTCCCACTGATTCCACATTATGGTGAATTGTATAATTATCTCATTATGTGTTACAATGTAATAACATTAGAAATAAAGTGAACAATAGGTGTAATGCACTTGAATCATCCGAAACCATCTCACCACCCCCAGGTCTGTGGAAAAATTTATTTTCCACAAAACCAGTCCCCTGTGCCAAAAAGGTTAGGGACCGCTGCTCAGAGCAATTTTGTAAAGGATGTATTATTATCCCCACTAAACAGAAGACAAACTAAGACCCAGAGCAGTTAAATGACTTGTGTAAAATACATGCTGATAAACACAGCAGGGCGGGTGTTCACGCCTAGGTGTGTCAGGCTTCCAAGTCCGCGCTCTGGGCCACTGTGAACGTTCCCGTTTCTGACAGGGTGTATTGTGGGTGGGGTATCCTCTGTCAACAGAGACATCTCTCAGACCATTCCTGCCTTTTTACTTCCGTGAGTCCACATCCTGGCGTCTTCCAAGTCATTTTTCCTCTTCACTTGTTGTGCTTATCAGCAGATCTATGACCATCCCAGCCTTTATTTTCTTCCTGATCTTTGTGCAATTTGTCTCCCTCCTGCTTGCTTCAAACATTCACTCTTGCACAGTAGTTCTTTTCTTTCTTTTTTTTTTTTTTTTTTTTTTGACATAGAGTCTCACTCAATTGCCCAGACTGGAGTGCAGCAGTGCCATCTCAGCTCACTGCCACCTCCACCTCCCAGGTTCAAGCGATTCTCTTGCCTCAGCCTTCTGAATAATTGGTATTATAGGCACCCGCCACCACGCCCGGCTAATTTTTTTATTTTTAGTAGAGATGAGATTTCACCATGTTGGCCAGGCTGGTCTTGAACTCCTGACCTCAAGCGATCTGCCCGCTTTGGCCTCCCAAAGTGCTAGGATTACAGGTGTGAGCCACTGTGCATGGCCTGTGCAGCAGTTCTTAAACTGGCATCCACAAAAGGTCTGGATTGAATCTGAGAGGTCTGTGAACATGGACATGGAAAATACTACATCCTATTGTGAATATAGAGAACAGAAGTGGGGCCTGTGACTTTGTCACAAATAGAAAGTCACAGCTTTTACTATATCCCATTGCTGTTACTAGGAATATCTCATGATGTCATCTATGTGCATCACTACTTTGAAATTACCAGAGCTATTAAACCTGTCACTAGACCTGTTATTTAATCATTAATAAAAAGCCTATATATTATCATATTACAAATTTGGTTTTAAAAATTATTGTGATAGCAGTCTTTCAAAAACTAAGGAATTCCTTGGTAATCTTGTGCATTTCATTTTATATACTTAAAAACATTTTTCTTAGAAGGGCTCCAAAAGCTTCTGCAGCTTGCCAAGGGGATCCTGGCATGAAAAATGATTAAAAGAAAACACACTATCATTGATTTTATGCCAGCTTTGCACCTCATGACCCAGCCCATATAATGTAACAGTGACCCCTGGTAAGAGGGTTGCACTTCTCCAGATAGGAGGACCACAGGATTTCTCTTCCAGACATGGAAATTTGAGTATGGATAGCGATACTAGCATAACAAGAGTAAACAGGAACACATGGTCACCCCACTCAAATATCAGGTATTCTGGAAACTGAAGAATTAGATAAGAAAATGCCAAGTAATTTAGAAGAATCAACATAGAAACACCCTATCTGTAAACATGCTACTGATAAAACTAGATTACAATCCAACCAGAAGAAAATATAACTAATAAGAAATATATCAGCTTCGAATGAAATAATTATAGCATATAATAAAATAAATACTAGTATATCACTTGCTATGGACAGGCATTGTCTTACAACAGCCCTCTGAGGTTGGTTCTATTATTGTCTTCACTTTAAAAATGAGGAAAACGTGCCCCCATCACACAGCTACAAAGAGGCTGAGCTGGTAGCAAATCCAAGCACATTGGCTGCTGCCTGTGTGCTCTGACCCACTGTCTCTCCTATGTCTTTGTTAGGAATTTTCATGATCTGAATGGAATCCAGGAAAATCGCAGCTGGAATACAAAATATCAGTCTTTATCTCCAGCACTGTACATGGCAGAAACTGCTTTTATTCTAGATGTCTAGATCCAGTTATTTGAAATAAATTCTCCAGAATGGGGAGAGAAATCTAGAAAGTTTCCATAGAACAATCGAAATATCCCTTTATAACTCTTGAGTTGTAAGTGATGCTATCTCCAGGTATTAACCTTTTTCTCTTAGCTGCAACCCCTAGCTCCCACATCAGAGGTGGCATGGGCCAGTGATTAAGAACCGGGTTTGAAGTTCCAATTCCAGGCACCTACTGAAGCTGGATGACCTTGACTAAGTCACATAGCTTTTTTGCACCGCAGTTTTCTCATCTGTAAAGTGGAAATAATGGTAATGGAATGCAAAATGCAAAATGGAAATAATGGTGGCGACAAGTAAATGAGCTGGGCAAATACACAATAAACAAGAACAATTGTTATTATCATTTTACTCGTCTCTATTCTGACAGTTTTGTCTCCGAACTCATCTCTCTTGTCTTTTTCTGAGTTCTTCCATGTGTTCAGGCATTTTCAACTTGACTTCTTCAATATTTTTCATCATTTGGTAGCTATCTTTGGGTAACAATTATAACATTTGCTTATACAGCATTTGCCCCAAAACTCATTTTGCTGATGCGGCATAAACTGACAACTGGAAGTGAGAATGGGGACACGTGATCTCGTGATTATCACACATTCTCGATTTACCCACTTCATAATAGCATTTGCACCAGAGCTCTTCATTTGCATTTTGCTGAGCCAACGTGAATTTTTAGAAGTTCCGAGGTGTCCAGAGAATGCTTCATTAAGAATTGAGTTGACAAAAAATAGGATAGATCATTTATCACCTCTGTAGAAACAAGATGAATTTCGTTTACAACTGAAAGAAGAAATTACAAAAGATTGTTGGGCCTAACGACATGAAAAATTAAAATACTGCAAAAGAAAAATAATTCAATACAAAAAGGGAAGCCTGGGAGATGTTTACATCAGTATAAAAAGGGGTTCATAAATATGCTTTATAAGGCCCATCTTTTAAAAACATCTTTGTTGCATCTCTGCTAAGAAGAAGAGTATCACGACTTAATACAAACTTACATCAAAATAAACGTTTCATACAAAAAAAACCTTACTATACTCTGTTGATGGGAATGTAAATTAGTACAACCTCTATGGAAAACAGTATGGCGATTTCTCAACTAAACATACAGTAACATTCAATCTAGCAATCCCACAACTGGGTATAAGGAAAAGAAATCATTATATCAAAAAGACACCTACACGCGTATGTTTATTGCAGCACTATTCACAATAGCAACGATATGAAATCAGCCTAAGTGCCTATCAATGGGTGATTGGATAAAGAAAATGTGGCACGTATAGACAATGGAATACTATTTAGACATAAAAAAAGAATGAAATCATGTCTTTTGCAGTAACGTAGATAGAACTGGAGGTCATTATCTCAAGTAAAATAACTCAGCAACAGAAAGGCAAATACCACATGCTTTCACTTATCAGTGCGAGCTAAGTAATGTGTACACGTGGACACAGAATGGAATAATAGACATTAGAGACTGGGAAGGGTGGCAGGGTGGGAAGATGGAAGGGGGTAAGGGATGATAAGTTACTTAATGGGTACAGTATTCACCACTCAGGTGATAGCTACACGAAAAGCCTAGACCACCACTATACCATATATCCATTTTAAAAAGATGAACTTTTACCCCTGAAATGTATACACATTTTTTTCACACAAAAAATCTTACTATATGCAAAATGCTCTGATATTTCTATTTTATTCTACTCTATTTTTTTCTTTAATACTAGTCATGAGCCACAATATATTTTATAGTCTACTAATGAAATCATGACATAATTTAAATAAACAGTGATGTCAAGAGCTCTTATAAATACATTATTGCATAAAGAATATATATAGATGCTTCAGATAGGAGTAAAAACAATTTCTAAAATATGAAAAAATCTCTACTTCAGTACTCACTCAAGATACACAAATGAATAACAATGATAAAAACACAATTTCCATTGACTAAATTAGCAAAAAAATTAAAAGTCATGGTGATGTCTGATGCTGACGTAAAGACAGTAAAGGGTTTTCTTTAATACAGTTTTTTATTTATAGCCTCTTTAATTCAAAACACATTTGAGGTGGTTTTATGTACCAATATTGCCAAACAGCCAATGGCAGAATCAATGCAATTTTGTTTGAGAAGTAATTTGGTAGTACGTTTGGGAAGCCACAAAAATGTTCACACCCAAAAGTAATTCTACTTCTGGGAATTTGTCCCACTGAAGCAGTTCAAAGAAAAAGAAAAATCTCTATGCATAACTTTTTATATCATTACTTAAATAGTGAAAAACGAGAAACAGTCTAAATAGCCAAGAATAGCACAATATTTAAATAAGCTATACTACATCGACTCAAAATATTTTGTAGCCAATAAAATAATTATGATGACTATAAAGCAACGGGAGAAAATCCTCATGCTAACAAATGCAAAAGTTATAAAACAAAACTCTTCTTGTGTTTCAGTGACTATAGCTGTATAAAGATTACCCAAAAACTTAGTGGGATGAAACAACCTTGTTTTACGGGTCAGAAATTCAGACAGCTTACAGCAGTATGGCTTATCTGGGCCCACAATGTCAGGGGCTGGATCCACATGAGGCTCGTTCATTTACGTGTCTGGCAGTTGATGTTGGTCATCTGCTGAGACCTTAGCTGGCTCTGTTGGCCAGGACACCTCTGTTTGGCTTGGGCTTCCTCAGAACATGGTGGCTGGGTTCCAAGGACAAAAGATCCCAGCGAGAGAGCAAGGTAGAAGTCAGCTAATCACATATGACCTAGTCTTAGAAATTGTGCAGTGTCATTTCCATTTCCATTCTCTGAGTCACAAAGTCTTGTCGGTTTCAAAGGGAAAGAAAAGCGATGCCACCTTATGTGATGGGAGAGCAACAAGTTTCTGGAAAAGCATACAGGACTGGAAATACTGCTATGGCTAGTCTTAGAAAATATGATCTGCCACAATTTTTGACTGGGTTATAACCACATAAAAATAATAAAAGTATTAGGATTAGAACTGGGAAGAAACATGGAAAAATAAATGATTGATTTTTAAAATTTTCTATTATTCTGATTATGTTCTTTGGCCAATAAGTACATAATTATTAATAAAATTATATTGACAAAAATTAAGCTGACAATACTTCAGAAATTATCCCTGGGGGTAACCCAAGCTTTTCCCTTTTACTCCTTTATTATAAAATCCTACTGTTCTCACTGTTTCGTTTTTTGTTTTTTGGGTTTTTTTTGTTTTTGTTTTGTTTTGATTTTGAGACAGGATCTCATTCCCTCACTCAGGCTGGAGTGCGGTGGTGTGATCTTGGGTTGCTCCAGTCTCAACCTCCCAGACTCAAGCAGTGATCCTCCCACCTCAGCCTCCCAAGTAGCTGGGACTACAGGTGTGTGCCACCACACCTGGCTGATTTTGCTTATTTTTTGTAGAGACGGGGTCTCACTATGTTGCCCAGGCTGGTCTCGAACTCCTGGGCTCAAGCAATCCTCCTGCTTCGACGTCCTAAAATGTTGGGATTACAGGTGCGAGCCACCGCACTTGGCCTGCTCTCACCCTTAATTCACTGCGTCAGCAACATCCCTCCCATCATTGCGAGATGGGCCCGCAGCAGAGGCCCCAGTGCCCGCACGAGCCTCATCCATATATGCCACCTTCCCCAGGCCTTCATAGCACAACCTCACCCTGGGCAGCCTCGTTTGCAGACAACCTCATCTTTTAGTTACTGAAGAATAAAGGGGAAGGGGCACATCTCTGGTCTCATCTATTAAGAGACCCTCTTCTCCACCCGAGAATTCCTGAGTTCTCACTTGCGGTGGGGTTACAACCACATAAAAATAATAAAAGTATTAGGATTAGAACTGGGAAGAAACATGGAAAAATACATGATTGATTTCCTAAAATTTTCTGTTATTTTGATTATGTTCTTTGACCAGTAAGTACACAATTATCAATAAAATTATATTGACAAATATAATTTCCTTCTTGGAGAGCGAGGTCCTTTCCTGCACAAGGCCAGTCCTACCACCTGTCCTCTTAATCATCCCTCTTCAACTTCTTCCCAAGCTGTCCCATTCAACCATCACACTCAAAAGCCTCCTCTTTTTCCTAGCATCTTTCATCTTTGCTCATTGGCTGGATCTTTTCTCTCCACCTACAGACATATCCAGGTGCCCCATAATCCTGATCACGCAACCCACTGAACGTGTCATCTGATTTTTTATTCTTCACCTACTCCAGTAACAAACTCATCAAAGGAAACACTCATTCTAGCTGTTTTCATTTCATCAGCCACTCACGCCTCAACACCAGTGGTTTACCTGACAGATTTCCTTCCGACCACTATGGTCATCTGCCTTCTTAAATGTCATTTTGATCTCCTACTTGTCAGATTGAATGACCCTTTCTTCATCTTCATCCTCCCTTCCTCTTGCAACTTTAGATTGTGTTGTTCACCACCATCTTCCTAAACTTCTCTTTCCAAGCTTCCCAGGACCATCTCCCCGGCTCTCCCCTCACACCTCCGAGCTGCCTTTCTGCATTTCGCTCTTCCCGTCACTGGCTCCTGCAGCCCAGTGTTCTCATAATACTCACATTCTTTAGCTGAGTTTAATGATTCCCATGCTTCTATTACCCCTGAATGACCCCTTCATGAAACTGAAAATGTAATGCATACTACATCTTGGATGTGCAACATTATAAGTGCAACTGTTAAATAAGGCCTATCGCTAGTAAAGTTTAATCAGGCTGGATCACTATAAAAGCCCTGGAAGGTGCCTCAGTCTCTCTTGAATTACAGCACACAGGCTTGCATCTGGCATGGCCTAGCTCTGCAAGAAGAGGCCCTGGCCTTGTGGGTGCTGGTCTAGTCTTCTGGGAGGGCCCCTTGCTCTCCAGGGTGATATTCTTGGCTGACCCATTCCCTGTGTGCTTTATGGCCTCTGATCTTGAACCCCCAGCTGTCTAGCTTGGTCCTGGGGAGGTCCTTGGATGATGGAGCCCCATCTTAACTGTCCCTGGCAGCACAATTCTTACCCCCAGACCCCACCCCACACCCCCTAACTTCGCCTTCTTTTTCCCTTGGAGGGAGCAGGGTTTCTTCTAATGCCATAGCTACCTTCATCTACATTTTCACCACCGGAGCCTTAAGACAGGGTAGGGGGCCTTCCTGTTGATGAGCTAATTGAGGAAGAGGGAACTGAAGGAATTCAGTGACTCCTCTCTCAGGATAATATCCTGGTTTGAAGACCATTGTCCTGCCACATAATCATATTTTGAATGTCAAAAGTTGAATACCAACCTGGCCTTTTTCTAGGCAATCTTTCTCTAACAGGTTCTAATCTCTTCCCAGATATATGACTGCCTACGGCAGACTTTGTGTAAAGGTCACAGACTCACGAAGACAAAAGTGACAAATCGCATGCAATTTCAAATTATTTCTCCAGTTACAATCTTGAATCTCTATCCATCCTAACCCAGTGGCTTTTCCGAGCTCTAGCTTTTAATAGCTAACTGCCCATGAGACATCTGCAACTCTAAAGCCAAACTTACTATCTTCCTGCTCTTCTTCCAGTCGGAAACCTGCTTTTCTTCCAATGTCCCCAGTATCAAAGTTTAAGACCAGGTGTTTTTCAAATCCCGGGGCTCCAGCCTTTTATTCCCAGAGATTCTGAGTGGGGCTTAGGAATCTGCATCTTTAACAAGTAGGCCAGGTGGTTCTGAGTCTGACGGAAGTGGCGTGGGAATCACATTTGGAAAATGCACTCCAAGCCCTGCAAGGCAGGAACCAGATCTGGAGGAGAGAGCAAACCCCACCTGTGAACTCCCCTGTCCCTCCCATCATCTTGCTTCATGACATCACCATTTGCCTATTTGCCTAGTTGAGAAGCCTGGGAGTCCTTCTCTCTCACTATCCCGCCCTTGACCATCGACTGATCTGTCTTCCAAGTGCTCTTGCTTCTGCCCTCCCCTGGGTTTCCCCTCCCATCACCTGATCCAGACCTGTGTCAGTTTTCACTGGAAGGCTATGCTGTCCTACTGATAGCTGTCCCAGCCAGAGCAGCCCTGATCTAATCTGCCCACTGCACCAGCTCCTTTAATCACTTCCCCTTCAAGGCCTACAATGGCTGCCAAGTTCTTCAGCCCAAATCCTTCACAGCTGAGGCCAAGCCTCCAGCTGAGCCTCACTACCTGCTCTCTTCCCTCACAGAGTCAAACTGTGGACTTGCCGTTCCTCCACCGTGCCAGGGCCTCCATATCCCCTGTGCCTTGGCTCAGGCTGTGTCCCTCAGTGGGGCAATCCAAGCCTGGCACTCCACAGGTACTTCCTCAATGGGCCTCTGGGCAGTAGAGTTTGGGGGACATCCAAGATGGCACTACTTTCCTCTCCTCCCACCGGCCCCGTGCCACATTCTGAGGTTCACCTGCTCAGCGGGGCTGGGTCCCTAGAAGCCATGGAAGAGCCTAGCCTGGCCTCCAAGGTGCCCTATGCCAGATGGGCAGTTCTGTGGCCTTCCAGCCCTGACACCCTGGGTGATCTTGAGCAAAGATCCTTCACCTCGTGGGCCTCAGTGCCTTCATCTGAGAATGGAATGTGGATGGAGGGATGAGTTGCAATAGGCAATGCATATGATTTCCACCAGCTCCATTCCCCTGTAAATTCTTTGTTGTTGTTGTTGTTTGTGAGATGGAGTCTCACTCTGTCGCCCAGGCTGGAGTGCAGTGGTATAATCTCAGCTCACTGCAACCTCCACCTCCCAGGTTCAAGTGATTCTCCTGCCTCAGTTTCCTGAGTAGCTGGGATTACAGGCGCCCACCACTACACCCAGCTAATTTTTGTATTTTTAGTAGGGACGGAGTTTCACCATGTTGGCCAGGCTGGTCTCGAACTCCTGACCTCATGATCTGCCTGCCTCAGCCTCCCAAAGTGCTGGGATTACAGGTAAGAGCCACCACACCCGGCCTCCTCGGTGTAATTTGGATAGCAGCACCAAATAGGGTTGTGTTTAAGCCCTCAGGGAGGTGGCCACTCAGACTCCTATCTCTAGTGCCCCAGCCTTAGACCCGATTTCATGGAAGGTCTGGGGCTGGATTTCATTCCCATCCCAGGAGGGGCAAAAGGACCATGGAGAAAGAGTCTCTGGGAGTGGGGACGCTACTCAGATCTGAGATAAGAGAAAGGGTCCCACCAACTCTTCACCTCAACCTCAGTCTCTGCTGTCATCACCATGGAAATCTACACTCTGGCGGGATGGATTTTTTGGTTTTTTCCCTAAGACGTTTGTACTTAGATTCCAACCCCGCCCCAGGGTTTCTGAGGAAAAGTTCCTTTTGGAAAATTCCCACCCAGCCCCAGCTGATCAACACGGAAGAAGGATTTTTCCACAGGGGGCTCTGGGTTGGTGTGGGATTTAGAGCCCCCGGCAGCCATTTGTCTGAAGGAACGAGGAGCTGGGTTAGACAGAAAGGGGAGTCCCAGGTGGGCTAGAGCTGAGGTCAGCCGGGAGGGCTGGAGCTGAGGTCAGCCAGGCAGTGCTTCCCCTCGGACCCCACCACCCTCTCTCGGCATGGATACGGGTGGAGTTTTCATTATCTGACTTGCTCTTCTAGAACTCAGCACTTGGGTTTCATCTGAATCCTAATTATCCAATATATTAAATCAAGCGATAAGATAAACATTTTTCCATCTCTTTCTATCCCTAAGAGCCTCTGGTGACTTCTTTTTTTCCCCTTTGATAAGTATTTAAAAGTTTTTTAACAATTAAAATATAATTCACTCGATTCACTAAATATGAAATTCATCAGTTTAAAGTATGCAATTCAGTGATATTTAGTATAGTCACTATTTCCTGTGACTTCCTGTCCTGGTGGCATTTCCCTTGAGAGAGAGAAGAAGGGGGCTGGGGCTGGAAGTTTCCCTGACATGTTCCCCGGGTATGCCAAGGCTTCGGTCCTAAAGGTTTGTTCCAGCTCATTGGCACTGTCACACCTCTCTCTGGAATTTCTGGGAAAATCCTGTCCCTGAAACTGGAACCCTACCATTCATGGGGCAGCTGGGTTCTTAGCTAAAGTTTTCCATGTCACGGAGCCTCTTTCATCAGTGGCACCAGGCTCAAAGTTTCCCTCATAGGCCTGTGGGGGGTTAGAGATCCCTGACCCCACACTGAAGCCAAACCCTCAGGGTGAGCAGACCAGGTGAGCTCCAGGTCAGGGCCCCAGAGGAGAGAGAAGAGTCCTGGGACGCTGCTAGAGCCACAAGATCCTTTAGCTCAATTCCCTCCTCCTGAAGATGAGGGAATAGAGACCCAGAGACTCCAAAGATGCACCACCATCCCCACCTCCCGCCCGCCGGCGGTGATGGCAGAGCCAAGACCAACACCCCACCCTTCAACTCCTGGGCCATGCATTCTCCACCAGGTGACTCACTCAACAGCAACCAGTGATTAGACACCCTCTACTCTCCATCAGGACAGATTGGGGGCACCTGGACATCGACACGCAGCCCAGAGAGGGCGTAGAGAGGAAGCCCTGCCCAGTGGAGCCTAACCTAACCGGGAGAAGGAAGAGAGCTCCAGAGAGAAACCCCTTGGCGAGGCTGGCTGCCTGGCTGGTGGCTGCCCAGATAGTCCTGTGTGTATCCCAGTCTCGTATAAAGGATTCTCTTTCCCTTCACATTTTTATCTTTTTATTTATTTATTTTTGAGATGAAATGTCACTCTGTCACCCAAGCTGGAGTGCAGTGGCACAATCTAAGCTCACTGCAACCTCTGCCTCCCGGGTTCAAGCTGTTTTGCTCCCTCACCCTCCTGTGTAGCTGGGATTACAGGTGCAAGCCACCATGCCCGACTAATTTTTATATTTTTTTGTAGAGACAGAATTTCACCATGTTGGCCAGGCTGGTCTTAAACTCCTGACCTCAGGTGATCCACCCGCCTCGACCTCCCAAAGTGCTGGAATTACAGGCATGAGCCACCGCGCCCGGCCCAACATTTCCAACTCTTTTAAACACGAATATTCTTCCTCCTGTCCATTGCCTCTACTTCGTTTTTCACAGAGTGGGTAAATGAGACTTCATGCACCTCACTTACTGGCTTCCCACTTTCTGGCCCCAGACTTTAAAGTACCTTAGAATTCACCTAGGGCACTTGTTAAAAATACAAATTCCCAGTCACCAGCCCCAGAGATTCTGATTAGGGCTGAGGTTGGCCCAGGAAGCTGCACCTTTGCCAAGCTCTCCAGGTGGTTCTGATGCAGGCAGTATAAGAATGGCATTTTCAAAACATTTCCTTCTGTCACCGACTAAATAATACCATATTTATTGTTTTCCCTCTAGAGAGGATTCCTTTCTGCTGCTCTGTCCTCATTCTCTGGCTTGCCACCCTTCCTAGCACAGTTGTTTGATGCTTCCTTCTGGTTTAGCCGGCCCCATTAACCCTATGCTCCAATGAACCTACATCAGGTGGAAGCTCCATAACTCTAAGGATAATAATGTTAATGAAAAACCAGCAGCCGAGCTCTCACTCACACACACACCACTTGGTGGAGTCATTGCTCCACTTTTCTTCTCTGGTCCAGCTGGCTGGAGTCCTGTAGCTCTTACTTTTGTGTCGACGGTTTAGGGGAAATTTTGTTTTGATCTGCTTTTCATCCTCTGTTAGAATCCTCAGTTCAGATAGACAGGGACACAATGAGCAGCAGGTAGCCTGGGAAAGGGGGTGGGTTTCTTTCACCCTCACCACAGGCCTGAGGAACGTGAGACCCAGCGCGATCGCTCCAAATCCCACATTCTTTTGGCTACAATTGCATCTCTGTACATTCACTGAAACATCAGTAACAAAGCAGATTTGTGAGCAATTCTATCTTGGACAACCCAAGGGCACTTGGGCCTCTGCCTAAAATCAGGAAGGAAAATACTGAGCCCCCAGCTACTGAGCTGTGGACAGAGTGGTTCACTTCTACAGCCAAGGGCGGGACAGATTAAAACATAAATGCGAAGAAGGAAAATGAAGTACTTTCTAATGAACGGGCAAACATAGTCCCATCTGCAGTTAAAATCAATGGGGCAAAACTAGATGACATTTGAGCAAGCCAGATTGAAGGGCCCAGAAGCCCTCCTCTCCTTCAGTTTCCTGAGGACACCTGCCACCCCTCACACCTGCAGATCCCTGCGGTTGTTCCAAAAGCCACTGGGGGGTGTGGCTGCAGCCACGTGGGATGTATAATGTAGATGATGCCCTCCCTGTCTTCATCCTCTCTGTGTCTAGTGAGGGTGCGGGCAGGATGGGGTTCCAGGTTGGTTAAGGTGTAAAATAGAATCTAAAAGGGCTACATTTGGGAATTACATCAAGTCACCCGGGAACAATTAAAAGCAGGTAGGATATGGCAAGGCAGGAAGAAGCCATGTCTCAGTAAAACAATGGGAAGTGAGATGGAAGACTGTTGCATGAGAGGCCGACTCTGGCAGGGGTGGAGAAAGCCCCGATACTGGTCCTCTATTTGGGTGGGCATCTATTTTCTTATTTTCAGTGCCCATAGGGGTCTTTTGCCTTACTCCTCTTCCATCAGCCTCCCATACACTCAACTCAACTGGCCATTGGACCCTGCTATGGGCAGCATCTGAGACCACTGAGATCATTTCCTTTCCTGAGATCTACCCACTTTATTTGCATCTCTTTCCTCTGCCTTACGGTGACTCTACTCTCAGGACACCAGATCTACCTAAAAAAGACAAAAGGGGAAAAATCCAACTAGCCAACAACCCATAGGGGTGACTGCAGCTAAGCGACTAGTTTATCTGATTTGCTTGATGCTCAACTGTGGATGCCAAAGTCATTTAACTGCAGTTCAAAAGGGGTTGTGCTGTGTGGCCTCTCCATGGCCACTCATGAGCCAGGTGTTTGCCTCCACTATCAGCTGTTGCCCCAATCTAGATGTGCTGGCTTCCTGGGGCTCCAGCCCCTGTGTGTGGGCATGAGGTTCACATCGCTTCATTTACACACCCACTTAGCAAATATTTACCCCATGCCTGCTCTGTGCTTGGCCACCCTCTAGGCACTGGAGGTCACAGTTGTGGATGTGACAAGGAGGTCTTTGCTCTCATGGAGTTGATGTTCTAGTGAAGAGAGACAAGTGGTAAACAAATAAACAAACAAATCAGATGGTGATGAAAGTTGGGGTGGAAATAAAGAAATGCAAAGTGACCCAGTGTGTCCAGAGGCTTAGTTTAGAGTGGGAGAGATCTTCAAGAACCATGCAAATCTTCCCTAATTGCATCCTTTTCCACATCAACCACATGGGGTCCTACAGGAGAAGACCAAGAGACAGAGACAAGGACCAGGGAAAATGACCGATACCATTCCTTCTCAGGGATGCTACACATCCATGGGGCAGAGGATAAGAGGTTCCTGAAGGCATCACCCCTATGGCCGTGACTGGTGTGCAGAGGAAACTGGAGATTTGGAGTAGCCTGTTGTCCTACTGACTCTTAGACTGTCCCAGCTAAGAAGAACCAACTCCTCCTATTACAGATAAAATAAACAAAGCTGCTCAGGCTCTCTAGTGTCGCCCTGACAGTCATCATGCATCCGCTTGTCATTTCCCTCCTGCCCCCCTGATTTTCTGGAAAAGGGAGAAAGTGTGCGGAAAAAAAAAAAAAAAAAGCACAACTACTTCTGTTAACTTTATAGATGTCTGGTTCCTCCATATGAGGGTGTGCTTGAATCAATTTGGGAGGGAGGGTTTCTAAAGTCTCTCTAGACTCTATTAATTTTGCTAGAGACAATAAAAGGCAGCAGGACCAACGCTATGTGGTGGGAGATCTAGCAACCATTGTAGTCACAATAGCCACCGCTTACCGAACACCCACCATGTGACAAAGAACTGTGCATGAGTTATCTCACATTTTTCACAAGCACGCCTTGATTTGGGAGTTCACTCATGAGGCAATTGAGGTTCAGGGAGATGAAGTAACTCGCCCAAGGTGGCACCCTGTAGGTAGTAGGGCTGAGATCTGGACATAGATCTTGCCTCCAAACCTTTGTCTTTTTTCTTTTTCCTACTACAGCACACCAAAGAGAGTTCTAGAAAAAACGAGAAAAAGGAATTTACCTGTAATCCTTGCTCAAGAAACCGAAGCTCTGAGGCCACGTTGTCCCAACCTTTTGCAGCTCCTGCACGTGGATACCAGCACCAGCAGCTCCCCAGCCAGGGGCCCCAGCTAAGCTCTCCCAGAGGATGATCTTGGCTTTGTACCTGGGGTGCCAATATCCTGTGAGTCCAACAGAGGGAAGACATAAGAGTATGGTCACCCAGGTAAGTGGTAGACAGCTGAGTGACTATATTCTTGCTCACCACCACCCCCATCAGAGGTGGGTATCTGTGTTTCTAGTTGGGGGAAGCTTTGGTAGACTGTCAGTAATTCCTTCCTGTATCCCACATCCTGTGTCAGGTAACAGACATTTGTCTTAATGTATTCACTGTATCATCAGAAGCCAATTCTTATCCGTCTTCATGAATACTTGATGAATGAGGGGTCAATGACTAAATGAAGGAAAGAAAAGAGACTGAAAAGGAGGTATGAGAATAGGAAAGACGAGTGGAAAGACGAGATAGATATTGTCCTAAAGACACAGTAAGCCATCAAACATCTGTTTTCTAGTCCCCTTCTGGGCCCTCTTGGGTTTTGAAAAAGGGAGGAAGAAAATGGAAAAATTGCCAATAACTTCTATTGACTTTCTGGATTCCTAGTTTCCCCACATGCGGCTATGCTTGAATCAACTTGTAAAAGTCTCTTTACAGTCTATTAATGTTGATGCAGGCACTAAAAGGCCATGGTCAGCCTAATTAGATAATCCACTCCACCCTGGGCTCCGGAAGATGTTCAGGGCATTTGCCTTTACTTGACCCTATGCCGTGGAGCTACCAATATTTTTCTTTCCACAAATTGGTTTTATTTGTACCCTCTATATATTAAATATTAGAGTATTGGCCAAGTTGAAGGAGTCTTCTTCTATGGCTAGTTTCAATAAACATGGTGGAATAAATCTATATATATAATATATGTATATGTATATATTATATATGCGTATGTATATATATTATATATGTATATGTATGTATATATTTGTTAGTAATTTAAAGGTGTAAGGGACCTTTGGGATCATGAATCATTTTACAGTTGTAGAACTGAGAGCCCACAAAATTAAATGACTTGTCCAAGAATACTAGCAAGTTAGTAGCAGGACCAGGACCTAGCTTGTCTTAAAAGGATTAAGAGGTAGTCGGTCAATTAATTAATCAAATATTTATTGATAACTACAATCCATCCCCATCCCTCATGAAGAGCAGAAACTAAATTGCCAAATTACTTTCGCCAGGAAGGCTATGATACAATATAGAAAGTACTGGCATTATTGTGGTGCTCATATTGAGGCTTGTGGCAACTCTTAATTCATGCATTATAGTGACTTTAATAGACAACATAAAATAGTGAACTGAAGGATGACTTTATATCTGCAGGTCAAGCAAAGGGATATAGACCGTGTGGAAATATGGCACATCAGGGGTGCTTGGTGTAATAAGAAACAACTAAAAAAACAAAGGAGGGGATGTGGCTCTAAAAGTTATCAACTGTCAATCAGCCTTGACCATAAAAAGTTAGCCAAAGAAAGACTTGGGCCCAGAGGTTTTGTACAGAGGAAATCCAGGCTCCTAACAAGGGCGAAAGATGGGAATAGAAGGATCAGAACATTGAGCTGGATCTTCGGTTCATTTCAGGTATAGAGAAGGGTAAATGGTCTGTAAAGATGGCCGACCCCAATGAAATTGCCTTCCAAGGCCTTGTCCACTCAACGACATGTTGCATGCCTGAAACTCAGTATACAGGAAAAGGATAGAAATGGAATAAGATGGAAACCCATAAATCAGAGGACCCTGCCATGCAGTTTCAAACCACTGACTTGATGAAATGTTGATCCACTTTGCCATGGATGCCCCACTTTTTAACTTCTTCTTCAGAGTCCCAGGAAGTAAGGCTCTTCTGTTTAACTGATTTGCGGAATTTTTGCTTCTGCTATTATAATGGCTTCCATAGTTGAGTACCAAAGACACATTACTATGGTGCCACTTGCGTTTTGCAGATGAGGAAACAGACTGTTCTACCACCAAAGCTTTGGTTTTTCTACTCAATCTTGCACAATCTCTCACTCTCAGCCCAGATCATTGCTACATTTGTGTGAACCATCAGCATCCAAAGTGAACACAGGGTCTAAACAACTGAAGATGGCATGAGGGAACACACAACCAGGTCTTTTAAAAAAGAAGAAAGCGAATAGGCAAACTGAACAGGACATCTAGGACTGAAAAGCCTCTGTGAACAACTGGACTCAATATGAAATTGACGTGAGCTCACAGAAGACCAGTTGAGTTCCAGATGTGGTTGGGTAGCTTGGGTTATGGGCAGGTATAAAGAAAATGGTCTCTTCTTATACACGGAGTTCAAAAAAAGACTAAAAGTCACCCCAAAGAGTCACTGTCTTTGTCTTTTGGTCATTAGTAGGTCAGCAGAAATCTCTAGAGAAGACTGGATTTTGTGGCTGATTATCAATTAATTGATCATCACTGGGTATCTTTGGGAGTGTTGCCTTCTCAGGGAGAAGCTGAAAATTATTCCGTGAAAGGTACTTCCACTGAGAATTGTTAAACTCTTTGGAGGTAAGAAATCAGGTATCTGGGAGAACTCAGAGATAACATAGGAGAGACAGGCTGAAGCCATGAGACAGACGGGCAGATGGCTTGAGAATGACCATGGGCAGAGGAGAGCAGTGGCAGGGAGAGCCCACAGGCCTCCACCCAGAGTCAGCCTGTCAGGAGGATGAGCTATAAGATCACCCTAGAGGGAAACTGCAGGCCAGGTCGGGGGCACTGCAAGCTGGAGGTGTGCACAGGCAGGAGGGCAGGTGGCCTGCGATGAGGGGCCATGACTGTGTGGTGGGCTTTCCCACAGCAGGAGCAACTAGACTGAAAGTTCTTTTAAGTGAGGAAGCCATCATCTGTCCAGGGAAAAGTGGTTCGGGATACCGGAGAAGCCCTGCACCCTGCACTACAGAATCAGTCTAGTCTCAGGCAGTCTGTTCCACAGATGCCTCCAACCCAGAGATGGTTGTAGCTATTCTCAACCAATCACGGCACAAAGTGAGGCCTCCCAATCCACAGCCATCCCTGAATACAGACACTTCACTTGACGTCTGAGTATAGCTGTGTGTGCCTGGAAAGCCTAGAAATAGAAACGGTGCTGTTTTCCCCAAGACGATCATCTCTACATCCTGACCTGGATCAACAATGATCCATTCTGGAAATCCTGGACACTCCTGCTCCTGGAGAGAAGGGATAGATAACTTTTCCACCTGCCTGCCTGTCCTGTCCACCTGGAGGTGGTCTTGTGGCATCTTGGGCCTCACATGTCCCACAGTCTGTTCTCATCCCTCCAATTTGCTCCTTCTCCAGCCTTCTCTCTCTTGGTTGAGTGGTTCCACCATTTGCCCAAGTTGCTTGGACCCAACCCTTGAGTTACAGCCAACTCCTCTCTTTCTCTCACAACCCAAATCTAATTCATCAGTAAGTCCTGGTGACTCCACTTTCGGAATGTTCCTGGGAAGCCACCACTTTTTGTCATCTCTGTTGCTGCTAGCCTGCCGCTTGCTACTGTCAGCTCCAGCCTGGAGAACTGAAATAACCTCCTCACTGTCTCCAGCTGTTCTTTCCGCCCGTGGTCTCTTCTCCAGACACCACCAGAAGGATGCTTTGAAGTCCAGACGGCATCATGTTTTCCATCACATTTAGAATGAAACCTGAGGTCCCAAGTGTGGCCCAAGGGCCAGTCAGGTTGCCCCCAGGGCTCCATTTCCTGCCACTCTTCCTCTTTCACTCTGCTGGAGCCACATGGTTACTATTCCTGAACACGGGAGGCTGTCTCTTGCTTTAGGGCTCATGCAGATTTGTTCCCATAGCCTGGGGACAGATTTTACCCCAGAAGTCCCCAGGGCTTGATTCCTCCCTTTATTTAGGTCTCAGCTGAAATGTGCCCTCTTCTGAGCAGCCTTCTCTCACCACCCAATGGAAGCAGCCATCCCTGCACGCTCTATCACTTCACTCGGCTCTATTTTTCTTCCTAACACTTTCACAACTTGATATTCTTGTATAGTTTTTCATTTTATTTACTGAGTGCTGTCTCTTCCACTGGAAACCCCTGAAAGCAGGGATTTTTATAATCTGTTGGCCACCACTAGATTCATAAGGACGCACAGAACCTGGTAGGCTGCAGGCTGTCCATAACTGCTTGTTGAATGAATCGATGGATGAATGAGCAGGAGAAGCTCGTTTCTCTCCGTGAAATACAATGGGTTCCAAAGAAATCGAAGCCTTTTCGAAAGGCCTAGCCATGCTTCGCCCATACCTCTACAGTGGCAGATCCATGCTCATGACCTCATTTCTCTCCTCAGAACCGCCTTAAAAGTAGACCTTTTAGAGCTACCCGAGAATCCCAGTCCCTGCAGCTGATCTTCCCACCTCCACCCAGCTCTCGTCCTCCTCTCCCTCCCCATCCACCATCGGGTGAGCTGGCTTCCCCTGCTCAACAGCTCTATGCGTTTGCATTTCTGGGTTTGGTCAGGTCAAGACCAGCTCCCCCTAATATGCCTCTGTACTAGACAGCCTTGTTCTAAATGGAAACTGCTGATGACATGGAGGAAGAGGCTTGAATGGAAACGTGGGGCAGGGAAGGAACAGGGAAAAGTCATCTCTAGGTTGGCAGTCCCTGTTAGCCTCTTAGGACTTCTCGCCTCTGCAGCAATGATGTTAGAGTCACGTCTTACTCCCTGGGGGGAGGTGGGTGGTTCCTGACACCTTCCCCTGCTTCTCCAGGTTCTCCCTTTTAGAAAAGGATGAAGGACAGTCTATGATGCAGGCAAGGTCATCACAGATTCTATTCCCTCCTTCAAGTGATGTCAAATGTGACACTGAATGAATATAACAAAGAAGTTCCTTATGAAGCTTTTGATTCTGAAATAGAATCATTCATAAAATATGAAGTAACTCTACAGACCAGATCACCTATCTTCTCATTTAATTGATGAGGAAACAGAGAGATGCTAAGTAACTTGCCCAGGGTCACAGAACTGGTAAGGCACTAAACTAGGACTTGAAGCCTCCTGAGCCACTCTCCTGGACCACCAAGATGCTGCAGAGACCAGCTCTCTCCAGCAGGAAGTCCAGTTCCCAAAACGCGCATGGGCTCCTCCAACCTTGACAATAATTCCCCCAAATGGTGGAACCTGCGAACATACTCCATTGGCCTAAAATTGTTGCTTAAGGGCCCGCCTCATTTACCCCAAATTATCGTCCTCTTCCTCTCTCCTTCCTGCCTCCACCCTACTCTTCGAATCTCAAATCCCTCAAGCTATCCAATAACTATTGAGAGTTTAGGCATCCAGGTCCTCAACTGTACCAATCCGAGCCTGGGGAAAGATCTCCTTTCCTTTTTCTACCTTCATTGGAAGATATTTCGTGAAAAAAAATCACAGTGAGTTCCTCAATAGGGAAGCAAACATTGCTTCAAAACTCAGCTCTAAACTGCAGAGAAGGCCAGGCACGGTAGCTCACGCCTATAATCCAGCACTTTGGGAGGCCGAGGCGGGTGGATCACTTGAGGTCAGGAGTTTGAGACCAGCCTGGCCAACTTGGCAAAACCCTGTCTCTACTAAAAATACAAAAATTAGCCGGGTGTGGTGGCAAACACCTGTAATGCCAGCTACTCAGGAGACTGACGCATGAGAATCACTTGAACCCGAGAGGCAGAGGTTGCAGTGAGCCGAGATCACACCACTGCACTCCAGCCTGGGCAACAGAAGGAGACTCTGTCTCCAAAAAAAATAAAAAATAAAATAAATTGCAGAGAAAATAGCATGGGCCAAGCCAGCCAGAGGGTCCTGTGCCACATGCCATCAGTGCTATGGTGGGAGCTTAATTCCACTCCCAGGTCAGTACCTCCTCCCTCATCTGTGCCCCCTAGGTTGGTGACCCCTGGGACCTATGAATGGCTAACCAGGCCTGCAGCTGAAAACTCTGGCTCGTAATTTGTGAAATCCTCTCCTCCTGGCAGCTTGTAAAGTGGCCACTTAACAGATGGCCAGTAATACATTGCATTCCTGGAAAATCTGTATTTCGGTAGTCACGTTATTTACATTTTTCATTTATTAATCCTATTAGGAATATTCCCTCCAGGAGACAAATAAAGGTGGAACAAAAAAGCAAGACAAATAGGCAACTGTGAAAAAAACCCACCTTATTCAAAGGCCTGCTGTTTCCCCTGGGCATAGCTTATATATCACCTGTGTGCAAATAGGACGTCTGACTTGGTGCAGATAGGAGAACATCTGCTGCTCAAATGTCTTTTGAATTTTCCCAAAGACCCCATGAGATACCAGCCAGAGGAGTCTCTTGCTGCAAGGAAAGCTGTAGCCAAGTATATAATTTTTAATCCGGTAATATCGAATACAACAAAAAGTGTCGAGAGCACAAAACATGATTAGAAAATAGACTAATGGAAGAGCCAGCAGGCATGGGCCATTTGGTTGGCTGACTGGTGTTAATGAGTGTGCAACAGGCTAAACATTGACCTGGATGCATCAGCAACATGGTGAATGCAATCGCCTTCATTTCAACCCAATGCCTGGCATGCACAAAGCTCAGGATTAATGCTAGGCCATGAGGTCGTCATTGCTGTTTCACCATCTGCTAGAGGAAATGCTCCTCATCCTTCAGGGACCAGCTGTCATGCTGCCTCTTCTGTTAAAGCGTCCTTGCATTCGTGCCGTCTCTAAACTCCTGTGAAATCGACCTTACTTTTTTTCCTCCATGTTTTTTAGTCCTTTGCCCATCTGATGTCCCTCACTCGATTGTTAGCTCCATAAAAACTATGATTTCTATTTACCTTTGGTTCTACCCCCACAGCATGGCCCCTGCAGTGACCTGCATCTAGTAAAGGTTACTATAATTAAGTGACATGATCTCCGAAGTTGACAGTTTCCATATGTTTTTGGTTTGGGTGGTGTATTAGTCCATTTTCACACGCTATAAAGAACTATCTGAGACTGGGTAATTTTAAAAGAAAAGAGGTTTAATTTACTCACAGTTCCTCATGGCTGGGGAGCACTCAGAAAACTTATGATCGTGGCATAAGGAGAAGCAAGCATGTCTTTACCATGGTGGAGCAGGAGAGGTGGCGGGGCGGCGGCGTGGGGGCGTGCCATACACTTTTAAAACATCAGATCTCATAAGAACTCACTCACTATCACAAGAACACCATGGGGGAGATCCACCTCCATGATCCAGTCACCTCCCACCAGACCCCACCTTCAACACATGCAGATTACAATTTATTTTATTTTATTTTATTTTATTTTATTTTATTTTTATTTTATTTTATTTTTATACGGAGTCTTGCTCTGTCTCCCAGGCTGGAGTGCAGTGGTGTGATCTCCGCTCACTGCAACCTCTGTCTCCCAGGTTCAAGAGATTCTCCTGTCTCAGTCTCCCAAGTAGCTGGGACTACAGGTGCACACCCGCCACGCCTGGCTAATTTTTGTATTTTTTAGTAGAGACGGGGTTTCACAATGTTGGTCAGGCTGGTCTCAAACTCCTGGCCTTAGGTGATCCACCAGCCTTGGCCTCCCAAGGGGATTATAACTTCACATGAGATTTGGATGGGGACATAGAGCCAAACTATATCAGGTGGTTTCATTCCTGCGTCCTAACTCTTGTAGTGTAACTTCAGAGATGGGAGAAGACTGTCATAAACCAGATAGGCATCAGGGAAGGGAGATTCTTTTCCTCACTTGCCTTCATGCTTTAGTTTTTTTGAATTCCAAGACAATGGAAAGGATCTTGACCAATTTTAAAGAATCAAGAAATGAAAAAAGGTGGAGGCATCAGTTTCCAAAGTTGTAATTTGTTCATACCTAAGATGAATACTAATTCCTATTCTAACTACCTCACAGGACTCTCCTGAGGCTCAAATAAGGTAATATGTGGACAGAAGCTCTTTGCTTGTAGGAAAGATGATATGGGTGTAAAGTATTATTAGCCCTTTAATCTTTCTCGTCTCATAATGGAGAAAATTTTCCAAAGACAAATTGGGAGCTCATTTCAGTCTCTCAGCGGCCTCTTGCTACATGATGTCCATGTCAATTAAATGCTGCAGAAGAGTGCGGCCGAATCCAAATCAACAGCAGCATGAAATACATTTGTCAGTGCTCTAGCCCTGCTAAAGACAGGTAGAATTCTCCTCCAGGCCCCAGGACTCATCCACTGGCTGAGATGCAGTGCATGAACGGCATAACAACACTGTAAATGCCGCTCTGGGTCAGACCTTGCTTTCATGGATCCAAGTTTTCTGCTCTTACCGCTCCACCAAGGGCCATTCTGTAGGAGGGTGTGGCTGCTCCCTGTGATGGTGGAACACAAAGCCTCCAGAAGCCCTTTTGGGACTGGGGCACTCATTGCTCCTGCTCCTGGGAATGATGGCAGCTGATGGTTCTCCTAATCAGGGCGCTAACCTCAGCCTCAGAGTCCCTCACTCAAAGCCACACTCCGTCCTATATCCAATGACTGTGGTGTGTCAGTGGTGGGAAAGGAGGCAACAAGACCTGGCTCCCTTGTCTAGGGTAGGACAAGTCTGCGGGGCTGATTTCCCATAGGGTCAGCTGAGTTCTCTGATGCCATTTTATTGCTGCTCAACTTCTCTGTTTGCCCAGTTTCACGTCCCTTGCCCTTCACAAATATTGTCCCTGCAAACTGTGTTTAATAAAACTGTATACCGATCTCTGAAGGACTTCACCTATGACACTTCCCAAACAGTGCAGCTCTGGATAGGTTACTGGTCTGTAGGGATATTGATCCTCCAAGCCCTTGGAGAAAATAAGTGGATCCCACATCAGTCCGTGTCCCAAGCCAGTTACCTTAGCTGTAAGCATCACTCGCCCTCTACCCCAGCATGCTACACAAGCATTATTTTCTATGTGCCATGATGAGAAAAGGGATCTGTGTAACGTCAGTAATGTGTGGCACACTCAGAAATAAATCTGTTTTAACACAGTATAGTCATCTTTCCAATATCCATTCCCTCTTCTTTCTTACTAATGGATCCCTGATTTTTTTTCTTCCAGGCAGTAATTTTCCCAGCAAAACAAACAAACAAACAAAACCATTTCCCAGCCTTCTCTGCAGCCAGGGAGAGCCACGTGGACAGTGAATTCTTGAATTCCAAGACAATGGAAAGGATCTTGACCAATCTTAAAGAATCAAGAAATGAAAAAAGGTAGAGGCATCAGTTTCCAAAGTTACAATTTGTTCATACCTAAGATGAATACTAATTCCTATTCTAGCTACCTCACAGGACTCTCCTGAGGCTCAAATAAGATAATGTGTGGACGGAAGCTCAAGAATTTAGTCTTGCTCAGTGGACAGAAGCAGAAATGTGCTGCTCTTCTAAGAAAGGCATCTCCACATTTTCATGCTGTTCCTTTCTGTATCTTCCTGCCTGGAACAGGGATGGGAGGCTAATGACCAAGAAGATACCCATGTCCTGTGTGGATGCATCTTCTATTGCAGCATTTAAAAATTATACCAAACTTTGGAGGCTTTAAACAAACTCTTGTTATCTCGGTTTCTGTGGGTCAGGAATAATGGTGGGGACTCCGGTGTGGTCCCCTGCTTACACAGCACTAATTTGGTATAACATGAGAGGAAACTACACAAGGGTATACATCCCAGGAGGCGAGGCTCTTTCAAGGCCTTCTCAGAGGCTGCCTCCCCCAGCCCAGCCTCTGGCCCTGAGGAGTCACATCCATCCCACATACAAAATATCTTCATTCTCTCCCAAGGTCTCCAAAGGTCTCATCCCATTACAGCGTGAATGTGCAATTAAAGAACCTAATCATCTAAGGCAGGTCCGATCGTGGAGACATCTCAGGCATGGCTCCTGAAGCACAGCCCTCAGATACAGTTCCCCTGCAAACCATGCTTCTCCAAAGCCCTATATTTTGGTTTCATGACTTAGCCATGGATGTATCCAAAAGAAGAGAAAAGAACAATTTGACCATCTGCTATTTCAATTATCTCTCTACCTACCTCCCTATCCACTTGGCCCTAAAACTAGAGAGTGCATATATGAGGCTGTGCAAACACACACACACACACACACACACACACACACATTCATACATGGTATGAAGTGGCACTCTAGCCAAATAAGCAAGACAAAGAGGATGACAGCCAAGCAGGAATGCCAAAACTGATATTTTCCTAATGAGAACAATAATGCAATTAGTAACAGAGCTCACGAGTGGCTGACCCAGCAGATGTCCCCTGGGGATCCGAACTATTCTTTAATTCTCCCTGAAGACCCCAAAAGAAGCAGCAATGGAGCAGAGTGGAGTGGGGAGAGGGATGGTTGGCCAGTTAGGGACTGGGACAGTAAGGGCTGGAACCAGGAAAGGAACCACGGAGAGTCCTCCAGGGCAGCAGTGTGTCTGTCTTGCTTTAACATTCTGAGCAGGCATCTCTCTGATTTCTTGCAATACTGTTTGAAACACTCTCTATGTTCTGCAAAACGAGGGACATAGAAACACTCCTCAGCATGTCTTCAGCTGCTGAATTGCCCGAGTGTGATCTGAGGCCCTCCGTTCCTATTTAGTTGATGGCACGTCTTTGGCATTTTCGTTCATTTCTGATAACTCCCTCGGGAATGGCCAGCTAAGCACTTTCTCCATTATGCTATCTCTGTGAAAAGTCACACTTAAGGGTTCTCAGAGGACGATTTCAGATACAGATACAAAAGCCATCCCTGAATGCCACTCTGCTGGCTTTGCTGTCTATGCAGATGTTCTCAGAGATTCTATCATTCTTTCCGTATTTTTAAAGTTCATTCTAGAAAATTAACCTTAATAACCAATTGAAACCTTCATGGTTTTTTTCCCCTGCTGAGGCCTCTCGACCAGAATTTTAAATCCAACCCTTTCCATCCTGTACTCAGCAGGCAGGAGAAATTTAAGAGCCTATAGTCAGTAGCTAATATCAATCCCCCTTGGCTAAGAGACCCTGTCTGATCTTGGCTCCTTGGTTCCAATCATTTTGCCCTGCCTTATTCCATTTGGCCAAGTCCTTGCCATGAGCCCCAGTTCAGCTGGATCCTAGCCTTGGTTCCAAGGACTTCAGCACATCCAAGAATTGGAGAACATTCTATCCTACCTGCTCTGAGGATGGATGTCGCATTTTTTGAACTAAAATTTCTGAAGATAGATGGTGGCTCCGCCTGGTGAGATATTCCCCTGATGCCTATTTGTTTCTAACTTGGCCCTTCTCCTTGCCACGGATCTTCTGGAATCCTAACTGCTCCCAGGTCAAGATAGGTGGGTTTTTGGCCACATTCCTCACTTGTCAGACCACCTATGAGAAACACGGGATTCATGGCTGGAAGGGACTTCAAACGCTGTCTAGTCCAACCATTCAAGCATGGCTTGCCTGACAATAAATGCAAATCAATCAAACAATGCCTCTGATTCAGAGCCCTCCTTTTCTCATGTTAAATAAGAACAGCTTAAAGTTAAACATTTCAATGAATTCTTCCTAATGCTAAGAGCCAGGGCTGCCTTACAGGTCTCAGGAATGCTATTTTTGAGATGGTTTTAATAAGTCTGAAGCCTGACTATTATTGTCAGACACACAGAGCCCCGTTGCCCCATTTCAGACAGCAAAGAGGTGGCAGAGGACGAGGGGGAACCTCACATACCCCTGATCTCCACAGCAATGACCTCCCTGAAGGTGGACATGGACTCCAGCTGCCTCCTGCTTCCTGATTCAGTCCTTTGGTGAGGCTGTCCCTCAGATACTGTACATAAGGCTCGTGGCTAAGCAAAGAGGACTACCTTTATGGGTTTCAGTTTTTCAAGTTCTGGAGTGATCTGATAGTTGGTGGATTTGAACCATTCTAGTTGACCCTTTAAGACAAAGCATGTCCTTCCTGGGCTCATGGTGTGTTAGTCCATTCTCATGCTGCTGATAAAGACATACCTGAGACTGGGTAATTTATAAAGAAAAAGAGGTTTAATGGACTCACAGTGCCACATGGCTGGGGAGGCCTCACAATTGTAGCAGAAGGCTAAAGGCACGTTTTACATGGCGGCAGTCAAGAGAGAATTGAGAGCCAAGCAAAAGGGGAAACCATCAGATCTCATGAGACTTACTCACTACCATGAGAACAGTATGAGGGAAACTGCCCCCATGATTCAATTATCTCCCACCAGGTCCTTCTCATAACACATGGGAATTATGGGAGCTACAATTTAAGATGAGATTTGGGTGGGGACACAGCAAAACCATATCACATGGTCAGCTGAGGAGCTTTGGGCAAGCCATAGAAATAGGCTCCCACCTCCACGCAAAGCCGTGGAGCTTCTTTGCAAAGCATCCCCTCTCCTAGAGCACTTCTTGTGGGTCCACCCTAGCCAGTCACACTGCTGACCTTGGGTCCTTGCCCCAGCCTGGTCAGTATTTTTCTGAAATTGCACCCTTTCATATAAGCTAGCCCATAGGACACCCTGCCAGGCTGGGTGCTCAAACACCTTAGGGAAAGCTGAAGACATGAACTTACTGCTTTCTGTAGATGTAGAGAAGTCCTGACCAAGAAATTCTGGGAGGCCTATGAAGTGTGGCAGATTTGGGGCAAAATGGAATCATCAGGGACACAACTAATTCCAGAGGTGCCCTGCTGGGGGTTCCAAAGCCTTGATGGGATGTTCTTTGCACCAAAGCACCTGCAAGTTCATGGCATACACAGTAACAGTGACAGCGATGCCCAGGCAGAGGAAGAAAGGAAGCAGAATGTGGTTGAGCCACTTGTGGAATATTTATTGAAGCAGGTAGTTTGAAGATAGCTAGCCAAATAGCATCAAATTTCATGTGCTCTACCTAGCCATTAAGCTAAATGTAACTAAATCCCAGGGAAGGGATAAGGCTCACCCAAGACTTCTCAGAGGGCTTGGAGAGCAGGAGGGTAAAATTGTACTACTCTCAGCTAATGCATCAACTGTCAACACAAGGAGCCCCATTATCTGGGGACCAGAAAATACGAGTAGGACCCCAAGTACAGGGAAGGCTCTAAAGGGGGTCCTGGGAACCACAAGTGAAGCACGTCCCTTCCCACACTGGCGCGGGCAGGCGCGTGGAATCAATAGGAGGCATTCAGTCTCACAGAACTTACCAGGGAAAAGGCAATTTCAGAGGGAGAAAGCAGCCCTGATTAATGCACTGCAACCTTTGAGAAGATTAATGCGTGGACAAGGAGGAAGCAATGAGTGTAATTTATTTAGACTTTCAAAAAGGCTCCATACCAAAGGCTGTTTTTAAAAGTCACTGTGGCATCTGGGTTTTAAAGGACTAGCTTTTTGAGGTTAATGCCAATGAAGACACCTACATTTTCTTGGTGCCAGTGCCACACGCTGTAGAGGACTGGTGACTTGTACCCTGTGTGGCCATTTCTAAGCAGATTCTCACCTCCGCTTGCCCCTCAAGAAGTGACCTCTCTCTTCCTTCTTAATTTCCAACTTGTTCCACTTTCTAAACAATGTGTAATTGTCTATGTGTGTCTTATCTATGAGGTAGCCTGGAACCTACCTCTGGACAATGTCATATCCACTTTTGTGCTCTACACGATACCTATGACTAGGATTCTATGACTCTAAATTGGAGAAGACCCAGTAATTAAAAAAAATTTTTTTTTGAGACAAGGTCTCATTCTTTCGCACAGGCTGGAATGCAGTGGCATAATCATAGCCCACTGCAGCCTCGACCTCCTGGGCACAAGCGATCCTCCCTCCTCAGCCTCATGAGTAGCTGGCACTGCAGGTATGTGCCACCATGCCTGGATAATTTATTTGTTACTTGTAGAGATGCAGATAATTCTTTCTTTCTTTCCTTTCTTTCTTTCTTTCTTTCTTTCCTTTCTTTCTTTCTTTCTTTCTTTCCTTTCTTTCTTTCTTTCTTTCTTTCTTTCTTTTTTTCTTTCTCTCTCTCTCTCTCTCTTTCTCTTTCTTTCTTTCTTTCTTTCTTTCTTTCTTTCTTTCTTTCTTTCTTTCTTTCTTTCTTTCTTTCTTTCTTTTTGTTTGTGACAGAATTTCACTCTGTCACCTAGGCTGGAGTGTAGTGGCATGATCTCAGCTCACTGCAGCCTCTGCTTCCTGAGTTCAAATGATTCTCCTGCCTCAGCCTCCCAAGTTGCTGGGACTACAGGTGCACACCATCATGCCCAGCTAATTTTTGTATTTTTAGTAGAAACAAGATCTCACCATGTTGGCCTGGCTGGTCTTGAACTCCTGACCTCAGGTGATCTCCCTGCCTTGGCCTCCCAAAGTGCTGGGATTACAGGTGTGAGCCACTGCGGTTGGCCAAGAATTCTCAAGTATTACGTTTTACTGCTGTGAATACCGCAGACACCTCAATCTCCACATGGCCAGCATGGAGGCCATTGTCCCCGCCCTTGTCACACACAGCTGCCCTTTCTCCGACCCCCTCTTGCTGAGCGGTCCCAGCAAGCACTCGCCTGGCAGCAGGCTTGGCTGCCTCCTGCTGGCTCATTTCTCATGGTCAGTCCAGTTGGTCAAGTTCTGTGCATTCCTCACCCTAGATGTTCCCATGTTTCTTCATGTGCATGGCAGCTGCCTTATCCCGAGCCTCACTGCTGCACCTGTATGACATCTTCAGATCCTGATCAAATCCTTCAAAGGTCATGGCCAGTGTGTGTAGGGTTTCCCATGCCCTGACATCTTTCTGAAAAATATTTTTTTGAGGCAGGGTCTTGCTCTGTTGCCCAGGCTAGAGGGCAGTGGTGCAACTGTGGCTCACTGCAGCCTCAGCCTCTGGGCTCAAGTGAGCCTCTCACCTTAACCTCCCTACCCCTCCCTACCCCCGAGTAGCTGGGACTACAGGTGCATTCCACCATGCCTAGCTACTTTTATTTATTTATTTATTTAGTAGAGATGAGATCTCACCCTGTTGCCCAGGCTGGTCTCCAACTCCTGAGCTCAAGTGGTCTTCCTGCCTCTGCTTCCCAAAGTACTGAAATTACATGCATGAGCCACCATGCCCAGCCACACCCAGGTATCTGGATAGCTGTTGTTATCACTCCTATTGCCTTCCACACCTTCTTTCTCTCCCTTCTTCCAGCTTCATCCTGTAGTGAAATCCTACTTGTTAAAATAAATGCCCCCTTCCACCACAGGGCCTTTGCATCTGCTGCGTCCTTCCTTCTGAAACTCTCTCTCTTTTTCCTAGTACTCCTTCACAGTTAAACTCAGTTAGTTCCCCAGGCTAGATCAAATCCCCCTCGTTTATACTTTTGTCACGTTTTGTACTTCTACATCAAAGCAAAATTATAACACAGTTATAATTTTATACTTATTTGTAGCATTATTTGGTTAATGACTTCTAACTCCTCTAGATTGGCCACGTCCAGTTGGCTCACCTGGATAGGGCTGGCGTAATAGAAACCCCACGGGTATTTTCTCTATGAAACAGTGGTAGGGACGTGAACAGCAGCAAGTCCCCAGCCTGGTCTAGGGGGGTTAGAGAGAGCTGCCCAGGGGAAGTGGTAAATCAGGGACCCTGAAACAAAAGTGGGCAGCAAAAGTGTTCCAGGCAGCAGGTACAGGGTTGGGAAGACTCTGGAGCTAGAAGACCCGGAGTTTTCAAGCAGAGGTCTCTAAAGTAGGACACATGTTTCCCGGTGGGTATACAAGATGGTCCATTAGGAAGCAGGAAGAAAAAAATAGATATGTTTATGCTAAATGTTTAGCTTAACTGAATAAGAAAGCAAGTAAGCTCCGCTATTATATAAGAAACAGGCTGAAGCCAGAGGCTCCCTTAGTGCAGGTGTCCGAGAGCCATGTGCCATGCAAGGTACGTGATGTCTCCCGATAGAGAAGTGACTGTGCCCCAGTATGCAGCCAGGGTGTGTCTGTCACCCAAACTCACAGATGATATTACCTACTCTGAACCAGCCCTCACTAAATGCCACACGACTTAAAGAGTCTCCTGCAAAGAATTGACAGGTTGATGGTAATACTACTAATGGAAGTGTAAGTGAACACACATTTTTTTCTGAGCTCACACTGCTCCTGCCTCAGACAAGTTCTTTGTCAGCCCATGAGATTAAAAATGATTTAATCAGAACTGACAAGAAGTTTTCCAAAAGAATACAAATTTATCACCAATTCTTTTGAAGTATGGGTTTGCATCCTCTGTTGTTAACATTCAACCTTGCCTTAGCCATAGCTTTCCTCATCTGAATATATTAGTTAATGGTGATAATACATGTAGACAGCTTTTTAAATTATTTATGTGTTTATTTTGAGACAGGGTCTTGTTCTGTTGCCCAGACTGGAGTCTGGTGGCACCATCATAGCTCATTGTAGCCTCAACCTCCCAGGCTCAAGCCATCCTCAAGCCATCCGTCCTCCATCCTACTCAAGCCATCCTCCTGAGTAGCTGGGACTTACAGGTGCATGCCGCTACACCTGACTAATTTTAAACAATTCTTTTTGTAGAAACTGGGTCTCACCATGTTGCCCAGGCTGGTCTTGAACTCCTGAGGTCAAGCAGTCCTCCCTCCTGGGCCTCCCAAAGTGTTAGGATTACAGGCATGAGCAACTGCACCCCGCAGACAGCTTTTAAGTAAATATACATACCTTGGAGTTTGTATGTAAGTATACATACTTGGGAGCTTACAAGTTTTCAGCTTGTTTATTTGCTGTTGTTTTCTCATTGAGGTGTGCAACCAAAACTATGGAAACCATTGCATTAGGAACTGAAAGAAGTTCAACATGAAAGAACTGGGGAGTGGAAGAGGGCAATGTTGAGAAATTGGACTGGAGAGAGAAGCAGGGTGCATATCTCTATTATAGTATTTATCAGACTATCTATCATTATTCACTTTAAAGGTTCTTACTTGATATCTAGGGTTAACTTATACTCAATAATTTACATGTCTGAATATTTTGTGGAGATGATTAATAACCTTCATACAATTCTCTAAAGTTCTATGTCTTAGTAAACATTATTGATCTAGTTAGTGGTCTGGCTCTCCCAACTAAGCTGCATTTCTTGTTGTGAAAGAATCCCTTTATTTATTTATTTATTTTTTTTGAGATACATTCTCACACTGTCACCCAGGCTGGAGTGCAGTGGCGCAATCTTGGCTCACTGCAACATCTGCCTCCCAAGTTCAGGCGATGCTCCTCACCTCAGCCTCCCAAGTAGACGGGATTACAAGCGCCAGCCACCACACCTAATTTTTTTGTATTTTTAGTAGAGACAGGGTTTCATTATGTTGACCAGGCTGGTCTCGAACTCCTGATCTCGCGATCCACCCTCCTTGGCCTCCCAAAGTGCTGAGATTACAAGCGTGAGCCACCACACCCTGCCAGAATCTCATTTTTATGATTATCATCATAGTAAGTGTGAAATAGGTATGAATTATTGAATGAATGAATGAATGAGCGAATGAATGATTTATCTATTGCTTTCTCTTTTGGGCATTGGAAGACAAAAGAACCCCCAAAACCCACATACAGCTAAAAGTTGATTCTCTTTTTAGTAATAAGAGTTTCAGGGGCTTCATTACATAGTACCTTCTGTATGCCAGATACTAGTCATTCTGTTCTCATAAAAACCCTAGGAGTAGGTACTATCATTGTCCTATTTCCAGACAGTGAAGCTGAGGTGTGGCTTGATAAGGCCATTTGGCTGTAAGTGGCTAAGGCAAGCGTCAAACGCAGGCAGCCTGGCTGCAGAGTCTATGCTTGTAACCAGCACGACATGGGAAGACCCACATGTCAGCTCACACGGTTACAGGGTCGGTGTCATCAGAAGGTGCTCAGCATAACCCGACAGCAAAATGCCTGCCATAACCTTCCTCAGCCCTCAGCAAAGACTGCCCTTCAAAAGCAAAGTAGGGAGAAGTCGACCGAGATTCAGATGGCTTGGTTTCACGTGGCTACAAACGACAGGGCTGAAGTGGAGAGCTCAACTTGACAAAGTAGCAAACTGCTTACAGAGCCATGACATTATATTTAACATTTTATTATGGAAATTCTCACATTCCAAAGTGTAGAGAAAAATATAATGAACCTCCAACAATTATCAACACATGGCAAATCATTTTCATCCACATGCTTACTCCTCCACTTTGTCTTTGTTTGTTTTTTGTTGTTGCTGTTGTTGTTGTGTTTTGGCTTCTTCGAGACAGAGTCTCACTCTGTCACCAAGACTGGAGTGCAGTGGCACAATCTCAGCTCACTGCAACCTCTGCCTCCCAGGTTTAAGTGATTCTTGTGCTTCAGTCTCCCAAGTAGCTGGGATTACAGGCACGCACCACAATGCTGGGCTAATTTTTATATTTTTAGTAGAGATGGGGGTTTCACCATGTTGACCAGGCTGGTCTCAAACTCCTGACCTCAAGTGATCCTCACACTTTGGCCTCCCAAAGTGCTGGAATTACAGGCATGAGCCACTGTGCCCAGCCCCATTGTTATTTTTAAGTAACCTGATTCCACATGATTTCCTAATGGGACTTAAAAATATTGTATTATCCACTTAGAAACGCTCTAGAATTGATGTCAGAAGACTTGAATTTGAGTCTTGCCTCTACACTTTTCCAGCTCTGTGTCCTTAAGCAAGTATTTCTCTGAGCCTCAGTTGCAACATCTGTAAATTATGGATGGTAATACTTGTTTCACCATATGGTTTTGAGGATTAGATAAGTCAACACGAGTGAGAGTGACGTTTAAACTGTAAAGACCTGATTGAATCTCAGCACAGCCCTGCTTCCATCTCACCCCACCACAAGGACTATCATGGTTCATTTTATGTGCCAGCTTGGCTAGACTATGGTGATCACTTGTTTGGTCAAAGACCAGTCTAGATGTTGCCGTAAAGTTATTTTCTAGATGTGATTAATATTTACAATCGGTTTAAGTAAAGCAGATTACCCTTCATAACGTAAGTGGGCTTCATCCAATCAGTTGAAGGTCTTCAGAACGAAGACAGATTTTCCAAAGAAGAAAGAATTCTGCCTCCAGGCTGTAACATAGAAATTCTGCCTGAGTTTCCAGCCTGAGGACTCAAGGCTGCAACATCTACTCTTTCCCGCATCTTCCAGATCTGCCATCTGCCTTACAGATTTTGGACTTACCAGCCCCTACTATTGTAAGGCTTCAGGTTGAGATAGGTCAGCAGGAGTCAGCAGGTGATTGGAGGGTGGAGGGAGAGAAAGGTTGGGATATTTCTTCCTGTGGCTCTTTTCTGGTAGGTTGGCTCAGGCTTCTGGGCCGGTCTACCAAAGTGGTCCTCTCACTCTCCAGGTGATGGGGAGATGACGCTCTCCCTACATTATTTGCCAGCCCTCTGCACATCCCTTGTGTTTTCCTTACATTACATGGTAACCACACCTTTGCAAATAGTTCCTTTATTGAACTCTCCTCAATTACCCAGCTCGAGAGTACCATCTATTTCCTGTTGGGACCCCAAGTGATACAGATGCTAGAGAAAGCAATTTAACAGAGAACCCATACTAGGTGGGTGAAACAGAGTCACTAAGAATTCCGTTAGGAATACTTTAGGTGCTCATCAGTATCAGTTTTCCTGAGTCCCCAAACTATCATGTTCCCAGCTCTCCAGCTCTCTGGGAAACTCAGCTAATGCCTCCTCCACGCCCTCCACCTCGCCTTCCAAGGCATCCCCAGCTGGGTGCTGAACTCACTCAGAGCCCTCAAGTTTGCCCTTGACCATGACCCTGAGTTTACAACCATCTTGGTGGCTGGGGGTTGGGGGGAGCACTTCCCCTTGCCCACAGCATCACTCATTTCCTTCTTTCTGTGCCAAACCCAAGCAACCTTTCCCAGTCCACAGAGGCTCGCTGTTTCTGGGGACTGGCCAGCCCACCACCTTGGAAGCCAGCTCAGACCCAGTCATCAGTTCCCAGATCGCACCTCCCCTGCCCGTCCGCCCTCACACACACATACAAAAATACTTTGGTTATTTAGGTTGCCATGACCGCTTTTATTTTAGATGTAGTGATTCACCAGTATGGCCCTTTCTGCAGCACTACACAGTTAATTTCCACCCAGAGCTAATTGGATATCCTTTCATTTTCCCCACTACTTCCCCACGGTGGTTCCCACCAACACTTGCTCCCATAAATATGTATAACTCCACTCCAGATATTAGCAGTGTGTTTTGAAAAACACATCCAATTTTACCAGGAATCTGATAGCATATTCAAAACCAGTCCCAGTCTTTGCTGCTTCGGCAGCTTACTTTGGAAGCTGCTAAAAATTCCCTTCTTGTTTATAAAAAGTAAAAAAAAAAAAAAAAAAAAAAACTTGACCTTGATTTACTAACACAATAGTGTGCGGAAAGTTTGCTTTAAATAATTAAAAATATTAATAAGCCACAAAGCAGCCCTTCTACTCTGCTATGGCAAGAGATGTTCATTTTAACGAGACAGTGATACAGTATAGTGATTTTGATGTTTCCCTGATTTCATTAAAATGGGATTATGTGTCGGTGGGTGTGTGTAGCCATAAGTACAAACTCAAAGACCAAAAAGTACAAAAGCTGTTTGAAAGTTAATTAAAATGACCTTCAGGATTTGGGGACCGCAAGAAAGTAAACACCATCTGCCATCAACAGCTTGGCCACCCTCAGTTTCTCTGTGCACTTGAGCAGCGCAGCTTTGTGAGTCAACCAGTTTTGTTGCTGTTGGAGTTTATAACTCAACTGGTTAATGCTCTGGTCTATGGACATGAATACTACCAGCCCGGGAATCATCAGTCAGCAGGAGGTCCTTTGATATCTTCCCCAATCTCCCTGAGGCTATGACACCTTGAAATAGGGGCCCCTCCCTGAGTAAATCCATTCAGCTTA
The DNA here is from genome assembly GCF_008728515.1 of Papio anubis. Lineage (NCBI taxonomy): Eukaryota > Metazoa > Chordata > Mammalia > Primates > Cercopithecidae > Papio > Papio anubis. Next base: position 24,167,884 of record NC_044979.1, read on the forward strand.
TGTGACCAAAGGATTTTCTACTCAGTCATGGTGAGAAGTAGCCTGGGACAAGGCTGAGAGTCGCTGGGGACCAGGACTGCTAGGGACCGCAACTGCTAGGGACCACAGCAGGGACTTGAGCGTCCAGGCCAGCCTGACCTCCTTCCACAATGAGTCCTGAAGCCCCACACCACGCCTGACACCTCCACTTGGCCTGACCTCCACCTGGCCTGACCTCCACCTGGACTGACCTCTACCTGGTCTAATACCCATCTGGCTTCACTTCTTCCCTGGCTTCACCTCCCACCTAGAAGTTGAGGAAAGATGCATTCCATCCCCAAAGCTTTTAAGAGAAACATAGCTTCTCTTTTTCTTCATTAGCCATCAGCACCTCCACTTGGGAATCACTTAGAAAGAATAGGTGAAAAGTAAAGAAATTCACCTTGGCTGGGCGCGGTGGCTCATGCCTGTATTCCCAGCACTTTGGGAGGCCCAGGTGGGTGGACCACTTAAGGCCATCCTGGCCAAAATGGTGAAACCCGTCTCTACTAGAAATACAAAAACATTCTCTGGGCATAGTGGCGCAAGCCTGTAGTTTCAGCTACTCGGGAGGCTGTGGCAGGAGCCAATCACTTGAACCCAATGGAGGCAGAAGGTTGCAGTGAGCCAAGATCGTGCCATTCTGCACTCCAGCCTGTGAAGGCTTTCCCCACCAAGTCCAGAGGACTTGGATCAGGTCTCCTAGTTCCACTCTTAATCCCACTACAACCTATTCTTCTCACAATGGTGAGACGAATCTTTTAAACAGTAACTCAGATGGTGTAACTCCTCTCCTGTGATCTCCCAGGGGCTCTCTATCTCACTGGGGGAAAATTTCAAGTCTTCCTGGTGACCTACAAGGTGCTCCACGACTTACCCTCCCGCCCCCTGCCCCTCACTGCCTCTTTAAACACATGCCAAACACAGGACGCTTGCACTTGCCTTTCTTGGCCTGGGAATTTTTTTCACCACATGTTCATTGGACTTGCTCTGTCACTTCTTTTAAAACTCTTCTCAAATATCAGCTCATCAGTAAGATCTCCCTAATCTCCTAAAGAGTAAAATGTTCATGTGCGTTCATGCACACACACATCACACCATTACTTTCCATAGTGTTATGCTGCTTTATTTTTCTTCACAGCACACATTACCACCTGACATACTACACATTTTTTAAAGCAATAGACTTTATTTTTTAGAACAACTTTAGGTTTACGGAAAAATTGGCAGAAAGTACAGAGTTCCCATATAGCCCATGGTCCAACACACATACAATTTCCCTATCATTAACATCTTGCATTTATGTGGTACATTGTTGGAATTGATGAACCAATATTGATACATTTTTATTTTTTTGAGATTGAGTCTTGCTCTGTTGCCCAGGCTGGAGTGCAGTGGCGTGATGTCAGCTCACTGCAACCTCCACCTTCTGGGTTCAAGCAATTCTCTTGCCTCAGCCTCCCAAGTAGCTGGGATTACAGGCACCCGCCACCATGCCCAGCCGATTTTTGTATTTTTAGTAGAGATGGGGTTTCACTATATTGGTCAGTCTGGTCTTGAACTCCTAACCTCAGCTGATCCATCCACCTCGGCCTCCCAAAGTGCTGGGATTACAGGCGTGAGCCACCACGCCCAGCCTGATACATTATTATTAACTAAAGTCCATAGTTTACATTCCAGTTCATTCTTTGTGTTGTATAGTTCTATGGGTTTTGACAAATGCATAATGTCATATATCTGCCATTACAATGTTATTCACTGCCCTAATAATCCTTGGGCTCTCTGCCCTTCCATCCTTCCTTCCTCCTCCTCAATCCTTTGCAACACTGATCTTTTTATTATTGCTATAGTTTCGCCTTTTCCAGAATGTCGCAGAGTTGGAGTCATACACGTAGCCTTTTCAAATTGGCATTTTTCATTTAGCAGTAAGCATTTAAGGTTCCTCCGTATCTTTTTGTGGCTTCATAGCTCAATTGTTTTATTGCTAAATAATATTCCATTGTATAGATGCACCACAGTTTCTTCATCCATTCATTTATTGAAGGATATCACGGTTTCTTCTAATTTTTGGTAGTTATAAACATTCATTTATAGGTTTTTGTGTAGACATGAGTTTTAAACTCATTTAGGTAAATACCAAGGAGCATGTTTGGTAGATTATATGGTAAGAATATGGACAGTTTTGTAAGAAACTGTCAAACTGCCTTCCAAAGTGGCTGTACCATTGTGCATTTCTACCAGCAATTCATGAGAGTTCCTGATGCCTCATGTATTTGCCAGCATTTGGTGGTGTCAGTGTTCTGGATTTTACCCATTCTAATAGGTGTGTGGTGGTATCTCACTGTTGTTTTAATTTACAGTTCCCTTGGAACTCAGTCTACCAGCAGCCCAGAGAAATTAACATTCTTTTGCCATTAACTGTGTGCTGTTGATCTCTGCATGCTCGGGGCCAGGCGAAGTATTTTAGGGACAGAGTAGGTGCCCAGTGATTGCATGTGGAATGAGTTGCAGTGGCGTGGAATGTGGTAGAATGCAGTGGCAGGGAAGAAAATGGCATAGAATGGCACAGAATGGAATGAAATGGAAGAGAACGCTGGGACAGAAGTGGAGTTCCACTGGAAACTACACAGGTTTGGTTACTGGCAGCTGGCCACATGCCGAGGTTCTTCCAATCCTGGTGAGGCCCCTCTTTAAAGAGGAAAGGAATGATATTTCAAATATCAGAGGAAATGGTGGTTGGGGTCAGTTTTGCTTCCATTCCTAGGAATTGCTGAACAATTCTGTACTTCCTAAGCAGCGTCCACCACGGGCTGCAGACTTGTCTGAGCTCATCCTGGGTCCTGATGGGGCACATCCCCTTGGCATCAGTTTGCATAAGTGAGGACCTAGTAGGCTGTACAGGTCTGATTCAAAGACAAGAGACTTAGTCCCAAGGTACTGATGGCAATTAGGCTCTCTGTCTTCTCTTCTTTATCTATGTCTGTGGCCTCTGTTTTGCCCATAGTCAGCTTCTACACAAATTCAACCCCATTCAATGGTTTCCATAAGAAATCAAATCAAACCAAAGATAGTTTTTAATGATATTAGTGAAGATGAATCACACTGGGCAACACATGAGCTCCCACTACCTTGTTAGCTTATTGTTCCCTTCTACTCTCCCTTTTCCTTCCCCAAGATAAAATAAAAACATAAATAAATAAAGTTCATTCTCTTTTCTTCTCATACAGAATAGCTTTGACTATGTCTTAGAAACCTTGGCACCAGAGAACAGCTATGCTTCAAAGGAATTGACTACACAAGCGAGCTTATCAAGGCATGTTCCTCTAAAAGGCAAGTTTCTTCCTAAGATAAATTTTTATACCAGCTACTAAGGGGATAGCAATTTTTTTTTCATCTCATTGTGCCTGGAATTTGCAGCTGAGTAGAATAAGGCATCTGTCACACAGACCATCTCCTGGTCCAGACCCCAGGTGCTCATGGCTGAGTTCTGCAATAAAAGAGCAAGTCAAATCTCAGAGAGCTTTTTCATTGCTATCTCCACAGGGCTCTGAGAACACAGGCACCCATTACATTGGTCCCAGCAGCTTTGCAATGGTACGTGATAGTGCCAGAAGCTTCAGAAGTGCACATAATGACTCCTGGCTCAGATATCTAGGCCTTCAAATCAGACATCAGCTGGTGACCTAGGTGAAGGGTCCATGCCTAGATGATGCTTTTGGAGTTGGCTTAATCTGGCATCAGCCAATGAACAGGAAAAGGAAGACTACAGATGCCACTGCATAGCCAAGAGAACTAATGCATAGAATTCATATGAGACACCCTCACCTCTGGGGCACCTTGAATGCTCTGAAAGGAATTTGAGTATGAAAAATATTAACTACCCTACATTCTGAGTAGGTGATAGCTGGGTGACCTAACAGGGGGCTGTGCATCAGATTTCTATGCCAACTGGGAAAGAAATTTTCGTTGTATGGAAAACCTTTCCATACAATGAAAGATGCACTGTCAGTTTGTCTTCCATAGCACATGGCAGTGTGACTTGTCTTGCTCAAGACTATTTAATAATAAATTCAAAGTGTGCAGGAAAGACAGCTTGGCTAACCTGGCCCTCCCTTCTCTTCTCTAGTGCTCTCCTGTCTTCCCTTCCATGTCCTCTCTGGGGGTCACAGATATGGGGACAATGTTACACAGGTGTGTTTTGCTGATCCAAGAAAGGGCAGAGACTGCTCTGTCTCTGGAAAAGATACTCCCACCTTTCCATAACAGCCTCTTTAACCCCCGGGCCTTTCTCAGATATTCCGGGCCTCCCAGGCAGCTCAGTGAATACACATAGGCTAAGATCTCAGTGCCTTCGGATAACTCATGCTAGAATACAAGTTTGTAAAGTTAAAAGACCTGTTCCTATAAATCTCAGAGCGAGCCAGTGGCTTTATAGCTTGCTACATAGTTTAATCATTTTTACGATGTGTGAGCTAGAGCCCATTCTCCCATCTACTCCACACTCATTGTATTGTCATCAATATCCTTCCAATCTCCTTCAGTTGTAAATAGATGAGCCACAAATTGGGGGCAGTTAAGAGGTATACTGAAAGAGAGTGAGATTCAGCACTGTTGAAAGTTTTACTTGATGTCAATACTTATTTGTTGTACCTAGTGATCTGCATGGGAATAAGCATAAAGAGAAAAGGGAAGTTTGTGCTAATGGTGATAATTCTTATACCTGAGTTCATGGGGACCAGCAGCTTCCATAGAGACGCTTTTGGGACTCTAGGTTGCTTTTTCTCTCCCAGGACTCCAGGTTGTTCAAGCATTACCTCCAGTCAGAGGCAGCCAGACGCAGAAGGTCCTCTGACCTCACGCCCTCTGCCCCCTCAGCCCCATAACTGCTGCTTCCTCCCTAGCACACAGAAATGAGCTTCTCATTAGCTTCTCAAAGGCTGCATGTTTTGACCTCAACATCTTTTCTTTCTCTCAAAGCGGAATGTCTTTTTCTGGACCATCCACTCCACCTGCCGTCTCTTCTCCACACCAAACTTCTGTGAATTCTCTCGTCTGTGGGTTCCTCAGTACTTTAAACCAGTACCAATGTCTGTAGCTTTCCCTCATGCTATGTCATATAGTTTGGATCTGTGGTGCCCACCCAATCTCATGTTGAATTGTAACCCCCAATGTTGGAGGTGGGGCCTGTGGGAAGCGATTGGATCATGGGGGTAGATTTCTAATGAATGGTTTAGCACCATTCCCCTTGGTGCTGTTCTCGTGATAGTGAGGAGTTCTCACGAGATTTGGTTGTTTCAAAGTGTGGCACTTCCTCCCCACCTTGCTCCGGCTTGCACCACGTGACATGCAGCTCCCCTTTCACCTTCTGCTCTGATTGTATACTTCCTGAGGCGCCCGCCAGAAGCCGAGCAGATGCCAGCATCATGCTCCCTGTACAACCTGCAGAACTGTGAGCCAGTTAAACCTCTTTTCTCTTAAATTACCCAGTCTCAGGCATTTCTTTTTTTTTTTTTTTTTTTTTTTTGAGGCGGAGTCCTTTTTGCCCCCGGCTGTTGGGCGGTGGCGCGTTCCTCCCTCCCCTCCAGCCCCCCCCCCCCCCCCCCCCCGCCCCCCGGGTTCACGCCATTCTCCTGCCTCAGCCTCCCGAGTAGCTGGGACTACAGGCGCCCACCACCTCGCCCGGCTAATTTTCTTGTATTTTTAGTAGAGACGGGGTTTCACCGTGTTAGCCAGGATGGTCTCGATCTCCTGACCTCGTGATCCGCCCGTCTCGGCCTCCCAAAGTGCTGGGATTACAGGCTTGAGCCACCGCGCCCGGCCCAGGCATTTCTTTATAACAATGGGAGACTATAAATTACCCAGTCTCAGGTATTTATTTATAGCAATAAGAGAACAGCCTAATGCACTGTGTATCCTGTAATTTTATATCATTTTATTCGTATATTATTTCTCTTTTTCTCACACATGGTAAAAACATCTCTACCCAAATACTTCAATTGTTAGTATTCATTTTTACCTACACAGTTACCCACTTCCTATTTCATTTTCTACTACCCTGTGATGAAAACCTTGGATTTACAGTGACAACACTCTCTTATACCAAATAATACTGGCCGCCATTTGTTTAGGTCCTTGTAATCTCTAATATTGAAATGAGAAAATTGGGAAATGGAGTGTTTAAGAAACTTGTCTAGCATTATCCTGCTGGTAAGTGGTGGGGGGTGAGGCTTAGTTCATTATCTTGTTGAAGAGTCAGCTTGTTGAGGTCTTGCTGAGAAGTCAGCTCATTCTCTTCATCCAAGACGTGGTTATGGGACTGAGTATTTGGAATCAGTACTAACACCAATATTTGATTCCTGTACTACTCCTCTTATAATATTAGACTGCCCATCCTTCTACGTAATAATTTGTTTCGGTGGAGGGACAGCACTTATGCACTCTGTTCCGTCTTTACCCTGCTCGTCTCAGGTGTCCTGGCTCTAATCAGCCCCAGTCAGCAATCTCCCCATCATCGAAACTCCCATTCCTTTCTTCAGAATTCAGATAGAGGAACTAGATTTATTTTTAGACTCAAAGCATAACACAAACTCACACTTAGAATCATTCTAGCAGTTACTTTAGAAAGCTGTTTGCAAATGATAGTGGTATTTGTCCTTGACCAACAAAGATAAAATTTGAACATGACCTTCCCAAACTTCCAAAACTAAAACTTAGAAAAACCTATGGATTGAAATAATAAAAAGGATTTGTAATGGTTAATGCATGCCAAATTTCCTTTATGATTAAAAGAGATATTTTTGAAATAAATATCAAAACTCAATAAATACACACCATGTTATTAATACTTACATAATATTCAAAGATATTTTTGTTTTCGTTGGTTTTCTGGGCTCGTATTGGAGGCCACAGAAGGAATTTATTCTCAACCTATACTTCTATTATTTGATTTAAAGGTCTGTGCACCAAAGAGGCAAAAACGTTTAGAGCTGGGGAGGGGCAGGTGTGAATTCCAGACTGATGGCAATCAGTATTTCAATAGGTGTCAGGTTGACTACGGTTCTTTTTATTTTGATGTCAGCTTGCTCTCAAAATAACTTTTCTTCTGAATCTAGACTATTCAGATGAATTTAATATGATGAGAATGTTTTCAACATCTTCTTAGCTATTCTCACCTATTCTCCAGATAAACCTTATAATCATATTGCCAGGTTCAAAAAAAAAAACAAAAAAAACAAAAAAAAGCCCGGTCTCATCAGAATATTGATTGCATTTTGAAAACTGAATAAACTAAGTTGAGAAGAACTGACATCTTTGCAGCATTCAGTTTTGTTATACACAGCCTATGCCTCCACATTTTTAAAACTTAAATTTATAAGTAGTGAGTCTATTTTACTGTTTTACCTCCCAAATTATGCGATTTTTCTGCTTGCTTTAATTTTAAGCGATTTCTGCTTTTACTCCTGCCATTTTGTTTCTTCTTCTTCTTTTTTTTTTTTAGATTTGTTTTATTCTTACTATTTTCCTCTTCCAAAATAAGAAAACTGTTGAAGTCTGTGAGTTTGCCCATTAGCAGAGCTTTGGCTGCCTTCCGTTAGACTTCATATGTAGTGATTTGTTTTACTTCCTCCTTGTTTTATAATTATAGTTGTTATATTCTGTTTGATTTAATGGTAGTTTGAGAACTTTTGTAATTTTTTTGTTTTGTTTTTTAGACACAGTCTCACTCTATCACCCAGGCTGGAGTGCAGTGGCGTGATGTCGGCTCACTGTAACCTCTGCTTCCCAGATTCAAGCGATTCTTGTGCCTCAGCCTCTCGAGTAGCTGAGACTCGGTACCCACCACTATGCCCAGCTAATTTTTGTATTTTTAGTAGACACGCGGTTTTACCATATTGGCCAACCTGGCCTCGAACCCCTGATGTCAGGTGATCCACATGCCTCGGCCTCCCAAAGTGCTGGGATTGCAGGCATGAGCCACTGTGCCCAGCCTGAAGTTTATCTTAATCAATTGGAAGTTTTATTATTTGAGAGAGTTTTATTGTTTTTGAACTTTTATTATTTGAAGGATAGAGAACATGACCAAAAAATAATACTGACAATAATAATACCAGTAGCTAAAATGTATTGACTGCTTACTATGTGCCAATCACTATGATAAGCTCTGTAAATACTCATTTACTTCTGACAGCCCCCATAGACAGCAGCTATTAGTAAATATTCACCTTTTACAGATTAAGAAACTAAGTTTCAGTTGGTAAACTGATGTGCCTTTAAACTTCTGCATTTTTTTTTTTCAGTTCTCAGAATAATTTCCTCTCATTTGAATGGATGAAGCTTATCATTGGGCCAGTATTTATGATCAGCTTTGGTAATGCTCCGTGCATGCTTGCTCAGAACTCTGTTTACAGTGGTCAACTTCGAAGTAGGTCTATTCATTAACATTCTCTTTGCCCTTATTTCTGTTGCCAACTTCATCACTGAGAGTCTCAATGATTGTGTTTCTATCAGTTTCTCTGGATTGTGTCTGAAACGAATACGCCTTTCATATTTAGTAAAGATGTGTCACATCACTGAGCCTATTTTTCACAACTTCGCTATCCTTTACTGCCTCCAAAATACTTTTTTTGTTGTTTTTAGACAAAATCTCACTCTGTCAGCCAAGCTGGAATGCAAATGTGTGATCAAGGCTCACTGCAGCCTCAACTTCCTGGGCTCAAGAGATCCACCACAGTCTTTAGAAAATCTCTCTGTCTCTTAGTTTCCATGCAAGCCCTCCTTATCTCCACTATCTCCATTCTCATCTCATCTGTTGCCTTTACATCTCAGTTTCTTCTCTCATTATTTTACCCTGTTTCGTAATAGAGGCCTTGTCTTCTTACATTCTATCAACAATGTCAAATTACCCTCCAAAATTTTCCTCTGATTTCAGAGAGCTGCTCTCCCACCAAGTCATGGACATTATGTCCCTCTTTCTCCTCCTGCTATCTCTCTTTCTTTCTATTTATTATTGGTGGCTGCTAAAAGACAGGGCATGACAGTATCCTTGGCCTTAGCCTTTTAACCAATTGGGTGCTGGTCAAAGATTTCCTTTTCAGCTCTATGTTGTGCTTGTGAGTTAATGTGCATAACTCCTACCCTAATTCCTAGCTTTTTCAGGAATTTTGTATTTAATGTTGCTGAACAGAGATGGGAGCTTTGGTTTCACCATTGCTTGACACTCTGATTCTCTGACTAACGTGAACAGTAAAAGCCGATCCACACGTGCATGATGAGCAGAGCTCCTCCTGTCTCGACCTTGGTTTCCAACAATTTGTCTCAAATGTGAATTCAGGAATCCATAAGTTCTATAAGAATTTTTAAATTCTGTACTTCTATTTTTATGGATAATCTAAAAAAGTTTATTGCTACAGGCATACGTTGGAGATTTTGCAGGTTCAGTTCCAGACTATGATAAGAAAGCAAATATCACAATAAAGCAAGTCACACAAATTGTTTGGCTTCCCTGTGTGTGCATATAAATGTTATGTTTGCACTATACTGTAGTCCATTAAGTGCACGATAACATTATATCTAAAAACTGTACATAAGTTAATTAAAATATTTTATTGCCAAAACATGTCAAGAATCATCTGAGCCTTCTGTGAGTCATAATCGTTTTACTCTGGAAGGTCCTACCTAGATGTCGATGGCTGCTGACTGAAAAAGGTGGTGGTTGCTGAAAATTGGGATGTTTGTGGCAATTTCTTAAAACAAGCCAACGATGAAGTTTGCTGCATTGATTGGCTCTTTCTGTCATGAAAGATTTCTCTCTAGCATTTTACCAATAGTAGAACTTTCAGAATTGAAGTCAGTCTTCTCAAATCCTGCCATTGTTTGATCAATTACGCTTATGAATATTCTAAATCCTTTGTTGTCATTTCAACAGTGCTCACAATGTCTCCATTAGGTTGGTGCAAAAGTAATTGCGGTTTTTGCCATAAAAGTAATTGCGGCAAAAAAGTAATTGCGGCAAAAACCGCAATTACTTTTGGACCAACCTAATACTTCACCAGGAGTAGATTCCATCTCAAGAAATTACTTTCATTGCTCATTCATAAGAAGCAACTCCTCGTCTATTCAAATTTTATTATGGGAGTGCAGCATTTCAATCACGTTTTTAGGCTCCACTTCTAATTCTAGTTCATTTGTTATTTCCACTACATCTGCAGTGACTTCTTCATTGAAGTCTTGAACCTCTCGAAGTTGGAATCAAATTCTTGCAAAGTCTTGTTTATGTCGATATTTTTGACCTCCTCCTGTGAATTACAAGTCCTCTTAATGGTAGCTAGAATGGTGAACCCTTTCCAGAAGGTTTTTAATTTACTTTGCCCAGATCCATTAGAGAAATACTATCTATGCCAACTATAGCCTTATGAAATGTGTTTCTTAAGGAATAAAATTTGAACGTCAAAATGACTCCTCGATCCACAGGCTGCAGAATGCCTGTTGTGTTAGCAGGCATGAAAACAACATTAATCTCCTGCATTTTCATCAGAGCTCTCGGGTGACTGGCTGCATTGTCAATGAGCAGTAATATCTGAAAAGAGTCTTTTCTTTTTTCTTTCTGAGCAGTAAGTCTCAACAGTGGGCTTAAAATATTCAGTAAACCATGCTATAAACATACATGATGTCATCCAGGCCTTGTTGCTTCACTTACAGAGCACAGGCAGAGTAGATTTAGCATAATTCTTAAGGGCCCTAGGATTTTCAGAATGGTCAATGAGCACTGGCTTCAACTTCAACTGAAGTCAGCACCTGAATTAGTGCTCGACAAAAGAGTCAGCCTGTTTTTTTCGTAAGTCTGAAGGTAGGGATTGACTCCTTCTGTCTAGCCATGAAAGTCCTAGATGATGTCTTCTTCCAAAAGAAGGCTGTTTCACCTGCACTGAAACTCTGTTGTTTAGTGTAGTCACCTCCATTAATGATCTTAGCTAGATCTCCTGGATCACTTGCTGTAGCTTCTAGGTCAGCACTTGCTGTTTCACCTTGCACTTTTATGTTATGGAGACGGCTTCTTTTCTCAAACCTCATGAACCAACCTCTGCTATCCTGAAAATTTTTTCCTACAGCTTCCTCACCTCTATCAGCCTTCATAGAATTGAAAAGAGTTAGGGCCTTGCTCTGGATTCGGTTTTGGCTTAAAGAAATGTTGTGGCTGGTTTGATTGTCTATGCAGACCACTCAAACTTTCTCCATCTCAACAATAAGGCTGTTTCACTTTCTTACCATTTGTGTGTTTACTGGAGTAGCACTTATAATTTCCTCAATAATTTTTCCTTTGCATTCATAATATGGCTAGCTATTTGGCACAAGAGGCCTAGCTTTTGTGTGTGTGTGTGTGTGTGTGTGTGTGTGAGATGGAGTCTTGCTCTGTCACCTGGCTGGAGTGCAGTGGCACAATCTCAGCTCACTGCAACCTCCGACTCCCTGGTTCAAGTGATTCTCCTGCCTCAGCCTCCTGAGTAGCTAGGATTACAGGTGCCCGCCACCATGCCCAGCTAATTTTTGTATTTTTAGTGGAGACAGAGTTTCGCCATATTGGCCAGGATGGTCTTGATCTCCTGACCTCCAGATCCACCCACCTCGGCCTCCCAAAGTGCTGGGATTACAGGTGTGAGCCACGTCACCTGGCCAAGAGGCCTAGCTTTTAGCCTGTCTTGGCTTTCGACATGCCTTCCTCACTAAGCTTAATAATTCCTCACCTTCGACTTAAAGTGAGAGATGTGCGATCTTAGAAACTATTGTTGGGTTATTAAATGGCCTCCTTTCAATATTGTTGTGTCTCAGGGAATAGGAAGGCCTGAGGAGAGAGAGAGAGAGTCAGGGAACAGCCAGTTAGTTGGAGCAGTCAGAACACACACATTTATCAGTTAAGTTTGTTGCGCTTATGTGTGCACAGTTCATGGCACCCTAAAACAATTACCATAGGGACACCAAAGATCACGCATCACAAATCACCCTCATAGATCTAATAATAATGGGAAAAGTTTGCAATATTTTGAGAATTATTAAAATGTTATACAGAGACCCAAAGTGAGCACATGTTGCTGGGAAACTGGAGCTGAAACAGGATTTGCCTGACACAGCATAAGCAGAAACCTTCAATGTATAAACAATGCAGTATCTGTGGAACCCAATAAAACAAGGCACAAGGAAATGAGGTGTGCCTGTGTAAAGATTAATTTCTGCTGCAATGATGATTTATAGTTGAAAGCTTTGTGCGTAGAATCAGATATGATTCTTAGGTCAGTTTTTTAAAATATCATGAATAATTATTAGCATAATTAGCAAAATTGGGTTAAATTATAGTATTGGATACATTATTACATTTCCTGATTTTGATGTTTATTGCTGTTATAGAGGAGAAAGTTCTTGTTTTTAGGAAATAGACATGGGAATATTTGTGAATAGGAATAAAGGCATGATGTCTGCAAACTACTATCAGATGGTTCAATGAATAAGTGTGTGTGTACATAGATGATGATAGATGAGTAAATGAGACAAAATATCAACAATTATGTTAACAATCGGTAAATCTCAGAAAAGGTTATATAGAAGTTGTTTGTATATCTTGTAACTTTTTTGTAAATGTGAAATCACAACAAAATAAAAATTTTAATGACATGACTTTCAGGACTTCAGCCTACAAAGTATTCTTAGAGTGTGGAAAAAGTGGATTTTAAAATTTATTTAAAAGTGATTCAAGTGAGACATACACCAGTAAGTCCTTCACTGTGCCACCAGACTGATCATCAGATGGACTGAGTTTTAAAACCCTAATCATTTTGCATTTCTGCTTAGAAATTTTCTACCGGCTTGTGAGCTCCAAGAAGGCAGAGTCGTCTTCCCTTTCTCTGTGTCCTCCACACCTAGCACAGTGACCAGGAACAGAGAGGACATCTGTTGACCTGAGGAACAGGGAAAACTATCAGATGGCGGAGTGGGCGGCGGGGTACCAGGGGTGAGTCCTGCCATGTTCACGGAGACTGTGACTGCTTTGTGAGGGGCGAGTTGAAGAGCTCCGAGAGAATCTGCCTCCCTCAAATGTTTCCCACACTTTTTTGCCGCCATGTTTGAAATTTCTACATTAGCGCCTGTCTTAGTCTGTTTGTGTTGTTATAAAGGAAGGCCTGAGCGATTTATAAAGAAAAGAGGATTATTTGGCTCCTGGTTCTGCAGACTGTATAAGAAGCAGGTACCAGCATCTGCTCCTAGTAAGGGCTTCAGGAAGCTTCCATTCATGGTGGGAGGGCAAGGGGAGCAGGCATCACGTGGTAAGGAAGGAAGGAAGAGAGAGGGGAGGGGATGCAGGCAGATCTCCTGAGAACTAACAGAACAAGAACTCATCCGTTACAGCTAGCACAGTGCCAAACCATTTACAAGTGATCCACCCCCACGACCCAAATACCTTCCGTTAGGTCCCACCTCCAACACTGTGGATCCAATTTCAACATGCAGTTTGGAGGTACAAACACACAACTTGTGTCACAGTCCCTTGTACTCTTTCTAGAAAGATAAAGCTTAACTGCACCTGTGTTTTCCGGTATGGGTAACCTATTAACATGCATTACTATAACAGCATAGATTATTGTCATCAATGAGTATCCTATATGATGTAAGTTCCTTGAGGGTCTCAACCGCACATTTATTTTTGTTTTTTCTAGCCCAGCAAAGTTCCTGAACATAGTAAGTGCTCAATAAAAGTGTGTTGAACCAGTAAATGAATGAACAACTTTCACACCTGTTAGCACATTAAATGCTCACATAAAAAGTCCCAAACCAGGAGATACCCTAACTGTAAACCTTCTGACACCATTTGTCCAGGAGGTAGGCTGTATGGAGTCAGAGAGGAGACAGTTCTAGATGACACACTTGTCTCATGGGTATTCATGTTCACTCATGATTTGGTGCTAGTGAGAATAAACTTGTTGAAGAAGGACAATGATGGATTTACCTGAGCTCAAAATAGATGCTGAGATACCTCTTCTCAATCCTGCCAATTCAGCAAGGGGTTAATAGAAGCTTTCAAGCAGGCTACATAATTAACAGGATTAAATCTCTACCTGTCAATTAAGCCAATATATTTGAGTATAATGCTATTTAATTCCCTACCAGAAACAGTGCAATAAATCAAAGTTTACAGATGTCTTCAGCAAGCCCTTGATGGATGAAACACTGTAACTCAGAGGTGCATAGAAAATCTCAAATAAGATAACCTCCCATGTGATTAATATAGCTGTCTGCATTGGCATTGGCTCCAGAAGGTTCTAATCCAAACATGTTTAACATCACATACTTTATTGTGACAGATTTAGACACCTGAACTAACTAACCAGGCGAATGGTGCTTAATTATACTGGCTCATTATGGACCTCAGCAATAAAGCTGGGACACAGAATTATGTGTTAATTCCCATCACATGGTCATGCACAACAGAAGCAGTCCAATATCCAAGGGTCCTATAGTGGTTCATGCACAAAGCACAGGATAGCAATCTGATTCCTCTAGGGTCTTCCTTCTCTCCAAGCAATAGTACTTCTAGTTCAGACTGGCTAGCCAGCAAATGCATATTACCGAACACAAGGGAAACAGACATGTGGACATGAATGTCTCCACGAACATTTGCCCATTTAAAAAACAAAAACAATTGAGGGTCAAGTCTTTCTTCTACACAAAGGACAGTACCTTCATAAGAACATATGCGTGACTGGAACTCTGTTGTTTAAGAGGCTCAACAAAATGCTTATCAACCATCTGCATTTATTTTAGAGTGAAATCCCCAAAGCATGGCCTTCTAAACAGGTGTACAGATCTGAGTTATTAGAAATGGGATAGGAACATTCAGATACCAAATTCAATTCTGAGTCCTGTTTCTGAGCTGAACTTACTCATAGGAAACTTTTCTCTGTCTCTTATGAGTATCAAAATGTGCACAACTAATACAAGTTTTTTTGTTAATATGATCAGCATTTGATTCCATCTGTTTGACTTCATCTGTGCTGAAGTCACAGCGAGAACAGGAGGCATGGGACTCGGTCATTGTTTGCTGATTGGTCAATCATTAGGGTATGCCAAATATTGTGTAAGAATGGTATGGAGAAAAAGACTGGTATGGGATGGAAATGAAGCATAATTCATACTCTCCGCTATCAAGACATATCCCATTTATTTGGGGAGAGCAGCTTGACACTGATAAGGTTCAGTGATGGTATTGGCTAGACAGGAAATAAGAATTCAGTGAGGAGGGAGATTAAGTGTTGGCTGGAAATAGAAAGCCTTCATGAAGAAAGTATGGCCGTATGTGGTGGTTCACACCTGTAATCCCAGTACTTTGGGAGGCCAAGGCAGGAGGATCACTTGAATCCAGGAGTTCGAGACCAGATAGTGAGACACTATCTCTACAAAAAGTGAAAGTTAGCTGGGCGTGGTAGTGTGTGCCTGTAGTCCCAGCTACTTGGGAGGCTGAGGTGGGAGGATGGCTTGAGCCTGGGAGGTTGAGGCTGCAGTGAGCTGAGATCATGCCACTCCACTCCAGCCTGGGCAACAGAGTGAGACCCTGTCTCAAAAAGAAGGAAGAAGAAGAAGGAGGAGAAGGAGGAGGAGGAGGGGAAAGTGAGTTTTAGGTGAATGTCTAATAAAGGGAAGGGTTTGACCTGCAGAGAAGATGGAGTAAGAGACACAAGATGAGACAAACAACAGGAATTAATGTGTTGAGTGAGGGAGGCAGTGAGGCGAGCCATCTATAGAGTGTGGGTTGCATATCGGTGAAGGATCAGGTCAATGTGAAAAAACTGCATCTAGAAAAACATGCAGAACCTACAGTCAAAGTTAAGAGGGACATATTTAAGTTCAGGCACAGTGGCTCATGCCTGTAATCCCAGCACTTTGGGAGGCCGAGGTTGGGGGATCACTTGAGGCCAGGAGTTTGAGACCAGCCTGACCAACATGGCAAAACCCTGTCTCTACTAAAAATACAAAAATTAGCTGGGCATGGTGGCAGGCACCTGTAATCCCAGCTACTTGGGAGACTGGCACAAGAATCACTTGAACCCAGGAGGCGGAGGTTGTAATGAACAGAGATAATGCCACTGCACTCCAGTCTGGGCGACGAAGTAAGACTCCATCTCAAAAAGAGAAAAAAAAGGGACATATTTAAGATAATTGAATAGGGATGTGACAACATGAGAAGAGGGTTTTAAGAACCTTTGTCTAGAAAGGTTTACACAGTAGACTGGAGAAAGACAGCAAGAACCAGAGCAGGCAGATGAGTTTTTACAAAATCTAGGAATAAAGGTGTGAGGAGCTTGACTATGGACAATGGAAATAGGAATAAAGTCCAGGATAGACTCCCCAGCATCCATGCCACCCAAATGCTCATCATCTTACACCTGTACTAATGGTTCTGAACCAATCACAGCATTTAATCTTTCTCATCACAGATCACTTTGAGATTGGGCCGGTGACCCTTTCTGGCCATGACAAGTACTTCTGAGAAAGACTTCCTTTCCTTAAGTGAGAAACCGAAGATGAGACAGCCTGTCTTCTTCTGAACATTATTCCATCTGGATGTGACATGTGGAACTGCTGCACCATGTCACTATCAACCTGGAAGATAATCCAAGACGAGCCAACCTTGAGCCTCACAGGCCTTCCAGACTTTAAGTAATGTGAGATAATTCCGTTTTATTTTTCAAACTACTTTGGGTTGTGGAGTTTTTCTACTTGCAGCCAATACACCCCGACTGATTTGCAGTCCCACCTTCTTGACTTGGGGATAGAAGACCCTTGTAACACACTATACACTGAGAAGGTGGAAGAAACAGAAGGGGGCGGAATGATTCAAAAGTTACCGCATGCTTTCACTTAAGACTTATAGTCTTTTAAAATCTTATTTCATTAGTCTATTGCTAAACAAAACAAAATTTTTTTTTTTTTCATTTGTTTTGTTCTTTTCTTTCTTTTTTGAGATAGAATTGTGCTCTGTCACCCAGGCTGCAGTGCAGTGGTGCCTCCCGGGTACAGGTGTGCACCACCACCCCTGCTAATTTTTGTAATTTTAATAGAGACGGGGTTTCACCATGTTGGCCAGGCTGGTCTCAAACTTCTGACCTCAAGTGATCTGCCTGCCTCGGCCTCCCAAAGCGCTGGGATTACAGGCGTGAGCCACTCCATGCCTGGCCACAAAATGTTTAATTTATGGCACAATGAAATGAGGTTGTTTATTCCTCAGATTTGCTGAAATCAGTATTTTCTTTTATTTCCATCAACAGAGATGCCACTAAGTCAAATGGAAATTCATGTCTTCCCCTGTACCTTGTCTGAATAGTTATAAATGATGGCAATAGATATTTTGGTTATTCCTTCAGAATGCTGTGAGACGACGGCTGAGCTTTCAACATCTGTGATTTAGTGTGATTATAGATCATTGTTAGAATTGACAGTAGATATAGCCAACTAAAAGCACACACTGGACCAGTTAGGATAAGCTGGAAGATGCTGCAGTAACAGCATAAGTGACTCAGGGGCTTAACAGCAAACATTTACCTCTCACTCATACGAAGTCCACCCCAAATGCTCCAGGTAGCTCTCCTCCATATGGTGACTCAGTGGTCCCAGATACTTTGCTCTGTGGCTCTCTCAACACAGGCTTCCATGATCACCATGACAAGAGAAGAGAGGGTTGGAGCTTCTCACCCCAGTGACATATCAGGAGTGTCATTCCTGATATGACACTCTGTTCACAGCACATTGGCCAGCACTAATCGCATGATCTGCCTAACTGCAAAGTGAGCAGGGGTGTGTCATTGAGGCAGGAGAATAGAGTCTGGAGGCAGGGAACCTAAGGCCATCTCACACTGACTCCATAGAACTAAATTGAAAGGAAAATCCTAACTTTCCATGTCTAAGTAACAAAAGTATCAGAGGCTACTCCCTTTGCAAACCTTGGGAAATTGAAAGTACCTCTGATTGGTTGCTTTTTTTTGCAACCAATCAGACGTTTGGATAGGAGAGTACCTTTGTAACTTCACTTCACCCTCTGATTGGTTGCTGCCCACAACCAGTCAGACTGATTCAGAGCCAAGTCTTCCTTTGCATGGAAGTACGACTTTAAAGCTTCACTTTAGCGTCTGATTGATTGCTTCCCACAACCAATCAGATGTTTGCATAGGAGTGTGACCTTTGTAACTTCACTTCAGCCTCTGATTGGTTCTGCAACCAATCAGACTGATTGCGGGCCACCACTTCATTTACGTGGGGTGAACACCAAGTGGCCAATGGTAAACCTCTAGGGGGCATTTGGACCGAGAAGATCCTGTATGGCGGCCCTTGAGCCCCTATGCTCGGCCAGCTCCCACACTGTGGAGTGCACTTTCATTTTTCAATAAATCTCTGCTTTTGTTGCTTAATTCTTTAGTTGCTTTGTTGGTGCGTTTTGTCCAATTCTTTGTTCCACATGCCAAGAACCTGGACACCTTCCTCTGGTAACGTCATCACCCATGTGTCCTAACAGAGAGGAAGAAGGGGTATGGGTGAGCACCAGATTCTCTGCTGCACATTCTGACATATGAGGCACCCAGCTTGCTCTTTAACTGGCAAAGTTTTGAAGGGCATTACCTGCCCTGCTAGGAAGAGTGTGGAGAGAACTATAAGGCCTTTCATAAATGAATAGGAATTGGGAATTAGAATTACTGAATTATGGCTCTTGTCTCGGTGGATTTGAAATGAGCTGCCTTTCACTTATTGTTGAGTCTCCCAGCTTGGACAAATGTCCATCTTGACCATTGTCTTCCCTGTGACTCTTTTTTTTTTTTTTTTTTTTTTGAAAGAGAGTCTAGCTCTGTTGCCCAGGCTGGAGTGCAATGGCGCGATCTCGGCTCACTACAACCTCTGCCTCCTGGGTTCAAGTGATTCTCCTGCTTCAGCCTTCTGAGTCGCTGGGATTACAGGTGCACATGACCACTCCCGGCTAATTTTTGTATTTTTAGTAGAGACGTGGTTTTCACCATGTTGGTCAGGCTGGTCTCAAACTCCTGACCTCGTGATCGGCCTGCCTCAGCCTCCCAAAGTGCTGGGATTACAGGCATGAGCCACCACGTCCAGCCTTCCCTGTGACTCTTAATTCTCTGAGCTCAGTATCTTGCAAGGAAAATAAAATTAGGGAAACGTTCAGATGGGATGGAATTGGATCTAGCGTTAGTGAGAGGGATGTTGGGAATAACATACCCAAGGAAATCTGGTTTTTCAAACCTGAAAAAGCTGCACTATATGGGGAGTTTCTCAGACAAGTCCTAGATAGGCAGGCACTGCTCTGGGCCCTCTTACTGACAAACTCTGGAGTGCTGTAAGTTGCTTTGTGAATGGATGTCATGTGATGTGGTGTATTTCCCAAATTTCTCACTGTTTCTTTTCCTTTTTGGAACACAAAGGCCATCAGGAAAAGTCACCCTCTGGTCCTGTGGGTTTCACACAAGTGAAAGAGCTTCTATAACCATTTTTTTCAGGCACAGCCTGAGAAAGATCCCTGAAAAGTATCATTTAGGTTCAATACTTATCAGCATCACATTTTACCAAAAGGTTTCAGTTACCCTGGAAATCTTGCTTTTAGGTTATTAACACAAATATAAAATTATGCCTATTCTCTCACTGAGATTTGGGGAATTTCATTATTTATACTTCTCTGACAGTCCAAGGGAAACATGGCTCAGATATTGTCCGGAGCTGCACGCCTCGCTATAGCTTAATAATAATTGGATGACGACAAAAACTTCGAGCTTTTACCCATATTTCTACCTTACACCTCCTCCTCCCTATCTTTGCCTTTTTCCCCCTGTATTACTCCTCATAAAGATGGCGCCTCTTCCCTGCTTTTTCTTCTGCCACCCATTTTTCCTAAGTGCCCGGGTGAAAATTATTGTTACCTGACAGCGCAGGCGCCACATGACGCCGCATCAGAGAAACCAATACTCTATCTACACACCTCCGCGATGAGATCATTTTCGGGCTTTGGCCTAACCCTTCCCTCCAAGTGTATATGGCAAGGTACCGCATTACCGCTTATTAAAAAGAGAGAGACTTGATCGTAGAGCACTGTCTTGTTCCATTTCTCTGCATTCCTTCTTGTTCCCAAAATTCCCACCCCCTTCCAGGGCCTGCAGTGATGATCCGGTCAAGATACGCGGGCTACTTCCCTCTAACAGGACCTGAAAACGAAAAGGACTCGCGGAGGAAGAGGATCAAAGGACGGTCGACCCCTGCTAACAAAGACAAAAGAAATTAAATCCGGATCAATGCCGGAACCGCCGCCAGAATCGGTTGTGCGGGCGTGTCCGAAATGGGACCACAAGAATTAAGTCAGCATCAAATCTATTCATATGTAGAATAGACAATTAAAAAGAGGCTTTGAAGATACGAGGAGTAAAGGTTAAAGGTAATGATTTGTTTAAATTTTGATTTTGTAAAGATATCAGTTCTGTTCTGCTGAAGGAAGGAACTATTGATATCAAATGGTGGCGAGAGTAGGGGATTGTCTTCTGACTATTATAATACTTTTGGGCCAGAAAATTCCTGTGACCGCTTTCTTTATTGGAACCTCATTAGAGATTTAATAGAGTAAGAAGGAGGTCGATCCAAGTAAGTCATGGCTGCAGTCGCCAGACAGCATATTTTAAAGGTTAGTTCTCGCCCCACCTTTTCACAAAGCCTCCGCGAAGATAATGAGGAGATCTCATTTCAGAGTGATCATGAGAACCAAGTCTCCCCTTCTGTACAGATAAAAGAAATGCCACACGAAACAAACAAACAAAATACCCACTTACAGATGTTTCAAAAAGAGGAGGAAATTAATAGCCTAATCAACTGTGAGAGATAAATGGGATGATTTATGAAGAGGCAGTTAAAATATCACAACCCTGATTTGCCTCCATTTATTTACACTCTTCCATAATAAGACACATAATGAGGCTTCTGTGCCCATTGTTATGGCAGCAATAGATCCCAAAGAAGAATTAAAACAAAAATTATTCAATCAGAGGAACAAATTAAACTTGAAGAGTTACATCAATCATTGATAATTAGGCTCCAAAAGCTAAAACAGGAAGGAGAAAAATACCCAACTCAGACGCTTATGAGGAGTTCCCATGCTCTACCCCTCAGCTGCCTGGACAACATGTTCAAGAGGGGAGTTAGTTGCTAGTCATTATAGAGAAGACCCCTCCCCAAAGACGCTTCTCCCGGCCAATAGAAGTCCATAGATGAACAGGGACGGGTTTGGAGGCATCATACTGGATTTGACTTTACTATTATAAAAGATAAAGACTGTTGCCTCTGCATGGGGGCTACTGCTCCATATACTCTTGCTATAGTGGACCCAGGCTGAGAATAAGCTCACTCACAGACTGGAATACCTTAGTTAGGCAGTCCTTTCTGGGGAGACCACTTAATTTGGAAGTCAGAGTTCTTGGAAAATTGTAGAGCTACAGCTAAAAAGAAATCAACAGGTGAAACGGTTGGGATTTTGATATGTTAACTGGTTCAGGTAATTGGTGCAGACACCAGGTCCAAATGCAATATGATCCTGGATTACCTCACAACCAGGTTGCTGCTTACAAAACTCAAATAGAAACTTCCAAAGGAGATCCAGGGGCCTCGGCCACAGCGGTTAAACAAACAAGGACCTGATGAGCTAATTTTCAGACTTTGTGCATAGACTTATGACCATGCAGGCAGAACCTTGGAAATGTGCAGAAACGGGGTGTAGATTATGTTAACAGTTAGCTTATGAAAATGTTAACTCGGCCTGCCAAGCGGCAATCAGACTCATCAAAAGAAACAGATTAACAGGATACACTGTCTTTGTTCAGATATTGGCCCTCATATCAACAACAGAATACGTCATGAAGGCCAAACAGTAAGAGACTTCATTACCAGTAGAAGATAAAGGGGGATGTTTTAGAGTGTAAAAGGGGACAATGGCAAAGATTGCCAAGTGAAAACCAAAATAAAAATCTAGAATTAAAAATCCCAGAAAGAGGAAGGCACTGGGCAAACGAATGTAAATCTAAAACTGACAGTCAAGGAAATCCTTTATCTCCCAGGCAGGGAAACGGGATGAGGGGCCAGCCCCAGGCCCCGAAACAAGCATATGGGGCAGTCAACTTTGTTCCAGCCAGCAACAGCAATCCATTTCAAAGCTTAGTAAAACAACCCCAGGAAGTGCAGGACTGGACCTCAGTTCCACCTCCCACACAGTACTAACACCTGAAATGGGACCACAAACCTTAAATACTGAAATATATGGACCCTTACCACCTAACACTTTTGGGCTACTTTTAGAAAGAAGTAGTGTCACCATGAGAGGCTTACAAGCCCTCCCTGGAGTTATCGATAATGATTATGAGGAAAAAATTAAAATTATGGCCAGAGCTATTGATAATATTATGACTGTCCCTCAAGGAGTTAGAATAGCTCAGTTAATCCTACTACCTTTGGTTAAAACAGATAATAATATCCAACACTCTAATAGAAATATAAAAGGTTTCGGATCATCAGATATATATTGGGTGCAACCAATTACAAATCAAAAACCCTCTCTAACCTTATGGTTAGACGGGAAGGCATTCACTGGGCTAATAGACACAGGGGCCGATGTAACTATCATTAAACAAGAAGATTGGCCCTCTCATTGGCCTGCCACAAAGACTTTAACTCACTTGAGAGAAATTGGGCAAAGCAGTACTGATCTAATTATCTTGGAAAAAGAAAACAGTAGAAAATACTTTGGAATAGAACCCTCTACCATTATACAGCCCTACACTCAATCACACATTCATTGGCTGTTACAAAATACGGAAGCCTGGCCAATTGCTTGCGCTTCTTACACTGGCACAATTGACAACCATTACCCACCTAACAAACTCATTCATTTTGCAAACTTCATGCATTTGTGTTTCCCCATATTACCAGTAAAGAACCTCTCAATGATGCATTACTAATTTTCACTGATGGATCTTCCACAGGGCTTGCCGCTTACACCTACAATGATGTAATCGTTAAATTCCAGACCACTTATACATCAACTCAGCTGGTCAAATTGCAAGCTATAATTACAACATTATCAGCTTTTCCTTGTCAGCCACTTAACATTTACACAGACAGCGCCTACCTGGCTCATTCAATACCCCTCTTAGAGACCGTGCCTCAAATTAAACATATTTCAGACACAGCTAACCTATTTTTACAATGTCAACAACTTATTCAAAAAAGGACTACTCCCTTTTTCCTTGGGCATATTAGAGCACATTCAGGATTACCAGGACCTTTAACACAAGGTAACGCAACAGCCGATACGACAACAAAAACCATAGCCACAGTCACTATAGACAATTTACAACAAGCACAAAAAGCACACGCCTTACATCATTTAAAACCTTAAAGGCTTATGTTTAAACTTACCAGAGAACAACTCGACGAATAGTTAAACAATCGCCAGCTATAGCGATATTTACCTGTTCCTCATCCTGAGTCAACCCCGAGGACTCATCCCAACGAAATTTGGCAAATGGACATTACCTCACCACTTAGAATTCCGGTCAACTAAATATGCATCCAGCTGTATGCATAGACACCTATAGTGGATTCATTGTATAACTCTCCAAACAGGAGAATACAAACATGTCGTAAGCTCATTTATTACACTGCTTTTCTATTTACAGGAATACCCAAACAAATCAAAACAGATAATGGCCCTGGTTATATGGCGAAACCTTTTACAATTCTGCAATACCCTACAAATTAAACATTACCACAAGCATTCCCTACAATCCCCAAGGACAAGGTATAGTAGAAAGAGCTCATCTGTGTCATTTAAAAACTGTTATCCACCAAAATTAAAAGCGGGGGAGCTGGTACTTGATAGAGAGGGTACCCTAGAAACATACTCAATCATGCCCTGTTTATCCTTAATTTTTAAATTTGGATAGTCATGGAGAAATCTGCTGCCGATCGTTTCTGGCATCCTGAATCTCAAAAGCAGTTTGCAATGGTAAAATGGAAAGACCCACTTGATAATTCATGGCATGGCGATCAGTTAATTTGGGGAAAGAGGCTCAGTATGCATCTTCTCACAAAAAAATGATGCAGCCAGTGGCTGCCCTGAAAATTAGTAAGACAAAATAAATCATAACCATTGTCAGTCCAGGAAGATAAATCTCCCTGAGAAGTTTCTTCCTTTTGTTTTTTCAAGAAAATGAAGCCCTAACATGAGATTCCTTTGGAAAGTAATCATATATAGCATGGTAGCAGTCTATGCGGGTTTTGAGTGACCCTAAATGAAAAGCAAAGAGAATTAATCACGAAAGAAAACAATACGGCCAGCCTTGTGACTGCAGAGGAGACAAATATCTGAACCTCAAGTGAATAGAATTACCCAGGTGACTTGCTCAGGCAAGACCCAGCAACACCTAATACCAGATCAGTCATGGAAATGAAAGTGCTGTTTTACGCCAACAAATCCGGAATGTCGTCAGAGATGGGATCAGGACTTTACAAGAAGAACTAGAAAAGCGCAGAAAAGGCCTGGCAGCCTTAATCCATTAATGGACTGGACTCGATGGACTTCTCCCCTATCTCCTGCCATTTCTTGGTCCTTTACTTACTCTTCTACTCTTTTTTCACTCTCGGGCCTATAATCCTTAATAAGCTCATGGCATTAAGTCAGACAGCTCGTCGAGACCTTTCAAGGCCAAACCTACTCTGAGTCCATTATCATCGCCTTGAGATGACTGAAAATGGTGATCTTATTTGCCCTTAATACTAGGACCACCTCCCTATGTGCTGAACTGGACAGTCAATGACGGGTAGAGGACACTATCCCCATGAAGACCCTAAGACAGGAGGGCCGCCTTTGCTGCTGTCTTATCCCATAGCAGACCTAGAAGGTGGGGATAGGGTTGTTAACCCTAAGACAGAGCGCGGTTCAGTCGTTTTCTCATCATAAAACAATTAAAAGGGGGACCTGTCGGGCTACTGCGCCCGGCCATAGTGAATAATAATTGGCGATTAAAAACGCCTGAGCACATTCATTTCCACCTCCCTCCTCCCTATCTTTGCCTTTCCCCTGTGGTAATACCTCACCAAAGATGGCTCTTCTGCTTCTTCTTCACCCATTTTTCCCGCGCCCGTGAAAATTGCTACCTGACAGCGCAGGCGCCACATGACATTCGACCAGAGAAACCAATACCTATCTGGCCACACCCTCCGCGATGAGATCATTTTCGCCTTGGCCCAACCCCTTCCCCTCCAAGTGTATATAAGGCACTGCATTACCGCCATTAAAAGAGAGACTTGATCAGAGCACTGTCTTGTCTCCATTTCTCGTATCTCTTGTTCCCCAAATTCCCACCCCCTCTTCCAGGGCCTGCAGTGACGATCCCGCGGGCCGGGATAAGATATGAGTGTGTAAATGGGAAAGATGGGAGGATCACAGGGGGATTCCTCCACCCCCTCAACCACCACATTTCTACCTCTGCCCTCTTTTTGCTACTTTTACTAGGTCCTCCTCCCCAAGGATTGATTGATCAGACTACAGGGCATTCATTAAGTCACAAAGTAGCAGAATTTAGGATACCTGCACCTGAGCCAGTAACCTGGGCTCTACTCTCTCTCCTCATTCTTGGAAGGCTTAAACAACCATCAATAAAGAGAAAATCTGGAATAAAAAGGGTCAACCTTGATCACCTCTCACACTGCAAGTGGCTAGGCTTGCCATACAGTTTACGGAGCAGGAAATAGATAGAGAACCCCAGAAACACACTACAGAAGGCATCAATTCTATCTTTAAGGAAAGTCAATCTGCTAGATATATAGCAAGGTTCTCATGTAGGGCCTGCCACTTAGATGCTCACTGAACAGTTTTTGAACAAATAGCTGAGTAGGATAATTTGGATTTACATCTGATTATTTTTTTCTCTCATAATCAAAATAAGCCTGATCTTTAAATCCCGGAAGCACTGCCAACTTTCTTTGTAGCCTCAGGCAAGTTTTCTAACCACTCTGAGATTAGTTTTCTCATCTATAAAAAAGAGGCAATGATGGTAATAATCATATCCCACAGTGTTGTTGGGGAGATCAAATGAGAAAAGCATGCAAAAGTTCCTGATAAATAATCATGGTAATAATGTTATAAAACCTTCATATCTCTCCCCACCCTCTTTGCATAGTTAGTGAACTTTACTGGAGCATTTTTTGATTCCTTGTTTCAAAGTTCCTAATAATAGCACAGCACTAGAGTCATTAGAGCATATAGACACCTGGCAATTGTGAATTTCCCCAAACCCTTTGTTACTAGAATTTTAGTTCTGCCACCAGCCATCTGGTAAACCAAGTCTGCTTCTCTCTCCCAGCTATGATTTCCTATTTTCATTCGGTGAAAGAATCCCAGGAACTGGACAATTCTTTTTTTTCTATTATTGAGTAGGCAATACATTGGCTCAAATATCAAAATGAATAAAAAGTCATGCATTGAACAGGCACACTCTCATCTCTGTCGTTGCTCGCCCCACTTCTCAACTTTCAACCCTTACTGGCAATCATTTTTATTATTTTCTCATATATTCAGTTTTTCTCCTTACTATATACAAAAGGTAGCATACAGTTTATAGTGGTCTGCATCTTATTTTTATCATCTAGCAATATAACCTAGAGCTCTTTCTGTATTAGAACATACAGGCGTTTGGGATGTGTTTTTTGTAACAACTGCATGGGATTCCGCTGTGTGGATGTACCATGGTTTATTTAACAGATACCCTATCGTAAACACTCAGGCTCTTTCCAGTCTCCCACTATTACAAACAATACTGCAATAAATAATTTTGTACTTAAGTATCTCATGTGTGTGCAAATAATTAGGAAAATATATTGTCAGAAGTGGTTTTGCTGGCCCACAGGATAAATGTACTTATCATGTTGATAGATATTGCCAACTTGGTCTTCATATGAATTCTACCATATTCTACTCCCAGCAGCCAAGTCTAAGAGCTTGAAACAAGCATGTTTAAAGCAATTTAACAGAAGACAAATGAGAAAAAATAATGAAAGTTAGCAGAACCAGGGGCAAGGAGCATTGATACACTGTAGGTTAAAACTGCATTACGTATTAGAAATGGAAAAGTTCTGTATTGGTTGTACTGAAGGAAAGGATACGAGATTTTTACAACCCAAGCAGCCCTTACACTACAGTCTCTAACAACAACAGCAGCTCACCTGTGTGTGGCGGGTCACACTACAAAGCCCTTTGTGTACATTAGCTCAGTTGGTCTTCACATCACGTGACATATGTGAGAGAAACAGAATCAGTCATCCTAGGTAAAACAGATGGATCCCCGCAGTGCTGGGACATAAGCCAATCTTCTGACTCAAGATTCTGGGCTTTTTCTGGAAGAAAACCTAGGTGGAGGCAAAAGATTCCTACCACTTGTCACAGTCTATCCTCCCCAGTCACCCTCATGCATCTCTC
This sequence comes from Papio anubis, assembly GCF_008728515.1. NCBI lineage: Eukaryota > Metazoa > Chordata > Mammalia > Primates > Cercopithecidae > Papio > Papio anubis. Next base: position 24,195,452 of record NC_044979.1, read on the forward strand.
ATACATCCACTCGGTCACTGTCATTTCTACTTTCCATGTCATTTTTGGCCCCTCCTCCCAACTGTCTTAAGGGTGGTGAAGCGGTTCCCTTGCCCTTCCCTCTGCCCACCTCTGATTTCAGTGCAGCTGTGCTGGGCCAGTCTGACACACACTGACTGGACACTCGCCCCATCGCTTCACTTTCTTGCCTCTGGGCAACTTCTGAAGCTCCTGGATCTCACTCAGTCTGGCAGTATGAGAGGGGCAGTATTGAAGCTTATGTGGGTGATCTTCAACCAGTGGGGAACAGGAGTTAGAGGATAAATGCCCAGCTGGCGAGGAAATCTAAGAAGCATCCTACAGGGTTCCTCAGAGAGGAGCCCAGTGAGACCGAGCACTGGCTACCACAGCTGTAATGAGCTCCATGACACCCCATTGCTTTTCCTCCCTCTGCTTCTCACTCTCTCTTCACTCCCTCACTCCTGCTTCCTGGGATCTCCTCCCAAAAGGCCATCCACACTGAAGCCTTGGTCCAGGCTCTGCTTCCAGGGCAATTCCAACCAAGGAAGGTGGGTTTGTGTTTCAGGACATGTCAGTATGTATGGGTAAATAATCAGGTAAGTTTCTGGGGTGGGAGATTTGAGAAAGGGATGCAGACACTGTATGCCATCTTGAGGCAGTGGAGAAGCGTGAATGGGAGGGAGTCAGGTAGGTTGAACTATTCTTGGCTTTGCCTCTAAGTTATCATGTGATCCTGGGCAAATCATTCACCCTCTCTGGACTTTAGTTTCCTCATATGTAGAACGGAGATAATAAACAGTCCCTGCCGCCTCATAGTGCTGTTAAGAGTGTGTCCCATTCGATCTCTATTGGGTGCTCAAGGTTTTTTCTTTCCAACACCTACCTCACCCACTGTTTGGGGAGAATAACTGGTTGGGCCAAAAGCTGGAGCCTGACTTATAGGAAGAAGTTCTTAGGAGGAGGATTAAAAATATTTAAATTACTATTTTCTAAGTGGAGTAACTTCTCCTTGGTGTGGTCTTGTTGTCTTAGAGCTAGTCCTACCTTGGATTTTGGGGGTTTTTCTTTTTTAAGATGGCCTTGTTCTCTTCTCCTCTTCATATGCCTGGTGCCATAAGATCTGGGGTTACCCCTCCTGGAAGGACCCTGCCTTTGGGAGCCTTCAAGGACCAGGCCAGTGCCCCGTGGAGGAGATGCATCAAGTGTGTAGCTGGGACCAGATCTGCTTCAGTCCCTCAGAAGCAAGGCTCTGAGTGCTGCTACTCAGATGGCCAAGACCATGGTGTGTGCCTTAGGGAAAGGGGACAGTGACACTCTTCATTGGGCTCCAAACAAGGCCTATAGCTTGTGAAAGGAAAATAAATATTAGGGCACCAAAATCACTAAGCTAAAGGGAAAAGTGAAGCTTGGAACTGCTTGGAGCCAACCTACCTCCCATTCTATTCAAAGTCACCCCTCTGCTCACTGAGATAAATGCATATGTGTTTGCCTCCTTTGGAGAGGCTAATCAGAAATGCAAACAAATGCAGCCATTTGTCTCTTATCTACCTATGACCTGGAAGCCCCTTCCCCGCTTAGAGTTATCCCGCCTTTGCTTCAAGTTGTCTTGCCTTTTCCAGATGGAACCAGTGTTCAGTTATATGTATTGATGGATGTCTCATGTCTCCCTAAAACGTATAAAACCAAACTGTGCTCTGAGCACCTTGGGCACATGTCAGGACCTCCTGAGGGTGTGTCATGGGCACACATCCTCAACTTTGACAAAATAAACTTTCTAAATTAAACGAGACTTGTCTCAGATTTTCAGGGTTTACAAGCTCAGGGTACAAATGAAATAATTGATAGGTGTCCTGGCCCGGCCAGTTTGCCAGGGATAAAGACCACATAGGGGTGGGGTTGGGGAGTAAAGCAGCCAAGTGCCTGTATCACACGCAGACACCCCTGCAAGGGAGCCCCCAAGAATGGTGGTGCCCTTGGGGACCTGGGATCCAATTCCTTCTCCTTCTCTAAGAAACACAACCACCAGTGAGAATCAATGACATAAAGTGTTTAACGGGGTCTGGAAAGTGGTGTAAATATTACTATGGTACAAAAATGAGGGGTCAAGAAGAAGCAGTGACTCGGGCCCTTTCTCCTTTCTCTGCTAGGGCTCTGCTCATGTCCCTGCACCAGTGCAACCTGCCAAGGAAAAGTGCTCACCATGGCTCTGTCTTGACCTGCCAAAACTTGTGAGTGATTCACACATTTTAATACCTGAATGTGCAGTTCACTGTCTCTTGCCATCACTGTGACTTCTAGAGTGGGAAAGAACTGGGGATGTTTCAGCCTGAGGGACAGGAACTGTGCATAACCCCAGCCCGGCTTCCCCAGCCTCTATTTACACTGAGAAGCCTGGCAAGGGACTTTCAGACTTTTGGGCTCCAGGGCCAGCCTGGGGCTTCACTTGACCAAAGTATTTGGGGCTGTTTCTTCAGAATTTGAGTCTGCCCCGAGACTGTTGAATATGTAAATGTCACTCATCGTATCTATTATGGCGGGAGAATAAAGACATTGAGAATGACTGATTTGGGAATGGCTCTTTGACATGGAGTCCCTCCTATTTGGCTGGGCTGAGCACCAGTGGCTGCAGCACTCTGTTTGGGTACAACAGAGGCTACTACAACAAGAAACCGAATGTGTAGCTGACTTCAGTTGGAGAGTTTGTGTCTCTCTCAGTACCAGGTCCCAGGTGGGCTGTCCAGGTGGGAGGGGTAGCTCTGTTCCTTCCACCTTCTTGCTCCATGATTTCTTAGGGCATTGGGTGTGAATGGCTGAAGTTGAGTTGCTGCCATGCCTATATTCCAGCTTGCAGAAATTTAGGAATTTAGTAACTGTCATGAATTTGGGGAGACAACTTGCAGTCTGCAATTCCACCCCAGCCAATTATTCGCCACTCCCTTCTATTTAGTAATTTCACATAGGACCAATGCTACTGATTCAGGAATACCAGAAAGCCTGAGTACCCAGGGTAGATATATTACCGAGAATGCAGAGTGTAGCATGCATGGTACCTGGCTGTGCTCAGTGTGTCAGTGAGAACAGAATATAAAGCACAGACTTAAAATTCAGGACAGAGATACACAATTGATGTAAGAAGGGACTGTCCTATTGGAGGGTGAAAACATGCAAGCTGGGATATTGAAAAAGACTGGAACCATCCTTCCCGCAGGCTCTTTCAGACCATCATTGCTACTGATCGCCTCTCCCTGAAAACCAGAAGCTGAGCAAGGTGACCCCTTGAGCTCCTTCCAGGTTTATGATTTTTATTATTCCAGTCCTTAACAGGCTTGTCATCCCCCCAGACCAAAGCAAAAAAAAAAAAAATCACTTAAAAATAATCTATGTGAAAAGAAATGCTATCTGAGGGGGAAAAATCAATTCCTACGTAATTCTACTTTTGTGTTAAGAGATTTTCTTCCTTTTATTTTTCTGACTTAGACTATTTGCATAGAGACAGAATCACAGTTCATCCGCTCATGCCACTTCTCTTTGTGTTTGTATTCTTGTCTACTCTGGACCATGACAATCAGTTGCCGTGGTGATAACTGCCTGCATCAAGAATAGAGAATTTCATAATTTCAGGTGTAGGATGACTTACTCCATCCTTGTTTGATGGTTTCTGTGATAGTTTGGGCTCTCTTGCTGCTCTTGTAAGAGCAAGAAAGATCTCCTGTTGAAATGAATTCTTCCAATTAATATTTTTAAAGCTTCTTTATTCTTTTCTTATCCTCAATTTATAGAGGTGATACCCATCTAAAGTCACTGTCGTTTAACAGTTGTGGCAATTTTGAATGTCGGCAGGAGAATGTCTCCTGGATTTCAGTCTTTTAGAAGATAAAATGGTCCTATGTGTTCATGAACAAAACCCTGCAGTTTCCCCAGGGCAGTGAGTTACCTGACATCTGGCAGAATCCTGGAAAGTAACCGTGATTCCAAACTTCTGGGTTTGTCTCTGTCTCCCCCAAAACCTATTTTGCAATCAGCTGAAATTCCATAACTAAACATCCCTTGCTTGGTCACCTGCTATATAGCAAAATCTTCCTTTGAGCCCTCACCTCAACCCAATTACCTGGAAAGATACAGGGATCGGGGTTCTGGTGGGTGGGATGGGAAGGGAGACACATGAGCACAGAAGCAGGGAGAAAGGGGCCATTGGGGATACAAAAACCAATGTCTTCTTCTTAGACATTTGCTTGGATGCAGGAAGAACGCATGGTGGAAGCTTGATGGTGGCCCACCCATATCTCCTCTGCCCACCTGGGGGTCACCTGCAGCTTGGCCGACAGTTCCCACAGAGGGTGATGGTAATCACCTCCAGCACCTGTTTCTCTCTGCTTGAAGGTTTCCTCTGGCCCCATACCAGGGAGACATTCTGGGACAACTAGAAGTGCCAGGGAGTAAAGCCCCAAGAGCAACCTTCAAGCCAATAAGAGATGGAGTTGGAATGAAAACCTCAGCTTCCTCATACCTCAGTGGGACAATCCTGAGACGTGTTCCTCAAATCTCTCCGAGGACCTGGTGGGACTGAGTCCTGGTGGCTCTTGGTAATAATCCTCGTATCCACCCACCCTTCCTTGGCTTTCCCACTCTGCCACTTGCCTCTCATGCTTCCTGGACTCACCTCTCCCGCCTTCTACCCATTTCCCAGCCCCGGTAAACTACTTGGACCTAATTCCTCACTCAAGGTTTGCTTTTGAGGGTGCTCAATCCAAGACTGCATGTTTTCTCAAAACAATAACAACTCATTGGTATCCCACCATGTCATCCACCACCCTAAATCAATTTCCCTCAAGTCCCTACAGAGAAACCTCTGCTTGAGTCACACTATTTCCCTAGCTGTTTCCTGATGCACACCTCCACGTCTTTCATAACAGTCCCTGGAAAATTTCCTAGTCTCTTTTCCTGCCTAAATCCTTCAAGACCCATGACGCCAGTCCTTGACATTTCTGACAAAGTGATCTGCCAGCATCGTAGACTCCTGATGGAGGCGTATCATCTACTTTTCCTCATGGCCATTTTCTCTGTTTAATTGCCTCATTAAATACAAATGAGAGCCAATGTTCTTATCAGAAGACGCAAAAATAAAATTCACCCTTGAGTTAACCTGATGACCAACGGCTTCTCATATACCTCAAATGACAAATGTTAGTAACAAAAACACCTGCACAGTTATAGCATGATTGAAACAAGGGGGACCATGGGGCGGGGAGGGTACATGATTCTCTTGGATGAAGCAGTAGTGCGTTCTTATTTTCTATCTTAAGGAAAAATTGTAAATTCTACACTCTTGTTGAACAAATAGCATTGTGACTTACGCTTCACAATTTATGTAATTGATTTCTCGGGTTTTTGACAGTTCTATCATATTTCCAATAAATATCTTTTCCCTCCCTAGGAAGTTGGTCATACAATGTTGGGAGCGGGTGGTTGGGGGAGCCCTAAATATTTTCATTTCTTTCAATTCCAAGGCAATTACTTCCTAAATCATTTGTTTGGCACTTATCAGAAGCCAACTTGCATTTTTAATTCCTTTTTCTTCCTACAAAAGCCCAGCTTCCCCAGCCAGTCATCTTGCCTTGTCCTTCTACCAGGATCTGATAATTGCCAGTCATCTAAAAATAGAAAAATAATTTTTCTTTGATATTGATGAGAATGTTGACACCTTTCTGAAACACATTATAAAATTCTCTGCTTTTTTCTAGAGAGAACCAGCAGGACTGAATGTCAGTGATTGCACCACGCAGAATTACAGATTGTACTGAATTTAGATTTTCTGCCTTCCTCCTCAGTTGTCAGGCTGCTAGCCAACTCTTCCACTCCCATGACACCTGCCTCGAATGCCTGTCCCTTCCATACTACAAGACCCTTTCCAATTCCCAGATTAGAATCTGCTGCAGGCTAGGAATCCCACATCCCAGAAGTGATTTGGCTCTAAGTGCAAAGGCACCAAGTATCTGCCTTTCGTTCAGCAGCTTCGTGATGGACATACCCAGGACTCAGAGACCCCTTTCCCTCAGCTCTCTGAGTTGGAAGCTGTCAGGTGCAGAAGGGTACATCTTACATACACAGGGTTTGGGCAGGTCTGGACACTGCCTGGTTAATGTTAAATGATGCAGATAAAGGAATTGCTGACATCTGAAAGTCAACATGAAAATTGTATGCCTGCTGTGACTCATGCAACTTCACCCCCAGCCCTGGTTTTCCATGACTCCACAAGTGGAAGAAATAAGGCAACTCTTTTCCTCAGAATTCAGAAAAATACCTATTGAGCAACATCAACTTGGCTCACACAAGGCAACTTTTCTCCCTTTTATTAGTTAACTTTGCTTGGCCCATAGCCAGAAAAACCTCGTTCTTTACAGACAACATCAGACCACATCCTGGAACCACTACAGAAACTAACTGCAGACGTGTGTCCTACTAGAGGTGTTTGGTGGCATTGAAGATCAAATCCCGGTTTAAAAAAAAATTTTTTTAATGAACATAAAATGTATTTTTAAAAATGTTTGCAGTCTTTTTCTTGTCTGCAAGTTAATTATATAGGTTAATACAGGACACTTCCCACTGCACACACACAAAAGAGCTCTGTCTAACTGAACAACCAATCTTGATCTTGGGGAATTTGAGATAGACCATCAGTAAGCACTGGAATTCTCTGTTTTAATGGATTCAGTCATCACAACACTTCATGCACACATCCCCTCCTGCAGTATCACAACCCCACCAGAAAATCTTACTCTGGTTGAAAGAAAACTAAGAAGTAGCTTTGGTTTTACCTTGATGGAAAAATATCAGGAAAGTTTTGTTTTCATGGATATTTACATGTTTCACACACCCAGTCAGAAACCACCTAAAAAGTTCACGCTGTAGGTGTGCTGGTGGTGAGTATTGATGGAAAGTTTCTGCACCTGAGTGGAGTCAACCAACAAATGCTCCACGTCAACAATGGCCCAGCCCAGGAGAACCATGGAAAGCAATGATGAAACCAGCAATTCTAAGAGAAATACTCAACAGCTTTTTGGTAGCCTGAAAGAGTAGGCAGACATAACAGACACATGGTGAATTCAGTGTTGGGCAAGGGCTTCTTGGAGATCCCATGACTACAAGACTAACCACCGATGAAGAATGTGGTACCTCTGATACGCTGTGGAGATAGACGAGGTCCTCAATTGCTCATTAGTGCCAGAAGCTTTTACCTACATGCATTTATTCTCACAACCACCCTACACTGGTTCTGGGGTTATTGTCATTCTATAAATAAGTCTCAGAAGGATTAAAAACATCTGCCTAAGGTCACCCAGTAAGTAAGAAGCAGGACCGGCATTAGAACCCATGATGTTCCCTGCTGAAACTACACATACATTCTTAGGAAGATGCTGCTTTGGAAATGAAGCTTTTGGTAATACAAACTATTCTCCAGGGGTGATATTCAAAATATTTAGCCACAGTATGACAGGGCATTGACCAATCAGAAGGGAAGCAGAAGTAAACAGTATGGACAACTATACCCGCCCTTTTCTACTGAATATCTGCTCCTCCTCTTCAGCCCATCAATGGGATTCAGAACTGAGTGATTGTAAAGAAGTTCATAGTGGTCATTGTTATCAAAATATTTTTTACTCCAATGAATATATGCTTTTATTTTATTTTAGAGATGAGATCTTGCTCTGTCACCCAGGTTTGAGTACAGTGGCACAATCATAGCTCACTGTAGCCTTGAACTCCTGGGCTCAAGTGATACTCCCACCTTAGCCTCCTAAGTAGCCAGGACATGTGCCACCACACCCATTTAATTTTTTTATGATAAAAGAAAATGTATCTTCATGGTATAAAATTATAAAATATTTTAAAATGTAAAATACAAACTAGAATATAATTCAAACACACACACACACACACACCCTTCCCCACTAGGTAAGATCTTGCCTTTTTCATTTATATCATAAACATCTTGCCTTGTCTTTAAAAAAGTCTCTGATGACTCTATGTCAATGGCTACTTAGTATTTCATTTTAGGCATGTAATATCATTGATTTACTCTTCCTTTTCTTATTGCAAATTTTGAATATTCCCACATTTTTGTTTATACAAATAATGCTTTCATTAATATCTTTGTGCCTGCAGTTCTGTTTGCCTTTTCTCTTTAGGACAATTCCTAGAACGGTTACTAGTGAAGATGATCACAGACTCCCATACTATTATAAACCTGGAAGCTGGCCTTTTTTGTCTCGGTTCACCTCCTCAATCAGGGACATTTTCCTTCCACACGTTACAGTTACCACCAATACTAATAATTATCATAATCATCATTATGGTTATTACCTTCACATGACATCTCACCTGGGACCTTGGTGACATCACATCACACCCATGCCAATGCCTCCATTGATTTCCCCCACTGTCATTGAGATAAAGTTAAATCTCCTTCATGCAGTTTGCAAGGCTATGTGTGAGCTTGCCTCATCTTACTGACTCTACCTCATAGTTTGCTATTCTGCCCTTGAACTTCATGCCCTAGCAACATCACACAACTTTGTTGGCATTGTGTAATGAGTATTCAGGATGGTCTCCAGGACTTTGTACATGCAGTTTCCCCTGCCTGGACTGATTTCTTTCGGCAAGTATGACCACTGCACTGCACCCATTGCAAGAGTGGGCCACCTTCCCCTCCTAATGCCCCCATTGCATTCTGGAATGCCCACCTTATCATTCATCACATTGTAGTGTAATTGGCAGTCTTCCCCCCTCGGTATTAAGCTCCTTGAGGGCAGAACTGTGTCACCCTAACTATATACCCTCCGTGCCTTTTGCAGATCAGGCATATGGCACACAGGGAATACATATTTGTTGAATGGACAGAGCACAATCTATGTTTACAGTATGTGCTTAATGCTCAGGTCTGAATGAACCAGAGAAGAGCTGAGGTGTTGTGGGTCTATGAGGAGCTGCCATTTTCTTGAAAATTTTTTCCTGATTAGAAAACAATAGACCTCAGCAAAAATGGCAAAGAAGCCAAATGCTTAAGGCTCTGGTTAGCAGCAGGAAAACATGAAGAGAGGAAGGAAATGCATCCCCTATCAAGCAGTTAAGTAGATATAAATGCTAACTTCAGATAGGAAATTCCCATTCTCAGGGATCAGCATTGCAGGAAGAAGTGAATTCTTTCTGCTTTTAAGGGCCCAGCCACAATATAGAGATCTGAATCCCATCATAGCTTGGCAAGCAAAAGGAACCAAGTTCAGGGAGCTGACCTCTCAGACCTGCCATATCTGCTTTCCAGATACAAAAGGGAAATGTCTTCAGATGTTTATCCAGCACATGTGAATCAGTTCTGTACCTTGCTTCATCATCTTTCCTAAGGTTGAACTATCAGATCCCAGAATGTTCTGGAGTCTTCTGAGGAGACTGGTTTATGGTGACTCATCCCTCCATGACCCACCCATCTCTCTTCTTACCCTTTGAGTTTATGTGTGGAGACAAATATCTCAGGTCAGCCAGCTTCCAAGCCATCAGAAGGCTTTATAGTGCCGTGGAAGAATACAAATTTGGACATCAAACGACCTGGGTTCTAGTGCAAGTTTCATAATTAACTTGGTTGTGTCTATTTCTTTCTGGATCAGCATGCACACCTGGAAACTGAGGTGTTTGGGGCCAGGCCACTGATGAAATTCCTTCCAACTCTCACATTTTTGTAATTCTACTGGTACGTAGAATTACAACATCCTATGCTTGGCATTGTTGGGAATTCTTTAAACATAAAACATGATTTCAGTCCAAAGGCAAATTTGTGGGGAAGAAAAGACAACCTGGAGTGACTCTCTCATTCTTCGTATGTCTAAATGCCATGTAAAAGGTTACTACCACATCCAGTCAGAGACAAGGGAAAAACTTCACAGGAGAGTTGAGACCTCAGCTGGTCTTTGAAGTAAAAGATCTAGCAAAAGCCCCTGGCAAGAAATAGTGCCTGCAATAAGCCTTAGCCAAAGTACAGACTTTGTGTAGTAAAGCTGACACCTCCACCAGAGTCCTAGAGGCTCCCCAAGAGGGGTGAGGGCTCAGCCAAGCTTGTGACATGAAATAAAATGGGACTGGATATCCCATCTCATTGGGCTAACCCGTCTTATTGGACTGGATGTCCAATCTACCCTTTACTGCCAGACTTGGCTGTCATTCCTTATTCAAAGTCTACTAGCATTTTTGTGCCATGTCACTATGAATAATCCCATCATAGCTTGGGGAGCAAAAGGAACCAAGTTCAGGGAGCTGATATCTCAGACCTGCCTTGCCTGCTTTCCAGATACAAAAGGGAAATGTCTTCAGATGTTTATCCAGCACATGTGAATCAGTTCTGTACTTTGCCTCATCATCTTATTAATATCACTTCAAGCCACCATAGGTGTGGAACACCTATATTTGCAAAAGGTGTTCCCATTAGTTCATGAAAATGGAGTCTTAATCTCTGACCCTTCACCTTGGGGGTAAGAGAGAGAGTGCGGTCAAGCCAGTTGGGCACTGAGTCAGAATTAGACCTACAGTCTCCCTGGAACTTGTCCATCCCCCACCATTCTCCCTGTCTTGGCTTCCTGTTGTCCACATGAGTCACCTGTTGCTGTCATCCTCTGGAAGGTTAGCTGCCCAATGAACCACTAAGCTTTAATGGCTAAGAAATTTTCCAATGGTTCACCATGTTTGCCTTTCACATAAGAACACGCCTTCTCCTCTTGTGTTTACCTTTGGATTTCAGAAGGGAAAAGAAAAAGTGGAACACAGAAATGAAGGAAAGGAAAAGAAAGGAAAGGGAAGGAGAGGTGTTCTCAAAGTGATTACCTGGTTCAGAAGGAGACAGCTGAAATGAAACCAAAGGAGGCATGTCTGTGCGCCACGACTACTGACCCCCATGCCCAATCTCAGGCTTAACATCTCCATTATGCACATGGCTGCCTGGAGCAGTAATAGGATAATCCGTAAATCATGTAATATGGATTTGCTTTCTTAATTGCATTTTTATGCTATTAAAATAAATTTAGACTTGGCCTTATTAAACAACAAGGGACCATCACAGATTCCTAGGAGAGAGGACAATTTGAACACAGAAGCTTGTCTTTTCTATCAACCAGAATCATGGCAAGAAACAGACACATTTCAAAGGGATGTTCAAAGAAAATTCATTACAGGGACTATGTACAGTGGTGTGGGCAGAGTATAGGGAGCCAGCAAGGGATGGAGCGGGACCTCCGAGTTAGCAACGGTGGGAGCCATTATTGCTAGAGACCTGAAGCGGTTCCCACAACCCAGGTGGAGATCTAGCTCGAGCTCCAGGGGATAGACAGCTCTGTTCAGAAGCTGTGGTCTTGGGTAGAGGAACACGGTATGGCAGAAAGGGAGGAACCAGGGAAATAAGCCTGACCCCTTTCCTCTCACCCTCCATTCTCCTGTGGAAACCTCCCACTGGCTGAATCCACCCAGCAGTGAGAGGGAGAGAGAACCTCTGGAGGCTGTTCGTTCACACCAGCTTCCCAGAGTCAGAAAAGGGCATGGGAGTGAGGCACTGGGTCCCCAGGGGCAAACAGAGAAGATCTAGTCTCTGTCTGTACAGCATATTATGATATCCAGAGAATAGATATTTACTTCTATAGGTAGAGATAGATGCAGATGCATAGGTTAGGATAGATTTTTTTTTAATCTCATTTGATCCTCACAACGACCCCGCAGGGTTTTCATGTTTTTCAAATGCAGTCAATTGGGCTCTCAGAGGTCAAATCATTGACCCCACTAGAAGAGGTGGCAGAGTGAGGACATCAATCCAGGATTTTGTCCCTTACAGACAGCACTCTCTGCCTCTGCCTCTTCTCGTATCTGCCTACCACTTCCCTTCTCCTCACCTACCCAGGGTTGACCTGTCCTTCAAGACTAGGTCAAACCTGCATGAATGAAGTAACTTCATCGACCCCATACCTTTTGACTGCCTAGAGCCATTGGTAGTATTCAACGCTGCACAACTTAGTAACTATTTATTCACTTATTGACTTTATATTGTTCTGTGGGTGTTGTCCCTGAATGTCAGAGTCTATTTTCCTGAGACAAGATCAATAGAAGAGTCGTTTGGATGTCAACTCCTGAGAGCACTTAGCCCATTCTACCCCTCAGATCAATAGCTACTTCCCAAATTTGAATAAACAGCATGAGAAGGGAGATTGGGCCATGTTAAGATGTGTGTATGTGTGTGTGAGTGAACAGCATTGTGTCAGTCAGGGGTTGATGCAAGAAACAGAAGAACTCTAGCCGAAAGGGATTGAAGATAGGGAATCAGGCACCCTTATAATCACGGGGCGAGCAGAAGCAAAGGGGGGTTACCTTTGGATGATTGGTTTCTAGATCAAATTACCCTAGCTGTGATCCATAGCTCAGGGAGCTGTTATTACATCACACAATCGTGTGAGGCACCACGCAATTGCCTCACACCTCTGAAGTGAAGACCAGACACCCAGACATGCAGTTGAGCCACCACAAACATTCGCCTCTGACTGACCTTGCTTCCAACAGCCACAGTGTAAGCAGATGGCCTCTGACTGCTTCTCTATTGCTCCAGCAAATTCAGCTCAATGGCACCATCTCAACTGCACCAGGATCCCAACTCTAAGAAACATGGGAGGGCAGTTTGGGGCCTCTCCTCTCTTGCAATGTTGAGGGGAGCTCAGCATGGGGTGGAAATGGATCCTGATTGTCGGTAAAGCACATGGCTGCAGGCGGATGTGGAACATCTGGTGCTACTGTCCTTCAAAATCAGACAGTGTGGTCAGGGCTGGATCTAGGAGGTCTGTAGACTCGGCAGGGTTGAGGGAAAATGCTCCCGAGGTATTTTAGATTGAGCATTTTTATTCCATTGGTGAAATTTCACTGTGGGCTTCAAGATCAGCCTTGAAGGGAGGCAGATGTCACAGAAAGAAAACCTGTACCATGAAAAAAGTGTGGCTGGTGCCAGTATGGGGACCATGGATGGGGTGAGGCTGGTGTTGGATTATCAGAGGTTTTAAGATATAAGAACCTGAGATTTTGAGCACCAACTGCTCATTTAAAGCTCCCCCCCTCAAGCCTGCAAACACACACACACACACCCACCCACCCCTTCCATCTTGAGCCTTTCTTGATCAACAGTGCCCCCTACTGGTACTGCACAAACATTTACTCCAGTCTTCTGTGCCCTGGCAACCAATTAGCTCTATTTGAACTCAACTTTTAGATGATGGAGGGAAGACACTAAACTAAACTAAGACGCTGAGGAAATTGGAACTGGAGCACATAACGCTTAGCTCCTGGGATCTGGGGCAGCCCCTACCTTTTGATATGCTGAGCTGACTCTAGCTAGTCAGGACTTAGAACAGTGGTCCTCAAATGGGGACTGGTATAGCATTTGGCAATGTCTGGAGACACTTTCGATTATCATGACTGGGCAGGGGTGCATCTGGTGTGTAGAGGCCAGTGATGCTGTTAAACATCTTTCAGTGCAGGGGTCCTCAGGTACCATGATACCTAACAGGCCATGGACCAGAACAAGGCCACATAGCAGGAGGCGAGCAGCAGGCGAGCCTGTGAAGCTTTCTCTGTATTTACAGCCGCCCCCCATCACTTGCATTACTGCCTGAGCTCCATCTCCTATCAGATCAGCCACGGCATTAGATTCTCATAGGAGCATGAATCCTACTATGAACTGCACGTGTGAGGGATCTAGGTTGTGTGCTCCTTATGAGAATCTAATGCCTGAAATGACCTGTCACTGTCTCCCATTACCCCCAAATGGGATCGTCTAGTTGCAGGAAAACAAGCTCAGGGCTCCCACTGATTCTACATTATAGTGAGTTGTATAATTACTTCATTATACATGACAACATTATTACAATAGAAAGAAAGGGTACGATACATGTAGTGCTCTTGAATTATTCCAAAACCATCCCACCCCGTGGGTCCATGGAAAAATTGTCTTCCTCAAAACCAACCCCTGGTGCCAAAAAGGTTGGGGACCGCTGCTACAGTGCACAGGACAAGAAAGAACCTGGTCCAAAATGTCAGTAGTTCCACTGTTGAGAAATTCTGCTTTAGAAAAGGATGGTTTCCCCCAAGGGACGATTCTCAGGATGACAGGATCTCCACTTTCACCGGGACTCAAACCCCCTGCATGGGTCACAGTTCTCCTGAAACCTGAAACACTGAGAAAGAGACAAGGGAGAAAGAATAAAAACCCACAAACCTCACACACTTAGGATAGTTATTAGAAAAACAACAACAGAAAATAAATGTTGGCAAGGATGTGGAGAAATTGAAATCCTCATATATTGCTTGTGAGAATGTAAAAATGAAGCAACCTCTGCAGATGGAAAACACTGGATCCGTTTCTCAAAAAAGTTAGACCTAAAATTACCATATGATCGAGCAATCCTGTGCGTACCCCAGAGAGCTGAAAGCAGGGGATCAAATCGATACTTGTATAGCATTATTCACATTAGCTAAAAGGTGGGAAAAAAACAAATGTCCATTAATAGAAGAATGGATACACAAAATGTGATATATACAAACAGTGGAAGAGGATTCAGCCTCAGTAAGTAATCATATTCTGACACATGCTACAACATGGATGAACCCTGAAGATGTTGTGCTAAATGAAATAAGCCAATCACAAACAGACAAATATTGCATAATACCATTCATGTGACATCCTCAGAATGGGCGAACCCATAGAGACAGAAAGTAGAATGGTGTTCCCGGGGCTGTGGGGAAGGAGGAATGAGGGGAATTTCTGCTTAACGGGAACAGAGTTTCAGGTTGAGAAGATGAAAATAGCTCTGGAAATGGATAGTGATGATAACTGCACAGCATTGTGAAAGTATCTAATGCTACTAAATTGTATGCTGAAAACGGCTAAAATGGTGAATTTTATGTTATATATATTTTACCACAATTAAAAACGAAAAAAAAACACAAGCCTGGGGCTCTCAGCTCTCTTAGACCAAACAGCGGCCAAGGTCAGCAGAGGCCCCAGCTCGCCAAAACCCTCTGCCAGTGACCCACACAGGCCCAAAGGTCTGTTTGCCAGGACACTGCCAGGTCATGACATATTAGCTGAGGATTTGCTTCACATGGCCTTGATCACCCCAGGCTCAGATTGGATTTACTAGGACCAGAGACAGCTGGCAGCCCATGTGGCCACCGCTTCAGCTCACCAAGAAGGCATCAGTTAAAAGTCTGAAATCTTCTGTGCACGAGGGAGCTCCTCTGAAGCCCTCTTGGCATTCTGTAGAAAAAAAGATAAGAGAAAGGGGCTGCCTTTGGAGGAGGGATAAGAAGATTGCCAAGTCCTTCTGGCTGTCCCTGCTTTTCTGCTGTGCCTAGAACCTGCCAGCTCTGCTCAAGTTCAAACAAAGTTACTTTACTTATCTTAGTTCATTTTTCTGTGGCTTCCCAAGGTCCATTTGTGTGCGTGTGTACAGGGGTGCACACATGCATGAGTGCATGTATTTAACATTTCCCTCTAAGTGGGTGATCTCATGTCCTTAGAACACAGGGTGATGAGTCCAAGGTTGGGGTTAGTTCCAGTTGTGAACAGCAAGCATCACACAGCAATAACTGTTTAGGTCACATTGCCTCAGCTAGCCTGCTGGCACAGGGGAGTCGGTAAAGGAAAACCATCCCCCCTAGCCATGCCCAATGCCTGTGGAAAGCAGAAGTCTTTGCAAAGCAGTGAGCAATGCAGGAGGACCCTTAGTGCACGGTGTACGACGCACGCTGTCTTTTACTCAGAGAACGCTACGAGCCCAGAACTACCCTGTACGTGATATTAGTCACTTTCCATCAGTCAAACCCTCAAGCGGCATGAATTCATGATTCTGTTTGAAGTTATGGGGTGTCCACTGTGTACACCCCAAGATTTTCCCAATGACCCCTTTGGGTTTCCACTGAGGGGAATCAGGAACCACCTCGTTGGTCCCTGACCAACCAGTGAAAACCAGAGTAGTCAAATATAGTTGCTCAGTTATCAGGACTGGAGAGATCTATATTCCCAGTGCAGCTCCTGCAGAATCCACAGACCATCAGCACACCCCCCTTAGTGGAGGCCTTGACCACCATTGCTAGAATGACTATAGCATTCTCCTTGGGCAACCACAAAAAAAGCACTTTTCTGGAAAAGCTAAGGATTTCTAAAGCCTAGATATAGGGGTCATGTCATACAAGGCCACACCCTTGGGTCAAGCAGTGTCCCTGTACATTGTCTACTTGTGCAGAGTTTATGACAATGTGAGAAACGCCAAATCTCCTCTTGTCTCCTTGCTGTACACCCCAATCTGAAATTCAGCATAATAGTTCCAATCTCTGTGTTTTTGATCATGCTACTCTCCCTGAGTAGAATCCCTCCCCGTCCTTGCCTCTTTATCCAAATTCCCCAGTTTGTATCCATCTTTATACTTGCTGGGGTTTTTTTTCTTCTTCTTCTTTTTTTTTTTTTTTTTTTTTTTTTTTTTTTTTTTTTTTTCTGAGACAGCATCTTGCTCTGTCGCCCAGGCTGGAGTGCAGTGGTGTGATCTAGGCTCACTGCAACCTCCGCCTCCTGGGTTCAAGCGATTCTTCTGCCTCTGCCTCCCGAGTAGCTGAGACTACAGGCACCCGCCACCACACCTGGCTAATTTTTGTATTTTTAGTAGAGACGGAGTTTCACCGTATTGGTCAGGTTGGTCTCGAACTTCTGACCTGGTGATCCGCCTGCCTCGGCCTCCCAACGTGCTGGGATTACAGGTGTGAGCCACTGTGCCCAGCCTACTTACTGTTATTTAATCAAATTGAATGTAGAAGGCAAGCCAACTTAAAACTGCTTTCTTCTGGAGACTTTTGTTTGCAGTTCCAAATTTTGCCACCAGGTGGGGGTGGCATGTTATTCTAGTTTCCAAGAGACCTAACATCCTACCACGTGTCAGGCTGCGCTGGGAGCCATCCCCACCTGATCTCATTTGATCCTGCAGTGATCCTAGTATTACCATCCCCACTTTACAGAGGAGAAGATGGAAACTCCAGAGACCCACCCAACATCACACCACTCATAAGAAGCGTAACTAGAGTTGTGAACTCAGGTCTGGCTTTAAAATCCCACGTTGTTCCCATTGAGCTTTGCTGTTGGGGAAGTTTCCTGAGGAGCCCCCTTACAATCTGTCCGCCTTTTCTTTTAATTGAGCGTGCCACACAATTTGCCCTCCAATCAAGACCCTATCTTGTTCCTGGCTAATGATATGTTTGGTCTTTCTGGCAAGGCTAACTCTCCCAGAA
The DNA here is from genome assembly GCF_008728515.1 of Papio anubis. Lineage (NCBI taxonomy): Eukaryota > Metazoa > Chordata > Mammalia > Primates > Cercopithecidae > Papio > Papio anubis. The sequence goes on from NC_044979.1 coordinate 24,212,798, forward strand.
TCAAATGGTTAGCATAAACAATCAGGTGTGGTCCCGGGGGTCTATCATGAATAACTAAGACACTCAGATCACTCGGGGAATTCCAAAGGTTTAGAGACTCCCTTCCAGGAGCTGGGACTAAGTCCGGATCTCTGTTGGGATAAAGTTAATTCTTCACTGTACACACCTCTATGGCAAAATACAGTCTCCTGGGGCTCCTGTTCTCCACAATGCCTCAGAGTTCAGAAAAATCTTAACACCAAGCATAGTCCAGAATAATGTGGCCAAAATGTGAGACTCTTTTGATCTGCCTCAAGACAGGGGTAAATTTACAGTATTTAATGTGCTATCTCTGATACATACACTAGGGGCAAACTTCCATAAGTATAGTCTTTCTCTCAGCTAAGTTTTTGAGAGCTATTGAGTCAGTTTACACACCCTGATAACCATTGGAGAACAAGTATTTGATGTATGGTTAACCATCAAACTGTGTGCCTGAAGAGTCAAACCAGCTGGGAGGTAGGATAATCCCTTGAACCTGGGAGGCGGAGGTTGCATTGAGCCAAGATTGTGCCATTACACTCCAGCCTGGGCAACAAGAGTGAAATTCCGTATCCGGAAAAAAAAAAAAAGGTCAAATCAGCTGGGGTGGGACCACTGTCCTCTGATGAATGAGGACATTGACCTATAGGGATTGTCCTTACTTCAAACGTGTGCAGGCTTGGAGTACCCCTGGCACCTAAATGGATTAAAAATACATTTGTCTCTCAAAAATGTATGAGCATATGTCAAATTAGCAGCGTTCTTACTGCCAAGCAAACTTGCTAGGTCTATTTTTGAGTTGTAACACTTTGGCAATTAAAGTTATTCAAAACTCTTTTAAACTCTGGGAAACCTCGAAACTGTAAATGAAGTGTAAATGCATTGTTGTTTTTTTAAGTTTCAACTATCAAAACTCAACGAACTTTAATGAATCTCTGAAAGCGTCACTATGAAGGTGAGAATGGGGAGACACCATCACCACTGGATCCATTTTGTACAAGTAGGTCTATTCCCAGCTGTGTGTGATCGTTACGTGATTGGCATCTGTTGCGTGTTCACGGTCCAAATAGGCCCGTGGAAAATGCTTTGCAAACACCTGTCACTAGTCATCACAGGCAGGCTCTGTTAAGCTCAGATCTGAAGGCCTTGGCCTGTCTCACCAGGTCTACACTCTCTGCTATCCAGAGAAGCTTATAGCAGCTTCACTGATTATACCAACTTCCCATTTAATGTAGGAAGAGAGTAGATCCTCCTAGTATTATCACTTCCAAGAGTAAATATTATGTTGTTGGTGACAATAAAATTGGCAAAATGAATGTCCTCTTGGGTGGCAGATGTTTTCAAGATAGCTAGCTGATCAGGGCTGGGCGTGGAGGCTCACACCTGTAATCCCAGCACTTTGGGAGACTGAGGTGGGCGGATCACTTGAGGCCAGGAGTTCAAGACCAGTCTGGCCAACATGGCAAAACCCCATCTCCATAAAAAATACAAAAATTAGCACAGGGTGGTGGTGCACACCTGTAATACCAGCTACCTGGGAGGCTGAGGCAGGAGAATCCCTTGAACCTGGGAGGCAGAGGTTGCAGTGAGGTGAGATCGTGCTACTGCACTGCAGCCTGGGGAACAAAGCAAGACTCCATCTCAAAAAAAAAAAAAAGAAAAAATGCTGCTCAGGCACTCCCACAAAAGCAGCCAGGATCTCTGCTCCCCTTCTCTTCTATGCCAACAGCTTCATCGGGAAGTTGGCCACAGGGCCCTCTTCACAGCCTGTCTTATCCTAAGAGTGCAGCTGGACCCAGGGCTCATTGTCTGCCAGGTTTACTTTGCCCTCAACTTCCTGCAGTCATAAAAGAACTGCTCGGGCTAAACTGCTTCCTGGCAAATAAAGAAGCAATGTCCACACGAGGAGTCTTTCTAGACCTTGTGACGCTCTTGTGTTTTCATGGTAATGTGGCATTGGAATGTTTAGCAATGCCGTTGTGCAACCTTCCAAACCCCACTGGGCATATGATCAGCAAAACACCAAAATTCTTTTAATACATAATCCTTGGTTCACTTTGTTGATTATTTACCTTTACCTGGGGTTGTTTGTTAACTCAGAAGAGGGTAACTATGTGCATTCTACATTCCAGGGAACCGAACACTGTACCTTACCCAATACACAACAGGTGCGTAATATAAGTTGCATTAAATTGTCATTGAGTTTTAAGTCAGCACATACTACATGAATGAATGTGAGTTGATTATACATCCCCCCATGGGGTGGGCACCCTGAGAATGCTTCTTGTGATGTTAGAGTTTGGATGTAAACAAAATCTTTCTTTTGTGTTGTCCTTGAGTGAACAGCCTGCGTTTAAGCGTGTGGGAGGGAGTTTGAAGGGAATCAGCTGACATTCATATTGATGAAAGAAATGAAATCATTTGAATTTCACACAGCAATTCTGGAAAAGTACTCCCATATATGTGGGACTGTGCAGCCCTGAAAGGTTCTGGTCCTAGCACACCCTGGAACGAGTAGCTTCAGGGGGCATCCAGAGAAACCACAGAGCAGCTATAGCATCGAGCACACAAACCTTGAATATCATCTACCTGTACGCTGCAAGAGGCAGCAGCTCAGGGAGCAGAGACCTCTGAGGCCCCCACCATGTTCATTCCTGTGGTCGACACAAAGATGTGCCACAGGTCAAGGAAGGACTTGTAGCCCAGCCGTGGGAAGTGTGCTCAGCAGACAGCCTCTAGCTGTCCGCAACTTCAAGGTCAGCCTCAGCTGTAGAGAGCTGCTCCCTCGCTGGAGGTCACAACTTCCCAGGGCAGCTGTGCCTGGTGGCTGAGCAAGGCCGGGATACAAGGCTGGCTAGCATGGTGCAGCCCTAGCTCCGTGGCTCTCCCAAGTGGCCTGGGCTTTCTGAGACCAGCATCATCTAGGTTCGGCTCCTTCCTCTGCCCAGTCCCCCTCCTTTGTACGGAGGTTGATCCCTAATACACATTTGAACCTCAGACTCTTAGCCTCTGCTTCCAGAGAAGTCAGCCTGGGCAGTCACGCTCCCTGCCACCAGCACCTCCCCTTGACAGCATTCTAGGGGGCATGAGGTTTTCACTGCTGAGAGGCGAAGAGAATACAGACTTGAGTCGCACGTGGAAGCCCATTTGGATAGTCCCATTTTGACACTGTCCCTAACTTTCTGTGGTTGGATCCTGATGTGAAAAACAAAAAAAAAGGACACAGACCTAAAATTTTTAAATTATTATTTATTTATATATTGAGACAGGGTTTCACTGCAGTCGCCCAGGCTGGATGCAATGGCACTATCTCTGCTCACTGCAACCTCTGCCTCCTGGGCTCAAGTGACTCTCATGCCTGGGACTCCCAAGTAGATGAGGGTACAGGTGCGTGCCATCATCCCCAGCTAATTTTCTTTTTTCTTTTTTTATTTTTTGAGACAAGGTTACACTATGTTGTGCAGGCTGGTCTCAAACTCCCTGGCTTAAGCGATCTATCTGCCTTGGCCTCCCAGGTCTGAATTTTTAAAATCATCACACTATCTCATTTAGAAGAAACTGCATTGCAGATAGGAAAGTGGGGGGCTCACTATCAGAGGAAAGGGACCATTCACACCAATTTTTAAATTGTATTTATTTATTTATTTATTTTGAGATGGAGTCCCGCTCTATGGCCCAGGTTGGAGTGCAGTGGCGCGATCTCGGCTCACTGCAACCTCTGCCTCCCAGATTCAAGTGATTCTCCTGCCTCAACCTCCCTTCACACCAATTCTTTACATCAAAATGACCAGTTTGCAAGAAGTTCAACCTAAGATCCCCTGCAGAGCTATCCTGTGGAGGGCAGGGAGAGCTGCTCCCCAAGCTCTGATAGACAGGGGCTAGGAACACTCTAGGTGAATCGTTCTAGCAAATTTCACAAAAGCTATTTGAAAAGAGTACTGATTACATACACTAGAAAAGAGTCATAATATCTGTTCAGAAAAATATTTGCAGGGAGTTAAACATTAAGAGTCTCTTCATCCGTTGATTTTTAAACTTCTTTCTCAAACTACTGACATAAGTATGGAATCATTATGGAGGAACTGATGTATTTCTTTGTTTAGTCAGGAGATTGAGATCAAAGATCCTGCTCTGTGTCATTTCAGATTCAGAGCCCAATTTAGCTTTTTTTTCATCTTATCTTGACTCATAATTCATTGCTTATATATTATTCTCGTCTGCTAGACCATAAAGTCCTTGAGGATAGAGACATTTTAACATATTTTTGCACCCACCTCACTCCTCCATACCCGACTCCATGCACAGTGGAGTGCCCATGAGGCTGGCAATCATTAAATGAAAAGGTAGCAAAGTTCAAGGAAGAGTGGCCAAACATTGCAGCTGTGCTTCATGCCAAACCTGGAACAAGTGACAGAAAGTTCTACTGAAGGGGCCGCAGCCATCCAGTTGGGCCAGTCTCTTTCCTGGCAGCATAACTTAGCAGGATGTTGAGATATTTCAACAGGTCTGAAGATGGTCCTGCCATACGTTCATTTGAAACCCACAAGAAGAACCTGCTCACTTGTTTATTGAGTTCATATGGTCCCAAGTGGCTCTGGGACACCTGGAAAGGTCTGTGGTCCTGGCAGAGGGAGAAGGGGCTGGGGGCAAAGGTTTAAGGGGTGCATATTGTAGGCAATATCCACATGGTTTCCCAACTGGGACTTTGGCTGGTCAGGGGGATGTGTACGGATTTCCAGGTACCTAGGAACTAGAGATTCCTTAGGTCTCATTCTCCCATGAAGTCTCTTCCTTCAGCCTTCCAAGCTGCCAGTATCCTATCCTTCTGTGACCACCAAGTTTTCTAGGGCAGAGAAAATTGCATTCTTTTTTTAAGCAATGGGTGCATCTAAATTCCAAACCACACTCTCCCCATTTTTATATATATATATACACACACACACACACAATATGTTATGTAATATATATATAATATATATTCGTTAGTAATACATATTATTCTAGAAAAGAGCACACTTTTATATAAATTGTTTCAGACATCTTTTAATACAAATGTTAATTAATATTGTTTTATTTTAGAAAAATACACTTTTTACTTAATAATGTATTTAGATCAACTTTTTAACTTAATGTATTATACTTATATAATATATAATATATTTATAATTTACTTTTTTACTTTATAATGTACTTAGATAAACTGTCCATGTCAATAGATAAACATTGCTGTCTTTTTTAATGCCTGCAGATAATTCTATCCTATGGATGTAGCATCATTTCCTTAGCAAACCTTATTGCTGGCATTTAGACCATTTTCAATTGTTCATTGTTTTTTTTTTTTTTTTTGGAGACAGAGTCTCGCTCTGTCGCCCAGGCTGGAGTGCAGTGACACGATCTCAGCTCACTGCAAGCTCCGCCTCCCGGGTTCAAGCAAGTCTCCTGCCTCAGCCTCCTGAGTAGCTGGGATTACAGGCATGTGCCAACACACTGTTGTGCTGTCCTTCTGAGTGAGCCTTTTTTTTCTTGCAGCACACACCCCACCCTGGCTCACCCAGCATCCTTGCTCACAGCTGACTTCCTCCTAACCTCTGCCATCACTAGAAAATTAGCCTGGCTAATTTTGTATTTTTTTAGTAGAGATGGGGTTTCACCATGTTGGCCAGGCTGGTCTCAAACTCCGGACCTCAGGTGATCTGCCCACCTCAGCGTTCTAAAGTGTTGGGATTACAGGCGTCAGCTGCTGCACCTAGCTAATTGTTCACTGTTTTGATCAGCCATTGCTGAAAACAGCTGCTAGTAGCTTAGAGGAGAAACAATATCTTCATAGTTCACAGTTTATGAAACACTTTGATATGTATTGTGTCATCAAATGCTTCTACCAACCAGATGAAGTAGGTATTTCAGAAAAGGGAGGCTTAGCAATGTTGCAACTTGCCCAAGTTGGGTGGGAAAATTGTGTCTCAAAGCCAGGATTTATACCTCTAAGAAACTGACTTAAAGGGATCAAAAGGACAATGTGGATGCAAATGTCATTTGATTAAAAATTATTGTCTTGCCCAGTAGTAATTTTAGAGCATTGTGGGGTTATTTTGTAACCTTTATTGCATTTTTAGGAAATTCTGTCAAATTTCAGAGTTCTTTGGGGGCAGCTTCAACCCTTTACTTACAATTCATTCCCAACCAACGATTCCTGGCCTGCCATATTTATAGTTGGAAATGATTGAAACAAACAAAATGTCCAACCGCATAGGTGAACCTGAATATCCCGGCTTGCTGCTGGAGTATGGAGAATTTTCGTGTCCTGTGTTCACTCACTTGAGCAGTCTGGAATGGGAATTCCCCAGCAGCACCCCGTCTCAGCCTCACTCATCCAGGGGTGGGGTCCATGGGCCACGTGACCATGGCAGTGACAGACTCCCTGCTCAGAACTGCCTCTCCTTATTGATGGGGGAGCAGCCATTTGGTCACATGTGTCACTAACACCCAGATATTATGTGATGTGCTAAGAATAAAAAATTAAGTTGTAAAATAACAATATTCACCTCCTTCTCTTTTCCTAATTTCAGCTGGAGACCAAGGCAATCTTTTTATCCTAAGCAAGATTTAGTATACTTTTCCCTCTCTCCTCTCCTATTCCCACCCTGTTGCATTGCATGTTGCATGCACACATACGTGCCCACACACATTTGTGAGCCCCAGTCTTCATTTGACAGAAAGGATTTAAAATGAAAAAAAGATGTGGGAGGGAAATTATAAAGAAAAAGAAACAAACTGGCTAGATGGACTTGCCTCCAAATCTCAAGGGTCTTGGCTAATGTTAGCGTAGCTTGGAGACCACCTAATCATTTAATGAAACACAGAGAAGAGAGAGATGCATTTGCTAGTCTAAAAAGCCACAAGTCAGTGAATGCAAATGTGCCCTATTCAGAAAACCAAATTAAAGGAACTACTGGGAATTCTCTGCATAGTTAAGTAGAACAATTTTTCCCCCTTTAAGGCCATGTTTACGCTGCAGAAATCACATACCCTTAAGCCAGAAACCTAGAAACGCATCATTTTCAGGAAGGATGTGTCACATTAGCCGGGCCCTGTCCTTCAAAGGAAGAAACTTGAAATTCATCATTGCCCTGGACAGCTTCTGCACATGCTGCACCTGCAAAGACAGAAAGCATATTCCAGGGCTTCTATTTCACTCTGCTGTTAAATGACAGGTGTCTGAGTCAGTCAGAGCCTTGGCCTTGCTCTGACCCACAGCCACAATCCAACGTGAAGACGGTTCAAGAGACCTTAGACCAGGGAAGTGCCTTCCAAAGCCAAATACAGGCAAATGAAGTCATGGGGAAAATTCATGGCCCAGCTCCTGAAATTTACCACTGGGTCAGTTGCAAGCATTGATTCAAGGTGTATATTCTTTGCTTAATTGCTAGTGAGCCTTTCTTCCCATTGTCTGTCTCCATCTCCAACCAGGCCAATGACGGATTTCCATTTCAGGGAATAGAAACGCCCTCAGCCTAGCCCAAGCTAAAAGGGGATTTGTGTGAGCATCCTGAGACGTCATAAGGAAGAATCCCAGAGCAGGCAGGAGAATGTCTGCCTCTCTCTGAGTCTCCATCTAGGTGTGTGCTCTCCATCTCTGGGTCAGTGTCTCTCTCCCCGTGGGTTTCTCAGCTTGCTTTCCCCACGTCTTTCCGTCCCACAGGAAACTCATTCCCACAGCTCCATGTGGACTTGTCTTCAATGGCGCTGCGATCAGCTGAGGCTGATTCATTCTGATTCTCAATTCCGGATTCCTAGAAGACAGAAGCTTGTAAACAAAAACAACACACTTTCTGCCTTCATGGAATAATTTAGTAGAGAGAAAAACACACCACCAGAAATAGGCACATACTTAGATAAAGCACAACATAAGAGGAGGTAGCATGCAAAGGTACAGATGGCTACAGGACAGAACCACAGAATGATGGTGTGATGGCGGATGTGGGGGGTGTGATTATGTAGACTGGGAGTGCCAGGAATTGCAGTCCTCAGGGAGTGACATTTAAGCCAAATGTAGAAAAAAAAGGAATTAGCCATTCAATGAGAAGGAAAATAACATTCTGGGCCAGGGAACCACAGGACCAAAGCCCTGGGGTGGGGAAGAGCTGAGCTTACTTAATTAATAACATTACATGCCCGTGTGGCCAGAGTGTGGTAAAGAGCAGAAGGTGAACTGCGATGAGCTGGAGAGATTCTCCAGGGCCAGAGATATTGGGTCTCATAGGCCAGGTTAAGGGTTTGGGATTTTGTTGAAAGTGCCATGGGAAGCCATGAAAGGATTTTAAGCAGGTGCACTATTTTGTTTGTTTCAAAGGATCATTCTGTCTACAGTGTGAACCAATATAACTGGGAAACAACCATGGAGGCAGGGAGACCAGTTCGAAGCCACTTCAGGCGCACAGAGGAGAAACTATGCTGGCTTTTTAGTCCAGGGCTACAGGTCACGGCAGTGGCCAATCCATGATAATCTGAGGTTCACAGCTCCCCAGGTTTCTGCCCTGAGCAACGGGTGGATGCAGGTGCCAGCGATGAGATGGGAAACCGTGGAGCAGGAGCAGATGGGGCAGGACACATTAGGCTTCAGCTGCCTCTGAGACATCAAAGTAGAATAGAAAGCCAGGTAATTGTATATGAGACTCTAGCACTAGTCACTGTCCTTAAGGAGCTTACATTCAAGTCAGAGGAGACGGGAAACAATAGTTATATGATATGGATAATAAAATAATTTGTGGTGTGGATAAGTATGAAAGTTGTCAGAATCAAAATGAGGTCTCTAATGTTAAAAAAAAAAAAAAAAGAAAGAAAGAAAAACCTGACAAATAGAGCCAAGGAAGGCCGTGAAGAGAGGTCTCACACTTGTATTCATGAAAACCAAAACCATCACAAAAGACGGCTGGTATGGTTTGGTTGTGTCCCCACCTAAATCTCACCTTGAATTGTAGCTCCCAAAATTCCCACGTGTCATGGGAGGGCCCTGGTGGGAGGTAATTGAATCATGGGGGTGGGTCTTTTCTGTGTTGCCCTCATCATAGTGAATAAGTTTCGTGAGATCTGATGGTTTTATAAAGGGGAGTTCGCCTACACAAACTCTCTTGCCTGCTGCCATGTAAGATGTGACTTTTCTTCTCCTTTGCCTTTCACCATGATTGTGAGTCCTCCCCAGCCATGTGGAACTGTGAGTCCATTAAACCTCTTTCCAGTCAGGCATGGTAGCTCACGCCTATAATCCCAGCACTTTGGGAGGCCAAGGTGGAGGGGTCACCTGACGTCAGGAGTTTGAAACCAGCCTGGCCAACATGGCAAAACCCCTTCTCTACTGAAAAAAACAAAAATTAGCCGGGTGTGGTGGCGGGTGCCTGTAATCCCAGCTACTGGGGAGGCTGAGGCAGGAGAATCACTTGAACCTGGGAGGTGGAAGCTACAGTGAGCCCAGATTGTGTCACTGCGCTCCAGCCCGATTGACAGAGAGAGACTCTGTCTCAAAAAAAAAAAAATCTAGCACAGTCTGGCTGAGAGTGATAAAGTTGAGGGCCATCAAGATAAAGAGAGTTTTTTTTTTTTTTTTAAATCATGGGAGAAGTGCAGAGTGAAAAGGGAACAGAGACTAGGATTGAGCTGGAGACCCCCACATTGATTGCTGAGGTAGAGGAAAATCAACCAGGAAGTCTGAGAGAGACTAGCTGGAGATAAATAAGGAAAATAGGCAAGCAGGCTGTCCCGCAGCAAGGACTGAGATGGAGTAGGCAGCTGGGCAGAGCCACTGAGAGATTTAGCTGCTTAAACCAACACTGACCCAAGGCCTGAATGCAGAGGTGTGCGTTGGTCACTGTCCCAGAAGGTGTCCATTAGACATATCTAATGATGACACTGTTTCTATTTTCCTTCCAACTCCTTCATGTTTTATAACTATTCCAGGTAGATGTTTTACTGTAAACATCCACCTGTCTATTCACCCACCCATCCACCCACCCATCCATCCACCCATCCATCGATCCATCCTTCCACCCATCCATCTATCCACCCATTCTGCCATCCATCCATCCACCCCTCCATCCATCCACCCATCCACACATACATCCATCCATGTCCCAGACTTCCCACTAAGGTGCAGGACACACAAGAATGCACAAGGAGGAGCCCTCAGTCTTCTTTCCTTCCACATTTCCTTTTCCTTTCCCTTCTCTACTGGTTTTTGTTTTCCGGCTCCGAAGAAATTGTGCAGGATGTGCTTCACGTACGTATAACAATATGCATTCTGGTATTTGGTCTTGGTAAAGCACCTCACATCCCAGTTTAATTATGTTGAGTTAGTAGTCGTAATATTAGCAATAATAGTAACACTATGATTGAAACAATCTCCCTTTTAATGAAGAGAAGGAATATTTCTAGCCTTCCAAATTACTCGCATTGTGTTTTTGCAGTCTAGATTGCCTCTAACCCATTTAAGACGACTTTCCCCCAGTTAACTCAGTTTCTTTCAACATTTGCATTTTCTTTCAGCCTGTCAGCATGAAAAACTCTTATGTAGTGATGCCTTAAAGGTCAGTGTAGTACCGTCACAAAGACTGATGAGACTATTTTCTCAAAAGACAAATCTGTTGTGCTATCCTTCAGAGTGAGCCCTTTTTTTCTTGCAGCACATGCCCCACCCTGGCTCACCCAGGATCCTTGCTCGTGGCCGACTTCCTCCCTAACCTCTGCCACCATTAGAACCATAAGTTCTCCTTTCCTGGGTAGGTCCCTTCTCTTGCTACCATCTGCCTTATCTATATCATTTATTCATCGAGCTTGGTAATGATGGTAGATTTCACGAGAGCTTCCCCACATAGATTCACATATTCCTTAATGACCGTCTATGGCACAGATTACAAAATAAGGCACTACCAATCCTTCTTCAAATCTTCTATTATGTCAGACTTCACCTATCACCAGTTTTTTTCTCTATGTCTAGACTGTTGCAAAGCAACCTCACAGTAGTTCGTTTATTCTGTGCCAACCACCACCTCTTAGTCTCTCTTCTCTCTGCTACTTACCTCATTCCAATTATACCCAGTACAGCCCAGAGTTTCACAACTTGAGGCTATCCTCTATCTTTCTTTAGGGCAGCATATTCTACACCACTCAGTTTTTTGTTTTTGTTGATATTTTTTCTTTTTGGCATTCTCTTTTCCCTAAACTCTGAGCCCGCTCCAACAGCAGATTGCCTCACAGCCATTTTGGAAGCAGGTAGTGTATCCTCACTGGATACACTTTAAAGTGAATGGAAGACATAAATCCTCAGTAAATAGATAGACTCCATCAGCCTGTGTTTGCTGTGGCAGGTGATGAATTAGGGGGATTCACCTTCTGACGTGTGAGAGTTGTTAACCCTGCAATGGCTCTAACAGAAAAAGAGGTTGCCGAGTGTCTTTTCCTGGGGGCCTTTCAAAATAAAAATGAACCTGCCTCAGATGATTTAGGGGGGGACAGATTAGATGACTTTTCAACGCTCCTTCCAGTGCTGAGTTTCTACTATTCATCTCTTCCCCGACTCTGCCCTCTGATTTCAGGAGCATGAGAGAAGTTGTGTCGTGATGGACCGCACCCATCCTTCCCACTCTGGGCTCTCTTTGTCCTGATTTTATTGATGGGGTGAGGTGGACTTCCTGTAAATCTATCAGAAAGATATCCGAAGCACACCTCGGGGTACATATTAAATCTAAGAACCCGATGTCCTTTTACTGCTGCCCCTGAATAACAATTATGCATCTATTTCTGCACTTGACCATGTCTCAGATTTGCTGATTTTCTTTGCTCATGCTCATCTTGCCAAGTTTTGAGCGAATGGGCAATTCTCCGAGGCATCGAAAGTCTCCTGAGAAATAATTAATCCATGAATTGTTCGCTTGAGAGAGTAACTGTGAACCCAGGAGCATGTTCTTATGTAGCCTCCTCAATTTAAAAGCCTGTGCTTAGCACAGGTGCATTGTGTGGCTTAATGTAATGTGTGCTACTCAGGGAACTCACCTGCTCTACGAACATTACCAAGCACCCACTATGTGCAAAGCTCGGTGCTTGGGAGATGCTAGGGAGACTCCCAAAGCCAGAGCACAGAGTTGGTGGCATAGCAGTGAGCACAGCTGCCGTCCAAAGACACAGCATGCTCCCTAACAAAGGAGGAAGAGGGCTTCAGGAAGATGAGCAACAGCCTGGACTCTGGAGCCAGACAGACCCGGGCTTTTACCCACCACCAGCTTCACCACTGCACAGCCAAGGGATTTTACACATTACCAAGCCCCCGCTAAGCCTTGCTTTCTTCCTCTCTGAAATGGAGAGAAATGTCAGACTGTTGCGAAGTTTAAGTGAGCAAATGAAAGTGAAGTGTTCCACCAGTGTCCAGTGTGTTAAATGAATAATGACTACTCCCAGCACCTGAATTTGGCTGAGCTATTTAAGGTGTGTCTCAGTGTATGGCTATATTTAAAAGAAACACTTTCTCCCACAGAAAGCTTTGGAGCAAATGTCTTGTCTGAATGTGCCATAAGAAGGTAAAGAGATTGCATTCTACAATTAAGAGCAAGCAGGGCTCCCCAACCATTCTCTTTACTCCTCTCCCTCCGCAAAATCCCACACCTCACGCAATGACCCCACTTCTCTACTTTTCATAAGTCCTCCTCCCACTCCCCACCTGACTCTCCCACTCTTCTCCTCACTCCCAAACCACCTCCAGCACACCCATCCCACCTTCCTGAAACCAAGAAGCCTCCAACGGAAGCAGTGTCCTGAGTTCTTTTTAAACCATGCAGGGCATTGATCAGTATTTCTAAGGATTGTGGAGGCTGTTCGCTTGAGGGAAGTGATTGTTCCCACTTGTGTTACAAAATAAAAACAAAACCTTGGGTTTCAGAGGAAAATCCATGGGAGAATCTGACAGGATGGAGAAGGAAGCAGGAGAAAGTGGAAGCAGAAGATTTTCCCCTTCTTTACAAGAGATAACGAGCACTTGTCCTTCCAAAGCAGGGAAGGCATAACTGCTCAGTATACTGGCCCTGGAAGGAAAGCTGGGATGCTAATTGCACACATTGCAATGGTCTGCAAAGTCTGTGGTTCCTTTTCACCATCACTGTGAGAGCAGGGCTTTCTGCAGCAGTTCTGCAGTTCCAAGAATGTAGTGAAGCACAAGCACCCTGCACCTGCCTCTAGCTGAAAGCACGGAAGGAGGCAGAAAATGCAAAAATGCACTCTCAGGCCAGGCTGACTTTCCCGGAGTCACACCACATCTCTGAAGAGGAACAAAGCATGAAAAGACCTGAATTCAAAATGAAGCTGGTGGCCAGGCATGGTGGTTCACGCCTGTAATCCCAGCACTTTGGAAGGCCAATGCAGGCAGATCACCTGAGGTCAGGAATTCGAGACCAGCCTGGCCAATGTGGTGAAACCCTGTCTCTACTAAAAATACAAAAATTAGCTGGGCATGATGGTGGGTGCCTGTAATCCCAACTCTTCAGGAAGCTGAGACAAGAGAATCACTTGAACCCAGGAGGCAGAGATTTCAGTGAGCTGAGATTGCACCACTGCACTCCAGCCTGGGTGACAGAGTAAGACTCAGTCTCCAAAAAAAAAAAAAAAAAAACAAGAATAAAAAATAAAGCTGGCATGCAACGTGCAGCTGCCTAAGACCCCCCCATGGAGCCTACAAAAGGCTTGCATGACTATGGGTTTGTCTGGTCCTTGTGAGAAGGGGTTTCCGGAGGTACAGACAGCAACAGCTCTTGGGTACATCAAACAGGGCCTCCTGCATAAACCTTGGCTGTGTGTTTCATCAGATACACTTTAAAGTGGACAGAGGGTGGGTGGAAGAAGACTGAAGTCAATTGAGTGCATTCCATATGCCAGGAGGCTTACATCTGTCATTTTGCTGAATTATCTAATGCTGGATTAGGTAGGTGTTATTACTCTCTTTTTATGGATGAAGAAACTGAAGCTGAAGTTTTTAAAAACAACTTGCATAGGGCTTAACAACTGAGAAGAAGCAGAGTCAGAATTTAAAGGAAGATCCATCTGATTCCAAAATACCTACTTTTCCCATAACTCTACATAATCTTCCCCATCTTCAGGGTTTCACATTAAAATTAAAACCTCATGTGTTTTATAGACAAGCTTTACACTTTCCTAAATTAAGGTTTAATAGAGAGATCCCCCAAATCATTTTCAATTGACATATATGTGAGGTGGTAGATATGTTAATTAGCTTGATCTAATCATTCTACAGTGTAAACACCAAAACATCACATTGTAGCCATGATATATACCATTATTACTTGTCAATTAAAAATATAATAAAATTTTTAAAAATCATTTTCACAGAAAAAAACTTGTGCAAACCCAACTTAATTAAAATCATTAATCCACCCTTTGCTCAAAAAAACAGCACACATTCTGTTACTTTCAGGCTCAGGCATTATTTATTTCCTGGGCATGTTCAGAATGGACAAATGACTGTGACATCTGGTGTACATGTGAAATGTAATTTTGCTGCAAATGGAAGAGGAAACTCTCTTTTGGAGATTATGGTGGCCCCAGTCTCACTTCTGCACAGGCTCAGGGCAGTTTAAGACCATTCACTGAGGCAGCCACAATGCCCCAAAATTATGCGGAACGATTGTGCATTCAAACGCTGTCATTCACCATTTCAGAAGCCGAAATACAGCTATCTGTACAACTGTTTTCACAAAATGTAGAATCACAGCAAATGAACATTACTTCCTCCCTTCTGAAGCACGTTGCTCAGACGTGTTCCCTTTGTTCACCAAGTTAATGAACTCTCCTCACTGCCAGGTGAAGGACTAAAAAGAAAGAAAAAAATCTTTGATTAAGAAGAAAGAAGAGGGGTGACTTAATCATTACCCACCTACACTGGGAAGTCTGCATAGATGAGCTTTCTTTTAAGAAAGGGACTTCTTAACTGGCGTCTGCCTTTTTTTCTTCTTGTATTTCTAATTTGACCTTCCCAAATGGCATCTGGATCTATAAGGAGATGAGGGGGGCGGTCTCAAAGAGAAGGAATTATTGCAAATTGAGGGAAGCCAATGGCCTCCAGAATCTTTGTTCTTTTATCATTTCTTCTGCAATTCATAGAAGTAGGACGAAGAGGGCTGGCCTTGCTCGCTGACCTGTTGCACAGAGTAAAACCACCTGTAAAAACAAAGCAAGGCATCCACTCTCTAATATGCAAGGCAGTGTTCTTTATGGGTGATATGGTTTGGCTGTGTCCCCACCCAAATCTCAACTTGAATTGTAATAATCCCCATGTATCAAGGGTGGGGCCAGGTGGAGATAACCAAATCATGGGCATGAATTCCCCCATACTGTTCTCATGGTGGTGAATAAGTCTCATGAGATCTGATGGTTTTATAAATGGGAGTTCCCCTGCACAATCTCTCTTGCCTGCCTCCATGTAAGATGTGACTTTACTTCTCCTTTGCTTTCTGCCATGATTGTGAGGTCTCCTCAGCCATGTGGAACTGTGAGTCCATTAAATCTCTTTCCTTTATAAATTACCCAGTCTCAGGTGTGTCTTTATTAGCACTGTGAAAATGGACTAATACAACGGGAGAGGAAAAGTCTATCATGCTGGCCTCACAATGTCTCTGGAGGTTTTTTTCCTTGTGGCTGGTTCATTCTGGATTCCCCTTGGCCACAGAATCAACCCTCAACTCCCTGCTACTAAAAAAACTGGTTTTAAAGGCTCCCTACACAGTGACTAGCACATCATAACCTCCTTTCCTAGGACAATAGTCATTGAGAGTGATCCAGCTTCTCAAATCTCCTGCTAAAAGCCTCTCCTGAGGACTCCAGCCAAGAACTACGACTACCTCCTCCAGGTCCCCATATTGCTACCTGGCATATTGTTGACTCAGTATTAATGACAAAAATTAAAATGATGCTGACACTAACCAATAAAGGAACTAGAGAGGGAAACCTCTGAATTCTCCTGATGCCTCAGCAAATATTAAGTTAAAGACAATCACTGGAAACTTAGGTCAGAAAACACATTATCAGCCCTGTATATGGCCATTAAGAATCTTAGCCAGATGGAAGGCAGAAAAAGCACAGCAGCAAAGCACCTCTTCCGCTTTCTCAGCTACTTGGAACAGCAAAGCACTGTATATGTACATATACAACAACCAACTGAAGTGTATATTGTGCAAACAACCTGTGCCAGAGATTTCAGGTACCTATAATTAGCAACCAAGGGGAGTTGGCCCAACTTTATAGATTTTCCTATAATGAGATCATTACTTTATACACTTAGCCAGTTCTGCATGACAAGTTTCTTTATAATCCCTTTACGACTTTGTGGGGATTTTTTGTTTGTTTTTCGTTTTCGTTTCTGAGACAGGGTCTCACTCTGGCACCCAGGCTGGAGTGCAGTGGCATGATCTTGGCACACTACAGCCTCGACCTCTAGGGCTCAAGCGGTAATCCTCCTACCTCAGCCTCCTGAGTAGCTGGGACTACAGGCACGTGCCACCATGCCCAGCTAATTTTTGTATTTTTGTTTTAGAGATGGGGTTTCACCATGTTGTTCAGGCTGGTTTCAAAGTCCTGGGCTCAAGCGATCAACCCACCTTGGCTTCCCAAAGTGTTCAGATTACAGGCGTGAGCCACCACGTCTGGTGCCTTTATGACTTTCTACAAGTTCATGCAATGTATGAGGCAAGGAGCATAAAGACATAAAACTTGGACTCTGTGTAATCCCAGCACATTGGGAGGCCAAGGCGAGTGGATCATGAGGTCACGAGATCGAGACCATCCTGGCTAACATGGTGAAACCCCATCTCAACTAAAAATACAAAAAATTAGCCGGGCGTGGTGGCAGGCACCTGTAGTCCCAGCTACTTGGGAGGCTGAGGCAGGAGAAAGGCGTGAACCCAGGAGGCAGAGCTTGCAGTGAGCCAAGATCACGCCACTGCACTCCAGCCTGGGCGACACAGCAAGACTCTGCCTCAAAAAAAAAAGAAAAGAAAAGAAAAGAAAAGAAAAAACTTGGACTCTGGGAGGAGATGCCTAAGAACCAAAGAAAGCTCTGAGAACATGGGAGCTCTAGATTTAAATCTAGCTCCTGCCATGTAAATTTGTCTCAAGTTTTAAGCATCTGCCTCAGTTTTTCTCTCTGTGAATTGGAGAGAAGAGCACTACCATATACCACAGGACTACTGAAAGGATGAGCATTTTAAGAGGTTAAAAACATGCTGCAGACATAAACTACACATGCAATTTACAAAGTTTCTTTATCTGAGAAACCCAAGGTACATCAAGTCCATTCACATTGTTAATATATGCTGAGCATACGCTGTAAATGGCCAGAAGATAATATAGGTGCTGGTTGCAACAATGGCCAGAACAGACAAAGTTCCTGTCCTTAAGGAGCTTACATTCAAGTCAGACGAGATGGGAAACAATAGTTATATGATATGGGTAATACAATAATTTGTGGTGTGGATAAGTATGAAAGTTGTCAGAATCAAAATGAGATGTCTAATGTTCAAAAAAAAAAAATGAAAGAAAAACCTGACAAATAGAGCCGAGGAAGGCCGTGAAGAGAGGTCTCACACTTGTATTCATGAAAACAAGAACTATCACAAAAGACGGCTGGTATGGTTTGGTTGTGTCCCCACCTAAATCTCATTTTGAATTGTAGCTCCCAAAATTCCCACGTGTCATGGGAGGGCCCTGGTGGGAAGTAATTGAATCATGGGGGTGGGTCTTTCCCATGTTGTTCTCATGATAGTGATTAAGTCTCACGAGATCTGATGGTTTTATAAAGGGGAGTTCGCCTACACAAACTCTTGCCTGCTGCCCTGTAAAATGTGGCTTTTCTCCTCCTTTGCCTTTCACCATGATTATGACTCCTCCCCAGCCATGTGGAACTGTGAGTCCATTAAACCTCTTTCCAGCCAGGCGTGATAGCTCACACCTGTAATCCCAGCATTTTGGGAGGCTGAGGCGGGCAAATCACCTGAGGTCAGGAGTTGGAGACAGGCCTGGTCAACATGGAGAAACCGTGTCTCTACTAAAAATACAAAAAATTAGCTGGGCATGGTGGGTAGGTGCCTGTAATCCCACCTACTGGGGAGGCTAAGGCAGGAGAATCGCTTGAACCCAGGAGGTGGAGGTTGCAGATAGCGGATACCACGCCATTGCACTCCAGCCTGAGCAACAAGAGTGAAACTCCTTCTCAAAAAAAAAACAAAAAACAAAAAAAACAAAAAACCTCTTTCCCTTAAAACTGCCCAGTCTCAGGTATGTCTTTATTAGCAGTGTGAGAATAGACTATTACAACTGCAAAAACCACAACCTTGCCCAAAGGCCGTCATCACGTTACACAAAAAAACACTTTTGCAAGGACATCTGCCCAGCACCTGCTGTGTAACCTCGGGCTGGTGTCAGCCTTGTTAGTGATCTGTGTAGCCAAGGATAATTATTTCAAAATAACTATGTAATCCTCCTCATTTTTCCTTTAGAAACTTTTGTCTCCCTTTATCTCCCTGAATACACACATAGTTTACTATCACACACATTTTACCATTGCAATGTTCTATTTCTAAATAAATACCTTTTCTTTTAGAAAACCTCTCTGTTATTTAGGTTGCATAAGTATGCTTAAAAAAATAAAGAGGAGTAAGTTGCTGGAGAGTGATAAAGGGGAAAAAAAAAAGTCCTGCTATTTTAGGCAGGATGACCAGGTACAGTCTCTCTAACGAGTTCATTTAAGCAGAATCCGAATGAAGTGAGGAAGTGGGTGATGTGGATATCTGAGGACGAAGCAATCCAAGCAGAGAGAAGCGCAAAATGCAAAGGCTCACCCATCCCTCAGTATTCCAATCAGAAAAGGGACAAAGGTTTGCTTCCTCAAACAGAGGCTGAGGATGCTGAGGTCCAGAGAAAGGGGAGATGTGGGTAAATCCACACCATTTCACAGTCTGGACAGAAGCAAGGCAAAAAAAAAAAAAAAAAAATGCAGATCTGGCTGCAGTCCCACCTACTCCATCAGTGCTCTGGTTCTGAATGTTTGTGTGTCTCCAAAATTCTTATGTTGGAAATCTAACTACCAAGGTAATGGTAATAGGAAGTGGGGTCTTTAGGAGGTAAGTAGGTCACAAGGGCCAGGCCCTCATAATGAGATTACTGCCCTTATAAATCAGGCCCCAGGGAGCTCCTATGCCCCTTCTGCCATATGGGACACAGCAGGAGGACATCATCTGTGAATCCATCTATGGAATCCAATCTGCTGGCACCTTGATCTTGGACTTCCCAGCCTCCAGAACCACAAGAAATAATTTTTTGTTGTTTATAAGCCACCCAGTCCATGGTATTTTGTTATAGCTGCCTGAATGGACCGAGGCAGTCAGCTAGTGTTAAGAACTAAGCTGTAGCAGCCTTCTTGTTTTCTCAGACTCACATTTCTCTGTGAAGATCCTGCTACTTTTTTCTATCAGATGGGGTTTGGATTCTGTGCATCTCTGAACATGGCAGCAGGAAACTTTGAAAGTGGTCTTATTTATGCAAAGCAACACCATTCTCCACCTACACTGTGCCTGTGAGTGGGCAGCCGGCAAAACAAAGCCGAGGCCCTGCGCTTTACACACAAAGTGCCCATTACCCTCCCACTACATTTTTTTTTTGGAAAGGCTTTAGCTAAATTACAAGCCACTTTACAGTCTGAGTACGCCTCATTGTAGTGTGTATATTATACTTAGCCATAAAATGTCTTAAGGTTTCTTGAGTTGGAAATAGGTATAACATTACAGTCCATTATTATTATAAATTTCTCTTCATTACTCTTTGTTATATTTCTTAGCTCTAACCAAAATAATTCTTACTCTGCTGACTGTTTACAACCTTCAACTGTAAAGTGGATGGTCCCAGAGTTCTTCCAGATCATCATTTACTGAGCTCTACCTATTCAGCTCTTTTAATCTTTCTTCATAAATCAGGTTGTCCTTCTCCATCATTCTTCTTGCATTTCCCCTCACGCTCACCCCATTTGTCTGTACCTGGCTGGTAATTAGGTGCTCAGAGCTGAGCACAGCCTTCCAGGTGGGGTCTCAGCAGAGTCGTCTGTTTCTCCAAGTGTTGCTTAGCGGGTCCATTTCCATTTCCTCCTGGGCCCCACATTTCACTCCAGACAGAGCTGAGCTGAAGAGGGCACAAAGGAGAACGACACAGACATTACCCAGACCCAGAAAATGGGTCCTGGGAGGAAGATACAAAGCTGGGCCATGTTCTATTTAGGGCCCAGAAGCAGTCACAGGAAGAGATGCTATGAAGAGGGCAGGGATTAATTTTTACTCCATCTTTCAGTGACAACAAGAGAACAGGTGTTATGTGGCAGCAGAGACATTTTGTCTTAAATGTTATGAAAACCTGCATGGTGCTAAGCTTTCTAGGATTTCTTTCCTTCCAGAAGTCACTAAAAGTCTACTCTACAGTAAGGTGACAGACAAGGTGGAGCCTCCTATTCCAGGAGGATGCTGAAGGCACGACCCAGCAACTTGCTCTTTCCTGCCCACATTCCCTCACCTCTGACAGGCTCCTTCACTCTCCCAAGTCAAAGAAAGGGACTCTTACCTAGCTCTCACCCACAGTAACCCGGAATTAATTCATTTTCTCATCAGCAGGTTTATGGAAGAGGAGAAAACCACAAAAGTAGATAGCTTGTATGGGTTCTTATGAATCAGCCACACCTCTCTGGCAATTTTGTTATAAGCTCAGTTTTTGCTCTTCTCGTATGCCTACTCCATCCTTGAACATAACATTCTCCTAAAGCAGGCATCTGACAGACACTTGGGAGATGGCCCCAAACAGTAGATTCTCATGTTTTTAAGCCAGAAAGCCCTGGGCTGCTTGGCTGGCGCTCCCATCGGCTGGGTGATTTGGGGTGGGTAATTTAACCATTCTGGGCCTCAGCTTACTCATATATATGATGTCTCATTGGGGCTTTTGTCCACTGTGAGACATAAGCAGAGCCCCTGGTACATAACAGATATTTAGACAATGTTAATTTTTGTTTGAGCGGGGGATGGAGTCTTGCTGTCTCACTCTGTTGCCCAGGTTGGAGTGCAGTGACGCGATCTTGGCTCACTGTAACCTCTAACTCCTTGGTTCAAGCAATTCTCCTGCCTCAACCTCCTGAGTAGCTGGGATTACAGGCACACTCCACCATGCCCAGCTAATTTTTGTATTTTTAGTAGAGACAGGGTTTCACTATGTTGGCAAAGATGGTCTCGATCTCCTGACCTCGTGATCCGCTTGCCTTGGCCTTCCAAAGTGCTGGGATTACAGGCGTGAGCCACCGAACCAGGCCTAGACAATGTTACTTTTTCTCCCATGGAGGCAAAAGCCATAAAGGTGGCTGGCTCTAGTAGACCACACAATCTCTCATGCTTACAAAATGTCTGTAATCATTTCTACTTAGGGAAAGTTAGCGTTTGGAGAGAAAAATTCAAATAATGCAATTTGTCTAATCCATTAGCGAGACAGCATAGAAGTTCCTAACCTAGCTTTGATCTGCAATTTGGAGGAAGGAGTTTCCAAATACTTGAGGGATCGTTTCTTCCCCTTAATATGATGCTGGAATTTAACTCCCATTAACCATAACATGCATAATGAGTCAGCAGCCACGGGAAAATACCCTCTAGTGCTTAATGAGCACAAAATAAAACATTGCCTTTTATCTTCAACATCTACCAGGGTAATTTGAATAATGATATTCATATTCATGATGCATACGACCCTTCCATCAGCTCAGCATTGTCACTAAGGCTCCCACGGAATGCCAATAAGTAAGCAGAGATCTTTCTGATGATGTGGGAGTATGGAAGACTCTACTGCAGATGAATCATTGCATCTCAGCTCAATGAGGCAGATAAAAGGCAAAGGACATTGCACACTAGCTGCATCTTTCCATCTGAACCCATGGAATTGGGAGGCCTTGAAGTGATAACCTCCAAGTAGTTCACAAATCACCTTTAACAGAGCAGAGCTACTACCACCTGATGGATGACTACAGGGCAGTGGCAATAATGAAGACAGTGTTAGTTCATTCTTGCATTGCTATAAAGGAATACATGAGGCTGGGTAATTTATAAAGAAAAGACGTTTATGGCTGGGCACGGTGGCTCACGCCCATAATCCCAGCACTTTGGTAGGCTGAGGCAGGCAGATCACTTGACGTCAGGAGTTAGAGACCAGCCTGGCCAACATGTTGAAACCCCTTGTCTACTAAAAATACAAAACATTAGCTGGGCGTGATGGCATATGCCTGTAAGTCCAGCTACTGGGGAGGCTGAAGCATGAGAATTGCTTGAACTCAGGAGGCAGAGGTTGCAGTAAGCTGAGATCATGCCACTGCACTCTAGCCTGGTTGACAAAGTGAGACTCTGTCTCAAAGCAAAACAAAACAAAACAAAAAAAGAGGCTTAATTGGCTCATAGTTCTGCAGGCTATACAAGAAGCATGGTGCTGGCATCTTCTTGGCTTCTGGTGAGGCCTCATGGAGTTTGTATTCATGGTGGAAGGTAAAGGCAGAGCAGGCATACACATAGTGAAAGCTGCAGCAAGAGAAGGGGAGGCTCTATACTCCTTTAATCAACAAGATCACACATGAACTCAGAGCGAGAACTCATTATCCCAAGGACACCACCAAGCTATTCATGAGGGTTCTGGCTCCATGACCCAAACCCTCCCACCAGGCCCCACCGTCAACACTGGGAGTTACATTTCGACATGAGATTTGCAGAGGACAAATGTCCAAACCATATCAAAGACCTTTCCACCAAACACGAGGTTCTGCAATTTGCCCAACTGGGACTAGACAGGACAGACGTAGGAATTTGAAAAGGAGCGGGGATGTGCAGGGGGAGGTGGGTGCAAGGGTTCAGGCTGTATTATAGTACCAAATTGGACATGAGAAAATCTCTATAGGGAAGCCATCTCTATCTTTTGTTATATCTATGAGCTCCTTGAGGCAAAAGACTATATCCTATGTATTACATATTTCTATTTCCACCTCTTAGCACAGGGCTTGGTGCATAGAGGGCTAACAATTTCAAAGCATTCATTATGCACCCGGCCCTGGGTTAAGCATTTTACATTACACAATCTTATTCATTTCTCACTATGAATCTATGAGGGAGGGAGGTAGTATTATTTCCTTTTTACAGATTAAGAACTTGAGTTTGGTTTAGAAAATTCTAAAAAATTGCTCAAGGTCTACTAGTAAATGTTAGAACTAAGACTTGAACCAAGGTCTGTCTGGCGCCATAACCTGCAATCTGATGTACCATAAAACGCTGACTTCATAGCATTGGCGTCAAGGATGGGGTCAGCACAGGCAAAGGATGTGTGACTTTTCTACATGAGTCTGTGGGCACAGAGAGCAATGCAAGGATGAATTTAGCCTAGAGGACTTTGCGTGGTTTTACAGCAGGGGTTGGAAAACTGCTTCTTTAAAAGGCCAGATAGCAAAGATTTTAGGTTTTTTTTTTTTTTTTTTTTTTTTTGAGACGGAGTCTCGCTCTGTCGCCCAGGCTGGAGTGCAGTGGCCGGATCTCAGCTCACTGCAAGCTCCGCCTCCCAGGTTCCCGCCATTCTCCTGGCTCAGCCTCCCGAGTAGCTGGGACTACAGGCGCCCGCCACCGCACCTGGCTAATTTTTTGTATTTTTTAGTGGAGACGGGGTTTCACCATATTAGCCAGAATGGTCTCGATCTCCTGACCTCGTGATCCGCCCCTCTCGGCCTCCCAAAGTGCTGGGATTACAGGCTTGAGCCACCGCGCCCGGCCCGTAGATTTTAGGGTTTCTTACAACTTTGCTGTTGCAGCACAAAAGCCAGCCATAGAAAATATGTAAATCAATGGGCGTGCCCGGAGTCCGATAAAACTTTATTTACAAAAACAGACAGCGGGTGCATTTGTGCTGTCTCCGTGGTTTTCCAGTCCCTTCTCTGTAGCATCTTGCCCACAAATATCCATGTCTACATTAAGTTGGGGAAGAGGTAGACCCCCAAAGCAGACAGTGTGTAATTTGCCACTCTATCAGTCAGGGTCCCAAAAGGAAACAGATGACATATTCAAAAGATTAATTAGACAAAGTTGTATGAAGGGGCTGGCTATGGAAATGTGCACAGGGTTAAGAATAAAGGATGGTTAAACCTCCAGAGGCTAGCAACAGTACAACCCAAGGCCTGAAGGGACAAAGAGAGGGAACCTGGCATGAGTTATATTCATGGGAGGGGATTTTCCTATCAGGAATTATGGTCCTAGGTAGAAAGATGCTGCCATCGCCAGAACCATCGCCCATGGGGTCAAGTAGCAGGGGCAAGAAAGACCTTGAGTTCTCTCTCTTCCTGCCCTCTGATCTCTTGACTGGTACCTGGGTGGCATGTTCCGTAGAGATGGGACTCTCAGGGCTCAAAACAGGACAGAAGAGGGTGGAAAATGAATCTGGAGGGACAACGGAGAATAACCTGTATAGTTTTCTATGACAAAGTTAAGCATTGCTGTTTTGTTGAGCTGCTGAATAGTTTTTATGAATCAACCAATGTTCTTCTGAACCTTCTTTTCACCACCTTTGTGGGCCAAGACACTAAAGAAGGGCCATTTTCTGGCAAACTAGTAGCAGCCCTTCAGAGAGTAGCTCTTTTCAGAGAATAACCTCACAGTTCTCTGTCCAGTTTTGTTGGAAAGATTCATCATGCGCAACTGCCCAACTGTCCCTTGTCCCGTTTGCTGAGTGCAACTTTCAGCTATTCCAAACCAAGCAAAAACTGAACAATCAATACTGATTCAATGAATACTGACAGAGAGTTAATAGTTAAAATAATAATGTTAATAAAATAATAATGCTAATCAAAATGCTAATAAAAGTTAATAATGCTAATAAAACAATGTTGGAAAATCATCATCTCTCAATGTTGGCATGGTGGATAATTTTTATGTCTTTTCTTGATATTTTTAAGCATTTCCCTTTTATTCTGTGGTAAACAGCAGAAAACATCCAAAAATGTGAAGAAGAAGGAGAGGAGGAGAAGAGGTGGGGAGTGGAGAGACAAATGATCTAATAGCACACTCTGTTGTTCGAGTGGATGTCAATGTTTGCACCTCCAGGATCTCCCAAGGATATCTTACTGCTGACCCACGTAGAGTCATTCATTCATTTAGCAAGTGTCTATTGAGCATACATTATGAACCAATATTATTCTAGGCACTAGGTTTCCAGTGCTGAAAAAACAGCTCAACCCTGGCTACATGGAGCCAACAGAGCAAGAAATAGATGAATAAGGCCCAGGGTCCTCATTTACCCCCATGGCCTCTCCAACTGGGATATGCTGAATACCCAAGAGGGTATGTGCTGTGAGAGAAGTAGGAAAAGGAAGCTGTAAGAACACAGAGAGGGGCTCCTAGCCCAGTCAGGATTCATGGAAAGGTTCTTGGAGGATGCAACGCCTGAACTTATATTGGGAGTTATATAAAATTGATCCAGGAGGCGAGAGTAGAAAAGGAAGTCCAGGCAGAGGAAATAGCACAAGCAGATGCACAGAGGAACAAGAAATTTTAATCTATCAGTGTCAAAATTGATGCAAGAAGCGGAGATAGACGGCTCCAGAGCAGCACCGTCTGGTAGAACTTTCTGCAATGATGGCAACGTTCTGTAAATCAGCACTGCCAAAGGAGAAGGTATGTAGAATGGACAAGTCTAGATATTTAATGTGCAACATGAGGACTATAGGTAATAAAATTTACTGTATGTGAGATTCGCGATAAATGAGTAGATTTTAGCTGCTGTTGCCCCAAAAACAAAAAAGCACAGATAACTATCTGAGATAATGGTTACATTAAGTTGCTTCACTATCACAACCTTTTAACTATCTAAATATGCCCCATAACATCATGTTTTATAACTTAAATCTACACAGTAAAATGCACTAATATGGTAGCCACTAGCCACATGTGACTATTGAGTACTTAAAATGTGGCTAATTTGAGTAAAAAATTGAATTTTTCATTTTCTTTAACTTCACATATTTTAAATGTAAATAGTCGGATGGGGCTAGTAGCTACCAAACTGGACGATGCAATTTGAGAAGAAAAGGTTGGGGAAGAGACTTCACATCAAGAGGGTTGAGTATCGGATGCCGCACTTCCATTCAGAATTTGGCCTTGGATTCTCTGGACCATGGGAAGCCACTGAAGGGTGTGAGTCTGGAAGTGACAGTCAGATTTGGGTTTGTAGTGAATTGCAGCATCGTGGAAGATACACAAAGCACAGGGTGCTATCAAAGCTCGTAAAAGGGAACCCTAACTCAAGATGAGCTTGGAAGACTTCCTGGAGGAGGAGGACACACCTGGGCAGAATTTGGAAAAATTAGCTGACATTTGTCAGGTGGCCCTACAGAGAGAGCATCGGATATAGAGACAAGAACAGGTGCAAAGCATCAGAGCAGGACCACGTGGCCATGCTCAGGTATGTCCACGTGCAGGAGGTGGAGGGCTGTGGAATGAGACTGGGAAGTTAGGGTGTGAAGGGCCCCGGACACAAGTTTGGAATTTCTTTTTCTGTAAAGATATAAGAGATTCACGAAGGCTTTTAAACAGAAAAGTGTATCTTACATATGTGACCTTGGGTTAACTATCAACCTCTCTGAGCTTCTCTTTCATTTTTTTGAAAATTGCGAATTGTGGATAATGACACCCGCTTTGGGGATCTGTGTAAGGGCCAGTATATTGCCTGCAGCAGAGTAACTGCAGGATAAAAGTTAGTTGCCTAGGGTTCTCCCAGCTGCCTTGTGAAAACTTAGCACCCTGGGGGCGGGCATGCCAACCCTTCCCTTTCCTAGCTGTCACCACTATAGGGTTGATGACTCCAACTTCCTTGAGACTCCATCTAAAACAAACAAACAAATAAACAAACAAACTGCACTTGAACAAACCCCGTTGCCATGTCATCGGAAACTTTGGGAGACATTCTTTCTAGGAAACAAGTTTTCCTTATGTTAGGGGGTGGGCAGAAACATAAAGCCTTCTTTGCTTTGCATTCCTCCGACCACTCCTCATTACCACTCACATAAGCCATCTGCCATGGTTGAAAAGTAAAGAGATATGAAGGATCTCGGATGAAATCTGATCCTGAACAAGCAGGCTTCCTGTATCCTGACCTTTGTGAGGTTATGTTGTGGACATTGGACTGGAACTTGAAAAGCCTGTAATTCAGTTTTCTTCTCTATCCTGTTAGAACTTGTTGAAATACCATGAGGGCAAAATGGAAGGGAAACTGCTTGCCACTAACAGCTTTGGAGACGTAGACTTTAGCACTGCAAGAAAAATAAGACTGGAAGAATGAACTCCCGGGACAAACTCACAGTGGAAAAGCGCATGGACTCCACGTCAGACGCTGTGGTCCACATCCTGCTCGGCCACCAGCTGCCTGGAGCCTGTTCTTTAACCTCTCTGAACTCGATTTCCTTATCTGTGTCTGTAAAATGAAAATAAAATAATACACCTCTCCCATAGGGCAGTGGCAAAGTAATATAGGAGATACTGTAATGAAAAACATCTGGCAAAATACCAGGCACAGGATTGCTGTTCGATATATGTCAATTACCTTAAAGAACACTGACATACATAGTAAAGGCGTTTGTTCATTTGACAAGTATATATTGAGTGCCACTATGTGCCAGGCACTGTTCTAGGTGCTGGAGATTCACACAAAGTCTCCGGCTTCCTGGAGTTTACTACCGAGTGGAAGAGACAGGCAATAAAAATGAAAATATAGAAAGATAATTGATATCCTGTTACGTAATGGTAAAACAAAGAAAATAAAGCAGAGTAAGTTAAAACATAGAGTCAGGGGATGCTATTTTAGATAAGGTGGTCAAAAAAGATCTCTATGAGAAAGTAACATGTAAGTACAGAACTAAATGAAAGGAAGGAGAGAGCCATGGATACACCTCAGGAGAGAGTGTTCCAGGCTGAGGAAATGGCCCGGGCAGAGACGCTGGGGCAGGAATGAGCTCAGTATGCTGCAAGGGGCCCAGCATGGCTGGAGGGCAGATTGCACAGGCAAGAGTGGGCAGATGAGTAGGAGAAAGGTACCAGGGGCCAGGCCACAAACTGGAGTATTTTGAACAGTCTTAGTGGTTGCATCTGTGTTTATCTTGCCTCTCTGATGAAACTGAAAGCCTCGAGGATCAGTGGAGTAGAGTAGTTATGACTATGGTTTTGAGAATCAGACCCATCTGGGTGTTAGCCAAACTCCCAACTTAATAGCGCCTTGGAAAGGCTCTTAATTTCTCTAAGCCTCAATTTCCTCATCTATGAAATGAATATTATAATAGTGCCCATCTCACTAGATTTTTATGAAGACTAAATGAGATAACTTGAATAAAATTCCTGGCATTGTGTAATTGCTCCATACATCAGATATTACTGAGGGCAAGGGGAACATGCTCTGAACTTTTCTTTTGCCTATCAATAAATACACATTAATCTCTTACCACGTGCAAGCACTGTGATGGATAATCCCATACTTCCTAGTGTCGTGTTGGCCACATAACTAGGCTCTTCACTAATTTTTTGTAGACTTACAAAATAGCAGTAACTTTTAAATCTAGCAATCAGCTGACTGACGACTCCATTCAGAACCCAAGAGCCAGGAGGAAAACAAAATATGTCTTGGAATTCCCAAAACACCTGTCAGAAAGATTATGCACTAAAGCTACAAACTTGAATCATGGAGAGGCCTCCATTCCCTACTCGTTTTTAAACCCAATCTTAATGGCGCAGTTGGGTTTCTCAAGCCGCAGAGAGTTAGAGGGGGACAGCGGCCAAGGGCAACATGCTGAACTTAAAAAGAGCAACAGTGTGAAAGAAGACAAAAATAAAAGCTATAAAAAGCAGAAAGAAAGACTCAAGGAATATAGGAATCTATTTATTCCTTTGTTCCTTTAATCATTCATTCACTCAACACGTATTTATGGGTGACTATTGTAGGCTAGGCACTATCCTGAGGAGCTGGGTACATAGAAGTGACAAGAACATATCCTTGCCTTCACAGAGGCACCCTGGCTCATATACAAGGGTGTGGTGGGGGCAGACAAGCAAGAAATGATTTCAATACAATATGTTAAGAGGCCAAGGGGGAGTACAGGACACTAGAGGGCACTGGAGGAGCATTGATCAGTCTTAGGTATCAGACGACTTCCTGGAGGAAATGGGGGCTATTTCGTACGAGGGTTCTCAGACCATGGGTCACCCAGTGGCTCAGTGAGAATCAGCACATTGCAATAGGGGATGCTCAAAACCATGGCGTTGAGCACACAAACGAGGATAGCCCACATTCAATGTATCATACTTGATAAAGCAGGGGATTGCATGAAGACTTCCATTCAAAATTACTTTAGTACAAAAAATTTCAGTTCTAAAGTCAGTATGTTATCTTGAAGTTCTTGGTTAGTTGGAATGAGTTATTTCCTAATGATACTGGATCTGTGAGGAATTACTGTAGACTGTACTTTTCAGACAATATATAAAGTATACTATAATAACATTTTATATTATACTTACGTATTAAACAAAATATCTGCTTTGGTGTTATCTGTATTTGGGGTTTGGATTTTTTTTAAACTATCTGGTTATAGGGAGAAGATTTGGAAAGAAGAATCCTTAGCTACAGGAGTTCTTTGAAAGCTTGTACTATCAATGCTACAGTTACGAATCTAAAGCATTAGATTCGTCCATTAATCTAAGTTTCATAGCCAAGCAAGGGCCAGTTGTCCATGTATTTAGTTTACTCAAAAATACGTACCATGATATTCAATGCAGTGCTGGCTGTTACAGCAAAAGATGGGAACCAACCTAAAGATCCAATAACAGAACCAGTTAAATAAAAGAGGTATAATCATAAGTAGAGTATTATATAGTCATTAAAAAGAACAGCACACTACTATTATAAGTTCTCCAACATCTATTTTTAAGGAAAAAAAACAGCATGTGAGTGAAAAAACTACATATTTTGTAGAAAATGGAAGAATGTACAAAACACTGGTGACACTGGTTGCTTCAAAGTGGGAGCAGTGGCTTACTGGGGCTCAGGAGAGGGAAGGAAAATTATTTTACACTGGTATCCTCTAGGCCTTTTGCATTTTGTACCATGTAACCAATCCCAAAAGTAATATATCGGAGTAAGCTGGTGGAGTGACTGAGCTGGTGTCAAATGAGGGTGTTAAAGAGCTGGCTCATCCTTTTCCTGGCCCTGTCACTTAGGACAGGATCGGGGGCATAAGCCAGCAGCCTAGAGAAGAAATCTGGCTCAAAGATTGGTGTATGCCATGTCTTAACAATGTGAATTTGAAGGACTTAAAGAGACATTTCTCCAAAGAAGATATACAAATATGCAAATGACCAATACACACATGGAAAGTTGCTCAACATCACTAATTGTTAGGGAAATGCAAATCAAAACCAGAATGAGATATACCACCTCGCACTCACTAGAATGGTCACTATACAAAAAACAGAACATAGTGAGTACTAGCAAGGACATGGAGAAATTGGAACCCTGTGCAGTGTTGGTAGAAATATAAAATGGTGCAGCCACTGTGGAAAACAGTATGGAGGTTCCTCAAAAAATTAAATGTGGAACTATCATATGATCCAGGAATTTCACTTCTAGGTCTATCCCCAAAATAACTGAAAGGGTTTCAAAGAGACATTTGTACCCCTGTGTTCATAGCAGCATTATTCACAATAGCTAAAAGGTAGAGCAACCCAAGGGTCTGTGGATGACGAATGGTTAGACAAAATGTATGGTATGCATAGAGTGGAATATTATTTAGTCTTAAAAAGGAAGGAGAGTCTAACATATGCTATCACATGGATGAATCTTGAGGACATTATGTTAAATGAAATAAGTCACTAAAGGACAGATACTGTATAATTTCACTTATATGAAGTACCTAGAGGAGTCAGATTCAGAGGTAGAAAGTAGAATGGAGATTTCCAGGGGCTGGTGGGAGGCAAGAATGGGGAGTTATTGTAGAATGGGTGTAGAGTTTCAGTTTTGAAAGATGAAAAGAGTTTTGGAGCTGGATGGTGGGAATGGCAGCCCAACAGTGTGAGTGTATTTAATACCACAGAACCTTACACTCTAAAATGGTTAAGATGGTCAAAATGGTTATGGTACGTGCATGTTACCACAGTGAAAAATAATGTTGAAAATGCAAATTCAAATATATTCAGACAGAGCTTACACTTTTTAATTCCCCAACAAAACTCCTGTGACTTAGGGCCAGTTTCACACATTTACCTTAGAAATCAGTTTTACCCACTTTACCTTACCTGCCCGGCCTCACGCATTCACACCAGTGAGCCTTGGAAAATATATTTAATCATATTTCTCCTAGGACTAATAATGCCTATCTGCTTCATATGATTCATGTGGGGGTAGATGGGCTCTGTATGGGATCACTTTATAAGCTGAAACTGTCAGAAACTGAGATATGCAGCGTTCACTTCCTGGAACAGCAGATCAAAGCACATGCTTGGTATGTGGGTTAGTAACATCCGCTCAGGCACCTAATGCCTGAATCAGAGGAGAAACGTGGCAGTCGGGGTAGGAAAACTGAATGATCCCATAGGTCTGGTATTTTTTCCCCTAAGATATCATCAGTTGGCAGGGCACAGTGGCTCACGCCTGTAATCCCAGCACTTTGGGAGGCAGAAGTGGGTGGATTACGAGGTCAGGAGATCAAGACCATCCTGGCCAACATGGTGAAACCCTGTCTCTACTAAAAATACAAAAATTAGCCAGGCATGGTGGTGTGCGCCTGTAGTCCCAGCTACTTGGGAGGCTGAGGCAGGAGAATGGCTTGAACTCAGGAGGCAGAGGTTGCAGTGAGTCGAGATCATACCATTGCACTCCAGCCTGGGTGACAGAGCAAGACTCCATCTAAAAACAAAACAAAACAAAACAAAAAGATATTATCAGTTATACAAGGCAGGGGGGTAGAGGAACAGTAAAAAAAATAAAAATAAATAAAAAAATAAATAAAAAAAAAAAACCTTGGAGGCTTCTCATACTTGACACGGGTGAAGAACCAAGAAAACTTGATTCTTGGACACGATTCTTTTTTTTCTTTTTTTCTTTTTTTCTTTTTTGAGACAGAGTTTCTCTCTTGTTGCCCAGGCTGGAGTGCAATGGCATGATCTCTGCTCACTGCAACCTCTGCTTCCCGGGTTCAAGCAATTCTCCTGCCTCAGCCTCCTGAGTAGCTGGGATTACAGGCGTGCACCACGCCCGGTTAATTTTCTGTATTTTTAGTGGAGACGGGGTTTCACCATGGCCAGGCTGGTCTTGAACTCCTGACCTCAAGTGATCCGCCCACCTTGGCCTCCCAGAGTGCTGGGATTATAGGCGTGAGCCACCGCGCCTAAAGGTGGTATACACAGTCTCATTTCCTCAGTTAGATTTGCCACTTCAGTTCAGTAATATAATTTAACAAACATCTTCTCAGGAACAATGAAGGGGAAAATGATAAGGCACGTAGACAAACAAGCTCTGGTACCTGCTGTTCAGGAGCTCCCCCACAGTCATGGGCATTAATGTTTGTTTCTTCGGGGAATTATTATTTTTTTCTTTTTTAATTACATTTTTTATTTTTATGGATTTAGGGGATACAATTGCAGTTTTGTCACATGGATAAATTGCATAGTGGTGAAGTCTGGGTTTTTAGTGTACCC
Source organism: Papio anubis (assembly GCF_008728515.1). Taxonomy (NCBI): domain Eukaryota; kingdom Metazoa; phylum Chordata; class Mammalia; order Primates; family Cercopithecidae; genus Papio; species Papio anubis. The sequence continues at coordinate 24,245,635 of NC_044979.1, forward strand.
ATCACCTGAAGAGTGTGCATGGTACCCATCAGGTAATTTCTCATCCCTCACCTTCCTCCTACCCTCTCACCCTTTCCAGTCTCCAATGTCTATTATTCCACTCTCTGTGTCCATGTGTACACATCGTTTAGTTCCCACTTATAAGTGAGAACATTCAGTATTTTACTTTCTGTTTCTGAATTATTTCATTAAGGCAATGGCTTCCAGTTCCAGCCAAGTTACTGCAAAAGACTTGATTTCATCCTTTTTTATGACTGAATAGTATTCCACTGTGTGTGTAGCTATACCACATTTTCATTATCCAGTCATCTATTGATGGATACTTACATTGATTCCATGTTTTTACTATTGTGAATAGTGCTGCAATAAGCATACTAGTGCAGGTATCTTTTTGGTATAATTATATCTTTTCTCTGGGGTAGATACCCAGTAGTGGAATTACTTCAAGAAATCTCTATACTGTTTTTAATAGGGATTATACTAATTTGCATTCCCACCAGCAGTGAATAAGTGTTCCCTTTTCTCTGCATCCTCACCAATATCTGTTGTTTGTTGATTTCTCAATAATAGTCATTCTCACTGGTGTAATGGTGTGAGTAGTGATATTGAGCATTTTTTTCACATGCTTATTGGCTGCTTGCAAGTCATCTTTTGAAAAATATCTGTTTATGTCTTTTGTCTACTTTTTAACATTTTTTTTTTCTTGTTGAGTTGTTTGAGTTCCTTGCAAATTTTCTTCAGGTAATTATTCGTACTTAATTTATCTCATAGCAGGCACTATTTTCAAACCCTCACCTGTTTTCTTTATGAGTCCCTTAAAAAGTAACTGGTTTCTTGAAAGGTCCTCTTCCTTCCTTTTCTTTCTTTCTTTTCTTTTCTTTTCTTTTCTTTTCTTTCTTTCTTTCTTTCTTTCTTTCTTTCTTTCTTTCTTTCTTTCTTTCTTTCTTTCCTATTTCTTTCTTTCTCTCTTCTTCCTTCCTTCCCTCCCTCCCTTCTTCCTTCCTTCCCTTTCTTTCTTTCTCTTTCTTTTCTTTCTTTCTTTCTCTTCCTTCCTTCCTTCCTTCCTTCCTTCCTTCCTTCCTTCCGTCCGTCCTTCCTTCCCTCCCTCCAGCTGTTACTTACTAAGCACCTACTAAAAGCCAGATGTCATCCAGATGTGGAGGATACTGTGGCTAATAAGACAAAGTGCTTGTCCTTGGGCCACTAATATTCTGGTCAAGAAGGTTTTCTTCCTAACCAAAACGTCATGCTCCCAAATTACAGTAATCTGAAAAAATATATCTTCAAATAATGCCCTTGAAAATGTTAAAGTTCATAAGTCTATTAATATACCAGGGCACTGCTTGAATCTGACCTATGAAACAAACAACAAGAATATTTTGACTCTATGAATAATATCTTAAGTATATTTATAGTGCACAGCTCTAAATATCTCAAGATTTACATAATGCAAAGATGAGAAAACAATCTTCATAAGATAGATATGGAAAAGAGGTTTTAAAAAATCAAATGACAGATCTCTGTAGGACTGGCAATTTGAGACTTATCAGGCAGTATTCCATCAGAGTTATATTATTTAATTTTTTCTCAACAAGTTGTGTAAGTGAATTTTACAAATGATTCAAAATATGTCTGACTGTCTAGAACTAGATACAAAAATGGCTTTTAGAACAAGCTTAACAGCTTTTTCCACTGACAACACTAGGTCAAAGATGATGAACATTCCTAAAACGATAGATCCTTCTTTATAAAGTAAGAGGACTGTGAAGAGGTTTAAACATGTTGAGCCCAGCTGGTGTCTAAGAAGTTGCTATTCATTCAAAAATGTTAGAATTCTGAACTCAGGGTAATAAAAGAAGAAAAAAAAAGGTCTATGAGATGAAATCATAACTATACTTCATAACTTTGGTTTTATGATAAAACAAAATGTCAAAGTTGACATGACCTCTATAAAAACTCCTGGATGTTCTAGTTGTCAATTTATGGCCTCTCTGCTCAAAATACACCCTTCATAGCCTTGTTTGGGATGCTGGAGCTGGACCCTGTGGACGTTTCTCCTCTGACAGGGGGCACAGTGTGGAGCTTTGTCACAGAGGGGGCTGCAGGGACACTGAGGGAGGAGGCAGCTTTTCTTCCTGGTTCTGATGTGCTTTCCTCTGTGTTGTTCATGCAGTGCTCAGCCAGCATGCAGGACACCCTGGTGCATTCACCCTGGTGAGTTCAACCGTACCCCTACAGCTGGTATCCAGAAAATTCTGTCAGAGTCCCACCCAGCTTCCTAGCAAGTACAAAAGTTCCACCAGCAGCTTCTCAATGAGCTGGCCAGTGCCCCACCTGGACCCCAGAGGGTGACCATCAGTGAGTTTCATCAGCACCTCACTGAACTTCTCTGCTAGCCAGAGGACTACAGCCTTACCCTCTTCAATGAGGGCTGAATCTCCATTTGGGGAGGAGCAGAGAGGACCTTTTTCCAAATATGTTCTTTTCTTGGGTAGTCTGACTCAGTCTTACGTAGTGGCTACTCCTTGTATCTGCTATTCCTATAGTCTAGGGAGTTCTTTTAATCCTTTATAGTAGTTAATCTTCTAGTTAATACTATTAGTTAATAATTCTTTATATTAAACTTTCTTTGTTCAAATTACTATATAATTTCTGTCTCCTGCCTGGACCTTGATTGATATGCTGATATCCAGCAGAAATGTACAAAAGATATGTACAAGATATTTCACAGTAGCACTATTGATAATAGCCAAATTGTCCATCACCAGAGAACAAATAAATTATAGTATATTCATACAAGGAAATGTTATACAGCAATAAGAATAAATGAGCTACAAATACATATAGCTGAATTGACAACATAATGTTGAGCAAAAAAAGCAGAAACAAAAGAAATATACTGCATGATTCCATTTATGTAAAGTGCAAAAGCAGACCAAACTTATCTTTGGTGCTAGAAAGTCAGAATAGTGCCTGCCCTTGGAGGGAGTTAGAGATTGGAATGGGGCACAGGAGCTGCTGGAATGCTAGTACTCGTTTATTTCTGAACCTGAGTATTGGTTATACACCACTGTTTATGCAAATTCACTGAGCAGTACATTTTTGATGTTTACATTTTTAAAATTAGTCAAGCTGAAAAATATCATATATTCATGAGGTGTGAATTATTTGACTACGTCAAGCTGATTCATTCATTCATTGAATAGAAAGTATATGCACATATTATATACCAGTCACCATGTAAGATGCTGAGGATCTAGAGATAAATTAGTTATTTGTGGATTCTGTTCATCAAAGGCTTAGTCTAGAGGGGGAGACCAACATGAAAACAGGTAACTACAGTGCAACATGATTAATGGATTAGTGGGGGTATGGAGGAGTGCTGGAGTTATAGAGAAGGGAGCCATGAATGGTTCATTGAAAAGCAGCCAGGAGCAGTAGCTCATCCCTGTAATCCCTGCATTTTGGGAGGCTGAGGCAGGTGGATCACCTGAGGTCAGGAGTTTGAAACCAGCCTGACCAACATGGTGAAACCCCTTATCTACTAAAAATATTATATATATATTTATACATATATTTATATCTGCCAGACGTGCTGGCAGGCACCTGTAATCCCAGCTACTCAGGAGGCCAAGGCAGGAGAATGGCTTGAACTCTGGAGGCAGAGGTTGCAGTGAGCCAAGATCGCACCATTGCCCTGCAGCCTGGGCAACAAGAGCAAAACTCCCCCACCAAAAACAAAGAAAAGAGGAAAGAAAAGCTACACACAGAAAAGTGACATCTTAGTATGGCACCTTCCTCCTGCACAACGTAGAGGTATCTACTCACTCTACTGTCCTCTCTGGCCACTGTAAAAGGATGAACAGGAGTTGGCTAAAGAGAAAAGGATAGTCCAAGCAGACAGAACAGCATATGCACAGGTAGGAATTTTGAAAGTTACTGTAAACTCAGAGAAGAGAGTGAGTTTATGTGAGTGGAGCCCAGGTAGCTCTAGGGAGAATGACACAAGATAAAACCAAAGAGGTAAACTGAGGCTTGACTGTGATGTTTATATGCCTTCTACTAAGTGTGACTTTTACACAAGGAATCAAGGAACACTGTATATAGCTAGACTTCAAAGACATTCCTCCCACACAGACACAACTGATGATTGTGTTACTTTTCTCCCACAGTGAATCAAGCTTGGTCCTACAGAATCAATAGGGTGTGGCACAAGTGGCACTGTGTGACTTCAGAGGCCTTAATATCTTGGAATGTTTGTTCTAGGTGAAATAAGTTACCATTTAAGAATTCCAACTATCTTGAATCCACCATGTTGTGAGCAAGCACGGCCTAAGAGACACCATGTTAAGAGACTTGCTCCTGCCATCTCGGGGATCAACCTTTTTGAGCCTTCAGTGAACTCCAGCCCCAGCCCACATCTGACTGCAACTGCATGAGAATCCAAACAGAGGACAGAGTAGCTGTGTGCTGGGCATGGTCAACACACAGAACCTGAGTGAGAAATACAGTGTTTGGGTTTTTCTCTTTGTTTGTTTTGCTTTGAATCACTACAGTTTGGGGTGGTTTGTTATGTTGTATTACACAATTGGAATAGCAATGAGACATGAAGATTTGGGGTTTTTGGAATCAGCCTGGAGGCAGCAGGAAGGATGGGTTAAAGAACACAGAGGCTGAAGGTATCAAGATGTTAGGAGGCCTTTACAGGAGGAGAAGTGGATGTCAATGGGAATGGAAAAGAAAGGCTGGAATCTAGAGATACTTGTGAGGTGGAACCGACCGGATATAAAGAGCAAATACATGTGCAGTGGAAAAAAGAGGAAGACGTAAATCTTTCAGGATTTTCCCAAAGAGAAGAAGTAGAGTACAGTGTTCTTAATAGAAATAAAGGCCTATTAGGGAGGGTAGGTAATGAAATGTGTATGCCCTGATGGTGAGGGGTTTACAGGGAAATATTAGTGAACATTCCAAAGACGCTGGAAATTTTGGTTGAGGACACAGGGAGATGGGGGCTGTACATAGACATACACATAGGATCACTGTTCCGTATGGTAATGGTGGAAGTTCCACAGGTGAAATTGCCAAGAGAACATGTGCAGGGCAATAAGAGGAGGGAATAAATGATGGAACTCTGAAAGGCGAACCCAGCGGTCAGAGGAGGAGAGCCCATTAAGGAAACTGGCAAGGGTAAGCCAGAGAAGTCAGAAGAGAAACAGGAGACTCATGTCTTATAAACAGAGGGACAAGAGAATGTCCAGAAATAATGGGTTTTCATTGTAAAAAGTAAGGTGAGACTGTGGTATATGGTGTTGACAATTAAAAAGTCATTACGGCTCTAAACAGGACTACTTTTAATATCCTGACATTGATCAGAGTACTTTAAGAAGCTGATTGGAGGTTTAACAAGTAAAGACTACAAATATAGATTACTCTTTAAAGACAGTTGATGGTAAAATGAGGGAGGAAGAAAGATAAGTTAGTTTCTTTGAGCATGATTTTGGTCTGAGGACGGGTTTGCTAGCAAAAGCTCTCTGAGCAAATCAGAGGGGAGGATAGAGAGGTCTTCAGAGTTAACGATTTTACAGGCTTCTGCTCTCCAACTGTGGTCAACAGGTCAGTAGCATCAGCATTACCCGGGAGCTTCTTAGAAATGCAGAATCTCAGGCCACGCTGCAGGCCTAGTGAATCAGAATCTGCATTTTAATAAGATTCCCAGGTGATTAACATGCACATTAAATTACTCACTGCAGTAGGTCAAGACAGAAATGTGAAGGAAGGAAGGAAGATACAGAACTCGTGTAGATACTACAGTACTCAGGCCATTTTTTCTTGTTCAATCACTTAGGCATGCTTTGGTTTTTATCTGAGATGTAATGAAAAATGTTTAGAACATCCTTTAAGGGCTTCCAAATTCTTGGCATATATGGAAAATGAAGGTCTGTGTGAAGAGAAATCTCCTCTAATGAAATCCAGATGAAAATCCAGATCAGCCTTCCTCTTGGTAGGATTATCTATAGTGAAGGTGGAGATAGTATCATTGCTTCAGCCTCACTCCCAGATAGTCTGCTTTATTTGGTCTGAAGTAGAACTGGCACTACTATATACCTGTATATATACCAGTTATATATATATGTGTGTGTGTGTATATATATGTATATATGAATATAACTGGTATATACACGTGTGTGTGTATATATATAATTGGTGTGTGTGTATATATATGTGTTTGTGTGTGTGTGTGTGTGTATACATATATACACACACATATATCTTGTGTGACTCTATTATGCTGCCAGGATTGAGAGCCACTGAGAATTCAAGTAAAGCAGTGGCTCTCAACCACATCTGTACATTGGAATCACGTGGAGAGCTTTAAAGATGACTGATAGCCAAGTCCCACCCCCAGCGATTCTGATTCAATTAGACTGAGGTGCAGTCTTAAAGATGATCCATTGCTATTATCCTTAATCTTAGCTCTTTAAGGTACTCCCTTCCTTTACCTCAGTGGTTCTCAAACTTAGCTGGCCCCGCTCCGCTCGGGCCACAGTCAAATCACCTGGGGGCTTTGAAAACTGCCAATGTCCAGGCACTTCTACCAGCAAAAATGCCTGTATCAGCAATCAGATCTTAATGGTGAAAAGAAGGCACACTTCCTTCTTCTTACAGGGGTATTCTCATAGCACTCAATCTGAGCCATTCGACTTGACTCTTATTTACTCAATCAACAAATGTTTGTTAAGCACATATTATGTACATAAGCTAGTGCCCCACTGCTCTTTATTTGTAAAATAGGTATGCACACTTCATCTACCCAGCAAGACTAGTTTTTGATGGAAACATGTTTACACTTCCTTTTTGCTTCCCAGTGTCTACTATAAAAGGTTAGCATTACTGCTTAGTGTTTTACCACACCAAATATTTCCATTGAATAGAATCCAACAGCAATAGCAAAGTACACGGTACAAAGCTAGGTAGAATTTTGGAATGTTATATTGTTTTTGCTATTTCCTGTGAGACATGAACCCTCTGAAGTCTTTCTCGAGATCTGCAACATAGTTTGGAATTCTTTTTTCCCCCGTGGCTGGGAGATCACACTGGAATCATCTGAGGTACTCGTTATCAAGTGCAGATTACTGGGTCTCACTTTAGACCTACCAAGTCAAAATCCTTGTGTATGGGCCCTAGAAACCTGTATTTTAACAAGCACTCCACGTTCTAATTCTAATGCATTCTAGAATTTGAGAACTGCTGCCTTAAAAAGGTGAGTAGGAAGAACTAACATGAATAGAATGCCTACTACCTGTGAAATTCAGTATTTAATGAGCACCCTTCTTGAGTCTGAACAGTGCTGGCACATTACAACAATTAATGAAAGAAAGTCCTGGGGTACATGTTCTGGGGGCACTGTGTCTCGGGTGAAAAAAATTAAAATTAAAAAAAAAGGAAGGAAGGGAAGGAAGGAAGGAAGGAAGGAAGGAAGGAAGGAAGGAAGGAAGGAAGGAAGGAAGCTAGGAAGGAAGGTTGGTTCTTAGAGAGAGAAAGCGAAGAAAAGAAAGAGTCCTCACCATAGAGTTGCTAATAGAGTTGCTAACAGAGTCAATTAGTGCCCTGGGTGCCTCATTAAGAATGATAATATAAAAGCAATACACTTAGTATGTTAGGCTTTTCAGAGATCATATATTTTAATTCTCACAACCTCCAGGTGAGATAGGCATTCTCGATCCTCTCTTTACCAAAGGTGAGACTGAGGCTCAGAGAAGTAGCCTGAGACAGCAGCGCTGATGAGCCAAGATTCAACCTCAGAACCTCTGAGTCCCACTATTCTTTACTAGAGGTAGAGAGGTAAGTTCAGATGAATTTCTACTTCCACTTAGTTCAAGAAGCAGAGTTGTTTCAGATGCTAGAAGGTATCTATAACAAGCAGTCACATCTCTGTAGTTCTAGTGCCGCCGCTGCCAGCAAGTTTGTTGTGACCCTGGCGGCCGAGTTACTTTCTGCGCTCTGGGCGTTCTCGCAATAAAGTCACCTTTGGGACTTCATTTCCCAGCAAGCCCCGCGGCCGCCTACCGCGCGAGGGATGCCGGGCACCTCGTCCCCCTGTCTTCTCTGGCTGAGCTGCCTGGCGGAAGCGGGAACGGCGCAGCCTGACGTAAAGGTGCACGGCATCCTGGGACATGTAGTCTGGCTGGGGCTCGGACGCCCCCTCGGATGAATGGGACCGAGGCTGACTGCGAACTACAGATCCTTGGTGGCAGCGTCGGTGTTGACCGCGGGGGAAGGGGAGACCCGGCGCCCCCGGTGAGAGCGGCTCTCCAGGACCGTGCGATGTGCTACGCTGCGGCGAGGCAGGAGGCCGGCTTCCTGGGGTAGCGGTATAAGCGGGCGCTTACTCTGTGCGCTCGCTTCCCCAACCCTGCACCGGCCATGCGCCCGGCCTTGGCGGTGGGCCTGGTGTTCGCAGGCTGCTGCAGTAACGTGATCTTCCTAGAGCTCCTGGCCCGGTGAGTGACCCGCTCGGGCCGCACCCGGTCTCCCGGGGCGCGGCGGAGGAAGCCGGAGGAGAGGTCCCCCCGGGACGCGCCCACGCCCTGGCCCCACCCCGCCGCCCACGGAGCCCGGGGCAGGACGGCCTGAGCCCCCCAACAATCCGTCCTGTCTGGGCAGCCTGGGACCCCGCTGAGTGCGCTGCTTCCCAAAACTGCGCACCGGCCGCAGTCCCGCCTAACAGTTTCAAAGCATTCCTGCGGGGGGAACACTCAAGGTGTTGCTGTTGTCACCCCTTTTCCACATTCGGGGGGGATTGATTGAAGCCTGAAGAGTTTTTCACATAACCGGTCCAAGGTCGGCGGAGAGCTAGTGTCAAAACCAAGGTTCCTTCACCAAACCACTCTCTCTCTTCCTTCCCATCCAACTCCAGCTCTTTTTTCGATCCTGTTAAATGGCACAGGCTGGACTTGAGCAGAGGTTTTTGACGTACAGAGTCTTTGTACATGCTGCAAAGAAAGTTTTACTTTTATTACGGCGTCCTGCAAAGCATTTGCTTTATTGGCCTTGGAGATGGTTATGAGTGCATACATAAATGATGCGGTAGAACAGATTTTTATGTAGAAGATCAGTCCACGTGACCCGAGAGTGCTCTTTGAGGTGGCTTGCAAAAAGAAAAAAAAAAAATTATGTAGAAGATTGGTCCAAGTGACCCGAGAGGGCTCTTTGAGGTCGCTTTGAATGTGCAAAGTTCAGTGGATAGAAGCTATTACAGAAGAGACAACAGGTGGTGTGGAAAAGGCTCCAGGACTAAAAAGCTGTGTTGTGAAATTTCACTCTTGGCTTCGTCATCCACTGGCTGTGTAGCCCTTCAAGTCACTTAGCCTCTCTGGGCCTCCTTTTCCTGGCAGTAAAACAATACTTATAGTGTTTTCCAGCTCGTGTTTCTGAATCTATACATTACAAGTTGAGTATCCTTCATTTAAAATGTTTGGGAACGGGTGTTTTGTATTTCGTATTTTTTTTTTTTTTGATTTGGGAATATTTGCATATACATAATGAGATATTTTAGGGATGGTACCCAAATCTAAACACAAATTCGTCTGTGTTTCTTATACACCTTATACACATAACCTTAGCTTGAAGGTAATTGTATACAATATTTTTAATAATTTGTACATGAATTAAAGTTTGTATACACTGACCTATCAGAAAGCAAAGGTGTCAGGTGTGGAATTTTTCACTTGTAATATCATATCAGTGCTCAAAAAGTTTCAGATTTTTTAGAGTATTTCAGAGTTCAGATTTTCAGATGAGAGATACTCAGCTTGTATCTCTGTTGATCATCCGAACAATCCTGTGCAGAAGATAGGTCAAGAATTATAAACTGTTTTACTGAAGTGGAAATGGTCCAAAGAAGTTAGGTGACCTTTCACTGCTTGTAAGTGGCAGAGCCAGAAATGGGAGCCAAGATATCTAAGCTCCTAGTCCAATACCTTTTTCAACCTCCCTGCCAGTTTTGAACTTGAGCAGCCCATAGATTTTGGTTATCCAGTTCTTCATGTGGTGCCTACTAGAAGTTTATTTTATTGGATATCATTGATTAAGTCATCCCGAAGCAACCAGTTTATTTAAGGTAAAGTCTGTATGGGGTTAAGTTTTGCTGTTACGGAGCTTGAAATTTTGTTATACAGAAAGTGTTGATAAAGGTCTCTTATTTGACTTAGGTGAGGGTCTTTTATTTGACTTGGGTGAAGGTGGTGAGGGATATAAAAATGACAAAAAAAAAATTGTATCCAACTGTAAGTCTGATACACTTTTAAAGGAAGGCCACTTTGGTAGCAGTTGATGTGAAAATATAAAAAAGTCGGCCAGGCACAGTGGCTCACACCTGTAATCCTAGCACTTTGGGAGGCCAAAGTGGGTGGATCACGAGGTCAGGGGTTCAAGACCAGCCTGGCCAACATGGTGAGACCCCGTGTCTACTAAAAATATAAAAATTAGCTGGGCATGGTGGCAGATACCTGTAATCCCAGCTACTCAGGAGGCTGAGGCAGGAGAATCCTTAGAACCTGGGAGGCAGAGGTTGCAGTGAGCCGAGATAGCACCATTGCACTCCAGCCTGGGCAACAATGCGAGACTACGTCTCAAAAAATAAAAAAAGAAAATATCAAGAAGTGATTTCATCAGGCCAGCCATGGAAATGAAAGTCAGGGAATAATGGTAATATTTGTGTTGAATATGCCATTAAATTAAATCTTGCCAAAGGCTATATGACATGAGAATATGCAAGCAACTAAATCCCCTCTTTACGACTTTGTGAGCCCCTGACTGAATTACTTGATCTCTCTGAGTCTGACCCAACTGTAAAAGGAGGTAATGGTGATGATGGTTCTTCCAGCTTCACAGAGTTTTGAAGGATGAAGTGAGATGTGAGTGTAAAGCCTAAAGCACACTTGTAGGGCTTCCCATTCTTTCCAACAACTTGGTTTCAATACAGATATATTTCCTTTATGAGATGGTCCTGCAAAGTCCTGGATACATCTGATTTTACAAAATATTTTCATGCATTATAGGAGCTTCTATTTAAAATATTTTGAATAATTTGTAAATAAATCATCACTTCTTATTTTGTTTGGTAAATCTGCATTTTTTGCATAAAACAATGGTTTTTCATAAAGTGGTGAGGAGGTGCATTTATTGAAATAATCAATGGTGCACCAGACTGAATACAGCCCTTTCCTAATTTGCTTAGACAAGTCTCTACTTCTCGTGTTACAGATCAATAAAATAAGAGCTAGTTGAACCAGATGGCCTTAAGTTTCTTTCTAGATGTGGCCTCGGAATTTGTGACTTTATCTTGGGACATCACAGTGGAAGAAGGCCCATAAATTTTTATAGCGTAGGAACTGTGCTTTTTATATTGGCTGGCTTGCAGCCATTAGGTGCCCTAATAAGTAGCAAGTATAATACTAAATATAAATGCTAAGTGACTTGCAGGAAGAAGAGGACATTTTTAACCATTTTCCCCAAATTGGAAAACAAATTTAGGCTTTTCTTTCTGATTTTTATACCTACAATTGGAACCAATATTAAAACACAATGCAGTGGACAGAGCAGATAGGTAGTAAGGGACGAGTGCCTTGATATTCCTCCTTAGGGAGCTTACATTCTACCTTGGAAACAAGATATACACACACCAGCTAACTAGGCAAGATATTACATGCCATACATCAGGAAAACAATCTGAAACTTTTTTTTTCCCATTTTATTTTTCATTCAAGTGCCTGATCTTGAATTAAATCGTTTCCTAAATTCAGCAAAAGAAATGCAAAAGGCATAAACTATCTGCCCAATTCATTCTCTTCAAAGTTGCATCCTTTTTTAAATAAAAATTTGAATTTTTGCCAAGAGAATTCAAAGTAAGAGAAACTGTTTGCAGTTAGTGATTACAATTCCTGAGGAATCGAGCTCAAGAAAACAAGATTAAGGGATCCAAGTTTTTACTCTGAAGTTTTAAAATGAATTATTCAAGTTAAAATAAATAATTCCATTGGTAGCTATACAACAGTGTGTTTCGAAAAGGCTTCGTAAGTTGAGTTTTCAAAAATTATTTGAGCACATTAGGGAGATTTGCAAATTCTATAGAAATAGAAACAAAAAGTAAATGAGGGTTGTTGCTGGACTGGGAAAAGCAAGAAATGGAAAGTGACTCAAAATGGGAGTAGAATATCTCTTGGGAGTGTCCTAACATTAGTGGCAATTATTGCATAACTAAAAACCCATACCAACCCCCACTGAATTGTAATAATCATAATGCTAAGGGTAACCGCAAATGCCATTTCTTTGCCACTGACCCCTGGGAGACTTACCTAACGCAGTGCAATGGGACCCTCAGCGTCTTTAGTAATGGAATGAAATGGGCATATCAATACCCATCTCCATAAAATAACAAGTATTAGGATGTCCTTTTAAAAAATCCTGTAGAGAATACACATGTAAAGTGAATCGTTTTTTAAATCTCTTTTTATCTCTCGTAGAAATTATAAGATTCTAGATCACATTGGAACACTCCCATTCATTCTCTTGCTTGAGCGAAGGTGGGTCACTGATCCGAAAGTGAGAGCAGAAAGGTAAAGGGACATGGTCTGTCCCCTCACCATCCCTGCTAAGGCACTGGCTTCTGACAGCCTCCTCCTTCATGTCTGGCTCCCTCATATTGTCATCTTCTTGGGCAGGGATCCAGTCCACTTCAAGGTGGGGGCTCCCTGGTAGCTGCCACCTAACTGTACACATAATTGGGTCTTGATCATTGTTCTTTAGCTGACTTGGCCTAAGCTTGTTAAAGAGAACATAGAAGGAAACTTTTAAGCCTCTTTTGGATTAAGTCTTGTGCTTGGCGCTTGTATGTATTTTCTCATTGAATACTCACTACAACAGTGAAGTCAGTTTCATTTTAGAGATGAGAAAACTTAGTCAACTGGAATGTCTTTAAAAGGGGGAGGACCTTTTAAAGACTGAAGACCTTTCAGTATGCAAGATCCTGAAGACTGGTCATCATACTTGCCTTTTTCACTCTGTGGCAGGCACTGTGTTAAGTGCTTTTCAGGGATGACTCATTTACTCTACAATAAATCAAAGAGATAGGCACTTATATGGTTTCCATTTTAAAGATAAAAACACCAGACTTAGATAATTCACTTCTGTCACACAGCAAGTGACAGAGCATCATCTCGCATGTCAGTGTGTACTTTTAAGCACAGTGGAGCCTGGTGGTTCCCAACCTTGTGTCAGCACCTGAGAACTACCTGTGCATTCACAAACACAGCGATACGTGCACTCACACACACTCTCAACCCTTTCCCTGCACCTCAACTGCTATTTCTCCAACCTGGCTGCACATGACAATAAAGTGGAAAGCTTTTAAAAGTACAGATTCCAGGGTCCTACCCCAGACTAATCAGATTAGAAGTGGGAGAGTGAGCCTCTTTGGGTAAATAGGTTGGTTTTTTGTTGTTTGTTTTTGAGACAAGAGTCTCGCTTTGTCACTCAGGCTGGAGGGCAGTGGCGTGATCTCAGCTCACTGCAACCTCCACATCCCAGGTTCAAGTGATTCTCCTGTCTCAGCCTCCCGAGTAGCTGGAATTATAGGCATACACCACCACACCCAGCTAATGTTTTGTATTTTTAGTAGAGACAGGGTTTCACCACGTTGGCCAAGCTGGTCTCAAACTCCTGATCTCAGGTGATCCACCTGCGTTAGCCTCCCAAAGTGCTGGGATTACAGGTGTGAGCCACCGTACTGACCGTTTGGGAAACAGGTTTTTAAAGAGCAGAGTAGGCTGGCCCGCATTCCAAAGCACCCGTGCTAGCAACCGTCTAGAGTTAAAGTTCTTTCTGTTGCTCATATTTAGGCTAATGGTTTTAATTAGCTCCTTGAATGAGGTAAATGTCTTACATGATTATTTATGGATTCCTGCATTTAGCCTTGTCCTTTGAACATAAGAAGTGCTCAAAGAGAACTTGTTGAATGGAATAGGTAGCAGTTTTCAAGGAAACCATAGGCAGCAGAACTTAAAGAGTAGCAACAGTTCTGCTTCAGTTAGTAAGCCTCGCTCTGTAGGAATGGCTCCTGCCTGGGCTGTCTTATTTTTGTGCCTGATGGGTATATTTAAGGACTTGTATATCTTGGCATTGCTTTATATATAATACTAACACCACCAATGGAGAATGGAGTCATTTCTGATAAGTAGCATTATATTAATATGTAATAATACAATTACATCTCTGTCTTCATCAGCTTCAGGTAAATGCCTTCGGTCAAGATGAAAACGCAGAATACGAAGGCGGGTGAATATTGGGATTATAGGAAATCTGGAAGCTTCAGGAGAGCAAAGATAACTGCTCACTTTGTTCTTCTTCCAGTGATTGAGCAGAGCTGAATGGAAGACAAGCTCAAGAAAACCTGAACATTTTAAATGACTGGTTTTCAGAGTGCCTCAAGATGAATGTCAGGAGAAAGTTTTTAACTTTGTAAATTTGTTCCTAACAATCACTGTTGAACGTGGGGTATCTTCCCCAACTATTTCATAGACCGCTAAAGAGAATCTATTGAATTCCACAAGCATTTTTTGAGTGCCTAATATATTCAAAACACTGGGTTAAGTGTTGTGGAGAATAGTAGACTACGGCAGTGTTTTTCAGTCTTTTGTTCATTATGCCTCTTCCAGAATACTTTTTAGATGTTGTTTTCTTAATCCCTCCCCCAGGTGTACTGGTTCAGGTACTGTATGTATATTTGTATTTTATTATTATAAAAAGAATAAGATTCCCCCCATCCCAAGAACCAAGTTTTGCCCCGTTGCTGGGCACCATTACCATTAAAGTAATGTCCCTATCATCAACACTGGGTTCATTTTTCATTTGACAGCAGTCTTGGTGATTCCTGGTCAGGAGGGATATATAAACATTCCAGGAGACCTGAGCATATTTCTGTCTCTGGGCTTTGCTGCCTAAGCTGACTAGGATCCTGATTAAAGACCTTTTTGGTGAAGCAAAGATCCCAATAAGAACTTAAGACCAATTTCCTGCAGCTTACTAGGAAAGCTGTATCACAGTTCTGGAAACAAGTGTGTCACAGTAATTCTCCCTCATGGCCTGGTACACGCAAGGAAGAGTAAAATAGGAAAGCTTGACATTCTTCTCTGTGAGATCAGTGCTAAATATATGTGATCCAAAGGCTATGAACATTGAGAGAAAGGACAGTGGGTAATCGAAATCCCTCCACCCTGTTATTCTGGCCCTCTAATTAGAAGGCATTTTAGTGTTATCTCAATTTTTGTGCCTTTCCCCTCCTCTTTTGTTATTCACTATACAGGAAGCATCCAGGATGTGGGAACATTGTGACATTTGCACAATTTTTATTTATTGCTGTGGAAGGCTTCCTCTTTGAAGCTGATTTGGGAAGGAAGCCACCAGCTATCCCAATAAGGTATGGTACATTAGAGTCTCTTTTAGCTTTTGGATTTTTTAAGAAAGTAAAGAGGTGGTACCTGTATAAAAGGAGTATGAGACATTCTTTTGTAAGATTTATTTCAGAGATATCAGTAGAATACTAAGTCATTTTCTGAATTTAATACGTTGTGAAAATCCAGGGTGCCTACTTCCAAACTAAAATTTCTGTCACAAGATTTAAAATAACCATGATGGAGACAAGAGTGTGTATGTGTGTGTGTTCTTATTTAGTATGAGATTACTCAGAAGGCCTAGTGTGACCACAAATTTTATGCTGTCTTCTGTGTTGGTAAAGTTATCAAACATTCTAAAAGAGGAGTATCCTTGTTTCTCTTTAAAAACGAATGGCTTTTGGAAATAAATAGAGGTAGTAGTTACATAACTTTGTGAATGTACTAAGTGCCACTGAATTGTTCAGTTTAAAATGGTTAATTTTATGTTACGTGAATTTCACCCCAATTAAAAGAAAATGAATGGCAAGCGAAGTTAAAATTTGTTGATGCCAGACCTGTAGTCCATTAGTCCAAATTTGCCTAATTGTACTAATGGGGCCAAATAGAAAACAGGGCAGTTCTTACGATAAACAATGTATTGAAAACTCACCTTTCTTGCTGAGAGTGACTCGAGATAAAAGTGTAATCCATCCAATTGTGAGAATTTAGTAGGATGGTATCACTTACTCCCTTTTAGAGCGACATTCTGGTATGAATATATCCAAGTATGAAGGCGAAGGCCCGTCTTTGTTGATTTTCTTTTGTAGCATTCCTACGTAGCCTGCTATAGAAAATCTGGCTGAATTTTGTTAATATTATACTTTTAAAGTTCCCAATGCGATGCTAAATATTCCAGATACTTTTTGTTTTTCATTGGCTTTAGTATCTGCATAAAACTTTCTGCCCCTAAAGGCCAGCATTTACATTACAGTAAAAGCCCCAGCATTTCTTGACTCCTCTGGCCCTTTCCCGCCTCTTCCCACCGTCTCTCCCCATTCTCTCTACCACTAGCATAGATCAGGAAGTATACCCTGTCACCATATCTTTTATAATAGCATCCTAGCTGACTGACTTCCCTGCCTCCCACCTCGTCATCCGTCCATTTCACTTAATATCATTTTATCACGTGGCCTCACTCTGTGGTTACCATGATGTTCTGAATGACATCCAGACTCCCCAGCCTGCCCTTTGAGGGTCTCTGTGATCTTGCCCTCATAACCGTATTCCCATGCATGTCCTATGTGCGGTGGCCATTTTATTTTCTGTAGGTGGAGCCATAATCAAAATTTTGCTCATGTCATTCATCCCCATCGACAATTTCTAGGCAAGCAATGTGGAATAAATTAATTGTCCTAAAAGACTTTGACAAACTCTCTGTAAATGGCACGTCTTCAAGATAGAACTAAGAAAATTTGGCAAGAAACTTGATAAAGTTGCAGATAGTATGTTGTTTAGAAGCTGTCAAGAAGCTGTTGCTGGTAATTTTGCATGTGTGTTCATTGTCAAGTTCCTCAGACTCTCCAGACTATATTAGTTTAGCCTTGGCTTGACTGGCCTGTTGTGGTGTATGGCTCCACACCTAACTAGCAACGCAGAATGGGTTCTTTCAGGGAAGATCGCTTAGGACTCAGTGCCGTCATATCCTTCAGCTGTGCAAAGGTGGAAAATGGTTGGGAATCTCAAAGATCAACATTTCCTGAAGAATATGGAACCACATATTTGCCTTTGCCCTGCATTCTTTAGCCATTTATTTTAAATACTGTTTTTTCTCTTACTGAATATGGTAAGTTGAGTCATGTGAAATTTCTGGCATTCAACTTGTTGACCTATAAAAACGGCAATTTTATATGGTTTAGCCCAATATATGTAGAAGGCATCTTATGTATTTTCTGGATCACAGTGATGACATACAAATGTAAAATTGTTTGTTTATTCATCTGTTCATAATTATTCATTTGTATTTATCCCTTTAAGTTATTAGGGTTACTGGATTTTTTTGTTTGTTTGTTTGTTTTTGTTTCTGTTATTTTAAGACCTATAAACTTTCAAAAAACAGAGACCCTGATTTTAAATAAAAATCTGTACAAGTCAAACCATGTCCTCATTAATTTGGAGGCCACTAGTTCAGAATGCGGGAGAATTTAGCAGCTGCTAGGCTGAAAATAATCCTTAACTTAGCAAATACTTTCTTTAGAAACAGCGAAAATTAACAGTACAAACAAGTGTATAGAGGACGTTTTTGAGAGAATCAGCCATTTGCAAGTTCTTCAGAGGTATATGAAAATTATTTACAAAGAACCAGTGCAATCATTTTAAGTTGCTATGTATACTTGAAAAATATTAAATAGTGTTTCTTTAAATGTATTTTATAACTCAGACTTTCCCATGTTAGTCTGGCTTTGTGAAGCATTTTGATACTTACTTAGTAGTTGACATTGCATGATAATAGCGATGTAATTTTGTAACGCAGAGGAAATATGCAAAATGCCTTTTTAGCCAAAAATACATATTTCCTATACTTGATTTTCTTGAAATCCTAGATTCCGTTTGATGAGCTATTCTGTCTGCATTTCAGGTACTATGCCATAATGGTGACCATGTTCTTCACCGTGAGCGTGGTGAACAACTATGCCCTGAATCTCAACATTGCCATGCCCCTGCATATGATATTTAGATCGGTAAGTGCTGCCGGATCCCGTGTGTATGTTCGTCTGAAAAGTATAGTTAAATAGGTCAATTGAATATATGGCAGAACTAGAAGGGTCTTGTAGTAAGTGGTCTTGAGTAGAAGAATAGGTTTGTGAATGCATGAGCAAAAATGGCTTTCATCTGAAAAGTAAGGCAAAAAGAGAAATCTCAAAGTGGATGGTTTACTTTTATTCATCTGAGGTCTAACGAGTGATTAATAAAAAGAAAATTAAATTTTCCCTAGGAAACAGATTTTGCCTTCATTTTCCCTCATCTCTTTGATTTTATATTCAAACATGCTATGTTATTTAACATATTTCTTATCACTTACTTCTTTCTTTCATAAAAGTACATTTACTTCCAGAACATGAAAGAGATACTTGTCTTTTCTGATTTTATTTTTTAAAGCAGAGATTTGAGATAATAAAGGGAAATTCTTGATGAAGGTAGGGTTTCTCCCAAAGCACTCCAGGCAAAAAAGGCTGATAATTGTGATGATAACATTTCCATGTGGTCTGAGATTTTTGTGAGATTGTACTGTTCCCGGAGGGAGTTTCCAAAGCAATTATAATAATTAAGGTGACCTTCAAAGCATTGAAAACATAGTAGACTTTCAATAAACACCTGTTGATTGATTGTCGCCTTTTTAGAGAGCAGAGAGATCCTTGCATGACTTTTCCCATTAAAACTAGTCAGGGGCTGGGCGCGGTGGTTCACGCCTATAATGCCAGCACGTTGGGAGGCTGAGGTGGGCGGATCGTTGGGAGTTCAAGACCAGCCTGACCAACATGGAGAAACCTCGTCTCTACTAAAAATACAAAATTAGCTGGAAGTGGTGGCACATGCCTGTAATCCCAGCTACTTGGGAGGCTGATGCAAGAGAATCACTTGAACCCGGGAGGCAGAGGTTGCAGTGAGCCAAGATCACACCATTGCATTCCAGCCTAGGCGACAAGAGCAAAACTCCGTCTGAGGAAAAAAAAAAAAGTGTTCGGGGGTGGAGGGTGCAGGTAATAGGGAGAAGCTTATTAAAAGCTCTTATAAATTAGGTAGATGGAAATTTTGACAAATATAAGTCCATGATATCATTTATTCCTGCTAGCCCTAGCTTCAGCACTGACCAATTATAGGTGACCCTTGAACAACATGGGTTTGAACCATGTGGATCCACATATATGCGAATTTTTTTCAAACAAATATGAAAATACAGTATTCGTGGGATGTAAAACATGTCTATAAGTAGAGCTGATAATGACTATATTGAGAATTGATCCTTTTTATTCTCATTGTCATCTTTAAAGGGTTTTTTTTAAAATATATATACACACACACATAGATTTTTGGAGACGGAGTTTCGCACTTGTTGCCCAGGCTGGAAGTGCAATGGTGCCATCTTGGCTTACTGCAATCTGCACCTCCTAGGTTCAAGCGAGTCTCCTGCCTCAGCCTCCTGAGTAGCTGGAATTACAGGCGCCTGCCACCATGCCCAGCTGAGTTTCGTATTTTATAGTAGAGACGGAGTTTCACCATGTTGGCCAGGCTGGTCTCAAACTCCTGACCTCAGGTGATCCGCCCACCTCGGCTTCCCAAAGTGCTGGGATTATGGGCGTGAGCCACCACGCCCAGCCATCATAATAGCTTTTTATGGTTTATACTTTTGCCGTCATAAGAACAACTAAATCTTACTAATTACTCATCCTAGCCTCCTTCATTCCATGTTTTTCCCCCTTGCCCATGTTCCTATTCATCTCAAATTATGTTTTTTTCCTAGTGCACTAAACCTGTTACTGTTGTCTCCTTTTGCAGGGTTCTCTAATTGCCAACATGATTCTAGGAATTATCATTTTGAAGAAAAGGTAAACAATATACTTCTATATTTTGTGAATGGAAATGATATCCTGAGCCCCTGTCCATAAGCTAGTCATCTGGATTCCTTGTCTCAAAGTAGTGATAAGTTTGCTTCTGGCCATCTGCCTCTTTTCTTAGTTCTTTACCAGTGAGGCCCAATCATGCAATGTCCTGAAGCAGCTGACCAGGTAAGAGGCGACACCTGTGGGGTCTCTATGTAGAACTGAATAGCTCTTGCCATCGTTGAATTTTAGTATCATACTAACCTGCGAAGCCAACTTACAAAGATGACAGAGAGGTTCACTATGCAGTATGGTCACCACTAGCCACGTGTGACTATTTACATTTACATTTTTCAAAATTAAAGAAAATTAAATATTTAGCGTCTCAGTTTCATTAGTCATGTACACTTTTTTTTTCTTTTTTCCTTTTTTGGAGACGAGGTCTCACTCTGTCATCCAGGTTGGAATACAGTGGTGCGATCTCGGCTCACTGCAGCCTCCAGCTCCCAGGTTGAAGTGATCCTCCCACCTCAGCCTCCCAGGTATTTGGGACCAAAGGCATGTGCCACCATGACCAGCTAATTTTTTTGTATTTTTGGTAGAGATTGGGTTTCGCCATGTTGTCCAGGCTGGTCTCAAACTCCTAGTCACATTTTCAGTGCTCAGTAGACTCATGTGGCTGGTGGCGACCATGTTGGAGAGCCCAGACGTGGAACATTTCTAACATCCCAGAAATTCCATGGGACGCTGCTGCCCTAGAAGATGCTTATGAGTACAGCATAGCGAACTAAGGAATGGTTGTACATATTAAAAAGGAAATTCCTAACAAAGGCCCAAATAGCCAAGAAGATGGGAGGAAAGGTTCAGGGCTGTTCTTTGTGACCATCACCAATGGCTCTCTTTGGGATAAAAGCAGGAGGTACCAGAAGTACCTGGGATGCTTTTTCAAAGTATTTGTCTCTCACCTTCACTCTGAGCTTCACCCCTCACTCCTAAGCAGGAAGGATGTTAGCGAGAGACAACACATACAGTTTGGGAAATTTCTCAGGGAAAGTTCACTGGTAAGACCAAAACTATGTAAGTGATGGCCACTTTTCAATGTATTTGATATCCAGCCCCAAGCTCTCTATACGTGCTTGGAAAGTAGCTTTCAATTCAGAATGTGAGAACCTAGAGTTTTTAAGTATTAAGGTGTCATAAAAAGAACAGCTGTCCTGTCCTACTAGGCTCCGTATCATGGACCCTTTATCTCCTGAGGCTTATGAATTCCCTGAAAAGTACTACTGTAGTTTTCTTTCTTCTTGGTTCTCTGCATTTCAACATGTGTACATATGATGGTCAGGTGTATTACATTTGAAGTGATCACCATGCTTCTTACAGTGTGGAATTCGCCTTGGGACAGGCCTGTGCTCTTTTCCAGCCTTTGATTCTGGCTCGTAACAAGGATACCAAAGAACATGTTATAAGAGGAGTTGTGTTCTCCTGGTATTGCCCCAAAATATTAGGGGTCTTTCCCAAGCATCTGTTGCCCTTAAGAACTTGTTCTGACGGTGTCATCTTGCATCTGTCTAAGCCTTTTGACTCTTTTCTATGTGTATCTCTTTCCCATAGAGCAGGAATTTCCATAAGTTAACCTTCCAATAGAGTGAATTAACTTCTTATCTCCTTTTCTCTTGGGTAGAAGACCCTCAAGTTCATAGTGTGCTCCTATTCCAAGATTTGAAGATCAAATCTATATTCACCTTACCCATGCCTTTATTATTCTTTTTGGCCTGAGTTGTAAACTTCTTCAGCATGATCTTTCCGAACTGAAGAGGTTCATTATTTTTCACCGTACGTCCGCTCATACCTGCTTCCTCCCCAGCTGCTCTCTAACATGGTCTTCTCGGCCCTTTTGGTTCCTTTCTCTGATTATTAGCTAGTTCTGGCCTTTTACAAAGTACTGTGACCAAAACAATACTATGTATTTGAGTAGAAAACCTGGGATGGTTCATCTTCTTAGTTAAATTTCTTTTAATCCTTGCCTGAGGCCTTTTGCTTGATCACCAAGAATCTGAGAGGGTGCTAATGATACTAGCTAATGTGAAATGGTACTGCTATTACTGCCTGTAGTTCTATAATCTGAATATCCTTCCCCTCATCCAACTATGCCAACATTTTAAAACAACATTAAGTCATTCAGAGATTTAAAAAAACAAGCCTCCCCCAGAGAATGGATGATTGGATAATGTTCTGAGTATTGAATCCTGCTACTTGCACCTGATAGCCTGTTCTTCCACTTGCATAGTGTGTCTTAGGACACAGATTTGGGTCCCCTAAAGACAGGAAAAGCAACAGATCCTAGTAAGGACTGGGTCAGGCTTTCATTTGGACTCTTGAGAGCAGAATGCAACATCACATCTGGTCTATTTCTGTTTTTATTTCCTGATGAAATAATCGATTGGTCAACAAAGTGTTGGAGACAGACTAAACAGTACCAAGGAAAAGTGTTGGTTAGAAACCAGTCAGTATCCTGATTCATTCATATGCATACTTCTGTGGACTCTGCTGGAAAATAATCCTGTCTGTCATATTTTAGTGATTTGTACTTTCACGCACCATCTGACTGTAAATATCACTGGGAAATTCATATCTGTGCTTTCCTAAGGTGTTTTTCTCCTTTTTTTTTTTTTTTTTCTTTGCAGATACAGTATATTCAAATATACCTCCATTGCCCTGGTGTCTGTGGGAATATTTATTTGCACTTTTATGTCAGCAAAGCAGGTGGTAAGAAGCTCACAAATCATTTTATATTCACTACTTGCTATTGGGGCCCAGTTACCAGGCAATTAATCAAATTCAAAATTTTAGGTAATACAAAGATTTTGAAAGAGAAGAGGGGAGGGAAATGGGTAACATAAATATTTCCCTTGTATGTTGGCGCCTTGCATGTAGTTCTGCTCTCTGTACCTAGTTTATTTTCTTATTTCCTAGACTTCCCAGTCCAGCTTGAGTGAGAATGATGGATTCCAGGCATTTGTGTGGTGGTTACTAGGCAAGTACAATAATTATAATAAAGCTAATTGCCTCTGCAGTTGTGTTTGCTGAGTTTTCTCCTAAGAGACATGTTTCTTGGCAAGAAGCTTCAGCTAAACAAATTATGCCATGGAAGAGAGGCACCTGGGATCATATTTCTCTGAACCTTAGCGTTCAAGAAAGGAAAAAAAGAAAATGCCCCCACATCCGTGGCAATATGTTCTACAACATGGATCCATGTTTTTCTTGGATGCCACTGGTGTAGAAAGAAGTGTGTGTCTACTTGCCCATCACACTCTTTGAATGTCATCCGTCTCTTCACGATCTGTCTGCCGAGCTGAAGCTTCTGCAAGAGAAGGGCACGTTAGAGCAATTGACTCTTTAAATTTCCGAGGGACTCATTTCTATAGACTTATTTTCTTCAGAGGTTAGCTGTTCCATATGGCAGTGTTCCCAAACCTGACTGATCATCAGAATCTCCTGGGGAATTTTTAAAAATACAAGGATCTCTCTGTGGAATTAAATAGGCAGCTCCTGGAGAGCTTTGTTCTCCTGTTTTTTGATATGGAGGTGAGATCGTCCCAGGGGCTTTCAATGATAACAATAACAGATTGAGACTGACCAAGTGGAAGAGAAATAGCAGTGAAAGAACTGTGTTCTCCTTGCTTCTTGGCTTTGAAACTTTATCCCTTTAGGTTGCTGTTTGTAACATAGAAAGATCCTCATGCGCTATTAGAAAAATACCCAATGAGAAAAATGTGCAAAGGATGTGAACATAAAGTTCACGGGGGAAATAGTAGTACCCAACAATTTTAGGTTCAGCCTCACTAGTCTAGTAATCAAATAAATGCAAATTGAAACCCAAATGCAATACCTTTTTATGTTGGCCTATCATACCGGCAAGATGATAAATGGTTATCTCATTGCTGCTGAGGGTACAGTAAGACAACTATTTTTATAAAAATAGTTTGGGTATAAATGGACACAGCTTTTACGGAAAAATATATATGTACATTTTTAAATATATTTATTTATAAAAAGTATTGTATTTTTTAAATGTCCAACAGCCTTTGACTCAGTAATTCCACTTATGAGGGTTTATCCTAAAATATATCAACATTTGTTTAAAGATTTGTATACAAGGATGTACATTGATTTTAATAACGAAATAATTGGAAATAACCATTCTCATACGTCTAAGTATGCTATATCCATATCATAGTCATTAAAAGCATTCTTTTGAAAAAATTTTAATGACTGATTTGAAGGAAAAGTCCAGGCAAAAGCTCATGAAAAAAGCAAGATATAAAATTCCATATGCAATCTGATCCTGTCTTAGTGTAAAAAAATTTACATAAATGAATATATAAGGAGATGTAGAAAGCTGTAAAGGACTAGATGGTAATAATGTATTTTTATTTCTTTTTACAATTTTGTACATGTTCTACAATTAGTTTGTAATATTTGCAGGACTTTAAACAATAATGTTCTTCAAGAAGAACATCTGGAAATGAACAAATGCAGACATCTTGTAACCTGATGTTTTTTAGGTATTGGGGCACTGACTTTTGCTCTTCTGATGTCCGCAAGGATGGGTATATTCCAAGAGACCCTCTACAAACAATTTGGGAAACACTCCAAGGAGGCTTTGTTTTATAATGTAAGCCACTTGTTGAACCTGGGAGCATGAAAATTCCTAAGTTGTAAAATGTTACTCCAAGTGAACTATTCCCATTCTTCTGGTGTAATATGTTACTCCAAGTGAACTATTCCCATTCTTCTGATGTAATATGTTACTCCAAGTGAACTATTCCCATTCTTCTGATGTAATATGTTACTCCAAGTGAATTATTGGTAGATGGCTGTAAGACCCACAGACTGAAGCGGTTTTGATGGGATGCTCTGGGGGGTTCTGAGTCACAGTTCACTGCATGAGATGACACAATCAATCAAAGCGAATTAAATTGTGTCTGCATATTTAGCAAGTCCTTTTGTGCAGAATGACTATATGTTTAAATTTCTCCATTCCCTGTTGTTGAGGAAAGGATGCTGGCTCCGTTGTTTGCTTTGTCTGTGATGGCCCTCAGACCCTATAAGGGCAAGAACCATAATTTGGGAGTTGATATCCTGCCATACAATGTGAAGTAGTCAAGAAGCACCGTATACATTTAAGTCTAACTTGCTTTTCTTTATATTGCTGTCAAACAACCTGTACAACTTTTAATCATTGTAAAGCTACTCTAATTATTCTATAATGTTTTTGCACTTACACTTATGTGACCAATTTCTTTCCACAGCACGCCCTTCCACTTCCCGGTTTCATCTTCTTGGCTTCTGATATTTATGACCATGCAGTTCTATTCAATAAGTCTGGTGAGTTTGGGGTTAGACAGTAGAATTACCTGACAGTTTCTGAGGCAGAGTCTCAGTTTTACTCTTGACTTGACCACGGCCTTTTTCATGATCCTATTCAAATCATGTGTTCCTTTCGAAAATGTCTCCATTCCACTTTCCAGTCATTGCAGCAGCAAAAGCTTTCAGAGGAGTTTCTCAATTATTTACAAATGAAGTAAAAGAATGTTTTTGAGTTTTCTATTTTGCTTTGATATTTGTGTGTTTGCATTTGAATGTGAAATGTTTCATGTTTTGAGAATGCAAATGAATACTTATAGCACACTGCAGAGACTGGAACCCTGCAAAGTTGGGCAGCCGTCCAGCTCTCTCAACTGCTGTTTATCCTTCTCTGTCTTGAAAGGCAGAGCTGCTCACAGATCCATCCCAAGCTACCGTGGAGCAGAGCAAGAGGGGAGCTCCATGATGACAAGGTTTTTCTCCTAGTTACACATGAGATAGGCAGCAGATGAATAAGCAAAATTAGTTTCAAGCTTCTAGTGTGAGTTAGCTGTCACTTTTTTAAATGGCCAGTCAATAAATTAGCTATAGATTGTCAGTTAACTTGAAAGGGATCACTTATATGATCTGATTATCTACTAACAGCATTATATAGACAGTGAACACACAAGGAACAAATAAACATTTTTAAAATCAAGCTTTTATGTTGCACACACCTCAAATGCTTAAGTGCATTTTGTGGAATGACAGTAGGTGCTCAGTAAACATTTGTTTGCTATCTCAGCATGAATCGTGAAGTTATGACTATTCTCTGCATTTATAGTGTTGCCTCTCCCATTTGCCCTACTCCCAAAAAATGTGAAGGTAGTGTGTAAGAAAGTTTGTAAGGCTCTGAATTACTCAAATAATCATTTCTTCATATTAACACAACAGTTTTTAAGATCTCTGAGAAATCCCACGCAGCAAACAGCTATTGAAATAAAAATATCAAATTCCATGTGATTGATTTAGTTGTTAGAATCCTCCTAAAAATCACAGGGCTAGGCATTTATGATAAAATGTTTTACAGAATCTGCCTTCAACTTCTTCAGAATCACTTCCAAGTTAAAGATACATTTTCCTTCTCTTGCTTTTCTTGAGATTAAGTGTCTGAGATCCACGAATTTTCCAAGAGAGCTAAATGTCCATCAAAATAAGTGATATTCATTGTCTTTCCTTCAGAGATTCAGTGTATCTCTGAAGTTATTAAAAAGTAATCACATTTGTTAACTTCCTTTTCATTTCAATATTTGCTAAGTATATCAAAGACAATAGAATACCAGATTATTGGCATTGCCCACTGATCCAGAACCAAGTTCCAAAACTTAGTCTTTATGTGTGTGTGTGTGTGTATATATACATGAGACATTTTACTGGTGAAAGAAAATTGATGTTTATTTTCTTACCAGATCTCAGCATCATTGTATCAGCATTTCTTAAATTATGCTGTATAATTCAAAACCTGAAAAAATTTAGTAATACAAAAAAACTGACCCGTTGAGGATTTCTATGTCTTTATTCTCTTTCATCTTAGATATTTTATTTCCTCCCACAAATTTACTGTGCAAGTGTCATTGTATAAAGCTAACATAAGAGTGAGTGAGTGTGTGTGTGTGTGTCTGTCTTTTAAGAGAGACAGGACCTCCGTATTGCCCAGATTGGTCTCGAACTCCTGGGCCAAAGGGATCCTCCTGCTTTGGCCTCCCAAAGTGCTAGGATTACAGGCATGAGCCACTACTCCTGGCCTAAAACTAACATAAGAATATATTTAAAGTTATTCACTGTTCCATCAACCTACACATCTGCTAATTTTATTTTTATTGGTTTTCTTCTAGACCATGTCTATTTACAGAGATTCTTACATAGCTGTAATCCTTGGGTGAATATAATTTTATATTTGTTTTTTACTTTTTTTCTGAGTTTTATGTGGCTATGTAATTGCTGCGATTTTCATTTTTATCAAACGTACAATGCCTTCTCTAATGAAAGTACCTTTGTTTATGTAGCCATTGCACCATCATTGGACATTTGATTGATTTTGATTCAGAGTTATTCTTCATTATGTGTAGTACTTTAATGAGTGCAGAACCTTTTTCTTCCTTGGAATTAACTAGGATTAATTCTGAAGGATGGGTATGAATAGTTTCATAGACCCTTAATAAGGATTATGAAATTGATGTTTTGAAGAATGAAACCAAGTTATACTGCCACCAACCTGTGGCTGCCAGTTCCATCACCAACTTGCTGGATTAAGATATTATTTATAAATTTTGAATTGGCTAGGCACAGTGGCTCAAGCCTGTAATCCCAGCACTTTGGGAGGCCAAGGCAGGCAAATCACCTGAAGTCAGGAGTTCAAGACCCGCCTGGCCAACATGGCAAAACCCTATCTCTACTAAAAATACAAAAATTAGCCAGGTGTGCTGTTGTGCGCCTGTAGTCCCAGCTACTTGGGAGGCTGAGGCACAAGAATCACTTGAACCTGGCAGAGGTTGCAGTGAGCTGAGATCACGCCACTGCACTCCAGCCTGGGTGACAGAGTGAGACTCTGTCTGAAAAATAAATACATAAATATTGAATTGCTAATTTTGTAGCTATAAAATGGTACGGTCTTATTTACTTTGGAATTCTGTAATTACTAGTGTGATTGAACATATTTCCAAACGGTATTTCGTTACTAGCCGCCATTCCTCTTGTGTTGAGTAGTTAAGGCTGTCTGTATCGTTTTATCATTCTCAACTTTTCTGTGCTTCACAGTCTTTCTTTGTAAAGTGAGGTACTAGTCAGGCAAACGGTAAAGCATTTCCTTAAAAATTAAAACGACTATTTGTTTTAAGAAACCAATTTAATGACTTTAGTGGCTGCTATAGACTGGAGTCAAGGCGAGTAAAGTGATGTGTGGTCCAATTCTATTTGCAAGGAAGACAATGTTGCTGTTCCTATTATGTTCAGTCTGTATTACCCTGTTCAAACTATGAAAAATTCAGCTGTGAAAAAGTGATGTGGCTATATCCTCTTGTAACCTCTACAGAGTTATATGAAATTCCAGGCATCGGAGTGACCCTGCCCATCATGTGGTTCTACCTCCTCATGAACATCATCACTCAGTATCCTTTGGACTCTGCCGTCACCTTTATGTCATCTTCAGGTTCTTTTGGCATAGGAATGGTCATTCTTGTCTTCTAACAGTGTGTTGACTTGAATCTGATTTTCGCTGGATTTATTCTGCAGCAAGCTGGAGACAGAGACCCATTCAGGGAACTCCTTGTAGAGGGCAGAAGAGGTGCTAGTGGTGCAGTAGGTCAGTAAGGCACAGGGTAGCGGGAGGAAGTGCCCTGAGTGGAAGCAGAGGAGTCCATTGATTGATAGTGGCGGGTGCAGTGGCTCATGCCTGTAATCCTAGGACTTTAGGAGGCCGAGGCGGGCAGATCACTTGAGGTCAGCAGTTTGAGACCAGCCTGACCAACATGGTGAAACCCCATCTCTACAAAAATACAAAAGTTAGCCAGGCATGATGATGGGTGCTTGTAATCCCAGCTACTCCATAGGCTGAGACAGGAGAATCGCTTGAACCTGAGAGATGGAGGTTGCAGTGAGCTGAGATCATGCCATTGCACTCCAGCCTGGGTGACAGAGCGAGACTCCATCTCAAAAAACAAAAAACTGCATAGCTTGAATCATCTGTGATTTCTACCTGTGATTTTTTGGTGTCCTAAGGTATTTCCAGTGATCACAAGCTGCTGCAAAGTCCTGAAAGAAATTTCAAATTAAGAGGCTGAGGTGGGAGGATCACTCAAGTCCAGGAGATCGAGGCTGCAGTAAACTTGATCACTCCACTGCACTCCAACCTGGGTAACAGAACAAGACCCTGTCTCAAAAAAAAAAAAAAAAAAAAAAAAGAAATTTCAAAATAGCTTTCATTTTTTAAAATAGTTATTTCGAATGATCTTACATTCATTATAAAAATAATTATGTCTTTGAAATAGTAAAACGAATCACAGTTGACCTCATTCCTCTGAAGTCAGCTCCTTGGTTTGCCATAGAGTCCCTTTCTGGAGGAGAGGATAGAAGGGCTGGAGGCAAGATAAATAAAGGTGAATGGGATCACCCTTACCGAGAGTGTCACCCTCTGTCATTACCTTGGAGGTGCCTGTCATTGGAACCATAGGAAGACTCCAACATAAGAATAATTGGCAGTTTTTTAGGCGGTTTCGAATTGGTACCCACAAATGGAATGGCAGGACAGTTGTTCTGCAGGTTCTCCCCAGGAGGAGCCTCATAGCTGCCATAGCAGAACTTCATGTTTTCTTAGAATATGAGAAGTTAAGCCAGGGACCATGCCAGAAGATTCTCCCACTGATCCCCCAAGTATAGTCTACAGAAAACTACCTTGACTCCACTCCTCCAGGTACGTGTGCATCCGGGGAGTGTTCATCCTCACCACGGAATGCGCCTCCCTCACCGTCACGCTCGTCGTGACCCTACGCAAATTTGTGAGCCTCATCTTTTCCATCTTGTACTTCCAGAACCCCTTCACCCTGTGGCACTGGCTGGGCACCCTGTTTGTCTTCATTGGGACCTTAATGTACACAGAGGTGTGGAACAACCTAGGGACCACAAAAAGTGAGCCTCAGAAGGACAACAAGAAGAACTGAGACCTGCCTGGAGTACGTAGACCAGTGTCATCGTGAGGGAGGGACCACCGTTTCGCTTTTGTTAATGCCGAGCTACCCGCAGTGCTGAGCCAGCCATGCAACAGGAAATCTTCAGGAGGAGGGGACGTCTCACATTGCTCATACTGACACGTGTAGACTGAATAGAAACCCCTCAGCCCTAAAATAGAAAAAAGAACAGTTCTGGACTACTGAACAGCCCATTCATTTATTTGTTTTGTTTACCAAAATATTCAGTATTATTCTTGTTTATTGAATTCTGAGCCTCCATGAACTACTGGCTTACTATCCATGGTCTTGGAAAACATTGTCCCTTCTGTTGCTGTTCTAATGCATCTCTGCCACAGCAGTCATTGTCATCCTGTGGCCTTATCCCTTTTGTCTCCCATCACCTTTTCCTTCCTCAGCAGCACCTCACTGTCAGTCAGACGCTGCAGGCACCACCATCACCAGGAGTGGCCGAGTAAACTGAGACACCGGTAACTGCGGGGCTGGACTTCCTCCCGCGTTTTGGGAAGGAAACAGATGTTCCCTTGAGCTGATTCCCAGTGACACCGGAGCAACACTAGTGGGACTCCTCTTTCCCAGATTTTGCTTTTTTTTTTTTTCCCTATGCAAAAGTCAGATGCTTCTATCTGTTGCTTTCTGTGGTTGGGGCAGCCCTGCAGCATATCTCACAGCAGACACAGTGTTCATAACAAAGAAAGGTTGTGCCAGGCACGGTGGCTCATGCCTGTAATCCCAGCCCTTTGGGAGGCTGACATGGGCGTATCACTTGAGGTCAGGAGTTCAAGACCAATCTGGCCAACATGGTGAAACCCCAACTCTACTAAAAATATAAAAATTAGCTGGGTGTGGTGGCGCATGCCTGTAATCCCAGCTACTTGGGAGGCTGAGGCAGGAGAATCACTTGAACCCGGGAGATGAAGGTTGCAGTGAGCTGAGGTCTTGCTACTGCACTCCTGCCTGGGCGTCAGAGTGAGATTGTATCTCAAAAAGAAAGAAAGAAAAGTTGTTATGGACTGGGCACCCCTGAAGCCCATTACCTAGGCCACAGTGGTGACAGCAGGATGGCCCTGCCCAGCACCGCAAGAGCCATGGCTGCCCCTGTTGGCCCAACCGGGCACTCACAGGGCAGAAGGGTAGGTCTCCAGTGGGAGGATAAAGCTTCACCACCAGGAGATTCCCCTCTGCCTGATGACTCTGTTAGAGTCACGACCAGTCAGGTGAATGCATAGATGGAGATATGTAGTGTGTGATGTGTAAATCAGGTCAAACCTCAACTACAATTGAAAGTTGTTATTTGATTGCCCTATAAGGTATCTTACCATTCTCGATGGGTATTGAGGATGGTTCGATGTGCTTTATTGGATGTGGAAACATGCCTGTCTTTGCTAATCATTTCAGAGGTCCAGTTTTCCTCTCACGGGACAGTCTTGAGTAGGAGGAACGCTGTCGCTGTAATATGCGTAGCTTGTGTGTACTTTTTGTAGTCTGTGTGTGATCAAAGGGCACGGAAGTGGCTGCGCTTTCACATCCCCTTTCTTTACTTAGCTCGGACCTTACATACCAGTACATGCTCCCCTGTAAGCAGCTGAACTCGCCGGCCACTTCTCCTTTTGCCTATAGACAAAGACTCTGTGTGTGTGTGTGTGTGTGTGTGTGTGTTTGTGGTGTGCACATTGTGTTCTTAAACTGAGACGTGGCTCTCCAGGTCTCCTGGGCTCATTCCATGGTGTGGTATGTTTATTCCACTGTCCAGAGCTATTCTCTGATGGATTTGAGCTACGGCAGTGGAAATAAATGTCCTAGAGTCACCAGGTCGCTTGGAGAAGAAGTCATTTAAGCTGCCTCGGGTTTTTGTTACTTAAAATGTGGATATTATTTCTCCACCTAAATCACTGAGTTTACAGAGTAATAATGTGTTGCTCTGGACATTGACAGTATTCTAGAGCCAGTAATGGGCTCCTCTGAAAGATGCTCAATTAGAAGTGAACCCATTCATAGGATCAAAAGCCACTTGCTTTGAAATATGTAGACTTCCTCAGAATTGACGGTGCTAGAAATATCCAAGTGTTATATAACCTCTTAAAAGCAACAAAAGCTACTTTTTTCTTATCACCTAATAGAAGAACCTGTCCCTAGAGGCGACTTGATTACCACATATCTGGAGTCTCTGAACTCTTAGTAGGATGCAGCCTCACATACATAATAACACCCATTTTATGTTGATGAAAACATTACAGGTTTTCATTATTGGGTATGTGTTGATGTGCGCAGACAGCACTTGGGCCCATTAGGTTTTAGCATCTGGTCTTAGAGCACGTGTGTTCATCTCAGTGTGAATACTTAAGCCAGTCTTATGAATAGGAGGCCATGCATGGGCACAGAATAGGTTAGAACACTCGTACAAGATGACCACATATAGAAGCAGAAAGCCCCAAATCCCCTGGGAACTGGTTTTTCTCTAGTAGCTGAATATAAGGAAATATGTCTAATGGACACCAGTTAATACTTTTTAAAACTACTCTTAAAAAAAAAAAAAAATGTTCCCCTTGGTTAACTGATTTTTCAATCCAGGATGGACATTTTTTCAACCTTTATTAAAAGGACAAATAAACTATTTTGAAGATCAGACTCCTACCTAACTGGAAGAGAAATATCTATTAAATGTCTCTCCTCTTTCTCCGGGTCAAGACCATGTAATTTTATGCTTCAGAGATGAGGATATAGTTTGTTTACAAAGAGTTTAGTCTTTAAGACATCCAAAACTCTATGCTAGAGCAAAAATCAAATAGCAAAGGACACTAGCCAGAAAATACGATGTATGTGTGTGTGCACCTGTGTGCCTGCTGAATAACTTGACAGTATAACAGATAAGGTAACAGAAGATGGTGGCTATTTGAATTGTATTAGCTTAATGTCTGCATATCTTTGGCCAAAACTCTATTGTCATATTAGAAACATGTTATCTTCTCTATGTTTATTAGTTTTTTTTTTATTGTTTGCTTTTTCATCCAACTAAAACAATTTTAATGTACTTGATACATTTACATCAAGTTCTAAAGTATTTAGACAAATCCAAATACTTTGTTTTTAGTTTTTTCCTCCTTTCCATCCAGTTAACCACAGTGAAATGCTGCAGTATTTTGATTTGGTCAGTGCTCCAGAGGAAGACCATGAAAGCTGAAATGTCTGTGCCACCCAGAGTAAACCTCTTTTCTTCTGGAAAGAGGGCGTGATGTTTTTCAAGGATTCTAACAAATATCTCGCAGTCATCTCCTGAGCACCTTTCCTCTATTTCACTTCCGAACTCCTTCCCCCACTTTCTTCACTCCAGTTTCTTCACTTGCAGTGTTTTCTGCTAAGAAAGACCTATGATCTTGTATCTGCTTATGCCTCTATTCTTTGGGG
This sequence comes from Papio anubis, assembly GCF_008728515.1. NCBI lineage: Eukaryota > Metazoa > Chordata > Mammalia > Primates > Cercopithecidae > Papio > Papio anubis. The sequence goes on from NC_044979.1 coordinate 24,279,157, forward strand.
CCTCTGGATGTTTTTGTGGATTTTTACAGAGTATTTATATCTGCACAGCATGTATTTTGTTATACATTCTTATACGCATTGATATTGGGGGGATACATTTGTAACAGTAAGAATATCTGGCAGAGTATGTGAATGCCATATCTGTAGATGAGGATGAACATGAAGGGTTAATGTAGAAATGTTTGTTTATTCTGTTACAGCCCAAAATGGGGGCTGAGAGTCTGTACCACCATTCCCTTCTCTATTTGAGAATCTGTACCACCATTCCCTTCTCTATTTGAGAATCTATACCACCATTCCCGTCTCTATTTGGTTCTTATTTTGCTATTTTTACCTTCCCATTAACTGGTTTCACTCAACAGTGCCAGATGCCTATGGAGAGGGGAAGTAAAACACCTTAGGTCAGGAATAATTATAAACCAATGAGTTAGCTCAGGGCTGATGGACATGTTCGCTGGTGGACCAGGTGGCATTGACCTAAGCAGACAGAGAAATGCACCACATGGAGGAGAACCACATTGAAATCAAGATCCTATGTCTATTGTATTTTGTTTTTCTTTGCCTGGAGTAAATAGCATTATAAGTCATTCCACCCTTATTAGATAACCAAACCATTTTGGTCTCAATAGCTTTCTTCTGAAAAATTTGAATCTTACGTGTGGCAGTTCACTCTTAAGGTTGAAAGAACTGTCAATATAGATAAAATCCATTCCTTAGTATTGATTGGCGTGACATTTGAAAATATGTCTAAACAATATTTGTAAGTAAAAGAACTAGTCATAAGCTTCGGATGTGTTCAGTATGTACCAAGCTGGAATGGGAGACTGGCCCCTCTTGGCTTTGTAGCATGTTGTCTTTTTCCAGCAGCTTCCTCCTAGTAGACATTCCAGGGATGAGAGGGGCCAGGGATCATGTCTTATTTCTGTATCGCCAGCCCCTGGCATATGGTCTGGCTTATGTTACGTGAACAAATGAATGCTTGCCAAGATCTCTTCTTCCCTCACGTTTCTGGAAAACCTGAAGGTTCCTGATACCTGTTCCCACTCTATCAGCTGGTTAGCAAGAAAGCAAATAAGGGGAAACATTCCTCACATTCCAAGCAAGAGAAGGAAGAAGGACCATTGGGAGGAAGTACACCAGCGATTGCTCAGTGTGCAGCCTGCTACCTGGCCTTTGGTTCTCTGGATTGCCTGGTGTTAGAAGGGAAGAGCATTATGTAGTTAGCACCTTGCATATTTGATGCTCAGGAAGAAAGTGCAAGGAGATCCCTAATAGAACATTAAAGATTCTTAAAAGTTTCTGAAGTAGGCTGCCTGGGGTGACCAGCGCCTCCCTTACATCTCTCCATAGCTGGTACAGTTAGCTTGCAGCAGGTGAAGCTGATGCCTGGAGATCACTGTCTGTCGGTCTGATCTCAGTATCATACTGAGGCACCTCCCCTGAGCCTTACCTACTTAAATTGCTAACCGTCCTACCAAAATTTGTCAATTTTAATCAAATGAGGCAAGTTGCAAGGGAGCCAGAGATATGTGAAAAAAGAAAAGCAGAAATCCTAATACTTTCTAAGAAAGAAGTTGTAATAATTTCTTTGGCACACTGACTTACTGATATCTTTTGAAATGCATAGATGACTCTTGTGAACCAAAGAAAGCAGCAGTGGTTATTCCCCGGCGCAATAAAAATGCCTTTGTGTATCACTTGCGATTGCCAGTCATTTCTGTGCCAGTTGCTTTCATTCCAGAGAATGGCCTCATTCTCCAAAAAGACTATGATTTTTAGAAGTAGGATTTCCTAACAAATTATGTGGTGGGGAGGGACGGTGGGGATTTTATTCATCCCGTCTGATCTCTTCATTCAGTACTACCATTAGGTTTTAAGAACAAAGATGGGGGAGGAGGGAGTAGAAAGCTGAGAGTATGTAGAACAGCTACAAGACACTAGTGGGTATTCAGATTTTGAGCTGTGTAAATATCAAACATCGGCTTCCAGCCTTAAGAGTTATTTGAGCAGAGAGTTAAGGAGAAATGGGAGATTTTGTGAATAAAATGTTTTGCCAAACTGAATGAGTCTTTTTGCCATTATTTCTCATAGAGTGCCATTTTTTACCTTCTGAAACAACTCATCAGACATCTGGGGTTTATCTTGAATTGTACCATCATTGTTTCTTAATAAAAGTGATACATTTCTTGCAGGTGTTTCCAATCACCATTACCTTTGAAGTGCCTGTATGCAGTTTCAAAAGCTCTCCAATTTTTACCTTGTAAAGTGGCAGTGGCATATTTTACTACAAACGATTGTCAGCAACCTGTCTTCCTAATTCCTCGCAGCTGGATCAGTAATAAACCACTTCTCAGGCCGGTTCCCGCGTCAGAAGTTAAAGAGGATCAGCCTACTTTTGGAAGTTTTAGAGGTTTGTGGCAGTACATTCTGTAGCAAATCTCTCAAAACCTCTTTGCCTTGCTAGAAATACATTGACGTTTGTAAGCTGCAGTGACCAGCTCTCTTTGTCTTTGAAATGTTGCTTTTAAATAAACTTCAACTGGAAAGCAACTCTTCAAAGCAGTTTACCACACCCAGCCTATTTTTAATCATGGTATGCAGTAGCCCCTAGGTACAGAACACAAAAAGAAAAACAAATGAGAAATTTTGCACTAAATATAGCATAGTTACAATTCATCTCTTTAAAAATGGCATTACTCTTTTATCGGGACAGGGCTGGATGTTCTTAAACAGCCCTGGGCCTGTCATTACACGCAGGAATGGTCTCACTGCTTCTGAAGCCCTTTCACTCTCAAGTCATTAAGGCCTTAGAGTGTGTTGAACTCTAAGATGTTATGAACCACAAGCCTGCAAAAAGGTAAAGAACCTTCTGGGGGACAAAATTGTGGTTTAGTTCAACTCTACCAAATTGTATCATCTCGTTAGTGGAGGAGACTTCTACACAGAACTCTGATTCTGGGGCTAGCAGCAAAACACAATTGCAGACAATGCAGTGGCAGAGATGTCCCTCATTAATAAAGGCTCCAAGCACATAGGTGGGTGTCAGCAAAGATCCAATTTCTTTGTCCCGTCTTACATTCAGCATTTCAGCAGTACATTAATTCATTCTCACGCTGCTACTAAAGAGATACCCAAGCCTGGGTAATTTATAAAGGAAAAAGGTTTAACTGACTCACTGTTTTGCATGGCTGAACAGGCCTCAGGAAACTTACAATCATGGTGGAAGGGGAAGCAAACACATCCTTTTTCACATGGCAGCAGGAAGGAGAAGTACAAGCAGAGGAAATACCAGACACTTATAAAACCATCGGATCTCGTGAGAACTCACTATCATGAGACCAGCATTGGGGAAACCCCCATGATTCAATTATATCCACCTGGTCCTGCACTTGACACGTGAGGATTATTACAATTCAAAATGAGATTTGGGTGGGGACACAGCCGAACCATATCAGGCAGCCATAAGAAATGAATACATATCAATGAGTTGAATATGTGTTTATGTCAAAATTTCGCTTTAAAAGGAAAAACAAAGCACATCTGGCTATGCAAGTGTTTTGTTAATAGAACTTTTCAGTAATGTTCTTTATCTGCAAATTAAAATCATGTCATTAAAATTATTTTATCATCTGATTGTTTCTTCATCAGCACTTCAAGGAATTAGCATATGGCTCCATTTTTACATGTGACTCCATGATGCACGGATGCATTCTAAAGACAAGGGGGCTTATGATTATGATTACTGGAGTTTCGTTATTTCCTGTAATAGCTTTGAATGAAGTTTACTGCATGAAACACTCCTTTCAAGAAGGCCATAAATCTGTATCGATTTCCCAGAATCTTTAGCATTGTTAAAATAATAGGTTCCATTCCAGCAATTAAATGGAGTGACATAGTAATAATTGTAAACATGTATTTACTACGTGCAAGGCACTTATATCAATTTATTTAGTCCTCATGAAAAATCGTTGACAAGAAAATTATCCTGATTTTACAGGTAAGGAATCTGAGGCTCAGATGAGCTTCCTAACTTGCCTCAATTACTCTTATATTTTGGAGCTGGGATTTGAGCCCGTGAAATCTGATTTCAGAATGCATACTGTTAAATCCCTGCATTATGCCACCTCAAAAATCTCAGTAATGGGACTACAGTCTCCCTTTGCCCTGTGTGTCCCTGCATGGTGTAGATTTTTATATGCTAAATGTCATCAATCAGTCTTAAGTCGTTATCATGTCATCATGTGTTTGAATTCATGTCCTGTTTCTAAGAACTTATGATCTGTTCTATAGTACAAGTGTAGTAGTCTGTTTTCACACTGCTGTAAAGAACTACCTGAGACTGGGTAAATTTATGAAGGAAAGAGGTTTCACTGACCTTCCACTGGCTTAACAGGCTTAATAGGAAGCATGGACTGGGAGACCTCAGGAAACTTACAATCATGGCAGAAGGCGAAGGGGAAGCAAGCACCTTCTTCACATGGTGACAGGAGAAAGAGGGAAGGGGAAGTGCCACACACTTTAAACCATCAGATCACGTGAGAACTCACTCACTATCATGAGAACATCAAGGAGGAAATCTGCCCCCATGATCTAATCCCCCCACCAGGTCCCTCCCCTGACATATGGGAATTACAGTTGAACATGCGATTGGGTGGGAACACATTGCCAAGCCGTATCGACCAGCAAGAAGAAAATAAAACCCAGGAAGTTAGCAGCAAAACAGGACTCTGAAACCATTCCGCTTCTCACATGTTCACATCAAAATGTACCCATTTTCTCTGGTATCTGTAGCATATGACTTTCAGGTTAATCAGCAATAATTAATATACAGAATAGAAAAAGGTAATTAAATCCAAATATCAATGAATGCTACTTAAGTAGGTATAATTTACAGAATATTTAATATATATATTAATTGGTCTTTCAGTTTCTCTAAGTTCTGTCCCAGAAAACATTTAAATTCTATTATCTCACCTACCTGGATAAATGTCATCCCTGAATTATCCTTTGATGATAAACCTTCAACCATTATACAAGGATCATTACAAGAGTTTTCATTTTCAGTGATTCAGTAGCTTTGATACAAATGGAGTTTAATACTTTAGCCATTATCCACCGGATCGCCTAATATCCCCCACTCAAAAAAGGATCCATGTTATATTATGGCTCAATTTTTAGTTCTAGAAAACTTTTGTCTCTACAGATGTGTTTGCATGCGTAATTTTGTCAGAAAATGAAAACTAGCAGTCATCTCTTTTATACAGATTTTATCAGGATTATGTTTAATTGCATGTAATGGAAACTCAAACCAGTCACTTAATCTGATGGTTTATTTTTCACAGGAGATAGGCACATTGGGGCTGGGTCAGTCATTCAAGGAAGTTGTCAAGGAAAACAAGTGGAAGCTGCTATAAAATGGCACATCTGATCTGCCCGTCTTGGCCTCCCAAAGTGCTGAGATCCGGCCACTGCACTCTAGCCTGGGCGACAGAGCGGGACTCCGTCTTTAAAAAAAAAAAAAACCAAAAAAAACCAAAAAAGGCACATCTGCAAAAGCCCACTTGCCAGAGGAACAATGCAATGCCTTCTGCTTCACTTCCACCTTCCACCCATCAAGTACCTGTCATTACAGGAATCCCAGAAAGCTGCCAGCAAAGATTGTGGGAAATGTAGATTCCAAGACTCCCAGCCCCTCTGGTACAGGGGAGAAATGAATGGGGAAATACGGCTGACTTGGCCACTCGCTATCCAGCACAGTCTACCCCTGTGGTGGACTATTCAACAATAATGTTTAACTTCCAGACAGAAAAATGAGAGCAACAACAGCATGCTTGTAATATGATGTGACTATCCCTCCTGCAAATGAACATGCTATCATTCTTTCCCAAAATGGAGACTCAAAGTCCCTTCCTGCCTACACTGGTGATGGTGTTCATTAACTTTTACCACTGGACATGCAAGTACTAAGAAAGGTACACAGGGAATGCCTTGAGTTTCACATATTCCTTATCTGCATGATGTAGCAGGAACTCTGTTTCCCCTTGATAACCAGGATCAATTCCCCCAGCAACTGTAGTCATCGTCTTTCTTGCCTACTGCTTCAGTGGCATAAAAAGGCAAATGTGACCGGGTGGCAGTCTCAACTCTCTCCTCAACTAAATCTTTGTTATACTCCTTGGTGACGGTGTTCCTCCCTTGAGAACTGAAACTTCTAGACCAGCAGCTCTTGAAGTTGTGGGGATCAGAAATAAAAATTTCGCAAGGGGTTATTATGGATAACAATGAGAAGCCATTCATTTCTATCTCCTAACTCTTGGACCTGGGGTTTCTTGTGGGTGAAAAGGTGCCATATTGAACTGGTTGCAGTTTAAGCATACACTGTAACTTGTAGGACAGCAAGTTTTCATTAATCATACAATCAGCCTCCATGGAGACTCAACCAAGTAAACCAGGATGTGTCAACTTACCTAGATCATCCTTTTCCAATGGCCAGACAAGCAACGAGGTCTCAGGTGTTCATTACTGGTTTAAAACAACTTGAGTGGCATAAAGAGATTTGGCTGAGCTTAATCTGTCTGTGATGTCTTCCTTAAACATTGCTTAAACACATGCAAATGGAACACACTCACATTTACAGTATTTCTGCTGTGAATCCTGAAAGCTACATTCTTTCTTTTTATTCTGAAGGCTTCTCAGCTCCCCCAATCCCCTATACCTCTTTCTTTCATGGGCTCATTTTAAATGTGTTAAATCTAGGAAAAGATTTCATTAAAAGGAGAAAAACAGGTGGGAAAGAAAGAGATGAAAACACTCTTTGACAGTTCACTTCTGTTTTGCAGCTGTGAGAGCTGTAGATTGAATTGTGTTACCCACCCCCTCACCAAGCTAATTAATTCTCTTTTTTGAAAAAGCCACGTCTCCTTCCTTCAATCAGTGTCAACAGCCAATTACAATCTTTCATCACCCAAAGTGTAATAACGCAAATGTTATCAAGAAAGAAAACAGTTGGACTGACAAGATTAGCAATTCACTCCTTCTTTCTTAATCTTGTAATCACATGGTATACAGCAGTTTACAATAATATACACCCAAGTTTGCTAGTAAATTACTCTATAAAGGCCATGTGTAAATTCCCCATCATGTCATGTCTACACTTGGCACAGAAGCGCGTGTCTTCCTGTAGGAGACGCGGGATGAATTAAGATCGCTTCCTTAGAGAGCTTTCTCCTCATCCATTAACCACTGCAGAAGTTGTTAATTATGTAAAGAGAGGCACACTTGGTAGAATATAAAACCACGAATGGCATTTAGGGGTAACAGAAAACCGAGGCAGCTGACAGTGACAGAAGCTATTTCGCCAATGTTAAGATTAACACTTTGCTGTTATCTGCTGGAAGACAAAAAACTTCTTACTTTATGGGAGTCTTTGACTCCCATATTTGTTGATGTCATTTGGAATTTGTCCCTAAAGTCTTTGGAAAGCCCAAGTTCATTATCGGTACACTCCCCACAAGCCCGGAGGGTGTGAGTACAATGGGTATGAATTTTGCAACACAAACTGGGTTGTGAAAGGAATGGCACATAGAACTGTTATGAAGACTTTGATTTCAAGCGCTCATCTCCAGCCCTCATTCTGCCAGATTGATAGAGCTCTCAAGCTCCACCTTTGCTAAGGCACGCTCATTTCCCTGGTGCCAAACAGAAACCCAGGAAGCTAATGTGATGTTTAAAAAATGAATGGGGGCTTCTGCATTTCTGCCCATTCTTGATTATTGTGGTCCCTGAAGCCTGGTGACCTTGCAGCTCCGGTGCCTGACCCTGGAAACAATGCCTTGGCTACCCCTGGGCGTTTAACTCTGAGCATTTCCCTGGGTCCAAACCCTGGCTTACCTCAGGCAAGAGAGCACAAAGGGCTTGAAGTAGGGGAATAAAAGCTTGGCAAAGGGATTTTAATGAGTAAACATGGATGGCAGAGGCAGATCACATTCAGTGAAACACTGGAAGTGTAGCTTTGAGGTGGAGGAAGGATTGGGGCACCTCCTTAATTTAGAGCTGTCTGTCTTCCTGTTATTATTCTCCTAGATTCCAAGAGGACTCACCACAACCACCACCATCTCTATCAGGTAGACGGTATGGCTTGTGCCCTCTGTGGTCTGTGGGGTCGCCTTGTCTCTGCTGCTGCTTCCATGCCCATTCCTTGACTTGCGATGCTGAAGGAGAATTTCTCTTTCTTGGGTGGCCACAGGAATATCAGTCAATCTTAGAAGATCTTATCTGAGAGTGATTACAGGTCAGAGTGACCCTCTGCTGAGGAACCGGGAGCACATTTCCTACTCTCCCAAAGTCCTCTGAATCATTTCTGCCAGGGGACCTCTAGGGCTCTCAGGCCAGAGGACTTGTGATGTGGTTTGGCCGTGTCCCCACCCAAACCTCATCTTGAGTTGTAGCTCCCATAATTCCCACTTGTTGTGGGAGGGACCCGGTGGGAGATAATTGAACCCTGGGGGCGGTTTCCCCCATACTGTTCTTGTGATTGTGAATAAGTCTTACGAGATCTGATGGTTTAATAAGGGGAAACCCCTTGCGCTTGGTCCTTATTCTCTCTCTTGCCTACCGCCAATGTAAGACGTGCCTTTCACCTTCCACCATGATTGTGAGGCCTCCCCAGCCACGTGGCACTGTGAGTCCATTAAACCTCTTTTGCTTTATAAATTACCCAGTCTCACGTATGTCTGTATCAGCAGCATGAGAACGGACTAATACGTGATCCTATAATTGAATGGTCTGGGAAGCCCAGGCCCCACAGTCACTACTGCTGGAGTCACACATAGTCAATCCAGGATCAGATATTGGCAGCCGACGGGTAATACAAAAAAAAAAATTCGAATGAGAACATATCCCCAAATCATCCTTGAGTAGCCAAAATGTAGTCACGGTATAATAGATAATTGATGGAAGGCAGCGTTGTTGAGCTCAGTATGTTTAGTGCCTTGTGCTTGACTATCTCCCACCAAGAGTGAATGGAAATATTTCTATTTCAGATCAAACAAGAACACACACACTCTGCTGTGGATGCTGCGCGTTGAGTTCAATTCAAGCAGCTAAGGCACAGATTCCACAGCACACTTTGTCAGCACAGTCTGCAGGCGTTCAAAGGAGATGGTGAAAAGTCCGTGAGGTGCCTCTGCCATTTCCAGCCCCCAGAGTGCCCTTGGAGGGCATGGCCCACACCCTGTTTTGCAAGCAGAAACTTGAGATGATACACAGAGTTTTAGAATGCATGACCAATGACAAGTTAGTGAAAATGGGCCGTGAAGGATTAAGAATTTTAATTGTTTTTAAGTGTGCTATTCTAATTCTTTAATTGTTGAGTACCAGAATTCACAAGCACTGAGCTGAGCTATAGAAATACATAGCTGAAACACCTTGGTACTAATTTCAAGATGCCTCCAACCCATCTGATGTGGTGGTTCTCACTCACCAAAGACAACCACTGAAAAATATTAGTGTTTTTCTTTCCAGTTTTTTCTTTGCCTATATGCCATATGCCAAAATTAATATCGTACTAAATATACAGCTCTATGTTGTTTTATTCACTTAGCACTGTTTTGTATACATTTCTAATATTCTTTGAAAATGTGAGTTTTCATGACTTCATGACAGTCTATTATGTGGATGTTCCATAATTATTTAAATAAAATTCATTATTGTTGATCATTTAACATTCACTGTTTCCAAACTTATTTTATTTTATTTTTATTTTTATTCATTTATTTTTTTTTGAGACGGAGTCTCGCTCTGTCGCCCAGGCTGGAGTGCGGCGGCGCGATCCTGGCTCACTGCAAGCTCCGCCCCCGGGTTCACGCCATTCTCCTGCCTCAGCCTCCGGAGTAGCTGGGACTACAGGCGCCCGCCACCATGCCTGGCTAATTTTTTGTATTTTTAGTAGAGATGGGGTTTCACCGTATTAGCCAGGATGGTCTCAATCTCCTGACCTTGTGATCCTCCCGCCTCAGCCTCCCAAAGTGCTGGGATTGTGCCTGGCCCAAACTTACTTTACTATACATAACAATCCCACAAACGTCTTTGTAGGTAAATATGTCTGCATTGATCAGATTTCCTTCCTAGAATATATCCCTAGAGATAGACATATTAGTCCATAGAGTATAAATATTTAAGATTCTTAAAGACAATTTTGTGGCTGTATACTTTACCTAAGTCATTAGTCAAGTATATATTGGGCAAGCTATTAGGTGCCAGATAAGATGCTAGGTACCAGGAGTACATTGCTGAGCAAAATCAACAGAGTCCCTGTTCTTACAAATGTTATCATTGACCAAGAATCTAGATCTAATCTTGGAACAATAATCTTTATAGATTTAATGTTAAATTCATGCAACATTAAAAGCTTAGTGGAAGGAAAAATTAAGAACAAAAAGAAAGCTTTGACTCTTAGAATATCATTTATGCAAATAATTCCAGGAAACAAATGACATTAAAATGTGCTAAGCATTGTAGCAGCTGTCAAATTACCTATAAATTATGCATTGTGTTCAGTTAGTTAAGGTTATGGAGGAACATTGGAAAATGGTTTAACTCCAAATGGTGTTCAAAGGAAGAAATAAAAATAATTATTTTACTCCCCAATTTAATAATGAAAAGGAATAATTTGCACACCAGAGGTGTTAGCTATTTGTTTTGTTTGTTTGTTTGTTTGTTTTGTTTTTTGTTTTGTTTTGTTTTTTTTGCAAAGTTATCTAGGAAAGGCTACCAAAAATGCTAGGAATAGGAAAATTTAAGAGGAAGGAAGAGTCTATTGGGAATTTCTGCATAATGTGACGAATCAAGTTGACATGAATGGGTTCTCCTCCTGTTCCAAATCCATAAATAGTCCAGAGGAAAGTGTGACAAGGAAGAGAGGGGGAAAAAGATGAAAGGATAATAACTAAGCCACAAACTAGGAGAACATGTTTGTGTACACAACAGATAAAATATTAAAAAACAGCATTCAGAAAGGATTCCTAAAATCAGTAAGGAAAAGACAACTAAATAGAAGAACAGGCAAAAAAGGCATGAACAATATTTCACAAAAATAGGAATTTCACAGAATAGAAAACACCCAATGGTCACTAAACAGGGAAGGATACTTGATCACATTAATAATTAAAGAAATGCATTTTAAATCCAGAGTGACATATCACATTACATTCATCAGATTGGCCAAAATTGGAAAGCCAGAAAATACTAAGTTTGGACAGAGAGTGTACGCACAGAAACTTTTTATATACTACTGTGTAGCTCAAATTGGTAGAGCCAACTTGGGAAATAACTTGAATTTATCTTTTAAGGCTGAAGACCTGTCTACCCTGCAACCAGAAATTCCACTCCTGGATATACCCATAGAGAAACTCTTTCACATGTGTACCAGCAGACATAAGATTTTTCATAATAGAACTGCTTACTTTGCAAAAAAATGGAAAGACCAAAATTGCTGTTGACAAGAGAATGGAAAAGTGGAAAAGTAATGAATGCACTACAGCTTCAGCCATCAACAAAGCTGAATCTCAAAACATAAGGTTGAGCATAAAAAGCCAGACTCAGAAGACAACAAACAGAATGATAGAATTTTCATAAAGCTCAAAAATTAGCAACATCAAGCAACATGCCCTATTAACAAAACAAGGTAATCACAGTCTAGAAATTTACAATTGAGATTATCTCTACTTTTCTGGGCTTACGTTTTAATAAGAGGAAACACATGGTAAACAAGATACATAATTAAAATAAATGTTAGATGTTGAAAAGTTCTCCGGAGACAAATGAAGCAGGCAAAGAGAAAGATGTGGGATGTAGGTGGGGGCTCTAGACAGAGAGATGTTTAAATAGGATGATCAGGGAAGACTTGAGACATTGATGTGTGAGCAAAGACCTGAGAAGATGAGGGAGCAAGCACTTTGGTGATCTGGGCAAAGAGTGTCCTGGGGAAAGTTACGGGAAATGCTCACACTCTCATCTGTAACTCAGTTTCATAAGTGAAAGTCACGTTGCAGCACTGGTGCAATGAAATCAACCAGCATCCTTCACCTTCCATTATCTTGCCTTCGCTGTTTCTCCATTTCCCTCCATCCTCTGGCATTCTGAGCCGTGTACTGATTAGTTTTTTAAGGATCTGCCCAAGAACAAGCAAGTGTAGTTATTATTTAGGCAAATTGAGTGACTCAAGCAAATCCTTATTTTGCAGAATTCATAGTTAGATCCAGAATTTTGCTGCAATTTACAAGAACTGCAATTTTAGGTAAATAGATTGGAGCTTTGTACCTAAGCTCAATGATCCAGTAAATGCAAAAATTTAAATATTCCACAGTGGCAATTCAGAATATTTTGACTTTATAATTGGCCTGGTCTTTTATAGGAGTTAAAGAATTAGAGGCATGCATTAGGATAATAGAATAGAATTTTCAAGAGAACCTTATAAACCAGGGTGAAAATTAGATTTGGGGCTTTAGTGTCTGGGATTCTAATTTAACATGCTGTGGAATGCACCTCATCAAATTGCAAAAACTAATCTCTCATGCCAACAACTGCCTGGGTTAATAAAAAACCTGAAGTTTTTTACATGTTAGTAAACAAGAGAAAAAATATAACTGCAGACCTTTCCCCTTCTTAAATGCAACCAAGTTGTATATGACCTTAGTGGAGCCACTTTGATTGATGGAAGCATTGTAATTAGTTAATCAAATTGCTCTCATTTTTCAGAGTTCTTGTTTGACAAAACTTCCTGCATATGATTTTTAAAAAGAGTAATAGCACAGATCCTGTCTGGTGCTACACTGATTTTTGTACTGAGTAGCTGTTCTTCATGTGTTAATTTCATCATCTTTCTAAACAACCCCCTGTGCTATTAACAGCATTTGGGATTGGGGTATTTTCATTAATCAACTTCTTTAGGGAAGGTTTTTTTTTCAGAAAAGTAAACAATGATAACATAGAAGGCTTATGCATTTGGAAATCTAAATGGCACATGTATGAATATGCATGCAATGTCTCACCAATATTGCTATGAGAAGTGTTTGTTTTAGAGGGTTTGATGTGATTTGGGAGAGGAAGGAAAGGTACGTTTTCCAGGTGCCCTCACACCTCTTCTTCCCCCGCCACAGACATTGCCTGGGCACCGCACTGTGAGAAGACCATTAGACCACAGAATTTAAGAGTTGTTGCTATTCATAGACTTCTAGCTAAGGCCTAATTTTCATTTTTTCCCATTTCTCTTTTAGATTTTGGTTTATTCGTTTTGGTAAGCAGATAAATATTATGTATCTATATATATATTATAAATATAAACATATATGTGTATTACATACAGCTATGTATTGCTTTAATGAGTTTTTCTCGTTCTAGTTTTATTCTTTTGTTTCCTATTTATATTCATCTTATTGTGCAATTTACCTATTTAAATATTTAGGTTCTCTATTTTGTCCTTTAAGATTTATTATTACATGTTTTAATGTTATACCTTAAAAATACTTATTTTGAACTGTTGGTTTAGAATAGTTCTTTTATTTTTTCTTTTTTATTATACTTTAAGTTTAGGGTACATGTGCACAATGTGCAGGTTTGTTACATATGTATACATGTGCCAAGTTGGTGTGCTGCACCCATTAACTCATCATTTACATTAGGTATATCTCCTAATGCTATCCCTCCCCCCTTCCCCACCCCACTTCAGGCCCCGGTGTGTGATGTTCCCCTTCCTGTGTTCAAGTGTTCTCATTGTTCAATTCCCACCTATGAGTGAGAACATGCAGTGTTTGGTTTTCTGTTCTTGTGATAGTTTGCTAAGAATGATGGTTTCCAGCTGTATCCATGTCCCTACAAAGGACATGAACTCATCCTTTTTTACGGCTGCATAGTATTCCATGGTGTACATGTGCCACTTTTTCTTAATGCAGTCTGTCATTGATGGACATTTGGGTTGGTTCCAAGTCTTTGCTATTGTGAATAGTGCTGCAATAAACATACATGTGCGTGTGTCTTTATAGCAGCATGATTTATAATCCTTTGGGTATATCCCCGGTAATGGGATGACTGGGTCAAATGGTATTTCTAGTTCTAGATACTTGAGGAATCGCCACACTTTCTTCCACAGTGGTCGAACTAGTTTACAGTCCCACCAACAATGTAAAAGTGTTCCTATTTCTCCACATCCTCTCCAGTACATGTTGTTTCCTGACTTTTCAATGATCATTAGAATAGTTCTTTTAACTTCTCAAGTGTCTACCTTTAGCAAGTCTAATATAGAAATGTCCTATACCATGGTATTTATTTTTTATGTGTGTTTTTATTTATTCCTGATTTCTTGGGTTTGAAATTCTTGTTCTCAAGCATTCGAATATCTTACTGATTTCATTTTTTAATCTCTCTACATTTAAATTATTTCTCACATGTATGAAAGGAAACAGAAAGTTGGACTCACATGACCCACATGTAGAGTGATCATGAAATTATTGTCTGCATGAGAATACTTTTGAGGGTGACAGGGACCTCCGTTAATAATTTTGCTGGGACAATAGACATAAACTGAGACAGCCAAGGGCAGACCAAGGTGCGTGGATCTCTCTACCCACAGGGACGCTTCTAGGTCTTCCCCTCCCGCTGCATTGTGCATTCCCAGGCTCATGAAATGCAGAGCTGCATTTCTGGGATTTTCTAATAGATCTTCCATACCTTCCAAACCTGTCTGGGCAAACAAACTTATACAAGGAAAAATAGCTCATGTTTATATGGAGCATCGATCATTTGACAAGCACTTTACATGAACAGTTCAAGGGGAATAGGGTATAAACTTCCCCTGAAGGTAAATGTAGCCTCTTCCAAAACAGGTATGGTGTAGTTAGTTCTGCTTCTCCCACGTTTTTATGAGTTTCTCTGTGCCTCAAACCCAGTGGTCTCTGATATCCTTCCCGTTGGATTTGGGGCCAGTCTTGCCAACAGCATAGGAGGAAAAGGTCAGAGAAAGCATCCATTGGCAATGATACCTCCACAGTCCTGGTTGACTGGTGAAAAAAACATATAACCATAGGGAAATGGTACTGGAGAGGCCCCTGGAAGGCTGTCGACCTGCTCCCTGCCTTCCTCTGACCTGCATATGCTCATGTGTATTTGTGGCTGACTCTTTTCCCTGGCAAACAAAAGGAGTTTTCTGCTATATGCAGATCCTTGGTTCCTTTTCATCATTACGAGGATGCTGGGAACGGCAGCAAGGATTAGCCTTAGGAAGGATTCCTCTTAAAATAAGAGAACTGTGCTTCTGCTGAACACCTTCTCACCTGACGGCACCCTAACTGGACAGACATGGTCCTCTTGGATTGCCAGAACTTTAGCCAGATCCATGCCACCTCTCCAGACAGACCTTGGCTGCCTCTGAGGAGCGGCTGGTCTCTTATAATAATTATTGCCACCTTAATTTATTGAATCTGGGATGTAGTACATTGTAATATACACCATCATTTTCTATTCCACCAAGAAAGAAAAACAATGCTGCCAGTTCAGCCATGGCATGCCATCAATTTTTAAATGTGCCCTGAGTTTAGAGATATTAAAATGTGAAAAACGCCCTCTTAAAATCAATGGAATACTTTTTTTTCCCTTCTATTTTCTACCACTTGATTATTAATTCTCTTCCAAGATGCAGCCACAGGGAATTGAGGACTTGAGGCTAGAGGCCTGCCTGATATTGTTCAACCTGATTCATGATATGCCCCCATCCATCTCCCCCACCCCGTCCCCCACCATTCTGTGAATGACACCGCCATCAGTCCTTCCATGACCGAGCCTAACAGATGAAGAAACAGAGAGCAGAGTAAATTGCCTAAAGTCAGACTCCTAAAAGGGATGAACCAGGATTTGAACTCAGGAATTCTGACAGCAGTCTCCCACCGTGAATAATTCTATAATAATACCTTCCTACATAGTTAGACATGT
The DNA here is from genome assembly GCF_008728515.1 of Papio anubis. Classification (NCBI taxonomy): domain Eukaryota; kingdom Metazoa; phylum Chordata; class Mammalia; order Primates; family Cercopithecidae; genus Papio; species Papio anubis. Next base: position 24,295,138 of record NC_044979.1, read on the forward strand.
CTGTCAAATCACGCCTTTGGTGAGGGCAGGGAGAATTGTGATTTCGTATTCTATAGTCTACATTAGAGGACGTTACAAGGAATAGAAGTGGCTTTGTCAAACTCAAGATTGTATTTAATGCCTATAAGCTACTGAGAGTGTGGTCCATACCTTCATACTGTTGCCCCCTTTGGGAGAATTGGGAAAGTAAGTCTCTGAAGTCATTAGCAAGAAAAGCTGTGCTGCTTCTGAGCAACTGTTTGACTTATGGTCTTAGGGTCACCATGAGTCTTGCTACTGTGGAATGGAGCTTGCTTCTTTCTTTGCTTTGGCTACCAGGAAGCTTAATTTTGTGACTCTAACAATTGGAGCTTGCATTTGATATATTAAACATTTTTCTTTCTTTTTGCCCCAATATCCTTGCCCTTTTTGTGCTTTATCTAATTGAATTGAATTTACTACTAAATATTCTCAAAGATTTTTGGAATGAGATGATATAAAAATACATAAATACACACATTTTTATGAACTTTTGAAAACTTAGTGCTCTCTAGAAATTGGAGTGCAGATAAACCTGGTTAATATGGTAGCATATTGGCAGCTACCTATCCTAAACTTCTCATTCAATGAATTTGTCAAAGGGGTGAAAGACAACAGCTTGATAAAATCCAGGAAAAAGCTTCAACAATAACAAGAGTAACTGGTAGTAGGAATAACATCTAAAGTTAAGTCCATATGCCAAAGTCTTGGTATTTCCACTGAGCACAGTATCCTGAGCATAACAGAAAAAAGATATATATCCTGGGAATAGCAAAAGAAATGCAAAGAAAAAAATTCTGTCATTTCTCACCTCTCATCTCTCCTGCTGGAATACAGAAATCAAGCAGACTCTTCTATTACCATGTATTTTCCAAAATGCTCCTTTCCCCTCACTTTCTTTTCTGGCTTTTAGATCAAGAATTTGACCATGAGACAGTCATCATATAAAACAATTGGTAGTAAACATTTAAATTACTAAAAAGTTCAGAGAGAATTGCAATAACATACATATTGAATACAAAGTCAAAATAGCTCTTAAAGATTTATTTGAAAAAAATGGAGATGGGATTCTATAAACTGAGTCTGTAATTTCTAATTAAACTTATAATTGTGGGAATGGAAAAGATAGGGAAAAATGAAAAACAATAAATACTATGTTATATATCAGAGTAGAGAAAAATATACCTTTCAAATTACTATAAATGAAAAGAGCAAAAAAATGTATAGCAAAAAGTGTAAACCAATAAGTGAAATAGCAAAACATCAGTGTCAAACTCAATAAAAAATATAAAACAAAATGGTAGAAATAGGACTGAACTTAGTATGAAAAATAAATTAAAATAGTTTTGCTCTACAACTGAAACGAAAGATTTGAATTGAGTTAAAGAAGATCAAGAGTGAGACCAAAATTAAATTACATTGAAAAGATAAGATTGAAAGGATAGGTATAGAAGGCAAATAAAAATAAGCAAAGGTGGCACTGATATTTTCAAAGGAAAGTTCAAAGCAAAAACAATTCAATACAACAATGAAACAAAAAGGACTCCTTTCCATTGAAACAAGATGAAATCTGTAATTATGGTATAATACTCCTGTGCATTTATGAGCTGATTAACATAACATCAAAATTTATATAGCAAAAAGCTATTTGATATATAAGAAGAAAGAGACTGAAACACAATTACAATTAGGTACTGAAATCCCACACCATCTATTACAGAACAAGTTGATAAAAATAAGAGGATGTATCTAGGTAATTTAAATAACATAATCAGTAAAACTGAATTAGTAGATGTAGCAAAAGTTTATATCACAGATTTTCTTTTCAATTCCACTGATTTTCTAAAATTGAGCACATTACAAAAAGGCACAAAGAACATTAATAAAATTTAGAAATATAAACTATATAAGTCAAACTTTTATTTCTTTATTGTAATTCACCAAAACTAGAACTTATAAGGAAGAAAACTCTCAAAATGACTGTTGGATCATAAAGCACAAAACTATAATGATAAACCCTTTATAATTGCACTGTCCATTGTGGTAGTCACTAGTCACATGTGATTATCTACCTTTCAATTAATTTAAAACAAGTAAAATGAAAAGTTCAGTTTCCCAGTCACACCAGTCACATTTCAAGTGCTCAACAACTACACGGAGCTGGTGGCCACCATAGGGGACAATGTAGGTATTTCTGTACCTTTCCATCATCACAGAAAGCTCTATTGGACTGTGCTGCTTGTGGAAGGCAGGATTTGTGCATATACACAACAAACACTACATAGCAAAATATAGAGCTAAAAACTTCTCTATTTAAAATAAATGAAGACCAATAACAAATTGAGATGGATATTTATAACAAACGGGAACCACATAGCTAATATTGAATAGACTATTATTAATGTTGAATCACTTTCACAAAAATATAAGAGAAAACACTAACATCCCGGAATAAAAAAGTAACAAAGACATGAGCCAACAATTCGTGGTTCAATTAAGAAGGAAATACTAACAAAAAATAAGCATATGAACAATAGTAAACCCAATCAGTAAAATAACATATTTTTCAACAAACAAATTAATAATTCTGAAAAAGTATAATATACTTTATGCTAATAAGGCTGTGTTCATATGATCACTCATAAACTGCTGAAGGCCAAAAGTTAAAAAATTTGACAAAATCATTCTAGAAAGCCCCCATTCAACCTTGTGGAGCAACGGTTCTCAAATCTATTTACATATTGGACTCACTCTGGGGACTTAAAAAAAAATGCAATGCCTGAGCTTCCCTGCCCGTAGATTCTTATTGAATTGGCTTGGGTTGGAGAGTGGGCTTTGGTATTTTGGAAGCTTATAAAGAATCTGATATGCAGACCAGGTTGAGAACAATTACTTCGGAGGCATAACCTCAGGGACCACGGTACCATAGACATCTCATCTGAGTGTGGGACTCTGAGAGGAAGGGCATTCATGCCCACTGCCTGGCTCTACCATAGAGAGCTCTACCAGGCATCAGGTTCACCAAGTTCTCAATATGTCCATATCCCAATATGTCTTCCCCTAGTCAGGGGAAGACCAGGTGTGTGTCAAGGCAGAGAAGGGCTGAGCCTGACTCTTGGCACAGGGAGCAGTTGATTTATTATGTGCTTTCATGAAGGGAACCAAAGTTCCATGAAGAAGACTGTTGACACACCTCGAGAGCTCAGAATGATGGGGCTGCAGCCACAGCCAGGCATGCATTCTGGCAAATAGACAATACCGAAGACTTTCTCATGAATTCAGGGAGGAACCTAATGTCTCCCTGATGCCTTGAAACCCCACAAGCCCCTGGAAATTGGATAAAATCCGAAGTAAAATGCAAGAGAGGAGAAACTGTGAATTAATTGAGATTGTCCTGAATTGACTGAGAATAAGATTAATTCTTTCGCTTTGGATTTGCACTTCAAATTAAAAGTTTGTGACCTGAAGTATTCATACTCACCATAGATGCATTATCTAGTTTAATCATCACAAGACTCTTAATAAGCAATTCTGTTAGTTTTATAAATGATAGTACTGTCATTCAGATAGAAAGTAATTTACATTTCTCATACTTTTTGCCTTATATACTTTGATGTCATGTTATTCAACTCATTAAGGCTTATAACTGTTATTATACCTTAATAATGGGATGTACCTGACTTAATGTAAAAGGTGTTTTATGTATCATTTAATGATTTTTGTCTTGACTTCTCCTTTGTCTGATTGTAATATTCCTATCCCTCCTTGCTTTTTATTTGTGTGGTATTTACTCCTGATTCTTCTGTAAGCATTTCTTACACACCACTGACTTTTCTACAACTATCCAGCAATACAGGAAGGAAGGGAGGGAGATAAGAAGGGAAAGGAAAGAAGAGAAGGGAACAGAAACCCTATCACAGTGAGAAGTTTTTTGACCTATCAGTATGAATAAGTAGGAAAAAAAGAAAAAGGAAATAAATGGTTTGAATAATACAATTAATATGATTGAATTAATACATACTGCAAATTTTTGTACCCTACAAAGAAAACACCCTCTTATCAATACTTATTCATGGTAAAACTCTTAGTAAACCGGGAAGAAAATGAAACTTCTTTCTCCAAAGAAGTTTATCTATCTAAAATCTATAGCAAATCTCACACTTAATAGTGAAGCATTAGACAGATTCAGATGTGAGACAAGGATGCTCGTTATCATTGTTTCTATTCAACATTGTATTGAAGGTTGTCTCCAGTGCAGCTTAGTAAAGAAGAAAGGAAAGGAAAAAAGAAAATAATAACAAGAATGGAAAGAAAGGGAACATTGTTATTTTTTATTATACTATCTGCATAGAAATCCTGAAATAATCTATAGTACATTGTCAGAATTAATACACAGGGTTATCTGTAGAAATGAATTGCATTTTATACACCAGACAGAGAAAATATAACCTTTAAAAACATTCAATTTACGACAACCAAGATAAAACACATCTAGGAATAAATCTCACTAAAGATACATTTGTCCTTTATGAAGAAAAGTATACAATTTTATTAAAGAAATTAATGAAAACCTACATAAATAGAGAATGTTTATAGATAGAGCAAATATCATAAAAAAAGAGAAGCCTCCTCAAATTTTTGAATTAAATGTAATTCTAACCAACTCCAAGTGTTTATAGAATTTGAAACATAAATCCAAGTATTTATGGAAACAATCTATGAGAGAGAAGGTCTTACAAACTAGGAGGGGAGGGTAATGGGACAATTGGAATTTAAAAAAATTCAGTCCTATCTCACATCATACACAGAAGTTCATTCCAAGTAAAATATAGGCCTAAATTGGAAGAGCGAAACTTAACAAAAATTTAGAAAAATATCTGAGATATATATGTCAGATATATCTGACATATATCTGTCATAAGTTTATGACAATAGGATAAAAAAGAAACTCATAGGGAATATAAAAAGTACAAATCAAAAAGAAAAAGATTGACAAAGTTGGCCATATATAAAACTTTCATTCATTAAAATATAACTTTTTAAAAGTTGAAAAGATAAGTCACTACCTGGAAAAAGATCCTTGTAATATGCATAATTAACAAAGAATTATTAACCAGAATATATAAATACATCAAATCAATAAGAAAAAGATAATAACTCAATTTAAAATTGGGCAAAACACATAAACAGGCAATTCACAGAAGAGAACCATAAGTGGCCAATAAGCTTATTTAAAAGGTTCAACTTTACTTCACAATTGGAGAAATTCAAACTAAAAACCTAACACCACAATGAGATTACATTAACATTTATTGGATTAGCAAACAAAAGACTATTAATGCCACTTGTGGAAAATGTGAAAAAAATGAGCACTCTCTTACGTGTTGTTGAGAGCATATTACAGCAACCATTATAGTAATACCTGATAGTTAAATATTTGTATACTGAAAATGCAGCAATTCCACCCCTACACAAGAATGTTTTTAGCTGCATCCTTTGTAATAACAAACATGTGGAAACAAATTTAGTGTTCACCAACAGAAAAGTGAATAAATTACCATATATTCTTACAGTGTAATATTATACAGCAATGAAAATTATGAAACTACAATAATAAAAACTATGTGGATTACTCTTGCAAACATAATGTTGAGAAAAAAGTTAATTGCTGAATACGTGTAGTGTAACATGAAGTATTGACTCATGGAGAATGACAGTATATATTGTTAGGAATAGACACATATATACCAAAAGTGTAAAAAATTCATGGGAAGGATAAAAAACTAAACTGAGAATAATGGTTATGTCAGGGTGGGAAATCAGGAAAATATAATTAGAAAGGATACAAAATGGGCCTTAAATATATTAGTAATGTTTTGTTTTTTAAAGTGGGTATGTTGTGGGCTTAGAGTTTTATTGTATTATTCTTCTTCACTTGTAAGATGTAAGTCTTGTGCATTTTTAAAAGATCTGCATCTAAAAACTTCATTTTGCTGAGTGAGTATAGTTTAATTTCTGTTTCCAAATGCTCATTGTTAGTATGCAGAAATACAATTGATTTTTTTGTATCGATCTTGATAACTGAGACCTTAATGAACACATTTAGTCATTCTAAGAGTTTTTCTTTTCTAGATTTCTGGGAATTTGCTCTGTAGATCATAATATTATCTGCAGATAAGGATTTCTTTCTTTCTAATGTGTATTCTTTTTATTACATTTTCCTGCTTTATTGCACTGGCTTGAACTTCTGGTCCTATGTTAAATGAGTGATGAAAGTAGTCACCTTTGCCTTGTTATTCTCAGAGAGAAACCATTCGGCCTGTAACCACTAAGTATGATTTTAACTGTAGATATTTTGTAGCTGTTCTTTATCAAGTTGAGGAAGGTCCCCTCTATTCCTAGACTTCTATTGTGAATGGGTGTTGGACTTTGTCAAGTGCTTTTCCTGCATCAATTTGTATATTCTGATTTTTCCTCTTTAGCCTATTATTATGATAGATTTCACTGGTTAGTTTCAACTGTCGCACCAACCTGGCATCTCTGGATTAAATCCCACTTGGTCACAGTGCACACATCTTTTATGTATTGCTGAATTTTATTCGCTCATGAAATATTTACTAGGGTGGAATGTATCCAGAGCCACAGAAGAACTTCAATAAATTTAAAAGAATTGAGGCTGGGCACACCTGTAATCCTAGCACTTTGGGAGGCTGAGGCAGGAGGATCACTTGAGGCCAGGAATTTAAGACCAACCTGGACAACATGGTGAGACCTCATCTCTACAAAAAAAGAAACTTAGCCAGGTGTACTGGCACACACCTGTATTCCCAGCTAGTTGGAAGGCTGAGGCAGGAGGGTTGCTTGAGCTCAGGAGGTCAAGGCTGCAGCAAGCTATGGTGGCACCACTGCACACTAGCCTGGGCAACAAAGAGAGACCCTCTCTCAAAAAAAAAAAAAAAAATTGAAATCATATAGAGTATGTCTCTGACCACAATGAAATCAAACTAGAAATTAACAACAGAAAGGTAACAGGAAAATCTGTAAGTATCTGGAAATGAAACAACACACTTCTAAATAATCCGTTGATCTACAAGGAAGTCTAAAGGGAATTAAAAATTCATTGAACTGAGTAAGAAAGGAATCCCTCCTCCTGATTTTTGGAATAGTTTCAGTAAGATTGGTAGTAGCTCTTTGTACAACTGGTAGAATTTGGCTGTGAATCTGTCTAGTCCTGGGCTTTTTTGGCTAATATTTTGTTAAGAATTTTTGCAGCCGGGCGCGGTGGCTCACACCTGTAATCCCAGCACTTTGGGAGGCCAAGGCGGGCAGATCACGAAGTCAGGAGATGGAGACCATCCTGGCTAACACGGTGAAACCTCGTCTCTACTAAAAATACAAAAAAATTAGCCGGGTGCAGTGGCGGGCGCCTGTAGTCCCAGCTACTCGGGAGGCTGAGGCAGGAGAATGGTGTGAACCTGGGAGGCACAGCTTGCAGTGAGCCGAAATGGAGCCCCTGCACTCCAGCCTGGGAGACAGAGCGAGACTCTGTCTCAAAAAAAAAAAAAAAAAAAAAAAAAAGAATTTTTGCGTATATAAGTGATATTGGTTTGTAGTTTTCTTTTTTTATATTGTCTGTCTGATTTTGGTATCAGGGTAATATTGGCCTCACAAAATGAGCTGGGAAGTTTTCCTTCCTCTTCTGTTTTCTGGAAGAGATTGTATAGAATTGGTGTGAATGCTTCTGTTAGCAATTGGTTCTTCAGTGAAAGCATTTGGGCTTGGAGATTCTTTTTCAAATTCAATTATAAATTCTTTAATTCAACCTAATTCTTTGATTTCCTTAATATATTTATAGGGTTATTTGAATTATCTATGCCATGCAGCGTGAGTTATGGGAATTTGTGTTTTTTAAGAAGTGAGTTTGTTTTATCTAAATTGTCAAATTACATATGTAGAGTTGTTTGTAGTATTTCCTTATTATCTTTTTGATATTCAAAGAGTCTGTAGTTTCATCCCCTATTTCATTTATATTATTGGTAATTTGTATTAAACTATATTATCTTCATCTGTTTTTACTAGATAGATAGTTCTGTTTTATTGATTTTCCTCTACTGTTTTTTCCACTTTCATTAATGTCTGCTTTTTATTCTTTTCTTCTGCTTGATCTGGGTTTATTTTGCTTTTGTTCTGGTTTGTGAGATAGGAGCTTATTGATTTAAGACTTTTCTTGCCAATGTAGGCATTTAGTGGTATAAATTTCCCTTTCCGCACTGTTTTAGATGCATACTACAAATTTTGATATGGTATATTTTCATTTTTATTCAGTTCAACGTATTTTATTTTATTTTTTTTTAATTCTAGATTTTGGGGGTACTTGTGCAGGTTCGTTACATTGGCGTATTGCATGATGCTGAGGTTTGAGCTTCTAGTGAACCCGTCACGCAAATAGTGAACATGGTACCCAATAGGAAGTTTTTCAAACCTTGCCCCCTCTATTAATCCGTTTTCATGCTGCTGATAAAGACACACCAGAGACTGGGTAATCTACAAAGAAAAAGAGGTTTAATGGACTCACAGTTCCACATGGCTGGGGAGGCCTCACAATCACGGCAGAAGGTGAAAGGCATTGTCTTACATGGCAGCAGGCAAGAGAGAATGAGAGCCAAGAAAAAGGTGAAACCCCTTATGAAACCATCAGTTCTCGTGAGAATTATTCATACCCATGGGAACAGTATGGTGGAAAGTGCCCCATGATTCAACTATCTCCCACCAGATCCCTCCCAAAACACGTGGGAATTATGGGAGCTACAATTCAAGGTGAGATTAGAGTGGGGACACAGCCAATCCATATCACTCCCCACCCTTTTGGAGTCCCAGTGTCTATTGTTGCCATCTTTATGTCCATGTGTATCCATTGTTTAGCTCCCACTTGTAAGTGAGAAGATGTGATATTTGATTTTCTGTTTCTGAGTTATTTCACTTAGGATAATGGCCTCTGGCTGCATCCATGTTGCTACAAAGGACAGGTTTTCATTCTTTTTATGGCTGCGTAGTATTCCATATTTTTACTCTTTCCATTTTTCTTTCTTCCTTCACGATCTTTCAGGTTTCCTTCTTTTATCATTTCCATTCTGTTTCAATAATTTCCTTCAACTATTCTTTTAGGATAGGTTTGTTGGCAACAAATTATTTTTGTTTTCTTTCATCTCAGAATGTCTTGATTTCTCCTTCATACCCAAAGAGGATTTACCTGCCTACAATTTCCCTGCCCAACCTGGTCATCTCCTTCATGGTCCTCCGGCTCCACCCTCACCAATCCCAAGAAAAGAACTTTCATCAGCTTCTGTTTGAGAGCAGGACTGGGGGAGGACAGGAGCCAACAGCAAATTGTGTTACAATCAAATTTGTCACAGGGAAGTGGATTATTAAAAGGGGTTTTGATATTTTAAAAAGGAAAGTCATTAGAGGATTATGATACTCAAAATATTTAACAATGAGTATAGTACTATGTGGAGGCTTCTCTTTTCACTAGTCATCATGCACAGAGTACTCAGAGAAGAGACCATTTACCAGTACAAAGGAATGTATCTCAAAGTTTTAACAATCAGGATAGCCTTACTGGCACATACTAGCTGAATACCAGCCTTGTCTGTAACTGCTCAATGGAGGTGTTTCTTTTTAAGACAAGAAGTGAAACCACAAAGATGATGAAAGTTGTCTAAAAGTATATCTAATCACAAGCAGTCCATAATCAGAGTCAAAGAAGGGTGAAATAAAAGAATCAACTGTTACTCTTTATTGTTTCATGTTGCTAAAGCAAGTCAAGAACCCCCCAAAATTACATTAATTCCTTATGAGAGATGCAGTCAATATCATGTTGGTTACAAGTTAAATGGAACTCTGCAGTCCTTTCATAATCAGAACAAAATAAATCAATCCTCTAGAGCATACTGGAATGTTGTAAATGGACATGTTGAAATTTTAAGAGCACAATCCCAGTTGGATATATCAGAAAGCCACTCTGTATATCGCAGTGCAGGGATCTTGGGAGATTTTCCCATCTGATATTTCCAAGCAGGTAGCAGCTGGAAAAAATTTATTTATAGCTATAGAAAAAAAAGAAACGATATTTTTAAAAGCTAAGAATAATTCACATTCTTAAAAAAACTCACATCTTTAAAAATTATTTAAGAAACAATTTTTTTAATTAAAAAATCTAAAGACACCAGCCAAAGAATCACAAAAGAAACTGATTGAGAGAATTAAGGCAGATAGAACGTTCTTCTGTGGGTAATGGGTTGAGAAAAAGCTGGATCCATGGCCAGGTAAGGCAAGGAATTCAACATCAGCAGAGCAAGTTTTCCATGTTAGGATCAGACATCAAGTGCTGGTCTACCTGTGGCCCTGAGGGATTGGAGGGAGGGTGGGTTTGACGTTGGAACCTGGGCGACTGATGACTGGGACCGAGTCTTTTCTGTGTTGGTGAGACTCTTTTTCACGTGAAAATGATTGTATAGGCAGTGCTGTAAAACATTCAGAAAAAATGATAGTTAATCCCTTGGTTTCTTGGTACAAAGAAAGTAAGTGTTGCATGATATAAGCACTAGAACAATTTCTAGAATTCATTCATGACAAACTATAAGAAATAAATGAGGCCAGGTGCAGTGGCTCATACCTGTAATCGCAGTACTTTGGGAGGCCAAGGTGAGTGGATCACTTGAGGCCAAAAAAAAAAGAGAAAGAAATGACATTCAAGGAAGAACAATAGTGGACGAGGTCAGACTATAGCATGTACACGGCTAAACAAGCCTTAGGTTGTATAGACTTGCCCAACGACCGCAGGATACTACAGCGTGCAGTCACTAGCGATTCTTCCACCTGCTCATGCCCTCTGTAACAATGCTCCACTAAGTATTCTTTCATAATCGTACACATGCACGCGCACACACACACACACACACACACAGTGAAGTGAAGTTCTTCCTATAGAAGCTTCATTTAACGCCCTGTAAAGATTGGCCTGCTCACCAAGCAGGAAGACATCTGGATCTCGGTTTCTCCAGGGACTGTGGGAAGCAGGAGGAGTTTAGAAGATAGAGAAGAAAGGTAGAGGCATGGTGGCCATAGCAGAATGCTCACTGGTAAGAAAGCAGAGTAGCAGGGATTGAGAAAGTAAAGCAGAGGATTCTATAGAGAGTGAGAGAAACGGAAATGACAGATAAGATTGTGAAGACTGGATCTATTGGCCATAGGGAATGAAAAGTCAAAGGGAACATTGACCTTTTTAGGATATAGTCAAAGAAAAAATAAGACATTGTTTGAGAGGATATTGTTATCAGCAAAAGAAAAGAAAAAAACTCCTCCTTTTTTTAAATTTTTTTATTTTTTTGAGACCAGGTCTCACTCTGTCACCTAGGCTGGAGTGCAGTGGTGCAATCTCAGCTCACTGCAACCTCCATCTCCCAGGTTCAAATGATTCTCATGCCTCAGCCTCCTGAGTGGCTGGGATTACAGGCATGTGCCACCACCACGCCTGGTTAATTTTTGTATTTTTGGTAGAGATGGGGTTTCACCATGTTGGCTAGGCTAGTCTTGAACTCTTGACCTCAGGTGATCCTCCCGCCCTCAGGTGATCCTCCTGCCTTGGCCTCCCAAAGTGCTGGGATTACAGGCGTGAGCCACTGTGTCCAGCCCTTCCCTGTTTGCTGGTTTTTGTTTTTATCCATGGGGATATTTTTTAAACAGGAAAGAGCAAAGCAAACATGTTGAGAAGAAAGCAGACAGTAGAGGAGTAGGCCTCCTTTTTCAATCCGTTCAAGTCCTACAACCAGCTAAATTGTATCTCGGGGTGCTGGAATTGCTTATGCAAGCAGTTTTAGAGTATCCAGGCTTAGATGATTCATCCACAGTGAGAACAGTGTTGGAGACAAAAAATATTGCCATTTTAAAAAATAGGAATAAAGGTTTACAAACCAGTACATTTGAATTTTTATTTATTTTTGAGACAGTCTCAGTTTGGCACCCAGCCTGGAGTGCAGTGGCACAATCTTGGCTCACTGCAACCACCACCTACCAGGTTCAAGTGATTCTCCTGCCTCAGCCTCCTGAGTAGCTGGAATTACAGGTGCGCACCACCACACTCAGCTACTTTTTGTATTTTTAGTAGAGACAGGTTTTCACCGTGTTGTCCAGGCTGGTCTCGAATGCCTGACCTCAAGTGATCTGCCCACCTCAGCCTCCCAAAGTGCTGGGATTACAGACATGAGCCACTGCACCCAACCACATTTGACTTTAAATCTTAGCAAATTTCAGTTTATTAAAGAAATTGTTGTGCATTTATAAAATACTGTCGTGAATGATGACTGTTGACGGGGTCTGCAAATAAAATTTACTTGAAAGTAACTTCACTTCCCTTTTATTTAGGCAGGGGTCCATAAACTATGGCCACACTTTTCTGTTTCTTTGTATGCCTTTGCTCTTTTGTTGAAAATTGGGCATTTGAGAAAACAGCTACCTCACCAAGGCTAATGTTAGAGAGCTCTCCCCGTTCACTTCCTTCCTCTATCGGCTACTCACAGAGCCCCACCTTTGCTATTGACACCCAGATCATTCTCTCCCATTCCCATTTTCACCTCCTGTTCAAGGTCTTTACTCAGTGTTATTTGTGAACGCTGCCACTGAGCCCAGAGAGAAAAATACAATGTCCCTTCTGCCTCTGTCTGGACATGCACGTTCACATGTGTGTTTGGATCTAGGAGAAAAAGGAGGTGAAGGGGGGCTGGGCCAGATCCTTCGACCCTAAAGTCATCAGCATTCTGCCAAACTGCCACAGTGAAGACTGGACTGCAACGCAAAGCCTCCAAGCTTTCCTCCCCTTCACTGAATGGAGTCTAACTCACCAAAACCTCTTCCAAAGAGCGTGTGGTCCTGGCCCCAGACCCGCGCAGATAATGTGGCCAGGTGGACAGTGCAGCAGCTTCTACTCAAAGTAGCTAAGTGACCGTGGGTGGATCCCCCACCTTTCTCAACAGTGGGCAACAAGATAACACTCTACCTTACAGGGAGATTCTGACTCAATACTCTCATTCAACTTTCAAAAATCGGGATCAATAAAAAGACAGTGGGAAACATATATAAATATAATATGGACTTATATTTATAATACCATATGTGAAACAACTCATATATTTTTTCCCCCTTTTGGTTTTGTTTTTTTTTTTTTTTTTTTGTAGACAGAGTTTTGCTCTTGTTGCCCAGGAGTGCAGTAGTGTGATCTCAGCTCACTGCAACCTCCGCCTCCACCTCCTGGGTTCAAGCAATTCACTTGCCTCAGCCTCCCGAGTAGCTGGGATTACAGGTACCCATCACCACGCCTGGCTATTTTTTGTACTTTTAGTAGGGACGGGGTTTCACCATTTTGGCCAGGCTGGTCTCAAACTCCTGATGTCAGGAGATCCACCCACCTTGGCCTCCCAAAGTGCTGGGATTACACGTGTGAGTCACGATGCCTGGCCTAACTCATACCTTTCAGGGTCTCTTCGGTCTCACTGTCACTGGTTCCTGATCCTAGGTGTGAAGAAATGCTCCCCTCTGGAGGCTGGAAAGGCAATTCTTTTGACCATGGACAGATCCGAAGCAATGAACATTTTGTGGAAACCAAGGTATCCTTCCCACTGAAATAATGAAAAATCAAAGATCTTTTTGAGATGCAAACTATGCAATACTAATGGCCACACGATCTATGCCTATGACTTCACTGGGTTACCTTGTGTTGAGCCAGTTTTCAACAGTGTCTATAGCAGGTGCTACCTAGCAGCTGACATATCTTAAAGTATATTAGGTACTGTACACATTAGCATAAATGTCTCATCCATTATACAAGACATGGCTGAGTATCTACTAAGGGCAAGACATCATGATAGGTGCTGGAGTATAAAACAAGATGAGTAAGGCACAGATCCTCATCTCCAGGATTTTAGAATCAGTGCTATATCAAGGATAGAGAAACAAAACCATGTTAGGTGGCCTCACATTGGGTATAGGTTTTGGGGACTGTGATTTCCTCTCCTTTTTTTTTTTTTTTTTTTTTTTTTTTTTTTTGGAGAGAGTCTTACTCTGTCACCCAGACTGGAGGGCAGTGGCACGATCTGGGCTGACTGCAACGTCCACCTCCTGGGCTCAAGTGATTCTCCTGCCTCGGCCTCCCGAGTAGCTGGGACCACAGGCTGCACCATTACCTGGCTAATTCTTGTATTTTTAGTAGAGACGGGGTTTCGCCATGTTGGCCAGGCTGGTCTCGAACTTCTGACCTCAGGTGATCCGCCAGCCTTGGCCTCCCAAAGTACTGGGATTACAAGTGTGAGCCACTATGCCCCACACTCGTTTCCACTTTTAGGATAATATTCAGATATGATTGGGTGCCTGAAATCCCTGCTTCTGAGCCAAAACACTTCCTACTGCCAGGTTCCTCTCCTTTGGGATTCACCTGTTTCTTCTCTCCCTGCCAGGGAGGCAGCTCTACCAGGGGAGCTCATCCTGCAAAGCCCTGGCAAGCAGCTGAACCTTGTTTACAGGCACTATGCACTGTGCCTCATCCCCGCCATATTTGCTCTCATTGGAGAATCTGAAATTGATCACAGAAAATGGTTGATATTTAAGCCATTATGTTTTGGATAAATCCTGCCTTTTAACAAGGGCCAAAGTCTTAAAAGAATGCAGCTCTCATGGCAGATTTCAGGCCTAAGCAAGAAGGCAGGAGAAATTTGCTGAGTGAAATTTCCTCACTGAACATTGAAGTCATGCCATTAGTAGTCCCTGACTCAGCAAGGGGGATAGCTTTGATTCCATCTGACAGAAAGATGGACACGATCCTCTCCCCTCTCCCTGACCAGTGCAGTCCCCGTCTCCCACCTTGGGACCCCAAAGATTGTTTACACTCTTAACCCTTTTCTGTCACTCATTTATCAAGTCTCATTCACAATTCTAACACTGAGGAGGTTCAGGGGATATAGCAGTGAACATGAGATCTGGACCTGCCCTGTCCAGCTTACAGACTGGGGGGTGTATCTAATCACACACATGCTTTACAAAAACTGAGATATGAAGGAAAACGCAGATGCTGTAAGATGATATATTAGGCATTCCAGGACAGCTTTCCTTGAGGAAGTGCCATTTTAGTTAAGACATGTGGGATCAATTAGCTAGAAAAGGGGGAAGGTGGGGTGGAGGTTGAAACTGGAGGGGAGGAAGGAGAATGCACTCAGCAGAGGGACCATTGTGACATCTGAAGGGCCTCACTGGGAGACTTCTCTTCTCCAACTTAATGGTTCCAGAATGCTTCAGTCAAAGTAAACTTCAGGAATGATAGAAAGATGCTGGCTTGGAAAACTAATTGGAAAAAGGTAAGGAGTAGACTTTTTTTTTTTTGGAGACAGAGTTTTGCTCTTGTTGCCCAGGCTGGAGTGCAATGGTGCACCTCAGTTCACTGCAACCTCCGCCTCCCTGTTTCAAGTGATTCTCCTGCCTCAGCCTCCCAAGTAGCTGGGATTACAGGCATGCACCACCACGCCTGGCTAATTTTGTATTTTTAATAGAGATGGGGTTTCTCCATGTTGGTCAGGCTGCTCTCGAACTCCGGACCTCAGGTGATCCACCTGCCTCAGCCTCCCAAAGTGCTGGAATTACAGGCATGGACCACCGCTCCCGGCCAGAAGTAGACTTTTTAAAGAGAAGGTTCGGGGATGGGAATAGGATAATCAACTACTGAAAAGGCAGGAGCGGGAAAGCATGAGGCCTGGAGTTTTATACCACTAGGGCTTGGGAAGAGGGCGCCATAACCCAAGTGACATGTGTCTCTTCTGACACAGGCCACAGGGGGCTTGTTCCCGTCCATGTTTCTGGATCTCACCAGCCAATGACTCCAGGACCAAATGGTGGCTGACTGAAGTATTTATAGACTGTGCTCTTGACCTCCCCAGCTGTCTCATCACTGGGCGCCCTCAGCCATTGGTAGGACCTTGGCAAGGAATCATGCTGAGACCAGATAAAAAGATCCCCTCATCCCCCATGCACACACAGAAAGATTTCTAGTTAACAGGAAATGTAAAAAAAAAAAAAAAAAAGAAAAGAAAAAAAAAACAGGTAAAAATGTAGGCGAACCCCTCAGACATAGAGTTGAAATGCAAATGTGGGGCCCTCCCATTTTTAAAAGTTTAATAATTTTTCTTTAGAAAGCCACAGAGAATGTGAATTCTCTGTCGGAGATGCTGGCATATCTTGGGGGTCTTTAGCAAATAAGAGGTAGTTTGGGGAGAGAAAAGAAACCTCTGGTAGAAAATAATGAAGGACAAAAAAGATGTCTGAACTAATTGTCTTTCATTCATCACAGACATGCCTGTGTCATTGGTGTTTCTCTATACATGTCTTCTTCCTCCAGTTAAGTTCTAAGCCTTGTAAACAGTGTAGCCAAGTGGCTTAGCACAAAGATTCGAGCCTTTTGGCTTTGGTTCAGACCTCAGCTCTGAGACTTGATAGCTTCAAGTCCTTTTACCGACTAATTAACTTGCCTCAGTTGTCACATTTTTAAAATGAGGAAAAAGACAGCATTTTTTTCTCGCCGTGTAGTAGTTATAAATTAGTGTGTGTGTGTGTATGTGTGTATGTGTGTGTTGAGATAACATATGTCACATTCCCAGAACAGAAACTGGCATGTGGTTGAGTGTTACACAAGATCCACTAGCTTTGTAACTCTGCTTCTCATATCCCATATACATTCATACTTCAGTTCAGTTGTTTTAGATTGACTTATCTTTATCTACTGTATTAATTTTCTAAAAACAAAGTTCACTAATTGCTTCTCATTATAAAACTAAATCATATGCATTATAGACAATTTAGAAAATACAAAAAACTAGAAGGAAAAAGGAAAATCAGACATAGAAAGCCACTCTTACAGTTTGGCTCTTTTTGTTTTATGTAATTGTGCACATTTTCAATGAATTTCAGTGAATTTTAAGTTATCAACAGTTTTCTGAACCCTGATCTTTAACTGCTGCATAACAGCCCATCAAGTATATGCTTCATGCTTTATTTGATCATTCTGTTATTTTTGGACATTCAGGTTCTTTCTAATTTTTTTCTGTCATAATGAATATCTTTGTATATGATGATTTTCCACATGTTAATTTAATAGTATCTGCTAGGGTCTGAATGTTTGCATCCCCACAAATTCCTATGTTGAAATTCTCGTCCCCAAAGTGATGCTATTAGGAGGCAGGGCCTTCAGGAGGTGCTTAGGTCATGAGGGTGGGGTCCTCATGGTGGGATTAGTGCCCTTATTTAAAACTCCAGAGAGCTCCCTCACCCCTTCCATTGTGTAGAGGACACATCTACACAATGCCACAAGATGGCATCTGGAAACCAGAAAGTGGGCCCTGACCAGACACTGAATCCGCCAGCACCTTGATCTTAAACTTCCAGCTTCCAGAACTGGGAGAAATAAATGTCTGTTGTCTATCAGCTACTCAGTCTATGGTATTTTATTAGAGCAGCCTGAATGGTCTAAGACAGCATCAATTCCCAGAAGCAGGATAAATAGGTCAATAGTAAATATATTATTTAGGATTTTGCTATAAACTTCCTAATTGCTCCCCAAAAGACTGTGAAATTTTATCTCCCAACGAAATCTGGGCTCTCCAGCAGTATCTTTCTCTTTGCACCATTTAAAAAATAATTTTAAAAAAATCAGTTATGCTAATTAAACAAGCAAAAAGTGGCATATTATTTAAAATTGCTTTCTAATCACAAGCAAGATTAAACATTATTTTTTATATTTATTCATTAGCTCCTCCCCATACTCCTTTTGTGACCTATGTATGTCTTTTGCTCATTTATCTGTTGAGGACCATACTGTTTTTCTTACCAATTTGTCTGAACTTTTTACATATTGAATATTAACCCATTTGTTGTATTGTATAAAGCTTGCTGTTTTTCTTTTAAATTTGATTTGGACCTAGACAAATTTTTTCTCATATCTCCAAAAACTTCTCATTAACATTTTAATAAACCTGCTCTCTATATATAGTTAAAATTAAGTAAAATTATACAGAGAGGCTCTGTCTGTCACCCAGGCTGGAGTGCAGTGGCGCCATCCTGGCTCACTGCAACCTCTGCCTCCTGGGTTTCATTGATTCTCCTGCCTCAGCCCCCTCAGTAACTGGGGCTACAGGTGCGCACCACCACATCTGGCTAATTTTTATATTTTTAGTAGAGATGGGTTTTTGCCATGTTGTCCAGGCTGGTCTTGAATTCCTGACCTCAAGTGATTTGCCTACCTTGGCCTCCCAAAATGCTGGGATTACAGGCGTGAGCCATACCACCCAACCCTGACATCAATTTTAAATATATCTTTTAATAGATACGATTTCTGCTATGATACAGAAGAACTTAACTCACTTTATAACACTCCCCCTACATAGTTCTATCACTATTCTCAGTTCTTCCATCTGTCAGATCTGCATCTTCGTGTATCATATTTTAAAACTCCATTTCTTCTTTCATTAACAACAGATAATAAAATTGACCCTCCACCTCTACCTCCTAAACTTTGTCATTACAGGTCTGCTTTTCACTGTCAATGTTGATTATGTTAAGCTTTGTATTCATAATTCTGTCTTTTCATGATTTGGCCAAAGGTTGATTAAAATGTTGAAAATTAATAGGTAATTTTTCGCTGCAGAACCTAGCAGGTGGCTGTGATTATACTTTCTTTTCTGTAGTTCCAATATTATGATCCCTATCCCAGCAAAGAAGTACATTTCCAGGATCAAGTTCAAGTTGACCTCCACTTGTTCACACTCCACATTTAACTTAGATTCATACCTGGCAACAGGAAAGGCTGATGCAATTGGGTCTATACAAGGTAAAGCCTGCCATTTAAATGAAGGCATCTACATTTACTAGAATGATATTATGACTGTGGCAGAGATGAAAAGGGTAGAAGCCAGTCTTAATGAAATGCCCCCAGGAGTTCAGGGCTCTAGTATTGAAAGACATAGTGCAATTAGCCATCATCTGGGCCTGTCCTTGAGCCAGGAGATAAGGGAGTGGGGTGGTATAGGCATACTGAGGGTGACACAGCTAATGCGCGCCACTCACTTTGTCTGTATCATGTTTGAATGGCAAGCAGAGGCCACAGCACTGGTGCACTTGGGAATCCAAACCCAGCTCTCCTGGAAAGCCCACATGCTGCTGGGCATAGACACCTGCCTACTACTCGGACCTCAGATGTCTGTCAACTACAGCTAGGGCTACATGGCACCAACGTTCCCAGACAGAGATGTTCTGTGATGGGCATTCTCTCTGCACCCTAAGGGTTCTGCTTAGAAGTGTCGGTTACTTGTTATCAAGTGGCAGAGAAGTCTAATTGCTTGCTCAAAGGAGGAGGTCCGTCTTACCATCTTGGGCTGAGTTCTTGGGACTGTCTTCTCTTTGTTGGACAATAGCTTTTGGAATTCTACACCAGAATGTTAGGTCCCTTTAATTTAATTTAATTTAATTTAATTATCTATTTGAGACTGGGTCTGTCACCCAGGCTGGAATGCAATGGTGCAATCATGGCTCACTGCAGCTTTGACCTCTTGTGCTCAAGCCATCCTCCCACCTCAGCCTCCTGAGTAGCTGAGACTACAGGCACACACCACCATGCCCAGCTAATTTTTTTTTTTTTTTTTTTTGTAGAAACAGGGTCTCACTATGTTGCTAGGCTGGTCTTGAACTCCTGGGCTCAAATGATCCAATCCTTCCACCTTGGCTTCTCAAAGTACTGGGATTAGAGGTGTGAGCCACCACACCAGGCCTAGGCCCCCTTTAGATAGAGCAAAGTCTCCTAGGAGACCTTGCTTCCCAATCTCTTGCTCCCACCTAGGGTAATTGAACTTGCCCAAGAAGCACTTTCTAGAGAAGAGTAAACTGAGACCAATATTGCCAACGTCTGGCTCTTCCAGTCAGCGGACAAATCTCTCCCCTATTTCCTGCATTGGGAAAGTGTCATTATTAACCTATGCATGGGATCTTCTCTTTAGATTTATTCCTAGACTGAGTCTTTTCCCCTAAATACAGCAGTAGATGCATTTATGTTTTATGGGATAGAGCTTTTTATCAAATGATAGATGCATAAAGATGTTCTTCCACCTTTTAGTGAAAAATGCAGTAACCCAAAGTGATATATAGTGCATACAATAGTAGGTTATATTTATAACATATAAATTAAATACATACATAGCATATAACCATGTAGCATGTTAAAGGAAACACAGAAAGAATTGACAAGAAAAATTTCACTGGATTTTTAATACAGGTTGTATTAGTTTGCTCCGGCTGCCATAACAAGGTACCATGAACTGAGTGGCTTAAACAATGGAAATTGATTGTCTCACAGTTATGGAGGCCTAAAGTCCAAAATCAAGGTGTCAGCAGGGTGGATTCCTTCCAGGGTCTGTGAGGGAGAATTGTTCCGGGCCTCTCTCATCACTTCTGGTGGTTTGCTGGCAAGCTTTGGTGCTCCTTGGCTTCTGCCCATCACCCCAATCTGAGTCTTCATCACAAGGTATTCTCCCTATGCATGTGCCTGTGTCCAAATTTCTCCTTTTCACAAGGACAGCCTTATTGGCTTAAGAGCCCACCCTACTCCAATATGACCTCATCTTAACAAATTACATCTGCAGTGACCCTATTTCCAAATAAGGTCACATTCTGAGATCCTGGGGGTCAGGACTCCAACATATAAAATTGGGAGTATGGGGGACAGCTCAAACCATAACACATATGTTTTGGGAAAGAATATGTCTGCATTTAAGACACACACCAAAAAAAGTCATCACAGAGCAAGTTCTGTCTTTCAACAATTGTTTTTCCTTTGCATCAAAGTATTAAATGAATACTCATTGAAAGTCAGAAGAAAGAAAATGGTGGAGTTAAAAGACATATGCATGACCACAGGTGAAGTGTCCGACTTGAGCCACAGGCCTGACCCCTTTTACCACAGGAAGAGAGGATGTGTAAACCTACTGCAGCTCATTAGGCCACTTTGTTTTCTCTTTTTTGCTGTATTCCCATCTGCCTACCTCACCGGACTAACAATTCAGAGCTCAAACAAATCCTCAGAGATCACAGTTTCAACATGGTTACAGAAAGCTAATTAACTAATGATAATGCTAGGGTCTCTCATCTCTAGAGAAATGTGCAGACTGAGAGGGGACCACTGAGAGGGGACAGCTATTTTTCATCATCAAATGTATGAAAGGAAACCCCAAGTGTCAGAAGAATAAAACTCAGAAATAAAGGAAAGCATTGCTCATTTAAAAAGTTTTCATTCTCATTATGATATATCACCCTCATAAAATATCCCTTTGCTGTGACAGACTTCTAAAATAACTTTGTAAAGAAATACTAATGCTTCAAAAATTATAAAAATGTTCATTGTTGAAAATATGGGGTGGGGGGGTGAACAAAAGAACAAAAACTGGCCATAATCTATTCACTAGAAGATAATAACATAATATTTTGGTGTAAATATTTTTACTTTCTCATTTATTGAATATTGCATTAAATTCTTAGGGATTTTAAATAGTTTTTTAGGATACAGAAATAAAATGTATATCCCTGTGCAAATAATTTAGGCATTATAGGAAAAAAAGGATAAAGAAGAAAAATAAAATAACTGGTAATTCTAGAGAAATAGCCAGTGTTAACATTTTGGTGAGCTTTCTTCCAGTCACATTGTATGTCCATTACATTGCCATGTGTTTGGACGCTCCAGAGAGACTGCTGCTGAAGAGTTTTCCACTTGGTTTGCTGTCACTGGTCTGACCACAGAATACTGGCTAAAAGATAGGTGCCTGGCATAGGGACAGTCAATCTATAGACCAGCCAGCAACCTATGAGGGCCCTGGCTAGAGATCGCTACCCAAGAGAGGCACCCTGTAGTAGACGGCGATTGACCCAACCAGCTAGATCTTTGTGTAAATTTGTTTTCAAGACCTACAGCGAGATGGTCAGTTGCAGTGGCAGGAGCAACTGAAGGAGAAACAAAATGTAGTAGAACGTTCGCAAAAGCACAGCACTACACTCAGCGATGGAGGCTCTGTTGTGGTCTGTATGGGGCCCTCAGCCTAAACATGTTCAGCTTTTGAGCCACACTGTGACATATTGAACACTGAGACCCTGAAATGGCCTTTTATAGATTGGACTTCCATTGGTAAACATTTTGAAATACAGCGTCATACTAATCAAAATAGTTGGTTGCAAATACAGACACTCTTTGGCCAAGACGAATATTAAAAAGGGAATTATTGGAAGGCTATGGGGTACTTTATGAAATTAATGGAAACTAGAGAACCAGGCTTTAAAATGAGGCAGGAACAAAGGTAAGCTTGGAGCCAAGAACACAGCTGAATCACAGTACAGGAAGAGATTAGCAGAACATCATTGCCTGCCTTACCACAATGGATGTCTGTGCTCTTCCTCTGAAATCTCGGTTCTTCTGCTACTGGTGACTTGAATAATCTCTAACTGCCCCTCTGTCTTTGTATCACTCCCTCAAGATTCAAAGTCCCAGATAAAAGCTTCCAATGGTATGAACCTAGGTTATATGTCTGGGCCCTCCATAGAGGGGCAGGGTCTACTCCCTTCAAATTCTACAGCGGGAGTTAGGACCCTGCTTCCCAGTTTTAGGATTTCTCTGAAGCCTAGAGATGAGTACCATGATTTTAACTAACCAGCAGAAAATAGCCAATTCCATCCAATGAAACACCTCAACTCACCTCTTTTCAGGATATGGTCCAAATGGAGGTTTAAAATAGTCTTCACAAAGATCAAAACTTTTCCGTAGTTCTTCTAAATTTATATAATAGTGTAGACCACTGGTGAGAGGTACTGGTACTGGACCCCTGGAATCGGAAATTAAAAAAAAAAAAAAAACCCAAAGGATTTTGTTATGATTACAAGTGTATACACATGTATACGTAAATATCCCAGATAAATGCAAATGCCAATGAGATCTATGTGGAATAATGTAATGTATTCACTCAGAAACATTCACATCAGAGCTTGTCTAAGTCATTGGCATCATTACATTCTAATTTGAAGGTTAAGTAAATATTCATTGCTGTGAATATTCCATAGCCATTAAAGTACTAATATAGGCCAATTATCTTCCTGGAGATTCATATGTACTCTATTATAAATCCTAGTCCATTTGTTATGCAAGGGTTGGCAATATATCAACTGCTACAAAAGTTAAAAATAGGTGTTTTCCAACTTTATTTATAATCGAATGCTTTGAAATGGTATCCAAGTAAAATATTTCTAAAAATTCTATCATTATACGTTCAACTACACTCTAGTATAAAATATCCTTTTTCATCTACTCATATGTGCTGTATGCAAGTCTGTTCCCTCGGACTGACTTGAAAGAAAAAGAATCATTAGTCATTTTTCGTGAATAAACCCTGCTGTTCTTCAGACTTGCTGGAGTTGCTATGTGCAAAGCAGCCCAGTTGCATATAAATGCAGGCAAATTCAAAGTATCTATCTGCCTTTGTGACGACCCATTTGGAACTCATATTTAAAATTGCATAGTTTCTCTGTCCAGGCTGTTTGAACAAGCCTGGCATTCCGCTGGGCAGTGGTCACCTAGGCCCAGCTTCAGCTGCTCTGGGAGACAGTGTCTCATTCCTGGCCACCACTCTCGCAAACCCCCCATACAAATTTGCATATATCACACAGCCTGTGTTTTGTATCTGACTATCCAAAGACAGCCTACCAACATCAAGAAAATTAATCACTCTGTTTTGACATGGCAGCAAACAAGTGAACAAAAATGTATTTATATTGATTAAAGATTCTCAATAGATAACTTAAAATTACAAACAATAAAAAGAACCGAAACAAGCACACAAGGGAAAGCATAGATGGTAGTTAAAGGTGGTGAAGCCACAACTCCAGATTAATCACCCGTCTTCTTCTTGCAAAGAAATATTATTAGCAATCTTCAAAAAATCATCAGTTTCTAGTAGCTATGAGCATATTGTGCCTTTTAATAATGTATACAAATGAAAAGGAAATACAACTTCTAGAACTGGGTGTACTGCTGAATCACTGGGTCCATTTTAGGACAGAGGTTTCTGTTTATGTTCATGATTTAGGATTCATTTGATATATTTGAACACTAGGAAATCAATCTGAAGTTGCTCATGTGATAAATTGCTACCTTTGAAATAGGAGTGTGTGATCAGGGCGTATCCTTCCCATTAGAGCTTGCCGGGCTGCCTCATGCTGTCTGTGTATAGAATCTCTTTCCTAGGTAAGAAATATCATTAGAGAATTATATTGATATTAAGAATGTTAGACGATTAAAACATCTATAATAATTCTCTTTTGTACTAGAGATTGACCAATATGTGGAAAGAAAAAGGGGGGAAAAGACAGGCATAAAAAACAATTGATATTCGCTCAGGAAAAAGAAAAGAACAAATTTTATAAATAAAACTAAAATCTTTTTATAAAGACTGTAATATTATAAACTCTATTTGACATCTACATAATAATATGGCAATTTTAATTCACATTTTATGTGTGCATTTTTATCTTTCTAATGAGATTATAAACTTCTCAAAGGCACAGACTATTATGGTCTTTTTAGTCTTCTCAGATCTCAGCACATACAATAGCTAACTGATTGAATGAACATAGCCACCAAAGTTTAATTATGATCCTGAAATAGGAAAAATTGATGGGGGCGGGGGGATCTTTCTGTCATTATTTCACAAATATCACTATCACTGTTTAGTAAGCATTTAATGGAGATACAGATACATAAAAGATAGTCTCTATATTCAAAAGGTTTATGGTCTGATGGCAAAAGGCAACAAAAAAGGAGGAAATAAAACCCAGATAGCGCATGTTGTTTTATAAATAACAGAGGATGTATTGATACAAAGATCGCCTGATGGAGTATGACCTATTTCGCAACTATTCAGGTACTGGATTTCCTCCCTTAAAGCAAACCTAATACATAAAGTTCTTAACTTACAGAAAAGATAAATTAGCAAGTGATTATTTGTTTTACATAAAAGACTTACAAGAGGATTTATAATGGTATTTATTTAAACAGCAAGTACACTTAAAATACATTAATCTTGGCTTCCAGTAACTTCATCTGAAATAAGCCTTGCTATTTTGAGTTTTATGTCATTACCAGGCTCCACTATAAATTGGCATTCACTTAAAATTTCACAGGAAATAACAGCAAACAAGCATGCAAGGGAAGGATAGCCAATAGTTAAAGGTGGTGAAACCACAACTCCAGGTTAATCGCCTGTCTTAGCCTTGGGGGCTAGCATAGTTTCAATTGTTTGTTTGCATGTCTTTAGGGGAAGTTTTTTAAAATCAATTTTTAAGAATTAAGTTGATGTGATTGTAAAAACATTTTTGCATCACAATAACTTATCTGTAGTGATGCCAAGACTGACACACCTAACATCTCTGGAAATAAGTCACATCCCAGAGAGATCAGCATCCCTTTTGTCACTGCTGTATCCCTGCACACATCACACACACTTTAGCACAAAGCAGGACCTCAATAAACCACTTTAATGTACAACAGTATACATTTGGGAGGGATAATGTAAAGAGTGAATAATGTTTACCATTTTTTTATAACCTAGATTAGAATTTGCCGTCCACTGTTCCTAGCTTGAAAAAGTCTAGGTCAAGCTTTGAAATTGTTCCTTAGAGACTAAGACACATGAGCGCTAACATGGGCTCATTGAACACACTCCCAGGTGCATATTTCATTACCAAAATCATTTTACTCTTTCCCTGAGCTCTGTGTTTCTATGTAAACAAGATGAAGAGAAAATTGTGTTGGGAAAGTCGGGGGAGGATGTAATGAGAGAAGAAAGGAACAGGCCTGATTTACATTTCACCATTTAAAAACTACAGGTTTAAATAATTCCATGAATACATCTAAAAAACTTGACATTACTATAAAAATAACTATACATTAACCAAGTCTGCTGTGAATTTACTTTATTTTTTGTGTTTGTTGTTATTCACTCTCCCGTGAATTTGTCATTATTTTGCTGGGAATCACTTTATAGTAGTACACTATTTACTACTGTGATTTCATTTTATACCACCCTTATTTTTTCCCTTATTGTAATACATTTTATTATAACTGAGAAGATGACAGTGGTACTGGCAGCATACTTTTTGGATCTTCTAGAATTCCACATAAAAATAAACATAGCAACTAAATAGCAAAATCAAAAACATGTCAAAAAATATACAACAAAACCAGATGACAGAGTATCTCCTCAAACCCCAAAATGCAGGTGGGGCTTTCATAACCACAACACCTGCATGGTATCAGTATCTATGCAGGAGAAAGTCAGAGGATAGCCACAACACCTGCATGGCGTGTCTATGCAGGAGGAAACTGAAGGAAGCAGCATCATGACTGAAAGACCTGGAAACAGGGGAACGCCAAGACAGCTGAAAAATATTCACTGAAAAGCAAAGCAGGACAATCTGGGAACCACAGCTGAAACACAAAAGGGGTTGTTCCCACTCCAGTAGTGTTTGAGTGTAAGAAGTCATAGGAACTTCTAAAGGAGCTGGGCCAACTGTGAATTCTTGAAACTGACCACCTGGGGCTCCCTGCTAAGACAGGCTCCGCACTCAGAGAAGGTGATGGGAGTGGAATAAAAATGTATTAGAACGCAGTCAACAGAAACAAAAGAAGGAGAAGGTCTAGACCAAAGGGGTGGGGACAGAGAACAGAGCCAGGAAATCCCAGGAAGAAAGCTGCCATGCATTTTGATGCTATTTGAAGGAATTGTGCTCCCTTCCAAAAGTCTGAGAAAACTAATTTCACATAAAAATGAGCAAAAAAAACAGTATCAAGTGGAATCCCACACAAAGTTACTGTGAGAGAAAAAGGAGGAGAGTAACACTCTGACAATGAAAGCTTTCATGTAAAACCAGAAAAAAAAAAATCTGCAATCTACTACTTCAGAATAAACTTAAAAACATTAAGAAAATGACACAAAACATCAGGAACAGATAAAATACAATTTTTAAAACTCATGAACTAGGTGGCAGAACTCAGGAAAGAATTAGAAATAGAGAAAAAACCACCCTAGAAACGAAAACTAAACTAGAAGAAATAGAAGAGTGAATAAACACAACAAACAATGGTTAAAAAAATAGAATGTGAGCAGAGTAAAAAATTTTAAATAAAAAAGAAATGAATAGAGGTAAAAAAGGACTCAAGAGAAAATGATGAATATTTAAGATAAAGAAGACTCAACACACAAACAACAGTCTTCCTTGACAAAATAAACAGAATAAGGAAACAGGGTAATGATAAAAACTACAATTACAGTGTAAAGTATAAGTGTATCACACACTGTTATCCATATACAAGAGCTCAGGAAATATTGTTTCCATAATCCTTTTTGTAGCTAGTGAAGAATAAGCTTAGATAACAAAAAACTAGAGCAGTGTTGACCTATGGTTTAATGATGAGTATTAAGCATGTACATACTTGAGAACTAAGGTAAAATAATTTGAAGGTAAAATGAGAGTTAAAAAGGAGAGTATTCAATGACTATGCTTTGATAGTGTAGCTATGAATCCATAAATAATGGGGGGAGAACATCTGTAAAAAACGTTCTTAACTATTTTTTGGTTTTCATAATGGGTGCTGGCGGTATTAGTATTGTTATTCTGAGACTGTTCTGTGTGTAAGGTGGGATAAATCAAAGGAGTAATTTAATGGGAGATTGTATCATCTCCTGTGTCTTTCAGAATCAGGGTTCTCAGTGTAGAAGAAAGAGAAATACATAATAGAAAAAAAACTTAAGTAAAAATCTTGAAAGTCCTGAATTTTAATTGGAAATATTAACTGAATTCATGAAATATTTTATCTCTCCACCTAAAAGACCTAGAAACGACAACCACCTCAATAGTAATGAACATCCCTGGTAATAGCAATGTGTTCTTGCACTACCATTTCTCACTTAAAGAAACCAAGATTTCTCGAAGAAAAGACCGATTCCAGGTCTGGGATAGGGAAAGTACAAGAAAGCATGGATTATCTTGTCATAACAGACAGTAAGACAGCTATGAAAGACTCCACAGGGCATGTTAAAGGACACAGATGTTAACTTGAACAGGCTTCCATTAGCCAAAGGTAAGATAATATGAATTTCAATAAGGATAAAAAATGTGGTGGGTGGTATCCTTCAAATATGCTTAAATGAAGATCATAATGACCATAAATGATAATTTAAAATTAATTGGTCACCTTCAGAGAATAAATGGGAGCCAATTCATTATCTTGAAAAAAGCATTAGCTGGGCATAGTGGCTCACACCTGTAATCCCAGCACTTTGGGAGGCCAAGGTGGGCACATCACAAGGTCAGGAGTTCGAGACCAGCCTGGCCAATATGGTGAAACCCCATCTTTACTAAAAATACAAAAATTAGCTGGGCATGGTGGCAGGCACCTGTAGTCCCAGCTACTCAGGAGGCTGAGGCAGGAAAATCACTTGAAGCTGGGAGGTGGAGGTTGCAGTGAGCCCAGATCGTGCCATTGCACTCCAGCCTGGGCAACAGAGTGAGAGACTGTCTCAAAAAAAAAAAAAAAAAAAGAAAAAAGCATTTAGCCTGCTGATCCTATAAGAACTGATGAGAGATGAAAGAAGCATCTCTTCATAGTATTATTCCAACTAATAAAAGAAAATGAGATGATAGAATTACAAAATCATCAGTTTTCAATCCTCAACATATTAATTGAACTAGGTATTGAACAACAGCTAATATAGTAACAAAAGTGTCA
The DNA here is from genome assembly GCF_008728515.1 of Papio anubis. NCBI lineage: Eukaryota > Metazoa > Chordata > Mammalia > Primates > Cercopithecidae > Papio > Papio anubis. Next base: position 24,324,059 of record NC_044979.1, read on the forward strand.
GAAATTTCTTCTGCTAGCTTCTTTTGAATTTCTGCCTTCAAATCCTCTTAGTGTTAAATTCTTCCTGTCACTGAAAGAAAACAGTACCTGATAAACTGTTCAGAAAACAAGCTTGTTTTTACTTTTCAGAGCTAGATATCTATATGGCCCTATAGGTGCATACGGGTGTAGGAAACTTCTGCTGGAAGAACATCACAAAAAGAGAAAAACAGATGTTATTACCCTTTAATGAAAAATAAATACCACTATTTACTGTCTTGCTAAAGGAACAGATCCTGAGTCTGAACAAACTTCTGGATCCAGCTGCCAATTGCAGGAAATTCAGGGGCAGAAGAACATGATGAATGGCACCATAAGCATGCAACTGGCAAAACCCAAAGTGTGGGAGATGCTACAGTCTAAACAGAGTCCTTTAACAGGAACTTGTAAAGAAAAGAAAAGGCTGGGTGGAGAACCTGTAGATTAAAAGATACTGTAAATATATATTATTTATTTTAAAATAGACAAGACTAAACTAGAATCTAAGGATGCACACTTGTGCAATAAAACCAAAAGTAATATAAGGAATTGGTTACTACAGAGTCAAAATGATGGTTTCCTTTGGAGGGAGTGTAGGATGGGGCTCATGGGAGGGCTTCTGGAGTGACTGGAAAAGTTCCATGTCCCAACTTGGGGAGTGGTGACAAGGAGATTTGCCTTATAATAATCTATATATTTATTTTACTTGTTTTTTAATTTTATAATTTAAAAAAGGGTAAGAAATTATATTGTATTATGATAATTTTGTATTATGATATTAAGATTAAAAATAACTATCAGTATATTGGAAGTCAGTAATACTGAGGATTTTCTTTTTTTTTTTTTTTTGAGACGGAGTCTCGCTCTGTCACCCAGGCTGGAGTGCAGTGGCCGGATCTAAGCTCACTGCAAGCTCCGCCTCCCGGGTTCACGCCATTCTCCTGCCTCAGCCTCCTGAGTAGCTGGGACTACAGGCGTCCGCCACCTCGCCCGGCTAGTTTTTTGCATTTTTTTAGTAGAGACGGGGTTTCACCGTGTTAGCCAGGATGGTCTCGATCTCCTGACCTCATGATCCGCCCGTCTCGGCCTCCCAAAGTGCTGGGATTTTCTACTCAAAGAAAGAAGGTAGTAGTAAGAAGACTAGGGATACACTGACCTTATCCCATCAGTAAAAGTAGACCAGAGGATCTCACTACTAGAATATTAATTCTATCAGGACAGGGACCAGGCCCATATTGTTCTAGTGTCTGCAGCAGGGTCTGATCAGCAAATGTCTGCTCATATTGAAAAAGCAAATCAATATCCTACATACATGATAGGAATTCAACAAATATAAAATGGGTAGATAAATAAATGAGGAAACGGGAAGAAGGCAAAAGAAGGGAAGAAGGGATGGGAAGGGAGGGAAAGGAAGGAAGCAGGGAGGAAGAGAGGAAGGAAGGAAGAGAAAAATGAAAGGAAGGGAGAGCGAAAGTAAAGAAGGAAGGGAAAAGGAAGATAAGAAGGAAAGAAGGGAGGAGGAGAGAGAGAAAGGGAGGAAAGAAGGGAGGAAGAGAGGGAGAAAGGGAGGAAGGAAGGGAAGAAGGGAGAGAGGGAGGGAGGGAGGAAAGAAGGAGGGAGGGAGGGAGAAAACAAGGAAGGAAGAAAGAAAGGAAAGAAGGGAGAAAGGAAAGAAGAAAGGAAGAGAGGAGAGAAAAAAAGAAGGAAGGAAGGTCCTTTTGAATATGGGAATGGAGACGATGGCTATGAGAGCAAAGGCTCTTTCTAAGCTTGATCAACTAGCAATGACATAATGAATTCATCTGCCAACAAACTATCACAGACCACAGACATTACTTTCTTATGTGGCCACACCTCCCCTGACTCATTATTTCACTTTTCTCAGATTTATGTCCAGTGGGGTGGTAAGCTGAGTCTCCCCCTAATCTGGACTACTGCCATGGATCCTCACTCACTTCAAATCCTTCAGATGGATCATCAAGTTGGACTCTGGCTGGTTTGGGCTTCAGCATCACCCTTGGATCCTCGCCTTATAGATTACTCTTAATTTTTCAAACTACAGCCCTTAGAAAATCCTACGCAATCCCAGAGTGGGTTATGTTAACTCACTGTGGCTTGTCCAGCTAATGAACAGAACAAATAGCATTCCAGTTCACCAGGTGGCCTCCTAAATCTCACAAACAATTGCCAACGTCTCCAGGTCCCTCAAGACCCTTTTCAACTATTACCACATCTTCCCCCTCTGGAGATAAGTACTCTCCTGACTTTTACAGTAACTACTTCTTCTTTATAGTTTTATCACCTAAATGTGCATCCCTAAATACCATGGTTTAATATTGCCTGTTTTAAATTGTATATTAATGGAATCAGATGGCACGTATAGCATGTATTCTTTTGCATTAGAATTCTTTAGTTCAACAGTATGTTTGTGAAATACAACCAAGAAGTGTGTTGGTTTACATTACTGTACATATTTTATTATATGATGATTCAAAAATTTACATAGCCATTCTGCTGATGGACATGTGAATTTCTAGCTTAGGGCTATTATGAACAATGCTACTATAAACATTTTTGCACATATCTTTTGGTGCACATAACCACTCATTTCTATTGGGTATATACACAAGAATACCACGGTTGAGGTGTAGGGTATATGTATGTTCAACTTTAGTAAATAGTGCTCAACTATTTTTCAAGGTATACCAATTTAATTTCCCATCTGTTGTCTTATAAGAATTTCCATTGCCCCACATATTGATAGTCTTTATAATTTTAGTACTTTTAGTTTATGCATAGTAGTATCTCATTGCGATTATATTTTGCATTTCCCTGATTAGTAATAAGGCTGGGTATCTCTTCATAAGAATATGGGCTATTGGATATTACTTTGTGAAGGGATTTTCCTATGGGTTACTTATGTTTTTTTCTTAATAATTTGTAGGAGTTCTTTATATATTTTGGATACACTTTGTTGATTGTTATGGCAAATGTCTCCTCACTCTCTGTAGTCTTTTTTTTCCCTCCTTAATGCTGTGTTTTCAATTAACGGATCTTAGTTTTATGTACTAAAAAATATTTCAGATTTTTCCTTTGTAATGAATGATTTTTGTGTGACATTTAAGAAATCTTGACCTCAAGATCATAAAAATATTATCTTACATTATTTTTTGATTATTATTTTGCTTTTCACATTTTATAGACAATCTACCTTAACTGTTATATATGGTGTGAGATCAGGGTTAAATCTGATTTTGTTCCTATTTATATCTAATTAATGCTATACAAAAGGCATCATTTTCCTACTGCTCAGCAGTGTCACTTTTTTAATAAATCAACTTTCCATGTGTGCATGGATCTATTTCTGGGCTGTTATTTATTTTACTTGTCTATTTTAGTGGTGATACCAGCATTTTCAGATACATATTAAAATCAGATTATTAATTTCCACAAAAATGTGAGAATGTTTTTGACTGGATTGCTTTGAATGTATAGACCTAGTTGAAGAAAGCAGACATTTGTATAATATGGAGCCATGCAATCCATAAACATGGTCTATCTCTCCACTTTTTAGGTCTTTAATTTTTCTAGAAAATGTGTTTTACATTTTTCTGAGTAGAAGCATTGCACACCTTTTATTAATTTGTTTTTAAATATTTGACACTCTGGATGTTACCGGATATATATATATATGTGTGTGTGTGTGTGTGTGTGTTTGCTTTTTGAGACAGAGTCTCCCTCTGTCACCCAGACTGGAGTGCAGTGGTGTGATCTCAGCTCACTGCAACCTCTAGTCTCCCAGGTTCAAGCGATTCTCATGCCCCAGCCTCCCATGTAGCTGGGACTACAGACGTGTGCCACTATGCCTGGCTAATTTTTGTATTTTTAGTAGAGATGGGGTTTCACCATGTTAGCCAGGCTGGTTTCAAACTCCTGACATCAAGTGATCCTCTCATCTCAGCCTCCCAAAGTGCTGGGATTACAGACGTAGGTCACTGCACTCACCCTGAATATATATTTTTTAAAAATTAAATATATTTAAAATTGTTGCTATTAGGTAGAAATTTATTTTTATATGTTTTATGTTTCTAATAATCTTGTCAAATGCATTTATTAACTATTTTCAAGCTTTACACCATTTATTTCTTGTTTATGCTTTATTGCACTGGCTATGACCTCTGATACCATGTTGAATTATTTATTTATTATTCTACTCCTTCCCCCAATTAGACTAAAAAAATACATTTCCTAATCTTCTTTTAGTATCATCCTAGAGATTAAAATATTTTCTTGACTCATCAAAATCTGATAATCTGATATTATTATAGTTACCCTCTTCTTAGACTTCAAATGCAAGGATTCTAAAACATTTCATCTCCATTTACATCCTTCTTGACTTACTATAATTGTTGTCATAAATTTAGTTTTATTTTTAATTTTTATATTTTAATTAAACTTTTTTATTGAGGTAAAATATACACATATAATTTACTGTCTTTACCATTTGTAGGTGTATAGTTCAGTGGTATTAAATACATTTACATTTTTCCCTTCATTCCACATATTTTAATTTTATACATTTTAATTCTATATATTGTTAAAGCCATTGCTGTTTTATACAGTCAACAACCCTTTAGATTTACTCATGTATTCAGATTTACTCCTGTATTACCCTTTGTCTTGTTCTTCATTTTTTTCTCTATCTATGACGCTGTCTATCTGAAATCATTTTCATTCTGCCAAAAGAAAATTCTCTAGTGTTTCCTTTCATGTAGGCTTCCTGTGACAAATCCTGTTTCTTTGTCTGGAAATACCTTTAATACACCTTCATTTTTGAATGATATCTTCACTGGGTACAAAATTCTAGGTTGGCAATAATTTATCACTTTAAAGATATTCTCTGTCTTCTTGCTTTCATGATTTCTTTTGGAAAGTCAGCTGTTAACCTAATATTACTTTTTTGAAAGTAATTTTATCCCCTATGACTGCTCTTTAGATGTTTTCCTTTGTTTTTAATTTTAGTACAATATGATTTCAAAACAAATATGTGTCTAAGTTGGGTTTTTAAGATTTAATCTATGGCTTGATGACTTTTATCAGGACCATAAAGTTTCAACCATTATCTCTTCAAATCTTGTTTCTGTTCCATTTCTTTTCTCCTTTTAGGATTCAATAACACATGTTAGAACTTCTCACATTTGCTTTATGTCTCTTACTCACTCTTCCACTGTATTTCCCATCTTGTTATGTTTCTAAGATTTATTTTTCTTATCAACTTTTCAGTCTATTAATTCTCTCTTTAGCTGTGTCTAATGGGGTATCAATTTCAGTTACTGTTTTCCCCCAGGTTTTTACCATTTCCATTTAGTTAGTTTTTATTGTCTCCACTTTTGCTGAAATTTATATTTTTGTCTTATATCTTGGACATTATAAATACAGTCACATTAAAGTCTTGCTTTGATAACATCGATGCATGAAGGCTTCAAAATATGTATTTAAAATCTGGAGGGTCTTGTAGGCCTGTTTCTATCATCTGGGGATTCTGTTATTTTTAGTTCAAGTTTTCCCATGTCCTTATGTGCCTAGTTATTTTTCATTATGCATTAGACAGTGTATTTACAACATTATTTATATATATTTTTTCTGCCATGGACCTAGGGACATCTGAGATCTTTCGAATATAATTTCAGGAATAAGAGTACTTTAACTGTGGCTCCTATGAAGTCCTGACTACTTTTTGTTCACCTTTACTCCAAGGTTGCAGCCCTTTAGTTACCAACCTAAAGAAAGCATCGTTCACTAAGTTTACCTCCTTAATGGACCTCACATTTGATGTTATTGTCCTAGTTCCACAAGACTCTCAAAGTGTCAAGTCAGCCTTCAGCCATGTCTACCTCAATTAGCAAAGGTCCACAGGAGTAAGTGGCCTCTGGTACCAGGTTCACCTCTCAGGATCATCCTCCCCTAATTCCTGGCCAGATAAACTTTCTCTTCTGTTTATTCTCTAATCCCTTCAAGTAGATATTTTTTTTAATCCGGATTTTCTAGCTGTTCTCAGCAAGAAGGTTACTCCAAATTACCAGGTCTGCCTTTAGTGGAAGCAAAAGTTCAATTAACCACTTTTCAGGTATCTGAAGGTTCTTGGTGATACAGAGATGCCGACAATCCCCCAAAGGAGAGCTGCTGTTCTTGAATATAAAGAAGTACAGCTGAGGCCTGAGCCCTTCCTCACTCCCTGCCTACCATCACCGCCATAGCGACAACATTTGTTCTGTAGTCAATCATTTACAAAGAAGTTTCATATGCATTTGACACCATGACATTGTAAGATAGGTATTATTATTTCTCTGTATGTACTTTATAGAAGAGGAAATGGCATCTCATAGCAGATGAGTGGCTTTTGTAAGATCACCCAGTAGATGGCAAGGCTGTCACATGATTCAAAAGTTAGTGCATTTTTCCTCTTGGGTCAAGAAGCCAGTAGTTAAATGGAAATAGACATGGACATAGACCAAATACACACATAAACATGTACTTACTGAGCTAGTTATGACATGTGCCATATGTGACTACCAAGAAATAAGACTGGTTTCCTTAAGACATACACAAAACCAGCCTCGTTATTTTGTAATCACAGCTCACACACATGTCACTGCACGCAATGGCCAAGGGAAGAGGAGAATATTAGATTACAGAAGCAGTATGGACAAGGCCTCATGTACACAGTGAGTTTTGAGGTGGATCTGAGCAGGAGAGAAAGAATGCAATCTTTGACATAAGTGAGAAAGGTGCTTCAGAGAAACAGAACCAGAACCAGAAACACACACACACACACACACACTGGAGATGGGAATTGCTACCTTGTCCATCACTGTCAAAGCTCTCTTAATAGTTTGCAAAAGAAAATATGAATACATTAAATGTACACTTAAGACACTAAAAAGCACAAAAATGCCTTTTTTCTTTTGGATAATTTAAGATAAAGTTTTTTGACAAAGGCAGCTGCAATTACTTTCTTCCATCCACTAAAAAGTTCCAAAAAGACATGGAAATTTACCTTGGGAAGGCAAGAGAAGAAAAACAACATCTTCTCCTTAGGGTTGCAGTGAGGCGTATGTGAGACATCCTACACAAAAGCTCTTTCTAAATTATAAATGCTGCATAAAGGCAATGTATGTTCTCTAACACACGTCATAATGTCTCACTGAAACTTCTGTTGTGATGGTCTGAAAAAGGTATATTGCTTCTTTTGCAGCATTATAACAGCTGTGCAAAAGGTTAACAACCCGTGAGATCTCCTAAAATGGGATAAATACTTACAAATTCCAAGAGCACTGAATCCATAATCTTTAAAAGAAAAATGAGGCACCAAACATAATCTTAGTTGAATTCACCCATACATATGACAAGAACAATTCAGTTATTACATTTGCCCTAATTTCGTAAGAGTGAATCTGTTAGTTCTGAGGGGGTTTGATTTGCTTTTCTATGAAACTACCACCTTGTTACATTTGTATTTCCACCTAAACTACTAGCACTGAGAGGCAAAGGCACCAGAACCTCAGGGCTCTGCAAATTACTATTATCAGGGGTCAGTAAATGCCACAGTGCTGACACTGGACACAACACAGGCTCCACACAGGCTTCCAGATGCTATGGATTATGGGGGCTGCTCAGTTTCTCAGGGAGCGGCACTGCAGGCAAGGAGCAATCTGGTGTCAAAGTTCATGAAACTCTTTCCAGTAACAGGTGGCCTGGGATATTGGGTCCTTTCCCCCATCAATCATCACCACGGTGGCCCCTTCCACTCTTACAGATTTTTTATCCTCTCTCCGGTTTCCCCATACTGTTTTCATTTTATATTAAAACTTTAGAGCTGAATCACAGTTAAGAGCACAGAGTGGGTTTTTGTTTTTTGTTTTTTTTCCGGTTCTGTTCCCTTGTCCCCAGCCCTTAGTACCTTATTGCCTTTGACCAGTGCTTTTTTTTTTGAGACGGAGTTTCGCTCTTGTTGCCCAGGCTGGAGTGCAGTGGTGCAATCTCCACTCACTGCAACCTCTGCCTCGCGGGTTCAACCGATTCTCCTGCCTCAGCTTCCTGAATAGCTGGGACCACAAGCACGCGCCACCACACCTGGCTAATGTTTTGTATTTTTAGTAGAGACAGGGTTTCACCATGTTAGCCAGGATGGTCTCCATCTCTTGACCTCATGATCCGCCTGACTCAGCCTCCCAAAGTACTTGGATTACAGGCATGAGGACCGCTCCCAGCCGACCAGCACTCTCTTTAATTAGGCCCCAACATTTTCTAACAGGTGATATTTAGATTGGACATTTTTTTTTTTAGGTTTTATTTTAAGTTCAGGGGTATATGTGCAGGTTTGTTAGGTGAACTTGTGTCATGGGGATTTGTTGTACAGATTATTTCATCATCCAGTTATCAAGCCTAGTATCCATTAGTTAATTTGCTGATCGTCTCCCTCCTCCCACCCTCCACCCTCTGAAGATCCCAGTGTGTGCTGTTCCCTTCTATGTGTCCATGTGTCCTCATCATTGATAAGTGAGAACATGTGGTGCTTGATTTTCTGATCCTGCATTAGTTTGCTAAGGACAATGGCCTCCGTGTTCCTGCAAAGGACGTGATCTCCGAACACATTTAAATAAACCATGAATACCCATTAAGTGGAAGAGGGGTGCAAGTCAATGGTGTGTGCTTCTGCCTATCAGTGTGAATCCAGCTGTGCATCAGGACAGCCCACCTGGGAAATGGGATGCCTCTGATTGTCAGGGCACAGGCTTAACACTAAGGAATAAATAGGTGGACAGGATTTAGTGGTCTGAAAGTTTGCAGTCTGGATTTCCATGTCCCAAGGGGACATTAAAACACTGATGCTGTATTTGAAAGTCCAAGAAGCATCAAGCCACACCATCCAAGAAGGCTGGAATACCAAGGGCAGAAAAGAAAGCTGTGGGCTGATCTGGAAAGAGGTGGATTTCCCAGGACCAGAAGGACGGAGAGTGATAGGTTCCTCATGTAGAGGAGCCTTACCTGTTGGCTTCCACCCATTACCCCAGGTATAGCAAGATGTCAGGGGTAGGTATTAGGAAAAAACCTACTAGTTAGCTGGGCTCATTGACTCATGCCTGTAATTTCAGCACTTTGGGAGGCTAAGGAGAGACGATCACTTGGGGCCAGGAGTTCAAGGCCAGCTTATGCAACATGTGAAGACCCTGTCTCTACAAAATAAAAAAATAAAAGAAAAAAGCTACTAATAGTAGGAAAAGGTAGGATATGGAGAATACCAGGGCCACTGGCTCAGAATGGGATTTAGTGCCTTAGATAAGAAGCATGTCCATGGTAACCATGGTGGTTATTAAGCTAGACACCCTTCTGCGATTTCCCAGGATGGTGGAACCTTCAGGATTCTTAAGCTTAATCCAAATATGGGGAGTGATCCACATTTCTAATGACATTTGATTTCCCACAAATCCTAGTGGGATGGGAACAATCCCAGATTTAATTAATTTTGGATAAATACGACTTTCCTACACTCAGTATCATGGAACAAATTCATCTTATTTATAGATGTTTAGTGCGCGCCGACTTACCCCCTGTGGCCTCTAAGAAGCCACAGCCTAAGCCACAGGTCATGCCTTCTGCCCTGCCACAGGTGACCAGACAGGCAGGCTAATATGACCTCCACAGCAAGGCTTGAAAACTCAAGCTGGGCTGGGTAGATTCCCCTGCCTTCAGCAACTTGAATTAAAGAGATGGAAGGAAGTTGCTGGGAAGAATGAGCACAGAGCCAAGAGGCCCGGACAGTCAGGGCTGGATGGCACATGAGAGCGTGCTCAAGCTAGTGGGAGCAAAGTCTGTGGGCGAGTGGAAGAGACCAGCCAGGAGAGAGAGGGCCACCACACGCAGGAAATAGAAGCAGAGATACTGTTTCTTGCACCTAGAACTCTCAAAACTATTAAGACTCAGTAAGAGTAAACTGTATATAGCTATACTATATCTGTATATGCCCCAGCCTGAGACTTTTTGCCTGAAGTAATCAGTAATCAGTCTGATTCTTTTGACCACTGAACCATTGGCACTGAACACTGCCAATGGTTCTGACTTGATGCAACTATTTGTTTAGAACAGGCTATCCTTGGTGGGGCGCGGTGGCTCACACCTGTCATCCCAGCACTTTGGGAGGCTGAGGCAGGCCAATCACCTGAGGTTGGGAGTTCGAGACCAGCCTGACCAACATGGAGAAACCCCATCTCTACTAAAAATACAAAATTAGCTAGGTTTGGTGGTGCATGCCTGTAATCTCAGCTACTCGGGAGGCTGAGGCAGGAGAATCGCTTGAACCTGGGAGGCGGAGGTTGCAGTGAGCGGAGATTACACCATTGCACTCCAGCCTGGCAACAAGGGCAAAACTCCGTCTAAAAAAAAAAAAAAAAAACAACAACAACAAAAAACAGGCTAGCCTTAAGGAAACACAAACAAGGAACTGACAACCAAAACAAAAAGTTCTGCTGCTTCTGCAGCAAATTGCAATTGCAAGTAAGTCTCTGTATTCCCAGATCATCACATAAAAATGATTACAGATGGAAAACAAGTATGACCTAATCTGAATGCCGTGCCAATTTTGCATTCAATACTCCTGTGCATGCTGCTTTCTCAAAACTTTCAAAGAATGAAGTTGGGACTAAGCGATGCGATGGGTTTAAGAAGTGCTAAGTTATAAAACACGGAATCTTTGAGTGGACTCACTTTTCAGGCTCAGCCCAAGAATACTCAAATTTATACCCTAGCAACAAGTTTTCCCTTGGAATACATCTTTCACTGCATTAATTTTCTTGTAATGCTTTTCTGTTCTTACTAAATGGAAGATTTGAATGTCAGAATTTTCACTGGGAGCCCGGGAGAAAGGTACTCACAGAATCTGATACTGAATATTCTACTTTTAGAACCAGTGTCTGTTCTCAGGGATGTACAAAGAGGCAACATCCTGTCTTCAGCTGACACTAGCGAGAGAATAATTTTGGGGAAATCTATGAGTCTCAAAATATTAAATCCTCTCTTTGTCTGACATTGTGTAGAGCCCAGTTGTTGCTTCCCCCCTTCTATCCCTCCCTTACCGCTGGTGTTTTTTTGGCTGAAAGTTTGGCCCATAATTTAACAAGGTAGTTTCTGTCTGTAGAATGCAGGAAATCACCAATATTCGAAGAACTATACTTTGTAGGATGCACTTCAGATTTCAGGTGGGATGTCTTACCATCTGGTAGGAGAAAAAAACAGAGTTTAAAATAAAAGGCATAATATAAAGGAAATTTCTGAAGGGATAGAAATGTTTTATATTTTTATTTGCCCAAACATAACAAGCTAGATACTTAAAGTCTGTGCATTTCAACTTTAAAATAAAAATATATCTTACAATAAAATAATAACTCATAATAATAAAGTCAGTCTGTAACACCTAATAGATATATCCTCTGAATATACCCAATACTTAATCAATTCAGGCTTATAAATAGAATCAAAAGAAGTAAACCATGTCAAAAACAGTAGCTTTTAGATAGTTAATTGAAAAATTACCCTTATAATGACTTTTCATTTGATGAAAGTCCAAGAGGCTAAAAGGAAAATAAACTATGCAATGCTAAGAGGCTTTGAAATAGAATAGAATGATGAGGCCACTGTTTTTGTTTTTTGTTTTTTTTTTTGAGAAGGAGTCTCGCTCTGTCACCCAGGCTGGAGTGCAGTGGTGTGATCTCAGCTCACTGCAAGCTCCACCTCCCAGGTTCATGCCATTCTCCTGCCTCAGCCTCCTGAGTAGCTGGGACTACAGGTACCCACCACCACGCCCAGTTAATTTTTTGTATTTTTAGTAGAGATGGGGTTTCACCGTGTTAACCAGGATGGTCTCGATCTCCTGACCTTGTGATCCGCCCGCCTCGGCCTCCCAAAGTGCTGGGATTATAGGCGTGAGCCACTGTGCCCAGCCTGAGGCCACTGTTTAGCAGAATTTATTCATAAATAATATCTAATATTTCCTTTAAGACGTTAGAATGTTCAGAGACCTAGCATATAAGAATACTGTATACATTTGTATTACTGCTCATTCACAGAGGGGCTAGGAGTAAATAGCTTTGGCTATATGGGAGCATCAACGCTTTCAGGAGTATTGCTTTTAAAGTGCTAAAACAAATGATATCCACGTGTACCTTCAGTCAATACGACGGACTGAGCAGAAGCGGAAAACTACCCCCACCCAAAGATGAGAAAAACACTAATGTATAACATAAACTTGTTTTGTTTTTAATACTTAGTAAGGCAGAAACCAAGAAAGAAAATTTTCTAGATACTACAAGTGTAGTGAAGGCTCGAAGTCAGAGGAGTGGGAATTGATGCTAAGAGGTCAGAGGGCATCGGGGGCTGAGGTTTGAACACGTGGTCTGAGAGGGGAAGCCACAGTCCCTGCATGCTTGGCATACAAGACCTGACTTGGCCAGGTACGATGGCTCACACCTGTAATCCCAGCACTTTGGGAGGCCGAGATTGGTGGAACGCTTGAGCCCAGGAGTTTGAGACCAGCCTGGCCGACATGGTGAAACCACTTCTCTACAAAAAATACAAAAATTAGCCTGATGTGGTGGTGTATGCCTGTTATCCCAGCTAATTGGGAGGCTAAGGTAGGAGGATCACTTGAGATCAGAAGGTAGAGGCTGCAGTGAGCCATGATTCTGCCACTGCACTCCAGCCTGGGTGACAGAGTGAGACCCTGCCTCAAAACAACAACGACCAAAAAAAAAAAAAAAAGAAAAGAAGAAGGAGGAGGAGGAAGAAGGGAGGAGGGGAGGGAGAAGGAAGAAGGGAAGAGGGGAGGGAGGAAAAGAAGGAGGAGAGGAAAAGAAGGAGAAGGAGAAGAAGGAGGAGAAGAAGGAGGAGGAGGAGGAGACCTGGACTGTTTGAAAAGGTGACAAGTTGGAAAAGGGGTATCTGGAAATGTCAGTCCACAGATGAAGGGGCTTTGTCTGGGGACAGATTCTTACTTAACCAGACGATAGAAACGCCTGTGGGAAATCAGACTCTACTTTGGTTTGGAATCCGAACTTGAACTTCACCCAAATTGTGTGGCAATCCCAAACCAATAACACAAGGTCAAAGTTGTTGCAGACAAGTACAAGTATTTAATCATGGTAACGAAGTCTAAAGTTCCACCTAGGCCCTGTCTTGAGAAAGGGAGCTTGAACAGATGCAACAAATGGGTGAGGACTATATCCAAAGAATTTCAGGTAATAGAACAATCTACAAAGGAATATTAAAGAAACTGTGTTTAATCACAAAGCGATAAAAGGAAACGACTGTATGCAGAAGCATTCTCTGTTGAATCTCTGTGATAAAAGTCACTTGACCCACATTTATTGCGCACCTGCTATGTGCTGGCTGTTGCTCTGGATGCTGGGGATATAGCAGTAAATAAAAGTTAATGACCTGTGGGGATTACATGCTAATATTGGAGTCAGACAAATAACACATTAAATAACATCAGGTAATGACAAGTGTGATGAAGAAACAGAAAGCCAGATGAGGGGACAGCATGAGAGATGGCATGGTGGTCAGAGGAAGTCCACCTAAGGTGGTGACATCTGAACACATATTAAAAGGCATAAAGAAGAACCGCATTCAAACATCTGGGGGAAACTATATGAGACCGAAAAAGTGGCTGGTATAAGAACGTAGATGTATCCTTAACATAACTGCATTACAGTAAAGAACTCAGTGTGGCTGAGGCAGAAACAGAGAGAGAGAGAGAGAGAGAGAGAGAGAGGGAGGAAGGAGGCGCATCCTGTGCTAATTTATCTTTTGGAAAAAACCCTTGTCCTGTTGATGTCACTCTAAGTACAGAGCATTAGGAAAAAGACTAGATGAACTGGAACCATATCAATAAGATAGAATTTAAAGAAATAAAAGCTATATTCACTGAAATAATTTCCATAGAATAGATCCTACATAATATATAAAATTTATTCAAAATATAGTTTTTGTGTCCGGGTTCCTTTTTCCAGTTTTCTAAGACATAAGCTGTCTGTACTGTGGTGTAAACAAGTCAAGTTCCATCTGATGACACAATGCAGCTGTAATTCCAATAATTTAATGTCTTAGTGATTTCTCAGCAACAAAACATTCTGGGTAAAGATAATGTGTTTAGATTACTATTAAACTACATTGTAATACTACCACTTTAACGACTTGAACTCCTATAATAAAGAGTTTCATACAGTTCTTAATATATTGTCTAATGTCTTAATACATCAATGGACAAAAGAGCTTACTTCCCAATTTAAGGAGAAAACCATAATTACCAATGTTAGAACACCATGCGACAAATTTTCTTAATGTGATTTTATTCAAGCTATCTAAATTAAAGTCAACCTTGAGGCAACATTTTAAATATATAAAAACTACTTTACAGTCCACAAAAAGAACCAAGTTCTTCAGTATATATGCTAGTTAAATTTCTTTAAATACCTGCAATGAAGCATAAATGAATTTAATGATCCAAGGCAGATTTTTAAAGTTATTTTATGGATTAGTATCATTACAAATGCAGGAAAATGTAAATGAAGTATCTGGAACAACTGGAACCACATTTCAAATTAATTCTAAATGGCTTAGATCTTTTATGTTAGACATACTCTTTTGAAGTCAAACAAATTAAAATAATATTTGTATAAAACATTTTAAAAGAATAAGCATAAAATCCAAACTAAACACCAAAAGCAGTAGAGGCCATGTACCTAAGAATAAAAGATTTGTATGTATATTTAACATTATATCATCAAACAGACTAAATAGGGCCATTTACTGCATTAAGGAAAGTTAAAAATATAATATGTTGATGATCTGGTATCACAGGCACGTAGCCAGGTCAATAATTAGTGATGAACTTACCATTTGGGGGTCATATTATAAATATTTTGAAAAACAAAATCTCTATTTTAATGACAAGTGTTTCTACATTAATAAGATTTCTTATATAGCAAGGCAATTTAGTCATTCTCCTGTCCAAAAATATGACTGATTACTTTTCAATATGAGCTTTTGAGCTTTTGACATTTAAATAAAACCTTGCAAAAAAAAAATGTATCAACACTAGAGCTGATCTCTCTTTGAAAGCACTTAGAAATGGATGACTTGGAAACAGGCTTTAATTAAAAAAAAAAAAAAAAAAAAAAAAAAAAAAAAAAAGTCCTCAGATGCACAGACGACTTCAGAATCACTTATTTTTTTTCCCCCACTGAAATGGGGCTTTGTAATCCCAGCACTTTGGGAGGCTGAGGCAGGTGGATCACTTGAGGTCAGGAGTTTGAGACCAGCCTGGCCAACATGGTGAAACTCTGTCTCTACTAAAACTATAAATATTAGCTGAACATGGTGGCATGTGCCTGTAATCCCAGGTACTCAGGAGGCTGAGGCAGGAGAATCACTTGAACCCGGGAGGTGGAGGTTGCAGTGAGCTGAGATCGTGCCACCGCACTCTAGACTCCAGCCTGGGAGTCCTCCAGGCTGGACTCCATCTAAAAACAACAACAACAACAACAACAACAACAAAACCATATAGCAAGGGTTTTTCTTTTAAAAAAAAAGGAAAACTAACAAGAATAATTCATACCTACAATGATTAAATGCATATATACATATGATGTAAATACCTGTAAAGTTAGAATCTCTATAAGTCTTGATACTGAAATATGTAATCACAAAAAAGAGCTTAAAAGAAAACACAATAATCTGCTATCGAATTTTAAATATTTTTAATATGATAGATAATTTGTAGTGGAAAATTAAGACAAAAGTTTAGTTTATTAGGAAGTGCTATCACAAAACTAAAGGTGACAAAAGAAGCTATTTTTCTAGGACAGAATTACATCTTAAAAGTCGTGTCTATCTGTGCTTCTAAGAAAAGAATAATATCAACTAGAAAAATAATAATTTTGCATAGTATCCATGGTAATTTTCCATAGCAAAATAAACTTTTAGAGTAGAAAACTAACATAAGTCCAAGGAAATACAGTACTAATGTTGTAGTCATGTTATATAAGGTAAAGTGAATACATTTATTAAACTATGCTAACAGTGAAGTGCTATATTCTTGAGTGTCTAATCAAAGAAATAATTAGTTAAACAAAACCAACTTCTATATCAAGAAAAAGGAAAACATACACATTTACATTCATAAGAGCAAATAAAGTACAAAAATGTTCTTTTCCAGTAAACTTCATACATTGTAATGTCTTCAGTGGAGGTGAACTAATGGGTCAATATTTGGGCCTTGCATCAAGAATGTTCCAATTAAAACATAGAGCAATAAGGCCCAGAATTCCAAAAAAAAAAAAAAAAAGGATGAGTATATAATGAAGTAGTTAGTTGACACTTTAAAGAAGATAAAACACATAAAACAGGTAAATTTCAAGAGTGAAAACTTGCTATATACGATCTGCATTAATATAGAAAAATTTGGGAAAGAAAAGAGGAAAAGGGTAGCAACGATTGGCAGAAAATAGGATATACATCATCAGGAAGCTTCAATACACACTAAAGACTTCCTTTCCTTCTACTAACATGTTCAAATAACTGTATTTCTGATGGGATTTCCACCCAATCCCACACCCTAAGCATGATCTTTGATTGCTAAGGGCTTATCCTTCAAGAATAACATGTTTTTCAAAGATGTTACTTCATTGGTCACTTTCTCCAGCAAAAACATTCTCTGTCTTTCTTCACTTTGCTTTTCTATTTTTATCCTAGGACACCGAGGGGGTATAGATCTGGTAATTGTAGAAGCTGGTCTTTGTCTCAACTGAGTATCAAAGAGAAAATAAAATATCTGCTATCTGGACCAGTGACTTGACAGCATTCACTATCTAACCAATCTGAAACCCAGAATATAAATGATCTTGATTTTATCAATAATGAAATCATAGTAAAAATAATAGATAGCATTTATTGAGCATGTACTATGTGCCAGGTGTTACTACAGGTCTTTCATGTGTGGATCACATGGACATTCATAATAATCTCAGAACTGATGTTTCCCTACTCACTTCTCCAAACTGCAATGCTCCCTATGAATGCCCATTGACAAACCTCTTGGTCTTCGTAATATTTTGCTCAACTACAATTTCTTTCCAATATTACTCTAATCTTACGTTCCTAAATTAAATCAAGGTTGTCACATTTTTAAAAAAGGATTTCCACAAAGACCATCTCATTTACCAAATATTTCCACCCAGCTTGAACAGTGTCATCATCTTTCAATGAACAGGAAATGCAAACATTTTTGCTGCTTTCATGTTAATATGAACACACACTACTCATAGAAGCATTTACTGTGAGCTAGCTATTGTTCTGGGTGGTTTCCAGTATACTAACTCATTTAATCCCCCTAAAAACACTGAGGTAGGTACTATTATTACCTCCATTTTATACATGAGAGCTCTGAAACTTGCCCAAGGTCACATGGCTAGATTGTAATGCAACTGGAATTTTCAAGGATTATTTTGAATTTTAGTGTTATCTGCAATCATGAATTTCTAAGGTTACAATCTGTAATAAAAGGTCTTCAGCTTTTGCAAATCATGACTGCACTCTCATAATCAGTTTTAAGATTAGAGGTTTGATCTTGTAACACCATTTATCTGTCATCAACACAGAAATGGTTAGGCCGTTCTTATCCTCTTCTCTGAATGCCTGGTCAATACAGAAAAGTGATTTCTAGAATTATGTCTTTCAAATTGGACTACGCAATTAAATTCATTTACAGACACACTGTGCTACATACTATATAAATAGTGCAATTATCTGAAGTGGAAATTGGTGGATCTTTTATGGTAATGAGATGATTTTCAGACTTGTCATGGAGCAAAAGGCAAGGAAGTAAGCTGATCAAGATTGTTCTGAAGTGCCTTTAAAAAAAAAAAAAAAGCTCTATATAAAATGTATGCATATGAATTTTGGATGTATCTTATCCTGAGCCCCAACACTGAAAAAGAACATAACTGCCAATACACCAGATCCTTGTCCCAGAGCAGAATTCAGTATAAATGATGTCAACCCATCCAACCTCACCTGAAGGCAACCAGAGCAGGGGGGCAGTCTGGTAACAGGCCTCCAAGTAAGGACAACATCGAAGCAAAGCTCTAGGGCACTCAGTGCAGTGTTTTCCAAACTGCAGGTTGCAAACAAAATTGTGAAATCAATTTAGGAGGCCACGACCAGAATATTAAAAATTGAAATTCAGCACCATAGAAAATATCAGTCATCTATCACCATAGTAAGGGTGTTTTATGACACATTTTTTTTTTTTTTTTGCCAGGTATGTATGTGTTTACTGGGTCACGATATTGTAACATGTATACTTCTAATTATGGATCTTGGTCAATAAAACTTTGAAAGCCACATATCTAAGGAGTACTAAGTACATGTAATTTTCTAGTACTAAGCACTACATTTAATAAAACAGGATTCCTCATAACAAACAAATGGAGCCAGTTGCAGTAAGTGGATCTTAGATCATAAAATGAACCTTACATTTTAGCCAGTCCAACTAATGACCCAACATATGAAGACTTTCTGTAAGATTCCCATAACAGAGCATCTAACTTCTGGAGCAAGTCAGTCTGTTCCTCTGCAAATCACCTCAACTCTTAGAAAGTTCATGATGTCAAATCAAAACAGAATGTAAGGCTATTGCTTTCGTATGACAGTTCTTCAAAGTGTGTGTGTGTGTGTGTTTAAATTTAATTCTATATAACTTTTTCTGAATGAACATAGGTCATGGTAAAAAATTTTAAAAAAATACTAAAAAGCATAGATGGGAAAATAAAAATTATGCAGAATCCATAATCCAGAGCTAATAACTAGAGTCATCCTGGCTCTACCTCCTTAACCTGCTTTCTACTTACTATGCAATAGTTTCCTCCAATTAAATATTCTTCTACGACATGATTATAATGACAACATAACATTCCAGCATATAGTTATACCATAACTTATTTCTAAAATCCCATTAGATAGCTAGATTATTTCTAGATTTTATCATAAAAAAACACTAATATGAACATCCCTGCACGTAAGCGATTTCCTTACAATAATCGTCAGATTCGCATTACTAGACTGAAGATACACAAAATGTTAAGGCTTTGACAGAAAATTGTAAAACGTGTCCCAGAAAACTTGTGCCAATTGACTTTCTCTCCTGAGACATAGAAAGTGCCTTTACCCACAGCCTCGCCGACAGTAGACATTAAGTTGTTTTTCATCTGCCAATTCAGTACAAAAAAAAAAGTCTATCCTGTTTTAACTTATAATGAGATTAAATATGTTTTGACATATCCATTGGACATTTTTATTTCCTCTTCTGTGAATTTCCCAATCATGCCCTTTGTTCAATTATCTTTTGAGGTTTTGGAAATAACTGATTTAGATCTTTAAATATTTGAGGAAGGCTTTCATGCCAAGAGGCACTATTATCTCCACTGATTTGAATATTAGGTGCCGGTCTTCTTTAAAGGAGTTAAAGATGGTATTACTAACGTAGTAACTATAAGCCACAATGTTTTTTTGCTCCTATAAAGATCACCTTGCTGAACAATATATCAAATGGGAATGATAGGAACTTTGCAAATATAGATGGAAAATGGCAAATTGTAAACATTGTTATTCTATGTGTAAAAATCAGAGGTTTCCCTTATACCAAGAAAATCAATAATAGCACTAAAGACCTCTTGTTGATACTCTTTTCCACTCCTTTCCTCCGACCACAAACAAAATGTTGTCCAGTTCCATTGAGTCTAAGACATTAGGAATGTATACTACCAAAACAATAACAGAAACACAAAGAAGTGATAACAAAAATTTGGCTTATCACTTCCCTTTTGTACCCTAATGGAAATGCAACCACAAATGCCTTCAGGAGCCTCAGAAACAGGCACCCAAAGAGGAAAATTATACATTTCTAAAAGTAATTTTAAATTTGGAAATTCTTCACCTAAATGAGACATGGACAACTCTAAAGTGCCGCACATCCAGCTCATAGAAAATGAGTAATTATCTTAATTTTCTTCCTCTCTTGCACAATCTGCCCTCCCCGACATCCAAGCTAAATATTTACCTAATTTGACAATTCCTGCCCCACAGCCTTGTTTCAGGCCTAACTTCTTTTCTGGACTACAGCAATAACTTCCCTGCCACTCCTCCTGCTTCCTGTATTGCTCTCCTGAAATTCATCCTCTATACCCCCTCCAGACAGATGCCTCTCAGATACAAATTCAGTGGCTCCCATTGTTAAAGATCAAGTTTCCAAGCTCTTTGGCGTAGCACAAAAGGGACTTTGGATCTATATAGAACTACACCTCTCCTGGCATTCGGGTCCTTAGAAGATGCTATGCCTGCGCGTGCCTCTGCTTAGGCATACGTGGTTCCTTCTGCTAAGAAAACTTCCTCTCCCCATCAGTCTGCTGACTAATTCTGCAACCGCAAAGACTAAGCCGAAGGCTGACCTTCTCTTCGAAGTGTTTCCTGATCCAATGTTTGTATCCCAGGCCAAATTCAGTGTCCTTCCTTGGTATTCTTATGACAGTCTGGAAAAGTTAACAAATGGATTTTCCTGTCTGTAGGATGCAAAATATAGCCTAGCACACTGTGGGGCCTTCAGTTGCCCTAATCACATGGCATTATTAATATGATGAACCCTCTTATCTATGTCCCTTGATAAAAGACAAAGCTTCTTGAAGTATCCTCATCACCTCACCTCATCTAGCAACCATCAGTGTCTGGCACATAGGGTGTGCTCAATAAATGCTTGTTGGATGAATGAACTTTTAGTAAAAATAAACACACTTTTAGTAAAAATAAATGAATGAAATAAATGATATGTTTTCTACAGTTACTGTATTATTTTTATCATGGACAAATCAGATAAATCAGAGGGTAATTACTGGCATTATATATGCTTTTCATTTTGCCAGAGGATTTCTATATCCTGGATTTCTAAAATATCAATTTCTTTTACTGTCCTTGAAATAACATTTGAAATTCATAGTTTCTCAGACACCTCTCTTTTGTGTAAGATAACATACATTTACAAAGGCATTTAATCATCAGTTACATTTTTAAATATGAGATACCAAACACAGTTTAGCATGCTGCTGTGTATACAGTAAGTGGTCAATAGATATCTTGTAGCTTTTTAAGAGTCACATCTTGGGTTGTCTGTTTTGGTCACAATTATCCTCTTTTTGGGTGGAGTACAGTGTCCATACATAGGAGCTGGTTCAATAGGTATGTCTAAAGGTAACCCTGGTCCCCGCCAGAGTAGATTGGTTTGAGAACGAGTGCCTAAACCAAGCTAGGCCAACAAGACTTTCTCTGGATTAGGATTAATGAACATTCATTCAAATTAATCCCTTTACAGTAGTGGGAGCTTGCAGAGGTAAAATCAGATGTGGGCTTGAGAGCTGCTGGTGGCCTTGTTCCCCGGCATGTGCAGAAACTGAAAGAGTCATTTGTAGTCCAAAGAATGAAGCCAACATGGAGAAAGAAACAGAGATGAGAAGTGGTGAGAGTCCTAGACCAGAGTCCAGGAGATGACTAGAGTCCTGGTTATGTTCCGCAACTGGCCCCCAGTCTCCCTGAGACCTGCTGTAGCCCTGCCCTTCCCATAGTTTGGTCATATGAAATCTTCTACTCTCTTCTAATAGAGTCACACAAGCTGGCTTAGAGTGGACTTCTATCATTTGCCAGCGAAAGAATCCTGATGGTATGAATAAATGAGCAACTGATTCACTTAAATGTTCTCCCCATTAATTCTTTTAATTGATTCAACCAGATGGTTTGGCATAATAAAGGCATGGGCTAATTTACATGAGATTTCTATTCAGAGATAGAAGGAAGGTATTCATTTTGAAATACATGTCAAGCAAAATAAGTTTCAGGCAACATATTGCCAAGACAAATCTGAAGCATTTGATCACAGCATCACGCATGCAAAATATGTCCTCTTCCCTACAGAAGATTCCCACAAGTTAACTGTAGGTTTGGAATCTCCAGGAACAGCAAAGGCTTCCTGCCTCAAGAGTTCTTTTTGCTTTGGAACTCCTCAATAATGCAAGAGGGATAAGAGGATTTTCTAGAAGTCTAGAAGCGAATTTTCCTTATGAAGGGAACAAAACTTAATGGCAATATGGCCCTGCTTCAGTCAGAGTTGGAACTCAGGTTGGATTCGTGTCTGGACACAAAGGCTACTTGCTGGCACCAGCCTTCCAGAACAGCTCAATTTGGTGGCAGCAGCTGATCAAGCCACATCCCTCTGGGACAGCTGCTCTTCCAGGTGTGACAGCAACAGCAGAAGAGGCACAGGAGTGCAGATTGGCTGCCTTCTAGGAATCCAAGGTTTGGACAGCACTGACCAGCCCCTCCACCTATGCTGACCATGGGTTCAGGAGGAAGCCAGTGTGGACACTCACAGCACACAGCCATAGCTGGTCGTTCTCTGACAGTACTGCCTTGGGGTTCCCAGACCTTAATGAGCTGGTGGCTCCAGGGATGGCTTAAACCTTGGTACGCTGACTGCCCCTGGTGTTCAGTCTTCCCTTCCAGCTGCCCTGCTCCACAGCAGACACCTGGTTCTGGGGAGTGACGGGGCTTTTGTCCTGTGGCACTGCCCCATGTTTTCAGGTTTGCTTCTCTTTGGTTTGCTGCTTGGAATCAAGTGCATTGTGCCTTTGGACAGAGCTCTCTCTGGCCTGACCTCTCCCTGATGGGCTGGTGTGTCTTTGACAGGCTGCTGGGTTGGGGGCTCACTGTCCTGCTCTGGGGGTTGCGAGGCAATGTCTCTCCTCTGAGACCTGCCCTTTCGATGAACCTGTCCCTTTCTCCCTGGATGCTCCACAGGAGCTGAGCTATCCTGTAGCGACTCCGCAGGGGCCTCTTCCCTCTGGAGGGGTCTCCCGGGTGAGGGCTGCCTCTTCTGAGCTGGCCGATCGCCGTTGACGGGAGTTTTATTTTCTTGAGATAATCCTCCAAAAATCTCTCTTCCAAGATGGCCCTGGTTTGGACACATCTACATTCCAAGGCAGTTCATTTGTGGGGAAGTCGGTATGGGCCCTTTTTCTGGAATTATGTTGTTTTTTATCTTCTTGTAATTGGGGGTCTCTAGGTGATGGCTGGGCATTGGGGGGCCTGAGGAATTTCTGGTGTATGGAATTTGCTTCTCTGGTTGCTCGGATCTCCCGAGTTTGTAACAGTTATACACTGAAATACTAGCTTAGACAAGAAACAAGAGAAGGGCTGGGGTTGGGATGGTCGGGCACCATGGCGGGAGCTGGCTGACGGAGGGGTTCTAGCTGCGAGGCTGGCTGGTGGCTCCCAGGCGGTGCCTCTTCCAGAGGTGCCAGTCCTCCAGCCGTCCCTTTCTGGATGGGGAGTTTTTTTTTCCTAACCCCTGTCTGCTGAAGTGGCCCCTGGTTGTGGGGTGAGGCCTGCATGTCTGGAATCCTCCTCCTGGAGGAGCCGCCTGCTTGGGGAGCTTTCCTTTCCTTTGCAGGCCTTGGATCAGGCTGAGCCCCTGAGTTCTGGGGCAGCCCTGGCTCCGGGAGAGGAGCAGGAATGCGAGGGAGCCTCACTTTCTGAGCCACCTCCTCCAGGGCGGGACTGAGGATGCGCGGTGCTGCTTGCTCCTGGCTAGGGGGACTGATAAGAGGGAGTTTCACCTCACTGACCTTCTCTTCCTGGACTTGCTGAGGACTGTGGGCTGCCTGGGGGTTCAGATTTGGTGGTGGTTTTGAGTGCGGAGGGCTGATGGGAGGAAGTTTACTGGTGTCTGCTTCCCGGGTTGGTGGAGGCCTGGGAGAGGGAGTCATGGTTTGATCGGAGGTTGTTCCTAAAGCCTCTTCCCTGCTGGGCGATAGGAGTTTGAATGTGGGCCTCCTGCTCTGGAGGGGAGCCAGCATCTGAGGCTGGGGCAGCCGAGTGGGAGCCAGCCGGATTCTAGAGAGCAAGGTCCCTGGGGCTTCCCTGGCCTGGGGCTGCTTGGTATCTGTTGCTAAGTCTTGGGGACGTGGCAGTTCTGGGTGAGGCTTACTGACCCGGATGGCTTCTGGTTTGGAGGTTTCCTCCTTCAGAGCTTGCTGAGAATCTCCAGCAAGTTTCTGCATCACCTCAGGGTGGGAAGAATCTTCTGGAGGATCATGGTGGGAACTGCTGGGTAGATGTTCGTCTGACTCAATTTCCTCATCCTGAATTCTCTGAGGGCTGAGGGGAGTGGGGCCAGGTGCCTGTGGAGGTTCAGCCAGAGGAGGGCCACTGGGGGTTACCTGGGCCTCCCCTGACTCCTCATCCTGGCCTGGCTGAGGACCGCCGGACCGGTGAGGGGAAGGGTGCGCAGGAGGCGCCAGGGTAGGGGTGATGGGAGACTGCCCCACCTCACTGGCTTTCACCTCAGGGACATCTGTCTCAGTGGCTCTCTGTTTTAGAGGAAGATGTGATTGTTGGACATCCTCTTCTGTCGGGTTTAGGGATAGGTCCTGGGCCTGCTGAGGAAGACCCAGTGCCGATGAACTGAGGTGTTGAGGGGGCTCAGGATTGAGATGGCTGTTAGGAGAAAGCTCTTTTTGATGGGTTTCTCCATCCTGAGCCAGCGGTTGGTTCTGGGCAGGAGTTAGGCTCTGATTTTCTAGGTTCTTGGCATGAATTTGCATTCCAGAGAGATGCTCTGTCATCTGGCCATCTGCTTGCAGTTTTGCCAAGCGCCTGGGAGATGGAACCAGGTGTGCTGGTACCCCAGAGAGAGTCTTCTTGCTAGAGGGAGCTCCTGCTTTAATATAAAAAGAAGTTGACTATAAACAGAAGTTAACTAACTGCTTAGAAATTAATAAGAAAAACATCTTTTCCCCGTTAGATGCACATAGGCCCTTGAAAGGAATAAAATTACACATATAGGAGGACTAAACCTTCCCTTCTCCTTGAAGATCCTAAGTGTCTATAATTCTCTTATTTTGTGGAACTTAGAACAATTTTAGTCAACTGAAAACATCAACTTCAATGAATAAACATAAGAGGTTTATGTCTGGTTCTCATTCATAGAACCAAAATTTACATCCAGGTTTGTGGGTGGTGAGACATTTTCCAAGTGAATGAGATTTTAAATTTATACCAACTTAGAGTATCAGTGCTGCTTTTGATGGTAGAAACTAGAGGATGCACATCCAAGCCAGATGAAGTCTCACTGGTTTGTTTCCTTGTTTAACGGCAGCCCCCTTATATAAGCCGTGAGCTCTGTGAAGCGTTATGTCTGTTCACCAATACCTGGCAAAGGGGCAGGAACTGAGGAAATGGGTGATGAATGCAAGAAGGAAGGAAAGAATCAGCGTGACAGAATCACAAGGCACCATGGCTCAGAGCAGCTGTTCCTGAGGACCCCCATCCAGGCTGCTATCCCCCCACTCACATCCCCAGGCCTCCCCTTGGACTTCCACATCTACCTTGCCTTCAAAAATGGCTCTCAGAGGCCACTAGCAATGCTGGTGTTGCAGAGAGGGGGTCCTCCTCCATTCACCGTGACACCAAGTTCTCAGAATGACTGATCTCTGGGACAGTCTCACAGATGCCATCATCCAGCAGGCACTCGTTCAGTGAACTTGTTCACTACATGGATTCTGGGGGCCCAAATACCGTCTTACCCCAGTCCTAAGGACATAGCTCTGAAATGTGGAGTGGTCAGAGGTGGTACACCAGTCTGGAACAGCCTTGAAAAAGCTAGTTTCAGCTCATTTTGGGGGAGATCTGATACTCAGAGACTCCAACCCAAATCAGACCTCTGAGGTGACCCGGAGTGATCCATTCCCCAGAGGTAAACCAGGCTCCCAGCCCCCGATCCCCTCCACTGACGCAGATGAGCTTGCACTGCTGGGTTCTCACTGAGCCCCTAGTCTGGACACGCACCCTTTGCATCCCATCAAACTGGTGTTCTCTAGGGAGAGGGTGGAACAGGTGGGAGCAAAGAAAGGCATCCCTCGGTGTGGTTTCTGAGGGGATACCCTGTTCATCATTTGGAACTCCCTAGTTTATAACAGCTATAAACTGAAATACTAGCTTGGACAAGAAACAGGGTTAAATTGAAAAATTAAACTGTGAAAATATCAAGAATAGTGAAACTCATAGAGAAAAGAAAGTAGATTCGAAGTTACCAGGAGTTGAGGGGAGTAACAGTTTAATGGGTATAGAGTTTCTGTTTGGGGTAATGACAAATTTTGGAAACACGTATTGGTGATGGTTATACAACACTGAGAATGTAATTAGTACCACTGAATTGTACACTTAAATGGTTAAATTTTAAAACATACAATTTTATGTTATGGTATGCTTTTTAACCAAAATATAAAAGTAATTTTAAAAGGTGGAAAAATATCAGAACTGTGAAATCCTGTGCTAAAGCTTCTTTTGCTCCTTAATCTCTTGGTTTACTGTAATCAGACATATAAGGATGTGTTCCCTACTTTTACAATCTAACAATTGACATAACTTGGCAAATCATACCAGGCCTTTTATTAAAGATAAAGGGAAACTTTATGGACTAGTCAACTGCTCAGTTCTCCTCTGTTTGACTCATCATAACCATCATCATTTCTTTCTACCATTAGTCAGAATAATGATTTGCAAATATAATTTTATTTTATGATTTATATAGCAAGAACTCAGGGTGATAGTTGGTCCAGCTTTCTAAAAGCTTTACTGGAAGCACTAACTATCCCAGAAGTAGGTTGTTTAGAGACAAATGGAAAGAAAGACATCCCTTAATACTGAGTTGTGAATATAGTTTTTTCCTTATTTTATATACACTATTTTATTTATTTGTGCTTTTTAAGTTTTTGGGTATTAGAAATAAATGTTATTCACATCACAATAGGGAAAATAAGATGTGTGTGTGTATATATATATAAAACATATATATATAAAAACATATATTTTTTATTTATTTTTTTTTTAATTTTATTTTTTTTTGAGACGGAGTCTCACTCTGTCGCCAGGCTGGAGTGCAGTGCTGCGATATCAGCTCATTGCAACTTCTGACTCCCTGGTTCAAGCAATTCTCCTGCCTCAGCCTCCCTAGTAGCTGGGATTATAGGCACATACCACCACGCCCAGCTAATTTTTGTATTTTTAGTAGAGACTAAGTTTCTCCTTGTTGGCCAGGATGGTCTCAACCTCCTGACCTCATGATCTGCCCGCCTGTGCCTCCCAAAGTGCTGAGATTACAGGCGTGAGCCATCGGGCCCGGTCAATATATATTTTAAATTAAGGGGATATCTGAAGATTTCAAGGGTTTATGATCACTGTGTACCTAAAGTTACTATTTTATACATGCATTAAGTGAAAATTCAATTAATCCATCCATTGGTGAAAGTTTACATTTCTGGGTCCAGGCTGAAAGATGCTGTACTCAGAACTGATAAACCTTGCACTTCCTTTTATCACTCTGTTCCATTCTCATTGTTAAGAGTAGAAATTCAGCTTGTATTCTTAGTTAAAAATTAGCAATGTAAAATTACAAAACATAAAGCTATGTATTACTACTTCAGATATCTGGGAATAATTTTCAGTTTGCACTGATACAGGATTACCACTTTAAGAAAAACAATGGTGTTGGTCATAAGATTTCTGTTTGTACTGATGCCTAATCCAATTGGGAAAAACCTCAGCTCTGGACAGCCAGATTCTAATAGTGCACCATGACATTATATATAGGTTTTTATTTTGAGAAATTGGAGCTCAAAATTATTTCTCCAATCAAGTTAATGGTTATTGGTTAGATTTAGAATAGAAAACCAAGGCTTCATATTTCTAGTCCAGTTTTCTAATTGCTCAGAAAAGCTGTCTTTCACAGAATTGTAAATATTTTTTATTTCAATTTCTTCCTTTTGACAGCTTAATTATTTTTTTAAAAATTCATTATACTAAAACTATTGTTTATTTCTAGAGGTCCCATTTATATGAGTAATGTGTTTATACACATATATCTAAATTATAGAACTTAAAATCAGAGTGACCCAGCTCAGAGCAGGAGCAATGAGGAGAAGCACCAGCTGGGCACATGACTGTGACTCTGCTGGGGCTCTGGGTCCCTTCCTGGGGAGTACTGATGAGAGGTGAGGCCAGCTGGACTTCCTGGGTCAAGTGGGGACTCGGGGAACTTTCCTGTCTTACAAGAGGATTGTAAAACACACCAATAAGTGCTCTGTAAAATGCACCAATTGGCAGGATTCTAAAAGTAGCCAATCGCAGGGAGGATTGAAAAAAGGGTACTCTGATAGGACAGAAAGGGAACATGGGAGGGGACAAATAAGGGAATAAAAGCTGTCCACCCCCACCAACAGTGGCAACCCACTTCCATGCCGTGGACACTTTGTCCTTTCGCTCTTCACAATAAACCTTGCTACCCCTCACTCTTTGGGACCGTACCATCTTTAAGGGCTGTAACACTCACCATTAAGGTCCACAGCTCTACTCTTGAAGTCAGCGAGACCGCGAACCCACCTGCAGGAACCAACTCCAGACACACTGACACTCGTTTTAAGGTAATTATGGTTGTCCCCACTCTCGTGTACTGAACCTGTAAACATCTGGCCCCAACTCCTTGGCACCTTGTTCACAGCCCTGAGACTCAGGAAGAACATCGGCTCTCCTTCTTGTCCCACTAGAGACATCATTAAATGTGTATTAATAAGGACCATGGCCATTAGAACTTTTTAGATACTCACTTGAATAATGTCTGGCCTCTACAATGTTACTTTATGTGCAAGCTTATCCTTAAACCCACAAGTGGAAAAAGTAACTTCCTCAGCAAATTAATTGTCTAGATAAGATAAAGTGGTTGGCTTCAGAAAACACATTGTTTTTCAAAATACTAAACATGCCAAAAAAACAAAGGGGCCTTGAGGCTAGTGATTTGATACATTAATTACAAATCTGCCTACCTACCTTTTAAAGATGGAATTCTATTAGTCAATAACTAGATGGCTCAGTTTCAGTTATGAAATGTAACTGAGAGCTATCACATTTTTACAAATTCAGTAATTCACACTTTTCATTAAATCAGCCAAGCCTGACCTCATTAGTCCAAATAAATAAAATTTCATTATACCCGTTAAAATCAAAGTCTATTTTTCTATGCACACATTATCTGGTCTATTAATTTACCAAATGGCAACTGCACCCAATAGCCAGTGTTCCTGATAGTTGTAGAATAAGAAAAGATACAGAGATGGACTCTCACTGGCTGTTGAGGCAAAGTCTTGTTCAAGCCCCACTAGTTAGTGGCAATCTCAGATTGAGAAACACACTGTTCTCAGTGACTCAGAGCTGGTCAGGCTCAGGGGGGACTGATTCATGTTTATCCAAACCCACAAGAGGCTGATTTAAAAGCCAGTACACCAATTACTTAATTTACAATGGAGACAAGCCTGGCTCAGGGATCAGGGCAGGGTGAGTAACGTAGGGTACAGCCCCCACAGGAGCAGGTCCACCTGATGGGACCAAATTAAAGATCAGAAGGTTGCTTGATTAGCAAAGAATTAAGGCAAGGGGAGCCCGATTTCCTCAAGAGAAACTTCTACTGAGCTACAGAAGCCTCATTAGGTACACTACACAGTCCTTCTCCATAGAGATGGCTTTCTAAAGAACCGACGCCCAGTGCAGAGATTCCGAGCAGGGCTGGATAAATACACTGACACGCTCCTAATCTAATGTCCCCCAATCCTCCCTTCGTAGACTGAGCATAGTCCTCCAGTCCTCCATTCCTGTCTATTTTCAGACAGGTCAGACTTTCTCCAGGAACATTCTACTCAGCAGGTCATACCCTGGTCACTTCATCTCCTATAGACATACAGAGAAGGAAATTCTCAGCCATTATCTGTTGATTTTTACCGGTTTCACATTGACCTTATTCCAAAACACCAGGGGCCCTCAACCTGGGAGAAGTGTGCAAAATTACAAAACAGCATTGATTTGAAGTCTGGCAAGATCATGACCTGCCCTGCCTCAGTCTGGCAGGATGCAACCTGGTAAACAAAATCCTATTTGGGCAAAAAGTCACAACTGCTAAAACGCAAAGCTGAACATACTTGCAAAACAGCCAGGGTCTCGGGTTAACATTTCACAATATGCAGTGTGTGAATGGGGTTCAGTCCATCAAGGGAAAGTTTTAAAATTTACTATGGTGGCAAAATACACATAACACAACATTGACTATCTTAACCATTTTTTTTGCTTGTTGTTGTTTTTGAGATGAAGTCTCGCTCTGACGCTAGGCTGGAGTGCAGTAGCGCAATCTTGGCTCACTGCAAACTGCTACTCTCTGATTCAGGCAATTCTCCTGCCTCAGCCTCCTGAGTAGCTGGGATTACAGGCATGTGCCACCATGCCTGGCTAATTTTTGTATTTTTAGTAAAGACAGGGTTTCACCATGTTGGCCAGGATGGTCTCTATCTCCTGACCTCGTGATCCACTCGCCTCGGCCTCCCAAAGTGCTGGGATTAGAGGCATGAGCCACCGCGCACGGCCGTCTTAACCATTTTTAAGTTCCCAGTTCAGTGGCATGAAGTGTATTCACACAGTGCCACCATCACTATCATCCATCCTCAGAACTCTTCTCATCTTCTCAAACTGAAACTGTAACCATTAAACCACTCCCATTCCCTAGCCTCTGGCAACTACCGTTCTTCTTTCTGGCTCTATGAACTTGACTATTCTAGATACCTTATGTAAGTGGAATCATAAAATAGTTGTCCTTTTGTGACTGGCTCATTTCATTTGGCACAGTATCTTCAAGGTTCATCTATGTGTAGCATGTGCCAGAATTTCCTTCCTTTTTTAAGGTCAAATAAAATTCTATTTTATGGGTTCCTTCCACCTTTCGGCTATTGTGAATAGTGCTGCTAAAAACATGGGTGTGCAGCTCTCTTTTTGAGACTCTGCCTTCGATTCTTTTGGAGGTAGATCAGAAGTGGGATTGTTGAATGATAGGACAGTTCTATTGTTAATTTTTTGAGGAACCTCCATACCATTTTCCGCAGGAGCAACACCATTTTACCTTCATGCCAATAGCACACGAGGGTTCCAGTTTCTCCATATCCTTGCCAACACCTGTTAATTTGTTTTTTTATTTTGTTTTTATAGTAGCCATCCTAATAGTTGCGAGGTAGATTCAAGGGAGTCTTTTAAATACATCTCAAAATTCATGTACCAAAATTCTAACTTAGGGCTTTAGAATTCCTGGATTCTAAGGGGGTGCACTCTTACGTATACTACATCATGTGCTGCTCACCATCCATGTGGTAGATAAGGAGCATTAGGTCTATGTAGCAGAACAGTAAACTGAAACTCCGAACAGCAAAGAAGCTGACCCAAGAGAGCACAGGGCTAGGACAGGAGCGCCGATCCTATGACTAGTGCTCTTGCCACAATATTCCGCAGCACAGTCTTTTGAGGACTGGGGTAACACAAAGAAAAGGGAAAAGAAAACTCTCAGACTAAATACAAACCCGACAAGTAGAACAACATCTCAGCTCTCTAAGGAATGAAACTTCTGGAAGGCTAAGTTCTGAGCCATGAGGTTAACCTTTATCTATTACCTCTATCAAGGCACTGCCCAGCCTGTTCCTGAGGGGCAGTCCCCAGAGGCCCATCATGACCATGGAGACAAGCAGAGTTACAGGTCCAGAAGGCTGACTCATGCTGCTTGTTTTGGGGACAGTTGCCCCAGAAGAAGTACAGGAATAAAAGAGAACCAGCTTTAGCCCAAGTGATGAGTACCCAAATAGGAACTCAGATTTGTTTTCCTTTCCATGAAAAAAAAAAAAAAATCCTGGCACAAAAAAGATAGGATAGTACCTGCAGTTGTAGCTAAACTCTTGGCAGGTTCCTCAGTCAATCCAAGGTATTCTCTAATGAGCTGACTCAGGTTTTGGTAGGCAACATCCAGATCATCTGCAGCAGAGAGAGTACATTTCAAAACAACAGGATCAGATCCAAAACAGTTGATGTTTAACTATTGGTGGTAATGATTTGTTTATTGCATTTAATTTTATATATATTATGGTAGAATTTTATATATATTATGGTAGAATTCTAAGATGACCCTAAGGACACATCACCCTTGTATAATCAATCTCCTCCCCTTAAGTGTGCACAGAACCTGTGGAGGCAATGAGATACCACCTCCACGATTGTGTGACATTCAGCAAAAGGGATTTTTGCAGATGTAGTTAAGGTTGTTAATGGGTTGACTTTGGGTTAATCAAAAGGGAGATTATCCAGGCAGGCCCACCCTAATCACATGAGCCGCATAAAACGAGAGTTCTCTCCAGCTGTTGGCAGAAAAAGAAGTCAGAGACTCAGATCCCAAGGAGGATTCGATGTGCTGGTGCTGGCTTGAAGATGGTGGGGCCACGTGGATGAGACCTGAGAGCAACCTCCAGAAACCGAGGATAATTCTTGGCAGACAGCCCAGTAGAACTGGGACCTCAGTTCTACAACCAAAAGAAACTCCATCCTGCCAACAAGAATGAGCTTTGGAGGCTTATCCCTAGAGCCTTCAAATGAGACCTCAGCCTCCTGATACCCTGAGCAGAGAATCCAGCTATGCTGTACCAGACTTCTTATCTACAAAACTGTGAATTAATAAATGGGTGTTGACACTTTAAGACACTAAGTGTGATAATTTCTATGCAGGAATAGAAAACAAATTCAACTGTGTAATACATTAACATGTTTCAGAGACCAAAAACTATTATTAATAAGTTGAACCATATGAAATTGCTGTTTTCATAGGTCAAAATAGTTGAATATCAACAATTTCATATGGTTCAACTAATGTCCCCTGTCCATCTAGTTCATCTAGTTTCCCTTTCCCCTAAGAGGTAATCAGGGTTATTAGTTTTTTGCAGATTCTGCCAGAGAATTTTTTTATGTAGTACAAGAAAATATAATTACATAATTTTTTTACATAAATGATGGCATACTATATTATAAACCTGTCTTTTTTAGTAACTGTATGACTTGAAGATGTTTCCTTATCTGGACACAGAGAACTTTCTCTTTACTTTTTATGACTGTGTAATATAGTGCAGTTTAAAAATATATAGAAATTTGCCAGGCATGGTGGCTCATGCCTATAATCCCAGCACTTTGGGAGGCTGAGGAGGGCAGACTGCTTGAGGTCAGGGGTTTGAGACGAGCCTGGACAACATGGCAAAACTCCATCTCTACTAAAAATACAAAAATTAGCTGGGCTTGGTGGCAGGCACCTGTAATCCCAGCTATTCGGGAGGTTGAGGCAGATGTATTGCTTGAACCTGGGAGTTGGAGAAAGAGGTTGCAGTGAACCAAGATCACGCCATTGCACTCCAGCCTGGGCGACAGGGCGAGACTCTCTCTCCAAAAAAAAAAAAAATATATATATATATGTGTGTGTGTGTGTGTGTGTATATATGTATAAATTTCTAGAATATATCTATAGAAATTTTATATGTATAAAAATATATATACATATATATAGAAATTTTCACATTTCAAAAAATTCTCCCATGAACTATCGCTTTAAATTAAATGGTCATTTATAAACTAGTTTCTGAAAATATTTGTTTTACACATACATTTTTATGGTTATATTTTGAGTAGTTGGGTTTTTAACCTATGTGTAGATTATAATAAAATTACCTGAGTTTCATATGCCTTTCTAGAAATTTAAATGTGTATTTCAAATTACATATAATTTAACTTTGTTCTCACAATGTCCCCTAAAAAATGAACTCAGTTCAGGCTCATTTTACACCAAATGTTATTAGCTACAATCTTAAAAAATAATTGAGACAATGCTGTCATTAAAACAGTAGAAAATTAGACCTCTTGGATTCTTACCCTTTTCGTGTTCTTTGTGATTCACTGTTACGAGGAAAATAGCTTTTACCCAAGAATTTTATCCCCATGAAACAAACTTTTAATTCAGTAATCTTACATTTCAAAAATAAAACTTTGCTGAAAATTACCAACCTGCATTGATTACTGCATCAAAATATCCCGGAAAATTATGATTAATTTTAATATAAAGGTCCACTCTGGAGACAGCAAATTCAATTTCTGCACGACTGAATAATCCTTTTCTCCGCAAATATCCCTCATATTTTTCCTTGTTCATGGGTACCACCAGGATATAACGAGGCTCAAAATAGGAATATTTTAAACTTCTTACACCCTGTGCATTAAAAGGAAGATAATAAATTGGAAACACATACATGATTTACAAATCATTTTGGAGCCATCTGACAACATGGGTATAAGAAGTAGTATTATTAATATATTGAAGAATGTATTTCACCTGTAGAGTTAGCTGCTATTTTTCTATAAATATCTCAAGATTGGATTACATTTCTCTCTTCATCAAGTTTTAAATTGTCATTGGAAATATTAGAATTCACTCCACCTGGCTTTCCTTTAATTAATCATTCTAATGAATATGACTGTTAGAAAATTGCTGGATATAAAATAGGTACATTCATAGCAATATTGCAACTTTATTACAGAAAGGTAATTTCAATTCTATATTTCAAAAAGCTTCTGTGGAGCACTAGGAGACAGAGATCTTACCAGGGAGAAAAGACTCTTCTGTGACCCCTTTGTCATCATCTTGGGACCCTTTCTGCAGCTAAATCGGCACCCTGGTTGGGAAGGCCAAATTCCTGGTAGCCTGCAGACCAGGAGATCACAGCGTGGAACTGTGTAAGGAACTGACAGGTCTGTGAGTCTGGAGGGCTTGGTCACAACTGCAGCTCCTGTAGACTCTGCACAAATCCTTCAAGTTCTCTGGCTATCAGTTTCCTCGTGGGTGAAATGAAAGAGCCATTCCAAATGGACTCTAAAGTCCCTTCCATCTCAATCAGTGTCACTCAATGTTCAAAATCTTTGTTTTAAAAATTCAGTTGGAAGAAATACAGGCTATTTCCAAAACAATTTCCAAGTCAATGACCAGGGCAGTCTGGAATAATACTTCAGCTGGGGAGAATCAGGGGAATAAAGCATGGATTATAGACTCAACCTCCTGGAAATGGGTAGGAGTGAACTCCCAGGGAGAAAAAGAGTGAAACAGGAGCCACTCCTCAGATAACTGTTGGACCAGAGAAAGATAGATAGAAAGGACGGAGAGTTTCTGGACTCACAAATGCATTAATTTTTGTTTCTGCCTTGTCAAATGAATAAACTTTTTAGAAAAGACCTTTTATTTTTGCTAGTTATTATAGAAACAAAGAAAACTCTCCTTAAAGATACAAAACCAATTAATCACAGAGAAATAAGATTTGAAATAGTCTAAGTCAGGAAAGTTAAAGAGCTGGAAGAAATATGTAAGCTAGGAAACGCTTATACCAACACAAAGAGCCAAAGGGAATTGCAGTCTCCTACTGTGTGAAGTCACAGAGGAAAAAAGAAAGATTCAGAGTTGACATCAAAGGATTATGCACCCAATTTGCCTAGGTTTTGTTTTCTGTACGTTTGGTCTAATTGAATTAGTTTTATAATTGCTTTCTTTTTAATTCCAAAAGTGTCATACTGCTCAGTTAAAGGATCTTGAAAAAACAATCAACTATCTTTGAAGGTTCCAAGTATGCAATAAAGCTATATTTTTAAAAAATAAATGAGTGGGATATTCATAGTTTTACTCTGGATCTTAATTTTGGAGAAGCTTCTATATACTCTAATTATAGATCATTGTTGGGGGAAGACACGGTATCGGAGTAGAGAGAAAAATCTCTGACATCTACAGGTCTACATTGCCAGAAGTATGAAAATATTACACCCAGTGAGCAACTGCAGTTAAATGGCAGCAGAGCTCACACATCTCATGTAGAACGAAGGAACAAAGTTGACCGCATGGGGCTGTCATTGTCCTAGGGCATGGGGAACCAGTTCCACACTCTACGAATCAGGCTTTATCTACAGCCTTTTATATAAACAGAGGCCATGCTCTAAAAAGAAAAAGGAGCATTTAGTGAGGAAATAACAGAAAATAAAGCTCGAGTGGCAGTTACACTCACAATATCTGTGCAATTTCCTGTATTGTAACCTAACTCCTGTCACTTAATGTTTCACGTGTCTTGCCCCCCATACTAATTATAAATGGAATATCTTATCTTGTGCCTGGCAATGTGTCGCCTGTGCATTGTAACCCCCTCCCCAACCTCAAATATGTATATACATTATCGCATGTATCCCAAATATGTACCTCAATTATGTATCAATAAAAAATTTATATATATATATACACACACGCACATACACACACACACACACCCACCACACTCACACAAACTACACACACATTAATTGGTGGAATGAAAAACACTTACTTCTATTTCCATATGAACACAGCTTGCCAAACCATCTCTTGCGATAGCTTCTATAGTGTCCCTATTTAATCCATACTTGTGATTACCATAACTAAATGTTACAATGAATTTCCCCTGGAATTCGAGAAGAACAAAGATTTTCATATAACAGCAGCCATCATGGAATTTGATCACAACTAAAATCATTTGATGTCTTATTCTAAATAATTTCAAAAACCTTACAAATTTTAGCAACTGCATACGGATGACAATGGGGTACATGAAACTTAATTTCAAACTGTGACAGAGAAATTTATTCAGAATTCTCAGCTGACAAAAAAAAAATAGGTTTTTAGAAATAATCTGCTGACAAAATGTTGAGGAGTGTTAAGGCACTGCAGCATATGGTAAAATAGACTATTTTGTTTACTTACCCACTTCCTGTCAAACTCGCACCAAAACCTTCATTACTGAGAGAACAAAACTAATGGCCTGCTCTTTACCGCCGCCATTTCAGCTCTGCCAGCACACCAGGCAACCCAGAAAAGGCCTCCATTTCCAACAGCCTTGCATTCCAAGATAAGCCATGAGTTATAGATAATTCCGGAAGGCCATGAATTACAGGGACATCCTAAAAGCTTTGAAAAAGCAGACCCATCCTGTTTTTCCTCATAAAGATAGCTTTCTACTGAAACTGCCGCAAATGTTATCCAACAGAATTGGTGTCTGCCCTATAGCCATTTGAACTATAAATGATGCCTCTGTCTGTATTCTGGAAGCTCAGTTCTTCCAAAAACTGTATTCCCTTGGGGAAAAAAAAGGCAAGTAAAAACACGTCTCTCAAAATTGTCTGTGACTTTTTCTTTGGCAATACTATATTCATTAAACCACTAGGTCAAATCTAAACTGCGTAATTGATGACAACAGAAGGAATAAAAATGTGGATGATCTCGGCAAGTGTGACTTCTCATATACGTGATTTTGAAATAAACAATGAAGTGAAAACTTTCAGGGCTGCACTGAATCCCATCAAATGGCGGTGACAGCATTAAGAACAGTGCAGCTGGGTCTATTGCTGCCCTGTGTCCTGGCCCCAGATGTTCTGGAAATGTGAGGGTACACGGATGGGCTGTCTGTCAGGGAAGAGAGGTGAGAGACCAGAAGGCATAGGGTGTCTTTTGAGGTTGGGGGATGGGTCTCTGGGCAATGTGTCTGCTGCGGGTGATGAGGAAAATCTACATCCCCCATAATCAAAAGAAGTTTATGTTATGTATTCCAAAAGTTAAAAACTCAACAATAAATATCCTTACTATTTTATTCCTTCAAAGTCATACTTTCTTTGTTATTTGGAACAAATACTGTGACTCCTTTTCTATATATATATATGTCACATATATGTATGTGACTCCTTTTCTATATATGTATGTATATATATAAAACCTGTATAGATATATGTCTGGCTCTCCTTTCAGAGAGACACTTTATCTTGTTTATTGCATCTGCTGGTTAGTGTTACATGTCAGCTTGGAAGATGTTTGGGGTGAGATGAACATTTAAATTGGGGAACTTCAAGGAAGCAGACTGCCACCCATAATATAGGTGGACTTTATCCAATCAGTTGAAGACCTCAGTAGAACAAAAAGATCAGCCTTTGGATTTCATCTGCACCACTGAAACCTCCATTGCAAAATTATGACTGAGACAATAAAAGAGATTTAACCTAACTGACTCCATCTTGCTTCTAACCTCCAAACTGCCCTTGTTCAGTCTTGGGCACAGGCTGAACTAACTTTGGGAGGAACTTACTTTACACTTTAAAACAAAGATGATAACAGCCCTTTCCCAAAACAAACTTCTTTCTTGCCTGGGGACTAGACTGCCTTTGTAGGACTAAAAAAATTAGCCACAAGATTAGAAATTATGGTTTAGGGGTCATGCAGCTGGAGGCTATAAGATTCTGACCCTCCCTAAACTGTTCCTGAGATTAGTGCTTGAGATATTTTGCAGAGCCTGCACTTGATGGATCAGCTGGCACTGCCCAGATTGATAAACTGGTTCATCTGATCCTGTGGCCCCTATCCAGGAACTGACTCAGTACAAGAAAACAGCTTGACTCCCTATGATTTCATCTCTGACCAATCAGCACTCCTGGCTTGCTGGCTTCCCCCGACCCACTAAGTTGTCCTTAAAAACTCTCGGCCGGGCGCGGTGGCTCAAGCCTGTAATCCCAGCACTTTGGGAGGCCGAGGCGGGTGGATCACGAGGTCAGGAGATCGAGACCATCCTGGCTAACATGGTGAAACCCCGTCTCTACTAAAAATACAAAAAACTAGCCGGGCGCGGTGGCGGGCGCCTGTAGTCCCAGCTACTCGGAGGCTGAGGCGGGAGAATGGCGTGAGCCCGGGAGGTGGAGCTTGCAGTGAGCCGAGATCGCGCCACTGCACTCCAGCCTGGGCGACAGAGCGAGACTCCGTCTCAAAAAAAAAAAAAAAACTCTGATCCCCAAATGCTCAGGGCGATTGATTTGAGTAATGATAAAACTGTGGTCTTCTGCACAGCTGGCCCCGTGTGAATTATTCTTTCTCTACTGCAATTCCGCTGTCTTGATAAATCGGCTCTGTCTAGGCAGTGGGCAAGGTGAACCCATTGGGATTTCCTGGCTGCCTGGCTCACACTGCAGATTTGGATTTGCCAGTCCCCATAATCCATGTGTGCCAATTCCTTATACTAAATCTCTTTAAGAGATGGCGTCTTGCTGTGTTACACAGGCTGGGGTGCAGTGGGGCAATCATAACTCACTGCAGCCTTGACCTCCTGGGCTCAAGCAATCCTCCTGCCTCAGCCCTCCTGAGTTGCTGAAACTATAGGCATGAAACCCTACACCAGGCTAATTTTTTTTTTTTTTGAGGAGATAGGGTCTCATTATGTTGCCCAGGCTGGTCTCAAACTCCTAGGTTCAAGCAATCCTCTCGCCTCAGCCTCCCAAAGTGCTGGGATTACAGGGGTGAGCCCAACCCTAAATCTCTTTCTATACATATACACATCCTATTCTATTTCTCTGGAGAACCCTGACTAACACTCTATGACTCACCCTGTTTTCAAAATGTATACTTGAATTCCTTTTCAGATATATACTGTAAGTTTGTTTATTCACATGTACAAGGACCTTCCACTGTGGATCAAAAAAAACAAACCAACCAACCCATTTTCTAGAAAGATGTAGAGATGTAGAGTTGGGAGGAATCTTGCATAGTACATAGGTATAAAAAAGACTCCATTACAAGTTTGTTAAGAATTGGGATTAAGTGGTTTCCCTCCACCCCATTCTGGCTGGTGATGCTACTTTGGTTTCTTGCTGCATGTGGATTTCCTAATAAATAGCAATAGTCTTACTCCAGAAACCTCAGGGTCTGTGGTTTGATTTCTGCAGGAGAGGGAGAGTTTCTGTGGGGACTATGTATGTGTCCATAAAAAGGGTTCTCATATCTGCAGGCATGTTAGGGGGGTGATTGTGTGTTGTGGGGGAAGTATCTGACGGGATGAAGGAGGCACCTGTGTTGGGGAGGGTATGCAGGTCTATGTGTTGTACCTGTCAGAGCAGGAAGGTGTGACTGTCCACAGTAAGGGTGTGCCAAGGCTGTCCGTCAGTGGGCCTGCTGTAATGGAGGATGGTGGGCAGGCTGTCTGGGTGGCTACTGTGTAGAGGGGGGTTCTGTGTACAGAGGGCTGAGTGTCTGTGGGTGATTGGCAAAGCTGACAATGTGTCATGAGTTTGTCATCTCTAAGTTTGTTTCTCTTCATGAAACAGTTTCAAGCTTACATTAAAGGAAAAGAGATCAGAGGCACAATTCAAGTTCAAGAAAATTATGTTATCCTGAAGTATATGTCTATATTATCAGAATCTGTAAAAATAAGTACTTCTCAAACACAAGAGGATTTTTGTAGAGGTAGTACAATTCTAAGACTAAATATAGTATAGAAGTGTAGTGACTTTTTAGACTAGGAATTGAACCAGACTAGATTACAGATCTGATAAGGTATGAAACACCAGAGAGCAGATGGGGTTCTGAGAACAGATGAACTGACATGAGAAAAAAATGCCTCATACTCCAACAAGAGAAATTAACATTAATTTTGGGAACTAGTTGTCTTTCAACCTAAAGAGTCCTAAGAGAATGCTTCTTACTAATATCAAGATAACTTCTCAAATCTCTATTGAGGCTTTTAGAAACAAAATCCCAGAGTATTCTTAATCAATTAAACTGAACTGCCAAAATATAGCCCTAGGAGAGAAAATTATAAAGAATTTCCAAGATGTTCTTTTGACAAGGTTAGAGGAAAACAGGGATCATACGTTTTTCTCACTTGTATGTCTCCACAAACACAAGAGAAGTCCAGAAAACATGCACCATGTATAGAGTTGGCCATTCAAAATTAAACTCATAGAAACTGCAAAGCCTATGCTGAAATGGTCCATGATTTTGCACAATGAAGAATAAGGAAGGTCCATTATTTTGGGGGTGGGAACAGAGGAAGGAAGAAGGAAAAAGAAGGGGAAAGAGGGAAGAGGATATATAGCTATAAGGGAATCACCAGTTGGGTGGTAATCTTTCAAAAGCAGAAACACAGATGAGTCCCTCATCTGATAGTTCAGTGGGCTTCAGAAAAGAAAAGGAAGTGGTGTAGGATTTACTTGGTGATAGAAACAATGAAGATATAAACAATAAGGGCCATGGTGAAGTAAAAACAAAAGGTTTACCGATTCATTGGTCGTGATGAAAATATGAACTCCTCTTTCAGTTTAACTGAAGTCATGGGCAGATACATATTTACATTAGCATATACTTTCAACAGATAAAACATGCTAGGATTATGAGGGTTACCTTTGTATGTGAAGGCCAAGAAGGAACAAGTAAGTTGTTTTAAAGAAAATGAATTCAAAGACAAGAGTATTTTGAGTTACTATCAATAACTAGATTGTCAGGGTTTCAGTAAAAAACAAACCAATGAAAAAACCCAAAACTTAAACAAGATTGCTCTGAGTGCCTGTGAAATGGACTAACGCATGGTAATTACCTTGACCTTGTTAAAACAGTCCTCAAAGAAGTTAGGGATCATCTCCCATCTTCTAGCAAGGGCTTCCATCTGCATTAGTGAACTGCTTGGCCTCCAGGACTGAGAACTTCTCAGACAGGAACATGACCATGGAAGGTAACATGTCCAGAAAAAGCCAACTAAATGGGACACACCATATTGAAATGGTGCTTAGGGCTGAAACAATTAGAAAGCACCACAGATAATACACAGAAAGAGTACTCTCTGGACAGAGTAGCCAAATCTCCAGACATACTTAATTTACAAGCTTTGTGCACCATCGGTTCTGTAAGAACTGTTTTTCTTGAGTAAATCTGACTAATAACAGTAGCAGCAACTGATAAACACAGATCACAAGAATTTTTCACACTGCTTTAGTTCTATTTCCTTAAAATGCCTACTCACTTTTATTGGAAATTTACAATATTTTCTCTGAGACCATAAAATAAAAAAGCATGTGAAGAACGATGTATTAAGCACTTTAAGAAAAAAAAAAAAACCAATATGAACTCACCTCTCATAACAAGCACAAAATTTAATTCTTCCTTTTTTTTAAATTTATAACTATTTCCTAACATTTTTGCCAGAGAACGTGCATTTCTTGTGCAATAAAAACAAAGGCAACATTCTTACCGTGTTTACCATTTCATCGAAAACTTCTTGAGAGATAAAATGATAATCAACTCGATCCCCTTCTCCAAAGTAAGGTGGTCTTGTGGTATGACAGGCCCTGAAATCATAAAACAGATCATCCTAGTCTATTTCTAACTGGAAATTCAAAATGGAAAAGGTTTCAGTATAAAGTATGTTTTAAAAAATGAAGTTAATCCACAAATCATAAATCATAAAGTAATACAGTTGTGAGAATATGTTGGTTTCAAAGTGCTAGATTATATTCAGTTGCTATCATCTGTAAGGATTATATAAAATTTGGATCATCCATACCAAATTTTTACTCATTATTACTTATCACCTTCTGAACCTCTTCCTCTGCCATCATGTAATAATACTTTACGAAGTAAATCAATACTTATCATTTAACTATTTTCCACCCACCTGCTTTCATGTTTAATGTATGAGCCTTTTCCACAGGCTGTCCGTCTCTCCTTCCACCTGGCTGCCCTACTCGTTTCTTAGGACTCAGTTTAAATGTCACCCCTCCAAAAATCCTTTCCTGACCTCTATGGCTGGATTATTCATCGCTTTATATTTCCACAGCCTCAGTGTCTGTGCCAATTGCATTTCAATTATATGTTCAGGGCCCATCCCCTCCACCACTTGAGGGCAAATCTGTCTCATGTGCCCTGTGCTTGGTCCATATCAACACTGTGTATAAACCTCCTGTGGCAATCCATGGTGCCAATGCTGAACAGAAGTCTCAACTCAACCAAAGAGGCCTTTTCTCTCCACTGTCTGAAATAGCCTCCCCATCCCACTACACCGCTCAACTACTGTCTATCACCAGAACTGCTTTCTTTTATATATTTATCTGGTTTTTTTCCCATCTTTCCCAGCAGAACATATGAATCATAAGGGGAGGACCATGTCTTATTCACCACTGCATTCCCAAAGCCTGGCACACAGTAGGCATTTGATAAAATTTTGTAAAGTGAATGAAAAATGAAACATGAGAAGTGGATAACAGCTGCTAAGAACTCCCTTTTATAGATGACTACAAAAATGACTCCTCTAAGGTCACACAGCAGGCCAGTGTTGGTCCTACAACAAGAATATGGTGGTCCCAACCACCAGGACTCTTGAATTCATATAATTCTGCCTTCCACTGTTAAGTGCAGGAAATGCAAACTGACTTTTAGATTTTCCTGTAGTTTTAAAATAGGAGATGAGAGCCAGGCACAGTAGCTTATTCCTGCAATCCCTGTACTTTAGGAGGCCAAGGCAGGAGGATTGCTTGAGCCCAGGAGTTCAAGACCAGCCTGGGCAACATAGTGAGATTCTGTCTCTACAAAAAAATTTAAAAATTAGCCAGGTGTGGTGGCACGTGCCTGTGGTCTCAGCTACTCAGGAGGTTGAGATGTGAGGCTCACTTGAGCCCAGGAGTTTGAGGCTGCAGCGAGCCATCATTGCCCCATTGCATTCCAGCTGAGGCAACAGAGCAAGACCCTGTTTCAATAAATACATAATAAAATAAGAGATGAGACTAGCTAGACACTTGACATGTTATTTCATTTATTTCTTACAAAAACCATGAGCTAAGTATTATTTCTTATTTTTATTTTATAGATAATGAAACTGAGGCACAGCTATTAAGGAATGTTACTAAGCAGCAATGCCAAGATGACTCAAAAGTCAATTCTTGTTAATATCATACTAATTCAGACAGTAAAGTTGCAACCTCAAAAGACTTTTCATTGCAAAGTCAAAGGCAAATAAATGTTTATAATTCATACCACTGCTCCCTTTCCATTATACTCAAGAATTAACTGTACTAATAAATTTTAAGGTCTTAACATCATATTTAAATTACATACTCAGGAAAGAGAGCACATTCTAAGAGAAGGCTGTCAAAACACCGTGGCATTTGTTTTGTTGTTTGAATACATTGGCATTTCTTCACACGCCTTAGCAGAGACCTGACACCCTCTGTCTACTGGCGTCCTTGACAGTCAGGGAAGATAAATCAATAGCTTGGCACCCTTGCAGCAAACCCTAAGCATAGCCTGTACACATTATGCTGAACTTACAGTTCTCAACAAAGGAATTGAGTGGCAAGAATTTCTTCTGAATTTCTCAAAGAAAGACAAAACAAAGAAGCAATTTGAAGCTTCTAGGCAGGTAAAAAAAAGAGATGGCTCCACTGGTGTGCAGAATGCTGATGACAGAGCCTGCAGCCACTGCAGACTTTCTATTAAGAAGAACCTAAGATGATCTGTGTTTTTGAATTTGTCATCCCATTTCCACATATACAAATGTTCACTGTGTTATATGCTGCCCAAATATGAACATCTCAAAAATAAAATGCTTCACAGTGAAGGCAACATTTCACTCAACTTACATAGGAAAAATGATACCAAATTCTAGACAAAGAAATTTGCTCGAGCCAGGATTTTCAAAATTTTTCTTTTCCCT
This sequence comes from Papio anubis, assembly GCF_008728515.1. NCBI lineage: Eukaryota > Metazoa > Chordata > Mammalia > Primates > Cercopithecidae > Papio > Papio anubis. The sequence continues at coordinate 24,368,692 of NC_044979.1, forward strand.
TGTCTAAATCTTTCTGCAGGTTCATTATTTACTAATTAATTTACTAGTTAAATTATGGTTTGTAATAGGAGCCATAATTCCAGTAATTTCACTTGACACAGAAAAGGACTGAGTTAGAGATGAACCCCAGACTCCAACTCTGGTTCTAAAAGTCTAAGGGTGCCAATTCATGGCCAGGTGTCACTGAAGCTACTACCAAACCGAATTCACAGAAAGGAGATGACCAAGAGGAAAAGGAATTGGAAGGCCAGGCCAAATAATGGAATCCCAAAATATCCAGGGAAATGTAACAGGAAGAAAAGATATCTAAGAAGAGCTAGCAGGTGGATGAGGAAGTAGAATTTTTTTCAGTGTCATTCAGAAGCATGCAGATTTAGAATCTTAATTCTGAACCAGATTGCCTCAGGAAATAATGAACTTGTTACTGCAAATATTTAGGCAGAGGCTTGGCTCTGAGCACATCTGAATTCAAGCACATTACAGCACATCATATTATTAGTAAGTGAGCTCTATCAATGGGTAGCCACAAAAGCCCAGGTATTACTAGAGGAATGTGGGAGGTAAATGAAATTGGTCTGAACACCCAATGCAGATATATGTCAATAGCTTGCTGGACACAATTTAAGTGATCCTCCACACAAAAGATTCCAGCATATACTGTATCTAAGTATCAAACTCCATGAAGCCACTATTCTGCCCACTTTTCAGTAACTACACACCATTTTCTGACTCACGCTACCATCACCTGTCACTACATTCTACCTGGTGTTCTTGTCTCCAGACTTCCTTCCCTAAGCCCTTTCCCAGACTGCCACCAGGATACGGTTTTTAAAATGCAAATGTGATCACATCATTCTCCTCCCTGTTTAGAAATCCTTTATGACCAGATCCCTGTCTGTCCTTCCGGTCTTAACTTTTGCCATCTCCCTTGATAGTCCAAGCTGAGCCGTATGCTGTACTCTCTGCCTAGAATACACCCCCACCTCAAGCCCCACTTCCCACTTCTCTTTTATTTCTATCTCAGAGGCTCTTTACCTCCCTCATCATAGCACCCATCAAACTATCTTGTGAGCATTGACCTGTTTAAATCCCATACTACTTTGTAAGCTGCCAGGAGGAGAAGACCCATACCTGTTCATTTCACAGTTTCATCACCCACATACAGCATTTGCACAGTGCTCGATAAATATTGAATGAATAAATGAACCATTCTACAAATTTGTCACATGTGTATAAACAGACACATTAGCTGAGACTGCATTTAGACTGCTGCAGCTCATATCATCTCATGTAGCTAAATAGCTGTGGTCTTTTATTTTACTGTATTACAATGCTAAAAATAAAATATATTTAGGAGTCAACATCATAAGAAGCCTATGAAAATAGAGATGGCTATAAAATAATGATCTAAAAAAGAATAAAGTTTTTCTTTCAGGGCCATTCAGATCACTTTCATGGCCTTAAATCTAGAAGATAGACAGGCATGCTGATACTGTTTTGTGTTGCCCTCATTATCCGGCACTTTTCTAGGAAGTCACTGATTCGTGGGTGCTCAGCTAGAAATCAATAGAGAGACTTTGAAGAAAGTAAATGCATATCTCCAGGTCACCCATAACTAATATTGGTAAAGAAAGAACATTCAACATATTTCTAAAACCAAGAACAAATAGTAAAATCAAAACCTAACCACAGCAAAATCTCTCAGCCACACCAATATTTGTTATGTGACTGAGTTACGTTTTCAACAATTATATAACTGGATATGCAACTTAGTGTGTGAAAATGTCATTGAATGTCTCGATATTGGGTCGATGCAATTTAGAAAGGAAGTAAAATACCAGGAAAAAATTAAACGAGGAAGAGGGAAATAAATGATTCAAGCAAATGGTGGAGAAAGTGCCTTTGTAAATGCTTTTATGTTTCACCATGAGACTCTATTCATGCCTTTTTTCTTTTTACATAATTAAAAATCAATAAAACTTATGTTGGATAAAGAATAATAGAAAAGAAAATCTAAACAAGAGCAATGACTTGCCCTTAAGAATGTGAGAAGGTGCTTTGGTTTTATTTTTAAATTTTAACTAGAAAGTTGCTGTATATAATGGTAGCACTATCTTACTTTCTCAATGGATAAAGTAACTACCTAACACCCTTTTTCATCTGATGCATAGTCTTTTATCCATGCCTTGATGAAATCCTTAGAATAATCTGCCATTGAACAAACCTTGACCTCCGCCTTCATGAGGATGACAGTGAATGGTTGGATGGTGCTTCTGAACCTCTGAGGGAGGTAGATGAATGAGTTTGTAGTTGGGAGGGGGGCAGTTAGGAGTATCTTTCTACTCACCGCTAATTCCAGCCAGAAGAGAAAAATAGTAGTGGCAGCAGTAACAGTACTGGAGCATGACGCTAATTTTAGGATTCTGTTTGGCCATCTTGTGCCTCCACCTAAATTTCATATAGCACTAATTATCTAAGGTCTGAGTCCCCCATTAGATTACAGATTTCATTAAGGCAATGACCTTACCAATCTTGTTCCTGCTGTACCCTCAGGGACTAGCACAAGAGAGGAAATCAATAAGTATTCATTGAAAGAATGAACAAGTGGACGAATCCATTCATCTCTGCATAGCTCCATCAGTGGAGGCTGGGGAAAATCACCCATGCTTCTTATTGTAGTCATTTCTATGATCTGTTGCACACAATGCCATTAATTCAGCCAACTATTTACTCAATCAGTCAGTCAGTCAGTTATTTAACAAATATTTATTACACACATATTAAGTGTCTGGCCATATACTGGGCATTGAGAACTCAATAGTGAACAAGGCTGACATGAGTCCTACCCTCAATGGGCTACATACAAGTAAGGAAAGCAGACATTAAATCAACTCATCACAAGCATGATGGATAAGCATTCTAATTAGGGAAATAAAAGATTTAATGAAAACAAGTAATTGGGAGGCCTCGCCAGATAAGAATGTAAGGGCAAATTGGCTCCAAATCTTGATGATGAGTCAATAAACACCTCTAAAAACATATCCAACAAAGCATGTCTTGGCAGTAGCATATCACAAAGAAATAAACAGGACTGGGCTACCAATCATTTGCTACATAACTGGTATCAGAGATGTGAAAGGAACTGGAGAAAACCTTGGTTCCTCATAGGTCACTTTGGTTTGCTAAAAAGTTCCAAATTTATGCATTAGAAAATAGCATATACCCTTTTGCCCTAGTTTGACCTTCCATTCATTGTGTTCAGCTTATCTTTTAAAACAGGTTCAGTACATCCACAGAAACATAATGTACTCTGTATTTTTATTCTAACATTAACTTTTAATTTATTTTTGTTACTTCAGGGTATTTAAAATATATTAATCAATAAATTATTCCATAGTGTTTGTGGCCTAGAGTTGTTCAAATAAAGGATGTAATATTAAATATCTAAATAAATGGACCTGTTTGAAATAGTGTTTACATTGTTTGAACATGTGTAGCTTCAGGGAAGGAAGTTTTTTTTTTGTAATAGCATTAGGAAATAATTTGCGCTTATTTTTCTGGCTGTCCTATATATCTTCGTAGTCACATCCTCAGTTCACTGACAGGAACCACTAATCTAAAAGTAATTTATTTGCCATACATAAAAAATACAAGAGGAAACCAGTTTCAGAGATGACAGACAATTCTAAATTTGAGTCACCAAAACCTCTGAAAAAAAATCTTTTTTTTTTTTTTTTTTTGAGCTAGAGTCTCGCTCTGTTGCCCAGGCTGAAGTGCAGTGGCACAATCTTGGATTCTCATGTCTCAGTCTCCCAAGCAGCTGGGATTACAGGTGTGTGCCAACACACCCAGCTAATTTTTATACTTTTAGTAGAGACGGGATTTTGCCATGTTGGCTGGGCTGGTCTCGAACTCCTGGCTTCAAGTGATCCGCCCCACCTCAGCCTCCCAAAGAACTGAGATTAAAGGCATAAGCCACTATCCTCAGGCTCTAAAAAACTTTTTAAACTCAGTTGGAGTTTTGTGTGTGTGTGTGTGTGTGTGTTTTCTGATGGTTCTAGTTTTTTGGATATGTTCCTCTATTTTAACTGGGTCATTAAGACATCACTAAGCAAAATATTTGCTCCAGAAAACTTGAAGTGTATTGAATGCTAACCTGAAGGAAAGAAAAAGAAAAACCTGCTGCCCCTTCTTCCTTCCTCCTGAAATACACCTCAAAAGAGGAAGACCGGCCGGACGCAGTGGCTCAAGCCTGTAATCCCAGCACTTTGGGGAGGCCAGATGCGACTATGAGGTCAGGAGATCGAGACCATCCTGGTTAACACGGGTGAAACCCTTCGCCTCTACTAAAAAAATGCAAAAACACTAGCCGGGCGAGGTGGCGGGCTTCAGTCCCAGCTACTCGGGAGGCTGAGGCAGGAGAATGGCGGATCCCGGGAGGCGGAGCCAGAGACCTTGAGATCCGCCACTGCACTCCAGCCTGGGCGACAGAGGCCAGACTCCTGCCTAAAAAAAAAAAAAAAAAAAAAAAAAAAAAAGAGGAAGACCTGTCAGAGACGAAGAAGCTGAAGTGCCATTGGCACATGTTCCAAGCTCAGACAGGACAGTCTGTCCCTGAACACAGATCTGCCCATCACACATCACAACACGGTGATTCATGCTGTCATACTGCAAGGCAACAGGAGAAGCCTGCCTTCAAATGCCATTATGCTTAATTAAAAAGATGTTTATTTTCAAACCCTGGAGGGTGATTTGGGCTGAGACTGAATTAAGTTAAGCATTTGGAAAATTAAAGTTAAAAAAAAATACAGTGTATATTACAGTATAATAAATGACAAAGAAGCTGATAAGCCTTTTATGGAAAAGATGGGAAACAGCATGAATGAACCATGCTGGTTTGCTTGCTTATTTTTGTGGGGAACAGGGGCGTCATTGCTGTATGTTTACTGTCTGCTTCACAAAAGAAAAATCATTTTGTTTTGGCCAGGCGTGGTGGCTCACACCTGTAATCCCAGCACTTGGGAGGCCAAGGTGGGCAGATCACGAGGTCAGGAGATGGAGACCATCCTGGCTAACACAGTGAAACCCTGTCTCTACTAAAAGTACAAAAAATTAGCTGGGTGAGGTTGCAGGCGCCTGTAGTCCCAGCTACTTGGGAGGCTGAGGCAGGAGAATGGCGTGAACCCAGGAGGCGGAGCTTGCAGTGAGTGGAGATCGCACCACTGCACTCCAGCTTGGGTGACAGAGCCAAACTCTGTCTCAAAAAAAAAAAAAAAAGAAAAATTATTTTGTTTCTTCCTGCTATATGGTAAGTTCTTCTATTGCTAGAAGTATACTTTAGCAATCATCTTTACCATATCGATTAGAATGGCACAAGAATCAAGATTCTATCATTCCAGAACCAGGTAATCACATTGATCCAATTTTATCAATAATTTACTGTCAAGGATTAATACTCGCATGGTGCTCTGTCTTTACCAAGAGTTAATATCTATTGACCACTCAATTTACTTACCACTTTTGGTTTTGCTATAAAGTGTAACTTAAATATTAAGTTGTTTTGTACATTTCTGAACTTGCTTAAAATTAATAGCCAACATTAGCAATATCAGAGATTTTACTAGAAATGAACTGTTGATACCTCCAATAATTCAGATAAATTTCCAAGTCTTAGCAAGCCAATAAACAAACTTACCCATATCTGAAGTAAGTGCTAAACTGTCTGCAGAGGCGATGGGCAAGTTCTCGTTTCCCACAAGCTGCAGGACCAGCTAGTACCAGCATGGGATAAGGGGCATCCAGGCTGGGAAGAGTGCTACAACACAGGAGCAGAGTCAGTTCTCCTACTGTAGCCAGGGAGACAGCACATGAACTACATCCATTAGGCCATCATTAACCCGGCTGAATGAGGACTCGCTACAGAAGACACTGCGTAGAAGAATAGTTGTCCTTTCCGGAAACAGATTGATTATATGTCAAAAATCATATTCAAAGCATAGATAACAGTATAAGGTAAAATACGAAAACCTGTACATTTGCTTTAACATGACTTTTAAAGGAAAACTATTAATATTTATTGGTTCTTGATTGCTAGAGTGAAATATTCCTCCCCAAAACTGATCAATGAAAGAAATGACTGTTAAAGTTAAATAAGACTGTAAAGTTAAGATAAATATTCATAACTACTGAATTAGAATGCAGTAACTTAACAGTAAGAGGTAAAATTTACCTGAGCAATTACTATGTGCCAGGAAGCATTCTAAGAGTCATACATGTATTATCTCATTTAATTATCACAAGAAGCTAATGAAGATGTTTCTGTCATTATCCCCTTTTAACGTATGAAGAAATTGAAGTACAAGGAGGTTAATTAACTTGCTCAAAGTGATAGTTAATCAGGGAGAGCTGATATACAAATGGAGGCTTGACTGCCAAGCCTGAAGACTGGACTAAAGAATGAATTCATTGATAAAATCTACTGCAGCTGGGCATGATGGCTCATGCCTGTAATCCCAGCACTTTGTGAGGCTGAGGCAGATCACCTGAGGTGAGGAATTCAAGACCAGCCTGAGCAACATGGAGAAACGCTGTCTCTACCGAAAATACAGAATTAGCCAGGCGTGATAGTGCACACCTGTAATCACAGCTACTTGGGAGGCAGAGGCAGGAGAATCTCTTGAACCTGGGAGATGGAGGTTGCAGTGAGCTGAGATGGTGCCATTATACTCCAGCCTGGGCAATAAGAGTGAAACTGTCTCAAAAATAAAAATAAAAAATAAAATAAATAAAACTAAAATCTCTTGCAACACACTGAACGATGTGTTTAGACTCCACTCATGACACAAATTGTAGCAATCTAGAATCAAATATAAAGTTTTCAAAAACCACATGGCTCAGGTGTGGATTCTGTGAAGATGAAGGTGTAGATTCTGAGGAGAGTCTGTGGAAACAATGAAAGAGCATAGTTTTTCAGTCTCTCTGAATTCCCACAGAAAAACAGAAAAACTTGAGAACAAAAGCCTAAGGGAAACACATATAAGTACATGAAACGGTATCACCAAGAGCCACGGACCCACAAAACCTGTGTGGTACTGGAATCAACGCAGGAGGAAGAAGAAGGAAGCAATGGGCAGCATCTGACAGATCTGAGAGCAAGTGAACCCCAAAACAGCCACTGGGTACCTGCCGAGAGCAGGCAGGCTGAAGCTGTATACATGCGCAAAGGCCTGGACGTGAATGTTCATGACAGCCCTATTTGCAATCACCCAAAACTGGAATCAGTCCAGATGTCTTTCAACAGGTGAACAATTCAAGTAACCATGATACCGCCATGCCATGGAATGCTACATGGCAATAAGAAAGAATGAACAATTGACTCATGCAACAACTTGAATGGATTTCCAGGGAATTAGTCTGAGTGCAACAAATAAAGCCAATCCCAAAAGTCTATATACTGTATGATTCTATTTATATTACATGTTTGAAATAACAGCATTATAGATAGAGACAGGGACAGATTAGTGGTTTCCAGGGGTTAGGGAAGATGAGGGGGAGGGAGGTGCTATGGCTATTACAGAGTATTACAAGGGATCCTTGTGATGAAACTGCTCTATATATTGACTGTAGTGGCACTAAGATGAATCTGCACGTGTGATAAAATTGCACAGAGGTAAACAGAACTAAAGACAAAAGAGTACATGCAAAACTGGTGAAATCCGATAAGGCTGGTGAATTTCCTGGTCAATTTTCTTGTTTTAATGTTCTGCTATAGTTATGCAAGATATCACCATTGAGGAAAACTGAGTGACTGGTATATGGAATTTCTCTGTATTATTTCTTGCAACTTCATGTGAATCTACAATTATCTCAAAATATATTTTTTCAAAAAAATAACTAAGAAAAAGAAAGTGACAAATATTGAAAATAAGCAAGAGAGATCTTCTTCCTGAAGATGAAAACCAAAGCAAAGGAACAGAAAACAGAGGCTATACTTCAAAAAACCTTCCCTGAAATTAAAACAAAACAAAACAAAACAAAACAAATAAACACTATACATTGAAAGGGCACACATTATACCCGAAATATCAGCCCGGAACTAATACCAGGACATAGTCTAGTAAAATTAATGGGCTTTAAAGAAAAAGAAAAAAAATTCCAATGAGAAAAAAAAAACACATTACTTATAAGGGAAAAAAAATTAAATGATCATCAGATTTTGACAATGTTTTATGCCAAAAGACAATGGAGTAACATTTTAATATATTCAAGGAAAAAGGCATGGGTCATGAATTTTATATTTAGCAGAAATGACTTTCAAGTATAAAGGGCACACATTATTATAACATGCAAGAATTCAGAGGATACTGATCCTATATCCCTTCCTAAGGAATCTACTAGAAAACAAGCTTCATACGACCAAAGTGACTCAAGGGACATCAATGTAACGACTGGTAGTAAGCAACAACTATGTAGTTAGCCAGAGAATTAAGACTAAATGAGAGCAAAGAGGGAGAAAGCACGGTATGTGATGGCTATAAGTTTTGACAATGTAAATACAGTACAACACTATTTTCTAAACGGGGTGGTTGATACTTATATGAAATACATAGAATAGGCAAATTCATAGAGACAAAAGTAGATTAGAGCTTATCAGAGGCTGGGAGCAGAGAAGAACCAGGAGTTATTGCTTAATGGGTACAGAGTTTCTGTTGGGGGTAATGAAAATGTTTTGGAAACAGATGGTGGTGATGGTTACTTAACACTATGAATGTACTTAATGCCACTCAACTGTCCACTTTAAAATTGTTAAAGTGGCAAATTTTGTTACATATATTTTACCACAGTAAAAAACACGGGAGGGAATTGGTAAATTATAGGCAAAAAAAATTTTTTAATGTTTTCAGGAATCATTTTGGTGGTAGTATTAGTACTTGTATTCTGATACCATTGTGCCACAATCTAGGATTTTTTCAAATGAGTAATTATGGGATTTGGTAATTTCATCTTCCTCTGTGTCCCTTAGAACCAGATTTCTTTTCTTGGTGTGGGAAAAAAAGAAATACCCATACAATAGCAAGGAGGTTGAGTAAAAGCTTAACTGTAGTTGTGGAATCAAATTGTAAATATCAAGAATTCAGAAAGTATTTAATCCATCTATCTATAGATAAACACAGGTAGGTCTACCCAAACAGAGATAGATATAGATAGAACAAATATAGACAGGTACAAATAGATTGGATGGATGGATGGATGGATGGATGGATGGATGGATGAATGGATGGACAGATGAACTGATGAAAAGATTTACATTCTTAGCTCTTTCCACTAAAAGGCCTCAAAATAAATGACCAACCTGGTAGCAATGAGTATCTTAACCCCCAGACTGGAATGGGAAATACTACTTTTCACTAAAACTGGAGCTTCTTGCAGAAAAGGCTGATTACAGATTTGGGACAGGACATGTACAAGATGAGTCTGGAGAACCTTCTCATATCAGAAGTCTCTATCATGACTACCAGACCAGAGTCAAGGTTTGGTCGTGTCATTTTAATACTGTATCCTCACCTCAATTTTACCAGGAGAGGGGACAGTGATTCCCCAGTAATGCAGCATACAAGTCCCAAAGTCAAGGGTTGGGGTTCCTCTCCTGAATCTTGACTTCTGGTGCTGACAGAGAGCGGTATACTGGCCTAGACAGAGTAGGAAGGGCATTGCAGGCCTGCACATTAGCTACTGGTCCTGTGTCCATGAGTTTCCACAATGAATGCCACTCCATCCTGGAACATCTGGGCCTACTTGGCCTTTGTTCTTGTTTGCCCGACAGCCAGAAATGATCAAGACATATGTGTTTATCAAACACTGCTGCAAATGTCTTTGATATATGTTTTTATTTAAGTGTACCCTAAAGCATGAAACAACTAGCAATACCATAAACTAGAAAAGAAATACAATGAGGAGATAAATGCCCCTCTTTTGAATCAAATGTGCTTTTCCAGATGCATGTAAATAAATGATAATTCGTTTCACCTAGAGGGCCACCATAAACATGTAAAACTGTCAATGTCTACATTATTAAATTATATGTAAAAATCATGTCCTGGGTTGCAAAATAAAACATTTTGCTCTCTGTGGGAAACCAGCTATGTGAAGTACAGGAGCAAATACCACATGAAGAAGAGAAGCCATTTATATCCAAGAGATTTTACAAGTATTTTTAAAATGCCTTTGGGTATTGATAGAATTTCTCCATTATACTTATAGCATATATGGCCATCTGCTCCAACAGATTGTTTTAAAAAGAAATGGAGAAAGCATGGTAAATCTGTCTTCGAATTCAGAGGTGAGAGACTCTGTTCATGTGCTCCATCGAGCTGGGTGACTCCTCCCTACTGAGTTTATTGCAGCTTAGTGCAAAGACTGCTTCGGGTTTCCCTTAGGCTAGCTGGGCTTCCTTCTAAGGGATTCCCTAATAATGTGAATTCATGAAACAGTCTTTGGCAAGGGTATTTAGCATTCACTCACAGCTGAGGGAAAATTTACAATGGATATAAATTATCACAATTTTCTGTTAAGGTTAAGGTCTGTGTTTCTCTCATAAGGCAGAAAAATTGACTTTTTTTTTTTTTCCCCCAAAGATTTCAGTGTTGTATGGCACAGAATGGCCACCATACAAGGGACCAGACAAACTAGTGAAGATGAATCAACTCATCACCATGCTTGGGAAAATACTAGCAAGCAAGCAGCACATTGCAAGTACATGATATTAATAATATACCATAACGGAGACAATATCATCTATCAAATAAAGACTTGGCCCTTTCCCTGAGAGAAGGGTAAAAAGCAGCATTTATCGGAAATAAAGGGGTCACAAAATAGAGGGCTAGGGGAAATGATGAGGCTGTCTTGTGCTTGCTCACCCTGAATTCTGGCCTGTGGATTCCTAATAAATACCTGTCAAAGATCCTCTGCGGCTGCATCACGCTGTTGACAACATGGGTCAGGTGGTCTTGAGCTGCAAGCACTTCAGAGGGAGGATCATATTTATTCACTGCTGAAACCTTTTCCAGAATTAGAGATGTAAAAGGGAAAAAAAGTTTTGTTTCTAAAAAGAAGACGAAGCTTGGCGTTTTCCTTAATGAAATGTTGTATACATGCAGCCAGGTACACAAAATAATTTAACACATGCCCATGAATGTTAGTACTCAGTCTTCATGTTTATGCTAATTTTCCTAAAATTTAAGAAATGATAATTATTTTAAAATATTGAGTGGAGTCTTTTGATCTCCTACTTCTTTATACTGCCTGGTTTGGGAGGGAAAATGACAAAAAAAAGAAAACCACCAAACAAAAACCCACAGCCCCTCTAAAGCCTATGATTACTTTTAATATAGTAAACATTCCAACTTTTAATATGTGAAAAATGAATAAAACTTATAGCTGTAGATTCCAGGTTTTGATGCGTGGGGAATGTTTTCCTCATACCATCTCACCAAGAACAATTCCCACAATCTCAAATTCTACCAAAACTTCCTCTTCATTTAGCATAACTTTCTTCATTCAAGGATATGGGCCTTTTCTTCATAATGTACAGTTCTCCATCCCCTTGTCTTTCCCATTCTTCTAAATACATTATCCTCATCTACCATATGCCATATCTTTACTTAATACATGGTTTTAAATTGTATTCCTTTTGCAAAATGTTAAAGGAAAAGAGGAATCTAATAAGTACCTTTGAGCGAGAATAATGACAGTCTGGCATCTGTAACTATTTTTAACCAAGATTTCAGAAAGGCATTTATGAGATAGAATACGTGCCTCTCTACATATTTATACCTGTTTTCATTCCCATTTCAAATTTGCATCCAGTGTAAGAAATCCTTCATTAGTAGAGATTTTGGCTGTCACCAACCACTAAAGCAAGCCAAAGCAGTGACCATGAGTTTGAAAAGCAGGGAGGCAGGTGCTAGCATTCAAGGTCTGGTTATTCTGGAATTCTGTGACTAGATGAATCATTATTTTAAAGAGCAGAATTAAGGATTTAAAATATCAGAGTAGTGATTTATTTGAGTACCTTTCGATTATATGGTAGAGTGACATTATAGTACATTTTGTTGTTAAATGAATTTTTCAGGTAACACAGATAGAATCACACACCTTCCAAATAGGATAGTTTTTCAAACTGATAGTCTGCCATACAGCTATGACCTATATAAGTGGAGTGTTGCTTCTGTTCCCTACGGCCAACCTCTTCACTGTACTAACAGCAAGTCATCAGGCCTTTCACTACATTTGTGTTGATACTCACCTTTGCAGAGGGTTAAACAAACAGATCCTAAGACAAGGAAACATTCCCTAAATGAATTAATGTACATATTGTTATGTGTCTTATTTATTGATTATATTGCTTCCACAGCAGGCAACACGAGCTTTTGAGCATATTAACCCATAAACACAATGGCAATGGTATGACATGATTACATACCTTTTCTTCCACTTTAATCTTCTTCTGATCTAATTCTGTTAATCGCAGAAGCATAAAAATTACGGAGAACCAATATTCAGACTTTTCCTATTTAAAATATTAAGAGGACTGCTCAGTTGCCTTCCTTTTCCCAAAATAACAAGCACCAACATTGGGTTTTCATGAGCTTGGGCCTTTCACCTGCTACCTCATCATTCCCACACACACCCTCACAGGGCTATGCATTTCACACTTCCCAGTCCCCTTACATTAACTTAATGCAGACTGTGCCTTGTAACTTATAAAGGTCTTCAAGTGTACACTCTTGTTAGTCTCCCTGTGAGATTAGAGATTAACAGGACAGGTGGGTTACCCTCATTTCTTTTTTTAAAATTTAATTTAATTGGCCGGACGAGGTGGCTCACGCCTGTAATCCCGGCACTTTGCGAGGCCAAGGCGGATGAATCACAAGATCAGGAGATCAAGACCATCCTGGCTAACACGGTGAAACCCTGTCTCTACTAAAAATACAAAAAAATTAGCCAGGCGTGGTGGCGGGTGCCCGTAGTCCCAACTACTCAGGAGGCTGAGGCAGCAGAATGCCGTGAACCCAGGAGGTGGAGCTTGCAGTAAGCCGAGATCGCGCCACTGCACTCCAGTCCCTGGGTGACAGAGCAAGACTCTGTCTCAAAAAAATAAAATAAAATAAAATAATAATAATAATTTAATTTTAAGTTCTGGGATATATGTGCAGGACGTGCACGTTTCTTACACAGGTAAGGGTGTGCCACGATGGTTTGCTGGACCCAGCAACCCATCACCTAGGTATTAAGCCCCGCATGCATTAGCTATTTATCTTTATGCTCTCCCTGCTCCTGGCCCCCGACAGGCCCCAGGGTGCATTGTTCTCCTCCCTGTGTCCATGTGTTCTCATGGTTCAGCTCCCAGTTATAAGTGAGAACATGCAGTATTTGGTTTCCTGTTCCTGTGTTAGGTTGCTGAGGATAATGGCTTCCAGATTATCCTCATTTCTAAAGGCTACCAAGCCTCAGAAAGGTGAAGCATCTCATCTAAGATCCCGTGGCCAGTGACTTCAACCCTGTCTTCGAACTCCAACAAGTCTCAATTCTGCCAATAATGAAACTTTAATATTTTATATTATTTTGTTATTATTTATATGCAATATTTCATATTAATTTGTATTGTTTATTATGAATTTTTGTAATAATAAAATGATATTCATTTATCAGATAAACTCCTTATTACTCCCTACCATCAGGATTATCTGCCTTTTGGAAATATAATTAGAGTTTTCGTAGTAAAAAGCTATGCCTCTTTGAGGGGAAAAAAGACATTAGATATTAGCAGATAATCTGTTATATATTAGGTTGGTGCAAAAGTAATTGTGGTCTTTGCCATTAAAATAATGCAAAAACCACAATTACTTTTGTGCCCTCCCAACAGATGAGACCGTATATGAGGTGAATGTACAAAGCTTAGGTGTAAATGTTGGGGGGAAGGTTTTGTGTATAAATCAATTAACATGTGTCAAAGGGCTTGTGATGCTTATTCATGCGTATGCACAAACACCCTTCAGGGATCTGAAACTGAGGTGTGCTGGCCACTTTAAACCCTGCCTCTTACTTTTCCAGAAATGTTTTTAAATTGCCTCTCACTGTTCCTGTCCCAAGGGCAGTTTTTAATTTATAAATCTTTCTTATATTTTTTTTCACCAATCTGGACATTTTCATCAAGATACACACAAAAAGAAGGTTACTAAGAGCTACATGCAAAGTGAAGAGCCTGTGGAAACTAAGTGAAGGATACAGGTAGAAGAATGGAATGAAGGACAAGCAGACAAGGAAGGAGGGAAGGAGACCGGGAGAAAGCATCAATCAATGGAGAGAAAGAGAGGGACTCGAAACACAGTCCCCGATCCTTCAAACCCAGAGGTGTGAAGAACTCCTGGGAAATGTATTATTTTGCTCTATAATTATTTTACATATACATCAATTTCATGGCTATATCCAGGTAAATTAGGTATCTAATCTTAGATTTTCTTTCCCTTGTTATAAAATAGGAATCACATTCTGTCTCCACCTACGTCTTGCATTGTCTAATGTGAGAGAACATTGTTCTGTAATCTTATTACCTCTTTCCTGTAACCTTTAGTACCACCAGGGATGAGTCACAAATGACCAGCAGAGCAACTAAATGATATTCAGTTTCAGGCTTTCCTTCAGTGACAGTCATGTGACAGCTTGTTAGTCATGAAAGAAGATCTTAAGTCTTAAAAAAAAATGGTCACTGTAGGTACTACTAAATCCTTCCTTAGAGAGAAGGAAGATAGACAAATTCTAGTCACATTTCTGATATTCTTTTACCAAAAGTACTTCTTAAACAATTCCTAGATAGTTCCCCTCCACCCTCCCACTTTCTTCTCTCTCTCCCTCCCCTGATATAAGTAATGTCTCACCTGAATTGGATTTTTCAGAAGATTGAGAACTCGAAGGATGGGTAAATTTTTGATGTATTCTATTTCTCTCAGCTCAGCAATCTGTTCAATCAAAGAAAAAAAAGTATCAACAGACTAAATGCACAAACACAACAGAAAACAACACAATAGGAGCCAGTTTGGGTCCTTTCAATTCAACTTATTTTAAAAATTGCTCTGTCCAGCTTTTTAATGAGAATTCCACAGAACTACACAGAACAAGGGAAAGAGTGCATACCCCTTCTATAAACATGCATGCACACAACCACGTTTTCTTTTTTCTTCTCTAGGTAGGGAACAGTAAGTTTCCTCCTCTTACCCATGTTCACTTTAAGGCAGAAATAAAATAGTATTCACAGTCAGAAAAACAGTACAAAAATGCATCCAAGGATGACCTGGTTACCCACCCCACCCCCGTTCCTAGCCCACCAGCCCCCCAACTTCCTTTCCCAATTCTGCTTCTGCCAACTGGTCATTTGTGATTTTTTTTTTTTTTTGAGATGGAGTCTCACTCTGTTGCCAGGCTGGAGTACAGTGGTGTGATTTTGGCTCACTGCAACCTCCGACTCCCTAGTTCAAGCGATTCTCCTGCTTCAGCCTTCTGAGTAGCTGGGATTACAGGCACACAGCACCACGCCAGATAATTTTTGCATTTTTAGTAGAGACGGGGTTTCAATATGCTGGTCAAGATGGTCTCAATCTCCTGACCTTGTGATCCGCCTGCCTTGGCCTCACAAAGTGCTGGGATTACAGGCATGAGCTACTGCGCCCGGCCAAAGTCTTCTTACTGCATGCACATATATGGCTTTATCATTTTTTCCACCAGAGAATTAATTCAAGGAAAGGTAAAAAACTAAAAATCGTATGACGTATTTCTTGATGGGTGTGTACTGTTCACCTGGAACTCTTTAGCTAACTTGTACACTTATGTTTTATATACTTTTCTGTATAGGTTTTATTTCACAATTTTAAAAAGTAGCAGAACAGAAAGAAAAAAAAAAAAGATTGCTTGACAGTTCCTTAATTTGACCAGGAATAGCAGTTGGGTTGTGGCAGGCCTGAATTCTCCACTAAATTAAAAGCAAATAGGTTTATTAAAATTTTTGTAATTAGCATAATTACAATTTTATATCAAGTGTAGATATTAAACTTTTGCAAAAAGTTAATCATCACTTTTTCATTTCTATTTTTCTCCAAATCATTTCTGCATGCATTGGAAAGCACTCCAACAGAAGGGTCACCAATAACTCCTGAGTTATCCAACCACAATACACAATTAAAATGCAAACTAGACCCAAAGCCAAGTCAGAGGACAAACATATGCACCATGTTCAAAGGATGCCATTTTCAAAGATATAATATGAAAGGCGAACACCAGAGTTGCAATCTACAACCTGCACACGTTAATCTTGTTAGAGCAACATTATACTATTATACACATCTTTTTCCATAAGATGACTAAACTGTCCATCAGCCTGCCATTTGGATTATCTTTTTTTTTTTAAAAAAGGGATCAATTGTTTTCTATTGTATTATTCAGGGAAGTGGAAAAGTAAACTTGTAAACAATGGATTAATTTTCTTCTAGCATTCCACCTGCTCTTGTTCTTTTTTTTTTTTTTTTTTTTTGAGATTGGGTCTTGCTCTGTCACCCATGCTGGAGTGCAGTGGTATGATCACGGCTCACTGCAGCCTCGACCTCCCTAGCTCAAGGAATCTTCCTACCTCAGCCCTCCACCCCCAAGTAGCTGGGACTACAAGTGTGCACTGTCAAGCTCAGCTAATTTTTGTATTTTTTTGGAGACAGGGTTTTGCCATGTTGCTCAGGCTGTTCTTGAACTCCTGGGCTTAAGCAACCCACCCACCTCAACTTCCCATTCCCAAGTGCTAGGACTACAGCCATGAGCCACCACACTGGCCTGCTCTTGTTTTTGGACCTAACACTAATGTTAAGAGATGTGTTCCTTCATTTATCACGTCTCACCAACAAGTTGTGGCCATGTGCATTTGCATACATTGCTGGTGAGAGTGGAAACTGGTGCATTCTTTCTATAGGGCAACCTGATGTATTTCATGTGTTTCATAAGCTATGAACCAGCTTTCCCACTTCAAGAGGCTTATACTAAAGAGATCATTTGTATCTAATTTTTTTGTAAACATTAGATTTCCCTCAAGGCCATAGTCTCTAAGCATCATCATCCAGATCTAAAGGGAACCACTAAAGTCTTTTCTTTAAATATATATATATATAATATGTAATTTCTATATGTGAAATATTCTATATTCTAATTTTTTGTAAAAAAAATTAGATACAAGAACATTCAGTCTAACATTATCAATAAAAGTAAAAAAAGTGTAAATTCCTAAGAACACCACGATCATGTAATTAAATGGGTAATAGTACAGTCCTATAGTAGCAACACTACACGCTCATTTTAGAGGATAGTGATATTTACAGTGATTGACATGGAAAGATCTTGATATGTTTCAAACACCATGAACACAGTGGTCATGGAATATACAAAATTATACTGCCACAAGATGTCAGCTGGGATCAGTTGGTTTTTTGAGAGTCAAATGAAAGGGACACATTTTCCCTTCCTGGCCTTCCATGGGTAGGATGAGGTGAGAGGGGAGAAGGTATGGGGTGACCTGGCTTCACCTCCCCATGTCTACTGAATTAGCAAAGTGCCACAGATACTGCTTGCCCTGCATGCGCCCTCCCTCTCCTGCACAACCTACCCCAAGGACTCCACCCTCACATCTTTTCTCTGCAAAGCCCACAAAGCCAGGACTGTGTACATAACAGACTTTTACAGCAGGAGTAGAGACAACAGCACCCCAAACAGCTTCCAGTGAAATACTGCCTGAAAAGTTATGTTCCTACGGGAAGTTTAGTCATCCGCTGCCAAGAATGTCATCTTAGCACAGTTGATCCCCAGACTCCAGTCCAGCCCATTCTCTCATCTCCTTTGCCCCTATTGACGATAGTCCACAACTCCACCCCCAAAGCATGTTGACTTCCTCTTCTTTTCTTCTTTTACCATTTCCCTCAAGGCCATAGTCACTAAGCATCACCATCCAGATCTCAAGGGAACTACCAAAGTCTTTTATTTAAAAAAAAAATTATATATACATATATAATTTCTATATGTGAATATATATTTATATATGTGAATATATAAAAATATATAAGCATATATAAATATATGTTATATATACACACACACATATATATTTGTCTTCTTAGAAAACAATTGGGTACAACCATTAAAATTTTTTTCACTGCCACATTTAAACATGAATCTGTGCAGAAAAATATTTTTCAAACTGCAGGGAACCTATCAAGTAGCTGCTGATGTTGGTAAGTGCATTACTGGAATAAGAATCAACAGGCAGATCAATGGAACAGAATAAATACTCCAGAAACAGATCTTTTCAGTATTGGTTTTGTTTCACAATTTTAAGAAGGGGGAAAAAGAAAAAAAGAAAAAACAAGATTGCTTGACTTCCTGAATTTGGCCAGGGTTAGAATTTGGGTTGCAGCAGGCCTGAATTCTCCACTAAACTAAAGACAACTAGTTTTATTTAAGTTTTCTGTACCTTAGTAGAATCTTAAGAGAAATAAGAATGGTGTATATTTAAAAGATGAACCACAAATATTTTTCAAACTGTGGGGATCTATCAACTAGTTGATGATGTTGGTAAGCGCATTACTGGAATAAGAATCAACAGACAGATCAATGGAACAGAATAAATACTTCAGAAAATATTTATTTCTGTATCAGTGAGAAAATTAGTCTTATTCAATAAAACTATTTGTTAAATGAGTTAATTAATGTGAATTGGTTAGCACAAGGCTCGGGATATAATGGGTCCTCAATAAATGATAGCTGTTCTTATATTACTATTAGATATTGAAAAAAGTAAATTGATTTTTTACATTTTTAGTTATTGTGGATACATAAGAGTTGTACATATTTATGGGGTAAATGTGATATTTTGATACAAGCATACAATGTGTAATGATCAAATCAGGGTAACTGGGGTATCCATCACCTCAAGCATTTATTATTTCTTTGTGTTAGAAATGTAACAATTCTACTCTTTTAGTTATTTTGAAATATACAGTAAAATATTATTAACTATAGTCACCCCATTGTGCTATTGAATACTAGATCTTATTCCTCCTATAAATTAAAATGTTTGTTTCAATTATACCATAAAATAAATTATGGATTAAGAGTTGAAAGGTAATAAAAGAAACCAGGGGGAAAAGGTTTAGGTGAACACCTAACAGATTTCAGAACAGAGAAAGACTTCATAAACACTTTAAAAATAATAAAGGAAGACACAAAGAAAAATATTGATAGACTTCAGAAATTACCTTCAAATGTATAGCAAAAGTACAATGAGTACAACGAAAAGTAGAATGATAATAATATAAATGATAGTCAAGGGCATGAATAGACAATTTCTAAAAAGAAAACTAAGTGTCTAACAAACAGGTCAAAAAAATGTTTAACCTCATGAGTAATCAAAAATTTTTATATAAAATAATGCAAAATACTGTTTTTCTCTACCAGAGTGACATAATTTTTAAAAGATATTGGCTCACAAAGGTGTAGTAAGATACACTTATAATATAGTGTTCTAACTGGTAGGATATTAATTAGTATGAACCTGCATGAAATATAGTAAGAGTCTTAAAAATGCCCATATCCAGTAATAGTATTTCCAAGAATCTATCCTAAGTAAATCATTTAAAATATACTTAAAGGTTTATATATAAGAATATACACTACAACAAATTTTAAACATAAATTTCAATAAGTAAATGACTCAATAAATCCTGACATATCCATTCAATAGAATATTTTACCAGTATTAATCAGAATTCTGAAATGTTGGGACAATTTATTTCCTACCTTGGAATTAGATGCCCACCTCACACTACCCACAAAAGTAAATCCCAATTGGATTAAAGACTAAATATGAAAAAACAAAACTTGAAATTACAAGAAAATATACAAGAATATTTAAAACCTGGGGTATAGAAAAATTTCTTCAATAAAACATAAAAAGCAGAAATTACAAAAGACCGTAGCGAAGAATAACTTTCAGACCTCATACTCTAGTCCCCAGACATAGAATTTTACTTGATATATAAGTTTTCTAGGGTTTACATAACAAACTACCACAAACCTGGAGGCCTAAAACAACAGAAATTTCTTCCTTCCACAGTTCTGGAGACCAGCAGTCTGAAATCAAGGTGTCAGCAGTCCCGCGCTCTCTCAGAAGGTTCTAGAGAACCCTTCCCTGCCTTCTCCAGCTTCCAGTAACTCCAGACCTTGCTTGGCTTGCAGCAACATAACTCTAATCTCTGCCCCATCTTCGCCTGGGTCATCTCATGGCCTTCTCTATGTGTGTGTGTCTTCTTCCCTTCAGCCTCTTATCAGGACATTGGGTTTAGGGCCACCCTACATCCAGGATGTTCTTCTCTTTAGATCCCAAACTTGATTACATCTTCAAAGATCCCTTTTCCACACGAGGGGACATTCACAGTTTCCTGGGGTAGGCTTTTTGGAGGAGAGGGGCACACAATTCCACCTGCTATACTTAGTAAGGATTAGCTTCCAAGAGAAGTGGCTCCACGGACAGGGCTTGCCTTCTGTCACAGACAGCTGGCACAGCATGCCCCCACCCTGCTGTTGGAATGGGACACTCTGCCTCTAAGGTTTAGGACAAGATAAAGAACCATGCACCAGGGGTTCTGGATGACAGTAAGGAGGCTGGATGGCAGCACTGTCACCCAGTCACCTGAGTCACCTAAGTTGCAAACCCGGGAGTCGTCCTCAGAAACATTTTCTTCCTCATCCACCACCTCCAATCTGCCCTAGTAATTCTTCCTCAGAAACATCTCTAGACCCCAGCCTTCCTTCCCCTTCCTTACTACTGCTACCTGATTGAAGGCCCTCATCCACTCAGCTCAAACCACTCCTCTGATCTCCAGTCACCATCTCCCTTCTCTGCCCTGTAGGAAGACACTCGAGCCTCACTTCTTATACACAATCATTCCAGAATCTCATCCCATGCATCTCAAACATCACCCAAGCACTTGATAGAAGGGAGGCAAATCTGGGTATTCCTGAGAGTTCCTGAGGGTCCTGCATTCAGTCAACAAATATTCTTTGTTTTTTTTTAAGAGATAGGGTCTCGTGATGTTGCCCAGGCTGAGGTGCAGTGGTGTCATAATAGCTTACTGCAGCCTCAACTCCTAGACTCAGGCCATCCTCCTGCCTAACCTCACAAGTAGCTGGGACTACAGGTACATGTCACCATGGCCAGTTATTTATTTATTTTTTGCGGTGGGGGAAGAGATGGGAGTCTTGCTGTGTTGCCCAGGCTTGTCTCAAACTCCTGGACTCAAGTGATCAGCCTACCTTGACCTCCCAAAGCTCCAGGATTACAGATGTGAGTCACCATGCCTGGAGCCAAGACAACAAATATTCTTCAGTGCCATCTCTGAGCCAGGCATTGCTCAAAGTGAACAAGATAAAGTCCATGAGCTCTTGAAGCTAACATTCTAGTTGGAAAGCCAGTGAACTCTAACAGATGTGAAACTAGAATATGCAATATGACACAATCTCAGGTAATAGTAAGTACTAATGGTAAATTAAAAAGTGTAAAGGGATAAAGAAAACAGGGAGGGGGTGCTGGAGAGGCCAGAGGAGGGTCAGAGGCCATTTTTTGTGAGAGTTTGCCAGAGGCTTAAATGAAATGAAGTGAATTTTTTTGAAGATGAGGGGAAAAGCTTCCAGCAGAGACACCAGATGTTATGAAGCTCCAGAGGTGGAAATACGCTGGATCTGCATGAGGATCAGAAGAAAATGGCTGACTTAACATTCCCAGTCCTTCTGCAAGGAAGCACTCACCCCGCCAGCTGCCCCTGAGAGTGCTGGTCTCCATCCCCAGTCACATAAACTGGCCACTGA
Source organism: Papio anubis (assembly GCF_008728515.1). Taxonomy (NCBI): domain Eukaryota; kingdom Metazoa; phylum Chordata; class Mammalia; order Primates; family Cercopithecidae; genus Papio; species Papio anubis. The sequence goes on from NC_044979.1 coordinate 24,390,640, forward strand.
CAGCCAGTCCTACGTAACCGGCCTAACCAAGTCAGATGGCGAGGAACATGTGGTCTCCTGGTCAATGGCCGGCACTCTACTCAGTGAGCCAGTGCTAAAGCAGGCAAAGGGCAACTATCCCTGCTGACCCCATCATCATGGAGCCAGGGCACCAGGAAGCAGGCCAAGTCCATCACTGGGATATAAGCATTAAGAAAGGGGTCGGGGCAAAGGGGAAAGTCACACTCACCTTGATCTGAGAGTTCAAAAATTGTTTCTAAAAGTGATGAAGCAGCATCAAAACCTGGACTCAAAGTGTGCACCCATTAGCACTCTCTGCAGAGAGCCAAGACTATCCAGAGAGCAGTTGCTGAGCAGATCAGGATATCCTGCCTTGGGCATCCCCTTTGGGTGTAAGGAGGCCAAAGACCTCCAAGGGGGCCTCCCTCCTGCTTGCATCCCAGGGCAGGAGTATGTTGGCCAGGTGGAATGGAGATTGACTTTAGCAGGAGATCTGATCACACCGGCATCAATGGTATGCCTCTGCATCAATGTTTTCAGGCCCTGCAGGCCCCAAGGACTCACCCAGTCCAACCCTTCTCATTATAGGCCTAACCTAACAAACCTAAATCCAGAGAGAAATAAAGTTCACTTAGAAGTCTGATTGGGTTTAATGCCCCCAAAGTTCCTTTTGCTCACATATGTGAAGAGAAGTGTGAGCCAAGGTTCAATGAAGAGGGGGGTAATGCACATTGCTTGCCAGGGACATTAAATGGCATCTGTCTTTGAACAACAAGAAGCAAGGAGTCCTCGGCAAAGAATGTTCTGTCTATACAAAGCATCACAAAAATAGAGTGGAATAATGGCCTTCAGCTGCCATTGTCCCCATCAGCATTCAAGGAGAATGATTTAGAAGGAAAGCCAGAGCACTGCAAAGAATGAAGAGACAGGAAGCTCTGGGAGGAGCACTTTTATTACTTAGGATTCAAGTTCTCTCCATGCTTCCATTGCTTTATGAGTATTACCTTGCGAATCCTCACAAAAATTCAGAAAAGTAATTGGGAACCGACAGTGTGAAATAATGACACTGAGACTTAGAGAAGTAAGACAGCATTTTTCTAAGTCACTCCCAAACTGATATCTTGCTTCTAGAAGAAAGGACTGAGGTTATAATAGAGTTAACAGCTTGGGATATGTTTTAAATGCAGGAAATGATGTAAAATCTAACAAGACTACAGAGTAGAGGGTAACTAAGGTCCCCAAATCCCCAGCTGATGGTAAACATTCTCAAGTGGCCTTAAAAAGATGTTCAAATGATCACATGTGGGTGCTACAATGTCTCAACTGCTAAAACCAAGTACATAATACTGATGCAGTGCTACCAATAAAACAATATTCTTAATGTCAGATTAATCATATGAGAAGCAGAAGCTAGGTTATGTTTCTGCCTAATGATAAATTTTCCACCCCGATACACAGTATTCTCAGTAGTCCTGGAGAGTTCTCTGAGGAACTCCCCTGAAGCCTCAAAGAATATTTCAAAGTACTGCTGGTTGCTCCTCAACCTGCCCAGGGGGGAGCCCGGGAATAAGGTGATTGTTACAGACCTCATGGGTGCCAAAGGATCCCCCTTTGGGACACGTGGCCATTTTTTTTTAACGGATCCTCTTTAACATTTGAAAATTATAAACTCCTTTCTTCACATGATGATATTCCTCTTTTTTCTTTAAAGTTTGTCAAATACAATTTGAAAAGTCTCTTGAAATGGAAGAGAACGACATACTATTTGTGAGGTGTTTCTAGATCTGCACTGTCCCAAATGATAATTACTAGCCACATGCAGCTGCCCAGCACTTAAAATATGGCCAGGATGAACTGAGACATACTTTAAGTGTAAAATACACACCGGATGTCAGAAATTTATGGAACAATAGAAAGTTAAATATCTCATCAATAAGTCTGTACGTAGATTACATGTTGAAATGACAACATTTTGGATCTACTGGGTTAAGTAAAATGCATTATTAAAATTAATTTCATCTGTTTCTTTGCACCTTTTTACTGTGGCTACTGGAGAATTTTAGATTATATCTGTGGCTCACATCTGTGGCTCACGTGATGTTTCGCTGAGCAAGCACTGTATTGGGGCATTACAACAGGCCCTTTCAGAAGGGAGGCCCATTAGCATTTTATGTACTATATCACCCTGCAGAGGTTAAGAACATTGAAACCGGAGGCAAACCATTCTCTGTGTGCAGACTGGCTCTGCTATTTGCTGGATATATGACTTTGGGCAAGTTACTTAACCTCTTTCTGCCTCTGTTTCTTCATTTGTAAAATGAATAATGGGTTATAATGAGGATTAAATGAGATAAAGTGCTTAGGAAAGTACCTGGTGCATAAAGATCCTCAACAAATATCTCTAGATTATTTTATGACCAGAATTGTTACTATTATCATTACTGTTACTCCTTTTCCTAAATCCTTAGATGCATTGAGTTGAGATTTAATGAGTGCTTCCCACCTTTTCAACAGCCCCTGTATATATGTGAGAACCATTTTAAGTAAGAAATTTTCTAAAAATCAGCCTTCAATGGCAAATGCATGAAAAGGACACTAAAACCACACGAGACGGAGATTGTGCGGACTTCCTAAGACACGTGGTACAGTGAACAAAGATTGTCCATTAGAATTAACTGGAGAAGTTGCCAAAACAACTAAACATACAAGTCAAGGACTCACGCCTGTAATCCCAGCACTTTGGGAGGCTGAGGCAGGTGGATCACGAGGTCAGGAGATAGAGACCATCCTGGCTAGCGCAGTGAAACCCCGTCTCTACTAAAAATACAAAAAAATTAGCTGGGCGTAGTGGCAGGCGCCTGTAGTCCCAAGCTGCTCGGGAGGCTGAGGCGGGAGAATGGCGTGAACCCGAGAGGTGGAGCTTGCAGTGAGCCAAGATAATGCCACTGCACTCCAGCCTGGGCGACAAGGAGAGACTCCGTCTCAAAAAAAATAAAAAGATATATATATACACACACACACACACACACACACACACAAGTCAAGGAGAATGAGGAGGAACAGTTTTGTCTGTGATTCAAAACTCATCTGTTCCCAGGACTAATAACTGACTTTTCTTGATTCTTAGCAACCAAACAGATGAGGGAAGTTTGTTGGAATAAAAGGCTCATCGCGCAAAACTGACAAGCACCACCACAGCAGAACACAGCAAGATCCCCACTACGGGCCAGCTCACTTGAGCTGACACCAACTGTCCCTTTCAGGCTCAGCCCAACTTTTCATTTTCAAGAAGAAATAAACATTCAACCTCCTTATGAAAGTGTTCTCCCAAAAATGTGATGAAGTATTCAATAAAAATAAAATAACTTTGTAGACCTTACAGCATAAGAAGTCAGGTAAAGTTACCAACTTAATATACCATGATTAGGAGCACAAATGCTTTATTAAAAATAAAATATAAGAGTGAAAGCCCGTTTCTGTGATTTTTGAAGTGTGCATTATTAAGCCAGACATTAAAATTTGAATAAACCCAGTCCCCAACCCATCATGTAGATTGGTATATAAGAACTCCCTTCCCGTGCCTCTTCTCTTTATTTTTAAGGGTTTAAGCCTTTCCTAAGGTATTTGCATTTTTAAACGTTTTAATTTTTTTAAATTGACAGATAAAATTATAGGTACTTACTGTGTACAACACGATGACTTGAAATTCATCACATCATCATGTTACATTGTGGGATGGCTAAATCTAGCTTTTTAACATATGTGTTACCTCACAAAGTAATCATTTTTGTGGTAAACATGTTTAAAATCTACTCTCTCAGCATGGAAAAATACAATATATTTTTATTAGCTATAATTGCCATGTTATACAATAGGTCTCTGGGACAAACTCCTTATGTAACCGAAATGTTTATCCTTTGACCGACATCTTCCCAACACTTCCCTTACCAATGCCCTAGACTTTTCTTTAAATGGCAGACATGGAGCAACACCAGCCTATGGCTATTCTTACATCTCTAACTTCCTTACTCAGATATTTCAGACATTCCTACTGCCACATTTCTACACAAAATTTTGTATGAACACGTATACTTCAGAAAATCATCCACACGTGGTTGCAGTTTAAACCTTAAAAATAATGTAATTAGGAATCATCACATTTTCAATAATTAAGATTTTAAATACTTTTTAAAAACAATCTTTCTGCAACTACTCTAGGAATTTTGCTGGAACAATATTTCTAAGCTGGCATTTAATGTGTCCACCCTTGAGAAACCAAAAATGAAGGGTCTGTGCTTCTCTAGTATGTCCTCTTATGTCGACACTGAAACCAAGACATGTGAAGTACAACACTACCTTATTATCCTCCAGGTCGATCACTTCCAGGAGGTCATGATTCTCTAAGCCTTGGAGGCTGCTTATCTGATTATGGGACAGATCCAGATTCTGTAGGGCTTTTAGATCCTCCAAACCTGTGATTGTCTCAATCTGGTTATTGCTCTAAAATAGACAAAATACATTTAATGTCTCAAAGACCTCTCAAGGAAAAGTTGTAATGGCAAGTTTTCATTTTGGATACTGACCCAAATCTCTCTAAAAAAATCAGTAAGGCATTCTTGTCCTTCCCTCCATCCCATTTCCATCATTCACCACTCTAAACACATACACATATCCCAGAAAGAAGTTCCAGTGTTTCAGCTGGAAAACTCAGAATATAATATTTTCATTAAGGTTAAAGCAAGATGAGTATTCAAATCAGTAAGAAAGAAAAAGGCAGGTAATTTAAGCTTTTAACACTGCACACCTAAAATGTAATGACAGCATAACTCCAGATATATCATTAGAAATATAAATGTAATGTAATTATTTCATCATCATCACAAGAAGCCACTTGACTCACTTGACTATTATAATCCCCACATACATTTTGTTTTCAGCAACACCCTAAATATAATCACTCATGTGGTGAGGGTGCTAGTAGTCTGTTATCTTAGTGTTCTCCAATGAGTCATGCCCCCAGTTATTCCTGCCCTTGTGCAGTTCCCTCCACTCTTTTTTTTTTTTTTTTTTTTTTTTTTTTTGAGAAAGAGTCTGGCTTTGTAGCCCAGGCTGGAGTACAGTGGCACGATCTCGGCTCACTGCAACCTCTGCCTCCAGGGTTCAAGTGATTCTCCTGCCTCAGCCTCCCGACTGGCTGGGACTACAGGTGCACACCACCATGCCTGGCTTATTTTTGTATTTTTGGTAGAGATGGAGTTTCACCATGTTGGCCAGGCTGGTCTTAAACTCCTGACCTCAAGTGATCCACCCACCTTGGCCTCCCAAAGTGCTGGGATTACAGGTGTGAGCCGCTGCACCTGGCCGCGGTCCCCTCCTCTTAAACTAGGCTGGACCATGACTTAGCTTCACCAAAGAATATGGTAGAAGTATGCCAGTTCCAAGCCTAAGACTTAAGAAGGCCTGGCAGCTTCTGCTTTTGTGTGTCAGAAGTACTGAGCTACCACATAAGAACTGCAGTTACTCTGTTGGAGAGAACTTGTGGAGAGGTTATATGGAAAAGGAAATGTCACATGGGGAGACATCCTGACACTAAATAGAAAAACCTAGCCATTCCAGCCTCTCAACTGAGCCAAGCCCCCAACCAATATGCCAGGTAATGCAGCAAGCCCAGTGGAAGAACCTCCCAGCTGAGCCTGGCTCAGATTGCAGAATTGTTAGTTAATACAATGGTTATTTTTCCAAGTCACTAAAACTGTGGTAGCTTGTAATGCAACAGTAGATAACCAAACCAAGTTTTTCAATAATTCACACAAAAGCATCTTCCTCACCAATGAGAATAAAACAAAGATTTAAGACTGAAATGTTGTCTTCTTCCCCAATCTCCATATACCCATAACAACAAATGACAATAACAATAATTCTCTTCCCTCTGTATTTTCCCTGGTACATTTGATAGCAAGAGCTCATTTTCATCCTATTTTTTTTTTAATTTCATTTCAATAATGAGCAAGATTTGTGTTCATTAGTTTAATTCTATGGCTTTAAAACCATGTTAATAGAATGTTGATAATCTACAAAGCTAAGTGATAGCACACAAGGGTTTATCATAGTATTCTTTTTATTTTTATTTGAAAAATATCATAATAAATAGAAAAAAATACCCATAATCCATTTGCCAAAGTACAGTCAAATTTCCTTCTGTCCAGAGTTCAAAAGTTATATAAAGTATAATAGAAAAGGGAAAGAAAAAAACTACACCAAACCTAACATCATATCCATATTAATTTAACATACTGCAATAAGACCCCAATAGCCTATTCAAAATATCCCCACATATCAAATTTATATACCATATATTTCTTCCTAAAGAACTCTGAAATGCTTTAGATGTGGTAGATAGACTGTAATTCTTAATACACTTCTTCCCAGAGAACTTTGAAGTCCTTTAGGTGTGGTAGATAGACTGTAATTCTTCCCACAGTATCTCTAATGGCATTCAAAGTGGTAGATGACATTAGAAGAGTGAGCATAGAAAAGTTTAATTAGATAGCCTATAGTCATAAAAGAAACCAGAACTGAAAAAAATTTAGAATCACAGAATTTCTGAATTGAAAGTTTTCTAGTTAAACTCTTTATCCAATGCTGAAAAACCAATGCATCTCTCCTAAAAGTGGACATCCAGCTTCTGCACAAAAACTTCTTTCTGCTTGTTTCATAATGATTATTTGGGAAAAGACTTTTAGAATAAAGCCATTTTCTTGAATAAATGAAATTAGAAACATTCTTAACCAACCAATTTTGGAAGAAAAAAACAAGTAGTGTTTACTGTGACAAAATGAATTTGGAATGCATTGTTATTACTTGCTAAGAAGCTGGGTGACAGAATAGCCCATTAGTGAAGCACATTTTCCACTTATATTAATCACAAAAGTTCATATTCGAGAATTAACAGTTGATTTGTATGGTGAGTTGTTCTTCTTTCTCTAAATTGTAAATTATTTTCAATAGTAACTAAAGCTGCTGGTTTCCTGATTCCATGAATTAAAAATAAAAGCATTAAAAACTATTGAAACAAATTTTACAGATTTTATTAAACTTTGGAAAAGAAAACCTTTCTATTCTCAAAAAATTAAGAAAAATGAATGATAGTATATTCCATGTATTCTAGTTGATCTTGGGTGATGAGGGCAGAGATTGGGAACAATCCACCAAATCTAAGAAAATAGAAGTATTCTATCCTTTTTCTAAAAGCTACCTGAGACAGAACTGTCAACATGGATTATTTCTTTTGTAATTGAAACACACTCTTAGGATGAAAATGCTACATATTATTATTCTTAATAATGAGTTCATTCTCATTTCCTTAAGCACACCCCTATATCTTTTTCTATTTACCATGCTCCACTTTAAATGAATGGGAACATCAATACAGAGAAGTTACGTAAAGAAAAGAACAAGATTCCAACAGACCACAAAATGAAGCATACATGCTGCTAAAAAATCCTTCAGACTGTCATAATTTTAAAATGTGACTTTCTTTTCTAACTTGAACATTTTCAATCTAATTTATCAAATTCGTTTTCATTTATGTTTGGCTTACATGCCTTCATGGGCAGAAAACATGAAAGATCAGGAAAATTATTAAACCCTCAGGTTCATCCTCAGTACTGGGATGCCATTGCTTTATCCTGACCTAACTCACTGCAGGAATGGAAGAGGTTTGGTTTGTGGTTTTTGTTGTTGTTGTTCATTTTGTTTTGTTTTGTCTTGTTGAGACAGAGGCTCTGTCACCCAGACTGGAGTACAGTGGCACAATCTCGACTCATTGCAACCTCTGCCTCCTGAGTTTAAGCAATTCTCCTGCCTCAGCCTACCGAGTAGCTGGGATGATAGGCGCCCGCCACCGCGCCTAGCTAATTTTTGTATTTTTAGTAGAGATGGAGTTTCACCATCTTGGCCAGGCTGGTCTTGAACTCCTAACCTCGTGATCCACCTGCCTTGGCCTCCCAAAGTGCTAGGATTACAGGCATAAGCCACCATGCCCAGCCTGGAAGAGTTTTAAGAAAGCACTTCGAGCTCTAAGCTAAGGGAAAAAAAAATTAACACATAGCCAATCTTCAGTGATCTGTGGTTAAATAAGACAGAAATAGTGTATTGCATATGTCAAAAATCAGCAGATAATCCAAGATGTCATTTCTTTTTTTGTTTGTTTTCTGAGGCAGGGTCTCACTCTGTTGCCCAGGCTGCAGTACAGTGACATGATCATGACTCACTGCAGCCTTGACCTCCTGGGCTCACGTGATTCTCCCACCTCAGCCTCCTAAGTAGCTGGAACTACAGACTTGCGCCACCATGCCCAGCGAATTTTTTATTTTTTGTAGCGACAGGGTCTGGCTATGCTGCCCAGGCTGGTCTCAAACTCCTGGACTCAAGTGATCCTCCCGCCTCAGCCTCCCAAAGTGCTGAGATTACAGGCATGAATTGCAGTGCATGGCCCAAGATGTCATTTCAAGCAACAGTTTCAACAACCCTCTGTGGGATAGTTCTCGTAAGAAATTTACAAGCTACAAGCCTCATGGCTTGAAATTCCACCTGCCCACCCCATGATAGATGTAATGAAGAATAGTAAAGCCACCCAAGGTGGTAAGAGGTAGGAGGAAGGAGAAGAAAGAATCCTGGATATTTTACAGACAATACTGTAGACCCCCAAGTTAGGGAGCTATACTGTTATTTCAAAAATATTGTGCATATCTTTGGGACTATTAGAATTCTGCTGAATTTCTGAAAATTGAGTCATAGTCACACAGCAGGTCACACAGCTTCAAAAGAGTGCCCTCTGTGGGAAAAAATAATCCCATTTAAACTTTCTGATTGGAATTGTTCATTTATTCTTAGCACTCTTTTTTATTTTGTAGAGTGGAAGACTAACTAACACATGTTAAAATAAAAGGACTGTCAAAATTCAGTGCCCAGAAAACATCTTGTGGTTCATTTGAAAGCAGTTAAAGTGTTAACAGCAATAAATACTATGCTTAAGTATCCTTAAATGTTATTTTCACCAATAAGATATTATAAAAAATATTTGTAAATACATGCTAAAAGTATACCTTTCTTCCCTAGTATAAAAACTCAATCATTTCAAATATTGAATTTGGATAACAAATTAGCAAATCATTTTACTTTAGCATGAAATATTGCTTTCTGTCTCTCTCTCTCTCTCTCATAAGCACACACGCACACACACACGCAAATGGTAAAGGAGTAAACAAAACTGAAGACAATAACATTTCATGAAGGAATTTGCTCTTTATATATTTGAATCCTAAGTAGTCATAATTCACGCAGTTACTAAAAATATGAACTACTACTTCTATAAAGAAGGACATTTTGTTAGACTCACCAGACTAAGTATTTTGATTGGTAACTTATTTAAGCCATTAATTGTCATGATCTTGTTGTTGGCCAAACTAAGGTGAGTTAGATTGTTGCACTTCTCTAGTCCACTGATTTCTTCTATCTCATTGCCTATATACCACGACTACGTTTAAGGAAAATGTTATTAAAAGCATTTGGAAGAAAAAAAGAATCAGTGTTAAATCATCAGTAGACAAAGCAGCCCGCAGCTTAAATAAAGAATGATTATATGCCCAATATAGGATGATTATTAATCCTGAAATACATTTTTCCATACAGAACATGTCATATTTTATACAATTTTTATTTTAAAAAGGCATAGCAGCCGGGTGTGGTGGCTCATGCCTGTAATCCCAGCACTTTGGGAGGCCAAGGTGGGCAAATCACGAGGTCAGCAGATCGAGACCATCCTGACTAACATGGTGAAACCCTATCTCTACTAAAAATACAAAATTTAGCTGGGTGTGGTGGCGGATGCCTGTAGTCCCAGCTACTCGGGAGGATGAGGCAGGAGAATGGTGTGAACCTGGGAGGCGAAGTTTGCAGTGAGCCGAGATTGTGCCATTGCACTCCAGCCTTGGCGACAGAGCGAGACTCCATCTCAAAATTAAAAAGGCATAGCTTTTGAGTGTGCTGGGTTGTATTTGACTCATTTAATCGGTATGGAAAGAAAAATCACCGTGGCTCACAGCTGCCTCGTTGGCACTGTGTTTTCCCTTGATCAGTTAAGTCCCCATGAGAAACTCATGTGTGTTCCCACAGGCAGAACTAACTACCAGATCGCCCTGCAGGGGCAACATGCACCAAGCATTATTATCCTCATAACTGGGCTAAGAGCCTGGGAGATGTCATCTGTAGCAAATGGGTGGTCCAAAGACAAATACCCTGTTATAGAAAGGAACAGCCCTTTCTTTCTGTCTACATTGACCTCCATTCTCTTTGTAAAATCAATGAGGCTTAAACTCTGTCTTACTTTCTTCATCTGTTAAGTTCCATTTATTGTGAAAATTTTAGCTTATCTTCTGTGTTCCATCTTGTAGTCACCTAACACTACAATCTCAAAGTCATTAATTCTGTTCAGCTCTCTCTGTTCTCAAACTCTTTGACCAATTTCCAGGATTTAATGTCATTTCCCCATCAAAGCTCAGGTTTTCCTCTCAAGTAACCCATGACATCTCCATTTCTCAGCCACTCATAATCTGCAAGGCATCCAATCACCAAGACCTGCCACGTTTTTGCCTTAAAATATCTCTTTAATGATTTCTTTCCTTTTTATTCACTCCTCTGCCAACTTAACTCACCGTTAACATCAATAGTTACACTAATATCCATTACTTTCTGCCCTAAAGTCACTCTACACACTGTAGGCTGATTAATTTTTTAAAATATTGATTGAATATGTTTCAATTTAAAAATTCTCATCGAATTCCAAATTCCTCACTCTTCTATCTAAGGCCCTTTACTATAAGCAAAACCTGTTTATCCAGTTCCATCTACATTATCATCCAATGAGAATACCCTATTCCTGCCAGGTCAATTTCTCAATAGTTCTGGAATGTACCAAGAACTTTCTTTTCCCTACTTCTTTCTAAACCACACCCATTCTTCAAGACAACTCCAAATCCCACTTTTTGTTTTTAACATTCACATTAAATCAATATCTTAAGTATTTCTTTTTGACATATAACACTCATTCTCTTACTATTTATTTTCTTACTATTACTTTTTAAATACATAAATAAGTGAAAATGATAGGCTACAAGAACATGTTCACAACATATATTAAGAGACAAAAGATTCTACCTAGAATACATTAAAAATGACAATAAATCAATAGAAAAGAAACAACCCAATAAAAAATGGACAACGAATATGGCCAGGCAATTTCCAAAAGAGTGAATCCAAGTGGCTAATAAACATATGAAAAGACATTCTGTCTCACCTGTAGTCATGAGAATGCAAATTAAGATAAGCTGCCATTCCTTACCCATCAGCTTGGCAAACATTTTAAAGTAAAAAGTTTTGAGTAACAGATACTTTTATACTACTGAGAGAGTTCATTATGATATAGCCACTTTAGAGGCAATTTTGCAATGTCTATCATAACTGTAAATATGTCACAGCCATTCCATTTCTTAGTATATATTCTAGACAAACCATTTCTTCCTCAAAGCCTCTCCTGGTCATCTTCTAATCTCTAGCTATCTCCTTCCATTAATCAGAGAAACAAAGAATTTTTTTTAAAAAGAAGGAAGAAGTCATAAATATCACAAAAACATTATGCCTCCATAATTATTTGTAATTATCCCAACTCTACTACTTAGTAGATTTTTCATTTAAAGTGGGGATAGTATCAGGTGGCCATTAAGGCCAAAAGTTAGGTCATGGGAAAAAAATTAGAAAATGGGTGTGAATGAGCAACAAACCATAAATCATCTCACAATTAAAAGGCATTGATATCATTACCAAATTACATTACATGAGGCCAAGGAAGCACATCCTCTATCTCTTGGCCAATAGCACCGAAATGAAAAATTCAAGGTTAGGATTAAGCCTGAAAATACTTAGGCCAGAGAAAGAGGTAAATAAGGAAACTAGACAAAAATGTAAAATGTACCAGAAATTCTTGGGTTTTCCTCAATGGTTTCAGTTTCAATCCTTGGATTGAAGTACAGCTCTGTTTGTGGTCAATACGCATTTTCAAATCTGTTTCCATAAAGCTTCCTGCCAGAATAGCCCTACAAACAGATGTGTGTGCTCACAAATACTATCCTTTCTGGTTCTATTTTCTTTGGGCTGCTTAAATAATTGTTCTGAAACTAGAACAAAGACCAGATCTTTGTAGATACAGATTGTAACAAAATATGAATATGAAACATGAGAAATAGGAGATCAAACTATCTCACTCAGGTATGGATGAAATAAAATACCCTTGGAGCAGGCAATCTTTGGCAACAAAAACTATGCAAGGAAAACTTCGAATGGCCATATGTCTCAGTTTAGCAAAGACAGGAATCACGTTTAAGTCCTATTTTAGGAGCACTAGAGTGTCCTGGTAGCTCTACCCCAACCAAGGTGAAGATACTCTGAATCACGGCAGAATAAAACCAGTGCTTCTGGGTATCTGCCTCAGGAAGTATTCTCATGGGAAGCAGGCAAGGATCAGAAAACTAGAAAACAGGAATCCTGAAATTATCAAGAGATATCAGGAATCAAAAAGGAAAGCTTGTTTATTATGTCTACAGTAATTTTCTAAGACATTAGAGGCTAACCACAGTTCCCTTGGTACATCCAACTTACTCTCTGGCTTGGACTCCCACAGCTAGTCATGTGTTCTGAAATTAGCACTGCAAGGACAGAGAGGAGGAGGAATTCAGACGCTCACTGCAATCACAGCCATGGTTTCTGCAGGTACCATTGCAGTCACTAACAGCACTGGGGCAAAGGAGCAGGAGTTGCCTGAACATCTCTGTTGAGAAATATGCTCATTCCAGAAAAATTATTTCCTCCTATTTCTCAGCTTTTCACTCTCCTTTAAATATCAGGGAACTTCAGGCACTCTAAATTAATCAGGCTTCTGAGTATAGAGAACTTTCTATAGTGACACAGCAGCTTTTTCCTCTACTTGCTCCCACAGTCACCTCATGTGTGCCTGGCGGCACTGCCAACAGTCAATATGCAGGCCTGGGCCATAGAGAGCTTTGAGTTCATAGTTGGTCTTCAATATCTTTATCTCCCCAAACTCTCGTTCTCTTAAGAACCTTCAGAAAATGTTACTTGCCCTTCCTCCTAACGTTATTCGTGTTCTTTCATAGGTCTTGGGACTTCCTGATAAAAAGAAACATAATCTGATAAATCACTACACATTACAATGAGTTAGCTTACTGGGTTAATCCTCTTAGGTATATTTTAACTTTAAAAGACCACTATCAGGAGAAAGAAACTCAAAAGAACTCAAAATCATCATACCACATTCCAGCTCTAAACTTTTATGATTCTGTGAATAAATCTTTTAAAGTGAAATTGCAGATCCTTGGGGAAACTGAATGAAAGAATCCTGTGGCACTTAAGCATAACTTTACAACTGGGGAAAAACCCAACAATATATTTTTACATTTTGACGATGCTGTCAGTAGTTCACAATGCTTGACATGAATTATTCACTAGTTCAGTATTTGCTCTTATTCATTTGTCTACAATCATAAAATATGGTTCGGGTGTATAGAAAACAGTTACTGAGAAATAGTAGGAAATCCATCACAGTCTTCTTAGTGGAGAGAGCTGCAATGATGGCTTTAATCAAAACCAATCCTGAAAGATCTATATCACCTTACCAGTGAAAAATGCTCTTCACTGTGGGAGAGAATCTCTCCAAGAAATGAAACACGCATAGTTTAAATGCCTCTGTGACAAAAGTTGTAATTACTCAATGAATTGCAACATGGGAAAAACAATGGAATTCAGAAGTCTCAGTTCAACCATTTAGCAAGTTGTTGACCCTTCTGGAGTCCCAGGCTCCTCTTCCATAAAATAAAATAGTGATTAGCACTAGCTGATCTCTAAATTTCTGTCTGGAATTAAATTTCTATGAATTTTTAAATTCCATTATTCTATCATCATAAATTCTAATAAACAACTAGTCAATGTTTATAGGTAAAGAATAAACTGTACCCTTTCTTAAGAACAAATATACTTACCTAACCTTGGCAAAGCTTATTGTATTGCAATTTAGGATGATTATCAATTAATCATCAATTATCCACATATGGAAAGACAAAATAGTGTAAGATAAAAAATTGATATCTTATAGTTACCGATTCATTCTGAAATATTGATATAATCTACTACAATTACACTGTCGGTATTACTAGCTCAACTGATTTGTTTTTATTTTAAAGAATTATTTTCAAAGAAATTAATTTAGAATTTTTGGGTTTTTAGATTTTTACATAGAGCTGAGTTAAGTTTAATACTTGATTCACCATTGACCTATGCTTGACTGATTTTATTTTAAAAATATGAGCATGCTTGAAACTAGTGCCCCTCAGCCCGATCAGTAGAAAATTAACAACTTGAACCTACCTCTGCATACCTCTCCTGTCAAATCCCTGTGTCTCCTTCCCAGAGATAGTAACTATGCTCAGTTGTCTCTTTCCTCTTACCTTCCTCCCTTAGTTTTAAGCCTAAATTTTATTTACATGCAGGTAGATATATTTCATTCATTTTCTCATACTGTATGATATGCTGTTGTGTGACTATACCATAACTCATGCTTTCTCTTATGAATGTATGTTTGGGCTGTTTCAATTTTTTACTAGTACAAGCAATACTGCTATGAACATTCTTATACAATGCTCCAGGTACACATATGCTAAACTTTCCACGTGTAGGAGTAAAAGTACTAGGTCATAGTGAACTTGGATGCTCAACTTTATAAGACAATATAAAATTGTTTCCTACGGTGGTTGAACTAATTTCATACCCACAAACAAGGTAAAAAGATCTTCTGGATCTACAAGTTCTCCAACACTTGGTATGTTTTGATTTCTTAAATTTTGTCAATTGAATGGATATAATACAATATCCATTAATATCCATTAAGAGCACATATCATGTGGTCTTTAGTTGCATTTATCTGAATACAAATGAGGTTGATATCTCTTCTTATGTTTATTTGCCTTCTCTGATTTATTTTCCATAAAATTCTTTTTCTCATCTTTTATTTTGCCCATCTTCTTATCCAGGGACATGGGATATATTTCTCTTTAGTTAGGCCTTCAACACCCTTAAATAGAGTTTTGTTAGTCCCCCTACCCCCACAAGTCTTATTCATCTTTAATAAGATTTGTTTTTATTGTTTTTATAAATGGGTTTCTTTTAAAAGTTGTTTTCTAATTGCTTGTTTCTGGCATACAGAAATGCAAATGATTTCTGTTTATTGAAGTCATATCTAGTCATGTTGTTGAACCCTCAAAACTCTATTATTTCTAGTAGCTTATTGCACATTTTTAATATTCTCTATAGATAAACATGTCATTTGCAAAGAATGACTTTTATGTTCTCCTTACTAACCTTTACACCTTTAATTTCTTTCTCTTGTTTTATGGTGTTGGCTAAGACCTCCAAAATAATGATGGGTTGAAGTGGCAATGGCAGATATCCTAACTTGTTCCCGTTTTAAAGGAGAAAGCTTAGAACATGTCCCCAGTTAGGATAAAGTGTATTTCAAAGATTTTTGTAGACATCCTCTATGAATTTGTGGAAATTCCCTATTACTAGTTCACTGAGAGTTTTTATTGTGAATGAGAGCTGGATTTTATTAAATTGTCTGTTGAGTCTCTATATCTCTGGATCATAAGGTTTATTTCCCTTAATCTATTAACATAGTTAATTATGTTTATAGATTTTCTAATATTAAACTCTCCATACACTCCTGAGAAAAACTCAATTTGGTGGTAATACATAGTCTTTTTAATATACTGTCAGATTCTGTTGCTAATATTTTGTTTAGGACTTTTACAGATACATCATGGGTGAGACAAGCCTGTCATTTTCCTTTCTCTTATTGCTCCTTGGCTGGTTTAGATATCCAAGTAACCTCATTAAAATGAATTGTGAATATGCCTTCTATTTCTAGTGTTTGAAAGAATTTGTTCACTATTGGAAGATCTGTTTTGAAAATTTTGGGTCTAGGCTTTTTTGGTAGAAGATTTTTAATTTTTTAATTTAGCTTATTTTAATTTATAATAAATTACTTTTATAGTTATAGGACTACTCAGGGTTTCTATTTCCAAGCTAGATGTGTAATATTTTCCTAGGAATTTTTGTATTTCATCCAAGTTTTCAACTGTACTGACATAAAAGTTGTTTCAAAATTCTCTTTTTAATCAAACTTTTAATATTTTCAAAAACAGTCTAATCTAGTCATTTTTCTTCTCAAGACCTTAATTTATCATCTAGATACATTTTTGCTCTCTGCTGTCCAGAAAAGCTTGTGAAACTTCACCACCTGTATCATGCACAATATGATATGCTTACACAGAACCGGAGAGAAAGAAGTATATTTCATGCTGTTTCAAAACTAGCCTACTATATTTTCAAAAGATCTAAGAAGTTTATTTCATTAACAGTTGATGAATGATAGTTTGTTTTTGCATTTTTTAAAACACAGGCAAGAAATGGTGCCACGTTACACTCTAATTATATACCCATGTTCTGAACTTCTATTGGTTTTGATGTAATAATTACAGCTTTTTATACTTCAGTGATAAGACTCAATTGCTACATCTAATGTCAAGGAAAAAAAAAACCCTAATTCCTTTTTTCATGATATCTGACATTTACAAAGTCATGATACTTTAGTTTTTACACGGAAAGCTAAATGTATATAGAAATTAAGACTCTCATGATAGAAATGTTTTCAACTGTGTTTTGAGTCCAAAATACTGCGGAGTTGTTTTCTTTGGCAATTCCATGTCAAAACATGGAATGTTTTCTGGGGAAACAAGAGATCTCCATAACAAACTCCAGACTGTCATGTCACCATCAGCATTCCAGGTGCCCTAATTGCTGAATTCTTCTGGCTAGCAAGAATTTAGGGGCTGCTGACTTCTAGACCAACCAGTGTTTTTGTTTGTTTGTTTTTGTTTTGAGATGAAGCCTTGCTCTGTCGCCAGGCTGGAGTACAGTGGTACAATCTCAGCTCACTGCAACCTCTACCTCCCAGGTTCAAGCGATTCTCTTGCCTCAGCCTCCCAAGTAGCTGGGGACTACAGGTACGTGCCACCACGCCCAGCTAATTTTTGTATTTTTAATAGAGACAAGGTTTCACCATGTTGGCCAGGATGGTCTCTATCTCTTGATCTCATGATTCGCCCGCTTTGGCCTCCCCAAGTGCTGGGATTACAGGTGTGAGCCACCACTCCCAGCCTAGACCAACCCCAGTGTTTCTTAAGCTTTAATGTGCGCTCAAATTGCTTTGGGTGGGGGGGTCTTATTAAAATGCAAATTCTGATTTCTTAGGTCTGCAGTGGAGCCCAGTAATCTGCATTTCTATGAAGTTCCAGGTGATGCTGCTGCGTGGACCTTCCTGTGAAGCACTCTACACAGCCTGAGATAAATGGATGTCTGAGCCAGTTAGCTTCTGGACTGTCTGGCTATCTCTTTGCAAACTCAAAATATATGATAGTCAAGCATGAAGTAAAGGTTCTACAGAGATATGCTGCTAATGTGTATGCTTTTAGTTTGTCAACAAAACATGTTATTTTGGTCACTTTCTGATTTCTCTGTTAGACTATAATCAGAAAAACTTGCTCATTTAAGCATCATCTAAATGTCCACTAATTGCTCATTTTCACACACAGGTTCTAAAGAGAGTGGTGCTATGTTCCAAGCTTTCCATCATATATGAATAAAGGATTTTTTCTTTTACAAGATACGTCTTCAAGAAGATGTACCCTCTGTTGTCCCTCATCTCAGCCTTATCACAAATGTAGTATGTACTAGCTGCTGTCATATCCCTGAATGAGGCACCCAAGGCAATCAATTCATTCTCCATTCTGTCCCCAAAAATCCTCAGGTGAATAGAAAGATACTTACTGAGAAAGAGAAGCTACTGGCTCCCCTGCCACCAAGAAAACATCAGTCTCTTGTGTGAAGAAGAGACTCAAGCTCATTAAACTCAGGATCTCCAATTAGCCCCTTAGGCTCTAGAAGTTGGAGCTCGCTGTCTTTAAAGTAGGTGCTCTGCTTGCATGGGAGCCTGGCTCATGAAATAGGTATGTTCAAATCATATCAAAAGTTCTTTTTTTAAAAAAAGAATGAAAGCATATTTAAAATACATTAAAAAAGCTTACTATTTAAAAAGAACTTAGCATGAACTCATTGTAAAATAAATAATCACTAATTTTCCTTATGACCATATCTAGATTTTCAAATACTGAATTTATATAAAATAGGACACAAGTTTCAGTAAATTTGAAGAAAGGAGTTAATTTTTTTTTTTTTTCTTTTGAGATGTAGTCTCACTCTGTTACCCAGGCTGGAGTGCAGTGGCACAATCTTGGCTCACCACAACCTCTGCCTCCTGGGTTCAAGCAATTCTTGTGCCTCAGCCTGCCAAGTAGCTGGGATTACAGGTGCGCCCCACCACACCTGGCTAATTTTTGTATTTTTAGTAGAGGCAGGGTTTCCGCCATGTTGGCCAGGCTGGTCTTGAACTCCTGACCTCAGGTGATCCAGCTGCCTTGGCCTCTCAAAGTGCTAGGATTACAGGTGTGAGCCAACACACCCAACTGAGAAAGGAGTTAATTACAACAGAACTTCTTCTCTGGTTCTAGAATAAGAATAAGCCTACACTTATCAGAAGGATGACTATCTTACTTAGCTTTTCAGGGGTAAGATACTCTTGGCAAGCTTTGACTCACAGCTTCATTTCTTGGTAAATAAAATATTTATCCTCATTTTGTGAATATCAATTCCTAGTCATTTAAATGAATCACATCTCTATTATATTGCTTATCTGGTACTAGTCCATGTAATCTAGTACAATTCTTGAATATGTAGCCTTTAATTTTTATATTGTTTTTAAAATTTTCCCCTTTACTTATTCAAAGGATACCATCCAAAATTAGTTTAGTGAGAGCATGATACGCCGACAGATCACAAATTTCAGAAATGTGGTTGTGGGAAAAGTCCACCTTCTGGCAAGAAAAAGAGAACAAAATGTTACATTAATATTTTATTTTTCATATTTACCACAATTAACTGCGCAAGAAGAAGGTATTTCTGAATGTAAAGTTAGAATTCATTACTGAAAGTACACTAAGGCTAAAGGAGTCATCTGTCTTTAATTTTTTTTTTTTTTTTTTTTTTTTAAATGGAGTGTTGCTGTGTTGCCCAGGCTAGAGTGCAGTGGTATGATCTCAACTCACTGCAACCTCCGCCTCCCGGGTTCAAGCGATTTTCCTGCCTCAGCCTCCTGAGTAGCTGGGATTACAGGTGCCTACCACCACACCCAGCTAGTTTTTTTGTATTTTTAGTAGAGATGGGGTTTCACCATGTTAGCCAGGATGGTCTCAATCTCCTGACTTCATGATTCGCCCACCTCAGCCTCCCAAAGTGCTGAGATTGCAGGCGTGAGCCACCGCACCCAGCCATTTAATCATTTTCTAACTGGGATACTTTCTGTCCACCTTGAGGATAGTAAGAAGGCCTCTTCCTTATGTTGCACAGGAACCTCCCAATAACCTAAACACTTTCAATTCCTGCAGCCATGCTCTCCACTTTTAGCATTTATTTTAAATTTCCTTGGTCTTCCTGCAGGATTTACCTCAATTTCATCCTTACCTACAACCATTTTATTTTCTCTACTGCCCAGTAAACTGTATTCACTTCATTTCTGTGCATATCTTCTTTCCTGTTCCTTTATCTTTTCTATTCCTATTTCCATATATTGTCCCATGATACTCTCTAAATGCCAAAATATTCAATTTTTTTTTTTTTTTTTTTTTGAGGTGGAGTCTCACTCTGTTGCTCAGGCTGAAGTGCTGTGGTGCGATCTCAGCTCACTGCAACCTCCGCCTCCCGGGTTCAAGCAATTCTCCTGCCTCAGCCTTCCAAATAGCTTGGACTGTAGGCGTGTGCCACCGCACCCGGCTAATTTTTTTTTTTTTTTTTGTATTTTTAGTAGAGACGGGGTTTCACTGTATGAGGCAGGATGGCCTCGATCTCCTGACCCACCTCCTGGTCCACCCGTCTCGGCCTCCCAAATTGTTGGGATTATAGGTGTGAGCCACCATGCCCGGCCTAGTCTTTCTTATTCATCTCCAGGCAATGCCTCTTCAACTTTACATTCTTTCTCAAAGTTGACTACTGTAGGAAAGCATTTTCAGCAACATCTGTTGTTTCTAGTCAAACATGTAAGACTAAAAAACAATATTAAATAACTTTAATTATTCACCTACTGGCAAAAGATAAACAAAAAAGTTTTTTTAAGGAAAGAAAAACTCAAGTTTTAGAAACACTGCATTCATAATATGCTGGGTACATGATAATCATTTTCAGGAAAACCATCAATCAATTACATAATAAGTGCTATTCTTATTTTTCCATGTCCTTTAAAATAGTGATTTCACCCCCCAAATTTATGGAGATTATTTTAGCAACACATTAAATACTAAATCCTTTAAATACTAAAAACTTTATATAGTAAATACTAAAAACTAATTTAGATACAAGTCAAATGGCATAGAAAACTGATGAAGTGAATTGCAATATAGCAAGCAACAGGACTACTTAGTAAAATAAGTGAGCAGACCATATGAAGAAACAGAAATGTACAAATAAAAGTGTTACTAAAAAAATCGGAACACCAAATGTATGCATATGCAAATGGGAGCTAGGTAAAATGCATACTATGAAATAAGTCAGTTTGGCATGATGTAAATAGAGTTTAACATTCATTTTTTTCTTCTATAGAATAATAATAAACTAGGAATAAACTTATCATATAGGGCTTACTTATCATTGACACGTTTTCATGAACACCTTTCATCCTGGTGCTTCTGGTGCCATAGCATGACATCTGTGTAACTACACCTCAGGCAGGGGAGCTAATACTATGCTCTCTATGTAGCTATGATATTAGATTTCTTTTTCTTTTCTTTTTTTTTTAGATGGAGTCTCACTCTGTCGCCCAGGCTGGAGTGCAGTGGCTCAGTCTTGGCCCACTGCAACCTGAGCCTCCCAGTTCAAGCGATTCTCCTGCCTCAGCCTCCTAAGTAGCTGGGACTATAGGCTCCCACCACCACGCCAGGCTAAATTTTGTATTTTTAGTAGAGGCGGGGTTTCACCATGTTGACCACGGCTGGTCTCGAACCCCTGACCTCAAGTGTCAGCCTCCCAAAGTGCTGGGATTACAGGCCTGAGCCACTGCGCCCAGTCAGGTTTCTTGAAAGACCTTAAAGGGGTTTGTGCCACTGTTTGGACTCCCATTGGAACCTAGAGCTTGGAAAAAGTAGCCATCAAGTCAAATTAACATTTTTCACCTAGTAAGAGCAAAAGCATTCTAATAAATACAAAAAGAGTGTACGTACAAGTCCCCACTCTAGCAAATGCATGTTCTCTCTGGTTGGTGGTACCAGGTTCATAGATATTAAATGAAAAGGAAGTGGAGCTTCTCAAGAGGGTGGGGGATAGTACACGAGCCTGACTTACTGGAAAGATGCGGGCTGTGGGGTCTCAGACGGCGGGTTCAATCCCAGTTCTGCTACCTCCCAGCAAAGGTGAAGTTAGTTACTTAACCCTTCATGCTTCAGTATCAGGACAGTACCAGCTGCCCCACAGCTTTATTGGCGGGATTAAATAATACATTGAAAACACCTGAGGTTGGGCACAACAGCTCACACCTGTAATCCCAGCACTTTGGGAGGCCAAGGCGGGCAGATCACCTGAGGTCAGGAATTTGAGACCAGCCTCGTCAACATGGTGAAACCCCATCTCTACTAAAAATACAAAATTAGCCAGGTGTGGTGGTTCGTGCCTATAATCCCAGCTACTCAGGAGGCTGAGGTAGAAGAATTGCTTGAACCTGGGAGGTGGAGGTTGCAGTGAGCCAAGATCTCGCCATTGCACTCCAGCCTGGGCAACAAGAGTGAGACTCCATCTCAAAAAAAACAAAAAAAGAAAAGAAAAGAAGACAAACACCAGGAAGCCACCATCATTCCTTCCCAGGTCTACACAGAGCTCACAGTGGCTCGCAGCACCTCAGGGTACAGCCTGGCACTTGGTACACACTTCTCTAAAATGACCAATATATTTGCTTGTAATTCTCCAGGAGCTCAGAACTCAGATGGGGTCTATGATTTGTTTTTGTTCGTTTGTGGGGTCTTTCTGGGAGAGTGCAAGGAAGGGGTATGAAAGGGAGAAACTCCAAAGTTTTTCCTGGGGTAGGGATCATGCTGTTACCATGAATGACTGCCCTGTGGCTTCAGGCAAGGCAACTGGAACAGCAAAAGGAGGAG
This sequence comes from Papio anubis, assembly GCF_008728515.1. Classification (NCBI taxonomy): domain Eukaryota; kingdom Metazoa; phylum Chordata; class Mammalia; order Primates; family Cercopithecidae; genus Papio; species Papio anubis. The sequence goes on from NC_044979.1 coordinate 24,413,076, forward strand.
CAAGTCAGCTCTGCAAATTCAATTCCTGATAACCTCAAAACCCTGCGGCCCCACACTGAGTACAGACAGGCACTTAGTGCGGCTTCCTGCACAAAGGAATGTCACCCTGGCAAAAACTACAATTTCAAAGGGAAAAAGTGTGCTATTGATAACGGAATGATATAAAATAGAAGAAAAATTGAAAATTAAGGTCTCTCATCAGTATAAGGGAATGTCTGTTTCTTGATTTCAAACGGATTTTCCTATTTGTGCAACTCTCCATAGAATATTTTGGATTTAAGTTAATTTGGTTTGTAAATAAAATAAAACTAATAGATAATAAAAGGCAATAGTTGATGTCCATTCCTTAAAATAACTTTAATTAAATATCTGAGTCCAATATAACAACACTAATCACAAAACCCAGGGTGATCATTTCCAGATTTGTCAGCACATTAGAGTCACCTGATGGTCTCTTTAAACGTCCAGGCCAGGCGTGATGGCTCACACCTGTAATCCTAGCACTTTGGGAGGCTGAGGCAGGTGGATCATTTGAGTCCAGGAGTTCAAGACCAGCCTGGGCTACATGGTGAAACCCCATCTCTACAAAAAATACCAAAAAAAAAAATTAGCCAGGTGTTTTGGCATGTGCCTGTAGTCCCAGCTACTCAGGCTGAGGTGAGAGGACCACTTGAGCCCAGGAGTCCGAGGTTGCGGTGAGAGTGAGACAAGATTGTGCCACTGCACTCCAGCCTGGGCAACAGGATCACTTGAGCCCAGGAGGCTGAAGATGTGGTGAGACAAGACTGCGCCACTGCACTCCAACCTATCTCCAAAAAGAAAATGTCCAAAGCCCATGCCTTACCTTGGACCACTTAAATCAAAATCTCTTGCAGTGGAATTTGGGCATCAGTAGGTCTGAAAACTCTCCCAGGGCATTCCAAAGTGCAGAAAAGTGTAGGAACCACTTCTCTCTGACCTTGCTACTTAAATATGACCCATGGATCAGTGGCATGACATCACCACGAAGGTGTTTAGTAATCCCAGGCTCAGGCCCCACCCCAGACCCAACGGGTCAGAATTCCCTTTTCACAAGAACCACAGGTGATTTGGGCATGCATTTAAGCAACAGACTCACTGCTCTAGGGCATAGCAAACTATTCCATCCACCGCTGTTCACAGGTAGTTTATTTCTGCTTCAGAAATGCAAAAGCAAGTGCAGAGAAGCAAGAATGGAGATCTGAAAGCATTCTTTTGTTAAAAAGTAAAGTTGGATAAATAAAAGGGCAAAGTTTGAGCCTAGGACATTTTTACAGATTATTCGGATATAACATTTTTCAGATAAATTAATTCTGCTATATGTCCCATACCATCATGCTGTACATCTCAAATATACACAATGAAATGCATTTCTTTAAATAAAATGTTCCAAGTAATATTTTTAAAAAATTGTTCTGCTATAATAACAAAAAAGTGCAATAATAACTACTATTCAAATGAGGGAAAAAGGAGACCAGAGGAAAGTTCATTGGTTTGAACACTAGGTTTGAACAAAGCTTGCTGAAAGCCTATCCATTGACAGACCATATCCGTTTTCCAAAATAAAGGATACACAAGGTCGCCTTTTTTATTTCATTTCAGAAACTTACATTACTTACCTCTGTATCTTATTCTCTCTGAATTCTCTATTTGAGTGGTATTTTGCTTATTTAATGCACTTTTGCAAACCCCTAAACATGTGTAATTAATGTATTCATAAAGTCTACCTTGAGGTTTTTGGGTGGCTTGAAATTGAAGAATGTAGTCAAATTATTTTGAGAAGCATTAAGTTCTAGGAGATAAGGCATACAACTCACACAAGATAAATCTGGGGGGGGAAACAGATACAGAATAAGGTGAGCCAATAAAATAACAAGACAAAGGCATTAAAAACAGTATACATGACCTCAGAATATTTTAAAATTATAACGGTTGCAAAGACATCTTAATTATTCCATATGAGTGAGAGGAATAAAATCAGGAGTATGTGAAACATACAAAAAAAAATGTGGAAAACTCTCGATGAGTCAATAATTTAATCCTCTTCTGCAGGGGTGGCCAATCCTTGTATGCCCTGTTTTGGGGGCAGCCACGTAACCAATCCCTGTGACCTCTTCCTCATGCCCGCTCCCTCTCCCGCTAACAGTGAAATGCTACAAAACTTGCCAGCCTTTGAGAAAAGGATGAGAAGCAAAAGCCTTGATAATCCTCTTGATAATTAGCCCTTAAGTAACTAAATTAGATGTTTTCATAAAGAGTGGAAATGCCACAATTCGGAAACTCTCTTTGTTGTAAATTAAATTTTGTTTCAGCTGGACTTAGCACCAGATCGCATTAAGTATTTGAAGTGATTTAACTCATTGCTGTTATTTGATTTTGACTCTGGATTGGATCAAATGCACATCCGAGTTTTGCATTTTATCCCAAGCACACACTTTGAATCTTGAATACTAAGTAAAGGACTACTGTGCTAATAAAGGATACTGCTAATGAAATTACATATAAAAGATAAAAGATATGAACTATTGTTTTACATTTCTTTATGACTTTACAGCAGACACAGAGGTAGCGGAATGAATTAGGGAAGGAATCAGGAAGGGTCACACAGGAAGGGTTATGGCCCTGTCTCTACCAATAAGTCCTTTTTCCGCCTGAAAATGGCAACAATACTAGCATTTCCCTCTCGCTCCTCATTCTAGATCACAGTATGCGCTATTACAACCCCCTGGGGACGGCCTCTAGTGGGAGAGTGGAGCCTCCTCACCCAAAGCCAAGCAAAGTGCTTCTACCTTTCTCCAGGTGGCACAGACACATGCAGATCTGGGGAAGGAAGCCAGTCTGGAGTAGCTGGGGCCCTGCCCTGAGATGGGTGGGACACGCTGTGTAAGGGACCTCCTGGTATCTTCCCTTTTCAATAGTCACTGAAGCCAGAAAATTCCCCCCAATTTCTATGTTATTTCTCTGGATGAAACCATGCCCTTCCTTACTAACTGTAAATAGTTCTAGGAGAGACAATACTTTGAGACATTAACACTTTGTTGGAAATGAATCAGCAAATCAAGGAAGAACTCTTTGAGGAAACCTAAGGAGAAACTGTGATTGCTTTCCAATTGGTATCAATTTGTCCACGCTGAGCTCAGCTACTTGTCTGCCAGTAGTGGTCTCAACTCTACTAACTTCACAGGACACCCAGACCCTCAGGAAAGATGATCTTTCTGTGGGCAGGTAAATGGAGATCCTTCTTGAAGCAGAGGCAGCAGCTAGTACTGAGCTAGAGACAAAGAGATGGTGAGTGCATTTCACACACTGTACATAGCCAGTGTTTTCATATCAAGACAGAAAAAAGTCCCTGGTGTGGGTTGCTGGACTTTGAACTTGAGCTGGCCTGTGGTCCCTATCAATGCAGTGACCTCCTTGCCCACCAGAGGGCAGGAGCTCCTCGTGTCTCCATCACTGATTCTCAGCGTGTGGTCCCGGACCAGCAGCATCAGCCTCACGCAGGAGCTTGTTCGAAAAGCAAATTCCCAGGCCCCACCCCAAACCTACGGAATTAGAAACCCTGAGAGTGGGGCCCAGAAATCTGTGTTATCAGGGCTGCCAGGTGATTCGGACGCAGTCTGAAGTTGGCCTACACCCGGAGACCAGTGAGGCTGTCATCACAAAAAGAAAAATACGCTGTACCTTACACACAGGAGGCTTTCAAACAGTTGATGAACTAGTGAAATGTGCCATCCAAGGTTCACGAGTACTGACCCGACTGAAGAGGAACGCCTGGAGCGTAACTGTGGGCTCCCTGCTCCTGTTGTCAGCACTGAGCATTGGCAAGGCCCCCACCACCCCGCGATTTCCTACCCGGCAAATGGAAACAACCTCGGAGGTATGGAGTAGGCCAAGTGCTCCTGCCAGAAACACTAGAAAACTCACGGCCTTCTGATGAGAGGACCATCTGAGATTTGCTTTAAAATAACCCTGGGGAAGCGGGGCAGGAAGGTATATAGATGGACTGATAATTGTTGAACCCAAATATTCATTCCAAAATTCTATGTATGCACATATTTGTAATTTTCCATAATAAAGCTTTAGAAAACTGGAAAAAAAATAATTAAAAGTCTTTCAAAAACAGTAGCATTTTAAGAATGAAAACGGGCTAGAATATTTCTTAATCGTTAAAAAGTGGACTTTAATTATTAGGGTCCTAGAAGGGGGGAAAAAAACAAAATCAAACAGAGAAGACATATCAGCAACATTTATTTGTCATAAAAAAGGCAGGCAAAAGAAGCAAGCGGAAAGATTATCAGTGAAGAAAGCAGGTCAGAAGTAATGATTTGCTCACTTCCCTAGAAATCTAAAGAAAAACATTGTACACTGTCAACTTCAAATAAGATCAGAAAAACATAAACAAGGATCAAGCTTTGAAGAAAATTTGACAATGGTAGGACTAATTTCATTAAATGTGAACAAGGTGTCATAACAAATAAATTATATGGAACTACAAATGGTGGAGTTAGAGTTGAAAGAATCAACTAAACAAAGACAGCAAAAAAAGAATGAAAAATATGTATCTGTGAATCTCTGGTGCTCAATAATAAGGATAAAAGAGCTAACAGATTTAAAACACAAAATGTAGGCCCAGGCACAGTGGCTCACACCTATAATCCCAGCACTTTGGGAGGCCAAGGCAGGCAGATCGCTTGAGCCCAGGAGTTCAAGACCAGGCCAGGCAACATGGTGAAACCCCATGTCTACAATCAATACAAAAAATTGGGCATGGTGGCATGTGTGTAGTCCTAGCTACCCAGGAGGCTGAGGTGGGAGAATTGATTGAGCCCAGGATGTCAAGGCTGTGTGAGCCGTGATCACGCCACTGCACTCCAGCCAAGGTGATAGAGCAAGACCCTGTCTCAAAAATAAGATGGCTAGGTGTGATGGCTCATGCCTGTAATCCCAGAACTTTGGGAGGCTGAGTCAGGCAGATCACATGAGGTCAGGAGTTCAAGACCATCCTGGCCAACATGGCGAAACCCTATCTCTACTAGAAATACAAAAAATTAGCCAGGCATGGTGGTGCACACCTGTAATCCCAGCTACTCCGGAGGCTGAGGCAGGAGAATCACTTGAACCCAGGAGGTGGAGGTTGCAGAGAGCTGTGATCATGCCACTGCACTCCAGCCTGGGCAACAGAGTGAGACTCCATCTAAAAAAAAAATTTTTTTTTAATTTTAAAAATAAGATTTTAAAAATGCAAAATAAGGAATGCAATAAAATATAAATCAAAAGCAAAATAAAGAAAAGAATCCATTAAAGAAAAAAAAAGACTAATTCATCTGCACTGAGTAACTAACAGAGGAAAAGAAAAGAAATCATTAAATATTCAGGGAGCATTGAAGAAGTAATGATCGATCTCTTAAAAGGAAAAAATAAAGCCAACATTCCATCTCCTAGTCTTAAATATCATTGACTGCATCTCAGCCACATCATAATATTGCAGATCTGTGCCTTTTTCTCTCTCATCAGTTATCGGTGCCTTTCTTGCATGGAAAGCAAAGGATCAATATGTAAATTGATACACAAATTAGTTATATCAAGTTTGGTATTATTAAACCATATTACCTACTGTAACGTTTAAGTTTTCAGAAAATTCAGTGATCAATCTAGAATGACAATTACATACCTTCAATTTTATTCACTGAAAGATCCAACTTCTGTAGGTGAACATATCCACAGAGAATGCTAACATCAATTAAATTACAACCCTGAGAAAATAAAAGGTAAAAGACCTTAATGTTGCTTTATCAGGTTACTACTCAGCCTTCTTGCAATAACTGTTGATGGAAAGAAATCCAGAATTTCTTTCACAAGTATAGAAGTGAGAGAACAAAATCTGAAGCCTGCTACTAATAGGATCTCAAAACAGATGCCATTAAAAAAAAAAAAAGCCCTTCCTTTGAAGAAAATAATAGCTTAGTAATATTAGTGTTGTTAGCAAAAACAAATACAACATGAAAGGCCAATTTAAAGCAGTGTTCATGGAGACCGTTAGAACAGTCTTTTTTTTTTTCTTTTAATAAATCACACAATAGCAATAAAGACAAGGCCTTTATCTAGTAGAAGAAAAGAAAAAAATGTCTAGAATTTAAATGAAGTTTTAAAGAGAATTCACAGCTCATCAGGAGATCATTAATAACAATACTACCTACACTTTCACCGGGTTCATTTTCAAAGCTCTTTCACAATAATCGCATCTGATCAAACACAGCTGTGAAATCTGTAGGGCCGCTTACTCCCAATTTAGAGATGAGGGGTGTGAGGTACAGAGAGGTATGTTAATAGCCTGAAATCACACAGCAAGTGAGTGACAGAGAAGCAGTATCTAAGTCTCTTGAATCCTTGTCCAAAATTCTTTTCAGGAAATCTTGATTCTAGTCAACTTCAAGTGACGTTGAGGGGAATTCGGTTGAGTGGAACAAAGACTTCTATGACTGTTTTATGTCGTGATGTCAGAGTCAGAAAAAAAGCAAACCAATGAAGAGTCATTATAAGCAGGTTCTCATATAGAATAATGGTGATTGCTTAATGAAGGCCGCTAGAACAGTAATAATAAATAAACACTTACTGAATATTTACTATGTATAAGGCATTGTGCTTGGCATGATGAAAAATACAATGATGGAAAAGAGCTATACTGAGCCCTTAAGAAACTTATGACTTTGGTAGAAGAGAAGATATGTACACAAGTAATAAGAGAAAGTAAAAAAAATAACATATAACATAAGTAAGACATAAAGGAAAAAAAAAATCACCAAACCAGGCAACTCTAAGAAAGTGTATTCAGTAAGACAGGTTATTAAGTCAAAGTAATTCAACGTGTAATATCTCAAATGTAAGGAGGTCAGTGGCAAAATAAATTAAGCCTCAGTCCATCCAGCTGAAATAAGATTTAAAGGATTGCTTTTTGGGGTAGATCAATTTAAGGCATAGCAGTACCTACATAAGTAGAATATTGATTGAAAGGGGCTTGTGTGGGGATGCATTGGCTGCTGGAATTATATACCATATTCCAGCATTGAACACAGTGCAATGCATACAGGGTGGTCCCTGTATGTTATTGCCTGACTGACTGAGTCATCCATAAAATGTTATAAAGTGAAAATAGAAAAAGATTACTGTTTTAATATGCTGACCTTGAAGGACATGCCCATGGAACTAGCAAAGGTGAAAACAGCTTAACATTTCTTGCATAGCTTACTCATTCAAATCCAAGATAGAACAGGCTTACAGTGAATTATATATACCCTTTCGCCAAATCATGGTGCCATGGTAAAATTTCAATGTGCGGTTTTTTTTCTCATATGTAGCTAAATTTACTCTGTGGATCTCCAATGAATATTTAATGCTTTACAATATAAGGAGGCAAAATGACTTAAATTGTTTTCCTAGGACTACAGAGAAACAAAATGAGGAAAGAAGCAAGTATTCCCAGTAGTTTGCTCTTACAGCCTCTCTTCTGATAAAATTGAAGCCAAGATTTTGTGCTACTCTATGACGAGTACTGAAATCTTAAAAACTGATGAATAATAATAGATTTTTTTCTTTAATGGTAGGTATCTTTTGGAAAGTAAGATATAGCTCAAAGGCTCTTATTTCTTGACATACTTAGTGGGGAAAGTCAATATCAAAATACTTTGTTCCCTTGGATTCAGATATAAAGTTTAATGCTTCTTCCACTGATCAGAGAGAAAATTCTTAGTCTTTGATTGGTTTTACAGAATCAAATTCAACCTCCTGGAAAGAAAGCATTGATTACTATAATACAGACTACTTAAGATGAAAGAAATAGAGTGCGAAGAGAATGAAAACTAAGAAATTTGGGGGGCTGATTACTGGATTGGTCAGAGCTCTCTGGAGTCTAATATTTACATAAATATCTCTTATCAACAGTCTCCGTCAAATGCAAGGCTCCAAGATTTTCTGCCCTTACAAAAGCTATGAGTACAGAAGAAAATGAATATGGTCTAGCCAGTGTCAAGCTGTATCCAGCCAATGGAGATTTTGTCATACTCACTGACAAAGTCAGATTGAGGTAGACTTGCTCAGTCCCAGAGCCTGAGCGCCCCAAGTGATGGAGTGCTTCGGCCACGGCCTCCTCTCTCAGGACCCCATCAAATTCCTCCTGTAAAACACCCAGAAAGGTAGACAAAGAAAAGACTCTCATTAGAAAAGAAATAATCTATCTTGTCATATCCAACACTTATTTAGTATATTTTATACCCAGGAGCTGAGCCCTCCAAAATTTACCAAGCCCCCAAAAAATTCTGTGTTGATAACATATACGTATTACATATAATTAAATAACTATCTGCCAAATCAATGTTTTCATTGGCACTGGTTTTTTCAGGTGGTCACTTACATTAGGCATTCAAAGTTGAGTGAACACTGTAGCAGTAGAAACAGTAGTATCAGTGGTGGTATTGAGTGGTTCTCTATTCCAGACACTGCACTAACAGCTCTCAATGGATGAACTCATTGAATCCTTTGGACAACACTGAGATAGGTACTCTTATCTCCACTTTACAGATGGAAGAATTAGGGTTTGGAGGTTAACTTGCCTGAAACTAAACAGATAGTATGTGACAGAGCTGGAATGAAAATCCCAATCTGTCCAGTCCCAGGGCAATTCTCCAAAACTGTCCTAACCACTGCATTTGACTGCTTACCCACACCCTAAAGGATGGTTACATCAAATTAAGGCAATTATTTCTCTTAATCTGGTATTCGTGCTGGAGAAAACAGGTCCTTCAGTTCACTTCCTATTAGTCAATGTTGCTAGATTTATAAAATGTACAAGATTATTAAAAAGGTGATGATCATTTCCATAAGAAGGTTGGCCCTTGGTCTATAGACATCACACGGACCAATGGCACCCTGACATGCCCTTCCTCCAACAATGACAGACAAAAGAGATAACAGGTAGGTCAGTATCATGTTTGTGCTGCTTTCAGCTCCATAATGACCAACACATTGACACTGACATCAACATGAGGACACAAAACATAGTGATCACATCAGTCACACCAACATAACTAACCATGACTAGCATATAGACTATAATGGCAAAATATCCTTTTTCTAAGTCCTCTATATGAATTCAGGAATCAACAGTGCTGCTCCGGCTGTAGGTACTGACGACATACGCATGTAGGCTTGTGCTATTATAAAGAGTTTCTTTCCTGGCAAGTTTCCACTGATTCAGGGAAGTAAATACCACCAACGGGGAGGCAGCACATGGCTTCAGAATTGGGCAGGCATGGCTTGAACCCCAGCCCTGCCATTTTGGATGTGTGACTTTGGGGAGGTAAAGTTTTCACTGAGCCTTGTAGTTTTCAGCTATAAATAGGAAATGTTATTACCTTTGAAGAAATTCAGGACATGTCGCTCTAAAATATGCCACGTTGGTATATTGATTATTTTGAGCTGAAGGCACTTGAAAAACAGCAAACACAGGGAAAGGCTCTTTCTGAACTCCCTTTATCTGCCTAAAGGCAGATCCTCCAAAAGAAACTCAGTTGTCCTAAATTCCTCCCCATTGGTGGTTTCATCAAACACAGAAGAATGACTTTTACCCACTCAGGAGAGGAGACCAGAAGTCAATGTCACACTCAGAAAGACTTTGTCACAAACTTTCATACCTCACGTCTGTTTTTCTAAGAGACTATTTATTCCCTAAAAAGCATTTACTCTCCCCTAAGTGACCAGAATCCCTTCTCCTCTTCTCCTGTTGAGATGGTACATAACATCTGAAATCTCACTGCTTTTTTGATTATTCACTTTTATTTTTTCCTGCAATGTCCCCTACAAACATTAAACATTTATTAAAACTTAATACATGTATAATACCTTTTCTCCTGTTAATCCACCTGTTGTCAGTTTATTTTGTAGACCCAGCTATAAAAGCCAGGAGAGTAGAGGGAAAGTCATTCCTTCCCTGCACCTTCTTTTAATATTTTTAGAGAAAGGAAAAAAATGGATATAAAACTCACAGCACAGTATGTGCAACACAGTGTTCCCAATAGATGACGATTTTTGTTACTACCAGTTGATGAAGTCAGAAATTCTGCATCTTAATGTTTCACTCATCTATGCCAATCAGCCTGTTCACAAAATGGGCAAAACACATTTACTTTTCTAAATGAAGTTCTAATTTATTACATAAGGCCGGGAAGGAATGTTACCTTCCCTCCAAACTTTCCACCTAGCCCTCTGAAGTTCATCCATTTCCTGGAAATATGAAGACACTGCATCTTCACGTCTAGCAGGTGGATGCTTATTTTTCAACTTAGCCACTGACATGGAGATGAGCAACACTGTCACCATTTTTCCTTGGGGAAGGCAGCAGTCTGCACAATAACCTCCTCACACCTCCTGAGGTTCCTGACATTTGGCAGTATCATGTCTTCTCCTTCTGATCTTTGGTCATTTTCAAGCTCCTGTCATTATCTTGAGTGGCTTCAGAATCCCTATGGATGGCCATCCAACACCCTATTCCCAGCACATGCACACATGCACAACTCTTTACTGCCTCAGCTCCAGACAGCTTACTCTCACGGCCATGCCCTGGACCTAGTCACCATGCTAAACTGCTCCACCCTGGAAACCTCAGACCCCAGTGTTCCACTCTAATCCCACAATTGCTTATCCTTCAACCTATCTAGCACCTGTTGAACTTGTTCACTGACCACAACAAAATCTCCAGTCTGTTCACAGATAGACACCTTTCTCAGAGTCTATCTGTTCCCGTCTAACTATACTCCCTTCCCTACTGGGTAGCCCATGGGCAATTTCTTTTTTCTTTTTTTTTTTTTAGACATGGTCTCGCTCTGTCACCTGGGCTGAAATGTAGTGTTGTGATCTCAGCTCAAAGCCTCAACCTCCCAGGCTCAAGCCATCCTCCCACCTCAGCCTCCAAAATAGATGGGTCTACAGGCATGTGCCACCATGGCTGGCTAATTTTTATCATTTTTTTTTATAGAGGCAGGGTTTCACCATGTTGCCCAGGCTGATCTCAAACTCCTGGGCTCAAACGATCAGCCCACTTCCACCTCCCAAAGTGCTGGGACTACAGGCATGAGCCACCACACCTGGCCCCATAGGCAATTTCAATTTCTCTCTATCTTCAAGTCTCTGATCCTTGTCCCCTGGTTACAACTACCCCATCCATATACAAATCAGAATCAAGTTCACAATCAACTGCTGCATTGAGGCAGGACTGTGTCATGTTCGTCATTCATCAGGGGAAAAAAAATCTATAGAATACCCAGCACATGCCAGCCACTCTGCTTGGCTCAATGGATAAGACACAGTGAATCAGTGAACAGATATGGTGCCTGTCTATAAGGGATTTACAGTTCAGTCTGGGAGACAGACAAGTATGCAAACAATTTTTGGATTTGATAAATAGTATAATAGAGATAAGCAGTGTCTGCTGACTATGAGCAGGGCCCCTATTGTATGTCAGTACCAGGGTGGAGTAAGTGGTTAGCAAAATCTTCCTAGGAGAGAGCAATTCAATTGAGACCCAAATTGTGAGTTACTCTGGCCAAAGGGAAGAGAAAGCTGAAGAGCGAGCCAAGAAATAGTATTACAGGCAAAAGGGGCAGCATGTACAAAATCCCAAAGGCAAAAGCAAGCATGGCCTATTGAGAGAACGATGAAGGTTCAGGACGGCTGAAGCCTAAGTGTGAAGGAGGCAAACAGTGGCTCGCACGTGGTGAGTGCTCAAACATGGGTTGAATGAATGAATGCACCTCTTCTGCCCCCTAGCTGCTGAGTGGGCTGGAGAAGACCCCACAACCCTGCATCCTGGAGACCCTGTAAAGATGACTTTCAGCTGGGCCTCTTTGCTATGAAAGTCTCCCGTTCTTCATCAGCCCCTTTTCAACTCCCCTTCTTGACTAACCCAGCTCTCCATCACTCTCAAGCTGTGCAGTGCCTCAACTCCTTTGCCCTATTCTCCACTAATGCCCTTCTCTTCTACTTCTGAGACAAGTGGAAGCTCTCAGATGTTAAGCCTCTCAGCTTCCTAGGAGCACCTGTCCTAATGCTTCTCACTCAGGTCTTAGAGGAAGACTGTGCCTTCTCTCTACTCAGGGTCCCACCCCCTTCTCTTTCCTCGGGGACCATTTTTGCCCCCTTTCGTCTGTGTTTTGAACCCACCACTCTCTACTGTTCCCACTCCAGCCATACAAATGTGTCAGACGCTTCTGTCCTACAGAGGCTGTCTTCAGTTCTGCAGATTCCTTTAGCTATAAACTAGAGTTTCCTTTAATAACCAATCTTCTCTAGAGATGTTCGTTTTTTATGCCTTAGTGCTCCTTTCCTCGCCTCCCAACTAGTCTTCAACCTCACTTAGCCTCCTATTCACCCACCTCATAAAAACCACACGGGCCAATGTCTCCAATGACCCTCAAACAGGCAAAATGAAGGAGCACTTTTTAGACCTCTTCCCACTTAACCTATTTGTAGCATAACCCATTCCCATCTTCTTCTTCTTTTTTTTTTTTTTTTTTTTTTTCCGTTTTCTTTTGAGACAAGGGATTTCTCTGTCACCCAGACTGGAGTGCAGTGGCATGATCATAGCTCACTGCAGCCTCGAACTCCTGGGTTCAAGTGATCCTTTTGCCTCAGCCTCCCAAGTAGCTGGGACTAGAGGTGCATACCACTATGATCCATCGGCTAATTTTTTATAGAGATGGGGTCTCACTATGTTACCCAGACTGGTCTCAAACTCTGGCCTCAAGCTATCCTCCTGCCTCTGGCTCACAAAGTGTCAGGATTTCAGGCATGAGCCACTGCACCCGGTCATCATGTTCTTGAGACTCTTGGCTTCCCTATCATATAGGTCTTCTTTCTCCTCCTACTTCTACCAGTCCTTCCCAGTTTTCTTCCCTGCTTCATCTGCCTACCGCTTAAATACCCTTAGTATCTGTACCTTTATGGTTCTATTTGTGGTCTTTTCCCTCCTATTCCTTCCGGGATGATTTCCCAGAATCTAGTGGTAATGATTCCCATGTCTCCTACTCTGAGATCCCTGCCCTGATTCCCAGTCATATGGTTCATATATCCAACTCCTTAACAAATAGCTCCATCTGTCCCTGATTCCTATGATAGACAACAGCCTTAATATTACCCCAGACCATGCCATAGGCCTAACAGTCATCCTAGACTTCTAATATTTAGTTTGTAACTGAACCATCTTAAATACTTTGAATATGTTTTATCTTTAGTTTCCTTTCCATTCCCATTGCCACTGCCTTAATCCAAGCTCTTCTCACTCCCCCCTGGATTTTGCTAGAATCTTCTCACTGATCTCCTTGCCTCCAGTATTACCATCCTCCAATCTAATACCACCTGGCCAACAGAGCAGTTCCCCACTGTGTAGAGACCCAAGTCCATGTTCCTACGGTATCACAGTGCCCTCCACAATCTCACCCCTACCTAGGAGGCTGCTTCTGTTCTCACCTGTAACTCATCACTAGGAAAAGCTGCCACCTGCCTGCCCACACACCACCTCTCCACCCAGGCAAGAGTCTCCTTCCCCTGAAGTCTTCAATGTCCCTGCAATCCAAGTGTCAGCTGTACTCATCTCTGTATGACATACTACAGGTATGCTGAATTGCTATTATTTACTCACATTCTTATGTCGCTTTGAGAGCAGGGACCATGTATGTCTTCAATCATGTTCTCATCTTTCTCTACCGTTACTGTTATTATTTATTGCAGCCATAATTTTTTGAGAGTCTATTCTGTATGAGACACTATAGTAAGAACTTTAAATGTAGAGTTTCTTATCAAATTTGATATTCATAACTATCCCAGGAGTAGGTATTATTACACATATTAAGGGACTGAAAAGAAGTGTTTTTCATGCATCAATTTTTGGGCCTAGAAACTTCTGCTCTGTACAGTCAAAGAGTGCTTTCTGCATAGCAATCATTCAGTAAATGCTTGTTCAATGAAGGCTAAATTAATCAAATCACTTAATGGGTTGTAGTTAGCAGATAAAAACATGTAAGTTACTATTTGTATTATTAACTGTATCAAAATATATTATGATAAGCGTTTAACATATAGGATCTCATTTAATTCTCACAATTGTTTAAGTATTATTATAATTCCCACATTAACAATGAGAGAGGTTAAGTAACTTGCTCAAGATCTCACAACTAACAAAAGGCTGAATCAAGCCTCAAACACAAATCTTTGATTCCAACAGCAGTGTTTTGAACAGGTGGTCCATACTGCCTCCCTTACTTCATAAGGGTTTCTGAGGTTTAAGGCATATTGTATTAAAGGCACTCAATAATCATTGTGACCATCATAGCATTGCAAAGGTGCTAAGCTGGGAATAAGCTGGGAATAACAGGCTAAGATGGGAATAATAAATCACTGAACATGAATTTCCAAATGTTTCTTTTTAAAACTTTGTTTCAGTTTATTTAGCATATTAATATGTATGCAATACTACAAAAAGCCAAAATAGAATAAAAACACAAAATTAATATTTAGAATATAAATGGAAGAAATAATGAAGCTGTTCCACACGTGTCTTATAAGCCAAAAACGAATAGCTAGTTCATGTCAACCTCTTCTATGGTTTGTTAATGGCATACTGAAGACAGATTAACAATAGTGCTAATGAACCCCACAGCCAAAGAGCTATGTGTTAATTAGAATAACAAAATATACTGGTGGTTCATTTGTGAATTCCTCTGGGGGGGAAGCTGGTGGAAACCATACAAACATCTCAAAGTTGCAAAAACACCACTAGAGTTTTGCAATAGTCACTGTTAAAGATAGAAAGTAAATCAACAAAAGACAAGAGAAGTAATAATGAACAGAATAATTAATAGCTTTCTATGGTCAACCTTAAGCATAACTAATGGGAACTAGCTCAAGTAGAAGGAAGTAAAAAAAGGGGAAAGACAAAATGGAGGATGAGGATGGGAGAAAAAAAAAAAAAAACAGGCCAAATGTTGAAAGTGAACAGAAGGACATTACAAAGGAAGGGGAACCCAAGTGGTTAATAGAAGAATCAGAGTAACAGAAGACACTGCAGGTTAGAAAGGGGAGAATAAGGAGAAATAGGACAAATGAGGAAAGGAGTTTGTGAAAGGGAACAGGCGTAACACAGAATTATGTTTGGCCTCAAAGAGAAAAGGTGACTATGAATAGATGCAAAGATGCAAAGAGGGGAAACCAGAAGAATATCACAGAGTGAGAGCACTGAAAATATCCTAGGCTGGGCACAGTGGCTCATGCCTGTAACACTAGCACTTAGGGAGGCTGAGGTGGCCAGATTGCTTGAGCCCAGGAGATAATGACCAGCCTGGGCAATATGGCGAGACCCCCGTCTCTACAAAAAATACAAGAATTAGCCAGGCGCTCTGATGTACACCTGTAGTCCCTGCTACTCAGGAGGCTGAGGCAGGAGGATCACTTGAGCCTAGGAGGTTGAGACAGCAGTGAGTCATGACTGCACCACTGTATTCCAGTCTGGGTGACAGAGTAAGACCCTGTGAAAGAAAGAGAAGAGGAGAGAAGAGGAGAGGAAAGGAGAGGATGGGAAGGGTGGGGAAGGGGGGAGGGAAGAGAGGGAAGGAGAGGGGAGGGGGAAGAAAGGCAGGAAGGAGAGAGTGGAGGGGAGGGAGGGAGGAAGGGAGGGAAGGAAGAAAGAATGAAGGAAAGAAAGAGAAAGAAAGAAAAAAAGAGAAGGAAGGAAAAGAAAGAGAGAAAGAGAGAGGAAGGAAGGAAGGAAGGAAAAGAGGGAGGGGGGGAAGACAGGAAGGAAGGAAGGGAGGAAGGAAGGAAAAAAGAAAGAGAGGGAGGGAAGGGAAGGAAGGAAGGAAAAGAAAGAGGGAGAGGGGGAAGGCAGGAAGGAAGGGAGAGAAAGTAGGAAAAAAGAAAGAAAGAAAGAGAGGGAGGGAGGAAGGAAGGAAAAGAGGGAAGGAGGGGAAAGCAGGAAGGCAAGAAAGGAGAAAGGAAGGCAGGGAGGGAGGGAGGGAGGAAGGAAGGAAGGAAGGAAGGAGAAGAAAGAAAGAAAGAGAAAGAAAGAAGAAAAGAAAATATTCTACTTCTCTACATTATATTTACTTCTGAAAAGAATTTCAAGCAATTTATACTGTCAAAGAAAAGGAAAGGGGAGAGAAAACATAAAGAAAACTTTGAAATTAAGAAAAACTATTGAATCTAAGTTTCCTGGCAGCCAAGACAAAGAGAAGAACCTAACAGTGTATTGAAACGAAGCAAATTAGGCCGGGTGCGGTGGCTCATGCCTGTAATCCCAGCACTTTGGGAGGCCAAGGTGGGCGGATCGCGAGGTCAGGAGATTGAGACCATCCTGGCTAACACGGTGAAACCCCGTCTCTACTAAAAAAAAAAAAAAAATTAGCTGGTCGTGGTGGCACACACCTGTAGTCCCAGCTACTCAGGGGGCTGATGCAGGAGAATCGCTTGAACCCAGGAGGTGGAGCTTGCAATGAGCGGAGATCACGCCACTGCACTCCAGCCTGGTGACAGAATGAGACTCCATCTCAAAAAACAAGTAAATAAAATAGAAAGGAAGCAAATTAAATTACGCTTCTGAAAGAAAGTAATTTATTGGAAGCCAAGAGAAAAAAGGGATGTGATGAGAAGTGAAAAAGGACAAGAAGACAGCAGTGGACTAAGAAAGGAAAAGGACGACAATAAGCGTAAGAAAGAAGAGGAATTGTGCGGTGGTCAGAAGAGGTATTGTAGAAAGGAGGGAATCGAATCAGCAGTTACGTGAAACGTGAAGCCGCCACCCCAGTCAATACAGGTGGGATGATGGAAACATTCCCCACATCCTAAAATACTCCCACAATGAACTGACTGTTTGAACATTCTAGGGCTCTTTTCTGGTGTGTGTACATGTTGCTTGTATAAGGCATATGCCCCTGACAGAAGTAATGTATTCAAATTTTAAGTCACTTAGTCTTTGAAGAAGCACTTTCAAAAGAGGATTATTATTATTATTATTATTTTCCCTGGAGAGAGGCTGACGGCACTAAAACTGAGGAAGAGTGTGGAAGTATGTCATAGCCATGGGCAACAGGTGCTGGCAATGTCAGAGATGAACTCTGCCTATTCACAAGACTGTCAAAGTATAATTTTGAAAAAGCTAAAGCCATAATTCCCAGACAATTATCTAGACACTCTTTCAAAGTGACGCTGTGTTAACTTGACTCATAAGAAATCAAATGTGTTAATGAAAAAAGAAAGGAGATATTTAGAGCTATTTCAGGCAGGGGGTGAGAAAATGGGGTAACAGACAGGGGAAGAAAAGTGGGGGAAGAGGCGTTCCTGGAGGCGAGAGAGCCTGACAAGGTGTGGGAAACTTCGGGCTGGTGGGGGTGCATCAGGAAGCTGCTGCTGAAGTAGCAGGGCCTGACGGCTGGACGATGAAGCCAGGGAGTGAGGAGTCGGGGGGAAGACACACCTCCAAATTCAGCATTTCGGACTCTGAGGACTCCTCGGATCCCGCCTCGCCCTCGCTCTGGTCTTCGTCTCCGTCCACGTCCAGCTCCTGATCCGGGTGCATGAGCTGCTGGAGCAGGTGGGAGGAGGCTATGTTAGACCTGCCTTTCGTCTTCTGCCCCATGGGAAAAGAAGGCCAGCAAGGCTGACGCTCTTTTTCTGAACGAAACTGTAACGATCGGGCTCCAGTTCGGGATCTGCCCAAGCCTCTCAGGAGAGAGGAAGCTCTGGTCCTCAGGAGAGCCCTCTTGGGGGTCGCCATCTTGTTTAGCGGGGTTGCCTAGGAGACTGACCCCAGGCAAGGGGAACCGCGGGGGATTCTGGGGCCTGTAGTCTCCTCCGCGCGAGCTCGCCTTCTGCAGGCGGGGCATTGGGAGCTCCACTTGACTTTTCTTTTTCTCAGCCTCTTCTGTTATTTTTCTCTCTTTGGTCCGTTCTGTTCGCTTCTCTTTCTTGTTTTCACCTCTTTTCGCTATACCCCCTTTCTTTGTCTCCCGCTGTTTCCTCCCTACCCTGAGACCCCTCTTAGAGTTTTGTCATCCCACGCTAGGATCGCAGGTGCGCCACGTTCCCGCTTCATTCTCAAAGGGCTCTTTCCGCAGAGTCGTACTTCGGAAGTGTCTAATGTCTCTAAAGCTGACTGTAGGAAAGCTAGTACCGTTGAAATTTATGCAGAGCGCGATGCTAGGAGATGAGGGTGCATACAAGTGAAATAGAAGGCATGGTTCCTGTCCTTATGATTTAATTGCAGATAATAAAGAGAAACTACCGGACGACGCCTGAGAGCTGATTTCCAATTAATTTACATTCCCCACCCCCACCCCCCAATGATAAGCCTTGTCCTTGGGGAGAAAAACTGGCAGTGGTCTAACAATCCAAACAGAGAGAGAAAAAACTGCTGTCAAATTGACACTGTATCTGAAAGCGTCTGAAAAGCTATTAGCATCCCATAAATAATTATATTAGTCAAGTGACCTGCATTGGCAATTATTTTAATATTGTTGCATAGGCTCTCTTTGCAGTTAAAAAAATACTCTTGCAAGATAACAAAGCGTGATTTTATGCTAGTGTGATTTTATGTGACCCGAATCCCATAGCCTTAAGCTCCACAAAGTCGACACTCTATAGAAAAGCAGAATGAAAATTATAGTAACTATTATTGCCATAGTGATGACAATAGAGATCCTTGCAGGGAAGTAACCCTCATCCTCCTGGCCTTACAGGGCCTTTTCTGCACGCTTCAGTGACAGCAGTTGCAAATACAAAATGATCCTGTCAATGGCTGTCAGGGGAGAAGGAGAAAAAATCCTTATGGACACCATCCATTGACTATTATCTTTCTCAGTGCTTGAGGGGCCGTTAAAACTGACATAAAGCTTTCAGAATTACCTTCCTTCATTATCTTGCTAGTCATAAACGTAAAGGCCATAAGCAAAGTATCTCTTTCTGCCAGGCTCATCTTGCTTTTTGCTTATTTCTTTTTCCAATAAGTAGAGATTCCTCCAAGGGAATTTTCCCCACCTTAACCCTTGTAGGGCTTGGCTTTGGCTAAGTGACATAGGGAAGAATCAGGCAGAAAGTGTAAAAATGCAAATCTCGATCGTTTTTCTTTTTTTCAGTAACTTAATCAGCATT
Organism: Papio anubis; assembly: GCF_008728515.1. Classification (NCBI taxonomy): domain Eukaryota; kingdom Metazoa; phylum Chordata; class Mammalia; order Primates; family Cercopithecidae; genus Papio; species Papio anubis. The sequence goes on from NC_044979.1 coordinate 24,432,279, forward strand.
TCTAGTGAGTTTCACCAATGTCGGTCTACTGAGGAGAGTGTCTGAAGGCAGTCAAAGAATAATTTTCAAAAAGTTAAAAACAGCATTCTTATATAAAAAATAGAATGAAGCACATGTGAAAGATTCTACTCAACTCACTAATTAATGAAGAAATCAGGAAGATAGTAATTAGGTATTCAGAGTCCATGAGAAAAGACATTCTGAAATAAGTTTGCCAAGTTGTAGACAAAAGTGGTTAATGTCCCACAGGGCAATCAAACTATAGCCTTCGAGGTCATATGGTTTAAGAATTTTGCCTCCTTTCATCTTCATATCCACCCTCTGTCTATCCTCATTAGACAGATGAGACCACTGAGCCTCAGAGAAGTTAAATAACTCAGAGAGGTCAAAAGCCAAGTGGTGGTACTGAAGTCCAGACCTAGAATGACCAACTCCACAGTCCACCTTCAACTACCACTTTTGCATGTGGAAAAAAAATGTGAGTCAAGATAAAGCTATGCAATAAGAGGTCTCAGAAGAAAAAATACATCGGTCGAGGTTTTTTAAGTATTAATGAAAGAATTCATTCAGAGAAAAACCTTTTCATATAGAACCATAAAATATAAAAATCAGAATGAACCTACAAGTCCATCTTATCCCAATTCTTTTTACAGAAGAAATTAATAGCCTTCAGGGGCTAATGACTTGCCCCAAACTGCCTGGCTTGTAAGCCCCAGAGCAGGAATTGGAGTCTAGACCTCTTGTTGCTCAGTTTTTGCTCATGCTAGTTCACCAAACTGCTCACTAGGCTGGACTTTTACTAATAGAATCCCTACTTTGGGATTCTGGGCATCGAATTACAAGGCATTGTATCCATAAAACAAGTTATTTTATCAGGCAGAGAAGACAGAATTAGACAGAGGGAGAGGAGGTGAGGGGAGGAACTATTTACTCTAAACTCTTCTGATTAGTACAAAAACATCAATAATCACTTCCATTTATTCATTGTTTACTGTAAACCAGGCCTGTTCTAAGTGCTGTACGCATATCTCGTTTAATTATTCCAACGACCCTCTGAAATAGGATTGACATCCCTATTTTCAAAGGAGAAGAAAGAGGCCCAAAGATGGTAAGCAATTGCCCAGTTACAAAATTTGTGTCTAAAGTGGCATTGCAACTCAGGTCTTCCTGGATCCAAAGTCCCTAAAATTAACCATTAATACTCTTCTTTCTCCAAAAGTATGAATTAGTTGCTCAGGAACTTATCATAAGGCATAGAGAACCTGGCCCTGGTGAGACTCTAAAAATGGGAGAGAGAGAGTGAGAATGGGGTGCGTGTGTGCATGCTTGCGTGTGTGTGTGTGTGTGTGTGTGTTGGAGCAGGCAGGGAGACCTCAGGTTTCTCCAACCAGGGAATTAAGTGAGGTGGGCAAAGACAGTGGGATATGATTGTTTTAGAGAGCAGGGTCTTTTGTGATAGCACTGGATCCTTGCCACCTTGGGTGAGAGGAAGGAGAAAGTAGAGGAGTGACATGATGATACTCAAGAGTGCCTTTTTTGAGAGGGCATCCAGGATAGACTGTCCTGGAGGGAGAACCAAAGGGGTAAAGAGCTTAAGTTGGAAAGAGGGTGCTGACTCCAGCTTCAACTTCATGATATCTTTGCGTTGGTGTTATTATTAACTCTTACTTACCTCAAACTCTTCTGTGTGCAACTGAGTTGTTCCCCCAGTCTGGAGCCAGCACCTAACCTCATTCAGAATGGAAAGAAGAGGCCAGGTACACCTTCTGTTGCCTATATTTGGAAAGAATGCCTTTCTAGGAGTGTGGACCTTGGGCAAGGCAAAGAATGTGCGTCCCCTTCCCCTGTACATACTTACACCCTTTTTGTGCAAGGACAAACAGTGCTTCTCAGACAAGTTGAGATGGTAACACTTCAAACTCATGGTGATTTTTTATGGAACACTGTAATTTTTACAGAACACCTTGAAATGAAGAGAGAAGATAGACAATAGAAGGCACCATTAGTATTAACATAATAATAACAATTAAAACACAACCACATTCATATTTATGAGTAATTGCTAAATGCCAACTAAGTGCTTTACATATATAAACTCACTTAATCCCTAGAGATTAATATTATTATTCCCATATTATAGATGAGGAAGAATAGGCATAGAGAGGTCATGTAACCTTCAATCCACTGTGTCAAATAGTGACAAAACTAGGACTCGGATACAAAGTCTGGTTTCCCAGCCTACATCCTTAATCAAAACGCTATGCTTCCACTCAACTGCTTCAGTAAAACTTTATGGAGGAGAACCTTAAATTTGAGATAATTTGATGAATTAACTTATTATCCTTTGATGGTCTCTTATCCCTGTCTAGGAAGAAGAAAAGAAAGCTTATTATCTCATAAAAGCCTAGTGGGTATATAGACATTAAGCAAACGATTACACCAATAATCGTGTCGTTTTATTTGTCATAAGGGCTAAGGAGGGAAAACATAGGAGCTATGAGAATTTCACCTGGAGCCTTGACCCAGTATGGTGGAGAGGGGCCCTTTAAAATGTTAGACAAACACTTAGAGCCTCATGATCATAAAGTTGGGAAAAGCCAACAACGGATGAGGAATGCAGGTGTTACCTTTGCAGAAATCAGCTACATTCAGAATATAATTGTCATAAGTAATAGCGCTAATAAGATCTGATAAAATCTAGGCAGAATTCGACTGAGCCGAATAATATCCATCCTAACAGATTATCAAAGACGCTTTGGAGGTTGCCCCAATAATAGAAAACCCAGATCAGATACTGGTGTTGAGATCAAAGATAAAAATTGCAGTCCAAGAAAAGATAATCTTAAAAGCTCAGAGACCAAGGCAAAAAAAAGTTAAGCCAATGAAGAATTGTTGCAAAGGAATTGCAAGCATCATGTTGTGAATAAAATCTGAACACAGGACTAGATAAGGATTACTGAGAATTTCTAGCTCGGATTATCTTAGCAGACACAAAACTGGATATCATCAGGGAAGTCACAAAGACTTAAAATCAAAATGATTAAAATGATGACCAGAAGGGACTGTGTGAAATCTTTTGGGGATGAAGATATGAGAACTTGAGAATGTTACACTAGGACAGTCGGGAGATCAAAGACGACCAGGAGAAATTCAGGAAGAAATTTATGAGTAATTGCTAAGGTCTGACTCTAAATGAGTCCTGTTAGCCCCTCTGAGTGCTAGTTTGTGTCTTTTTAATTCTTGGGAGCCTTCGGAGTCTAGGCACTCCTGTGATTACAGGAGGTGGTAAAAGGAAGAAGTGCTTGAGAGACACAAGTTTTAATAACTAAAGCGTCCCAGTGGCGCTGAATAATAAAAACCGAAAGAAGAGCAAATAGAAGACAGACACATGAAAGGTTCGAGAAATCCTGCCAGAGCACATACACTTCAAAAGTAGCAACACAATTCATCTAGTTAAGAACAAGTGTGGAACAGTGCTGCTTTATGGAAAAGCAAATCATGCAGGCTCTGATATAAAGCACAGGTAACACCCAAGTCACCACTATCACCGACTGGTCATACAATCTATAAGGCCCTACTACACAGAGAGGGCTGTTTCAGGCACTGGGGATACAGAAAAAGTTAAAGTCTTGGTCTCTTTATTCAAGGGATTTGCATTACGGTTGGAGCAGCAAGACACCTACATCAAACATATAAGTTAAAAGTATACAAGAGGAGAGAGGTTCCACCTGATTGGTCTGGAGTTATGTTACAGGTCTTCACAGAGGGACTGAATTGGAGGCAGCAGTGGCCATCACTTTCCCCTTACCACTGTTGGCAGACGGGGCTCACTCCTGGACTCAGATAATGCAATGCTCGTGCCAGTCCAGGGGAGTTAAGAGAAAAATCTCAGTTGGGGTCAAATCTGTCCCAAGACAGCGTTGCTCAGGAGCTTTAGGGAAGAGGTAAGAATTGAGCGAGACCCTGAAAGAGGAGAAGGAAGTGGGCATTCTGGGAAGGAGAAGCAGTAGAGATAAAGGGGAGGAGGCTGGCTGGGCTGTGCTGTAGGAAGTCTCTGAGAAGTAATTATTAATAATATAGAAATAAACTCTGCTCACAGCAAGTCGGAAGAAGGACGAGGGTACTGCCTTCCTGTAAGAAAAGGGACATGAGTTAGGAAAAGGAGGAAATCGTGTCAAATGTCTAAGCAGAATCTAGAGATGAGAGTTAAAACAAAGGAAGAAAAGATGGGCACAGCTAGAGGCCCTGACAGCAGTGAGGAGAAGGCAGGAGCCTTATAACTCCTGGTCTTAGGTGACGTCTATTACACATAGATGATGCTCTCCCATGAGGTAAACAGAAGACTCTGTTGCCTGTGATCTACCTTACCTTTTAGGCACCTTATAGAACTTTTATTTATACCTTGTATCCAAACTTCCTCAGTTACTTTTCTCCCACAAGGGTGTTTCTCTTTCTTGCTGAAAGTCTCCTGCACATAGTGGTATGCTTTATAAACATGTATAACTGCTCACAAACTTATCTTTATGGTGATTATGCCAAATGCATCTGCCACTTCGTTCCTCCTAAGTGAAATGACATCTGTGCAGATGAGTGTTTGGAATGAAATGATCAGGATGCTTGTCTCAGAGAGGAGTGCCTAGACTATGCAGCCTCCAAAGAACTAAAAAGACACAAACTAGCATTCAGAGGGGCTAACAGGACTCATTTAGAGTCAGACCTGAGATCTAATCCAAACTAGCCCGAATGCCTACCTTCCAAGGTCACAGGAAAAGTTAAAGGAGATGAGTATAAAATTGGCTGATTCAGCATGCTAGATTGTGAAGACAGCTACCAATTCTTCCCATCCCTGCACGCACAACCCTTGCAAGGTGACTTTTGTAGTTCTCCAATTAAGAGGTGGAGTCTATTTCTCTACCCCTTGAATCTGGGCTTGACCATGAAACTTGCTTTGGCCAAAAAACAGTAGCAAATGTGGTACAAATGCTTGGCCATTGGCTACTCGTTCTTGTTGCTCTTGGGAATGCTGTGACCACCCTGTGAAGAAGCTTAGGCTAGCCTGTGGGATAACAAGAGATGCTGGGGCCACTTTCCCTTGTGGGCCTGGCCAACCATATCCCATTGCCAGACATGAGAATGAAGCTAGCCCAGATTATTTGGTACCAGCTGCCTTGCCAACTGATTTATGAGGGAGCACAGTAAAAATCAGTCGAGATGACTCAGGCCAGAAGAACTGCTCAGGCAACCAAAAGAATCATAAGCCAAATCAATGGCTATTTTAAGCCACTAATATTTGGGATAGTTTGAAAGGCAGTAAAAGTTAACTTATACATACAGTACCTGGATGTATATAGGATGTGAGATGCCTACAGTCTCACTCAACTGGTTAGTAAAAGACTTTATTTTCTGACTCTCACTGAAGTGATTAGTTTCATATTAGTCTTTGCTACTGTGAGTACTATCTTCCGTATTAAACAAATCTTTGCTGCTATAAAGGCCAAAAAAGAAGCTGCAAATCTTTCCCACAGTGCAAGTGTATTCATAGTCAAGGTTCTCTAGAGAAAGAGAACCAATAGGATGGAAGATGTTTCTTCAGAGAAACAGAATGAATAGAATAGGCTATAGATATATACATACATATTATAAGGAATTGACTCATGCAATTATGAGGATTAAGAATTCCATGATCTTCAGTTTGCAAGCTGGAGACTCAGAAGAGCAGGTGGTAAAATTCCAGTACAAGTCCAAGCACCTGAGAACCAGGAGAACTAATGGTGTAAATGCCAGTCTGAAGGCAGGGGAGGACCAAAGTCTCAGCTCAGGAAGCCAGGCAGACAAAGTTTCCTCCTATTCAGCTTTTTTGTTCTATTCAGGTCTTTAATTAACCGGATGAAGCACACCACATTAGGGAGGGCAATCTGCTTTCCTCAGTCCGCCCATTTGTATGTTAATCTCATCTAGAAACACCCTAACGGACACACCCAGAATAAAACTTGACCAAATATCTAGGCACCTCATATCCCACTCAAATTGACAAAATTAACTATCACAGCATGTAACACTTAGAGAAGTTTCTAAGTAAAGAACAGTGTCTTAGTCTTTTTTCTGCTGCTATAACAGAATATCAAAGACAGTAATTTATAAGGAAAAGTATTTTATTTCTTACCGTGCTGGAGGCTGGGAAGTTCAAGAGCGTGATGCCACATCTGGCAAGGGTCATCTCACAGTAAAAGGGCAGAAGGCAGAAGGGCAAGAGAGGGTGAGAGGGCACAAGACAGAGACGAAAGGGGGCCAAATTCCCAAAATAACTAACCCACTCCCATGAAAAACACATAATCCATTCATGAAGACAGAGTCCTCATGGCCCAACCACCTCCCAAAGGCCCCACCTCTTGACACCTCACAATGGCCACCAAGTTTCAGCATGTGTTTTGGAGGAGATGTTCAAACCACAGCAAACAGAAAGTCCTTTAGAATATCTTAAAGGGAAAGAACAAACCTTACATCTTTGAATGTTGCTGTACCAGCCTTCCCATCCAGCCAGGTGGGCCTCATGGGTGCTCTGCATGAACATCCTCGCCCATTTTGTGCACCACTGTCTGCAAAGTGCTCCAGCCTTCCTTAAAGTTTGTGACGATGCAAACCATTAAGAATACTACAAAGTCTAGGATGCACATAGAAATAATATGATAATAATAGTGAAAAGAGCCACACTTGAATGAAAAAGTACAAGTAGACAAGAAGTGGCTTTGAAATTCCTTCCCCTTCAAATCAAACTTTAAATGTTTAAAATGGAAAGAGTATCATAAAAAGAGAATCACACCCTGAGTCATTTCACACAGGGCCTTCTGGTGAGGCGTAGGACATCAGCAACATGTATTTCTGGAGGACAAAAATCCATTGCCTTGTGAGGAATAAGACAGAAGCCTGACCTTTGTCCCTCATTGCCTTTAGATATCAAGGTGAGTGATTTCGTGTTTGAATTATTTACTGATACATATACAGTCTTGCACATACAAACAGCTTTGAGTAGGCTTGGTATTTCCATCATAAATAAATTGAGACATAGTGCATTTTTCAAAATCATTCATTATTGAGGCGTCCTCAAGAAGTTCTCACTTTGTCATGTTCTGACTTTCATTCCTGAGCAAATCAAGCTACTCAAAAGTCCGTCTTGACTGGAAACTCATTCTGAAAGTGATTCATGGACTTCTACAAAATTCTTTTGAAGAAAAACCATTTTAGAGAAATTTGATTTTAACTCTTTAGGTATTGAGTTTCTCTTAATACTACAGCCTTTAAAAACATTGTGGTAAAATACACATAACATAAAATTTACCTTTTAACTATGTCTAAGTGTATAGCACACTGGCATTAAATACTTTCACATTGCAGTGCAATCCACCTGTCTCGAGATCTTTCACCTTCCAAAATTGAAAGTCCATTGCTACTAAACGATAACTCCCTATTTCTTTCTCCCCTGTTGCCTGGCAAACACCATTTTACTTTCTGCGTCTATGAATTTGACTACTCGAAATACCTCATATAAGTGGAATCATACAGTATGTGCCTTTTTGTTACTGGCTTATTTCACTTTGCATAACACGGTTAACGTTCATCTATGTTGTAGCCTCTGTCTGAATTTCCTTCCTTTTTAAGGCTGAATAATATTCCATTGTATGGATAGAGCACATTTTGCTTGCCCACTCCTCTGTCAATGGACGCTTAGGTTGCTTCCACCTTTTGGCTATTATGAATAATATTGCCATGAACTTGGGTGTCCAAATATCCCTTCAAGAACCTTCTTTCAATTATCTGAGGTATATACCAATAAGTCAAGCTGCTAGATCATATGGTAATACACTGGCTTTAGAAAATGCCATATAGTTTTTCACACTGGTTGCACCATTTTACATTCTTACCAACACTGCACAAGGGTTTCAATTTTGCTACATTCTCATCAACACTTATTTTCTGTTTTTTATAGCAGCCATCCTAAAGGGTGCAAGATTATTTCTCATTGTGGTTTCCATTTACATTTATAGCAGCCATCCTAAAGGGTGCAAGATTATTTCTCATTGTGGTTTCCATTTACATTTCCCTAATTATTGATGATGTTAACCATCTTTTCATATTTTCATGTGCTTGTTTGACATTTGTATATCTTCTTTGGGGTAATGTCTATTCAAGTCCTTTGCCCATTTTTAAATTGGGTTATTTGTTTTGTTATTATTGAGCTGTAGGAGTTTTTGTTTTGTTTTGTCTTTTTGTTTGTTTGTGTTTTTGAGATGGAGTTTCACTCTGTCATCCAGGCTGGAGTGCAATGTCAAGATCTTGGCTCACTGCAACCTCCACCTCCTGGGTTCAAGCAATTCTCCAGCCTCAGCCTCCTGAGTAGCTAGGATTACAGGCGTGCACCACCATGCCCAGCTAATTTTTGTATTTTTAGTAGAGACGGGGTTTCACCATGTTGGTCAGGCTGGTCTCAAACTCCTGACCTTGTGATCCGCCCACCTCAGCCTCCCAAAGTGCTGGGATTACAGGCGTGAGCCACCACACCCAGCCAGGAGTTCTTTATATATTTTGGATATTAACCTCTTATCAGATCCATGGTTGGCAAGTAGTTTTCTCTCCCATTCTATGGGTTGTGTTTTCACTTTGTTGATTGTGACTTCTGATGCAAAGAAGTTTTTAATTTTGATGTAGTCCAGTTTATCTATTTTTACTTCTGTTGCCTATGCTTTTGCTGTCATGTCCAAAAAGTCATTGCCAAATCCAATATCATTAAGCCTTTCCCCTCTTTTTCTTCAGCTTCACTGAGGTATAATTGACAAATAAAAATTTTATATATTTAAGGTATACAATCTGATGTTTTGATATAAGTACACATTGTAAAATGATCACTACAATCAAGCTGATTAACATATCATTGGCTTGTATAGTTATCATTTTCTTTCGTATGTGTGTGTGCGTGTGTGGTGAGAACACTTAAGATCTACTCTACTAGCAAATTTTAGTATACAATACAATACTGTATTGTTCATTATAGTCACTATGCTGTACACTAGGTCTCCAGAACTTAGTCATTTTGCATATCTGAAACTTCGTACCCTTTACTAAAATCTCCTTATTTCATCCTCTCTCAGGCCCCTAGGAACCACCATTCTACTCTCTGTTGCTATGAGTTTCACTTTTTAAAGATTCTACATATAAATGAGATCATGCACTATTTGCCTTTCAGTATTTGGCTTACTTCACTTAGCATAATGTCTTCCAGTTTCATCCATGTTGTTGCAAATGACAGGATTTCTTTCCCTTTTAAGAATGAATAATATTTCATTTTATATAGATGTTTGTTGTATATATATGTATATGTGTATATATATAATACATATGATTGGATATGACATAAAAGTACAGGAAACAAAAGCAAAGATGACAAGTAGCAAGATGATATCAAAATGGAAAACTTATGTGCATCAAACATCAAAATCAACAATGTTTTATACTGTCCAGGACTGGTGGCTCATTCCTGTAATCCAGCACTTTGGGAGGCCAAGGTGGGCAGATCACCTGAGGTCAGGAGTTTGAGGCCAGCCTGGTCAACATGGCATAACCCCATCTCTACTTAAAATACAACAATTAGCCAGGTGTGGTGGTGCACACCTGTAGTCCCAGCTACTCAGGAGGCTGAGGCAGGAGAATTGCTTGAACCCAGGAGGTGGAGACTGCAGTCAGCCAAGATCTTATCACTGCACTCCAGCCTGCGTGACAGAGCAAGACTCCATCTCAAAACACACACACACACACACACACACAATGTTATATACATACACATACACACACACACACACACATATATATACACACACATGTATCTGACATTTTCTTTACACATCCAACTGCCAATGGGCATTTAGGTTGTTTTTATATCTTGGTTATTGTGAATAATGTTACAATGAACATAGCAATGTAGCTATTCCTTCAAAATTCTGATTTCATTTCCTTTGGCTATGTGCCCACAGTGGAGCTGCCAGATCACAGGATAGCTCTATTTTTAATTTAAGAAAATCCTATACTGTTTTTCATAATGACTGTATCAATTTACATTCCTACCAATGGTGTACAAGGGTTCAATTTTCTCCACATCCTCACTGTATTAATCCATTCTCACAATGCTATAAAGACATACCTGAGACTGGGTAACTTATAAAGAAGAGAGGCTTAATTGGCTCCCAGTTCTGTGGGTTGTACAGGCTTCTGTTTCTGAGGAGGCCTCAGGAAACTGACAATCATAGTGGAGGCTGAAGGGGAAGTAAGCACGTGGCTGGCATGAGAGAGAGCAAAGGGGAATGTGTTACACACTTGTAAAAAACCAGATCTCACAAGAACTCTATCATGAGACAGCACTAGGGAGATGGTGCCAAACCATTAGAAACCACCCCCATGATCAAATCACCTCCCACCAGGCTCCACCTTCAACACTGTGGATCACAATTCAACATGAGATTTTGGTGGGGAAATGGAGCCAAACCGTATCACTCACCAACCCCTGTTTCCCTTGATAGTGATGTTGATCATCTTTTCATATACCTATGGCCATTTGTATGTCCTCTTTGAAAAAATATCTACCCAGGTCCTTTGCTCCTTTTTTAATTAGGTTATTTGTGTTCTTTGCTATTGAGTTATACGAGTTCCTTGTATATTTTGGATGTTATCACCTTATTAGATATGTGGTTTGCAAACATTTTCTCTCATTCACTCTGTTGATTGTTTCCTTTGTGGTGCAGAAGCTTTTCATTTTGATGCAATGCCACTTGTTTATCCTTGCTTTTGTTGCCTGTGCTTTTCTGTCATATCCAAAAAATTGTTGCCAAGACCAGTGTCAACAAAGAGTCAAAGAGTCAAACTGTAAAATATTTAAAAAGGTTTAATATCTGAGTCAAATATAAGTCACCAAGGCCCATGACACATTCTCCAGGAGGGTCTGAGAACATGTACCCAAGGTGGTTGGTTACAGCTTGATTTTATACATTTTAGGGGGACAGAAGTTTCAATCAGACATCAATCAATATATGTAAGGTGTTCAGTCTGAAAAGATGGAACAACTCAAAGTGCAGGCTTCAAGGTCATAAGTGGATTCAAAGATTTTCTGATTGACAATTGGTTGAAAGAGTTAAGTAATTATCTAAAGACCTAGAATCAATAGAAAGGAGTGTCTGGGTTGAGATAAAGGGTTGTGGAGACCATAGTTTTTATTATGTAGATGAAGCCTCCAGGTAGCAGGCTTCAGAGAGGATGGATGGTAAATGTCTCTTATCAGACCTAAAAAGGTGCCAGACTCTTAGTTAGTTCTCTCCTGGATCAGGAAGTGAACTGGAAATGGAAGGGGATTCTCTCCAGAATGTAAATTTTCCCTGCAAGAAACAGTTTTGCAGGGCCATTTCAAAATATGTCAAAGAAATATATTTTGGGGTAAAACACTTTGATTTCTTTCAGGGCCTGCTACCTGTCATGTGATGGTATACTAGAGTCAGGTTGGAATTCAGTATCTTATTGTTACAAGAGTCTGTTTTGTCAGTCTTAAGATCTCTGTTTTAATGTTAATGTTGGTCAGCTGTGTTTGTATTCTAAAGGGAGGAGGGTATAATGTCTGATCCCCCATGGCCTGAACTAGTTTTTCAGGTTTACTTTGGAATGTCCTTGGCTGAGAGAGTAGTCATTCAGTCAGTTGGGGATCAGGGGGAGAGCTTAGAGTTTTATTTTTGGCTTACACCAAGATCAACATTAAGAATCATTTTTTTCCTGTGCTTTCTTCTAGTAGTTTTACAGTTTGAAGTCTCATGTTTAAGTTTTTAATCGCTATTTTTTTTTTTTTTTTGAGATGGAGTCTTGCTCTGTCACCCAGGCTGGAGTGCGGTGGTGCGATCTGGGGCTCACTGCAACCTCTGCTCCCAGGTTCAAGCGATTCTCCTGCCTCAGCCTCCCGAGCAGCTGGGACTATGGGCGTGTGCCACTGCACCCAGATACTTTTTGTATTTTTAGTAGATACGGGGTTTCACCATGTTGGCCAGGCTGAGCCCAAACTCCTGACCTCAGGTGATCCACCTGCCCTGGCCCTGCAAAGTGCTGGGATTACAGGCATGAGCCACCATGCCTGGCCAAGTTTTTAATCCATTTTGAGTCGATTTTTATACATGGTGTGAGATAAGGGTGCAATTTCATTCTTTTACCTGTGGATATCCAGTGGTCCCAACATCATCTGTTGAAAAGACCCTACTGCTTTTTAAAAATATACTGTTTGCTTCTCTTCATCCTTCAGCTTCCTGCTGTGGCTAGGCCCCAGGGACCTCAGCATCCTTTGTTGGTTTCCTTAACCTTGCCCATACCTCTGTACATCGACCCTTTATTAAATTCTCTTCAGAATTTTGAGTGGGTCAAATGTTTCCTGCTGGACTCCTGCCCAATAAGAATGGTATGTGAACATAAAGACAACCATTTGAAAGGAGCCAACAAAACTAATTAGTCTAGAGAGATATTCACTATGGTACTTACATCCTGTTTGGAAGTTGACGGTTAAGTGAGAGAGACCCAGGAGTCATGTCTCCTGTGCTTTTTATTTTTCTTTTTTCTTTTCTTTTCTTTCTTATTTTTCTTTTCTTTCCTTTTTTTTTTTTCTGTATGGGGGTGGGGAACTGTGAGGGAAAAAAGGAAAGGGAAATTCTGAGGTGAGGGGTGTGTGTGTGTGTGTTTTAAAGGCTAGGATTCCAAAGGGAAAACTTGATGTAAGAGACCAACATCTCTTACTGAGTGGTGATTCATATAGTTATTATACACAGACAAGTAATAGGATTTTACACTACCAGCAGCTTAAGGGATCCAGGAGGGTTTCTTCAGTCTCCCTAAACCCAGACAAGACGTTAAGCATTGTTTATGTATCACTCAGCCACAGAAATACATTTATAATTTGGACATAACAAGTGAATGCAGGACTGGATTACATTAACCAAAATTTATCATATCATAAGTGAATGAGAGCTATGACACCAATCTGGGACTACCAAAGTGTTCTATTTCTCTTGTTCTTGCTCCTTTAGTCCTCTTTCAAAGGGATTGTATCCTCCTGTTACAGTAGGTAGCCAGTCAGGCATGAGCGTTGTAAACCCAACCTATTTCAAGGATAATAACCATCACAATTTACACAGTTACATGACTACTTCCTAATCCTTTGTTGTCTCAAAAATTACTCTTTATGTTAAACTTTTTAAAATAAATAAGTGGACATGGATCACAGTTAAACTATAGATAGAGAGATCTTCTCCCCATCTAATCAGCTCATATGTATTGAAATAATGACTTAAGGCTAGGAGAGACAACTTCTAAATTTGATACATATTTCTTTATCTCAACATTTCTCAAAGAAGCTGCCAAATCTTCTTAGATAAATCCTAAACGATATTTTATATTTTCATTATGCTTGTTTTTAAAAATGAAAATATAAAGACAAAGTATTTTTCACCCTGGCAATAAACCTGCACAGGCAGAGAATTAGATGTCAGAATCTTTAGCAGAAGCCATATTATTTAGCTGATGAATTAATAGGAATTTGTGGAAGAGGAGGTAGGATGGAAAGTTAAAGCTGAATAACAATTAGGTTGTTTTGTCATTAAAATTCCACTTTTAGCTGCTACTAATTTTCTTTTGACCACAAAAGACATTCGTTTTTCTGAGTGAAGAAGAAAAAGATCTATATTGTTTTACAACAGTATCTACCAGACAGGCTGCCATTGTAGGAAGAGGTTGTCATTTGAATTGCTTAGGAAGAAATAGATGAACAGAGGGGAAAGATAGGGAGAGAAAGGAATACACCATGGTCTATGTCGAGTCTTGATTGCATAAGCAGACTCAGATGGGAAGCAGCAATACCGTTTCCAGGGGTAAGGGAACGAATGAGGGAGGGCAAGAAGAAAGAGCAGAGGCAAGCTCCTCAACCCAGGGGAAGAGAGCGCTGAACACCAACGTGGGCATGGGCCAGGTACTGTCCAGAAAAGGATCAGGTGCTTTAGCAGGGAAAGTCATGTTATTCAAGATCAAAGACAAGTCCGCTTACCTTCAAGTGACAGTGTGGCTATTGGCTTTAAGCCTTTAGCAAACTTCCATCATTGAGATATTAGTTGGTGCCCAGAACTTACCTGGGGATGATGGGGTTTGAGAAATGCTACCCCAAAATGTCACCTTGAGGTACTGAATATTTCACACCAAAAGAATTTGAGAAAACTACAGAAGCAGAAAGGTCACTCTGACTGCCACCCACCCTCCCCAACCTCCTGAAGCAGATCATAAAACCTAAAAAGGATTTGCCGACCTTCCCCTGAAGCAGGTCAAAAGACTCTAATGTGGGAGGTGCCCACCTGCATGTGGAAGAAATAACATTCTTATCTTTGAAGACACAGAGATGGCAAGAAGAATCTGAACAGGGCTTGCTAAGTTTCCCTCAGTTTATTACCATTAGATCATTCCTTTTCTGCCCTATCATATTTCTCCACAATTTTCTGCTCTTCATCAAACCTACTATTAAAAAATACTCAGGGCCAGGTGCGGTGGCTCACGCCTGTAATCCCGACACTTTGGGAGGCTGAGGCGGGCGGATTGCCTGAGCTCAGGAGTTTGAAACAAGCCTGGGCAACACGGTGAAACCTCGTCTCTACTAAAATCCAAAAAGAAAAAAAAGAAAAAATTAGCTGGGTGTGGGTGGCATGTGTCTGTAGTCCCAGCTACTCAGGAGGCTGAGGCAGGAGAATTGCTTGAACCCGGAAGGTGGAGGTTGCAGTGAGCCGAGGCAGCGTCACTCCACTCCAGACTGGGTGACAGAGCGAGACTCCATCTCCAAAAAAAAGAGAAAATAGTGAGGTTTAACCACTTCAGGTCTTCTTTATGAAGGCTCCTGTATCACATAAAACTTATATTAAATAAGTTTGCCTGTCTTTTGGGGCCCCGGCCAATGCACCTAAGATGGGTAGAAGGAGACAATTTCCTCTCCTATAGGGCACAGGACTTGGGTTTGCAGCCTGATTACCCCTTCCCATCCTAGTCTGCCTTCCCTTCCCAAAACAAATGCTGGTCTACTATTAGGATCACCAGGGCTACCCACCTACCTTGTTCACGATTTCAGATAATAAATACAGAAACTGGATACATTTCATTGTTAAGCAGGCCCGTTGATATATTAATTGAGGGCAAAAGAGCACAGGCATTTTAATTATGTGACAAACTGTAGAATTTTGGCTATAGACTGTCAAAGCTACAATTCTGAGCTCAACCACTCAAAGACCAAAGTGTCTAAGGTGAAGAAGTATCACTGCATGAGTAATGTGTAGAAATGCAAAACAAGGATGAAGCCACCACTGCTCAACTCAAGACTATTACTAGAAAATCAAACATTCTTCTTAAAGCAGCTCTGGTAAGCACACAACTTCTAGAGGAACAACAGCAAATCAAAGAAAGCTGATTCCATAAACTCGGAGCCACTCTACTAGAATAGAGGAACAAGAACTCCCCCTCAAAGACCAACAGTTAGAGAGCTGCCATGAGAGGCTGAGATTAACAAAGAAGAAAAAAAATAAAGAAAAAAGAAAATAAAGGAATAAGGCCAGGCACAGTGGCTCATGCCTGTAATCCCAGCACTTTCAGCACTTTGGGACGCCGAGGCAGGCAGATCACCTGAGGTTAGGAGTTCTAGACCAGCCTGGCCATCATGGTGAAACCCCATCTCTACTAAAAGTACAAAAATTAGCTGGGAGTAGGGGAGGGTGCCTGTAATCCCAGCTACTCAGGAGGTGGAGGCAGGAGAATAACTTGAACCTGGGAGGTGAGGTTGGCGTTGGCGAGGTGAGATTGTGCATTGGCACTCCAGCCTGGGCAACAAAGCCAGACTCTGTCTCAAAAAAAAGGAACGACTCAGCAAGAAGATGGCAGACCCTTACAAAAATGAAATGTGGGTCAGAGCCTTAGCCCTCCCTTGCCTTCCTTTTTTTGAACAAGTATCTGGCTGTGCCCAGGCTGGAGTGCAATCTCAGCTCACTAACTCACCTCCCCGGAGTTCCTTCTCCTGCCTCGGCCTCCAGTAACTGGGACTGAAGCGCCACGCCGGCTATTTTGCTGTTACATAGAGAGAGGAGGTTTCACCGTGTCAATCTCCTGATGACCTTGTGATCCGCCGCCTGAAGCCTCCCAAAGTGCTGGGATTACAGGCGTGAACCACCGCGCCCGGCCCTCCCTTGCCTTCCTAATGGCTCCTCTGAAAGTAGCTCTGTTAACTTTGCGGCTATCCCTTAAAGACACAAGGAAATGAACATCCCGTGACCCCATCACAGCACTAAAAGGGGTCATATTTCAGTTGGAAAACGGCAGTCTTTCTCTGTAATTTACATACTACACAGAAGCTTCTAGATTCCTGGGATTTCCCTTAGGAAGATAAGAAAAGTTTTTTAAAAAGTGCCTAGGCTAACCCGTGGTCTAGCAGAAGAAAGTGAACTAAGTCCAGACGACTCATAAAGCTGGGTGGCTGTGGTAATACAATGCGATTATGTACTAATGGAGCTATGGACCAGGGGCTAACAGAAAGCAGCAGAAATGGGGGCCACTGGAGCTCTTTTTGTACCCACCAGTTCTCACTTCATAGACTAGTGAACAAGTGGAGTACCAAGTCCTAGTGAGGAGAGAAACCATGCCAATGTTTTCCTTTTCAGTTTGAGCCTCCTAATTTGCTTGACCGGCTCTAGGTGCCTCCCTTCCTCAATATTTTACGAAGATACGCAATCCTACCAGTTTTCTCTGTGGACACTGTGAACCGTAAATTATTTATTGCATTTCCTCTGAAAACAAATCTAGGATGTCAACCCGCTAGCAAATTAATAAGCAGCTGGCCCACCAGGTACTGCCACCATTTTGGACATATATAGAATAAAGGGATTTCACAGTAAGGGCACCTTCTATAATCCGGGCATTATACTGAGTTCTTCACACACTTTCTGTTTCTTAATATTTATAATGGTGGGAATTATTATCCCCATTTTGCAGAGGAACAAACATAGTTTAGGAGTTTAGGTGACTTGCCTAAGACTGAGAGCACATAAGCTACTCAGTGGTGCCGCAAAAAATGTCAACCCAGGTCTTCCGATCCCTAAACCCATGCTCTTTCTACCACATTCTGTGCATCCCACAGAAAACCAGCTTGGACCTTTCCTTATTTCCCTTGATGATAGTAACTGCCTTTGGATGTTTCCAATGGCTAAATGGTTACTTAAACTATGTTGCCTTTTTTTTTTTTTTTTTTTTTTTGAGAATCTGGGGCAATTAATTACTACACATTCATTTCTGTTCTTGTAATTTACACAGCTTTCTTTCTGAAATGCAGAGCAATTACACAGGAAGCTGGAGGAAACTTCTCTCCCCATGGTCTTTTGTAAGATCAAACAGGTATCTGTCAAGAAAAAGCAGTCATTCAGGCTGGAGCTCTTTAATGTGATAATGAGATAATGCTAGGTCTCAGATTTCTCTGGGGCTTTTCAAGGGTCTGCAGACTGCACCCTATTTGTACCTCTTGTCCCAATTTGGTTCCTCTCTGTATCCTCCTCCCACTCCTCTCTCTCAGATGCAAACGAAATGTCTCAATATTCTCTGTCTTTTTACTCTTAACCCCTTTACAATCTTAAATTCACAGGGCACCCCAGATCTTCATCACTAAATTCACCAAATAGTGTGGATTGCCTACTATGTGCAAAGCACTGTGGTAAGTGTGATGCAAGATATAAACTCCAGTAAAGTCAAGTCTCTGCCCTCAGCTTATACTCTTGAAAGGGAAATAAATCAGGGTAAAGTAAGCAGAGAGTACAAATCAGGGTACCATTTTTTACCAGCTGAGGAAGAAAGGGCAGGTGAGCCTTGGGGGTGAGCAGACAGGGGGAGAGGGGCAGAAGAGGGGAGTCAGCTTCTGCCTCCTTCACTTTGCAGATCAACTGCAGGACACTGCAGGTTCCAGGCCCCCCACTATTTTTTCCACCTCACCCTTTTCTTGACTCTCTTCTTAACTAGCCCATTGCCCCTTGTTGTGCACTGCTGCCTTCCCTCTGCAATGAGGAGCTCTCTTCAACCACTTTTTAAAATGTAGTATTGAGGCAGGAGAATAGGATCTGGAGGCAGGGAACATAAGGCCAATTCATGCTGACTTCCTAGAACTAAATCAAATGGAAACATTTCAGCTATGACAGGAAATATCCTTTCCATTTACAGAGGGCATACACCAAGTAAATGAGTTTGTAACTTTATTTCATCCTCCTCATTTACATAGGGCATACACCAAGTAACCAGTAGAAACCTCTAGAGGGTATTTAAATGGCAGAAAATTCTGTAACTGGCTCTTGAGCCCCTGTGCTTGGCCTGCTCCTACTCTGTGGAGTATACTTTCGTTTTCAAAAAATCTCTGCTTTTGTTGCTTCATTCTTTCCTTGATTTGTCTGTGCGTTTTGTCCAATTCTTTGTTCAAGATGCCAAGAACTGGCTGGCCATCATGGTTCATGCCTTTAATCCCAGCACTTTGGGAGGCTGAGGTGGGTGGATCATGAGGTCAGGAGTTCGAGACCAGCCTGACTAACATGGTGAAACCCTGTCTCTACGAAAAATACAAAAATTAGCCAGGCATGGTGGCACACACCTGTAATCCCAGTTACTTGGGAGGCTGAGGCAGAAGAATCACTTGAACCAGGGAGGTGGAGGTTGCAGTCAGCCGAGATCGCGCCACTATACTACATACAGCCTGGGGAACAGAGTGACACTCAGTCTCCAAAAAAAAATATGCCAAGAGCCTGGACACCCTCCACCAGTAACATATTTTATTGCTGCTAGCTGCCACCCCTTCTCCCTGGGATCTTCTAAGGCTGGGCATGAGGAAGAGCCAGCTCCAGCATGTTGAGTAAAATCTCATCCCTCAGCGTCACCTGAGGGAACAAGAGTTTAACAGGAGAGGGGCTGGGGCTTCCCAGGGTAGAGAGTGGGCAGATGCCTTGGCTTCTGTCTGTGAATAAGGTTCCCTGTCTGCCCTACCCTATCAGTAGGTGTACGTGGCTTCAGTGTTGGGTTGAGTGAGATTTGCTGATACTGTTGTGGGCTGGGATGGGGGCAGTGGGATGGGCTGCATCCAATGAGCCACATACTTTGATGAGAATGTGAGACAGGCTTGGACACCACATGGCCTGCATTTGATACAGGAGAGGGGCAGGAAAGTGCTGGGTAGAGAAGGGCATGGTCCCTGGTTAGGGCTCCACCCTCAGGCCTGTGCCCACGGACCTAAGTGAGGACAGGCGTTTCTGTTTTCATACCCAAATGCTGCATTTTGCAAGACCACCCAGGCCTGCCACACCCCTATTCTGTGCCCATGAAAACCCCAAAACCCTAGCGGGCACAGGCACAAGTGGTTGGACGTCAAGAGGAACACACTGGCAGAAGAGCACACCGGCAGGCACCAGAGACACTGGCAGGTCATGTACAACAGGACAATGTGGAGTTCAGTCAAGGGTGGTTGGAAGAGAACCTGGCCACTGAGGGGCGTGACTCCAGGGAAAGACTACCCTGCTTCTGGCTCCCGTCCATCTGCTAAGAGTTACTTTGACCACTCAATAAAACCTTGCCCTCATTCTCCAAGCCCATGAGTGATTCAATTTTTCCAGTACAGTAAGGCAAGAACCCCCGAATACAGAAAGCCCTCTGTCTTTGTGATAAGGCACAGGGTCTAATTGAACTGATTAACACAAGCCACCTACAGATGGCAAAACTAAAAGAGCACATTGTAACACATGCCATGTGACTTGTTCAATGACAGAGATACGAAAATCTACCAAGTACTGCCAGTAGAGTTGGCTTCTGTCCTTATGATGCTTACAGTAAAAAGGACCAGTAATACTGAAAATTAGGGCCTTTACTGGTAACACCAGCTGTTACTGGTAATATGTACTTGGGCAAGGCATTTATCCTCTTATATCCTCAGTTTTCCCAACAGAAAAATGGTGTTAATCTATGTGTTGCTCAGCTGAATGTAAGAATTACCTGAAATAGTGTAAATGCAGTGCCTAGCATGGTATGTGGCACATAGTAAAAACACTGGGTAAATGTTCTCCTTCTCCCCAGTTCCTTTCCATTAAAATTTGAGATTCAAGCTTGCCTTTGCACTGTAGGGGAACAAAAACATCTTTTCCTCATCCATTGTTAGCTTCATGGCTAAAGCCCCTATAACAAAAGACAGATTAATAAGAGAAAAAGCATACAAATTTATTTAGTAAGTTTTACACACATGGAGCCTTTATAAAAAAATAACCCAAAGAAATACTTTAAGTATAATTTAATGCTAAGTTTAGTGAAGAATGGACAGTCATAGAGAAATATGACTGGATAAAGGGGGGATGATTTGATGGTAATAAACTAGGGAGATCTCAGCAAGGTCTATTTGTTCAGATTCTTCTCTGTGTCTTTGTATCCTCAAAGATAAGAATGTTCCTTTCCTGCAGGTGTAGAGAGGGCACCTCTTGAATAAGGGTCTTATAACCTGCTGCAGGGGAAGGTCAGAAAATCCTTCCTAGGTTTTATGCTTCAGAAGAGAAGTGTGAAAGAAAGTCAGAAAGTGACCCTCCTGCTTCTTTGGTTTTCTCAAATTCTTTCAGCCTACAATATTCCATATGTCAAGGTAGCCATATTTTGGAGTAGCAAATCCCGAACCCCATCAGCACAAAATAATATCTGTAAACTGAGTCCTGTGGCTTTTATTTATTTAATTATTTTTTTGAGATGGAGTCTCACTCTGTTGCCCAGGCTAGAGTGCAGTGGCACAATTCAGCTTACTGCAACCTCCACCTCCCTGGTTCGAGCCATTCTCATGCTTCAGCCTCCCTAGTAGCTAGGACTACAGGTGCATGCCTCCATGAATGGCTAATTTTTGTATTTTTAGTAGAGACTGGGTTTTGCCCTATTGACCAGGCTGGTCTCAAACTCCTGAACTGAAGTGATCCGCCTGCCTTGGCCTCCCAAAGTGCTGGGATTATAGGCATGAGCCACCACCTACAGCTCTGAGTCCTGTAGCTTTCAAACAGGAGGAAATACCTTATAATTTTGAAGAAATCTCTAGAAAATTAACTGGTCACACGTTTTGAAGTGTTAAAAAAATCTGGGAATGGGGAATCATTAGACTGGGGTGACTCCAACATTTTAACTTTCTACGTAAGCAGACCAAAGCCTGATGTAAACGACAAAACAAAACTAAAAACTTCACCAACCAGAAACTGCCAATAAACCTCCAACTAAGATCTTTCTACTGTAAGCAATGAAATAGATTTTCTTTGTGTTACTTCCATGCCAGCCTATAAAAGCTCACTGCTCATGCTGCTACAGCTACAGAGCTGTCTGAACCTTTCCTGCTTTGGACTGTTGCCCAGTTCATGAATTGTTCTTTGCTCAAACCAGTTTTGTTAAATGTATCTTGTCTAAAGTTTTTTTTCAATCAGAAGAAAGATCATCCATTGTGAAAATGAGGTGTGATGCCATAACTAGAGAATGGGTTTGTATAAATAGCAAGGACTGAAGTCTTCTGTTCAGAAGAGATGGTGCTGTGCTTCCCAATAAGTGGGCCACCAGCCACATAGGACCCTCAAACACTTAAAACTGAGATATGTGGCCAGGCACGGTGGCTCACGCCTGTAATCCCAGCACTTCGGGAGGCCGAGGTGGGCGGATCACGAGGTCAGGAGATCAAGACCATCCTGGGTAACACGGTGAAATCCTGTCTCTACTAAAAATATAAAAAATTAGCCAGGCATGGTGGCGGGTGCCTGTGGTCCCAGCTACTCAGGAGGCTGAGGCAGTAGAATAGCGAGAACCTGGGAGGCGGAGCTTGCAGTGAGCTGAGATCGTGCCACTGTACTCTAGCCTGGGTGACAGAGCGAGATTCTATCTCAAAAAACAAAACAAAACAAAACAAAAACAAAAAACTGAGATACACTTTAAGTGTAAACTATATGCTGGATTTTGAAGACTTCACACCAAAAAAAAAAAAAAGTAAAATACTTCAATAATTTTAATATATGGATTACATGTTGAAATGGTAATATTTTGGACACACTGAGTTAAATAATATATATTATTAAAATTAACTTTGCTTGTTTCTTTTTACTTTTTTAAATGTGGCTACAAAAAAGTTTAAAATTATTGGCTGGGCGCTGTGGCTCATGCCTGTAATCCCAGCACTTTGGGAGGCAGAGGTGGGTGGATCACCTGAGGTCAGGAGTTTGAGACCAGCCTGGCCAACATGGCAAAACCCTGTCCCTACTAAAAATACAAAAAAGCAGCCGGGTGTAGTTGTGGGCTCCTGTAATCCCAGCTACTTGGGAAGCTGAGGCAGGAGAATTGCTTGAAACCAATTGGGAGGTGGAGGTTGCAGTGAGCTGAGATCGCACCACTGCACTCCAGCCTGGGCGACAAAAGCAAAACTGTCTCTAAAAGAAAAAAAAAGAAAGTTTAAAGTTATATGTGGCTTGTATTCTATTTTTATTGGAGACTGCTGAAGTGGTATTTTTTTTTGCTTGTTTATTTGTTTGTTTGTTTGTTTGAGATGGAGTCTTGCTCTGTCGCCCAGGCTGGAGTGCAGTGGTGCAATCTTGGCTCACTGCAACCTCCGCCTCCCGGGTTGAAGTGATTCTCCTGCCTCAGCTTCCTGAGGAGCAGGGATTACAGGCACCCACCACCACGCCCAGCTATTTTTTGTATTTTTAGTAGAGATGGCGTTTCGCCATGTTGGCCAGGCTGGTCTTGAACTCCTTGCCTCAGGTGACCCACCTGCCTCAGCCACCAAAAGCGCTGGGATTACAGACATGAGCCATGGCACCCGGCCTGAAGTAGTAAGTAGTTCCCACAACAAGCCATCCTGTGTGATCTTATTCAATATTATTTGTCTTAATGAGTTTTGGTGACAACAGATCACATGTGGTATTTGTCACTTGTACCAGGCTTAATAAATACTTAAGAATAGAAGGTGTTAAGTAGGGTTGAGTGTGAGTTAGATTCTACTACCCCTCACTGTTTAGCTGAACCAGGCTTTTCTTACTGTACTTTAAGGAAAGGCCTTTCTTCCATTCTGGCGCTAAAAGCATCCAAGCTCTATCCAGATGGGGCTGCTTCTCTCTTTCTCCAGATGCATCAATTAATAATACTTTGATAACCCGAGCTTCCTCTCTGTGGGAGAACTCAGTCTTCACCAGCTAATTAACTCTACAAAGAAAGCAGAGCTGCCATCATCTCAAATGTTTCCACTTCTGCTTCCTGAGACAGCCAGGAGAACAAAGCAAGAGATCACCCCTGTGGGCTGCGGGGACCTCGGGCTGGAGTTCCTGCATCTGTCTTTCTAGTTGAGAGGGACCTTCCTTGACAAACAAGAGTACTTCATCCTTCTGAAGAGAGGGATGACTTCGCTAAAAGCAGTGTTCAAGTAGTTTTTGCCACTGACCAGACCTTTCCTTTGTTAAGAGTACCTAAGTGCACACACACACATACACACACACACACATTTGACTAGATGAGAACAACCTCTAAATGGATTAATTTATTTTGTTTTTTGCTTTTTTGTGTATTTTTTTAACCATTTCGCTTCATTTCTTGCAGAGTAGAACCATTATTTTTTAGCTGCCTTCAAAACCTCAATTCTCTTGTTTGGATGAAAAATGGTGCATTTTCTCCTAAGTCCAACTGCCTGCTGGACCCCTCCACCACCTCAGAGTCAATGTGTGCAAAACAAACTCCTCCACCTCCCCCACGTGATGCTTCCTCCTAAATCTGCAAATGGCACCACTGTCCTCACAGTCACCAGGCTCAAATGTTGACCATGTTCCATTCAATTCCTCTCTCTCCCTTCCTCCCACATGCAAGCATTTGCCAGGTCAACCTATCATTTCACCTCTTGTCTTTATCCCCTCTTCTCTGACCTGCTGCCCTTTTCCTAGTTCAGACCTGCTTTGCGTAGTTTTCAGATGATGGCCACAGCTTCTCACCTAGGCTGCTGCTTGGCTCTGTTTCTCCAAGGAGTTGCATCCGAGATTATCTTCCTGTGCAGGTGCTGATCAAGTCACTTCCTGGCCCACAATCTGCTTTGCCATGATCTACATGTTAAGGTCAGCCACCTCAAATCATTTTAGGCCAAGATAGACAGAAATAAATATTAACACAAAACAAGCAAACTCCGCTAGATAAAAATGTAGATGTCTTTATTTTTATTTTTATTTTTTATTTCAGATAGAGTCTTGCTCTGTCGCCAGGCTGGAGTGCAGTGGCACAATCTTGGCTCACTGCAACCTCCACCTCCTGGGCTCAAGCAGTTCTCCTGCCTCAGCCTCCCAAGTAGCTGGGACTACAGGGGCCCACCACCAGGCCCAGCTAATTTTTGTATTTTTAGTAGAGATGGGGTTTCGCCATGTTGGCCAGGATGGTCTCGATCTCTTGACCTCGTGATCTACCCACCTCGGTCTTCCAAAGTGCTGGGATTACAGGTGTGAGCCACCGTGCCTGGCCCCAAAATTTAGATGTCTTTTTCAGCATTCAAAGCCTCTGTTACTTGGCCACAATAACCTTCCCATGCTCCTTTACAGACCTTGGTTCCAGTAGAACCAAACTGCTGAATGCTGTCAACATATTCTTACCCCAGTAAGCTCATGCTCCTCCTTCCACTTGAGGTTCTCCTTCCCATTTCTAAAAATACAGTCCTACAAACCTGTATTCGTTTCCCAGGGCTGCTGTAACCAAGTGCCACAAGCTGGGTGACTTAAAACAACAGAAATATATTGTCTCGCAGTTCTGGAGGCGAGGAGTTCAAAATCAGTATGTTGGTAGAGCCTTGCTCCCTCTGAAGGTGCTGGGGAAGGAGCAGTTCTAGGCCTCTCTCCTGGCTTCTAATGGTTCCTAGGCTTGTGGCAGCAGAACTCAAGACTTCACATGGCATCTTCCCATGTATGTGTCTGTCTCCAAATTTCCCCCTGTAGGGAGAAAAAGGTATTTTCCTCACCCATTAACAACGTTCATGGCGGAGACCACTATAACAAAAGACATATCAGCAAGAAAAATGCATATGTTTATTTAAGTTTTATGTGACATGGAAGACTTTAGAAATGAAAATCCAGCCGGGCACAGAGGCTCACGCCTGTAATCCCAGCACTTTGGGAGGCTGAGGCGGGCAGATCACGAGGTCAGGGGCTCGAGACCAGCCTGACCAACATTGTGAAACCCCATCTCTACTAAAAATACAAAAATTAGCTGGGAGTAGGGGAGGGTGCCTGTAATCCCAGCTACTCAGGAGGCTGAGGCAGGAGAATCGCTTGAACCTGGGAGGCGGAGTTTGCAGCGAGCAGAGATTGCACCGCTGCACTCCAGCCTGGCGACAGAGTGAGGCTCCGTCTCAATAAATAAATAAATAAATAAATAAAGACCCAAAGAACCAGGAAAACCTGTGCAGAAGTGTCATGGGAGGGCTGGGTGCAGTGGCTCATGCCTGTAATCCCAGCACTTTGGGAGGCCAAAGCGGGTGGGTCACCTGAGGTCAGAAGTTCGAGACCAGCCTGGCCAACATGGTGAAACCCTGTATCTACTAAAAATACAAAAATTAGCCGGGTGTTGTGGCGGGCACCTGTAATCGCAGCTACTTGGGAGACTGAGGCAGGAGAATCACTTGAATCCAGGAGGTGGAGGTGAGCTGAGATTGCTCCATTGCACTCCAGCCTGGGCGACAAGAGCAAAACTCCATCTCAAAAAAAAAAAAAAAAAAAAAAAAGAAGTGTGATGGGAGGAGCAAAGGGAACCATCTAATGATAATACACTGGGGGGAGCTAGAAGGCCTGTTTGTCTAGCTCCTTGGTGTCCCTGTATGACTTTCCTTCCCTCTAGGTATAAGACAGGACAGCTGTCACATGAGCATCTCCAGGAGAGAAGCGAGGGAGGTCAGAGAGTGATCTTCCTAGGTTTTATGGCCTGCTTCAGGGACAAAGGGTGAGGAGGACGGTGAAAATGACCTTCCTGCTTCTGCTGTTTTCTCAAATGCCAAAGTGCCACAATTTCGGTAGCATGTCCTGAGTCCCATCACCCTTTTTACAAGGACACCACTTATGGGATTAGAGGCTCGCCTTACTCCAGTATGACCTCATCTTAACTAATTACATCTACAATAACCCTAATTGCAAATAAGGTCACATTCTGAGGTACTGGGGGTTAAGACTTAAAATACGCATTTTGGCTCAGGACACAGTTCAATTCATAACACCATCCTTTAGGTGAAGCCCAAACGCCGTCTCCTTCTGGAAACAACCTTGACCCTTTCCCCACCTCCTTACCCCAAGCTTGACATAAACTCTATTCCTCCTTGAATGCCTCTGGCCTAAGAAACTCTTACATCTTTATCATACGTGATGGCACAAAACACTGGCTTTGCATTTGAGTCAGGCACTGTGTTGGACGTGGCTCCAAGCTATTTTCTAAAGGGCTTCTCTTTCTCACACCCATGTGTCATCTCCCTTGGAGGATGGAGGACAAGAAGCATAAACACTTCAGTGAGAGCTCTCGTTGGCCCTGGGAACTGGCTGAATGTGTGTCCCTGCCATGACAGTTGTCCCCAGAACCAGAGGTAGAGTTCTGAAGACAGCTGTGAGGATTTCTTCACTTCCACCTGCTAGAGAGGCACTACCTCCAACTGCCACCCCTGAAGTACTGATGTTCTCAGCTGTCCCCACCCCTCCACCCCAGCAACTTTCCCACGCAGAGCAGTTAATCTGCTATTTAAGATGCAGACCTAGCTTTCTTTTCACAGCTTGCTCAGCCACATTTTGCAGTTTTGATTAGGAAATAGCACTCCGTGTGCAAGAATTGGGTTGGGTTACACCATTTAATAAAGCTATCATGTCTGATGTGAGCACTACTCACAAAAGGGAACAGGAGTCACACAGCTGTACTCTTTGTGGCATGAAATCATGCAGCTTGCACTTGGGTAAGGACCTTTCTGATGTCACCGGGTGAGGGATTAAGTCATAATTATGTAGATCTAAATTACCTTCCAGCAAACCCACTGGCGGTTCTTCATTAACATCACAGCAGGCTTTAATTCCAGCAGAGGACTGATCACCCTTCAGCTGCCCGACATCCAGCCTGAAGAATATGTTTGGAATTAAGCAGGGGTCTTGGTTGAAAAGAACATCAGGTGCTGTTTCTTGGCTTTGGTCGGAGACTTTATGTTGGTATGTATGAATCCTCCTTTCGTGACAGTGCTTGGGATGTGTGTGTGCCAGGTTCTACCCATTTGCCTTCATTGTCTCATGCTCACACACTGGAATCTGAGAATCCAGTAGTTATTAGGGACCTTGGATATCACTGAACATCTGAGTTTTGATCAGAAGGCAGTACTGATCCAAGTCGGATTTCCAGGACCATTTATGACTGAGGTGGCCAGTTGATGCCACCATGAACATCTTCCAGGCCCCGGAAAACTCTTCATGCAATGGACCAGAGCTATAACACCTTAGTGTCTATCCCTAGGGAGGCTGAAATAACCAGGAGAAGGGTCTTATGGATAAATGGGATTTTCTGGAAACTTGGGTGTTTCCCTCCCACATCAACTTGTGGGGGTAGATTTCCAATCAATGTGTAGGAAGCCTTGGGATTGATTAGTTGATTTTTGTTTTGGGTCACTCAGAGGCTTGTCTCAGCAAGAATAGTCGATAAACCATTTTCTCTTCCGTTTTCCATTAGAGTGAACCAAAGAGAATGCCTCCCAAGTTAGGCAGGATAAAACAACCTTGCTTTACGGAACTACAAAGCAGTCCCTGTGAATAATGAATGGTGAGATCTGCTTTTCTCCATTAGGGAGGGAGCTAGGCATTTCACACCCACCTTCTGGGAACCGCTGCCCATGAACTTTTTTCTTCTATCTGTAACAGGAATACTCTTAAGCTTACCTTAAATTGGGTAACGTTTAGCCCCTGACAAAATCATGGAGGAGATGACCAAGGGCTGGGAGAGACAGTCTGAGACAGTCGATCTCTAACCAGAATTAGATAACAGGCTTGAAAAAAGAATATATTACCCGGTTCCACTCCAGATGTACTAAATCAACATCTCCAGTGGTTGGGAGTTGAATTTTCTTCTTTGAACTTCCATAAGCTCAAATTTTTAATTTTAATTGTTGCTACTCTCCTAAGTCTTCCATGTGGTTTCTGAGCTCTGTTTTTTAAAATTTATATCTTTTTAATGTGTATATATCATAATTCCATACTACTTCATATTTTTTTCTGTAAAAAAAATGGTGGTGGTGGTGGATGTCAAGTTATAAGTCAACTTGAAAACAGAGTTGTGATGGTTAAGATTGAGTGTCAACTTGACTGGATTGAAGGATGCAAGGTATTGTTCCTGGTTGTGTCTGTGAGGGCGTTACAAAAGGAGATGAACATTTGAGTCAGTGGATGGGAGAGGCAGACCCACCCTCAGTCTGGGTGGGCACCATCTAATCAGCTGCCAGCGAGGCTAGAATAAAGCAGGCAGAAGGATGTGGGAGGACTTGATTTGCTGAGTCTTCCAGCCTACATCTTTCTCCCATGCTGAATACTTCCTTCCCATGAACATTAGACTCCAAATTCTTCAGTTTTTGGACTCTTGGACTTACACCAGTGGTTTGTCAGGGGTTCTCGGGCCTTTGGCCATGGTCTGAAGGCTGCACTGTCGGCTTCCTGACATCTGAGGTTTTGGGATGGACTCCCTTCCCTGCTCAGCTTGCAAATGGCCTATTGTGGGACTTACACCTTGTGATTGTATGAGTCAATACACCTTAATAAATTCCCCTTCATATATACACCTATATCCTATTAGTTCTGTCCCTTTAGAGAATCCTGACTAATACAAGAGGTCTTCTAAAAAATCCTCTACCCAGTAGAGAAGAAAATCACATTCAACATTGTGATAAATGGCCCTCTATCTTGGATTGAAGTATTTAAGTGAAAAGCAGCACACCACTTTAAAATGTGACTTATTCTATTGTGGGCTAGTCTTCCTAGGTAAAGTTCTTCCTTTTATTAAAACTCATTGTGCTTTTGATTTGCACCTCTCTGATGATTAGTGATGTTGAACATTTTTTCATATATTGTTGTATGTCTCCTTTTGAGAAGTGTCTGTTCATGTCTTTTGCCCACTTTTCAATGTTTTTTGTTTGTTTGTTCAATTATTTAAGTTCCTTATAAATTCTGGAAGTTAGACCTTTGTTGGATGCATAGTTTGCAAATATTTTCTCCCATTCTGTGGGTTGTCTGTTCACTCTGTTGATAGTTTCTTTTTCTATGAAGAAACTCTTTAATTAGGTCACACTTGTCACTTTTTGGTTTTATTGGAATTGCTTTTGAAGACTTAGTCATAAATTATTTCCCAGAGTCCATGTCCAAAATGGTGTTTCCTAGGTTTTCTTCTAAGATTCTTAAAGTTTGGGGTCTTACATTTACTTTAATGCCTCTTGGGTTATTTTTTTATAAGGTGAAATGTGGGGGTCCAGTTTCATTTCTCTACATATGGCTATCAAGTTATCCCAGCGAGATTTATTCAATAGAAAGTCTTTTCCCCATTGCTTATTTTTGCCAACTTTGTAGAAGATTAGATGGCCGCAGGTGTGCAGCTTTATTTCTGGGTTCTCTATTCTGTTTCATTGGTGTATGTGTTTGGTTTTGAGCCAGTATCATGTAGTTTTCATGACCGTAGCCTTATAGTATGATTTGAAGTTGGGTAATGTGATGTGCTTCTGGCTTTGTTCTTTTTGCTTTGGATTGTTTTGGCTACTTGGGCTCTTTTATGGTTCCGTACGCATTTTAGAATAGTTTTTTCTAAATCTGTGAAAAATGAAGTTGGCAGTTTGATAGGAATAGCACTGAGTCTGTAGATTGCTTTGGAAAGTATGGCCATTTAAATAACATAGATTCTTCTAATCCATGAGCATGGAGTATTTACCCATTTGTTTGTGCCATCTATGATTTCTTTTTTGCAGTGTTTTGTAGTCCTCCTTGTAGAGATCTTTCATCTTCTCGGTTATATGTATTCCTAGGATTTTTTTGTTGGTGTTTTGTTTTTGGTGTGGCTATTATAAATGGAATTGTGTTCTGATTTGGCTCTCAGCTTGAATATTGTTGTTGGTGTGTAGAAATTACGTATTTGATTTTGTACATTGATTTTGTAGCCTGAAACTTTGCTGAAGTCATGTATTAGTTCCAGGAGCCTTTCGGTGGAGTGTTTAGGGTTTTTAAGGTATAGAATCCTATCATCCACGAAGAGAGATAGTTTAACTTTTCCTATTTGGATGCCTTTTATTTCTTTCTCTTGCTTGATTGCTGTGGCTTGGACTTCTAGTACTATCTTGAACAGGAGTAGTGAGAGTAGGTATCCTTGTCTTGTTCCCCTTCTCAAGAGAAATGGTTTTAGCTTTTGCCCATTCAGTATGATGTTTGCTGTAGGTTTGTCATAGATATGTTCCTTTGATGCCTAGTTTGTTGAGGATTTTTATTATGAATGGATGTTGGATTTTTTTGGAAGTTTTTTCTGTATTTATTGAGATGATCATATGGTTTTTGTTTTTAATTCTGTCTATGTGGTGAATCACATTTATTGATTTGCATTTAATGATTGGCGTTTGAGGATTTTTGCATCTATATTCATCAAGGATCTTGGCCTGTAGTTTTCCTTTTATGTTGTGTCTTTGCCAGGTTTTGTTATCAAAACTGATGCTGGCTTCACAGAATGAGTGTGGGAGGAGTCTCTCCTCCTTGATTTTTTAAAACAGTGTCAGCAGAATTGGTACCAGCTCTTGTTTGTATGTCTGGTAGAATTTGCCTATGAATCCACCCAGTCTGGGACATTTTTTGGTTGGTAGTTTTTAAATTGCTGATTCAATTTCAGAACTCGATTATGGGTCTGCTCAGTATTTCAATTTCTTCCTGATTCAGTTTTAGGAGATTGTGTGTTTCCAGGAATTTTATCCATTTCCTTCAGATTTTCTAGTCTGTGTGTGTAGAGGTGTTCATAATAGTCTCTTAGGATCTTTTGTATCTCTGTGGAATCAGTTATAATGTCATCTTTGTCATTTCTGATTGTGCTTATTTGGATCTTTTCTGTTAACCTAGCTAGCAGATTATTAATCTTGTTCATCCTTTCAAATAACCAACTTTTGGTTTTGTTGATTCTTTGTATGGATTTTTGGGACTCAATTTTTTTCAGTTATGCTCTGATTTTAGTTATTTCTTTTCTTCTGCTAGATCTGAGGTTCATTTGCTCTTATTTTTCTAGTTCCTCTGGGTGTGATGTTAGATTGCTAATTTGAGATCTTTATAACTTTTTGAGGTAGACATTCAGTGTTATAAACTTTCCTCTTAACACTGCTTTTGCTGCATGCCAGAGATTTTGATATGTCGCATCTCTGTTTTCATTTATTTCAAATAATTTTATTTCTGTCTTGATTTTGTTGTTTACCCAAAAGTCATTCAGGAGCAAGTCATTAAATTTCCATGTAATTATGTGGTTTTGAAGAGTCTTCTTGGTATTGATTTCTATTTTTATTCCACTGTAGTCTGAGAGTATGGTTGGTATAATTTTGAGTTTTAAAAATTTATTGATACTTGCTTTATGAATGAGCATCTGATCAATCTTGGAGTATGTTCCATATATAGATGAGAAAAATGTATATTCTGTGGTTGATGAGTAGAGTATTCTGCATATATCTAATAGGTCCAATTGGTGACGTGTTGAGTTTAAGTCCAGGATTTCTTTGTTAGTTTTTTGCCTCGATGACCTGTCTAATGCTGTTAGTGGGTTGTTGAAGCCCCCCCGCTGCTATTGTGTGGCAGTCTAAAATCTTTTCGTAGATCTAGAAATACTTGTTTCAATAATCTGGGTGCTTCAGTGTTGGGTGCATATATATTTAGAATAATGAACTCTTCTTGTTGAATTGGATTATCATTATGTAATGCCCTTCTTTGTCCTTTATTCCTGTTGTTGGTTTTAACTCTGTTTTATCTGTTATAAGAAGAGTGACCCCCTGCTTTTTGTTTTGTTTTGTTTTCCATTTGCATGGCAGATCTTTCCCCAATCCTTTACTTTGAGCCGTTGGGCACCATTATGTGTGAGATGGGTCTCTTAAACACAGCACATGGAAGGAAGGGTCTTGTTTTTTTAATCCAACTTGCGACTCTATGCCTTTTACATTCAAGGCTAATATTTATGTGTGAAGTTTTGATCCTATAGTGAAGTTGTAAAATGAGGCTGGGACCTACTGGGCTGCATTCCGAGATAATTAAGGCATTCTAAATCACAAGATGAAATAGAAGTTCAGCACAAGATACAGGTCATAAAGACCTTGTTGATAAAATAGGTTGCAGTAAAGAAGCCGACTAAAACCTACTAAAACCAAGACAGCCATGAAGAGTGACCTTTGGTCATTCTTACTGCTACACTCTCAACAGTGCCATGACAGTTTACAAATTCCATGGCAATGACAGGAAGTTCCCCTATATGGTCTAAAAAGGGGAGGCATGAATAATCAAGCCTTGTTTAACATATCATCAAGAAATAACCATAAAAATAGATAACCAGCAGCCCTTGTGGCTGCTCCATCTATGGAGTAGCCATTCCTTTATTCCTCTACTTTCTTAACAAACTTGTTTTTGCTTTGCACTGTGGACTCGCCCTGAATTTTTTCTTGCCCAAGATCCAGGAACCCCCTCCTGAGGTCTGTATCAGGACCACTTTCCTGTAACATCTTTCTGGCAACCATGAAGGGATGATACTGAAGAGACCCCTAATCCCAACTAAAAATCATCTGCTTGCACCAATTTTGGCTGACTTTGGGTAAGTGGGGTGCATATACCTGGGTAAAGAATGGGATTGGGTTAGAGGCTCAACTTTGGGGAGTTAGAGTCTCTCCTAAGACAAGGTGGGTTAGAGGCCCCTCTTGGTAAAGTCTCTTTTGGCTAAGGATGGGTTTGGCACTATGGGATGCTAACTGCTGTTCTCTTTGAATTAATCTACCTTGCACTCATTGCTGATGGCTGTGGGTGACAGGATTAGGCATGTGCAGGATCATGGGACATGGGGAATGTCTTCTTCCCTAAAAGGGAAAACCTAAGAGCTGATGAAACTGCTGGAAAAGATCCCTTCATGACCAACAAGCAGCTGCCTGAACATTTGAGCAATGGGTGGATCTTTCTCTGGTCTCCCTGAGCTCTTCGCCTTCCCCACCCTGCCTCAGACAATGCTTTCTTTCTCTTTCTCTCTGTCTTTCTATGCTAACCAGTTGAATTAATGGTAAAAATCACATTTATCTCCTCTGTAAAGTTATGATTAATGGAAAAAGGATTTGAGAGACTAGTGTTAAGCTGTAGTGAATCTGGTGCGCTTTGTGTGTTTTTCTGTATTGTTCTGTCATAAAGAGGGGTACCTTAGGATAGGTCTGTCATAAAGAGGGGTACCTTAGGATAGGGCTTTTCAAAATGGCCCAACAAACTGGTCAGCTACGAACTTTGCTGCAGGTCCCTGAAAAAAACTGGATGAGGTTTCCTTCTTGTCTAGTATGTCCTTGGGAGCTTGACCTTGTAACCATGTGGCTGTGCTTTCTCCTTTCACAATGGTGGCCTGGGTTCAGGGTCCAATTCCTGGCTTAGAGAATGAGTCCTTTATCTTCTGTCTGTCTGTGTATTTATATGTGTTGTGTGTGTGATTATATATGAAAGAGCTTTGATTAATTGGCTTAAAAATAAGTGCTTAAATCAAATATTTTGTCAAAAAAGTAGAAAGTGTAATGCCTTTTACTTCATGTGACTTTAATAATCTTTGGAAAATAGAGATGGTTTTTTAAATTATTGGTAAAATAAAAATATCCTCCAAAATGTAAACATCTGGTCTAAATTATGCAGGTCAGATATTAAGTTTACTAAATGCTTTAAGGTCATAAACTGCTTCTTTGACTTTTAAAAATTGTTCAGTCTACCTACTTTGAAGCACTAGATTCTAGATAAGGCCTGGAGACATGTGGAATTAGCCATACCCCATAGCTATGCAAAGAAGTTTATAAAGAAAAGAGACTTCATATAAGAAAAGATCTTATATGGTAAATTCTTGCCCTAAACTAAAATAACTGGTTGTTTAAAAAAAGGGATGTTTAGGATAAGTCACAAAGTCAAAGTATGTCGTAGATAGTCTGTGTAGGTCACGAAATACCCATAACAGGGAATTTATGCAAGAAATGTAAAATTTAAAGGTGATTAGGCCTCCTAAATGCTTCATAGAATACTACTGTGACGCTTAACTGTACAACTTGCCTGCTTTACAGCTAGGTAAGGCTTGGGACATGTGAAGTTAGATGTTGAAAAGAGTAAGGACTTATCTGCACTTCTGTCTGGGTCCTAGGCTCCACAGTAGTACATAATTAAAATGGCTTACTAACCAGGCTTTTCACCAGAAGTAAGAGTTGCTAAGAGTTAACAGTATAACATGTATTTGAGACTAAAAAACAGTTTTATGTGCAAGGTGTGTAAAGAAAGTGAAATGTGTTTTTGGTACAAGATTATAAGAAGTCATAGGAATGTGGATTTTTTATGCCTAAAGTGTTAAAGGATTGTTTTAAGTTAGATAAGGTAAAGCTGAAGATTTAAGCAAGTTGTGGAAGGTTTGTGAAAAATTAGTTGTAAAAGAGATTCTGTGTGTGAACATATAGGCTGAAGTTAAAGGGGTATCATTCAGTTTTTCCATAAATTGAACAGTGGAATAAAAGAACAACAAGTGGTTAAAGCAAAAACCTGCTTATAATCTGCTCTTAATAAAAATTTGTAAAGGGTTACACAAGATTTATGAAAATCTTATCTTATGGTCAAATGGATTAAGATTGGACAGATTTATGTATAAGGTTTTATTAAGAATTGGGTTTAACAGTACACTAATGCAAAGGTAAAATTTGCCTTGTTTGGTATAGTAAAATCATACAAGAAGCACTGACAAATATAACAAAACTTATTGTAGGTTATTAATAATTATAATTGTTACATAAAATCATTGTATGCCACAGAGGTAACCAAACTTCTTTTTCAATCATGTTTTTGGCTGTTGTTGTCCTAAAACACTTTGTCATCCACAAACAATTGTTGTCTTGTTTTAATCCTCTTCAAAAGGTGGTTTATAGTCAGCTATAGAACTCTAACAGGTGTTCTTAAATGCAAGTTTCTGATAACTTTGGAAATTGTGACATTAGAATAGAAGAAACAACTTTCAGAACTCTCATGGAGAACTGAAATGTTCATGAATATCAAACAGAAGAGAAATTAACTGCATGGAGTAAACTAAAAGAAGTCTAAAGTAATCTTTTTAACTTTTTGCTTAAAACGTTGCTGATGCCTTGTTTTGTTTTTCAAAGTCAAGAAAACAAATTTTAAGCTATTTACGGCTTTTATCAATTAGGTAAAGTATACTCCTATGAACCCAGTTTGGAGCATATTTGTTTCTCTCTACCTTGTTTCTCCAGAATTTGGAAACTACATGTGAATAATCTTAATTTATGGCAATATAGTTATTTGCATAAGTTATTTGCAATAAGAATCTGTTTTCTTTTGTAACAGGACACAATTGGAAAAACTAGTTATTTTACCAAGGCTTTGACTGGAATGGTGTGTTTTCCTTTAAGGAATTAAATTTGACTTACAGGGCCAATAGAAGTCCCTTGGGAAAACTGGCTTCATAACTTGTCTACACAGTCCCTGTACAGGGTTCCTGACATGTCGTAAGTAAAGAATGTCACTTTCTATCAGGCCTGGAGAGCTAAGTTATCTTGAAACCTCAAGAGGAGAGGAATTTATTCAACTTACAGGTATTTGAGGGTATAAACCCATGGCAGGGCTCAGCTCTAAAAAAGTCTTATCTAAGATTCCTTTTATGGAACAGAGTTCCATCAATGGCAATTTAAAGACAGCTTATGTGAAAAATAATTATTCTTGCTGCACTTTATACAAATAATCAGGGCAAGTAAAATAAAACAAATCAGTCTTACCATGATTTATCTTAATAAAAATGGGAAACTGGAGAGAGAAAAATTATGTTTCAAGAACTATGGTACACTTGTTATTAAATTCTAGTCTCATTAGTTGTTTATCAGTTTATTTCCTGCAATTAAGACTGATCCTGCTTATTCCTGTGAACCAACCAATGATCTCTGGCTGCTGCTCAGAAGAAACAAGAGGCATGGGTAATGTAAAAATCTGGATCAATATTCTAATTCTAGGCACATATTGAAATCATCTAGCAACCCCATATCAGCTTGGTTCCAACAGCTGCCCAGTTCATGGAAAGCCTTCTAATTTAGTTTACTTGGGATAATTTTACTTATTTTGCCTTACTCTTGTGTAATATATTGCTGTTGAACTCTTTGTGTAGGAATGAGGATGAGGTTACTCAATGTTTTCTTAAATGGAACACTTACTAATATTCCAGATATCACCTTTTGTTGGAACTCAAAAGTTATGAATGGCCCTCATCATACCAATGCTTTCTGACTGAGCTGTTCTCTACCCCAAACACAAGAGACTCTAATAGTTAGGCATGAACATCATTGCCCCTATTCTGCCTGAAGAAGTTACAGAAGATAGATCTTCATTCCTCTGCAAACCTTGAAATTAGGGTTGTCTTTTAAAAGAAGGGGTGGGGGGAAATGTCAGAGGCATTTGAAACAGACCAAATCAATCTTGAATAGGGGCTGGGTAAAATGAGGCTGAGACCTACTGGGATGCATTTCCAGATGGTTAAGGCATTCTAAGTCATGGGATGAAACAGGAGGTCAGCACAAGATACAGGTCATAAAGACCTTGTTGATAAAACAGTTTGCAGTAAGGAAGCTGGCTAAAATCCACCAAAACCAAGATGGCCATGAAGAGTGACTTCTGGTTGTCTTCACTGCTACACTCCCACCAGTGTCATAACAGCTTACAAATGCCATGGCAACAACAGGAAGTTCCCCTATATGGTCTAAAAAGGGGAGGCATGAATAATCTACCCCTTGTTTAGCATATCATCAATAAATAACCATAAAAATGGGTAACTAGCAGTCCTTGTGGCTGCGTTGTCTATGGAGTAGCCGTTCTTTTATTCCTCTACTTTCTTAATAAACTTGCTTTTGCTTTGTACTGTGGACTCGCCCTGAACTTTCTCTTGCCCAAGATCCAAGAATCCTCTCTTGGGGTCTGGATCAGGACCCCTCTCTTGCTAACAATACTATTTAAGCAAGGCCCCAGTACCACTGCCTTGAGAGGGAAATACTTTTGAACTGAGGGCTTTCCCTGCAATGAGTACAGCATGCATTACTAAACTTCTACTTGTTTTTCTTCTGTTAATCTTACTTTTGTTTTCAGGAGGGTGTCTCAATTAAGAACTTAAAAAAGAAAGGAAAAGAAATTATGTTTGCTCCCCTACATACTTTATGCACAGAGCCTGAAAGTAATTGTTTACAATACTTTTAATAATTTCGTGCATGAAACAAAGTTCTGACTGAGACCTGTCATATGAGGTCAGCTGTGGAATTTTCCACTCATGGCATCATGTCAGTGCTCAACTTTCAAATTTTGGAACATTTCAAATTTCAGATTTTTATATTATGGATGCTGAACCTGTACCCTCTGTATCCAGGGTTTGTTGTTGCTGTTTTGTTGTTTTTACTGTTTGTTTAGTAACTTTCCTGGACAAATTCTGTAAATAAGTATTTCCTATTATGATTGAAGTCCTACTCAGTTAACTTAGTGGTCAGCTAATAATTGAA
The DNA here is from genome assembly GCF_008728515.1 of Papio anubis. Classification (NCBI taxonomy): domain Eukaryota; kingdom Metazoa; phylum Chordata; class Mammalia; order Primates; family Cercopithecidae; genus Papio; species Papio anubis. The sequence goes on from NC_044979.1 coordinate 24,470,158, forward strand.
CAGAGGTTTTCTTAAGATCTTTGAACTAATAAGTCTCTAGCCTTAGCCAACGGGTACTGTTAGCTATGTGCTGGGGCACCCTTTCAATGCTCTGGTATGACTTCCTGCTTGCAAGGTCAGCCAGAGGTGAGAAGTTAGGTTCCACTTAGGTCTTTCCTGAGCACACACAGCTCTGCCATGTGTATGGCCTTCCAGATCCCCTGTGATATGTTGGAGCTTTTCAAAGCCCCCTGTGAATATCCCCTTCCCAAGATCTTCCTTTTAAATGTTTTGCCAGGCTCCCATTTGCCTCAACTGGTATTGCAGCCTCAGGCAGCCACATGTTAAATCATTGCTATTGGTTGTTTTTGACAAACACCCTAGGGATAAGTTCTACTCCCCAGATCCCAAGCAATGAGTTGTGAATCAGATCAAATAATGGCAATAACATCCTGTGAATGGAGCTTTTCCAGGGAGCTGAAAGGTAAAATAGTGACAAATCTAAGGAGATGTGCTTTTGGGGGAGCTCTAAACCCAGGTTATACCTTCGGTGGCAGTAAGGCTGCTCATATTCATAGCTTCCATAATTGCAGAGCTGCTGTTTTCAAGGTTTCTGCAGAGTGGGAGTGAGGAGTACAGGAATAGTGCAAGTTATCATGTTACAACGTTTTGCTATTCTTACCAAGATTCAGCAGTTTTTCTTGCATAAATGTTCCTTGGATTTTTTGCAAGCCTTTGGTTAATTGCAGAGTTTTTAAAAAGTTTATTATTATTATTATTATTATTATTATTTTGGCCATGTATTCTTAAGAGTGGATTTTGGGAAGGTTATTACTTCACCATTCTGGAAGTTTCCAACCTCTCAACCTGACCTAGAGCTGCAATGAACAGTTATGAGGTATTAAAGCAAACTAAACATGGTCTGAGAAGGACTCCATACTTCTATATTTGAGTCCTTGTGGATGAACTGTAACCTAACTGGATAGGTAGACAAGATTAAAAATCTCATTTAGGAGTATGCACCTGTAACAATAGCTGAGTCTTGGCCAGTCCCAGCAGCCATACTTCAACCACTCATATACTGCTGAGTGTTCAAAATGTGTTCAAAAAAGGCAAATGCCCAGCTGTAACCAACCCAGCTGTTTTTATGCCTTACTTCCGATTTCTGTATGTCACTTCCCTTTCTTTGTCTATAAATTTGTTCTGACCACCAGGCATCACTGTAGTCTCTCTGAATCTGCTGTGATTCTGAAGGCTGCACAATTCGTGAATCATTCATTGCTCAATTAAACTCCTTTAAATTTAATTTGGCTGAAGTTTTTCTTTTAACAGAGGCTTAGCAATGGAATTAAGGGGATGGGAAGACTGTCCTTTTGGTGAATTTTTATTTTTATTTTTTAATTTATTTTTATTTTTTACAGCTGCACCAAATGCTTTTCCAGAAGTTTCTGTCCTTTCCCTCTTTTTTTTTAATTGAGACAGAGTCTCGCCCTGTCACCCAGGCTAGAGTGCAGTGGCACGATCTCGGTTCACTGCAAGCTCTGCCTCCCGGGTTCACGCCATTCTGCTGCCTCAGCCTTCCGCGTAGCTGGGACTACAGGTGCCCGCCGCCATGCCCGGCTAGTTTTTTTGTAGTTTTATTAGAGATGGGGTTTCACTGTGTTAGCCAGGATGATCTCGATCTCCTGACCTCGTGATCTGCCCACCTTGGCCTCCCAAAGTGCTGGGATTACAGGCATGAGCCACCTGTCCTCTCTCTGAGCACTTGGAAAGCCTGTGCCCTTTGTAACCACCTGCCAGCCTTGCAAGGTAGAAAGGTATCCACATTCAGAGAAACCTTCCTGAGGCCCTAATGATACAAAGATAATCCAAGGGGAGTCCTAATGTCAGCCTGAGATGAGAGGATCTTCCAGCCTCTTGGGACCTTCTCTCCGATCAGCTTTCTCAGCAAGGTTTCCCAGTGCCACTAGTCGCTCTTCTCCTTGCCTTGATGGTGCCTCACCAATTTGTAGCTATCTTCTCACTTTTGGCCACCCCTCAGGCACTTTTTGTGTACTGCGTGATGCCCTAAGAGATTTTAAACCGTCTGTAACACTGGCAAGAGCTATATCTCTTCACTATTGGGAAATAAGGAAGTCTCAATGACTTTCACAAGAATATTCCGAATTATAACCAAGGTCTGCACGTCTGGCTTAGCAGCAGCTGCCTTCAGAATGGCCAGTTATTGCTGGTGACCAGTGTGATAACTGATCAGTAGAAACTCCACACCCTTGGATGAGTCATGTTTCCAGGCTGATTACATCTCTTTCACAGCAAATGGCCTTCTCGGGAGAGCCAGCTTAGCATCTCACTGGAGCCAGACAGCCTTGGTATTAGAGTGATAGCATAAGGGATCCTTTTTATTTGCTATAATAAGCCTCATTTCCTATGAAGAAGGAAGTGGAGAGATTTTGACTTTGCAAGACACTTCTGGAGAGAAATTGGCCCACACAGTAAGAGGAGCAGAAGGAGAACAACTTGGATGTATGCGTCAGACCTTGCCCCCTTGAAAATCCTGAACCAGACAGTGTGGCAGATTACAGATGGCTGCAAATTCATTGATATTCCTCATGTTGAGAGGTTGGATCTATGACTGGACTATTACATTTTGACCTTCAGAGTATGGTCAAAGTGATGCTATGCTCATTTTAGGACTAGCATTTAAAAGGACTGGTCACATCTGTTTTGGTTTTTTTTTTAGAGCCCTGAGTCACTGTTTAAGAAGTTCAACTACCCTGCTGAAGAGATCACATGGATAGGCTCTGAGACTACAGCCTGAGAGCTGTTCCCACCAAGGTGTCAGGCTTGTGAATGAAGCCATCTTGGATGTTCCAAACTGGCCCAGGTATCAGCTTAGTACCATCAGGTGACTCTAGTTGGTGCCACATGGAACAGAAGAATCACCCAGCTGATCACCCCTCAAATTCCTGACCCATAGTATCATGAGATACAATAACTGTTTTAAGCTACTAAGTCTTGGATTAGTTTGTTTTGCAGAGACAAATAATGAGAACAGGGAGCCAGTTGCCCTTCTGTGAGAGTCTGCCTTAGACATGAGCAAGGGACCAGAGATAGACCCTTACATTTCTGCAGCTGCATCTAGATGGGGCCCATATAACCTCTCTTAGAGTGTCCTGCTGGTGCATCATTGAATGGGGATCCTAGGTGTCTGCTTAGTACACTAGCTGGTCATACCCTCCCTTATCCTCTTGGCGAATAGCAAATCTTGTGCTTATGACTAGCAAATATATATATCTAGAAGGAAAATTGCTGAGTCACGGATATGTAAATTTCTAAACTTTTTGATACACACTGTCAAATTGTATTCCAGAAAGATTCCACCCTTTTCCAGTTGCTTCCAAAGTCTATGAGAGTGCTTACTTACTGCCCCCTCAGTAACACTGGCTGTTATCAACTGTGTGGTAACTGTGACTTTATATGTAATGTCATCCATTTGCATGACCTTGTCAGAGGCCTTTACCAGAGCAACTTCATCTTGAATATGAGCTGGGTAAAATGAGGCTGAGACCTACGGGGCTGCATTCCCAGACGGTTAAGGCATTCTAAGTCACAGGATGAGATAGGAGGTCAGCACATGATACAAGTCATAAAGAACTTGCTGATAAAAGAGGTTGCAGTAGGCTGGGTGCGGTGGGTCATGCCTATAATCCCTGCACTTTGGGAGGCCGAGGCGGGTGGATCACGAGGCCAGGAGATTGAGACCATCCTGGCCAACATGGTGAAACCCCGTCTCTACTAAAAATACAAAAATTAGCTGGGCCTGGTGGCATGTGCCTGTAGTCTCAGATACTCTGGAGGATGAGGCAGGAGAATCACTTGAACCCGGGAGGCAGAGGTTGCAGTGAGCAGAGATCATGCCACTGCACTTCAGCCTGGTGACAGAGCGAGACTCAGTATCAAACAACAACAACAACAACAATAAAAACTAGGTTGCAGTAAAGAAGCTGGCTAAAACCAACCAAAACCAAGATGGCCATGTGAGTGACCTCAGGCCATCCTCACTGCTACACTCCTATCAGTGCCATGACAGTTTACAAATGCCATGGCAACACCAGGAAGTTACCCTATATGGTATAAAAAAGGGAGGAACCCTCAGTTCCCAGAATTGCCCACCTTTTCCAAGAAAATTCATGAATAGTCTACTCCTTGTTTAGCGTATAATCAAGAAATAACCAAAAAAATGGTCAACTAGCAGCCCTCAGGGCTGCTGTGCCTATGGAGTAGCCATTCTTTTATTCCTTTACTTTCTTAATAAACTTGCTTTCACTTTACTTTATGGACTCTCCCTGAATTCTTTCTTGTGTGAGATCCGAAAACCCTCTCTTGGGGCCTGGATCAGGACCCCTTTCTGGTAACAACCTGTTTACTCATCTGTGTATCCAACATGCTTGGTGTAGGGTCTGGAACCAAGTGGGTTCACAACAATTTTTTTTTTAATGTATAAGTACTCCAAAGGCTGCACAATCTATTCTTTCAGGCCAAAGTCCTGTTGCCTCTACATCTTTCTGTACACGGCCCACAAGTGCCTCAAGTTTATTATCACCTCCTTCACCTCCAACCCTTTACCTCCAAACCTGCTTCTCCCCATCCTGCCTGGTGTTCCTTATCTCACTGAATAGCAGGCCATCCCCTCAGTTAACCTAGCTAGAAACCGGGGAACCTACCTTTGCTCCTTTACCACTTCCTCTTACCCCTTCCCATTCAACCAATTATCATGTCCTGTCAATTCTGTCATCTTTCACCTATTCATTCATTCTAAAAATATTTATTGACCATCTATTGTGTGCCAGGGATTGTTCTAAGTATTGGAGCCACAGAGAACAAAAGATATAAAAGCCTCTGCCCTCAAAGAGTGTATACTTTAGTTGGGGAAGACAAACAATAATCAAATTAATGACTGAGTTATACAGAATGCCAGATGGCAATAAAAACCATGGAGAAAAATTAAGCAGAGAAAGTATATGGTGTGGGGAAAGGGCTGCTGTTTTATTTATTTATTTATTTATTTAATTTTTTGAGATGGAGTCTCGCTCTGTCACCCAGGCTGGAGTGCAGTGGTGCAATCTCAGCTCACTGCAACTTCCACCTCCTGGGCTCAAGTGATTCTCCCGCCTCAGCCTCCTGAGTAGCTGAGATTGCAGGCATGTGCCAATTAAACCCAGCTAATTTTTGTATTTTTAGTAGAGGTGGGGCTCTGCCATGTTGGCCAGGCTGGTCTCAAACCCCTGACCTCAGGTGATTCACCTGTCTCAGCCTCCCAAAGTGTCAGGATTACAGGCGTGAGCCACCACGCCCAGCCAGGGCTGCTGTTTTAAATAGGTGGTCAAGAAAGGAATCATTTAAAGGTAAAATTAAAGCAGAGACCTAAAGGAGGTGAGGGAGCAATCACGCTTTTATTTACGTATTTACAATTTTTTAAAGACAGGGTCTCATTTCTGTTGCCCAGGCTGGAATGCCATAGCCTACAATCGTAGCTCAATTCAACCTCGAACTTCTGGACTCAAGCAATCCTTCTGCCTCAGCTTCCCAAGTAGCTGAGACTATAGGTGGGTACTACCATGCCTGACTAATTTTTAGATTTTTTTTTTTTTTTTTTTTTTAAGATGGGGTCTTGCTATGTTGCCTGGGCTGGTCTGGAACTGCTGGGCTCAAGCAATCCTGTCTTGGCCTCCCAAAGGAATGGGATTATGGGCATGAGACATTGCACCCGGCCATTGTGTTTTTAAGTATTTCCTGAATCTGTCCACCTCCCTCCATCTGTATTACTACCACCCTAGTTGAAGCCACTACTGTCATTCTCCTTGACCACTGACTAGTCTTCCTGCCATCTGCCTTCCAATCCATTATCCATCTTCCAGGGTGATATCTGTAAAGTCAAAACCCAATACTACTTTCTTGCTTAAAACTCCTTAGTGGTTACACCAGATCCCTCAAGATAAAAAAATATATACTTATTAATATCTCCTACTGGCCACTGAATTATTCTCCAACCTTATCTCTCCAAGTCCCCAGTTGTAGTCACAACTACTTTTAGTCCTTTCAGTAAGCATGGAGCTGAACTTTTAAAAACCTTCTGAAGCTCTTTTTTTTCTCATTCCATAAAGAAAATAGTGGAATTTTGTTTTTGTTGTAGATTCTTTTTTATTTGGGTTTGAGATGTGTTTTAGAGAACTTGGCTGCCTTTAAAAGAGCCATTCATTCAGAAAGGGTAGGTTTTGTGGCAGGATGAAGCTTTCTAATCAGTAAGAAAGGAGCTAATCATGCAGGTGAGGAATGTTTATAGCTGAACTAAGTCAGGGGCTGCAGCTATACATTGTTAATAAGCTATGGTCTGGTAGCACGGCCCCAGCTATTAACAGCATAAGCTGGATGGACTCTAGATCTTGGTGTGATCAGAGTCCAAGGCTCTGTATCCTTGGAGAGGGAGCCTGTTTGGACTAGCATCAGGGGTTAGGTTTTGCGGGCAAGAGGGTATTTCTGGTGAATGTGTTTAGCATCCCTTGTGCTCTGAGGCAGGCTAGGACTGCACCCTGGGTCCTGCCTTGAAAATTTGCATTGAAGTTTCCAAGGACATGTGGATGGCTCAGTGCAAACTCATGCCCATAACTAGGAAAGTCATGGTTAGTAGATGTCCTATTGTGGAGGACCAGAGGAACTGACACTGCATCTGAAGGGCACGGCATTTATTAAGGAGGGACAGGATAGCCCAAACTGGGCAGCTCCCTGAGAAATGACATCCTTAAAGACCAGACTCAGGCGCCTCCTTCCAGAACACACTTCCCAGAAGTGGCTGTGGCAAAGTTTTCAAGGACTGCCATCTAAACAGGAATAGTACTGGAGGGTTGGTTAATCAGCATAAAAGGGGTAAGAAATGAGTGCTGAAATTGTTCAAGACGTGGTGGGCTGGTAAGACTTTATGGGCTTTAGCAACTTTTTGTGAATGAATTTAAAAAATAAGTAAACCTAGTACTTAACAGCTATGAAACAGCACTGGGGGTCCTCAAGCACCCAGAACGCATGCAGAACTCTGTCTCTAGATAAAACTAGAAGGTGGGTCTGATCCTGCTGACAGAACATCGTTGTGCTTGCCTCAGAGGAAACTTTCCAATAAGGTGCGGGACAGAGAATAGGGACAGAGAGTGCTTCCTGAGCAGGCTAGAAGATGATGTTTGTGCTCACTTGCTAATGAATGTTGTCTGTGGACTGTTTATTTTGTAGCATACTACCTGCTAGTAAAGTTGTGAGGAGGAGCCACATTGCTTCCATCTCTGCTTATGGCAGAAGGCTACTGATGTTTACTGAAGGAATTTGGACAGCAGGAATGTCAAATTGCCCTAGATCAGTCCTCGATGGAGGGTGGGATGTGGGGCGAATGGTGTAACTACTCTTACTTCCCTTCTGAACTCTGTAGGGTCTGGAACAGTGTGTAAGCACCTCAGGGGCATCCAGAAAACACGGAAATGAAAATACAAGAAAACGATGACAGTTAATACAACTGCAAGATGCAAGAATTTCTATATCCCCTATGAAAACACTTTAATGTTTGCTGTTATCATAGATGATGAATTGCTCTTTAACTGCCAAGAGGCCTAGTACCTTATGCTTTATTAGTATCTTAAAGCGAGCTGAGTTAACAGCATTTAAGTGTTATGTTTCCTCATTTTAAGATTGCAACTTCAAATCTCATTCAAAACCATTAGCATTTACATCCATTGGGATATCAGAGAAATACAAGGAACTCTAAGTTGTTGGGGAGGAGGGTAGAAAAATACATTCTTTTCCTGAATCTTTTTCATGTTTTGGTGATTGGGCCTACGTTGCTAGAAGGTAAACACTTACTGCTGAGGATGGGTAATAAATGATACTGAAATAGAAAGTTCCTAAGGAAAAAGGGGCTGGTCCAGTGAGATAATTAGACATCAGGATTTTGGAGCAGGGATGTGTGGCATCTTGTAGGGGGTTTTAAGCTTCCATAACAGCTAATTATTATGGATAGCAGATTTATAATATCTATAATATTATAATATTATACATAGTTAACTATTATAGTTTTATTCTGTTTGTTGGATTTACATAGAGGCTTTCCTATGAATACTCAGAGACACTGAATTAAGACCTATGTATTTGAGCCCAGTAATACTATAGGAGTTCAAATAAAGGAAAAAGGTGGATAAAGCAAAAGACACAAATAAACTAGGGGGATCCAGGGTTGCTTGTTGTGATGGTTGAGGCAGGAAATTAAAGAAAAATAAATTAAAAAGAAAGAGAAATAAGTTTTCCTGTATTAGTCTGACTTACCCCAGAGGCAGCAACAGGCACAGCCCAGACCCAGGAAAAGTCTTGGTAATATTATGTAATGTGCTCTGGAGACTCTCCCAGCACTCCTTCAACATAAGGAGAAGAAAAACAAATTTTCCTTTGTTTTATGGAATGAGTTTATAGATTCCTGTTCTCTGTAACGAGTGACTTAAAGAATTCTGTTTTATCTAAGAAGTACAACGAAGGTCATGAGAAGCCTGAGTAGGCCTGAACTACAGCTGCCTGGGCACCAGAATGAAGGTTATAGGATAGGTCCCTTCCCAGACAAACCTAGGGAATGAATATCTAGGTTGCTTGGCAACAGTCATGTGCAATCCTGTCTTTGTCCTGCGTCTGTATCCCTGCTTTCATGCCGCTGTGAGCTTGCTTCAAGCTAGCCCATCCCCTTTTGTGAAGTGTGTATAAAAGTCAAGTGCAGTCTCTGTTCCAAGTCCAGTTTTTTGGGGATGAGTCAGCTGGGCCTGAGTGCACTCAATAAAGATTCTCCTGTTTCAACCCGAGGTCTCTCTTGTCCTCCTGAATCCTGCAACAAGGGTTAGTTTTTTATGTCAACTTGACTGAGCTAAGGGATGCCCAGATCACCGGTAATAAATTATTTCTGGGTCTGTCTGTGAGGGTGTTTCTGGAAGGGCTTAGCATTTGAAGCAGCAGGCTGTGTAAAGATCTGTCCTTACCAATGTGGGTAAGCATCATCCAACTTGTTGAAGGCCCTGTTAGAATAAAAAAGGTGGAGCAGGGACAAGTCTTTCCCTCTTTCTTTATGTTGGGATATCCATATTCTTCTGCCTGTAAACATTGGAGCTCTTGGTTCTTGAGCCTTTGTACTCTGAGACTTAGACCAGTCCCCCACTTTCAACTCCCCAACTGAGAGTTAAACCACTGGCTCTACTAGTTTTCAGGCCTCCAGACCTGGGCTGAATTACACCACCAGCTTTCCTGATTCTCTAGCTTGCAGATGGCAGATTATGGAACTTCTCAGTCTCCATAATCACGTGAGCCAATTCCCATAATAATTCTGTCTCCTCGTCTCTCTCTCTGTCTTGCTCTGCTCTCTCTTTTATACACACACACACATATATGCAGGTCTTCAACTTATGATGTGTTTAACAGGATGTAAGTCAAGCAGTGTTATTGAATGAGTATTGCTTTTGAACCATTGTAAAGCCAAAAAATTTTACATCAAAACATTGTAAGTCATGGATCATCTGTATATGTAATTCTAGGGGTGCAAAGATTCCATGAATCTGCTGAGTTCTAACAAGGTAAGAACAAAAAAGTCAAGAATATTTGTTGTTCTTCATTTATTGTTTGAGATATACATACATGTATATATATAAAATTATAGACAATAGTTTTTTCTGTTTATATGTTAGATATATATTTATATATTTTTGTTTATATGTTGGATATATATATCTTAAAGATACATATATATATCCTATTGGTTCTATTTCTCCGGAAAACCCTGGCTAATACACTCCTTGAGTGAACAACGCATACTTGTTGCTTCTGTCTTTAGTACAGACATGTACTGTCTGAGGACTTGTTGGGAAAGCACTATCTTTTTTCTCCCCCTTCAGCCTCAAAATTTGGCTCTTATTCTCAATCCTCCACTCAACTAGTTCTCTTTAAAGCCAAAATTTCATCCCTCATTAAAATTCCCTTGCTCTTTCTGCTCTCCTCACCATGATCAGCCTCTTTGTTGTGTGTATCAGTCAGGATAGGCAGGGTTATGCTGCAGTAACAAACAATCTCAAAATGTCAATGGCTTTAAACAACAAAGATGTATTTCTTACTTACCTCATGTGTCCACTGCAGGTCAGCTGGGGCTCTGGTCTGCATCTTCCTCCCTCTGGAACCCTAGCTGAGTGAGTGGTCACTATCTGGAACATTGCTGTCATTGTGACAGAGGGGGCACTGAGCTCTGGAGGATTTCACACAGGTAATTAAATGGCTTTGGTTGGGAAGTGACACCCTTCTACTCATAACTTATTGGTTAAATAATCACATGGTACCACCCAAACACAGAAGGGCCTTGATATGGTTTGGCTGTGTCCCCACCCAAATCTCATCTTGAATTGTAGCCCCCATAATTCCCACATGTGGTGGGAAGGACCCAGTAGGAGATGACTGAATCATGGGGGCAGTTTCCCCCACAATGCTCTGTGGTAGTGAATAAGTCTCATGAGATCTGATGGTTTTCTAAGGGGTTTCCCCTTTCACTTGGCTCTCATTCTGTCTTACCTGCTGCCATCTAAGACATGCCTTTTGCCTTCCACCATGATTGCAAGGCCTCCAGCCATGTGGAACTGTGAGTCCATTAAACCTCTTTTTCCTTATAAACTACTCAGTCTTGGGTATGTCTTTATCAGCAGTGTGAAAATGGACCAATACAGGCTCAGAAATGCAATCCTACTATACTCCTGGAAGAGGAAGAGCAAGATATATTGAGAACCTAATGAAAACCTCAGACCTGATTTCATATAATGCACTTATACACCATCACCTCCAATCACCCATGCTGTATGCATGTAATTCTAGAGGGTTCAAAGATCCCATGTATCTGCTGACTGCCTGTGGAGGCTGACAAAATGCATACCTTCATCTCAGCCCTCACATTGATTCTGTAGCTCCACTTGTTTCTCAAGACCATGGTCCAGTTCCATTTTCCCAATTAAGTTGTATTTGACTAACGATAGTCTACAATCATTATTCATTTTTCTGAGTTCCTCAGAAACCACTCAGTGAGCTTTCAGTGGTACACTGGCTTACGATACTCCATAGTGGATTCATGTGTGTTGCTCTGTTCTTTCCATGCAACAGTCATGTCTCTTAAGGCAGGACCTTCCCTTCTATCCCTCTACTTGGCAGTCTAACAGCGTGATTCACATGGGGGCTCCCAAATGCAGGACCCTGGGAATGGTAGTCGAGACCTGGATGCTGGTCCTGGCTCAGACATGAACTAGGCATCCCCACTCTCTTCTCTTGGGCCTGCTCCCTTTGCTCCTCTGGCTCCTTTGAAAAATGAGATGGTTGGGATGGAAGCTCTCTCAAGTTATATCCAGTTCTCTGAATCCAAACAGGGTAAGTTATTGCGAAAGTAATTGATGCCAACCCCCCATCCCAAATTAGGATAAAAGATTCCCACTGCCACCCTGTAGGGTTACTTGGGGATTGCTCTTGAGTCCAGGCTCTCTTTATCCTCAGAGGTCTGGTTAACAAACTTCTTGTTTCAGGGCAGAAGAAAAAAAAAAGGGGAGAATAAGAGAGGGGAGGGGAGAGAGAAAACTTATCTTCACTCAGATACTCCCTCCAGCAGCCTATTGTTTTGAAAGGTATAGATCCAGGGAAGGAGGCTTTGCTCTCCCAGTGGCAGAAAGGAAAAGAGGCTTTGGCGTTGGGAAGAAAGAGGAGAGAACTGCCCAACCTGGTGTTGGATCTCCCAAAGCTGGGAAGAGACCAGGGCTGTAGCGTGCACAGGAGCTCCACGGCATCTAGCTCACAGTGCCCACGCAGGCAGGCCCTTGTGTCGGGCAGCTGTGAGGGATGCCTGTGGTGGATGGACACTGAGGCTTGGAGGTCCCCGGAACAAAGCCTGGTCACACTGGAAAGGACTCTGCGTGTGGAGCACAGGGCCTGAGGACAGCACCAGACAGTGTTTAGAGCCTTCACTGTGTCGCAGAAGGAGCATGGGGACAGAGTGATCAGGATGCCCTGATGATGTAGTGCTCACCCCGCTCTCCTGACCTGCTTCAGCAGCAGGGTGTTGGTGCAACCTGAAGAAGCGGAGGCCTCTCCCCAAAACCCCCATCCCCGGCCCGTGAGGAATTCACAATGACTGGAGTCGGACTTCTGCGAGAATGGTAAGCGGGGGCTCAGAGCCAGATTTGATTTTTAAAAATTAAAAAAAAAAAAGAATGTGACATTTTTCTCACCTCAATTTCATAGAGCAATTTGTGAACTTATTAGAAATCCAGGGGCTGACATTCCTCAGCAGAGGTAGAAAGAGTAACAGCAAACTCAAACCCCAGGCAGAAGGCCATTACGTCTGTGAAGGTCTGGTCCCTAAAGGGTACTGGAGCCTTGAGTTAATGAGATGCTCATAATATGCTGCCAGGCAATGAGATGCAAAACCCTCCCTAATAGCTAAAATGGAAGCAGGCTTAAGGAGCCAGACACTGAGGGCAGTCGGCCTGTGTGGGGAGGGGGCTGAAACAATTGTGTAAGATCAGAACATCCAGTTCCTATGATGAGGACATCCGGTTCCGGGGGCCTTCAGGTGTCCACATACAGCAAGTAACAATCTTGGGTCCACCCTGCCATAGCCTGGGCCTTCCTTTGTTTTTGTTTGTTTTGTTGGTTTTTTTTTTTTTTTTTGAGACTAAGTCTCACTCTGTCGCCCAGGCTGGAGTGCAATGGCACCATCTTGGCTCATTGCAACCTCCGTCTCCCAGGTTCAAGTGATTCTCCTGTCTCAGCCTCCTGAATAGCTGGGATTACAGGCACCCACCACTATGCCTGGCTAACTTTTTGTATTTTTAGTAGACACAGGGTTTCACCATGTTGGCCAGGCTGGTCTCGAACTCCTGACTTCAAGTGATCCACCCGCCTCGGCCTCCCAAAGTTCTGGGATTACAGGCATGAGCCACCATGCCCAGCCTAGCCTGGGCTTTTCTAACTAAGAAGTGTGGTAAGAGGGGTTGCACTCTTACTACACTTCAACACAGCAGGCTTTCTTGACAGTGTGTCTGAAACTCCTCAAATAAACAGACAAGATAATATTATTTGTTATGTATATATAATATTTATGACATGCCAGGCCCTGAACGCCTCTGTTGGACAGGAGCTATTAGTATCACTGTTATCCCATTTCAAAGATGAGGCAACTGAGGGCATTTTTAAGCACGTGCAACCACATCAAAAAAACAGCATGTGCAGGAAGGTTTCTCTGACCTCCCCCTGCCATCCCACTTCTTTCCCCTCTGAAGCAGGTCATAAAACCTAGGAAGACTTTTCTGACCTTCCCCTGAAGCAGGCCTAAGACCCTCCTGTGAGAGACCAGACTGGGCGATACAGCAAGACCCTGCCTCTGAAACACCACCACCACCACCGTAAACAACAACAAAACCCCACCCAGGTTTAACTACTTCTTTGGGTCTTTATTTTTTTTCCATGTATAAGTTATATTAAATTAGCATGCTTTCTTCTTCTTAACCTGTCTTTTGTTACAGAGGTTCCAGTCAATGAACCTAAGATGGATAGAAGGAAAAGATAAGTTGCCTTCCCTACAAAGGCTAAGGCAATATGTTGAACCAAGATACACCAGATTCTAGAACCTGAGCATTTAGCCTCAGCCTCTTGGGGTTATCTCCAGTCTCCAACTGGCTGGGGTCAGCCCCCAAACCAAAGGTTTGTGCTTCCAAGATTTCTGTCAAGGTACTGGCTACAGGGATGGGCTTGGGCAGCTGGGGGTGGAAGAGAAGCAGAGAGGAGAGTGGGCAATGGTGGCCCCAAATGTGGTCCAGAAATGGTTCCTGCTGGAGGTTACAGGAGAGGACAGGGTGAATGGATGAGTCAGACTACCAAACAGTGTCACTTGGGGCTCAAGTATAGCATGTGAGAGTCCCTGCCTTTGCCACACTGGACAAGGGGGTTTGGCTCAAAATAAGAGCAGAGGGGGTTTCCGTAGCAGTGAGAGAAATTTAGCGTAGTTGACTCCATCTTGCTTCTAACCCCCAAGCAAACTGTCTTTGCTCATTCCTGTGTGTAGCCCCAGCTAACTATGGGAGGAATTTAGTGTGTAGCTTAACTTCAAAGCAAGGATGATAACAGGGCCTTCCCCAAAGTAACCCCCAAGGAGATAAGGAGGGCATACAACCAAGTAACAATGTTATGCTAAAGACCTATAGGAGTGCTGTGACCTGACCAAGGATAAAGAAGTTATGAAACTCCCTCAGACTCTTGCTGACACCCAGATGTCTGTGGTCACCTGTCACCTCCTGACCGTAACCCCCTCCTTGTTCCCTTTACCCAATATAAAAAGCAGCTTGGGATTCATACCTTTCAAGATGGTTCTTTAGGACACCAGTCCGCCATCTTGGTTTGCCAGCTTCCTGAAATAAAGTCACTTTCCTTTATTTGGAAAAAATAGTTGAGTATGTCTTGTCTTATTGGCTGTTGTGAGACGAGTGGTATGAGCTTTGGATTTGGCTATGGTTCCAAGCATGAACTCTGGTGTTGGGCAGAACTGGCACACTTACCAGATCTGGTGCAAAGCCCTTAACCTGAGCCTTAGTTTTCTCTGTAAAGTTGGGATGATAATAGTATACATCTTGTCAGATTATTGTGAGGATTAAACGAAATAATGTGGTAAAGTATTTAGCACAGAACTTGATACACATGAAGGGTTCCATAAATGGTGTTTAGAATAACATAGCAGCAATCATAAAATAAAAACCACCACAAAAACCAGCTACTAATGGTTTCCTGATCTCTCACACACAGTACATAAATCCTTGTGTGAAAGAAAACTTGAGCTGGTGATAATTAAATCAGTTTGGGATGAGGAGATTGCCGGGTTTTCCGTTTGGAATCAGGTTCCTGCTAGAGTATCTATTGCAAAGTCAGCAGGAATCTGAGGTCATTTTTCTAAATGGGATCAAGCACTCACCTGAAAACACC
Source organism: Papio anubis (assembly GCF_008728515.1). Lineage (NCBI taxonomy): Eukaryota > Metazoa > Chordata > Mammalia > Primates > Cercopithecidae > Papio > Papio anubis. Next base: position 24,485,197 of record NC_044979.1, read on the forward strand.
TAACCTCCTTTTTTTTTTTTTTTTTTCGGGTTATTCGTACACACATAAGCGGTCACATACATCTTAATAGTATGCATGTGGCTTTTACAAGTTATTGCATTCTTAGGTTCCCGGGGACTCTTGCTCCAGGTGTGTGAATATCCTGGCAATATTTTTAATTACAGACGCGTCTTTGGCCCAGACATATGAAAACGGCCCCTCCCCACATCGTGTAGTTTCATCACACTCACACCTACCTCCATTAGCAGAAATTCTCTCCTGGTGTTTGTGTCTTAGTTCACTTTTAAAGAAATTTCCAGCTCAGTTCCAATGGCTTTTGCATCTCATTACACTCTTGATAATTAGTTCTATCTCATTACACCCCAGCCCAGTTGGAATAGGATTAGTTGTTTTCAGGTGTAAACCTGTGGTGTGCATCTTACTACACCTCTTCAAAATTCCAGGCAGGCCTTCTGCCTCCACCAAATTAGGACAACTACTTCCAGCTGCGCACAGTTCATTACCCCCCCCCCCCGCCCCCCTCCATTTCAGGAAAAACCTCTGCTGTATTCCACATCTGGTCACATGCTTATTAATTATGTACTTCTTATAACAACTGTGCCTAATTAGGACAGGGTTGACACCTTGCCGAGCCTAGTGATTCTTTATGTTTTCTTGTTTTTGGTACCTCATTACACTCCCTCCAAATTATGTCCAATTTGTTTTACATTCCTGCCACATTAAGACAATCACTCTCAGGTGTGTGTATTTCAGCATTCACTTTGCTTCGGAAAGCAAAATTGTGTTGACCAGGACTCTCCTTATTTTCACATCCTGCTAGAGGGACAGCCCCTTGGCTGGTCTTCTGATCACATCTGCCCTGAATGAAATGACTCTGGCTTGGAGCTGGCCTCTCGTCTCCTTCATGGTTACCGTGAAATTTTGTGCCCTGGTCCTAGGGAGGCAGCCACAGCTACACACCAGAGCAAGAATCCTGAATTCAATGGCCTCGGTCCGTTCATAAAGGCTGTGGGGATGGGAATCCATTAGTTCCATCAAGAAATGGTAAAGTGGCCAGGTGTGGTGGCTCACGCCTGCAGTCCCAGCACTTTGGGAGGCTGAGCTCCAGGGGTTTGAGACCAGCCTGGACAACATGGTGAAACCCCATCTGTACTAAAAATACAAAAATTATCTGGGCGTGGTCTGTAGTTCCAGCTACTCGAGAGGCTGAGGCATGAGAATTGCTTGAACCCAGGAGGCAGAGGTTGCAGTGAGCTGAGATGGTGCCACTGCACTCCAGCCTGGGCAAAAGAGGGAGACCCTGTCTCAAAGAAGAAGAAGGAAGAAAGAAGAAAGAAGGAGAAGGAAGAGGAGAAGGAGGAGACGAGGAGGAGGGAGGAGGAACGAGGAGAGGAAGAAAAAATGGTAAAGGGTGAACTGCTAGGTGTGCTAGCCAGTGGGGCACAGTAGATCGTGAGAGTCTTAAGCTTCCGGAGAAGGAAAGCTCAGAAGAGAGTGTACAGAGTCAGGCTGAAGATTCGAGTTGTCTTCCGAAATGAAAGGGTGGTCTCGGAGAATCGAGGTGGGAAATAAGGACTCTGGGAAGGGTGTATCAGAGAGGAGTTGTAAGAAGCCAGTGGAAGTATAAGCTTTGTGTCACAAGGGGCTGTCTCTTTTGCCTGCCACTGCTTGACTCCCGTATCAACCTGAGCTGTAACAGGCAATTCTATCTATTTGACTGACTGAATGCAAGCATTAATGCTATGAAATTCATGGATATGACTTGACAGTAAGTAGCATCAGGGTTTGGTTGCCAATTCAACTTGTCTGTATTGGAGTTTTTCCTCCCAAGCTATTTGAAACATAAATAAGGACTGTCAGGCTCAGAAAACATTCAGGCAAGAATAAAGTCTTGGAGAGAGGCTGGGGCTTCTTGGAATGGGGTTACTCTGCAGAGGGCAGTAACTGCCAGAAGAGGGTCCTACCAGATTAGTAGTAATGTAGTAGAAGTAATAGTACCTAAGGAGGGGCAAGACACAACCCCTATGTTAGTCCATTTTCATACTGCTATGAAGAAATACCTGAGACTGGGTAATTTATAATGAAAAAGAGGTTTAATGGACTCACACTTCCACATGGCTGGGGAGGCCTCACAATCATGGCGAAAGGTGAAGGAGATGCAAAGTCACATCTTATGTGGCAGCAGGCAAGAAGTGTGTGGGAGAACTGCCTTTTATAAAACCATCGGATCCCGTGAGACTAATTCACTATCACATGAACAGCACTGGAAAAACTCACCCCCAAGATTCATTAACCTCCTACCAGGTCCCTTACATGACACATGGGGATTATGGGAGCTACAATTCAAGATGAGATTTGGGTGGGGACACAGCCAAACCATATCAGCCCCTTTCTTCAAGTAGGTCAGAAACAAGCAGGAAAGCTCATGAAAAGCCTCTGCTTTTTCCAGTGCAGTGTCACTGGCTGTTTCAAGAGTAAGGGCTGTAGTGGCTCAGGCCTGGTTTTACCACGAAACTTGAGCTGATCTGGACATACTAAAAAATAAACTTATCTTTCAGAGCCTGGAAGCAGGGCTTGTCCTCTTACAGCAAGGGCAACCTGAGGAACCAATCCTTGTCTAATCATTGGGATGAAATCAGTGTGGAGGGGAAAACGTTCTAGTTGGGCAGTAAGATAACAAAACCCTACTGTGAGGCGGGAATAAAAACACTGTCCTAGGATAAGACCCTGAAAGAAACTGTATTAATAGAGCAGGTAGAAAGAAGTGCCTGTGGGGTAAGGGGCACAATATCATCCAAAGAGTAGTTTCATTTATAAATTAAAAGGTATACTGACAGGCAATAATATGATAGCTAAAAGTAACCACAAAATGTAGAAGAAACCACTACCTGCACATCTGAGAACACAATTTGCCTGTGTGTGTGCATACATATGTATATATATAAAAAATAGTTGGATCCCAGCTGATGAACTAGTACTTCTTTTTCAAGGAATTTATTCCAAGGATGGTTAACTTGGAAGAGATTCTTTCAGTAGTTTCGGGGCCCTTGGGTATGGAAGAAAGGAAAGTAATATTTATGACATGGGTTGCTGTGAGGACAAAATGGGAAGACATGCTAAGTACCAGAGAGTAGATAACAGTGTTAGCAGAAGGAAGTGCTCTCTGGGAGCTGCTGTACTGATAACCAAGTCAGATGACATCACTCCAAAGCCTTCCTTCTTCATGGTCATGTTGATTTCCCATCTCAGGATCCCTCCTACTCCTGTGGGCCTTCTCCACGGTGCAGTGACTAGTGATGCGGGCAGCAGTCCACATGTCCCTCCCATTTGTACCTCTGTATAAGAATGAGAAAATGGTTTGCTTTGTTTCCAGCACCCCTTCTGGTAAGGCCTATTTCATTGGCTTTTTTGTTGAGATGCAGTCTTGCTCTGTCGCCCAGGCTGGAGTGCAGTGGGGCAATCTTGGCTCACTGCAACTTCCACCTCCCGGGTTCAAGTGATTCTCCTGCCTCAGCCTACTGAGTAGCTGGGATTACAGGTGCGCACCACCACACCCAGCTAATTTTTGTATTTTTAGTAGAGGTGGGATTTCACTATGTTGGCCAGGCTGGTCTAGAACTCCTGACCTCCTGATCCGCCCACCTTGGCCTCCCAAAGTGTTGGGATTATAGGCGTGAGTCCTGCACCCAGTCTTTGTTGGCCTTGTTATCTGCAATAGCACACTTAGGGAGAGGTCATCATGCAAGAACATTATGTAACTCTGTATGTGTTTGGTGGGCCCTGTCCTTGGCAGACCTTGGCTCTCTCTAGCTCTTTCTGGTTGGTCAAGGCTGTAAACAGCACAACAGTCTCACAAAATACCCCTAAGTAGGATCAAAATGTGGAAATATTCACTGTGTTTCAAAGGCATGTAGGTTCTTAGGTAGCCGTTGACTATCCACTGAGTGTGTCACTGGCTGTTCTTTACCTGTGGAAGAATAAAGACTGATGTGCCAACCTTCAAAGAAACTTGGATGTCCTAAATGTCTTGGAAGAGTCCTAGAGCCCCTTTTCTGTGCAGAATTACCGTGTTCAGTCCCGTCATTGTAAGCAAAGCAGGGATTTCACTTTCCTAAATGTTGCCCCTGAAGCAGCTCATCTGTCATTTTTAGGTTGGTTCTCAGGGCTCTTGACATTCTGCTCAATCCAAACCCATGTCTCTTTCCACACCCCAAAAAAACTAGTCTGAGCACTCTCAGTCCCACCCTGGCTCTGCTGCCATCACTGTCACCACTCCGGGTTCTCCACCTGGAGTGGACAGGAAGAAAAAGAAAAGGTACAGAATCAATGCTGGGGGTCATGGCCATGAAGAAGCAGCTTAGGCAACCCTAGTCTCCTCTCATCCCCCTTCTCCCACTACTGCTTCTAGGGTAGACTATTTCTCATGATATTGTTTAGGGCAGTATGTTTTCCCACAGTTGTCTCCTACAGAGATTCTTCTTCTTCCCAGTTAGGCCCTTGGAGCCAGATTGACTACATTCCTTCCCACCAGAATCCCCTGGAACCTCCAGCTGCCCAGTGAATCCCCTTCACGGCAGCCCCACTGCCTGACCTGATTCTGACCCAGCCCTGAGTTTGAGCTGTTGGGATTTTTGACTCCAGTCCAGTTCCCACACTCTTAGATAATAAGGGTGTCCTCTTCATGTATCCATTTGCTCCTGTGTGTGGCAGCATGGAGCACATATTACGCTTCTGGGGAATATTTGCTGAATAAAGAATACAAGAAAAATAACATGAAACATTTAAGCTTCTCAAAACACTTTTTAATATTCCATTTTCCCATCAAGACCAAAGTTGTACAAACAGGTATAAAATCCCCCACCTTCAGGGTGTGAGGCATCACTGTGTGTGCTCAAAGTCCCTCCTCCCCTTTCCACGAGTTTTCAAGATGTGGCCCAGTCAGTGCTTTGCTGCCTTCTGTGACCTATGAACCATGGCCAGCAAGAGGACTGGGGACATGGTGAGGTCCAGTGTGCCAGGAACACGGTAAATGCCCACAATGCGGGGGAGAGGACAATCCAGGGACAGGCTCAGCTGGAGGCCACACAGAGGAGAAATGTCACTCTGTCCCATCTTCCCTGCATTCAGCTGAGCTCAGACCAAGTGAGCACCTAAGAATCATTTACTCCCAAAGGATGTTTCAAGTGAGATGAAATGTTCTCTAACCGTTATTCTCTCCGAAATTAGGGCGGCGGGGGGGGGGGTGGGGGGGTGGAAATCAAGCAGATGGTTGAATTGCCTTTCATTCCTCCATATTTGTCTAATTGTATGGCTCTTGGTTTTTATATAGCAGAAATAAAACAAAATGGCAATAACCCAACCTACAACCTGTGTACAAGATATAGCATACAAAACTGTCCGGGGACTGGGACCAAAAGACTTCGATTCCCAGCCCTAAATTAGAGGTTCTGTTTTGTTAGGGAAGTTTGTTGTAAACAGCAGCTGAGAAGCCATTTATTTGACTTTGCCAATAGAGACAGACAGCAATGCACAGACACTTATTTCATTGAACTGTAAATGGATAAGGTCAGGAGAGGAAAAAATCCTACTGTTTATGTAATAGAACCCTACTAAATGGTTTTAGGAAGGGACCAAAACTTAGGTAGCAGTCTACTTTCCAAGGCTGGAATTTTATATATATATATATAGAGAGAGAGAGAGAGAGTAATAAATGAAATATTAGTAACCCATCCACTCGTTTTTCAGAGTCCAGCAATTTGATACCACCTTCCTCCCTATCCCACCCTAGTCCCGTTAGACTTGACTGCATTAAAGTAGTTGTTCAACCAAAACAGTCAGTACTGTTGCCTTCCTTTAGCATTTATATGAAAAGTCAAACTAGAGAGAAAAAATCCTTATACCTCCTCTCCACTAAAGCAACAGTGTAGAGAAAACTAAGCTCAGAATATACCAATAACATACCAAGGGAAAAAGTGAGTGTGACTGAGGGGACCCCAGCTACCAACCGAAGTAGGCCCTGCTAAACGGTAGTTATCTTCTTGTCCTTGGTGGCTTGCTTGATGGCAGCCTGCTCGCAGATGATCTCTTTGAGCCGCTGCAGCCTCATGTTCTGGGTGGTCAGTTCCCCCACCCCTGTCTGGCTGCGGTGCAGCAGGGTCAGGGCGTGGATGTACTCCAGCTCCGTGTACTTCACACCCTGGTCCACCACCAGGTTCAGGAGCTCGTCAGCTGTGTTGTAAAGCATCTCGTAGTACTGCCTGAGAAAGCGAGAGAGAACACTGCTCACCAGCTCCACCATTGGTAACATCCGTCTCGAGGGGACAAATGTGCTGTCCATACATTGATTCCTCTACTTACTTCATAAAAATTGATCAGCAGGCAGTGTTCTAGGCCCCACCAATAGAATAAAGAACATGACAGCCACAAGCTCTGTCCTTTGGAGCTCACAGGAGCTCTCTTCAGGAGAAGTCTAAGTGAGGACCCAGGGAGGCTGCATACCTTTCAGTGGCTCAGTTCATTCTACATTGTTTGCTAATTTTGCATTTACCGTGGGAGAGAGGAAAGAAAAGTAGGGGCATAGCCTGAAGAAGGAGAGAAGGCATTGTTAACAGGTTTTTGTCTCATTCAATCCTTCATTCATTCATTATTCATTGGAGGTTTTGTGAAATACTGTACATGGTTTTCTGCTCCATAAAGTGGGTTAATAATAGTACCTACCTCTTGGGGTTATTGAAATAGTTGAGTTAATTAATACATACAAAGCACTCAGAGTGGTGGTGCTTCATAAAGATTAACTATTAGTATTAGAACTATAATGATGCTAATGTGTGATAGTAATGTGATAAAATTAATAGTAGTACATAAGGATGGGCAAGACACAGCCCCTTTCCTCAAGTAGCTCAGAGACAAGGAGGAAAGGTCCTGGAAAGCAGAGACAGAAGGATTTCAGTGCTGTTGACCAAGTTCATTCCCATGCACTGTGCCACTTACCCCTCACTCCACCCAGGGGCTACGCCTGCCTTTTCCCAGACACAAAGACCAGAGCATGGAGAAGTTAGAGGGCTTGCCCATGGCACAAAGACAGGGGCTGACTATGCCAGGATCTGAATCCAGGTTTTCTGACTCTAAGTTCAAGAATGTTTTTTCATGGACATTTGACAACTCCCAAGAATATTCTATGTGCCATAAGTGAGGTCCTAGTACCGTGAATTAATAGCAGAAGAGGAGAAATTGCACCATGCTGAGGGGATGGTGTGGGACTGAGGAAGACGTCCTATGGGTAAGATTCTGTCAGGCAGGGCTTCCACAAAGGAAATTCTAGTTGGAGGGAAGAGCATGAGAAAAGGCATGGATGAGTAATCTGGTTAGACTGGGGAGTGCAGAGCAATAGCAGAAAGTCCTGGGATAAGGCAGTTGAAGCCTCTGAACATCAGGCTATGACTTTAGACCTAGTTAAGCCAATAAAGGACTTCCTTTTTCCAGAGATCAGAGGTGCCATTCAAAGTTGTGCTTCTGGAAGACTAATGTGACAACGGGATGCAGAATGGTCTGGGAGGGCATTGGTTACAATTCTAGCAGAAAGAGGAGACTTGACAGCCACTTAATGGCAAGGCCATTGGCCTGGGCGGTGGAGAAAGACTTGTGCCTATAACAGAAATATGCATTAGAGTGATTCTTCAATGCAGCGAGAAGATGAAGGTGGGAGTCAGGAAGTGGAGAAGACGACCACTCACCATTTTTTAAGCCAATACTGTGCCACTGCTCTCTCTCAGAGTCTACTGGACTCTGAGGCTGTGACTTGCACAGCCACTCCAAATTACCCAGGAGGTCAAGTTCAACACAGACTCTGAGCCAGCAAGGCTTATCACAGCTTGTCAGAGAAATGAAGAGTGTTACTCACTTCTCTCTGACGTGAAGGGTAACTTTGCCAAGATTGAGGGGACAGAACCAGGCAGTGCACTCAAGGCAACTCTTGGGGGCGAAAGAATCTTCCAGACCAAACAGGATCAGTGGCTCAGAAATCCTGTATTATTAGACTCAGGGCCGTGAATTTGTTTCTTTCTCATCAGGAACATTTTGAAGAAAAAGAGCCTCCTACGGGGAAATGAAGCTATCCTTGTGGTAAGAAATACATTCTAGGAGCTCCATAATTTCAGGCCTGTTTTACTGAATTGCTGGTGCAAGGGGAATGCGGTCAGGAAGAGCTGCAGTGTCTTTTCACATGGTTAGCTTCTTTTCCTCCTGCTAAGCCTCCTTTTCTAACTAACACACTCTTTTAAAAAATAGGGGAAAGAATAATCTTTTGTGACTATTCCCCAAATAGTGGCAGAAATTCAAAGGGCTCTTTGTAGATTTTTAAGTTAATGAGGATCTCCTGGGAGCAAATTGGTCAGCCTCCTTGTGTACAGGGGGCTAATTTTTCCTTTTTTTTTTGAGATGGAGTCTCGTTCTGTTGCCCAGGCTGGAGTGCAGTGGCACAATCTCGGCTCACTCCAAGCTCTGCCTCCTGGGTTCACACCATTCTCCTGCCTCAGCCTCCTGAGTAGCTGGGACTACAGGCGCCCACCAACACGCCTGACTAATTTTTTTGTATTTTTAGTAGAGACGGGGTTTCACTGTGTTAGCCAGGATGGTCTCGATCTCCTGACCTCGTGATCCGCCCGCCTTGGCCTCCCAAAGTGCTGGGATTACAGGCGTGAGCCACCGCACCTGGCACAGGGGGCTAATTTTCTACAGTGGTTTCAAACGATGTTCATTTTGGCATCACAGAACCAGATATATAGTAATCACTGGTCGAGGGCGACCCTGAATATCGACAGAAATGCTTGGTAGAAGAGGAGAAAAAACTCCACTTCCAGAGGTGTGAGACCCCAGTATCAGCTACAATCAGTAAATCTTTTGAAGTTTCATGTTTAGCATAAAACTCACATGAACTTTGCATTCTACTCCTCAATGTATCTGCTGTAATTTAAATACAGTTTCTAAGAAAAACTTGATGCTGCAGGAAGATGCATCATATTAATATTTATCCTATAGCTTTGCATGTCCCCTGGCTCTCACTGATATTGGCCCCTATTTTGAGAAATGATGCCCTATGTCATCTAACTCTGTTTCCTGTAGATGCACAGGTGAAGGAGAGAGTTGTCTATTAATGAAACTTCCTAAGAGTATACATTTTTAAAAATTGCCCAAGAAGAGCTCATACATGCATTGAGATTCACCAAATGAAATGAGAGCGAATCTGGGGCTCACGATTTTTTTAAAGCTGGAAGGAACTTGAAAGCTGTGGTTTCAAGACTAGCAGTTCTTGAACTTCAGGGTACCTAACTAAGAATTACCTTGGGGTGCTTATGAAAAGTGCAGATTCCTGAGGCCCCATCCCCAGATACGTGCTTTTTAAAGGTTCTGAACCAGCCACGAGTCAGCCAGACTCTGTTTGGTAGACGAACAGTTACAGAACTACTGTCTCCTGCAGCCAAGGACCTAAACACATCAGGGAAGGCTACAGAAGCAATAAAAGGTTTGTGATGCTTTTCACTGAGATTAAACCAAAATAACTGGATTTCTTTGTATTAGGATGTTGGTATTTTTATCATTTATCTTAAGAAGCAACACTGAACCCATCATGCCAGATGAAATTGGATTTCTTTTGAAAAATCTGATGAATTGTTTCCAGGGATACTGGCTGCTTTTCTACAGAGGCTGTTGTTCCACGCTGGGAGCAAACAACAAAACAAAGATGCCTGCATTTCTACTCCTGGCTCGTCCAGTGTGATGAGTGATAAAGGGCATGCTGCTTAAGTCCTTAATGTTTCAATATCCTCTGTGCAATGAAGACCTTTATAAATCCCAGAATGACAGTCTGAAGTGGACTGAGAGACTAAGAGTCCTCAAGAGCCTCAGATGAACAGTGCCCCTGAATTGCAAAGCGAGTTATTCAACAAAATTGACAGGTAACTGATGGTATATTTTCTATAGTTACGGAGAAAAAATTCCTCCATAACCATGATGATATATTAGATCATAAAGAATCATAAATATTTAAAGACAGAACAAAATTCATTTATCTTTCAGAATGGTACCCAGGGGCAAAGATGACTACACTGACATAGCAACAGTTTCACTTGGAGGTGGGGAAAAGATGCTACCAGGTGCCCTGAAGAGAAAATAGAAAAATGCCCCAAACTATACCATTAGAATGAGCTTCCATGATGAACACTGACAGACCGAAATGAAATCATGTCACCCAATAGGGATAAGTAATTTATCAACACTTATTGAGGCCCCAGGAAATTGAAAGCTTGGTCTTCATTATTGAGCATTAAAATAGCAGTCATGGCTTCCAGGGCAACACGTTTTCCATTTGATGACACTTTGCTCGGGCTGCCTGGATGGGATCAGTGAATGCACATTTGATTGAGACATTTTCTGGCTCAGGGCTTATAGCCCTTCACAGCCTCTTCATAGCCTACAATATTCAGCAGCCAATTGCTAGATGTACACCAAATATCTTATTCTGGAGACCAAAGAGTTTCATGTCACCCTGGTGGATGGAACGTTCTGGAAGGAGATGTGTGCCTTGCTGTGGTTTCTCCTACCCTTTGCTGTGTGCCTTTGAGCAGCAGTTCCCAAAGTATTATGAGCAGAGAGGGTGAGGGAGTGGAGCGACAAAGAAATGGAGGTGTGACTTCACAGACTGGTCTTATGTGCAGAGTCTAGAACATGACAATGTTTATGCTTTGTTCTGGTGCAAACAGATCATTTTCTCTTATCTTCCTCATGTTTGCTTTATCAACAGACTGTTCTCTGTGGCTTTTTCTTTTGTGCTTTATTTTAACGGTATAGCACTGCGACTCTTTCTCCCCCATACATTCTGTTTGAAAGCATTTCTACCAGGAAGGAAATGCAAGGTATTTTGGAAAGGTGGGCAGATATTTTTAAAGTTTTAAAATAAAATTTTATCTTCCTCTGATTGGAAAGTTAATACATGTGGCATATAGAATATATGGGCCATAGAGAAAGATTTCTCAGAATTCCATCATAAAGACAAACCACAGTTTGGCATATTTTCTTGTAGTTTGCCCCCACCACATGTAGGGTTCTAGCCAATTTTTTTCTTATAGTTGAAATATTTAGGTTGAAACACAATTGGATACTTCAATTGTTTCCAATTATAAAGACTTACTTTCTCAGGGACAGATTTCTAAAAACAGAATTAGTTAAAAGATAAGTATATTATTGAGGACACTCGACAATGCTGCCAAGTTGCTTGCTAAAAAAGCTCTATCGATTTATCCTCCTATCAACAACATATGGGCAGCATTTAACTCACATTCTTTTGAATTTGCATGAGGTTGAACAATTTTTCATCGACTTGTTTTTAATGTATGTAGGTATGTGTGTATGTATAAATGAATTGTTGGTATCTTTCGATCTTTAAGTATTAGTGCTTTTCTGACTTCTCTTTAAAAGCTTTTCATAAATTTTCATAGACAAGAGGCCAGGGAGTTTTGTCATCCCTGGTTCTACCTCCCACGTTGGCATACTCAGTGCAAAAATTAGTACTGTATCTCTGAAAGTGATTAGAAAGTTTCAGTTCCCTGCTTTGCAAATTGAGGGAAGAAATATTCACTAACATAAACTATTCCCACCCATGGCAACTCTTGTTCCTGTACTTGTAGGCGTTCAATAAACTTTGCCTGTAGGGGTGACAGCAAGGCCCTGACTGGGGAACTGTCCAAGGTCCCTGAGGAAAGCTTTGCCTGTTGCCTTCCTTTACTTTGTAGAATTCAGGTCCTAGATCCCGGGATGGAAACTGTGTTTTAAAATATATAGCTACATCTCATGCTGGGTTTTGGAATCTGTCTTGATTGTAGAATATTAATAATAATGTCTAGTTTTTAGGTGCATTTAAATCCTTTTAAATAGGTGCTACAATTATCTACATTATACATATGAGAAAACTGAGCTCCACAGAGTATGAGTGATTTGTCTAAGGCCTCAAAATGAAAGACTTTGAGCCCTGTATTTACTCTAAAACCACCTTAATACAAAAATATTTGAAACTATAAAAAGCAAAAGAACTGAAAAGAATATTTTTATCGCTGACTCATTTGAGTCTTGAGTACACAAATATGAATTAAATAAAATTCCCATACTCAGCTCTGCCTTTCATTGTAATGCAATGAGCCAGTACTGTGGCGATTCAAATTCGTTTGTACAAACTTTGCGGTTATATTTGAACAACACTGGATTTCATCTGGGAATTCGGTGCTCTTAACCAAGTAATGCAGTCATGTTGTAAATTTAACACTTAATTTGGGAGTTTACAGGAAAGATTTTTTGGCTTTTTATTTCTTTTTATTTCTTTTATTTCTTCCTTTTTTGCCCCTTCAAGCTGGTAATGGATGAAGTAACCTTTCTTTCCAAAAGTTGACTGTCCCTCTGATTCAGTACATTTTTGGGGAAGGGAGACAATTATTTTCATTGTAAAGACTTTCTCTTGTAGTCCTTCCCAAGATAAAGTTCCAGTATTAATGTCAACAAATGAATTACGTGCTGAATCTGACTTTTGAAATACAAATTTGAGAGGGAGAAAAATTGAGCTGAATAAAACCTAGTATTGACCATAGCTCCCAACATTATTTTTAGCCAATATCTATAGCATTTTGAGCACTTTAATAAAAACCCAATGGTAGACAGGTCACTAAGTTGTCAAGTGAAGCAGTGAACTCCTGTATTCTCCACCAACTCAGTGGTACCTATGATAATAACAAGGAAGTGACAAGAGAAAAAAGAGTAATCCATAAACCAGATAATCATCCATAAATAATTGAGAGGTCATGGTTATAACATAACAACTTAGTGAGGTAAATATTTAAGAGATCAACTAAACTCAGATCCTGGATAAGTCTTTCATTCCTCACTACTAACTAGCCATGTGACCTTGGGCAAATACCATCAGCTCTCTGGATCTATTTCTCAAGTCCAGAGCAGAAAGGTTACAGCAGATGCTATATAAGCACTGGCATTTTTGGATTTTAAACCTTTACAGCATCCCCTGCTTAGTCCTTTAAAATCATGGGGCTCCCATCAGAATTAGCTGATGCTGTTTTTCTTCAAGCAATGGTAGACAAGAGGCAGTAGCAATTGATTTGAAAACTCTGAACAAGTGTAATCTCAGCTCAAATGGACTTCCCAGACCAATAATAAAATGGATGGTAATCTGTGTGTCAGAAGAATAAATTAGTTTATTAAAAAGTGTTATCTAATTGCTCTTATTTGTATTCCCCTTCGAAGAGCTTAGAGTTTATTACAAACATGATTGAAAATTCTAATTTAAAATGAGCTGAAGTTATTTTCATTTTAGGAATGAGAAAACTAAGGTAGAGAAAAGCTAAATAATTTTCAGACAGTTCATGGCACAATTAGGTGTATATTCTATACCGGGGTAGTGTTTTTTTTTTTTTTTTTCCACTTCTCACAACAGATTGTACAGGTTTTTGCTGTGACCAGGACATGCTAGAAGCAAAGAATGGTCTTTAGAAAAGATATTGCCTATATTCCCTCAGCTGGTGGCAGCAGAAAATCATTCAAGAGGTAAAGATAGCCTGGGAGCCTGTTGCTTTAAGGTTTGCTTGGGCTTCTTTGATCGGTCATGTACCTACCTGTTTTTTATATATAGTGACACATGCACGCACCCACCCTTTGTCAATGGCGCTATCCTTAAATGGCAGTTACCAGTTACCTCTTGGCCTTGTTCTGATAACCATCACGCCTCGGCAGTACTGCAGGGGTTGGGCTCTCCTGGGAGGCGCTGAAAGTTAAAATCAGCTGTTTCACTCCTCTCAGGAAGGTAGGTATCCTGACATTTTTGATAGACAGCAGCAGCTAGAGCCTTGCTTTATTTCTCGTCAGAAAATAAAACCACTTGAAACAAAGAAAGTCCTCCAGGACATCCCCATCAGCGTCGAGATGATGACACACTCCCAGGCTTGGTTACAGTCATTGAAATAGGGCTAAAATTTCTTTTTGTTTCCTTAGCTAGCTAGCAACTTTGCTCCCCGCCTTTGGAACACATTCTAAATTTATAAACATCTATGGTTGAAATGTCCTCTTCAACAACTTAAGGATTCATATGTCACTCTCCGCTACATCAGATAATTTTTAAAATTACGTTTTCTACAACAGGGCTGGAGAAAGATCTGCATTTGAAATTCAGTACAATTAAAACTGTGTCTCTTTGGTCTGGCACTGCCTTTGGTCAAACCCTATTTGTATGAACAATTATTCAGTCCATTAAGAAGTCTGCTCAACTCCTTCTCCCATTTTGAAGGTTTTAATAAATATTGATCAGGCACATTTCTGTTTGCACTTGCCAAGACAATTCTGATGGATTCATCTTCTGATGTTATCAAATAATGAAATATGAAAGAGTGAATAGAATTACCCTCTTGTTCTGTGATTTTTTATTTAGGGCCTTCATTTTACTTTCATAATTGTGTTTGTCTCATACTTCTGTAAATGTTCTTTTGATTATCAAAAGGTGAGTCCAGGTTAAGGAATGCTATTCTGGGCTGAATATCACTTTAGAGTCTTTTCAATTTAAGAAAATAGTTAATCAAATATCACTTTAGAGAGTCTTTCTGATTTTTAAAGACAATTTATCTAATATCATAGGTTGATAAAAAGGACATTGTATTATATACTTTGGTGACCACAAAGCTACATATCATTTAACCCAATTAGCACAAGACTCTTGTAGTGTGTATTAGCTACATTTTTCAGATTAGCAATCCGGGAAACAACTGCTGAGAGGCCCTACGGCTTTTTCAATTTTTAGTAATAAAATCACATCATTAATTTTTTAATAAATAATGCAAAGGATTTCTTCAAAGCAAAACCTAATGTTATTACTAATGCTTAGGAAACTCCAATAACATTTTAAATGTTAATATGATATAGAAAGGTATAGTCCTTGGCTTCAAGAAGCTTTATTTATTTATTTTTAAAATCCAATCCAGGCCCAGATCAAAAATACCCAAGGCATGAAGCAAACATTTTAATTTAAAGTAAAGGAAATCTAGGGTTTGGCAGTCTGCCTGCCTGCCCTTGTCTCCTGGTACATAAGAAGGGCACAAAGAGTTGGAGTGCCCTAGACAAGGGATAAAAACGCTTCTGCTCCAAATGACGACCAGGGTTGGAAATGAGATGGTGGAGTGAGTGGGTAAGGGGCTTCCTGTATTTATAATACTGGATCTTGCCCTACCTGTGGGTGTGTGAGGAGAATGGTCAGTGGCAACAGGCATGGCCTGCATGGCTTTGATGGGAACATATGCTCCCATCAACGAGAGCATGATGAGCATGATGCCAGCGAGGCCAAGGTAATGGTTGATTCTGGCAGGTGCCAATTCGTTCTATTTTTTGGCCACTGACTCTGCCCCTAGCCAGCTATTTCACAATGATGTTAAGACAGGGCTGGGGGAGGCTGAATGGAGAGTTCACTGCAACCTACTACAGCTGCTGGGAGTCTTAAGACGCAAGGACTGCTATTCAGCCATCACTTGGCTGAGTCACTCAAACCCTGATTCCTGACCCTCTGGTCCTGGTTGGTGACTCTGGCACAGTTCTTGAAATTGTAGATCTCTCTGCCTTGCTGAGACACAAGATCACTTCTTACAGGACTGAAGGGCCACAAAGGAAAATGATTTCGTAGAAGAACGAAAAAACTCTGGAATATTTGAGAAGTGTGAGCATATGCAAATCAGCAGGTCCCACTGGCAAACACTTGAGGGTGTATTAACTAAGCCTTTAGGTAATTTATGAAAGACAGAAAAGCTAAATAAACCAAAGCTACAAAATGGGCCACCTGAGATTCAAGGACATGTGACTCAGAACAGATGTCAATTAGAAAAATAATAGACTAACTAGAAAGGAGCTAATGGAAATATGAACAGTATCCAGCAGGTTTAATTAAAGACCCAAATACTCTGACAAACGTGATGGATAGCTTTGGATAACAATGTGAATTTGGTGGATGAAAAGACTACCGTGGCTGATATATATTTGAATGTCAGTGAACCATTTGATGCAGTGCCTCTAGAAAAATATAACTAGAAAAATGAATTTATTCTGAATGGCTACCCTCGATAGGACACAGGCTGAAAAACAAACAGAGGGTAATGATAACGGCAAGTCAACAAATGCAGAAGAGAAGCATCTAGTGAATGCTAAGGATGCTGGCTTTAGAACTGATCTCACTTAATACCTTCATTAATGGACAGGAAGATACAGAGTGGTGAAAGGGGCCAATGTTAGTGAACGGGGAAGGGCTGTGAACGGCAACAAAAAAGGAAAAATCACATCAAGGACCCCAGGGAATCTGGAATTATGGGAAGCAAGTAATGAAAGGCGATTCATCTTAGAAAAACCCAAGTGAATTTGTTTGGGAGAAATTCTAACCTCCTATATTTATTCAATAGTTGGGAGAAACCTTAGAACAGGTGGGTGAATGGTCACTGGGTGGGGGGGAGGAGGAGGTGGGTGTGTTGGGGTGGGTGGTAAGGGCCATGGAACCAGAGCATTTCTTATTTCCTATTTAAAAAGTACAATTTCTGTAATCCCAGCACTTTGGGAGGCCAAGGTAGGTGGATCACCTGAGGTCAGGAGTTCGAGGCCAGCCTGGCCAACATGGCAAAACTATGTCTTTATCAAAAATATAAAAAATTAGCTGGGCGTGGTAGTGTGCACCTGTAGTCCCACCTACTTGGGAGGCAGAGGCAGGAGAATCGCTTCAACCTGGGAGGTGGAGGTTGCAGTGAGCCAAGATCATGCCATTGTACTCCAGCCTAAGTGACAGAGCAGGACTCCATCTTAGAAAAAATAATTAAAAAATAAAGTAGAAGAAAAAGTACCAGCTATAGAGCAAGGAAGTGACAATGATTTGTCTTTGTTGTACTTCATAGTTCTTCTTTTGCTTTATACTGTAAGCCAACTGAAAGAAAATCAGAAAAGAGGCTCAGATGGGATTAAAGGGACAGGAGGTTGGGGGAAAATAGAAGATTAAGAGAGATTCAGGTCAATTTTTGCTCAAATGTCTGCTTGTCAATAAGCGAGGTTTTCCCTGACCACCTTTATTTTAAAAGATACTTGCTCCATCCTCATCAAGCTTTGTCCTTTAAATAAGCTTTAATTTTCTTTTTAGCATTCATCTCCATCTAAAAAATGTATTTCCAAAATATATTTAAAATTATATATTTAAATATAAAATCAGAGATACTTTGATCAGCATATACAATGGTTAAGATCATGGACTCAGGAGCCAGTGGCCTGGGATTTCAACCCAATTCTGCCTCTTCCTATTTGTATGACTTTGGACAAGTTATTAATCTCTCTGTGCCTTGTTCTCTTCATCTGAGAAAAGGAAATAGTAACATAGGATTGCTCCAAGGCTTAAATGATTAAGAACAGTGGCTACACAGAGTAAGAATGTAGAAGCATTTAGTATATAAACAAGTATCTGCTTCCCCCTCCTCCAGTGCAGGTTCTATTAGAGCGGAGCTGACTTCTGTTTTTCTTTTGTTTTCTTTTTGAGATGGAGTCTTGCTCTGTCGCCCAGGCTGGAGTGCAGTGGCGTGATCTCTGCTCATTGCAAGCTCTGTCTCCCGGGTTCACGCCATTCTCTAGAGCAGGGCTGAATTCTATATTCAACTTGCTCTTACCCCTTGGTCTAAGGAGACGGTAACTAGTGAGTGCTGAGTAAATGAAAAAGAATGAATGAATGAATGAATGAGAGAGCTGATAGTCTATACATGTCATTAAGTATGGCATACGATCTAAAAAGCAGTCTATGATTCTCTGACACTGGGAAGAGAGGAACTATGAATGAAAGAATTGATCCATATAAAACATAAAACGTTATTCTGATGTAACTCCAGGGGGAGATGGTCAGGATAATGGTCGCTAATGGAAAAGGGGGTGACACAGAGATCCATGTTTTGGCTAGTGATCTGTAATCCTTCTCAGCTTTTCATTCTCTGGCAGATTTAGACACGAATCCTACACCTTTTACCTAAAATGCATGACTGGAAATTTCTGAACCTGTCTCAACTTCAGTTTTTTCATTTAGGCATGGGATAAATAATATTACATCACATTAGGTTTGAAGACTAATCAAATGATATGATAGAACACCTGCTATGTAATATAATACAAATGATAAAAATAATTGCTAACTTTGGTTGCATACTCCTCTGTAGTCTGTACTGGTCAACGTTCATGTATACATTATCTCTAAGGGTCTCACAGTTGTATGAGGTATCACATCCTCCGTACCGAAATACATTTTAAAAAACATTCCCTCGACTCAGAAGAAGAGGGGTTTCTTTTCTTTCTATAAGATTAACCCTATGCCTTTGATCCTCACCCCTCCCAATGCTCTCAAGACTCTGCTGGGTTTTTGTTTTGTTTTTAATTCTTGTATCCAGTATCTTCCCTTTTCACTGGTTCTTTCATGTCTGCTTCAAACATCCTTCTGCTTCTCACATTTTGGAAAAACAAATCAAGAAACAAACCCCAAACCCTTTACGTGATCCCATGTCCACTCCATCTCTCCTTTTGTGTCTTTTCTCCCTTTCATTGTTGAATTTCTGGAACAAATCATTTGTATTCACTGCCTGTCCTTTCTATGCCTCCACTGCATCTATGAAAAGGGTCATCAACGACGTCCTCATGGACACACACAGCGGCTTTTCCTAAGTCCTCTTTTCCTTGACAGTTTTCCATTCTAAACCCAACTGTCATGGAGCCACATTTCTTTTTTCTTTTTCTTTTCTTTTTTTTTTTTTTTGAGATGGAGTCTCACTCTGTTGCCCAGGCTGGAGTGCAGTGGCGCGATCACGGCTCGCTGCAAGCTCTGCCTCCGGGGTTCATGCCATTCTCCTGCCTCAGCCTCCCGAGTAGCTGGGACTACAGGTACCCACCACCACAACCGGCTAATTGTTTTGTATTTTTAGTATAGAAGGGGTTTCACCATGTTAGCCAGGATGGTCTCGATCTCCTGACCTCATGATTCACCCGCCTTGGCCTTCCAAAGTGCTGGGAATACAGGTGTGAGCCACTGCACCAGCCCATGGAGCCACTTTTTTTTTTTTTTTGAGACGGAGTCTCGCTCTGTCTCCCAGGCTGGAGTGCAGTGGCACGATCTCAGCTCACTGCAACCTCTGCCCCACCAGGTTTAAGCAATTCTCTGCCTCAGCCTCCGGAGTAGCTGGGATTACAGGTGCATGCCACCACGCCCGGCTAATTTTTTGTATTTTTAGTAGAGATGGGGTTTCACATCTTGGCCAGGCTGGTCTTGAACTCCTGACCGTGATCCACCTGCCTCGGCCTCCCAAAGTGCTTGGATTATAGGCATGAGCCACCACGCCCGGCCCTATGGAGCCACATTTTTAAGGCACTTCTCCCAGCTCCCTCTGAGTTTCTTCTCTGATTCTGCTATTGGCTCTGTGTCTGCTTGCTGCAGGTGTTCCTGCCAGTCGGGTGGGGGTGGCCCTCCATTCTTCTCCCTCTGCTTCTGAAAGTCTTATCTGTGCATGTAATGCTCAGATGTCTCTCTCAAGATCTGGTCTCTCAATAGATTAAAGCTTCATTTTCACTTGTCTGCAGACATTTCTATCAGCTGCCCTTGTCAGGTGGCCTCCCTAGCCTCTGAATTTTGCTTAACGGTACTAGCTTGCAAAACCTCAAAATCTCAGTGTCACCTGGAATCTTCGCTCTCCTTCATTTCTTTTGTCCAATTGTTACCAGGTCTATCACTGCAACATCTTTCATGTTCATTTCTTCTTTCCAATCTCACTATCACAGGTCCTACACACTTTTCATTGGATTGCTACAGTTGCCTCTTAACTGGCCACCTCACTCACTCACTCCTCCTAGACTAACCCCCAGTTCTTAGTTGGATCGTATCACTATTCTGTATTTAATAATAATAAAAAAACATTGTGTGTTCACTAGTGCTAACAGAATCAAGTCCAAACTTCCAACACTGACATCCAAGGCCTTTTAAAGACTTGACCTGTATTCCACCTTTTCTCCCAATTCTTCCCTGCTTCAACCTGCCATTCAAGCCAAATTGAGCTACTCACTGTCCCCTGAATAATACTTAGTACTTTTTGGCTCTAAGTATCCAGAGCCTACTTCATGTTCAAAATCGTTAAATCCTCTACCCTCTCTGAAGCTATCCTGAGCAATTTATTTCTTCTCTGTCACTTACTGCATGGGTCACCCACTTAACATTTATCATGTAGAATCAAACCTTTTATTAAAAAACAACTCTTAATATTCTTTTTGAGCTGATGATACAATAAAAAAGGTTGCTAGGGTATTTACTTACTAGTTGTGTGAATTTGGGAAAGTTATTTGACCTTTACAGGCTTCAGTTTCCTCATCTGTTAAATGAGGATATTGATAGTACCTAGCTCATAGGATTGTTAAGAAGACTAAGCAAGTTAATATTTGTAAAGTGCTTAGAACAGTACCTGGCATGTAACATTCTTGTTACGTAAAAAGATAAAGGTACAAAATAAGCATATAGTGCAAAGCCTCTCTCCCACCATTTCCTTTCCTAGAGACAATTACTGTTACTAGTTTCCAGGGTATCCTTCCAAATATATTTTATACATATACAAGCAGTCTTTCTTGAGTGTGTGTGTATATATAGACACGCAAATATATTTAAAGATAAATGGTGTTTACATACTGTTCTGCACCTTACTTTTTCTACTAAACAATGGAGCTTGGAGAAGGTTCCATTTCAGTTCATATCAACCTGCCTCATTCTTCTTAATGGTGGCAGAGTACTCAATTGTGTGGATGTACCATTATACGTATTTATTATCCTCACCTAGACTGCAGGCTACTTGATGTCAAAGACTGTGTCTTACGACTTTTTGTATCATCCTCACTGCTTATATAGTGCCTTTCAAAGTCCTTTTTAAATCTGTTTACTTGCTCAACAAATATTTCAGCATCAATGACACATCAGGCAGTATACAGTAGACACTGTGGATGCAGAGGTAAGTAAAACATAGTCCTTGTTCTCTGGCAGTGCAGAGTCTGGTGTGAAAGTAGCCAGGCACTGTATGTACTTATAGCAATGTGACTGTGGCTATAATAAAGGTACGGAGGAGATTCTCTAAGATCACAGGCAGGAAGGGTTGTAGGCTTCTGAGAGCAGCCAGGGAAGGCTTAATAGAGAAGGAGAAGTTATCAATAATGAGACAAATACAAAGGAAAGAAAATCCTCCACAAGCAAAGGAAACAGAATGTGTGAACTGGGTGGGAGAGTAGGAAGAATACGGTATTTGGGGAAAACGACAAGTGGTTTATTGCTCACTGGAGTGCATGGAGCGTGGGGAAGGGCAAAGAAGGGGAAAGGTGGGCAAGGAAGGGGAAAGGTGGCCAAGGCAAGCTGGGCCCAGAGCATAACAGACCTGTGGGCCATGCTAAGACTTTGGACTTTCATGGGTGAGTGGAAGGAGGAAGGTGAATTAACCTTTATTTTGCCCAGATTATTCAAACAAAACAATTACCATCTATTATTACCAGGATTTGATAAAAGAAGGTATGTTAACACACCTTAAGTGGAAAGAAAATAATCTCAGAACAAAAAGGTTAAATGTTTTGTTGCGTGGGAAACTCAGAAACTTTTAGTCATTATTTATGAGAAACTCACAAAGTACAGTCATTATTTTTCTAATTTTCCCATGGATAAGGACAATCAGCTTCAGTTTACATACACCCTGGCATTTGGAACCAATGACAGGGAGGAATCTGGAAACAATTTTAGAAAGAAGTCACACGTGATGACAACTGTGTTTTAGAAAGACCTTTTTAGCTGCAGCATGGTGTTTGGACCTGAGGGTAAGAAAGCCTTCAGACTGTTGGGCAACTTGGCTATTTTGTTTTCTAGTATCAGACCACGCCAATCTTCTAGAAGGTTTCCTCACAGCTCCACATCCCCAAGCTTGTAGCTAAACAAAATCAACCTCAAAGAGGGAAGGATGCCAGCACCTCAGTAAAGAACAACACATCAGGCTCTCACCTCTAGTATGTCTCCTTCAGGTCAACAGTGACCTGGGGCCATTAACATACACACAACTGTACTGAGATGAGGCCAGTATCTGAGAGGAAAGAGAAGGCTAGCAGTGAGAATATAAGAAATAAGAGGACACCTTTTACTCAAAGGTTCCTCCTAACCTACTCCTCAACTGGTCTGGTTGAAATGTGAGGGAGGGGGACTGAAACTGCCTTTGCAAAAATTATAACTGAGAAAGTTATTAGTGAAAGAGACCCTGACTTAACAGACTCCATCTTGCCTCTAACCTCCAAGCTGTCCTTGCTTATTCCTGGGCATATGCTGAACTAACTTTGAGAGAAACTTAGCTTATAGTTAAACTTTGATGACAACAGCACTTTCTCAAAACAAACCCCTTCCTGCCTGGGGACTAGACTGTCTTTGCAGGACTACAAAATTACCTACAAGATTCAAAATTATGGATTAGGAGTCATGCAGCTGGAGGCTGCAAAATTCTGAACCTCCCCAAATTGCTCCTGGGGATAACACCACTATTGTTAAAACTAAGATCAGTGCTTGAGATACTTTGCAGACCCTGTACTCAGTGGATCTGCTGGCACCACCAAAATTAATAAACTGGCTCATCTGGTCTTGTGGCCCCCACCCAGGAAATGACTCAGTGCAAGAGAACAGCTTCAACTCCCGATGATTTCATCTCTGACCCAACCAATCAGCACCCCCCACTTTCTGATCCCTTGCCCACCAAATTATCCTTAAAAACTCTGATCCCTGAATTTCTGGGGAGATTGATTTGAGTAACAACTCCATCCACTGTGTGGCATGGCCAGCCTCACGTCAATTAGACTCTTTCTTTACTGCAATGCCATGGTCTTTATTTGTGCAGCAGGCAGGAAGAACCTGTCCAGTTAGGTTACAGGACCTAAGAGCACAGAGTATAAATTAGGAGTACAAATATGATCTCATTTAAACTCTTGACAAACATACAAGAAACGCTTGATAACCTTAATTTGGCAGATAAATAAAGGGTCAGAGAAGAAGGTCACGAAACCTCCTTGTGATGAACACGATTCAAACTCTAGTTCATCCAATTCAAAAGCTCAAGCTCTGATTCTACTAAAGTTATGGGGATTTGCTGGGGGCAATGGGAACTCCTGGAGTCACTGTTACATAGCAGGAGTTTACATTAGATTCTTAGTTGTGGAATTGGGATTTGTGCCTTGGGGGGGTGTCTGGAGTGGAATGACATATAATAGGATAAAATTAACCACAGGAAAATACATCCTGAGAGTCAGCAGAGAAAATCAGGCATTGCAGGAGAGAATAGCAATTTTTTTTAAGTGGCTCTTTCCATACAAAAAGACTAATACTGAGGCTGCTCCATAATGTGGCTCTCTTAAGCCTATATATAAAGAAAAAAGGCCTTTGATGGGAAAAATATAGAGAGCATTTGCATTCATTTTTTAGGGCGAAAAAGTATCTGATTTGAAAAAACCTCTCAGAAAGGGCAACATTAAGAGAGGAAGGTCTTCAGGCAAGTTTAATGCCTCTATTTAAATGCTAATGCTAACCTATAGCTCTGGACCACACAAAAACTAAAGTTTTTCAAAGACCATAAAGTGAATTTAAAATGAAACCTTAATTTCTTTAAGAAAAGATATTTTATTTCTGAAGAGCCAGCTAACACACATAATTTCATAAGAGCAGTACTGATTTGATCGCACCAGTGAGGAGGCAGGTGAGTTAATGGCAGAGGCTGGCTGGCATCCAGTGTGCAGGGGCTGCCTCTGTCACAATTAGGAGTCCTCCTCAAAACACCTGCCTTTGGAGCTCAACATTTGCCCCCAGCTGTCCCTGCTGGGGATTAATGCTGCCCTCCACAGCCTGCCCCACTGCCCTGAATTGTTTTTTGCAATGACCTGTGCTGAGAGCTCGCTGCTGTTTAGAAGCAAAGCTGGGGACAAAAGTGAGGAGAAAATACAAAGGCATGGGAGTCCCTGGGTTCAGAAGAGGAGGCTGTGGGTCCTGAGTGCTTGATGCTGCTTGTTTTCCCTGGGAACCAACATTAACGAACTCAGGTAACCGGGGCCTGGAGTACTGGGGAAAGGTCTCCCAGGCTCGGGGGACCCCATACTTACTGCCTGTATTAACAGATGTACAGGGAAACAAACTCAGAAAAAAAAAAATCAAACAAAATTAGGAAATGCCTGTGGTGAGGGCAATGACTAGGAGGGGGGCAATCTGAGCTGGTTTTTTTTGTGTGTGTGTTTTTTTTTTTTTGAGACAGAGTCTTACTCTGTCGCCCAGGCTGGGATGCAGTGGTGTGATCTTGGCTCACTGCAACCTCTGCCTCCCAGGTTCAGGCGATTCTCCTGCCTCAGCCTCCTAGGTAGCTAGGACTATCCTCATCTGGCTAATTTTTGTATTTTTATTAGAGACGGAGTTTTACCCTGTTGGCCAGGCTGGTCTCGAATTCCTGGCCTCAAGCGATCCGCCTGCCTCGGCCTCCCAACGTGGTGGAATTATAGGCCTGAGCCATTGTGCCCGGCCCTGAGGTGGTTTCAACATTCTGTATTTTTACAGGAGTGATGGTTATAAGGGTGTATTCTCTTTGTCAAGAGGAATCCAGTTGTGTACTTAAGATCTGTGCAGTTTACTGTGTGTATGCCATACTCACTATAAACACCTTAGCTTCCTTCTCCCCACCCCTACAGAAAAAGGAAATGAAACGGAGAGCAGGCTGTAGGCCAGGTGTTGGGATGTGTACATGAGTATATTTTTAACTGTGTCATACCTGTGCTAATTTTATAAATCTTGAACGTATTCTGCTAATTGAAACAAGCTAGCCACAAAAGACTAAATATTGTGTAATTGCACTTCTATGATCTATCCAGAAGAGGCAAACCCACGGAGAGAGAAAGTAGATGTATGGTTGCCAGGGGTAGCGTTTAGGGGAAATGAGGTGTGATTGCTAATGGATATGGGCGTTTCTTTTGGGGGAGATGAAAATGTTCTAAAACTAGCTGGTGATGATGGCTGTACAACTCTGTGACTGTACTAAAAACCAATGAATTGCACACGTTAGAAGGGTTAATGTTTATGGTATGTAAATTATATCTTGATAAAACTATTATAAAAATGCAAATCCTATAAACTAGAACCCTGACTTCTTAACCATACAGAAGACATCTGTCCACAGCCAATACTGTTGTGAGGACTGATCCATTAATTGAGACGTTTGCTGCAGTTCCACGTTCTCCTGTGATAATTGCAGAGAAGATTCTGTAAGCTGACAGATATGGCAACATCTTCGCCAGCTCACATTTTCACTAAGTGCCCCAGAAATGTATTACAGTCATGTCTCAGGGCTCTACACTTTTGTAAGTTAACTGACCCCCAGCATCTTTGTACTAAATGCCATTGAACTCTCTCCATCCCTACATACTATTCTCAAGAAACATTGGTAACAACTAGTAATGAGTAACCCTTACGAGAAATATAGGTTAGAATTGGGAACAACTCTATGTACGATAGAAATATAATTCAGTCAAAGATTCACTAAAGATTCTATTAATGTTTATTATAAGAAGGACCATAATTATAGGGAACAATTAGCATTTAACACTTACTATATACCAGGTCCTTTCACATACACCTCATTTAGTCCTCACAACCTGAGGCTCCAAAGGCAAAACACCTGCCTAAGGTCACCTGGCTGGCACCAGGATTGAATTCTTTTATTCTTTCAGGGTTAAAGTTTGACTATATAGCAAGACACTATCATACCCTACCTCCCACACATCATTCCAGGAAAACTGCTGAGTTAGGCTGTGAGAAAACAGTTCAAATCAGAAAATGCTTGGGGAGACAAAAATGTTTACTCATCAAGAGACCCACTGAAATCATATTTGTGAAAGCTCTATGTTGATTGTAAAGTGCTATGTGAATATAAGTATCTAGCAAGAACATATTAACAGCACTGGATGGGGGGAGCTGGAAACTGGGGTGTGGCTGACGGCTCCAAGTGTGCATGTTGTGCTAACTTGTGCTACATTAAAGTGAAGGGGGAGATGCCTTGCAATTGTCTGCTCTTTCACAGATCAGACCTTCAGATCTTTATTCGTGGTAATGGATGACTGTTCACAGTTGAGTTGAGGCTGTTCTAGACAGCAAGGTGGCAACCAGGATGGCCTGTGATCTCAGCAGATACAGATGTCAAAGAAAATACATGCTGATCCCTAGTAGAAAAAGTAGACACTGTTCAAAAGGCAGCAAAAGTAGCCTGGAAACCTGAACCTAGTTTTCCACAAATCCTGCAGAAGATGGTGGTAGGCACGACGCAGCAGAGGTTCCATTTCTGTCACACTTGCTACCTTCAGAATTAGTCTTGTAATTTCCAGTGCTTTCAAAAATCTCATGGCCTTCCACAGGTGCTTCACCTGTTTCAGTGGGGATGTCAGTGAGCGGGATGTGGCCTTATTGATTACTTCCCTGTGGCTCAGAGGAACGGCTGCTCTCATGACCTGGATATCAGTGGAGAAAACAAAATGGGAGGAAGGTGGTGACAAGGACTCCCTTGGGCAAACTCTGGACAGGCTCCTTTGAGCTCTTCTCCACTAGGCTTCACCCAGTGCAAGGTGGATTAGTTGAGATTATCCATGAGTCAGAAATAGAGTTAGGATTCTGCCCATTCTGCCTGGACTCTGAACTGCTGATCCAGTTCCTAGACCATGCTTCATCACTGATCAGGCCAGCACTACAAACCAAGGTTATTTTAAAGACCCCACTTCCAATCAGCACAACTGTGTTGGAGCTGCAGAGGCTGTGCTGGGAAGTGAGGGAAAAAATGAGGAAGAATCAAGTAAGCCTCAGCCTGTCCTTCTCTACAGGGAGATTGCCCTGGCCATTCACAGCTGCATGAGAGAACTCACTTGCCACCGCCAAACCTCCCCCAAAACCACCGCACTCCTCAAGGTACCCCTAATAGTTTACACCCGAGAAAAGTCAAAGTCTAAGGTGATGCTGGGAGGTGTCACACATTCCTAGGGGCCAGGAAGAAA
This sequence comes from Papio anubis, assembly GCF_008728515.1. Taxonomy (NCBI): domain Eukaryota; kingdom Metazoa; phylum Chordata; class Mammalia; order Primates; family Cercopithecidae; genus Papio; species Papio anubis. Next base: position 24,512,350 of record NC_044979.1, read on the forward strand.
CTGCTATCCCTGGAGGACCCTGAATGCCCCAAACCAGGTGGCTGTGGGTGTCCCTCCCTTTCCAGATTTATACTTCTGTTGAGAATCTGTTTTACTGACAAACATTCTAATGTTTTCAAAGAGAAATCTTTCAAATGTGGTGGCGATACAAACATTGGTTTGTGACCCAAATGTTTCTGCGAATGTTTTCTCAGGCTGGGGGATGTAAATGTTTACAAACCATTTGAGCAGGAAAACAGCAGTGATGTGTTTCAGTAATCGTTGCTTGGGGGAAAAAAATCCCACCCCTACCAAATGCCAGGGTGTCAAATGCCAGGGTGTCATTAAGAAAATTATTATCTGCTCCGTTATGTGCTGTGTGACAGCGCAGACATGACATGACATCTCTGAGGCATCTATTCCAGTCCTTGCCCCAGGACCAGCTCACTAGTGATCACGATCATGCCACGCAATCCCATGGTACCTCAGTTTCCATATCTGGGAAAAAAATGGAGTAGACTAGAATATATCACGTCTAAAAACCATCCAAACCTATGAGGGAAACTGCAGTGGGGGAAGGGGCAGCATTATATTGATTGATTGATTGATTGATTGAGATAGAGTCTTGATCTGTCACCCAGGCTGGAGTGCAGTGGTACAATCTTGGCTAACTGCAACCTCCGCCTCCCGGGCTCAAGCAATTCTCCTGCCTCGGCCCCCTGCACCAGTAGCTGAGATCACAGGCATGCCACCACCATGGCCAGCTAATTTTTGTATGTTTAGTATACACGGGGTTTTGCCATGTTGGCCAGGTTGGTCTCGAACTCCTGACCTCTGGTGATCCACCTCAGCCTCCCAAAGTGCTGGGATTACAGGCGTGAGCCACCGTGCCTGGCCAGGCAGCATTATTAATATTATTTCCATTTTCCAGGAAATGAGATTTAGGTGCGGAAAGACGAGGTCCAGATCACACAGCTAATCAGTGGCAGGGCTCTCACTTAAATCTGCATATCCTGAGCCCAAAGCCTCTAACCTTTCTACTACACCACACAGGCTCTTGACAATTTATCCAGTTCCCTGGCTTCCTCAGGCCTCTGTCATAATCAACAGTGTGCCCAGTCGTAGATGGCTCACATTTGTCATGTGTTCTTTCACTTTCCTTTTTTTTTTTTTTTTCATAGCATGCATTGTGTCACTCAATCTGCAATGAAGAAAAAGTGCTTTTGACAAGAGCATTGAGCACACTGGGAAATGCGGTTGATGCAGCTTTATTTCCAGGCATATTCAATTGAAAGTAATAGAGGCTTTATTGTATTAAAAAGCTTTATTGCGCTTTGTAATGAAGACACAAAGCACTTAGTTGAAATAATAGTCTTTTAAATTAATCTGCTTTATACTCTATAGCAGAGATGCAGATACAAGGGAATTCAAAAGTGATTTCTGCAAAATGATTCACTCAAAGTCACTGTATCTTTTGAGTAGAAGCCTCAGTTTTTCCCAGGTATCCTCCTGGGCCAGGGTTTCTTTCTTTTCTCTTTTCCTAAGACATTTATGGCAGTGCTCGCTGATCTTTCTCAATGTTTATTCTGCTTGGGAGGACTAGATAGACTTCCCCACAAATGCCGCTACATATTATATGATTGCAATCAGGGTACACAAACCCTGTACTGCCTACCTGCACATACGCCCAGCAGAATGTAACACAGCTGGCTCAGTGGGAGAAGAGGGAAATGAGGATTTTAAAGCCTTTAAATAAACATTGTAACTGTTGTTGGACTGCACAAAGATACAGAGTAATTAAAAAGCTCTTCAAAGAATGGAATAAGCCCATTAAATCCAGTTAAATAATTTTTCAGAAACACTGCAAGAAACATTCTTGCTGTTTCTTTCTCTCACAATGAACTGAAGGAAGAATATCTCATTTTCCAAATGGAACTTTATGGAGTTTTCAATAAGCCCCCTCAGCACTTATCTAAATCTTTAATTAGTTCTATAATATACTGATGATATCAAGCCTAATTAAATTTATATAGATAAGGTACAATGAAATTCTAACCAAGTGATCTGGAAAGCATATATTAAATAGTAAATTTAATGGTTCAAGCTGATAACCACAATTTTATATCAAAAAATTAAATTCAATTTACATGTTGTATTCAAATTGATTTTGAGTGTGCAAATTATTGGAAAAATCTCTTAAATATATCAGTAAAATTGCTAATCCAGCCTGTTTAAATATCAGTTATTAATGTCTACATTTGCAAATAAGCCACACACATTTGCATTTTTACTGCATATAGTAAAAAATTATGTAAACCTTATGCCGTTTTTATTAAGAATATGAAGTAATTTTTCTTTTGGCTTCCTGCATAAATTAAGGAGGTAAAGAAATGACTACTGGGTCTAAAGAAGAGAGAGTCAGCAATTCAATATCTACCAAGGCAAAGATGATATATGTATTTTGCTGACTAAAGCAGTTTATGTTATCCTTTGGGAATAGCAGTTACAATGGTGAAAGTTTCCCTTATTTAGGATCAACTCAAACAGAACTATCTATAAACATCTGATGTCATAATCATGGGGAGAGGCGGCTATATGCAAATTTGGTGGGTTTTTACCATCAGTTTAGGGAGGGGAAGGAAAATGCATAGTTCGGCTTTATTAGAGGGCAAAGGTACACACCAGCTGATTGCGTGTCACAGTTCAGCCAAGGATTAGATCTGGGAAGTTATATTAAATATTCATTTGATTAAAGAGAAGGCTCGACCACCGATACCACATATGCTGACCAATAATAGTACCATTGATGATAGTACCACAGGTGATTGACTATCCCTTAGAAGTATCATCCTGAAACATGCTTACATATTTTTCTTTGCTGACAAACAATATTACAAATATTAACTGAGCTTTAGTTACCTCAGAATTAGCTACATATTGCTAAAAATTTGTGCACTCATTACTTTGCCATTATCATTACCTGCTTTCCCCAAGACATGCCTTTATTGCTCTTCAATTTCATTGGTTGGAAAATTATCTTTGAAATGATCAAATATTATTAAATATCTGTTTTATGCCTTGTGCTTCATTATGGAGGTTTCACGTAATATGCCAATGACTTTGGAAAACCGAAAAATGAGGGTCAACTGGAGCAGTCAATTATTCCAGAGGAGGGGTGCGAGTGTGATGTGTTCTGAAGGCTGGGAGTTGAAGAATGAATCAGAACAGCCAGAATAAAGAAGGCCTGGAGGATGGACCGTGAGTCACACGTAAAGAAGACTCTTAAATCAGTGGGAACATAAGGTTAAATAATGAGAGAAGATGCTGGCCAATTAAGGAAGAACAGTTATCAGGCAAATTTTTCTTTAACCCTGACAAGTTTGGGCCAAATAGTATATTTATAAAAAAGTCACTCTAAGGATTGGGCAAAAAATTAAGAGAAGCAATATCTTGGGATGATTAGTCTATCTACATCACAAAGGATGGCTGAAGGGAAGAGACCAAGAGATATAAACATCAGCTGTGGGACTGTTGCTTTATTCCAGATGTGATATGGTGGGAATAGTAAAACAGGTATTGAACTGAGAACCATTTGGAGGGAGAAAGAGTCAACAAGTCTATGTGTTTAACAGGATATAAAGGGTTGACAGGACATACGGGTGAGTCACAGAGAGGTGTTGGCAATTTGTATAACGTGAAATGTAAGGTTACGGGATGGAAAACGGGACTAAGATTCAGATTTGGCAGATCTGGAGGCTACTTTCACAGAGAACCCAAATCCAAGTTAATGAAGCTATTAGTTTGTTACCAACATCTGGAAACTTGGAAGTAGAATTGCTAGGACCAGATACAGATGATGAAAGAGAAACAGGATGAACAACCATCCAAGACTTCCCTCCTGAGTGAGAATGCTATCAAAGTTAGAAATGGGGACCTGCTGTATGAGAGAAGATGATGAGCTTTGCATGTAAACTCTTCAGTATGGTGAAAACCTGGGTATCCTGAGACTCTGTTCCCATGGTTGCTCATTATACTGCAGCAGCAAGGAAAAGCAGTATGACCAGCTGGGGGTAGAGGTCAGTTCTGAATGGAGGACTATGATGGAGGGCAGCAGAGAAGAGATGACACTAGCAGGCCTGGAAAGATGATTTCATTTCAGCATTAGTACGATTGCCTGTTCTGATTCCTAATGTTTTGTTCAGAATTCCAAGAACAAGAAAGCAAATATAGCCATCCAAAGAGAATGGATTTAGAATATCACAGCACTTTTTGAGAATTTGGGAAAATCATGGACTATTCTGCCAGAAAAAATTCACATCTATATAAACATAGATTTTGCATATAATTTTGGGGGTTTATGGACTCCCTGAAGCTTTATCATGCACTCTAAGTTAGGAGTATACGGTTTATACTCCTATACTCCTCGTGTAGGTATATACCATACCTACATGAGTACATATACATTTATCTATTATCTATATCTATTGATCATTAAGGCCTCATGTAGCAATCTTTCACTCATTTCTATCTCTGATTAAGCAAGATGTCTACCCAGACCATACACAGAAGCAGGAGAGGGGAGCAACATAAAGGTGGGTGAACCTTTCCATGTTGCACCAAGAAAAATGAAGGCAGAAACCTCAGTAGCTCCAGAAGCGGGAACACAGGCTATGAGATTTACCACGTAGACACACATGGGTATCTCTTTACATGTGCATTTGGAGTGCTTTGAGACTGCTAGGTAAGCAAATGTCCATTCATCTTGATTCTCAGCATCCTGACCTAGACCTAGTCAAGCCCTAGGAAGATCTTGTTTCCAACTGATAGCTCAGGGATGTTCTAAGAGCCCCTAGTTATTGCCAGTGGTGAGTGACACAGACTGGGAGCAGCCTGTGGTGTGGCTGTTCTGCTTGTTCTAGGCTTCCCAGCACTCTCTGGGAAGATAAGGGCATGGGGCCACAGAGGACAGTGAAGGAACATAAGGTAATAAACAGGAGAAGTAAAATAAAAATGAGAATGAGTTACAGGGTGAAGACTGGGAAAGATACGAGGAATCAGAAGGAAGCAATAGAGAATAAAATTAGTGTGTTACAAGTGATTTCTCAAAAAAGACTAATTGACCCACATAATGAAGCTCAGCAGTCTAAGGCAATTAAAGGATATATAAAACGAGAGTTCAACAATCCCTGAATATCTGACTACACGGAGGGGTTCCCGAAGAACATAAACGTAAATATATGCCTAGAGTATTAATACAGCACTTGGGAAATATTTTTATTTTGTAATGCCTAATATATCCAGGAATTCATAAAAACTGAAATCTTTTTATGTGTTCACTGGATCTCCACGGGAGAAGTCGGGCTGCATGTTAAAATCCTCAATTTGCTGTGTGAAAGTTCAGCAATGCCAATCTGCCTGGTGCAGATGCCTCTCAGTTGAACGAGTTCAGACAGTTCCCATCTGCCAGATATGCTAATCCTTATACAATCGATACTGCGACTCCTTAGCCCATGCTTCTCAGACTGGCCTCAGGAAATGTGATGTCTGTTCTACTGAGTGGTCCATAGTGGGTATAGGGGGCCTACATGGCACTGGGTCTTGACCTTTTAAAGGTAAATAGTGGAAGACAAGTTATCTATGTTAGTACCTGTTATCTGTAGTTCTAGGCCTTCTGAAAAGAATTCCCTGGGTTCAGAATCAGAGAACACTTGAGTTGGTGAGTAGCAAGATGCTGAGGATCGCTATCTTATAATTGGAATGCTAGAAAGAAAAAAGGTCCTTTTTATCAAAAACTCCTGGGACATCAGTGGGAAACAAGAACTTGTAAAAACTCATAGGAAGTCTTCAGTTTTATTGTGGCATTCTGTTTCATGAACTGTTTGAACCTAGAGCAATTGCTCAAAGGGGATTCAAAAGAAACTGGATGATGCTTCTACTCAAGGACTCTCCCTGAGGAGGAAAACTGAAAAATGAGGGTCAACTGGAGCAGTCAATTATTCCAGAGGAGGGCTGGGAGTGTGATGTGTTTTGAAGGCTGGGAGTTGAAGAATGAATCAGAACAGCCAGAATAAAGGCATAGAGGTTGGACTGTGAGTCACACGTAAAGAAGAACATTTCTTCTACATTGTGCCTAAAATGCTCATGTTCATGTTTATAAAGCCATGGGTACCAAAGCTACAGGAACACTGCTCCGGTCTCATGGCCTTGGTAGGGTGTGAAGAATGGAAAGCCTACCACAGGGCCCCTCTCCACCGATGTATGCCAAAACGAATTCAGATAATACATCTGAACTTCTTTCAGCCTCCCACAAGGGAAAAATGCTAGAGAAATTCAATTATTATTGAATTATAATCCTATAACATATTTCACCTATCATCTCATGCTTTTTGATCATCTGATTTCTTTTTATAATCAAAGTGTTTCAGCGAAGAAATAAAGTCACCCTGGTCTCCTTCTGTGAGGAAACCATTCCACTGAAATCCCCTTCAATGGGGCTCTGTAGGATCCGGCTCTGGGCAACGTGGGAGCAGCTTGCAGTCTTTGATTGAGAAAACTTGGTCAAAACCACTGATATCTTGTCCCTTCGGTCTTTATCCTTGCTGCCTTTCATCTCTCCTCTTGTTACTATATTCCTGTTTAAAATGAGAATTAAATTCCTCTGCCTTGCCCCCTAATTTGACTCACTTTTCAATAACATCAAGCTACTATCAAAAATATAAAAACGGGGAAACCAAGTGCTAGATATCCTCTTACACATTACAATAGGAAGAATAAGAATGAACAATCGCAAATCTCCCCCTTCTATTTGTACTGGGTATTTTACTTGCAGTTTCATTTAATCTACAACCACCCTAAAGTGTAAAGAAATCATCTCCATTTTATAGATAAGGTAACCGAAGTATTAAAAGGTTAGAAACCTACTGGGGGCTAAGCAGCTACAAGTAAAAGGTGGGATTCAAGCTCTAGCTTGCATTTGGTTTCCACCTCACCAAGGAAACTTTGAGAAGAGACACAGAAACCTTCTGTCTCTATAGAATCTCTACATATGCAAATGTAAAATCTATAGATTTACAGAGATGAAGAAACTTCTAGAATCTATGAATTATATAAAGCTGTTTAATCCAAGAAAAAATTCATTCAGCAGTTCTGAGGATTCTCTTTTTTTCTTTCTTTTGAGACAGGGTCCTGCTCTCCCTCCCAGGCTAGAGTTCAGTGGCATGAACATGGCTCACGCAGCCTCAACCTCCCAGGTTCAAGGGATCCTCCCACCTCAGCCTCCTGAGCAGCTGGGACAACAGGCATGCACCACCACACCCATAATTTTTGTATTTTTGGTAGAGATGGAGTTCCCTTATGTTTCCTGGGCTGGTCTTGAATTCCTGAGCTCAAATGATCCACCTACCTTGGCCTCCCAAAGTGCTGGGATTACAGGCTTGAGCCACTGTGTGCCCAGGCAGGTCTGAGGATTTTGATATGATACATAAGCTGGAGAGAAGGATGCTCTCTTTCTGTATCTCAGGGGAAAATTATTGATCAAGGAAACTAGAAAGTCACCATGGCCTTTTTTTTTTTCTGAATTATGTGTCATTAAACTCATACAGGGACAGCATAGACAACTTGTCTGTAATAGGTCTACTGCTATGAACACTTACCAATTAAGGGAAAAGGTGAGATGAACAGTTGTCACACTTAAGTCTTAGGTTCATGCTGAGATACAAATTGCTATTTCTAGGGACTTCCACCAAATTAAATCTGCTGAAGAATGGCCGTAAGAAAGCAGCTTTCCGTTTCCGTTGTCAGTTACTAGCTTAGGGGGAATATGTGATCAAGTTCTGGCCAACAGAACATGGGAGGAAGTCAGCCGAGGGACTGCTAGGAAATGTTTCCCTGCTGATGAAGATAAAGCCCAGAAGGAAACACTCTTCTTCCAATGTGTCTCTGTGATGTCTGGAAACTCAGCAGGCAACCTGTACCACAGGAGCAGCTTCAGACGATGAAGCCAACAAACTTTAAGGAAGGAAGAGCAGAAAGATGGCAAGAACCTGGGTTCTTCACGACATCAGTGGGCTACTGAATTAGCCCACCCACAAGTCACCCCCTTGGGACCTCACATTAGATGACAGAAAACTTTAAAAAAAGAAGTTTAAAGTCACTATTTAAAGTCAGTGTTTTCTGTTACATGTGGTTAAAAGTGTCCTAAAAGATAAATCTCCTGATGTGGAAGACAAAGATATGGCTCATCTGTACTACTGTTCTCCTTCTTCCAGTATTTTATGGTTATATTTTATCATTTTTGTGCAAAAATGTTGTTCTTTGTAATTTAACTACCTAAACCACTATTTTTACTTCAAGAAATCTCCTGCCTGCCCCCACTTTTACGATGACACTATTAATGACCCTTTTAAAAAAACCTTTTTGGCCAGGCGCAGTGGCTCATGCCTGTAATCCCAGCACTTTGGGAGGCTGAGGCAGGCGGATCACCTGAGGTCGGGAGTTCGGGACCAGCCTGACCAACAGGGAGAAACCCTGTCTCTACTAAAAATACAAAATTAGCCGGGCATGGTGGCGCATGCTTGTAATCCCAGCTACTCCAGAGGCTGAGGCAGGAGAACAGCTTGAACCCAGGAGGTGAAGATTGCAGTGAGCCGAGATCATGCCACTGCACTCTAGCCTGGCTGACAGCTAGACTCTGTCTCAAAAAAAAAAAAAAAAAAAAAAAAAAGAAAGAAAAGAAAAGAAAAAAACCCTTTTTTCCTCCTTCTTTCCCCCAAACCTTATTTCTGTGTCTCACCTTCTATTTTCTCTCAGCTACATTCTTACTTTTGCTGGGAGAAGATAAACATTTATATACTCTCCTGCAAACACAATGGAGTCTTTCATGCTTTGTTTGCATGATGATTCATGAAAAACAATAAAAAGCATTTAGGCCATGCATATACGCAAATAGTGCTTGGCCAGTGTTGCTAAGGATTATATTTCCTTCTCTATCAGTCACTTACAACCTGCATTAGTCCGTTTTCATACTGCTATAAGGTACTGTCCAAGGCTGAGTAATTTACAAAGGAAATAAGTTTAATTGACTTACAGTTCAACATGGCTGGGGAGGCCCCAGGAAACTTACAATCATGGCAGAAGGTGCAGGGTAAGCAAGGCACCGTATTCACAAAGCTGCAGGAAGGAGAAGTGCTGAGCGAAGAGGGAAGAGCCTCTCATAAAACCATCAGATTTCATGAGAACTCACTGACTATCATGAGAACAACATGGGGGAAATTGCCCCCATGATTCAATTACCTCCACCTGGTCTCTCCCTTGACACGGGATTATGCGGATTACAATTCAAGATGAGATTTGGGTGGGGACACAAAGCCTAACTATATCACAGCCCTGAGGCCTCTCAAAGAGGGTGCTTCTAGAAGTTCACTTTGTATGCAGGCCACACATTTTCTGTATAGTTGCTTTTTTTCCTAAAGATTTCCAATTGCCTTTCCTTTTTCTTGTACTACTTGAGTTTTTCACATCATAGGCTCTTTTTCAATCTCTCAATCATACTACCTATTATCTTGAGTCTTTTCCCCACCCAGAGACCTTTCCCCAGAACAGCTGTATCTCATTATCCCAATTTGGACTGGTTCCTCTCTAAGCCTGCTTCATGGTTACCTTTTCACTGTTCTGAGTTGGATCAAGTGTTTTTTAGACATGATGTTTTCCAATTTTTGTGGTTTATTTACTTGCTTTGCTTAAATGCATTCTCAAAAAGTTCCCTTGAAAGAAGAGCATGAAAAGTAAACTTTCCAAGTCTTTATGAATCTGAAGATGCCCTTATTGCACCCTCAGAATTGGCCGATACACTGTTTGGATGTCTAATTCTAGGTTGAAATCATTCTTCCTTGGAGCTAAAAAAGCATTGCTTCATTATTTCTTAGCACTTAGTGCTACCGATCGCAAGTCTGATACCAGCTGACATTTTTTTATGCCCCTCTCTCTGGAGCTTTTATATGTTTACTTTTGGCATTCTGGAAAATCACGAGGCTGTGTTTTAGGTGCTATTTCTTCATTCACTGCGCTGGGCACCCAACAGGCTCTTAATATGAAGACTTGGGACCTTTCTGAGTTCTAGAAAAGCATTTTTACTAGTCTTCAGTAATTCCCCCTTCCCTTCATTTTCTGTTCTCTTTTCCACAGACTCCAATTGAATCCTGGGCCTCTAAGTATAGGCAAGATCATGTTTCTAAAAAGGCTCTTAGTGGGAGGGAGTTCCTGGGAGTGTTATGTGGGGTGGTGCAGAAGGTGCTAACAGGTGGGTTTCTCTTTAGGATGAGCAGGTGGGATGCCAACTGTCAGGCTGGGGACCTCTTCCTCCAATGCTAGAATGAAGAAGGTTTTATTCTGGCTCTCCAACATCCACACCAGAAGTCTTGACTTTCCCTAAATATTTCCTAGGATGGCTCTTTCAAGAACAACTTCTGGATACCAACATTTCGGAGGGATGAAAAAATAGTGCTGTAGGATATATATTTTTATGTCTAGAAAATTTTCATTAATCTCTATTTTCAGTATCTCTTGGCACTCCTGTATTTTTTTTTTTGAACTTCTGATTATGAGTCTGGAACTTCTCCGAGGTCCTCATTGCACATTCCAGACTGAGGGTTTCCTTTTCCCCCACTAGTTTATCCATTAACAATGTTCCATCTTCGTCCTATCATCCAGAAAGTTGCCGTCATCATTTGCTTATTGGTAAATCCTCCTATTCTTTCTCAGTTGTGGATTTATTCCTTTTTGTTTCTCTGTGAAAGTACAGTAATGAAGTCTGTCATCTTATACCCTATGCATTACCTAAACCTTACAAGCTTTGTTAAAAATGTCAGAGCTAATGGAGGACATTTAAAAATAATTTTCAATGCATGGCATTAATCTTTGCCTAATGGTCAGGGAGGGGCAGAATATTGCTTATTTCTGTTACCTATGCAGGCACATGGTGAGGAGAAAGCTGTTGGTGCTGTCCACTCTCCTAGACAGAATAATTCTCTAATTGCTTTTATCTCCAGTAACCAGTACAGAAGAGACATGCTGGGGCTCTGATGTGCTGACCCCTAAAAGTACAGAATTCTTTGAGTCCCCAGGTCCAGTCTCACCGAGAGGCCCAGCTGCTTCTGCAGGCAGAAAGGTGGCCACCACACTCCCTTCACCAGTGAGGCCCCCCCAGCTCAGGACTGGGCTAGTTCCTGTTGGCTTCACTGCTGTGAGGGTGATAACGAATGGTGGCAGTAAGAGGTGTCAGATGGCTCTGAGCCTGGCAGGGGAAATAGCTCCTGCACCTTGATGTGGTATGGAGAGGTGCCAATCAGTCCCATTAGCAGCAGGTGGCAGGGGCAACAGCTTGTGTGTGATGGTGATGACAGCAGCAACAGTGAGAACAGGCTGGCAGCTGTTCAGACACCAGAGTAGCAGCCACTGGACAGTGACAGTAGTGACAACTGCAGGAGAAAGTGTTCATAGACCTAGGGCAATACACACCAAACGCTTTGGTGTAATATATTGAAAATCACTTTCAATATGGAGGATGTTGCTTTCTAGGTAATGTACTTATAAGAAAAAACTTCAGTATGCGTCAAGATGCCTATGACAAGGGGCCTCTTTCTCATACCAAGGTCAAGGACCTTATAAAAAGCCTTTGTCACCATCTCTGAATCACTGATTCCTAATTTCATCTTTCAAGAAATTAATTTGTTTCTAGAAAGGCTAGTATTTCCAGAAGGGGTGTACTCTTTGTTGTCATCAGGTGGCAACAAAGAGTCATAATTTATAATCCCAGATGCTTGGGGTTACTAGGGAGATTAGACATTTAGTATTTTAAATCAGGACTTTATAAACTCACTGCTTATTAAAATAACAACAACTGAGAGAGATTCAGCAACAAATGAAACTTAGAAAAAAACTTAGTTACATGTATAAAACAAAATAATTCTGTATGCTTCTTTAGCTCTTCACTTCATGGGTATATACTGGAAACTTAGATTCATTTGCATAGAAGTTTCCTTCCCTTCTTTGGATGCATCTATTCTAACTTTGGAATTGCTATTTCTTCAGTAGCTCATGGCAGCATAGTTCCCTTTCTAGCATAAGCAAGTCTTCTTCCAGCTGGATGGAGGTGTCAGATTCTGAACTAGTAAGACTTCTCTCTACCCTCCCAAGTGTAATCTGCTCCTCCTCTACCTGAAAGTTCCTTAGTCCTAGTTAGCTCCACAATCAACTCTTAATAACAATAATGATGATAGTAATCATACTAAAATCACCAGGACCACTAAAACCGTTTCCTTACTTCCAGGCAGGGTTATAAACCTTGTGTCTATCTATTTTCATAATCCATAAAAATGTCTTCCCTTTTAGAGAGAGAGAGAACAAAAACAAAACAAAACAAAAACCTCTCTGCTATTCCCTACCACTGCTCTGTTTTTGCTCTTATTCGTTTCTTTCTTCAAAAAACAGCTATATTGAGATGTAATTCACATACCATACAAATCACCAATTTAAAGTATACAATTCAATGATTTTTAACCTATTTACAGATATGTGCAACCATGACCATAATGAATTTCAGAACATTTCTTCACCTCAAAAAGAAACCCTGTATCCTTCAGCTCTCATCCCCTTCCCCGCTACTCTCCATCCAGCCCTAAAGTGAACACTAATCTACTTCTGTCTCTATAGATTTCCCTATTCTGGACCTTCATATGAATGACATTATAAAGTGTGTGGTTTCTTTTGACTGCCTTCTTTCATTTAGTGCAATGTTTTTGAGGTTTACCCATGTTGTATGTTGTAGGAGATCGGCCAGGGTGGTGGTAAAAGGTTAAAAGTTATAGGGAAAGATGCAAACCTTCTTGGAAGGCTGGGAGGTTGTGCAAAAGCTTCAAAAGAAAATTTGGCTGAAGGCGGCCAAATTCTCTTATCCAGAGCCTGACAGCAAAGGGTAGATAACAAGGGAATGTAAAGGGTCTTATCTAGATGAATTTGTTTACTCTTGTCTCCAGAAACCAACCTTTGATCAATCATGTGCAGGACTGCTCTCTACTTGCGGGGTCAACAATGTTTATTGCCCACAAATTGTGTTAGCTTCAAGCCTTTGTCATTAAATCTGTACTAAATAAATGCGAGTGTCTCCGGCTTATGGGGGCTGCTGTGGCTGCACTGCACTCTCATCAGCGGTGCTAAGCTGTGGGGTCCTCTAGCCGCGCTGTCAGGCAACATACCTGTGTCAGTGAACTTCTTCCATCCGTTGCTCGGCCAGAGACTGCGGGACAGGCTTGGCAACATGTAGCATGTATCAGTACTTCAAGTCCACTATGGTCACATAATATTCTGCTGCGTGGATATACCACATTTTGTTTATCCACTCATCATTGATGGACATATGAATTGTTTCTACCTTTTGGCTATTATGAATACTGCTGCTATAAACATTTGTGTGTAAGTCTCTGTGTGGACACATGCTTTTCATTTCTCTTGGGTATATACCTATGAGGGAATCTTACGAGGTTTTAACCTCCTTTCTTACCTTAATCCTCTCCCTCTCTTAATTCTTACTACAAGGTTCTGCTCCCATTACTGAGGTCTACTGTGCTATACTGTGCACAAATAGGAATCATATTTTTATCTTTGTAGCTCCAGGAATGATTAGCTCTCACATTTATTCAATAATATTTGATGTATGAATGGAATGACTGACCCCTTGCCAATCTGTCATAACCTCAAGCAAGTGACTTCTTTAAGAAACGTTCCAGATATATAAACAGTTTAAATCATATGCTTGTACATGGCTATTCTCATTTTAGAAAGTAGTGGAGAGAAGCTCTCAATGGTGGATGGTTCCAAAGATATGTAAGAGCCTAAGAAGAGCTACTTTAAAAGGGCCACCAGCCAGGCATGGTGGCTCATGCCTGTAATCCCAACACTTTGGGAGGCCGACACTGGAGGACTGGTTGAGTATAGGAGTTTAAGACCAGCCTAGGTAACATGGTGAAACCTTATCTCCTCAAAAATTTAAAAAAATCAGCTGAGCACGATTGTCTGTGCCTGTGGTCCCAGGTACTCAGGAGGCTGAGGTGGGAGGATCACTTGAGCCCAGGAGGTTGAGGCTGCAGTTAGCCGTGTTCACACCACTGCACTCCAGCCTGGGCAACGGAGTAAAACCCTGCCATTCATGAAGTAATAAAATAAAACCAATCAATCAATCAATCAATCAATAGATAAGACCACCAAGGCCCTACAGTGAGGAGGAGGCATAATGTAAACAGACAAGGGAGACATTAGAATGTTTTGGATACTGAGGGTACGTCATCCCTCCACATAAGAAAGATAACCCACTGGGTGAATATCTTGGCCTCGACAAGGTCAGTTTCCTTTATGAAGCTAAGAGAAAACCACCTGGGTGGGTGTCCTATGGTCGCAATGGCTGGTTCCCTCTGGTCCCTCCTAACTCCTCAGAAAGACCCCTGAAGAGGCCGGCCACCTGAGGATCCTTTCATATCTCTTTGCTAGATATGCCAGTACAGCTGAGAATGTTCTTTCAAGGCAGCCAGTAGGTGTCTAGATTACACCACATTCCTCTCAGCGAAAAAGTGAGAAAAAGAAGATTATGTGTAAGTGGCCCCAACACTAAATCTCTGCTCTCCTCCAAATTGGTCAGAGGTACGAGATTCTCTCTTATCACTCCACATGTTAAGGGCACATGATGACCCTAAACTCTGGGCTTAGGAGAAGAACCTGTGCACCCTAAGGAGAAATCTTCATTGGAGGCAGAAGACTAGTTGGCACTTAACGAGTTAGGTGAAGACACTCTTCTTCCAGGCTTGGGCAACGGCACCATGCCCACTGCTAGTGAAAGAGGAGTCCAGCCACCCTCCACACTGCGGCTACCTAGGAACTCCATGCCTTCTTCCAAAGATTTCACTTTCCTCATCTTAGCAGCAGGAACAGTCTCCCACATGTTATTCTCACGTAATCGCAGTTCTTATATTTTGTTTTGACTTATAGTTTAGTAGAATTCTGATTGTAATTGTGTTATAGTTTCTACTTTAATTTCCTTTTGAAAAAATAACCAAGTTGATGTGGGCAGAGCAGGTCTTTATAGCTAAGAGAGAATATGACAATTTCAATACCAAAGGCTAATGAAACTAATCATCTTTCTGCATTTACTTAGTAACAAGGACATGAGTATGTGAACAGAAGTCATAATTACGGTCACATAGTAATTTTTGTTTGTAAAGATGTGTCCACAGCAATGTTACTCTAGTATTAGAGAAGGCGGATATTATGGTTAATGGGGTTAACATGATACTCTTAGGATGGTGTGAGAAACACCTCACAAGATGACCCTCCTCCTCCAGAGGATTCTAGTAATCATCTTCCTGGGTTGCCTGTTGCTGCCCTAGGGCATCACTCTTCCCAGGGAGAATGTGAATAAGGCTGAGAACTCCTGACATGAGTCTGCAGGGGGTGGTCAGAGCTCCAGGAGGGAGCCCAGAACAAGCAGTTCAGAAATCTGGGTTCTAGCCCTATCTGGATCATTTGTGCCCAGTTACTCCATCTCTCAGAGCAAGTCTCCAGCCTGATAAATGAAGGGGCTAGAAGACACCATCTCTAAGGTCCTACTCAATTAAGACTTTCTGAGTTTCAGACAGTACGATCTAGTGATCTGAGTCAACCAGGACTCTCTTCTTAGCAAATTCAAATCCTGTCAGATTTCTGCTTCTTTCTCCTTCACTAACCCCATGAGAACTGTAAAGTCAGCTCAACCAATTCTTTTTTTTTTTTTTTTTTTTTTTGAGATGGAGTCTCTCTCTGTCACCAGGCTGGAGTGCAGTGGCGTGATCTTGGCTAACTGCAACCTCTGCCTCCTAGGTTCAAGCGATTCTCCTGCCTCAGCCTCCCGAGTAGCTGGGATTCTAGGCACGCACCACCACGCCCAGCTAATTTTTCTATTTTTAGTAGAGATGGGGTTTCACCATGTTGGCCAGGATGGTCTTGATCTCCTGACCTTGCGATCTGCCCACTTCGGCCTCCCAGAGTGCTGGGGTTACAGGTATGAGCCACCGTGCCCTGCCAGCCAATTCAGTTTTTGCTGCTTTTCTCCTCATATTCTCAGTCCTCTTTCACTGTCTTTCTCAGACAGAGGTACGGGTGGGGTGGTTGGGAGTATTTTGCTTCTGTTTCCTCCTGAGTTCATGAGAGTGGAACCAAATTAATTTACATTTATGGAAACCTTCAGATTCACAGGAGGACTATAAATACAGATGACTGTTATTTCTGGTAATTTCAGCATCTATTGTTAATCAAAGTGACAAAGGACAACAAAAATGCATATATTGTACACTTTTAAAAGAGTTTTCTTTTCCTTGATAGCAATCACCTTGATAGTTTTATTTTTGTGTGAGCCCCCTACCTCCCCTTAATCACTAAAACATCTATTTGTCATATCTAGGTTAAAAAAATTCTTTTTGGAACCAACTAAATCTGTAACTATGTAGTTCAACATACTATAATAACCAAACTCCTGATTTTCTTACAGGTATAATTTCAGAGGATCAGAAACATCCTGAAATTATACTCTGCAACCTTCTCTCTTATTAACAGCATTTGTTTTTTAAGAAAGCAACATTTCCTCTGCTTATAAAATCCTCCTTCCTTCTAAATCTTACCTTTTTCAAAGTACAGCTCAAAAACTGCTTCTACAACATTTTCTCTAAAGATTTCAACCCACTTGGAGTAATGTTCCAGCAGCACTTCTACCTCGTTCCATAAAAATGTCTTTCCATAACAGCATTGTTTTTAAATGTCTATCTTCTTTGACACCTAATAAACTCAGTGCGGTAGCGTCTGCACCACTCAGTTATAACCTACATTTTATTCATTCAGCAAACTGCCACTGGGCTTAGGGATGATCTTGTTTTTGTTTATCCAGTATCTATCCCCCTTCTTTTTGGTAACCAAACCTTCCCTTTCTGCAGAAAATGTTCTTCTAGGTCCAGATCAGACTGAGCAACTTTTCACCACAGGTGCAGATGGGTGATCTGAAATTGTCCAATCAGAATGCAGCATTCCTCTTGACCACAGGAATTGGCTCAGAAATGGACAGAGCCCATCAAGAGGCCTTCCATGGATTTTTCCCTAAGATTTCCAGCTATGAGTATAAGCCCGGGCTACCACTTTGCCATCGTGGGGAAGCAGGCTAGGTAGTAATAAAGAGAAGCAGATGCAAATAGAAGCAGGAGTTGGAGGAAGAAAAGCGATCCTGCTGATATGGTTTGAATCCTTGGATAAAGCAAGCCTAAAACCAACCGGCCCTTGAAAATCTTAGCTTCATGATTCAAGAAATTTCCTTTACTGGCTTAATCATTTGAATTAAGTTTCTGCTCCTTGCGCTGAAAGCATTCTGACAAATAGATGGAAGGTCTACTGTATGAGGCACTGTGTTGGGTGCATATAACTGGAGGCTGAAGTTTAAGTATAGTGGTAACTAAATTCCAAAGATAACTCCTAATGAACCATGCCTCCCGCTATTCATGCCTCTGTTTAGTCCTCTCCTACATTAAACCTGGGCTAGCCCTGTGACTTGCTTTAAGAAAGTGACAGAAGTGATACTGTGCTCGTTCTGGGTCTAGGCCTTAAAAAGGCCTGATAGCTTCTACTTTCATGCTTTTGGGAGCCCCAAGTAACCATGCAAGAGGTATGCCTACCCTGATGAAGGAATCACATGGAAAAACTACATGGAGAGGGGGAATCTCTGAGAGTACACAGAAACAGAGAGAGGAACTGAGCCATGCCCATCTCCCAGCTGAGTCCAGGCTTCCAGTTGGCCCCACCAAATCACCAGACAGATGACACAAGCCATTCTGGATGTTCCAGCCCTAGCTGCCATCCCACTGCAGCCACAGGAGAGAATACAAGGCAGTCCAGAGAAGAACCTTACAGCTGGGCCCCAGTCAATCTGCTCAACTAAGAGAACTCATATAATGGTTGTCGTTTTAGGTACTGCACTTTGGGATGATTTATTGGAAACAAATGTGTAGATCCAATAACTACCTTTTCCGAGATCTGGGTAGCCTTGCTTCAGGGCATGCAATCCAGTCAATTTTGCTTTTTCTTTAAAAAATAAAAATGCTTGATAGACATTTAAGTTTGTTAAATAACTGACCAAGATAAAGTGATACAATGTGGGTTGCAACTTCAATAGTACTACTAATAATGCAAGATTCCAAACTTCACTGTGGGCTGTCAGAATTAAAAGCTAAGATTAACAATTATTACTAGATTTTACTACAAATATATGTATGTAACAATCAGGGTTCAAAGTTGCAGAGAAGGAATTATTGAAAGGGTACTGGGCAACTCCAAGATGAGCCAGGAAGGCTGGAGAATGAGACTTGGAAAGGGAACAGGAATAAACAAAGCTAAACAGCAGCTGGGATTGTGGCCAAAATCTCTCCAGAATCACTCTTCAAAGATAGTTTTGTGAAGATACCACCACAGCTGCTGCTAAACACAGAACACCAGGTCTTGCTCTGCTGCCAGCAGAAGTGGATGTTGGCCATACCACTGCCACTACTACTGCCGCCACCTTAGGTAACCAGAAGTTACCACTGCTGCTGAGACAGCCTTCCGTGGTGCTCTGTCACCCTTGTGCTTGGAGTCCTTAGCCCCCTGATCAGAGTTCAGAGTGCGTGCATCTGATGGTGCAGCCGAGGTTGTCCCCCACACAGTAAGCAAGTGGGCTTTTGTGTGTTTATGGTGGAAGATGCGCTTTGCTTCATTCCAAGACCAGGTTGTGGGGAATTCCTTAAACATAGATTTTAGAGGAGAGGTAGCCAAAAATGGACAAGTGTCAATAATATATCACTACTTTTTCTTTTAAAATGACTAGATTTTTAAATGAAATAACAAAAGACAGAGCTTCTTGATTTCTCCTCCTTTGTGAATATTTTAAAGTAATTAAAAACATACTAACTTCTAGCCAGGCGTGGTGGCAGGTGCCTGTAGTCCCAGCTACTTGGGAGGTTGAGGCAGGAGAATGGCGTGAACCTGGGAGGCGGAGTTTGCAGTGAGCCAAGATCGTGCCACTGCACTTCAGCCTGGGCAACAGAGCCTAAGACTGTTGTCTCAGGCTGGAGTGCGGTGGCGCGATCTCGGCTCACTGCAAGCTCCACCTCCCGGGTTCACACCATCCTCCTGAGTAGCTGAGACTACAGGCACCCACCACCACGCCCAGCTAATTTTTTGTATTTTATAGTAGAGATGGGGTTTCACCGTGTTAGCCAGGATGGTCTCAATGTCCTGACCTCGTGATCCGCCCCCCTCGGCCTCCCAAAGTGCTGGGATTATAGGCGTGAGCCACTGCGCCCAGCCACTAACTTCTTAAGGGCTATTTTAAGACACTTACATCAGTCACTGGGATACCACCCTAGGTAGGAGCTCTACTGATACTGTGGGAATTGAGGTTTATACTTGGTGGACTCATTCTCCCTGGAAGGTGTGATCCAGCCTTCCTCCTGGATTTGGGCACCCCTAACGCTGCTGCCATGCCAGGTCTCTCTGAGGTCTTACACCCCCTTCATGAAGCCTGTGGTCAATTCCTAGACAGGGCCTTAGGGACTGTGCTACAATCCTGCCTCATCATCTTCTTGGGTCTTCTTTTGTTTTTCCCTGCAGGTCTACGATACAACATCTCCTTTCAGCTCCTCTCTGTGAAGATAAAACACTGCCATCCCTCCTTTAAGTTCTTTTGACTAGGAATACTGTGCAATACAGTCAATAAGAATACTGAGGCTGTGGCACATTTTCCTGAAATACTGATGTATTACACTGTCATAAGCTGTATAGCACAACGGCTAAACTGCAGATAGACCTGACTTTGAATCATGGTCTTGTCATTTACTACAGTGTAGAACCCGGGTTACTTAATCCTTCAGAGATTGAGTTTTCCCATTTGCAAAATGAAAAAGTTAATTCGTAAACATACTAGGTTAGTATAAGGATTAAATAAGATAATGTGTGCAAATCACATAAGTTACACGAAGTACTCAATTCATAGTAGTTATTAATAATACTAAAAATAACAAAGTAATATAAAATTATTTTAAGCAGTTTGTCATTACTACCTAGTCTTATGGAAGAAATGAAATGCTATGACAATTACAGAGATACGAATACTCTATGATGCAGGATGAAAAAAAAAATGAGGGCTTATTTTTAATCAGATATTCTTGCTTATTCTCAGATACATCATATTGAGTCACTGATTTTTCAGAGACAGAATACAGCAAAATGTATATAATGCTAACTATACTAAATTGTAGTAGTATTCTTCTTTGGTAATGGATGGGATATTCTAGACTCAGGCAAGCATCATGAATCCCAATTATCATTGCAATGTAAAAGCACAGAGTCCTAGTTTAGCACAATTTTCCATACAGAGGAATTACTGATAACCAGTTCTTACTGTTCTTATATTTGGTTCTAAATATAAATAATAGTTCAAAGAAAGAGGTTAACATCAAATGGGGAAAACATTGTTTTAAGAGGGACAGCTTGGTATGGGAAATTAAGCAAACCTTTGAAATGCAGACTTAGGATACTTCAGTGATCAGGAATGAACAAGAGAGATTAGACAAAATAGAGAAGAAAGATTAATATGAATTATTTGAGTTGAAAATACATGTGAACAATTCCTATTTTGAGGAGTGAGTTAGCCTTAGTGCAGATAGAAGGAAATTGATGTGTGATAATACGCCATGCTGGCCAGTATACAGGCCTCACTATTCTATCTGCCAGGGCAAGGGTACCTGCTCAAATAGCTGCCAAAAGGAAATTTCTCTCGCTTTGTCCAGGTGAGTCAACACAGAGGTTGGTATTATCCAAGTAGATCTTTACAGATCTTACTGGAAGGCAAGAACCCCAGGCAAGGAGCTGCAGCTTTTATTAGAAAAAAACATATATATATATTTTTAATTTGAAAAAGGGGAAAGAGCTATTACAGACTCTTTGGCTTGAGGGTCCATAATGTAAACATATGCTACTGGTGGAAGGAGACTTAAAATGCCTGAAAGCCAATTCTTCCCCTCTGTACAACAGACAGTAAATATTTAAGGCCCATTAGAGAACTGGCAAATAGCTGATAGCCAATAGCTACGAAACTTAACTAAAGCAATGAGCTTCCTCACACACATATGCTTCCCTTGTTCAAATGCTGGTTATGTGTCATTATCGTTTCAATACCTATGTCCCTGGAGAACTATGCACCAAGAAATGAAAAAAGCAAAATTTCTGAAAACTGAAAAATAAAAATTCTCATACGCTATATAATTAAAGTTAACAAAAGAAACAGACGGACTGCCACACACATAAAACAGAGAGAAGCTGAAGCTTCAAATGACTGATTTACCACAGCAAGTAATTACTTTATGTTTTTCACAAACATTTGAAACCTATTATTACTTTCACAGCGGCACACATCAACAGAAGACTGTCACCTAAGGGAGAAATGGGGAACTGGGCTGTAATTAATTTCTGGTCAAATATATCATGAAGCCTTTAATGTTGTCAATAAAAGGCTCTAGCCACTAAAAATCCCCAACCTCTCCCTCCCTCCCTCTGTCCCCAATACCCCAAAATGTTTAATCAGCGTCTCTGCAAAACAGATTGCCTGAAGGAGAATGAGATGCAGTGTTAATGCCTGCTGAAAAGTTGAGGCCATTGATCCGTTCCTTCCCCTGACTGTGTGTGTCAAGAGAGAGAAGTCAATCAAGAACTGGCCTCTCCTACTCCACTTTTTTTTTTTTTTTTTTTTTTTTTTTCTGCTTTGACTCCATCTGCAACTGAGAAAAACAGAAGGTGCACAATTCTTTGGAGGAATTTAAACATGCAGATTCCAGGCAATGGAAATCATTACACGGCAACCGAAGTCTATATCGTTAAAGGTTAGAACACAGAGATTAAGAATGCCTCCAGGAAAAAGAGAAATGGCTGATCTGAATAAAATCTTTCCATCAATTGGAAAACTACAGCACAGCAAAGGAGATGAAGAGCTAAAGCAGATGTGACATTTATGTTTTTGAGTACCTACATGTTTATGTTTTGAATTACTGTTCAGAGCCTTATAAGACCTTTATAGGTCATGCAAAAGCAATAGCCAGCATCTATCTCTGTTTTACTTTCCTGTACGTGTGGTGAGCAAATGCTATAAGCATGATCTTGACTATGAAAAGGAACAGACCTACAGTCCTTCCTTCCTCATTAATTCATCCATACACACACGCGTTAGTTTATCCAGTCAACAAATATTAAAATGCCTGTTATATACTGCATATCTCAGAAATCTTTACAGTATCTTTATAGAATTGGATGGGAGCTAATTTCCTTCCTCGTAGATACCTTTCCTGTAATAGTTTTTTCTGAGAGCTAAGAGTTGAGGCAGGTCTCTAGAACTCTCAAACCCCTCTCTGGCTTTATGTCATGGAACTCTAGGCAAGTCCAATCTGCAAGAGACCCTATGGTTGATCTTCTAATCAAACCCTTCATTTTTTTTTTTTTTTTTTTTTTGAGACAGAGTCTCGCTCTGTTGCCCAGGCTGGAGTGCAGTGGCGCAATCTCGGCTCACTGCAACCTCTGCCTCCCAGGTTCAAGTGATTCTCCTGCTTCGGCCTCCCAAGTAGCTGGGACTACGGACACCCGCCACCACGCCTGGCTAATTTTTGTATTTTTAGTAGAGACAGCGTTTCACCATGTTGGCCAGGCTGGTCTCAGACTCCTGACCTCAAGTGATCCACCTGCCTCAGCCTCCCAAAGTGCTGGGATTATAGGCACAAATGCTTTATTTTATACATGAGGAAACTTCAGCCAAGAGAGCTGAAGTGACTTACTCAAATTCATGCAACAATTAAAGGTTGATTTATTAGCCAACTACTAGGTGAATGAAATGCTATTTACTCCCAAATTTCCAAGAATACAACCCGACCCTGCCTCAGTGTCTACACATGTTAACTGAGAGTAATAATGGTGACCACCTTGCGGGTCCTTTTAATGATAAGATAATACAGAAAAGTGCTTTCAAGTTATTTTTACTTTCACTGCCTGCAGTAGGAGATAAGAGTCAGGGGGACTGAAGGAGAAACATGAGGCTGAAAGACAATGGTCTGGATATTGCATGACTCTCAAAGAAAACAGGTCAGGCCAGTATTTCTGCATGGGGATAATCTCTTGAGCACTTGTTAAACTACAGATGCCCAAGCCCTACCCTCAGCCTTCTGAATCAGAACTTTTAGGGATGGAGTCAAAGAGTTTCCACTTAAAGCAATTTCCCTGGAAGAGACCCTATAGCTGATCAGGAAATTCTTATACCTTCTAGTCTTTGGGAAGCACTTGGTTGAGCTGCTGACTGTCTTAAAAGCACAGGTGTGTGCATTTGGATTAATGACAGGGCTGCTCAGTGCTGTGGACGATGTGCTAGTTTGTGGTGAGGTTCTGAGACAGTGGTCTTGGGTCTAAGTGTTGCTTCCCCAGGACAGTTGTTTGGAAGGCCAGCAGAAGACCCATAAGCAGCACGAACACCTGACAGCTGAGCAAAACCAACCCCATAATACCTACCAAGGTAGGAAGAGTCTGCAGACCCCTCTGCCGTCAAACTGCCCATTAAAGCGGATTAAAACGGATAGCAATCAGAGCTCAGTGGAAATCAAGGGGGAAAGACACCCAACCAGAGAAAATAAAGGGAAAGAAAATGTTTGATAGCTAAGAGACTAACTGAAAAATCAAATCATATTTTAATATAAGCAAAAGAGAGACCCAACATTGACCAAAATGGTAGCCTCACTTCACGTAGTTAAGAGCATACATAGACTTTGGGGTTGGATTGACCTAAGTTTGAATCTTGCCTCTCTTCTTATGTAAACTAGGAATTTACTTAACTTCCTTAAGCTTTAGTTTTCTCATCTATTTGCAGCAATAGCTACATACCGAGTTTCAGGGACATTCAGTGAACCAATGTAGGTAAAGCATTTACTAAAATTCATGTCATGTGCTGAGATCATTATATAATAGTAATTATAAGTACTCGTATTATGATGGGAATATGTCATCGTCATCATCATCATCACTGAGAGAAAGTCACCAATATAGGCCTTTAGGATGGTTTGTAAAAAAAAAATCACATGTCTTGCAGGAGCTTTCCTTGTTTTAGAGAAAGTAGTTTAAAGTGAAAGGTCTGTAAAGCTAGGTACAAAAACTCTTTCTTGGTAACTTATTTGTATTTAGCTATAGATGCTCTCTAAAACATACATCACGGCTGGGCGCCATGTCTCATGCCTGTAATCCCAGCACTTTGGGAGGCTGAGGCGGGTGGATCACTTGAGGTCAGGAGTTTGTGATCAGTCTCGCTAACATAGTGAAATCCCATCTCTACTAAAAATACAAAAATTAGCCGGGTGTGGTGGCACATGCCTGTAGTCTCAGCTACTTGGGAGGCTGAGGCAGAATCGCTTAAACCTGGGAGGCGGAGGTTGCATGGGGCGAGATCACGCCACTGCACTCCAGCCTGGGTGACAGAGCAAGACTCCGTCTTAAAGAAAAAACAAAAACAAAAACAAAAACAAACATACATGGAAAGCAATACATATGAAACATACTTTGAAACCCAAATTATTTTCATAAATACTTTAGATTGCTGACAATTAGTCTATTACAGAGAAGCAAACCGGGGAAAACCAGCCAGAAACCAAACAAAATACAATCATGGTAACTAGTCACAAGAACTTTATAGTTCAGTAGAGAGAGAGAGAGAGAACATGCTAATAAAAATTAGAGGAATAAAATATTAAAAGATGGGAACAAATGAAGAACAATATAGCACATAATGAGGTATTAATTTTAGAGTACAGAAAATTAAAAAAAAAAAAAAAAGGATTACAAAAAGAGCAGCTGATATGGGCCAGGCACATTGCAGAAGGTTTCAGGGAACAAAAGGTCCCTGAGCTGAGTGCTGGCCACAGAATTCACTGTGGCCATGTGACCTTCCTTCAGTACTCTGATCTTTTTCTCTTTGGATCAGCAAAGGGTGTTCAGCAAAGCAGGAGGTGGGAATGAAGAGAAGGGCTTTCTTTCTGTATATGCCAAAGCAGGTAAAGGGAGGGGCAGGATAGAAAGTCTGGCCATGATACCGTTTGCAAGGGACTGTAGCTCTGCTTTTACAACAGCAATTGTGCCAGTTTCCTACTTTTAAGCATCACAATTTAAACACTACATCTTTATTTACAAAACAAGAAAGGTCAGCTTCCAGCCTCAATTTTTTCAGTGAGAATTCTAATAGAGTTGGTAAATGATCATTCTTGGGCTTCAGTCACAGAACAAGCTTAATATCTTTTCAGTACAATGCAACCCTTCCCTGGCAGAAAAATAGCCTCCCTGGGTGGGTTAATTTAATTTACTAACTATGATAAATACAAAGGTACTGCAGGATATATAAATAGCAGGATTCGATGAGAGATTTTGGACAAGTCACTTCTTATTTCTGTTCCTTGGGATCGTTATTGGATAATAATAACACTCGCTATCTATGCTAATCTCTGAATCATTCCAATTCCAGCACATGTGCTACAAAGGGAAGACTGTCACTGTCTGCCAGTAATCTCGAGGAACCCTAAATTATACATTGACAATATATACATACAAAATATGGTGACACTAATTGAGCATAATCAAAAGAAATCTTACTTAACCAAAGCCTCACACATGAGATATGTTTATGGGGAATCAAATGTCAGATTTGATTTGAGAGAGATTTTTGTGAGAGGCTTAGAAGTATTTATTGCTCTGAAGTGCTCTGTGAAGGATATGCAGACCAGTAAGGCATGCTCACCTGTATTCAAGGAGTCCTAATTAAATGATTAATTAGAGATCAATTAATTAATTGTTACAATGCACGGGACCTAATGTAAATGTAAAAAAAAAAGGGAGATCAGAAAAAAGCGACATGGTCAGAAATGGGACAGCAAGGTCAAATGAGGGTTAATTAGAGAGATGTAATATTCTTTAAATCTATTTATATGAAGATCTTTAAGAAAGTCCATCAGATCAGGCCATACAAGATTTTGTTTTATTATTGAATTTTATCAACTGGTATATTTCCTTCTATCTGGCAGCGGGAGCCATGTAAACCATCGCATTTCCCAATTTACTCTGGTCCCTAGGAAAATCGAGACTAGCTTTTTATCACTATTAAATTTAAGAGATTTCACAGCATTTTAAGGGGCATCATCATTAAAAAAAGATTTTTTTTTGGCAGCAGACTAGTCTTTTCTACAAAATTAATCCCAAATCTACATGGCTAATAATCTTGAGTCAAAAATCTGGAGTATTAAAGGTAAATCTTGGGAAAAGGATAGGTGCCCCTAGAATTGGGAAGGCGAACAAGACCAATGGCAGAATAAAGCTGGCAAACGCAAACAGAAAAAAGGATGTGACAAATACTGTGCTTCTTTCTCAGAAACAAAATTGTTCTTCTAGCAAAGCAGTCAGATACAATTTTATTTGATAGGGTGGGGCATTTCACGTTTTCAAGGCAAGTCACCTTTGAAGTCTACTTCAGGGGCAGTACCCTCTCTTGATTCAGCAAGAGTCAGGGGAGATTTAGGAGACCACAGACATTCTCAGTAAGGCTGTCTGTGGGCATTTCCAGTAGGTGGCAGCATGTCATTGCTAATCCCCTTCTATCAAACTACACTTCGGTCATTCCAAAAGGGAAAATTCATAACCTTTCCTGCAGAAAACAAAAAGTAATGTTCCTGGTGCAATAGGTTTGTAGGAAACAAATTTATGTAAACAGCTCCTCTCGGATGAATTCAACATTCTCAGCTATGCCAGAGATCATTCCCGGCCTTAGTGAAGGTACAAGGTCAAGGAAGAAGCAGGGGTCTGAATCTGTATGTTTAGTTGCTAGGCTGGCTTTGTCACTCTATCACTTGAGGAAAGTATCTGGACAGTTTAATTAAAAGAGTTGGAGAAGTTAACATGAGAAAATGCTTCCATTTATTGGGAAGAAGGATGCTCTATCAATTTACGGGGAAAGTGGCATTTCTGTGCAGGCAGCTATGTGATCATGCACTCTGTTTGGTCTGCATGAGCTGTGTTCTGCCCTTGTCCTATGAGACCATTCCTTCCCTATCTTCTTCAGGGGCTCCTTTTCCTTCTCAAGCCCTTTACTCTGGGTCTTCCCCAGGGGATTGCTCTCCATCTACCTACAGCCTTGATCTCCATTAATGGTTTTAAACAGCTCCATGATGATGATTCCCCATATCTGTTGGTTCACTCCCAGCCTCTCCCTCAAGCTTCCAGTTCACATGTCCAGTTGCATGTTAGATGTCTCCACTTGGAAGTCCTACATCCATCTTACACTCACCACAGCCACTGATGATCTTCCCTCCATCAAACCTACTCCTCTCTCCTCCTGTATCCTTATCTTACTTGACCGTGGTGTAATCTGGCTAGACACTCATGTTAGAAATTGGAGAGTCATCCTTTGACTCCTTCCCTTTACCCTCACTATTCAATCACTCCCCAAGACCTGCCAATTTTAGCTCCTTCACACTTCTCAAATATGTCTCCTCCATTCCCCCTCCCCCCACCGCCAAGCACTGATATTGTTGAAGTCCTACACATCACTTACTTTTTTTTTTGAGACGGAGTCTTGCTCTGTCACTAGGCTGGAGTGCAGTGGCGCGATCTCAGCTCACTCCAACCTCCACCTCCCAGGTTCAAGCGATTCCCCTGCCTCAGCCTACCAAGTAGCTGGGATTACAGGCATGTGCCACCACGCCTGGCTTTTTGTATTTTAGTAGAGATGGGGTTTCACCATGTTGGCCAAGATGGTCTTGATTTCCTGACCTCGTGATCCACCTGTCTCGGCCTCCCAAAGTGCTGGGATTACAGGCGTGAGCCGCTGTGCCCGGCCCCTACACATCACTTTCTTAGCAATCACCTTCCAATTGATTGGACGGCATCCAGTTTTATCTTCCTCAAATCCAAGTCCTATACTGCTGCTGAAATGATGTACTTAGAATATAAATCTGACCATCTCACTCCTCTGCTTAAAATCCTTCAGTTACTTACAGGATAAAGTCCAAATAACTTCAATACCCACAAGCATTTACTGAATGTCTACTATATGCCAGGTACTGGTTTAGGTCCTGGGGCTACAGCAGCGAACAAAAAAGGATCCCTGCCTATGGAACTTACATTCTATTCAGGGTAGACAGATGAGGAACAAATAAGTAAATACAAAATATGTCAGATACTTGCTTTTTAAAATCATGGTAAGGAGAATAGGGAGTGCTGGTGGGGGAGGAAGGCATGTTTTCAAAGTGCAGGAGAGAAGGCCTTAATAAGGTGGCATTTGTGGCTTATCCTAAGCCAGCCCTGACTTCAGGACTGATGATGACTCAGGTCTCTTCTTTCACCATCTCCTTCCCCATCTCCTTCCTTGAACGTCTTCTCCAGTCCCCGGAACTACCCTTTCTCTTCCAAATGACTTTCTCCCTATTCCGGATAATTCCTATCAAGACTAATATGAAGCATCACCTCCTTCTCCAAAAATTCTTCCTTTATCTTCTACCTCTCAGGATGGATTAGGGAAACTAAAAAATAAGCCAAATAGTTCCTTTTAAAAGTTTCCCCACTAATGAGAGGATAAAACTTGGGCTCCTCATTTCCTATGACAAATCATTTGATTTTTCAAGTCTTAAAGCTCAACCTCTTTTTTTTTTGTTTGTTTTTAAAACAACTTCATCGAGATCTAATTCACACACCACATAATTTTCAGACTTAGAGGGTACAACTCAAGGACTTTTAGAATAGTCACAGGGCCGTACGACCATCAGCACAATCCAGTTTAGCACATTTTCATCACCCCCCCAGACTTCTCTTTCCATTTCCCCATTTCCTTTCAACTTCTACTAATCTTTCTATCCTATGCATTTACCTATTTTGGACATTTCATATGAATAGTATCATACAAAATGGCTTTTTGTTTGTAACTAGCTTCCTAAATTTAACATAATGTTTCAAGATTAAGCACATGACCTCTTTCTGTGGCCAAAGTCCATTGTATGGATGTACCACATTCTATACATCCATACGTTGATGGATATCTGGTTGTTTGTTCTTTTTTTTTGAGACGGAGTCTCGCTGTCACCCAGGCCGAAGTGCAGTGGCGCGATCTCGGCTCACTGCAAGCTCCGCCTCCTGGGTTCAAGTATTCTCCTGCCTCAGCCTCCCGAGTAGCTGGGACTACAGGCGTCTGCCACCATATCCGGCTAATTTTTTTTTGTATTTTTAGTAGAGACAGGGTTTTACCATGTTAGCCAGGATGGGCTTGATCTCCTGACCTCGTGATCCGCCCGCCTCAGCCTCCCAAAGTGCTCAGATTACAGGTGTGAGCCACCACGCCCAGCCTGTTTATACTTTTTGGCTATTATAGATAATGCTTGCTATGAACATTTGTGTACGTATTTTTGTATGCATGTATGTTTTCATTTATCTGTGTATATACCTAGGAGTGAAATTCCTAGGTCATACCATAACTCTATGTTTAACTTTTTGAGGAACTGATGCAGCTGTGCCATTTTACACTTCTACCAGCGGCAAAAGAGGGTTCCAGTTTCTCCATAACCTTGCCAACATTTTCATTGTCTTTTTAAAATTATTATTATTGTTATAGCAATCCTAGTGGGCACAGAGTGGTGTCTCATTGTGGTTTTAATTTGCATTTCCCTAATAACAAATGAATTTGAGCATCTTTTCATGCTCAATGTGAATTAGCCACCTGTATACCTTCATTGGATAAATGTTCTCTGAAATACTTTGTCTAATATTTTTATTAATAGACTTTATTTTTTAGAATAGTTTTGGATTCACAGAAAAATTGAGAAGATAGTACAGAGTTCACATATAAGCTGTACCCAGTTTCCCTATTATTAACATGTTACATTAGTATGATACATTTGTTACAGTGAATGAACCAATATTAACACATTATTTTAACTAAAATCTATAGTTCATTCAGGGCCTCTTAGTTTTTACCTAGTGTTGTTTTTGTTCCAGGGCGCCATCCAGGAGGTCACAGTACATTTTAGTCATCATATCTCCTAGGCTCCTGTTGACTGTGATAGTTTTTCAGACTTTCCTTGTTTCTGATGGCTTTGACAGTTTGGATGAGTACTGATCAGGTATTTCACAGTACGTATCTCTATTGGAATCTTTCTGATGTCTTTCTTATGATTAGACTGAGGTAATAGGTTTTGGTAAAGTGCCATTTTCATCCCATCATGTCAAGGGCACATAGACATACTGTCAACATGATTTATACATGTTGATATTGACCTCGAGAAAAGAGAGGCTGCCAATTTGGTCTTTTATACATCGCACTAAAAATAATTGCATTTTTCTTTTGCCCTGATCACATCAAACCCTACAGTAGACTCAAGGAGTGAGGAACTTCTTCCCAAATATATACATCTGAAGCGTACTCCTACTTTAGGTCAGTTGTGTATGGAAGATAAAGGAATGCAAACCAAAGCATTTCAGGGCTCTTGTCAAGCCCACCAGTAGCCAGTTCTCTGTCTTGAGCTAATTTAACCTATCAACAGCATTTGACACAGATGAAGACACACTCCTCTGAAAACACCTCCCTTGACTTCTGGGACAACACCCTTTCTTAGTTACCTTCCTATTCTGTTGGCTACCTCCTCAACTTCCTTTGCTGGTTCTTCTCCAGCATCTCAACAGTGGGGTACCCAAGGTCCAATTCTTGGACAGCTTCTCTTTTTCCTCTACTTGTGCTCCCATTGAGATCTTACCTCCCAGCCTTTCTCATGACTTTAAATCCCACCTATAAGCTGATGACTCCAAAACTCCCATCTCCTCAACTCCAGGTTGTATAGCCAGCTCCCTTTTTATGTCTATTCTGGTGCCTAATAGGCATCTCAAACTAACATTTCTTGTTATCCACTCTCTATCTGAACCCCTGCTCCGCCCTCCACACACTTCAATAGCCTCTCCTATGGTCTGGTTCACTTTCATTACAGTAAATAAAAACTTCATGCTTTGAATTGTTCAGATCAAAAACTTTGGGGTCTCTGGTTCACTTCTGATTCCTCAGCAAATCCTGTTAGCTTAACTGTTAAAATATATCCTAATCTGACCATATCTCATCCTCTCCAGTGCCACCATCTTGCTTTGAATCACCACTACCTTTCACCTAGAAGATTACTGCTACAGTTTTCTAACAGAGTCTCCTGCTTCTGCCTTTGCCTACAATACCCCTCCACAACTAACAACTGTGATGTTAGTTTCAACATCGCGGCCAGACTGATGCACATTATGTAGCATCCTTCTGCGCCAAACCTTCTAATAGCTTCCAACCTCATGCAAAGTAAAACTCAGTGTCATAACAATGACTTTCCAGACTTCATCTCTTACTCTTCCCCTGCTCACTCACTTCATCCATGCTGGCCTTTCTGCTTTGTTCTTCAGATGTTAAGTGTCCGCCTCCCTCTGGCTCTTCACCCTTACATGTTCTTTCCTGGTATGCTCTTTCCCTAGATAGCTGCATGGCTTGCTCCTACTCTTCCTTTAGGTTTTTCCTCAAATGTTACCATCTCATTAAGGACTTCCATGAACACTCTAAAATTTCAGATTACCTCCATTATACTCTGGCACCCTCTGGTCCCCTCCCCATGCCTACTCTTTTTTTTTTTTTTTTTAACTACAGCATATATTATCATCTGAAATACTTCATATATATTTTACTTATTTATTACTTTGCATCTTGCCCCACAGTAATGCAAGTTTCATGAGGCCGGGACCTACAGAGAACATACACTGAATAAATATTTGATGAAGGAATGAAGAAATGAAGGAATAACAGGGCGAGGAATCTGTCTTGGGTGTTACAATTTTTTGCCCTACTACTTCCTGAACTGCAGCTTTTGTTGCCTTATCTTGCACAGG
Organism: Papio anubis; assembly: GCF_008728515.1. Classification (NCBI taxonomy): domain Eukaryota; kingdom Metazoa; phylum Chordata; class Mammalia; order Primates; family Cercopithecidae; genus Papio; species Papio anubis. Next base: position 24,544,378 of record NC_044979.1, read on the forward strand.
TTTAAGAATGAAAGATACCAGTCCAAAGAAAACCAAAATCAGGGGAAAAACTGAGGAGCAATGAAACCTTGAAGGAGGACAGCAGGAAGTAGAGTTATTGGAGAAATAAAGGAGAAAAAAGAGACAGTTGAAGAGGTAGAGAAAGAGACAAAATGGGGTAAAGAGGGGAGAACTGGGAAGAAAACTCTGGGATATTCTTTTTGAACGATGGCGTCACTCAAGCTAGAAGGGTTGTCAGATACACCCTGGGGACTCCAACCACCATTCATTTGGACCTCTCTTGTTATGCTCCCACCATCTGGACTCCTAGGAGGCTTCTGTGACTCACATGTGGAAGGGCGCATGACAGCTCAAGTTAAGATGCTCTGTGATGAAAGGAACTAAAAAAGCACACTCATAAAGCCCTTCCACCTTCTCACTCATCTGCACTGATTTTCCTGGATAAAGCATCTTTTTGGCTCTGAAAATTAACAGTGGGGTCAAAACCGTAGGACAGCTTACATGATCATTACCATAGAGGACAGAGGCTCTCTGTACTTCTGGTAATGTTACAGGTTGTCTGGTTCCTTTGCTCACCCAAGATCTACCCTCCTATTAGAGATCAGTTAGAGGAAAGGTGTATATGAAATGAGAGAGACAAGAAAAAATACTATGAGTAGAAGAATCAACATCAGTGGAATTGCTCCAGATCCCTCATTTCTTTATTACAGAAAGGTTTTATATTTTCCACTGGCCAGGAAGGCTGAGAAGGTAAAAAAACTACAAGCACTTTGCAACTTCTTGTTAAATAAGTTTTCTGACACATGGCAACTAGTGATTAATTACTGTGTGAGCAGATAACATTCCTATAGAGATTTGTTGGAAGTACAGATGCTGTCCATGCTTGATTAGACACTGCTTAAGGAATGCTGAGGTATACTGCTGCAGTCTATTATTTCTGGCTATTTTGGTATTGCTGTTTTATTTATTTTACATAGCTTCAAATATGGTAGAATTGATGGAGCCCCTTTCACAAAACCTGTCCCTATCAAAAACAAGAAGGGGGGCAAAAATAAGGCTATAAAGTATGTCTGTATGAAAGTAAGAAAAAATGAGAGGGAAAGAGACTCTGAATAGTAGGGCTACACTATTTCTTTTTGTAATACTTTTTGTTTTACAAAGAATGAACTGCAAGGAAAATATGTTTTTTCTTACAAGCTTATAAGAAAACTGACCCATGCCGGCTAGTTTAAACCTTCAGGGAATTAAACATAAACTAATCTGTCAATATCCAAGGCCTTCATCCACACCAAAATTAGCCTTGATTTGATATCTGTTCATTCAATCAGCACATACAATGAACACTTACTTTGGTACAGGCACTGAGAAAAAAGTCTCAGCCTCTTGGAGCTTATAGTCTTAGAAAGGAGATGTCTTCTGAAGCAGGAACAGAAGAACAGATTCAGCCACTACTGTGTGTTTATGCTAGCCTATTTCCTGTCAAAAATCCATGTCAGAATAAAGAATAGTAGTAGCAGTACATCTCCCAAGTGGTCCACATGCCACTTGTACCTACTTCCTGGGACATAATTCACCAATCCAACTGTAAAAGGCGTGGCGTGGTTGGGACTCAGTTAGTTCCTGAAGAAATGCTTCATCGGCACATGACCTGCTGATGCCAACTTCAATCCTGCCCAGTCAGCATTGCATTATTCAGATGCCAGGTTTTTCAGGCCCCATACTGTCTGCCAAAAACTGTGTTAATTTACTTATTTCAGCTAAATAAAAAAAAATCATTTAAAATAGGATGATTGAATTTAGGAATTGTATTCCTTAGAGCATTAGTAATGGGTTTCTGTATCCCTCAGGCCTCTATGTTCTTAACTTCCCCTTGTCAATGTTATTATGACTAGACTAATTCAATAATGAGATCATTCCCCATAAGAGCGACCAAATAAATGCAGCATTCTGTCACACCTGGTTTCCCTAATCTGAGCAAGGAAGGCTTTCCACCAAATTTAGCCTGGAACAGGGAACTTAATGAAAACACACACACTATCTCTCTCTCTCTCTCTCTGTCTCTCTCACTTTCCCACAAATAGAAAAAGAAAGGGAAGGAGAAGGACAGAAAGGCAGAGGAACAGGGTAGCAATGGAACAAATGTAGTAACAGATTGAGGAAGAAAGGTTAAAAATGAACATATATGGTTCATAACCAAAACAAAGATCACAGCATATTTGTCTTTATAATTGTTAAAGTAATATAATATTTCATCATCTCCGTAAATGCCTCAAGAATTGTTTCAAATTTTCCTGCACTTCTCAAGGGATCAAAAAAATCAAGTGATTTCACCCTGTTAGCCAGGATGGTCTCGATCTCCTGACCTCGTGATCTACCCGCCTCGACCTCCCAAAGTACTGGGATTACAGGCATCAGCCAGCGCACCCGGCCAACCCCGTCTCTACTAAAAATACAAAAAAAATTAGCCTGTAGTCCCAGCTACTCAGGAGGCTGAGGCAGGAGAATGGCGTGAACCCGGGAGGCAGAGCTTGCAGTGAGCCGAGGTCACACCACTGCACACCAGCCTGGGCGACAGAGCAAGACTCCATCTCAAAAAAAAAAAAAAAAAAAAAAAAAAAAATTAAGTGAAAAGACACAGAAATACTAAATGTCAGGCAGAAACATTGGGGATTATTAAAAACAAGTGACTTCCTAGCCATGAAGGCTTCTGGAAAATAAGGGAGTTTACGGAATAATCCACTCAGGTATAAACGGCAATACAGCATGAAAATAACATATTTCTCATCTTCAAATTGCTTAAGCTTTTATTAAAGCACCAAAGGTTTGATATTCTAATTAAGGTTTAGATGGTGTTAAAACAAATGAAGAGAGAAGAAAACTAACTCTCAAATTTTGAAAAAGTGTGTTATACAAAAGCATTAAAAATTGAGATCAAGGCCAGATGCAGTGACTTATGCCTATAATTCCAGTGCTTTGGGAGGCTGGGGCAGGAGGATTGCTTGAGGCCAGGAGTTCAAGACCAGTCTAGGCAACATAGTGAGACCCTGTCTCTATAAAAAAAATATATATAAAAATTAGCCAGGCGTGGTGGTGTGCGCCTTTAGTCCCAGCTCCTCAGAGGATCCCTTGAGCCTAGGAATTCAAGGCTACAGTGAGCCATGTTCACACCACTGCACTCCAGTCTAGGTAACAGAGCAGTAGCCTGTCACTTAAAAAAAAATTAAGATCAGAAAACTTAGAGAAAGGATAGTGATGAGTTCTCACTTTCCTCCCAGTGAGAACAAGAAGAGATAGGTTTCAATCGGAACAAGATGGAAGAAATGAGAAGTAGGTTCCTGTAAAAATACAGTAGATACATGTTATTTACAATGAGAGGAAAAAAAGGGAAAAATTCAAATATTCAAAAATTTGCAAGTGATTAAAAATAAATATGGCTCATTTATGCCATGAAATATTTGTTCAGGCATCATTAAAAGTAATGTTTTCAAGGAGTATTAATGAATGTGGAAAAATTATGTTTTCAAACAACGTTATGGATATGGGAAAACAAAATTAATATAAAATTGCATTAACGTAGTTCCAATTTTGGAAAAAGGGAAATCATATGCTCGAGCATGTGTGAAAAGTCACATAAACAACACAGCACATGCAAGAAAGTCAGGAGAAAATATACCAAATATCTTAGCCTCTGGATCAAAGGTTTATATTCTTTGTATTTTATCTTATGTATTTTATACAATAAGCATGTATACTTTTATACGCAGAAAAAAACGTTATTCAAGCATTGTAATAAGAACAACTTCAGTTAGACATCAGGAAAAACTACCTGCCAAAGTAACAAAATTCAACAGAATTCTGTGAAATTACCTTCTCTATAGGACCTTAAAACACCTATCTGTGCTTCTTTCTTTCTTTTTTTAAACTAAGCTTTTTCTGCATCAAGAGTCCATTTTTAAAAATGACTTTGCAGGCAATGAGGTCTTAGCTTTGGCACGAGAAACTAAGCCCAGTTTTCCCTCCTACCTTGCGAAGTCCAGGTCTGCCTCCCGTGACATGGTGATGTTGGTCAAATTCTGCTGAAGAACAAAAATGTTCCTACACATTTTCTTGATGCCAGACTCACTGATGCGCCTGAAGTACTGGGCACCATTAATGAGGATGCAGGAGATCAGGTGGCCCAGGCCTGAGGGGTCAGCACAGTGTGGGGCAAAGAAAACGGAAGACAGATTAGAGGCATTCCTACAGAAACCTGCACACAGAATTGCTGTCTTCTAATCCTACATTTAAATGACCAAAGAAAATCTACCTCTGATGGTTGCATCTGCTGATCTGACAGTAATTTTAGGGTATTTCTACATCGCCCTAGTAGTTACAAATGGGTGGACTTCATGTTGACGGCCAAGCCTGGTAACAGCCACATCTCCAGCATTGCCATGTACACCTACTGCCACCATGCCAAGGCCTTAGAGAAGAGGCCAGGTTATCACAAACCGTTGAAGTGCACGGGAAATCCTGCTTTTCTTTACAGACAATTGGGAAGCAGAGAAGAACACAGGCATATAAAATGACCTGTTTGGCCTCTCCTTCCTCCTGAAAAGTAGAGAAGGACACTTTTGGCTCAAAAGTTGACTGGGAAGCTACATAAATAAAATCAACAGGAAACTGGGCCTTGGCAATAATGTTAATATATTTCAACACTGTCAAGTAAAATATAAATCAATAAGAAAACTGGGTTATTGGCAATAATGCTAATACACCTTAAAAATGGCAATGGGTGTATTTCTAAAGTAGTAATTAGAGAAAATGTAATTAGAAGCAAAGGGTGAAGGCAAAGCAGATAATACATTAACTGTTGACTTCCCGTGAGACATCTTGGGACATTTTGGGGCCCCCTAAGTGGTTTGTTCTTACATCTGGAGGGTTGTTTTGTGGTCTGTGAAATTTAGCAAAGGACAGCTCAGGACATCAGCAAACTAACAAGTCCTCCTCAGGATACCCCATGTAATTAAGTTGAGAAACGCTGGTTCAGAACAACGTGAGGCACATATGGGTTACTATTTTTAAAAGCTGGATTTTAATTCTAAATGGAATTCAGTAAACGTTTCTTCCTTCTTTCTTATTCTTGGATGCTAGCAGGACATTTTCCTCGGAACCGTAAAGCTGGTCTGACTAGTCGCAAGCCATTTGCTATTGGTTGTTTTCCTGTTCTGAAGTCTAGTCCCTTCCCCGAGACTCTGAGGTTTAGATCAGAGAGCAGGGCTTATCTTTAGGTCCATGGCTCCCCATGTCTTCAAAATGAGTTTTCCCTTGATTAAACTGAAAGTAGAAATGAGGGAGGAGATGCATTCAGGTCTTACTTCAGCTACACTCACACAACATTGCTTCAAGACCACAAACTTGTACGTGCTACTATTTGAATGTGAAGAAAAGTTTTTATTCAAAGAAAAACACAACTGCAGATTCTACATTTAAAGCTAGACAACTTATTTATATGAAAAATCTCTGTAGGCCAAGTTTTGGTGTCATTCTCTCACGTCCATAACTTTAGGTACAGGTTTTTTGTTTTGTTTTTTTTTTTTTTCCCTGCCACAATATAACATGGTCTGCAAGTCTGGGTAATGAAGGGGTATGCTGTTTGTAGAGAATAAGAAATAATAATACATTATAATAAATACATTAAATGCATTTTGTCATAGGAATAAAACAAATGTTGATATGCAGGGGCTAGGAAGAGCCACAGTCAAGAGCAAAGAGGAAACTCGGTGTAATAACAGAAAAGTGAATTCTCAGGTAGGCACTGCAGCTCAAAGCTGCAGAATATTCCAGGTGCCGCCAAACTCATAGTGCCATGGGGTTAACTGACAGCTAACCCTTTAATCACTTACACTTTTTGGCTCAAGTCTTTGAGAGATATACTCCAAGAGAACACATCTCTTTATAACTCCATATATATTTAAGGACTGGATTTTGGGGGGGTCCAAATTTGCAAGAATAAAACTTTCATAAAGCAAACATTGGCCATGTATTGTCAGTTTGCCACAATCCTTTGGACAATGTACCTTCTTAGTTGTTTTAAAAAATACTAGTTTAATTCTGTGAGAACACAGATACAAGTTTTCACATAAACAAACCAAAACATGGACCAAGGGAACATAATGTGAAATCCTAACAGGGGTCCTCTGGGTGAAATTCATCATGAAAAATTATTTGGGTGCCATCACATTTTTTCAAAATTATGAAGCGTAATGTCTTTAGATGATACTTCCTGTCTCTCACACCCTTCCTTGCCTGCCCCCTTGGAGGCATTTATGGACATATCCTTCCTAAAAATTGCTGCTAATCAGAGGCTTCTGTTCTTTCCAGATGATTATAACATTCTGTGAGAAAACTTCCCGTTCCAGTGATAATTTTAGCCAATGAGTGATCTTTCAGGATTCTCTCCTCATTGTGTATGTGTGCTTTTTTTTTTTTCTTTCATAAGCTCCTCTTGAGTTAATTTGTGGCCCAGTCTGCACATTCTCTCAAATCTCATGAGTGGCATGTCAGGGAGGCAGCCATCTGCCTTATCTTGGATTAAATCTCCTTATCAACGAGGAGCAGATGGCGGCCATATTGTTGTCTACCTAGTCACACACAAAGAGGCTAGGTATTGCAGATTCAGTTCAAACAAGCAAGCAAACAAACAACTCTTTTCTACAAGTCTTCAACTTCAGTAATACAGAAAACCAGGAAAACCTTCGTCCTTTCTTCCTCCCCAACTCCTGGAGACAGAAGCAGGGCCTGACCTTCAAAGATATACTGGAACTTGTGCTGCTGAAGGCTGGCACTCATGGCCTCTTCAATGGCGCTGATATCTTTGTTGAGCTTGACCACCAGGGGGTCATAATCCATACTTTCCACATTAGCCACAATGGCATAGTTCCCCTCCTTTGCAAGAGGGATGAGATAGTGGAAACAATGAACCCTGAAAAAGAGAGAGATGAGGAGAGCAGTTACTAATAAATCTTTCCAGGGAGGGCAGTGATCTTGGGACACAGCACCAAAATAACTACTAAATTATTATTGATAAATGTAAGACTAGCGATGATAGCCAACGCTTAACTCTGTACTCTATTTGTGCCAGACACTATGCTCTACACTTAATATGAAGCAGCTGTGGCCTTGTATGTTTTAATGTAAACACCCTCCCCTCTTTTAACCACAAAGCTATCTTACTTATTCTATAGAACAACTGAGTGATCTGGGGCAAGCTGGCTGCTATGATCATTGCTTGTTTAATCCATACAGTGTTGGTAAGGAGTTCTAAAATTCTTTTCAATGCCAGGGTTGTAGGTATAGTGTGAAAAGCATTGTAATTTTCAACATATACTGTTGCAATGAAGATGAGAGGCAGAGTTTACAGATCTTAAAAGTGTAAGGAGACTACTTTGGCTTCAGTCACCAGCTATATAACTTTAGGTAAGTTACTTTATTTCTCTATCCCTCGGTTTCCTCATCCATTAAATGGGGGTAAAACCAACAGCTGCCTCATAGGGTGCTGTGATTACACTACTACTACATATTAAGTGTTATGTATAGCAGTGTCTGGCACAAATGGCGTGCATAGTAAGTATTGGCTGTCATCACTAGTCTTATATTTATTAATGATAACGTATTAGTTAAGTAAATCACGTACATAACCTCTATGAATTTGTAAGAAATTGTGCTAGGCCCTGGAAATATAAGACAGTTTATATCCTTAAAGACCCACAGCCTAGTGGGGCAGATTAAGAAAATGACTAAGAGAGAACAGCACCTCACTCCAAGCACATCTACACAGTGTGCCATGGAAACGTGCCATGGGGTATCAGGAAAGGGTCCTGACGGAAGGTGATGTTTGAGTCTCACAGAACCTATCTGACAGCTTGAGGAAGGAGGGCATTTCTGTGTGAAAATGGCCTGTGTCAGTCTGGTCACACACAATTCTCAGGTTCTTTTTGGCAGATATTAGTAGCTGCTGAAGAAGTCTGAGGTGGGTATGGATTGGCTGCACCAACACAGCCTTTTAAAGTTGTAATCAGAGTGTGTTTCAGTCCAAATTCTGCCCTACATGCAGGTATTTATTCTGAATCCCCCACCCTAGAAAAAAAAAAAAAAACAACCCAAACCAACAGTATCCCTTGTTCAGACAGGCTGTTTTGTAAGCCCAGTCTAGTCCTAACTGTAATTTTAGGTGCTCTGTCTGACCTTGCATGGAAGGTTCACTGGAGGTAAGACATGATGACATAATCCAGGGTCCATGTTCTGTTACCTTTACAATTGGCATCAAGTAATAAGAAATATTCCTAAATGAATGGCTGCAAAAGCCTAGGGCATTATTATCTCTAATGATGCGACCATGCTTTGCCTGTCATCTTTCTTTACTTATAGTCAGGTTTATTGAGAAATAATTTACAAACAGTAAAACTCCCCCCTTCTAGTGTACAGTTCTATTAGTTTTAACAAACATGTAAAATTGTATAACCACCACCAGAACCAAATTATAGAACACAAACATCTCCAAAATTCTCTGTGTCCCTTTATAGTCAATCCCCACTCAACTCCCAAACCTTTGGCAACCACTGATCTATTTTTCTGCCTCTACAGTTGTCTTTTCCAGGATGCCATATAAATGGAATCATACAGTATGTAGCCTTTTGAGTTTGGCTTTTTCACTTAGCACAAAGCATTTGAGATTCATCTATGTTGTTCATTACTTTTTTTTGCTGGGTAGCCTTCCACTGAATTGGATGTCCCACAGATTATCTATTCACCCACTGATATTTAGATTCTTTCCAGATTTAGGTGGTTGTGGATAAAGCTACTTCATGTACACATTTTTGTGTGCATATAACTTTGCATTTATTTCTCTTGGATAAATACCTAGAAGTGAGACTGCTGGATCATATGGTAAGCGTATGTTTACTTTTGTAAGAAACTACCAAATTGCTTTCCAAAGGAGCTGTGCCATTTTGCTTTCTTACTGGCAGTATACAAAAGTTCCAGTTGTTCCACATCCTCATCAGTACTTGGTGTTGTCAGTTTTAAAGAAAAATTTTTGGTCATCCCAATAGATGTAGAGCAGTATCTCACTGTGGTTTTAATTTGCATTTTCCTAATGACGAATGATGTTGAGCATATTCTCACGTCCTTATTTTCTGTACATATATTTTTGATGAAATACCTGTTCAAATCATTTGCCCTGTTTTAAAAATTGGGTTTTTTGTTTTCTTAAGTTTTGAGAGTTCATTATATATTCTGGATACAAGTCCTTTATCAGATACGCACTTTGCAAATATTTTCTCCTGGTCTTTTGCTTGTATTTTAATCTTGACAATGTCTATCAAAAATGGTTTTAATTTTGATGAAGTTCAACTTATAACTTTTTTCTTTTTGGATGGTACTTTCAGTGTCATATTTCAGAAATCTCTGCCTAAATAAAATGATAAAAATTTTTTCCTATGTTTTCTTCTAGAAGTTTTAGAGTTTTAGATTTTACATTTAGTTGAATGATCCATTTTAAGCTAACTTTTATATGGGATGTGTTATATTCTTAAAAGCAGTTCATCCAAGAGAATCCAAATATCTTGACTACTGCTCATTTTTACTGATAGATGCTTATCTTAACAGTTACTAATTAACTAATAACTAATTTCACCAATAAAAACTCATTCTGACATTCATGTACTAATTGGCACAAATGTATAATTTTGATAAGAACACCAGTAATGGCACTGGTTGCAGCCTCCTCTGGAACGTGATCTTTCTGACAGAATGAAAGTTGACCAACTCTGGAATGGGATTCATGACTAGGGCGCTGATTGCTACTGTGGTTGAAATTTAAATAAAGTTTAAATTTTATTTTTAACTTTATTTTCAAAGAAGTTGAATAAAATTAAAGCATCTATGCTAAAGTATTTTTAAAGTAAATGACAGATATTATGACTCCAGGCAATGAGAAGACCATGTAAAATAGCATGAGACTATAAATGCAGGATGGTCTGAGGACTGGTGAGTAGTTCTTTTCAGATGCACACAGATCCGACACTACAGGCATGCCACGAGCTTGGGCAGATGGGCACGGGCCAGGTCAGCAAGGCTCTGAAGGCCATGTAGGGAATCAGGCCTTTATCCTAGAAGCCACAGGGAGCCTTAGGAGGATTTTAAGAGGTGAATAATATAATCAGACCTAAGCTTTGGCAAGATCACTCTGGCACAGTATACGAGTGGATTAATAGCAGAGAATGGAAGCAACTGGAAGTAGAGCGACTAGTTAGGAAATTCTTAGGAACTGGAGGTGAGAGCTTATGAGATCCTGAAGCTATTGGGAGAGAAGACATACAACCTTTCTTTAAGGTATTATCTTCTTCCCAAGTGATTAGAGATTAAAAAAAAAAGAAAGAAATTAAAATAGTCATCAGCTAATGCCAAATTCAAATCAAGTATTTTTTAAAATTTAAATTCTGGCCTGTTGTTGCTGACCTTAGTATGACTTTGACATTAATGTATTCTGCAAACACTGCTGATTACACAGTGGGGTGGATGATTTTCAGAGAGTGCACACTTAGGATCCCAACAGTGATAGACAGTTGCTGTTGAACCTACTTAGAGCCCTCCTGATGGTGAGAAAAATCAGCTGATAAAGGTGACATTCTTGGCATCTTGGACTCAAATGGCAACTTAATTTTCTTCTTCTAAAGTTCAAATAGAAAAAACAAACCTCAACAGTTTTCAATGGGCTCACCATGTCTTTCGTCTCTTGGGGGTACCATTTGCTTTATGCTTTGTACTGTGGAAAGGGGCTGCCTGGTGGTTAAAATGTGAACCACAATGACACAGGTAAAATGTCAAACACTCCTTAGATGGATCATTCAACACAGACTGCGTGGGATTTGAAAACAGTTTTTTGGTTTGAACTTTAATAATATCAAAGAAAAATATGTGCTATGGATATAAAGATATTTTGGGGAACAAGACCAGTTTTTGGCATCTGAAGTTGTTCTGGACTTTTTGCTGGCATATCTCATTACTTTTTTCCATGAATTTTTTTCTTCTATCTGTACTCTTATCTCAGTGATTTCTTGGCTAAAAGTGCCAGAGACAGGAGCTAATCAGCCACTTTTTCACCACACCAGCTGCTGGACAACTGGGCCTAAGCTCTAATTCCTTTTTTACAGCAGGATGGGAACAAAACAAATATTAGTTGATGAGAATCATGTTGGCCACACAGCCTCTGTACCTCTTAAGATAATTCAGTGGACTTACAAGTGGACTACTGTGTAAAAACAGAAACTGCAAACCAATTCGTTTCTTTAAAGACAACAGGTTTTGTTTGGTAAAGTAGCACTTACTTTATCTGGGTTTGGTTTCCAACCAGCTAATTCTTAATCACATTTTTACTGAGCACCTAATATATAGCACGATATTAGGTTTCGGGGCCAGCCATCACAATGAACAAGCCACACCTGGAAGAGCTGTTTGATGGTCTCTTCCACAGTCATGCCCCCAGAGCACTTAGCAGACAGCTCTATTCTAGCGTTATTATACTAGAGTGGCATGAAATCTGTCTTATTCATTTTGTGTCATCACTGTGCAAACTGAAAAAAATTGTTAACATGACCGGGACACAGTAAGTGTGTCTACATTCACTATCCGAGCCTTATGTGGCATATTCTGCTAGTTGTATGTACCTTACTTTAAAAGGAACAAAGATGAAATGAAGCACACTTACAAGAAAGCAACCTGAGTGTTGGAACCATGTTATACAAGGAAGTGGGGAAATTTAATTTAAAAAAATCCCATGTTTTGTGTTCTGAGTTAAATTCAAGGAAAGATAATTCTACATCCAGGGCTCTAAAATTCAGTCTTTTAAAATATTCATTATTAAAAATGACGTTTTTCTGTTTTTAGACTAATGTTGAAGAAGATACAGCAACCGGTGTTATAGCACTGTATAGTTTCTTGTAAATTAATGACTAAAGCATGTTCAGTATTAAGAAGAGTATTGCCAAGATGTATCAAAAGGGCAGAAATAGGGGTTAAGGACTTAAAAGATCTTACTCAAATGTGTTACAAATATCCCACTTGGAATTAACTACACATAAGTAGACAATTCTGAATGTAGAACACATATAAGCACACAATGAATAGTATAAATACCAGGAGTTGTGATAGTAACTAATTTGGTATTCCCTTGTTTTCCTTTGTAACTCAGGTAACAGCAGCACTGGAATATTACTTGGTGTTTTTCATTTCCTTCCATCTATTGCATATATTTATTCACAGAAGACACCTGATTTATTTCACTGTCCACTTGTAAATAAAGAGATACCAAATCTGTAAATTATTGTAAAACAAATCAGAAAATATATAGAAAGAGCTTTATTTCTGGACAGATTAATGTGAGAAATAACATCAGGAATAAAGCTGAGTAGCAGATTCTAAATCTGCAATGTTAACTTTTCTTGTTCCACTCACAAGGCTCTCACAAGCAATAAGGAGGTAACTCACTGGGCAATGGTAATGAAGAAGGATAAAAAGCAAGTAGCACACACAAGGAGTCACCATGGAAATAAATCCAAGTTCTAACTGGAGTCCAAACATATTTCCAAGGGTCACCTATCAAACAAAGTCCTATTTACATTTTTAAACCCTAAATCTAGTAAAGACTTCAAATGAAAAGAAAAATAGTCTATCAATGTTAACCATGTTCCAAAGCAATACAGAACAGAATGGGTTACCACACCATGCACTTTCTGGTCCTGATGTTTGGACACTGCTACCTAGTTGTTTAATAAGCATCTCAAACTGAACATCTCTACATGGCAGGCTTGATTGCTGCCATTCTCCTCAACCCTTCTCCTCTCTATTTCTCCCCTCAGTTAATGGCACCAGCATCCACACAGTTGCTCTGGCCCCAAACTAGTGGTTTTCCTTGAGTCTTCCCTCTCATTGCACCAGCCCCTGTTTCCAATACAATCTATCAACAAACTTCATTAGCTCTACCTTCAGCATGTGTCCCAAATCCTACACTTCTCATACCTCCACCTCTGTCACCTTGATGCTCAGAGCTGGTCTCAACTGGTCACCCTGCTTCCATTCGTATTTTTCCCTGCAATCCCTTTTCCATACAACAGCCAGAGTGACCTTTAAAAAATGTTAATTAATTGGTATCTCTCCCTTTCTTAAAACCCTTCCATGGCTTCTGTGACATCTGAATGATTCACTTGGTCTGTAAGACCCTGTAATGTGTCAGGCTTCATGACTCCACAGGACTGGGCTCTAGCCTGTCTCCTGTGCCTTATTTTTTCAGTCCTCCCCACCCAGCTTGTTCATCAGCCTACAAGCATATCAGCCTCCTCTCTGCTCTTGAGACAAAAACCAAGCTTGATTTTTGTCTCAAGACCTTTGTTAGTGTGCCTTCCTCTGTCTGAAACTCTCTTCCTCCGGGTCTTTGCACAGATGGATCATTCTTGTTACTTTGTCACATTTCTTTTGACCATTTTATCTTAAAGAAAAAAAATCCCATTCCTAGTCAGCCCCAGCCACTCTTGGCAACTGCCCAGTATGCTAGTACTGGGTACATGTAGCTACCAGGCACTTAAAATGTGGCCAGTCCACATTGTGATGTGCTGTAAGTATAAATGGGCACTTTCAAAAGCTTAGTGCAAAGGAAAATGCTGAATACCTCAATCACTTCTGTTGATTGCCTATTGAAATGCTGTTTTAGATATACTGGGTTAACTAAAATATATTAGTATAATTCTTTTACTTCTTTCCCTCTACTTTTTCCAACGTGACTCCCTTCTTTTTTTTTTTTTTTTTTTTTTTTTGAGACGGAGTCTCGCTGTGTCGCCCAGGCTGGAGTGCAGTGGCGCGATCTCGGCTCACTGCAAGCTCCGCCTCCTGGGTTCACGCCATTCTCCCGCCTCAGCCTCCGAGTAGCTGGGACTACAGGCGCCCGCCACCTCGCCCGGCTATTTTTTTGTATTTTTAGTAGAGACGGGGTTTCACCATGTTAGCCAGGATGGTCTCGATCTCCTGACCTCGTGATCCACCCGCCTCGGCCTCCCAAAGTGCTGGGATTACAGGCTTGAGCCACCGCGCCCGGCCGTGACTCCCTTCTTGACTAGCAGAGCACTTTAGTGAAAATATGAATCACAATAAAGTCACCACAATAGCAAAGCTACCATATTTTGAGCACTTACTTTGTGTCTGGCATTGTGCTAATTATTATTCCATTTATAAAATCTCTATAAGTTAGAAACTACCATTTCCATTTTTAAAATAAGGAAACCGTGGTTTGTAAAGTGAATTAACTGGCCAACGATCGCCTAGCCAGCTGATAGTGACATTTCAATCCAGGTGACCTGATTTCATAGACCATGCCAGCTCTGAATTACCACACTCAAAATACACCATGCGCTCAGTCACTGAATATGGCTAAAAATAACTTTCAGCGTAAAAAGGGATAACATCAATAATATGAGCCAGAAATTATGGTGATACTCCCTGGAAATAAGTAAGTGATTTATGAACCACAGTGCATTCAAATTGCAAGGTCCTGGGCTTGGCTGTATCATACCTCACTTCCAGATGTAAGACCAGCAAGCAGCGGTCAGCCATATCCTGGAACGATTTGGCAAGTTCACTGAGAGTCTGCATGATCTGCTCTGACACTGGGGGGAGATCCGTGTTCGTGTGGCTGTCTTGAGCAGGAGAAAGCACTGAAAGGTAAGGATAAAACACCAGTCATTTCATTAGATGCCTACAGATTTTTTTGAAATGACATTATTTTGCTGTTCATCTTGTTGTTTTTACTAGTTTGGGTAACACTAGTGTTGGCAGCATTAGAAGTCCAAGATGATAGACTGTTTCTATATTTGATTACACATAGAAGCTCAGTGGCTTATCTTGAATCAACTCATAGAATAATATTTAGGTTGGTGCAAAAGTAATTGCGGCTTTTGCCATTACTTTCAATGGCAAAAACCCTAATTATTTTTGCACCAACCTACAGAAAGAGAACCTCAGAGTTGGAAGAGGCCTCCACTATCATGTGGCCCAACCACCTGCTCTGTGCCTCCGTCTTCTGTGCACCTTCAAGTGGCTGTCCACATTCTGGTTGCACACTTACACAAATGCTGGTGAACGGAAACTTAATACCTTTTGAGGCAGCCTGTTCCATCTCCGAAAGATTTGACCATCTTACATCAAGCCAATATCTGCCTCCATTAACTTCTAATCATTGGCTCTAATTTTACCTAACTCTGCAATCCCGCATGTGTCAATACTACAAGTATTGAAGATACCTCTTTTGGCTTCCTTGAAGTCTTCCCTTTTGTAGGTGGAATGTCCACAGTTCTTTACCCATTCTTCTAATGATTGAATTAAATCATTTTATAATTCTCAAAATTTACCTACCAAAACATTCAAATTTTCCTCTATTTCCCTTGAAATGTAGAACTCAGGACAAAACAGAATAAATACTACAGAAAGGGCTGACCAGTCTAGACAGAATGATCAGTTCCCTTTTTCTAGATGCCATGATGCTTTACACCTCCCTAAATTCTGGGAGGTGGAAGTGGTAGTGTGCTATATTCCACTTCAGCTCATATATAGCTTATGGCCAACTAAAAGTCCTAAAAAGGTCTTTCTGGAAAATTTGATAAAGCTACCTTCTATATATTTCCAAACCAATTTATTAAAATATTTAGCACCACTTAGACATTTTCTTCAAAGAAATGCTGAACAAAAATAAAAAACATTTGTTTATCTCTAAACTTCTATTGTATCCCCATTTCCCCACAATTTCTCAAAGATTACCAACCAACAATTTGGTAATCTCATTCAAAGGTTTCCTTAGCTCTCTGGAGCCCCAAAGTTTGGCTTTAAGTCCTGGCTCCAACATTTCCTTTATGTGACCAAGAGCTAATTATTCAAATTTTCTCTGCCTTATTCTTTTATTTTGTAAAGTGAGGGTAATAGTATCTATATCATGGGGTTAAATGAATTAATGTAGGTGAAACACTTAGAATAACAACATATAAAACTTAATATAACAAGAAACATAAGCAATTATTCTTCTTCTTTAGCAAGTGATTTTTTCAGGTTAGGTCTTTGATTTATGACAGCAACAGTATACTTACAAAATAATTCCATCCATCCTTATTCAATTTCTGATATGTTTGGCTTTTCTGTATGAAAATCCTTCTCTTTTTCAGAGAGTCCTTTGGAAGAAAGAGGTGCTCTGGACTTAGGGAATATGGGAATTGGTGAGGCAACACTAACTCAGAAGGTCATTCACCTTATAGGGTAGAGAGCCAACGTCTTGCTATAGTATGTATTGTCTGCACTTATGACCTTTCAGCACTGTATCCATTCCTAAACTTTGCTAAGTCCAGAAAACGGCTTGGATAGACAATCCAGGCTTATAATATGTAAGGCTAAGTTCTCCTCTGTGGAACAAGATTGTAATAAGTAAAAATAACATGGCAAACATGAACAAAAATAAAAAAAAGAATGTTGTTCAAGGGAACTGATGGGTGAGGAGGAAGGGACTGTAGCAATGCAGACTTTAAATTATTGCCAGCCTTGGTATCATTCTAGATGTTTACTAACTTGATCTGCTGAAGCCTAGATGTATGACATTGCATCTCTTCTCTAACGTTAGCGTTAATCATGTTGTTTGATCGCAAGGCAAGGTCACTGCTTTTGCAATGTTTTCATGGAACAGGCTAGAGGAAAGCAACTATACAACTGTAATATTTAAAAACATTTTAGGGCTTTTCAGCCCTTCAATTCCTCTATGGGGTGACAGTGACTGTAGCATGGAGAGTTATCTTGTGTCAATGAGAAGAGGCAGAAATTGGACTTTGAAGTCTCACTCCTAGTCTGAGGTCCAAAGATATACTAATCGACCAAATTCCATCAAAGGCATTCTGGACAAATCCCGCCAAGAAACTTTAAAAATTCCCCTTTCCTATTTTATAAATACGTAATTTTATCATGTGGCAATTAACCACTGTCAAATTACAAATTAAGAAATATCTAAGTTGAGTAAGTCTATGGCAGATTAGCTGCTGAGGTAAAACTTAGAATGAGTGAGGTAAAAAGTAGTTTCAGGTAACAGCACACTGTACATTTCACTTGACTGTAATCTATGGCAAAAATGTAACATTTTATTAAAGCAACATGAAAAATTATGCCCAGAGCTCTACTAGAAAGCTGGCTTGTGAGCTCCTCAGGGCTTACTGAAATTTACACAGTTTTCTTAACAAGAAGGAATATACTGAGCAAAGAAATACTAAGCATGGCAAACAAAGACAACACAAAAGCCATTAACTAGATCTTCAGTGTCAAAAGAAAATCTATAAAAAAGATTGCTAACACAATCTGCTTGGGAGGTTACAGTTAAGGTATGAGATTACTAGACACACACACACACATACACACTCCCCCCATACATACCCTTTAAGAGGCTACATTGTATATTTATCTCCAGTATTGCTCTTCATATCAGCAGAGACCACACATATTGGACTTTAAATATGTTAGTGCTTGATCGCTTTATGAAGATATGCACTCTGAGCTGTTTTTCTAATACTAGGGATGGGTGACATTAGATCATTCTTAGTATCTTTGTTCCTCCTATGACCACTGCATAAAGCATGCCATCTTTTATTTTTATTTTACTTTAAGTTTACTTTAAGTTCTGGGATACATGTGCTGAACGTGCAGGTTTGTTACATAGGTATACATGTGCCATGGTGGTTTGCTGCACCTATCAACCCGTCATCTAGATTTTAAGCCTCCACATGCATTAGGTATTTCTCCCAAAGCTCTCCCTTCCCTTGCCCTCCTCCCCTTGACAGGCATGACACATATACGCCACAGAATACTATGCAGCCATAAAAAAGAATGAGTTCATGTCCTTTGCAGGGACATCAACGAAGCTGGAAACCATCATCCTCAGCAAACTAACACAGTAGCATAAAACCAAATACCTCATGTTCTCACTCAGAAGTGGGAGCTGAACAATGAGAACACATGGACACAGGGAGGGGAACATCATAAAGCATGAATCTTTAAGTCACCTAGTTAGCTGTTTGTGGCAGGATGATTTTGGCTTTCTGTACTACATAAACATTATTCCATAAAAGGAAGCCGAACATTGGTCTTTGGAGCAGACACTGCTTTTTTTGGTGAACCAGCAGCTACTTCCAATTTCATTCTCTCCTTTGCTCACTCCACTACAGATTCTGGAAAGCTAAATATTTATAATCCCAGCCCTGTTTGTTGCTAGAGGTGACCATGTATCATATCTGTCCACTGGCCCCCTAAGTAGAGTCTTTTGTGGCTATTGGGAAGTCTTTTGTTTTCCCCGATAAAAGGAGAATTGAGGCTGGTGCCACCACTTGCTCCCACTTTCCCCACTTTTCTGATTTGACTGAAGTACCTGAAGTTGCATCACCTTGCTATTGAGAGGAAAAGACCAAGAATCAGAGAGGTGCTGGACTAAGTATTGTTTAACCATTGGCCAAAAGAAGCTATTGCTTGACTTCAGACTTTTTGCTATATTAGAAAAACAAACACCTCTTTAAATCACTGCAAATAAAAAAAAAATTAATAACTTGCTACAAAATTAAATCCTGTTTTCAGCCTCTGAAATTTTAAATTCTAATATCATATTCTCAGATCAAAAACTTTTCTTCTTTCAACTCTCTCTCACCCTCATTTCCATTATAACTTTAATGCTGTAATCCCCTCATTTTCTCCTGGTAGAAAAAGTCCCTCTTAGGACCCTCAGCATGAATTGCATGGTTGATCCCCTGAGCTACTCTTTGACCATAAACCTCAACTCCCTTGAATACTTTTCTTTCACTATAATTGCCCTAAAACTCACGTAACATTGAGCCAATTCTACAACTCATAATTTGACAGGAAAACAAAAGAACATATTGTTCACTGATACCAAAACTAGACAAAGCGAAACAACAAAAAAGAAAACTACAGGCCAATATCCCTGATGAATATAAACGCAAAAATCCTCAACAAAGTGCTAGCAAATAGAATTTGACAACACATTAAAAATATCATTCACAATGATCAAGTGGGATTCATCCTAGGGATGAAAAGATGGTTCAACATATGCAAATCAATAAATGTGATATATCACATCAACAGAATAAAGGACAAAAATCATATGATCATTTCAATAGATGCCAGAAAAAGCTCTTGATAAAATTCAACATCCCTTCATGATCAAAACTCTCAAGAAACTGGGTATAGAAGGAACATAACTCAACATGATAAAGGCCATCTATGACAGGCCCAGAGCTAGTATCATACTGAATGGGGAAAAATTGAAAGCCTTACACTAAGTTCTGGAATAAGACAATAATGCCCACTTTCACCACTTTTATTCAACAAAGTACTGGAATCCTAGCTAGAGCAATTAGGTAAGATAAAGAAAGAAACAGCATCCAAGCTAGAAAGGAAGAAATCAAATTATCCTTGTTTGCAAATGACATGATCTTATATTTAGAAAATCCTAAAGACTCCACCCAAAAACTCTTAGGACAGGTAAATGAATTTAGTACAGTTGCAGGATACAAAATCCACATACAAAAATCAGGCCGGGCGCGGTGGCCCATGTCTGGAATCCCAGCACTTTGGGAGCCCGAGGCGCGCAGATCACTTGAGACCAGGGGTTAGAGACCAACCTGGCTAACAAGGTGAAACACTGTCTTTACTAAAAATACAAAAATTATCCAGGCATGGTGGCAGGTGCCTATAATCTCAGCTACTCAGGAGGCTGAGGTGGGAGGATCACTTGAGCCTGGGACGCAGAGGTTGTGGTGAGCCAAGATTGCATCACTGCATTCTAGCCTGGGCAACAGCGCTAGACCCTGTATCAAAAAAACAAAACAAAATAAAAATCCAGTAGCATTTCTAGATGCTAACAGCAATCGATCCACCAAAGAAATCAAGAAAAAAATCCAATTTACAATAAGAAAAACCTAGGAATAAATTTAATCAAAGTAAAAGACATCTACAAGGAAAACTATTAATCACTGATGAAAGAAATTGAAGACACACACACAAAATGGAAAGATATCTACACTCCTGGATTGAAACAATTAATATTATTGAAATGTCTGTAGTACCCAAAGCAACCTACAGATTCAATGTAATCCCTATCAAAATACCAATGACGTTCTTCACAGAAATAGAAAGAAAAAATCGTAAAATTCAAATGGAACCACAAACAACCCAGAATAGTTAAAGCAATCCTGAGCAAAAAGAAGAAAGCTGAAGGCATCACACTACTTTGATTTCAAATTGCACTACAAAGCTATGGTAACCCAAACAGCATGGTATTGGCATAAAAAACAGACACACAGACCAATGAAACAGAATAGAGAACCCAGAAATAAACTCACACACTTAACAGCCAATTCATTTTGACAAAGGCACCAAGAACACACATTAGGGAAAAGACAGTTTCTTTAATAAATGGCACTGGGAAAACTGGCTATCTGTATGCCTAAGAATGAAACTAGATGCTCATTTTTTAACTTATTTAAAAAAGAACTGAAAATAGATTAAAGATTTAAATGTAAGACCTAAAAACTATGAAACTACTAGAAAAAAGTATTGGAGAAATGCTACAGGACATTGGTATGAGCAAAGATTTTTGGGTAAGACCTCAAAAGTGCAGGCAACAAAAGCAAAAATAAACAAATGGGATTACACCAAGCCAAAAAAGCTTCTACAAAGCAAAGGAAACAATCAACAAAGTGAAGAGACAACCTATATAATAAAGCAAATTATTTTCCAACTATATACCTGGCAAGGGATTAATAACCAGAATATATAAGGGACTCAAACAGCTTCAATAGCAAAAACAAAAACAAAAAAACAATAAACAATCTGATTTTAAAAATGGGCAAAAGACCTGAATAGACATTTCTCAAAAGAAGACATACAAATGGCCAACAGGTATATGAAAAAAAAAAATGCTTAACATCACTAATCATTAGGGAACTGCAAATCAAAACCACAATGGGGCATCATTTCACACCAGTGAGAATGACTATTATAAAAAAGTCAAAACAAAGCTAGTGAGGATGTGGAGAAAGAAGAACGCTCATACATTGCTGGTGGGAATGTAAATTAGTACAACCATTATGGAAAACAGCATCGAGTTTCCTCAAAAACTAAAAATAGTACTACTATATGAGCCAGCAATCTCACTGCTGGGTATATCCAAAAGAGAGGAAATCAGTGTATTAAAGAGATATCTGCACTCCCATGTTTATTACAGCACTATTTACCATAGCCAAAATACAGAACTAGTCTAAATATCCACCAACTGATGAATGGAGGAAGAAAATGTGGTAGATATACACAATGGAATATTATTCACCCATAAAAAGAATAAAATCCTGGCGGGGCACGGTAGCTCATGCCTGTAATCCCAGCACTTCAGGAGGTCGAGGCGGGTGGATCATGAGGTCAGGAGTTCAAGACCAGCCTCGCCAACATGGTGAAACACTGTCTCTATTAAAAATACAAAAATTAGCTGGGCATGGTGGCAAGTGGCTGTAATCCTAGCTATTCAGGAGGCTAAAGCAGGAAAACTGCTTGAACCAGGACCCAGGAGGTGGAGGTTGCAGTGAGCCGAGATTGCGTCACTAGGCTATAGAGTGAGATTCCATCTTAAAAAAAAAAAAAAAAAAAAAAAAGAATAAAATCTTGTCAGTCAAGCAACATGGATGGAACTGAAGGTCATCATGTTAAGTGAAATAAGCTAGCATAGAAAGACAAATATCACACATTCTCACTCGAATGTGGGACCTGAACAGGGAATTTCAAGGAGGCTGAATGGTGATTACCAGAGGCTGAGAAAAAAAAGGGGGTGGAGGGGGAGAGGAAAGTTAGTTAATGGGCACAAAAATACACTTAGGAGACACAAGTTCTAGTATTTGATAGTACCATAGGGTAAGTGTACTTAACAATAATTTATTGTATACTTCACAATAGATGGAAGAGAATTGTAATGTTCTCAACATAAAGAAAAGATAAATGTTTGAGGTGAGGGATATCCCAGTCACCCGGATTTGATCATTACACATTGTATACATTTATCAAAATATCACATGTACCCCCCAAATATGTACAGCTATAATATATTAATTTAAAAAGACAAAAATGTATAGATTGTTGCCACTAAAATGTTCTGGATTTTAATTTCAAAAAAAGCTTTCAGTACCACTTGCCAATCCTTTCCCTGGTGCTTGGCTAGCTCCTTCCCTTTCTCAGCAACTTTTCCAGATTCACGCTGTTCTCCTCAGGCCCTTTGTACTACCTGCTCCCTATTAGTCCTCAACAAAGACGTCAAAAGAATCTTAGCACTGACTTTCTCCAGTCCCACCTCCTATTAACGCTTCAGTGTGCCACAATCTGACTCTGCCCTCACCTTTTTATTCAAAACTTTTCTGGTAGTAGCCATCGATGATACTGTAACTGCCAAATCTACTGGCTACTCTTCAGTCCTCATCTCATGCAGGCTCTCTGCTATCTCTGAATTCACTGGCCCTTTACTTCTTGAAATCATCTTCTTTTTGGCTTATGTGGCGTACTCTTCTGGGTGTTGTTTTCTCCCTCTGGCATTTCTTCCATAGTTTCCTTCACTGAACCCCTTCCTTCCTTTAGTCCGTCCACAATGCCGGTGTTTCTGGGGACTTTTTCTTCTAGTGGTCTTCCTTACTTGCCAATATGTTCTGAGTGAGCTCATCCCTTTTCATTGTTTGCATTATTATCCATGAAATGATGACTCCTAAACCTTATTTAATTAATGATTTGCAAGACATTGCTACCTGTATATCCCATAGGCATCTCAAATGCAATGTGTTCAAAACTAAACTCATTATCTTTCTTTAGCATCTGTTCTCTATCCTGAATTCTCTTTTTATAGGTGATACATCAATCTGGGAGTCCAAACTGCAAACATGAGTTTTTTTTTGACTTTCTCCAGCAAAGACTAATTTCTACCAATTTTATTTACAAATATTTTCTTAATATTTATTTTTTCTTTTCTGTATCTACTGCCACTTTCTTGGTTTGGACCCCATCTCTTCCATGGACTACTGCAATAGTTTCCCGACTGCTGTCTCTATTTCTTACCTGGCCCCCTTTTATCTAATTAAATATGAGTTAGATAAAATTATTTACCCAAAACACAAATTTGACTATGTTAATTTCTTGTATAAATAACATCAGTGTTTCCCACTGCTTATATGATCAAGTCTAAGCTCCTTAGCAAGGCTTTCCAAGATTTTTTATTTCTGTCCAACCCTCCAGATTTTCTCCATCTCTCCATTCCTTTTTTCTCTCCAGCATATCCCCTCTCCAACCCTGGCCCTTTGATTTACCACCCTTTTAAAGCAAATTTCCTAAATATATCATGCTGTCTCATGATTCTACGCCTTTGATGGCTCTTACTCCTCTTACAAAACTATTTATGCCTTGTCTGGCTTAGAAAGTCTTTTCTGATTCCCCAGGAAGGGTCAGTGGCTCTTCTGGATGTTCCCCCACCCCTCTCAATTCTAGAAGTTATATTCCATTAACTATGTCTCCCTTCCGGATCATTAACTACTTCACCCATGTGAAAGAATTATGTATTATATGTATTTTCTCCCGTTCAAGGCCAGCAGAATAACTAGAGGCATTACAGAAGCTCAATCAATGCCTTTTTAATTAAACTGACCAATGCAATATGACAAAGAACATAACAACAGATTGTTAAAGAAAGATCAGAAAAAAGAAGAAACAACTTGCCATTTACTACTCGAACTTTCTCCTTCGTTTTTCTGAGTATAATCTAGAGAGAGAGTAGGGATGGGGAAGTAGTTCATTATAGCTGGTTTCTGGGGATTCAGGAATCTAACAGAAATATAGTTTAAAGCAATTCTGGTGAATCCCTATACCCCAAGTTCTTTCCCTATAAATCATGCTGTTGTTAGAAGCCACTTTAATTTCATGAGTTGTCAGTGCGCTTTGCTGTATCCACGACTTGGGGTCTCTCTTTACTATTGACATAAAAATGCCTGGCATTAAATACCCAGCATCTATCAAGGAAAGCCAACATACGAACTGTCATCGAGAAGTAATCAGACTAGGACATTAGGATGTCTCAAGTGGTTCCACATCCTAATATTAACCAGACTGAAATCTGTTTAGGTCTTAAAATTAGTTAAAATTGGACTCATTCAGACCCAGAAGAGCATCTGCTTTCAAGGATGCAGCTGCTACACTTTCAATGGCAACTTACTGTGACTTCTTTAATTGATTCATATGAGGATGTCCTTGTGCATCTGCAATATTATCTAAAATTGTTCCAGTATTAGCTTAGACTGGTATCAGCTGTCAGGAAAGTGAGAAAATGAAAAGGGAAAGATGGTTATCTCAGCAGGAAAGGAAAGGTTAACACTGTGAATTCAAACTTTTTAGAAGATAGAAAAAGACAGTGAAGAATGATCCCATGAGATTTTCTCACTGAAAACATTTTAGAAGATCAAATTTTAGTATAATAATGATTTCCGAATCCTCTTCCTATTTGTACAGAGGTGAAAGACACCACACAGTTTTCTACTCTAACTTGGGGTAAAATAAGTTCGTTCCTTCTTTTCTTCTTCCTTCCTCTCTCTCTCCCCTCTTCCCTCCTTTCTTTCTCTCCTTCCTTCCTTCCTCTTCCTGCCCTATCTCTTCTCCCTCCCTCCCTCCCTTCCTTCTTTTTTCTCTCTCTCACTTTTTCCTTCTTTCTAAGACAGCAATCCTCCCACCTCATCTCCCAAGTAGCTGGGATTATGGGCGAGCATCACCATGCCTGGCTAATTTTTTAATTCTTTTGTATAGAAAGGGTCTGGCTATGTTGCCTAGGCTGGTCTCAAACTCTTGGGCTCAAATAATTTTCTCACCTCAGCTTCCCAAAGTGCTGGGATTACAGTGTGAGGAACCTTGCCCAGGCTCAAAATATTTAATTTTTAATCTTCAGTTTTCCTATTTAGAAAACTATTAATAGTACCTTCCTAACTCCTATAGCAATATGTGACTAGGTCTTAAGACAACTCTGAAATCCTTTGATGTTGTTGCCTGGACAAAACTAAATACTTAAAAAAAATAGGAATGCTCATTAGGTCTGTGATATTAAGAATTCACAGGGCCTACAAGGTCAATGGAGACAGTGACAGGACCCCTTCATCTAACTTCTTTCCTCTCCTTAAATGCCTAAGGGATATGTTGCTATCACGCCTAACACTGGGGTCACATTTGAGTGTCAGACACCATAATACTCCAGCTCCAAGCTAGAGATTTAATGCCAGCTAATTCTACTCTCAGTCTTCATAATTTCTCTGTACTACTGTCCCTGCATTTTATTTATTGCCTTGAATTATTTGGAAACCTATATAAACTAATCTTTCCTTACCCCAGTGCTTTGTACACTGTAGGCACTAAATACGTGTTTAAGAAATAAATTTTGTACTTATGAAGCCTACTGGCTTTTGGAACGGAGGGGTGATCTTCACATGCTAAAGTAACTTTGAACTTTCTTGGAATAGAGATGTCCCTTTTTCTTGAACTAAGTCATTACACCAAACTAAAATTTCATGGTAACTATTTTTGATCACTCTTCCCTGAGTCCCATTTTCCAAAGCTACTACTCTTTTCCCAACAGTACTTGGCTTCTGCCACTATTAGCAATTCATGTATTTACTTGTTCTTTCCCATCTTCCAAACCATCATAATCTAGTTTTAAGTTCTTTTGCTATGTTTCTACATCAGGATGGGCCTTATCTAAGAAACATGTTTGGAAAGTTCTCTTCATTTTGCTTCCTATTTCAGAAGCAATAGTTCTTCTGCCTCCAAATAATAACTACCTCTTTTCACGGACCCCAGATATTTTAGGTTTGAACTACTAATAGCAAAACAAATTGATTTTGAAAACCACCATGCTCATTGATACTGTTCCTTCTGATTGCACAGGATGGGGACATAATGCACATTAGTCAGATTAGGTCCTATGCATGTGTACACGTGTGTATAGCCAGTGGTGGAAATAAAGCCTACGCTCTGAGGCACAACATGCAACCAATGAATCCTTTCACATCTCAATAATGGAGCAATCATTCCCTGCCTTTTCACTGCTCTCTCTCTTTTGCCCACTTTTACAGAAGAAGGGCAGATGAAAGGGATTTATTAAGAACTGGGATGGAGAAAAGTGAAAGAAATCATCAGGAAGGATAAAAGGGATAAGAATGAGGGGAACTGGAGGATCGGGGCAAGGTGTCTTAATTATATGTGCTTTTCTATGGTCTAGTCACATAATTGGTAATATATTTATGTTTAAAAAATGCTTCCTGAATATGGAGGTGTTGAAGTCAGATAAAATATAGAGATGAATGTCTAAATTAAAAATTTTTTATTTGGAAAGTAAGAATTGCAATTTGGGGCATACACAGAGAATGGATGGTCTGTGACATATCCAAAGAACAAAGAGAAGGTTAGGAGTCTTGTGAGAAAGACGAACACTACATATTGTTTTAAAAGAAAGCTCATTGGCCCTAGTAGCTGTCAAGCTCTGACTGGGAGTGATGGTGGTAGATAAAAGCAACTTTAGAGTCACAGCAGGTTGTTTCAGCAGCTACTAGGTAAAACTGGTCTTAGAGTTACAGCAGGCCATTTCAGCAGCTGGCCTTGTAGAAAATTTAATTCTTGGAGCAGGTGTAATGTACACAGAGTGATTTTACCTCTGGCCTCCTGAGTTGGATTTAGTTGGGGATGACAAGAACGACCCAATTTGTATAATGAACTTTCACAGAGGGGACGTTTTATATTCGGGTATAGGAGGCAGAGACCTACTTTCTTTTATGTGGTACCATTTGTTATTTAAATGATCATTTGTTACACCTTCCCCCAACCACTGGTCATGAGACTATGGGCAATATAACTTCTTAGTGTTTCTCAGAATGCTTCCTCCGAAATATCTTATATGACCCTAGCTACAAACAGTAACTCTCTGGGGAAGCAAAGACATACCTGTTCCATTCACTGCCCTGCTTAATGTCTTAGATGTCTCTACACTTGTTTGAGAATATATTATTATAAGCCTCCCCAAAAATAGTAAAAATCAAACTCTGCTGCTTAAGAGAAATTTTCATCTCTATGAAACCATACTCTTTGCTGCTGCTTCCCAGAGGAATATAATTTATTCTTCCACCTTTTATTACCTCTAGAACAAATTTCTTAACAACTCTAAGTCTCGTCTTCCTCAAATACACAACTTAGGGAGTTGTTGAGAGGACCAAATGGAAGATGTGGCACCTTGCACTGTGTCTGCAACAAAGTTAAGGGCCATCCTTCGAGCCCTGGTAACACTCTGCCTCTCTCCTATGGACTTAACACATTTCATCTTGCACTGTATTTGCCCACAGCATTCCTAGTAGATTGTGAGATCTGTGATAACAAAAACAGTAACTACTTCTTCCTGGCATCTCTCAGTGTATAGCTCTTCCTTACTCTCAGTAGACTGCTGATAATGCTTGTTGAATTTTATCTTCAAGTTAAGGACAAATCAAAGAGTTTTATAACGATTTTTTTCATTATATTTTCACAATGCCTTTAACTTAATGTCTTCCAAATAGTTCATTCGCCTGGAACATTATTCTGTTTCAGGGTGAGAAACTAAAGTTCCAGGAAGGATATGAGCATCTGAAATGGAAGAATTACCCCAAATATCAAACTATATAGAAAGAACAAAGGAGATTCATGGAAGGTCCATTCTGATGAGCAAAACAAAAATAAGAGCCAAAGTAGAAATGGATAGTCATTCCCTTAGGCTACCACAGGATAAGAGGCCAGTTCTGAGCCAACAGTACACACTACACACTGCACAGCTCTGCAGAGAGAAAATTGCATCTGGTTACTCCGGAAACAGTGCTTGATGGTAACAAGTCTGAGCAAGCCCTAGGTCCCCGAGGACATTTAGCTTTGGGGTCCTATCTGCATACAGTGCAAACCAGCATGGACACATGATTTTTATACCTTGTGATTGATAGTACAGACCTCAGTGTCTTTCAGTCCTGGGGAGAAACATCAAGATTGATTTTTCCTTTATTCCAAATAATCCTCCCTAAGGCTTGTTAAAAAAACTCATCATTTGCTAAAAAGGCGTATGGTGTGGCCAATTCAGCTCTTGCCGGATATGAAAGAGAAACAGGATGGGTAGGGGAGTGGAGGCTAATGAACAGCTCCTGTTCTTCTGTTGAAAAGCACTATTGTGGTGCTATATTAGATTTCCATGGACTTTGTAAGCCTTTTGTATTTCTGTAAAACCCTGCATCAAAGAGCATCTAAAAGCGTTAACCAATACTTAATCAGGTATTTTGGATGAATAAGGGACACAGATTTAAGCTTTGCAGAATTCTAGAGGCAAAAATATTACATGGCAGAGAGATAACATTTGTCTCTGTGTTCAAATAGGATCCTTCTAGCTTAAGCATTTGTAAATCTTCCAAAGAGCCTTAGGGAATGGCTTATTCACGGGTAAATTGGAAACATTAGGACCATTTACAAATGGTGAAACTGAACCAAACAGAAATAAAGCACACTTCCCAATATGACACAGCAAGTAAGTAGAAACAGAACTAAAGAAGTTGCATTGGAAGTCCCATATGGAGTTCCTCTTCAGCTTAACTTTTTCCAGTTGCTTTATTTCATGGGTTTCTTTTTGAGGCATCTGCATCACTCGTAAATTTGGATCTAAGTTGAAATACTCTTTACTTTCTTGATATAGTTTGGATGTGTCCTCTCTAAACCTCATGTTGAAATATAATTCCCGATGTTGGAGGTGGGGCCTAGTGGGAGGTGTTTGAGTAATGGGGGAGGATCCCTTAGGGCTTGGTGCCATCCTCACAATAGTGAATGAGTTCTCGCAAGATCTGGTTGTTTGGAGTGTGTGAATCTCCCGCCTCTTTCTCCTGCCACGTTTGATACCTGCTCCCTTTCTCCTTCTGCCATGACTGGAAGCTTCCTAGAGAGGCCTCCCCAGAAGCAGATGCTGGCACTGTCCTTTCTGTACAGCCTGCAGAAACATGAGCCAATTAAACCCGTTTTCTTACAAATTACTCAGTCTCGGGTATTTCTTGATAGCAGTGCAAGAACAGACTACCATACCTCTTAACCAATAGCAGGTACAATCTCAGTTTTATCTTTGTACCCCCAACACATAATGTGTTTTCTGAAACCAGCAGGTAAGTACCAAGTATAGTGAACAGGAAGGTGGTCCTCTGGAGGTGGACTGACCTGAGTTCATATTTCTGACTTTCTCATATATTATACTATTTGGAAGAAGTTCTCTGTAACAGATTCCCTACCTGTGAAAGGAGGATCATCCTACCTAACTCACAGGATTCTGATGATTAAATGAAAAAATATATAAAGGTTTAGAACAGTGTTTGACACACAACTGCTAATACATGGCAATTCCTCCTCCTCCTCTTCCTCCTCAATAAAGGTGTTGAATAAATAACAAAAACTCAGTATCTTTTTAATTTAAACCTTTATTTTAGCTTGAGGGGTGCATGTGCAAGTTTGTTATATAGGTAAATTTGTGTCACAGGGGTTTGTTGTACAGATTATTTTGTCACCCAGGCATAAACCTAATACCCAAGAGTTATTTTTTCTGATCCTCTCCCTCCTCTCACCCTCAAGTAGGGCCCAGAGTCTGTTGTCCCCTTCTGTGTCCAGGAGGTCTCATCATTTAGCTTCCACTCATAAGAAAGAACGTGTGGTATTTGGTTTTCTGTTCCCACATTAGTTTACTAAAGATAATGGCCTCCAGATCCATCCATGTTCCCGCAAAAGACATGATCTTGTTATTCTTTATGACTGCATGGTCTACCACGGTATATATGCACTGCATTTTCTTTATCCAATCGGCCATGGATGGGCATTTAAGTTGATTCCATGTCTTTGCTATTGGGAACAGTGCTGCAGTGAACATCTGCATGCATATATATGTCTTTATAGTAGAACTATTTATATTCCTTTGGGCATATACCCAGTAATGGGATTACTGGGTAGAATGGTAGTTCTGTTTTTAGCCCTTTGAGGAATTGCCACCTTGCTTTCCACAATGGTTGAACTAATTTACACTCCCACCAAGAAAGTATAAGTGTTCCCTTTTCTCCGCAACCTTGTCAGCATTTGTTATTTTTTCTACTTTTTAATAATAGCTATTCTGACTGGTATGAGATGGTATTTCATTGTGGTTTTCATTTGCATTTCTCTAAAGATCAGTGACATTTAGCTTTTGTTCCTGTTGCCTGCATGTATGTCTTCTTTCAAAAAATATCTGTTCATGTCCTTTGCCCACTTTTTAATGGGGTTGTTTTTTCTTATAAATTAAAAACCCAGTATTTTTCATTCCATCTACAGTGTTATGTGGGCATTGGAAAAATGACTCTAGCTTTACACATTTGATGGCAAAATCTGAGAGCCACCAAGACTGCAGAGGAAAATAGGCAGAATCTCAGAAGGCATGGCCACTCTGACTGCCATGTGGATAACACCTGGACAACTGATTTATCTGGATGAAGAAGCTGACCCTGCCACCAAATACATAGATCATCACCGTGACTAGCTGTGTAATTGGTGGGGGCTCCTCTGAAGCATGCGAGAAGTGAAAAATACAGAATTAACTTGCTGACACATGGTAGACTTTGCAGGTGTAAATCTTGCTAAGACAATTTCTACTCAGTGAGGACAAGTGTGGCCACTTCTCAGCATGTGGTGAAGATAACAGTTAAGTACTTCCCCTTTAATCTCTTTAGGGTCAGACAGTCCCTGTGCAGGCTGATTGACGAGGTGGTGTGATACACATATTGACTAATGCTTTGTGAAGGTTAATAATATATGACTATATTTCTGTCTTTATACATTAGTAACACATGAATACTATTCACACATCCATTCCAGTTCTGCCATGTAATCCCTAGAATAATTAACAGTTCATATAGATGCTTCCAGAATCAATTTTTTTAAAAAGTAAAAGATAATCAATCTGTGTTTATGCCAGTTGAGAGTACATAGAGAATGAATTCAAGCTACATAGAGAAGCAATCATCTATCAGTTGTTTACACAATTTCAGGATATTACCTCAAAATCTAAATATCTTTCTCCAAGTAAAAGGATATGAGTATTCTTCTATTAACTAAGAACCAAATTCCTACGTACATTTCTTTTGAATTGACAACCATTTCTTTTTGATTGGCCCAGAAAGTAGTAGTTACATTATGATTTAACCAGTTACTAACTGGATAACCTTGGGGAAATCATTAAACCTGTTTATCCAAGTGACTATTTTTAGCCTCAAAGGGTCATCGTAAGGATTCAATGATATAAAACACATAAAATATTTAGAACAATAATCAGCACATAGTAAGTGCTCAGCAAATCGAAGTGATCACTGTTGAACCCCCTGGTGAAGATCCTAAAAGAGTGAGATTCCTAGACTCATACTCTTACTTCTCGAAAAACCTTGCAAAAACTCTGACAGCTGTGGGTCTAGTTGTTCATGGCGCTAATGGCCAGAAAGAAAATGATACATTAATATATTAAACATATACACTGGATAAGATCATGACATTTTGAACTTAAAAGAAGGAATCACAGAAGTATGAGAACAACATAGGATTCTGGCAATGTTCAAATCAGTGAAAACACACAGGAGAGAAAAGGGATCAAGGCAGAGGGCAGGTTCAAATTTATCTTTTCATACATAAAAAGGGGAGAATGCCTTTCTCCAGTCGCCAGTTCATCCGTAGAGATGGCCTTCTTCAGGCATGAGGTAGGTGGTAGATGGGTAGGAAAGCCAGGAATGATGTTGAGGAGCAGCATGGGAGGAGATAAAGCAGTGTTTTTAACATTACTTTGAGGAATGACAGGGATCTCTCTTTCCGAGGAAAGGATGTCTGCCAAGTTAGGTTCTTTAACAAAGGCAACTTAGGGGTTATGTTTTTTTTCTTTTCTTTTTTTTTTTTTTTGAGACGGAGTCTTGCTCCGTTGCCCAGGCTGGAGTGCAATGGCGTGATCTTGGCTCACGGCAAGCTCTGTCTCCCGGGTTCATGCCATTCTCCTGCCTCAGCCTCCCCAGCAGCTGGGACTACAGGCGCCCGTCACCATGCCTGGCTAATTTTTTTGTATTTTTAGTAGAGATGGGGTTTCACCGTGTTAGCCGGGATGGTCTCGGTCTCCTGACCTCGTGATCTGCCCACCTCAGCCTCCCAAACTGCTGGGATTACAGGTGTGAGCCACTGCACCTGGCCACAATTTAGGAGTTATTTTAGGAATTCAAAGAATATTCACCAAAGCCTTGAAATTGTTCATGTGATTGAGAGATCATGTCTGCCTTACTCAAACAGGGCCTGGAATCAGCATTTCTTTCCTGACCACAGTTTATTTCCTTTCTGTCAAAGAGGCACTATGAGAAGGGAAGAGGATTACGTGAGTGTGATTGCTGGTGGTAAAGGTAAGACAGTAATGATTCTGAATCTAAACAGCCATTATGATACCTATAAAGTTTTGACCTGAAATGATAGAAATTGTGTTATTTTCACCTGAAGAGACAGAAATTGGGTTATAAATTATGTTAATATGTCCATAAAAACACTGACAAATCAGGTTTTCCATGAAGGCTTAAAACAGCTGAATCAGGATGATTTTGGAAAGATGCTTTTTATATTTTCTACCACAGGAGACTTGTTATTTTATCTGCTTTCTTGGAAATATGTTCATCTTCCTGTTACTCTAGACTAAATTTACTGTACGAGTAAAATGGGAAAACACCCTTGTGCCTTGTCTGTTGTCAACTCAGCGTCACCTCTAGCCAGTTTCCTGGAAGCACAGGAACATTTACAACTTCTTGCCAGAAGGGGTTTTGGGTTTGGATTCTGCCACTGAGAGGTACTCCCAAAAGATGTGCAAGGCAAAAAGAAAGGGAAGGCAGGATTCTCTTCTTACAGTGGCAGAAAGATGCTCAGGCAGCTGGCAAATCAGAAGCTTGCAGCAGCTTCCAGAAGAGCTCCTGCAGACAGCTGCTTCCTCGCAGCAGGAAGCTGAAATCCCCGGCTGCATTTCCTGATTATCCTCAAAGGCAGCAGCTAGATTCCTTGCTTTTTGTATCCTTCCAACTGCTGTCTAAGCCCTTTCAGCGATTTCTAAAACATCTTATTCCCTATATTAAATTCCTTCTTGCTTGAAATACCTAAAATGGTTTCTGTTTTCCCAACTGAGCCTTGATGAATGGATGTAACCTTCTACTCTTGAGATATTTTTGAACCGTGGCACTTTAAATCTCAGAGAAGACCGGAGCAGGAAGGAGTGAGGTGGAAGCATCACCAAAGATCTCTGGTCTACCTTTAATGCCATGCTGTAACCTCTAAGGCAAGGATTTTTAAAAAGTGCCCTGCAGAGTTCCTAATCTCTGTTAAAAGACCAAATTACAACAAACGTAGATCTTAACTGGCTTTTATTTGTGATTCTAGAATAGTGCAGCAGCCCAGACAAAACATGGTTCAGAATGCTCTGCTCTACCACATGTGTAGATTATATTTATAGCCAGAGAAAAGGAAGTGACATGTAACGCAAGGGATGCACAAAGGATGCATACTTAGTTAAAGCTCAGTGTTTGCCTCATTTGAACCTGGGTTGAAGAGTTGGCTGCCTATCACTGACTGAAGCTTGGCTGCTGTGATTGGCTGAGACTCAGCTACCTGTTACAAGAGTAGGTTCCAGTCTGTTTACACATCAGGTTAGGTTACGGTTCACTATGTACAAAGAACCCCTTAGGTCAAACTTAAAACATGTACAGAGGGCCGGGCGCGCCTGTAATCCCAGCACTCTGGGAGGCCGAGGCGGGTGGATCACAAGGTCAAGAGATCAAGACCATCCTGGCCAACGTGGTGAAACCCCGTCTCTACTAAAAATACAAAAAATTAGCTGGGCATGGTGGCGCATGCCTGTAGTCCCAGCTACTCAGGAAGCTGAGGCAGGAGAATGGTGTGAACCCAGGAGGCGGAGCTTGCAGTGAGCTGACGTCACCCCACTGCACTCCAGCCTGGGTTACAGAGTGAGACTCCGTCTCAAAAAACAAACAAACAAACAAATGCACATAGGCAGCTTTGGGCCAAACTTAATTCAATTTAACATTCCTCAATCTCCATTCTCTCCATCTTGCCTTCTCTGCTTCCTTCGTCAGAGAGGCTCCACTTTGATTTGTTACCCAATTCGGATTTTATAGTAAAATTCTGCTGGAAGAAAGGGTTCTGCTGCTAAAACAAACAAACGAACAAACAATCACACACACACACAAAACAAACAAAACCAACCCAAAGCAAACAAAAAAACCACACACACAAAAACAAACAACAACAACGAAAAAACAAACCAACCCAAAGCAAACAAAAAACCAGCTGCTCACAAACTACTGTCTTTGAAAAGGAAGGATTTGGTCACAGCAAACAAGTTCCTACAGCACTCCACTCTCTAGTTGCGAGCGAAGGTAGGGATAAAAGTCAAACATTTAAATTATGGCACCGTTCCTATAGGTTGAGGATGGGGGGGAGGAAAATCTATATAAATAATATTTATTTGGAAGCAAGTGATTTGCTTTCTCCTTTCTCTTCATTATGTTTGCTATATAAACTCTAGTATCTTTTTTTTTTTTTTGTATTTAGTGAATACTGAACACATTATGAGTTGCTCTTATTCTCAGTAACACACACAAGATTCCCTTGCAAAGCAGATTCAGCCTTCCCTTCAGAAAATGTTTCACAGGACTATTTTACTTTCTAACTTTTTAGAAAAGTATGCCACGGGTTTCTACTATTTTCTAGAATCCCAGGTTAAAGATGTAGACCCCATCAAAACAGACTTCTTAGCAGGGTCACTCAATTTGGAGCTGCTTTCAATTACTCTGTAAAATCTTCAGCTTAAGACTGAATGTATCTTCCAAACAAAGTACGTGCCTATGAGTACACTTAGTGTGTTACAACTTCTGGGCTCCACAGGTTAGACCACTAAGCCTCAAGCAAGTCTTTGGCAATTAGGTTAAAGGTATGAAATTCAGAAGGAACCACCTATTGAGGCAGAAAAGCTTAGCTCTCTTTGTTCCAAGGCTCATTCATCAGAACATTCACTTTTAAAAAGTAAAACTTAAGGTTTTGCATGTTCCCTTGCTGGATTAAGTCAAATTTGATTTTCAGAGAAACAGTGGGCTGATCCTGGTAAACCTTGATTTGTTAGGGCATAAGAGCTAAGTTAAAAATATATATATTCATACCGATTTATAAACCAAACAAAGGTGTTTGAGACTGTGGCAAGACTTGGTCTCTGATTGGTAACTACAAGGACATATGCATAATGCCCCTGTTCCTTCTATGGTAAGGCCTGTCCATTTTCTTTCAGTAGCCCTTGGACACCTATGATACTTTTTCTCCCTCTTGTGAACCATGTTGGCTTCTGGCACTCATATTCTTTTCCATGTGCTAACTATCATATTGGATCATTGTCTAACATTAGTCTGTAGTTTCTAGAATTTCTTCTTCACTCTATTTTAAGAATAGGAATATCTGCTGTAATCTGGGTGTTCTGTCACTTTTTACATGCTCTACAATTTCTCAAATTCAGCAAATGTCCTTAACACCCTCGGATTTGATCTATTTAAGTTCTACTCTAAAGAAGCCAGATGCCATCTGACACTTTCCTCACCTTTCTTTCTTATCACTTGTCTTACCCTTACATTTGAAGAGCAGGCCCCTTTCTAAATAAGACAGAAACAAAAGAGAAGTTAGAGTAGTTCCGCATTTTCTTTTTGTTTTTTTTGAGACGGAGTCTTGGTCTGTCGCCCAGGCTGGAGTGCAGTGGTGCGATCTCGGCTCACTGCAAGTTCTGCCTCCCGGGTTCATGCCATTCTCCTGCCTCAACCTCCCAAGTAGCTGGGACTACAGGCACCCGCCACCACGCCCGGCTAATTTTTTGTAGTTTTAGTAGAGACAGGGTTTCACTGTTTTAGCCAGGATCATCTCCATCTCCTGACCTGCTTTTTCTTAACATTACATTCACTACTTCACCAATCTGTGGACCTATCTGTTTCATGTTCTCTTTGTGCCTAAACATAGCCACACACTGCATTTTGTGGTCCTTAGCATCTCTGATGACCATTAAGTCATTCTAGGCTTTAGCCTCCCCAACACTGTACCTACAGGTCCCCCGAACATTTTGTGTGCTTGCTATATGCACTCATCTGTGATTGACTGCAGGACTTTTCTTTCATTTTTTAAATATATCTTCTTCTATGTGACCTCATCAGAGAGTTCTCTGAATGCTACACACTAGTGTGGTGGTTAAAAGCACAGGCTGTGAAGGCATACTGAATAGGTTCAAATTTTGGCTCCACCATGTAATAGCTGTGTGTCCTTGAGTTATTTTAATCTGTGACTCAGTTTCCCAATTTGTAAAAATGAAGATTATGATATCTACTTCTTGAGTTATTGTGAAAGTGAATAGTTGTCTGTGTGTGTGTGTGTGCGTGTGTATTTTAGAATACACCTTGTCAATGAATGTTTGCTATTACTTTTTGTTAAAATTACTTAGCATTTTATAGTTCAAATGTTACACTGTATAATCTCCCACCCTTCATCATAAATTACATTCCCTTTGACAGGTTTCTATTCATGAGATCATACCTACATTTTCTCCAAATGCCTAAAAATTTAACTTTCTGAAAACTAAACATCTAGCTATGCCTAGTGTTTACTTTCTTTGCTGTGTAAATTCCAGTATGATATGAAAATATTCTCTAAAGATTATTGATTTTTACTTTCCCGTGAATTCTTCCTTTTGGTCAGAATTATGCACAAAATGGTGGGTCTCCACATGTTTCTCTCTTGAGAAGAAAGATCATCTAAAAGATGAGTCAAGAACTTATCATTCTAGTTTGGCTGAATTTGACTTCTGGAAATGTCAAGCTAATTGAAACCATCCCTACCATCCCCATATCAGTGTCATCATTTATGTCAAGAAAGCATGATCCAGACCCCATATTTCACTGAGTTAATAGTATACTTTTATGAAAATATCACTTGCTTCTTCCTTCTTCATTTATTTTAATCTTCATTTGAATATTTTTTCTAATTTCTCAGAGAGGTGAATTTCCAAAAGATATTTTCCACACTGTACTTACAAACAAGCATGATGGATAAATATTTGTGCTTTCCTCCATATGAGACACAGAACTCAAAAAATAAAAATAAAAATAAAAAAAGGTACAGGAATTTATAGAAGGCTTGAATTTATTTGGTTGCTGCAAATGGTCCATCTGGTACTTCGCCATAATTTTGGGTGAAAGCATTATACATAGAGCAAAGATGTTGATAAGTACTTGCAAAATCAATAGATTCAATTCTCAGTGAAACTTATACAGAATTCCGTAATTTTGTTTTAGTTAGTACCATCAACTTTTACTTTCATTAAACCATTCACAAGGACTACTAATGAGCTGAGTTACTTTAGGGACATTCAAAAGCTTATTGCTCAGGGTGAGAATTACCTTCTTTGCCTTTGTGTTTTGAACTCTTTCAGGTTGTTTAGCTGCTTATAATTCTTCCTGTTAACCCCAAAACAGAACTCTTGTTTCACTCTATCTCCCAAATGGAACAAATACAGGGCACGAACAAAATGCCATTCAAGTGAGTCCATGTTGCTGCTTCTAGTAGGTATGTCTGGAGAATAATCTAAGATTAGATTTGTGTATTACAGACCAAATAATATGACTACAAATATCTTTATACTGGAAGAGATTTCTATGAATCAACAGTATATCCTAAGGAAAACTTTATAAAGTTCTAGTTCAACTAAATAATTTGGACAGTTTTCTTTTGTTGTTTGTATTTAGAATTAAGCTGTAATACACATCTGTGATGTGCAGGTCAAGTTTCATTTTAATAAATGTCATTTTAACATATGGTTCTATTTGGCATAGATGATTCTGCATCCTAGCACAGTGCTTAATATAGCCATAGTGTGACTAGTTGTACAGACAAAGAACTTGGTAATACTTTTGATGCCCCTGTTTCCTGTACTCCCTGTAATTCTTTCTTAGTATCTCTTGAATCCAACCCCACTATCTCTGCCTTGGTATAGTCTGCTATGGTTTAAATGTGTCCCTCAAAAAGTACGGGCTGAAAACTTAATCCCAATGCAACGATGTTAAGAGGTGGGACCTTAAAGAGGTGACTAGGCCTGAGGGTTCTATCCTCATGAATGGATTAAGGCCATCATAGCAGGAGTGGGTTAGTTATGAAAAGGCTGAGTTTGCAGCCCTGCCCCCTTTTCTCTTGCCTTTTCATCTTCTGCCTTCCACCTTCCACTACGGGATAATGCAACAGGAGGGCACTTGCCAGATACAGGCCCCTCAATTTGGGACTTCCCATCCTCCAGAACTATAAGAAATAAATCTTTGTTCTTTATAAACTAGTCAGCCTCAGGTATTATGTTATAGCAGCACAAAACAGACTAAGACAAATCCTTTGCCATCTATCATTCATATTAATGCCTCAGGTTTCTAAATAATCTCTTGCCTCAAGGATTATTCTTTTCCAATTCATTCCCCTATATTCTTACTGGAGAAATAATTCCCAAACACCATCTGATCATGTCTCTTTTATGTCTAAAATCTTTCAATAGCTTGACATTGTCCTCCACATAAAATCTCAACTGACCTTGCCTATATCTCTAGCTTCGTTACTTCTTGCTGCTCCCCTATAGTAAGCCCTGCAATGTAGCCCTACTGAATATGTGAAATACCCTGAACTCAACATATTTGCTTCCACTTCATAGCCTTTTCTTTCCTTTCACTTAGTTTACCCTCCATAATATGACTTCTATAATGTAATAACAATATAACATATTAAATAACCCCTCTTTGTCTGGCTAATTACTACTTATCCTTCAAGACACAGATCAGGTGCCATCTTCTCCAGAAAGCCTTCCTTGATACTTACATCCCCCTTAAGATGTATACGTCATATATTCCAATTATATGTTGTGGTTTTTCCACAGTTGCCAAATCACATTATGAGGTTATTACTTTCATGCCTGTAATTTCCATGACTTTTAAATTCCCCGTAGGCAGAGGCTGGGTCTTGTTTATCCATGCCCCTCTAGCCTAGAGACATAGCTGGTACTGCGTTATTTGTTAAACTGAACTGATCCACAAATACTTACTGAATCAATGAATATCTTCTCTAATGTCCCCATAAGATAGTGCACCACTGATTTAATTTCTGTTGGAAAAATCCCCCAGACCACATGATGTATGAATCGCTGTCTATGTGTGTAACAGTTGTGGCTACTCGGCTGATTGACTATGTATCTGTCTGTTCCCCCAGCAGGCGATGCCTACTGGAGAAGATGGAGAGTGAGGGAGGGGACAGACCCAGGGAATACAATAGGGAAGTCAGAAATCAAAGGCAAAAACAGGGAAGCCAAATTTCCTTTTCCAAGTAAGATCACTTTCAGCACTTCCTCATGCTCTACAACTCAAAAAACCCACAACACACAAAGTTACCAAAAATTCTCTAATGTAGATAGTGAACATTTCTGGGTTTTTGCATTTGCAATATTTATCTAAGCATTGCTTTATTTCGATATAAAGACATGTAAATGATCCTCTCTTTGCACATTGCTACCACACTGTATTTTCAAATTTACTTTGAACTTAATAAAGCAATTCTGATATTTCGAGTTTGTGAAAATGTCATTATACCTATTTTTATAGTTAAGAAAACAACTTAAATAATAAGGAAGATGAGTAAAGAACTTTCTAATCCAGAAGGTTAAAGTATGTCTAAGAATCACCGAAACAGATTTTCAGAAGAAAAGACACCTTTGCTTTATACTTCAGCTGATGGATCGGTAAAAATTTTTCTGTCACATGAGAAAGTAGAAATCATAAATATAGTGGACAGACTAAGCATTTACATGAGGGGTACTGAAAAAATGGAAAATAATGAATGTAAGAAGGAGAAAAAGAAGCAGGGTAAAATTTCTTGTTAGTTTAATAAAAAGTAATGTAGCTCTTGGGTCAATATCCCAGCTCTCTCATTGGCTAAAGATAGTTCATACCTTTTATACTTCGGTTTTTCCATCTGTAAAATGGTAGTAAAGATGTTAATTTTCTAATTAGCTCAGAAAGTGGCTATGGGATGACTACAGTGTAAGGTACAAATGTATAGGGCTAGAGAGTTTTTGCTTGGGACGTATCAGAAAGTCAAAGAGAATGGGAAGAAAATTTTAAAATGGACACAATAATTTCATAGCTTCCTTTGGACCCCTGGATTCCTCATTTCAAAGAAGTTCAGAGCCCAGTGAAGCTCTGAAAGTGATGTAAAGTCATCTAAGATGAGCTGTGATAAGCAGGCCTGACTGCGGTCTCCATCAGCTCAGTAAACACTAATGATGGAGAGACAGAGCAGACTGCCACTGGTGATAAAGAGTCAGCTAAACACTCTATTAGTTTTTCATTTTGTGAATTAATGTCCTTCATAGTGTGTGTACACTAACCAGTAATGAATTGTCTCCTTCGAACTGCCTGGGGTACTCCTCACTGCCTCTGCAAGAAGGCATAAATTTCACATGGAAATTAGCACTTTTAAGGAGGCAATTACTCCTTTAAAAAAGGTTTGTTTTCCATTAGTTTCTGCAAACATCCTGCCTTTAGAAAATTCGCCTTTTGATAGAAAAATCTATCTATTTAATAAAAAATAAGAGGCAAGACAATCTTCTATAAGAAAAAATATACTTATGTATACATATATTCATATATTCTTATAAGAATACATAATACCTATTCTTATATAGAATATATATTCTCATACACATATATATATATATATAATTTTTTCCCACATTTCTTATAAGAGCCCAGGTTCAAGGAGCTGGAAATATTTTTTAAAAAAACCAACAACTCTGAAGCCCTACTGGTCTTTGTAACAAAGAGAAATCAATCTCTTACTCGTCAAGTCCTACACATTAACCCTGATGATTAGGTTTTTTTCCATTTGCCAAGGTTCTCTAAACCTTCTGTACCCCTGCAGAATCAGAAAGTCAAGCCTGGGCCTCTGATGCACATAATGGTATTTCATTTCTCTGGAGTTTACTGTAACCTCTATATCTCACGAAGGCACTACAGTTAGGGCTGAGGTTCTCTCTTTAGTCTTTAACCAGCTTCCCTGGGGGTTGTTAACCAAGAAGACATTTCTCAAAGACTTAGAAGCAATTTGGGAATCATTTTTCAGGGCTGAGAAGTCAGCAGATGAAGAAAAGGAAGGCAGGTCAGGGGAAAGCCATTTGGAACCTGCAGTTTCCTGGTGGCTCTATAGCTCACCATCTTGAAGCAGTGAAATTTAAAAACCCAAGAGAAGGGTGGCTGGCAAGATGGCCAAATAGGAACAGCTCGGGTCTGTAGCTCCCAGTGAGATTGATGCAGAAGGTGGGTGATTTCTGAATTCCCAACTGCAGTAACCAGCTTACCTCATCGGGACTGGTTAGACAGTGGATGCAGCCCACGGAGGGTGAGTAGAAGCAGGGTGGGGCATTGCCTCACCCAGGAAGCGCAAGGGGTCGGGGAACTCCCTCCGCTAGCCAAGGGAAGCTGTGAGGGACTGTGCTGTGAGACATGGTGAATTCCGGCCCAGATACTATGCTTTTCCCACAGGCTTCGCAACCTGCAGACGAGGAGATTCCCTCCGGAGTCTACACCACCAGGGCCCTGGGTTTCAAGCACAAAACTGGGCAGCCATTTGGGCAGACACTGAGCTAGCTACAGCAGTTTTTTTTCATACCCCAGTGGCACCTGGAACGCCAGCGAGACAAAACCATTCACCCCGCTGGAAAGGGGGCTGAAGCCAGGGAGCCAAATGGTCTAGCGCAGCAGATCCCACCCCCACGGAGCCCAGCAAGCTAAGATCCACTGGCTTGAAATTCTCACTGCCAGCACAGCGGTCTGAAGTTGACCTGGGACACTTGAGCTTGGTGGGGGGAGGGGCATCTGCCATTTCTGAGGCGTAAGTAGGCAGTTTTCCCCTCACAGTGTAAACAAAGCCACGGGGAAGTTTGAACTGGGTGGAGCCCATCACAGACCCCAGAGCCTCTGTAGCTAGAGTGCCTCTCTAGATTCCTCCTCCCTGGGCAGGGTATCTCTGAAATAAAGGCAGCAGCCCCACTCAGGGGCTTATGGATAAAACTCCCATCTCCCTCGGACAGGGCACCTGGGGAAAGGGGCAGCTGTGGGCACAGCTTCAGCAGACATAAACATTCCTGCCTGCCAGCTCTGAAGACAGCAGCAGATCTCCCAGCTCAGCACTCAAGCTCTGCTAAGGGTCAGACTACCTCCTCAACTGAGTCCCTGACCCCTGTGTCTCCTGACTGGGAGACACCTTCCAGCAGGGGTCGACAGACACCTCATACAGGAGAGCTCTGGGTGGCATCTGGTGGGTGCCCCTCTGGGACAAAACTTTCAGAGGAAGGAACAGGCAACAATCTTTGCTGTTCTGCAGCCTCTGCTGGTGATACCCAGGCAAACAGGGTCTGGAGTGGACTTCCAGCAAATTCCAGCAGACCTACAGCAGAGGGGCCTGTTAGAAGGAAAACTAACAAACAGAAAAGAATAGCATCAACATCAACAAAAAGGATATCCACACAGAAACACCACCAGAAGGTCACCAACATCAAAGACCAAAAGTAGATAAATCCACGAAGATGAGGAAAAACCAGCACAAAAAGGCTGAAAATTCCAAAAACAAGAATGCCTCTTCTATTCCAAAGGATCACAACTCATTGCCAG
Source organism: Papio anubis (assembly GCF_008728515.1). NCBI lineage: Eukaryota > Metazoa > Chordata > Mammalia > Primates > Cercopithecidae > Papio > Papio anubis. The sequence goes on from NC_044979.1 coordinate 24,587,364, forward strand.
CAAGGGAACAAAACTGGATGGAGAATGAGTTTGACGAATTGACAGAAGTAGGCTTCAGAAGGTGGGTAATAACAAACTCCTCGAAGGTAAAGAAGCATGTTCTAACCAAATACAAGGAAGCTAAGAACCTTGAAAAAAGGTTAGAGGAATTGCTAACTAGAATAACCACTTTAGAGAAGAACAGAAATGACCTGATGGAGCTGAAAAACACAGCATGAGAACTTCGTGAAGAAAACACAAGTATCAACAGCCAAATTGATCAAGTGGAAGAAAGGATATCAGAGATTGAGGATCAACTTAATGAAAGAAAGCGTGAAGACAAGATTAGAGGGGAAAAAATGAAAAGGAACAATCAAAGCCTCCAAGAAATATGGGACTATGTGAAAACTCCTAACCTACGTTTGGTTGGTGTACCTGAAAATGACAGGGAGAATGGAACCAAGTTGGAAAACACTCCTAAGGATATCCAGGGGAACTTCCCCAGCCTAGCAAGAGAGGCCAACATTCAAATTCGGAAAATACACAGAATACCACAAAGATACTCCTCGAGAAGGCCAACCCCAAGACACATAATCGTCAGATTCACCAAGGTTGAAATGAAGGAAAAAATGTTAAGGGTAGCCAGAAAGAAAGGTCGGGTTACCCACAAAGGGAAGCCCATCAGATTAACAGTGGATCTCTCCACAGAAACCCTACAAGCCAGAGAAGAGTAGGGTCCAATATTCAACATTCTTAAAGAAAAGAATTTTCAACCCAGAATTTCATATCTGCCAAACTAAACTCATAAGCAAAGGAGAAATAAAATCCTTTACAGACAAGCAAATGTTAAGAGATTTTGTCACCACCAAGCCTGCCTTACAAGAGCTCCTGAAGGAAGCACTAAACATGGAAAGGAAAAACTGGTACCAGTCATTGCAAAAACATACCAAATTGTAAAGATCATCGACACTATGAAGAAACTGCATCAACTAATGGGCAAAATAACCAGCTAGCATCATAATGACAGGATCAAAGTCACACATAACAATGTTAACCTTAAATTTAATGGGCTAAATGCCCCAGTTAAAAGACACAGACTGGCAAACTGCATAAAGAGTCAAGACCCGTTGGTGTGCTGTATTCAGGAGACCCATCTCACACGCAAAGACACACATAGGCTCAAAATAGAGGAATGGAGGAATATTTACCAAGCAAATGGAAAGCAAAAAAAGAAAAAAACAAAGCAGGGGTTGCAACTGTAGTCTCAGTTAAAACAGACTTTAAACCAACAGAGATCAAGAAAGACAAAGAAATTACATAATGGTTAAAGGGATCAATGCAACAAGAAGAGCTAACTATCCTAAATATATATGCACCCAATTCATAAAGCAAGTTCTTACAGACCTAAGGGACTTAGACTCCCACACAATAATACTGGGAGATTTTAACATCCCACTATCAATATCAGACAGATCAACAACACAGAAAATTAACAAGGATATCCAGGACTTGAACTCAGCTCTGGACCAAGTGGACCTAATAGACATCTACAGAACGCTCTACCCCAAGTCAACAGAATATACATTATTCTCAGCACCACATCACACTTATTCTAAAAACTGACCACATAATTGGAAGTAAAACACACTTCAGCAAATGCAAAGGAACGGAAATCATAACAAACAGTCTCTCAGACCACAGTGCAATCAAATTAGAACTCAGGATTAAGAAATGTACTCAAAACCACACATCTTCTTGGAAACTAAACAACCTGCTCCTGAATGACTACTGGGTAAATAACAAAATGAAGGCAGAAATAAATAAGTTATTTGAAACCAATGAGAACAAAGACACAACATACCAGAATCTCTCAGACACAGCTAAAGCAGTGTTTAGAGGGAAATTCGTAGCACTAAATGTCCACAGGAGAAAGTGGGAAAGATCTAAAATCGAGACCCTAACATCACAACTAAAAGAACTAGAGAAGCAAGGGCAAACAAATTCAAAAGCTAGCAGAAGACAAGAAATAACTAAGATCAGAGCAGAGCAGAACTGAAAGAGACAGAGACATGAAAAACACTTCAAAAAAAAAAAAAAAAAAATCAATGAATCCAGGAGCTGGATTTTTAAAAAGATTAACAAAATAGATAGACCGCTAGCCAGACTAATAAAGAAGAAAAGAGAGAAGAATCAAATAGATGCAATAAAAAATGATAAAGGGGAGATCACCACCGATCCCACAGAAATACAAATTACCATCAGAGAATACTATAAACACCTCTATGCAAATAAACTAGAAAATCTAGAAGAAATGAATAAATTCCTGGACACATACACCCTCCCAAGACTAAACCAGGAAGAAGTCGAATCCCTGAACAGACCTATAACAAGTTCTGAAATTGAGGCAGTAATTAATAGCCTACCAACCAAAAAAGCCAAAGACCAGATGAATTAACAGCTGAATTCTACCAGAGGTACAAAGAGGAGCTGGTGCCATTCCTTATGAAACTATTCCAAAGAATAAAAAAGAGGGACTCCTCCCTAACTCATTTTATTAGGCCAGCATCATCCTGATACCCAAACTTGACAGAGACACAACAACAACAACAACCACAAAAATTCAGGGCAATATCACTGATGAACATCGATGTGAAAATCCTCAATAAAATACTGGCAAACTGAATCCAGCAGCACATCAAAAGGCTTATCCACCTTGATCAAGTTGACTTCATCCCTGGGATGCAAGGCTGGTTCAACATATGCAGATCAATAAACATAATCCATCACATAAACAGAACCAATGACCAAAACCACATGATTATCTCAATAGATGTAGGAAAGCCTTCGATAAAATTCAACACCCCTTCATGCTAAAAACTCTCAATAAACTAGGTATTGATGGAATGTAGCTCAAAATAATTAAGAGCTATTTATGACAAACCCACAGCCAGTATTGGTAATGGTATATTGAATAGGCAAAAGCTGGAAGCATTCCCTTTGAAAATGGCACATCATCTCAGCCCAGAATCTCCTTCAGCTGATAAGCAATTTCAGCAAAGTCTCAGGATATAAAAATCAATGTGCAAAAATCACGAGCATTCCTATACACCAATAATAGAGAGCCAAATCATGAGTGAACTTCCATTCACAATTGGTACAAAGAGAATAAAATACCTAGGAATCCAACTTACAAGGGATGTGAAGGAACTCTTCAAGGAGAACTACAAACCACTGCTCAAGAAAATAAGAGAAGACACAAACAAATGGAAAAACATTCCATGCTCATGGACAGGAAGAATCAATATTGTGAAAATGGCCATACTGCCCAAAGTAATTCATAGATTCAATGCTATCCTCATCAAACTACCATTGGCTTTCTTCATGGAATTAGAAAAAACTACTTTAAATTCAATATGGAACCAAAAAAGAGCCCATATAGCCAAGACAATCCTATGCAAAAATAACAAAGCTGGAGGCATCCTGCTACCTGACTTCAAACTATACTACAAGGCTACAGTAACCAAAACAGCATGGTACCGGTACCAAAGCAGATATATAGACCAATGCAACAGAACAGAGGACTCAGAAATAACACCACACATCTACAACCATCTGATCTTTGACCAACCTGACAAAAACAAGCAATGGGGAAAGGATTCCCTATTTAATAAATGGTGTTGGGAAAACTGGCAGTCATATGCAGAAAACCGAAACTGGACCTCTTCCTTACACCTTACACAAAAATTAAGTAAAGATGGATTAAAGACTTAAACATAAGACCTAAAAGCATAAAAACCCTAGAAGAAAACCTAGGCAATACTGTTCAGGACATAGGCATTGGCAAAGACTTCATGACTAAAACACCAAAAGCAATGGCAACAAAAGCCAAAATTGACAAATGAGATCTAATTAAACTAAAGAGCACAGTAAAATAAACTATCATCAGAGTGAACAGGCAACCTACAGAATGGGAGACAATTTTTGCAATCTATCCATCTGACAAAAAGGGCTAATATCCAGAATCTACAAAGAACTTCAACAAATTTACAACAAAAAAAAAACTATCTCAACAAAATGTGGGCGAAGGATATGAACAGACACTTCTCAAAAGAAGACATTTATGCGGCCAACAAACATGAAAAAAAGCTCATCATCACTGGTCATTAGAGATATGCAAATCAAAACCACAATGAGATATCATCTCACGTCAGTTAGAATGGCAATCATTAAAAAGTCAGGAAACAACAGATGCTAGAGGGGATGTGGAGAAATACAAATGCTTTTACAGTGTTGGTGGGAGTGTAAATTAGTTCAACCATTGTGGAAGACAGTGTGGCGATTCCTCAAGGATCTAGAACCAGAAATACCATTTGATCCAGTAATCCCATTACTGGGTAGATACCCAAAGGATTTTAACCCATTCTACTATAAAGACGCATGCACATGTATGTTTATGGCAGCACTGTTCACAGTAGCAAAGGCTTGGAACCAACCCAAATGCCCATCAATGATAGATTGGATAAAGAAAATGTGGCACATATACACCATGGAATCCTATGTAGACATAAAAAAGGATGAGTTCATGTCCTTTGCAGGGACATGGATGAAGCTGGAAACCATCATTCTCAGCAAACTAACACAGGAACAGAAAACCAAACACCGTATGTTCTCACTCATAAGTGGGAGTTGAACAATGAGAACACATGGACACAGGGAGGGGAACATCACACACCAGGGCCTGTCGTTGGGTGGGGGCTAGGGGAGGGATAGCATTAGGAGAAATATCTAATGTAGAGGACGGGTTGATGGGTGCAGCAAACCACCATGACAGGTGTATACCTATGTAACAAACCTGTACATTCTGCACATGTATCCCACAACTTAAAGTATATGGAAAGAAAAAAAAAAAAAAAGAGAAAAACATGGTTGGTTCTTCAACTTAGCTGGCTTTGTTTTGTAATATAAAGTTGTGACTCTGACATAACGAACTGGACAAGAAGCCAGGAGGTCTGAGTTCTATGACTGGTTCTTTTGCTGATTTTTCTAAGGAGGTTTGGAATTTACTTTCTTCCCCAAAGACTTATATACTGCCTATTTTCAAAGAACTTGAAGTTCTTTCTCATATATTACCTCATATTAGCTTTGCAGATTTTAATTAAAAAGATTTCACAGGGGCATACATACATAATAAAAACATTCTCATAAAATATATAAGACAAGTCCCTATTTCCGTACTTAAGATTCTTAACAGTCATCCTTTCAAGACGAACCACTCCTTTCTTCTTTTTTCCATAATCGTCTGTATTTCCTAGGTAACCACGTTAAAAATATAACAGAAGCCTCTGCGTTAACTCATGTCTTATGTAGATAATGGCCCCACTAGGTTGTAATCCCCAAAGTGACACCATATCTAATGGTCACCGCTGAATGCCCCATGCCTAACGGTCCTGGGCACAGAGCAGGCTTGAAGGATTGAAGTAACAGAATGAATGAAAAAACAATATGCTTTCTTGCTCAGTGCCAATTTCACGTTCTTCTCTCCTTTCATGGCAATTCTCATTTCTTTCCTTTTTGACACTTTAATATCATGGATTACTCTCTAATAATTTAAGCATAAAACCTGTCTTCCCCCAATTCCTTCACGCTGCAGTTATTTCATGGGGTTCTGGGGCCCACAACATCTACTTGTCACTTTCCTTTCACTCCTTGCCTTGTCAGAAACACCTCCGGGTGCTGGCATTTCTTTTGCCTCCGGGCTGTCTTTAGTCTAAAGAGAAATTCCTGAGGGTTCAAAATGTCTGTGTTGCCCTGTGGAATAGATTTTCTAGGGTATTACATTACAATAGTACTTAAGCGAGGCTGATGTGCACCCTAAACCCTTAATGTATACCCTAAAATGTACTCTACAACTAAAAAGCATTCACAGAGGTTTTAATTTATGAGCATTTTTACAGTTCTGAGTACTACAGATGCCTCCCCTCTCCCTCACCAAAACAAAAATGGGAGCACCCCAACAACCTTTCTGTGATACCTGATCTATGGGAGTGGGAAGAGGCACAACTGCGGTGAGTGATTAGCAAGGGCTACCTGGTGAAGTGGGGGGACGGGGAAGGCAGCCACAGGCTGCAGTATTCCCTTCCCTTGCTTGGGATCAACTCCTGTTTTTACCATGCTGCCACCCTGTATCTCAGAGCCCTTCCTACATGTGCAGCATGTGAAAACATATTGAAATCCTCTTTGGATCACAATACATCTGTTCTAAGAGGCTGAATGAGAGATGCCAGGGGAACATTAACTCAGAATCTCCTAACTTGAGTGCAATTAAAATCTCAGCCACAGTGTGGAATTAATGTAGCCCTTTGCATTTTAAATACATATTTTAATTAAATGACACCCATCTGTAGAATATGAGACTGCATTTTTATTGAGGATTTCAAATGATATAATCTGTTCCTATGAAGCGTAAATGGCTTGGTTCATGTTTCCAAAAACCTCAAAAGAATTATACAGATCTGGTATAAGCACATGTGGTGACACTCAATTTTGCTTAAATTTAAATCTGTTTAACTTGTATGCTAAATGTTGTTTGTGTGGTAAGATTTAGATAGTATATAAAGAGTGACAGAAAATAAGAGCACAGCCTTTTAAATGTCTTGGGGTACATCTCCATAGAGGCTGTCAAAGGGAACCAGAGGATCAAAGGTGGCACATCTCTGCTCGGGCTGAAGCTATGTAGCCATGATGATCATCTTTTAATTAATTTAACCTAATGAGAAGTGTCATCTAAGGTAAAGGGTATGTTAATGAGCCCAACTAACAAAACATAGGCAGGACAGCTACTTGGGAGTTGCACAATTAGCTCTGACAGAAAAGATTTGAGGTATGTGTAAAGCTTCTCAAGAAATTAAACTACACTAACAAGGAGAGAGCAAATGCATTATTGTCTATTTAGAGCTGTTATTTGGTATCTTTGTTTGATGTGGAATTTTCACCTGTATTTCCACAGTAAGTATGTTCTTTAAGAAGACAAGGCCCTAGATGAGACAGAAGTTAACCTGGGTTCTAGACCTGGCTGTGGCAGCACCTTGAGGTGTGACCTTGGGAGAGAGTCAGACGTCTTGGTTCAGTTTTCGCATTCATAAACTGCTAGGAGATAGCAAAGAAGTGTTGAGATTAAGTGTGCGGGCACTGGAGTCTGACTGCACAGCTTTAAATCCTGTTTCCACTAAGCTTGGCCTCAATTTCCTCCTCTAGGCAGCCACCACCTTCCCCCATAGGCTGCTGTAAGGACTAGATGAGGTACCACATTAGAATGCATAGACCAGAGCCTGCTTCCTACCTGGTTGGTGATCTATAAATGCCAGCTATTACTGCTGTTGAAAGAGTCTGGTCTGAGAGTCACACTGGCCTAGGTTCCAGTCCTGGCTGTGCCAATTACTTAGTCATGGTTTTTGTAAAGTTACTCAATCTTTGAAACTTAGTTTTGTCATCAGAAAAATGGAGACATTAATACCTACTGTTTTAGCTTCCCAGTGCTGCTGTGACATTACCATGTTCCTTATGGCTTAAAACAACATCCATTTATTATCTTACAATTCTGGAGATTAGAAGTTGGATATGAGACTGGGCGCAGTGGCTGATGCCTGTAGTTCCCAGCACTTTGGGAGGCCAAGGCGGGCGGCGGATCACCTGAGGTCAGGATTTCAAGAGCAGCCTGGCCAACATGGCAAAACTCCGTCTCTACTACAAATACAAAAATTAGTGGGTTGCAGTGGCATGCGCCTGTAGTCCCAGCTACTTGGGAGGCTGAGGCATGAGAATTGCTTGAACCTGGGAGGCAGAGGTTGCAGTGAGCTGAGATCATGCCACTGCACTCCAGCCTTGGCAACAGAGCAACACTCCGTCTCAAAAAAGGAAAAAAAAAAAGAAAAAAGTTTCACATGAGTCTCAATGGCTTAAGTAAGTGTCAGAGGCTCTAGGGGTGAATCCATTTACTTGCCTCTTCCATCCTTGGGAGGCTGCCTGGCTCCCTCCTCATCTTCAAAGCCAGCAATGAGGGTTGAGTCTTTCTCACATTGCATTACTCTAATCTACTCTTCTGTCTCCCTCTTCCACTTTTAAGAGCCCTTGTAATTACACTGGGCTCACCTGCATAACCCAAGATAATCTGCCTATTCTCAGGTGAGCTGAGAACCTTAGTTGTCGTTTGCCTCACATTTTTGTACGTTCTGGGGATTAGGATGTGGACATCTTTGGGCAGCCATTTATTCTGCCTGCCAAACTTACATAGGTCGTGAAAATTAGAGATGATATCCTAAAATCTTCAGTATAGCATCTCATGTATCATAAATTCTCAACATATGGCAGTGCTTGTCATTGGAGCAGACTACTGGCTGAGGTTCTGTCAAACTTGCAAGTTCTGTGATCTTATAATCCATCATACAGCAATATCCCTGATGAGCCCAGATGCTAAAATCCTTAACAAAATGCTAGCTAACCGAATCCAGTAAGATATCAAAAAACCCGCCATGATCAAGTGGGTTTCATACCAAGGATGCATAAAGGGATGCTGGATTTTGTCAAATGCTTTTTCTGCATTTATTGAGACGATCATGTGATTTTGGTTTTTAATTCTGTTTATGTGGTGTATCACATTTATTGACTTGTATATGTTAAATAACAAGCAGCGAAATTGAAATGGTAATTAAAAAATTACTACCAAAAAAAAGTCAAGGACCAGATGGATTCACAAAATTCTGCCAGACATTCAAAGAATTGGTACTAATCCTATTGACACTATTCCACAAGATGGAGAGAGAGAGAACTCTCCCTAAATCGTTCTATGAAGCTAGTATCTATCATCCTTATACCAAAACCAGGAAAGGACATAACCAAAAAAGAAAAACTACAGACCAATATCCCAGATGAACATGGATGCTAAATTCCTTGTAAGTTTTAATCATTGTTTAGTTTTAAGTACTCAACTCCAAACTCTCTTCTGATGGACAAATTTTTTTTTCAATAAATCTAAACATATTAGGTATTCTAATCAAAATCCTCCTCCTCCAAGAAGCTCTCCTGAGAGCTCAGCTATTCCTCTCCTGGCTAGCCACTTCCCAAGCCTGTGGCAGAGCTGTTATCTTGGCATATCCTGTCATGATTATTCTGGAGATAACTTTCTCTTTCTGTAACTACTCTAGAATCCCCATTTCTTGTAGCAGCGCATGTTTTCCTATTTTTATGTAAACTCCTTCAGTTTGGTAGATTCTATGGAAGACTGCATGGAAGAGAAGTTTTCTGAGAACTTGTATGTCTGAAAATGTCTGTATTCTTCCCTTACATGGAACTGGTAGTGTGGTTAGATACACAATTCTAGGTTGAAAACCAATTTTCTTAGAATCTTATAGTTTTTTCCTTTTTGTCATCTAGCTTCTTCTGCCACTTTTGAGAAATCATTGCTTTTCTGCTTCTTTTCTAGATGTCCTTTCTAGAAAAACTTTCATTTTTTTTTTCTTATGACAGTTGTAGGGTTTTCTTTTCAACTTGAGGGTTCTGCAATTTTGTGATGACTGCCTTAGTGAGGAGGTAGGTCTGTTTTCATCCGCTGGGTCCTTTCGTTTTGAAAATTCCTGTTTTCCATTTTGGGAAGTTTTCTTAATTTTGTCTATTTTCTCTCTTTTCTTTCTCTGTGGACCTATAATTCAGTTATGGACTATCCTGCTGTTCCATAGGGTCCTTTTTCTGTTTTGCCTTTTTCTTCCACCTTCCTGGATATTTCAATTGTATCTTCTGGTCTTTCTTCTGAGATTTTTATTTCACTTTATTTTTCAATTGTAAGAGTTCTTGTTTTCTGAACGTTCCTTTCATATAGTATACTATGCTTGTTTCATGAATACAATATCTTCTCTTATTTCTTCTAGGGATATTAACTTTCATTTTTTAAAGATTTTCTTAATTTCTGGATAATCCCTGTTTCCTCTAAGTTGCTTTTTCTGTTTGTTTTGGTCTCTGTTTCCTATAATAAGGTCTCCTCAAACATCTACTCTTCTTGGCTGTCTGCTCATATTTACGTGGGGCTGACTGAAGTTTGGTGTCTGGAGGTAAGGCTGATGCACTGTAGTCATCTTTGCAGGTGATCTGGCTGGTCTCTTTTAATGGAGAACCACTGATGTTAGCGTCTATCTCCCGCCTCCACCTGCCCCATCCTGGTGCTTATCAGATTTTTCAGAAAAAAAGACTTTCTCATCTTTTGTCTGAAGTTATATTCCTGGATGCCAGCCAGTAGGAAAAAGAACAGAAGTGTCACAGTCATTAATGTAAACTTTGCCTAATTTCAGAATAACAGCCCTCACACTCAGCTATGACTTATGTCCTTCATTCCAAGGAATCTCTATTTTACCATTTTCAGAAACTAAACCTCCAGTGCTCAGCTGCAATTCGGATAGGAGCAGTGGCACAGGTATATGAAGTAAGAGAGAAAAATCTGAGGGTAAATATCTCCTAAACAGACTTTTAACAAGTCCTCCTGTTTTTAGCCTTATCTTCATTTCCTCTTTCAATGTCAGTAGCTATGCCAATTCTCTACTTTTTGGGTTAAAAAAGAACTTCTGGAATATAACAGATATATTATTCAGTAAGTGATATTTGTGTCAGAGTAGGTACTATAGGAAAGATTGTTTAAGAAAAAGTAAGAGAAGTCAAAGTAGAAGGTCAGAGAGAACAGTTTCAGTAAAGAAAATCCACAGTTAGCAAGGGATAAAATAGGCATATAATTAAATATATTGCTTTAAATGTGTACATTAATGACCAAAATACTGTGGAAATACTAATCATACCATTTAATCCTAAGAGAAATTCTTAACAGAAATAAATGGATGACTAAGAGGAACATCCCAGTTTTATAAGACATTAATAATTGTTACTATCAGTGTTTGAAATGTGAGGGAGAAAAAAAAAAAGGAAAAGGAATGATAGTACTCGCAAAAATAAGAAAAATGGTTGATTCATTTGAATAAGTAGCCAATTTGGCAAATAAAAGCAGGGTAGAAGATTTCAGGCCCTCACTGAAGCCATTTTGTTAATTGAATTCAATTCGATAAAACATTTATTAAGTGCCTGCTATGTTCAAGGAGTTATGCCCTGAACTAATTTTATTACTGATACTGACCCTGTCAACATCTAAATCAACAGGAAGTATCACGAGGCACCATGCAGCACACTCAGATTGGCTGTGATTTCTACCTGGTGCTCTGGTTTACAATCTAAGTCACAATATGAAGCACTGCTGACGAAAAGGAATCGTAGTGCTAACTGATCTGGCAGTGGTGACTGGGTTAAGTAATACACATGACTAATTCAGTGTGGAAAGTAGAAAATTAAGTGGACTGCAGCATGGCTAATTAACCCATAATGAATTTGAGCTAAATAGCTATTTTCACTATTCTTGTTTCCTAGTTCCTCTGAGTATATTACTGGGATGCATTTCTCAACTGTTTAGATGTTTCAAATGGTTCTGCTGAAGCGAATAGAAGATCCTGACAATGAAGCCTTTTGTTGTTTCATGATGCATGTGAAACCTTAAGAAATAATCCTTATAAAGGGTGGGTATACAATGGATGGAGGAATCCATTATTCAAAGAGTGAACACAGGAAATGCCACATTAACATTTAAAAATCTTGACTTTCCAAAGACCAGAGTGGCTTGAACTCCTTAGATTCTATAAGGAAAATCCTAATTTCGACTAAGTTATACTTTGCATCAGGATTTTACTGAAGACCAAAGACTACAGTTATTCAAAAGTAAGTCCTCGAAAGTTATGGCAGATATTTTAATTAATGCATACTTACTCTAAAACTTCCAGCATATAGGGCATTAAGGAAGTATCAGTATTCTGTACACCTTCCTAGAACTATTCAGGGTCACTCAGACATTTAACAGTCTATAATTATTCTGCCTTTCCAAAATAAAACTATTTCTCAGAGGTCTAACTGAAAAAAAAAAAAAATCACTGTGAACAATCCATTCAATGAGACATGTTACAAATTAATCTCTAATGAAGAAAGGAAGAAAAGCTTTGACTTTAGGGAACACTTGCATTGAAAACTTAATTTAGTTAATTTTAAGCCACGAATATAAAGATCATTTTGAGTATGCCATTGAGGAACATTGAAAAGATGCATCATTTCGGAGCAAGATGGCCGAATAGGAGCAGCTCCAGTCTTCAACTCCCAGCGCCAGCGACACAGAAGACCGGTGATTTCGGCATTTTCAACTGAGGTACTGGGTTCATCTCACTGGGGAGTGCCGGACGATCGGTACTGGTCAGCTGCTGCAGCCCGACCAGCGAGAGCTGAAGCAGGGCGAGGCATTGCCTCACCTGGGAAGCGCAAGGGGGAAGGGAATCCCTTTTCCTAGCCAGGGGAACTGAGACACACAACACCTGGAGAATCGGGTAACTCCCACCCCAATACTGCGCTTTGAGCAAACAGGCACACCAGGAGATCATATCCCACACCTGGCCGGGAGGGTCCCACACCCACGGAGCCTCCCTCATTGCTATCACAGCAGTCTGTGATCTACCGGCAAGGCAGCAGCGAGGCTGGGGGAGGGGCGCCCACCATTGCTGAGGCTTAAGTAGGTAAACAAAGCTGCTGGGAAGCTCGAACTGGGTGGAGCTCACAGCAGCTCAAGGAAACCTGCCTGTCTCTGTAGACTCCACCTCTGGGGGCAGGGCACAGTAAACAATAACAAAGCAGCAGACACCTCTGCAGACGCAAACGACTCTGTCTGACAGCTTTGAAGAGAGCAGTGGATCTCCCAACACGGAGGTTGAGATCTGAGAAGGGACAGACTCCCTGCTCAAGTGGGTCCCTGACCCCTGAGTAGCCTAACTGGGAGACATCCCCCACTAGGGGCAGTCTGACACCCCACACCTCACAGAGTGGAGTACACCCCTGAGAGGAAGCTTCCAAAGCAAGAATCAGACAGGTACACTCGCTGTTCAGAAATATTCTATCTTCTGCAGCCTCTGCTGCTGATACCCAGGCAAACAGGGTCTGGAGTGGACCTCAAGCAATCTCCAACAGACCTACAGCTGAAGGTCCTGACTGTTAGAAGGAAAACTATCAAACAGGAAGGACACCTACACCAAAACCCCATCAGTACATCACCATCATCAAAGACCAGAGGCAGATAAAACCACAAAGATGGGGAAAAAGCAGGGCAGAAAAGCTGGAAATTCAAAAACTAAGAGCGCATCTCCCCCGGCAAAGGAGCGCAGCTCATCGCCAGCAACGGATCAAAGCTGGACGGAGAATGACTTTGACGAGATGAGAGAAGAAGGCTTCAGTCCATCAAATTTCTCAGAGCTAAAGGAGGAATTACGTACCCAGCGCAAAGAAACTAAAAATCTTTAAAAAAAAGTGGAAGAATTGATGGCTAGAGTAATTAATGCAGAGAAGGTCATAAACGAAATGAAAGAGATGAAAACCATGACACGAGAAATACGTGACAAATGCACAAGCTTCAGTAACCGACTCGATCAACTGGAAGAAAGAGTATCAGCAACTGAGGATCAAATGAATGAAATGAAGCGAGAAGAGAAACCAAAAGAAAAAAGAAGAAAAAGAAATGAACAAAGCCTGCAAGAAGTATGGGATTATGTAAAAAGACCAAATCTCCGTCTGATTGGGGTGCCTGAAAGTGAGGGGGAAAATGGAACCAAGTTGGAAAACACTCTTCAGGATATCATCCAGGAGAACTTCCCCAACCTAGTAGGGCAGGCCAACATTCAAATCCAGGAAATACAGAGAACGCCACAAAGATACTCCTCGAGAAGAGCAACTCCAAGACACATAATTGCCAGATTCACCAAAGTTGAAATGAAGGAAAAAACCTTAAGGGCAGCCAGAGAGAAAGGTCGGGTTACCCACAAAGGGAAGCCCATCAGACTCACAGCAGATCTCTCGGCAGAAACTCTCCAAGCCAGAAGAGAGTGGAGGCCAATATTCAACATTCTTAAAGAAAAGAATTTTAAACCCAGAATTTCATATCCAGCCAAACTAAGTTTCATAAGTGAAGGAGAAATAAAATCCTTTACAGATAAGCAAATGCTTAGAGATTTTGTCACCACTAGGCCTGCCTTACAAGAGACCCTGAAGGAAGCACTCAACATGGAAAGGAACAACCGGTACCAGCCATCTCAAAAACATGCCAAAATGTAAAGACCATTGAGGCTAGGAAGAAACTGCATCAACTAACGAGCAAAATAACCAGTTAATATCATAATGGCAGGATCAAGTTCACACATAACAATCTTAACCTTAAATGTAAATGGACTAAATGCTCCAATTAAGAGACACAGACTGGCAAACTGGATAAAGAGTCAAGACCCATCAGTCTGCTGTATTCAGGAGACCCATCTCACACGCAGAGACATACATAGGCTCAAAATAAAGGGATGGAGGAAGATTTACCAAGCAAATGGAGAACAAAAAAAAGCAGGGGTTGCAATCCTAGTCTCTGATAAAACAGACTTTAAACCATCAAAGATCAAAAGAGACAAAGAAGGCCATTACATAATGGTAAAGGGATCAATTCAACAGGAAGAGCTAACTATCCTAAATATATATGCACCCAATACAGGAGCACCCAGATTCATAAAGCAAGTCCTTAGAGACTTACAAAGAGACTTTGACTCCCATACAATAATAATGGGAGACTTCAACACTCCACTGTCAACATTAGACAGATCAACGAGACAGAAAGTTAACAAGGATATCCAGGAATTGAACTCATCTCTGCAGCAAGCAGACCTAATACACATCTATAGAACTCTCCACCCCAAATCAACAGAATATACATTCTTCTCAGCACCACATCGTACTTACTCCAAAATTGACCACGTAATTGGAAGTAAAGCACTCCTCAGCAAATGTACAAGAACAGAAATTATAACAAACTGTCTCTCAGACCACAGTGCAATCAAACTAGAACTCAGGACTAAGAAACTCAATCAAAACCGCTCAACTACATGGAAACTGAACAACCTGCTCCTGAATGACTACTGGGTACATAACGAAATGAAGGCAGAAATAAAGATGTTCTTTGAAACCAATGAGAACAAAGATACAACATACCAGAATCTCTGGGACACATTTAAAGCAGTGTGTAGAGGGAAATGTATAGCACTAAATGCCCACAAGAGAAAGCAGGAAAGATCTAAAATTGACACTCTAACATCGCAATTAAAAGAACTAGAGAAGCAAGAGCAAACACATTCGAAAGGTAGCAGAAGGCAAGAAATAACTAAGATCAGAGCAGAACTGAAGGAGATAGAGACACAAAAAACCCTCCAAAAAATCAATGAATCCAGGAGTTGGTTTTTTGAAAAGATCAACAAAATTGACAGACCACTAGCAAGACTAATAAAGAAGAAAAGAGAGAAGAATCAAATCGACGCAATAAAAAATGATAAAGGGGATATCACCACCAACCCCACAGAAATACAAACTACCATCAGAGAATACTATAAACACCTCTACGCAAATAAACTGGAAAATCTAGAAGAAATGGATAATTTCCTGGACACTTACACTCTTCCAAGACTAAACCAGGAAGAAGTTGAATCCCTGAATAGACCAATAGCAGGCTCTGAAATTGAGGCAACAATTAATAGCCTACCAACCAAAAAAAGTCCAGGACCAGATGGATTCACAGCTGAATTCTACCAGAGGTATAAGGAGGAGTTGGTACCATTCCTTCTGAAACTATTCCAATCAATAGAAAAAGAGGGAATGCTCCCTAACTCATTTTATGAGGCCAACATCATCCTGATACCAAAGCCTGGCAGAGACACAACAAAAAAAGAGAATTTTAGACCAATATCCCTGATGAACATCGATGCAAAAATCCTCAATAAAATACTGGCAAACCGGATTCAGCAACACATCAAAAAGCTTATCCACCATGATCAAGTGGGCTTCATCCCTGGGATGCAAGGCTGGTTCAACATTCGCAAATCAATAAACATAATCCAGCATATAAACAGAACCAAAGACAAGAACCACATGATTATTTCAATAGATGCAGAAAAGGCTTTTGACAAAATTCAACAGCCCTTCATGCTAAAAACGCTCAATAAATTCGGTATTGATGGAACGTACCTCAAAATAATAAGAGCTATTTATGACAAACCCACAGCCAATATCATACTGAATGGGCAAAAACTGGAAAAATTCCCTTTGAAAACTGGCACAAGACAGGGATGCCCTCTCTCACCACTCCTATTCAACATAGTGTTGGAAGTTCTGGCTAGGGCAATCAGGCAAGAGAAAGAAATCAAGGGTATTCAGTTAGGAAAAGAAGAAGTCAAATTGTCCCTGTTTGCAGATGACATGATTGTATATTTAGAAAACCCCATTGTCTCGGCCCAAAATCTCCTTAAGCTGATAAGCAACTTCAGCAAAGTCTCAGGATACAAAATTAATGTGCAAAAATCACAAGCATTCTTATACACCAGTAACAGACAAACAGAGAGCCAAATCAGGAATGAACTTCCATTCACAATTGCTTCAAAGAGAATCAAATACCTAGGAATCCAACTTACAAGGGATGTAAAGGACCTCTTCAAGGAGAACTACAAACCACTGCTCAGTGAAATAAAAGAGGACACAAACAAATGGAAGAACATACCATGCTCATGGATAGGAAGAATCAATATCGTGAAAATGGCCATACTGCCCAAGGTAATTTATAGATTCAATGCCATCCCCATCAAGCTACCAATGAGTTTCTTCACAGAATTGGAAAAAACTGCTTTAAAGTTCATATGGAACCAAAAAAGAGCCCGCATCTCCATGACAATCCTAAGTCAAAAGAACAAAGCTGGAGGCATCACGCTACCTGACTTCAAACTATACTACAAGGCTACAGTTACCAAAACAGCATGGTACTGGTACCAAAACAGAGATATAGACCAATGGAACAGAACAGAGTCCTCAGAAATAATACCACACATCTACAGCCATCTGATCTTTGACAAACCTGAGAGAAACAAGAAATGGGGAAAGGATTCCCTATTTAATAAATGGTGCTGGGAAAACTGGCTAGCCATAAGTAGAAAGCTGAAACTGGATCCTTTCCTTACTCCTTATACGAAAATTAATTCAAGATGGATTCGAGACTTAAATGTTAGACCTAATACCATAAAAATCCTAGAGGAAAACCTAGGTAGTACCATTCAGGACCTAGGCATGGGCAAAGACTTCATGTCTAAAACACCAAAAGCAACGGCAGCAAAAGCCAAAATTGACAAATGGGATCTCATGAAACTAAAGAGCTTCTGCACAGCAAAAGAAACTACCATCAGAGTGAACAGGCAACCTACAGAATGGGCGAAAATTTTTGCAATCTACTCATCTGACAAAGGGCTAATATCCAGAACCTACAAAGAACTCAAACAAATTTACAAGAAAAAAACAAACAACCCCATCAAAAAGTGGGCAAAGGATATGAATAGACATTTCTCAAAAGAAGACATTCATACAGCCAACAGACACATGAAAAAATGCTCATCATCACTCGCCATCAGAGAAATGCAAATCAAAACCACAATGAGATACCATCTCACACCAGTTAGAATGGCGATCATTAATAAGTCAGGAAACAACAGGTGCTGGAGAGGATGTGGAGAAATAGGAACACTTTTACACTGTTGGTGGGATTGTAAACTAGTTCAACCATTATGGAAAACAGTATGGCGATTCCTCAAGGATCTAGAACTAGATGTACCATATGACCCAGCCATCCCATTACTGGGTATATACCCAAAGGATTATAAATTATGGTGCTATAAAGACACATGCACACGTATGTTTATTGCAGCACTATTCACAATAGCAAAGACTTGGAATCAACCCAAATGTCCATCAGTGACAGATTGGATTAAGAAAATGTGGCACATATACACCATGGAATACTATGCAGCCATAAAAAAGGATGAGTTTGTGTCCTTTGTAGGGACATGGATGCAGCTGGAATCCATCATTCTTAGCAAACTATCACAAGAACAGAAAACCAAACACCGCATGTTCTCACTCATAGGTGGGAACTGAACAATGAGATCACTTGGACTCAGGAAGGGGAACATCACACACCGGGGCCTATCATGGGGAGGGGGGAGGGGGGAGGGATTGCATTGGGAGTTATACCTGATGTAAATGACGAGTTGATGGGTGCAGCACACCAACAAGGCACAAGTATACATATGTAACAAATCTGCACGTTATGCACATGTACCCTACAACTTACAGTATAATAATAATAAATAAATTTAAAAAAAAAAAAAAAAGAAAAGATGCATCATTTCAATTGCACATTTTAGCCTCTCTATATAGTCCTCACATTGACAAAAAAGAAAAAAAAAAGAAAAAAAAATCAACTGTATTATCACTTGGAAAATACACTTTTTATAAGGAAATGCATAGGAAACATGCTCTCTGTACAGGCCAAAGTGATTAATTATAAATATCTTTTTCGGTATTGTTTCTTCATAATTCACCAGTGCGGTGGAATAAGTATGATCACAATTCTTTGCAGCTTTTCCCATTAAGAAGTAGAGTCTTTTCCTCACCTCTTAAATCTCGATTGGCTTTATAGCTTACACTGACTGATAGGATATGGCTGAAGTTCTGTTATGTGACTTTCAGAATCTGGGCCTTAGCTATTCCAGCTTCAGTCTTTGCCTTCTTGGAGCTGCCCTGAGACCTGTGTGCATTGAAGCAGCCCAGACTAAAGGACCACATGGAGAGAGGCCTCCAGTTTTCCCACATGATGCAGCCCTGACTTAGCTGCCAGCTGAGCACAGCTACTTGAGGAGCTCTGGCTAGAAAAGTTGCTCAGTCAACTCACTGAATTGCGAGAAGTATCTGGGCTGGTTTGTTCTAAATACCAGGTACAGATAACGGAAAGGCCAAGTTTCTGTACACTCCAGCATTGGCCATGATACGCTTCACTTTGCAATGATTAAAACAGACAAAAAGCTTCCATGGAGGAAGAAACTGTTGTTAGTCTGCTTGTCTGTCAGAAAATCCCATCCTATTTGAGCCACCTCTATCTTTTACCACTTACTTTAAGTTATATGTAAAGAATCTGGAGACTGCTAAAGTCCTAATTATGTCATATTATCAGCTACAATTCACAGTGTTCATCTAAAAACAAAACAAAGAAGAAAAAAAAAAGAACACAAAAAGCAATGGTACTACTGTTCCTGTGGTCCCATAACAACTTCATTTGGAGACAATAGTATCTAAAGCAATTGATGGCCCCCAGCCACAGCTGCAGACCCAGGCCTCCCTGTGGTCTTGGGGGCCAGAAGCAGGCAGGAGCCCTGCCCTCTCAGCAGCTGCTGCCACCCAAACTGGAGCTGCAGACCTGGGCATCTCTGGACTCAGGGACCTGGGAAGCCCCTCAACTGCCCCTGAAGGCTCAGAAGTACCTACTGTCACTGCCTGGCTTCTCCCTGCTCCCAGTGCCCACTCTGATCTCAGAGCAAAGTTGAGGCTAAGCCTGGGCACTGTTGCAACCTGGTCATGTATGTACGCACTCAGGGCAGTGCTGATATGCCAGCCCTTCTTGCCTTTGGGTGCTGGCTTGTCAGGAGGGGGGCTGATGGGGTGCTGAGGGCAGCTTGGTGCAGGCCTGTAGGTGCCCCTTGGCATGAACAGCCTGGGTACCATGAACAGCAGCAGGAGGCAGACAGGCCTCCTGACATGGCCAGGTTCCCAGTGAAGCCCCACCTTTAAGCAAGGGAAGGTCTGAAGCCTGGGGGCCAGGCTGCCAGTCCCATGGACAAGAATGGGACCTTATGTTGCTTTTTCCAGGCCCACCCATGGACCAATCAACACACACTTCCTCCCCTCTGAAGCCCAGAAAAGCCCCAGACTCAGCCAGACTTAAGCAATCAACAGGATGACCTGCCTGCAGAGAGGAGCTACCCACTCCAGGGTCTCCTCTCTGCCGAGAGCTGAACACTTGACAGGACAACCAGCTGCAGAGAGGAGCTACCCACCCCAGGGTCTCCTCTATGCTGAGAGCTGAACACTCATTGGGATGCCTTTGCTACACAAAGGAGTTACCCACCGCCTGTCTCCACTGAGCTGTTTTGTTGCTCAATAAAGCTCCTCTTCACTCTGCTCACCCAATACTTGAACATGTAACTCATTCTTCCTGAATGCAGGACAAGAAATCAGGACCCGCTGAATGGCAAGGTTAAAAGAGGCATAAGCTGGGCGCGGTGGCTCACGCCTGTAATCCCAGCACTTTGGCAGGCCGAGACAGGCAGATCACGAGGTCAGGAGATCAAGACCATCCTGGCTAACACAGTGAAACCCCGTCTCTACTAAAAACACAAAAAATTAGCCGGGTGCGGTGGTGGGCACCTGTAGTCCCAGCCACACGAGAGGCTGAGGCAGCAGAATGGTGTGAACCCAGGAGGCGGAGCTTGCAGTGAGCCAAGATCGTGCCACTGCACTCCAGCCTGGGCGACAGAGCGAGACTCCATCTCAAAAAAAAAAAGAGGCATAACATAAATAGGGCTGAGACACTCCCCTTGCTCACCAAGTTGCAAGCAACAAGAAGGAGAGAAGAGCTGCAGCCCCTTGGGGAGCCCAGATGTAGGAGCTCCCCAAGCCAGGGTTCTGACACCCTCTTTGGGGCTCTGCAGTTCCTGGCATCTCCAAGCTTCCGTGTGCCACCGTGCTCCCTGGTGCTAGCTTTGGAAGCTGCCTGTGGTATGCCTGGTCCAGCTGCAGCCTCGCAGGCAGTTGGCGCCCATGCTGGGACCTGGAGTTGCCCATCCCACTGTAGTCAGTGTATCTGGCTGTGAGCAGTGGCTGCAGCTCACGCTCACTTGCTCACACCCCGCTTGCTGCTCTGCTTGCCCTTGGCAGGCGTGGGATCCAAGCCGGTAGCGCAAGCCAAGCTGAGCACAGCCTGCCAGGTCAAGTGAGCCCAGTGGTCCTGAGCAAAACTCAAAGGCACCAGTGGCCACAGAGGCTTCCGCCTGGTGAAGGGACACCCCAAGGATCCCGTAACACAATGATCTCCAAACCTCTTTGATTATATATTCCAACAGCGAAAAATATTTCTGTCCAGATTAATAGTAAATGTATATTTAGTTATTTATATATACTGGTACTAATACATTATATAAGTTTAAAAATATAACCAGAAAAGAAATCAATAAGAAGTAAGCTAAAGATGAAACAAGATATTCTTAAATGTCTTCCTAATGATTACAGCTTCAACATGTAATAGCTAGTATTTCAAGGCACACAAACACTTAGAGCAAGGTTCATGTTAATAATTGTAGATGTAAATCCGTATTCCAAATAATATCCTTGACAAGTTCTTTTGCCAGTTTCCAGTCATCTGATTAGATTATTACTGCTTAGATAATTATAATGTGACTGATGAAGATCCCCGCCAGGAACAATGACAATGCCAGCTCTGCCATTTTCTCATCGTTCAGTTTTGCTTATAGTGTCAATCCAAAGTTTCCCTTTGAAGTCACTTACCTATTTGGGGAAGGTGAGTTTAGTAAAACCTAGAAAACGTAATCCATAAATTTACTTCACCTGGAACATATTACAAAATGATGAAAATTTTAAAAAATGGCCGAAGATGCCAAAGTGAGCCTCTCTCTACTGAGGAATCCTTGGGGTTCCTGCAGGACTCCTTCCGTATAGTACTTCACATATGGCTCAAATGAGGGCTATCATGTCATCTCTTATGTTAAATATTAGTAAAACTTGCATCGTTTCTGTTTTACTTTTAAAAAGTATACATAAATAGTCTCATGTTTCCTTCCCATGCTTCAATGTATTGTTTTACACAATTCTTGGGGGGCATATAGCCAACATTGTAAACAGCTGATCTAGAGAACAAGCCAGTAAGCTTAAATTTCCATTGTCAATGTTGAATTCTCTAGGAGTGAAAGGAGGATACTCTCTAGGGCTTTTAAATTTTTTTCTTTTCTTTTCCTTTTTGAGACAGGGTCTTTCTCTGTTGCCGGACTGGAGGGCAGTGGTGCAATCACACTTCACTGCAGCCTTGACATCCCAGGCTCAAGTGGTCCTCCCACCTTAGCCTCCCTAGCAGCTGGGACCACATATGTACATGACCATGCCTAGCTAACTAAAAAAAAAATGTTTTTTTTGTAGAAATGGGGCCACACCTGGCTAATTATTATTATTATTTTTTTGTAGAGATGAGGTCTCCCTGTGTTGCCTAGTCTGGTCTCAAACTCCTGGGCTCAAGAGATCTTCCCACCTCAGTCTCCCAAAGTGCTGAGATTACAGGCATGAGCCACTGTGCCTGGCCACCGCCTGGCCAAATTTTTTATTTTCTATTTCAAGAGGTGGTAAGAAGTAATGATTGATTTGAAGGCGGCAAACTCTTGACCTCAAGTGATCCACCCACCTTGGCTTCCCAAAGTGCTGGTATTACAGGCGTGAGCCACCATGCCTGACCTATATATTATTATCATATCTGAGAAACATACTGAACTTTCCTTCAGAATACGTCACATATATAAACAATCAGAGAGTTGAGAAGAAGTAGAAAAACATGTGAAGTACATCTAATCTCAAATGACTCATTTCCACAATTTCACTTCTGGGTATATACCCAAACGATCTGAAAACCAGGACTCAAACAGATATTTGTCCTCCCATGTTACAGCAGCATTACTCACAATAGGCAAAAGGTGGAAGCACCCTAAGCATCCATTGATGGATGAATGGAGAAATAAAGTGTGGTACAGTCATTCAATAGAGTATCTGCAGCTTTCAAAAAAGAAGGGAATGCTAACACGTGTTTCGACATGGATGGACCTTAAAGACATCATGCTAAACAAAACAAGTCAGTCACAAAAGGACAAATATTATATGATTCCACTTACATGGGCCACCTAGGGTAGTTATATTCATAGAGATGGGAAGTAGAATGCAGGTTGCTAAGGGCTGGAGGGAAGGAGAAATGAGGGATTATTGTTTCACGAATATGGAGTTTTAGTTTGGGAAGATGAGAACAGTTCTGCAGATGGATGATGGTGATGGTTACTCAATAATGTGAATGTACTGAATGCCACCAAACTGGACATTAAAAAATGGCTGAAATGATAATAAAAAAGAACACAAATTTCCATTCCTAGCTAACACTCCTAAGATCCTAGCAGAACTGAGACTCCCAGAACTCCTGTAAGTGTGTTATTAGGCAGCAGAGAGGCGTAAGCAGCTAACCAGATTATTGTCACCCCTGTGGAAGAGGCCCAGCTGAAGCTTGGATAGATCTTAACTAGAGCTATTCCAAAGCCCACTTCAACACAGACAGAATCATTCCGTTGATGTTAAAAGGCCTGAGTCCCAGAGCTACTGTGGGCTCTGAAATTAGCTGGTCTGCCATTTTTGTAATAGTTTTTACTGAAGTCACAATTCAGCAGTTTCTTTCTTTCTTTCTTTTTTATTTTTCTGAGACAGAGTCTTGCTGTTGTCGGCTTGCGCTGGAGTGCAAAGTTACGATCTTGGCTCACTGCAACCTCTGCCTCCTGGGTTCCAGCAATTCTCCTGCCTCAGCCTCCTGAGTAGCTGAGATTACAGGTGCCTGCCACCACGCTTGGCTAATTTTTGTATTTTTAGTAGAGATGGGGCTTCACCATGTTGGCCAGGCTAGTAACTCCTGGCCTCAGGTGATCCACCCTCCTCGGCCTCCCAAAGTGGTAGGATTCAGGCGTGAGCCACTGCGCCCGGCCAATTCAGCAGCTTCTTCATTGCCTATTTCTTGATATGCTGACATACAAGTTCACAGAGGAAGTAATTTAATGAGAGCTCGAGGTTTAACCTTAAGTTTCACTCATTGTGGCCCTGAATAAATACGACCTTACCCTATGCCTATGTTCCAAGGCCACGTGGATTTTGGAAGGCTGTTAAGAGCTCAAAATCTAATTTCAACTGCAACACAGCAAAGATCTTTTGAGATGAAATTAAACTATCAAGCAGAATGGGCAGAATAACCCAGTTATCAATAGGAAGGACAGGAGCAGGGGGAAATAAACAGAGGGCGGACTTGGGCATTTCACGATGAGTACCACTTTTGGCAAATATTGGTAGCTAAATGAGAAAGACAGAAATAAAATATTCTCGGGAAGAATAAGAATGAGGAAAAGAGTTTAAGAAAGAGGAAGCAGAAGAAACTACTATTTATCATGTGATCACTGTTTGTAGGCATTGTACCAGGTGTTGTGTATACATTAGTTGAGCTGATCCTCCAAACAACCTATGAGGGATTTATAATACAAATGACACCATCAGCAATGTCAAGTACCTTGTCCAAGGACAAGCCCATACTCCTCTATTGAGTTACGCTGGTGCTGAGGACTAGAATTAAGGCAGGAGTGTAACAGATGTTGAGGTGGCCTCGGTATTCCATGGGTAGGGCTGGGTCAAGGGAGAGAAAGTCCAGGCACAACATTCAAGAAAAGCACCCCTTCCCATTTGTTTTGAGGGAATGGGAGCTGGTGGGAGGAGTTTCCGGCCGCTGGTGGTGCTTGTGGCAGCCATCTGTCTGTCAGTGACCCATGCTCTGCTTCCTGGAGAGAGGCAGATACAGCAGCATATGCAAAACTCTTTTGTGGGGGTGTTTCTCTAGCACACTTGCAAGATTTCTGTGAAAAGCTAAAAGGCTGTTGGCTTGAACAAATGCGTTAATTGGACTTGTGGTACCATTAAACAAGTAATACGATGGTGGATTTTTAGTCACAGTCCCTCTTTTAGAAGCAGACGTGACCGGCATCTCCTGTCTCTGGGTAAAGTTTGAGCAAACATTTTTCATCGTAAAGCCAATCCTAAAGGGCAGCCCTTATTATTAATGTATGAAGACGGACTACAATGCTATTTCTGTTTGATGCTTACAACAATAATCCATAAATCTTAAAATGAATATTTTGGTGAGATTTTCTAACACAATCTTTTTCAGCATTCTGATATCACTATTGAAAGACTGTACCCATAAAAGGTCAAAATCTTATCATCAAACTTCTTGAATGAAGTTCTATACGTCCCTGAAAATTGGGAGAGACTCTCTTGGACAGAGAAGCAGGCCCTGAGGCCTAAGGAGAGAGTTCCCAGTGACAGAAGATGTGTAGCTGTCTTATTGGGGTCCAAAGCTTGGGTAAAGTATACAGATCTTTTCAAATCCTTTCAGAACCACAGTGAGTAGAATTTTTTCAGGCTTAAAAGAGTTAAAAATTTCAATAATGAGCTATACATAGAAAGATGTTGTTTGAAGTGGCATGTATCCCTCGGGTGTCAGGCTAATGACTTTATCATTTTCCTTTCAGGAAGTTTCTCATATAAAGACAGTCTATATTTACTGAAAGATCTACTTATATCGTTTATCACCACCTTTTGGAGGTTCTATAATATAATAATTCTGATAATACTCTCCTCGCCTTGTCTTCTAACTGCATCAGGCTTCATAATACCTCATCTTTGCCGTACACTGTGTGTTTTAGCAGAATGGGGGAATCCAAAGAGATAGAGAATACACATGTATTAGAAAATAAAAAGAATAAAAAAGAAGGGAAGACCCCAGTCGCAATTAAAATGCAACAGGCCTTACTGCACATCCCAGTGCTAGTTAATACAGACATTTCCAATAAATTTAATCTTTTAAGTGGTGATTGTTAAAAAAAAAAAAAAAAAAAAGAAATCAGGTTTGCATTTCTTAAAAGACAAGAGACACGAAAATGACTTGTCATATCTGGCTGGTTTGGAAATATAAAATCCAATTCTGAAGAAGTAGAGATAAGAAAAGTGTGGTGGAAGTGCCATCAGCTTAGCAAACACTAAATAATGAACAATGCAGAGACTGTCCGGTATGATAAAATACTCTATTAGAGGGACTGTTTTTAAATTAGTGATAATTGTGGCACATCCACAGTGAAAGGTTATTGAATTTTTATCTGTAGCAAGAAGCTTTTGACAGACTTGCTGAAAAGTCACCTACAAATAGTACCTTCTTTAGATGAATTTGACCAAAGGGGTTTTCCAGCATGTAACATCTTTCTGACATTTACAGGATTTTTGCTTCCCTGAAGAATCTGATCAGATATTCTTGGCTTCTATAAAGACACTTACTTAGGTTTTTCATCAGTCTTACAGAAAAGTCCTCATTACTCTTCCTTTCATAAAAATTGGATTAAGATGTTGGTTAAGAACTCTAGTCAAATCCACCTAGGATTCAACAACCAGAGCTCAAAGATGTTAGTACACAGAATCAACTGCTATTAATAAGGAACACTGTGCCTTAGAGACCTATACGTGATCTACCTCTGTACCCATATGAAGAAGGAAATCTTTTATTGTATAATTTACAATATTTAATATAAATCACAGTATTGAATTTAAGATAATAAGACAACCTCTCCCTGAATGCATGACTACCAAATTTGGTTCCAAAATAGGTCCTTTGGGGGCAGGAGGTACAGCTTTTACATCTCAGCTTCTGAAAGAGACTAAAATAATGTCAAGCTCACTTTTCCCCACTCCTTCTTTTAAAGTGTATTATTCAATACCCATTTATGCTAAACGTTTTATTCAATACCATTTATACTAGGCACACAGCATTGCACTCGCCTTGCTGCTGTAGCTTTGGGAGATGGCTGAACAACAGCATTGCCTCCGTGGGGAAACAAAGGCACACTGGTTTGGTGTGCTTGTAGCTCTGTCACTCATAACTCATCATAGGTGATTATATTGTTTTTCCAGACACTCTGGTCTGCACTCTGAGAACAGACAAATGTGGTCTAGATTTTTGTCACTGACTGATTTTGACCTTGGGCAACTGCCAAACTTTTGCATTTCATGATCATGCGTTGTAAAACTGAGAATATAAAGGCTGGTTTGTCAACTACAGCTTGACGGAGGGATAAGAGATTAAGAATGAGTGGTTATAAAGGTCCCTGAAAGTCTGAAACGTAATCTGAAAGTTGAATCCATTATCATTACCGTAGTATCCTTTGGGGCCGTTGCACGCATACGATTCGCACATCCTGCCCCTTTGCTACATTTTCCTGGGCTGTCTGGAAAAAGTCTTTATGCACTATTGATTAATAAGGCAGCTGTTTGAAAAAAAAGCACGTCCAGTTCACATTTAGAACATTTTTCTAAATTCAATCCCACGAAGTAATGGAGAATTCTTCCATGTCACTTCGGCCAGCCCTCCATCTTCTTTCTGATTTCCCTGTCAGGATTTGTCTCCCCTCACCCACTGCATTTTGTAGGAGACCTAAAT
Organism: Papio anubis; assembly: GCF_008728515.1. Classification (NCBI taxonomy): domain Eukaryota; kingdom Metazoa; phylum Chordata; class Mammalia; order Primates; family Cercopithecidae; genus Papio; species Papio anubis. Next base: position 24,614,695 of record NC_044979.1, read on the forward strand.
TAGTTTCAAGGGTGAAGAATGGAAAGACACACTCTCTGGTGAGGAGTTAATTAAGTCATGATTTCACACTGGTTCCTGGGCTTATCTCAGGTTTTAAAGCACCCAAGTGTCTAAGGGTTTTTCTAGATAAGAGGCCAGATTGAATAGCACAATCAGTGCCTTCAGGTACAATCTTCCACTGCTTCTCATTGGAACGCATGGTTCTGCTTGGCAACCAAATCAGTCCCCTCAGATGTCTTGTTCAAGTCACTGTGCTGCAGCAGCCGCTCCTCCTCTCTGCTGTGCGGGGTGTCGGCTCAGGCTCTGGTGACTCTGCATTTCCACCATCTTCTCTGTCTGGCTCTGCAATTTCAGCATGCCATTTTAGAGCCTTCTCTTGCTTTCTAACTCCTTCTGTCTCTCCTCTTTCCCAGAGATTTTTGTCATTTATGTTTCTTCTGGCTGTTTCCATTTTATAGTTTTGCTTGAAGATACAATCATTCAGCTGGCAGCTCCCAGCCACCAAACTTAAGCATCCATGATATTATCATATTTTAATAAAATATTTCCCTTATGGATACAAATGTTGGCATTTCCAAAGAAACAGCCACATAATTTTTTATGGGCAAGTACTTAGAACTCCATAATTACATTGAAACGCCCACAGCACGAGCCTTCTGTAGCTCCACAGTTGATAATCACCTCCTTACGGAGGGAGGTGGGGTACTGCTTTCTAATCCGCACAGGACAGTGAACTCTACTAACGACCAGCTGATTGACAGAAGGGAATTGTGGTTGGATTTGGCATGTTTTTCAATATAGCTGAGCTTTGTTTTCACAGTTTTGAAGAACAAAAGGTGCCTTTTTCAAATTCAACCCTGGCTTCTCAGATGAGCACTTGTAGGCCCTCAGATGCAGGCCCATTCTCAGACACACTTCCATGACCTCAGAAACACTTTGGGAGCTCTGGTGAGTGACAGCCATGATTTACTAGAAATGATTTAGGAGCATACATAGTAACAGTTTTGAAAGCAACCATACAACTTGAGAGAAAAAAGAAGCCTGAAGGCGCAGGAGGAAGGGGAAGACCCAGAACAGTGAATGAGAGCTCCAGGGATAAGATTTACGGTAGGAAGCCCAGAAACCCCATAGTGAGCCCCACTGTGTATCAGATACTGCTGAGAACTTCAAGTTCATCAGATCATTTAATAGTTGGAGCAATCCAATGAGTATGCATCATTATTTCGATTTAACAGGTGAGAAGACCGATTTAGGTCAGACAGGCTAGTTTCTCCGGTTATATACTAACTTGCCTGATTTGTCCTTAAGTGTGTCAGACTTCAAAGTCAAATATGTGCTCTGTGTCTCCTAGACTAAGGGAGAAGAATGACAAAGATTCTATGAATTAAAAGGAGAATTTCATGAATTGTGAGGAGAGTCAAAAGTCACCATGATTGGGGAGCAGAGGGAAGACATTCAAGACACTCAGTCACAGAAGAGGGAAAACAAGACAGTAGAGATGTTTCACAAAGGGGGTAACCCTTGTGTATCAGCAATTTAAAATGTGTTCAAAACCAAGAAACACGGGGAACCCCACTGGGGTCAGTCTGAAGCTTGCATGAGAAACAGAAGGAGACAGAGAGGTCTAGATGGTATTCCTTAGAAAATAAAAGAATAAGCAGCATCTCCATTCCTAGTAACAATGTGGGTTTCAGAAGAGGGCTAAGAAGAATCAGGTGAACACGCTAAGCACAGGGGCTTTCCACACACTTCTTTCTTCATTATGATAAGTTTCAATGAGTTTGTAAATATAAACAGTACAATTAAGACTGAAAATGAACAAAACTGGATCATCATACAATTATCAGTTAGTGCTTTTGTTCCTACAAAAGATTAGTTGAGACATTGAGCACAACATGGAAATATATTTGGACATTATTTTTAAAAGGGAGAAAGGCTCATACAGAAGTACAAGTAATGTTAATTAGATAAGGTCAAAATATATTTAGAGTCAGGCAGGGGGTGGGAAGCTCATGAACAAAATACAATACCAGTGGTAAATTAATTTTCTTAGTCAATAGCATCATCATGAAATCAACCAATGGCAATGAATTTGGAAGGTATCATCAATAAAAGAAGAACAACAGAAATGAAGCCACGATATGAGAGTCAGCTTAGGAAAATGACAATTACTAAGACTGAAAAACGATGAAGGGCGTGGAAAGTCTAACTACAGAAAGGTGATTAGAGAAACTAAACATGTACGGTGGGCTGAGGAGGAGCTGTCTGATAACAGTCAACAAATATTTGAAACTTGTAAATACTGAGGCGGGAGAGGAATTACCATGCATAGAGTTCTAATTAAAAAGAATCAGATGAAATTATGACAAGGAAAACTCTGGCTTAATGGTTTGACAAACGCAAACCTGAAACATGACAGACTCCCATGAGATCTTGCGTAGGGAAATTCTTATTCTCATTTGTGCCAAGGCAGAAAAACAAACAGCTGGGGGATTTGCATTTTATTTTTCATTTACTATTAAGGCACAAAGAGTCCATGATAGTGAGCTCTAGCATGAGAAAATTCACATTCCATCTCATAGAAAATATTAAATCACCATAGGGAATGCATAAAAACATGCTGGAATATTGTACAACTGTGCACTTGGGGGATGGGGGTGGACTGACACCTAGGCCTTTTCCATTTATTTTCAATGATATAATTTCAATGACATATCTACATTCATTCCATTGGTTTGGCAGTTGCAGCCTTTTGTGTTGAGAGACACAGATTCCTTATGCCCTTCTCATGTAGCTGGCTTGAAAAGTATAAGAGGAACATTTTTGTTTTTAATCAGATTTTGGTGACAGTTTAGCTAACAACTGCTAAGCAAGGCTGTGGTCCCGACTCTGGCATGGACACAAAGTACAGTATCTCCATGCCTACTGTTCTTGTCTGTAAAATGGGAAATCACATTAATCTCAAGCTTCAGAGGATAGAAGAACTGGCAAAATAATTACAAAGCATTTCCCAAATATAGAGAGTGACAGAAATTGGAGAATCAATTTTTAGGGGCTCTAAATTGGTGGTTCTCAACCTTGGCTGTTTGTTAAAATTGCCTGGGGATATGTTAAAAAGCACAGGCATTTCTAACGAGATGAGGCTGAAAACCACTCCTTTACAACATGGGTTCTCTGCCTCTGATTTGATTGGTCTGGGGTGTAGCCTGTTGTTGCCCATGTCATACCTAGGAACAATTACATCAGAATCTCTGCATCAGTATTTTTAAAGCTCTCTAACTGATTGTAACTGATGTGCAGCTCGGTATGAGGTATCCTACTCTAAAAGGACTTCTCAGGAAGCGAGTTCCACTTGTGAATGGGTTTTGAGTCAACATTGCACATTACAGTTTAATTACAATGGATTAAAATAAGACTTTATTTTTAGTGCAGAAATTTAGTTAAACTCTTTCAATGTCAGCATGGTTTTGTTGGAAATTAATATGGTTGTATATATTTACTAAGGGATATTTAGGACATGTAGCAACTAAAAAGTAGCTACAGGCCTTAGTCAAGTGGCTCAGGGTATTAAAAAACAGTTCCTCCCACGGAGTCTTTCAGACCCACAAGATTATAATTCATATCAACTGCATAATTGTTTAAGGTAGACAACCATTTTTCTTAGCAAGTATTCAACTCATCCAAACATTGGGCTTATAATAAGATGCTTCTATCATGTGAAAAAAATAGCCGCTAGAAAGATAAGCAATTTGTATAGGAAAGTGGAGAATCAATCCAAAATTCAGAAGGAAGTGTGAAGAGAGGACTACACAAATTAGAGGCACAAAACCAATCCCAGACATCATCAGTAATAAGTTACATTGATGATATGCACCCTTGATGTGATTTCATGAGAATGGTACCTCGTCTCTGCAGTTTTCCTTTTGAAAACCCACAAGCCCAGTCTAATCAGGAAAAGACACCAGATATAGCCAAATTGAAGAAGATTCTACAAATACCCAACCAGAATTCCTATAAACTCTCGAGGTCATAAAAAACAAGGAAAGTCTAGGAAACTGTCACAGTGTAAATGAGCCTAAGGAGACATCATTATGTGATATATGTGGTAACTGTGATATGGGAAACTATGGTGTATATGTGATACATCCTGGATGAGATCCTAGAACAGAAAAAGAAGATCAGGGAAAAACTAAGAAAATCTGAACTAACTATAGACTTTCATTAATAATAAAGTATCAATATTGATTCATTAGTTGCAACATATGTATCATACTCATATATTAACAATGGGGGAAACTGGATGAGAGAGATAAGGAGATTATCTGTAATATCTTTGCAACTTAATCTAAAAATATTATACAACAAAATTTTTACCATAAATCAATCCCAGGAGCCCCACAATGGATATATTGACACTATTCCATAAATTGGGGTGTGTTATAAAACTGTAGCTAGAATCTTTGAGAATTGTGAGAAAAGCACAATGACTGGAAAAGGGTCAGTATAGCAGTAGCCAAGCCTGAAACAGGCGGAAAGGGAAACCATGGTTATTTTATATTGGTTGACTTGAACATTTCTAAAAATCACTAAATGAATCAAATAATCAAATAACCAAACTGCAAAATAAGTCATCTGATAGTATGCAAATTTGCCAATAATATGAAATTAAGTTCCCACAACAGTGGAACATCTGCCCTGAGCCTGATGGTGCTGGGAGAAATAAAATATTCTAAACAAATTATATAAATATAGCATCGGGCAGTGTCACCTGGAAGTTGTTTCATGGACAAAAAGCCCTGTGAGATACGCTGGGAGAAAAGAATTCCACTGAAAAGTAAGTTTAAGAAACATTCCACTGCTGTAATTATCTGCTTAATATAGTAAACATTTTAGAGGTTTTCTGGTATTGAATTATATTTAATGTACTTTAATATTGTCCCAATCTATTTGATCACAAAACCTTTTCCCTTTTAGCATTAGTTAACATCAACAGGAGAAATTTTGATAATGCAGAGCCAAAAACATCAACCTTCATCAGAAGAGTACATGTGATCTGAGGCTGGACAATTAAAGTAGTTCACCATGTTTTGATAGAACTAGGTAGGCATTTCAAGTATCTTTCAAAGCCTAAGTATATGGACTGGAATTATTTTTAACCTTTATCAATGACCTCAGTGATGATCTACAGCATTGGCCAACAGAACTTTCTGTGATGATGAAAATGTTCTATACCTACACTGTCCAATATAACAGCCACTGAGCATTTGAGACATGGCTAGTATGACAGAGGAACTACATTTTTAATTTTAAGTAATTTAAATTTAAATAGCCACACAAGGCTAGTGGCTACTGTGTAGGACAAAGCAATATCTAGAATATATTACATGGCATGATAACAAGACAGATGGAGTTTCTAACTTAGAAAACACGTGCAAAACAAAAATAGAGAGTGGCAAATTAGAGAAATGTTTTATTGCAACTAAGATGAAATTTAAGAGGGGTTTGTACAATAATTCCATGTATTTAGGTGCAGAAATTCTGTTTAGGCACAAGAAAATGATCAGAAATGATCACAAGTTACTTGTAAGCATTAAAGTGCTTCCATTAAAATAAAATATGTCCACACTGCTGGAGTGGTTTAATAGGAATATGGCATGAAAGGTCCCATTAGTGGCTCTAACTGATGTAGTAGAAAGAAAATTAAACTGGGAATCTGAAGACCTGCTCCATCTCAGTTTGGCACAGACAGGTGATATAACCACTCTGAGACCTTAATTTCCTCATGTGCAAAATGACTGAGTTAGACCAGATGATTTGTAAGATGCCTAACAATAATTTACGTTTAAGAAAGAAGTATATAAATAATTGTATAACTAATACTGCAATTCACAAACCAATTCTGGCAACCAAAATTATGAGATTTATTTGCCTGAAAAATTAGAAGAATGTTTAACTTTGTGGTTGCTCAGACTGAAAAAGACTAGGGCATGGTTTTTCTTACTCTTATTATTCATGTATGTGGGCTTAGCAAGAACTTCGGCAACGGGAACTCAGAGAGCTGGAGTGGGTAAGCCTGGTGTCAAAGATCCTACCCTAAGCCCCACATTCACAAAAGCCAACAGCCAAATCATCGTCCAAGAGACTGAACTTGCACCTGATCGGGGTTCCTGATCTTATTAGATTTGGGTGTCCTTGACTCACAGACTGGAATTGTCACAGGCCCAGAAATCTTTAAAATCCAGTGATAGGGAAGTACAAGGCCACGGAAATGTTTTTGGAAGCATTACAATATTTTATAGAGAAAATAGTCGTTAATAGTCATTATTTAATTTCTGAAGACAGCATAAAAGAAGAATGAGGTTTAGACGGAAGCACAGGGGTTTCACTTAAAAAAAAAAAATGACTTCCTAGCTGGTAAGGAGCAGAATATATAATCAAGGAGGCTGTAGAATCTCTAATCCCAGAGATTTTTACAGAATTCAAGATAGAGAGAAGGGCCTCCCTAAGGAAGCCATGGAGACAAAATAAGCCCTTGAGCCTCCTTCAAATTCTGTGTAGTCTATTTTTAAAAACAATCTATCTTTAAAACAAAAGGATAAGATGCAAAAAGAAAATCACTAATGTTAAACTGAAAAATAGTCTAACAATTTTTATGTAGGTCATATTTTGTTCTGAGAATTTTCTTAATGATAACAATTTCGAAGTCTTTATTTAGGGATCTTACAAACAGCAGGCATTACAAAAAGCCAGCATTATTTGTGCCTTTATTACAAGGTTGAAATTGTGATTGATGCAGGAAAATAAGTAGAAACTTACATCCTGAATGCTGAAGGCTAAATGTGCTCCTGCTCACCTTCCTTGCACTGAAAGCACATCTGTTAAAGCAGGTCCTGAATGTAAGGGTCTTCTAGGGGTAGGGATGGGAGGCTGAGACTGGGGTGGGTTGTGGGGGAAAAAGAGAGAGAGACAGAGAGCAGGTGTATAAGCATGCCTGGGACCTGACAATATTTGGAGAACCTCTGGATCTAGCCACTCTTAAAGTCCTTTGATTTATCAGTTGTATGAGTCAATGCATTCTTTTTCCTTCAATTAAGTCTGTGACTTTCAACTGAAAGAATCTTAAGTAGAACCAGTGTCGGAAAGACTGAGGGGAGAATACCAGAGAAGATGGAACAGGGAACTGTGGACTGTGTGGTAGGGCAAATACAAGAGTTGTACCTTTGGTGTGGTCAGGAGTTAGATACAACCAGGAGACCCTTTTATGTCTAAAGGAGTTAGAGAAACATTTAGGCAAATACGAAAAGAAATGAAAAAATTACCTTAGAAAAAAAAATAATCGGTTTTAACCTGCTGAACAATGTATAGCCAGCCATGCTCCGCCATTAAAATGTGGAATTTTTTTCTCTACTTTCTTCTAAATGTAATACCTGACATGAAATGTTCAGATGGATGAGAATCCTACTGTCCTATCTGAAGAGATACTCTACTATGAAAATAATTTTTGGCCGGGCGCGGTGGCTCATGCCTGTAATCCCAGCACTTTGGGAGGCTGAGGTTGGCGGATCACGAGGTCAGGAGTTCGAGACCAGCCTGGCTAACATAGTGAAACCCCGCCTCTATTAAAAATACAAAAAAATTAGCTGGGTGTGGTGGCACACGCCTGTAATCCCAGCTACGCGGGAGGCTGAGGCAGGAGAATCGCTTGAACCCGGGAGGCAGAGCTTGCAGTGAGCGGAGATCGCACCACTGCATGAATCCGTCTCGAAAAAAAGAAAGAAAATAATTTTCTGCAAACTTTTTCCACCCTATCACAGTAATAGCTTCTTAAGCTTAATAAAACATGGCCTTTACCATACCAAATAGTTAACAGAATGTGGAACAAAAAATAAACTGAACATCTTCTTATCTTGATTTCTTCCCATCCTGCTGAGCATTTTCCTCAAGTTCTCTAGTCTCCAGACTTGGAAACACTTTTGTTGCAGTAATCATTTGGTTCACTTTTCAAAAAAAAAAAAAAAAAAAAAAAAAAAAGCTGTCCCCTTGTTCCCTTTCTAGAGTCACACTGACATAGGGCAGTCAAAGTAAGCCATTATCAGAGAATCCCCTGCTTTGTTCAAATTATAAACATCAATGGGCATCTCTCCTGGGAATTCAAAGAGCACGTAAGTGGGGGTGAGCCAGGCTTGCTGTTAGCAGGATAAACCAGGCTTGCTTGATGCTTTGTTTTAGCAAAGACACCATAAGTAGTGATTATAGTTCACTTGGGTTTTGCACTGATCCTCAAAATGCTGACAGTTACTTAAATCACTCACTGGGTGGAATAATCACCTTCGAAGGAACTGAGAGGGTACAACTTATGTTATAAAATGGAACTGAGAACATGAGGCAAAGGATTAACAGGCGTGGTAGATGAGATCTTTGTCAGAATAACAGAGATGATTATAGGCACGAATTAGACATCAACTTTACGGGGTACTTTCAGTGACATGAACACAACAGCTAAATTGTGCAATTACAAAGTTAAGCATAACTCAGAATGCATCTTTCTCTTTTTGAAAACAGTTGATGCCAGGTTAGCCTGTGTGAATCACTCAGTGGCTTGCTACAGAGGTTATATACTATCTTGCTTTGTGAAGCCCTTTTAGAATGGGCAGAACAGAAATCTAGAATGCTGTGTCATTAGAAACAAGAGATTGTAGCATTAAATATTAGATGCTAATGACATACTAAATGACAGCACTCCTTCCAAACATTACTAAATAAACTACCTAAGCAGCTCTGTATTTCCAAGTCAAAGAAAACCAGGAAAAGAGGCAAGTGGCCCCTTTTTTAGGGCTGTTCATTTTGCAACTAGCAAAGAAAAATTAGTTCTTTCTGACTTTTTCTAGAGGGGAGAAGGGAGCAGAGTGGGTTTGGCAGATAAAATGGATAATTTAAACTGCTGCTTGTAATAGAACTGCCTGATACTATGGGATTATAAACTTAAAGGGGCCTTTAAGGATACATCCGTATGTAGAATCTGGTCAAAAGTAATACTGTGCCCAAACTATCCTTAATTGATAGACACATTTTCTATTCTTATAGATTTCTGAGAATAAACTTGTATAATTTTGTCATCAGATAAAAAGCAGTCTTTTAGAGTTGGGCATGGTGATGCATGCTTGTAGTCCCAGCTATTTGCGAGGCTGAGATGGGAGGATCACCTAAGGCCAGAAGTTCAAGACTAGCCTGGGTAATATAGCAAGACTGTCTCAAAAATAAGTAGTATTTTCAATAAAAGACATAAGAATAAAAGTATAAATATACAGTAATATTTTAAGAAGATTTCTAGTGCAGATTCTATGATCTCCCTCCAAAGCCCACAGATTCAGTGCCTTCTTCCCACCCCGCATTGGCCCTTGGGATAGGCAGAGAATCAGCATGAGGCCATACAAGCAGTGAGCACTTAAGGGGCTCCTTAGACTCTGAGAGGATGAGGGAATAATTCACCCTGTGAATTTAATCCACACCTTTCCATCTCTAGGCTGGAAACGAGGCTAATCAAGTAATAATATCTTCTCAAATGACGGTGATTAAAAAAAACTCACTCTGCTGTGCACAGTGCAAATAATGTTTTCTTTCTAATCATTGTCTAATAGCCCTAATATTAAATTCAGAGGTGATTTTGCTTCCTTCTCCTTCCTGTTGTTTTTTTGCTTTTTCTATCCTGTTTCTATCTCTCCATTCATGCATCTAAATCTGCCTTTTGGGCTGGACATGGTGGGATTACATACTTGTAATCCCAGCACTTTGGAAGGCCAAGGCAGGTGGATCGCTTGAGCCCAGGAGTTTGAGACCAGCCTGGCCAACATGGCGAAACCCCATCTCTACTAAAAACACAAAGCCAGGTGTGGTGGTGCACACTTGTAATCCCAGCTACTCAGGAGGCTGGAGCATGAGAATCACTTGAACCCAGAAGGCACATGTTGCTGTGAGCTGAGATTGTGCCACTGCACTCCAGCCTGGGCGACAGAGTGAGACTGTCTCAATAAATAAATAATAAATCTGCCTTTTCCTTTATGCCTTCTTCATATCATGTTTTCTTTGTCTCTATTTTAATTGTGTTATACATACTCCTGAAGTAATGCTTTAAGTACAATTGTATAGCTATTAAAGTTTATGTGCCCTAAAGTTTTCAAATCATTTTTTTCAAATCATTTTTCTCTAAGTCATTGGTCCTTGACAGAAAAAGAGGTTCCCCCTAATTTCATGTTCTGTTCCTTAATTTCCTTGAAATCTGTAATTGCTATCTCTTAGCCATCTTTTTTTCCAGAATAATTGTTGTCTTCATTGACTCTATTTTCTAGCACCTTAATCACTTCTATGACTCCAATAAAAAAATTAGCTTTATGCCAAGTAAAACGAGAATGTCAGCCGTGCACACAGCCCTGAGCTCTGAGACAGTTTCTGCCCTGGAGAAATTGCTGTAAGGAGGAAAAAAGGTATTGCTTTCTGTTCTTGAGACATAGTGGCTCAATCCTAGATGAACTGATGTTTCTAAGGCTATGTTAATATCAAGCTATGTTAACATGGGCCTTTCCTGGCTTCCCACATTCTACACAGGGAAACCAAGATTAGTTCCTTTCCCAGAATCACAAAGTACGAGAGGTGCAACACAAGCAGAATTCTAACCAGGATCTTCTGACAACTTGAGATGCGCCCCGACATGGTGACCAGTGTATACTCTCATCTTTCAATGAACGCATTCAGTCTAGTTCCTCAACTGTCCCCACAACAGCTTCCTACTAGAAACTTACTCTGGGATGTAGAAAGATTGGAGAAAGCTGACTTTGTTCGACTTGCCAGCCACTCCAGGCTTTCATGCATGTTGGCCAAGGCTTTGAGGTCACTGACGTCTCGAAGGATGTCTTGTGGAGGGATTAATTTATCACCCAGGTTTCCAATAAGAACTTCAGACTCCTTGCCAAAAGCTGCCCTGAAAAGCAAATTGGAAACACACTTCATATATATAGCATGGAAAAGGTAGGACCGGGCAACACTGTTTCAGGCACACCTAGCACAAGGACTGACATGATCACTATTTTACAGCGTGCTCTTTTTCCTAGGTTTCACTTTGTGAGACAACTATCACATGCCAGCTTAACATGATTCTGGTAGGGGAAAAAGTTCTTAGAAGAAGAAGTAAGTGACTCCAATGATTGTGCCTTCAACAGGGACGAGCATGGGCCTGATTTATACAGTGATGGTTCCTGGGGATGGCGTCTATACTGCTCTCCTGTAGGTGTTTTCCTTGCCTCTTCTCATGCTATAGAGGTTGACAAACAGCTTAGGGTGTTAAATATGTACATGGTTTAAAGTTTATTGTAGTGAAAATAAAACCACCAAGTTAATCTGACACCTAGAAAATATTGAATAATATTCAAAAGCAAAGACCCAGCCTCTTTAAAAGAGTAGGTCACAACTGAGATGGATGACAGACTTCATTTATTCATTTACTAAGTTGTTCTAAAAAGGATCCAACACACATAAAGTATAAGTATTAAGGCATTTAGCATTTGGAAAGAGAAACCAATTAAAAAAAATCAATGCTGGGATCCTTTTACTGACTGGAAAAATATAATCGAGTGGGTTGCACGCAGAGCCCGATGTCTTCAAAATGTTTTGCAGGGTCAGGGAGGGGTTGAAAAATCAAGTTATAGGGGTTACAAAGGATGAAGCTGGAAGGGGCCTGAGATCACAGAGCTCAGCCACTGCGAGGATGAAGAACTGGAGGCTCCGACAGTTAACTGTTCTGCCTACATGACACATGAGTGGCAAAGCTGGGACTCAGGCTGCCTAATTTCCACAGCTCTCTTTCCTTTTAAAAATGAAAAGGGCTAAAATTAGAAAAGATGACTGAGGGCTGGGCACAGTGGCTCATGTCTGTAATCCTAGCACTTTGGGAGGCCAAGGCAGGCGGATTACCAGAGCTCAGGAGTTCGAGACCAGCCTGGGCAACAACAGTGAAACCCCGTCTCCACTAAAATGCAAAAAATTAGCCAGGTGTGCTGGCGTGCACCTGTAGCTACTTGGGAGGCTGAGGCAGGAGAATTGCTTGAACCCAGGAGGCAGAGGTTGCAGTGAGCTGAGATCGTGCCACTGCACTTCAGCCTGACCAACAGAGCATGAGACTCTGTCTCCAAAAAAAAAAAAAATAAATAAATAAATAAATAAATGACTGAGAATGTTAGGGGAAAAAATCAAGGCAGTTACACACAGGTGGGTAGGCAAAGCTGATGCTGGAGGAGGTTGAAATAGGCACCTGGAGAGTTTTCTGTAAGACCCAAGGCTTTTAAAATCTAACACACCTTAAGTGAGAAGAAGCAAGGGCTTAATTTAATTAGAACAAGTCAAATTAAGTTTCGAGCATGCAGTGATTAATAAAAATGGTTGACACATAGTCAGAAAGATGCTTAATTGACACACAGGCGTTTAGCGCCCAGCACTACAGCAGATGCCCAATGTTGAAAGAAACAACTGCTGTGAATGAAATGGTTATCTAAAATGTTTATAGTGAGTCACGACTAGCCTCCTTATTTTAGCCGAAGGTTATCTTTTCTAAAGGAAACGCCACAGTTGATGTTGAGGCAATGAAGGGCAGTGAACCCAGCACACGGAATGTGGGTGTGCACCAATCTGATCTAAGGGGTGTGGAAAAGGTCTTGGGGTGGGGCCCCGAACTCTGCATTTCTAACTGATTTCCAGGTGATGCCCAGGCTGCTTGTCTGAAAAGTGTTTTCCTTGAGTGGCAAGGGTGGGACACAGACTTCAAAGCGAGATAAACCCAGGTTTGAATATTGAATCTGCCACTTGCTTATTGTGTGACACTCCTTAACTCCAAGCATTCTTATCCAGGGGTAAAAGAACTGACCTGATATGAAGGAATGTGAGGATTAAATGTGACTTTTAAAGCTTTTCATTGGGAAAATTTCAATAATTATAAAAGTAGAAGGAAGAGTATAACAACCCCCCCCATGTAACTGTCTTCCAGCTTCAACTATTAGCAACTCATGGAAGTCTTATTCCATTTATCCTTATTTACGCCTCCCCATCACCACTTTAGAAAATTTTAAAGCAAATCATTCAGGTGATGCTTTTACGTGCATAACACAGTGCAAACAGTTTTTACCTGGTAAAAACTACTGTTGTTATTATTATTCTCAGGTCTGTTGAGATGGCTAGTTTATTTAGTGGGATGATGAATGAATTTAAGTAGATGAGAGTGAGCAGGAGGAAATATGTTACATATCAAGGGCGAGTTTTACAAATACCAACCACAGCGTCTTACAGTTCCGACTTTCATCAGAATTTTCAAGATGTTAATTATTGTGACAGAAGCCATTAGCTGCCTACCAAGTATCCATTATCCCATGTGTTCTTAGTAAAAGTACCCTGATGTTGTTGGGGTCAGCAATGTGCCCAACTTAAGGTGAAACAAAACAAAAAACCCCAGTAAATTTTCCCGCCCTTCTTGCAGATGCGGTGGCCAGTGAGATGTAAACTGAAATCAGTAGATGGGCTTCAAGGAAGCTCTCTTAAGCAATCTTAGTTAGCAGAGACCTCTTTTGCCTTCTCTCTTTCTGGAACGAAGCCATGGCAACTGGGGCTGCAGCAGCTCTTCTCAAACATCAGGTGACCTTGAGTATGGAAGCCAGTGCTGAGCATAATGGAGCCCAAAGACAGCGGGGCAATGGCGCACTGATGCCCTCATGGGGCACCAGTGCAGTCCCAGACAATAAAAATGCTTTTGAGTTTCATGTCATAGCAGAGAAAAATGAAACCCTACTTGTTTAAGCCACTGCTATTTCAAGTTTCTGTTAGTAGCTGCTAAATGCAATTTCTAGCTGACTCATTTATCTAATTAGCATACGAGATGTCATCCCAAGGAAGCTTTCTCTGAATTTGGATAGCTCTAAAATCCACTTACTAGGAAAAACAAAACAATGTCTCCTCCGTGATTCGAGCCCAGAAGACATTTATAGTATTTCCCTTGGCTGTCACTCAGTCAGGTTGTAAATATTTAGTTTTCTTAATCTGCCCTTATATATCAACTCTTCGAGCCCCTTAATCATCTGTGATAGGTGTAACACAAAAAATGCCTCTGAGCTGGGTGGTGAAAAAGCAACGGGGGGCGGGGGGGGGGGAGCAAATGGCTTTGAAAACCAGGCTTGGAGCTATTTTTATGCATATTAGGTATAGCCCTAGGTGGAATGTGACAATCAAGACAAATGTATTTATGTAAGAAGTCTAATCTGCTTGAGTGGGGATCTTGGGCCCTGGGCATGTTTGCCGTGTGCTGCCAGGGCTTGATGCCTATCCCATTTCCCTCTGGCTCACTGAGATTTGCTTAACCTCCTCAGACAGAAGAGCAATAGACTGAGAAAAATACAAACTGCCTCATGTTGAATACATAGCAGACATCTCATTTGACAGGAATCCATAATCACCCCCTAACAACCTGAAAAGAGCACAGAAACCATGACACAGAGAATAAGTGATTGACAGCTATAACCATTTCACACAAAAAATCATTCCTTCGAGGATTCATGTGTGTCAAAGAGCTTGGTGGAAGGTTTTTATGTGTTAGAATAACCTTAAAGGGATGGCTTTAGCTGTCTGACTACAGATTTTTTTCCCACACCCTCTGATTTATTAAATTATGATCTACCTATACTATGGAAAACCATGAATTCATTAGGAATTATGTATACAAAAAACTTGATAATATGGAAAACTGGTATAGCTTACTTTTCATTATGATGTGCAGTTGTGTAAAATAAACTTATATAACTGTAGGTACTGTATGATATTAACAAAATAAATAAATATATGAACCAAAAAAAGGTTGGATGTCTATATGCTAAAATGTCAACTGCAGAAACGTATCACGCTTTTCTATACTGTCCATATGTTCTCCAGAAAAACAAGTTCACGCTTTAGTGAAGAGAAAAATGGAACATCTCACCACATATGAGAGAACTTTCAAATGGGCATGTCAGGAATCCCAGCACATAAAACTGGAGGACACGGGTATTAGTTACTTGTGCCAAGGTGGGAGGCGTGGGCCCACTGGCCTGAAGCTGGTCTGGACTGGTGCCTCCAGGCTTGCGGAAGACACAGTCACTTGTCCCCTGCCGAAGACCTCACAGCCAGAATGACTGCTGCCTGGCAACTGGACAGTATTATTTCCGCTTTACGTACCCTTCATCTTCTGCTTATTATGATAACACATTATTTAACGAAGACACTATGTATTTTTGAGTGAAAGCGGCAGCAAATTAACATTGTCTTCAGAAGGTGAAGTAACAGAAACTTAGAGGCAACAGGCACTCAGCAATTGCTCAAAATGGTGCGACACAGCAGGAGCGGGAATCAGAACTCAAAACATGAGTGTTTGGGTACTGGATCCCATCTCAGGACTTGCCTTCCAAATCCTTTGGCCAACAGGCTCACATAGAAGCCTATGAAACTAAAGAAGAATGTTAAACCTGTGAAGTTTAATTTTTACCACACAATTATTTATAATCTTTAAAGAGCTCTGACAAGAATTCATTTAAGATAATTTTGCCAGGAGTGTTAAACCCACTTAACTTAATTTTACCACACAATTACAATCTTTAAAAAGGTCTATCCGACAAGAATTCATTTAAGGAAATTTTGCCAAAGATGCTCAAAATTGTCTCCATTTAGTCTTTAAAGAATTCTGTTATCTACTGAAAGGAAAGCGAAAAAGAAAAAAAAAATCTGCGCTTTCAGCAGACCTGATGCAATTATGAACAAAACATCACAAATGGTTTCAGGGATTGGTCTGCAGACCTGTGCTGTATCTGATCACATTTACACACACACACACACACACACACACACACACTCACACACACACTCAGGCCCGTCTCTCTCTCTCCTAGCCATGTTCCCCAAATCTTTCATTGCCACTTCCTATCGCTGAGCCCAGACCTGAGATAACTGCCCCAAGATCCTAGGAAATGCTGCCTGCAAAGTCAGTTCCCCTGTGACAAAGAACAGAGCAGGGGAAAGGCCAGGACAGACTCAAATGGCCAAGCCTATTGACAACAGTGGTAATTTGTTACAAGGCCGCAACATAAAACTAATACATACGGTAATGATATGGGTACATAAGAGAATGTCTTTGTTCTTGGCAAATGCAGGCTAAAGAGTTCAAGAATAAAGGTCATTATGTCTGTAGCCTACTTTTGAACGGCTTGGAAAGGAAGTGTGTGTATATATTTGGAGAGAGCATAGAGTGAGTATAGCAAGATGTCAGTGGTCAGGAAATCTCAGTCAGTATATGGTACATATGCATTCACTGCACTGTTAACTTTTCTGTGGGTTTACTGTTTTTCAAATTTCTAAAATAACAACAAAGAGTTAAGCTCAGGGAACAAATAAGAAGTGAGAAAAAGCATTTTTTGTTGGGCTTTTCAAAATCAGTATCTCTCCTACTCCTGTCCAAAATAGTTCCTAAGATGGTGAACTCCTGGGCATCACTTCCTACATAGATCCCTTGACAGTGCTCTTTAAGTTTCTTCCCAGCGTGCCGAGTTTCTGGAAATGAAGGTTTTATACAAAATATAACATGTACGATGAGAAGTTAATGCACCAATTACAAACTTAAGCAATATTACGAAAGCAATCAGAATCCCTGCAAACTGTCTCTGCCGTTTTAATTTCAGATCTGGAGAGAGAAAATTTAGAATGACAGTCAGTTACATTTTGACATGTTCAATCCAGGAACGCATAAATGCATGGTTTCTTCTGTCAGTCTATCTTTCTGTCCTTGTGTAAGTATTTTTGAGTGGTTTATGTGTTGTGTTCTTAAGGGTGAGCACAGAAAAACTATTATGCATAATTTAGCCTCTTCTAGAAGAAGCAAGGTTAGAGTTATCAAGGCTATGGCAGAGGCAAAGGTCTAGAGAGTACATTGCAGACACCATTCTGCTAAGGCAGCTTTGCCACCATGCAGGCTCCCAGTCTAAAAGAAAGATACAAACACATCATCCTTATGGAGGCTAGATTGGTAGCAAAACACCAGGATTCCAACAGCTTCTCCAATGAGAGGCCAAGATCTTAATCACAGGTCCAGGTGTGTGATAAGTCCAAATGCATTAGTATGAGAGATTTATTATGTTTTAAAAAAACCTGTTCCTATTTGACTCAGATCTATATAATGTGTATGAGAAGAAATTCTTTAAAATTTCTCTATAATTATACTTTTAGTTTAAGTTACAGTTTTTCTTTCCTAGCAGCATAATTGTTGTTCTTTTGCCTATATTATTAAAAATATATTCTGTATATTAAATAGATAACTTTTTTATTTCTGAGTAATTTTCAATTGCCAATATAAAACTACAGCTCAGAATTTGGGCAAACAATTAAGTCTTTGTACTCCATATTCTGAGATTCCTCCTATACTATCCTTTCTCTTATTTGAATCCATTACTTATATATCAAGTAGCACATGAATACAGACATACATTCATTCAACAAGTATTTATTGAGCCACTCCTGTGTGACTCATTTGATGCCTGTCATTAAACACTTAAATTCTAGAACAGTAAAACTGGCTAGGCACTCTGGTCATTAACCTTACATCTTTGATATCAGTGTTGAATCCTGAGTTTATCTAAGAACTGGATCCTTCAAAAGCAATTACAGGCAGCTTTTGGTTGTATGATACTGTTTTTCTGGAAACCTCATTGGAAAATAGTAATTATCAAAAAATTGACACAATTTTCTTCTAAAACAGCTTTACAATTGGAGGTTCTGTTTCTGAGACATCAAATAAATAACGAATGTTTGAAAAAAAAAAAAAAGCCATAAATGTAAACTAGAACCCAAAGTAGTAACTAAAAATAGTACGATTATATTCAAAGTTCCACAAAATGGGTAGAAATACATTAGGTGATTACACAAGGGGTTCCAACTTACTCTGAAGCATAAATATCTGACTTAAAAACATAGCTTTACGGGATGTTAAATATGACCTAATAAGCTAGTTAAAACACATAAATACACATAAACACATACACACACACAAACATCACTTAAAAAAAAACAGCCAGTAAGTTGGAGACTCACAGGTTGTCGTTTACAGAGGAAGAGCTGGAGGTGCAGAGGAGGAAGGGACACACGGGGAGTTAGCGGCACAGGGGGTCAGGAACCCCAGGCTCAGTCTCAGCATTTCTCCACGTTTTGTATCCCCGTTTTTGGTACCAAGCAGAAGAGTACACTGATGTATCAGTGGGTAAAGACAGTGAAAAAATTCCGTGAAAACTGATACTAGAAACTAAGCAAAAAGCTAACTGCAAAGCAGCATGTAGTACTTTGATGCTGACAGCACCAGCTCAGAGTTATGATATGTAGACTTGGAACACAATTGCATGGAAATGCTCTACGAGCTTGGAAAAAGAATGCATCTTTCTTTAGCTAAGACACTCAAATAAGTTTGGCCACTAGCTTTGCTTCACAGAAATTGTCAAGCAACACTAGGTATAAACAATTAGGTTCATGTTTTTTCTTTAGGTGCTAGGACTTTCTGTAGGTATGCAGTTTTTCTGCCAGGAGTCACTGTATAATATGCACTATACAGTGCATAATTATAACAATAACTTTCCACAAAGAATTCCTGAACTTCAAAATAGATTACCAGGTGACAGGAGTAAAATAACCAATAATCACTTATTATAAGTTGAACACATAATACTCTGGTTTTTCCACTACTGAGAATGAGTATGGGTTTAAAAGCCATACTTTACACAGCATTGAACTCCTTCCCCTGAGGATACCAGCTTATTGACTGTCTTGGTTATCTGTCAAATTGCCACATGATTTCCTCTTGAAGAACTGATATCTGTTCAGAGCAGAGATATTAAACAATTGATCTCAGGCAAAAGAAACGAAGTATCAGGTAAGGTTTCTTTTCTCTTGGAACAGAGAAGAGAAGGGATGAGGAATGAGTAGGGAAGGGGGTTTTAGGAGGAAGGAAGAGAAAGATGTGAACCTTGGCAGGGGCAAAATGAGATACACACTGATACAAAGAAGGGAGCAGTAGACATGTGCCTACTTGAAGGTGAAGAAGGGTAGAAGGAGGGTTAGAATCAAAACACTACCCATAGGGTACTATATTTCTTAACTGGGTGATAAAATATTCTGTACACTAAATCCCCATGACACGCAATTTACCCATGTAACAAACCTGCATACATATCCCTGAATCTAAAATAAAAGTTGGAAAGAAAAAAAAACAAAACAAAACAGATACTACACAGAAGAGTAAATGCTTTGTGTAAAATTGGCAAAAAAGTGAAAATGGCTTAAGATGATCCATTTTTTTCTCTGGGATAGAAGTGTTAGAACAACAATGTATTTGGGAGCAGCAGGGAACTATCAGAGCAGTCACAGGGTTTGAGGATATGTGGAGAATTATTTTTAAAGCAAACAACAATTCTAAACCAAAGGAATAATTACCCATGGTTAAATAACCTACATGAATCAGTAGTGACCCCACTGTCCTACCACTCCCCAGTCTCAGTCTTGTGCCCCAGAAACAACCACATATAACTGTTTAAAAAGGTACTACTGTTAACCAGGCGTGGTGGCTCACACCTACAATCCCAGCATGTTGGCAGGCCGAGGCGGATGGATCACGAGGTCAGGAGTTCAAGATCAGCCTGGTCAATATGGTGAAACCCCATCACTACTAAAAATACAAAACTTAGCCGGGCATGGTGGTGAGTGCCTGTAGTCCCAGTGACTTGGGAGACTGAGGCAGAAGAATCGCTTGAACCCGGGAGGCGAAGGTTGCAGTGAGCCAAGATCGCGCCAATGCACTCCAGCCTAAGCGACAGATGGAGACGCTTTCTCAAAAAAAAAAAAAAGAAAAAAAAGGTACTGCTCTTTCTAAAATTCTTTCAGTGACTTTCGCCATCTCTCTGAAGAATCTGTTGAAACGGCTACTTGTTGATGTTAATTTTAGACATTGTGTTCTGACCTCTTGCTTGATGGATGGGTGAGGACCACCTTCCCTGAGCTCCAATTCCATCCCCTTTGTCTTTCTAATGTAGTTATAGTATGCTTTTTAGTTCTCTGGCCTCTTCTGTGTAGGTTTATCCATATTCTTCCCTCCAGCAGTAGTACTCACCACACTACTAAGAGTCTGCTTACTTGTTTGACTCACCCACAGACTGTGAGTGAGGGGAGCAGGGTGGAATGTGGAGCAGGAGGAGGGTTTCTGGGAGGAGATGCTGGAGGAGTTGATACCGGAGCTGAATCTTGATGGCAAAGGTGAGTATGAAAGAGGATGGTGGACTAGGAAGTGGAAACAATTCAACAAGGAGAGAACGACAGATGTAAGGAGGTAAATGGTCCTTCACCCCCTGGCAGGGAATTTCAGCTTGCAGCAGAGAACAGGCATCAGCAGAGACAGAGTGGGGCAAAGCCTACAGCAGGCACGGGCTTTTGGTAGTGCTTCTAGACTGTCTCACCACTTGCCCTTGTCTTGGGAACACTTCTGCCTGCAACCTACCCAAGCTTGACCACAGGCATCCTGCCCACCACCACAACGGCACAGGTGACCACTGCCAGCCTGTCTTTCTCAAGGGCTAAGTGGGACTACCTTGGGAGAATTGCATTTTTTTTCTTTTATTAAGCCTCAAATGAAAGAGGAATGGAATTAAATGTCCACTTTAATGGAAAAAAATTAAATAAAAAATGAAATGTAGAAAATAAATTAGTAACACTTTAATGATACTAACAGATAATTATAATTCTCAAATAATTGTCCAAATACACTGGCATTAATGTGATGTGTAGGGGAGATTTTACATTTTGTTTTTTTCCATTTACTGCCAATCTTATGCTAACAAGAATGGTATCATTTTCATATAATAACAGAATGCCTAATTCAATCATCTTGCACATTAATTGATATGTTTGCAGCTGAGTCTCCAGTTAATGACCTGTCTTTTTTGTTTAGTTTTGAGATTTAAGTCAGCTTCTCATCCAGACTTGCCTGGCAGCATCCTATATCCATCTACGACCTTCACCTCATTTAACTGCGGCAAAGAAAATATTTTAGTAAAGCATTTTCTACTCTTGCACTTATTTAATATATTCATGTTTTCTGATTTGTCTTTCCTTTTATAATTATATTTTAAAAGTTATATTAAGCGTCCAGATATAATGAAATAAATGTCTCCAATTTATGAACATAAATATGAACATTTTGTTCAAGACAGCTAAAGTCTTTTTTTTCCTGCTTCACTCCTTTCATTTACTCCTTCAAACTTATCTAAAGATTCTTTGGTAGTTATAGTTAGCTGGAACCTTTGAACAGCTGTGGCTTATATTACGTTGAGAACCTTTCAAATTTCCAACAGGAACTTTTCTGAGAATCATTTGTGCTCTACTTTATTCATATAATTTCCTCATCTAAACACATTCCTAGCCCTGCTAGAGTTCTGCTTCTCTTAGAATTGTGTAATCCGAATTGGATGAAAAAATTGAAGAGGTATAAAGAACTACTAAGGACAAAAACAAAACAAGCTAGTTAATGATGGTGCTGAGGACCAGAATGTAGGCCAGTGACTTTCCAAAGGGAATTTCTTACTACGCATGTAACTTTTAGAGAGTTCACTGAAGCCTGAGGCCTCCTCATTTTTTTTGTTTTTTTGTTTTTACATTTTATTCCTTTCATTTGAGGACTAGCTGATCCTTCTCATTCATTCAACATTTACTGAGGACCTATGGTATGAGGACCTATACTAAGAGGATTCCACAGAAGAAAAGTAAAAGTGCAAACCTGCTTTCTGCTTTTATTCCTTTTTCACTGAACACTTAACATATGACTCACGTCAAATAATAACTTAAGATCAACCATCTTGCTTGCTGGAAATGAATATTTTGCTGTTAATCATGTTGACTTCCTAATTTCATAAAACCCCAAAAGGTAGTCATAATAAACATACCACTCATCTGATTCTCCAGACAAAACAGAAAAGTTGTTTTCTGAATAACTCAATAACTACAAATAGCTACAAAATGTCCTTTAGTCTCTCTTCCCTATTCAGGACTGCATCACCCTCCATCCAAAACCTATATAATTTATTTTATATCATTTTAATATTTCATTCCCCCATCTTCTTTTCAACAATGATTATTATTTTTTCTTTGCATTGATTAGTCAGACATATAACTCAGAGGAAAATAAGACAAGCAGTTTTAAAGCACCTAGATTCAATGTATTGTTTTTCCTCCAAATACAGCTGGACGTTCTGTTTAACAACCTGTTATTGGAAGGGAGAGAACCTATAACAATATAATACATTGTAACACATTCGGTAACAATATAATACATTAGGTATAATATAATGAATACCATAGAAAACAAAATCTAGAGTCAAAATGCTTATATGATAAATGTCTCTGACATTAGCATAAAATGAATCAAATATCAGTCAAGATTGTGATGATCAGTGAAAAGGAAGGAATAATTCAAATGTCAAAATCCGCAAATTCCTGATCCATTTTTAGGCTGGTCAGTCATAGTGTGGTGGCTCTGGAAGTCAGATTACCTAGAGTCAAATTCTAGCTCTGTCACTTAGTGGCTGTGTTTTTGGGGAAGTCATTTACTTCTTCTGCACCTCAATTTCCTCATATGTTGAGGAAACTGAAATTCCTGAAACTTTGTACTGCTGCTGTACAGTGCCAGGCACTGACAACTCTTATTGCTGTGACTGCTGGAATCAACTGAACAATCTTAATTCTTTTTTTTGAGATGGAGTCTCGCTCTGTCACATAGGCTGGAGTGCAGTGGCCCAATCTCAGCTCACTGCAACTTCCGTCTCCTGAGTTCAAGCAATTCTCTTGCCTCAGCCTCCTGAGTAGCTGGGACTACAGGCATGTGCCACTACTCCCGGCTAATTTTGTTTCTATTTTAGTAGAGACGGGGTTTCACCATGTTGGTCAGGCTGGTCTCGAACTCCTGACCTCGTGATCCACCCACCTCAGCCTTCCAAAGTGCTGGGATTACATGCACAATCTTAATTATTTATTGTGCATCTTTCAAGACTAATCTGTAGGTTTTATATATTGCTTGACCTTTAGCACCTGAAAATTCTGCTCCAGGTCCTGCCAATCACACCTATCCACTTAAGGATTTTCAAACCCGGCTCTAGAGAACTGATTCTTCTTCTTTCATTCAGGGTATGAATGAAATGGGGGTAACAATTTTGGGGTGATGGGGCGGCTGCTGTTTTTCTAATACACATGGTCTCCCTAGCTCCTTCCCTGTCCCCTTTGCTTCCCCCAACACCTTATCCCTTCTGTTAATTACATCTCCAGAAAGCAGGAATGGCTTTTACCAGCAGATACTCATTGATCTCAAAAGGATAAATATATACATATATATGGCAGGTGCAAAGACAATGGGCTAGAAAGCCTGCTTTCAGCTTCTTTGGGAATAAAAGGATATTTGCTATTTTTCATTTTTCTATGAAAGCCCTTGCTTGACCTATTTTTCTTCCCTCTATTCAAAGTTAAGCCTGGAAATAATACATTTTATTTTTTAGTTAAAAAACAAGAATAGAAAAGAGCCTCATTTAGTAATGAAGGGAACATAACCTTTATTCAATGCAAAGGGCACTGGATTCTATATTCATCTATGTGCCAAGCAACCCTCTGAGCTTTAAAAACTAATTACAGGGGGAAATTGTGACTTTTCAGTCTTTTTGGCTCATGCCATATTCTATGGTACTCTAAAGTGCTAAATCAAGGCACTCTGTCAAGTCTACCGCATTGGAATACCAATGAAGAGTGTCCTCTTCTACTTACCTTTGCTTTAAACTTCTAATTGGGATAGAGAATGTGACAGGTTAAAAGGAAAGAGTCACTCATATAACAAATAGACCTAAAAATTACTTTTCTTTTGTTAAGGCAAATATAGTTTGTTTTTCAAGCCATGTCTATAAGCAAAAACATGGATAAATCCTTTAGGCATAATGTTGAACAAAATAAATCAGATGCTATGATTAAATTTATATAAAATTAAAAGACAAGTAAATCTAAACTATGGTGATGAAAGTCAGACTAGTGGTTACTCTGAGAGCAGGACTTTTGGGGATACTAGAAAAATTGTATATTTTGATCTGGGATGGTATATAATGAGATATAACATTACATTTAGTTATACACTTAAGATTACATTTTACTTCACGCATTAAAAAATATACATTTAATTTGTTTTGCCTTCAAATTTAAGATGGAAAGTGATATAACTCAGTGAGCAAAACGAGAATAAAGAAAGCCAGGACCTTGATTCTAGCTTTTCTAAATCAGAAGCATGAGGTGGTAAAAGCTCATTTCTTTGGATCAGTATTCTCTCTTCTGGAATGAGGCTAGAAAGCATTCCCTTCAATTTAAACTACTGAAGATACCTAATAAGACTGACGGAAAATCCCATTGCTACGCATCGAATACAATTAAGGAGTTACACAAAAATAGGCTGAGGGACAAGAAGAAGAAGATATTTAGTCATTTAAAATAATCTGCAAAGTTGGGAAAAATATTTTTTTCTTCCAGAAACTGCTTGTAGTGCAACTATTAAGGTTGACAGCTGTAGTTAGGTGAGTATGCTTACAGAGAACGAGTGGGGACATGTTCACCCAGGTGTCTTCAAAATCTGGCAGTGGGAAAATATTATGGCAATACTGTGAAAGAGTGGAGCCTTGTGGCTTGACCTCTGTCCTAAGGTCAGTTTAATTATTTCTACTCAGGGCTCTAACGATCTCTCAATCATTCTTTACCTGTCTTGATAGAAAAAAACCCCTCAAGTTACTCTCTACATTATAGTCATGACAACATGCTGCAAATGAAGGGAACAGAACAGGCAGAGGAAATAAAAATGTAAGAGCTTATCATTCATATCAGATGCAGGGGGAAAATACGTTCAGCACAATAAAAGTTTTAGAAGAAAACATCTCTGTGACTTTGGTATATCACAGGTTTCTTAAATAGGATTCAAAATGTCCTGTCCATAAATAATAACAAATTCAATTTATTAAAACTTTAAAAAGTCTGTTTAGTAAAAGACACCATTAAGAGAGTAAAAACGGCAACCTGTACAGTGGGAGAAGATCTGTTGGTCGGTCGATCTATCTATCTATCTCAAATATGTTACATCCAGATATGCAAAGAACTCTTAAAAGTCACTAAAGACAGGCAAGCTAATTAAAATGGGCAATAGATTTGAACAAATATGTTACCAAAGAGGATATTCAATGGCCAATAAATATGTAAGTGCACATAAAAAAGTATTCAAGTTCATTGTTCAAGAGATAAATGCATATTAAACGACAACGAGATACCCTTACAAACCTACTGGGCTGGCTAAAATAAAAAATTAAGTGCTGGTGAGATATGGGGCAACTAGAACTCTCATACAACACTATAAGGGAAGCCGAGGTGGGCAGATCACAAGGTCAAGAGTTCGAGATAAGCCTGGCCAATACGGTGAAACCGACTCTACTAAAAACACAAAAATCAGCTGGGCATTGTGGTGGGCGCCTGTAATCCCAGCTACTTGGGAGGCTGAGGCAGGAGAATCTCTTGAAACCAGAAGGCGGCAGTTGCAGTGGGCTGAGATTGCACCACTGCACTCCAGCCTAGGCGAAGGGCGAAACTCTGTCTCAAAGGAAAAAAAAAGTATAAACTCTTACTACCACTTTGGAAAATTATTTGGCAGTGTATACTAAAACTCAACATATGCATACTCTATTACCCAGAAATTCTACTCCTAGGATATACCCAACCAAAATGCATATATATGGTTATCACAAACCCCCAGTATATTCACAACAGCACTATCTGAAATAGTTCCAAGTGCCCATCAGAATGATGTGTGTATGAATACACAATCACATGTACATACATACACACATATAGACACACACACATATAAATTGTTTAAAAACTTTGTTGTAGTAACATAATGAAATACAATATAGACTATGGAGTAATGAGAACCTATATACAACAATATGGATGAATCTTGCTCACATAATGTGGAACACAAGAAGACAGTCATAAAAATAAAAACGTATATAATTGTATGATTCCATTTATATAAGGTCCAAAAATAGATTAAACTAGTCTAGTAGTTACGAGTCAGTTAGGGTAACTTTTCAAGAGGCAGGCAGTAACTGGAAGGAAGGAGGACAAGAAGGCCCTTTGTTGCTATGTTCTATTTCTTATTGCTAATCTTCTATTTCTTGATCTGAGTATTGGTTACAAAAGAGAAAAGTGTAAAAATTGGCACAGTTGTGACTTTGATATGTGCACCTTCTCACATATTTATTATGCTTCATTAAAAGTATGTATATATAATAAATAGATATCCAATAAAAAGCAAACTACAGGTAATGCAAGAAGAGATGAAAACTCTAAGAAAGAATCAAGAGGAAATGTTAGAAATAAAAAACACTGGGTAACAAAAATGAAGAATGCCTCCAATGGGCTCAGCAATAGACTGGATATGGCCAAGGAAAGAACTGGAGACATTGAAGAAATGTCAATAGAAACCTTCAAAACTGAGCCAGAAAGAGAAAAGAAGAACAAAACAACAGAATATCTAAGAACTCTGAGACAGTTAAAAAACATGTGATCCAAGAACTATAAGACAGTTTAAAAAGGTATAACATATGCATAATGGGAATATCAGAAGGAGAAGAAAGAGAAAAAGGAACAGAAGAAATATTTGAAGCAAGAGTAACTGAAAATTACCCCAAATCAATTAGAGATACCAAACCACAGATTCAGGAGGCTCAGAAAGCACCAAGCAGGATATACACCATAAATTCCACACTTTGGCATATCATATTCAAAGTACACAAAGTCAAAGACGAAAAAAATCTTTAAAGAAACCAGAGGCAGAAAAAACCTACAGAGGAACAAGGGCAAGAATTATATCAGATTTCTCTTCAGAAATCATGCAGGCAAGAAGAGAGTGGAATGAAATATTTAATTGTTAAAACAAAAAAACAACAACAATCAATTGTGATGTTTAATTTTATATGTCAACTTGACTGGGCTAAGAGATGCTCAGATAACTGGTATAACATTTCTGGTGTGTCTGTGAGCGTGTTTCTAGAAGAGATTAGCATTTTAATCAGTAGACTTAGTAAAGAAGATCCTCCCCCACCAACATGGATGGGTATCATCCAATCCACTGAGGGCCTGGATAGAACAGAAAGGTGGAGATGGGTGAAGTCCTTCTCTGCATGCTAGAGCAGGACATCCATTTTCTCTTGTCCTCATACACTGAAGCTCCTGGTTCTCAGGCCTTCAGACTCCATGACTTACACTAGCCCCACCCTCCACCCCTGTTCTCAGGTCTTTGGACTTGGAATAAATTACACCACTGACTTTCCTTGTTCTCCAGCTTGCAAATGGTGGATGGTGGAACTTCTTGGCCTCATAATTTAATGAGCTAATTCCTATAATCAGTCAATCAATCTATCTGTCTATCCATTCCTCCATCCTATTAGGTCTGTTTCTTTGCAAAACCTTGACTAATACATCAGTCTAGATTTCTGTACCCAGTGAAATTATCCTTTCAGTGAAGAAAAAATAAACACTTTCTCAGACAAATAAGAACTGAAGGAATTTGCTGCCAGTAGATCTGTCTTGCAAGAAATGTCAAAAGAAGTTCTTCAGAGAGAAGAAAATTGATACAGATCAGAAACCTGGATCTACACTGAGAAAGGAGGAGCATTAGGGAAGGAATAAACGAAGGTAAAAATAAACCTTTCTAATTCTTACTTGCAGTGTATAGTGTAGTGTGTAGCGGTACAGTGTTATTGAAAGCAGACTTGGATTAGTTATAAATGTATACTACGAATGCAAGGAGTAAAAAAAGAAGTATAACTAATACGGTAAAAGACAAGAAAAATGGGATCATATAAAATAATTAAAATAAGAGAAAACAGAAAAGCACAATTCACAAAAAAATATGTAGGACTTAATTAAAAGTTCTCCTCTGCAAAAGACATCGTGAAGAGAATGAAAAGGCAAACCACAGGCTGGGAGAAAATCTTTGCAAAATACTTATCAGATAAAGAACTGCTAACCAAAATATACAAATAACTCTTAAAACTGGACAAGAATATCCATAACCCAATTAAAAAGTAGGCAAAAGATCTGAATAAACACTTCACCAAAGATATACAGACAGCAAATAGCATATGAAAAGATGTTCAACATCACGTCATTAGGAAATTGCTAATTAATACAATGAGATATCACTAGACGTTCATAAGAATGGCTAAAATCCAAAACACTGACAGCATCAAATGTTGGCAAGGATGTGGAGAAACAGGAGCTCTTGTTCCTTGCTGTTAGGAATGTCAAATGATACAACCACTTCGGAATACATTTTGGCAGTTTCTTATACAACTAAACATACTTTACCCTTATGATCCAGCAATCACATTCTTTGGTATTTACTCAAATGAGTTAAAAACTGGCATCCACACACAAACCAGTACACAAATTATTTATAGCACCTTTGTTCATAATTGCCAAAACTTGAAAGCAAGATATCCTTCAATAGATGAGTGAATAAAGTAGTACATCTATGAAATGGAACATAATTCAGAGATAAAAAGAAATGAGCAATAATACCACAAAAAAACATGGAGGAAACTTAAATGCATATTGCTAAGCAAAAGGAGTCATTCTCAAGAGGAAACATGCTGTATGATTTCAACTGTATAACGTTCTGCAAAAGACGAAACTATGGAGGTAATAAAAAGATCAGTGGTTGCCAGGGGTTCAGGGTGTCGAGGGAGGGAGGGATGAATAGGAGAACACAGGAAGTTTTTAGGGCAGCAAAATTATTATTCTGCATAATACTACAATGGTGGATGTATTCCTTATACATGTGTCAAAACACATATATTTAGAATATGAAGAATGATCCTTAATGTAAACTACAGACTTTAGTCATTAATATTGTATCAGTATTAGCTCATCAATTATAAGAAATATACCACATGAATGCAAGATGTTAAAAACAGAGGGAATGGTTGGTGGAGGTGTAAGGGGATCTATGGCAACTCTGTACTTTTTGTCCAAGTTTTTCTGTAAACCTAAAATTGTTCCTTCAAAAAATGAAGGTGGTGAGAGAGAGAGTTTTCTTATATAATTAACTAGCTAACAAGTTTCTTTCAGATACTGTGAAAAATAAGGAAGAAAAACATAAACAGGAAGAATTTAGGTTAAATTACACATGCACTTTTACATATCATGGTTTTGAAAAAGTTTAACATGACGCTATAGAAAATTTTCATATTAAAAAGTTGGTAAAAATATGACACTACAGTGTATGATTATAGGTTAACTTTGTGAGCAGTAAAGATTTGTCTACAGTTGCACAGTTTGAGAGAGAGAGAAAGACAAGAACACAGTTCTGTGATGAATTAAACATGGGCCATTACTCCTTTTATTCCTCTTCTAGTCTTTGTTTCCTTAAAATGCTTTTATTTTATTTTTACCACTTATTCAATTCACTTAGGCAAAAGAAAATAATATTAAACCTAACTTTGATGTGACAAAGTATTACCACCATTGTTTTTCTACTTTACACAGCTCTAAAGTGACAGAGGTGAAAATGTTTCACTGTGGCAAGCCAGCCATATGGAAATGAGTAGCTTCATCAAATGAGGCCACATTTTCATGGCTAAGTAAATAATTTAAATTGAACAAAGGCAAATGTTGAGTGACGAAGTTAAAAGAAAGACTCTACTTTTGTTAAAACACAGAAAACAATCACAGATGATACAAAGTACGTGAACACACACACAGGAAGCACATTTGTGTTTTCCAGGAAGCCCAACAAACAGTTTTATGGACTGAAGAACATGTTAAGAACAATCATAACATATTCTGTATGGACACAAATTTATCTTACTTTCATGTTTGAAAGGGTATGGCCCATATGGGGGCGATAAACAGCTTTGCTGAATGAATGAATGAATGAATTCTATTTTTTCTCTAAGAGGAAAGAAGAACCTATAAATTAAGAGATATTTTAACCCAAT
Organism: Papio anubis; assembly: GCF_008728515.1. Lineage (NCBI taxonomy): Eukaryota > Metazoa > Chordata > Mammalia > Primates > Cercopithecidae > Papio > Papio anubis. The sequence goes on from NC_044979.1 coordinate 24,644,847, forward strand.
TTAGCAATGTTCCAAATTTGACTCACATTAATGTTTTTCCTTCTGAAGTTTTGAGCTCAAGGCACACTTGCATGGGAAATGAGGTGAGGCAGGAGGAAAACAGATTTTACTAAGTTCAAGTAATTGCTGTTTGATTTTTAGAATTGGCCAAAATCTCATGTAAGAAAAAATTGGTTAAACAGATGTGCTTCCTCCCCATGTTTAATACAACTTAGAAAATGGACCCTTTACCTTATGAAATCTTCTTCCTCCTCTCTTTTTGGCCTCAGCTGTTTGGGTTGAGCCATATTCATCCAGTTTGGTAGAGATTTCAAGAGTCTGCTGATATCATCATCTTTTGCCCAGGATGCACTGATAACAAGTTTTTCTTCTGACTGGACAATACCCCTAAACACAGCCAATAGAAAAGAGACACTGTAGCATGATGCCTGGCATTCAGTTAGTATTTCCATCTACCTTTGCTGCAAAAAAGAGATCACACTCATCTCTCTTTTGAACATAATCCATTATCTATGGACTCTATGGGAGTCCGTGATACCCATTAATAGGTCACATTACTGGGAAACAGCATTTCTAGATTTCATTCTTAGTTTCTTAGTTCTTGAGTAATTGTGACGGTTGAAAACACTAACTAGGTCCTCTTACTGTATTTGATCCCTTAGGATAAATAAAAGCATATGGTACGTTTTGGGGGAATCTTTTAAGAAAAAGTGGGATCTTTGAATAAAAAGTGGGATAACCATGTTAAACAATGCTATTAAGTGACAACATAACTAGTACCTGAAAGGTGACAGAAGTGTTACAAAAGGTTGTACTCTGACTTCTTGGTTTAAGTTATCAATTAGTTCTAGTTGAGGGTATTGTTTGAATTATGGACGCCCCTCTCTTCACAGCCAATCTACCATCATTAAGAAACCCTGAGCCCCAGATGTCAGGCAGAAAAAGCCTTTGATTGCTGCCATCTCCAGCGGGCTCTGACTAGTGACCTAGAGCTGACAGGCTTCAAGTCTTTTAATAGGGCCCAGGGGTTAGCTATTAACACTGCTCTTACCAGAATGTTACCTGTAAATTCATCTTAAATGTTCAAGTTCAATTTAATTAAAAAGCTTTTCTTTCTGTTCAACATTTGTCACTATAACTAATTTTAATGATCTAAATATCCTCGTCAGCAATACTAGGTGACAGAAGTGACAGAGTCTCTGAGACTGACCAAGACTCCAGGAGATTGCCCTCATCATAGGCAGGAATCTCTTTTGGTACTGGGGGACATTCTGCACTTCCAAATACACAATATATATGGCATGTATGTATGATACCTCCTTGACCCAACAGACAATTAATGTTTGTAGACAAAAGAAGGTGGAGCCTGGGCCAGATGCAGTGGCTCACATCTATGACTGCAGCACTCTGGCAGGCTGAGGCAGGAGGACTGCTTGAGGCCAGCAGTTCAAGACTGGCCTGGGCAACATAGATTGACCCTCTCTACAATACAAAAACAAAAACAAAAAGCTGAAGCCTACAAACCTTGATTCATGACAGATTGACTTAAGTTAACATAGTTTCGTGTTGTAGGGCAGGGGTCCCTAAGCCCTGGGGCACGGACTGGTCCTGGTCCGTGGCCTGTTAAGACCTGGGCGGCACAGCAGGAGGTAAGCAGCAGGCCAGTGAGCATTACTACCTAAGCTCCCCTCCCGCCAGATCAGCAGAGGCATCAGAGTCTCATAGGAGTGCAAATTCTATTGTGAACTGCACATGCGAGGGATCTAGATCACATGCTCCTTACGAGAAACTAATGTCTTATCATCTGAGGTGGAACAGTTACATCTCGAAACCATCCCATCCCCTTTTCTCCCCCCAAACCCCACCCCAGTCCGTGGTGACAAAAAGGTTGGGGAACACTGTTGTAGGGAGCAATATTACCCTGGTTCTTTTAAAATAACTGGAATAAATAAGACAGCTCTTTATTTGCTCTCTTATTCTAAAGTTTTGAGCTCAAGGCACACTTGCATGGGAAATTAGGTGAGGCAGGAGGAAAACAGATTCTAGAATTCTTTTAATTCACTATAAGCAAACGTTTTCTCGTAGTAACCATGGTCAGAGACACAAAAATTGGATTACAGAAACTTCTTCCCTCCAATCTCTCAAATTACTTTCTTACTGCTATTTTCTATTCCCTCTTTTGTTATTTCCTTGCATCTTTTCTGCAATATTTATGGACTAATCCAACAATTTAACTTTTACCATCTTATACTCGCACTGCTAGGTGCAATCTTATAGCGTGGTACCACCTGTTGCAGGTGTACCCTCAATGTTCTCTGACTTCTTTATACCTGTCTCTGATCAGGCTCATCTCCCCATTTATCTTAGGAGCTATTTCTTTAAAAAACATTTGCCCTTTCTGTATCTGCTCATTGCTTATCCCCCATATCCTTCTTATCTGACAGAGAAAGGAAGGGATCTACTTACATACTTTCAAATATTTGACCTCCTATCCCAAACAAAGATATATTCAAATCTGTTTCACCCTCATTCATTTCCAGTAATTCCTCTACTTAGGCTCTTGGGGATCTTTTTTCCCCGACCTATCTCCCCTTTTTCCTGTATTTTTACTCTTTCCATTATATAGTCCCTAATCCTCTGTTATTTTAAAAATGAATGGATGAATGAATCTCTTCTCTGCATTCCTCTCTAACAAATCTGCTCCCTCTCCTTCAAAGGCATTCATCAAAGGAGCAGCCTGCACTAATTGACTTCCCTGCCTCACCTCTCATTCATGAAATCTCTCTCCAAGGTCTACTTTATGACTTAACCCATCTACCGCTTTTTGAAAAATTTTTAGTTATTATATTTTTCATTTCTAGATTTTCTATTTGCCTCTTTTACAAATCTACTGGCTTTTCCCTCCCAAACTGCCCTGTTCTTGTATCATGGAAACTGCCCTTTTCTTTATCTCCTTGAATGTTTTAGAAAACAACAATTTTTAAGTTCCTTTTACAAAGTGGCTTTATATTCTTTGGTAGTTCTTATAGATGTCAAGTGTCCTGTTTGTTGCATTTGCCTTCTTTTCTAATGATGCTGCATTTCCTCATGTGGTCTGCTACTTTCGTCTGGAAGCTCTACTTCAGTGGGACTTATCCTCTGTAGGACTCTTGCATTTGCCCTGAATTTTCAAGATACCACTGTGAGGTAGTCTGCATTTGCCTCTTCTGGGTCCTTTGAGTTTCACTGGTTCCAAACAGGGTTTTAATTTTTTTTGCCTTTTTTAATTTTTTACTTTTGGCTTAAGGCTTTTTCTCCCTATGTAGGTAGTACAGATTGAGGTTCTTACTCGCACATATCACATGAAGTGTGGGATTCTGATTTCTTTTAGGGGCTACTTTTCTACTCTAGGTTGGGTAGCTCCTTCTTAAGTCCCAAGTTTTCTTGGTTCCATTCATGAATGAACTAAGAAATACGAATGAAACAGTTATTTGCATAACTTCTGCACAGATAAAGCTCCCTCGTTGCCTGGAAGATGTCAAGATGCTAGCCTCTATTTGACCTCTAAATGTGGTCCTGAAACCTTTGTAGCCCACTCAACTTCCACATTTGTCTGTTTCTGGCTTTTAATTCCTCTTTCATTCATGGCATCTGGAGAATTCTCTTTCATCTGTTTGAGTTTGGTTACATATTTAAAATGCTTTTAAAGTTATAATTTTTTAATCCAGAATTTCTACAAGTTAGAAACAAGAAAAGGGCTTTTAAAATCTATTCGTACCAAACTTTTGACAGGAAATCGAAATCCAGTCTTAAATCAACTGCAATCAGGGTTCTAGAACCATTATTCCATTGAAATTGCTCTGCCAACCCACGAGCACTTTTTATTTTATTCTTTGCACTCTTTGAATGTTCTAAAGCATCCAACACTTTTGATTACTCTCTTCTTGAAATATTACTCTTTTGCTTTCCATATCATGTTCTTTACCTACCATCCTAACCTTTCTTAGCCAGACTGATGGCTCTTTTTCTCCATCCGTACTTCAAATGCTGTGTTCCACAGAATTCTGTATCGCCCACTTGGGCAGTCATCTTCTTGCCCAACTTGAACCACCTATATTCTGATGACTCTGAAATTATTATCTCTAGGGTGGCCCTCTCTTCTAAGTTTCCAGTCTGCATATCCAAAGGCTTACTGTAGAACTCTACTTGAAAGTTCCATCCTCATTTCAAGTTAAAATGAGTCAACAGGAACTCAATTTACTAACTACTTCTCTCTCTCTCCCACTGAGCATCTAATGTGCCCTATTCAAGCCATCCTGTTAGTCAAGGCAGGAACGAACGCAGAGTCATCCTAATTACCCAGTCACCACATCCTGCCAATTCCACCGCCTTAATATCTTAATAAATATGTCATTTCCTGTCCAGATTCACTGCTATTAACCTATATTTTAACCCTCATCTGTTTTCACCTGGACTTGGCAATAACCTTGTAACTGGGCTTCTCGCCTGCAGCTACAAGACCATCAGTTCACTCACCACATCAGTTAGAAGAGTCATTTTTCTAAACTACAAATCCAATCATGTTATAACCCTTCCTACAAGTCTTCGGTGACTTCTAATTCCAGGTAAGACCAAGGCTAGACTTAGCAAGCCATGAACATCTATCTTTTCAGCTTCATCTCCTGCTATTCCTTTTCTCCTTTGTGTCTGTTCACTATTCCTAGCCAACCCCTTGCCTATGCTGGTTGAACATATTGCCCATAATGAGTATTCCAAAGTTTTCCAAATGGGATCTATTATTTCCTGCTTCTGTGTGTCATCTCTGCCTAGAAAGCCTTTTTCTCATCCTCCTTGTTTGCCTCTACTTGTCAAGCATTGCCCCAGTTCCTCCCTTGGTACATCTGAGTCCTCTTTTTTTGTGCCTCACCACCCCCATACCAGAGGTTTTCAATCTCGACTGAAGATTAGAATCACTTGGGGAAGCTGTTTTAAAAACCAGATGCCCAAGCCATACCCAAGACCAAGTAAATCACAATCTCTGGGCTGTGGGACCCAGGCAACAGAAATTTGTATAGTTTCCCATGTGATTTAAATGTGCACTCAAGGGCCATAACCTTTGCGTTTGCCAACCTCTATTTTAACTGGTCCTTCTACACTTTTTTGCAAGCTGGAATCCCACAGTGGATGATGAGTTCTCTGAGGGCAGAGCTGATTTCTTATTAGTTTTTGTGTCCCTAGTGCTTAGCACAATACCTGGCATATGGAAGGCATATAAGAACTGAAATACAGATAAAAATAAGCCCTCTTCAATTTCAAAAGTCGAGATAACTTATTGCACTAAAAGCATCTTAATGGTTTCAGTTTTCTTCTCTGCACTAAACAACTTTGATGAGCTGTCAAGTCATTTGGCATTTAACCAAATCACAGATCACTCTGTGCCATGCCCTTCTCCATGCCTCTCTGGATTCAATGCAAATCAGGATAATGAATACAGGTGTGTCCCTCTCTGAAAAATTCCAACATAAAGTAGTCCTGACTCGTAAAACAAATGAACCAAGGAGAGATTATTAACAAGCCTTTCCCTTCTACGCTACTTATTCCTAGGTGGCCTATTATTGGAAAGTCTCCTCAAAAACTCACTTTCTCTGTGAAGAATTTGTTGACTATGTCAGCCTACAATGATCTGTCCCTTTGGAAACAAAACAAACAAAACCCCTCCTTTTACACTTATCCATAACTTCCCAGTTAGCACTCTGTCTGATACAATGGGGTGGGCAAACCATGAGCTGCGGGCCACCCTACCCATCAGTGGTCTTTGTATGTCCTGTAAGCTAACAATGGTGTTGGCATTTTAAAATGGTTTTTAAAAAACTAAAAGAACAATATTTTGTGACATGTGGAAATTAAATAAAATTTCAATTTCACCATTCATATCCAGAAAGCATCTTGGCTGTATGGGTCAATTCTTAGACCCACACTACAGGTCAAATTCTGTTTCACAGAGTGAGAAGCCCAAGCCCAACTCATTTTGTCAACATCTACGTCGTTGAGCCCATCCGTGCTGGCCCGTATCTGCCCTCAGGTTCAGGAAATAGTCGGAGCTGTAGGTGTGAGATGGTATTGTACATTTTGAAGGGCTAGAATTTTCCATTTTAGCATTAGCTGAACTAAAAAAATTAGGTTAGGTTGGAGGACATTAAAGGTACCCACATTATTTACTTACATGTTTTTAAAGGACTGGATTAATTCAGTAATTCAAGATTATGTTATCTCTAATATGCATCGATCCCATTTTATTAAAAAATGGTCATCTCAATGAATGAAAATGCTACTAACATACTGCCCTCAACAATATATATATTAGTACATACTAGAATGAACATCAATCCCAAAAGTAATCCCAAATATTCTAATTTGAAATACTGGCATTGATCAGCAATATACAATTACCATAAAGAAAATTTTTCACTCAAGTGGCAAGTCCACCCTGACTAATTGCATTTATTTGTTTTTGATTTTCTGATAAATCAGATCATGTGGGTTACAGAAGTCCAGGACATATCCAAATAGCCTCAAAAAAGAAGAGCTATACCTCCAACAATTATTCCATAGGAGAAGCAAGGTTAATCATCCCTACCAGAACCATAATGTACTCATTAATTCACAGCTCAATGGGCCACAGACACAGCCATCTGTGTAACTATTTGTATCTGTTCCCAAGAGGAAGAGGAAAATAGGTGTACCTTTTGGTACAGGTGATGAGGTTGCCAAGAGAAAGGTCCACCCTCGAGATACGGCTGAGTGAATTTCATTCAGAAAACATCTGCTGGTGTCGCCTGGCTCTGATGTGTACCGCTTCCTCTGTGGAACAGTTGGGAAGTGTGAGTGTGCATGGTCCCTGGACACAGCTGGGGTGCTGAGTCTTTCATTAGGTAAACAACCAGGGGCAGGTGGGGCTAATTGGATTCAACTGTTTGGTGACAGCCAAGGCATGATGTTTACTTTCCCAGACTGAATCTTTCAAGATACTTCAAAAACTAGGAGCCAAGCTCAACAAATGAACCCTGGACAAGGCTGGTCCAAATTAAAGTGCCGTCGTCCAGTTTAGACTGTGAATAACTGGACCTGCAGCAGATGAAACCGCAGTGAAATGTCTGGCAGCACAAGTGATAATGATAATGAGGGATGCAAAGATAATAGTATTGTGCTGCCAAATAAAACAAAACGAACACAAAACCAAAACCAAAAAGTCAGTTAAAATGGAGCAGGATACATAGGAAAAGAGGAGAGGAACATCAGAACATCTTTGACACTATACTCAATGCTGGTCAGAGAGCTTTATGATAATGTATATGTCTACGTGAGAATGACAACTTCTGATAACTCTGGAGGGCGCCCATGGAAAACAGAAACCATCCAAGGGGACCTAGGGAAAAAAGCTTTGGAATGACAGTTTACAGAAGGTAACTCTTGGGGATAATTTAATAACAACCTTTAAACAGACAAGTTCTCATATGAAGGGTCATAACAGATACTTAAAAGATCAAGAAGAAAAAAATTATACTGTAACACAGGTAGTGGACCAAGAATTCATATAAAATCTGTATCAGGTGGGCGCAGTGGTTCACGCCTGTTATTCCAGCACTTTGGGAGGCCGAGATGGATGGATCACCTGAGGTCAGGAGTTTAAGACCAGCCTGGCCAACGTGGTGAAACCCTGTCTCTACTAAAAACACAAAATTAGCTGGGTGTGGTGGCACTGTGATCCCAGTTACTTGGGAGGCTGAGGCAGGAGAATTGCTTGAACCTGGGAGGTGGAGGTTGCACAGAGCCAAGATCACGCCATTGCATTCCAGCCAGGGCAACAAGAGCAAAATTCCTCAAAAAAAAAAAAAAAAAAAAAAAAGAACTGTCTCAACCGTCAATGTTCAGATTTTTCTCATAATAAAGCAAATTTAAATATAGTCTGTGTTTGAATATCATTAAGATCTTTATAAGCAGATCTCAGATCAGATAACTCCCTATTTAAACTTTGCATGTCTTCCCATTTAACTGAGAATAAAATTCAAATTCTCTAGCCTCAAGATCCTTTATTAATGGTTCTTAATCCTGACTGCACATGAAAACACCTGGGAAGCATTTTAAAAATACATCAATTCACAGTCTGAAGTGGGGCTCAGTCTGGATATGTTTTCATCTCCCATGTGATTCTCACGTGCAGTCAGAAATGATCCAAATGATCCAACCCCTGTACCTGTCTAATGTCACTCAGTATTCATTCTCTTTGCTCACTAACCTGAATTCATGCTACTTCCCATCTTCGGACTTGCTCCTTTCTCCACCTGGAGTTTTCTTCCCCACATTTCCACATGGCTCCTTCTCATCCTTCAGAACTGAGCTCAAACACCGTATCCTCCACGACGGCTTCCCTGACCTTACTCCTCACTTGAACTTCTTGTTTTATTTAATCACATCATCCTTATTAATGAGAAATTTATTGTTTATTTCCACTTGATTATTATCTAGCTCCCTCCATTAAGGTGTAAAATCCACGAAAGCAAGGACCTTACCTAGTCAATTCACTTCTCCACCTTTAGCCCTAGAATAATGCTGGCTCCTAGAAGTGCTCAATGAATGATTTTTGAATGAGTAACAGATTGAAGCAATGAATGATACAACTGAAGCACCAAACACCAGGAAAACAACAAATGACCTAAAAATATCTTTCTGAACCACACACCGCATGTTCTCACTCATGAGTGGGAGTTGAACAATGAGAACACACGGACACAGGGAGGGGAACATCACACACTGAGGCCTGTTGTGGGTTGGGGGACTAGGGCAGGGATAGCATTAGGAGAAACACCTAATGTAGATGACAGGATGATGGGTGCAGTAAACCACCGTAGCACCGTGGTATACATTGTATACCGATGCAACAAACTTGCATGTTCTGCACCTGTAGCCCAGAACTTAAAGTACAATAATAGCTGGGCGCCGTGGCTCACGCCTGTAATCCCAGCACTTTGGGAGACCCAGACGGGTGGATCTCGAGGTCAGGAGATGGAGACCATCCTGGCTAACACGGTGAAAACCCGTCTCTACTAACGGTACAAAAAAATTAGTCAGGCGTAGTGGCGGGCGCCTGTAGTCCCAGCTACTCTGGAGGCTGAGGCAGGAGAATGGCGTGAACCTGGGAGGCGGAGCTTGCAGTGAGCTGAGATCGCACCACTGCACTCCAGCCTGGATGACAGAGCGAGACTCTGTCTCAAAAAAAAAAAAAACTTAAAGTATAATAATAATAAAATTAAAAAAACTTTCTTGTACCGTCCTATTATTGAATATCAACAATATCATCAATGAATTTAAAAGTAAATAATACAAAACAGCATCAAATGCAGCAACAATAAATAATCATATTGGCTGACAATTTAGCCTTTACCATGAGCTGTGCATTCTTCTGAGCATTTGGCATATATTAACTTTTAATCCCCACAACCACCCTGTGTGGTAGGTACTAACATTACTTCCATTCTATAAGTGAAATACAGAGGCATAGAAGGTTGGGAACTTGATGGTGGTCAGCCAACTAGCAAGGTAGAACCTGAACTGAACCAGACCCGCTGTTCTGCAGTCTGTTTTCCTAGTTATTACACTGTCTCTCTAAAGCATTGGAAACATTTTTCAGGTTTCCTATTTCCTCTTTAATTCCATTGCCTCTCCTTTGGGCTGAAGACTGAGATAGAGCTAGTGCTTTTCACACACGTACTACCACTTCATGCTCTGCGGCCTTTGCCACGTTATTAACTTTTCTGAACCTCTGTTTCCTCATCTGAAAGGCAGAGAGAATCTAATTTAACAGAATTGTTGCGACTGACTAGATGAGCTATGACTATAAAGTCCCTGGCACAGAGACTATGTATTAATACTTTATTATTTATTTTCATTCCAGTCTAGGTCCTTGTTACTTTATGTCAAGGTCACTGCAACAGACTCCTATCTGATTATGGTAGAGTGACTTGGGTAGGAGAAATGAGGACTGGCTGCTTGCTAGAGAATTTGTAGGGCAACTGGTTAGGTGGGTAGTATCTGTATTTGGTCAGAAGGGCAGCTGATATGTACTGGAAAGGATGAGTGAAGGGATTCACTTGATCAAAAACAAAGAGTGCAAGCCCCATACAGAGACACCATGCAAGATATTGCAGACAGGTGTGTAGAAAATGACATAATAACTTACTTCTGGAAGCTAAGAGTTCAGACCAGTGATTTCTTGATTTCTCTCTCTCTCTCTTTATTTTTTTCTTGACCAAGTCTCACTCTGTTACCCAGGCTGGAGTGCAGTGGCATGATCTCGGCTCACTGTAACCTCTGTCTCCCAGGTTTGAGTGATTCTCTTACCTCAGCCTCCTGAGTAGCTGGGATTACAGGCACCCACCACCATGCCCAGCTAATTTTTGCATTTTTAGTAGAGACAGTGTTTCACCATGTTGGCCAGGCTGGTCTCGAACCCCTGACCTCAGGTGATCCACCCACCTCGGCCTCCCAAAGTGCTGAGGTTACAGGCGTGAGCCACCGTGCCTGGCCCAGACCAGTGATTTCTAACCAGTAACACATGAGAATCACTTTGAGGATATTTTTAAACTAAACTTGCCCAGGTCCAACCCTCAGTCGGCCTAGTATGGAGAACCCAAGATGTGTGTTTTGAAATTTCCCTAAATAACTCTGTGTGAAGCTACAATTGAAAAACAATGTGTGTTTTTTTTTTTTTAAAGAAAAACAGTTAAACCAATAACTAATGAAATAATATATTTTAAAAGTTTAAATTACAATACAATGGAATAAATACTAGTATAAAGTTTTGCATAATAAATTATAGGAGCACATAATAAAAGCTCATTTGCTGAATGCCCTCTATGAAACAGATACTGTATATAGGTCATAATGTTTTTGTAGCTATTTAATGTTTAATATAAATGAATATATGTATCAGTGTTAGGAGACAACATAGCTTTGAGAGACAGGTCACAAGCTGGAGCTTGCAGAGGGTTTCCCTGGTGTATGCCCTTGGCTGTTCTGAGGTTCGAAGTTAAGTTAGATTGGCAAAAGCTCCAAGGCCAGCTCAAGGAGAGTCTCATTCCTATAGAACCCTGGCCTCTGGCTACATAGGAAACCTGAAGGGCTTCAGAAGCAACCAGAGCCCCTAGTGTCTAGTCTCTGCTATTGAGCACAGTGGGGCCAGTGAGATGGTAAAACACCACTTTGATCATGTCATCCTCCTTACCAAGACCTATGTGTCAGGCCTCTGAGCCCAAGCTAAGCCACCGCATCCCCTGTGACCTGCACGTATACACCCAGATGGCCTGAAGTAACTGAAGAATCACAAAAGAAGTGAAAATGGCCTGTTCCTACCTTAACTGAAGACATTCCACCACAAAAGAAGTGAAAATGCCGGTCCTTGCCTTAAGTCATGACATTACCTTGTGAAACTCCTTTTCCTGGCTCATCCTGGCTCAAAGAAGTTCCCCCACTGAGGACCTTGTGACTCCCCACTCCTGCCCGCCAGAGAACAACCCCTCTTTGACTGTAATTTTCCTTTACCTACCCAAATCCTATAAACAGCCCCATCCCCATCTCCCTTCACTGACTCTTTTCGGACTGAGCGCGCCTGTACCCAGGTGATTAAAAAGCTTTACCGCTCACACAAAGCCTGTTTGGTGGTCTCTTCACACAGACGCGCATGACACTACGATAGTACTCTTTTACCTAATACAGGATGTTAAAAAAATCCCCTTTCCTGCCCATTTCTACCCAACCACACTGTCCACCCTAGTCACTGTGATTTCTCAGCCTTTCTCCCATGCACCATGGTCATCCATCCTGCTCCACTGCTTGCTTGTCCTGTTCAGTCTGGCAGAAATGTCCTCATTCATTCAGTGAGCATACCAAGGGTCAACAAGGTACCTAGCCCAGTGCCAGCTCTGATGTCTGCCATTAGCCGCTGCAGGTTTCTCCTCCTCACTCTTTCTTCATGTCCAGCATGAGTTCTAGCTCCTCTCTGAAGTGGTGAAAGGGGTGAGCTGAAAGTAACATGCTTGTGTCTTAAATCAACTCAAACCAACTGAGCCTCTAACACGAGGGAAGAGGTTTTATTTGTATTCTCTACCAGGCCCAACACAAGGCAGAGAGCCCCCTTATCCCCCACCTCCAAGGAAAAAAATTGATTAATGAACTGATGATGCTAAATTGGAACAGAGAGAAAATTCCGAAAACTGTGATTTCCAATCTTTACATTATACTTTTGGGACACATGAGCTGCTGGCTGGATCTCATGACAGAGGACAGGCAAGGGGAGGGAAGCACTCTGCTTAGACGTAGGCGACTCACAGGCCAAGTGCCTGATTGCTAATGTCGAGCAGTACAGAATTCACAGCTGAGTTTCCCTTTAAGCCCCAAGGGGTGTGGATAATTAGGGAAAAGACTTCTAGCCCCATTTCCCTTTTTAGGAAAGCCCTCTTAATCCAAAGCATGTAACCTGACATCATTACCTGCGGCACAGTCTTTCTCTCCAGAATGAGGTACTCATAGAAAGGTGGTATGTTTTTCACCTTTCCTCAGATCTCTAAGCTCCCAGGAGCTGCCCCGGTTCTCATGGGAAGCTTGGAAGACAAGCCAACCCTCAGCAGAGGGCATTGTGAGCTTCTAGATTTTATGATTTCTCTGAAGGATATCTGCTGAGGATCACATGGGAGAAAATCAGACTGCAATGTCTTCCTGCTCCCTTCCTCCTTCCCCAGTGTTATACCATTTTGGATCATTTGAATTGTATATGGCTTTCTATTTAAGTCAGTCATTTGCTGGCAGCAAAACTAGAACATTTCCTGTTTTTCCCCTCACTGTAATCAGGATTTGGCCGTCCAAATTAGGACTGCCCTAATTACTCCTCAGCAGGTGCCAATCTGGGGGAGGGCAATAAATAGGAAGAGAGGAAGTAAGGACACTTTGCATCTTCAGAGTCATATAATAAGAAAACACTGTCTCCAGAAACCTGAATATGCTGATTAACCAGCAGGCAACAGCACCGTGGGGGCATGTGTTGTGCCTTTGAGTGTGCATTGTTGTATAACAACTAGAAAGATGATTTTCTATTTATTCCCTTTCAAAGCCTCACAGAGTACTTTTCCCAATCCTGAGAAAAATTTAACACAGGTCCATCATTCAGCAACTATGGTAGATTCCTCCCAGATAATCCCCTGTGATGTGACAGTGGGCAGCAACAGGTGGCCACCATTTCAGAGACTATGGGTAGCAGAGATGCCACAGCAGTAGAGTTTCTTACGGGAAGGAATCAAAATGCTCCTGACGACCAGAATATGTCAAAAACCAAAAGCAATGGCCATGTTCCAGAAGTAGTAGTCCAAGGGAGACAGAGTTCTGCTGTTTGGACAAAGCAGTAAAATATGAATGACAGAGAAATAACTCAATTCCTGTAGAACAGACAGACAGCATGGGCAAAACTAGCCATGTTCCCGCCTAAACCAATCACTCCAGTTGCGCACCCCTCCTCTACCCTTACTTCCCTGGCCAAAAACATAATTTCAGGGATTTTCTCCTTTCTCTCTTACATCACCAAATTTCCCTTCTTCCCAAGTCCATTTCTTCAAATACAAATATGTACTTATTTCTTCTATTTAAAAAACACATAAAACAAAAAAAACCTTCCTGTGACTTCACTTCTCCAGCCACTATGCCATTTCTCTGTACCCCTTTGCAGCAAAACTCAGTGTAAAAGTTTTGCCTCTATTTACCCTTCCTCTACTCTTAGTTTGTTTAAGGCCATGCCTGTCCAGTTTTCATCCCTGCTACTCCACAAAAACATTCACATTTATCACTCAGTCCATGCTGAGCTCTAATGCTGGCAGCACTACAACACTACATTTTCTAGATTTTCCTCCTCCTTCTCTGGCTGCTGCTTGTCAATGTCCTTTGATGGTTTCTCCTCATCTTGCAAAATTCATAAAGTCCATGGTCCTCTTCTGTGTCTCATGAAGTCCATGGTCCTCTTCTTTGCCATGAGTATACTCCCTCCTGTGAAGATTTCATCTAGTCCCATAGTTTTAAATTCCGTTTAGCTATACTATTTATATGTCGATGGCTGCCAAATATCTATCTCCAGGCCAGACCTCTCCTATTTTGATGCATATGTCCAACTCTGTCCCCCACGTGGCTAAGAGACGCTCCAAATTTAAGCCCTGATCGGCTTGCCCAGACCTGCAGCATCCTCCGTCACAATAGCTGGCAACTCCATCCATCTTTTCACTGCTCAAATATAAAACCCTGAGAGTTATTTTTGATACCTTTCTTTATCTCATACCCCATCTTCAATCTGGCAGGGAATTCAGTTGGCTGGTTCTTCAAATACATTCAGAGTTCACTCAGTTCCCTCCATCTCTGCTGCTACCAACAGTGCAAAGAGTCCTCATTTCTCACCTGGGTTACCACTCTAGCCTTTAGTTGGTCTCATTGTTTCCATCCTTGTCTCCCTAAAGCCTATTTGCAATACTTAAATTTTAAAATACATGTAAGATCATGCTGCTCCTACGCACAATCCTTGTAATGGCTTCCCATTTCACTCACAGTAGAACTCAGCATCCCTAGAGTGGCCTACCAGGCCCTCCATCCCCCCTTGGTGATCCTCCAATACCCTTCCTCCTCTTGTTCACTTTACTCCAACCATGCTGGCCTCCCTGCTGTTCCTTAAAAGTGTCCCGGAGAGCCCTGCCTCCTGGCCTTTGCCCTGTGCCAGTGCACTCTTCCCAGATGGCTGGTCAAACTCTTTCAACTCCTTGGAGCCTTTCCTCTAAGCCCAACATGACAGAGCCTCCCTGGGGCATCCTATTTAAAACTACAACCTGCTCCTCCCACACTCCTGAGTCTATCTACTTTACACCATTTCTTTTTTCCACAGTACTTACTATCTTCGAAAATTCTTTTTTTGTTTTGTTTTGTTTTTTGAGACAGAGTCTCACTCTGTCACCAGGCTGGAGTGCAGTAGCGCAATCTCGGTTCACTGCAACCTCCATCTCCCAAATTCAAGCGATTCTCCTGCCTCAGCCTCCTGAGTAGTTGGGACTACAGGTGTGTGTCACCACGCCCAGCTAATTTTTTTGCATTTTTAGTAGAGACGGGGTTTCACCATGTTGGCCAAGATGGTCTCAATCTCTTGACCTCATGATACGCCCACCTCGGCTTCCCAAAGTGCTGGAATTACAGGCATGAGCCACTGCGCCTGGCCCTAAAATTCTTCATGTTTTATGTTTTACATTCATTTATTGTCTATCTCCCCTCTCCCATCCACAACAGAACATAAACTCCATGAAAGCAGATATTTAATCTGTTTAGTTCACTGTTATATCTACAAACTCTTGTACAAGCACTCAATAAATATTTGTTAGATAAATGGAATTCTAGAAACCAAGTGAATGAATTGTTTTAAGGATGCAGTGATCCACTGTGCTTGTTAATGGTTATTGAGATCAAAAAAATTCCTGAAAGGTTTAACAAATTTAGGGAAGGATCTTGTGGTGCCGAAATAATTCAAAGCATGGAATCACAGAACCACTGCTGAACATTTTGAAGGTATCCTGACACACAGGAAAAAGTGCCTGGGAGCAAATCCCTGATGTTCATAAAAGAAAAGGAACATAAATTACAGAAATGGGGTGAATTTGGAATTGTAGGCAAAATTCTGAACAGATAATTAAAAAGTAGTTCATGAATAATTTGAAAGTGGTACTCACTAGAAGCTAGAAGGAAGGATCTCACAAAGAATAGGTCAAATGATCCTTTCCTAACTGACTTGGGGCAGCGGTAAATTCGGCTCTTGGTTGTCTTGATCTTGTTTCCAAAGGTAATTTGAAAGCTGCCCAAGAAGAGAGTTCCTCTGGGAGGCCGAGACGGGCGGATCACAAGGTCAGGAGATCGAGACCATCCTGGCTAACACGGTGAAACCCCGTCTCTACTAAAAAATACAAAAAACTAGCCGGGCGCAGTGGCGGGCGCCTGTAGTCCCAGCTACTCGGGAGGCTGAGGCAGGAGAATGGCGTGAACCCGGGAGGCGGAGGTTGCAGTGAGCTGAGATCCGGCCACTGCACTCCAGCCTGGGCGGCAGAGCGAGACTCCGTCTCAAAAAAAAAAAAAAAAAAAAAAAAGAAGAGAGTTCCTAAGGAATGGGTTAGTTGGGACAAGTGGGTCCTAACAGTAAAGGGATGGGAGGATTCCTGAACAAATATCTAGTATTGTCCATAACAGGTTTGCATGCCCATCTTGGGTGGACATGAGGAAGGGTTGGCTGCATTAAAAGAATTAGGCTGGGAAGACACCAGCAAGAAACCTGATCAATCTTTTACAGGGTAGATTATGAAATACGTGGAATAACTGTTATGGGAACTGGTAAAGGCAATTACTGTCATTATCATTATCATCATTGTCAAAATAGCAGCAAATCATTTTGGGGGGAGCATATTATTTTGCGAAAACCGGTTACAAAAGATTGACATTTTTTGAGACAACCCTTTGAGAAAAGGACTATTACTACGTTTTTACAGATGAGGAAATCAAGGCAGAGAGGCTGAGTAGCTTTTTAGGGTCATATAAGTAGTAGGTAGAAAAGCTGGCATTTAAACTGAAGCTGTAGGGCCTGCTCTTGAGCTAAAGCCCAGGTTCCTAGTTAGAAAAACGTATGAACTCCTGAGGCACTAAGTAATATATACGTCAACATACAAGGAAGTGTCAGGAGGTATAGCTCCCAAATTCTCAACTTAGTCCTAAGCTGTTGGACATTTTTTCAATGACATGCGTAAAAAAATGACTGCTTATGTAATCAAGGAAGACATGGAACTTACAGGAATAGCTAAGAGTTTTTGATGACAGAATGAAGATTCAAAAATATCTCAATAGGCTGAAATGGTGACTTAAAAATAACATTAAATTTGGCCAGGCATGGTGGCTCATGCCTGTAATCCCAGCACTTTGGGAGGCCGAGGTGAGTGGATCACCTGAGGTCAGGAGTTTGAGACCAGCCTGGCCAACATGGTGAAATCCCGTCTCTACTAAAACTACAAAAATTAGCCAGGCATGGTGGCGCATGCCTGTAATCCCAGCTACTCAGGAGGCTGAGGCAGGAGAATTGCGTGAATCTGGGAGGTGGAGGCTGCAGTGAGCTGAGATCGTGCCACTGCACTCTAGCCTGGGCGACAGAGCGAGAATCTCTCTAAATAAATAAATGACATTAAATTTAATGGGTAAATGTGAGATCCTGAATTTGTGTTTTACAGAAATCACCACAAATACAGCATAGAAAAGATAATACTAATTTCAATCAGTATTTCTTCTATAGCCAATCAGTGGCCAAGTCTTATCAAGTTTACCTCTTTACTATCTCTTAATCTGTTCTTTCCTCTCCATTTTCCTTCCCTGTCCCCTAATTCAAACACTTAATGTCTCTCTCTCCTCTATCTCTATACTCTTGCTTTTCAAATCCATCTTACACAAAACTCAGAAAAATTTCCCTAAAGCACAGGTCTCCACATGGCACTCCCTGCTTAACACCCACTCAGTGGCTCCTTGCTACTTAATTTAAAAAGGCAAAGGTCCTGGAGTCTGACATTTGCGATCCTCCAGTCTGATCCAAGCCTTCCTTTCCACATCCCAGACATTTATCACTTGTTCTTGCTCTTCTTCAAGCCTCTGTCTAAATCCTCTTTATTCTTCACAAAGTCTAGTTCATATCCTTCACCAAGCCTTCCCTGTTCTCCTTCGTAATTTCTTCCTCCCACAGCAAGGCATTTTTACCTATCCTGCCGTATTTTCTGTCATGAATTAATGCTGTGGATATATGCTATTTCTTTGTCCCGTATTTCCCTTTTTATTCTTCACCAAGAATATAAGCACATGAAAGGTAGAATCTTGACTGATTCATTTCTTTATCCCCACACACCCACACAGCATCCTGGTAAATGCTCAGTAAATATCTGACAAGTGCAATGATAGGACACACTAAGCAGCATTGTGTCCAGCACTGGGTCCTGAACAAGGAAAGTGATGGTGCTGCTCAACACCCAGAGTGCATCTGGTCACGTGGGGAAGCCGAGGCAGTGGGAGGATTGCTTGAGGCCAGGAATTCGAGACCAGCCTGGCCAACATGGTGAAACTCCATCTCTACTATAAATAGATTAGATAGATAGATAGATAGATAGACAGACAGACAGACAGATAGATAGATAGATAGTTGGGCATAGTGGCTTGCGCCTGGAGTTCCAGCTACTCAGGAGGCTGAGGCAAGAGAATCACTTGGATCTGGGAGGCAGAGGCTGCAGTGAGCCAAGATTGCACCACTGCACTCCAGCTTGGGCAACAGACTCTATCTCAAAAAAAAAAAAAAAAAAAAAAAAAGAAAGAAAGAGTACGTCTGGAATACTGGGCATAGTCTGGGGCATTCCTTTTTAAGATGGACACTGCCAAGCTAATGGGTAATGGAGAAAGATGACTGGGATAGTTCGTAGACCAGGGCATGCCAGAAACTGGGAATGTTCAGTTTAAGGAGGAAAAACAAGACTAAAAGGACTATGATAGCTATCTTCATATATTTGAAGGGCGTTCATAAAAGGATTAAACTGATGAATTATCACTCAGAGAAAAGAACTATGTCCAATGGATAGGAGAGTATCACTTCAAACTAAGAGAAAACTTCCAGATGAAAACTATTCAACAATGATCAGTCTGCTTTGCAGATGCAGTGGCTTCCAGCCACTTGACTTCTTGAGAGGCAGGAACATAAATGATTGGAGAAAAATCACGCATGATGAATATGGTGCCAAGCTACAAGAACTTACAACATGTCTTTCAAGACAACAACATCAATAATACTATATAAATGGCCATCAGTGGGATTTGCATTCTAGAGACAACTTGACCTTATCGTGGTCAGGTTATGCAACATCTCCACTATAATTACTATTTATCAACATTATTATTTGTGAGAAAGTAATTGGGTGCCCATAATCAGGTAACTTACTAGAAAAAGAGGGCATGCCCTACTTAAAAAAAAAAAAGCTTTAAATTTAATGGAGGTTAAACATAAAATGTGATATTATTAAAATGCAATTATTGTTAAAATTTTTAATTTTTTAATATTTAGGTTTTTATTTTTTATTTTTTGAGATGGAGTCTCACTCTGTGACCCAGTCCAGAGTGCAGGGGTGTGATCTCGACTCACTGCAACCTCCACTTCCCGGGTTCAAGCGATTCTCCTGCCTCAGCCTCCCGAATAGCTGGGATTATAGGCATGCACCACTAGACCTGGCTAATTTTTGTACTTTTGGTAGAGACGGGCTTTCACCATGTTGGCCAGGCTGGTATCGAACTCTTGACCTCAGGTGATCCAC
This sequence comes from Papio anubis, assembly GCF_008728515.1. Lineage (NCBI taxonomy): Eukaryota > Metazoa > Chordata > Mammalia > Primates > Cercopithecidae > Papio > Papio anubis. Next base: position 24,664,268 of record NC_044979.1, read on the forward strand.
CCGTCTCGGCCTCCCAAAGTGCTGGGATTGCCAGCGTGAGCTACTGCACCAGGACTAAGTGTTAATAGTTAAAATATTTTATTCAATTCTCTTTTGGTAGATGAGACATTGGTACTACCACTTTGGAGTCTGGTTTTGTAAAACTGAAAATCCAAGACTCTATGGCCCAGAAATTCCAATCTCAGACAATTAACCTAGAATAGTGGCTTTTACAATTGTTATTGGTGTATCCCTTAAAATAACTTTGGAAAACTATATTCTCCTTCCTTTTTTAAGTTGACATTTAATTTTTTTTAGCATGCTTTTAAATAGATGCAAAAGACATAAATTTTGGCATATCCTAAAGACTGACAATGTTAAAAATCACTATTTTAAATGTATCCAATGGCCAGGCACAGAAAGACAAATATTGCATGATTTCACTTATATGGGGACTCTAAAAAAGTCTACAAAAGACTCACAGAAGTAGAGGGAGAACAGTGGCTGCCGGAGGCTGGGGGCTAGGGGAGTGGGATGGGTGTGGGGTGAGGTGGGGAGATGTTGCTGAAACCATACAAAGTTTCAGTTAGGAGGAATGGCATTTTGAGAATGATTGAACATCATGGTGACTATAATTAATAATAACGTAACATATATTTCAAAATGCTGAGAGTAGATTTTAAATGTTTGCAGCACAAAGACACATAAAAACAAGTATGAGAGGTAATGGATATATGAATTGGATTGAATGTAATCATTTCATAATGTATTCATATATCAGAACATCGCATTGTACTCATTATATAATTATTATCTGTCAATTAAAATTTTAAGAACAGTATCCAATGGAATCTCAATGCTACAGGGATTTGATACCCTCCATTATACATTTAAAATACATATGAACAAGCTCTTCTTTAACAGTTGGATATTTTTCACTTTTCCTTTTCCTCTTTGAATTATTATTTCTATTTCATTTCCTCACTGAAATTTATCCAATGAAATATATTTTATGCTTGAAATTATTTTATTATTCCATTGTAGCTTTTTACAAAAGACTATCTGTGTAAATTAAAATCCAAAAACTTTAAAGTTTCTGTTACTACAAGACTAAATTTTAACTTTCTTTTGTTTGAATCACCATTATAATTATTATTTAGTACACAACCAATTGACATAATTGTTAATTATATGTATGATTTTAACCTAAATATAAATTTTGATAAATAACTATTGAACACAAAAGGTTATTGGGACAGCATCTCAATGAGATGGTTGTTGTTTAATTTGTCCATGTAACTGCAGATAATTCTTGTTGCTGGAATCAGGAAGGTTAAGCATTAATCTATGTTGCATTCCTCTGCCAAATCAATCTTCTGTAAACATTGCTTCCTTGCTCACTTACAATGATTCCCTATCTGCTATCCAACATCTACATTTTCAGGATCTTATTTTTTATGACCCCTTTTTAGTTGGTCTTAATCTTCCTATTCAACATTATCTCCTGCTAGATTCTCCTAGGAACTCTGTCCCAGTCAAACTTCCTCCTCATTGTCCCCTTTAAATAGTGGGCAACTGGGTTGGGTGCGGTGACTCAGGCCTATAATCCCAGCACTTTGGGAGGCCAAGGTGGGCGGATCATGAGGTTAGGAGTTTGAGACCAGCCTGGCCAACATGGTGAAAGCTTGCCTCTACTAAAAACAGAAAAATTAGCCAGACGTGGTGGTGCACACCTGTAGTCCCAGCTACTCGGGAGGCTGAGGCAGTAGAATTACTTGAACCCAGGAGGCAGAGGTTGCAGTGAGCTGAGATTGTGCCACTGCACTCCAGCCTGGCGATAGAGTGAGACTTTATCTCAAAAAATAAAATAAAATAAATAAAGTAAAATAGTGGGCAACTGTCTCATTGCTTCCTCCATCCCCGCCTTTGTGTATTCTTTCTACCTCCGTAAATTTCATCAGTCCAGCACATATCTCACCTGCGAAACCATTCCCGATTACAACCCTTTCTCTTTCTTGTGTTTTGATCCCTCTGCCCTCACAGTCCATATTATACAAGCAGTGCCTGATTACGTAGTGCACTTCACCTATCTAGTCTTCAATATAGAGTACACAAAATTTAGTATTTTATTATACATTCTTTTCTTCCCTAATTGTTTCATGTATTGTGAACCAGACCGTAATTTGTTCCTATTATAAGCTTTCTTAGAGAATTGCTATGATCTTTTCCACAAGCCCAGAGAGATTTTTTTGAACCTAGGGAAGGAAATCAGAGGGATAACTAATGGTTTTCAAGTTCATAACAATGGTTTTTCATTGCTACTGATGCTGAAAACAGGGGTAATTGTTTTTTTGTGACAGTAGGAATGCTACAAATTAAATGTCAGGAAGTATATATATATATATATATATATATATATATATATATTTTTTTTTTTTTTTTTTTTGAGACGGAGTCTCACTCTGTCGCCCAGACTGGAATGCAGTGGCACGATCTCAGCTCACTGCAAGCTCTGCCTCCCAGGTTCACACCATTCTCCTGCCTCAGCCTCCAGAGTAGCTGGGACTACAAGCGCCCGCCGCCTCGCCCGGCTAATTTTTTGTATTTTTAGTAGAGACGGGGTTTCACCATGTTAGCCAGGATGGTCTCAATCTCCTGACCTCGTGATCCGCCCACCTCGGCCTCCCAAAGTGCTGGGATTACAGGCGTGAGCCACCGCGCCCAGCCAGAATATATTTTTAATTAAAAAGAAATCCTATTAAAGATTAAGAGTTTCAAATTGCTTTATTTTAAGGATCTTTTTAACCATAAGATAGACTAACCAAGATCTGGAATTTCCGTGAGGAACATGATCTTATCATTCCAGGTTTTCATGAACATCAAGGCTGACACATAATCCGAGCCACTCAATGGCAGTCCTAGTGGCTCTGTCCCTTCATCACTTTCATTCTCTCTGTTGTTCCGACTACACAAAGGTCTAGGAGACTATTTCCATGATGGATGTTCTCATCTCTTGACAAACTCAGAGATGATCCTTTTGAAAATTAGGCTATTAAGGCAATTTCACCAATCAGAACCACCCTCAGGCTCAAACGTTACTTTGCTTAGCTCCTAACAGAAGCTATACCTGTAAGCTGCAGTGCAGGTGTCCTTGTACTCCTGGAGCTTCACGCACACCATGTTGAGGAATTGATCTGAATATGCACTCAAGTCATGCATCAGGTTCAGGAGGTCTTGCACTGTCTTCTCCACAATGATTGTGCTCTGGAAATGAACAACAAAGAGAGGATATGAGATTTCTGTAGTCAAGTAATGTGTAGGACAAGGAAGGACAACTCCAAGTATGTCATAATTTAAGGTATCTGAGCTTTCCTGGAAGAATGTGACATTTTGAAATATGAACTCAAAACAACAACCAAATAAGAATCTTACACAGCACTGGTCTTCCCAAGACCTGAGCAAGTGTTTTCTCTGGAAGGACACAGAATAGGGATTTTCAAGTTGATATCATGGAATTCTTGACACTCACAAGATAACTCTGGCTTTTAAGACAGAAAATGCATATTCAGCTGGAGCCTGATTCATCACTCCAAGGCTCTTTGAGATTAGGAACCTATGACAGGCAGCACAAAGAAAAAACCTTCCATGATTTATTTTAAAAGTTTCAAAACCATCAATCTATTCAGAATAACAACTAATATTTGTATTGTGTTTTACAGCTTGTAGAATGTTTTCACATACACAGCATATGTTATCTCACTTGAGACTCACATAATAATCATGATAATCATGAACATTTATAGAGTTCTTACAAGTGCAAAGTACAATGATAAGCACTTTGTATATTTTATTTCCTTTAATTCTCTCAACACCCCTACCTATCAGGTGTATCCTATAATCATCCCCAGTTTAAAGATGAGGAAACAAGCTTAGGAAGATGAAGTAAACAAAGAAGGAGCTCCAGGCTTTGCTCTTCTAACTATACCACTCTGCCTCAGAGCCAGACCAGAGTTCTGCTGCCCACAGTGCATTTTCTCACAAGATTACAGTGTTTCATATTGCTGTCACCACTGTAGGCGCAGGGTCTAAACACACTCAGACATATTTTAAAACTGAATTAAAAAACTATCCGAAAGGAAAAATAAGCCCATCTTAAAGCTGGACGCCAACAGAATTGTGCAGCAAATCAGTGTTATATCTGAAAAAGACACATAGTCAACAAATTCTAAATCTTTGATTAAGAAAAGACTTAGTTGTTTAAACCATTAGTTCATGCCTCTTTCAAGAGAAGCAGAATTACACTGGGGTAAATATTAATCGCATGCTTAGCAGCTTGGAATCCTTCAGTCAGTAACTGGCTTGTTGATTTTATATTTATATAAAATTACATAGGCTATGATAAGCTTAGCCATAAAAGTAAGCTTAAAAAAATACTCTTCCAGTCTTGACAGTGAACTATGAAGAAATCAAAGGCATTTTTATTATGCTTAAATACAGATGATGGGGTACAGGGTTTTGGCTAATTATTTTCTAAAAATCAAAAGATTAAACAAAGGTGTATAGCTCTTCTCAACACAGTGGGGGATTAGCTTGAATTATGAGTTACACTTGCATGCTTATTCAAGATTTGGTGGTAGAAGTTTCTTGTCATCTTTCCCCTTCCTCTCATTTTTCCCACCCCAGTAAAATAATCAGAAGGTGAAAAGCAAGGAGCACTTATATTCTGTAAGGCAAACCTCATAGGAAGCCAAATTACAGTCTCTATAGAATCCCCACAAGTTCAACTTCCTTTTCTGTATTGATTTTAAGATTAAAGCACTGCAGCTTCACCCTGATCCATAATCCCATTCCTCTGTATTTGTGTGTGAGTGACAGGAATTGATTCTGCCTGGCTACACGTCCCTACACTAGGAAGAATTTAAAATCCTCATCCTGATTCAGAACACAAGATATCCTACAACATGTGGGCAGCAATTAACAAAGGAGACTGAAGTTCAGCCATCCTAACAAAGCCTGTTTAAAATCTAAAACATTGCAGGGAAGACGAGCATGAGGAGATCCCTCTGATTATTGGGAGAAAGGGCCTGGTTCTACTCCCAAGTATGCTATTGATGACCATCTCTGGGGTAGGTTTGGGTAGCCCTTTCCTTTCTTATGACTCAATTTAGTTCTCTAATAACCAAGGATAATTGGATTGCTCCTTTACTCTGTTGGCCCCCATGACTCATGCATTCAATTTGTGTACTGGCGCTTTCACACTGGACGAATACTGTGTAACGGCCCTCAAGGCATCTCAGGTGTACTTCGTCTTCCTGAATAGATTATCAGCCTCTCAAGAGGGATCAGCATTCCTCTTTTCTTTTTGTCCATCTCCCATCCTTCTCTTCCCTCAGTTGTTTATAATCTCTCAGGATTTTCAGGACAATACTATTAATAAAAGAAACTAGACTAATAATGTTAATACACAGAATAAATCTCCGAATGCCATATATGTGAGGGATGTTAGACACAGACACCTTTGCATTTTGAAATCTCCTTGGGTGGTTTGGGTTTGGTTTGTATTTATTGCAGAGCTTTCAGCTGACTAGAATTGTGCTGACAGCATTTGGAGGGGAAGGGATGACTGCGAACACCTCTGCATATCCACTGGAGGTCAAGGTTTTGGGGATGAACAGGAAGTACCAGCAGGGAATGATTAGATGCCATGGTTTAATTCTAATGGTTGTGCTCAACACAGAGCCTCTGTGATGCTATATGATTACATACAATTTTCCAGCTATTTGGTTGGTTTACCTTGTCATGGTAGCACTCTGGATAATCAATCACTACATTCTCTTCAAGAAAAATGACACTGTATTTTGCCAAATGATGGGTATTTTTACAGGGAAAAAAGTTTCAATTTTTCAAGAATTTATAACAATTTCCAAATCAGTGGCTCTGACAGATAAATGTTGAAAATATCAAATTTCTAACAAGGTCAATCCTGTTTTTATTTATTTGATCTCTTTAGCAATGCAAATGATTTACTGACACATTATTAATTTTGGGATTTGCTAATGTTGACTATAATGACTTCATAATAAGCAAAACCCTGATTTTCTTCATTATAATTTCTATTAAACAAATCATAAATGATTGATATTTGCTTAGAAACAACTCAATTCACATTTCTTGCAACTTATTACCAGGTAATAAAGTCTATGCATGACATGAAAAATGAGAAAAGAAAAGATAAATCCCAGGACAGTTGATGTAATAAAAAAAATATTGCTGTGGAAAATAAACACCTAAAGTTTATTACAGGGATACGCTGGTAATCTAAAGTATAAAGTGAACCCGTTGTTTGGTTCTGCACTTAAAAAAATTTAATTAGTGAATGAATAAAGATGATTGTACTTTTGAGAAGTAGTCCACTGTTTGCCAGAATGGGGCTCTGCCTCATGATACTAATATCCTGTTACAGAAAATCGGCTCCCAGTCCACATAATTTGGAAAATACTGAATTAAAGAAAACTGAAGTGGTGTTTTTACTGGATGACTTCAGAAAACTTTAATATGCTAGAGTCATGAGGAGTCTTAAAGAGGCCAATGCAGTATTCAGTCTTCCCTTAACTATCAAAGTAATGAAACCATTGCTCATAGTCCATCTTTTCCCATCTACTGGAACAGTGTTTCACGGTTTGGGAACAACTCTCCCTAATTCTCTGGTCATACTAATCAGGCCCCTAAGGCCCAATGACATGCTTGAGGACACATGAGGAGTACCACTGTGAATGGGGTGAGCTTGATCAGGCTTCTTAATTCTCGATCCTTCCTTCTCAGCCCTTTCATGAACACCAATCATCTTCAGTTCTGCCTCCAGCCTACCCCTCTAGGCTTCTCTCTCTCTTTTTAAAAGTTTTTTTGTCCATTAAAATTATTATTATTATTACTATTTTTTCCTCTATGCTTCTCTCCAGTTCCTCTGAACATGCCCATCTTTTGCTCCAATCACACTAAATTACTAGTGACTCCTTGCCTACAGCAGGCTACTTTTTACCTCTGTGCCTTTGTGCCTCCTCATCTTAGTGTCTGGAATACTATTCCTAGCTCATGACTCTCATCTTTGGAGATTACCTGCTCTGATTTAAATGCCCCTTCTGTGCCACCAGAGGACCCTGGCATTTTGGCCCATGCTCTAATTGGAGTCTGGTAATCACTGGTTCAATTGACCATCTCTTCCACTACGCTGCTAATTCCTGTTGATCAGTGACTGTACCTTCACACCTCTAACACCTCACAAGGTATCTGGCATATTGCAGGTGCTCAATAAACATGTATTGATTTAATGCACATGCACAACACATTCAGAATAGGGTGAAAAGAGCGAGTTAGAGTATAATTGTAGTAGTGGATAAGAGCCTGATTTGGTAAGGTGAAATCAGACCACTGCTTCCTCATTACTACACTGTATCTTTTTTTTTTTTTTTTTTTTTTTTTTTTTGAGACCGAGTCTCACTTTGTCGTCCAGGCTGGAGTGCTTGGCTCACTGCAACCTCTGTCTCCCAGGTTCAAGTGATTCTCCTGCCTCAGCCTCCCAAGTAGCTGGGACTACAGGTGCGTGCCACCACAACTGGCTAATTTTTGTATTTTTAGTAGAGAGGGGGTTTCACCATGTTAGTCAGGCTGGTCTCGATCTCCTGACCTCATGATCCAACTGCCTCGGCCTCCCAAAGTGCTGGGATTACAGGCATGAGCCACTGCGCCCGGCCACTACACTGTATCTTAATTTCCATGGTTCTAAGGACTGAACATTTATTGTGGCTGAAAGTCTTGGGTATTTCCACAACAGCACTCTTAACTTCACCTGATTGTATTATTTTCTATAATGGCAATTCATTATATATGTATATATAACTGAATGTGCTCATTTTAATGTTTTAAGACATAAATTCCCAATTCAAAATGTGCTGATTTTAAAGTTTTAAGACACAAATAAATTCACAATTCAGAAACAAAACCAACACCAAAACAACTTTAGTTTGGCGAATGGAGTCTCTGTATCTTTGTTGTTTTACTTCCTGAGAGGATAGATCAGAGATGCTGCTAAGAATCTAAGGTTCTGTATGGTCAGAGAAATATGTCTATCGCTTCAGACACACATCTCCAGCACCATCACACACGTGCGTGCGCACGCATGCACGCACACACACACACGGAATGTAGGGCAAGCACACCTGAGAGCAATAATTTAAGCATCTCCTTAGAATGATCCTGTGTGGCAATGCACCTGAATGTGTGTTCCGAGCTAGGTAATTTGGGAGTGGTTAACCTGGAGATTCCTTCCTTATCTATGATAAACATCTGAGGCCCCTGGCTGATTTCATGGAACACCAGCCATACGGGGATGGAGGCCCTGAGTTTTGGGTTAAAGTTGCCAGGTGGAGGTGGTTGGTGGGAGGGTAGTAAGTGGAAATGCTCTATAAACTGCATGACGTTTGTGGGTGGTTGTGGTTTTCCTGCCCAGCCCGTCCCCACTGGACTCTCTCCCCTGTATTAAGCCCATAATAAAACCCCCTCTCTCCTCTGCAGGCTCTGGGTCTCTTCTTCCACCTCTTGAACCTGATGCGTTTCCTACTGAGGTTAACAAGGGTTTGGCACAACAAGAAGCTCGTAAAAACGGGGCTTCACAAGCGTTTGATGACAATAATGGTTTTGTTTATTGGGGCATATTCAATGACAAGTCACTAAAACTTGTATATCATATTGTCTTTGCAGTTACTATCGGCTCTAAGCTGTAGCTGGCTGTAAACAATGATAATAACTATGAAAACGACAGTAATGATAGAAGCCAAAAGGAAATATGCTTTCCATTTTTTAATCTACGCTTTGATTTGTGTGATGTTTAAACTGTTTTGAATGTGTCCTCTCTTTACTAAGATGACTTGCAAAAGGCTGTACATCCAAGAGCTGGTGCCTGAGGAACTGCCACCTCTGTGCCTTCCAAATCAGCCTCCACCCTGAATGCAGAGTTATCTTTTTGAAAATTCTACCTCCCACAGAAATGAGTGTTCATGTCAATCAAAAGACATGAACACAAATCTTCACAATGATTTTATTTATTTATTGCAGCTCTAGCTTAATTTTTTCTTTTTCCTGAGATGGGGTCAGACTGGAGCTCAGTAGTGTGATCATAGCTCATTGCAATCTCAAGCTCCTGGGCTCCAGCGATCCTCCCACCTCACTCTCCAGTAGCTGGGACTACAGGCAGAGGGCACCATATGAGGCTAATTTCTTTTTTTTGGTAGAGATGGAGTCTTGCTATGCTGCCCAGGCTGGTCTTAAACTCCTGGCCTCAAATGATCCTCCCACCCCCAGCCTCCCAAAGTGCTGGTATTACAGACATGAGCCACTGTGCCTGGCCTAATCGTTTTATTTATAACAGCCAAAAAAAAAAAAAAAAAAAAAAAGCAATTCTCATGTCAATCAATAAAGTGGGCAAATAAATTGTGGTATACTCATACAATGGAAAACTACAGAGTCATGAAAGAGACAGGCTACTCCTGCAGGCAACACATGGATGAACTGTGCAGATCTTAGGCTGAGTCAAAGTAGCCTGACCCAAAGGTGTGCAACTGGACAATTTTGTTATTATTGTAGTTCAAAATCAGGGAAAAGTAACCTCTGGTGATAGAAGTCAGAATAGTAGCTACCCTTAAGAGAGGGTCCTAACTGCGAAGGAGAGGACATTCTAGGTGCTGGCATTATACTGATGGAATAGCTGTTTTGTTAGTAAAAATGTATATAAAAATTCTTTGTGCTTAAGATTTGTGCACTTCAGAATTTGTAAGGTTAACATCAAAAGAAAAAATTTTAAGGTTATGTCCGTTCATGGGATTAAAACTCTTTTTTTTTTTTTTTTTTGAGACGGAGTCTCGCTCTGTCACCTAGGCTGGAGTGCAGTGGCCGGATCTCAGCTCACTGCAAGCTCCGCCTCCCGGGTTTACGCCATTCTCCTGCCTCAGCCTCCCGAGTAGCTGGGACTACAGGCGCTTGCCACCTCGCCCGGCTAGTTTTTTTTTTGTATTTTTTAGTAGACACGGGGTTTCACTGTGTTAGCCAGGATGGTCTCGATCTCCTGACCTCGTGATCCGCCCGTCTCGGCCTCCCAAAGTGCTGGGATTACAGGCTTGAGCCACCGCGCCCGGCCGGGATTAAAACTCTTTAATGGATGAGGACTCACGTTGCTCAGATAACTCATAAGGCCCTTCATGACATGGCTTCTGTCTACCCTTCCAGCCCCGCCTCCTACCATTTTCTACTTTCCTCTCTATGATTCAGCTACATGGGGGTTCTTTCAATTCTTCATTACCATTTCCGGACCTTGTACCCAGCAATGCTGTTCTTATCTTCCTTCCCGACAGTACTTTTGTTTCTCTTTCGGGTCTCAGCTAACATATCCTTTCTGTGGGAAGATTCTCCCTAACCCTCATACCAGATTAGGTTTTCCTGTTATAAACACCTAGAACACCTTCTATGTCTTTGTTACAACATTTAGCAAAGACATGTAATGGCTTGTTTAGGGTCTGCCTTCCCCAGTGGTCTGTGAGATTCCAAAAGGGAGGGACACTTATTCAGGACCTGACACACAACAGGTACTCAATAAATCTTTCTTAACTGAATGAGTAAAGTTAAGTACATTCTATATTAAGATCAATTCGTTGCCTATTAGAAGGCAGAGAAAGGACAAAAAGCAGGTCTAATGCTATGCTCTGTAGTTTGGTTCTCAAATAAAACTTTATGTTCAAGGCCAAGTCTGGAAATAACCCAAATGTCCATCAACAGTAGAGTAGATAAAGAAAACTGTGACATATTCATACAATGAGATGCTACAGAGCAATGAAAGAGAGCAAGCTAGTAGTTAACAAAAGAATTCACATGGAAAAATATCACAGACATAATGCTGAATGAAAGTAGCCAGTTACAAAAAGATATATACTGTTCGATCTCATTTATATGAAGGTCAAGATCCAGCATAGCTAATATAGGGTGAGACAAATCAGAATTGTGGTTATTTGTTTTTAGAGCGGGGTGGGGAGGATATTGACTGGGAAAGGCATCCGGTTGGTGGTTACATGAATGCATGTTAAGCCTCAATTTTAAACAATTTATTTACAACCATTGTTACAAATAGGTACCTCTTCAAAAACCTTTGAGAATACAATCCTTAGGTATACTGGTATTCTAATACAATGGTTTTTACTTACGATATATTTTTAAAATGTGAACACATAGAAGTATTGTTGGCAATACTGCTACTGACTACCAGATGAAAACTGTTCTGGAGAGGATGCGAAGTTGTTTGGGGAAACAGCAGGGAACTTAGCTAATTGATTAAATAGATAAATAAGTAAGTACCTTCTCTATGCCAAACACTAGCCTAACTGCAGGAGATACAAAGCCAGACAAGATTCTTGCCCTCCAACAATCTTAGATACTAGCAGGATAAGAAAGTAAGTTCACACAATGAGAACACTTGGACACAGGGCGGGGAACATCACACGCTGGGGCCTGTCGTGGGGTGGGGGGATGGGAGAGGGATAGCATTAAAAAAAATACCTAATGTCAATGATGAGTTAATGGGGCAGCAAACCAACCCATGTATACATATGTAACAAACCTGTATGTTGTGCACATGTACCCTAGAACTTAAAGTATAATAAAAAATAAATAAATAAATAAATAAATAAGAAATTCTTGATGAAGATAAAAAAAGAAAGAAAATAAGTTCACAAATAAAATGTCCTACGTGCTGATGGGCATCTGCATATTGTACGGTAGAGGCACAGAGGAAGAAAGAGTTAATTGGACTGGGGTGAAAGACAGGGAGAGAGAGGTGAGAAAGAAGAGTGTACAACTGAACTGACTCCTGCAAGATAAATAATTGCGATTTGTAGAATGAACAAAGATGGAAAAAGAGCACTTCAAGAAGATGGAGCAGTATGAAGATGAAACAGCATGGGATTCTGGGAACTGTAAGCGGTTGTTCAGGGCTGGGGTGAAGGGGGTGTGTAGGGGAGCGGGGGTTGGGGGGGTATGTATGCATGATCAGGTGGGAGGGCTCAGAGAGGCAGTCAGAAGCCAAGTCATGAATGTCCTTTTACGACATACATACATACACACACACACACAGAGTACCTGAACATTTGGAATATCACTCATTTCCAGCAAAAAAATATAAATAATTCAATCTGATGACACTAATCACTAGATGATCCACTTCAAGTACAGAAGATAATTTCAAAAAGTTTCACTTTTCAGAAAACATGAATATACTTACATAACAAACAAACTCTGAAGCTCTGTTTGTCAGGCTAACGAGGCAGAATTTAGAAACAGGCTTACACAAAAAATATGAGGTCAAATTTTAGACAATCAAAAAAACTATATGCCTTTAGAATTCACATAAGCTATTCTTATTAAGTTTATTTGCCAATAAAAACATGGAAAATGTATATGATATAAATTATCAACAATATATATTTTTAACATTTTGGGTAGAAATCATTTATGGTTGAATAAAATCTGTGACGAACATAATCTTATAAGCACAGCTGTCTCTTTATGAGGCTTATTTGGGGGTTTGTGATTTCATATTCAAAACAAAACAAAACATAACAGCAGGAAAGGGAGAAAAAGTCTACAACAGTTGTGCTTAATTAGACCGTATGAACCCAGGGGCCATCTTTCTTTCCCCAGCTAATATTACATAATAAGACAGTAATTGTTGACTTATGTATTTCAAATCAACGCAACTCTACAGGTAGTTGTCAATACCTCTTGATATGCAATGGGTTCCATTACATATGGGTAGAAATAGATCGATGAATAGGAAAGCATTAGCATTTATAAGAAATATCCCCAACACCCTCCTTCCCCAACACACACACACACACACACACACACACACACACACACACACACACACACACTCATGCATACTTCAAAAGCACCTTAAGGCTGTTATTCAGCAAAACAGAAGGTGTTACATGTTAGAAAAGATATAGAAATATAACAATGACATTAGCAGATACTGTACTTCTACAGGGCCTAGCAATGTTCTTGGTAAAAAGCATGGACTTTTTTTTTCAGGGTGATGATAATCTGCTCGGGAAAACATCAATTAGAACAGGAAACAGTGATATTCCAAGAGAAGAGGGAAATGAATATAAAAGACAAGGTAAGGGAACAGGAATAAAAAGGTGGGGGAGCCTGAACTAGGATCTGGAGTATGGGGAGGTTTGGATACTTAGAGAGGCAGAGGCAGGGTATTCAGGCAAGGGAAAAGGTGTAAGTAAAGGCTGGGGATAAAGGATGAGCTGGTCATGTGTAGCAGTTAGGAGACAAGTGTGGCTGGAGGAGGGAATTTCTGCCAAGGAATCTGGAGAAAGGGTTGAGTGGATGGGGGAGCCAGCTTGTGAAAGGCCTGAATGACAGACAGGCTGAGGGTCTTCTGCAGCTGGACAGAGGCAGGGCAGTATTCGGTAGCAGAGCTCAGGATCCTAATTCTAGAGCTGAAAGCAAACTTTGTTATCTAGTCTAATTCTCTGGCTTAAAAAAGAACCATAACAAATATTAAAGGGCCTGTCAAAGATATTAAATATATAGATAGTTTATGATACTTCAAAATCTAGAATCCAGCTCTGTGAGTCCCTCTGGCCAAAGCTGATGATTACTGCATCAAGAAGAATAAATTATTACAGGTGATTACGCATACTGAAAAATCAACGAAGAGAGAAAGTCAGAAAAAACTCATTTGTCACCATTTAAGGTGGCTATTAAAACAAAACTGTCTTTGAAATTTGGTAAATAAAAATTATGCGTTTGTGCTATCTTGTCAGTAGGAACTACATTTCAGCATTACCAAATTCAAAAAGTCCTATTTTAAGGAAGAATACCAGCTAATAAATGTAGAAAAAATAATATAATTACAAAATAAGGCAGGATGTGGTGGCTCACACTTGTAATCCCAGCACTTAGGGAGGCCAGCACAGAATTGCTTGAGCCCAGGAGTTTGAGACCAGCCTAGGCAACACGGCAAGACCCTGTCTCTACAAAAAATAGAAAAATTAGCTGGGTGTGGTGATGTGTACCTGTAACCCCTGCTACACTTGAGGCTGATGTGGGAGAATCACTTGAGTCCAGATGTTCCAGGTAAGCTATGATTGCATCACTACTCAAGCCTGGCGACAGAGTGAGACTCCATCTCAAAAAAAAAAAAAAATAATACAAATAAAAAAATCATTTTGTGGCCCCTAATAAAACAACTGATTCAGGTAAAGGTTATCTATTGGTACTAAGACAAAATGAAAGTTGAGGCCAGGCGCGGTGGCTCACCCCTGTAATCCCAGCACTTTGGGAGGCCAAGGCAGGTGGACGGCCTGAGGTCAGGAATTTGAGACCAGTCTGGCCAATATGATGAAACCCTCTCTCTACTAAAAATACAAAAATTAGCCAGGCAAGGTGGAGCACACCTGTAGTCCCAGCTACTCAGGAGGCTGAGGCAGGAGAATCACTTGAACCCGGGAGGCGGAGGTTGCAGTGAGCCGAGATCATGCCACTGCACTCCAGACTGGGTGGCACAGCGAGACTCCGTCTCAAAAACAAACAAACAAACAAACACAAAAAACCAAAATGAAAGCTAACCAGAAATTGTGGAAATGAACATCCACATAGAGTCAATGTTATAGAACATCAATTACTTCCCCACAACAAAAATCAAATTACACAATGGAGGGATTAAAAGGTCACAAGCCTCATCCAGGGGTTGAGCTTGGCCTAATTAATGTAAGGAAACCAGTTCTTACAGGTTTATGAATGAGACAGAATATGAATATAACATCATCTATGATATATTCTCACTAAAAACATTTAACTTTAATCTAATCAAGCTTTCAGACCTAACTTCTAGTAACAGGAAATAGAGGAAGCAATCAAATACGGAAGATGGAATGTTCCACAGCATGGCTGGCTGGTTCCGTTCACTGTATCAGTGTCAAGAAAAAAATGTGACTGTTTCGGATTACAGAGACTTAAGCCCTGTAAGTCTTCTTCCATCTAGGAAGATGGAATCCTAGTTTGAACAAACCAGCTGAAAAGGACATTTCTGGGACAATGCATCTGGGAAAATGCAAAATTGACTACATATTAGAAGTATGGAGATATTAGAAACTTTTTCTAATTGTGTCAGTGATAAAGCTATCTTGATAATGCGTTAATGATAATGAAGAAAATGCTCTTGTTCTGCAGGGAAGTAAAATTAAAGTATTTCAGTATAAAATAGCTTGAAATCCTGCCTTAAGCAATTAGAAAACCAGACAAAATATGGGAAACAGTAGTTTCAGACACCAGAGATGAAAAACAAATGACGTGAGCCCTCTGAGTGCCCCAGCTGAAGAGTTTCTGGGTCATAATGCAGGAAGAAGGGACCCGGACAGAGCCTGGCAGTCTTGTAAGGTTGAGGAGACAGAGAATTTGGAGTTTTAGAAGACCAAGGCAGCTACAGTTCACTGTGGCAAAATACTGAAGAGTGGAGAGCTTCACAAAGAGAGGGGAGGGTGGGGAGAGAAAGAGAGCACGTGTGTGCAAAAAGGAGCATGTGTGAGCACAAGATCTCTGTAGATCTTCTGTGTAGAACCTTTGGCTAAGTACTGGTCTGTGTGAAGGACACTACTGAGGCCAGAGAGGACTACCTCAATGGAGCAGGCAGAATAATCCAATTTGTGAACTCACAAATCCTGTGAGTTCACACAGGGCAATGAATGGTCCATGTTCCTTCCCACTAGCTAGAGTGGAAGAACCTCCTAATAAATAGGGTGTCAGGTAGTCTTCAAAACAATATTGCCTCAACAGCAGGGCCAAATTAGCCTCAGAGTAAAAGCTGCCCTGGACCTGTCTGATAAAGCCTAGAAGCAAGGCTGACATGATGAAAATAATTCTAAATAACTTAAATGTGTTCCCAAAGTTCAACAATATTTAAAGAACTATAACAAAATCCAGCACTTAACAAAGTAAAAAAAACCTTGCATGTCTAGCATCCAATAAAAAAATTACCGGGCATATGGAAATAAGTTGGAAAATACATCAGGAGAAGTAAAAATCAGTTAAGGGAAACAGACCCAGGGATGACACAGATAATAGACAAGGAGGTTAAAACAGCTATTAGGAATAGGGTCCTATGTCTAAAAACATAATGGAAAATATAAACATGGCGGAAACAGAAATGGAAGACACAGCAATAGAAACTATCCAAAATAAAACACACAGAGAAAAAAGGATTAAAAAAAAATAGGACAGAGAGTCAGCAAACTGAGAAACAATATCAGGCAGCTTAATATACATGCAACTGGGGGTGGGGGGGTGCAGAGAAAATGTAACAAGATATAGTGGCTGGAAATTTTCCAAATTTGATGAAAAGTATAAGCCCACAGATTCAAGCAGCTCGATACATCTCAAATGGAAGATAACAAAAACTACAGAAAGTCACAAATAATCGAATTGCTCAAAATCAGTGATAAATAGAAACATCTTAAAAACAACCACCAGAAAAACAACACAAAACAAAACAGAAAGAAAGAAATGAGATTTCAAAGGAAAAAGAAGAATCTAGGCCTTTTGAGTCCCAGTTTGATGTTCTCTTTACCACCCTATACTGTGCCCCCTCCCCGGGAAAATGGTATTCGATGAAGACTTGGCAGACACACTGGGGTGGCCTGGAGAAGTGAGAGTTCACAGTAAAGCATCTGACTAAAGCCCTGGAAGTGGTCTAGGGTGGCTTGCACTGTGGTACCATGAGAAAAAAGAAGATTCAACAGAGAAAAAAAGAAGTGGAAAATAGACTAAAAAAAGAAAGAAGAAGGAAGAAGAAGGAAGAAGAAGAAGGAAGAAGGAAGAAGAAGAAGAAGAAGAAGAAGAAGAAGAAGAAGAAGAAGAAGAAGAAGAGGAAGAGGAAGAGGAAGAGGAAGAGGAAGAAGAAAAAGAAGAAGAAGGAGATGACTTAGTATGATAAAAGCTAAGCTAAGAAAAATAAGAGTTCCTTGGATCATGTATGGACATTTGACCTTTAAGAAACAAACCACCTACTCACATCCTCTAGTGAAGAAAGAACAACCCAGGAAGACTCGCTCGAGGTAATGATGTCCCCAGAAATTTTACTTCCCAGTTGTATATTTCCAAATATTCTTTTCCTGCTCAAAAGGCCCAATATGATTCCCTGCTCTACAGTCTACACACACACCCCTTCACTCTGTTCCTTAACCTAAGCAATATGAGTTGTTATTTTTTTAAATGTAATTTGCTCAAGGAAAAATATTAATAGCAAGAAGCAATATAAAAGTTAAAGGACATGAAAAGCCACAAATATAGATGAGCTTATAGCAAACAGATATATATTCAAAGATAACCAATTCTAGCCCCTACAAGGTAAAATACCCAAGCACTCTTGTTTCCTTTCTCTTGTTTTGGGTATACCTGTAGATATTATATCAACAGCATTTATATTATAATATAAATGTGAACGTTAGAATAAGCCTGCTTACCTATCTGCGAATCCATCCAATATTTATTGACCACCTACTATGTGCCAGGCACTGCTACTATGCTATGCTTTCGAATACAACAGCAAAACAGTTTATACTGTTATGACTGAAACCCAGGCAGACTGAATCCAGAGCCCATATCTTAACCACTATTTTTTGTTACTTCCAGTAAAGATGAAAAGCAGTAAGTTCAATCTTTTCAGGTAGTCCATGATGCCAGGTGTAGTGTGGTAAAGATGAATGAAGACTGCTTGTGGAAGAAGGTTATTGTGACCTTCCTCAGATGACAGTTCCAATGGTGGGATTGGTGAGGCCAAAACTAGGTTTACAGGAAGCTGTGAAGGTAGTGTGTGGTGTAGGAAGACAGACTGTCATTGGAGATATTCACCAGTGAAAAAAAAGGTGTGAAGTAACTCAGTAAGTAGATAGGATGGGGTCAGGACAGCAAATGAAGACGGGACCTTCCTGATCATCAGTAGACCATTCTATGTGACCAGCCTCAGGAGGCACAGACCACTCCAATGCCAGCAGCCAAGAGACAATTCGTGGGCAGTTTTGGGCCAGCAAGATCTCTTCTCTCATCCCACATTCCTCAAACCCTGACTTCTAAATTCACTCAGAACTGATACCTAAGATAACTAATACCTAAAAAGGACAGACCAGAAGGACATATGATTGTCATACAGGTACAGGCCAGTAATCCAACCTGTCTTCAAACTTAACATTCTGAAATTATTTTAGCATAGGTTTCCACGCCCTGCTAAAAACATCACCACAGCATTTCCTAACACCCTTCTTCCTCAGAACTCAGAGTACTTGCAAATATCTCAATCAATATCCAAACAGATTGTGAGAAAGTAGAGCAGTCATTATCATCCCTATTTTATCACGAGTCGAACACTTAAAGCCGTTTCAAGGAACAAGCATAACACTAGAAAAAGGTTTTCAAAGAACTCCAGAATATCAAGCTGCCACCAAAGGTGGTCTGAAATGCTTTCATTTCTTCACGTATCTCAGATTCGCATTCCACACCAACTAGTTTGTCATGCTGCAAAGCATCTGTAGTTACAGAAGCCCCTCTTGATGTAGCAATGTTATTTAGACATTTTATGTGATTATTTTGTCCTTTTAAAGATTACATGTCCTCAGCCACTCCTTTAGAGCCAATAAACCCCCAAAATTCACAGAGGAGAACATTTACTATTCCTTTTACTAGCAAAGGTAAGGTCTATTCAGCAGGAGGCTCGAATGACCCATAATGGGGCATGATTCATTAGGGAAGAGCTACAAATATATCAATCAACATGTCAGAGGAGAAGTCCGGTTACATGCAGTGGGAGATGCATACCACATATACATTTGTTCCGCTCTGTGCAGGCTCACCTGTCTTTGGTGGTTCACACCATATAATAATCAATTTTGCTGACAAGTTTCCCTACAAATTGTTTCAGCCTCAGTTACGCGTGCACCTCAGAGGTGAGATCTGCGGCCCTCTAAGGAGGAGAATGAGCAGAGAGCTTGGCTTCCAGTAAAACAGAACATATGGAACCGTTTGAGGGAGAGAGTGTGCAAGCAAGCGTGCCAGTGTACACACACAAGGGAAAATGTGTTCAGGAGTGGAGATTCAGCTTGGATATGCCTCCTACGGGGAGGGACAATAACACTTGAGAAGAACTAATGAATTTTCAGAGCAGTTCTTGATTTTAACGAAACTGGTTGTTGTGAACCCAGCATTCTAGCTCATTCCAAAAATAAATTTAACTGCTTTATATAACTTTTCCATGCTGAGTAAAACAAAATGCACTACTGGGCAAAAATCAAATAGCTAGCCAACAGGAGACCTGGGCTCCAAACATAATTTTAACATTGACTGACTTTGAGATGTTGAACAAGTTGCTCTCCTTTTCTTCATTTGCAAGGGTTATGATAATGTTTATGAACCATGGTGATATCTCCAGCCTTCCCACCATAAAGTAACCTTAGGCTTTAATTTAACTGTCTCCCTGAGTTTAGGAGATGAGTCATTGTATTTCCTAGATTTTAGTTATCAAAGCACATAATTTGTCAAGAGATAGGCCAATATGATATTGGAACTCACTAGAATGCATTCTAATTAAACTCAGTGGCATCCTGCCCAAGTTTATATGAAAGGAACAGTAACAGTACCACCCACGTATTGCCCAGGGAAGCAGCTTTTCTCCCAAGTCCAAGAACAGTTAGTGGTTAAAAATCAGAATATCAAATCTTTGCTAAGTTTCCCTCTGAGACAATCGCTTCACACAGGAAACACCTACACGCTGGGAAGGAGACAGCCAACACTTAGAATGTACAATAGTTTTCAAACTCAGATTTCACCAACCAGGAAAAAAAAATGGACCAATAGAGATCCAAGTTTTCATTTTATCAAGTTAGAATACTTAAAACAAAGCAGGATTATCTATACTACCACTCTTTTCATAAAATAATGGCCATGTTTTAACACCAAATAGGAGGAAAATAATATCAGAAAAAAGGACAGTGTCTTCTAAGAAAATCAACTTAAAATCTTCACACTTACCCCACCTCCCACACATCCACCCTACCCACTACTTTGACCTTACTTCCCCCATTTTCTGTGGATCCCATGCTGGACTGGCTGCCGCAGGTTAGTGAACGGGCTTTTGTATTACCTTCCTCTAGGAGAAAGGTGTGAGGTATCATTAACAGAGTACATGTTTCACAGATGACTACGCCTGATGAGACATATGCCAAAAGACAACGTTTGACTGTTGTGATCGTTTTCAACTTTGGGTGAGGCAGAGAACTTTTGCTTTTTTTTTTTATTCATTTACTTTTAGAGACAGGGTCGGGCTCTGTCACCTAGGCCGGAGCGCAGTAGTACCATCAGGTGCACACCACCACAAATGGCTAAATTTTTTTGTAGAGATGGGGTCTCACGATGTTGCCCAGGCTGATCTCAAACTCCTGCCTCAAATAATCCTCATACCTGGGGCCTCCAAAACGCTGGGATTATAGGTGTGAGCCACTGTGCCCAACGGAGCTTTTGCTTTTGACTGAGAAGTCATCATTCTACCAAACAAGGTTTTGTATTTTCTCAAGTCTGTCACTAGACTGGGGAGGAGAACAGAGATAGGGTCATATGTTTTAAAAAGCAAAGGAAAGAAAACATACAAAGAGTCAGTTATCATGATTTATCTTTGGGCTATTTAGTATGCATTTTTTTAAATATAAAATTAACATGAAACTCAAAAGTGTTAAATGAAATTGTTCAACAGCCTCTTACTGTGGGTTACTTAGGAGGGATTTTAAGAACATGCAGTTATAATTTGGAAAAACATTCTAATGATTCATAAATTTACCACAGTTCCCATGTAACTGAAAACAATAGCGCTCACCGCAAAACATAGACAGAGCATTCAAATCATTTTAATGGTTTCTCATTTTTTTCTTTTAAACTCTCTGCTCCTTTTATCACTAAGATTTTTTTAAATGAAAAGTAAAATGTCCCTGCTGCCCATTTTCTTCTCTTATTGTTTCCCTTTTGCTCTAACAATGAGGGTAAAATTAAGTGCCTGGACCACTAGAGATTTCCAGATGGTCAGACAAATGAGTACTTCAGCTCCCGGCCTGCGTTTTTGATAGATATGGACACACATCTCTCACTCTGTCCCTGTGGCTCTTGTTCAATACACAGTTGATTTAGCCTAAGAACCTTAAATATGTGGCTACCACATTCCTGCCTTGGGTGAAGACCAAAACTGAATTAACTGCTAACATCAAAATGGGAACTTTCTATGCATTTATAAAAAAATCCCTTTATTTTCCTGGGGCTTATACTTGAAATAAAATACTAAAAGCTAATATTATGTATATTTTAATCTTTGCAGATTATTTTGAAATGTAATTTTTTTATTTGTCTCCCTTCCTGATTCCCACCTTTCCTCCAGTTCATTTCATTGACTCTTTTCCTAGTTCCCTAGAACTGTCACACCACTCCTGTGATACAACCCCAGGCCATTTTGCCTCTTCTTTTATTCTCATGTGTTCCATTGCTGTTATCCTTCTGGCCTTGAACATTAGCACCTAAGGAAGGGCTGGATGACAAATGCAAGTGTTTATTTTATTAAGTAAATATGCACATATTGCTTACTATAAGCCACCCATTATTCTAGGTGCTTTTAAATTAACTCATTTGGTCCTCATAATAACTGTGCTAGGTGGATACTGTTATTATCTCCACTTTACAGATGATAAAACTGAGGCACAAACTGTTCAGTAACAACCCCAAGGTAACATAACCAGCAGATGATGAAGCCCAGATTCAAAGCCAGTCAGTCTGTCTCCAGAGCCCTTGCTCTTAACCATTGGTAGAGGAAGAATGTGAAGAAGCAGGAAGGAGAAGAGGATGGGAAGCAGAAATAGAGGGAGAAAGAGAGAAATTAATGACTGAATCATTGGGGATGAGAAAGATGGAGGGAGAGGCAGCCTAGGAGTAACCATGGATCTAGAGTAAAAATCTGGGCTTGGTGTTCATACGGCTGTGGGGCAAAAATGCGTAAGGTTGGTATAACCACTTTGGAGGAAGAGTTTTGCCATCTTGAAGACGAATGGTAATTGGTGCGGCTCACAATCACTCATGACTGGCAGAATAGAAGAGCATGACTAGCGGTGTGCTGGTAAATGTTTTGACAACCAGGGAAATGGAGGGGTCCTGGTTTGTGGTGTTTGGTGGTTTTCGTGGTGTAAATAGTCCCACCATGGCTGATTTCAAGCTACCACTGAGATGTCACTGAACTTAAAGATGTCACTGAACTCAGAGTTGGGAAGAGATGAAAAGCAACACAAATAGTAATAAGGTATAATAATTCTACTATCAGCAATAGATGCAGATGCCCTCAAGAACATAGATAATCCTGAAATGTTATAAAATAATTAAGAAGTGATGAGTCTTGGCATTTATTACCTTTGTCATATTATGGAATTTGCTTTTTAATAATGGCTGTATTTAACAACCAGCTCACAAAATTTCAGAAAGTTTGACAACCAGCTCCCTGGAGCTACAGAGAATGTGAGTATGACTACCCGAGTACCTCTGTTCTCAGGTAAGTGGATGGAGAGTGAGCTGAGACTTGATCTTCACAACACCCCAAATTTACCCTAGCTAGGAAATAAATGCAGAAAGAGGGAAAACAAAAATGACAGAGCTTATGAAAAACGGAATACCCACTCTAACTTGAAGACTGGAGAAAGAGGTCAAGTGTGAAAGAGTTTGAGAAGGCAAGTCTAGAGAAGGGCTGAGTGTGTGTTCTCTACCAGGCTATAGGCCATGAGTGGCAAACAAAACAACCTTACCACCTACCCTGAACTCCCTAAGCGAGGTCTTGTGTCTTCTTTCTCTGTTCTACCGAGATTCGTACTCACAGGAAACAGAGGTCAAGAAGGAGTAGAGACATTTCATAAAATGACCCTCTTTAGATGAGCCACAATCATCAACTGTGTAAAAAGAAAATACAACTCAGGAGTTTAATGGAAACCATTTACGCACAAAACTGGATGTAGCACTGAGAAAAAATTTGCACAGACAGCTCTGGTAGAGAAGAAAAAGTCAAATATCAAAGGCAGC
Organism: Papio anubis; assembly: GCF_008728515.1. Taxonomy (NCBI): domain Eukaryota; kingdom Metazoa; phylum Chordata; class Mammalia; order Primates; family Cercopithecidae; genus Papio; species Papio anubis. The sequence goes on from NC_044979.1 coordinate 24,687,446, forward strand.
TAGAAATCTTTGGAGGGCAACAATCAGTCTCACTCACTTGATTCCTGAGAATCAAGCAGAGAGTCTAGTACAATCATACTCGGGAAGAATTTTCCACTAAATGGATTTCCATGGTATCTGTTCCATGAGGTAACCGTTTTAAAAATTTTTGTCACTTGAGTACAAAGGGAGGTAGCGAGATGTGTGTGAGAAAAAAAAGTTTTTCACGGAAAACCCGCTGCCTTTTTCTTTATTGCTTAAGATATTTGAAAATTCACGAGCTCAAAAAGGGATGCACACTTAATCTTTTACCTCTAGCTCTGCCTGCAACCTTTACTAGATATAGCACAGTAAAGAATTTTACGTATAAAGTACTTACCAAATGCTTGCTGAATTGAAAGATTAGTGCAAGATCCATCTCATTACACGAAACTGCCAAATAATAGACTGTTCTGCTAATTGACATTTGAATATATAATTATATCTAGCAACCCTACCTAGCAGGGCACCTTGGGTCAAGCAATCAGCTAGCTGCCAGATCCCAAGTGGCAAGCTGTGGATTGAATTGGAAGTTAGCGAACACACTTCTCACTTGTAACTGGAAATAGGAGGCACAGCTGAAAGCCTCAGTTTGGCTTTGGTGAAGCCAACACTGAGACTGAGGCCCTTTCAGTTTTACTGAACACTGTGTTTCTGTTCCCTCGTGCCCCTTAAGTGATAAGAACTTCCTGCCACATGATTCTAGTTTAGAGAAGGGATTCTACTTTCCTGCCATAGTTGATATGGTACAGCTGGATACAAATAGAGTATGTCTAATGAAGAACCTCTACCAAGTTCTTTTTCCAGAACAATCATTTAGTGAATATTTCTTGAGCACCTACTACAAGGAATGCACTGTGCTATGGAGATGTGTGGATAGAAGGGGCAGGAGACTAATGTTTATTAAATACTTCCTCCATGCCAGGGATTATGCTAAGCAGGGACAAGGCTTCATCTCATTTAGTCCTCACACGCCTCATTTTACAGATGAAGACAGGGAGCTACAGAAAGGTTAAGTTCTTTGCCCAAGAGAACACAGCTAGTAAGTGGTGAAGCCCAGAGCTGCCCCCAGGCTGCTCCTACCCCAAGGCCTGCTCTACTATACCACATTGCAACTTATTTCAAGAATTATCAGGCAAAGCCCTGGAGCGAGAACAAATGCAGTCTAGTTGATCTAGTCTGAGTCTTCTTGAAGAGGATAGAAAATATGCATACACAGGAATTCAGCTGCCCACAGGAGGTATATATGAGTGCTGTTCATCACAACCCTGAGTGCTCTAGAATGGCTTTCTAGACAACTTAGAATCTCAGCTGCGCCTTCAGGGAAGGTAACTAGAAAGGCTGGACTTGCAGTGCATGCATAGGAAGAAAAGAAGGGAGGTGGGTGTTCCATATTCCTCCAAGCGCCTGCTGGGAGAGGCAGGGCAGGGCCTTCTAAGTAAAGGCACAGAGAGCAGGAAGGAGAGATGTTATCGAGGGGAGAATTTACTTCTAGGTAAAGAAAGCAGATTCAAAATACACATTTATTCTCCCTCCCTCTTGAAACCCCACTGAAATGATGATAAAGAGATTATTTTTTCCCAAGACATAAACCTATAAGGGTAAGGAGAACAAGAGGGAGAAAACAAAAGCAACAATTTTGGAAGCTGAAAGGCATATTAGAGAGATCAGTTCCTCTAATAGACTCAAGTAAATGGAATCCTGTGTGAATAGGAGGGAAGGCTGGGAAACAACCTAATCTTTATTTTGAATTCCTGGCAGCCCCAGGTACATCTGGACATGGGGGCAAAAGGGAGGGAGTGGTTCATAAAAGGATTACTTGAAAGTCTACTGAAGAAGCAGTCAGACCCCTAGATCCCTTAGGCCCTCCCTGGGCAACTGTCTCTTCACCCCAGCAAAAACTTGAAGGTTTATTTTTTGGAAGGAATAAAATAGAGGGTCACTGGACTGGCAGACTGCATGAACAATTAAGGGTGGAAGAAATATTAAGTGAATTCACATATACTGGACGCCAGAAATTCCCACCTCTCTTCTACCCTCTTCCCATTTGGTTTCCTGGATACTGGCAGCCAGGCCTTTGATCCCCAGAAAGCAGATTAGAGAATCTTTCTCTGTGGAATCTGGTCTAAGACAAAAGACCTAAAGATACTGACATTGGAGGTTTCGCAAATAAATGGCCCAGTCAAATCTTTATGGTTCTATGACCCTACCTCAAGCCAAGAGGTAAGATGAGAAGAATAAATAAAAGCTAAAGAACTCCGTTCCTTAGTATTTGAAAAATAAAAAGGATCTCTTTGAACCAAACTCCATATAAAACTATTACTAAAAAACAGTTTAAAGTATTTTAATTTATTTACAGAAGAAAATGCTTTTTACCTTCTGTGTTCTTGGCAATTATTTGCTTACCACATTAATGGAATAACCTCAGATTCACGCTGGTTGAAAAGAGAAGGCCATTAGCACATATGCCTGAAAGATCCCCTAAACCATACAGTAAGATAACACACAGTGCAGTGCACAAGTCATAATCTTCCTTTAATTAAGTTAATCAATACACATTTGCTCAGGGTTCTACGGAAAGGACCTGGTCTCTTTTAATATGCACACCCACCTCTGAGACTTCTAAAAATTAGTCTGTGGCGGGTTTAAGTAAGTGATTAGGGTTTTCCACTGTTATCCTACAGGTCACACTATGCATCACATTTAAGTGAATGTGGCAGGATAATCTTCTGAGAGACTACTTTCTGTTCTAACTGCTGCAGGAAACTGGACGGGATGGGGGGTGGGGAGAGAAACACCCCAAAGATATTTTTCTCCTTCTCTGCCCTCACTTGAAAAGAATGGCTCCTCGGGAAAGGATTAACAGCTTCCTTTGCTCCAAGAAATATCCCCCTAAAAATCTACCAGCCAGGTGTCTGAGAGAGGAAGCTGAGACTGCCCTCAATGGGAAGGGGTAAGAGGTTTTATACACTTTGTAAAGATTGATGCCATAATGGTAATGAGAACAAACTTGAACATTTACTGAGTGGTGACTACTGTGTTTGAAAGTTTTCATAGTAATATGCAAATTAGAGATTTACATACTAATTTATTTAATCCTTGCAACAATCCTGTGAAGAGGGTATCATTACTGCCATTTTGCAAAAGAGAAAACTGAGGCACAGGGAGGATAAATAATGTGCCTAATGCCATACAGCTAGTGAATGGGAGGGCCAAGATTTGAACCCCGGCAGTCTGGCTGCAGAGCCCACTGGCTTATTTACTCATAGCAGATCCCTGGCCTGGGAATGCCTGGACTGAGGAGCGCTAGTTTCCACACAGGCTCCAGTGGTTGAGTTCGATTGGCATGAGTGGTGAGATCACAGGGCACAGCAGAGCCAAAAGTTTTCAAATCTCCTGAAGGGACTTGCAAGTGACCCTCTCAGCAAAGACGACAATGGACAGAATGCATTTTAGGAGAGACGGCATGCACATTTCTCTTCTCAGTAGAACAAGTTGTACAACTCTTATAAAGCTCTCCAAAAAAGGTTTTAAATGGGAAGTGTTAGTTAGCTTGATTGTGGGCATCACTTCACAATGGATGCATAGATCAAATCGGCACATTGTACACCTTATATATAAGTAATTTTTATTGTCTCAGTAAAGCTGGAACTTTTTTTAAAACTCAAAGCTTTAGAGCACATAGGCTCTCGGATCCAGGGATGAATCAAAATGAGTTTTATTTTGGAAGAAGGAAAGTAGATAAATAAATTAAAAGGTACTTGTTAGAGCTGAGATTTAGTGTAAGAAGAAAGTGGTGATGCCTCAAATTAACCAATCCCATTGCCCAGCCTACATGACTAGCTATCCCTTATCCAAAACGGGACAGCAGCCTCACCAGTAGAGCCTCTCTAGCTAGCATTATCTCTTGCTACCTCCCCTATGTTCCACAGCTGTAATGAATAGCACACCTGTGCCCCTATTCCTTAGTTCCCTGCCCCCAAACATCTCATACCAACTAGGCCTTGACACACATAAGGCCCGGTGCATCCTGAGCATCTAGTCAATGTCTGGTACCCAGTAAGCCAAGTACCTGAGCCACGTAGTGTGTAGTAGGGACAGAAGAGCTTGAATGCACTTCCATCTCTGTCAGTGACTCACTCTGTGACCTTGAGAAGTTGCTCGATTTCCCTTAATCTCATATTTAAAGTATTTGCAGTATAGTATTGTTGCAAAGATTAAATGAGATCATATATATGAAAAGCAAGTTACTCAACAGTAATGTGTCTATTATTAGTAATTGTTAGCTATTAATAGTTTCCCATCATAAATGTTACTTGTCAGTCCCAGAGTTATTATATGTCCCCCTTCATAAATATTAGTTGAAAGAAGGTAATTTCTCTGAGAAAATATTGATAAATGACTATAATCTTTATTAAGAAAATATGCACAGCAAAATAGATGTCTCCAAGTTCACAATGATTGGTGATATGATTTGGCTCTCTGTCCCCACTCAAATTTCATGTTGAATTATGATCTTCAGTGTTGGAGGAGGGGCTTGGTGAGAGGTGACTGGATCATGGGGGTGGATTTCCCCCTTGATGTTCTCATGATAGTGAGTTCTCACAAGATCTGGTTGTTTAAAAGTGGGAAATAATATCGATTTCCACATATAAATGAGTGGGCCTAGTCAAATCAAGTTTCAGTATCTGTAAACAAAAACTACAGTGGACACACAAAGCTCTGTGCTATTTTATTTTAGCACAGTTATTTATGCAAATTAGCCATCAGAGATTACAGCAGAGACATGGTCAGCAATCAACAAAAGAACTGATGATGATGATGATGAGAATAAGCCGACAAATAACAAATTCCAGAATCAACATCGGAAGATATACTTATTACTGCTGCTAATGTCACCCTAAGCAGATACAAGCAGAAAACAAACAACCCAATGGCCACCCACTGCCTTTTGTGAAATGTGTTTGCTCAAAGCTCTGTTTGGTCAGTAGGTTGTAATAGAACTACTGAATGTCACAACTGTCAGTCACTAGTGCAGAGCTGCAAAGCAGGAAGTTTTTCTAAGCAAGAAAGCCATTCCAAACTAAATAGCATCCTCTAATACAGCCTTGATTTTCTTGGCAATATGTTTAAGTGAAAGAAAATATATACACAGAAAAGTGCAAAGTGCATAAATTGTAAGTATAGAGCACAATAAACTTTTACAAAGTGAAATCACCCATATAACCACCACCTAAATCAAGATGGAGAACACTGCCAGCACTCCAGAAGCCTCCCTCCCTGGACTCTGCCAGTCACTATTCCTGCCCAAAGGTAACCCCTGCTCTGACTTCTATCCCTGTGATTCCTTTGACCTGTTCTTGAACTTTATATAACGAAATGCCACAGTATATGGTTACTGTGTCTCCTTTTTTTTTTTTTTTTGGTTTATTATTATGTCTATGAGATTTCTCCACATTGTGGCATTTAGTCAGAGTTTATTATTTTTCATTGTTATAATATTCCATTGCATATTTGCCTAAATGCAAGTCATAAATACATTCTATTTTATCTTTCCAAATTTTAAAAATTCATTTGGATATCTAGTTGATCCAGCACCCATATGGAAAGACTACCCTTCCCCCATAGCCCTGCAATGGCAGTGTTCATAGTCAGAGCTTGGTCTGGTTTTCATTTTCTGTTATGCTCCAATGATTTCTTTTTAATGAAAAAAATTGTGCGGATCTGCCCATGATGGCATCTGTATGTTCAATATTTTTTGATAAAGAATATATTTAATTACCCAAAGATATTATAACATCAGTAAGGTTTATAATTATTTTATAGTTATCATTATAGCTTTTACCCATGTTAACAAATAGTACACTTATGTACGAACCCTAATAATTCTGATTAATGGATCCATGTGATGACTCAGAGATTCTCACACTGATAATTATGCTTTAGATGTTAATTTTCAAATGGTTTTACTCACATATATTTGCTCTGGTATAATTTCTGACTGTAAACATAAATCTGTCACATAACCAAATGTAAACATAACAAAAAAATTTTAGAAAAATGTTTTCCCTACATAATAACTACCTCAGTTTTAAAAAGAAATATGTATGTATGCACATATATGTATGTAGTATGTATGTATCTATAGCTTAAAGAGCAACTTTGACTTCTTGTAGACATCCTAAAAATCTTAGCAATGGCCATCAGTTTCACAGCTGGAAAGCAATGATTTTTGTTTAACTAAAGGCCATCCTTTCTGTTGTAACTAGTACTTTAGTCAGTCAATCAATCGCTCAAACCCCAAAATAAAATGCCTTAATTAATGAAGCCTCTGGGAATGAGGTTCTTTTTATTCCCCCCTGCCCCCTGAGACGGAGTCTTGTTCTGTCACTGAGGCTGGAGTGCAATGGCGTGATCTCAGCTCACTGCAACCTCCGCCTCCTGGGTTCAAGTGATTCTCCTGCCTCAGCCTCCTGAGTAGCTGGGATTACAGGTGTGCCACCAACTTGGCTAATTTTTTTGTATTTTTAGTAGACACGGGGTTTCACCATGTTGGCCAGGCTAGTCTCGAACTCCTGGCGTGATCCACCCACCTCAGCCTCCCAAAGTGCTGGGATTACAGGTGTCAGCCACCGTGCCTGATCTAGAATAAAGCTCTTTTTAATGAAAAATGTAAAATTAAAAAAAAAAAAAAACTAAAGGTATGAACCATATGAGCCAGTGCTGATATAAATCTTTATGGGATTGCTTCTAAAGCTACATACACAACTGCTAAGTACCTTGTCTCATGACTTTTATGTGTAATCACCAGAGAAAAATGGGCTTGATCTCACATGAAACTGTGAAAGCATCCCTTTAACATTCCCAGCTTTACCTTCTGTACCATGCCTTACCTCGGTATGAAAGGCACCTGTCCTCTAAACCAGTGTTTCTCAAAGCAGGTCCAGGAAACACCTTCAACGGAATCACCCTGGGTGCTTGTTAACACTGGGGATTCCTAGCCAGACAAGGCGGCTTATGCCTGTAATCCCAGCACTCTGGGAGGCCCACGCAGGTGAATCACTTGAGATCAGGAGTTCGAGACCAGCCTGGCCAACATGGTGAAACCCTGTCTCTACTAAAAATACAAAAATTAGCCAGGCCTGGTGGCGGGCTCCTGTAATCCCAGCTACTCAGGAGGCTGAGGCAGGAGAATCACTTGAACCCGGGAGGCAGAGGTTGCAGTGAGCTGAGATCACACCACTGCACTCCAGCCTGGACGACAGAGGAAGTCTCTGTTGCAAAAAAAAAAAAAAAGGTGGAATTCCTGATCCCTGCTCCAGATGTAGAGAATCAGAATCTGTGGGGTGGTACCCCGGAGTTTCCGTTTTTGTTTTTATTTTTAAATTGTATTTATTTCTTAAACGTTTATTCTAGGTTCAGGGGCACATGTGCAGGTTTGTCATGTAGGGAAACTGCATGTCACAGGGGTCTGGTGTACAGATTATTTTACCACCCAGATAATTAGCATAGTACCTAATAGGTAGTTTTTCCATTTTTAAACAAGGTCTGCAGGCAATTCTCATGCACCCAAATTTAAGAACCACTGTTTCTGGCCCTATTGTAGCTTCTCCTCATTTCCTGAAAACCCTTGGGGTTCTCTTCTCTGACTTAGTTAAAGCACAGGTCAGCGTTGACTGTTAAAGCACAGGTCAGTGTTGAAGGAATCTTCTCTTCACATGCCTCTCTTCCCTTTTGACTTGAGAACAATTTAGTTACTTTCAGCTGATGAGGTTGTTTTGTGAAGGAGGTGGCAGCTGAGTCAGTAGTATTTGGATATATCTGGATGGGTAGAAGGGCATTCTCAACAGAGAAAAGTGAAGGGGTAAGAATGTAAAAGCAAGCATTCTCTCAGAATGTGAGGGGAAAGGTAGCAGTTGGGTTTGGCCTAAGTGCTTGGATTATTTCTAGTCATATATAGAGAAACAAACAAATACATGTTGAGATTATACATATTAATTTAGGATTAAGTTAGCATTAGGTAGACCATGACATCATGCATGTATGTGGAAGTGCTTTTAAAGGTTTAGAGAGTTTTGCAAAGGGTATTATTATTATTATTATTTCATGGGTTTAAATTAAAGCATTTAAATCCCATGTTTGAAAACTGAAAGTAAAGAGGAAAAAGAAGTAACATCTATTAAGCACTTATGTGTGTGCTGGCTGTATATGTGATATTTAGCTATTTGATTCTCTTCAGTTCAACAACATTTCTATAAAATAATTCAGAACTAGTAGATATGAAAATATTTGCCCAAAGTCACACAGCAGCTGTAAGGGGGGAAAAGATTTCTTTTTCTTTTCCATAGTCCTTTCTTCCCTTTCACATACTGCCATCTCTGGAGTCACCAGTGTTAAAGTTTTTCCTTGTCAGTGGCACTTTGTAGGCATGAGGAATTGCTTGCACTTGCACTTTCCTCCTCGGAACTTTTAGTTTGATGTTCTCTCATGCTCTGTTAGCTTGACAGTGTAATATGCAGAAATGCTGTGGAAAACGAGGCGGAGAAAGGGAGACCGAGCTGTCCGACATTAGCCAGTCTGTGTGACCAGATGTTCCCCTAGCATAGCAATTCTGAGGCACATTTCAGATTCACAGTTAACAGCTTAGAACTGGGCTCCTCTCAAGGACACACAGGCATTGGCCCACAGGCTTCGGATTTTTTCAGAGGCAGGAAACATACCTATGGTGCTCTCTTGGCCTTCAGAATTTCATCTAAAAACAAACTGCATAGGTCGAATAGTAGGAAATTGCCACCATTTGACCTTGTTTGACCTACAAAGGTGGCAATTTCATAATGAATAGAAACAAACATTCCAGATGTTCTATGAGTTGGAGTTTTCTAGTCTGCAGCTGGCTCTGCTTTATAGAAGACAGCACAAATCTTTGTAACAAAATTTCCCGCAGTGTAAAGAGCTTCAGCATACCAAACAATAGCAGCCCTGACTATTACACCTACAAGGGCTCAGAGCAATTTTTAACCAGCATCTTATTTTATCTTCACCATTCTGTACATTGAAGACATTAAAAAATACTGTTTTTTCCTAACTCTTAAAAGTCAGAAATAAACGTTTTATGTTAGGCCTTTTGTTCTATCTCTAGAAGGATTTTGTGAATTTGCTCTCTGAAAAAGCCAAAACCAATCAACCAACCAACCAAACTGTCCTAAGTGTTCAAGGATGGCATGAAAGCAGCTCTCTAGTCCTTGTCTTCAATATGATTTCCTCCCAGTGCTAATGACTGTAAGCCACTATTCCGTGAATAAACCCATTTAGGTCTCCTAACACCAGCTGCAAGTAGGAAATTAAAGCAAATGGAAAGCCAGGCGCTGCAGTAGTTCCAGTGTGGGTACCAGGATCCAAGAGACACTCATCCATTAACCAAACAGCAGCACTTTCCAGCCCAGCGGGAACCAGTGGCTCCCTGCTGAGAAACAGAAATTAACTTTGCGAGGAGATAATTCGTCTTCAGATGGTTGTCATATTCAGAAAAGCTCTCTAGGTGAGGTAGTGGGAAGAGAGGGCGTGAAGCTACTGACAACATAGCCACACATGAAACAAAAGGCTTATCAGGGAGCCAGGTGGCACTGAAGATTGATGTTCTGTCTTGCCACCTCTGGGACATGAGCTTGAAATGTAGCAGGAGCTGTGGTGCCATTTGCCTCTAATGGCTGCTTGGAAAAACGAAGATGCACAAGCAGTGGTTGTAGATTTAACTCTACCGAAAAGAAACAATGAGACAAGTAGAATAAGGCTTTTGAAAAACAAATTGGTGCCACTGGGTGGGGTTCTGCAAAGTTTTGAGGGAGGGGAGAAAAGTCAAATACCAAGAGGATGCTACAAAAGATGGCAAAAAAGAGACCTGCCAGGGTGACGGCTGTCACAGAACAGGCACCTGGAATTTGAAATGCATCTTGGGATTGGATAGCAAACTGCAACAAGATGCCACTTGCTGTTCAGAACAGATGAAGCATAGAAGTACCTCAGACTGTAACACTGATTTGACTAATTTGAAAATAATTTGATACTATAGGGTTTGGATTAACTACCATGGGGTAAAAGTACAGGAAAAGTCTGACGTTTGGAAACTGAACAGAACACCATTCCATTTCAGAATCAACATTTGATGAGCACCTGCACACCACCAGGTCTCCATCCTCAACAAGTTTCCAATAAAATTATGTCTGTTTAGTCCAAGGTTACTAATGATAGCAGCAGGAGGCAAATTCCTAGGCAAGAAGGGGCAGGTCCCTGGTGATACCTGACCTTCAAGCCAAATACAGCGGGAAGCCTGAAAACCAGGCTGCCAGTCTCGGGGAGAATCCATTACCCAGAGCGAGAACTTCCTTAATGCCTTGGGGTCAATCCAAAGGTGCTTTTTCCAGGTCCACCCATGGACCAATCAGCACACACTTCCTCCCACCCATGAGCCAATCAGCACACACTTCCTCTATTCTGAGTCCATAAAAAACCCCAGACTCACCCACATGTTAAGACTGCCCGCCTGAGCTTGCAGTGAGCCGAGATCGCGCCACTGCACTCCAGCCTGGGGCACAGAGCAAGACTCCGTCTCAAAAAAAAAAAAAAAAAAAAAAAAAAAAAGACTGCCCGCCTGCAGGTAAGAGCTACTCACTTTGGGTCTCCTCTCTGCTGAGAGCTGTTCTGTGGCTCAATAAAATTCTTCTCTGCCTTGCTTACCCTCCAGTTGTTTGTGGAAACTCATTCTTCCTGGATGCTGGACAATAATTCAGAACACACCGAATGGTGGGCTCGAAAAGGGCTGTAACACTTTCCTGGCCAGATCGCTGAGCTGCAGGCAATGACATGCTCCTGTTCATGAGACTGTGGGAGTAAACACTGGCGACCCTTCTGGAGGCCCAGACCTCAGGATTCCCCAAGCCAGAGCTGTAACACTATAGCCTTCCTACCCTTCGCTGGTGTTGGGTGGCTACCCCATGTGACGGGAAGCAGCAATGGGGCCAGGGCAGCCTGGGAGCCGTGGGCCAGAGTGAGGCAGTGGGACTGAATGAGGCAAAAACACACCTCCCTCCTACCCCCCATTCGCCAAGCTGTGGGTGGTGGAAACCAGAGAGCTGCAGAGCACCCCCACACCCACCCCTTGGGGCTCTGCAGTTGCTGGCATCTCCGAGTTTTCAGGTGTCACCGCATTCCCCTCATCCAGATGCTGGCACCCACAGGAGAAGCTTGTGGTATGCCTAGTCCAGCTGTAGGCTTGCACGGAGCCTGGAGCTGCCTGCCCTGCCGCAATAGCTGGTGTGTCTGGCTTTGCGCACTGGCTGGACTCCACGCTCACTCGTGCACACACCCCTCGCTGCTCCATGCCTGGCTTGCCCTCAGCGGGCATGGGTCTGGGTTGGGAGCATGAACCAAGCACAGCCTGGCAGGCCAAGGGGGACAGAACAAGCCCGACGGGCATGAGTGAAACTCAAGCAGAGGCGCCGCCGGCCACAGAGGGTTCCGGTTGGTGAAGTGACACTAAGAGAATCATCCAGGGAGGTTAAGTGGAGGTAGTATTTTTTAAAGGGTTCTGTTTCTCCATTGCATTTACGGCTTTAGATAAGAACCTATCAAGCAGTGCCCAAGAGGCATCAAGAAACCTAGAGATGCAGAATGAAGCATCTGGATCTCCTATGAGCTACACTAATTGGCCATTGCCCTACCAATTCCAATTCATAGTTATTTTTATAAGTATAAATGATATCTAAGAGGTACCACAGTATAAAAGGTATGGAAGATGATAAAAATCACACATTTATTCATTCAACACACTTTCTCTATCTACTACATGTTGGATACTCCACTAGGAAGGAGCTGCATACACAGTGAGAAGACAATCTCTCTATACTCAAGGAATTCAGACTTGTGAGTGGCAGAGAAGTAAATAAACAATTTCAAAAAATGTGACACCACAATGTTAGTAAATGGCAGTGTCAGGGATCACGCCCAGGCAGTGTGCTCCAGGTGCTTAGCCATTTGGATGCTCTCTCACAACTCACTAAAGCATCACACATATTATTTTCCCACTTACAATGGCACCAATAACCTAAATCTATGTAGGACTTACCTTCTTTTAAACACGTTACTGACTGAGTCCCCATATTGGTGTTGTAAATTGGTATTACTTCCGTTTTATAGCTAAGGCTCGAGGAAGTTAAGCTTCCTGTGAAAGGCCACATAGCTAGTGAGGAGCAGGTCTGGAATCTGATCCCATGTCTAATTCTAAAGTCCATGCTCTTTTAATGACACAGGGCAGTTTCTTACAATTAATATGCATGTAGTGTTTGACAAAGTGCTTTTACGTGTTCTAGATCTTTTAACCTTCCTGGCAATTCTGTGAAGTAACTATCTCAGATGACAGGTAAGAAAATCAAGGCTCAGGATGGTGAGGGATACGACCTGTTTATATGGGTGACAACCTATGTACATGGTTGATAAAGCCAAAGGCTTAAAACCAGGTGCCAAACCAGGCTTAAAATCAGTGCCTTCCCTGTAGACAGACAGTCTACATCTGTAGATATAACACTTACAGATAATTATTGCAGCCATGTAATAACTGTTCACTAACTTTCTTGAGTGGGAAGGGGTATATAAGGTTAACTGCTTTGACTGGCAGATGGATTGTGGGGAGCTGGCTAAGGCTTACTTTATCAGTAGTTGCTTTTACCCTCCTCCCAAAGAGAAAGGTACACACTATGTTTTTCAAAATCATTGATCATTCTATTATTATGTTAACAGTGCTATTACGTCACTATATAGGCACTTAGGGTGGAGAAAATGAATCTGGAAATTTGAAGGTTATAGGCTAAAATATGAATCCCAGGGTCCTAGAATAAAAGCCACGTACCTCCAAATGTGCTGATATCTTTAGAATTGAGATAGTCAATCCTGCCTGCCTGATAAATGGAAGACATACAGACATGGGCGTTTGTACATCTTTTCATTTCTCGATAGAAGAAATCTGACAGGGTACCTGCTGTAGTGTAGAGGAACAGCTGAAATCCGCTGTGGAACTAAGTTGGTTTTCTGGTTTAGATTATTAGATTATTCCAGGAAGGTTGGTTCCAGAGGACTGAGAGAGTATAAAGCAGCAGAGGTGCTCTACTCATTGTCTGGGGTAAGCCATACATGAAAAACAACTGTCCACTTCTCTGCTGATTTAAAAAAAAAAAAAAAAAAAAGCCTTAGGAATAGAGAAGCCATTATAATCTCATAATCAGCTAGAGGGCAGCACTGTGTCATCTACTTGCTGCAAATGAGAAAGACATGAAGACAATAAGAGAATCATAAAAAGTAGGGAAAATATACTGCACAAGTCTCTAGCTGATGATCTAGATCATAAGGTGTCTTCCCTTTAATTAATGCCAACAGCCAAGTTCTTTTTTTTTTTTTTTTTTTTAATTGGTTTCTGGGGAGTAAGGAAAAGGGATGGTGAGAAGGATACACCCAAGCAGATGAAATGGCGAAGAGGGGCTATTTGAAGGTAGGGCTAGAGTGGGAGTTAAGAGGGCTCAAAAGTCTAAAGTGCCTTGAGGTCCCACACAGTCTCTCAATTTTGCTGATGGCTGCACTTGTGTTTTAAAAATAAAATATCTGCTGAGTGGATTAAAGGAGTGAATTGAATTCCCGAGGCTCCGATTACTTTTCCCTTTGCCAGTTTTTATCAGCAACGATCAGTAAGACTGTCAGATCTGATGTAAGCTGCTTTCCTCTTGCACTCTTCTTCAGCTTCACAGCATGTGAAGCACAGGATTAAAATGTGTGTGTGTGTGTGTGTGTGTGTGTGTGTGGGTGCGCACGCGCGCGCTCTTTTAACAGCTGAGCCCAGTTGAGAAGAATGCTAAAGAAAATTCCCTAGGAATCGGGAGACCAATAAGAGGTGGCAAGCACATGCGAGGGAACACCATCCTCGGTCTCGAAGGTAGGGCCCTGGAGTCCGTCATTCTCATTCCCAGCTCTACCCCAGCCTCACCCTGAGGAACAGGGAGCTGGACAACTAGCGTCTGCAGAGGCACATGTAAAGTGATGCTACTGATGTGTTATTATGAGGCCTCTTCCCGCAGCCAAAGGGGCTGGACCTTTTGACACACTCCCTCTCCCTGTGCACACTGATGCCCCGATGAGGCAGCTGCCTGCCAGCTCCTGGCTGAGGCTGTTTCCTCCGGGCACCACATCCACTTGGAGGTTAAACACTCTGCCTCCAGAAGGCAAATGGAAACAGAATCAATGTTTTTGACTCACCCCCCACCCCAGGGACTGTAAACTGCTGAAACCTTGTTCATGAATACTCTGTGCCCACAAATATGCCAGTCAAAGAATGCACTTGGAATGAGGGCACAGTACAAACAGGCTGCTCAGTTCACAGGAACCAGCAAGTTCTTCTCGGTTTTAATCTATCCAGAAGAGAAGGGAAATGATTCTAGAATAGGATCACTATAGAGACACTCCTCAGAGATGAATACAAACATGAGTATGGGGAAGGACTCAATAAACACTGGCTAACTGTATCAAACTGAAGCAGGATGTCTCCCCACTGGCAATGGTTGGGAATGGTTCCCCAGTTCTCAGGTGTGCCTAAGCTACTTAGATATTAGGGCAAAGAAAGATTTTCTTTCCCCATAAAATAGATAGAGGTGGCGATGGTCAAAAACATGGATGAGATATTGACAATATGAATATTGAAACCAGCTGCAGTGGTGCATACCTGTAGTCTCAGCTACTCAAGAGGTTGAGGTGGGAGGATTGCTTGAGCCTACAAGTTCAAGACTAGCCTGGGCAACATAATGAGACCCTCTCTCCATCTCTCTAAAAAGTGTGTGTGTGTGTGTGTGAGAGAGAGAGAGAGACAAAGAGGGAGAAAGAGGGAGAGAGAGAGACAGAAAGAAACAAAGAAACAGATGGTAACAGAGCCCAGCCAGCTACACAAAGCAGGTGTTCCATCTAGTGAATAAGCACATAGTTATCCTCCATGTCATGCTAAAGAATGGCATTGTTCCAAAGAAGCCGGAGACGACCTCGATTGCTTAAACCACAGTCAAAATGCACTTAACTGGTACTTCTCTACCTTAGGCTACGGCCATTTACTGGATTCTGAACATTAGAAGCAAAAAGACAGGTAATTGACTAAATCCAGCTTCCAGTAACTTAATCCATGTCAGATTCTGCCAGGCCTTCAAGGAATACTTGAGAGCAGAGATGCCCGATTGTGTATTTATTTATTGTTTTGTTTTTTGTTACTCTGGTCCCTAGATCATTGTGAAAGTACTCAATAAATGTGCTTTGTGTGATTTTAAGGATGGATTTTAAGTGGCAGCAAATGTTGCTATTCCTTTCCCTTAGAAAAAAATGTTTTTTTTTTTTTTTTTTATCAAACAACTCTATAAGCTTTTACTTGTTCCCTAATCTCCATCCCAAAGACAGGAGTCAGGGAAATGCTATGGTTATTTTTTAAAAGCGGGGGAAAGGATTTTAGAAATTATTGATTAAATTTCAATCATCCCTTGGGTTATGAATATTTAGACAAAGAAATGTTAACTAAGAGCCATTATACATTCACCTAGATATTATGTTAATTTTCTTTTCTTTTCCTATAGGATTAGCAGACTAAGCAGTCTATATGTGTTGAATTATCTCATGGGTTATCCTTGCAGAAAAATATGGGGAAATGAAAATTCATGTAGTCAAATATTAGCAGGTGGTTGAAAAGCTATATTGAGAAAAGGTTGCTTAATGGATTCTTTCAACTAAAGGGATGCTTGTAACAGACTACAGTCCTTAGAAATGACCTATACATGTAATCCCAGCTACTCGGGAGGCTGAGGCAGAAGAATGGCTTGAACTCGGGAGGCAGAGGTTGCAGTGAGCAGAGATTGCACCATTGCACTCCAGCCTGGGCGACAGAGCAAGACTCCGTCTCAAAAAAAAAAAAAAAAAAAAAAAAGGCTCTATACAATGACTTTATTGCCAACTTTGAATAAAAATTTTATTTATTAAACTTAATAAAACCCAAAAGCTGAGAATGCTCTAGTATTACTAATGACAAAGTCAGTATTCAACATTATTGTAACAAGGCATGAGAACAAAATTATAAAATTTAAGAGCAACAAATGTTTTTCACTGAGATTCCAAATTACTGGCTTTGTCAAGATTATAAGAAAATTTTAAAAGATCTGGGGATTTTAATTCGCCAATAATAAGTTTGTATGAGAAGTTTGACTAGGTTCTTAGAAAAACAATGGCAACAACCAAAAATCTTGGGCTGGATTAACAGCAGTATAATGTAGCATGATGACTCATGGGAAGATCAAATCAACTGGAATGAACTGTTGAAGTTTCTGACACTCTCCTGCTTAAAATCTTCCAATGGCCACCTACTATGCTTACAACCTATACTTACCTGAGCCATGGTAACATAGCTTTGATGCCTTAAATATGCTGGCTGCTGCCTCCCTCTCCAATGTTGCTGAAGTGACTCTCCTCTTCTCTTGCTCTACTTTGCACACGACCTCTCTTTCTTTTGACAAGACTCACGTTCACCATAGAGCCTGCCATGTACCATTCCCTCTGGCTGGAACGCGCTGTCCACAGACCTTCATTCGCTTCCTGGTTCCTTTGTATTATTCAGGAACAGTTCAAATGGCACGTTCTGAGATGCCTTCCCTCACCACTAATCAAAACATGCCACCCTGGCCGGGCCAGTGGCTCACACTTGTAGTCCCAGCACTCTGGGAGGCCAAGACAGGAAGATGGGTTGAGCCCAGGAGTTTGAGACCAGCTGGGCCCTGTCTCTATTTATAAACAAAATAAAAAAATACCACCTCTCTGCAAATATTTTCTATCATATTATCTGGTCTTATTTTCTTTGTAACATTTTTGACTACCAGAGACCATCTTGCTTATTTCTGTGTTTCCTGCCGTTTACTTGATTTTTCCACTACAAGACTAGAAGCTCCATGAAATATCCGACCTTGCCTGTCTTCTTGTCTGCTGTATTCCCAGACTCTAGAATAGTGCCCAAAGGAGAACAGTGGCTCCAGAAGTATTTGTTGAATCAAAAGTTAAACATGTGTGCTTGACAGATCATAGCAGACTGTGTTTAATTCTAGTTATCTTGTTTTGAGAGGGACACTGGACGTTTTCCAGGGGAAAGTAACCAGGATGTTGAGAATTCTAGAAACTTCCTCATATGAGGAAGAGTTGAATAAGCTAGGAATAGTCAATCTGAAGAAGAGAAGGTGAACAGGAAACATTATAGTCATCTTGCAGAAAAGAAAGCAAACTTGTTTTGCCAATATTCCAGATGGCAAAACTAGAAGGAACGAGTAAGTTACAGGGAAACAGATTTTTGGTTCAATTATAAGGAAAATCTTTGTTAAAAAAGGAAAGGAGGCCAGCCATGGATTGGAATGACTTTTGGGATGGGAAGTTTCCTGCTAAGGTCTGTATTCAGCAGAGGCTGGATGACCATCTGTCGGAGTGATATAAAATGGATTTTGACATGGGTGTGTGTTGGGGGGTAACCTAGATAACCTTTAAGCCCTCTCATGTCTGAACGTATGATTCTATAAGACTGTTCATACATAAATACAGCATTTATCAAAGAGAAATGGAATATTAGGTCCCTGTGACATTCTTGTGGAAAAAAAAATCATTTGGGAAATACTATATACTATATCCCCTTTGGTGATGTGCTACCATTAAAAAAAAAAAAGAAAAGAAAAAACAAAAAACAAACTTATTTAATACTGAACCAATTTTTTCCAAACCAATTTGGAAATGAGTCAGTTTTCATACAGTACCTATTAACATCCCACAGGGCTGGATCCCAAGGAATATATTTTGGGAAATGGTAGCCTATACTAGATGGAGATAATTTCTTTTCTCCTTAGAATGCCCTAAAATGCAAAAATACTAGAATTCCTATTTCTACATTCAGGTCAGTGCCAAAGCTCTAGGCTAAAAATGTGGAAAAGATACAGCACCCAGAGAAAAATTTTCAATTTTCTGCAATGTTATAAAGACAAATAATCTACATATCACAGGAATTGGCAGTGTTTTGTTGGTTTAGAAGAACACACGCAGCTGAAAGAAATTGACATTCTACTGAAAAATAGTTCCTGAACATATTTACATTGAGAGTTGTTTCTGTGAACATTATGGCCATGAATAACTCAGATACACTTACTTGGATGATATTGAAAACATTAATATTTCATATGCTGAAGTGCTTAGGGATGCACGTTTATAGTATATTGTTAAAGCTGACCAAAAGAAAGAAAATGAAATGTGATTTTTAGACAAGAAATCTTTTTCCTTTGTTTTAAGTTGTATTAATTTGGTAAGAATGCAAACGATTGGATTGATTCATTCAGTCAGCTAATACCTGAGTACCTCCTACTACGTGTTAGGCATTAGAGATTCAATGGTGAGCAAAAAGACATTATCGCTGCTTTCAGGAAGTTCATTATTTAGGGAAAGAGAGAGAAAATGAAATCAGCCACTATAATAAATTGTGGTAAGAACAGCGATGTGCTGGAGCTGGCTCTTTTGGCTCCTAAGCGTGGACTGTTAAAGTTTTAGGACTTTCACGAGTCAGTTATTAAACACAGCCATCATTAAAAACTATATAAGTGTACAATTAAATAAAATTTATTAAAAACAATGGTAATACTCAAAATGTTTCACTTCCCAGTTATCTTATTATATATTTCACTACTCCTTAAACTCTTTTTTTATTTTTTAATTTAAGAGACAGGATCTTGATCTATCACCAGGCTGGAGCACAATGGCACAATCATAGCTCACTGTAATCTCAAACTCCTGGGTTCAAACAATCCTCCCACCTCAACCTCCCGAGTAGCTCAGACTGTAGGCGTGTGCCACCATGCCCAGCTAATTTATTTTCTTTGTAGAGATGGAGGTCTTGCTATGCTGCCCAGGCTGGTCTCAAACTCCTGGCCTCAAGCAGTCCTACCACCTCCCATATCACTGGGATTACAGGGGTGAGTCACTGCACCCAGTCTCTTTATGCTCTTGGGGTTATTAGCATCTATTATAGCTGTATGATGAAAATTATATATAATGAATTTTCTTAGAAAAACTGTACATTTCTTCCAAAGTCTCAAGGCTTCAGGTTAAAACAGATGAGGCCTCCATTAAACATGTAAAAGCTACCAGACAAGATTTCTGTATTCTAGTATTCTTGGATTAAGAAGGGCTCTCCTATAACAAAACTGTATATACTTTTGCTTAACATATTATTACTCAACAAATATGTACTGAACAACCTACCACATGCGAGGTTCTGAGAGAGATGCAGAACTGAACTAGAAATGTCCTGATGTCCCCAAATTTCTAATCTCATTGAGAAGATGTGAAAAGATAATAATAAAATGAGTAAACTGTAATTTTAAATGATGGTCCAGGCAAGCTATTAAAATTTAGAAAATGAGAACATTTTAGATCCCAGAGAAGGGATGAGATGTATTTATGGATAAGATCTGACAGCTGAAGGAAAGTATGAAAGATATTTCAGGTAGAGGGGGAAGAGTTGTGGAACAGTAAGGGGCCAAGAAAATACCATGTATGCATTCAGGGACAATAACTAGACCAGTGAGAAGGTCTGCGCTATACAGAATATACCATTCTATCTAAGATACAATTACCTTCCACAGTTGTCCTTATAGACATGTTTGCCTGCTAGCTTCATTAGTGTTAAAAATTCAGAGACTGGGAAAGTCATAATATGATGTCCCTTGAGTGTATCAAATCTTGGCAAGTTGAACATTTTCACATGGGAACACTTAGATGGGAGGGAAACCAGCTATAATACCTATCACCTCGTTGACTGCTGGAGTTGATATAAAAATATTACAGACCCTGGGGGCATCCTCCTCTTCCCCTATGTGTTCTTCCTGAAGCTGTACACGCAGGCAAAAAGGCTCCTTTCACATTTGTTCCCTTTGCTAGGTGATCTGTTGCTGAATCACATTCACACGCACATTTCCAGGTGCAGTGTACCTCCCAGTGTGGGGCTCTCATAGGGCTTGTTGTGGCTGTGTCACTAAATCCTGTGTTCAAAGATCTTCTGGGATAGCTGTGACTCCTGGGCCAGGTGCGGTGGCTCATGCCTGTAATCCCAGACTTTGAGAGGCCAAAGCAGGCGGATCACATGAGGTCAGGAGTTTGAGACCAGCCTGGCCAACATGGTGAAACTGCGTCTCTACTAAAAATCCAAAAAAAAAAAAAAAAGTTAGCTGGGTGTGGTGGCGGGCGCCTATAATCCCCAACTACTAAGGAGGCTGAGGCAGGAGAATTGCTTGAATCTGGGAGGAGGAGGTTGCAGTGAGCCGAGATCATACCATTGCACTTCAGCCTGGGCGACAAGAGCGAAACTCCATCCCCCACCCCCAACTCCAAAAAAGAAAGAAAGACAGAAAGACAGAAAGGAAATAAAGGAAAGAAAGAAAGAATCCTAACCCAGCCATGCACAGTGACTCACACACCTGTAATCCCAACACTTTGGGAGCCCGAGGCGGGCCGATAACCTGAGGTCAGGAGTTCGAGACCAGCCTGGCTAACATGGTGAAACTTCATCTTTACTAAAAATACCAAAAAAATCCCACAAAAAATTAGCTGGGCATAGTGGCACGGGTATGTTGTCTCAGCTACTTGAGAGGCAAGAGAATTGCCTGAACTCAGGAGGTGGAAGTTGCAGTGAGCAGAGACCATGCCACTACACTCCAGTTTGGGGAACAGAGCGAGACTCAGTCTAAAAAATCAACAGAAATTAAAAAAATAAAAGAAGTGAACCCTAATCCTCTCCTCCCCTAGAAAAATTGCCCTTGCCGCTGCTAATAATACTTATTAGGGGAAAAGTCTATGTTTACATAGTACATCATAGTGAATACATCTTATTTATCTAAATTATGCTCTTTATTCTATTGCACAGTAGGGTGACTATGGTTAACAGTAAGGTATTGTATATGGCAAAATAGCCAGAAGAGAAGCTTTTGAATGTTCTCACCACAGAGAAATGATAAATGCATGAGGTGATGGGTATGCTAACTACCTTAATCATTATGTAACATAATGATTATATAGCTAAGCATCAAATTGCACTCCATCAATATGTATAATGTGTTAAATAAAAAAATTTTTAAGTCTATAAAATGTTAACAAAAATTAAAAATTAAATTATCCCATGCCATGTGACTTTCTAAGGAAGGCATGGCAAGTGCTATTACCATGAACTTTACAAATACATACAAAAGTATGAGACCCATTTGAGACCACACTGTGATTATATGGGTCTCAAGCCGCATGTGAAACCTCAGCTTGAAACCCAGGAATCTCGTCCGCATACCAGGAGTCAGCAAAGTATGGCCTGAGGGCCAAATGTGGCCTGCCACCCACTTTTGTAAATAAAGTTTACTGGAACACAGTCACATGCATTCACATATATATATGTTGTCTACAGCTACTTCCCCACTACAAAGGCAGAGACGAGTGGCTGCAACACAGACTGTAGAGCCCAAGAAGAAAAAGATTGCTTGTCCCTGCATTATACCATATTATCTTAGTTGAATGGTCCTAACTTCCTAGAAACAAAAGTATGGAATCTTTTAGCCCAGCATATAGAGAACAATCTATATCTGACTGGGTACTGGAAAGGGACTCCCTAAACCCATAGGAACACTACAGGATGAATGCCACCCACATAGCATGCAAGGACTCTCTAAGCCCAGAGTACCAACTGTGGGATGCATGCCACCTACACACAGCTCACTTAAGGGTGGTAAAAGGCTGTGGTTACAAGGTACTGGATTAACTTCAGGTTGGCCTGTGATGTCTATTAGCATTTTTGAAGGTTACAAGAAACTGAAGAAAAATAACTGAGTAGAAAGATTAAACTAAATACTTAAAAGATTATATGAAAGCCTAAGGTAATGAGGCAGGCAGCTGACAGGGCTAGAAATGGATTTTATGAAATTCTAGTCTCAGCTTGCTTCTTGCAGCGTCTTTTCTCAAATTTCCTTTCACTTTATCCCCTATTTTTTTGCTTGATTGAAGACCAACTTCAGAGATATAAAATAAGTGTGACGTTTAACTTTTTTTTTTTGGGCATAAAATTCCTGTGTGTGGGAAGGGTAGTGAGGACTAAAAGGCAGTTATTACAGAATTCATTGCAAAATCAATTGTTTTATTATAGTAAGCAAATGCCTGCCTTTTATGTTCTTTCAAATCCTGTAAGACTGAAGAGTTTATCCAGTTAACCAGACACACAACATTCTCCCTGAAAAAGGAGAGTGTGCTATCAGTGGTCTAATGCCACTGCAGCAAAGAATCAGATTACTCTGACTTGTGTTCACAGCATGATTATAAAATAAACCTGTAATCTGTGAAAGTGAGCAAAGCTTCCTTTAGCTCACTGCATGCAACATGAAGTATATAGAGTTTTGCTTATACTAAGTTCCAAGCAGGTATCAAGATAGACTCCACTAGCTGAGAGGTAGACGCCCATGGCTGAGACATGTGGCAGGAATGACGTGCTAGAGTAGGCATATGTGAAATGCTTCTGTCAGGGAGAAAGCCTACCAAGTTACATGAAAAGCTTTTGGACTTTCTAAGAGAACCAAATACTGGACAGTTTGGGATGAGTCTAACTCACAAACATCTTCGGTTAGTATAATGGGCAAACATTATATTTCTTTTATATATCTTATATATCTAGTATATATAAGAATATATATAAATATAGTAAATATATATGATATTATATATAATATTGTATTTTACACACACACACACACACACACACACTCACTCCTAACTTGCATATCATGCTAGTTGGCCCATGCTGGGTGCTCAGTACATCTTAACTGAAGGGAATATTCCCAGTGGGCCATTTGTAGTAAAACAAAACAGGCAATGGTATGTGCATGGATCATGCAACTGCAGCTCTTGCACTAGAAAAGTAACATAAAGCACATGTTTACCTAGTCAGAGTAGGCTTCCATATCATCTTTCTAAATAGGCAATAGTTTATTCACTCTATTTCATACAAAGAGAAAACACATCAGCAATACAACCCAAAGTTCCCAGGATGTAGAGTCTACTTATACATACAAATTTCAATGTTAAGATATAACTTTGGATCTTCAGGCTTGAGTTAATCAAAGGCCCTTTCAAATAAAATTCATATTAGATACAATGAAATTTGCTATAAAGTAGAAAATCTAGTGTGGTTTTAATGTGGACACGGGTGTTTTCAGGTCATGTTTCAGAGTGCCTGAAATGACCTCCTTTTTAGTCAGAAATGGGCTGGTGAAGGGGATTCTAAGCTTGGTTACAAACACTTGAGTAGAGTTTGAGGCATATGATACTTTGATGCTGTTCTACCTATAGAAGCATGGTAGGGAGGTATGGCCAATGAGAAGAACAATGAGCAGTAGGTACTCCATTGTCAAGCAGGTGCAATCTCAGCACTTTGGGAGGCCGAGGCAGGCAGATCATAAGATCAAGAGATCGAGACCATCCTGGCCAACAAGGTGAAACCACATCTCTACTAAACATACAAAAATTAGCTGGGTGTGGTGGTGCGTGCCTGTAGTCTCAGCTACTTGGGAGGCTGAGGCAGGAGAATCCCTTGAACGTGGGAGGCAGAGGTTGCTGTGAGCCGAGATCACGCCACTGCACCCCAGCCTGGTGACAGAGCAAGACTCTGTCTCAAAAAAAAAAAAAAAAGGAATGTGTGGTAGTAGTGAAGAATCCAAGAAATTAAATAGGTTGGGTACAAATGTAAAAGAGATTAGAAATAATTTCAGGTAGTCATTGGATTTTGACAGAGCTGAATTCTACCAGACATATAAAGAAGAGCTGGTACCATTTCTACTGAAACTATTCCAAAAAATTGAGAAGGAGGGACTCCTCCCTAACTCATTTCGTGAGGCCAGAATCATTCTGATACCAAAACCTGGCAGAGACACAACAACAAAAAAACTTAAGGCCAATATCCTTAATAAAATATAGATGCCAAAGTCCTCAACAAAATACTAGCAAACTGAATCCAGCAGCACATCAAAATACTACTCCACCATGATCAAGCAGGTTTCATCCCTGGGATCCAGGGTTGGTTCAACTTATACAAATAAATAAATGTGAGCTCATCACATAAACAGAACTAAAAACAAAAACCACATGATTAGCTCAATCGATGCAGAAAAGGCTGTCAATAAAATTCAACATCTCTTCAGGTTAAAAACCCTCAAGAAAGTAGGCAGTGAAGGAACATAATTCAAAATATTATGAACCTCTATGACATACCCACAGCCAACATCATACTGAATGAGCAAAGCTAGAAGCCTTCCCCTTGAAAACTGAAGCAAGAAAAGAATGCCTTCTCTCACCACTCCAACTGCCTTTTCTCAGCACTCTAATTCAACATATTACCGGAAGTCCTGGACAGAGCAATCAGACAAAAAAAAAAAAAAGGTATCCAAATAGGAAGACAGGAAGTCAAACTATTCCTGTTTTCAGATGCTATGATTCTATTCCTAGAAAATTCTAGTCTCTGCCCAAAAGCTCCTTGATCTGATAAGCAACTCTGGAAAAGTTTCAGGATACAAAATCAATGTACAAAAATCAGTAGCATTCCTATACACCAACAATATCCAAAGTGAGAGCCAAATCAAGAACGCAATTCCATTCACAATAGCCACAAAAAGAATACAATACCTAGGAATACAGCTAACTAGGGAGGTAAAGGATCTCTGCGATGAGAGTCAAAAAACACTGCACAAAGAAATCAGAGATGACATAAACAAACAGAAAAACATTCCATGCTCATGGATAGGAAGAATCAATATTGTTGAAATGCCATACTGCCCAAAGCAATTTACAGATTCAGTGCTATTCCTATCAAACTACCAATGACATTTTCCACAGAATTAGAAAAAAAAAACTATTTAAAAATTCATATGAAACCACAAAAGAGCCCAAATAGTCAAGGCAATCCTAAGCAAAAGGAACAAAGCTGGATGCATCACATTACCCAACTTCAAACTATACTACAAGACTATAGGAACCAAAACAGCATGGTACTGGTACAAAAACAGACACACAGATGAATAGAACAGAATGAGAGCCCTATTAGAGAGCAGAAATAATGCTGCAAATCTACAACCATCTGATTGATTGACAAAATCCACAAAAATGAGCAATGAAGAAATTTGTTCATTTATTGAATGGACTCCCTATTCAATAAATGGTGCTGGGATAACTGGCTAGCCATGTGTATTAGATTGAAACTGGACCCCTTCCTTATTTATACCATACACAAAAATCAACTCAAGATGGATTAAAGACTTAAATATAAAACCTAAAACTATAAAAACCCTGGAAAATAACCTAGGAAATACCATTCTGGACATAGGACCTGGAAAAGATTTCATAACGAAGCAATTGTGATGAAAACAAAAATCAACAAATGGAACCTAATTAAACTAAAGAGATTCTGCATAGCAAAAGAAACTATCAACAGAGTAAACAGACAACCTACATTATGGGAAAAAATATTTGCAAACTATGCATTCAACAAAGGTCTAATATCTAGCATCTATTAGGAACTGAAACAAATTTACAAGCAAAAATCAACCCCATTAAGAAGTGGGCAAAGGACATGAACAGATAGTTTTTTGAAATAACATATACATGTGGCCAAGAAGCATATGAAAAAATGCTAGGCATGACTGATCATTAAAGGAAAACAAATCAGGGGGCGTACCCAAGATGGCCAAATAGGAATAGCTCCAGCCTCCAGCTCCCAGTGTGAGCGACACAGAAGACAGGTGATTTCTGCATTTTCAACTCAGGTACCGGGTTCATCTCACTGGGGCGTGTCGGACAGTTGGCGCTGGTCCGTGGGTGCAGCCCGACTAGCGAGAGCTGAAGCAGGGCAAGGCATCACCTAACCTGGGAAGCGTAAGGGGGAAGGGAATTCCTTTTCCTAGGCAAAGGAAATTGAGACACACAACAGCTGGAAAATCGGGTAACTCCCATCCTAATACTGTGCTTTACCAAGGGTCTTAGCAAATGGTACACCAGGAGATTATATCCCACACCTGGCCCAGAGGGTCCCATGCCCACGGAGCCTCCCTCATTGCTAGCACAGCAGTCTGAGATCTAACTGCAAGGCAGCAGCGAGGCTGGGGGAGGGGCGCCCGCCATTGTTGAGGATTAAGTAGGTAAACAAAGCCACCAGGAAGCTCGAATTGGGTGGAGCCCACCACAGCTAAGGAGGCTGGCCTGCCTCTGTAGACTTCTCCTCTAGGGACAGGGCATAGCTAAAAAAAAAAGCAGCAGAAACCTCGGGAGAGGAAAATGCCCCTGTCTGACAGCTTTGAAGACAGCAGTGGATCTCCCAGCACGGAGGTTGAGATCCGAGAACAGACAGACTGCCTGCTCAAGTGGGTCCCTGACCCCTGAGTAGCCTAACTGGGAGACATTCCCCACTAGGTGCAGACCAACACCTCACACCTCACATGGCAGGGTACACCCTGAGACGAAGCTTCCAGAGCAAGAATCAGACAGCAACACTCGCTGTTCAGCAATATTCTATCTTCTGCAGCCTCTGCTGCTGATACCCAGGCAAACAGGGTTTGGAGTGGACCTCAAGCAAACTCCAACAGACCTACAGCTGACGGTCCTGACTGTTAGAAGGAAAACTAACAAATAGAAAGGACACCCACACCAAAACCCCATCAGTATGTCACCATCATCAAAGACCAGAGGCAGATAAAACCACAAAGATGGGAAAAAAGCAGTGCAGAAAAGCTGGAAATTCAAAAAATCAGAGCACATGTCCCCCTCCAAAGAAACGCACCTCATCGCCAGCAACAGAACAAAGCTGGACGGAGAATGACTTTGACAAGTTGAGAGAAGAAGGCTTCAGTCGATCAAACTTCCAGAGCTAAAGGGGGAACTACGTAACCAGCGCAAAGAAACTAAAAACCTTGAAAAAAGAATGGATGAATGGATAACTAGAATAATCAATGCAGAGAAGACCTTAAAAGAACTGACAGAGATGAAAACCATAACACAAGAACTACGTGACAAATGCACAAACTTCAGTAACCGACTCGATCAACTGGAAGAAAGAGTATCAGCGATTGAAGATCAAATGAATGAAATGAAGCAAGAAGACAAGTGTAGAGAAAAAAGAGTAAAAAGAAATGAACAAAGCCTCCAAGAAATATGGGATTATGTGAAAAGACCAAATCTATGTCTGATTGGTGTGCCTGAAAGTGACTGGGAAAATGGAACCAAGTTGGAAAACACTCTGCAGGATATCATCCAGGAGAACCCCCGCAACCTAGTAAGGCAGGCCAACATTCAAATTCAGGAAATACAGAGAACGCCACAAAGATACTCTGCCAGAAGAGCAACTCCAAGACACATAATTGTCAGATTTACCAAAGTTGAAATGAAGGAAAAAATGTTAAGGGCAGCCAGAGAGAAAGGCTGGGTTACACACAAAGGGAAGTCCATCAGACTAACAGCAGATCTCTCGGCAGAAACTCTCCAAGCCAGAAGAGAGTGGGGGCCAATATTCAACATTCTGAAAGACAAGAATTTTCAACCCAGAATTTCATATCCAGCGAAACTAAGTTTCATAAGTGAAGGAGAAATAAAATCCTTTACAGACAAGCAAATGCTTAGAGATTTTGTCACCACTAGGCCTGCCCTACAAGAGATCCTGAAGGAAGTACTAAACATGGAAAGGAACAACAGGTACCAGCCACTGCAAAAACATGTCAAAATGTAAAGTCCATCGATGCTAGGAAGAAACTGCATCAACTAGTCAGCAAAATAACCAGCTAATATCATAATGACAGGATCAGGTTCACACATAACAATATTAATCTTAAATGTAAATGGACTAAATGGTCCATTTAAAAGACACAGACTGGCAAATTGGATAATGAGTCAATACCCATCAGTTTGCTGTATTCAGGAGACCCATCTCACATGCAGAGACACACATAGGCTCAAAATAAAGGGATGGAGGAAGATCTACCAAGCAAATGGAAAACAAACAAAAAGCAGGGGTTGCAATCCCAGTCTCTGATAAAACACACTTTAAACCATCAAAGATCAAAAGAGACAAAAAAGGCCATTACATAATGGTAAAGGGATCAATTTATCAGGAAGAGCTAACTATCCTAAATATATATGTGCCCAATACAGGAGCACTCAGATTCATAAAGCAAGTCCTTAGAGACCTACAAAGAGACTTAGACTCCCATACAATAATAATGGGAGACTTTAACACCCCACTGTCAACATTAGACAGATCAATGAGGCAGAAAGTCAACAAGGATATCCAGGAATTGAACTTAACTCTGCACCAAGTGGACCTAATAGACATCTACAGAACTCTCCACCCCAAATCAACAGAATATATATTCTTCTCAGCACCACATCACACTTATTCCAAAATTGACCATATAGTTGGAAGTAAAGCACTCCTCAGCAAATGTAAAAGAACAGAAATTATAACAAAGTGTCTCTCAGACCACAGTGCAATCAAACTAGAACTCAGGACTAAGAAACTCAATCAAAACCGCTCAACTACATGGAAACTGAACAACCTGCTCCCAAATGACTACTGGGTACACAACGAAAAGGCAGCAGAAATAAAGATGTTCTCTGAAACCAATGAGAACAAAGATACAACATACCAGAATCTCTGGGACACATTTAAAGCAGTGTGTAGAGGGAAATTTATAGCACTAAATGCCCATAAGAGAAAGCAGGAAAGATCTAAAATTGACACCCTAACATCACAATTAAAAGAGCTAAAGAAGCAAGAGCAAACACATTCAAGAGCTAGCAGAAGGCAAGAAATAACTAAGATCAGAGCAGAACTGAAGGAGACAGAGACATAAAAAACCCTCCAAAAAATCAATGAATCCAGGAGCTGGTTTTTTGAAAAGATCAACAAGATTGATAGACCGCTAGCAAGACTAATAAAGAAGAAAAGAGAGAAGAATCAAATAGACGCAATAAAAAATGATAAAGGGGATATCACCACCAACCCCACAGAAATACAAACTACCGTCAGAGAATACTATAAACACCTCTATGCAAATAAACTAGAAAACCTAGAAGAAATGGATAATTTCCTGGACACTTACACTCTCCCAAGACTAAACCAGGAAGAAGTTGAATCCCTGAACAGACCAATAGCAGGCTCTGAAATTGAGGCAATAATTAATAGCCTACCAACCAAAAAAAGTCCAGGACCAGAAGGATTCACAGCCGAATTCTACCAGAGATACAAGGAGGAGTTGGTATCATTCCTTCTGAAAGTATTCCAATCAATAGAAAAACAGGGAATCCTCCCTAACTCATTTTACGAGGCCAACATCATCCTGATACCAAAGCCTGACAGAGATACAAAAAAAAAAAAGAGAGAATTTTAGACCAATATCCCTGATGAACATCGGTGCAAAAATCCTCAATAAAATACTGGCAAACCGAATCCAGCAGCACATCAAAAAGCTTATCCACCATGATCAAGTGGGCTTCATCCCTGGGATGCAAGGCTGGTTCCACATACGCAAATCAATAAATGTAATCCAGCATATAAACAGCCATAAGTAGAAAGCTGAAACTGGATCCTTTCCTTACTCCTTATACGAAAATTAATTCAAGATGGATTAGAGACTTAAATGTTAGACCTAATACCATAAAACCTTAGAAGAAAACCTAGGAATATCATTCAGGACATAGGCATGGGCAAGGACTTCATGTCTAAAACACCAAAAGCAATGGCAACAAAAGCCAAAATTGACAAATAGGACCTAATTAAACTAAAGAGCTTCTGCACAGCAAAAGAAACTACCATCAGAGTGTACAGGCAACCTACAGAATGGGAGAAAATTTTTGCAATCTACTCATCTGACAAAGGGCTAATATCTAGAACCTATAAAGAACTCAATCAAATTTACAAGAAAAAAACAAACAACTTCATCAAAAAGTGGGCAAAGGATATGAACAGACACTTCTCAAAAGAAGACATACATACAGCCAACAGACACATGAAAAAATGCTCGTCATCACTCACCATCAGAGAAATGCAAATCAAAACCACAATGAGATACCATCTCACACCAGTTAGAATGGCAATCATTAAAAAATCAGGAAACAACAGGTGCTGGAGAGGATGTAGAGAAATAGGAACACTTTACACTGTTGGTGGGACTGTAAACTAGTTCAACCATTGTGGAAAACAGTGTGGCGATTCCTCAAGGATCTAGAACTAGAAATACCATTTGACCCAGCCATCCCATTACTGGGGATATACCCAAAGGATTATAAGTCATGCTGCTATAAAGACACATGCACATGTATGTTTATTGTGGCACTATTCACAATAGCAAAGACTTGGAACCAACCCAAATGTCCATCAGTGACAGACTGGATTAAGAAAATGTGGCACATATACACCATGGAATATTGTGCAGCCATAAAAAAAGGATGAGTTTGTGTCCTTTGTAGGGACATGGATGCAGCTGGAAACCATCATTCTCAGCAAACTATCGCAAGAACAGAAAATCAAATATCTCATGTTCTTACTCATAGGTGGGAATTGAGCAATAAGATCACTTGGACACAGGAAGGGGATCATCACACACCGGATCCTATTGTGGGGAGGGGTCGGGGGTAG
The DNA here is from genome assembly GCF_008728515.1 of Papio anubis. NCBI lineage: Eukaryota > Metazoa > Chordata > Mammalia > Primates > Cercopithecidae > Papio > Papio anubis. The sequence continues at coordinate 24,718,248 of NC_044979.1, forward strand.
GGATAGCATTAGGAGATATACCTAATGTAAATGACGAGTTAATGGGTGCAGCACACCAACATGGCACATGTATACATATGTAACAAACCTGCACGTCGTGCACATGTACCCTAGAACTTAAAGTATAATAATAATAATAATAATAATAATAAAAGGAAAGCAAATCAAAATCACAATGAAATACCTTTTCACACCCGTCAGAATGGCTATTACTAAAAGTCAAAAAAAAAAAACCAGATGCTGGTGAGGTTGTGGAAAAAGGGAAAACTTATAAACTGCTGGTGAAAATGTAAAATGGTTCTTCCATTATGGAAAACAGTTTGAGGATTTCTCAAAGAACTTAAAACAGAATTACGATTTGACCCAGCAATCCTATTATTGAGTATATACTCAAAGGAATATAAATCATTCTATCATAAAGACACAAGCACACATATGTTCACTGCAGCACTGTTCACAATAGCAAAGACACGGAATCAATCTAAATGACCATCAATGGTAAACTGGATAAAGGTGGTACATGTACACCGTGGAATACTAAAAAAGAATGAACTCATGTTCTTTGCAGCAACATGGATGGAGCTAGATGCCACCATCCTAAGCAACCTAATGCAGAAACAGAAAATCAAAACTGCATGTTCTCACTTATAAGTGGGAGCTAAACATGGAGCACATATGAACACAAAGAAGGGAACAACAGACACAGGGACCTACTTGAGGGTGGTGGGTGGGAGGAGGGTGAGGATTGAGAAACTACCTATTGGGTACTATGCTTATTATGTGGGTGATGAAATAATCTGTATCCCAAACCCCTGCAACATGCAATTTACCTATATAATGAACCTGCACATGTACCCCTGAACCTAAAATAACAGTTTAAAAGAACTTTCTGGAAATAAATACATAAAGATGGGGAATTGAGTAGCTTTCTCATCAGGACTGTGGCGGAAATCATACTGATTTATACCTATCTGAAGAAGTAGGCAGGAAAAATAACCTTTTTGTAGAATAAGAATGGACCTAAAAGGAAAAAAAAAGCTGCAGCAGAAAAAGCCTTGCCCATTGTGGATACTATATTCCCCATCTCAGCACATGCCATCTTCCTAGTCAACAAATTAAAAAACCTGGGAACCATGGTAGACCCTGGCTTCCCATGTCCTATCAGTGGCCAGGTGATTCTAGTATTAACACCCTTCACATCGTCAGTGGACTGAATGTTTACGAACCACTTCCCAAATTCTTATGTTGAAATCTTAACCCCCAAGGTGACAGTATGAGGAGGTGGGGACTTTGGGAGGTGACTAGGTTATCAAAGCAGAGCCCTTGTGAATGGGATTAGTGTCCTTATGGAATGGGATTGGTGCCCTCAGAGAGATCCCTCACCCCTTCCACACTGTGAGGTTCCAGAGAAAAGGTAGCCAACTATGAATGAAAATATAGGCCCTCACCAGACACCAAATCTGCCGGCACTTTGATCTTGGACTTCCCCACCTCCAGAACGGTGAGAATTAAGTTTCTGTTGTTTATGAGCTACCCATTTTGTGGTATTTTGTTATGGCAGCCCCAATGGCCTATGACAATACCCACTCTTCCATTTCCTACTGCCTTATTCAGGCTCTCATTGTCTTTTAAAAAATCTCTTTTATTGTGAAATGTAACCTAACATATTTATGACAAAGTTTATAATAGGAATGCACATCTTAATAAGCATAAAGGTAATACCCAACGAAACCACAAACTTGGTAAAGAAAAGAAAGTGTCCAGCCAGGTGCAGTGGCTCACGCCTGCAGTCCCAGTACTTTGGGAGGCCGAGGCGGGTGGTCTCCTGGCCTCGTGATGGCCAGGAGATCAAGACCATCCTGTTCAACATGGTGAAACTCTGTCTTTACTAAAAATACAAAAATTAGCCGGGTGTGGTGGAGCGTGCCTGTAGTCCCAGCTACTCAGGAAGCTGAGGCAGGAGAATCGCTTGAACCCAGGAGGCAGAGGTTGCAGTGAGCTCACATTGCGCCACTGCGCTCCAGCCTGGGCGACAGAGCAAGCCTCCATCTCAAAAAAAATAAAAAAATAAAAAAAATAAAACTTTCCATTATCCCAAGTGCTCTCCTGCCCAATCAAAATCTTCTTTCCTTCCTATCTGAGGTAACCTTTGTAATAGTTTTTTGTTGTTGTTGCTATCCTTTATGATTTTACCACTTAGATATGCATCCCTACACTATATAGCTTAATTTTGCCTGTTATGAATAGAATCAAATTTTACATATTCTTTTGTGTCTTGTTTCTTTCAACATTGTTAGATTAATGCAGGCTATGTATGACATGCGGTACATCCATTCACTCTCACTCCTGTATCGGATTCCATTATAGGTATATATGACAATGTATCTATTCCCCTCAATGAGGTATGCCACTATATCTTTGTTAATACTTTTTCCTCTATTTGGAATCTATCTACCTTTCTAGATTCAGCTTAAGCATCGTCTTCTTTACGAAATCTTTTTAAAATGACCTTCAAGGTAGAATTGACCACTGTCTCCTGAACTCCCAATATGTCATACACAAGTGTAGATCATGGCCAATATGACATTAATTTATTATTATATCTGCCCTTCTCTAATAAACCTGAGGGCAGGACTCAGGTCTCCTTCACCTCTGTTGCTCCAGTGTCTGAGACTGTGGTATGGATTGAGTATATACACATGATACATGTTGGCTTAATAAGTGCATGGACTGTTAGAAAACTTTCAAGTGTAATACTTAGAACTTCAAAGAAATGAAATATATGTGATCTATAGTAATGAACAAATTAAAAAGACGCACCTAATATAGTGGCCTGAGGTTCCGGATTTTAATATTCCTATAAAGCACCTGTCGCTATAGGATTCGGGTCTTGGTACAAGTCCTCCATGGCTGATATCATAAAGCTCAATAGAATTCTTACCTGAGTATCAACTTTGGTCTTCATTCTTTATTGACTGCCAACTCATATGACCATTTCCCTATTACTGGTAGGCAAATAGGCAAATGCTAAACAACCTTGCTAAGGAAAATACGGTGAAAACGAATTTATTAAGAGCACACATTTTTCACCAGAGCACAATCTTCAAAGCAATATGCTACACTGTCATTATCTCATTACAGTAATTTCAAGACTTGCTCCTGTTAACTTATTAAAAAACATTTAAAATCATTTTCTTCATTGCAGGCACAACAAACTATCTCATTATCCAAATAGGATCAGAGCCAAATGATATGGCAAGGGATGGGATAAAAGAAATGCACATACGCAGAAAAAAGTCAGAGTTCGGAGAAAGGCAGGCACACAGCAATATACAAGTGTAAACGACTGTTTGCCAAAGAAGTGATTTTTCAAAATGCTGGCACTATTATGCCACAATAGAGCTAAGCCATTATGCCTCTCACCTTACTCTAAGTTCTCTAGAGAAAACAAGATACCTTGTTAATTGACTAAAAATTTTTCTTGCATGATACCTAGGTATAGCATGAATGAACCTCTACTCGTTGTATATATGCCTAACATCACTATAAAACAATCCCATGTAGATACATGGATGACAACCTTTACATTAAAAATAACAACAAACCACTTCAAATACATTGCCTAAGCAGGGGTTGGCAAACTACAGCCTGCAAGCCAAATCCAGCTGCCACATTTTTTTGTAAATAAAATTGTAATTGAAATGCAGCCATGCTCATTCATTTACATATTATCTACGATTGCTCTTATACTACGATGGCACAATCAAACAGAGATGATATAAACCACAGGCTGAAAATATTAACTTTCTGGCTCTCTTCAGAAAAACTCTGCTGACCCCTGGTCGACAGTCTTGCTACCGTAAAGTAGTACCGTGGACCTAAAGCGTAGGCATTACCTCAGGGCTTATTCAAAATGCAAAACATGAGGCTGCAACCAGACTGACCGGATCAGAATGTGCATTTTAAGTTTCCCTGGTGATGAAAATGAATATTAAAAGTTTAGAAGCACTGGTATAAAAAGAAATAAACTCACCGAAAAGGGGGTGGGTAAATTATTACTAGACTCACAATATTTTATTATTAGACAGCAGAGAAGAGGGCTGCTTGCGAAGATTTTCATAAAGACGAGAGAAAAGGAGGTGGATTGCAAATTAGGGAACACATTAATATTGCAGATGAAGGGGAGAGATTTCTATTAAACAGCATCAATTTATACCCCTAGAGACTACGGGACATGTGAAAACTACTTTAACTCAGATGGCTAGGTATTTTGTTTTCTTTCTTTCATAAAAAACCATTACTGCTGAGAGCTGGTCTGGGCCCCGTATCATTCTCCCTAGTACAAACACAACGAGTAAATAAGAAACAAATTTGCTGATTTCAACCAAGTCCATTTGGTTGTCGTATTCATTTCCTTTTTAAATACTCCATTCTCCCTGTGTAACAGGAAAATTGTTTTTCCAATAAGGCAAATGGGTTATGATTTGCTCCCTGAAAATAAACATGTTATAAAATCCACTCTAAATCTCTATTTTATCATGTGTTATTTGTGTTCCATTTGTAACAGGCTATATGCTGTCATTTGGGGTTGACTTTATCCAGTGCTACAAGGGTCTGGCAGAGATGAAAAGCATTTCCTCTTAAAGTTGCAAAGCCTGCTCTATTGTATTTATACTTAAGATCCTTAAGTTTTCTAGGTTTTCGAGTTAGGAAGTTTTACCTTATCCAACTTAGACACCTCCAAAAAGAAAAGCATAACACATAAAAAAGCACAAAACCCATTTTGTGACTTTCTCTTCTAACCAATAAATAGTGAAGCTCAGGCTTGTGAAAACCACATTAGAATTAGAATCCTCACTGGAAAAACAGCTTCACGAGCTAAGAAGACATCAGGCAATAATTTGAAAGAGAAAGTTATTGCTGCTTTGATAACTTTCAGTTACTCAGAGATTGTTACCTTCTGCCTCCAAACACACCCTGTTTTGGGCATGCAGGACTTAGCAGGAAGAAAATGTATTCAAGATAAAGGAATCCCTTGTCAAAGAGCTGAAATCAGAGATGACAAAATGACTTCTGCCACAGAAAATTTAAACCTTTTACCACTCCCTATTCTTCCAGTTACATCTGACAAAGAAGCAATGTGGCTGCTATTGTATGATCTTTTTTTGGAGCACTGCCCAATATTATAGCTAGGAGAAAATTCAGAAGAGGGCCAATGCGCTCTGTTTAGACATGAGAAAACTGAGGCCCAGACAGATTAAGTGTACTGTGCAAAGTCATGCCACAAGTTAGTAGGAGATCACCAGGATGAACACTCCTAGAGGACAGGCCTTTTCTTTAAATTTTTGCACTTCCTAATTGTTAGTACTGTCCCTAGCACACAGTAGGCATTCAAAAATTGTTAGTTCAACTGAATTCCAGGCCAAAGTTTTTTCCATTGTACCATGCTTATTCATGTTTAACAATGGATTCGTCTTTTTTATCTTCCAAAAGAATCATAAGTCAGATTTCAAATTATGCTTTTACACAGGTATAATTAAATCTTTAAAAGGTGGGATGGCAAAAAAATTAGAGGCTAGAGTGTAACAGACATTTTACAACCTGCAGATGCCAGCAGCAGGCAGCTCCCATCCTACTTCACTCCCACATCCCCCACAGTATAACGGCAATTATATTCCAGGGTGAATAATATAATTATCTAAATGAAACCAGGAAGGGAAAAATAAAGCATCCAACATAAAAGGATTAGCTGCTCAAGGACTTGTGGTTGAGGGAGGCAGGAGGATGGATCCAGGCTGACAATTTCATAAAGTAGCCATCAATTATTTAAATCATTGTGACTTTTCAGACAGCATTCTGGACAGCAACGGGGAAAAAAAAACTCTGAAATTTTGAAAACCATAAATTAGGAGAGAGATGTGTGTTATTTGGTTTTGGAGTGAAACGTGTTCTGCCTTTAGAGAGAGGAGCAAAAGGAAAGGCAAAGTCACCCTAAGTAGGAGGTGGTTTAAGATGTTCCTTTACTGGAACTTCAGCAGAACAAAATATTTCTTTTACAGTACAAGTGTCAGTGCTGTTAGAATCCAATATAAATAAATCATCCAGCACATGAAAGGTTAACAGGTAGAATAGAAATAGAATTGGGCCAGAAGGAGAAGGGCCTGAATTCTACTATTGGATCTGCTATTTACCAGATATGTCATCTTAGACAAAGCACTTAATGTGTTGAACTTGACTCCAGTAAAGAAATTAATTTCTAAGGTATACCTTCCAGTCGTAACATTCTATTGAAGTCTAGCCTTTATATGATAGAGAATACCAATGCTAGCTGGGGAAAATTAATAATGTAGGCTAACTATACACAATCAGGCTTTTATTGAAAAGATTTATGACTCAGAATAATTATCCCATGTATATGAGTTTGGTTAAAACTTGCCTGACTGCTATATTATATTTCCATCATGTAAGTAAACTAGCCTGTGCCTGTATGTCCAGAACCTGAAAGAAATAAGGAAACAGAATTGAAATAAGCATAGAATTTTTGCTATTACTTGAGGTATTTGCATTTGCTAAGCTAGCACTAAGGCAATTAATTATTTCTACCCAGGCACAAGGTCTATAATTGGGTTAGTAATCATGAAGTTAATCTGGTCAACAGTTTCATGAGCCAGTTAGCTTCGTTTTCCCTAGATAAAGCTGGTTGACAAAGAGTAAAGATAGCTTCCATTCCATTCATTTATGATGATTTCTATAAAACGACTCCATAAAAAGGCGATATTATAAATATATAATCACATAAATATTTAACTAATGCATTTTAGACAAATATATGAACTATAACATGATTTTTAAAAACATACTTATCCAGGGACTAATTTAAAACATTCACCAACTATGTGAAAGGAAAATAAATCTTGGGATCCCCCAATTCATTAAACTAAAGGGAAAAAGTGAAGCTGGAAATTGCTTAGGGCAAATCTGCCTCCTATTCTATTCAAAGTCATCCCTCTGCTCACTGAGATAGATGCATATCTGATTGCTTCCTTTGGAAAGGCTAATCAGAAACTCAAAAGAATGCAATCCTGTGTCTCTTACCTACCTATGAACAGGAAGTCCTGTCCCCACTTCGAATTGTCCCATCTTTCTGGACCAAATCAATGTACATCTTACATGTATTGATTGATGTCGCATGTGTCCTTAAAACGTATAAAACAAGGCTGTGCCCCGACCACCTTGGGCACAGAGCCTCCTGAGGCTGCATCATGGGCATGCGTCCTTAACTTTGGCAAAATAAACTTCCTAGATTTACTGAGACTTGTCTCAGATATTTGGGCTTCACAACTGTAACATAAATTATAACTTATCTCTGACTTTTTTTTCACTATATTATTTCATTTTCACACTGCTGATAAAGGCACACCCAAGACTGGGAAATTTATACATGCAAGAGGTTTAATGGATTTACAGTCCCACCTGGCTGGGGAGGCCTCAAAATCATGGCAGAAGGCAAGGAGGAGCAAGTCATGTCTTACATGGATGGCAGCAGGCCAAAAAAGAGAGCTTGTGCAGGGAAATTCCCATTTTTAAAACTATCAGATCTGGTGAGACTCATTCACTATCATGAGAACAGTGCAGGAGAGACTCCCCCCGCCCCTTAATTCAATCACCTCCCACCGGGTTCCTCCCATGACACGTGGGAATTGTGGGAGTTACAATTCAAGATGAGATTTGGGTGGGGACACAGCCAAACCATATCATTCACTTAAAGAGAAATCTTAAATTTTCTATTATTTACGTCCTGTGTATCAAAACACTTCTGATCACTGCTGTTTACAAATTTCTTGTCATGCTGGCTGTTGGAGAAAGTTCTTTCTGCACTTACACTTTGGTTCCTCTGCTCATACTCCTTCCACCCTATGAATTCTTGTTAGGAATAACGCTCAAAATCCTAAGGAAACTGAACACTGGAGCAAAGGATTCTTAGAAAAACAAGTTTACTTCTGCGCAGAGGGGAGCCTCCTCGGCCAGCTGGCATGAGAGCACACCTCAACAAAGGGACACGAGAGCCTTTATTCCTGACACAAGTCCTGCCCCTGTACCCTTTCCCCAATGGCCGGGGTCGGGTCGTACAATCTAAACCAATCCCTGTTGGCTAAACATTTGATTTTTTTAGATAAGGTGGGCACTTAAAAGAAAGTGGAGGGGAAGGGGAAGGGGTGTCTGTAATGAGCTAGATAGTCCTCTTTCCAAATAAGGAAATGAATGTGAGCCGGTACTGAGAACGCCTGGTACTGTGGCGTGCCTGGGCATCTAACAAAGGCAAAAAGGAAAAAAAGGAGAAAAAGGGAAAAGGTGGGGTGTACTATGAATTAAAGAATAAAAGATTGATCAGATTTTTTGAAGAGAAACCTCATCATATCCCACAATTCTGCTTCAAATGAGGAGAGCTTGTTAATCTAGTCAAGCCTCTGAGATTATGTTATATCTTACTAACATGCAGGGTCACTGTGCATTCAAGGTGGGAGGTGTGCTTGGTACCCCTTCCTGTGTGTTCCATCTGCTAGGCAGTAAATATACTTCTCTTTCTCTATTCTACCTTCTTCACCAATAACTGGTTTATAAGTCAGGTTCTAACTGGCCCAGCTGAATGGTCACCTAATACTGAAAGCTGTGCAAGGGTCAGGTACGGTGACTCGTACCTATAAATCCAGCATGTTGGGAGGCCGAGACAAGCTGATTGCTTGAGCCCAGGAGTTTGAAACCAGCCTGGCCAACATGGCAAAACCCCATCTCTATAAAATATACAAAAAAATTAGGTGGGTGTGGTGGCACATGCCTGTGGTCCCAGCTACCTGGGAGGCTGAGTTGGGAGGATCACCTGAGTCCAGGAGATCAAGGCTTCAGTGAGCCATGACTGTACTACTGCTCTCCAGCCTGGGTGACAGAGTGAGACCCTGTTTCAAAAACAAACCAACCAAACAAACAAAGGTGTGTAGGCTGGAAGCAAGAGGCTTCTGAAAGGCCTCCTGGCCAAAGCCATCTCTTCCTGGAAGCTTAACAAAAACAACTCCTAGTTAGCTCTTGACAAAGGAAGATTTCATTTACCATTTGGTGAGCTCCTTCGGGTTTAGCTCCCTCTATAAGAAATATCTGGGAGGAACTCCAAATCCCAGAAAAAATGACTTGTTGCTATCTCTAAATGACTTGGTAAAATAATTGTATTTGTTCTTTTGTCTTATTAATCAATTCCAGGTTTCCAGATACCTAAACATCTCTAGGCCTTTTTTTTTTTCCTTCTTAGGGGCAAGAACTGATTATTCACCTTTACATGAAATTTCTCTCCTATTCTTTGAGTTGGAAGAAGAAAAATCATTGTGTTAAGTTTTGCAGGAGTCTACCACCTGACTTGTGGTCTTTGCTAGAGCTTTAACAGTGTGTCTTCAGCAAGTTAGGTTGGTTTGGGGGTGTGTGTGTGTGTGCATATGTGTGCATCTATGTGTGTTAAGGGTGTGTTTTTCCTGGAAAGAACTGCTAAATATTCTCTTTTCTATAAGAGAGCCTAAGAATGATTTAAGTATTTTTACTTTTGCCTTTTTCTTAGATTCAACAGTTTACATGTTACATTTATAGTTTTATGAAAGCACTTACCACTGATATACTTGTTTACTTGTAAATCTCCCTCTACTACACCACAAGCCCACTGACCCCTACAATTTCAATACATTAAAAAAATCCAACTGATTAGAAAGCTTATATACACACAAAACCTAAACATAAGTGTTTATAACAGTTTTATTCATAATCACTCTAAATGGAAGCAACCAAGATGTCCTTCAAAAGGTGAATGTATTTTAGAATCTATGGTATATCAGTACAATGCAATATTATTCAATGATAAGAAGAAATGAGTTATCAAGTTGTGAAAATCCATGAATGAATCTTAAGCATATTGCTGAGTGTAAGAAGCCAGTCTGAAAAAGGCACTTCTTGTATGATTCCAATGATATGAATTCTGGAAAAGGCAAAACTATGGAGACAGTGAAAAAATCAGTGACTGCCAGAGTCTTAGGGAGAAGGGAGAAATGTTGAATAGGTGAAGTATGGGAATTTTTTAGGGTAGTAAAAACCATTCTGTGTGATATCATAATGGTAGATACATGACATATTGCATTGTCAAACCTCACAGAACTTTAAAGCACAAAGAATGAACGTTAATGTATGCAAATTAAAAACATCATTTGGGTTATCATAGAATCCTAGGATTTAGTGCAGAATGTGACAAAACTATCTAACTATTACAAACGTATAAAACAATGTCTTTGAAGAGGGTAAGGAGAAAAGGTACTGACCCAAGTAACACCGGAAATGAGTACAGTCTATAAGACTAAAGGCAAAAGAAACTATAAAAGTACTGTATACTAGCTGATAAAGTTGTTTCCCACAAGGGTATGCGCTAACAATTCTGACACTGCTATACGTATATATTGGAATTGAATGACTGTGTTATTGTTACACATGTATACTAGACTCCATGTATACAGTTAAGTAAACTAATGGCAGATGGTGGGAGCCAGGTTTCTCACTGAGGGAGAGGTAGGTCACATCTAACCGAGAGGAGGCTAGAATGCTCCACATAGTAATGGATTAGTGTTGGAGACATCATTCTGAACTCGTTTTTAGCTTAATATAGATATAAATGGTTACATATAGAAATATATAAAGATATGAATATATTCAAGGGTTAGTATACACACATATATTTTTCCTTTCAATGTCAGCTGAGTGGGCCTAGAAATAATGATACTCAAGTAACAAGAAACATTCTAAAACCCCAGATCTTGTTTTCCAATACTAGTCTCTAATAAAGGAGCTAGGATTCCTAGAAAAATGGCTGATTCTAGGCCTGGGGCAGGCAATATACAAGATGAGCCAGGAGCACCTTATAGTGCCAGAAAGTAAGGAGGTGCCTTAAAAAAAAAATCACAAAGATGGGAACTTAGGAGATAACAGAAGCCAATCAAAGAAGCTCCTGATGTCCAAAGCTAGACATCAGCAGCAAAATAAAGTGGATTATAACTCCAAGAATAAAACACAAATCTATACGTCTATACTGACAAATAAATAACCAAATAATTACATAAATGAAGGAGAACAGACAGATCTCTCATGTAGAAGCATTCTAAATCAAATCATTTATACTGATACTCCACCGTCAAGGAAGTGGAGAATAACTCCCTGCACGTTAAGTGTGTGGGCTGGGCAAAGCGGCTTCCTTCCAAAGAATACACTGTGGAAAGGGAGTAAAAGTAACTCAGTAGTGAAAAAACCTGACAAGTATTGCCTCAGGCAAGTAATCAAGGTTAACATCAACAGTGCTAAGTCATATTGATAGTGTATACCCTGGTAAGATGTGATGAAAATGTCTCCCAGAAACACATAATCCCAGTGAAATCATGAGAAAAATAGCAGACAGACACATATTGCAGGACATTCTACTAAATACCTAACCAGCACTCCTCAAAACTGTCATGGTCATTAGAAGAAAGGAAAGTAAGAAAACTGTCACATTTAAGACAGCCTAAGAAGCCATAACAACTAAATGTATTGTGGTATCCTGAACAGCAAGAGGGCATTAAGTTTAAAAAATACACACATACATATACACAAAACAAGGCAGTATGAATAAGGTATTATTAGTTAATAATAATGTGTCAATACTGGCTCATTAATTGCAATAAATGCACCATAGGAATACAGGTGTAAGATATTCATATAATAGGGAAAGTGGGGGTATATGGGAACTCTTTGTACTGTCTTTGCAACACTGATAAATCTATAACTTTTCTGAAATAAAGTTTCTTTTTTAAAAAACACAAATATTTGACACTCCTTTCCTTGGCAAACAACAGAGGTTTGCTTTTACACACCCTACCCCTAACCAAGTAAGCCAGAGGCCACACTTTAACATAGCTGTTGGCAATTTTCATTTTATTCATTTAGCAAATAAGTACCTACTATGTGTTAAAGATTTCTTTTGGCTCTAAAGCAAACTTTGAAAGGTTGGAAGAAAAGCGTACTCCTCCTGTTCAAGAGGCAAGAAATTGACTGACAGGCCAGCCTTCTCTCTGCTCGGGCAGGCTGCTCAGTCCGGTAAAGCCTCAGAAGCCATGGGCAAACACAGCAAGCAAGGTCACCGGAGCACTTCTGCAAGTGCCTGATAGGCAGCCTTGACCTTGAAATGACCAAGGGGACAACAAATTCCGAAATGCTTTGTGGAATAAAAAGGAAGAAGCAATTAAGCTCCTGCAGCTGAAATGGGGCAAAGAGAAGTAGTGTGTGTGCAGTGAGAAGAGGTGGAGAATAGCTCTCATTTAAGTGTAGTTATCTGTACTTGACTTTGTAGCTATTTGCAAGTGAATACTCAGGGTATTCTGGACTCCACAGATATGACCATCCATCATGGGAATAGCTGTAACTATAAAGGGGAAAAAAGGAGATAAGAATGAAGAAGAAAAAGAAAGGGAAACTAGAAGGCTAGATAGCTTTTTTTTTTCCTCCTCAAAAGACTCTATTTCCAATATGCACAATCCAGAAAGGACATGACATAGATAACCTTTTAATGAACTGGCGGCATGTTGCCTTTTCCCCAAAGCAGGACTAACTGACAGAGCTCCTGTGTGTCTAAAAAAGTAACAAATGAGAAATGTACAGCTTAATCTTTAAACAAATGTGAGTGTGCTAAAGCCAAGATGGCTGCTCCTGTGGACACGGAGGTGACGATGAACCCCATTTGGTCATGCCTTTGAGGGCTCAGGAGGGAACACCCTCACGGAGATTCATGAGTGCAATATTTACCCCAGAAAGTCAGACTGTTGGGTGGTTTGGTCAACTAGGACAATAATTCAAGAGACTGATGACAAATGCTAAGCTCGGCACAATGCTGGGGCTCACCGGATCTCAGGCAGCCATGACGCCATCACCCAAAACTTTGGTCTGGAGAGAAACACATACAACTTTCTGTCTCCCCTTCAGAGCTGAACTTAGTGGATCTCTGCCTCAGCTGCCTCTGGGACCCCAGGCTCTCTGCCCCTTAATCCTGTCTGAACTGCCAAGGCCCACTGTTCCTTAAAAGTGCATCCATTTGAACACGTCCCTTCTCTAAAAACTGTCACCATTCTGTATCAGTTCCACTTCAAAAGTAAACTGGTGTGTTCAGAGTTTGAGACTTCCCTGGTAGAGTTTTGTGTCCCCGTTAACCTTATTTCTCATTCTCCTTTCATTCCTTCACTCATTTAGACCCTCACTGTCTGATGAACACGCAATGGTCAGTTTTACCTTTTGTGTCTTTGCTTACGTTGTGTCCGCTGTTCAGGTCACTTTTCTCCTCTGCCTTTTTCATTTCTACACATCCTACAATGACTTTTCTCCTCTGCCTTTTTCATTTCTACACATCCTACAATGACCCAGGGCCCACTTCTTGCCTAAGGTCTCTCTTGAATCCTCCAGCCTTCTGTGTCTCTCTCTTCAGCTCTTATAGTGAAAATCTTCTAAACCATCACATTCAGTACTCAATTATAAAGTGTCCTTTACTGTTCTTGGATTTGTAGGTGTGAGAAATCCAGTTTCCTAATTAATTGATCCCTACTAAATTCCTGAGAAGAAGGAGTCTTGCTTTAAATTTATTCTGTATCCCCACATCACCTTGTCCAGTGATAGCACAAAGCAGGTGTTTAATAAATACATATTAATCATTTCATTTTATTAAAATTTCAGTGGTGAAAATTCTTTCACTGTGTCATGTCACTCTTGTTTTAAGAGATGTGTCAGGTTTCACCAGTCCATCTGAGATTGTCTATGCTAAGATTAAGTACACACAAGTTTTTGAGTAGGGCAGCATCCTTGAAAAGCATGAAGAAAAGCAGCTGCTTTATTTGAACAGTTAATCTTAAAGGGCCATTAAACTTTGAAGCTGAGATAGTCTTGTTTCTCTCCATTTTCTCACTAGAACATCTCTAAGCCAGAGCTGCAACATCCACATAGGGCAAAAATTGCTTAGAATAAGAACCTCAAATATTTCCTAAGTACAGCAGTTCTCTGTCCACACTCATCTGGCTCCTACTAGCAATCTCGCACTATCAGCAATTCTGCTGCTCCCAAGAATGATAACTATCATTTGCTTGGGCTGTTGAGCCAGGCTTTTCTCTTCCTAGTATCTTTCAATGGGATGCTCTTCCTCTTCTCTAACATTTAAGGAAAAGAAATAAATCTGAAGATGCCTTTGTTAGCAAGTAAAGTCAAATATATTTCAGGCAAAGGCAGCCCTCTAAAGATTTGAGTGACAGAGTGTTAATGTATTTCAGTCCCTGTCAGCAGATCTGTCATAAGTCATTACCTTCTCTCCTGCTATCTACCAACGAGTGGGCTGAGGCAAGATCAAAATGGACAGCAGCCAATCAAAACCTCAAAATGCTTACCCCAAATAAGCCCTGTTTCATAGAACAGTCTAGGTGACAACTGAGACGACCATCAGTGGGGCTTCTTTGCTCATGATAGAAAGTAATCTCAGAGTCCTACTTTAAAACCCAGGGGTTATCCCTATATTGATGTCATTCTGAAACAGCTGCATGCTCAGGCAAGTTTCTTAGCACCAAGCAAAGCTAGTAAACAAGTGTCACTGACTATAATTGCTTTCTCATTCAGTAGTCCCTCATGACTCCTCTACCTAAGGAGATAAAGGCTTCCAGTTTATTCTTTTTAAACTGACCTCATAACCCAGATGTAGTAGATGAATTCTTTAAAAGTTGCATCTAAACTAAAATCTGTTCCAAATACATTAAGAGAGATTATAGATTGTTGAAGAAAACATTCAGAATAATGGTTGACCTCAAAAAAAAAAATGTTGAGATAATTAAGGATCCTTATAAAATGTGTAAGGTTGGTTGCAGATGATTTTCTGAAGACAAAAGAAAATAATGTTTATCTCTAGTCCCTGTGGTATTATTCCAAAACCCTAGCTGGCTATATTATATAGAAGCTAGTTTAAATATAGTTAAATATTTTTTTCTGTCATTGCTTTGCAGAAAGTTACTTACAGAAGTCTAGTTAACCAGGAACGTCTCTAAGAAAACCAGCCAGTCAGAGGAGATCCTGTTTCTTTTTCATTCGAAGGTAAGACAATAAGTTAATGATATTTATAGAAATCCAATTTGATCATATAATGGGCCTGTTCTGCCTGTATATTAAAAAAATCGTCTCTGAGTGGCTCGACTCACAGCCTTCTTCATCAACAGTTATGAGGACAAGTTCCTTTGTAATATTATATCAATAAAGGCACTACTTATAGATTAATCATAAGCATGAGCTGGTCAATTTCCTTTTCCATGGAACTATGTGAAGGAAATGTTTGGATGAGTACTTTTAGAAAATAAATACTCTTTTGAAGCAACTACTTTCTTACTTAATGTATCTCTTTGTATGTTCAGATTTTCTAAGATTAAAATACTGGGAACAGCACCATGGTAAGGTACTCATGGAATGATGGGGAATTCATTTCTGTGAAGGCTGAAGAGGAATCAAAATGACCAGGTTTGGTCATGCTATAAAACAAATATAGAAAAATGTTAATGGTAGAATCTGGGTGGTGAGTATGTGGGTGTTCAGTGGACATTTTTTTCTAGATTTTTTGTATATTTAAAACATCTTTGTGATAAACTGGGGAAAAAATATTGCCAGGTTCTTATACTGGTTGCCTAATCATGTATGAAACAAACCAGTAAATATTAGTGAAGCTTTCCACTTAGTAGAAAATATTTTTATTCATGTAGGCGTTTTCTTAGCACCACTCCCTTTAACACTAGTGGATTTTTTTTTTTTTTCTGAATGGAGCAATCATGTGCGCATGTGGACCACTAATAATAATTATGAAACAGATCAATATGTAGAAGACTTCATAAATCCCTGCTGAATCCATGATCCCATGGTACTTCTCATCCTAGTCTTTGGAGGTAGTCTATGGTCTGGGCAAGTGTCATTCTCGTTTTATACATGAGAGAGGAGAAGCTCAGAGAAGGCAAGTGGCTTGGACTTGTCTAAGGTCATTGAGCTGATGATTCTGGAGACCAAATCTATGTTTTATATCTATTTCCCACCTCACCATGATGAAACGTAGCAGTAAGCACTTTCAAAGATGGCTATGAAGAATCACAACAAAACTTCTACAAAATTAAAATGTACTAAACCAGTAATAGAATTAACAATACATAAGTAACACAACTTGATAAAAATGATCTGAAAACACGGACGAATGTTATCAGATCCCAAAAGTCTCTATTAGTAATAAAAGATTTAATTTGCTCTGGTGTCTTGGAAGTGAACAGGTGAGTGCTGGACAATCTAAATAAAGACAAGAACAAAGGCATCTTCCACTCCATCTTCCTCGATAAAGTCTTAGGTAGCCACAAGTGGTTATTTCTTGACATGAAGAGGCAAAATAATAGTTGGTGAATAAATAAAATAACAAAAGTAAAATGCAAAGAAAATCAAACCTCTGAGTGGTAAGTTAGTGTTTCTTTGGGTATCGATAAACACTGAAGAATCAGATTAGACCCCAAGGCATCTTGGTTCTAAGACTTATTTTTAGCACAGTGAGACCATTAGCACCATCTCTCAGCGCTTACAGGGGGAAAGAAAATCAATTGATCAGTTCTCTTCAACCTAATGATTTTCATAATGACTTCCAGCAGACCTTAAATGGGACTAATCTATTTACACTAATAAAAGCTGAATCTATTCTGTACCAGAGAGTGGAAGGGCAACAACTGGCTGTGATGCAAACACCGCTCAAACGCAACGTTCTTCATATGAACATAATGTGATATGATGAGAACAATATGCTACTGCTGCTGGCCACACTTCCTCGGGAAACCAGAATAAGTTACTGGCAGTGCCTTAGCTTGGCTGGGGAGATAATAGGTTTGGGCAGCAGTATAATTATCTCTAGCAAATTATTATACTGTAAGCAGCTGTGTCCACCAACTTTCAGTAAGAGCTCCAGCAATCACTCAGCCTACCAAACACTTTCACTTTGAACCTGGTTGACATCTAGAATTTAGACCATCCTGGGCCTACTGCCTTAACAGAATACTTATTTATTTATTTTTTCTTTTTTAGAGACAGAGTCTCACTCTGTCATTCAGGCTGGAGTGCAGTGGCATGATCATTGTTCATTGCAACCTCAAACTCCTGAGCTTAAGTGATCCAACCCTCCTGCCTCAGCCTCCCGAGTAGCTGGGACTACAGGCATATATCATGACATCTGGCTAATTTTCTTTTTCTTTTCTTTCTTTTTCTTTTTTCTTTTTTTTGGGGGCGGGGGGAGGGGACAGTTGCTTGCTATGTTGCCTGGGCTGATCTCAAATTCCTGGCCTCAAGCAATACCCCCACCTTGACCTCCCAAAGTACTGAGATTACATGTGTATACCACCCAGACTGGCCAATAGCAATACTTCCACACTGCTTCCTGCCAGAGAGTCTTCAAGGAAAACATAGACAATTGAATTGACTGCATTCTAGTTATGAGCTGTAGTGGACTAAACAGTGTCTCCCTCCAAAATTGTACATGGAACTTCAGAATGTGACTTAACTTGGAAATCTTCTTAGATGTAACTAAGGTAAGGATTGAGATGGGATCGTCCTGGATTAAGACAAACGCTAAATCCAATGAAAGTATCCTTACAAGAGCCAGTAAAGAAAACATGGAGACACAGGGGAGAAGACCATGTTACGATAGAGACAGATATTGCAGTTATGCTGCCAGAGCCAAATATCAATGGGAGTCACCAGAAGCTGAAAGAGGCAAGGAAGGATCCTCCTCCAGAGCTTTTGAGGGAATGTGGCTCCCAGGCCTCCAGAACTGTGCAAGAATACATTTGTGTTGTTTTAAGGCACTAAGTTTATGGTAATTTGTCATGGCAGCCCTAGGAAACTAATCTCCTAGCTTTAATGGACAAAAACAGTGCATGCTGCTTCAGCTGCTAATAAATGACCAGCTGACAAACCAGGAAAAGGAGAAAGCATGTGAAACAATATATTCTCTTGCTGTCACACCAGGGTTAGGAGAAGGCAGGAAAGAAGTTACTAGCTGGGTGCTAGAGCAGAAAGAACAGAAGGTGGGTAAACAGCAAGCTGGTGATGAGAAGATGCAGGTTGAAAATCTGGGCAGAGAGGGGAGGAGTTGGGGAGCAGTCAGTAGAGTTCAGGAAGGAAGGCGGGTGTTAAGGGGCAGGCAGGAAACATACCAGAGCAGTCAATGCAGAGACCTGCTCTCAGGTGACCTGGGGTAGGAAGGAGAGGGCACGTTTTAACTCATTACTCCATTTCACCACTACAGTGTTGCTATGACACAGATTTTATGATTCCCATTTTATAGGGGAAGAAATAGGTACAGAGAAGTTAAGCAATTTGGTGACAGCCACAAAGCTATCAAATGAAATGGCTGGGATTTAAATCCATTTGCATCTGATTCCAAGACTTATGTACAAGGCTTGGTTCAAAGTATCCTACAGAGCAGTCTTTTATAAACCTGGCTGCATTAAAGAAAGCCTCAACTATATATAGATAATATATATGTAATATTATGTATTATATATATTTTTTGTGTGTGTGTATATATGTATTTTTGAGACAGGGTCTTGCTTTACTGCCCAGGCTGGAGTGCAGTGGCGCTATCTTGGCTCACTACAACCTCAACCTCCCGGGTTCAAGTGATTCTCCTGCCTCAGCCTCCGGAGTAGCTGGGACTACAGGTACGTGCCATCACACCCAGCTAACTGCTTTATTTTTAGTATAGACAGGGTTTCGCCATGTTGGCCAGGCTGGTCTTGAACTGCTGACCTCAAATGATTCACGTGCCTCGGCCTCCCAAAGTGCCGGGATTACAGGTGTCAGCCACCATGCCTGGCCTTCAACAGTGATTTTTGATGTGCTATCTCTCCCAGCAATAACTGATACTAGGGAGTAGAAAGATCGAGGCTGGTGGTACAAATTCCGGCTGCATGTTGGGATCACCTGGGCATCATACCAAACACTGATGCCCATGCACGCCCCACCTCTGACCAACCAATGGGATCTGGGAAGTGGTATTTTTAGGAAGTTCCTGGGTGATTCTAATGGGTGGCGTTGGTGAGAATCACGCTGTAAGCCTACAGATATAAGTGGAAAGTGCAGCTGGCAGAGGAAGAGATGACAGCGTGGTGTTTGCAGGCAGATTCTAGCCATTTCACTTCTCAAAAGTTACTTTGATAAATACTGGGGCAGAGAAGAAAATGAAAATACGCTCTAAACATTTCAAGATTGCCCAGAATTTGTACTTGCACAGCTTATGTTTGTT
Organism: Papio anubis; assembly: GCF_008728515.1. Lineage (NCBI taxonomy): Eukaryota > Metazoa > Chordata > Mammalia > Primates > Cercopithecidae > Papio > Papio anubis. Next base: position 24,737,635 of record NC_044979.1, read on the forward strand.
CCTCCAATGATGTAGGAGTTTAAGCCTGAGCATTAGAAAAGCTGCCTCTGTCTCACATTGCCCTGCATGAGCCAGAAAATGTAGGCTCATCCTGTACTTGGAAACAACTTTGCAAAATCAATGTGCTAGACTAGGAAGCAGCTTCTGCTGCTGCTGCAAATATTGTTTTTACAATTGCTGGGCCTGCATGAAACAAAGCTGAATACTTTTTAAAAAATGACTACTGTTGTGCACCACAAAGCTAAGACCCCACAACATTAGATACCATTTCCTAACCTCACGCTGGGTATCATGATGACGTTATGTTAAGAGAATGCTTCTTAAACTTCAGCGAGTATCAATATCACCTGGAGAGCTGGTCTGAACAAAGATATCCAGAGTGGAGTGAGGTTCAGGAATCTGCATTTCTCATAAGTTCCCAGGTCACACTGATGCTCTCAGTGCACGGGCCTCGCTTGCTTTTGCACTGATATAAGGCAATGCTGCTCAAACTCTACTGTGTAAACAAATCACCTTGCGATTCTGTACAAATGCAGACTGATCAGAGGGTGATGTTCTTGGCCACAGAACACTCTCTAAGTAGCAAGGGTATGGGATATTCCATTGGGGATAGAGGAAGAAAGTGTGCTTGTACCGCTTGTTCAAATAGATAGTTGCCCATTCAGCAATTTGATAGATAAGGGGTTAAAAACTTTAAGCACCAGTCCCCTCACTCTTTCTTCAGATGGAGACACCAAAGAAGAAATACATTAAATGGCATCTCCAAATCATTGATAAACCAGGGAAACAAAGTAAATCAGTTTAGTCTGTCTCCTCATTTTTAAGGAGTGAATAACTTGTACTCTGGGAGACATATAAAGCACGAGATGGTATCCACTTCAATGGACTGTTTCCAGAACTCCACATTCAGAATCTGACTCAAGCGAAATGAGTAATTTCTCTTAAGAGAGTTCCTTAGTTTGAATCAACATGCTTTGCCTTGCAACAGGTGGAGGCCATTCTGCAGAAAAAGTGATGGCAACGGAGGGATCTCAGATGGTAAGACCATGAGATGCATCCAATCCTGCCCTCATCCTGGGAGCATTAGAGGCATAAGGGCTGTGACTTTTTAATTTTAGCACCATTAACAATCTTAAACCCAAGATCATGAGTCTTATACTGTGAGCAGAAAACACAGCCATGTCCCTGTACTAAGGAATTCATAATTCATTCATTCATTTTCATTCACTCATTCATTTATCCATTTATTAAATAGTGAGTGTTTCCTCCATGCAGACAGTATTCTAGGAGCTGGTGATTTAGGAGAGACCCAACTGAAACACATATCCGCGCTTTTCTGTCTATCTATTGTAAAATGCTTTAGGCACTGGGGCAAAAAAGATGGTTCTGTGCTTTACCTCTCTGTGAGGCAGTACCAAAGAGTAAGGGATTTAAAAAGTTCCTTCTCTAACTATGGAGAGCCCAGTTTTAATCCCCAATCAGTTGCACATTGATACTTTTATAAAACATAAAAATGAATTGCTAGAAAAAAGAAATTTTAAAACCCACAAAGATATACAAGAGGCCCAATTTTTTATTGTTGGATTCAACAGACAATGTCAAAATGCTAAAAAAAATTAAGTGTCTAAATGCTCACTCCTAAATTCTCCAAGTCTCATAGCAGACTGGTGACAAATAGCTTGCAGACAAGCATAATCCTCAGAATCCACTTGGGGTAGAACTGGCCGGGAGCACAGACTCCAAGGTTACATTGCCTGGGTTTGTATTACAGTTCTACTACTTGGCAGCTATGTGACTGTGGGCAAGTTATTTAATTTCATTGTTTCTCAGTTTCCTCCCCATAAAAAGAATACCACCCAGAATTGCTGCCATACATTTTAAACACTTGCAATCAATATAGACAAAGCACTCAGAATAGTGTCTGACACATAGTAAATGCTACTAAAGTGTTAGCTGCTATCATTACTACTATCCACTATCATAACTGCTATCATTACTGTTTTTACTTCTTCTATTATTACTACTAGTGTTACTCTGCTGTATCAGCTTGGGCCAACACTTGCACAGTTGTTTTATGTATAAAATGCTGCTTGTCATCTCTTCCTTCCTACTGACTTCCTTCCCTCCTATGGAATCTGTGACTAGAAAATGAAATCACTTAGAACACATGTTGGCACCCACGGAAATGCCTCTAATAACCCAAGTGTCTGTACTGCCCAGATGCCACTTCAGAGAGACAAGGACAAAGTGTCCTGGGGTTCTCTCCACAGGGCTCCTAGGCACTGTGTCTGTCCGTTCTCAAACGAGTGGAAGCATCACTGAGACAGCTGTCCTCCCACCCTCCCTGGAGAATCTGGCTGGGCTGATGCTGTGTGACACTGGGTGTTGCCTCAGGGAAAGGCACGTCCTCTCTTCTACTCTGTGACCAAACAACAGTTTAGCAAAGGGAAGAATTTTAAAGGACATTTTTATACTTCCTGTAATTCAATACTTAACCCACATGCATCTTTCACACATACACATATTTCTCCAAGCTCCTTCTTAACATTTGTTTTCGACTCTCAGTCAAAGTTTTTGAGAATTATTTCTTACTCTTTCTTCAGATTAGCCACCTACAATTAGCTGGGAATAAAATATTGAGGAAACATAGAAACACATCCGAGAATAAAATTCACCTTGTGCGTTAGAGGGAGACAAAAAAAGAATGAAGCTTGAGTATGGGGAATTATTAGAAAACAATTTACAATCACTATAAGGCAGGAAAATACCTAAGATAGGAAAAAAAAAATAACCATCTCCTTGTTTGCTTTTTAAACTGCATAACTCTCTCTGAGAATATTAAACAACCTTATTGATATGGTTTAAACAATTTGCATTTTCATAAAATAAAATTTTTATGAAAGAGAGTAACATAATCACACAAAAAATTAAGCAGGTGTGTTAGCTCTAGAAAAAAAAATTTGCAGGTTAATAGCTTGAATGGTCTTAGTCTCAAGATTTATTCACTTACATATAATTACATCTTGACAAGGTCAAAGAGAGAACAGGTAAAGCTGGAGTTCTTACCTAGCCTCACAATGACTTAAAGGGCAAGAGGCACAGTAACGTGTACAAAATGGCTGGTGATGAGGTTGGGAGTGATCTGACAGGCACATGGATAGACTGCCCAGATATATCATTTTGCTGGTAGCATATGGCCTTGACATGGCCCAGATTGTAGCTAAGGAGTTACGAGTTTTAATGCATCTTTGCTACTGAAGCTGCAAATTATCACATTTAATAGTATTATTGGTTCACAGATTCACTCTGTAGTGTACTGTTGCCTTTTTTTTTTCCTTTTAAATTCAGTATACTAAACATGTTCAGGTTGCTCTGTATGGCATATAGCGTGACATTTCAGATAAATACTGAAAGGTTTTCTGATGGAAATGAGGCTAATGATATGGTCAGACAACACATAAAAGTAAGCATATTTTTGTCACTCTCTATTTCTCATCTCCCCATTCTGACTCTGCGAGTATTCATGACTCTCAAAATTTACTCACTGTATCCATGCTTCCACCTTTCCTTCCTTCTATCCATCCATCCATCCATCCATCCATCCCTCCCTCCCTCTCTCCTCCCTCCCTCTCTCCTCCCTCCCTCTCTCCTCCCTCCCTCCCTCCATCATGCATTCATTCAGTAAGTTATTCATTGAGCACCTTCCTGCTGCCTGGCATTATAATATGTGTTTGGAACTTACCCTCTAGTGGGAAAAGACAGAAAATATACAAGTTAGCGAAATTAATTAATAATTAGAGTTGTGATAAGTGTCAGGAAGAAAAAACCCAAAGTATTAAAATACTGATTAACTGGGGAGATCTACCTGGGATCTGGGATCCTGACCAAAAAAAAAAAAAAAAAAAAAAAAAAAGGTATTCCATTCAGATGATGCAAATAAATAAATATGAATGAAGAAATAACTTACAGAGGTATAGGCAGGGTTGAAAGCAGCAACAAGGGATACTGAGGCACCCAGAGGCTTGTAACAGCAGAAAGTTGAAATGAAGAGGCAAGAAGAAATGACCTTGCTAGAGTCCAGTGAGAGCTGGAGCTATGGAGGATGTGTCACCTGGCAGGATCTCCGGTGATAGAGGGAGGCACGCACAGTCAGGGCCATGATCCAAAGTGAAGAGGAAGGGAAGAAGAAATCACCCACCCTCCTTCTCCTCCCACTTTCCAATCTTCTACTTGTGCTGCCTATTGGCAGAACCTGATCAGAAGCTATCTGGCAAGGGGGCCTCCATGACCCAGTTCACAGACACAGTCCATAGGGTGTGGCCTCAGTATTGATAATGGATGGGGGTGGTGGTGAGGGAAAAGGGAGAATGGAGAATAACCAGGAAAGGGGACCTACTTAGCTAGGACAGTCAGGAAAAGCCTTCCAGTGGACATGACATTTGAAGTGACACCCAGAGAAGACCCCAGCCACGCAAAGAGCTGGAGGAGAAATCCAGCAGAAGGAAGAGCGAGCACATGCCTTTGGCATTCCCCCTTCTCTGCACCCCACACTCAGTACAGATCCCTCACCAGGCATATAGTTATCAGAGACCCAGACCATCCAAATGAACACCTTCCTATTCTATTTTATCAACATAATAAAAAAGCTTGTTCATAAAAAAAATACGCAAAAGTAGGACACTTCTCTAAGAAAGGTCCAGCACTTCTGTAAATTCTAACGTACAAAGAAAAATCAAGGCAGACATATGTAAAGGCAGGAAAGGGAAGGCAACTGGAGCAAGCATAACTCCCTTCCATTTATATAACTTCTCTTTGAAAAGCCCAAGCCTTCCACATATTGAATAGTCTCATATTGTACAATTTACTAAAAGTGTGAGACTGTGCCCATCCTACTCTTAAATGAAGAAACACAGTAAGGATTCAATTCCAGTGTAATAATAGTTAATGTATAACTAATTTAAACTCCTACTAATTTTCTTTTAGTTTTATATTTATTTACCTCCAAGTCACCAGCTAAAAGGTATATAAAATATATGCCTCAAGCCTATTAATCAAAAATATGTACTGACAGATGATTTTATTTTTTCTGATACTAAGAAACCATTTTTTTTTAATATAAAGTAAAATTTCCAATACTAACAAGTTCATCATGTGAATTCAGTGATTTGACTTTTAAAGGCCAGTTTACTAGTTCAAATTCCCAGTGAGGTAGCCAAGTCATTGAAAGGTAAGTCTGCCCTTAAAAGGTACAGAGGGTTTCCTGCTGGTAATTGAGGTTGGGCATCATAACTTCCTTCCTGTTAATCCTTCATACTCAGGGATGCATTCACCAACGGAAAAACAGTTCCTTTCAAGGACAAATTCCAGTCAAAATAATGAGGAACTGCCTGCATGTTAATGAGATTCACCATCTCTCATATCCAAAGGTGTTTTTTTTTTTTTTCTTAAAGATCTTAAGGAACTTCCATCATCCAACTACATTAAATCTAAATTTCCCTAGTGCCTATTTAATTTATTTTCTTTTGTTTTGTCCCTGATGAATATGGAAACAGATGGTAATTCTTCTTCTTTTTTAAATTTATGATGGTTGCCAAGTCAATGAAAATTGCTGATAAAAATAAGCTCAAAGTGTATTATTACCTGTAGGAGAGGCCGCTGCACTCCCAGCACCTTCATGGTGTCTGCGTTAGCCAGAATCTTCAAAGGGTCAGATGTTTTAGTGACTCCTTCAATCTCCTTGTTGATCTCAGCCAAGACTTGATTGAGAAAGATGTTTTTGATGTACACAGTGAGAAACTCTCGAAGAGGACACTGTTTGGCTGGGCCAAGACCCAGGGCATGCTCAATCTCCTGAATAAATCTGGAAGACAAACAGTAAGAAGGTTACTAAATTTACGAGGCAAGTGTTATATAAATATGTCATGATGACATGAGAATATCTAGCGTTGGCTATTTCCGTGAAGAGGGCAAGTCATCGTAATACTCATCTCTGTATAATTTTTAATCTTTTAAAAATATAAATTATTCCACTAATTGAACAGAAATAGGATGAAACAGAGAACATGACTTCTAAAAATGGAGGGAAAAGGAGAAGACAAAAACTATTTTTAATTCAAGAAGGAGATAAGAATACAAGAAACAATGGGAAAACATGAAAAACAAAAAACACAAATTATCGTGCAAATTAAAAAGCACATTCCCGAAGAGTACATATTTCCCACTGAAACCTTTACATCACGGGTCCCCCTACCCCCGCACCGGGCCATGAACCAGTACTGGTCTGTGGCCTGTCAGGAACCAGACCATACAGCGGGAGGTGAGCGGCCAGCTGGGCGAGCATTACCCGCTGAGCTCCGCCTGCTGTCAGTTCAGCAATCACATTAGATTGTCACAGAAGCATGAACCCTACTGTGAGCTATGCATGTGAGGGATCTAGGCTGCATGCTCCTTATGAGAGTCTAATGTCTGACCTTTGGTGGAACAGTTTCATTCTGAAACCATCTCTCCTGCAACCCCTGTCCATGGAACATTGTCTTCCGCAAAGCTGGTACTTGTGCAAAAAAAATTTTGGGGACTGCTGCTTTACAAGTACATATATAAATGCCGAAAAGAGAGAAACAGAGAGAGAATGAAGGATACTCTAAAATTCATGATGATATGTGAGTTCAGAGGTTAAGAAAGGGAACGGGATGGGAGTTGGAGGACAAAGGAGAACTTCAATCTTACTTGCAATGATCTATTTCCTTTATTAAAAACACTTAAAGAATACATAACAGAATGTTAATGATTGTCAAGTCTCAGAGATGAGTATATAGATATTTATTAAAATTCTAATTTTAATAACAAACAAAATAAATTTATTATTATAATTCTTTTTAATTTTCTATTCAGGCAGCCCCTACTTATATGAACAAATTGAAGTTACTACTATTTTTTAGTTAAATAACATCAGTCCTTCAATTACATAGTTTAAATATCTCAATACCACAGTATAGTCACCACAGTACATTAAATTTAAGTAACTAAAGTATAAACTTTGTTGCTAGCTCCTCTGAAATCCCTATGTAAATAACTGATGTGTGTTCATCATGATTAGTGACCAATCATATCCCTTCTTCCAACGTCTATTGGCAACTGGTCACTGTGCATTTGTTATTCGCTTCATGTACAGGCAGCAAAGCATGCAGCTGTGGTGCCTCCCTGTCTCCCACTGATAAACCCATGTGGCATTTTATAAAAATGGATAATTGAAAGAGGGAGGGAATTGGCCAACAAAGATAAAAGTACCACAAAGTGGTAACACTGGAAGTGAAATTTGAATTGAATGTAAAGGGAGTTACAGGAGAAAGAGCTGCCCCGGGAATGTTGACACTGCTGCCATTGAAGAGGCATAGCCAGACTGAAGGCGAGAACGAACCAGGAAGGTGGCTGTGACCAAAGGGATGCAGAGGATGAAGAGAGATGAGACGCCAGAGGAAGTGATGTTGGCAACAAATTTCACACTTAAAAACCTCTTGGAGATATTTCACAACACAGAAAAAATAAAGGATAAAATGCTGGCAACTGAGCCAAACTTAGAAGTATGACAGTTCGCCGAGGCCCAGAAAAGATGCTTGCTGTATACTGTAAAGTATATAAGGCAGCGGCAAGCACTGCTATACTAATCTTGATAAGATTTTAACAAAAAATAAAACACTTTAATTCTCAATGTTTTCTAATGTTACAGTGTACTAAATACATATTGGTTTTCTTATTTTTCATTTCTGTATATATTTATGAATGCCAGGAATAGAGTTTTTAATTTTTTTTTTTTTTTGAGACAGAGTCTTACTCCACCACCCAGGATGGTATGATCTTGGCTCAACTCCATATCCTGGGTTCAAGAGATTCTCCTGCCTCAGCCTCCCTAGTAGCTGGGATTACAGGTGTGTGCCACCATGCCCGGCTAACTTTTTTCTATTTTTAGTAGAGATGGAGTTTCACCATGTTGGCCAGGCTGGTCTTGAACTGTTGGCCTCAAGTGATCTGCCTGCTTCGGCCTCCCAAAGGTTTTTTAATGTTTTGACAAAAAATTGTAAAGTCATGAAACAATTGTGACTATCCTCATTGATTGCGATTGCTTTGCGTGGTTTCAGCTTGCATGGTCATTTTTACAGTTCCACAATGCTATGGAAAGCAAGAGCTATATTGTACTTCAATTTCTTCTCAAAAAGGGGGAGAAGAAAAATAAATGAAAACATAAAATGGATAACCAATTGGGAAGGTATATTTGCAGTTTGAATCAAAGATGATGGCTGGAACTCAACAAGAAAAGAAACCAAATAACTTAGTTAAAAAAATGATCAAAACACATGAAAAGACTGTTTATAGTCAATACAATGACTAATACATTAAAAATTAAAAAAAATTATTCATTCATAAGAAAAATGCAAAGTAAACTATACTGAGATACCAATTTTTACACCAATGCAATTGGCCAAGTTCCAAAAGTTTGAAAACACACTCTGTCGCCGTAAGTGCGAAGAAAGAGGCATTCTCATATATTACTGATATGAGTGAAAAATGGTACAACCCTTGTGGAAAGCAGGTTGGCACTATTATTCAAAAATCCAGATGCATTTCTCTACGGCCCAGAAATCTCATTCCTGGGAAATTCTTCTGAGAGCTATATCTAAATATGGATGTGATGATCTACATACAGAATATACAGATCATTACAGCATTGTTTTTAGGCAAAAGACTGGGAACAACCTAAAAGTTCATCAGTTAGGGAATAATTAAATAAACTATGGTATATTTACATTTTGGAATACTGTACAGCTCCCTCTACCCCCAAATGTGGAAACTTTTGGTGTACTAATGTGAAAAGACCTCCAGGATATATTGTTACAAGGAAAAAAACAAGCTCAGATCAATCTACAGTTAGTAGTATTTACTACAGTAACCCCATATAACAATTATATATCCTCATTTGTTTATTTTAGCATAAAGACACCCTGGGAAGTCTCAAAAAAACAACTAACTACCCATAGGAGGCAGGGGTGGGGGTCAGGTCTGGGAGAGGAGTGGAAATTAGACTTCTGAATTTTAACTTTTAATAATCATTTGATTGTTAAAAACTGTTAATGTATTAGCTACTCAAATAACATTAAATCAGAGAATTTAAAAATTGGCTATATGTATCGAAGACTGTATTTCATAAATTGCTATCTAATTAGGACACATTTAAAGTGTGGTGTATAAACAGTTCCTTAAGTTTAGCTGTTTAACCTAATAAAGAGTTTTCTTTACTTACTAAATCAATACATTGCAGTTAATCTTACATATTACCAGTTAAACACTCTATTAATCCCTGGGGTGTATGTGTGGTGGGGGATGAAGATAGTGTATATATAGGATTGTCACAATGAAAAAAGCAGCTTTCCTTCAAAGAAAGATGAAATTGAGAAGGCACAAGAAAGAGCACTGAGGCTTCTTAACTGATGTTATCACTGTGAAAGAAAAATAAAATATGACCAAAACCAAAATATAATGGATCTTAAGGAGAGGGTGAGTGAAAGAAGGCAGGGAAAAATGAAGAAATAAAAGTAGATGGTTAACCATGGCCACAATTTGAAGATCTCCAAATACCACATCCTGCTACGATGACCCCTTCTGATCTCATCTAACTCTCAAAAAGATGCCCTACTCAGGTGCATCCTAGTCTACTTGGTTGCCTTCCAAAAGAAAACCACTGTTATTAATTTCCTAATGAGTAAATATACCGAAACTCTTTTTATTATTTTTTAATATTATGAGAATTAATCATCAAAATCTCTATTTTCTTCAAAGGGACTTTGGAAAAGAGTTTTCTGAGTGTAAGTACTTCTGACATTTTCAAAATATTTAACATTTATTAGAACAAAATTTTTACTAGTCAATCTGCTGCTAAACAGACGGGCAGAAGACTCTAAATTAGCCTCATTTTCTTTTTTTCTAGTCTCATATTTGCCTTTGGTGCTCCTAAAATATGAACTGTGCTGAGCAGCACAGACAGAGGGGCCGCCATTGCTTTTGGCTGAGTGATTTCTTTCCAATTCAAATCATTTATTCCCTAAAGCATACATATCCATCTCACATGACATATACAGGTTGATGTTGTCAGCGCTAACTGGAGGGGACTCATTCAACATGTTTCCAAATCTGCTTTCAGAGCTGCAAGGGACCTCCTTGTGCAGAAGCACAAAACACGTGGGTGAGAATGAAAGAGAAAAATTAAGGCTGTTTCACCAGTCCCTTCTTTACCTTAGTGAAAAATGGGTAGAATGGGGGCTAAGGGATGTGGAAGGGGAGGAGATGTTGGTCAAAGGATACAAAATTTCCAGGAGGAGTAAATTCAAGAGATCAACAGATCTAATCTACAACATGGTGACTACAGTTAGTAACAATGTGTGGATACTAGAAACTACTGAGAGAGCAGAGTTTATGTGTTCTCACCACAAAAAATAAACATGTGAAGTAATACATGTTACTTAGCTCAATGTAGCCATCCCACAACGTATACATATTTCAAAACATGTATATCATAAATGCATATAATTTCTATTTTTCAATTAAAAATAAATAAAAATGAAAAAAAAGTAGTTACATTAAACGGGCAACCTACCCTTCATGGGCAGGAAGGACACTCAAAAAAAATGAGCCTTCCTAGCCATCCAGGAGATGAACCTCACTCACTGTCACTCTGCAGAGGGGAGTGACTTAGAGATGGAGAGTGGTCAAGAGAGGAACACTTACAGTAGGGCTTCCAGAGTTTGGACCTGGAACGCACAGTCTTGAGTAGGTACTTAGCCTCTCTTAGCTTTACTTGTGTCTTCTGTAAAATGGCTATAATAACACTACCTACCTCACAGGATTGTTCTGATGGTTTAATGAAGAAATTAAAATTAAGCACTCAAAACAGAGACTGGCACACAATAACTGCTTAGTAAATGGTGCTGCAGTGGTTTTTAGAATTACTATCTTACATAAACCCTGATGAGGCTGGAGATTAGAGGAAAGCGTGAAATATTGTATTTTTTTTTTTTCACTTTGCTACCTTATTTTCCCATCTAATCATCCCTAGTTGGCAATTCAGACCATTAGGTTAATACTTGGAATATTTCACTAATAAATGGATGTAGGAATGAGCAAGAAACCCCATGTGGCCAGGGGCAAAGTGTAAATTGCTAACTGCTGAATCCTTCGTGCCTAGTAGTGCTACTCTATGGCTGGCACACAGTAGACGTGTAGGAAATGCTTATTGAATAAAATATTGGATAAAATAATTAAAAGGTCCTTCAATCATAACCCATAGTTCCTGAAGCTAGGACATAATCTATCTGGCATGTAATGCCCTTCTCCTAAGAATTTGGACTACAGATTTCAATACAAAATTTTAAAAAAATCATCCCATATCTCCACCATTCCAATGTAAACCAGTAATTCTTATTGACAGAAGATTCTCTCATTCTTATGCACATCCCACACTGTTTTATATTTTGTGCAATATGGCTGTTCACACTACTTTGTATTCTGCTCTTTCACAGAGTATTACAGACTCATTCTATCAAGCTAATGAACACAGTATTATTAACCAAACCTCTACTAGGGAACATCTTCATTTTGCTTCTGTTGAATTATTTCCACAAATTAAAATATTGCAAGTAGCTCTTCAACATTTTTGGTGAGTCTTTTTTATTTTCCCTGATTTGCCACAGTGTACTCGATGAGTCCTTTCATCTAGCAAGTGTTTAAAAATGATCTGTTGAATGGGAGACAGGAGTGAGAGTCAAGGGTATAGAAGAAAATAATCAGAAAGCCCAATTTTCCCAACAATGCTCCTCATTAGCTCTATGGAAGTATGAAAACATTGAATTTTTAACAGTGAAAAGAATCTCATTAGAAAAGAAAATATTTCACTTCAAAGTTAAGTTAGAACACAGATGGAGCCCTGTCAAAAGAGTATTATTTAATCTCATGAAGTGCTTTTACACCAGGGATTTCCTATCTCTGTAAATGATGAGCAGGCAAACACAACGTACAGGTATATCTGTGTATATGGAAAAAGAGACTATGAGAGTAAAAGAAAAGGGTATACATAATGCTGTATGGAGAGCATCACATCACAGGGTTTTGAGAACCCTTATTCAGAACAGCCTCCTAAACTTAAGGCTGTAAAATAGGAGAAACCAAAAAACAAATAATGCTAGTATGCAACTGACTCTTGTTGCTTTCCAATGTTTAAAGCATGGATCTGGTAGGGCATGGTGGCTCACACCTGTAATCCCAGTACTTTGGGAGGTCGAGGCGGGCGGATCACGAGGTCAGGAGATTGAGACCATCCTGGCTAACATGGTGAAACCCTGTCTCCACTAAAAATACAAAAAATTAGCGGCCGGGCATGGTGGCAGGCGCCTGTAGTCCCAGCTACTCAGGAAACAGGCAGGAGAATCACTTGAACCTGGGAGGCGGAGGTTGCAGTGAGCCAAGATTGTGCCACTGCACTCCAGCCTGAGCGACAGAGCAAGACTCCCTCTAAAAAATAAAATAAAATAAAATAAAATAAGATAAAATAAAATAAAATAAAATAAAATAAAATAAAAGCATGGATCTTATTGTCTAAATTCTAATATTTATAAATATTTAATTGAAGCTTTCCCTTTCAGATTCTCAACTAAGGGCCCTCTAAATGTACGCACATAAGCAATGCCTGTGTTGTTGAATTTACTTTCTTACAGCAAGTTATATGTCCTTTGAAATGCACACATGAGCACACACTACCAACATTTCACCCAATATTTTCAAATTTTTAATCTTGATTTGATTGCTATCGAGGGAAATTATAAACTAATTAAAATTTCACTCAAGCATCCCTCACTTAGCCCAGCCTTATCACAAATTCTGTTTCACTGTATAGCTCCATTTCTTCCATTTCATCTCAGCCAAGAATTGTGGCTGCTACCAGCTGGAAATATCCTTGAACAGAGAGGTCCTATATCGTATTGTAGAAGCTGCAATATGAGCAGTGATATATTATTTATTTGAATAAAAATGATTGCTTATTCAATAAGTATTCCTTATATTCATACCCTAAAAAGCTTTTAAATTCGACGGCCAACATCACTAATAATGGGACAAAATGGACATCATGTACCTCCTGACATGATATAAAGAAGAACACAGTATTGTTCTCTGTTATTCTTGCTAAAAAATGCATAACTTGAATCTATATCACAACAGCACATCATCTTTCATAAAACCAAAATATAAAAAGTTTCAGAATATTCAAATTTAGGATTCTGGTTTTACAGCACAAGTAATTCATGCATGACTCTGTCATAAACAGTGAATCACTGTTTATTGCTCATTATGTTTTAAAATATATACATTTATATATACTTTGTATCATACAACATAAACTTTTCATTTGGCTATTTCCTGACTTTGCTGTGTATCATTACATATAATTTGGTAGTTTAGGATTAATAACATACACATTAATATAGATATCTGGGAGGCCTGGGAAGTTTTCTACTGATTCCATGTATCACAACCAATAGAAACATGTGATTTATCCTTTGCGACTTCTGCATTTTGCAGGATCTCTCAACATATCATTTCCTCTTACATGTTTTCTAATCTAGTCTTCACTCTGCAGAGATGTACCATCCTTACTGAGAAGCTCTGAATCTCTCCTACTAATAATTTTAAAGACTAAAAAAAGAATCTGAATTCTCTTATCTCCATTTTAGTCCAAGATTTCTATGTGAAAAGTTGCATGACATTTACAGGTCTGCAGAAGCCTTTGCATAATCAAAAGTAAGTCCACACGATCCCATCCTCATTGTGCCCATCCTCTACTGTCACATTTAATATTGTTGTATGACACATATTGTGTATAAAAGCATACATTAAAATTTTAATTAGCAATAAACGGTGATATACTGTTTGTGACACCATCATGAATGAATTACGTGTCCTAAAAAAGCCACAGTTCTGCATCAGAATTCTGAACCTTTGATTTCGAAGTTTGGTTTTATGTAAAGAATGCAAACAGCAGTAATAACAAGCCTGTAGCATGAATGATACATGAGTTACAAAGAGAAAATAAAATGCACATTTCCCCCTAAATCCAGCGAACTGAAATAATCTTTGAACCCAGAATGAGAATGAAACACTAACTGTCAAATGCAGAACTTTTCAGGAGAGATATGGGCCCATGTACAAAGATGGCAAACAGCACTAATAACACAGTTCTGCATTCTGATAACACTTTCTGCACACCACTCTAAGGGAAATCATGGACTTTTATGAGAACACAGTATAATCAAACTCTCTACCCTGCTAGATTTATATGGGAAAAAAAAAAATCAACCTACAACTCATAATAAAATCCACCCCCAGACATGGGCCCATCCTTGTACAAAGAACTGTGACCAGTTAGCTATACTCAGATGATAAATGGGCCTTGGGAATCAAAGTCGAGTGAGGCCATGCCAAAGACTGGAAACAACTCCGTCTGCAGAAAGAAGGCGTCCCCAGCAAACAGGGCTCCTTTAAGATATATTTCTTACTTTCTCAACTGCTCTCAGGTATGACATTTAAGACACAGAACAAACTGGAAAACAACTCGGGCAAAGGAAAGAAGCCTCAGAGGAATTGATTTGAGATATATTCAACTCACTAGTATTATCTGAGTCGAAAAAGATCATTTAGAAATGATTTACAAGGGACTTATTCAGAAACAGCAGCAACAGGCATATTTAAGACCATAAATCAGTGGAACATGAAAACCGAAGAAAAATCCATAAAGGTTAATGCACTTTGGAGCACATTTGCCTCTTAATTCATGGGAGTAAGCCATTGGCACATCAGGAAGAGGTTCTCCCCCAACAAGCTGTAATTGTTCATGCTGAGTGTAACTACTATCTGTGCCTTTTGTATATAAAGATTTTCTGTGTAAAAGTGCAAAATAAGCTCATCACTGCAGGGCCCAATCATGTCCTCAGCCCATACCCGTAGGAGACAATTTGCTGAACTAATCAAATAAAAAGGGATTTGGGTGCTCTTATTTGTAATGTGTGAAATTCATGTCTGGGAGTAGAGGAGAAAAGGGGTAAAAATCGTTAAATAAAGGGAGAAAGAATATCATCTACAAAATTTGGATTCTGCAGGTTTATAAACAAATTTAACTTAAAAAAATCTTACCATGAGTATATTGCAAGTGATTTGTGACTGCAGTTAAGTGTTCCCTCTAGACTGAAAAGCACTTTAGGTAAAATGAAGTAAGCCTCTCTAAAAATGACAGCTGTTAAATTTTTTTAAGCATATAATTTGGAAATTGAAGTGACTTAAACTCTAACCCTTAATATCAAACAATCTTTTTAAACCAAAAATTGCATAAATAAATAAGGGATGCTGACACAAAACTCAGAGAACAAATAATAATCCTGCTTTTCCGATAGGTCTGGAATTTTGTTTTTATCCTTTCAGTTTATCTCACAGTAAAATAACCTCTTCTTTATTTTTTTTTCAGAAGGTAAAGCTTTCAGAAAATTTTCCAAGAAAAACTGTAATTTATTACAAAATGTCTATCATACACCTGGAAACTGATGTGTCACATATTAAATATACTCTGTTTTAGGCGCCCCATATCAGTTTGGCCTTCAGACTCTGTAATGCAGGACACAGAAGAATCTGGGAAAGCTTCTACCTGTTGCTATGCCAGTAGGAGCTGTATTAATAATTGCTTACACCCATGGAGCGCTTACCATGTCCTGAGCTTTATATGGATTCTTTTTTATGTGATTTTCACAGACACTCTATGAGGACTGTGCTTTTACTATCTCCATTTTACATGTGATAAAACTGAGCAGCTGAAAAAATGGCAGTAACATTAACAGCTGACAGTTCTTATTGTTCTTATTATAGTCATCTTTCAGTATCCCTGGGGGACTGGTTACAAGACCATCTGGGTGTGTGCACACTCCAGTCCGGCAGTTGGCCCTGCAGAACCTGCGTATATGAAAAGTCGGCCCTCCATATCTTCTGATTTCAAAAGCTGTGAATGCTGTATTTTCGATCTGCATTTGGTTGTGGATGCACAGCCCTCCGATATGAGGGCCAACTATATTTATTTAAGAAAATCAGCATAGAAGTGGACCTGCGCAATTCAAACCAGTGTTGTCTGAGGGCCAACTGTATAGGCCAGCACTCTTTTAAGTAATCACCATGCTTTACTTCACATATTCCTTACAACACGATGAAGTTAGGTACTTTTATAATTGCCATTTGGAAGAAGACATGAAGGCACAGAAAGGTGAAGTTACTTTCCCAAGGTCATATAGCTAGCAAGGGATGGGGCCAAAATTTGACCTTGGACAGTTTGTCTCCAGAGACCATGCCAGACTTCATCACTCTATCCAACATACTTCTTTAACATCACTGCATCTCAAAGGTTCACCCGTAGGGTTAGAACTCCAGAGGTGGGCAGGTAAGGAGATGACAATCAATAGACTTAAGTCCATGTTGAAAACCCTAAAGTGTGTGTTGAGGTACTGGGACCTTGTGTGGATGGAGAGAACCATAATATTACTAAACATAAGCATTTGAATATATCAAAGACCGAATTATTTCTCTTAAAATACAACAAATATTATCTCTAGCCCTGACTTCTTGCTCCTGACCTGTGTTCCCAATCACTTGATAGATACTTTCAAGTGATGTCCTCCTGATAACTCAAACTATGTCCAACATGGAGCTCTTCGCTGCTGCACTCCCATTATCATTTCCATTCTCTCCTCCTGTGTTCTCTATTTTTGTGTCATCATCATTCCAGTTACCTAAGCTCAAGCTTAAAAATCATCTTTCACTTTTTCTTCAGCCTTGCTACTCATGCAAGAAGCTTCTAGATGTATAGACATTCTCTTTATATTAAATCTTAAGTTCATACATTTATCTACTTGTTTACCCCTTCACTTATTTATTACTCCTTATGCTGAAAGGTAGGCACTATGTTAGTGTTCTAGGCCTAAGGCACCCACAGTGAAAGAATTATCCCCCAGGAGCTATCACCCACTTAGCATATGATATGAATAGTGTTCAAGTTGTTTTAATGTTTGCCTGAGTGCCTTCAACGTATGTAATATATGACTATTTGGTTAATCTCACTAAAGCAAAGAATCTAGAACTCCTCGCAGTTTCATAAAACATGCCTTGCTCTCTCTTGCCTCCAGCATGGTCTCTGTACATGCTGGTTCGTTTATCTAGAACAGTGTCACCATATATCTGTCCTGACTGTCACTTGTCCGGTAGCCACCAGCTTAGATGTCACTTCCTCTAGAGGCCCTTCTCCCTTAAGTGTATGTTGAACGCCCTTTGACTATGTCACCACACCACCCTAAGTCCACAGAATTCTGCTGCTATGGAGGTATCTGTCTTCCCTACTAGTTTTTAAACATCTTGAAAAGAGGGAACATGGCTTTTTCATTGTAGACAATGTTTGGCATCCAGTAGGAACTCAAGAAGTAAGTCTAATATTATTTCTACTTCTACTCATTAGCAAACTTTGAGTCCCATGTACTCTCTGTATTTTTTTAAGTTCATGCCTTTTCTTATAATGATCCTGTGGTCTACTTCTAGTGTTCCCTTGCATTTTCTAAATTGTAGCAAATCAGCTAAAGAGGAGTTTCGAAAATGTATCATTTTCACAATAGCCTTTCTTCAAAGGACCACTTCAAAACTAAGTCACTCACAAAGTTTTTCCTGATGCCTGTAAAACTGTTTCATGTATTTGAACTATTTTACTTCATAGCATTAGTCTTTTTTTCTACCTGTTTTTCTCTTTTAGAATTAAGTTCCTTCTGAGCAGCAACTGTGTTTTGTACATCTTTGAGTCATACCTGAAACACTTAACACTATATCAAGTACAGTGGACATAATTAATGTTTTAATAAATAATATTGTTATTTTTACAGCTTGTTTAGGCTTGTCTTTAAAGGCAAGTCCTTCTTGAAGGGGATACAATATACAGATTATTTTAAAGCTATGTTTTAGGAAAGAAATATGGCTGGCTAAGCAAGATAAAGAATAGAGATGGTGAAAGAAAAAAAGAAAGTTGTGAAGTTAAATGATGCATGTACTATGCTAAACATATCAATATGAGGCATTTTTAAGGCAAACTATCAGCAAATTAAAACCTAGTCCTTTTCTCAAACGTGAAATTTGGTGAAGCTGGCCTAAACTGAACATTACTCAAGTATCAATAACAGAAGTCAAAGTCTGGGTATTTCATATGTTGAAAACGTGACTGACTTGTGTACCTACTAGGATAAAATTATATACTGTCTGGAAGAAACAAACTGGCTCCATGGTTCTTCCACTCTTTTCCAATAGGATGGATTGCACTACATTTAATAAATGAAAGCTTTGGAAAAGTTAGTCTGAATGATCTCTAATGAGCCTATTTGGCAACCACCCTTATTGCTGAACTTAGTTTATTATTATTTCTTATCGCACTCTTACGTTTACTATCACTTGATTAACTGACAAAGTGTTCTGAATGCACAGCGCCCTAAGAAAAAAGTAGTCACTAATGATATGAGTCACAGACAGGCAATAACAATTACGAGTCTTGTCCCTTAAACTTTTCTATTTTTGTTTTCCTGTATTCACACACTTGATCATTAATTCAGGTAAGCCAGGATCATCTTCTCATATCACTGTTGGTTTCTTTCTCTGTTTTCACATCTACACTTTGCCTGAAAAATATCTACAATTATCTTGCAACAGTATTCACAAAGTTATTTTTCTACGGTGGTTCAAAGTTCTTCTCAAATTTACCTCCTCCAGAGCCCTTTCCTACTTAGAAGAGATTATTGCCTTTTAGAGTCTCACTTTGGGTCATCTATGGAAACATCACACTATCAGGATTTCAACATAACAAAATAGACTGGAGTAACATCAAATTTACATCAAAAGTGAACTAACAGTAAACCAAGCTAAATATTTTAAGCCATCTCAGCCAGCATTCCATTCTTACAGTTCTTTGTTCCTTCAAGAGGCACCAGTGTTAAATTCTTTATAGTTAATTTCATAAATAGGTCCACTTATTACGTAGGAATTAAATACTTTAGTATTTCCACCTTTCTATTTTATTTATGTTTTCATATCCCCTGTAAGGCTAAATCAGAGTTAAAAATTCTGCTTACAAATCTGAGATATAGAAAAGTATAGATTATTACATCTCTATACAGGATAATAAAGAAAAGGTATCTTCCTGTCTAACTGATTACTTGCAAGTGAATATCTATCAATTGTATATAGGCATTAAAATTATAGAATATGCATCATTTTCTAAGAAAAACTAGACTCTGTAGAAGAATTTTGATTACAATATTATCAGTTCCTGCAGAACTGATATTCTTTTGGATTATGTTGATGACAAATTCCTAAAACTCACAGAAGATAAAACAGCTGTCCAAGCAAGAGTCAATGTCTGCAATCAGGTGACTCTGCCCAGTGTGTTATACTCAGCAGAATATGCAAGAGACAGAAAAAGCCTGTAGAAATAGTTTGTACATTTAAAAAAATAAAACAACAAAACTCCAGTATAAGCCCTGGTTTCATCTGAGAAATGTTTCCTGTTTTCAAAGTAATGGAAAAATACAAGAAATATATGCTTTATCGTAACACAAACACAAAATACATCTTAATGGAAAAAATTATTTCAGAAAACTACTTTGGCTCAGATAAAACTTGGGAAAAAATTTCTAGCCATCATATTGGCAGCGAGTTCTAACACAGTTGATTTTAAATATGATAGTATTCATAAAATTGTTCATTGCTATAAGGCTGACAATAAAAAATTATGGCAACAGGCATGATAGCCACAAGCACAAAAGTTAGTTTTGCATTTACCATTTATGTATTCAGTTCATTACTTCAATGCATTCACACTTATTCATGTCTTTAGAAGTGTTTTTTTGTTGTTGTCATTTCGACATGCATATCTTGTTTTGGAAGCAATATAATAAGCCCTTCTTGGACAGGAGGTATTCACTGTATTTTCTCTCTCTCTCTCTTTTTTTTTTTTTTTTGTTGAGATGGAGTTTTGCTCTTGTCGCCCAGGCTGGAGTGCAGTGGCCTGATCTTGGCTCACTGCAACCTCCACCTCCCGGGTCCAAGCAATTCTCCTGCCTCAGCCTCCCGAGTAGCTGGGATTACAAGTGCCAGCCACTGCATCCGGCTAATTTTTTTTGTATTTTTAGTAGAAATGGGCTTTCATCATGTTGGGCAGGCTGGTCTCAGATTCCTGACCTCAGGTGATCTGTCTGTCTCGGCCTCCCAAAGTGCTGAAATTACAGGTGTGAGCCACCGCGCCTGGCCTATTTGCTCTTTTAAAAAAATATGGAGCAGCATCCATTTTACTGTTTGGTTTTGACAAATTCTCAGCAATAGTTATTCATGTAAGATCCCAGCAACAACCTGACACATGACAGTAAGCCTACCAAATATCTAAGTATTAATTCAACTAACATTTACTGACCATATGTAAGCTGGGCCCTAGAAGCTAGGAATGCCAAGTCATGTAAGTCAAGTGGATGCATGATTATTGCTCATATCTATAGTGCATGTTAGTGCTTACAATAGACTTTCACATATTTGAACCTCATTCTGCTTTGGGGGCTGTTTTGACAGTGATAATTATTTCAATTTTACATATGAGGAAATTATAGTTCAGACAAGATAAGTAATTTACTGAAGGTCACACTGCTATCAAGCTTTCAGACTGTATCTTGAAGCCAGATCTGGTTCCTAATTAGTCCACCATTCTTTCTTCTATACCACTTCCTAAAAGTGGCAAAGCCCATAATGCCTGTAAATCCAGAGGAATGTAAAATACATGGCCCACAGGTTCAAAGATTCTAGAAAATTTCCCAAGGAGCAGAAATACGGAAAGGCTCATTTTTCACAACTAAGTTTTAGATATTTTGGTAGTTTTAGAACTTTCTGATGCACAACTATATCCTGAACAGTTTTAAAACACTAGCAAAGTCTGATGTGTATAACCTTGTTGGAAAAGTGGGTGGGCAAAATGCGTATATAAAAAGGAGCAACATGACAGGAACTTTTACTATTGGTGTGTTATTTCATATAGGAAAGGATCCCAAAATGGGTAGGACATGATCAATGCTATACACAGGTTCTGGCAACTGTGAAAGATCTGAGATTTTTCTAAGACTTAACCACAATAGTAGGCTGAGCACAAAATCTGCATCTTTTGCCTCTGAGTTCTCCAATGACAGAAGTCAAAGAAGAATTAGACTATGTGGGTTTCTCTGTAACCTGGTTGGCCATTTCCCCTAACAGCACAATTACCCTGCTAATGAGATTAAATTTGGTTTAACTAGAGGATTATTTCACTGCAGAGCCCCCCGCCGACTCAGGTTCCCACAGGATCCATCCCTGTGTTGATGCACCCATCTAACATTCATCTGCCTTAATGAAGGCCAGACACGAGAATCAGGCCTGCACAGTAGCGGAAAACACAAGGGCTTTTGTTTATATTGAAGAAGAGCCTCATTTAGTCAATCTGAATCTTCCTAATACCCAGTGAAATATTTATTAATGAGTATCAGCACAGCAAGCCAGAAAGTCTTATTTGCATTCATTTAAACCATAAATAATTGAAGGCAGAGTTCATTCCTTCTGTCATGGTTTCAGGAAAATCCTCAATAGCATGCTGAATAAAAAGAGACCATTAGTGAGAGAAAATGAATTAAAAGTTGAGGGTGGTAGATGTTTTGCCTACCCTTGCACTACATGGATCGTTTCCTGATAATATATAATTCATTATCTTGCTATAGGCATCTCAGTGGAGGTGACAGAATGAGATACTAACAATTTTTTTCTTATTTCTTTAGGTCATTATAGAGGACATATCTGTGCTATTCATAAGGTCGGATCAAAGATGGTTCTGAGCAGACATGGGTATCCCTTTATTCGCTTACTCACTCATCAAAAGAAGGACTTGATCAACTTCAACCGCAAGCTTGAGCCATTGTATTCCCCAAGATAATTTATGTAAGTTAAAACATTGGAATGGTACAGAAGCATGAGATTATCTTTAAAAAAATTGTATCTCATGCTCAGATTTGAGAATTTATGTATGCTTGACACTCTGTAATATTGTTATTAGAGAACAGAAGATGCCTGCCCACCCACACTGAAGTTATGACTAGACGTCAACACTGTCCATTACTTGGGTCATCTAAACTTTGAAAGCAATGACCAGGGGATCTTTGTGAAATGTTTCCCTAAATGAATTATTTTTGACTATTGTTCCTAAGATTGCTTCAACTTTTGAAACAAAAGAAAGAAAATCTATCATCAGAGGACAGTGCAGAAATACTACTTAATAATGTGACGATTACTTAATACTGCTTTATGAGGACAATAAAAGGAATGCTATTAAAACAAAACTGGAAAACTTTTACTTTTCAGAAGGAATCAGAATAGTTAAAAACTATTAGAATGATTGAAGGATATATTTATTTCCAAAAGTACAAGTAATACATAAATCTACCTACTTTAAATGTGACTTTACGAGACTCCAAAAGGATGACACTGGATAATAACATTTCAAATTTGTTTTCAGAATTTTTTAGTCATTTTCACATTCATTACCTAATTTAATGCCACCAGCATTTTAGAGTGCTAAGCTGAGACTCTCATCTGGGGAAGTGATATGTTTGACTGTAAGTATAAATGTAGAGAGGGAGGAAAGAAAATATGATGGGTGGATGGATGGGTAGATGAATGGATGAATGGATGGATAGATGGATGGATGGATGGATGGATGGATGAAAAAAGTGCATTCTAAAAAGCGACAGCTACCTGACTCACTAAGTTCTTGATATTTAACCTGCTCCTTTGAGTGTGCATTATTTCCTTTAAATCACATTAATGAGATTAAGGTGAAAAGTAACCTCCAAACAAGTCCCATCTCTAGAAATGATCTAACTCTAGTCCATACCTTCTTCTAGATTGTAAGTGTCTCTGGTCTGGTCTTTTCCATTCCTACTTCACTACCTGCCCTACATCTCACCACTAGACTAATTTGCATCAAGTTTTCACGGTATATTTCATTTCTCTAAAAATTTCAATGGTTTTTACTTCCATCTCATGAATCTCTAATTTTCTCTCTGGTTTTCATGGCCCTCTTAGGATCAGGCTGCGTTACTTTCCCATATCTCTGCATAAAGGCCATTTGATGATTTCAGAAGAATCCAAAATTATTTCTGCCCCGGTTCTTTCGCTTATGTTTTTCTACTTGTTTAGAACATACTCCACTTCAGTGAGGTTTAAGAATACCCATATTTAATATACATGAAATCAGTGGCGCATGGGCTGAGAGGGACAGGGGCAATGCAAATACAACAAGGTATTTGGCCTGCCATTCCACTCGATGAGAATGTGTCCCACAGTAAGCAGGTCAGGGAGGCACCAATCCAGGTCCCTCAATCAGACTCAGCTCCCGGATGTCTTTCATGGTGTTAGACTCCAGTCACCCTGAGTGTGACTGTGTGATCTAGTACTTAAAATGTGTATTTTTTATGTGACATAATTATTCACAGGGGGAATACTTCTTTTGGAGTTTAACCAAAGGGGTATAAAATTGGAGGAAAATGTAGCTGGGTTATATTTACCATATTGAGAGACAGTAGTTCATCTCTTGCTAAGCAATTTTCACAGGTAATCACGATGATATCTGATTTTCATCCTAGGTACAGAAGTAGATTCTAACATCCATATATGATTGGAACTCTATGACAGAGATCACCTGAATTTTACCTGTCTCTCAAAATTACAGCTTAAGGCTTATTTTCTGTAGTCTACACTAATCTCTTTCTGTTCCCTAGCTTTCACAGTCCAAGGAATGCAATGATGTGTTTATAACTCTTCTTTCACTGCCCTCTGTTATTTCTCTTAAAATTACCTCTCCCCAACTATATTTTCATGTCTCTGAGTACAGGGTTTGTGCTTTTATTTTTTTTCTGTCTTTCTCATGGTTCCTAACACAGCGTGCCACTCATATTAAGAACTCAATGGTATGATCGTTTGAGCAACATAATATACAGGAGAGGCCACAGGGTTTGAGGTCAGACAGGCCTGGGTTGGAATTTCGGCTCTCCCAGATATTTAACTGTGGCACTTTTCTGACCACTCAGGCTCCTAATCTGTAAAATGAGGAAATAATACCTGTCTTGCAGGGTTATTATAAGATTGGCAGTGATGTATGTATTGCAGTTGTACCTTAAATTCACCTAGTGTCTATAAACAGTGTCTGAAATATGGTAGTACTCATTATATGGCAGGTAATATTACTAACAAGTAATTCCTTTGTTTATTTATTTGTAAATATGCCAAGAAAATTACTGCTAAAAGGTTTGTGTGATAAAAGTGATATCACCACAGAGTCGGTCTCTTTAAGTGGGAATTCCCTCAAAGCTTTTAATGACTCAGATTATAATGATGGACATCTCTAAAGCTTATTTGGAGCTTACTAACAATATCCTACGTTTATATATTATTTATAGATTACAGTACCTTCTCATGCATATTTTCTGTATTTCCTAACTTACAAATAAGAAATGTTGAGGACTAACTCTAATATTATCAGGCAAAGGAATGTGGAAGCAGCTGGTTTCTTGGTGGTAGGACTGACAAAAATACTTTTAATTTGCTTGGGCCTCTGAAAGTCCTGGTCCCTCTGCCTGGGCTGCCCTTCCTCCAGACAGTTACACAACTCACTTGCTGACTTCAGTAGGGTGCCAAGACATACATCACCTTCTTAAGATCATTCTCCATCTCCCTTCACTGCCTTTTTTTTTTCTTTACAGCACTTATAATATGATACCATATGCACTGACTTCATTTACTTTTCATTTTCCTTACTGGAAAGCAGGCCCCATGAGGGCAGGGTCTTAGATGGATTCATAGCTGCATATCTAGAACCTAGGAAAGTGCCTAGCACACTGCAAGTGCTACTTAGATACTTGCTGAATAAATGTAAGCTTGTGAAACTGTCTAGCTCTTTGCATAAACTCCAAGGACTAGAGATTCTAGGAATCCTATAGAGCAGGGCTGTGACTCTCACTGAATCAATAGTGAATGAATAGAGATGATGTCTTTACTACTTCTTCCCCACCAGACACATGCAACCACAGTTTTTCAAAGGAGAATAAAGCTCATAACCCAGTTCTGCTTCCAAACCCTTATATTTAGCCCATCCATTGTGTTCCCTGACCTCTAGCGGTCCCAGGAAGTAAAACTAGAATCTGTGAACTTAAAAAAGTGGTTATGTAGCACTGCTCTAGACCGTGTCACCTATCCTTAATGCCTCATTAAGATTGATCTTTGATAATCACACCTGAAAAGAGAAGAGTACCAGTCTAATGATATTACTTGGGCAGAATAGCTTTAATTTTTTTTGAATTATCACCAGTAGCACATTCTTCCATGTTCAAATCCTGCGGCTCTCAATCTGGCCCCCTGTAAAAAGTAACATATGCTCACAATAAATCTTTAAAATGGCTCTATTAATAGAGTGGCTGTGGTGACAGTTTTATAAATGGGCCCCATCTTTATGCAAACTGTGTTTTATTCGATTGCATTATAATGATTTGTAATAAGAATACAGAGATGAATTCTGAGAGAAGGAACTCCAAACGTTCCTAAGCTGGTCAGGGGTTTCAAAGCCCATGCATTCTGTGTGGTGGATTCTGCATTCCCAGAACAACAGACATCATCAGATTAGTTTTTGCTACAGTTGTATGCTTCTCTGGCTGCTTTTTTCCAATCAGATAATAACAGTCTAATAACCGACTTTGGGTCTGTCAATCCAATTACTTCCTATTTGGGATATGCTGACACTCCATTAAGTCGGCAGACAGATGGCAGGGTCTTTCATTACCCTCCGACTGAATAATTAGTTTCCCAGGCACGTAACTGGGGAAGGAGCCTTCGATGAAGTCAGGTGTCTTCCAAATAAACCCAAAGACATAGATTACTACGAATAATCTTTTTTATTTTGAAATGGAGTCTCGCTCTGTCACCAGGATGGAATGCAGTGGCACGATCTCAGCTCACTGCAACCTCTGCCTCCCAGGTTCAAGCGATTCTCCTGCCTCAGCCTCCTGAGTAGCTGGGACTACAGGTGCGTGCCACCATGCCCAGCTAATTTTTATATTTTTTGTAGAGACGGCGTTTCACCATGTTGGCCAGGATGGTCTCCATCTCTTGATCTTGTGATCCGCCCACCTCGGCCTCCCAAAGTGCTGGGATTACAGGGGTGAGCCACCGCCGCACCCGGCCAAAATAATCTTGTTAACCCACTATTACATCAATGCCATGCCTGTAATAGGCAAAGCTATCCAGTTCATCTGAACTGAGGAACCTTTCTGAGCAGCCTTGATCAGGAGGAGTGGTCCTCTGGCCCTATTTCCACCAGAGTCTTCCCCCCACAACCCGTATATCTGATTGGTATTCACTCAAGGAAAAAGGCAGCCTCGGTCTGGGATCCAAATGATGTCATGTTGGGAAAGAAAAACAGTTATTTCATCAGATCTGAGCTTATTAAGAATTTAAAGAAGTACCACACTGACTAAAAGAAGTTGCCTATAGAGAAAGTTAAGTAGAATTTAACTGAAAACTTTTAAGGCTTAAATGTCTATAGTAAATTAAGACTTAATCATAAGAATTTTAATGAAGTTACCTTAACTTCATAGGATGTTCATAATACAATTACGAAAGAAGAAGTAAAAGGAAGCATCATCATACGTCTTCCTTATTCTCGACGGTATCTACCATAGTGATCATTTTTTATTGTTCTAAGAAGGGTAAATATGATTTAACAGGTGTTTCATAGACTCTCTGAATAAGCTTAAGGATGTTTTAAAAACGTGAATAATGATAATTTTTAAAAAGAAAAATATGTGATATAGTTGGTGAAATTAATACCCCCAAATATAACTGGAGTTTACTTCTAAGAAACTACATGGTTGATAGAGATGCTTTTCTATTCCTCTACCCTCCTTGAATAACTTTGTCACATAAGTTCTACCATCATGGTCAAATTCTAATTTTAGATACTTGGTGTTTTGTTTTTTTCATGGGTTAGAACCTCAGGAATGGAAAAGGCGAATTCTTATGGAGATACTATGATGTCACAGAAAGAATCTGGACTGCGAGTTGAAAGACCTGGATTCTGGCCTGGCTGTGCTATTCATAACTGGGTAGCCCTAGGCTTCAGTTTCCTCACCAGGTCCTTTGCAATACAGCCTCGCATTCCATGATTCAATATGGGATGCTGGCATGATTTGCCTTTTTCTCAGTTTTCTGAGTTGCTGAGAGTAATTCTCTTGGGGCCTTAAAAAGGCTCTGAAACATCACTGCTATCTCATTATGAATATTCATTCCCAAAGGCCACAAAGACTAATAAACTCCCAGCTGCAGGGAACAGAGGGTCGACATACTAAAACAGCACTAAAAGCAAGGAGACATTAGTGTGCTGAACCGAGAAAGCAGACAACTTTATAGCCCTTTAATGAGGATTATACTTTCGTGGTTGTGGTTAGAGGGAAAAGCAGACCCATTACCTATTGTTCTCTCTTTTCTAGGTGTCATCATTTCTTATTTATTGAGGGTAATAGTTCTATTCAACAATGGTTATATATGAGCTTGCTTGTGCAATACTTGAGTTTTTAAAAAAGGTTTTTTGAATAAATAGTGTCTTCAATGTACCAGTTAAGAAAAACATGCATAATGGGTAGTTGCTTTGAAAACTATCCATTGTGATTCGATTGGGAGATGCTCACTCAATGGGGCAAGAGTTCTGCTACTGAAGAGACAATGGTAAGCGCCAGTGGGTTGTGACACACTCAAGCTATTAGCAGCAGCCTGGATAGCTTCCAAGGGAACTAATATAATGACAGAAGGAACATCTGGGCTGAAGGAATTGAAACCTGAATAAATTGAACTGAGGGTAATGCCTCTTAGGTGCTAAGAGAAGAGATGGAATAGCCTAGTAACTAAAGTTCAAAATCAGGAAAACAGGTAACTTAATTTTGAGATTTCACAAATGCTGAAAATAAAGTAAGAACTCCAAAGTAGAAGAATAAGGTTCTTCTCCTGGGCTCACTAAGGAGGCCAGATAGCTTCCATGTTACTAGGACAGTCGCCAAGGGGTTAGTCCGTCAGTGGCTTTCTGAAGGAATTCACCACTTAAAGCAGGAGAGAGACACAGTCTATGACTCATCTAGACAGTAAAGATGAAAATATCACCCAAATTACTGATGTCTCCCGAATGTACATGAAAAGGTATCTTCAAAGAGTTATTTTTCCAACTAGGGATAAAGAACACGAGAAGCATCACAGAGGATTCAAAGCTGATTATAGTAACTGGAAAGTGTATCAAAAAAGCCCAAACCAAAAAATGAACTAGACAGTTCAGGTTTTTTTTTTGTTTTTTTTTTTTAGTTTTTAAAAAACTAAACCTAAACTAAACTTTTTTTAGTTTTTGCTACTAGATAGTAGCAAAAAAAATGAACTAGATATATGAGGAGAAGTTCAAGGTCCTTGAATCTACCTCTTCAGTCAGTTTCTCACTGTATCAGGACTGCATATGAAGTGAAAGACCTACCAAATCTAAGGGGGCATTTTTATTGTTCTTAGAAGGGTAATGTGAAGCTGAAAGTCCTCTTGGAGCTGTATATTTGAGACCCATAGTTCAACAGTTATGTGAAGTACCTGATAAATACAGTCAGAATTAACTTTATCCTGCTGTTTTAGAGCTATTTGTTTATTTATTTTTATTTCTACCTTTTTTTGAGATGGAGTGTTGCTCTGTCCCCAGGTTGGAGTGCAGAGGTGATCTCAGCTCACTGCAGCCTCCACCTCCTGGTACCAGAGATTCTCCTGCCTCAGCCTCTTGGGTAGCTGGGATTACAGGCATGTGTCGCCACGCCCAGCTAACTTTTGTATTTTTAGTAGAGACGCGGTTTCACCATGTTGGCCAGGCTGGTCTCCAATTCCTGACCTCAGGTGATCCACCTTGGCTTCCCAAAGTGTTAGGGTTACAGGCACGAGCCACTGCACCCAGCCTTGTTTTATGGCATTTTAAATGATGAAACAGTGCGAGCTGTTTAATCTGAGTTGAAACAAATGTGAAAACTCATCAAGTCTGAAGGGAACGTCCAAACTATAAGAGCCAAACAGAATGGTGGTAGATCCTCCAAATCAGGATCCTTACCGTGGGGTTTGTGAATTGCCCGACGCTATGAGTAAACTGCCTGGGTCTGGGCACACAAGTGTTAGTCCACAGTCCACAGCTGTCATCAGATTCTTAAACATAGCTGTAGCCCCCCAAAACTTCCCTAATCTTGTATTAATATAGTCAAGATTAACAGAGTACTATTGTGTCTATTAACATCTCTTCAAATCACCAGAATTAAAAGTATTAATGAAGATAAAAGGAGTTGAAAGTCCTCCCTGTTCACTCTGCCCTTTCAAGATTTTGGGGCTTCATTTTTACTAAGTATCTTCATTTGCTAATTGGATACATTGGGTTTGCTTTCCTAGTAATTGGCTTATTTTCACGGGTAAAGAAAATGGGTGGGGTTACGGGGAGAACGGCAAAAAAAAAAAGCCAAGGTGATTGTCCACGTGCATCTTCCTTTCCTCACCAGGGTCTTGCTGATGTTCTGAAGGTAAGGAGAGCAGCCTGAGAGGACGACTCACCATCTGGTTCTCTCTACACTAATGAGCCTCCAAATCCACACAGACAACCTACCATTGACTATTCTATTATTTGGTACCTTTTCTTGAAGAACTCTAAATGTATGCTATTTTTATACACTTTTTATAACATTAAAGTTGTCTCCATTTTTACAGTGCCATTTCCATTTTGGGATAAAAATGCATACTTTACAATAGCTCCACTTAAGGCTTCAACATAACATAGTGATTTAGATTTTTGTTCATTGTGAACAATTTTCTTCTACAACAGGTTTTTTACATTCCATATTTTTCAAAAATGAAAATGCCTCAGTTGTAAAGTAATCACCTTCTACGGACAATGTAAAAAGTACCTTTTAGGGTTTTTTTTTTTTTTTTTTGGAGACAGGGTCTCACTCTGTTACCCAGGCTGGAGGGCAGTGGTGTGATTGATCTCAGCTCACTGCAACCTCAACCTTCCAGGCTCAAGCAATCCTCCCACTTCAGCCTTCCGAGTAGCTGGGTCTACAGGTGCGTGCCACACCACTCGACTAATTTTTCAATTTTTGGTAGAGACGAGGTCTCACTACATTGCTCAGGCTGGTCTTGAACTCCTGGGATCAAGCAATCCTCTCACCTCGGCCTCCCAAAGTGCTGAGATTACAGGTCTGAGCCATCGCAGCTGGCCATTTTAAGGTATTTTAAATGATGAAACAATGTGAGCTGTTTGATTGGAGTAGAAACAAATGTGAAAGCTCATCAATTCTGAAAGGAACATCCAAACCAAAAGAGGGCCAAACAGAATGGTGGCAGAGCCCCCAAATCAGGATCCTCACCGTGGAGTCTGTGAACTGCCCGATGCCACGAGTAAAACCGCCTGCGTCTGGGCATACACGTGTTTGTCCATGGTACACAGCTGTCATCAGATTCTCAAAGGTACCGGTAACCCCCCAAACTTCCCTAAATGACAAAACTCCCTTGAACAGAGTCTCAACTGCATGTGAAAAACAATGTTCAGTGATGTTTCCATACCCTTTAGACGTAAGAATAAAAGTGAGAAGTAACTGTAGAGGCAAGTTTTATTTAGAGCTGTAAATGTTTGATTTCCAAATCTTAGGCAGCATTTTCATTCAAAAAGGTTAAACACCTAAAGGAACCTGATCTGTTTTCAATAACATAGTTCGTGGTGGGAAGAAGGTAGGCCAATAGCTCTGGATTCTAATCCTGGTTTTGCCATCATCCCCCTGCTCAACTTAAGACACTTAAGTTTTCTGGGCCCTAGTTTACAACTGTGCAAAGTCATTTTCACACCATTATATTACTAATTTGCTCTCATGGAGATTTTGTTTTGAAATATTTTTACTAACCAAACTGTGCTTATTAAACAGTAATCGATTCCTTCTTTAAGAAAATTAATCCAAATGTCTATAACTGCCAAAAGAATTTCTGATTAGTTCTTCTTCCACTCATTTGTTCAACCGTCCAACTAACAAATATTAAAATTCCTACCAGGTGTGAAGTCCTATTCATGAGAGCTACGGACACAGAACTCAACTAGGTAGACCCAGCCCCTATTTCTATGGAGCATACAATACACGCTACACTTTGAGTTGATATAACTCCAACCCAAATATAAATAAATCAATTTGTAGTTTTGTGGTCTTATCATGTATGCATTCATATTCATAAATATACTAAAAATAACTTGTAAACCCTATCACCAACTTCTCAGACTTCTAGGGACTGGGTAGCCTGAACAGGCAGCTGCTGAATGAGATCAGTTGCCAGCTTCCTCTTAGTTCTAAAATGTGAAGATTCCACCATTCTCAGTGGAAAAGAGTGGATCCATTGTTCAATATCAGTCCCTAATATCCAGCTGTAATAAAAATGGTATTCCAGTGATTAAAACCTTCCACATCCCCCAATCTACATAAATGTCTTCTTTTTCTAAAACCTAATTACGCCTACAACTAAAGTAGATATTTGTAATGATAATTCAATCGATGTAATGTACATCTCCTTCCATGCTTCAGAGAGTTGAGTTTAAATGCTTTTTTGATTACTAATTATTTTCTAAGTGAGTTTAATGCTTGTGAAAGCTATTGGGACCACATGCCTGAGAATGAATGTTCTCTGTTTATTTGACAAGCAGGTTCCAGAGAGCCCCCAGCCGCATGCAGCATGAAACTCTACCTGCAAATCTCAGTCTGGAAAGGCTTCTTTCACGGAACTGAAGAATATTTCAGTCATATGTTGCCTTCAGTTACTGGCTAGTTGTAAATCTTAAATAGAAGGACAACCTAGCTCTAGTAACAGGAGATGAATTATGTGAAGAATTTGCCTAATTATTTCAAATGAAATGCATGTGGTCACCCACAAAATACAAATTGGGTAAATAAGGTTAACATGTGAACTTCTGATAGCAGCAAATTATTTCCTCATATTTCCATCCAGTTGCCTAAGTTCCATCACTTTGATGCAACTTGAGGTGTTATGGTCATCGCCCCCACAGCTCCAGGAAATGGAAGCATGATTTTCCATGATTTGTTTCAGCCTACTCAGTGCTTCACAACATGAAAGTGCCTCAGTGGGCTGGACAGAGACTCAGCAGCAGCTTAAAGCTTTAAGACTATTAAGCAATCTCAGGTGAAGAATCTCTGAGCCTTTTCCAGTGAAAATCAATTCATCAGATTCCTTTCCTGTCTACATCCTACTGCATGCTCTATCACTCCTAAAAAAGCTTGTTTCTCCTCCAGCTGGGGGAAGTGCAGTTCACTCAGCAACCACTGATACTTGGACCATACTGCATACTGTGAAGTAGGCTGACGTATTTCCGCTGGGAAGATCAGGTTCTGTTAGTTATGTGCTCATTATTTACGAGGCTGGAAGCAGCTTCTGACTCCCCGAGGAGCTGCCTAACAGACCGACGTCAGGTTTGTTACAAGAGAATATATATTTCATCTAATTATGTGGTCAACAGGTTGAAGATCTCCCTATCCAGAAAGAGGGGCAAGTCCTTGGATACTTTAAAACATATGATCAAAATGTTGACTACATCTAAGATGGAGAGTTAGAAAGTAAGTCAGTATAATATGGCTGTGATGGTTAAAATGCACACCTTGTATATAAAGTTTATCAGTACTTTTAACAGTGTATTCTTAGAAATTGAAATTGAACAGAGAAAGTCTTTCCCCATCATATCCTGAAAATGACACCAAAATAACAATTTCCCTTTGAAATGGATAGGCAGGCTGATTAGTAAACCTGCAATTATTATAACAGTAACACAGTCTTATAACCAAATATAGTCACTGAGATAGATATACAGTTAAAGTAGACCAAAAATACACCTAGGATCAGCAACGGGCCTAGAATCCACAGCTTTCAAATCCTCAGCCAATCTTCTTTCTAATACATCATACTGCTTTTATTCTACCATCAAATGGTAATGCTGTATCATTAGTGTGAAACTATAGTCAGAAGCTTGCTGGAAATCAACAACTGCACAAGTCATCGAAAGCAAAATATACGCCCTTTGGTCCTGGGGAAGGGGAGGGAGTAGTGGCATAGAATTCAAGAAACATCAGCAAAATGCAAAGTCGCACTAAATGGAGAGCTTCTGTGTGGCTGTAATCTTTTCCTCAAGTATTTTCTGGAGACCTGTGTTCTAGAACTTTTCAGATAAAGAATAAACTAAGGCTTTCATCACATTTCTGGAATAGATGCTGGTCCAGAAAATGCTCTGGCCCCTAGTTTTCCTTTCCTCCTTCTTTCTTGCTTTATAGGGCATGGGGAAGAATTGGAACTTTAACAAAGTGCCATAATCTACCCTGTGTTTGAATAGGATCACTCTGGTCGCCATGTGAAAACCAGACTATATGGCAAGAAAAGTAGTAAAAAGTGTCCGATAGGAGACATTGCAAAATAATGGAGATGAGACATGATGGTGGCCTGATTCAGTGGGGTAGCAGTAGAGAAAGTGTAGGATGTCAAGTTCGTTTTATGAGAAAACATATATTTCATGAATTATATGGTGAAAGAGCAGAAGATCTTGCTATCTAGAAAAGGTCAGATTCTCCATACAGCCTGAAGGTAGAGCACACAAGGTTTGTTGAGGGCCTATTGCATGTGGGGTATAAAAAAAAGAGAAGTGTTTCCGGGTGTGGTGGCTCACGCCCGTAATCCCAGCACTTTGGGAAGCTGAGACAGGGGGATCACCTGAGGTCAGGAGTTCGAGACCAGTCTGGCCAACTTGGTGAAACCACGTCTCTACTAAAACCATAAAAATTAGCCAGGTGTAGTGGCGGGCACCTGTAATCTCAGCTACTAGGCAGGCTGAGGCAGAAGAATTGCTTGAACCAGGAAGTGGAGGTTGCAATGAGCCAAGATCACACCATTGCACTCTCCAGCCTGGGTGACAGACGGAGACTCTGTCTCAAAAAAAAAAAAAGAGAAGTGTTGAGCATGACATAAAGAACTTTTGTCTGAGCAAATAGGAGGGTGAAGCATTTACTGAGATGACCAAGATAGTAGGAGGAGCAGTTCTGGAAAAAAAAATTGGTGAGTTTTGTTTTGGACAAGTGGAGTTTAAGATGCTGATTAGACATCTAAGTGGAGACATGAAGTGGGCAGTGGATATATGAACTGAGAGTTGAGAGTAGAGACTGGCACTGCAATAACAGTTTAGATGCTATTCTTGTATAGTTGTTATTTAAAGCTGTAAGACTAGGCAGTGGATCTGATGGAAAAGAGGAGAGAAGAGGTCTAAAACTGAGCCCTGAGATACTCCAATTTAGATAGAGAAGATGAGGAGGGGCCAGCAAAGGAAAAGTAACAGCATGTAAAGCAGAAGAACCAACCAAGAAACCAGCAAGTGCAGTGTTTAGAAGCTATATGAACCTTATTCAAGCTTCCTTTCCTGTAGAAAATTCCATATATATATATATATGAATTCCATATATCTATATATAAATTCCATATATATATAAATTCCATATATATATATATATGCGCACAGAGAAGAAGTATCTAGATTGCTACCTGTGTGACCTTGAATAAGTTACTTAACCTCCAGGAGTGCTATGGATTGAACTGGGTCTCCATCCCTATCCTCACAAATTCATAGGTTGAAACTCAAACCCCCAATGTGAAAGTATACGGTGGTGGGGTATCTGGGAGTCAATTAGGTTTACATAAGATCATGAGGATGGAGCCCTCATAACAGGATGAGTGCCCTTATGAGAAGAAACAGCAGGGAGCTTGCTTTTGCTCTCTCCCTGCACTCTTTGTGAAGACACAGCAAAGAGAAGGCCATCTGTAAGCCAGCAAGAGCCTCTGCCAGAACCGGACCACACTGACATTCTGATCTTGGACTTCTAGCTTCCAGAACTGTCTGTTGTTTGAGCCACCCAGTCTACAGTATTTTATTATAGCAGGTCAAAGTGACTAAGACAGTAAGCCTGTCTCTTTAACTATAAAGCACTACCACCTATATGTTAAGGGATTAAATGATTTAACCCATAAAAAGTGCTTTGTATAAGTACTTGACACAGCCTGGGCAATATAGAGAGATCTCATCTCACCAAAAAAAAAAAAAAAAAAAAATTAGCCTGTTGTGGTGGTGCATGCTTGTGGTGCCAGCTACTTGGGAGGCTGAGGTGGGAGAATCACTTTAGCCAAGGAGTTGGAGGCTGCAGTGAGCTATGATGCTGCCACTGCACTCCATCCTTGGCAAGAAAGCAAGACAATAACTCAAAGAAAGAAAAAAAAAAAAAAAGTACCTTACACAAAATGCTCAGTAAATATTGCTTATCATTATTTTTGTTATTCATGAATCTTTTATGCCTAAGGCACTTTGCATCTACAGACTGATCGTTTGGAATTTACTTAAAACCTTGAAGAATAGTTGTAACTACTTCTCTGTTTATATCTTATATTGATAACTAAAGTATAAGCAATTTGAATTCAGCAACTGGTTCAACTTCCTTATGTTTTCTACAATTCTAGCACAATACTCTGAGCATAGCAGATACTGAACATACATTAGTGGACTAATATATTCTGACTTCTTTGTTTGCCTGGATGATTAGGAGGAAACATTTAATATGAGATACTTAAACCATAAGTCTTCTAATGCCAGGATGGTGAAATCATCACTGTTGGATCTTACATGGCCTTTGGTTAGATGGGGGAGACAAGGAAAACAATTGAATAAAGGTCAGTAAAATGTAAAGCGACACAAAGTGCAGACCTTCGATGTGGCCTCAAGCCTGAGGAAAAATGCTTCTCTTGATCTGGAGTTCCAAACTTCTCAGGTACTGAATATGCTTTGAGAGCTTTCCTCATATTTCTGGAACAGATGCTGGTCTGGAAAACTCTTTGACACCTGTTTTGTGATATTCTGAATTATGTTCTGGACCCTGCCTTAACCCTGGATCCACCAACATGGATAGTTCTTGGGTGGCATACCCAGTCTCCTTTCTCAGAGAAGGATCCAGTCTCCAGCAGGGTGGACTCTGAAACCATGTTTTCTGTCTCATGGCCTTGCCTTTGCTCTAGATGATGTGCACAGTTTTCAGTAGACCCCTGGCCGAAGCGAGAGACCTGGGGCTTAGGAGTTAGTGATAACTGGGTCACGCAATGACCCAGAGGGAAGATTCGCAGACGACTCCTGCCGAGGCCCCCAGTGCTGCCCTGGTTTTTGTCCTTCCAAAGGGTTAGATTCCATGAGACATTCTAGTGTCCTCCAAAAAAAGTACCTCTTTTGCCTAAAACTTCTGTTTTTGTATTGGTTTCTTTTATGTACCAAATAGAACCCTTTATTGATATATTTGGTATACTGGAAAGAAGTTGAAGTGTGAAGTAAGAATATTAATTAAAGTTTCTAAAGTAAAATCAAGGAAATAAAACATGTGCCCATTTCTGGCCGGGTGCGGTGGCCCACGCCTGCGATCCCAGCACTTTGGGAGGCCAAGGCGGGCAGATCACAAGGTCAGGAGATCGAGACCATCCTGGCTACGGTGAAACCCCATCTCTACTAAAAATATAAAAAAATTAGCCGGGCGTGGTGGCTGGCACCTGCAGTCCCAGCCACTCAGGAGGCTGAGGCAGGAGAATGGCATGAACCCAGGAGGTGGAACTTGCAGTGAGCCAAGATTGTGCCACTGCACTCTAGCCTGGGCGACAGAGCAAGACTCCATCTCAAAAAACAAAACAAACAAAAAAAACCCAAAACATGTGCCCATTTCTGTCTTCCATCTCTTCCTCTGGCCTCGGTTTGGTGAGTAGA
Organism: Papio anubis; assembly: GCF_008728515.1. Classification (NCBI taxonomy): domain Eukaryota; kingdom Metazoa; phylum Chordata; class Mammalia; order Primates; family Cercopithecidae; genus Papio; species Papio anubis. The sequence continues at coordinate 24,774,719 of NC_044979.1, forward strand.
AATAATGGCATTTTTGGGGGCTGATGATGAAAGAATCCAGGCAATTTAGAGAAAGTAAGTATGTGCTTAGTGAAAAAGGAGGGAATATGTGGTGGTTTTTGTCCAAGTCACCTCACTTCCTCCTTGTCTTTTCACTCTATCCCTAAATTATACAGTCATCAAAAGACAAAACTCCTAAGTTATGATACAGTACAGTAAATCAGACACACATGGGAAGGAAAAAAAAGTCAACTGAAAAAATTTCTCAATTCTATGGAAGTGTCAAAGAAAATGGGTATTGAAAATACTCAGATTTGATCAAATGCCTATATTGTTATTTTTTATATTTAAAAGGGGATATCACAACTAGCAACTGAAAAATTAATAGTGCTTTAATTCTAGAAATTACCCATGTAGGCGAATAGACTTGGAGCACATAATTTTCAGGTATTATTCCAATGGCGGGGGCGCTTGGGCTGATTAACAGAAGTTCCTTTTTCCAGACCCGTTTTGCTATGAGGCAGTAATCTGGAAGATGGGTAAGTAAGGCTGGGAATATATTAACTGGTGATTGAACTTAGTGAAGTTAGCCCCTACGGAAACTAAACTCGTGGTCTTGATCTCAAGCAAACCATGCTCTAATTTAACTACAATACACTGTTCTGTGGTCATGTAGCTGCAGATATCTTCTGGAGGTCCCAAAACAGCACAGCTGTTAGGAGTAAAAACCAGCAGTCAAGCAGTTAATTGCATTTGGGAAAGCAAAATAAATTTTTTAATGGCTTCTTTTTTTAAACTTTAGCCTGGGTGCAGCTGTGATTCTTGAACAGCTTGTTCTGAACCACATGGCCTTCCAGCCTCCCAATCTTCCCACTATGTTCCATGCTCAACTGGCTTTCAACAGCCTTCCCGAAGCAACTCCTCAGCATACTAAACTTGGGATTCTGTAACACCAAGTAACACTTTTCTCTCTTTAATGGGATAATTTAGCCTTCTGACTTTCACAGCAGATGCATTTAAGACTCAGTGATGTCATTTAATTACAGACTTTGAAGAAATCTGAAGGCATCATTATCACTAGCCCGGACTGTCAGCTCCCTGATGGAGCTCACCAGCAATGCCACACACGAGAAGAACAGACCCCAGAGAGGAAGAAAGGCCTGTGCTCCATCCCTTGAATACTCATGTCCAGGGTGCTTCATATATCACCTAGTTAAATGGAGATAAACTTAGAAGGGCCAAGACCAAAGGTCCAAATTAGAAGGCAAATGAATGATCAGGTCAATATACCTACTGAATAATTATTAAGGTGTATTTTCTCAATTACAGTGATCAGATTAAGATATCAAAGGTGCATTTTTCTGTCCTCTTAATGAACTCTTGAAGTCTTAACCACAAGAGTTCAATAACTGCAATGGACTATTACAAGCATTTCTACTTGGCCTTTGCCTAGTAAGAAAGAGATGATGATAAAGAAAAAAAATATGAGCAAAGAGAAGACTATATGTTAATCAAATGATAAAGCACTTTAAAAAAAGTGGCTTTTTTTATTGATTAGAATTATTAACATAATTAGTAATATTATCATTGAAAATGGAAAGATAGTTAAAACACCCTTTTTTGTTTTTTGTTTTTTCTGAGACGGAGTCTCACTCTGTCACCCAGGCTGGAGCGCAGTAGCGCGATCTCAGCTCACTGCAAGCTCCACCTCTCAGGTTCACGCCATTCTCCTGCCTCAGCCTCCTGGGTAGCTGGGACTACAGGCGTCCGCCACCGCACCTGGCTAATTTTTTGTATTTTTAGTAGAGACAGGGTTTCACCGTGTTAGCCAAGATGGTCTTGATCTCCTGACCTTGTGATCTGCCTGCCTCAGCCTCCCAAAATGCTGGGATTACAGGCGTGAGCCACCGTGCCCGGCCAAAACAGACATTTTTAAACTAATGATTCCTATTATTTAAGAGTGGAAGGATGGGGGTATGAGGAATATATTACATGCATAAGTTGTCCAAAGAAAGCAAACCAAACCACATCAAAAATAAACATGCATTTCATCTACTGTATAAAGCTTTCTCTTCATGCCATCGACTAAGGGCCTATGCAATTAAACTGTATGAAAGAGTCTGGCAAAGTTTGAAAGCATCACAGCCCCAAATCTGTACTACCTCCTGTTATTGAGAACATGTATCTCTGGTATACTGTACATAAAGTAAGAAGGAACTGAGCTATCTTTGTGAGTCTATCAAAGTCTAAACCTTCTTCCTTTCCAAATCATCTGCAGTTTTTAAAACTACCAACAAGCAATGATCCCATACACTAACGCTCCACACAGTTCACTGAACACACACTTTATTACACTACCTAAATGTAACAGAGTTCAAGAGAATATAGATGGATGAGTAATTCTGCATGGCAAGGGATATGAATATTCTGGCCCTCTGCCACTAGGAATCATATGAAATTCATTGCTCATAAAAGCAGTTACATCCTAAGGGAACCACAAATAGGACGAAGGCTAGGCCATGACTTGATATCATGATGTCACACACAGTAGTGCTTCATATGTAAGCATCAAAGTCCATATGGGTATGAAATTATGATCTACTCTTTCAACAACCAACCCCTGATCCCAGGACATATCCAACTAGAGCTGGCCTTGGCAACACAGGCAACAATGAGACTTAAGGATGCTATAAAGATAACTTCATATACTTAAGTCCCCTGTGACAGGAAAGGGACTAAAAAAGTAAAGTTTTCAAGGGATGCAAAGGCTTATATTCATAGTAGCAGATACAAGTTATAAGAGGTTCCTTAAAAAATAATGTATTAATGCTACCATGTATCAGGCATTATATGAATTCCTATATATATTTTATTACCCATCTTCAAAATATTCCCATTTTCCCCATTTTAAAGATGAGGCACAGTGATGTTAAGTAACTTGTCCAAAGTCACCAGGCAAATAAATGGCATAGATGGGATTCAGACCCTAGTCTGTCTTGACATTTGGGTCTTCCCACTCTGACACCCTGCTTTCCAACGGCCTGGGCGAGTAACCATACAGAATCCACCAGTGGGTGGTCTTGAAGCCAGAGGGAAGGTCTATGGAGACTAATTTTGTCTTTCTATACATACCTCACAATACCATTTGCCTTTGCTATGGTGTCCCTCTCTCCACATGCATAGTATAATTGTAGTTATGTACCCAGGTCCAAGGAACATTTAATCGAAGGTGACAGTCATTCCTGGCATTCATTTAACCAGATTTTATCTATAAAAGGAAGTGTTTCAGGGGACCTATTAGAGTGTGATTTGCTCCAGGCTCCACTCCTACTATGAATGACTGTGAAGAAGGCTCCCATGTCGGGTTCATTTTTCTGCCCTTATGTGAAACTTATCCTTTGACAGCTTTCAGCCTGCCTGATCTCAGTTTCATCTGTTCAAGCAGATTATTGCAAAAGAGACTCCTTGCCTAGTAAAATCAACATGCAGGGAGCATCAGATAATTTCTAATTGAATTTTGCATCACTTTGATTAATGTTAATGCCCTCAAGGCCCCAAGGATGGGTACATTTGTGTGATTTGAAGTAATCCAAGAACTTTATAAAACCAAGGAGGGATACTTGCTTTATTTGTGAGCCTAGAGGCCCAAGTATCTAGCTAGTCTGGATCCCTGAATGACTGCATGCCCTCAGAGGTTACATTTACTTTAGTAAACCTATGGATATGGATAAATATAACATTTCCTAATTCCTCTGAGCTAAGGAAGCCAATATGGTCTTAACAAAAGCTTTGAAGATACTAGTTGCAGACAATACTGCAACACAAGCAGCAGTGACACTTGGCAGCCTTTTGATACTGACCCCACTTGGTTGTATTCATCTCCCAAAACGATTCATATAGGCTAGGATTACAAAGAAATGATTATTAAAATTAGAAGCCACAAAGTAATAATTAAAATTAGAAGAGATTGGTTCTGACATAATAAAAGCTTTTTTTGTGTTATCACTGATTATGTGGCAGGTCTGGAAGTACACATTATTTGTGCTTTGCAGCTGGTGAAACTAAAGATAAGTTAGATAACTTAGCTAAAGGCATTAAGAGTTTTAAGTCCAGAACACAATCGGGAGTTGAGGCTCTGAGCCCCCTGCCACTCCAGTGATCATGATGAGTCACTGCTGAGCCTCACATGGGAGACTCACAGAGGTGAAGAAGGCCCAGAGCAAGGCAGACTCTCTGGAGACATATCAATCTCTCCCACGAGCTTTAAGTGTGTGGGCAGCTGGGCTTTGAGGACTGTAACCATCTAGAATTACTTAGCCCTGACACTGACAGAATTACTAAGTTTTAGGATTGTACAGGGCCTCTGCACTCACTGCCATTCCAATTCTTGCACTCTGCAAACAAAGAAACAAACCCAGAGACTAACTGATGTCTTCAAGGAAACACAACTAGTAAGTGGCTCTGCCAGATTCCAAACTCAGATCTACAAACTCCAGGCCCACTGTTCTTTTAATGGCACCTCAGTGTGGACAAACCATCTTTAGATTTTATAGCCTACAGAAAGCCAGTTTATTTTTTACGGTGACTCCAGGAACCCCAAGAGATCTGGTCTGATCTTGAGTTTCATGGCCACCCTAGGGTGTGAAGAAATGGACGAGAAAACCCATAATGGCCTTCAAAAGTTTTCTGCTTCCAAAAGCCTTCTTAACAAATGGTTTTGAATTCAACACTTAGAAGGGAATTTTGCTTCTTGATACTTTTTGTTTCCGTTATATAGAAAGATATAATATCCAAGAGTCAGCATTTTCTTTCAGAACCAAAGTGTTGGCAGGAATACAGACAGCATATTCTACTCCTGTCGGGGCTGTTGACTCACTGGCCAGTGCCTCATGCTTCCAAAGGCTAATAAAAGGTTATCTACCCAGTTTTGTGATGTCACCCTATTCTTTGTGTTTTATAGTATCATAAATCCATACTTCTCAACACGGAGGCAAAAATAAGAGTTAGTAGTATTGAGAAAGCCATTAAAAAAAAAACCCTCATTTTTATAGACAGGGGCATTAAATACACAGCATTTAAACCTCTCATTTATACAATGAAGATGGCAAGTAGATATAAATTTTATAGTATCAGAAAGCAAAACCCCATGGCCTACCAAAACAAAATTACCTTTCCAATACAACTTTGCAATGACATTTAAACTCCAAAGGTAATTTTGCATCCAAGGTACTCACTGATGTATAAATGATACTCACCAAGGTGAATCAATAGATTTTGTTTGATTGCTTCGTCATCCCTCCATTATCTCAAATCTTCTAAGGCAGCACGAGAGATCATAAGGATGTTTGAGTATTGCTTATTTGAAGATACAGAGAAGGCCAAATCATATCATATCTATTAAAGGAGTGGTACCTGACCATGAAATTCTAATTAACACTGTAACAATTTACTTAAAAGTCTCTGATGCAGCCCATGTGAGGCTAAATCAGAAGGGAAACAGTGTTAGCATTTTAGTAGAATTAAATTAAAAGAAAAAAAGTGACATAACAGAGACCACATTATAGACTAATAAGGGATTAGATAAAGCAATTATTGCTTGGGTATTGTTTCTGCTGTGTGATAGAATGAAGAGGACGCAGCTCTAAAACTTCGGTTAGAAGATGCTAACTTTCTGAATGAGTAATGGAGGGACACAGTCAGTTGTCACAAACTTCTGACCTATCTGCATCTTAGAATGGTAGAGAAGTCTTTGTTTTTTTGAGACAGAGCCTCATTCTCTTGCCTAAGCTGGAGTGCAGTGGTGTGATCACAGCTCACTGCAACCTCCACCTCTTGGGCCCAAGTCATCCTCTTGCCTCAACCTTCCCAGTAGCTGGGACTACAGGCACACGCCAAGCCCAGCTAATTTTTTATTATTTGTAGAGAGAGTCTCCTGATGTTGTATAGGCTGGTCTCGAACTCCTGGGCTCAAGTGATCCTCCTGCCTCTCTCCTGGTCTTGGATTACAGGTGTGAGCCACCATGTCCGACCCGAGAAGTCTTAAATGAGATAATATCTCAGATTGAGTCCTGTTCAAAGTTAATAAGGGATTCATGAGGAACTTGGTTTACATTTTTCTTTTCTCATTAATTATCCCCTAAGATAAGCATCAAGAGATGGAGTAGGATGGATGGCAACTTGGGTCAAAACTCTTAATACTTTGGACCTTTCCTTTGTCTTAATCATGGCACAGTCCTGGTTAAAATGTAAATATTCTTGGGAGAATGTCTGTAATTCTCAATCAAGTATATTTTTATAAATCTTTCAGAGAAATTTTTTTAAAAAATGGAAGACAGAGAATGAATGTTACTAGATATCTAGGCTTCAATTAGCATAGAGATGCAGAGATTATGTAATTCCAGAAAGCACAGACTATTACCTGGGTAAGGTATGCACCAAGACAAACTTCATAACGACTCATGATAATAGTCATTCATAGATACTAGCTATATGCCAGAGACTTTTCTAATAACTTTACATGTATTAACAAGCTTAATCCTTACAACAACCTTATAAAACGTGGTATTGATCATTATCATCCCCATATATCACATGAGGAAACCAAAGTACAGAGAGGTTTAGCGACTTGCTCAAGGTCACAAAGCTAATTAGTGACTGGGTCAGAATTTGAACCCAGATAGTCTGCATTCCCACCAATGTGCTGCCATCTCGCATCTATATTACTCATCTACTTTCTACTATAATTCCAAATCAGTGCATCCTTATTCCACCAATAATCATAATACCGTCCTATTCCTTAGAATAAATGCACTAAGAATGCGAAAGCCCTTTTCAGCTCTCGAGTAGCACCTTCTCACATAATCCTCTGCAGGAAGTATTTTTCTCTACATTGTGTTCCAAAAGGTGATCCTCAGATTGTCTGAATCAGACCTGGATATAGAATTCAGTAATAATGTTTCCTGATAATTTCTTCTGAAAATATGCCTAATACAATCACACTTGATATATACATATTCTCTCTCTCTCTCTCTTTCTCTCTCTCTCTCTCAGACTAGAAGAAAGTGTACATGATCTTCAATCTCAGGAGAAGTTCTGATAAATACTATGCTCAAAGAATTCTGCTTGATAGGGAACAAAAATCAATAAAGATCGTGGTAAAACTCACCATTTTAAATGTATAATCTTAGCAGACTAAATCTAAAAAATCAACAACAAAATATATTTATAAAATAATATTTAAAAATATAAATTAATTCTCCTGGCCCTCAAACGGTCCTGTATTTAGAACAAATTTAAAGCTCCTGCTCCTTTTTGTTTTCATTTTTGTTACTTTCCAGAATGCTAAATGGGCCTTCTTGTTACAGGACAGCTTTGTTTCGTATTTTTAGTACGGCAGCGAATTACAGGTAAGTATTCTTAGATACCAAGCAAATAGGAGGGCATCAGTAAAGCAGGGAACAAATTCATGGCCCATAACATGCAACAAAGAAACACAGAGAATCATACTTTGTTAAGATCATCCATTTGAAGACCCAAAGCAATAGGTTTCTGTACTTCATCCAAATTATTTGGCATATGAATAGGCTAACTCTAAGCCAAATGTTAGCTCTTGAACACTTGATAACTCTTAAAAAATAATATGTTGATGATTTAAGAGGGTACAAATCAAACATGGATTGAATTTTTCATAAATTACCCATGATCTAAAAAATTAGACAGGAGAGTAAATGACTCATGTCCACAATGACAATGGATCCCAATCCATCATTCACATTCTGGAGTCCTTCATTCACAAGAAGGTAAATTAGCCTTCTTTGGCAGTCCCTTTTTCCACATAAAGGAATTGGGCTTGGGGCAACACGTGCCAAATGTCTGGAACAAGAGACAAGACGTTCAATTAACTCCTGAAAGATGACTGAATAAATTAATATAGAACTGAAACTAACATACAAAACATGTCATTTCAGTTGGCAGCATCAGAAAAGGAGAGAGAGTAGCCTTTAAGGAGGATGCTGCATTGTTGCTTTATTTTGCAACAACATAAAGACAACACCATTTGTATTCCTAGAACCGATGGGTGGAATTAGAAAACAGACTTATGACAATTAATAAAGAAATGGTGGAAAAAGAAACTGAAAAACTCAGTATCTTTAAGTTGCTAACCTATTCTTTAAAATCATGGTTGCAACTTGAAGTCCCTACTTGCTTTAGCTTTCTAGCCCAGCTAGAATTAGATATCTCACCTTATTTTTCTCTATTTCTTTAAGAGTGCTTTTTATCTACAGAATACCCAGTAATGTCCAATAAACCCTAAGTCTATTAAGACTATAAGTAAAAAGAAGATAGATGCAATTCCTTCTAGATGATGTGGTTTCCTTCTAGCATCGAGCCTAGTCTTGTATCTCCTAGAAATCCTTTCCTGAAGTGAAGAAAAGTAGAGAACATTAAAGTTCAATTCTTCTAATGTAGACACAAGAATATCCCACATGGTCTATAAACCATGACTTTCTCCATTGCAAGTGCAAAATCAGTCCTACTGTCTCTAAGGATGCACGATAGAAAAGTGAATGAAAGGCTTACTGATGCCCCACAGGAGACACGGATAGGGAAAAAATCTTGTATATTTTCTTAGACATTTTGATGCTTTAACTGTGCCACAGTTCTCCCTATGTACTTCATACAAAGAAAAACTATAGGGAGAATATATCCCAGATAGCTTTAGTGTAGTTATAGACATGCCTGCTGACGCACCTGTTATGTATTTGGCAGATAAAACTAATTTATCCTCTTGCCTAACTTTATTAAAGACAATAAACTAAAAGACAAGAATATATAAACAGAGCTACATTGTGTACCCAGATTAAGAAGGTCACGTGTTTGCAGATCACCCTGTGAGACCGTCAAACTGACTGCTTAAATGAATGGCTTCACCGGTGGCTTGACATCATTTCTCCATGCTACAAGCTGCAAATGATCCATGTACACTCTTCTAACTGAGACAAAGCCTAACACATGAAGGCTGTACATTTCATGCATGTTGATTTCTACTCCTTTTCCCCCAAAGATTAGGCATACTACAGATTAAAGATGTTAAGAAATCCTGGCACGTGGCACAACCTAGTAAAGAGTTCAGGAGGGAAATGCAATTCCTCACTTCTGAAAAGACAAACTAAGGGAAAAAAAATCATGTAAAATGCTGTCTACCTTTTTGAAAAACTGCCATAATTATAGCTCCATAGAGTTAATGTTATTTAAAATCCCCAGACCTGGAGTCCCAGGGGTAAAGACGGTGCTCTATTCCACTGCCCTATATCTGGGCCACTGCTAGAGAGAACAGGCTTTCGTCAGGTTAGCCATGTGTTCATCCTAATTTATTCAACTAATAAAGTGGTGGTGGGGGCGGGGGAGCAAGCTGGGTGGAGGATTGAGCCTTTAGGGAAAAATAATCATAAACTTTGAATTGACAATGTGAATTATCCATAAGCCTCAGTGATTCTTGAAATTATTCCAGAGATGAGTTTCATACAGCCCATTTAGTTCACCTAAAAACATCCAATGCACTAAACCCAGTGGAAACATGAATTCAGAACTAATGTCCATAAGTTAAGGACCATATACTATAATATGCACAAATAGGGTAAGAAGTTAGGCTTGAACAAAGTAGATTGTTTAAACTGCTGTTTTCTAGAAAATCAAGTTAAATGTCTTGAACTTTCTATGCTTCACATCCATAGTCAATATGCCACTGATTATCAGTAATAACTTGAGTTAAACAATGATGGCACAAGAATAATAGTAATAACCTCAACTGAAGTTAACATTTATTGAAAGCTTATTATGTGCTGGGCTCTGGCTAAACTAACTGTAATATATATTATCTCGTCATCTTTGGTTGCATTATTTTTTTCAACATCTTTATTCAATGTCATTCTACCTCCTATGGGGCATCTTCAAACCTTTACAAACATTTAAGAGTCCACAGCTGGTAAGGAGGCTGCATTCATTTAGAAAGCAAGTGAACCATTATAGTAACATATGGAACTGGCTATTGCATACACTCTCTGCTCATGCCTGAGAATAATTCAAGAGATCAGCCTGGCTCTTTGGGGATGTCAATGGCCTACAATCCTGCAGCCTTCCCAACTCTGCCCTGGCTGGTTAGCTCATTGGGTAGAGACTCATACAAGGTTAGGCCTTGTTTTATGGCTTAATATGCTTTCTGATCCCAGTCTATTTTGCACAGAGAATAATCAGTACCACACACCACATCCTTAATCCCAGCTACGTGTTTTGAAAATCTGTATCACTGATTATGAGGAAACCAGATGTAAGAAAGAATGGCCTAATACAAACCCAGCCATATCATTCGGATGGTGGGTATGAAGGGATTAAAACCACTACCACCATAAAATAAAATGAAACAAATCTCAAACATGTTTTCTACTGGTAGCAGACAGCAGGCTTATCTTACAGACAATAGCAGCTATCTACTATATAATCCATTTAGACTAGAAGGGTTGTAGACCAAGTGGTGATAGTGGGTGCAGGGTAGCTTTGTGCACGGATAAGTACATAAGCGCAAGGAAAGAAATGCCAGTGTGTCCAAAAATTTATATTATCAGTTCACTGCTGATATTTCAACCCCCAACATGTGAAAGTTAATTACAACCCACAAAAAGTACTCAGAGATTTTAGCAGCTGTTGAAGCTAGCATATTTTGGGTATAGTATGATCTGCTCTGATAGAACTAGGCGCTCGAAAACCTGGCTGGTCTTCACAATTATCCAGGGAGCTCAAAAAAGAAAATAATAATAACAATAAAACAAAACCTAGCAAATACAGAGATTAACAGGCTCTTCTCCAAACTTCCTGTACTAAAGGTTTTCCTTCGAGGGGAATTGACAGAAGGGCATTGAGTGGGTCAGGGAAGGAGAATCTGTACCTTTAAAACATTCTCCAGGTAATTCTTCCTCTGGCATGTGTGGGAAGCATGTGTGGGAAGCACTGTCCTAGAGACAGCAGTTATGATAACTTGGGTTGAAAAAGCTTGAATGGCAGCACACGGCTCGAGTGGGCATGTCTCTAAAATAAGAAACAAAGATACTGGGTGGCCCATAAAAGAGTACGGCTTTCAATCACAAACGCACTGAGAGCCTTCTTATGCCCCTGAGAAGGCACTTACAAGCTCCAGGCATGCTCTGGGATGACAGCAATGACCTAGGGACACCTAAGGATAAAGGCAATCAGAAGGCAACATAAGGTTGCTTGGAGTCTTACTGAAGGCTTCAGAGTGGCTTCCCCACTGATGCCCACTGTAATTCTATGAGGTACATATTATTCCTATGTCCATTTTACAGACTAGGACTCTCAAATTCAGAAACATCCAGGGTTTCGCCCAAAGTCACTCAGGTAATATCACTAGCTAGAGCCCTTAAGGGGAAAGAGTAACAGCCTAGAACTCAGGAGAATGGAATTCCAAGTCAGGCTTGCCCAGAAACTGCACAATCTTGGCAAATTACTTTAGCATTCTGGGACTCAAATTTCCTTGTTTGCAGAGCAAAACGAGTGGACTAGAAAATTTCCAAGAACGCTTAAAATGTTAACAATCTATGATTTCAACACGGTTTCTACCTCATGGCTTAGTTTTTAAGAAATATTATACTTCATTGTCATGCTATAATGATGTTCGGTAAAAGGGAGCATGAAAAATTTAGGTTAAGTACTACTGCAGGAATTATTCAAATTTAAGGTTTTAACATATGTGAGAATAGATGACTTTAATTAATGCATTGCAAGTTGTGTTTTAGCAAAGAGGGAAGCCTGGTAGTTTGAATTTAACAGTGTGAAAGATTCTTTTTGTTCTAATGCATAAGTTGTAATGACAAGAGGCATCTTCCACTTGAGACCAGGTGTTAGACTGCTGTGTGAGATGTTCCTAAATATTACCAGGGCTGCAGTAACATCTCTGTCTGCAAAATGCATGCCCAGCCCAGCCTGGGATGCAGAGTACATACTAAGTAGGAAACACAAATGTGCAGAACGGCTGTAAAATTGTTGAACTCGTGCCTCATGTATTCACAGTTAATTTTGGCAACCGATTTCAGTTACGGGAAGGGGGAATATGAGGAGGGGGTGACTTCTCCTGTCCTTCAACTTCCCAGAAATGTATTAAAAATGACAGCCTATGATTGCTGCAGACAGTATCTAATTAACTGTCATTATAAAACACATGTCAGAGCCTGGGGCCTATGAGGGATCTGATGTCTAATTTCTTTCCAGAATAATAAGAGTCTCCTTTGAAACAAGCTGGTGAATGAATTTTGTTGTCTTATTAATCAACTGATTTCAATCTGACCCCCTGTTTCCCTCCCATACCTCATTCTTTCCTGCTGCATACCCTCCCCTAACTACTTTGGAACTCATATTTTAGACAAGTGATGGATTTAAAACAACTTCTTGTCATCTTCTGCCGAGGCAATCTCAATAAAGAGCGACTGTAGCAATATGATATGGAAATGGAAGCTGTTTGTAAAAACTATTAACTCAATAATGAAACAATTATTCCTAAACAACCATGAAAATTACTTACAAGCCTTATTTTCTCTCATTTTGCCATACCACGGATTGCAATTCTATTTTCATTTCTATTAATTAGAACAAAGAATTTAATCCTTTTCTCCTTCTATTATGCAAAAACAAGCATGGTTATTAGGGAGCTATCTAGTTTCCAATTAATTTTATTTAGGAATGAGTTGCAGAGACTGAATCATTACTGATGTCCTCTAACTAGGGGGTTAAGATGAAATGAGGCCTGAATCAACATAGAAAGTAAGCAATTTCCTTCACTTCATTTTTTTCATCTACAAGATGACTCATCAGCTTCTCCAAATGGATCCATGACACACTGCAACAAAGCAAGGCACATCAGCAAATGAGGCTGAATGAAATTGGAAAAAAGGCTGTCAGTTGATAGAAAAAGAATGCATTCTCCTGTGACATGGGAGGCCTTCCATAATCTGCTGCCAACTTGCCTTTCTAGTCCTGTCTCCCATGTATACCCTCCCCAGATTCTCTATAAGTCTACGTCTTTGGCTGTGACTTCAGTTCTGCCTAGGTTGCCAAAACAACTTTGGTAAATTGCAGTTTCACTGCCTGCAGCCTCTTTTGTGAATCTTTACTCAATCAGGGGAAGTAAATCATTCCTTTCGCTGGGCTACAACATGTCCATTCATGTATGGACACAATCCCTTCTGCTAAACTCCTACGACCAGATATATTTCAGAATTCAAAAAGTTAAGATTTTAGAAAGGTTTTCAGGGCATTTACTATGTATGGTATGTATTATGCAACAATGCCAGAAGAGCTTGGGGTAGCACCTCATAATCAAACACACGTACGAAAAATTATATTAAGAGGTACAAACAAAGGCTATATACAATGTGGCCGCATATGATTTCAGGCATTAGTGCTAAATGAGTCTACACATTTTTAAAATTTCATTTCTTAGTGCATTTTGGAATTTAGAATTGTGGATAATGGATTATGTACAATTAGTAAGTTGCCCCAGCTAGAGGTCACCTCCTCAAGGTCGGGACATATACATATGTATATGTATGTTTACCCTGATGCCTGATACAATGTCTGGCTTACTGTTAGCAAAAGCACATTTGCTGAATACAAATCTTATTAAGTATGCATTGGCTAAAGCTTGCTTTCAACATTTACAAACAAAACTACCAATAAGCTAATAAGTGCTATCATAAGAGATCAATGACAGCAACGACTGTCATGTCTTTTTTTAAGATCACAGAAGGATTAAAAGGATGAGGTACAGCATAGCATTTAAGAGCATGGGTTCTGGAACCAGACAGGCCTGGGTATGAATCCAGCACCGTTAGCTGTAGGATAATGGGCATGTTGCTTAATTTCTTGTGCCTTAGCTTCCTCACAATAAACAGGATAACACTCTAGTATCTACCTGAGAGAACTACTGTACAGGTAAATTGGGTAATACAAGCTAAATGCTTAGCATGAGTTAAGTGATAAAACGTAATAGTTAACTAATATTAGGATTACAAAATGATTATAAGAACATTTATGACATTACTGAAATAGCTACAGGAGGGACCACAGTGACATTCCACATGTATAGACGGCTACACATGTTGATTTTGGCAAGTTTATTGAAGCAATGACCCACTCTTTCCTAATACATAATTTGATTACTTTCACGAGGTTTCGGCTTGGCAGAGGTGGACATTTAAAAACAGCAGATGAGGCTAGCAAAACAGAGGCACTTGCTATAACTACACAGAAAATGATTCCGATTCAGGAAAAAGGATGAGAAATAGAATTGGAGTGTGAGGCTCCCTGTGGTGATTGCTAATAGTCTCCAAACCTGGAAGCTAATTCTCAACAAAAATTGGCTCCTTTGGATATTAAACATTCATGATAAAGGGAATAAGGAAAAAAGTTCAAAACTGTTTTAGATTTGCTTTGTTATCTAGGAAACAAGATTGACATACTGCATTTAGAGCTTTTTTTCACCTCACTAGAAAATAACCAAAAGTTTCTCTCAAGTCAGTCTTTTTTTTTTTTTTTATTAAATAAATGTTAACTATTCCCCTCAGTTGTTAATAAAAAGAATAATAAGAAGAAATCATTTGTCCTTCTGTGTGCTACACGGCTCAAGGCACAGCATGTTCAGACAGACCTTAGTATTGGAATAAAAACCAAACACAACCCCAGGACAGAAAGATTTGATGGATCAAAAACATGTCTGTTCAAAGTCTCTGAGAAAAATGGTGCATTAATTGGGAATGAAACTTTCCATTTTAGTAGCCTAACCACACTGGGTAGGTGGCTGGCAAATTCAGCTGCTATGAAACACCAACATTTGCCTTCTTTGGCAATGGAAGCCCAGCTTTCAACAATCTATTTATTTATTTATCAACCAATCTATTTATTTATCAACCAATCTATTTATTTTTATTTTTTGTTTTACTTTAAGTTCCAGATACAAGTACAGAACGTGTGGGTTTGTTACATAGGTATAACGTGTGCCATGGTGGAAACTAACCTATTTTTAAACGAGTACGCGCCAGGCTTGAGTAGCTTCTTTACCTGCATTCGCACGTGCAATTCTCACAATGTTTTGTGGTAAACACTAAATGCAGATGTGGAAAGTTATGTTCAGAGACATTGCATGACTGGCCCAAGTATCGGACATCCAAGTATATGTGATTTGCACTTTAACAGAAAGCACATAGGACATCCTGTGTCTTCATCTGCCTAATTTCTCATTCATTCTGAAAGACTCAGTTTAAGTGTCGTGGCCTCTGATATGACATCCTCTTTTCTATAATCTGCTCTTTAGGTTTCTTCCGTAGCACTTACCACAATATTTCGTAATTATCTACTTACTCATCTGACTCCTTCACTAGACCATGGGCTCTCTGAGAA
The DNA here is from genome assembly GCF_008728515.1 of Papio anubis. Classification (NCBI taxonomy): domain Eukaryota; kingdom Metazoa; phylum Chordata; class Mammalia; order Primates; family Cercopithecidae; genus Papio; species Papio anubis. The sequence continues at coordinate 24,790,160 of NC_044979.1, forward strand.
AAGGGGCCGTGCCTTTTCACTCTTGCACTTAATACAGTGCCTGATATCCGACAGTCAATCTCAAAGAGTGTTGAATTGAACTGAACATCTCTCCCAAATTCAGCAACAAATTTTAGGGAATTCATCAAGGTGTGGCTAATAAATAACACTTTACTACGAACCAGATACAAATTTCATATTATAACTGAGAATCCTCAAAAAACAATGCAGCATTTTCGTTTTGCCAATTAAGGTTCGTTATCTAACCTTGGTGACAGTTTGAACGTGAAAAGAAGTTTTGACTATTTTTAGGTTCCTAGAGAACCCAGTTGCTGTTGTAGACACAGTAGATTTATCTGTAGTATTTTACATACCCTAGAGCCTCTCTCTCCTAGACAGCAGCCTGATTGAACATTCCCAGTTGACACTGGGGAAGAGTTGTGGGGGAGACAATAAAAACTTTAAGATGGACAATAACATTCTTTCTAAATTGCACTTTTTCTTAATTTAAAAAAATCTATATTCCTCATATTAATAAAAAATGTTTATTTCAAATCATCAAACAACTCGTCCCTTTTCTTTACTTCTACCTCATTTCCAGCTTCTTAGTTCGGTCTTTCCCATTTAGGAGGATAAATGTGATCTGTTGTTTCCTACCAGAGTTTCTTAGTCTTCTGTCTTAGTCCTTGATAGTCTTGCAGAGGTTTTTGTTTACATACGGATTCATTTCCGCTGCTGGCAATCAAGGCGCAAACTGTTTAAATCATCAGAAAGCCTTCTCAGATGAGTTCATGGATAAGCACAGCTTTCTATGCCCTAGGTACTTACACATCCCATTTATGCCATGCATATTGCCTTAAAACTACTTTCTTCAACTGAATCTAGAATTGCTGAATCTAAGAGTTCAAAGAGGTTGTCTCCCAGCCTATGAACTCCTTCACGGGAAGGACCATGTCTTAATTTGTCTTTGTGTCTAGTCCTAGCAAAGTGTCTACCATGTAGTGGGCACTCATTAATGTGAGTGAATTCAAAATAACGGTTCAGTACTTCAGAACTATCTGATTTTGCAGGGTCTGACTTAGAACACAAAAGGACCTTGTATTTCATGGACAGCAGTTACCCCTTTCTCTGTTTCACATAAGTTTCTTATGGTTTCATGTAAGATTGCAGTTGAAAAGATTTTTCACTACTAAGAAAGCTTGAAAAGCACTGACTTTAGTAGCTTCTGTCTCATTGGTTGGTATATTTTGTCTCTTGAAATAGAGTGTGAGCATATGACAAAAGGAACTCAGTGGTGTGTACACGGTACGTATAATATCACATATATAAGGGGTAGGGGTGTGTGTGTGTGTGTGTTTGTGTGTGTGTGTGTACTAAAGACCACTGTTTATAATTGGAGCCTACTATGAATTAGATGCTTTACAGATGTTACATCATTTCACCTTCTCTCTAGCCCTAGATGGCTGTCATCATTGAGCACCCCATTTTACAAACAAGGACTCTGAGGCTCAGAAAATTAGCAACTTACCTGAAGAGGCATGTTTTAAACTCATTTCTGTCTGGAGCCAAAGATCAAGCTCTTGTGATAGAAAAGAAAGTTTTTGATGTAAATTAGGGAGAGTGACTAGGTAGAAGAAATTGCAAATTTTTTTAGATTGGCATTTCAGAGAGAGGAAGTAGTTTTAAATTGAAGGAAAAAAACCCAGATAAGAGTCAAATGCTCTGAAAAGATGCAAGTATGCATGCAAAAAGAGGGAGCAGCTATGGAAATCAGAGTTTCCCGCTTATCACTAGGATAAGTAGGGGAAATTTTAAAAAATATCTACTGTCTGACAAAGGGTAGGAGGAAGAAGACATGTGTAGAGGTAGAAGAATTTTGAAACAGAGAGGATGAAGTGAATGAAATGGAAAACACTCAACTCCACTGGGAATCCCATTTCAACTCGAATAGATTTGCAACCCTGAAAAAGCTTACACATATGCTAAGTACCGGGGTGAGTGATCATAACCAAGTGACCTGGGCAATGTGACTTTAAACAAATGCTTCAGAGAATATATGAGACCCACTTCTAATTAGGTCTTTGAGAATCACTGTCAAGTATAATTCCCTCCCTCTCTCTTTTATAGAAGGTGATCCGGAAGTCTGGAAGAACAGGCAAGGTTTTCCTTAAAGGATGAAAATGTTTCCTTCAGCAGATGAACCACGTGCAGCATCAGCTGGTGGTTTGGCCATGTTAACCATTTTACTTTAAAACTTGAAGATCCCTAATTACAATCTGATATTAAAACAACTCTGTTAAATTTTAGCGAGTCCAAATTCCATTGAGGTAGATAAAGATTTTTCAACTACTATTCTAATGAAATGCCACTACTATTATTTTAGGAAGCATATTAAATTGAAGTTTAATTTAAATAGAAAGTGAGTTGCTTTCCTTTAAAGAATTACACTGTTACCAGTGTTAGGCAAATAATAATTAACACAAGTACATACAGTTATAATTAGCAGGGAATTTAATTAAACAAATATGCCAACATAACCAGATGCATGACAAAGTAATTGTAATATGTCTTGCCAGTGTGTTCTTTCCCACTTCATAGTTCTTACATAGCAATTATAAAGCTATCTCTTTTTTCATGAGCACAGAAACTCTAAATACAAGCCTCCTAAAAGCCATATTCAAGTAAAAGAAAACAAATAACAGAAATCTTATTGAAGGAGGGGCGCTGGAGAACGCAATCAATTACTTCACTGAGGACTCCTGGTAAAAGTTCAGTTGATTTTGATTCTTTAGCTCCATCTGAACTTTACCAGATATCATCCTCACTTTCGTTTTATGGAGTTGTATCTCTAAGCTAGGAGAGACAAAGTCATATTTTAAAAAGACTGATTTTACATAATCTCCTAGTAGTAAGTACTCTTGTCCTTTGAAAGGAAAGCAAGTCATCTAGAAGTCATATACTACTTTGAGTAGCAAAAGAGAGAGTAGGGAAATAAATTACTGCAGAGAGAGGAATATGATTCACAGGTAAAGTTTAAAATACGTACTCTTATTTAACACTGAGGGAAGAAAAATGATGGGCCAGTCTGCTAGTTTCCTTATAGGAAAGATTACAATACAAAGGAAGGTGATTAATGCAGAAAAAAGAAAGACTTAATCAGGTCACTTCTAAAATAAGCCCAAGTATAAACTTTAACATCACAATGCTATGCTACACAAAGATCTTAAAATACCATACTCCCTTTTTATTTTTATCCTAAACATACAAAAACTATGATGTTTTTAGTGATCGAGAAATAAGCGATTTGCCCATGTTAACAGGGCACATCTGGAGACACACATACAGCTTTCAATTCCTAAGCCTACCATCCTTATAGGTATTCTATTCGTCTTGGGTTTTTTAAATGAGAACAAGCCATTTGAAAATATGATCTACTCTGCATTCAAAAAGAATCAGCTATTCAGCTTTTTAAATTTTGTGTCACACATGTTATTCTAAACCAGTGATAAATTCAACCCAAAGGCAGGCAGGGATCACTTTCATTTAAATGTTAAATCCTGAAATCAAGGAGAAAAAAACAGCAATCCTCACTAGATGCAATATCCAGTTCAATGAAACTCTCCCTAAGCAATGAAGGCATGCTTACTTTATAGAAAAGAAAACTTATTTTCATAAACAATATAACGTAAAGATAGCGACAGCCTACCTCTATGGAGGACTAGAGGTCCCATCTACCTCTATGTAGGGCTTCAGTGGTTGTAGAAATTATCTCACAGTTTAACTTAGCTGGTGGTCACAACCTAGTGACCGTATCTGTATTTAATGATGTGGTAATTGAGACTGCAGAGGTTAAATATCTTGTTCGGGATCACCTCACTAATAAGTGGCACAACTGGGGCTCAAAACCAGTCTTTGTATTTTGAATTTACTCTTTCCCACCACCTTCCAGATGTCAAAGAGAACACAGATCTGTCCATATGTATAATAGACATCATCATTCTCCAGATGAGCAAATGCTTGGTCAATATTAAGCACCTCCCAGCTGGGTTAGCTGATGGCGAAGCAACTTATCTAGAAAAGTTAACCAATATACTTAAAACTACAAACTTTCTCAGTATTTCAAATATTACCTAAAAAGAAAATTAAATGGCAACTGTGCATATATGAGATATAAAGTTTGTTTCCTAATCCTCACAGGAAATTAATTCACTCTTCCGGGATTAGAAAGTTTTTGAACTGAACGCCTCAAACCAAACAATTTCCAGTGGCACCTTTGCCTCAGTAAAACATCATACTCCTGGGCTAAGTCCTGGCAGCCCACAGCATGCTGGAGCTCTTCTAGGAGGGGGAATGGATTCATCCCTAAATAGAGATGCCATCATAAAATATTCATGAAGCCTTCTTGTCCTAGAAGAGAAAGGAGGACTTCATATTTTGATGATTTGGATTAACTCTTAGAGAATATGTTTTTTAATGGGAGTATCAGAAAAATTATTAGATTGTCAACTTTTAGGGCAGTTCTTGAAAAAGTTTGCCAATCCTAGAGACAACACAATCTTCACTTCTGTACATTTGAAAACGACGGGAATGTGGGCTGCAGGATGAGCAGAAGGCAAAGTGGGGAGGAAAAATGAAATGAATTAACACTGAAGCTGAATCAGCTGTGTGCCTGGTACCTTGCTAATTCCTCACCTCATCTTCACAACTAACCTGTAAGGGAGTGAGTACTGTCACCATTCACAGAGAGACAAAGGCAAAATCACAAGGTTAAAGAATTCTACTAAGGTCAAAGAGAAAACTTTCCATGCTTCTTTGTGGTTTATTTTTTATGGCTACAAAAATCAAAACAAGACTAAGAAACTTTCATACGCTTTTGGTAGGTCTCCTAGTTGGAAAGTCCTGGGACTGTTAGAGCCACTAAAAGCAGAAATGTCCAGTAAAACCTGCCATATTACTTTCAGAGAATTCTATTTTCTCTATAGTCCTTTCCCCAAGTTTCCCTAGTAAATTAAACAGCAAACAAACAAACAAAAAACAGCAACAAAACTATAATTTCCCCCTCTTGAAAGTGTTTGCTGTTGCAATGTTTTTTTTTTTTTTTTTTTCCCGCTAGGTATTCAAATAACTATTCTTTTTTGAAAAGGATTAAAAATGCAAGCAATCCTATATGACAGTAACAACAGCTGCTGACATTGACTAAGTGCTGTTCTAAAACTTGTGCATTAACTCATTTACTTTTCCCAACAACCTCATGAAGTTATTTTACAGACGAGCAAACTGGGGGAGCAAGAGGTTACGTAATCTGGCCAACAGCACATCAGGGTAAGTTTATGGAGCCAAGATTCCAATTCATTTTTTATGATTTCAAAACCGTACTCTTTACCACTTATTCCATTCCATAAACCAACCAACACAACTTAACATTTTTTCCTAAGTCATGGACTGTGCTAGGTGAAAGGGATACAGACAGGAATTTTAATTTGTTACAGCTTGGTGACTTCGAGACAGCATTTGTATTTGGTACTCAGCCCTGTTTTAACGAAATCCAAGGACCAGTGATAACAGTTTCTGACCCCTGGAAGCAGAGGCTGTGGCAGGGGGAGCAGCAGTGGATACATGTTGACACCAGGAACTTATTTTCGCACTGGGGATATATATCTCCATATGGTGATTCTCTACATTAGTAATTCTCAAAGTGTGGTCCCCAGACTTACAGCATCAACACTATTTGGGAACTTATTAGAAACGCATTATGTGCATGTTGCCATGTGAACATGCTAACCTTTGGCCAGGGAGCATATTGACTTTATAAATTGGTATACAACAATTGTAAGTATGTAATTATTAATATATAAATGATGTAAAACAATAGATGTTAATTGCATAACAAAATTAAAACAGCAAAGAAAAAATATTTCTTTCTCAAAAGTCAAAACATTATCAATGTTTTGGTATATTTTCTTGTTCTTTTCAATGTTTACAGCTTTCTACACAATTATCATATTGTATATACTATTCTGAAATTACTTTATTCACTTACTATATTCTACATGTTTTCCAGTGTCATTAAAAACACTTGGTAAATATCATTTTAATTACATATTATGCAATTTTAATTATATAACACTACATAATATGGATACACCATGATTAATTTACCTTCCCTATTGCTAGATATTTAGTTTGTTTTCAATTTTCTGCTGTTATAAACAAATTGTGAAGAACATATTTGTGCAAAAATATTTATATGTGTATCAATCTAGCACCTTGGTATAAATATCTAGCAGTGAAAAACACTGAGTTTAAATATTTGCATACTTACTGGTTTTATTAACCAATGCTCAAACCAGGAAAGTATAAGACTAATTGTTGGTTTATTATTTAACGAAGTAAAAGGAAAATGGTTTCTTATTTTAATTTTCAATTTTTGGCTCTTAGTAATGTTGAACTTCTTATATATTCACTAGCCATTTATGACATTTTTGCACATAACTTATGTCATTTGATTTTTACTTTTTAGGTTAAGCCATATGAACTTGCCCTTTTGTAGATATAATATAGTTGAAACCAGCAATTTCATATTCTTCAAACCTAATAGCTTAGCCTTTAGGATTCTGAAGCTGTATCACAGTGATAGAATTCTCAAATGGGGATATAAGACATATATACACGAAAAGAAAGAAATACATATCACTAGTCTCAGGACCATCATGGATTCCACTCAGAGCTCTGCCTTCTCCTATAACCAAGTAGCCAATGACATTTAAACATTTATATTAAAGGGCACAGACGGAACAGATTAAGCATGACAGAGCTGAGCTTGAGGCAGAGAAGAGCATCCACATGACTCTCCATGTGCCACCTTCTCATTTCTTCTTGGCAAGTCACTTCAGTGAAGTCTCATGTCAGGAGGGAGAAGCACCACTTCACTCGCAAAAGCCAGCCTAAGTGGTTCATTTGGTCAGTACAGGTAAAAATCATTGGGCCCAGGTGAAAGTATTTGCTTAAAATTAGTATTGTTCATAAACTGCACAGGGACATGGTTAGAAATGAACACAATCATAAAGATAAATCACTTATAAGTTATTACCTCAATCAACAACTTGACTGTCCATTGAAAAGCTAATCAAACACTAGCCAGGCAATATGGTGGGATGGGAAGAGCAGTGAACGCTTCTTTATCTTTCAGTCAGCATGGAGTCTAGCCCTAGGTCTGTTGCCAAAGCCAGCTGTGGGACCTTCACTGAGTCAACAGTCAACACATCAGTTCACCCTTTCGTAAAAAGAGTCAGATATGAAGAGTTCTAAAGTCTCTCTCCAGTTCTAAATTCTATGATGACACGGACAATTGAAGAATACTATAGACTGACTCTTTTCCATATAACTCTGGCAATAATTTTTACCGAGAGACTCAGCAAACCTTTCAAAGCAGGCTCTTAAGCACCCTTAAACTCTCACATATGCTAGAAAATACAAGGCTTTTTATGAGTTACATGAGTCTGTTTCAGATACTTTAGAAGAAATAGTGTTATCCAAGCTAATTAAATCATTTCATCTGTGTGGCTCTATGCAATTGTTGGGATTTTTCCAAAAATGCTCCTTAGGGTATCTTCTGCTTACAATGTTTTGTTCAAAATTTCAAAGGTAAACATCAATTGAGAATGCTAATCTCCCTCTAAGACTTCTTAATTAGGGAAGGTTGAAGCCCCAGTAGATTTATTGTTAATACTACATTCTTAGTTTATCGGTTTGTTTGCCCTCTCACTTATCATCAATAGGCTGAACATGTGATAATTTTGGTGGAGGGTTGTGAATTTGCCATCTTGTTTTTTTGCCATCAAGCTGTAAAACTGGGTGTTATGGGTCAAATAATGATAAACAGAAATACAAAAGGTGATATGTATCTGTTTACTTGCTTAGAATGTTGCTGTATCAAATATTCCTTGAAATAAGAGCATTTCCTAGGCCTTGGAAATACTTTTGTTACACAGAACTTTCTGTTGTCCAGATAAGAGGCCCCTTTTAAATCAACCTGATAGGACATTAAGCATGCTGGGCTACATTTAAACTTTTTTTTTTTTTTTTAAGTAAAGAAGGTTTTATAATATAGTGAAAACAACAGGGAGATGAAAACCAGGAGACTTGGGTCCCGCCTTTGTTACAAATGCGTTTCCTAAAAGCCCCAGAATGGTGTGAGGTCAAAACGTACCGGCAGAAAGGAAGTGGTCATCAGAGCAAAAGAAAGTGCAGGTGCCAGGTGCCAGGCACTCACATACGCAGTCATATCAGGTAGACATGACAAGTAGAGATCTGCCCTAGAAGACACTGGATTCTGAGATTCAAAGGGGACAAGTTGATTTGATAGCCAGTGATTTTACAGCCCACTTTCCCTGCCCCACCCCTACTCTAAGAACTGACATTCTATTAGAGGAAAATATTAAGATGGTGTTTATCCTTCCATATCACATCCCATGAACCAAGACAATATTTTAGAAGTTTCTGGGTTTATTGAAAGCATTACACATTATATTCCAATGTAGTCACTATACATAAACACTACACTCAAAATGTTACTTTCTTCATTAAAAGAACAAAAAATGGACAGGGTGTTCTGAATGGCTCTGTTATACAAATTGGCTTTGACTCTACAACTTGCTGTATCCCTATCAGGAAGGCAGTGTTCACAATGGCTATCCCAAGAGAGTAGCCTGATTACACAGAACTGAGCAGCGCAACGGTACCCCTAAAAACAGAATTTACTTTCTGGTGATTTTGCCAGTAAAGGATTTTCACTCGTCACGCCATTTCATCATTGGTCAAACTCGTGCTGACGTGGAGAGTCAAAGCTGAATTCTCGCCTGCACACTGTTTCTTCTCAGTCCTTTCCTGTAGCCCTTTCGTGTTCTTTTCTCATACCTGAGACTACTTGTAGCCCAAATTGGAAAGCAGATGAGTCGGCCACTGCCTTCCCATCTTACTTTTCTTCTACTGTACTCCTTCCTATACTCGGACCACCCCCACCCCCCCAACATCCAAGGACTGATAACCTTTCCCCTTCTTCCTTTCCCTCAACCTCCATCAGAACCCCAATTAAGCAGGGACCTTCTCTCAGTTTGCTATCATAGAGGATAGAGGAAAGGTGTCAATATGCGATTCCAGGTGGCAAATATCTAATGACAACTTTATATGCAGTGGGGGTAGAGTCATACTACCAGGGTTTGAATCCTGGCTCTGCCATTTACTAGTCATGTAACCATGAAAAAGTTATGTAAATCTGTTAAGTCAAAATCTCTTCATCTGCAAAATGAGGTAGCTCATAGGACAGTCATACTTAAGTGAGATAATACTTGTACATGGAAAGCCACTGTAGATCTGTGCCTGAGACACAGTGCAGTTATGTACCATTTTAGAACATCATGTTACCATCATCATCTCATCATCATTTACTAGCCTCTCCCAGATCTATTTCAGTTTTAAATGATGACTGCTCAGAGAAATATCTTAGTTTAATATTCCACGAGAAAAAGGATTCTGGACAGGTGAAGTGGCTCATCCCTGTAATCCCAAAACTTTGGGAGATGAAGGCAGGAGGACTGCTTGAAGCCAGTAGTTCAAGACCAGCCTGGGTAACAAAGTGAGATCCCATCTCTAACAAAATAAATTTTTTAAAAAACATTTGTTTTTGTTGTTTTTTTTTTTTTTGGTTGAGAGGGAGTCTCGCTCAGTTGCCCAGGCTGGAGTGCAGTGGCCGGATCTCAGCTCACTGCAAGCTCTGCCTCCCGGGTTTACGCCATTCTCCTGCCTCAGCCTCCCCAGTAGTGGGGACTACAGGCGCCCGCCACCTCGCCTGGCTAGTTTTTTGTATTTTTTTTTAGTAGAGATGGGGTTTCACCGTGTTAGCCAGGATGGTCTCGATCTCCTGATCTCGTGATCCGCCCGTCTCGGCCTCCCAAAGTGCTGGGACTACAGGCTTGAGCCACCACGCCCGGCCTGTGGTTGTTTTTAATTAGCTGGGCTAGGAGGTGTGCCCTTAGGGGTTTTTTGACATGGGGAGCAATTCCTAAATCCAAAAAAATTCATCACAGTTAAAACTGTCTATTCTGTCAACATGATAGCGGTCCCTCTCCTTATTCCTCCTTACCCTCTAGGAAACGCCTCAACATTTCAGCATTTTTTCCTTAAGCACTTGAAACTGCCAAAGCACTTGAATTCTTTATTTCCCCTTATGAATAACATGATCTTTGTCCTCTGTAATCTACAGACTAAAAAGGCATGCTGTAGCTCTGGGGCGCAGGGGAAGAGCTATATCTTAGTAAAGTTATTAAACTTCAAAGATTAATAAAGAATCATCTGGTTGGCAAGAAAAATTAATGAAACTATTATATACATATACACACTTTCAGTGTATAACTATATAGCCTGTGTCTATTTTACTTATCAAAAGTATATATGCATTCTTGAAGTATGAGTGAAACAAAGAACACATGTTCATCCCCAGTGCCCTCACTGCATCTGTATATGTGACTCTGTGCACCTGTTGATTTGTATATCTGCTTCTCTCAGACACAGAGCTCCTCAGGGATTGAGACCTAGCCTCTAAACATCTTTCTGTCCCTAGGGCCTGGGATATCATAAGCATTCAATAAGTAACCATTCAATTCAAGGAATAAACTATGGGCCGGGCATGGTGGCTCATGCCTGTAATCCCAGCACTTTGGGAAGCAGAAGCGGGAGGATCACTTGCGGTCAGGAATTCGACACCACTCTGGCCAACATGATGAAACCCTGTTTCTATTAAAAATACAAAAAGTAGCTGGGCATGGTGGTGCATGCCTCTAATCCTAGCTACTCGGGAAGCTGAGGCAGGAGAACCACTTGAATCCGGGAGGCAGATGTTGCAGTGAGCTGAGACATGCCACTGCACTCCAGCCTGGGCAACAGAGCGAGACTCCATCTCAAAAACAAAATAAAAATAAATAAACTATGCATTGATTTCATTATTTCATGTTAGCTTCATGACTTTCTGCCTGGATCACAGTCACTAATAATCCCACTGAAGATATTTCCTAAATAGTCTAGCAATTCAAAATTCCCCCAACTGAACAAAAAATAAAAGCAACCATTAATGTGATCCTTCTTCAAACCCTCTGTATAAGAAAACAGGTTCTGCAGCTCCACGTCCTGAGTTCAAAGCTGTTTTCCCATTTACTTGTTGTGTCAACTTAAGCAAATTGTGTAAAAATTTTAAGACTGTCTCCTTATCTGTTTAAAAATGAGGGATAATAATAGTACAGGTAACTACCTCATAGGGGTGTTAAAGGGATTAAATGAGTTTATAAACACAGAAGCACTCACACAGTATTTTTCATACAAATAGCCCTCAGGGCTGAGGAGAAACCAATGGGGTCACTGAACAAACATAATTTAGTTGAAACCAGATATATGAATACCTTGTCTTTATCCAGCTCCGCAGTATTCCAAGAATGTTAATATAAAAGGGTTTTGCACAGACAATGGAAGATATCCCACTGTGGGATTATTGTCCTTTTTTCACTGTAGTTTAATCCAACTTGGGATTCCCTGGCATAGGCCTCTCTCAGAAGAATCCACCTAGTAGTTGTGACTTCAAAATCCCTCAGGAAAAGGGCTGTCTGACATTTTTCTCTCTCATCTCAACCTGGACACTTCCAAAGCTGAAGCACACTCATGACCTTATTCATGACACTCCTTTAAACATCAAAATCACAAAGCAAACACAATCTGCATTTTTAAAAAAATAAGATGCTTCATATTTTTTCCTAAAACTACTTCCTCCCACCTCCCTTAACTCAGCAGAACAATCTTGAGCCATTTAACTAAAGCCATAAAATGCAATTTGTGTTCAATGGCTCACATTCAAGATTAGATCATTTCCCCACTATAACCGCATTTTGAAGTAGGATCCAGTATCTTCCCATGTAAGAAGAGGGCCCTGGAAAAACGGGTGGCATCTTCAGCATTAAGACAGCGTGTAAGCATCTGAACAGTCACTTACACACAGAAAACGAAACTCGAATGACCAATTTCACAGATGATATATTATTAGAAAATATAATAATATACAGTGAAGCTAGGAAACATATTCAAGTCTTTAATACATATTTTTTAAAAGCAGCTAGACCATCGTGACCTTGCCCATTTCCCCCTTCTCATTCTAGAAGCCTGAGATTAGCATTTCCAGAGTCACCATCTTTGACAACAGCGATTCTCCTAAGCTAAATACTCAGATCAGATCCAGATATATTGAACTCATTTTAGTCACTATTTTATGTAACCTTGCAATGTATTTTATACATGCTTTTCAGAATATCTTCCAATTTTCTACTTTCCTGGTTGCATAATATCAGAGTAAAATAAGCCACATAATTTCTCCCACCTCTTAGATAGGGAATACTTTCTGAATTCTACGTCATTTCCATAAATTTTTCTTTCCTGTGCTTAGGGCAAAAGATTCTTGATCCCCACATGGTATTGCATGAAACATTATATATGTTTGTGCAAAGTGGCAATTTTAAATGGAGGGAGGATTCAAAACTTTCACCGTATTCTCAGTGGGGTGTATGATACAATAAAGGTGAAGAATCACCAACATTATAGAGGATTATAACATTCAGAGAGTCATCGAGTCACAGACTAGTTAGAGCTTAACAGGACTTTTGAGATAATCTTACAGATGATCAAGCTCAACACTCTTCTACAGGTGAGATAATGAAAGATCAGAGAGGTTAAGTGAATCTGAAATAACTCTTGTGAAAAAGTAACATTATCAAAATTAAAAGTGACAGTCTAGGCTTCCTCAGCTAAACACCCCTACCCCTTACCTTATATTGTAACACAAGTACTTAGGGGAAAAAAAGCAGGAAGTGTCATCAAGATAGTAATTATGGTTGATTTATTTTCTGTAATGGGTTAACATTGTTTTTATGATGAAAATGATACTTATGAAAATTATATAGAAATATGAAAAAATATGCTGTGTAAGAGAAAAGCAGAATACAAAACAGTACAAGTGGTTTTATAAGAATACACATGCATGAGGAAAAGAGCTGGAGGGTATGGAACTAAAATGAGTTATGCTGGGATAGAATATGATGTTTTTTCTTCATTCGAATATTTCATTAGTATCAGACTATTTTCCCAATGATCTTATTCAGAGTACAGCCACCATGCAGACTCTGGTAATATCAGTTAAGTCATGGAGGATGAAGAGGTAACACAGAGAAGGAAAAGCAAGTTATTTAGGTCAAAGATTCCACCTTGACAAGAGACACAAAGAAATTAAAAACAGGAATATCTTGGAAATGGTTTAAGAAGTTCAGGGTGTTTGAGCACATAGTTCTGTGGATAAGAGGAGACATGTACTGTACCTATTTGCACAGAGCCTAGTCTGCTAGGCATTCGCAAATGGAATTAGGTGTCACTGTTTTTATTCTATAGACCCTTTAAAAATTAAAAACGAGGCTGGGCGCAGTGGCTCACGCCTGTAATCCCAGCACTTTGGGAGGCCGAGGTGGGCAGATCACTAGGTCAGGATATCAAGACCATCCTGGCCGACATGGTGAAACCCCATCTCTACTAAAAATACAAAAATTAGCTGGGCATGGTGGCGTGCACCTGTAGTCCCAGCTACTTGGGAGGCTGAGGCAGGAGAATCACTTGAACCTGGGAGGCAGAGGTTGCAGTGGGCTGAGATCGCACCACTACATTCCAGCCTGGCAACAGAGTGAGACTCAGTCTCAAAAAAAAAATATATATATATATATATATTTTTTAAATTTTTTATATATATAAATGAATGGTTTACTGTTTCATTGTGTGAAGAATTTATGCAACATCAAGTAAGTCTTGTGGAAATAAAACTGGTAAATGAAGGATTTGTTAGCACTTATTTTCTGTTGATCTTTAGCCTGTTTCTCAGCTTTTCATTATATTTTAAATAGGCTAAGAGTTGACAGAGAAAGGTATGTTGGAAAAAATGTAGGGTCAACGTTTCTGGCAAGATTTTTGTTTTAAGTAGGGAAAAGAACATCATCAATATGCATTCATTGACCAGCAACTATAATACTGTATTTACAGATCTGTGGGAAAATGCAAACAATCCCTCCTCGTTAACAGCAAAGGCAAGTATGTAGAGAAAAAGAAAACATCAATTTAGTCCCTTTGAAGAGCTTTCGACCACATCTTAGAAATAATACTTCTTAGCCCTTCTAAATTCTAAGAAAGAAAATTATTATTAACTAAATATGTGATGTTTGTCCTATTTGTTAGCATTAAATTTAAAGTAAAATCAAGTTGGACTTTAAAATAGTACATATGCATAGCTCATAGTACATCAGAGCATCTCATATAATCAATCCATACTGTACATTTATGATGGCTAATGATTTTATCACAGCAAAAATGTTAACAGTATACAGTAGTAGAATCTTCACTTTAGTCCCCATCCTCTGACCATTCCTGAAATGGTTATGTTCCCTAAGGTGTCACCCAGTTCTCTTCTTATTTAACAAACTACATAGTTCATTTCAACTACTGACATGGTCCCAGCTAGCACCCAAGTACCAATAACTCCCTTTCATAAACCTTTTACTGATAACCCTTTGAGCTCTTGAGAGGCATTCCTAATGAACGAATATATTCCTTCTCAGTATTTGTTTGGGACCTCAAATGCCACAAATTCGAATCTAAATTTAACATCCTTCTCCAGAAACCTGCTTCTGCTTTCAGTCTCTAGCTCAGAGAAAAGCACTGCCATCGCAAGCTTCCCAGGGCAGAACTGCAGGGTCACCATGGCCTTCTCCCTCCCCTTTACCTCCAACAGGCTAAGACCTGTCAATTCTTGCGACAAAACCCCTTATCTCAGTCTTACTGAAACCATCTGATTTCAAGGACCCATCATTTCTCAACCAGGGTATTATAATAAACTACTCCCATTGCCTTTAGTTTTGCCCCCATTCAAAACATCCTCTACGTGACTGACACATTATTCTGGGCATCGAAGATGTGAAGATTAAATGAGTTAATATATATAAAGAATGTGATTTTTTGCCTGGCACATTAGAAGAATTATAATCACCTTCTCTTCCCTTTTTTCCACCTTCTTCAAGTTCAAATCTGATCAAATCATTTTGACTTACACTCCTTCAACATTCCCCAACCCATAAAGTCTACCTGAGTCCTCTATAAATCAGGCCTCTATACATCAGTGAGGTTCCAGCCTTGCCCCACCCTTCCAGCCTCAAGTTCACGCCACTAAATACACTCAGCATGCTAGGTACAGTGAGAAACTTGAAGCTGTGCAAAAATGTGAGACTCTTTCCAATTCTATGCTTTCTACAGATTGACTCCTCAGGCAAGAATGTGCTTCCTTCCTTGTTCACCTGGAGAAATTCTTGCCATCCTTTAACATAAATAGTATAACATTCATTGAGCTTTTCTGTACCTCCCCTGGTAGGGTGATTTAACGTCTTCAGTATATCTCTGTAGTAATAATTATTTCTAATTACCTATTAGATATTTACACAGCTGATTTCTAGAGTTTTGAGTTGTTGTTTAGATATAATCTAAGCTCAACCCTAAATGTTTGTTAATATATTCCTTTACTTAAGTAACCTTTTATCAAGTGTCTATCATTCTTGGGTGTCCATGCTAGTAATACAAAGGTGAATAAATTGTAATCCTGCCTCACTGAGACCACAATAAGGTAGCAGATTCAGAAAACAAACAGTTACAATGAGGACTACAAAGTTGGTCTTCGGAAAGAACAGTTACCTCAGCTTCTTCCCATTCCTATTCCTAATGGATCAAGTTTTCTATATTTATACATTTAAGCTGAAAAGGCAGAGAACATAATTTATATATAAAGCACATTTTTAAAAGATTGAGTTCTTTGATCTTTGAAAGAGTCGGTCAATATGGTGAAGAAAAATATCAAGAATATTCCTCAGGATAAGGATAAAAAGAATGATGTTGCAGAAGCAGAAATGATCAAGTAACAGAGAAAGGAAGACAGATGAACCAGCTTCGCCTAAGCAGGATGGCATTAGCAAAACATGGCGTTGGAGGTTGGGCATCTTTGTGGGATGATGTCTGACAGAGCCAGGGGAGCAGTCAAAGGTTGAGAAGAACTGGGAAACTGAGACTGGTGAAACACTTGCAAGTTTTGCTAAGGGCAGCAAAACAAGGCCTATTTTTCCTCATCTTTCATGAAGACATTCATTAAGTTAACATTTACATGCTGAGGAAAGTTGCTTGTGCCCACCAAAAAAGAAAGACTAATGGTTTCCCCTTGCTTCTTCTGTTTTATGCTCCCATGGCATCCTGTACTCACTCTTTTTTGTTGTTGTTTTGTTTTTAAACAGTGATCACACTTATAACCACATTTTTAATATTCATTTTCCCTAATAGATGGTGGGTTTTACGATAGCATAGACTATGTCCTTCCTGACATTCTGGTGTTGGCATAGGGCTTCACACAAGGTAAATGCTCAGTAGATATCCTGAATGAATGAAAGAACAAATGAGCAAATGAGAAAACATCATCCTGGAAAGGTGCATACCATTAGTCCCATTTTACGATGAGAATATTGTGAACTGGGAAATTAACTGATCTGACCAAATTCACAGAGACAGAAAGCAGCAAAGGCAGATCGAGTCCAAAAACGTTAGGACTCTGCCACCCATGCTTTTTCCTTCTGATCACAGAGCTTCCCTTTTAAAGCAAGTAAAATTAAATTCTTAAGTGCTGAGGAAACATAAATGAGTCCTCCAGAAAAGGAAGACTTACCAGAGGAAGAAATTTTAGATAATGGTCTTTTTGTTTGTTCTTTTAAGAGAAAGGGTCTCACTCTGCTGCCCAGGCTGGAGTGCAGTGGCATGATCATAGCTCACTGTACCTGCAAACTCCTGGGCTCCTGAGATCCTCCTGCCTTTGTCTCCCAAGTAGCTAGGACTATAGGCATACCATGATGCCCAGATAATTTATTTATTTATTTTTTTGGTAGAGAGATAGTCTCACAATGTTGTGCAGGCTGGTCTTAAACTCCCAGCCTCAAGCAATTCTCCCACCTTGGCCGCCCAAAGTTCTGAAAGTAAAAGTAGGGGCCACAGTACCTGGCTAATGCTGGTCTTAAAGAAAATAAATTAGAAAATTCAGAGAATATAATAGAGTAGCCGTTCCAAGTGAAGAAAAATAGTATGTAAAAGGATAGTTTCAAGGGCTCTTGAATCAAGTTAAAAAGGAAAAGTAGATGTAACTGTTTCACAGTTTTAAGACGACGTAAAAACCCATGTGACAAAAAGAGCTACATAGGAAGCTGTGGTTTTGACAGAAATAAAAGAACAACAAAGAACAAACACCCAAATCAAGATGCTGCTATATATGGAGATTTGCTCACTTACATCATCTACCTAACTTCTGCCTTCCTGCTTCAATTCAGTCCATGAAAACCAATTAAACTTGAATGAAAAGAAAGCCAAGCAGTTTCTGAGAAGATGTAACACCCCCTTACATGCTGACAAATCAACTTTGGGTGGAGGCAAAGCAGCAAGGAAATTTCAAACTATTTTGGGCTATGTGTTTTCTCAGGTCTTTCCCTGGCTAACCCTTCCCAACCCCAAAATTTTACTAATTGGATCTCTAGATTTCAAGCATAAGTCTTGAGCTGTAATTTGGTACATCTGCTTAGAAATGTGACTAGACTCCCAAATGACTGAATTGTAACATTTGGGAATGGTGAACACTAGTGCAATTACAAATAACTACCAGAGAAATGCTAATAAATGTCACTTCGTTGGAAAAGGAGAAAGACAGGCTCCAACTTTACGCAAGCAATTAAAGCTGCCTTTGTGACCATGAAATAAGCTGGCCTTCCAAATATTTTGATGGTCTTCCATAAAACATGAAACTCAAAGGATTCAGGAAACCAGTTCAGGGGAAAAAGTACTTTCTTCCAAAATGGTCCTCCTCCACTAACACACGTGTGTGGGCGTGAAATACAAACAACGTCTGTCCAAGTGGTGTGATTCTTGTATTTCAGGAAACTTCATGCTTTTCCAAAAATGGGTCTTCGTAAGTTTTCCCATCAAAACAGTTTAAGGCTGGGCACAGTGGCTCATACCTGTAAGCCCAACACTTTGGGAGGCCGAGGTAGGAAGACAGCTTGAGCCCAAGAGTATGAGATCAGCTTGGGCAACACAGGGAGACCCCATATCTATAGAAAGTAAACAATATTATCTGGGCATGGTACTGTGAGCCTGTGGTCCCAGCTACTTGAGAGGCTGAGGTGAGAGGGTCACTCGAACCCAGGAGATTTGGGCTGCAGTGAGCCATGATTGTACCACTGTGCTCCAGCCTAGGAGACAGAATGAGACTCTATTTCAAAAAAAAAAAAAAAAAGGTTAAAAACAAGTCCATAATCCCCTCACACAACAGTTACGTTCTCCAGCAGCACACTACCTTGACCATAGTTTCAAAGCTGGATTCCTCACAGCATGAAGCACTACAGGCATTCTGCTTTACATATATATTCACTACGGAAGAAACCAGTGAGCTACCAATGGTGCTCTGAACCTCCAATTACGGAATACCATATAAAACCAAAAGAGCATAAGACCTCTTAAGGAAATGGAGTTCAATGGATACCTTGAAAAGTGTTTTAGGTCAATGATCCTTACACACATCGAGATCTAAATATCCTTGAAATATAAAGCACATTTCCATCCATGATCATGACAATGGCTCACTATTAAGGACACACAGAATCCAGAGTCTTGGGGGAAAGGAGACAATGGGAAGCAGATGCAGTGGAGAAACAGAAGCCCATGTAATCTGAGTCCTCAGATAATCCTAATATACAACCTCCCTTCTCTGCTTATGACCAAGAGAAACATATTAGGCCTTGGACCATTCCTTCACTTCTGCTACATTTCCAGCAATCTCATTTTGGTCTCAGTGGCTTATCTGCTTAGAGTTCATGGCACCAAAATCCACTGGTAAAAACAAACAAACAAAAAACACCAACCACCTTTAGGAAGCCCAACAAGGGAGAGCAGAATGTCTTAAACAAGTGTTAGGGTTCGTCTTCTACTGAACCTCAAGGTACTGTAAAAGTAAAAGCAATTTAGCTTAGAAAAATAATTGACCGGGCTGGGCGCGGTGGCTCAAGCCTGTAATCCCAGCACTTTGGGAGGCCGAGACGGGCGGATCACGAGGTCAGGAGATCGAGACCACCCTGGCTAACACGGTGAAACCCTGTCTCTACTAAAATACAAAAAAAAAATTAGCCGGGCGTGGTGGCTGGCGCCTGTACTCCCAGCTACTTGGGAGGCTGAGGCAGGAGAATGGCGTGAACGCGGGAGGCGGGGCTTGCAGTGAGCTGAGATCCAGCCACTGCACTCCAGCCTGGGCAACAGAGCCAGACTCCGTCTCAAAAAAAAAAAAAAAAAAAAGAAAAATAATTGACCATTGGTTCGATGTTAAGATACTAATTCATATCATGCTCAGTGCTTGAATTGAAATTTTAAACACAATATTATCCCTTTGAAGTTTAATAAGATTAGATTTACTTATGATATAGACTGAACAAGCTCAAAACAGGCCAGGCCTGGTGGCTCATGCCTGTAATCCCAGCACTTTGGGAGGCCAAGGTGGGTGGATCACCTTAGGTCAGGAGTTCAAGATCAGCCTGGTCAACATGGCGAAACCCCATCTCTATTAAAAATACAAAAAATTATCTGGGTGTGGTAGGGTGCCCCTGTAGTCCCAGCTACTCAGGTGGCTGAGGTATGAGAATCGCTTGAACCCAGGAGGTAGAGGTTGCAGTGAGCCAAGATCATGCTGCTACAATCCAGACTGGGAGACAGAGTGAGACTCTATCTCCAAAAAAAAGACTCAAAACAATTAAGTCACATTTTCAGAGTTCTTCAGACTGATTATGCGGAAAGCTTTTAAATATGGGCCACTATCCATCAGGACCCAGAGACATGGGTAAAATTGTAAAGTAGGCCATATGGGGGACTATCTCTCCTTTCCATCACCCCTTCAGGCTTCAGTGAAAAGTCTATCACAGAGAACAGTGATTCTCAAACAAAAGAGCAGGGCACCAGAATCTCCTGAATTTAATTTCCAAGTAATGAAGTTCCCTTAGATTACTCATAGTGAGTTACATGTACTAATGAAAGCATAAAAGTATTTATCTCTCATGTATGAAAACAGGCACCAACTGCCCAGGCTCCTGAGCCTATTTTTACATGTTGCCTATCCACTAAAATCATTGAAGCCACGTATTTATCTTTGTGCAGGCTGAGACTGCTATCTTAAAAAGGGCGTGTTTGCAAGGTTGGCCTTGGAATAGCATTTGGGAACTTGGGTTTTGGAAGTGAGCTTACCTTTCCCTGACTGATAAGGGTAGTTTCCTGTCTAGACTGTGCAAATGACATGGTTTATGCCAAATACCTGATTTCCTTCTGGAAGTCTGAAATTTTGGTTTATGCTAGTGGGAGAGTTGCCGACGTGACCGGGTGACAAGTCCCTGATCATAGGCACTGAATCTCTCACAAATGTTGCATTTTTGTCTCCTGGGGAAGAGTGTGCTCTATATGACCCTCTCATGGAAGGGAGACAGCATAGGAAGCCTGTACATGGATTCCTCTAGACCTCAACACCTGTGCTTTTCCCCCTTATTATCCAGTTGAGTAACCTTACTACCTCAATGTAATAAATCATAGCCATAAATACAATTATACGCTAAGGTTCCATAAGTCCTTCTAGTGAATCTCCAAACATGGGAGTGATTTGGGGGACCCCAGTGCAGCTCTGGAATGCCTAGCCAATCTGGGCCTTCATGTGGTTCCTCTCATCCCTGGGGCTCATTGATATGATAGGCTTCACTTTCCCCCTGTTGAAACCTGCCTAGCTCTTACTCTCCTAGATTACTGATAAAGTGTGTTAGTGAAGAAGGGTCACTGCAGAGTTCTAAGATGTAAGGTCTTCCTTCAAAACTGTATGTTTGAAAAAAAATCCTCAGGTTCATTTTCTGAGCCAAAGTATTAACTATGATGGGAGAAATCTAAGGTCAGGTAGAAAGATGATAGGTCAATAATTGATCAGTGAAAAAAAAAATCTGGGGGCAATACAGGCTTTGCAGTGTCTCCAGTCATAACACACCAGCAGCTCTTAGATCTGCAAATAGGGCTGGTCTAGCACGAAGATTGAGGTATATGCCCACAGGAAGAGAAAACCTACTGCTCTGCTAGTCTTTGTGACTGTTTAGATTCTCCTTTTTCAGTATGAGACGGGCAGCAAAAAGCTAATGAGACATTCTAAGTCTGAAAGATCAAATCTTCAATCAGGATGTAGATGTTGCAATTATGTGATGGTGACTGATAGGCAAGAAAATAATTAATATTCTCCCTGACTGTTGTTTTTTTCTTGCTGAATAATACAGAATTAAAACACTGTCTCAGAATAGGAACAGTTATGTTGGCGTGGGGATGGAGGAGCGGGCAGCAACAGAGCAGCTAGGAAGTCAGGTTATACCCTCAGGTGGATCCTCTGAGGGGCAAAACAGCTCAAATCACCTTTATTTTTTGACAAACGTAAATGAATACACCAAGGTCAGAAAGGTACATTACCATCACCATTTTGGCAACATACACTTCAATGTACATGCATTTCAAAGTCAATTCACAAATTATTTCATTTGATACTCACAGTGTATCAATTTATATGACTATTTCTGGTGTGATTTTAAATAAATGTTACTATAGTACTATAACGTTAGTCTTCTTGAAGTTCTAACCACAAGTTAAACATGCCAAGTTTATTTCCTGTAAGAAAAATAACAGTGATAGTGACCAACAGTACTACCACTGCCAGAAGATCAATTCAAACGTACCATTTATTCCTTCTATTTAGCATACAGTTGTCTTTAATCTGGACTACATTACTTTTAATAGTAACTGCTTTTAGGTGTGTTTGCTGCAATGCTTTCCAATATTATATTAAACAACAGATCTTAATATAGAGCAGTAAGAGTATATGGTATTTCAGAAAACTGAATACACCACCAACTTGGAGTTAAGGGCTCAGAAAAGTCTCAGACCTTCAGAGTAAACAAATGCTACTGGAAGATTCATTACGCACATCTAATTACATCACTTCAACCAAAGATTTAGAGAAGTGGATGCTTTTCTAAGTTCTGCTTCAAACAACATACTTTTTGTCTGGACCTAATTCTTAACATACTTTTTGTCTGGACCTAATTCTTAACATTCCCCAGGTGTAGTTGTACTACTAGTATTGCCAGTCAATAAATACCCGTCTGAGCCTCTGACTTTCTCTCCTCAAGTTGTTTCCTTCTCTCTTTCTCTCATCTCCTGTTTTTGCTTTCTCTAAAGTCCTTTAGTGAGACCCTCTTTAGAAAAGAGAAAACTCTGCCCTGACTCATAAGAACCATGGTAGAATTTCCTGCTGTCAATCTGGCAGTTGAATGAGGAATCACAGGAAAGATGGGCTGCATCTCTGGCTTTGAAATTTGTTAGTAACAGATGAGAAGGTTTCTGCATTCTGTTTGAATTCTCTCTGTATGAACCTGTGTGTATCGTTACAATCCTATTTCACTGAAGTTTCATCTTTAAAAATGAGCACTGAATTACAGAAAACCTTATGAACCTCAACAACGAATGCCAAGGCCAAGTACTCGACTGTAAGCTCTTATTACATAACTACACTCTACTGCCTTAGTGCTTGCACAGTATTCCACCATTCTTATTTGGTATTTGGCACACAAACTTTCTATAGGGTGAAAATCAAAACAATAAAGACAAAAAATATGGAGAGACAATGGAAGCAACAAATATGAAAGAAAAAAGGCAGAGCAGTAGAAAGAACATTTCCTGGGAATGATGAAATAAAAAGGAACAAGAAAGGGGAGAAAAAGTGAATTTCAAAAATTATCTCCTTGGCAAATTTCTAGACATTGCTGATCCAGAAGTGATTATGCACTTGGAATAACTTTATTTTTTTAAGTAAAAAAACAAATGCTTATTATGTACTAGTTTCCCCATGAAATCATCAGCTAGAACCTTCTATACACTTGGGATCATGAGCAAAAAGCAGCAAAAATGTAGCCATCAGCTCTGTCCAGGTTTGGCTGCATGTGCAATTCACTGGCCTGAGCGAAAGGGTGTATAGAATCAAGCATTTTCTGCAAGCCTTGGTAGTTTTATAAAAATGACAGAGCCAAGTCACCAATCAGCAAAGGTTTTACGTTCTGTAGGTTTTACAGACAGCAGGGATTCACACATGCAAGCTTAACCAGTGGTGGAATAATATAAAGCCATTTGTAGCATTAAAAATAATTAACAATAGTTCTCATCAAAGCTCTAGTTCTATCTATGCCTCCTCCTCTTTACTTTTCAATGCCTTTGGGCATGTATGTTTAATTCTATACTCTTCTATCTCACTCTCCCAAACCAACATCTCTATCATCAGTTAGATTTTGGGTTCACTGAGTAAATATCAGCTTCATACATATCTTCTTCCCCCAGAGAGGCTTTCTTTTAAACATCAAGTAAAAATTGTAATGAAAGGTTTGTGCTTTTAAATCAGACTCTCCTGGATTCAAATCCTGGCTCCATCACTCACTTTTGATTAACAAACTTGCGAGGGAAGGAGGGGAGGTTCAGGGGGACAGTGGTGGTGAGGGGCAGAGTTAAGAGTTTGCTATAGTTCCTGTATAGAAGATGTCTTCGATAATGCCTTGTACATAGGCGCTCAATAAATATCTTCATATAATATGCCCCATATCTACATTTTCTCTGTACATTTAACAAGATCTAATTCTCTCCCACATTTTTTTTTCTGCCTCTAGGAAATGTGTACCTGGCAGATGTTTAACAGCTATATATCAGCAATGAATGAAATGATGTTGGTACATAATTTGGTTGTAAAGTTTATAAAGTGCTTTGAGCTGACAGAAATAGCGCAAATGAAGACTGTAAATGAACATAAAAAATGAAATATCTCTCTCAGCAGCCTATCCTTCCTCCTTAGAGTTCTCTCTCCAAAACTAGGAATTCCTCTGGTTTTCTCCTTCCCCTAGGAGGCAGACACACCAACCTATAAGTAGCAGTGAGAAGCAGGGTGGCTCTGATTTACTTAGAAGACTTCACAGCATCAGGGCACGAAAACACCCAAGTAGCTTCTTCACCTAATGTGTATGGCTTTTTGATTAAGCCTCACTAAATGGACAGTGATTTCTAGCAATTATGTCCATAAAGAACAATGGCCCAAGTATGGCCCACAATGGCAACCATGGGGGTTTTTGACTTATTTCATGGTTTTGTAAAGGATGGCATCTAGTTTCCAAAAATATCCCGATGTTTTGGGGAGAAATCCATCCACTATCTTCCTCTGGAGATTTAATATATGACATGTCATAGTGCTTTTGAGTGGGCTACTGCCAGTAGTACAGAAACTGATGACATGAAACAGGTACCAACAATGGCACAGCTGCTAAGGGGCACATTTAAATCAACATCTATTCTTCCCATGCCATCATGCAAAGCCCCTTTTACTGCTCTAAAACAAGTACAGCTTAATTTTATTTCCTGCTTGGCTTTGTATAATTTTGACATGTCCTCAGTCAAACACGACCCAGACCCTTCAATCAGGGCCTTCAATCAGGCCCTATTTTTCTGGAGATGGGAAAACAAGAGGAAGCTAAAGTAATTATTGAAAACTCATAAGCAGCAGCTTTAGCCTAATTACCTTGACTTTTCTTTTTAATTTTTCTATCGATTGTCTCTTGTTAATATACAAGTATTGACTGAGCTGGTAGAGCCTGGTGCTACTATGATAAGAAGAGATGCCGCTGGGAAGTGAAACGTGATTACAAGATCCAATATTCTGTTCTTCTTTTTCAGAAGCACGCATGTGCAGCACAGACTTTGATTTAAGACCCTAATAAGAACCACCAGCAGCACCTACACAGCCAAGAAGCTTTGTTAAACCTCTTTGCTGTCTGTTGTGCCTTTGCCACCAGAGGGCAGTTGGGAAAAGCAAAAACAATCCCTTTTTCTTTGTTCCTCCTTCGATGTTAAAATAATGTTTCCCCTATTTTTAACACATATTCTATTAGAACTCCCAGGTCCACAACTCCAGGGGAATACACAACCCAGGAATGAAGGTGACATCCTTTGGAGCTACATGTGTTCCCTTTTAACTGCTGTTGTATTTAAAGTGTCAACTTGGGGGGAAAAACAAACCAAAAACTAAGCAATATTGCAAGAGCTATCCTGAATATTAATGTATCACTGACAAATGCTTTTAACAGATTCTGATTCCTTTGTCAGAGAGAAATGTATGGTTTTCTTGCTGCGGGATATGAAACTAGCTTTAAAAATACTTCTAAAATACTTTAAACTTTTTGGGTTTTCATAAATCCAAGTTTTATGGAATACTAATAATATCTTATACGTTGGGAATCTTAAATTGCTATCAAGGTGTAGCTCACTTTAAGCAAACATAATTCAGTAAAGTTGTCGCAAATCCATTTTCTAGGAGCCAAGATGATCTTGGTAAACCAGGGTATCATGTTGCATTCTGTTTTACTGTATCTTTTAAAGCAGAACTCTAAGAAGAAATAAATGAAGCAGGAGCAGTTCTCAATGCTAAAAGTAACCAGAAATCTCTAAAAAGGGGACTTTCTCAAGGGCTAGCTAGCAACAGCCCTAAAAACGGTGTTAGTGTTGTCTAATCCAAGAAGCATGGGGAAAGGGACAGGAGAAGGAATCCAGTCATTCAAAGGAAAAAAGAATTAAAAAAGCATTAGACTAAAAAAGAGGGCTAATGACTGGTATTCAACACAGATGGTGCAATAAGCAGTAGAAGCAGCCGCAGAAGTAGCTTAGTACTTACAAAGTGTATTATAATAACAACAACAGCACATTCATTACAACATGACAATTCTACAGACTTTGGGGACATTCATTTCATGAAAGGGCAAATGGATTTCTATTAAAATAACTCCATTGGTCCCTGAGAGCACTGTAATCAGCTAGTCTCAGGAATAAGTCTATCACCAGTCCAGATCAGCAAATGGCAAACAATTCATTGGAAGGTACTGAGAAACGAAGTCATACTACAATCTGTACAACAGTATGAAAAGCATCAGACAAAGTCATAGATACTCATCCATAATATAGGTTTCAAACATGCCTTAGTGAAATGTTAGTTCAGGTACCCTAAATTTAAGGTTCAGAAATGAAAGCTGAAAAATATCTTTAGGATTTTGAATTACCTAATTCTGAAAAGTAATACCATACTATGCACATAGTTCAACTAGAGGACTCAATGTTTCAGAAGTTCAGGAAACATTTTCTGAGTGCCAACTATGTCCCAGGTGGTAGAATACAGGACCAGATATGACCGAGGCTTTCTTTCTAGGTCTTTCCCTAGTGGAGAGAAACACCCAAATAATTACGATACAATGTGATAGGAACAATAATTACGACAGGAGCAAGGTGTTATGTTAACTAAAGAAAGAAAACAGGAGGTTTCATATTTTTTAGAAGGTTACATTTAAGTTATATCTTGAAACATAATTGAAATGATCAGCGGGAGAGCAGCAGGGCTGGAACAGTGGGTAGAAAGAGGCCCTGGCATGCTCAGGTCAGCTCAGGCATGCTGGCGAGAGACAAGCTGATACAAATAAGAACAGACCTGTGTTTAGAGGCAAGAATGGGAAGATAGATGAAGATACCTGTTGGGGAGCTACTTTAGGAGACGAAGTGAAGAGTAAAGAAAGATGAAATAAAAAAGTAGACGGTCATCTTCCAGAAATTGAACTCTAGTTTTTACCAACTTTCTAGGCATGCGATAATTGAAAGAGCTTTGAATTTATTGTTGGATGGGCTGGATTTAAGTTCTAGCTCCAGTATTTACTCTGTATGTGACTGTTTCCACCAGGGTTAACTGAGCTGCAAATAACAGGAAACTGACTACAGGTGGCAAATAGGGTTTCACTGTAACAGACAGAAACCACTCTAGTTATATTACCTCCAACTCCCAGGGTCTTCCTTTCCTGAATTCTAACATGAGGATGTTAATATCTGCCTACTCATCAAACAGGGTCATCATTCCCAAGAGAATGAACCTATGCCTACTATCTAACGGGGCCATCATTCCTAGAGGATCACATTAAATGACATATGTAAACTCTCTGTATACAAGCAGATGCAATTATTATTATAAGGGGGAGTGAGAAAGGGGACTGTGTTCCTCAGAAAGTATCACCAGTCTTGGAATAGTGTTAATTAGAAGGACAAATAATTGCCATGAGGAAAAGCAATTTGCTGAGATGTGTGTTTCTGAAGCATTTTATATTGTCATCATGGGAAAGAAGGTTAGACCATATCTAATGAAAGACAACCAGCAAACCATGAAACTGCCCAACAGTGTTGGAGTGTTTCCAGATAATTTTTTTTTAACAGAGATTCTCCTGAGCAGTGTCAGTATGTAAATGAAGGTGGACTACATTTATGAAGCAATTCCACTATCCCAGCAGGTAATAATAGATCAAGAACCTCAAGTTTAAGGGACAGGTCTTAGTATTAATGTACATGCTAACATTCATGCAGACTCTTATATATAAAATGTGTGAAAAATTGGAAATTTTATGGTCCTACAGTTTTCAAAGGGTCATATGCTTACTTGTTGCTCCCAGTGCACAAGCTAATGCATAAAGTCTTCCTGTCAAGTCCTAACATTATTTTTTTTACACTCAGTAGAATTTTATTTCATATAGTTCAATGAGGGTAGCAAGCATTACTATTATCATGCTTGTAGTATCTTTCTGCTTGCTAAAGTTAACTCACCGAATCAAACTATATTATAACATGAAATATTATAAAACTGGATGTCATAAATTGATGATGAAACTTTTCAAAGAAATTTCCTCTAATATCTTCATTTCTTTACTCTTAATTTTGCTACATTAGAATCCTTTACCCTTAAATACAATGAGCCATGCTATAGGACTCTCAGCCCCACAGTAACAGTAATGATGCAAGGAAATACACTGGTTATGCCTCAAATTTCATCATCCAGATATTATGAGAAGGTTGGAAAAAGCCTTGGTTGCAGAATATTAGACAAGTTATGCAGAAGGCTTATTTGTTATGACGGCTTTGTAATGTGCAACTTGGCCAGGCTGAACTGCATTTCCCAGAATTCTCTTCCTTGTGTGTTCAGGGGTCAGGTGGGCTAAAAGAGACATTTTTGCTTGAGCTGTGAAGGGTGGAAGTAAAGCAGTAGCCAGTCTGTTTTAGACAATCAGCAGCTGCAGCCTTAATGTTGCTGCTTAGCAACTTTTCATAAGGCAGCTGCTCCAGCTTTCCTGGATCCCCTTTCTGCTTCATCGATGTGTAAACCAAGTGTTTCTCTAGCTCCATGATGCTTCTCCTACAGGACATCATTAGGACTGGAAACAGGGAGAACTGACATGAATTCCAACCCATTCTCGCAGTTCCAGCTTGTCACTGCTCTCCCTGACTTTATATCCCTCTCTGTCTTCTGATGGCCTGCCTTGTGAACTTCAAGCTCCATTATGAGTTGTGAAGACAAAAATCTTACAGAGACTGTTCCCACAATTAAATGAGGTCAAGTTCCTGCAACAAATCTCTTTTTATACACACACGCGTGCGTGCGCGCACACACACACACACCTCTACATGTGCTTCTGTAAGGTAGGTAGATGTCATGATAAAGTTCAATGCCATCCTTTCATAAAATGTCTTTTGTTGTTCTATTAGAAAACAGTATAGTCCTATACTATGGTGAGTATTCATAAAAGGCACCAGAAGTAAGAGTATCAGGTCTAAACCACAACAAATAATTTACATTCATATTACACTTTTGGGTCTCACGCTATGTTTCAGTCTCCATTGCACAGGTTGGTTTCGCTCTCTTCCACAGCTACAAACTGTTAAAATAATCCATCTATTTTATAAGTGCATTCCATATATAAAAAGGAAGACTAGCCTAGAGCATGTTCATTTCAGGTGCTGAAAACAATCTGAACAGAATGGAAGTACCAACACACCTTGGAGCTGATAGGAAACTTACAGGCATGCTGGTTCACGTGGTACCCAAGCTCCTTTTTGCAGTATCCTTGGAGATGTAACACTATCTTCAAATTAGAAGAAGCTAATAGTTTAGATAATTTCTAATAATTACCACTTTATAAAATATTTTAAATCATGTTCCCTGAAAATGATGTTTTCAAAACTCCAAAAATACATGTCAAAATTATCTATGAAAAACAGGTCACAATGACTGGAACAACTGAGCTTCTTCATACATGCAGAGTCTGAGAGTGAATCCCAAAGAATGTCTCATAGAATGCAGCTCAGAGAGTAAGAAGTTATCATTTTGTTATTCCATTATCCACACTCTCAACTATAAAGCTCTTCTCCAAAGGAATTCTTCTTGTCTTTTAAAATGTTGCACTAAGTAAGCACCATGCTATTTCCGAGCAAAGATAACCACAAAGGTAATGAGGCTGCACATTTAATTTTTCTAGCCTTCGTGTGACTGCTGACATTATAAATGAGTCATTAATTGTCTCAAATAGATTGACATTGTCTGCTACTACTGAGAAATTTCATTTCTTTCAAGGTAGCAGGAGGACAATTTGGATTTAATAATCAAGCAGGGCTGGGCACTGATGGTTCACACCTCAAATCCCAGCACTTTGGGAGTCCGAAGCAGGAGGGTCACTCGAGGTCAGGGGTTTGAGATCAGCCTGGCTCACATGGTGAAACCAGGTCTCTACTAAAAATACAAAAACTAGCCTCGCATGACGGCATGCACCTATAATCCCAGCTACTCGGGAGGCTGAGGCAGCAGAATCACTTGAATCCAAGAGGTAGAGACTGCAGTGAAATGAGATTGCACCACTGCACTCTAACCTAAGCAACAGAGCAAGACCCTGTCACCAAAAAAAAAAAAAAAAAAAATCAAGAGGCACAAAAAGTAGGCGAAGTTAGAAGAATCTAAAAGTATATGGGTCCAACTTTCTAGGGTATTTATTTTGTCATTTAACTCCAAGTCTGAATGGCATATTCCACAAATCATGGAGGCTGTGAAGATAGCCTCTGGTCTACAAAAACATGGTAATTAAAAAACAAAACACACCTGAAAAACCTCTTCTTTGCCATGTATAGTTTGAAGGAAAAAAAAATCTGCTACACAAAGGTCCCAGGATGTCACATACATCACAGTCAGCCACAAGCCATCTTCTAATGTACAAACACATCCTAGTTAAATGAGATCCAAACTACTAGAAACGGTAAGCTACTAGTTCTATACTGAATTTGGAAGTCTAATATAACATGAAGTAGATGCATATAGCCTAGAACAAGGCAAAAATTCTCCTGCCTAAGGGATGCAGAAAAAAAAATTAATAAGCTTAATAAGAAAAAAGAACATTTATGCTAGAAAAGAAATGTCAAAAAAAAAAAAAAAAAAAAAAAGTTTAAAGGCTAGGGAGCACCAAGCAGCCCAGTTTAGCTGAAGCAGAGAGTCTCTGCAGAAGGGTGACGGAGATAGATTGAAAATGCTGGCAGAGAACTATTACCAAGTGCCTAGAATTTCATCCTAATTGTTTGGATTCAATTATAGTCAATAAGGAGCCATAGAACATATTAAAAGACAGTGAAAAGAGTGGGGCTTTGCCTGAAAATATGACAGCATTGTGTGGTACATAGTAAAGACCAGCTACTAGGTTATTATAATTGTACATGTGCAGCCAGAATAAGATTAATGACTATAGGAATATTAAAAGAATAGCAAATTAAGAAGCTGTTCATAGGATGGAATCTACAGGTTTTAGCTAAGAACTGTTAGTGACAAAAAGTAAGAAAAAATTTAAATATGATGTTTATGTCACAGGTGGCTGAAAAAACAGGAGCTAGAAAAAAAAAAAAAAAAAAACAAACAATTCCAGCAAGACAATAAGCTCTTCTCTGGACAAGAATGCCAATGATATATGTAAAAAGGTACCCAGAAGGCAGTTTGTTTTGAGGATTCTGGGTTGGGAAAAGAGTAGGGTGATATTACACAAACATAATGGAAAAGTAAGGAAATAAGATCATTACTCTAGACTATATAGATTAGAACAACTACCTAGGTTAATAATTGGGGCAGAAACAGTATTTTTGGAATAGGCAAGGGGAAGACCAGTCAAAAGAAGACAAAGACAATGAGCAGTCAGAAAGGTGGGAGGATAAATATGGTGCACTATTTCAACCATCAATATTCATGGACACAGGGAATGTTATATCCTGCTTTGAAAGAATAAACCTAGAAGAGTAAATATTGGGAAGGAAATCTGTTGAATTTAACCTTTAGG
Source organism: Papio anubis (assembly GCF_008728515.1). Lineage (NCBI taxonomy): Eukaryota > Metazoa > Chordata > Mammalia > Primates > Cercopithecidae > Papio > Papio anubis. Next base: position 24,821,593 of record NC_044979.1, read on the forward strand.
AGGTATTATAAAGATCGGTTAGAGCAATGGTCCTCAACCCAAAGCACATTAGAATCTTCTGGGGAAATTTTTAAAGTTATCAATGGGAAGACTTATCACTGACCTACGAAATCAGAATTTTTCAGGATGGAACCAAAGGATTAGAAGTTTCTAAAAGCAACCCAGATGATTATAATACAACCAGGGCTGAAAACACTGTTCTACACAGAATGATGAGGTAAAAAATATTCAAAAGAGAAAGATTAGAGTCAGTGGGTGGTTAAAATAGAGAAAAGGAACACAGCCTACTGTTTGGATAAACGTGGGGTAGAAGAGTATCTTGAGAGGATCTCAGGTTAGGGGAAGGTTTGTTTAGGATAAGGAGAGAATGAGCATGCTTGTAAGTAGAAAGAACGAGATCAGTGGACATAGAGAAAATACCTTTTTTTTTTTTTTTGAGACAGGGTATCCCTCTGTCACCCAGGCTGCAGTGTAGTGGTGCGATGTAGGCTCACTGCAACCTCCGCCTCGCAGGCTCCAGCAATCCTCCACCTCAGCCTCTCAAGTCACTGAGACTATAGGCATGCACCACCACACCAGGCTAATTTTTATATTATTATTATTATTATTATTATTTGTAGAGATGGAATTTCGCCCTGTTGCCCAGGCTGGTCTTGAATTCCTAATCTCAAGTGATCTGCCTGCCTCGGGCTCCCAGGGTGCTGAGATTACAGGGATAATCCACCATGCCCGGGCAGAAAATAAGTATCTTATGGTAATAGAGGGCTGGATTGGATTAGGTGGGGGATAATGTCACAAGATTCTAGAAAATTTGGAGAGTTTATAATCAAAAACACAAATGGGGAGTTTCGCTTGATATAGCAGAAGACAACTGTTCTGAGGAAAGAGAGAAAAAAAGAAGAGAGGAGAAAGATAAAAAGAGATTTTTGAGTAGAGTAGGGGCATGCTAGAAGGCGGCTCTTCAGAGGGTCTCAGATGGAAAAAGTGGAGGACTATAATACCTATAAAAATAAAGAATGTAAGATCCCATTTAACTGAGGCAGGTATATAATCTTCTAATGGAACTAATCAGATTTCCTTATAAGAAAAGATCAGGAAGATGAGTGGTGTGCATGGAGATGACTCAGATAAACTTGTAAGTCATCTAGTAGAGGTTTATAAACAACATGCTAAGATTAAAAGTTGGATCCCAGCTGCTTTATAAAAAAGAGAAAGGGCTGCTTAAACTGATGTTTCAACAAGTACATTAACTCTAAAGGAAGTTAAAGATCTGATCAAAGTTGTGAGTAAGGAATGGCTTTAAAATAGTTGACAAACACCAAACTGTACTTTAACTTATTTTATTTTATTTTATTTTTTGAGACAGGGTCTTGCTCTGTTGCCCAGGCTGGAGTGCAGTGGCTTGGCTCACTGCAACCTCCACCTCGAAGGTTCAAGCAATTCTCCTGCCTCAGCCTCCTGAGTAGCTGGGATTATAGGCACACGCACCATGCCCGGCTAATTTTTTTTTTTTTTTTAGTAGAGACGGGTTTTCACCATGTTGGACAGGCTGGTCTCGAACTCCTGACCTTGTGATCCACCTGCCTTGGTCTCCCAAAGTGCTGTGATTACAGGCGTGAGCCACCACACCTGGCCTTTAACATTTATGATATACAGACAATGAAGTGAGGGTCATGACTTGTTAAATCTCTAATATTTCAAAAAGTTGCATGAAACTAATACAGGTTGAGTATCTCTTATCCAAAATGCTTGGGACCAGAAGTATTTTGGATTTTGAACTTTTTCAGGTTTTAAAATATTTGCATCACATATTCTTATCAGTTTAGCATATCTAATCCAGAAATCCAAAATCCAAAATACTCCAATGAGCATTTCCTTTGAATGTCATGTTGGTGCTCAAAAATTGTCAAACTTGGAGCATTTCAGATTTTGAATTTTCTACTTCAAAATTAGGGAGATTCAACCTGTACAGGAAAACTAGAATGTCAAGAAATCCCTGGGTTTCTGGAAGGCATACAGAAACTGGAGGAAAAATCTTTGAAATATAATTTTTCCAGTAAATGGAATCTAACAGAAACAATTAGAGATCTAAAGTTTCAACCTCATAACCATCTTGAAAAAAAAAAAGGAGTGAAGAATTGTCATGAGATAAGTGAACTTCAAAGATTCCATTTACATTCTGCCAGGTCCTGTTTAAGTAAAATGGAAAACCAATTTATGACCCATTGCCATCCCCCTGCTTAACGTGATAATGACTGCACAGGCTTAAAAGGTTTAATTTTAAATTCTTCCTAGTACTTGGGATGTTCTCATCAATAATTTGAGCTTGTGAGTGTCACCAACTCTCACTCTGGGCTGCTAACGGAAGCTGTCCCAAGGACGCAATGAAGCTCTCCGGTGGATAACAAACAACTTACCTGTACAAATTTGATCTGCCACAGGTGCTATTGTCCAGTGGTTGGTAAATGGCTTGTATAAAAATCCATATATTGAGGTGAGCAGGAATGAAATAAAGTCTGAGCAGTGACAGGATGTCAATTATGGAGTTGGTAAAATAGCCCTTTTAAAAAGTTGTTAACTTAGGCACTTTTTTGATTCTAAGGATTTTATTTAAATATCATATTTCTCTGCCACGAGCCACCTTTTTGTCACTTGCATAGTATTATGAGGAATTAGAAGTGAAGAGTGAAGAATCTCAATACATCACCGGGTGCTAAGATTTCTACAGAAATGTGGTAGGTTACAAACACTGAAGAGAAAGTTACCATAGACTTGTAAAAATTAAAGTTCAGGGAGAATGAAAATTAAAGAGTGACACCTAGATGTGTCAAGTGTAATGACAAAACTAATAGTTAAGAATTGGCAAGGAAAGACAATAAGAGGAAAACATTTATGCCATATATCTGTATATGCCAAATGCCATGTACATCAACATTTGAGGCACTTTCTGCCCTTTTGGCTCTCTCAGTAGCAGGACGGCAGTTGCCAAGAACAAGTGCCTTACAAAAGGTGGCCAAAAGGAAGCCAAGAAAGTGGTTGATTCATTTTCCTTATTTTCTTTTGTCTTTCCTTTGTTCTTTTTTTGAGACAGAGTCTCTCTCTGTCGCCCAGGCTGGAGTGCGGTAGTGTGATCCTGGCTCATTGCAGCCTCCGCCTCCCGGGTTCAAGAGTTTCTCCTGCCTCAGCCTCCCGACTAGCTGGGATTACAGGCATGCGCCATCATGCCTGGCTAATTTTGTATTTTTAGTAGAGATGGGGTTTCACCATGTTGGCCAGGATGGTCTCAATCTCCTGACCTCGTGATCTGCCTGCCTCGGCTTCCCAAAGTGCTGGGATTACAGGTGTGAGCCACTGCACCCAGCTGGTTGATCCATTTTCTAAGAGTGACTAGTGTGATGTGAAAGCATCTGCTATGTTCAATGTAAGAAATATCATAAAGACACTAGTCACCAGGACTCAAGGAACCAAAATTGCATGAGACGGCCTCAAGAGTTTGTGTGTTTGAAGTGAACCTTGCTGATCTGCAGTCAAGTTGCATTTAGAAAATTCAAGCTGATTACTGAAGACGAACAAGGTAAAAACTGCCTAACTTTCATGGCATGGATCTTACCAGTGACAAAATATGTTTCATGGCCCAAAAATGGCAGACCATAACTGAAGTTCATGTTGATGTCAAGACTACTGATGTTTATGTGCTTCATCTGTTCTGTGTGGGTTTTACTAAAAAGTAAACAATCAGATATGAATGACTTCTTACGCTCAGCACCAACAGGTCCGCCAAATCCAGAAAATGATGATAAAACCCTGACCCAAAAAGTATAAGACAAATGACCTGAAAGAAGTGGCCAGTAAATTGACTTCGGACAGCATTGGAAAGTATATCAAAATGGGTTGCCAATCTATTTATCCTTTCCATGATGTCTTTGTTAGAAAAGTAAAAATGCTAAGCCCAAGACTGAATTGGGAAAAGGCATGAAGCTTCATGGTGAAGGTAGTGGTTCTGGAAAAGCTACTAGAGACCAGACAGTTGCTGAAGTTGAACAAGCTGATGGGTGTGAACCGCTAGTTCAATAATCTGTTTAAAATTCAGTCTTTTTTTTAAAAAAAAATTTAAGTTCTGGGATTCATGTGCAGGATGTGCAGGTTTGTTACATAGGTAAATGTGTGCCATGGTGGTTTGCTGCACCTATACACCCATCACCTAGGTAGTAAGCCCCGCATGCTTAGCTATTTATCCTGATGCTCTCCCTCCCTCCACACCCCTGACGGGCCCCAGTGTGTGTTGTTCCTGGGTCCATGTGTTCTCATTGTTTAACTCCCACTTGTAAGTGAAAACATAGTGTTTGGTTTTCTGTTCTTGTGTTAGTTTGCTGAGGACAATGGCTTTCAGTTCCATCCACGTCCCCGCAAACGACATGATCTTGTTCCTTTTTATGACTGCACAGTATTCCATGGCGTATATGTACCACATTTTCTTTGTCCAGTCTATCATTGATGGGCATTACGGTTGATTCTGTGTCTTTGCTATTGTGAACAGTGCTGCAATGAACGTACACATGCATGCACCTTTATAACAGAATGATTTACATTCCTTTGGGTACATACCTCATAATGGAATTGCTGGGTCAAATGGTATTTCTGGTTCTAGGTTTTTGAGGAGTCGTCACACTGTCTTCCATAATGCTTGAACTAATTTACATTCCCATCATTTGATTTGTTTAAATTTCTTTTTGAAATGTGAGTTACGATTTTCAGAATACTTTGATATAATTAAATTTTTGGTTCCTCACAACATCCATGTGAGGCTGAAAAAGCAAGCTTTTATTATGCCCATTCTACAGCTGAGGCAACTACGACAGGTTAGCAACTTGCCTAGAAGCAACCATTTAGGCTAAATGGTAGAGTCAGGATTCAAACTGAGGTCTCATGCCAAATTCCACGCTACTCCATGTGAGTGTTTTACTTGGCCAGACATATTACTATTTTATTTATCTCTTTACTCTTTCTCTGCTGTTTTGCAATAGCATAGTAGTAGTTCTAGAAGTCTAGTAGTTCTACAGGTTAATTTTTTTTTTTTTATCATATCCCAGTAACAAATGGAGAGTCTTCGGTTAGCACCTATTACTTTTTTAAAAAGCCAAAGATATGGGATATTCATTTATACATGTCTCACACAGAAGAAAGCAAGCAATAAAAGGGAAATGAGATGTTATTAGTTAATGGGTAGCATTTCAGTTTGGGGAGATGAAGAGCTCCTAGAGATAGATGGTGTTCATGGTTGTTTACCAATGTGAATGTATTTAATGTCACTGAATCATACACTTAAATGGTTAAAACAGTAAATCTGATGTTATGTTTTATTATTTTATTGCAATGATCAAAGGGAATAAAACATTTAAAAACACATCAAATTTTCATCGAAATATTGTCCAAAACATAAATTAGGGTGAAATCTAATATTTTTGAAAATCTGTTAAATATGCTGCTTTTTAATTTAAACATAATCTATATTTTTAAGTAAAATCTAAAGTGAAAAATACCTAAGTCCTATCTTCCATTTGAAGAGCTGGATTCACTTTGTAATGATTATCAAGTGAGTCTTGTGAAATCAAATGAGATCTGATAGAGGAAAGTAGAATATTTAACTGTACTAAAGGCCTGTCTTCCACAGCATTCACCAAAAAATGACCAAAGCGCACCATACTTGTGTTTATCTGTTGTTGTGAGTTAATTCATACAAAACTGAAAAATAAAACCAATAAAGCACATAGTTTCAAATAGTTTGACATTCAGTATTGGTATTTTTGAACTCTTCTTTCAATATGCTTTGGATTGTAAGCTCCATGAGGACAGAGACTTGTCTTACGCTTTGCTGTATGTCCAGAATTCAGCAAGTGATAGAGGAAGGAAGGCAGGAAGAGAGGAGAGATGGAAGACTAATGACTTCATAAACATATTCAAACAGGCATCCCAAAGCGAATGCACAATCTGCCAAATCTGAAACAACTGGTAGCTCACCAAGTTGACTTTCATTATATCAGAAAGCTAGTTTTTTTTTTAACAACTGTGCTCAGCAGATAGGGCAGGACCATTAATACCATCTTACTAATCTATAATCTGTTTGAAAGGCATAATGAGAATTTAGAACATTTCAGTAAAGTGCCATCATAAACAATGAATCCTAACGCTCCATACATGAGGATCTTGTTACCTCTAAGATCTCCCCTATAAGGTCCCTGTCCAGGTAGAGAATGTAATTTCAAGTGTATTTAACAAGATTGTCATATTGTCACAATCAATTATTATCCTGTTTCCAATCATCTCATTTATACAATGTAGGTCAGAAAGAAGGTCACTAAGAAGCTGTTTTAGCTGCCTTTGGGATCTAGTGGGTGGTTTTGTTTGTTTGTTATCCTTGATTTGTGGTTATTAGAAAGAGTAGCAATGTTGGAATAACAGGAAATTAAAGCCACGCTCTTATTTGGTCAAAAGCCCACATCTTTTATTTCCTTCACCTAAATCCAAGAAAAGTAATCACAATAGCCAATGATTATTTATCCGGATGCTATAACATTTAATTTCTAAAGGTCAATTACTTTATCTTCCTCTGGGAGGTTTTCACATAAAGATTTAATTTATCATATACCTTCGACCAAGAGACTAGGCTATTTTAGACCTAGAAAAGGAAGTTTTCTTAGTCTTCTGTAGTGAGGAGAGAATCTATCTTTTGAATACATGGAAGCATTTAGAAAAGGAGAAATATAAAAGCTGATAATGACTATTTCAATTCTTTTTAAAAAGTTACCATCAAAATAATGAAGTTTGAAAAATACTCTAAAAGAAAAATCTATAATTAAAAATAAAATAACAAGAAAGCTTGAGAAGTCTTACCATCTTTGAAAAGAAGTTATTCTGTAAGTAAGCACTCCCTTCCAGTCATGCCAGATAACATCATTTCAATCATAGGAGGCACAATGAGGCCTTTTTATTGCTCCCTAATATGCAGTGAACTAATCTGACAGTGCTGACTCTTCCTGGTTAAATATATATTTACCTAGCAGTATCTTTTATGTATTTCTCTCTTCCCCAATCCCCTTAAAGAGCAGTTTGCAAGATTTGTATATTAGGTCAATGTGAGTCCAAACCCATTGATTAAAGACAAATAAGCAAATAGCAATGCTTTAACAATTATACAATAGACTAGAGCAATTACTGTCTTCTCAAAAAAAAAAAAAAAAAAGTTTTTTAAAATGGCATAATTATATATTTACTCAATAGAAGGTAACCAAGCCAGCTGTCAATCATTCCCACGTTTCTTCTCACAACTTGCCTCAAGTTTTTAGTTTGCAACTAAGTTTTTGTATCTGTTCTTCTTAGCTTTTCTTGAAACTAATTCTAAGGAAATATAAAGGAAGAAAATTCATCAATAACCAACATTATCGGAAAACCAACAGAGTCTACAGAATAGAACTATGAATCTGTCATTCAAATATATGAAGAACTGTTTTGTGGAAGAGAGATTAGACTATTTCCATAGAAACCCAAAGGCTAGAAGTGCAATGGAAAGTTCCCCAGTATACACTGTCAAACAAATAATCCTTTCAAGGACAGGTGAGGCTGGGAGGAGACTGTGTTTTGCATTAAAGGAAGGCTTTCCAATAGGTAATTTCATTGAGAGATGAAATGGGTTTCCTCAAAAGGTGGGGAGTTCTGTATTACTAACAGCCTAAATGTTAGGGTGGACAAAATTCAAAATGAAGGGATGCTAGAGAAAAGATCATGTGTTAGAGAGTGGCTGGGCTAGAAAACCTTCAAGGTCTTAGTATAATGACTTGTACATAGAAGTCCTTCTTGTTAATGCTATTAGCCAGCTAATAATGAAATGGGGTAACAGCCCAAAAGAAGTTTGTAGAATAGATGAATTTTACATCATGTTATAGTGGCACATACCGTAAATTACAAATAGCTAGGTGGCAATGAAGTAAGGGAAGTTTGCACTAAATATCAAGACAAATTACCGGCAAATACAACCATTTTCCAAGGGAAGGACAGAAAATCCAACTTAAATCTAACAAGGAAAGACACGAAAGACACTCTTTGATTCATTCGATAGGGTCAGAAAAGCTTGAGACAGTCTATAACTCTCAATGTTATCTACAGTTCTGAAATAAAAAGCTGTCTACAGTAAACATTATGTGACAACATCAATAGAAAGTCTCAATAAAAATTTCCCCAGTACATACTGTCACAGAAATAATCCTTTCAAGAGGGCTCCCTAGCAAATAGTTACTTTCATGAAACAGCAACTATGTTTCTTACTAGCCAAGTTTCACAAAGCTATTAAGCAGAGGTTTAGCTTCCCATGGAACTTTCTCTCTCTCTACCTGATGCACTACCATAAATTTTTAACATAAGATTTTAAGGTCTAATGATAAAGTTATAAATATTGACTTCAGCTGTTGCTCGTTTTCACTCAGTGATACTGTTGATCAACACGAAAAGTGGCAATTTGGGGTAAAGGAAGAATCAGACACTCATTTGTTGTTATCAAGGCAATAAACTGCCAAGTCGGCAATGATTTAAAAGAATTTTAACAAGGAGTGTAGAATGAAAAATAAAAAAGAAAGAAATTCAACTGTAATTAACTTAAAACATAAAAGTTAATGCTTAATCCTTTCAATGTAAATAATTTAAGAATAAGCATGTGTTCACAAGGGAAAGTAGTAAACACTATAAAAAATATAAAACATGAATAAAAATGGGAGTAATCTTGTTATAACTTTTCCTTGCACACACTTGTTTATTAAATTATCTACCCCCAGGTGCTGCTGCTTGTTGTGGGTGTGATGGCTTCGAGGTTACTTTCCGGAGCTGGAGCATTGACTGTGCAGGCCCGCAGTCCCAATGGGGCGACCGCAGTGCGCTCCATGGCATCTGGAGGTGGTGCCCTAATGATGGCAAGCAGGTGACTGGGTTGGAGAGAGAGGTCATGATGGCTGCCCTGAAGGGACTGGACCCTACAATATACTGACCCCAAAGGCAGCCTCCAAGGCAGGAATCAAGGAGGAAACTAATTTAGTCCTGTCCATCACCAACAAGCATATAGGGGGCTGTGTCTGTGAAGAGGACAACAGCATCATCATCTGGTTTTGGCTGCGCAAAGGCAAGACCCAGCAATGCCTTAATTGTAGAACCCATTACAAGGTGGTGTCACAGCAGGTGGCCCACTAAGTCAATGCACTAAGTTACTCAAAATGTGCTGTAAAGTTTCTTCTTTCTGATAAAAATTAGCCATTGCATTGGTACTTTCTCTCATAAGTGGCTGGTCTTATTTCTTTCTGATATTTTTGGATAGGCATGGAATATTCTTATACTGGGAATAGCTATCTGTTAACACTAGCCTGCCATCCACTTACTTAAAGTATCTAATCAGTGTACAGTGCTTAGATCAATAACAAAAATAGATTGACAATCTATTAAAAATAAATTATTTAAATTGAAAACACTTAGCTTGAATCTGACAGGCAATAAGTGCAATATTTGAATAAACTTAATGTAACTATCTCAACTAATTCCATGACACCTTATTTGTCTTCATTTACAAGTGAAGAAATGGAGCCTTCAGGAGTTTAGGTTACTTAGGAAAGTCACGGGCTCATAAATGAAAGAACTAGTATTTGAAAACAGGTCTCTTTATACCATTCTCCATGCTCATAATCATTCCACTATGGTGTCATGTACCTGCTCACAGGGATCCCAAAATATCATGTGCAAAACAAAATGAACAACTGGAACCAAATGGCAAGTGGGATGCACGTCAGTAGAGCCATGACAAGGGTTTAAGGACAGGTTAGAAAAGAAGTGGAGGGAAGGGGAAGTACTCATGAAGGAGAGAGCATTTGAAATGGCCCCTAGTAAAGGGATAAGATTTCAACAGGTAAAGAAGGACAGAATGGCATTTCATACATGAAGGAATTTGCATAGAACGAGTAAATAAATGCAAAATTGCAGAGCCTATTGGAGGCCTATGAAGAGGTGCTGCAGTTCAACTCAGTCATATATTAAAATACAAATTACTGGTCAAGGAGTTGGTAATGGGGAGCTATTAAAGGCCTCTGAATGGGGTAAGGGGGTGTTGTATATTAGAACTCAACAGAAGTCACTATAGAATAGTGCGTGCCCAGTCATTCATTGACACAGCACACATACGTGTGCCTATTATGTACCAGGCAGCATTTGATAAGTCTGATGAAGTCTTCCTTGACACACTTGCACTTGGCTGCTAAAACATCACTTTCTGGTTTCTTTCACCCTTCTGCAGTCTTCTTTTCTCAGTTTTCCTTATGTGTTTTACCACATAGTGAAGTATGCCAAGGATTAGTCCTCAGACCTTTTTCCCAACTTTGTCAAATTCTCACTCTAGGAGATCTTATTCCTACCCATGGTTTTAATACCATTTTTTATAACTATCAAGTACATATAGCTGCAGTCCAGATCTCAGCCCTCACCTCCAAACTCCTCTTGGATAACTGACAGACATCTTAAACTTCAAGCCAAATTTAATAGTTTCTCTCAAATCTGCTTCTATCCAAGTATTTCCCATTACAGTAAATAGCAACTCCATTTTGTCAAATGCGGAGGCCAAACACTTTTAAGTTATTTGTTTGAATTTCCTCTGTCTTTTACATTGCACATGCAATCCACCAATAAATCCTATCAACTCTGCCTTTGAAATAAGCCTGGTCATCGCCACCTCTCATTCCGACACCAGGAGTTGGTAAACAACCACCTATGGGCCAAATCTGACTGATGAATGAATAAGCTTTCATTGAAACACAACCATGCTAGTTCATTTACATATTGTCAATAGCATACTTCAGTAGTTGTCAGAGTCCATATGAAATGTCAACCCTGGCCAGATGTGGTGGTTCACACCTATAATCCCAGCACTTTGGATGGCCGAGGCAGGTGGATAGCCTGAGGTCAGAAGTTCGATACCAGTCTGGCAAACATGGTGAAACTATGTCTCTACTAAAAATACAAAAATTAGCTGGATGTGGTGGCGGGGGCTTGTAGTCCCAGCTACTCGGGAGGCTGAGGCAGGAGAATAACTTGAATCCAGGAGGCGGAGATTGCAGTGAGCTGAGATCGTGCCATTACACTCCAGCCTGGGTGATAAGAGCGAAACTCCGTCTCAAAAAAAAAAAAAAGAAAGAAAGAAAAAAAGAAACACAAACTCTAATATAGTTACCAGCTAGCCTTTAATAAATTTTTTTTTTTTTTGCTAAGCCTTGATCTGCATTCCTAAGGCTTCTCCCTGGTTTTGTCTCTTTGCTTCCACATACTATTCTCCATAAAGCAACCTGTGAAAATGTATAAAATTTTTCTGACCAATATGCTAGCCATATGTTGCTGCTTAAATTAAAATTCTATTAAATTAAAAAATTCAGTTCCCCAGGTGCACCAGCATCACTTCAAGTGTTCAATAACGACAAAGGGTTAGAGGGCACTGCAGATTTTAGAATATTTCCATCATCACAGAAAGTGCTATTGTTCAGGACCACTTTAAAACCAAAGTCACATCATTTTCCTCTACTTCTCTAAATCCTCCAATAGCTCTTTAATTCAATGTAAACATCTTTGCTATGGCCTATGATGTGATCACCCTCCATCCCCAGTTCCACAACACTTCTCCGACCTCATCTCCCTTCATCTCTCACTCATCATGTTCTAATCCTACCAGTCTCCTCACAGTTCCTCAAAATGCCAAGCACAAGCTTCTTTCAGGTATTTTGTACTTGCTGTTCCCTCTTGCTAGGACATCTGTCTCCAAATATCTGCATGAACCATTCCCATACTTCTTTTGGCCTCTGCTCAAATATCACTTTTAGAGATCCCTTTCTGAATTAGCCCTTCAGTCCACTTTACCTTCATGGTGCTTGTCACCAAATGATCTATTATCTGTATCTTACGATTCATTAATAAAATAATAGATATGATGTTATTAACATCTGTATTTCCCTACAAGTTCCAAAAGAACAGAATTTTTTTCTGTTTTGTCACTAATACAACTCCAGAGCCTAGAACAATATCATGTACACAGTAGATGCTCAGTAAATATTTGTTGAAAAAAATAAAAAATATTTGTTGAATGAGTGCTGAGTAAATGAACTTATGAATGAAAACACCCAGCAAATGAGTCTCCAGAAGAATTAAGGTGTATGAGGCAATGCTTCAGAATGTGCTTTTGCTGCACTGACCTAGCTTCCAGATATGGTTTAAATCTTATCTTGACCTCCATCAAACTTTGGTCTCACTGAGGTCTCCTTTGGAGTAACTGGAAAAGTGAAGGATTCTCACCAAAAGAAGACTGTAAGACTTTTGAAATATCAGCCTGGGAAAACCACATCTGACTTAGCAAGTCAAGACCTCAGACTTAACTTACCATTGATTAGTCTGACAGCCTAGGTTTAATTATAATCAATAATCTATCATCATTAAACTGTTAATAATTATGTAAGATTTCTGACTCTCACATAAGTTAAACTGGTCTGCCTAGCAAATGCATGTACGTTTTTTGTTGTTGTTTATATAACTCAGGGCTTCACTTTTAATTTTAAATAAGTCACTATGGAAATAAATTCTATCTATTTAGTAGATCGAGATAATATTCTCAGCTGGGCATGGTGGCATATCTATAATTCCAACTACTCAGGAGTCTGAGGTGGTAGGACTGTTGGAGCCCAGGAGTTCAAGACCAGACTAGGCAACACAGTGAGGCCCTGTCTCATTAAAATGAAAAAAATAAGTAAGTTGGGCATGGTGACTCACGCCTATAGTCCCAGCACTTTGGGAGGCTGAGGCGTGCACATTACCTGAGGCCAGGGGTCTAAGTACAGCCTGACCAACATAGTGAAACCTGTTTCTACTAAAAATACAAAAAATTAGCTGAGCATGATGTCACATGCCTGTAATCCCAGCTACTCGGGACGCTTAGGCACAAGAATCGCTGAACCCAGAAGGCAGAGGTTGTAGTGAGCCAAGATCACACCACTGCACTCCAGCCTGGGCAACAGAGTGAGACTCTGTCCCAAACAAACAAACAAGAAAGAAAAAGAAAAAAATACGTGTTCTCCCATCAAGTACAAAAGGTAATGTCTTACCTGCATTCTCTGCCAGAGATGGATAGACCATTTCTCTTGTTTTAAATAGCGTTCTATTTCTCCACTCTAACCAAACCCATCGAAGACTGAATGAATGAAACAACATGGGAGGTGGAAGAGTAAAAGCAATTGTTCAAGGTTTAGCAGAAACTGCCCAAAGGCGCCAGTCAGCACAGCAGACTTTGTTATAAACTGCCTGACCTCTTCTTCCCTCTTTTCTGCCCCTTAGAACACTTTTTATTTTTGCTGTGAACCAAGCCAGCTACTTTAATGAGCAACAGACAAGTAGCATAAATATATTCACTCATCTGGCAGCTTTCATTTGGCAAATGTGTAACATATGAATTCCAAAGCAGGTAAATAATTTAAGATTACTAATGTAAATGGATAAGTAACACTTAACTCATAAATAATACTCATAGAAGAATTTTTCTTCTCTGAGGCATATAAAAGCAAATCTGTATGATGATCACTGACCTAAGAAAAGGTTAAGAGTAGTTTAATAAATGCACAAGTAGAATTCAGACTGACACAAATTTATTTTTCCTGTTACTACATCCATATGGCAACAATCCAATCTGTGAAGCTGAATTTATGAGGCAAGGGCATAACTCAAAACCTGCTTGTTTAAAAATGCAACAATTTAGGGCAGTTTGGAGTAGTGATATTATACACCACTTTGCATTTTGAATGGCAGTGAAATTTTACATTGATTTTCACAGCAGAAGACACTTAAATGAACACTCTAGTAAAAATTAATGGATTATTTTCCCTTCCCCAATGACCTTTAAAATGCCTAAAATTCAAGGTGAAGTACCTAACAGTTATCACCTCTGCTTACTACATGAGTTGTATTACACCAAAGACAGGGTTTCAATATTTCCAAATTGGCTACTGATAGAGACATGTAATTGCCAAAGACAGGGTTTAACAATAGCCGGTTTCCCTTTCCCTGTGGAAAGAAAAAAAAAAAATATTGCTTCCTTAAGCACTCCTCATTCCGTAGAATCTTGATTTCTAAAGGAGAAAGAAATTAACTATTTTCTCAATTTAAAGAGACTGTACTCTAGATAAATGCAAAGGCAACAAGAATGTAATGAACTCAGGTAAAGCAGCTGAATACGTGTGGCCAGAGATACCCGTTTTCTCTGGTTTTATGTCTTAACACTCTCAAAATCAAAGTGCATTATCAGTAGACTTCCAACATTTCATTGCAATGAAAGAATAGTTTTCAGGCATCCAAGTCCCAAATGGGATAAGGGGCAAAGCCTATTTAGCAAGAAATCATAAAGCCACATTTTTATGTCTTTAGTTCTGACCTCCTGTTTGCGTGCCAGAATTTATATGCAGCTGCACATTGCATCAGATATATAACCTCAACTCTGTCCCTTACTTTAAATTCAGTATGTTCAAACTCAATTCTGCCAGAAACTGTGAAGAATCTCAGGTTTTACTCTACTTGCAAGCTAACAAGTTGGCCTGCCATCATTTCACGAATGCTGGTAGAAGTTAAAAACGAACAAACAAACAAACAAAACTTCCTGGGTCAAGGACAAGGATATTTTATGACTCCCCACAAAAATAGTAGCCAGAGTATCGTCATTTAGTGGGAGGCATTGTCTCTTTCTTACAAGGCTGTTCACTAACCAACCATCCTTCAGTTCACAACCAAAAGGGTATCACTGTGCCTCTGTTCATGAGACATGTACACAAGCAATCCATGGAGCACTGTCTCCCACAAATTCCTTCTTACCGTGTAAACCTGCCCCATGGTTACATGAAAAGAGATACCTGATTTATTAGGAAGTCATGAAAAAGATCTGGTGCTTTTGGTTGACCACAAAGATTCAAAAACTTACTGCATCATACACCAAGCATCATATTTTATCTGGATTTTTCTTTTTCTAAATCTTAAAACTGGCCTATGTCTATTGTGATAAAATCTGGCCTCTGACAACATTAGGAATAGGAATGAGACTCCTTGGCTTCCAAACATATCGTTTTTCTGACACACCACCCTGGCTTCAAATTATAAGAGAGTCTCTCTCTTATTAATGGCCCCAATTACCAGTTTTGATTCGTAGCTCTTTCCCTAAGGGATACTATGTGAACCTCAAACAGGTAACACTCAAAAGGTATGTCTGATAATGTTTTGAGGTATTTTTCTTTATAATAAGTTCCTATGAGTATGGGAAATAGTAAATTGCTAGGTAATGCCATTGCTGATAAATGTGCAAAATACAGATTTTTTTCATAATCTTAATGAAAAAAATCAAAATGAAGCTCCATATTTTCTCATCTTCACCCAAAACCAAGGCCAGCCCATTAATTTAGTGATAGGAAGAAAGAGTTCTCTGAATTTCAAGTTCTTTATTTTCCCTTAATTGGATACAGATAGTAAATTCAAGAGCAAGTCTGCCAGAAGCAAAAGGAATAGAGCAAAACTACCATTTCAACATCAAATACCACTAAGCTACATATTTACTGTAGGAAAATTGAAGGCTCCTATTTAAGCTATAAAGTTATATTCTAGCTCAAAAGATTTTCTTCTCAAAATTATCAGATAAATTTAAGTCCTAAATAACTATTCACTGTTTTTGTGGTGGCATGCTTAGGATAGCAGTCAGGTCAGTTTGAAGTTATCTATCCTCTTGCTGGAATGTTCATTTTCCACATCTCCAAATAGTCTATGTTCTGTTTATCTACCATGGAAATATTATTGTTTGCTAAATAGCAGGTTGCCATTAAGTACCATCAACAAGTTAAGCAAAATGTTGTCCTGACTCTCTTGAAATTTATTTTTCTTTGGTATTTTAACAGAAAACAACTGAGGCAGGCATGCAAAATCCACCACACTATCAGAAATTTCTAGTTGTATAACTTGATATATTCCAAAAGGGGCTATTTTATTTTCTTTAACATGAATAAAAAATAAAATACCCCCAAAATAAGATCCTATGGTCAACTGTTCTGTGCATTATGGTTCCCTCGGGTAAACAGGTTATTTCCTTACCGGTGGTTATGCCTTGCAGCCTCCTATTATGAAGGTTTATGCGCAACACTCATTAAATAAGTCCCTTGATTAGTTGCATATATAGCAGATTTAACTATTATTACTCTAAGGTATTATTATATTTTAACCTATTATGTATTTGGCAAAATAGGTACTATACATATTTTTTTAGATAAGGAAACCAAGGCTCAGAGATCTTAAGTGAATGGCTTAAGGCCCAAGGCCAGAACATAATCCTTTATTGGTGATATACTCTCCCAGAACTCCATGCTTAGCATTATTTCGGGGGTAAATTCACTTACTCACTTAATGAAAGAATATTCTAGTTAACAAGCTAGGAACTGGTAATACAGTAAGAAAAACAGAGACACAGACCTTGCCCCAAGAGGTCCACAGCCAAATGTGGTGATGGTGAAGACATATTAGACAATCATATACAATTAATCACAATCAGTGGGATAAGGTCCAATGATTCTGAACTCCTTTGCATACCTTCAATTCATCCATCCATCCATCCATCCACCCATCCATCCATCCATCCTTTCCTGAGAAGAAGTTAGTTTCTTACAAGCATTATGCTAGACAGGGTTAGAAGACACAATGCTGAACAAGACACTGCAAACTTTTATAGAACTCTGGCTCGCTACATTAAAAACAATTACTATTTCTTGCAATGAGAAAGTATTGTTTCTGAGTTTCTGCCAATTCAATTTAATGAGAAATCACCAAAACTCACTTCAGAGAAATGCCATTTATGTTGTTTTTGTCACTATGCCTTATTAAAAATAATTTTGATTACTTCTTAACTCTTTTTTTGCAATGCTAAGCCTCCAACCATGCACACAATGAAGAAAAGCAGCAGACAGACAAAGGTCTGAGGCATACAGCAAATAAGGGCATAACTAAAGGAATGAAGGCTGATGGAAGACGAGATGGGAGTTGAAATTTAAAAAAGTCAAATCCATGACTTCCTGGAAAATAAATTACTTCTAGCCTGAAAGGTCTTCCCGCTCTTGTTTACTTTTTAATCTATGTGGAATGTCTACCACCACATTACTTTTCCTAAAAATTCTTCTATGTGTCATGGTGTATTAGTTCATTTTCATGCTGCTGATAAAGACATAACCAAGACTGGGCAATTTACAAAAGAGGTTTAATTGACTTACAGTTTCACATGGCTGGAGAGGCCTCACAATCATGGTGGAAGGCAAGGACGAGCAAGTCACATCTTACGTGGATGGCGGAAGGCAAAGAGAGAGAGTTTGTGCAGGGAAACTGCTCTTTTTAAAACCATCAGATCTTGTTACACTTATTAGCTATTGAGAGAACAGCACAAGAAAGACCCACCCCCATGATTCAATTACCTCCTACTGGGCCACTCCCACAAAACATAGGAATTGTGGGAGTTACAATTCAAGATGAGATTTGGGCGGGGACACAGCCAAACCGTTTCACATGGTTGGACATGAAAATCACGAATGGCTCCAAATGGACTGGAAGATGACTCTTTGGTCTTACATTAAAGGCCCTCCACAAATCCAGTCTATTCTCCCTAGAATGAGCCCTTTCCCTAATGAGACTGGGAAAGTGGGTCCACCCACTATCCCTGAGCATGCCTATGCCCATAAAAATGTTCTCACCACTCACTTTCTCAGAGGATCCTTCCTTTTCAGCTAATGTTTACTAAACATTCACCATGTGTTACATGGCTATTTTATTTAATCCTCACTTCATGCCTGGACAATGGGCTGGCTTGGGTAGGTGAACTTGGCTTGGTGGCTTCCCTGAAAAGAGAAAACTGCCAATTCACATCGGTCTAAAGGCATCTAAGTACTAGGCAAGCAGCTGACATTCTCAGACAACTTCTGTAGGCAGCTGGGGCCCTAAATTGAACTGCTGGGTCCTAAGTAGCCTCTGTATTCTCCACCAATAAGAACGCTTCCTCATTCTTGCCCTGTGGTAAGGCGGAATACCACTCAAATCCACAGAGTAGGTTCAGCAGAATCCAAACCTACTATACCTAGTACGCCCTCTTTTCTCTTGCTGACTTAGCCTTCTAAATTGTCCCTTTCAGCAGTAAAATCTATTCCTTAACCCACGCTGGGTGAGGTGGGCAATCAGTGTTGAACTCTGGTGCGTGATGAATGGAGACTTAGATGGAATCTAGTGAATGAAACCACCACCACGACAGTGCCTTTCGGCATGTGTCTCACTCACTCTTTTAAGGCTGAGCTAAAGTCCCATTCCCTCTGTGAAGAAGTCCCTGATTCTCCTTATTAAAGGGAGTTCTTTAGCCTCTGTTGATAAGAGATTAGGTGATCCTTTAGCCTGTGAATAAAGCAAGGCTTTGAGATATATACCATCTTTAGTTAAGGCAACGTTTTCACAAATGTTAATTTTGGTTCCAATGAAACTGTAAGCTCCCCAAGGGTAAGACAAGAGCCCTATATTTAGCAACTTCAACAGGACCAGATATAAACATGTAAAAAATAGGCATTTAATGTATATTTGCTGGTTTTGTGTGTATAAGTATATTCTGTCCTTCACAAGACCACACACTTCATCTACTCATTATTTACATTTGCACATCTAATACACCAAGTACTGTGTTGGGCACTGGGTTCACAAAGACACTGTCTTGGCGCAAGAAGCTCCCAAGCTGGCAGTAAGATGAATATACAAACAATATATTCAAAAAATTTATGCAGAACCGTGAGGTAGTGTGGAGGGCACATCATGGAGGACCTCACGGGTTGGGGGAGGCAAGCATGTGCACAGCCAGAACAGTCATATTCTAGTAGTGCTCTGATGGATCAGACTAAAAGGGAGAAAATATCTACAACTGAATGAAAAATACATCAACTCTTAAGTTATTAAATGAATAATACTAACCTAATAGAAGATTATTCCTATCATTGATAAAATTATAAAGCTCACTTAATGATCAAAAGTTCTCCCATAAGTTATTAACTTTGAATTACACACAAAAAGTAATTTCACTGATTTCATTTTTCAGCAGTAGCCACCTTAAAGGATAAGAAAATAGTGAACCTTTCAGAAGTTTTCACAGTTCATCTTTGGAATTTTTTTTATTGGAATCTATTCAGGATACCAATTTTTAAAAAATGTAACAATGAAAGAAAAACTAAATTTCTTGCTTCTTACAGTTGAGCCCAAGGAACACAGAACTGGTATGAATTATGGCCAATTGAAGAAATGTACTTTTAAAGAATTTTTTTTTTTTTTTTTTTGGTTGAGATGGAGTCTTGTTCTGTCGCCAGGCTGGAGTGCAGGGGGCGCATGATCTCAGCTCACTGCAATCTCTGCCTCCCAGGTTCAAGTGATTCCCCTGCCTCAGACTCCCGAGTAGCTGGAACTACAGGTGCGCACCACCACGCCCAGCTAATTTTTTGTATTTTAGTAAAGACGGGGTTTCACCATGTTGGCCAGGATGGTCTTGATCTCCTGACCTTGTGATCTGCCTGCTTCGGCCTCCCAAAGTGCTGGGATTACAGGCATGAGCCACCGCGCCCGGCCAAAGAATATTTTCTAACTAATGTAAAACAAATAAATCCTATCATTACAAAAATATTCTAGAAGTAAGCTCTTTTTTGGGGGCATTTTCATTTCTATATGTCATGACAGGAGACCATAATCTATATTAAAAACCATTTTATGTTTTCAAGTCTAACAGGCAAGATTAGATGTAGAAAGTACACACTATTCTGTGAATAGGCAGAATGTCTCTTACAGATCCTTCTAAAGCAGTATTTTTGCTCTTACATTTTTCGAAATCCTTATCTGTATACATAGGTTGCATTCACCCAAGACTCGCTCCCATATACAAGTATTCAGCTCTATAACAAGCCCTTACATTTTTCAATTTCTTTTCTCCCACACAGTGAAAGCCACTTAAAGACAGAGTCCCATGTCAACTTTTCATTGCTACATGCCTAGCACTCTGCAGTGCCCTGCACATTGTAAGTATTCAATAAACATTTGCTGAACGGATGCCTAAATGAATGAAATGCATCTAGAAAAAGAATACTTAAGTATCATGCCAGAATAAACCTTTTTGAAAGCAGTGTTGTAGCATACAGTCTTTAAGAATTTGACTTTAATAATTTAAAGAAGCAGGAAAAGAATGTCTCGATTGAGATACCATGTGCCTTCCATATTCTCTGGCAGAGTTAAGTGCTTTAATGATTCTGCATCACCTGTAAATGGTTCTCCCCATTTGAACAGGATGATATAGCAATCTGACAGTAACTTTCCAATGAAAAAATATGCTTTCTAGACTTAGAGCTAACATGGGAAGTAAACTGCTTAGCCTCATGTGTCTATAGTACAGACTCATGAGAATTAAAGAATCAAAGGACATTGGTACCCTAGCATCCTCCCTTCTCTTCCCTTCCTTTCTCTCTCTGAATGCCTCTAACAGTGAAAAGAAAACAAACAATGTCTGCTGAAACAATACACAAAATGCAGAAGAGGTAGAAAGTGGTCAGCTTTGAATTCAGCAGACAAGAGCAGAGATAAGTCTCTCAAGAAAAGAAAAAAGAAAGAAAGAAAAGAAAATGTCCTATATTCACTCAAAATATAAAGATTTTTATACCGTACGACTGAATTACTATAACTTTTAACTTGCATCTCTCCCACTGGTTGCATTCCCAATTTCTCCCTCTTCCAAAAAAAAAAAAAAATCATTAGAAAATGTGAAAGATCTAATGGCTACTTTGAGAGTGGCAGAGAAAGGAGCTAGAGACCAGATCTGTTTTTGTAGTCTGTAGTCAGGTTACACCTTTTCTAGCTAACGTGTTCAGTGGTAGTCACAAGAAATGAAAGGATAATGAAAACACTGAAGTCTCAAAAATAACTGATTTGGGCAGAACTGTAGTCCCAGCTACTTAGGAGGCTAAGGCAGGGGAATTACTTTAGCCCAAGCGTTTGAGGCCAGCCTGGGCAACATAGCAAGACTCTGTCTCTAAAAGAAATTTTTAAAAAATGTATACTAGTTTGGAATTAGAGACACTGGAACACTCAGTACAAGGTTGCCCACAGTTTCCATTCTTTGCTGTCTAGGCTCCTTTATTTATACAACACAGGAAAAAAAACTGCTGCTCTTTTGTGATGATCATGACAATTTTGAGGAGTAAAGAAAAAACAGAAGACAAGAAGAAATATTAATGGAATCAGGTATCAGAACCATAAGAAAAGCTGGAGATCAACACATATAACCTATCCCATACCACAGATAAAAACGAAGCCCAGAGATGTGATGTCTTTCTCAAGGTCACACAGTAGCAGAGTAGAGGCTAAAGTCCAAATCTGCTTGCTCTTTTGTAGTCTACTGCAGTCATTCCTGGTATCTGTATGGGGACTGGTTCCAGGAACAACCCCAGTCCGCTGCCCACGGATGCTCAGGTACCTGATATAAAATGATGTAATACTGGCATGTAACCTATGCACATCCTCCCACATACTTGAAATCATCTCTAGGTTACTTATAATACCTAATACAATGTAAATACTAAGTAAATAGTTGTGCAAAAAAAAGTCTGTACATGCTCAATACAGATGCAACGATATTTTGATTTACACTCAGTTGAAATGGATGCAGAACCCAGGAATATGGGGGGCCAACTGTATTACTTTTATTATATTATGACAATGATTATAATATGAATGGAAAAGACAGCTAGATTTGAGTTCTAAAGATCAGGACTTGAATACTGGCTGAATCTTAGGCAAGTCACTACACTACCAGAAGCTTTGTTCCCACTCTGGTAAAATGGGGATGACTTACTAACTAACTAATTGGTTCCTAAAATTCCTAAACATACAATACAGACTATGGAAGAAACATCCAATGTGACCTCTCCGTCAGCACGCTTTCAGCAGCAAGAGGATGCAACAGTTAGTCAGAAGGTGGGGAGGGTTCCAGGACGGTGAACTGTGGCTCCAGCTGTCTGTCACTCCCTTGGCTTTTGCCTAGTCTATGGTCAGCCTGCCCTCAGGTTATCTTCCCTTTAAACTGCAAAAGAGGGAAGACCCCTCTCTCCCAACTCTAGAAAGCTTCTACCTAGTACTGGCACTTATTGTTGGTGTGAGGGTGGGCCTGACGGTGGTTGTGCCCGCATCCAAGGCTCTGTGTATCCTATCAAGCAGGATAGACCAAGTCCTGGATCCACCATATTTCTATGTCTCAGTTGCCTATTGGCTTCCATTATAGCTCTTATGTTCTATGATACTGTATCAGTCCATTTTCATACTGCTGTAGAGAACTGCCCGAAACTGGGTAATTTATAAAGGAAAGAGGTTTAATTGACTCAGAGTTCAGCATGTTTGGGGGCGGGGGGAGGCTCAGAAAACTTACAATCATGGCAGAAGGGGAAGGGGAAGCAAGGCATCTTCTTCACAAAGAGGCAGGAAGGAGAAGTGCCAAGCGAAGGGGAAAGAGCCCCTTATAAAACCATCAGATCTTCTGAGAACTCATTCACTGTCACAAGAACAGCATAAGGGAAACCACCCCCATGGTTCAGTTACCTCCACCTGGTCTCTCCCTCGACACATGGTGATTATGAGGATTATAACTCAAGAGGAGGTGTGGGTGGGGACACAAAGCCTAACCATATCAAATACCTTTCTTGTGTTTGTTAACTTATTTTTTGGTCTTTCTACTCAAACAGAACCTTAAATCTAGATGATATCTTACTCACATTTATATCCCCAAGACTAACATAATGCCTACAGCACAGCAAGCATTCTGAATATTTCAGAATGATGAGATCAATGAATGTTATGTACCTTTGTGAAAAAAATAATTGGTAAGTCAAAGAATAATCCCCATTCTGAGGGAGGTCACAATCTAGCTGGTAGGAATGAACATAGTTCATATTTCTTCCACTATAAATTAAATTATCTTTTCTCACTTAGGCAACTCTGTAGAAGAGGAGATGAGTTGGTTATTCTTATAAAACCTACTGCATATGAGGACTTGTCTTTATTAGCCCTTTACTTTCTCTTTCCAGATAAGAATTCTTAGTTGTTTTATTGTTTTTTCCTCAGGAATAAATTATTAAGGTGAATTTCATATAACATAAAATTAGCCATATTAAAATGAACAGTTCAGGGGCACCTAGTACAATAAATATTTTGCTATCACCATCTCTCTGTATTTCCAAAACATTTCCATCACCCCAAAGTAAGAGCCCTTACCTGGTAAGCACTTCCTCCCAATTGTCCCCTTTCCCTAACCCTTGGCAACCACCAATCTGCATTCTGTTTCTATAAATTTATCTATTCTGGATATTCATATAGATTGAACCATATAATACATGGCCTTTGGGGCCTGGCCTCTTTCACTTGGTATAATGTTTTGGAGGAGTATCCATGTTGTAGCATGTACTGGTAGTTCATTCCTTTTTATCACTGAGTAATACTCCACTGTATGGATATACCATAGTTTATCCATATATTTGCTGATGGCTATTTGGGCTATATCTATCTTTCAGTTATTGTGAATAGAGCTTTATTAATGTGTGTATATGTACTTGTTTGAGTCTCCTGTTTAATTTTTTTTTTTTTTTTGGTATATGTATCTAGGAGTGAATAGTGAAGTTATATGCTAATTCTATGTTTAACTTTTTGAGGCACAGTTAAACCTGCCATCATGGTGGAATCCTTTTGTATTCCTACCAGCAGGGTAGGAGGGCTCCTTTTTTTTTTTTTTGAGACGGAGTTTCATTCTTGTTGCTCAGGCGGGAATGCAATGGCATGATCTTGGCTCACCGCAAACTCCGCCTCCTGGGTTCAAGTGATTCTCCTGCCTCAGCCTCCTGAGTAGCTGGAATTACAGGCATGCACCACCATGCCCGGCTAATTTTGTGTAGAGATGGAGTTTCTCCATGTTGGTCAGGCTGCTCTCAAACTCCCGACATCAGGTGATCCGCCCACCTCGGCCTCCCAAAGTGCTGGGATTACAGGTGCGAGCCACTGCACCCGGCCAGAGGGCTCCATTTTTTTAAATGTCCTGGCAAGCCTTGTTATTTTGCATTCTTATGTTACAGTCATCCTAGTGGGTGTGAAGTAACACCTTATTGTGGTACTTCAGTCTTTTTTAAGGCTCTAATTGTTAATACTTGCATTTTCTAATGACTACTTCTGAATGTTCTTGATGTTTGTCAAATCCACTTTATTTCATGGAGCTCAAATTGAGGCAAGGTAGTGAAATTTTTAGAGCATCTTGATAGTCGAAGAGAACAATAAATCCAAAATGGGCATAAATGAATAAATAAACAGGAAGGCATGGTAAGATAGTGAGTACTACAGTCGGTCAAGAACTATGGGCAAAAGTCAGGAAATGACAATAATAAGATGCACCCATAAGAAATGAACTCTCTCCCCCAACCAGGAAATCTCCTAAATGATTCCTGCTAGGAAAAGACTAAATGCTGGGGTTGGCCAGAAAATAATTTGGACTTTATCCTGTTCTTTGCTCGCTCACCTCTCTTAAGTGCACCTAAATAAGTATGGCTTTACAAATACTGTATTCAAGGGCTATGATAATGGCATTGACTATACACAACTACATCCCAGACTGACAGAGTCTGAGTTCCTCTAAGTGCCGGGGGTCTTATCAGTCTCCATCTCACTGAGTCTATTTTCCCTAAAAACATCCATGAATTGCTTAATACCATGTACTTTTATGAGACACTCAAAAGTGATCATGTGTATTTTTATCAGTGGGTTTCAGTTTGTGCATCCTTCCACAAAAATCCATGAAACTCTCTCTATTTTGAGTTTCACTAAATCCATTTCTTTCTCATTTCAGTCTGAGCATTGCAATCTAGCTCTACAGGTAGCAAATTGAAATGTTTAGTGGCCCATTGCAGACAGATTGAATCTGAAAAGAATACAGCAATAAGAAAGAAGCCAGGCATCAATATCATATAGTAAAGCTCTCACCAATGACAGCGATGATGTAGGGTGAATGATTGAGCATTTGTTAAACTTCTACCATTGTGAAAGTAACCTATTATTTTCCTGGTTGTGCACTGAAATGCTTCAATCACCAACAGAACAAGTCAGTAAAAAATGATATAGTTCATTTTCTATTGCTGTTTTTCCATGGGGACAGTGTGGTGTATCACACCTCTCACCCCTTGAACTCTACTTTACCAATACTGTGCTCAAAATCTCTTCCTTCATTCATTTTGTAAAATGTTTTATATCTTGGTGGCAATTTTTTTTTTTTTTTGGGCTGTTAAAATTAAGCCTGATGCCATGACATGGTTTTCTAATTTAGGATTACTCTAAAGAAAAGAACAGTATCTGGCAAAAAGTATCATGTCAAAACAAAACAACAACAACAAAAAAGAAATTAGTAGCAGCTGCCCTGAAATACATTTCTGTCTCTCTGACTGCATACTAAAAACAGTTGAAGCTACTGGACAGATCTTATGCAGTAGCATTTTGTATCTGCAACTACCAATTTATATCACAACTAGTTTCTGTGTCCACATCATCTCACCACTGAGTGAAATCCCCATACAAACTGAGCCATTAAAGATGCACTGACCCAGGCCTTCGAGCAAGAGGGAAGACTGTGGATGGCACTTGAAAGATCAAGTACAGAGGAGACAGCATATCTCCAAGGTCGGTCCCACCCTGTGATGGAAGCCCAGACCATCACCAGTGCTGCTTCTGCTGCACTTCCTCCCAAGTATTCTGTTCTAAATGCCTGGCTACTATGGCATATGATATTTCATTAAACTTGTAAGTTATTTTATGGCTGATAAAAATTTGACAACACTCATAGGCAAAGTGCCAGGAATCTAAAAGTAAATGCTGTTATTCATCTGCCATTTGATGCTAAGAGGATAATGGTGACCGATTTAAGTATGGTGTGATAACACATGTGTAATAATAATTACAGCAATAACAACAATCACAGTAATAGCAGTCTAGCTAATGCCTACAGCATTTACCATGTGCCAAGCACTCTTCGAAGTGCTTTACTCACAAAAATGCTATCAAGTAGGTTCTACTGCTATCCCCATATTACACAGGAGGAAACTGAGACAAGAGATTAAGTCATTTGTCCAAGGTTTCACAAGGGGTAAGGGATTGGCATTAAGGCGATTTGGCTAAAAAGCCACAGAGTCTTCACCATGACACTGAAACTGCACACTGCTTTGGAAAAAAAAAAAAGAAAACAGATTATGATAGTGAAGAGTCTATCAGAGGACATTTTAAAACAATGCTAAACTGCTAAACTCACTATAGGCAATGAATACCCATAATCTTCCAGCTATGTAGTCTGAGGTCTGGCCAAAACCACATTAAATATGATTATGTCCCCTTCTCTTGGATCAGATGTAATCAAAACCTTAATCTAATAACAAACAAGGTGTCTAAACAAATTGGCAGGTAGCAAGTCTCACCTGCTGGGGCAGAGCCTGGTGACAGCCACTGCTGATAATCAGCTTGCAGGACGCTTCACCGTAGCTGACTGGTCTGTGCATGGAACTGTCTTGCCTCCTTTTTATCTTTTCTTCCTCCTTGATGTCATCTCCTACGTCCTATTCCTCCACAAAATCTATATGTGTCTACAGCACCTCCATCAATGTCCACCTTGGCAGACACTGCCTGGTAATAACTTGTTGTCCTTTGCAATTACACAGACTACACTAGTAAAGAGGAAGCAGCTTATCAGAACCTTTCTGAACACAGTGTCCATTACGAATCTTCCTGCTGTTATTGACGAGAAGTAGCCATTTGTGTGACCAGATCAGAACAGCCACATCAGATGTCATTTATTTGAAGACATTACCAAGCCTAATACTCCAAAGTAACTGCTCTGAAAAAATGCAACTGAATGATGAACAAACTCATATACTCTAAAATTATTAAATGTGGACATTTGGTAAGGAATTCTTATAAAGAGTGTGACCATGGAAGGAGACAGTACAGTAGTGGAGCTATGGATCCATGGGGTCAGACCAACTGAGATTTTTGTTTTTTGAAACCACTTTATTAGGCTATGACTGACAAGATGCTGTACATATTTAATGCATGTAACTTGATGAACTTGTAAATAAGTATACACCAATTACCTTTCCAGTTACTTACAAGCTGTGTAATCTTGAGCAACTTTCTGAGACTCAGTTTGGTCATCTTTAAATGGGAAATAATGATAATGCCATAAATTGCTGCAGAACTTAAATGAGAGAATGAACATGAAGAACTCAGCATAGGGCCCACAACAAAAGGGAAACTTCTCTCTCATCAGAATTGAATCTCTACAACGGCAGGGAATCCTGTCTGTTCTGCAGCACATAATAAATGTCCAACAAATATTTATTGAATAAATAAATGAATAAATGTGTTGATTGACTTCTTCCAATCCATTCCATCCAATTAATGTTGATCTCCGTTTTTGCATGCTGTGGAACAGAATTCTTTTATTAGGACTAGGTAACTTACTGAATTCTTTCGTATCAATGTTCTCCATCTAGCCAACTAAACTGTTTGTTCTTTCCCAAACTCAGTATCACAAACTCAACAATAGACTACGAAAAATGCCTCAAATTCTTCATTTATTTTAGTTTATTAAGTCACATATGAAGAATTCCTATTTTTCTGTATTGACCACATATTCTTCCTTTTTGTGTCTTTTTCTCCTTGCAATAAGGCGTCATATACTTCTGCTTCACCTTATACTAAGAAGTCAGTACTCCTACTTCCCACTTCTGAGTCTGAAAGTTTTTATTAGATTCTATCTTGAAGATTTCAAAACAGCGCATTATAAATAATATGAATCACAGAGCACCTTAAAAATTTCTGGTATTTTTATCATTCCATTATCTAAATAATTGTTCATCGCCACTCATGATAACCAGAACTTCAGAATTTCAAAATCCAGGAATTCCATTCCATCAAAACCAAAAGTGAGGCCAGGCACAGTGACTTATGCTCATAATCCCAGCATTTTGGGAGGCCAAGGCGGGTGGATCCCTTGAGGTCAGGAGTTCGAGACCAGCCTGCCCAACATGACAAAACCCTGTCTCTACTAAAAATACAAAAATTAGCCAGGCGTGGTGGTGTGTGCCTGTAGTCCCAGCTACTCAGGAGGCTGAGGCAGGAGAATTGCTTGAACCCAGGAGGTGGAGGTTGCAGTGAGCCGAGATCATGCCACTGCACTCCAGTCTGGGCGATGGAGTGAGGCTCTGTCTCCAAAAAAAAAAAAAAAGATAGCAAATATCGTTCAGAAATAAGCACCTGGGAGGTGAGCAAAAACTGGGCAGATTCCTAAAATCTACACTAAAATAGAAAACTTAATTAATTGGTATTTCATTTTCAACTTCGTCTTTGCTTCTTTTTAACAATGGCTTTTTTTTTAGTTGACTCTTGTGGAGGAAAAAAAACAACAACAACGGCTTTTCTGTCATCTTTTATTTTCTTTGTATATGTCGATACAGAGTCTCGCTCTGTCACCCAGGTTGGAGTGCAGTGGCATGATCTTGGCTCACTGCAACCTCCACCTCCTGGGTTCCAGTGATTCTCATGCCTCAGCCTCCAGAGTAGCTGGGATTATAGACATACATCACCACATTTTCTGTCATTTTCTTGACTAATCATGGATCTATGTTAAATTCTATACTTTTACCTGTAAATGCTTCAATACAGATCCTTCAAAGAACCTTATAGTGAATTATGTCCTAAATTAGTCTCTTAGCTTCAATTCTATATTGGTTTTTTGAAAGCACAGGCAAAAAAAAGGCCACTTAATATGTACACACCTATGTCTTATAAGAGTTCACTGGGATAGAGACAGTGAAAGCTTGAGGTTATAAATGTCTGTGTTTCCCCAAATTCACACGCTGAAGCCCTAATCCCCAGTGTGACAATATTAGGAGGTGGGGCCTTTGGGAGGTACTTAGATTTAGATGGGGTCATAAGGGTGGGGCCTCATGACGGCGTTAGTGCCCTTATGCAAACAAGAAGAGAGACAGGTGCTCTTCCCTCCCCGCTTTTCCCCTTGCTCCAACCATAAGCCATGCGGGGATATTAAGCACTTCAAATGTGGCTAGTCCAAAAGGAGATGTGCTCAAAGTGTAAAATACATGCTGGGTTTCTAAGACCTAACATGAAAAAAAGAATGTAAAATATCTCCTTAAAATGTTTATATTGATTACAGATTGAAAAGATAATATTTTGGATGTATTGGGTACAATAAAATGTATTATTAAAATTTATTTCATTGATTTCTTTATACTTTTTTAATGTGGCTCATATTATTTCTATTGGAAATAAAATTATATGTGTGACTTGCATTATATTTCTGCTATCAGAGAGGGCTCTTAGTCAACCAAAAGCCATGTCTAATGATGACTTGGGGGTTTCCACGTATGTGTGTATAAATGTAAACGTAAGTACAAATACTAATATGTTTGTGCACCTCTCCTTTGTTGTATCCTTTTGTAACTGATAAACCTATTTTGTAAATTCTTATAAAGTAAAATCACAGTAGCATGCTGGAAATTATTTATCTGGATATTTTTGGTACAATAATTTAATTATATTGAGGCTAATGGAACTAATAAAAAAATTCATACACAATTTTTCACACACACAGATACAGACTTGCACATACACATACATATGGTGGTCGTCAAAATGACATTAATTCAAACTTGTTGGGAGGGAAGTTTATACACAACCTGGCAGAAAAGTCAGGTGGATACTATACTTTTTTAAAAATTAAGAGAGATGATTTCTAAAGTTATAATTGCACTGGAACTTCTAGTTAAATGCTGTCTGCTTCTAGTAGAAACTAAGTTTAAAAAACAAATAAAAATACAGTAGTTCTTCCTTATCTACAGTTTTGCTTTCTGTGGCTTCAGTTACCTGCAGTCAATTGTGTTTCAAAAATATAAAATGAAAAATTTCAGAAATAAACAACTCATGCATTTTAAATTGCACACCATTCTGAATAGTGTGATGATATCTTATGCTGTCCCACTCTGTCTCATCCAGGATATGAATCATTCCTTTGTCTAGCGTATCCATGAGTTTTATGCTACCTGTCCGTTAGTCACTTCGTAGCCATCTCGATTACAAAGTCAACTCTCAGATGGGTATTGCAGTGCTTCTGTTCAAGTAATCTTTATTTTACTTAATAATGGCCCCAGAGTCCAAAAGTAGTGATGCTGGCAATTTGGATACACCAAAAATAGGCCATAAAATTCTTTCTTAATATTTAATATTTTTGGACCACAACTGACCATGGGTAACTGTAGCCACAGATAGCAAAATTGTGGATAAGGAGAAACTACTATATTTTTATTTGTTTAGTAACTATAGTTTCTACTAGAAGCAGACAGAATTTAACTAGCAGTTCCAGTACATTTATAATTTTAGAAATAATCTCTCTTAATTATTCTTCTTCTTATTTTTTTGAGATGGAGTCTTCCTCTGACACTGAGGCTGGAGTGCAGTGGGATGATCTCAGCTCACTCCAGCCTCTGTCTCCCAGGTTCAAGTGATTCTCCTGCCTTAGCCTCCTGAATTGCTGGGATTACAGGCACGCACCACCACACCTGGCTAATTTGTGTATTTTTAGTAAGAGATGGAGTTTCATCATGTTGGCCAGGCTGGTCTTGAGAACTCCTGACCTCAAGTGATCCACCGGCCTCAGCCTCCCACAGTGCCGGGTCTATAGGCGTGAGCTACCATGCCTGCTTCTCTCTCAATTTTTAAAAAGTACAGTATCTACCTGGCTTTTCTGCTAAGTGAAAGGTGAAAGTTCTTAACTTAGGGAAATAAAATAAAATCATATGCGGAGGTTACTAAGATCTAAGGTAAGAACAAATTTTCTAGCTGTGAAATTGTGAACAGCAGATTCTTATAATTGTTCACCATGTTGAGCAACCCTAATTCAAAAGTCTGAAATCTGAAATGCTCTAAAAGCTGAAACATTCTGAGAATCACATGATGCCACAAGTGGAAAATTCACACGTGACCTCACGTGACAAGTCACAGTCCAACTGCAGGTGCACAACACCGTTTATTCAGCACTCCCAAGGAACAAAAGACCCTCCCAGGAAGGATATCTTTCTTCCCTTCAGCTGCAATGTATCTTCCACACACACCCAGATTCCCCCCATAAAAGCACGCTCACAAAGTGTAATACAATGCCACACGTACAGGCCAGATGCAGCAAGGACAGGTTCCCCAGGATGGAGCTAAGACCTATGTGCATTAGTCACTGTGTTTGTGTGCTTATTCTCTGCTCTGTGGTGAAAGATATTGTTGAAAATGTCAAGAAGGCTATGAAAAACAGTGATCAGCAAAAGAGAAAGCATTTATGTTTCTCTATAGCACTGAAAGTCAGGCTGTTGGAGAAACTGAATAGCAGTGTAAGTATGAAACATGTCACAGAAGACTATGGTGTTACAATGACCTCCATATACGACCTGAAGAAAACAAGGATAAACAGTTGAAGTTTCATGCTGAAAGTGATAAACAAAGTTAATGAAACAAAGAAAAACACTGCAGAAAGCCAAAAATACAGATCTTAGGGATGGCCATGGCAGCTCACACCTGTAATACCAGCACTTTGGGAGGTCAAGACAGGAGGATCACCTAACTGCAAGAGGTCAAGACCAGCCTGGGCAATACGGCAAGTCCTCACCACTATTTAAAAAACAATTTATTAATTTTAAAATCTTAGGTGTTGAAAGAGGGGATTCATCAGTGTCACAGTGAACACATGCCACTTAATGGTATGCTGATGATGAAACAAGCAAAGCTCTATCAAGATGAACTGAAAATCGAAGGGAACTGTAAATATTCAACAGGCTACTTATAGAAACTTAAGACATGGAATTCAATTTGTTTTAAAGATTTATACAGTGAGAAAGCATCTGCTGACCATGAAGCAGCAGAGCAATTCACTGACGAATTTGCCAAGGTCATTGCTGATGGAAATCTGATGCCTGAACAAGTCTATAATGCTGTTAAAACATCACTGTTTTGGTGTATGGTCCCAGAAAGACACTGGCTACAGCTGATGAGACAGCTCCTACAGGAACTAAGGATGCCAATGACAGAATAACTGTGCTGGGATGTTCCAATGCAGTAGGCACGCAAAAGGATAAATTTGTTATGATAGGCAAAGGCTATGATCTCACT
This sequence comes from Papio anubis, assembly GCF_008728515.1. Lineage (NCBI taxonomy): Eukaryota > Metazoa > Chordata > Mammalia > Primates > Cercopithecidae > Papio > Papio anubis. The sequence continues at coordinate 24,853,966 of NC_044979.1, forward strand.
GTTTTCAAGGAGTGAATTTCTTACTAGTCTATTATTAAATGAACAAAAAGGCATTTATCACCAGGGACATCTCTTCTGATTGGTTTCACAAACATTTTGTGTCAGTGACTTGTGCTCACTGAAAGGAAGCTGGCCGGGATGACAAATGCACGACTTTATTATTCCTTGACCACTGTTCTGCTCATCCTCCAGCAGAAATTCTCATCAAAAATCATGTTCATGCCACATATACTCCCCCTAAATGTGAATTTATTAATTCATCCATGTGACGAAGGTATCCTTACATCAATGCAGAGTGAATATAAAAATGCATTCTTGAACAACATGCTAGCAGCATGAACATTGGTGTGGCTGTGGAAGATATTCAAAAGGAGTTTAGCACAAATAATGCTACATATGCTGTTGCCGACACCTAGAACACTGTGACTAAAGACATAGTGGTGCATGCCTGACACGGCTGCTAACCTGTGACTATGTTCAGTGATAATGATAAACAAAATGCTGACTTTGAAGGATTTCACATGCCGTGTAAGAAAAAAAAGTTTGATCTCCTTACATATGCAAAAGCTGTTATCTTCAGAATCCATCAGTATGCTGGAAGAAGTGGATGTTAAAGAAATTTAACATTGATAATGAGACTTCAGTTATTTCATTCATTGATAAGAAAATAACCAAAATGGTTCTGAATCAAGGTGATTGTGATAATAGTGATGATAAAGATGGCATTGTTAACACTGCAAAATTACTATCTACAGACAACATGGTGCAAATATGTGATGAGCTTATTGAAGGACTAGAGCAGTGCACATTCATAACAGAACATGACAGTTTATAAAATTAAAGAAAGACTTCTAAGACAAAAATCATTATGGAGCCGCAGATGACTCTGCTGGAAGCATTTTTAAAAGTCACCCAGAAGAATGCTTCCTCATCCCTACGGGATCCACTTCCTGGACCCTCAACTGCTTCTGATGTTTCTTCTCACCTAAATAAATAAAATATAGGCTGGGTGCAGTGGCTCATGTCTGTAATCCCAGCGAGTTGGGAGGCCAAGGCAGGAGGATCACTTGAACCTAGGTGTTTGAGACTGGCCTCGGCAACGAAGCAAAATTTTTTTAAAACATTGGCTGGAAGTCATAATGCCCACTTGCAATCCAGGCTACTCAAGAGGCTAAGGTGAGATAATTGCTTGAGCCCATGGTTTCAAGGTTGTAGTGAGACGTGATCATGCCACTGCACTCCAGCTTGGGCAACAGCATGAGATCCTGTCAAGACAGATGGAAGAAAGGAGGGGGGGGGGGGAGGGAGGGAGGGAGGGAGGGAGGGAAAGAGGGAAGGAGGGAAGGAAGGAAGGAAGCAAGGAAGCAAGGAAGCAAGGAAGCAAGGAAGCAAGGAAGCAAGCAAGGAAGGAAGGAAGGAAGGAAGGAAGGAAGGAAGGAAGGAAGGAAGGATCACTGGTGGCGACAAAGCCAGCTGTGGTTCAGCAGCTGATGTGGGTGTTCTGGTGATGCTGCTGTGCTGCTTAGATACCCTGAACACATTATTTTTTCACTATTTTAATGGTATGTTATATATTTTGCTATCAACTATTTATGTGTGAATAAGTGAAGCATAAGAAAATGATTGCTTATCAGTAGCATATATATTCAGAGTCAGAAATGATGATCGCTTGAGCCTGGGAGGTCGAGGCTGCAGTGAGTCAAGATCACCACACTGCACTCCAGCCTGGGCGACAGAGGGAGATACTGTCTCGAAAAGGGGAAGGAGAAGGGGAAGGAGAAGGGGAAGGGGAAGGGGAAGGGGAAGGGGAAGGGGAAGGGGAGGAAAAGGGAAGGGGAGGAAAAGGAGAGGGGAGGAAAAGGAGAGGGGAGGGGAAGGGAAGGGAGGGGAGGGGAGGGAAGGGGAGGGGAGGGGAGGGGAGGGGAGAGGAGGGGAAGGGAAGGGAAATGACAGTGATTCCAAACAACCACAGATTGTCCCCATGGGTGGCTGAGATACTGACACCTTTGTTTCCTGATGGTTTAATGTACACAAACTTTATTACATGCACAAAATTATCACAAATAATATATAAAGTTATCTTCAGGATATGTGCATAAGGTGTATATGAAAATAAATGAATTTTTTATTTAGACCTGGGTCCCATCCTTAAGATATCTCATTTTATATATATGCAAATATTCCAAAATCTGAAAAAAATCAGAAATGCAAAACATTTCTGGTCCCAAGAATTTCAGAAAAGGGATATTCAACCTGCATTTTATTATTAGTTATTGTTGGTAACCTGTGACTGTGCCTAATTTATAAATTAAATCTTATCCCAGGTATGTACATATAGGAAAAAACACAGTGTATATGGGGCTTGGCACTGTCTATGGATTCAGGTATCCACTGGAGGTCCTGGAATGTCTTCCCCATGGATAAGAGGGGGAGTCACTCTAACCAACAACCAGCATAACAAGGCCCCAGTGTAGGCAAAATCCTTAACAGTGTCTAAAACACTGTTGCTTAAGCAGGCAAATGTTTCCCTTTTCAGCTTGTTGATCTTGTTTAATCAGGTCCTTCATTAAAATCTTTAAGGTAATACTATGCTTCAACTCAGTTCCAATTCAGATTAATGCTGAACGATAAAGTCTCTTGTACTCTGTGGAGATCTTTTTGGGGCATGTAAGAGCTATTTGGACAATAAAAAAATTCTCAAGTCTAGGACATTTTACTTTGAATTATCTATGGTGAAATTCAAGTTGGAAAAGTAAGACTTCATGGGTGTTCTTAACTCTGGTGGAATACCACTTGCAAGTTCAAAGTAATGTTTATTTTCATTAACATACGTATCTGTATTTTTATTCTCATACTGCTTACCTGGTCTTTTCTATTTATTATACCAGGTAAGAATACAGTATAATTTTTTTTCTTGGTAGAGACAGGGTCTGGCTATATTACTGTGGCTGACCTTGAACTCCTGAGTTCATACTAAGCCTAATATTTGAATTTGATCAAGTTAAATTAACTTACAACAGACACTACTAAACTAAGTTAATATTGACTATCAGAGAAGCCCTCTTTTTTCCCTTTACTAACTAAAAATAAGGGCCACAGACAAGGGTCCCTGTAGTGTTCCTTAGACTATATTTGATACTTATGTCTCCATATAAAAAACAATTACCAAGCCAACCTCCTTCAGCTAATAAAAACATAAATCCAGTAAAATAAATGAATGTGGATTGTCTATTATTTGTTATAATATAATCTAATATAATCTGACATATACATCTTAACTAAGACCTATTAGCACAACAATGACTACAAGCTGAAATTCACAAATCCAAAAGCTGAGTATTTGCCCATGTGTCTCCTCAGATAGCCCCCTTGCTAACGAACAAATGGAAACAATTTCCTGCAATTTTGGAATTTGTCAAAACTCATAGAGCATATCAGAGTTGAATATAAGAAAAGAGCCCACAACCAATATATTTTCAATTTCTTTTGTTAACATACAAAGTTGAGATGACTTTGATATAAAGAACTTGAATCAACATCTTACAGATTAGATTAGTGCAGCTCCTCCAAATTACATCCTGAAAAAAAAAAAAATAGTCCCTCAAGAAAAAATAGGAGTAATTTTGAAGAGGATTGTGTTAACAGATAACTGTAAAATATTGCGTGTTACAGCAATCTCTTTGGCACTATGCACTTTAGCCCATTATAGTTGAGAAAAGTCCTGGAGTCAAAAGCAAAAAATACCATTAACTTTTACTTGAGGTTTTTCCAAAATCCATCTTCCCCTCCACTGGCCATGATTCCAGTTACGTTTCTTGGAAGCAACAGTGTCACGTGGACTGTAGCTGGGCAAAAGCTAGTTTTCTGAACAGTATATAGGATTGACCGACAAATAAGCATAATGTCAGACTAAATCTAAGGGACAATCTGTACGACTTCAGCAAGCTATGTAGCTACCTCAGACCTTGGTTTTTCTAAAAATATAAGAATCATAACATATGTCACAATTATATAATGTGAAATCAGTTGTTCTGTTACATTTTCTATTGCAAACAATAAATTTTACTCATTAAATCAAAATCAAACAATTAGTGAACGTTCAATGTTTCAGACTCTATGGGAGCTCCCAGAGATGGTCCTTAAATGAAGGAGCTCACATGTACTTGAGAGGACTGTGAAAGTTGTCCACGTCAAAATAGAGTCACTTATGTCAAACTCCAACAAAATGGAGCCAGGATGCAATGAATGACAGGCCCTCATGCACATTTGCTTGACAAAAGGAATTATCATAAGAGACTGCCCAAACCACAATGTTATATAAAGCCTACTGCAACCCTACCATACAGATTAGTTCTACAAGGAGAGCTGCCCAGCAACTGCCTGTTCCACTAATGAACTGATGCCAAACAGCTACTGTAACCTCCCTCATTTTGCCTTTACAGACTCTTACCTTCCCTTGCCTCTCTGGAAGCGCCTAGGATCCATCATAGCAGGAATATCCTGGATCGCTCCCCTGCTATTCCTGAAGAAACTCTTTGGAGAGTTGGTCTTTCTGTTGCTTATTTTAGGTTGATAAGACATACACTTAAAAAAACCATTGCAGGTGCAGACTGGGGGAAAAAACACTGACTCAGTCTAGAAAAGTGTCAGGCGGAGAAGGCTCTTTTGAAGAATGGACCTGAGGGGATGCATACCAATTTGCTCCAGGAGCAGCAAAGGGAAAGAGAATTCCAAAGAGAGAGAAGAGTGTAAGAACATGCATTTTAAACCCTCTAAATTAAATACATCCCTCTCTTGAGATTTCAGACTAGCCTCTTTACTGTGTATTTTAATTTCACCTGTGCAAATATTTATATCTTATCAATGTGATTCTAAGAAAAGTGAATGCTGATACTAAACAATAACATTACTTCTAGAAAGCAACCTCAAATTAGTGCAGTTTTACAAGAAATACAATATACATGCTACAGAACTTCAAAGCACACGCCTATTTTATTCCCTACTTTTTCATTTTCATAATTTATTGTTACAGTCAGCTTTTAATTTCCATATTGCAGACACACATCATACACAAATAAATTAACCATCAACTTCTAAACTTTAACATTCTATGCAAAATCACAGTACAAGGCCTCAAAGCCACCAAGACAGAAAAACAATAGCCAACATACTTGCCGTAAGAAAAAAAAAAGGCACAGAGTGTGTTAAAGTAATGTGCACACTGAATATAGGTTGCTGTTTTTATAAGTTTAAGAAATAGTTATATAGTCTGTAGTGTGAAAAAATAGCTGTATATCTACATGTATCGCATCTTCTTCTTCTTTTTTTTTTTTTTTTTTGACACCACTCTGTTGTCCATGCAGGAGCGCAGTGGCGTGATTTTGGCTCACTGCAACCTCAACCTCGTATACACAGGTGAATCTCCCACCTCAGCCTCCCAAGTAGCTGGGACTAAGGGCGGGCGCCACCACAATCGGCTAATTTTTGTGTCTTTTGTAGAGATACAGGCTGGTCTCAAACTCCTGGGCTCAAGCGATCATCTTACCTTAGCCTCCCAAAGTGCTGGGATGACAGGCATGAGTCACTGCAACCGGCCTGCATCTTCTTTAAGAATAACAGTCTCAACACAGAAGTGAAGGCACTATTTAAACTATACACAATGTTTTTTAAAAAAACGATAGCCTAGGATTTCCACCCCCCCCCCCCCCCCCCCCCCCCATGGAAAGGCACTGATACAGAGAGCAGGGGTAAACAAAACACAACACAACCAAGGTCACAAATATAAACCAACATAATTTTTTTCATAAATTATTTAAATTTTTTAATGGAATAACTTATTCACTTTCTTCTGTTTTTCAAAACAGAACACATATGCAGTTAGTACAACACATTTATAAACCAGCTACATTTGGTTTTACTATAGAGCTGGTGATAGACTCTCTTCATTGACCAAAACTTGAGTCAGCCTCCTCTGAGTCCTTTCTGAGTAAGCAGACATTGGCCTTCCCTCTCTGCTCCTGTAGAATCCAGTTAGAGCAAGAATCCTGCTAAGTCAGTTTAGGGAAAATTGCCCACCTTTGGTATCTGACCACCGTGGATAACTTATCATCTGGCCTGCCTTCAACAAGGGTCCTATCAGGTCGGGTTAGCCAGAACCCCTTGCAGCTGATGCTTCCACTTAGGGACTTTCCACCCAATCCTGCACCATGCTCTTCAGTTATAAATCCCCACTTGTCCTTGTTGGAGTCAGGGTAGAGCCCCATCTCTCTCCCCCACTGAAAGGCCCCATCGCAGTGGTCCCCATACCTATGGCCACGACCCCTTGAATAAAGCCTCCCTTACCATCTTTAATAAGTGCCAAGAATAATTTTTTTTTTTAACACTGCTTTTATTAGGAGAAAAGAATATGAGCTCTGGAGTTACACACCTCTGGGTTCCAAGCCATATTCTACCATTAACTAGTTTTGTGGCTTTCTGTAAGTTTTAAAAACCTTCAGTGCTCAATGAAAAATAGGGAAATAATAACATTTGCTTTACAAAATTATTCTGAGTGAAATAAGATAATCTATATTGAAGTGCCTTCTCCTTCCTTAAACTTGAAAATAAGCTACTTAGTCTCCCAATTCCTATTTTTTCCTGTGAATAGAAATAAAAATTTAAAAAAAACAGAGACAAGGATATTAATCAAAGAAAAGGAAAAAGACGATATATCCAGTCTAGTGAAAAGACAACCTCTTTATCTTGAAGCATGACAGAACACTAGTATCACTATGAGAGCTTTGAAAAAAAAAAGAAAGACTTCTCCAGTCCCAAACCTTACCCTATAGTATCAGAATCACCAGGGATGGAGTGTAGGAGTAAGAACTACTTTCAAAGTTCCCTAAATAACATGATGCAGCCAGCCCTACGCTTAGAACAAATTTGTTACAACAGGTAACAGTCCTAATACAGAGTAGGTGCTCAAAACATGTTTATTAAATGAATTATTGCATGATTGACTAAATGAGCTACTTGTAAAATCATTAAAAAGAAAAACTACACTAATGATGTTGCCAGGGACAAGAGATGCAGTGAAAAATAAGACATTTTGCCCTCACAACTTAGTAAGGGAGAGGCTAATATATAAACAAAGAAATTAAATAAAATTGTGGTAAATACAACAACAGAAACATAGTAACGAAGAAAGTGGGATTAATGTGCTGCTCTAAAGCAGCTATAAGAAATCAATAATTATGTTATTCTGTTGTCAATATCAATAACAAACACCAAGATTATACAGAAAAGGAGACCAGAATGAGTGGAAACATTCATTTTGTTTTGCATTTAAAATATTGTTAACATAAGACCATGAGGTACATGGGAGAAAAAAAGAGGAGCTTTATTTTCTATAAGCAATATGCAGATTGGGGACCAGAAGCCTACAGTGCAAACTGAAAATGTGTTGGCTCTGAGGATGGGTTGGAGAGTCAGAGATTATGAAGGCAAAAACTGGAGGACAGAGGAGGGGAGTCAGGGGAGTGAGGAATAGTCTTGATTGGATGACCTTTAAGCCCTAAATCACCAGTCTCTCTTAATTGGCTGGTTCAGTGGTCAGTTGGTTGGTATCAGGTGGTCTGTTGGTGGTCAGCTGGGGGATTTCCAGCTACAGCCAATCTCTGCATTGACAACAGAAACTGGTTTGGCATGATTGTAGAAAGGGAGGTCCTGTGACACTTTAACAGCATCTCTGCAAAACACAGAGTACATGACTACCCCCTCACACAGCCATGGCCACCTGATCTGTTTAACAAGCACCTCAGTTAGCCACAGGAAGTCCACTTTGCCAGCCAGGGGCATACTTTAACAATGTCATGCTTTAAATGCCCCTTGATCAGTAAAATGTTTTATTTTTTAATGACCTAAGAAGCAGTACAAATAACCTCTAAAACTTGAAAAATGTTTGAACCATATTTATATGTTAATCTTCATATAATAAAACATTATTTCAAGCAATCCCTACATACAGTTGTGTTTCAGTGTAACAAATGAATTTGGATGGTCCTTTGGCTTTTACTGTAATAGAATTTGATTCATACAACGTAATTGTTAGGATAAGCATAACTCAGATGCCTCTGGAATTCCATTTCAAATTTGTAAAATGCTGAGACAACTCAATGAACATCAATGATAACGGACTAGAAAAGGTGCTATCTCTATGTCACTGCAACAATTATCAATACAGACTTATTTAAGCTGATGATGGTTTGGTTTTACCCCAATATTTAAATAATAAGTCATTAGTTAATTATAACATTATTAAATGATATGAAGTCTCTTAAAAGTAAGAGGCTAGTTGGGAAGGGATTCAACTATTGAGAAAGAGGTGAAAAGTGAAGGTGAAATGTGGAAACCTGCTGTCCACAAAGTCTACTTTCTTATTAAAAAAATGCTAGACATATAATCAAAAAAAAGGAAATCAATATATCAAAGATACCTATATGTTCATATTTATTGCAATACTATTCATAATAACCACGATATGGAATCAACCTAAGTGTCTGTCAACAGATAAATGGATAAAGAAACTACAATACACATACACATTGGAATATTATTCAGTCATTAAAAAGAATGGGAAGCTGTCATTTGCAACAATATAGATAGAACTGCAAGTCCTTACGTCAAATGAAAAAACCTAGGCACAGAAAGACAAATGTTGCATGTTCTCACACATATGTGGTAAGGTAAAAAAATGAATCTCATGGAGATAGGGAGTAGATTATTGATTACCATAGTTAGAAAGGGTAGTGGGGGCCGGGAGCGGCGGCTCACACCTGTAACTCCAGCACTTTGGGAGGCCGAGGCGGGTGGATCACCTGTGGTTGGGAGTTCGAAACCAGCCTGACCAACATGGAGAAACCCCATTTCTAATAAAAATACAAAATTAGCCGGGCGTGGTGGCGCATGCCTGTAATCCCAGCTACTCGGGAGGCTGAGGCAGGAGAATCGATTGAACCCAGGAATCGGAGGTCGCAGTGAGCTGAGATTGCGCCATTGCACAAAGAAAAGGTAGTGGGAAGAGAAGATGATGGAAGGTTGATTAATAGGTACAAAAATGGAGTTAAAAGGAATAAGATCTAGAGTATGATCGTGCAAATAGGGTGACTATAGTTAATAATTTATTGCATATTTCAAAGTAGCTAGAAGAATTTGAATGTTCCCAACATAAAGAAAACTGTTACAGTGACAGATATCCCAATTACCTTGATTTGATCATTACACATTGTAAGCATCAAATGTAAGTATCAAAATTTCAGAAGAACCCCCAAAATATGCACAACTATTAGGTAAAAATTAAAAAAATAAAAATAAATGAAACGAGAATACATCTCTAATTGCTTTTCTTTACACACACTGTTAGACCAAAAGTAGACAATTTCAGTACGATAAACAACTCTGTTTCTTTTAGGTTGCAAGGGAGAGGAATGGAAATAATATTGTAATTCTTGAAATAAGTCACATTCGCTCATCTTCTGAGCATTTACAGCGGTTCTCAAGTTTAAGCATACCTAAGGATAACCTGTAAAGGCTTTAAAAATGCAGATTTCAGGGCCCAACAGTGTTTCTACTTCCATAGGTCTGAGACTTAGCATTTCTAACAATTTTTTTTTTTTGAGAAGGAATCTCGTTCTGTTGCCAGGCTGGAGTCCATCAGCCTGATCTTGGCTCACTGCAATCTCTGCCTCCCAGGTTCAAGCGATTCTCCTGCCTCAGCCTCCCAAGTAGCTGGGACTATAGGCATGTACCACCACGCCCGGCTAATTTTTGTATTTTTAGTAGAGGCGGGGTTTCACTATGTTGGCCAGGATGGTCTCAATCTCTTGACCTCGTGATCTGCCCACCTTGGCCTCCCAAAGTGCTGGGATTACAGGCGTGAGCCACTGCACCCGGCCAGCATTTCTAACAATCTTAAGAGATGTTCATCCAAGGGTTACTCTGTGAGACTCCCTGGTAAGCATTATCTCTTCAGCCTTGAACACCACTAAACAACCTGGCCATATCCACTGAAGCTTAGGTCATAAATAATCTCTTCTGAAACCTCATCTGAGACCTTAGTGGTGTCTTCCTATCCTGCTTCCCCTTCCTCTTATAGAAAAGACATTTCTCTTACAGCCCTTCTCTGCCAGGGACTGCACTGAGGCTAGGTTTATCTACATGGCTATTTTTTCTATCACCCGTGCCTACAATATAGACAGCATTTTATTTTTTTTTTACTGATTTAAATGCATGTGATTATCAAGAGAGTGGGCCCTGGAATCAGATTGCCTGGGTTTGAATCATGGCTACATGACTTTCTAACTGTGTAACTAGGAGTGTGATGGTTAATACTGGATGTCAACTGGATTGGCCTGAAGGATGCAAAGTATTGTTCCTGGGTGTGTCTGCGAGGGTGTTGCCAAAGGAGATTAACATTTGAGTCAGTGAACTGGGAGAGGCAGACCCACCCTCAAGCTGGGTGGGCCCCATCTAATCAGCTGCCAGCAGGGCTAGAATAAAGCAGGCAGGGGAAGGTGGAAGAATTTTGACTTGCTGAATCTTTTGGCTACATCCCTCTCCGACGTTGGATGCTTCCTGCCCTCTAACATCAGACTGCAAGTTCTTTGGCTTTTGGACTCTTGGACTCACACCAGTGGTTTGCCAGGGGCTACTGGACCTTCAGCCGCAGACTGAGGGGTGCACTGTTGGCTTCCCTACTTTTGAGGTTTTGGAAGTCAGACTGGCTTCCTTGCTCCTCAGCTTGCAGACAGCTTACTGTGAGACTTCACTTTATGATCGTGTGACTCAGTACTCCTTACTAAACTCCCCTTCATATATACATCTATCCTATTAGTTCTGTCCCTCTAGAGAACCCTAATACAAGGGCATGCTACTTAAATTCTCTGGACCTCAGTTTCCCTATCCAAAACAAGGAGGAGGATATCAACAGGACACACTTCACAGGACCAAGCTACAAATGGAATAAAATAACATGTGAAGTGCTTAGCACAGTAATGAACATGTGGAAAATAATTAATTTCTATTTCGTTGACAATATTATTAAGAAATACTAAGGAGGAGGAGGAAGGTTAAGGTGCTGTTGGAAAACTCTTGAATAAAAAGGTACATGAACATACACTGATTTTTACACATAGACTGATACTTATTGCTTCTGGACACAGACTGAGTATTAAGTTTAAAAAGGACTAAGAACTCTGTTGATTTTTTAAATATTTTCTTTTCCAGTTTCTCATAACTGGCAATCCAGAGGGATTCTGATTCGCTGGAAGGGGAGATTATGGAAGTGGAATCTCTCAAATATGGGTAAGATGGAAGTGCTTAACAAGTATCTGGGATTTCTTCCATCTTCCCATTCACACAACAACAATTTCCTTAGATTTCCCATAAAAGGTCCACAGACCCTGTGAGTGTCCCAGGGCGGAAGGTAAGTGTTAAGAGTTGTACACGATCGATCTGAGCTCAGTTAGGGGAGACACTGTGACGCTGTAAAAAGAAAAGCACAGAATGAGTAATTCCTAGATTGGTAGAGAAAAGACTTTAGTAAAAACTATTTTTTTTTTTTAAACAACTAATAACGTGTATATTTTGCAATCACATTTGGAGAGTATGCCAGGAAATTCTACTGCTCATAGCTGGACTCTAGAAATACTCTCTTGAGGATTACTTTTGGCTTGATTGTTTTTTCTACTTAGGTATATTGGCGCTAAGGTAGTTTTTTTGTTACTACTGCTTCACAAATTTTGCAGGTTAAAACTACCACAGACATACTCCATAGCCTAATTATTTATGCATAGGTGAGAAGTGAATGTCTTCCAAAGATAATCTTGACCCAGCCCTATCATTATTTCCTCTATATTATTTTGCCTCCCATCAGAGATGAGGTGGTCTCTCCAACAGCAGATTGAACCATCAGCCATGAGATTATGACGCACACAGTGGAGGTAGTCAAAGGATAGTATCTTTTCCATGTGAAGGCTTCCTGTAATTTTAAGCACAGCCTTATTCCAAGCACACTGGCTGCTTTTCGATTTCTCAAATGTGCCAAGCTCTTCCTCACCTCAGAAACATCCATTCTCAACTTGAATACACCTCCCCAGGAGGCAATTTTGGCTGAAACTTCTTAAAGTGGCCACCAAATTTTATTCTTTACTGTACTACTCCCTGGGGATTTCCTGACAGCCACTTACTGGATTTCGTAATTATCTGATATTTTTGCTTGCTTACTTCTTGTTTATTATCTGTCTCTCCCCATTATATTTATAAGCTCCTTGAAGACACAGGTCATGTCTGTCCGGTTCACTATTACATATCCAGCATACATAATAAGTTTCTGGCATACAGAATATACTCAGTAAATATGTATTATTAATATTTTATTTGCTCTGTTGTACTGCATTTACTTCATTGTTAAAAATACATGCATTACATTACAAAGTATTATCTTCAAGAGAATCTCTAGAAGCTATCCCATTTTCAGGAACAGATAATTCTTCTGAGCAAATGGTTTATTTTATATGACAGACCCAAGGAATCAAATGAGATATATCTATGTGCATCTCTGTGCTGACTGCTGGAAAGCTCAAGACAGTCACAGTCCATCTCCAACCACTAACATCAATGGCTGCTTCTGACTTTTTGAGCCATCATTTCCTTAGTTTCACATTTCTCATATATCATTAAGTTTAACTTACTTAATTACATCTGTAAAAGCCACCTTAAATCTTTCGTGAATGAGGGAGATGAGCATATACTACCCTAAAATATGCTGCTCAAACACAAGGATTATTTTGAGCTAAAGGCAAGTGAGAAAGAACAGACGCAGAAGAGTTCTCTGCCCTCCCTTATCTGCTTAAAAGCAGGGCAGAAATTTCCCTTGTGAGGGTGTTCCCTACTTCTGGACCAGAGAAAGGAGAGCAACTCTTATCACAAGTTATCACAAGATAAGGAGTTGGCATGGAGATGAGACTGTATAAGCAACCCTTACTAAAATAATCCTATCTTCCATTAGTTTCCCCCATATTCCTAGTCACTTCCCCACAATTTATGGCTCCTTGAAGCCCAACCCACCCTGTCCTGCGTTTGAATGATATAAGACCCTGAGACTAACTACTTTTTGATTTTCTCTTCTGTGAACTCCCATGTATATAAATATTAATAAAAACTGTGTAGCTTTTATCCTGTTAATCTGTCTTTTGTTATTCTAATTCAGTGGCCCCCAGGCACTGAAATAAAGAATGTAGTGAAAAAGTTTCTCCTCCCACCACATGGAAAAGGGGAGAATATAAACAAATCTAACTGTTTGTTGAGATGAAGCATTTGATTCACCAGAATCCCAGGAGAGCTGCCCCTCTCAGGAAAAAGCCTACAGCAGGAATGATCCTGTATCCAAGGAGGCACTGCTGCATCAGCAGGAAGGGAAGAAAGAAGAAGGCAATGGTAACAGGGAGATAGCATGGTGACATGCAGCCTGTGGGCACAATTTTAGCTGCTCCCATCACTGCAAACTTTGGGCTGAGGAGGAGGTATCTGAAGAGGGCTTTTACAAAGTTTTGCTGTGAGGTGAATCTTAAAAAGTGACTTTCTCCTCTTCAAGAAAATTAAGAGTAAGTATCTTTATTCTGACAAAGACTCTGTTAAAATTTATAGGAGGCTATGGGTTTGGACTCAGATCCTACACTAAGCCCAAGAGACCAAACCAAAATGGAGTGACTCATGCTGAAGTAGCAAGCCACCAAGCTGAAAGTAAGTTATTTATCTGACCTTCTGGGAAACCAGGAGAGAGATGATAGCCAAAACTCCAAACAGGCCAGTTTTAGCTGGCATGATAAAGAAGGTCCCTGTGCTTCAACTTCCATAAAGAAAATGGCTTTGAAATGACCAATCCAATTACTGCAGTCTGTTTTTGTTTTCCACAGTCATTTTTAGTCTATAAAGCCAAACTCATCTGCTCAGCTCATCAAAACACTCATTCTGTTTTATAGGATGAGGCGTTGCTTGATTCTAAAATTGCAAATAAAGGTCAATTAAGATGTTTAAGCTAAATTTGTTGTAATTTTGTCTTTTGACAGTTCTTTCCCTTGACCAAACTTGAGTCAGGCTTCTCTGAGCCCTCCTTCTGATGAGGTCCCTGACCTTGGATTCTGTCCTTGGCTCCTTCAGTCCAGTTTTAGCAACAATCCTACTGGGTCAGTTGAGGAAAAGTCCCTCACCCTGAATATCTGATCAAATTCCACCTCCCCACCCTTGATATCTGACTACCTTTGATATCTGATCAAATTCTTTATCCCCTGCCTTCCATGTTTTACCACCTTGGCCTGCCTTCAGCAATAATCCTATCAAGTTGGTTTAGCCAGAACACTGTTACCCCTGATGTTTCTTCTTAGTAATTTTCCATACAGTGAGCCACATCCATACCCTTGGCTATAAATCTCTACTTCTCTTTAATACATTCTCAGTTGAAACTGATCTTTCTACCCCACTACAAAACTCCATTGTAGTAGCCCCCCCTTGAATAAATTCTGTCTTTAACAAGAATCATGAAATAATTGATTTCTTTTTTTTTTTTTTTTAACAATTCCTTCATAGCCCTCATTGTTAGATTGGTTTGTTACATTAGGCCACGAGACTGCTCAGCTTTCTGTATTTTATATGTGTTAGAGTAGATAAATGTAAGAGGAACTATGAAAACACTAAAGGACGAAGCTTAAGCTGGTCAGGGACATTATTTCATCATGATCATGAATAATCACCTCTACTATGACAGCCATTCACTGAGAAATTGCTGGATGTGTTGGTTATTCTACTTAAGAGACCAAAGCATAGTTTCCAGACTGTTTCTTTTCCAAACTATTCGACTAAAGCAACACATTTCGGGAAGGAGGGTGGTTACAAGGGAATGAAGACTGGGCCTGTATGAAAGAAACTATATAGATAAATAGTCACATTAACAAAATATATCTATGGAAAGAAGACAGCACAAATTCAGCATGTGCACAGAATGTTGTGAATGCCTGACTAGTAGATGAGATCCCATTGGTTAATTCCAAAAGAACTAGAATCTTTTGGTTTCTTAAGTATTCAGAGTGTGATATAAATGTCAACACTTTCACATAGGAACCAATGAAGCACTTCTTGACCAAAAAAAAAAAAAAAAAGGGGGCCCAGACCATGGGGCTATGCCTTCTGAAATGTTTAAAATGACGGACAAGCTAAATTGTGTATGAACATTTTATTTTCCTAAGGCAGACAAACTACATTTTTTGCCAACACTGAAAGATAATTTACTTGTTTAAAAATATATTCAGGCCACGTTCTTCCAGCTCTACAAGCTTCCCATACTACTTATAACAAAGAATACTAATGACTAATATAATTGGGCACCATTTCTGTTCTTATCAGTCCCAAAGGAACGATAATCATCACTGTACTGTCATTTCTAAAGTAAAGTAAAATCGCTAATCCATTGGGACTCAAAGTAAAAAGCTGCAAGATATTGCTTTACTGCTGTTACTTTTTTCAATACATATTTTCACTTCTGTAGATTTTCATTCTGTTTAATCAAACATATGCATTGATCAAAGGAAAAATACAGGTAGATATGAACATAATGAAATGCCTATTCCATGCACTGTGTGCCTACACAGAGAAGCACATTTCAACCTACTTCACATAAAGGCCACCTATCATGCTATAAAACTTGCTGCCTTCTTCCTTGCTTTGGTGAAGACCACTATAAAATTACGCAATGACCTCAGGACATTTCTATTTGCATTACAGGGTGTCTCAATCATGATTTTAACTCTGAGCTCAATGGCATGGAAAGTGATGCTAAATGGTTCTCTAAACTATTTTAAGGGAGCTTGCAGGCAAATATAGATGTTCTCTAATCCTAAAAAAAGTAAATTTCACACATGCCTGTATATACAGTTTGTTAGATTTCTATACTAGTATTTTAAGATCCAATGAAAATATTTATGTTAAATAAATATCTTTTATCTAACAGGTTTTTTTTTTTTAATGGCAACTGATTTAAAAGCTAGTTAAGCTAAAATAATGACCAATTGTTTGAATTATTTTTTAAGGACAGATTGAAGAATGTAACTAGTTAGGAGAAAAAGTAACACTTGTATTAACGTTACAGAAACACCAGAAGTTCAGTATAGGTCCTGCTGCTCACTGTGCAGAAAGTCAATCACTGAGATGGTGACTATTGCCAAGGAAGACTTTAGTCAGGTGCTACAGCCAAGGAGGCAGGAACTCAGTCTCAAATCAATCTCCTTGACTGACCAAAACTAAGGGTTTATATAGCAGAGAAGAAATGAACAATGTGTCAAGAAAACCGGAATTAGGGATAGGCAAGGAAGCAATCATGGTGAATGAGGGGTTCAGCATCTTATTGTCTGGATTTAGTGATCTGGTGAGTTTCAGTTCTTTTTTCTTTAATTTTAAATATAATATTTTAATTTTTTATTTCCATAAGTTTTTGGGGAACAGGTAGTATTTGGTTACATGAGTAAGTTATTTGGTGGTGATTTGGAAGATTTTGGTGCACCCATCACCCTAGTGTACACTAAACCCAATTTGTAGTCTTGTATCCCTCACTTGCCTTCCACCCTTTCCCGATTGCCTAAAGTCCACTGTATCATTCTTATGCCTCTGCATCCTCATAGCTTAGCTCCCAGTTTTGAGTAAGAACTTCATACAATGTTTGGTTTTCCACTCCTGAGTTACTTCACTTAGAATAATAGTCTCCAGTTTCATGAAGTTTGCTGCAAATGCCATTAATTCGTTCCTTTTTATGGCTGAGTAGAATTCCATCACATATACACCACACACACACACACACACACACACACACACACACACACACAGCCACCCCCGCCACAATTCTTTATCCACTCATTGATTGATGGGCATTTGGGCTGGTTCTGTATTTTTGCAATTGCGAATTGTGCTGCTACAAACATGCATGGGCAAGAATCTTTTTTGTATAACGACTTTTTTCGGTCTGGGTAGATACCCAGTAGTGGGATTGCTGGAGCAAAAGGTACTTCTAGTTTTAGTTCTTTAAGGAATCTCCACACTGTTTTCCATAGTGGTTGTACTAGTTTACATTCCCACCAGCAGTGTACCAGTTCCCTTTTCACCACATCCATACCCACATATATTATTTTTCTATTATGGCCATTCTTGCAGGTGTAAGGTGGTATCGCACTGTGCTTTTGATTTGCATTTACCTGATCATTAGTGATGTTGAGCATTTTTTCATATGTTTCTTGGCCATTTGTATATATTCTTTTGAGAACTGTCTATTCATGTCCTTAGTCCACTTTTTGATTCTTAGATACTTTTTTGGGAGGCCTGAAAGTCCATTCCTAAGGAAGGTACTCAGACAAAACAAATGTTAAGTTTCAAGCTTTAGGGCCAGAAGGATCAATTGCTGTGTGTATCCAAAAACAACTGTCTATAGGACTATTGGGTTTTCATCAACAGTGGAGTCCTGTGGTGGGGGGAAAACTGCTAAGAGGCAACAGAGAGGAGGGAAATGCCAATACAGAAATTCTGAACTCAAAATACACGTTTTGATCCATTTTCTGTTGCTTATAATACCTAAAACTGGGTAATTTACAAAGAAAAGGAATTTATCCTTATAGTTATGGAGGCTGGGAAGTCCAAGGTCAAGGGGCCAAATCTGGTGAGGACTTTCTGCAGAATCATGAGGTGGTAATGAGCATCACATGGACAGGGGGCCGACTGTGCCAGCTCAAGTTTCGCTTCCTCTTCTTACATAGCCATCAGTCCCACTCTCATGATAACCCATTAATCCACGAAAAAGAATAAAATCATGTCTATTGCAGCAACATGGAGAGAATTAGAGGCAGTTATCTTAAATGAAACAAGAAAGCCAAATACTCATGTTTTCACTTATAAGTGGAAGCTAAATAATGTGTACACATGGACATGGAGTGAACAATAATAGAAACTGGAGACTTGGAGAGGTGGGAGGTAGGTAAGGGACGAGAAATTAATAGCATTAATTAATAATAACATTATCCAGGTGATCACTACACTAAAAGACCAGACTGTACCACTACGCAATATGTCTATGTAACAAAACTGCACTTGTGTACCTTAAATTTATAGAAATTTTAAAATGTTTAACATTTTCATTTTTAGAGGTCTACTTGTTCTTTCTCAAGTCAGCCTAATCTTCTCTGGCAGCATCTTAATCTTTTACTACTTTTACTATGTTTTGATTTCTATTTCTCAAATGTTTAAAACATAGCCATTTGATATTCTGTAATCAGAAATGTCATTTATAAAGTTATTGGGAACTAACTGAACGGCTGTATTAGTCCATTTTCATACTACTATAAAAAAAACTGCCCAAGACTGGGTAATTTATAAAGGAAAGAGGTTTAAATGACTCACAGTTCACCATGGCTGGCGAGGTCTCGGGAAACTTACAATCATGGAAGAAGGTGAAGGGGAAGCAAGCCACCTTCTTCACAAGGCATCAGGAAGGATAAGTGCTGAGCAAAGGGGGAAGAGCCCTTTAGAAAACCATCGGATCTCGTGAGAACTCACTACCACAAGAACAGCATGGGGGAAACCACCCCATGACTAAATGACCTCCACCTGGTCTCTCCCTTAACACGTGGGATTATGGGGATTACAATTCAAAATGAGATTTGGGTGGGGACACAAGGCCTGACCATACCAACTGCTTACTGTTTCTGCTGACTCCAGTTTATGATTACATATTCCTTGTATATTTCTATGATTGGGGATTGTAAACTCATGTTTTAGAAGATTTTATCCATGGGAAGAACAAAGGCCTAAACTGAAGGCAAATTCCTCAAGAACTGCTTGCTTTTGCTAAGACAAGTTTCCTTGCCATCTCCCTTTGCTGATTAGATTTTTTTTAATTCTACCCTTTAACTGATGATGTAACCCTTCAAAAATTACATGCTTTATAAAAAGGAGGTTTCAATTCTCCATCCCATTTTGTATAGGCCAAAGGCCCTGTCTTCAATAGTGATCCAGCTGTTAAAACTTGGACCTCTAGGTTACAGAGGCTGAAAAATGCCCCATGGCAGCTGAAATTTCAGTGTCCGTTTACTGCTCTGGATTTTAGTTTTCTCTTTATTTGCATCCCCAGGAGACCTCTAACTCTCTAAACAAGGTCAACAATGTTTTTAAAAGGAAGTTTATTGCATTTTACCCAGCATTTCTAACTGCTTTGTACTGAGAAATTTACCAGACATTTTAGCACACAACCTTGCCAGGAATCAAAGTCCTTTCATTTTCTTTTTATGGGGTCCTTTCTAATATATTTTCTTCACCATTTTTTCTTTCTTTCTCTGTGAGATGAGGTATTGCTATGTTGCCCAGGTTGACCCTGAATTTCTGGGCTCAAGCCATCCTCCCACCTCAGCTTCCTGAGTAGCTGGGACTACAGGTCCATGCACCCATGTTTGGCTCTTTTGCATTTTCTTAGACATAGAATCCACAAATCTATCAGATATCATGGAAAAGCCGTCTACCTTATCACACCAAATTATTAAAAAGTCAAAGTAATTTAGTATTTTTAAATTACCAACCCAAAATATGGTAATTTGTACTATAACTGTCTTTAGAAGCATAACAAGTTTACACATAATAAACCATCAATTTTGAATCTTTTACAAAGTTAAGAGTGTATTACAACTCAAAGAATAAAGAATTCTGATATTTTAAATAACCTTTTCATCATGAAGGATGAACGCTTTGATTTGTAAAGCAAGAATGATATGACATCCTGAGACATCTTTTCTGAGCGATATGATCAGTTCTCACTCAAGTTCCTTGTATCTGTGCTAAGTAGGATCTACAAGTTATAGTTTATTAAAGTAGAGGTGTCTAAATAATTTGGATAAACAGTGTATGCTATAGCAGAACAATAAATATTTAAAACAGCAAATGTGATTCCATAGCTTTCTAAATCATATAGGACAGATTGCGAAACATGTATAAACTAACTTGGATGTACATTGTGACCATTTGCTCAATAGGCTATGTTTAATTTTGAAAAAAGAAAAAATTATACTTTCTAGGACTTTTATTTTGCAGCCTTATATTTTGTGCATTTAGATCTATAGGAAAGATATTTACCAGCTCGTTGTATTTTGATGTTAATAAATATTATCTTGTTTATCCCCACATGTTACAAAAGTGGCAATTTTAACAGAGTTGGTAAAGTTGTTTCTTGGTTGAAGAATGCCTACAATCTCATATGAGTGCCACAGAATTGGAAAAAAGAGACAATGTGCTATGTAGAGACCATACAACTGTAAGAAGGGTAGGAATTTTTTATTTTTCCTTGCTTTTCTTGTTTTGTCTTATTTTTTGGGGTAGGGCTTTTAAATATGGGCTTTACTAAAAATTATTTTCATAATTCTAAGCTTAAAATAACACTTAACATTCAGTGAAAGAATAATTATCACAGTATATTTTCATTTGATTCAAAAGATACAGATATTAGTTCAAATGGCTCAGATGATCAAATTATAAAGCATTCATTCTCCTATTGCCAGAGTCTTGACAGTTTAATATATATGTTAGATACTGAGCCCCAAGATATGAACCAACGCTGCATATAAAATCAGTACACTGTGAGTTAAATTAACAAGTCAGATGTAGAATAAACTGCAAACTTGATACTGATCAATTATGCCCCAAGCAGAGCAATCAAGGAGTGCTATCTTTGAAAGTACGCCTGTTGACCTGGAAGAATGAGAAACAACATTCTCAGTGATTTTACTCCTTCTAATCTCTCTGATAACACTAACAAAATGTGTCAGCTAGAATGAGCTATGCAATATAAACACAAGGGGAAGGAGAAGTCAGGTCCCACAAAGAAAGACGGGGTAAAAGATGAGGAGGAGAGATGACATTCAAAAGAGTCATAGTGCTCAGATAATCAAGGTGAGAAGGGTGGTCTTTTAAATGAGCCTTCACAGTTTTCCCCCTTTCCCAGAATGACAACATCTCTGTAAGATCAGAAAACCAACTTGTTTAAAGAAAAGCATTTCATGGTGTTCAGCCCAAGAGGGTAAATCCATACATCTCTTTGCCATGTCTGCACCACCTCCTTTCCTTCAAAAGCATCTATTGGTACTTGAGAAAATCACAATGGGCTCTGGGACCCAGCAGGTGCGGCATTTGAATCATTTTGACTGAGAGCCTCAAACTCTATGTGGTGGTAAAAGCGTCTGATCTTTACCACTACTTTACATGTGGTAGGTGACTAGCAGGCAGTTAAATTATAATGTGTGCATGAGAAACGTGGCTTAAGAAAGTGCTCAGGGTTTGCCCTTCCTCCATAATGCCATACCCAGTTATCTGAGTGTTACCCCAATAAACTTAATGGTATAAACCTGGTAGGAGAATTCCAGATACGGGGTGTATTAGTTTGTTTTCATGCTGCTGATAAAGACATACCCGAAACTGGAAACAAAAAGAGGTTTAATTTGACTTACAGTTCCACATGGCTGGGGAGGCCTCAGAAGCCGGGCAGGAGGTGATAATGGCGGCAGCAAGAAAAAAGGGAGGAAGAAGCAAAAGCAGAAACCGCTGATAAACCCATCAGATCTCGTGAGACTTATTCACTATCACGAGAATAGCACATAACATACACTTTTCAAATTACTATGGGTGAAGAATTTTATATCAAAATGGTTGAGAATGGAAACTTTTTTAAAATACAAAAAATTGGCCGGGCGCGGTGGCTCATGCCTGTAATCCCAGCACTTTGGGAGGCCAAGGCGGGTGGATCACGAGGTCAGGAGATCGAGATCATTCTGGCTAACACAGTGAAACCCTGTCTCTACTAAAAAAAATACAAAAAAATTAGCCGGGCATGGTGGCGAGCGCCTGTGGTCCCAGTTACTTGGGAGGCTGAGGCAGGAGAATGACGTGAACCCGGGAGGCGGAGCTTGCAGTGAGCCGAGATCGCGCCACTGCACTCCAGCCTGGGCAGAGCGAGACTCTGTCTCAAAAAAAAAAAAAAAATTTACAACTTTGGTAAATAATATAAAAGTCAGAAAATCAGTAAATCTATTTAGGTAATAAAGATAATAGCTGCCTGGACGTGGTGGATCACTCCTGTAATCCCAGCACTTTGGGAGGCCAAGGCGCCAGATCAGTTGAGTTCACCAGTTTGAGACAAGCCTGGGCAATAGGGCAAGATCCCATCTCTTAAAAAAAAAAAAAAATAGCTGGGCATGGTTACACGTGCCTGTGGTCCCAGCTCGGGAGACTAAGGCCAGATGATTGATGGAACCTGGGAGTTCGAGGCTGCAGTGAACTATGATCATGCCACTGCACTCCATCCTGGGCTACAGAGTGTGATACTGTCTCTAATAATAACAATGGCTAGCAATTATGGAATATTATAAATCAGGTGCTGTTTTAAGCATTTCACATTTATTAATTTATTTAATCCTTACAACTAAAACGTATAACCGATGAAGAAGCAGGCACTTCCTTATCTCATAGTGAGATAACTCAGACACAGAGAAGGAAAGGCCAAATTCACACAATATGCAAGCTAATCATTTTGCTCCAGGATATGGTCTGCCTGTGTGCCCACCCAAATCTCAACTTGAACTGTATCTCCCAGAATTCCCACATGTTGTGGGGGGGATCCAAGGGGAGGTCATTGAATCATGCTGTTATAAAGTCCTTCAAAAACTTTTCTCTAAACTATGGTAGGAAGACCGAAGTCCACATACTAACAACATTGAATGTAAGCTGGGCCCAGTGACTGAGGAATTGGCTTTGCTTCGCTACTTACTCGAAATATTATGCGAATAAGTAGGTGTCCTATTTTGTCACGACTACAGACCTTTCTCACTATAGATACAGAGAGAACATTTATTTTTAAATAAAAACAAATTTGCCCTTGAAGCAAATTTTCATCATTCAAAAAGATATCTGGTGCTGAAATGTCCTTTACCTTGCTTTATTTACATGAAAAACACGACAGAAAGAGACTTTATGCTCTCTACTACCTAATTTCTCTAAGTCACAGCCATTGATTCTTTGTAAGTTTATTTATTCAAAACAACAGCACAAACAATTCTTTTTTTCTTGGGTCAGCAGCTTACTGAATTAACATCAATCATCAAAGGAGACAGGGCTGAAAGGAAGATGGAAGCCCATTTTCTCAGAGATTGATTTTTTTAAGCCAAAACACACAGGCATAAGCAGGAGGCTATTTACCATCAAAAAGGTTCGACTTGAAAGTCACAGCCAAAAACTGAGCCCTCACAGTACTGACCAGGTTCCCTGAAATCTTAAACAAGGAAAATGTTTTTCGTAAAAATCATTTAAATTTCTTTTTTAATGGCCTGTGAGAGTTTGATTACTTTACTATATAAAGTCCAACTAAAAGACTTAAAACAAGGAAAGGGGAGGTTCCAAAGGAGAGAGAAGAAGTAGATCAATGTTGGTATTTATTATAATGATTTTCTAATGGCTTTCTCTACTCTCTTTGCTTTGTTTGATGTATTTAAAGTGGGAAAAGTTCATCAAAAGACTTCTGTGATTAGGGGCTTAAATGTATTCAAATAACTACCTTTGGCATGTTTGAAAGGTGATTTGCTCCATAGGTCCTAGCGAAATTATTTTTTGAAAATCTTGATTCGCTTCTTGCTAGAAATTCAGCTCAATTATTTTTCCTTACAAGATGGGGGTGGAGAGTTCTTGCTTGAAAATGAAGTCAGAAGGGTCAGTATTCCTGAGACTCTGGGAACTGCAAAAAGTAATTGGTTTATATCCATTTTACATCCTGTCGTGTCAGGGGAATGTGTTTCCTTCCTATAGCTTTTCTGGAGATTTATGTAAGGTGAGGAATGCATTAGACTAAACATGTATAAACTGCTAGTTGCCTATTTCAATAGAATGTGCTATATTCTTTATTTTAGATATTTTTAAATGTTAACTATATTGTTAAATCTACTTTAGAAGAAAATGTGAGATTTTTTCAATTTAGAATTGTAGTGAATGAAAAAAGATAAAAAAACAAAAGGCCCATATGCCTGAGTTGGTTGGCCGAAAGGATTTGTATTATCACTATTTTCTCTTAAATTGAGACAAAATTTATTTCATTTCAGAATCTGATATCAAAGCTATCAATCACTTGCTTGTCTGAGAATGAGGCAGGAACATCCATTTGTTCTCCAGATGTAAAGCAAAGATTTTTAGCCTCTAATTCACAGGGATTATGATGAAGAATAAAGGTCACTCCTTGGAAGGGAGAAAACATACAAATTACTTAAACAAAAAAAAGTAAAAAGCATGAAGGACTTTCACCCAATTTAAAAAAACAACAAAGCCCCCACTATTTAATATTGAGATAGTATCATTTGTTAGCCAGTGTAAACCTTCTTTTCCACTTACTCTCATAATTAAATCACAAACAAATGAGCAAATTAATGTACTGCATGTTATCACATATGGCCACTCAAGAGCAATCTTTTAGCTTTACCATTCTACAGAATGTTTTGCGTGAGAATATGCAAATTCTAGAAGAACAAACGCCTGTCTCAAATAATGACTGGCAAAGTCAACTGATTATAATAGTATTATAGTGAATATGATGTCCATACCATTCTATGAGGAGAAGGTGGAATTCAAGTGAAGCTAAAACCACTCCCCAGGGCCAGCTCTGAGGCATGATAGATGATAGCTATCATTCATGGATGGATGGATGGATGGATGGATGGATGGATGGATGGATGGATGGATGGATAGATGGGGCAGTAGTAGGAGCTCCTGGACAATCAGGCCAAAGGCTCTGCTCTCAGCAGCTACGTAGTGGACTTCCACCACGAGGAGAACTGTCGGAGGCCTCCAGAGCATTAACATCACGGGGAGAGGAAGTAATTTTTCACAATGAGTTACAAGAGGGAGAACTGAAAAGTATTGTTAATAGAAATGCTTTCGGAGAGAGATTGTTTCAAAAACATGATTTGGAACAAAGGTAGCGAAAGGGAAAAAAAGGCCTTATAAAATTCTAAAAATATAATTTGCTAAGATTTTCAAAATGGCACATGCACTTTCAGCAAGATGCTTCATTCCCAAAACAACAAGTTATGGGAAAGAAGCATCACACTTAGAGGAATAGCAACTGGAAGTGCTTTAAACTATCTCTCTGTGAGTGAACACGTAGTGCAACACGCTGTGAAGAGCGTAATTCCACACTCACATTGTGTTCTGCAAGCAAAGTAGGAAACTGAGAATTACTGAACCATGCTCAAGTTCTTATCCAAATGACTGTTTCAATTAGTTAACTAAGACTTCCCCATGTTTTAGAACTGTAGTATGTGGAAAAAAGCAGTCAATCTATGGTGCTGCAAAATGCCCCAGCAAATTTGTTACATGTGGGATTAAATCTAACAAGAGAAGGCTATTTGTGTTTTAACACACAACAATATAATTTAGATATTTTAGGTTATTCTTTTTTATATAGCAGCTTTACTGAGATATAATTTACATATCATAAAGTTCATACTTTTAAAAAGGTTATTATTGATTTCAACAAATACAGGAGGCAATGAAGACATTAAAAATCGCAAGTTTTGCAGTACAATTATAATGATGCTTTTTAACAACAGTACAATGTTGAACACATTATAGGACATTCAATAAACATCCTAATTCACTATGTGATGTAAGGTCTCTCAAATATATCTACCAATAATAACTACTTAAAACATAAAAAAAAATCCTTCAGTTACAACTAATACAAAAAAAAAAAGCCATCAAAGTGATGCCTCCTAATGCTATTTAGCAGAAAGAGAAGGATTTAAGATTGATTAGCAGGTCTGGGTGGTCTTGGGGTAGGAGAATGTAGAAGTGAGCTTTTACTTATCTTTGTAACTATTAAAGTGCTTAAAACAATTCTTTGCACATAGCCAACATTTAAGAAATATTTGTGAAATTAAACTAGAGAAAGAAGGAAGCTGAAATGTATAAAGAAAAAGCCAAATTAAAAATGGGAGCAAAAGAAACTTTAAGACACAAGCTTGTAATTGCAAACTGAAGCTATGGAATTTTACTTTTATTATTGATAACTCAGATGACAATCTTTTTTTTTAAGTGTACACAATATATTTGACATTTGAGAAATTCTAGTATACATTCCCTGTGGTGAGATTAGCATGGCCTTGACAAAGATGGAAGTGTCTAAAGATGAAATCATGGAACAAATCAAGCACAGTAAATCACCTGCATACGGCACTTTGACCCATGGATTTGGTAGAAGCCTTATGGAATGACAAAGACATGGGATTTGTCATTTGTTCCTACAAACAACAATACATCTTAACAGTAACAAAGATGTTAACAAGAATCTTCTGTTCTTTTTTTCTAAAACTCAAAAAATGAGAGACAAGGGAGACACTAAGAATTACTAAACCACTAAGTTTTTTTCTCATGTATATGCAACAGGGAGCTCAAATAAAACAGAATAATATCTTATAAGGATAAGACAGATGTTATCAGCATAAATAAGAATGACTGTCAGAATAAAGGAGGCAAGAACTCCAAAGCCTTGGTGATTCATCACTTTGTTCTCAACACACACACACACACACACACACACACACAGAGTTTACTACATACCCCCCAATAATTTATTTTTTGAATAAATGAATATAACTTTTTGAATAGCTTTCTATAATATACATAAGAACCTCCTACTGTAAATAAGAGATTTAAGAACAGACTTTTAACTAGTGAAAATGACCAGAAAAATAGGAAAATAAATAGCTCAAGGGTATACACAGTTAGATACCACATGGATATCCTATTAATTAATTAATTTACTTAATTAAAGAGAGAAAAGACTGCCTTGGGGAAAAAAGAATAGGGTGGTAGCTAATAAAACATCTTATGGGAAATTACTAAATCACAGAAGTATAATACCCTTCCTTCCACTTTGTATATGCTAGATCCTCTTACAATTACTGTCTTCAGTCCTGGTTCCTACACATGAAAAGAGACAAGAATCAACTAGAAAAGACTCACAGAAGGGCAGCCAAACTATTTAGAAGAAGAACTGCTGCTACTCAGTCTAGACTTGAGGCCAATGTGATTGAAATATTTAATGGCTGTCATAAAGTGATTAGAACTACTCTATGTTGCTCTTCAAAACAGGCATAGTTGGTCCCATTCCAGCAGTTGCAGCTAAAACAAAATAGGCATACTTGGTATTTTACTTGTTTAAAATAAAATTTTGAGCCCATTCTAAATGTAATGTACTTTGTTGGGTGAAATAGAAGGTAAAAGGTGATCAGACAAGAACCCTGTTCTCATACACTATATGGTCTAGAAATAAAAGGAAGATACAGAGGATGAGTACCATCTAGTATCTAGAACAGTGCCTGATACATAACGGGCACTCCATAAATATTTTTTGAATGAATGAATGAATGACTGCAACTCTCACGCCATTAATTTTGTGACCACCTGCTTGACTGAGTTGCATGAACACATCTGACTGTCTCATGTTCCTCTTCAAAACTGTCAGCTCATGAAGCAGATGACGTTGCCACATAGAGATGAGACATCCTTTATTCATGGTATAAGCATAAATAATACACAAGGCAGAAACTAACATTTGCCTGAGAAGAGAACCAAAGAGTGCACTGGGAATTTTGAGGTTGAATAAATTAGTATTAAAAATTATAAGAAGGCATATTTCATCTCAATTTAATAATTAAAGCTGTCCAAGAAAGGAACAACTTCCAACTACCCAAATCAAGATTGTGCTTTTTGAAGCCTCTCTTTAGAAGGATACGGTACACGGTTCCTCACTCCTACGCCGTTATCTGGAGATGTAGTGAAGGGCTAATTCATCTTGGCAGAGCCATCAGGAATGCAGTCTGCTCTAAATCAAATAATCTACAAAGTGGAATGATTTGTCCACATAGAAGTAGACAACTAGTAAATCAGACCTCAAAATCTTCCAGAATAAAGTCAATTCTTCCCTGATACAGAACTATGGCCTATATTGTTTCTATAACACCCTACCTGGTTTCAAAATTTAGGCATTCAAATTTGTGACCATTTATTTAAAGGAACAAATATCTAGAAAAGCAAATCATATCAAATAAAAACAAAGACAATACAAAAATAAACCAAATAATCTTAGAATATAATCAGGCATACATTGATCTAGAAAGACTTTTGAACACTCATATATTGACTCTTTCTGGACTTCAACCATAAAACAGAATGACCCTACGGACCAAACGCCACACAGACGTTCTGGCTTGTAGATGTTGCATTTATGGACAGCTGACAGCTGGGGTCGCCTTGAAAATTCCAAATGGAATTGACAGAGAAGAGATTTTGAAGCAATCCCCTGCCCCCTCCCACCCCCCCACCAAAAACACAACCCCCCAAAACTAAGGGCTTTCCAAGAGTGAAGAAAGTGGAAAACACTAACTTACTGTGTATTTAGCGTAAGAAATTAAGCATTATATGCTTTTGAAGAACACTTTCTTATTTGAATTGCCGATTTAGTGTTGGTATCACCTTCTAAGATGTTGCTAATGTGACTCAGTCTCCTCCCTCCCTGAGTCTCACTGAATTCAGATGCTAGTAGTGAGCACAATGTCAAGCACTATAATTCTGCCTTTATTAGATTCAGGTATATAAATGACATCCCAGCAAGCATGGTGAATTTTGATCGTTACTTCTCCACTCAGGTTGTGTTCATCTTCCTGCTGAGAGGATGATCAGTGAGTTTTACCATAGGCCCAAGGGACCTATTATTTATTACAGTACATTTTATGCTGTGGAGTAAATAAATAGCGTTAAAGTGCTAAATTCATTCACAAGAGATGAACTGTATTCATAAACTGGAGAAGTTCTTTAAATCA
This sequence comes from Papio anubis, assembly GCF_008728515.1. Classification (NCBI taxonomy): domain Eukaryota; kingdom Metazoa; phylum Chordata; class Mammalia; order Primates; family Cercopithecidae; genus Papio; species Papio anubis. Next base: position 24,882,936 of record NC_044979.1, read on the forward strand.
AGCCTATGCTGCTAATAGGCTCTTCATAAATATGCAGAAAACATTCATTGTAATATGGCAGCAATAAAGGGAGGCAGCTCGAGTAACACACAGAAACATTACAAAGCAAACATTCTAGGCAAGGCACATTATCGGCATATAAGTGAATCATGAGGTTAAACACAACAAAACTCATTTAGTAACCTATCATGTTTATATACCTGAATTGCAAAAATTCAAACCTTAAAATAAAGTAATTATCCTGATAGAATTTCAAATAAATTAAGTATATGAATGTATTTAAAAATCCAGCAACCCTGACCTCTTCTAAGACGTTCCTAATTACTGTGCATTTTGTCTTAATTGGCTTGTTTTATAGTAAAGCCCATTGGGTGGGGAATGTGTCTGTATCTGTCTTTTGTACTATATATAATCCACTCTCATTTCCATTTGTGGTTTCTAGGGTTTCGAGCAATTGCTTTGGGTATAGCTTTTGACTATAAAATACTTTCTAGCCATCACTCCTTTGGGATTTTCTTTCCGTATTCCTCATGTGACTTTTAATCATTCAAGGCAAGCTCCAGCTCTGCATTTTTTCCTTGGCAGGTTTAAAATCTGGAGGGTTTGAGAGTGATGCAAATTCCTTGCCTTACTTGAACTCCACTATAGAAAGTCACAGTGGGTCTTCAGAATAGGGCACCATACAACCCTAGCATCTGCTCTTCCTAATACAGTGCTGTACCAACACTTCCTACAGGACTGTGAGTGGCTTTAACAATAGGAATGAGGATGCATGTTCTGTGTCAATAACAATATTTATTTAGTATTATGAGCTGGTACAACACAGATATAAGGAACAAGAAAAATAAGTAACAGAGTGCCATAGTAATTATTGAAAAACACACTTAACAGAATTCCCACAAGACCTATAATCAACATATTAAAAATGGCAAGGAAAAAAAGCATGTATGTTGTCTTCTTGTTTTTCAGATTTATCTCCATGCCAATGTAATAGCTCAGAGAGCACAGGAAACAGTATATCAAATACAGAATGGAAGCTAAGGCAGAGCCAGGTGCACGGAATACAACCAGAGGTTGGGACATGCAGGAGAGATTCCAAATGCAGGCTTGTTAGAGTACTTCAAGACAAAGCAAGGATGTGTGTGGTGAGACCAAGAAAGACTCTGAATCGGGGCATACACAGGAACAGTGAATGGAACTTCATTCAAGGGGAAAAGAGAAAGACAGGACATGCAAGGTTAACTCTCTACACTTGAAGTCCAGAAGAAGAATTAAAAGAGAAGATGATAAAAATAATGGAAAGATAATCAGATCTAGCTATCAGAGATTTGGAGTCAAATCTACTTTTCAACCATATACAATAACTTCCTACAAGTTGCCACAGGCCAAGCATACATACAGATTCTAGCTTCCCCATCTAGGAACTAACTCCCTTTAAGTACTCCTTTAAGGAACCACAGAAGAGCAAAGTAAGGGAGAAAGGAAAAGTCCAGGGCTAGTCAGATGTTTGGCTCTTTAAACTCAACTGCTGAAATAAGAAATACTGAGGCTATCTCCAATCCAGCTCCTCTAAAATAAGCCCTGGAAGAACTGGGGAGGGGTGATCGTGGGTGGCTGATGAGTAAGAGGTCATGAACAGAATTTGGGATTTCCAACAGGTAGCAGTTATAAGATGGCAGTGCTTGGACTTCAAAGAAGAGAGCATATTTCCTGAAAAAAAAAAGTTTTAAAGGCTAATCGAGTAAGCCATTAATTTGTTCAGCATTGTTCATTTTAGAAGTGATTATAAAGCAGTAACTATTTGCTAGGGCCTGGGATAAGAATGGGTTTCAAAGAGAGAAATCCGTACATGACTTGCTCTATAATGAAGGTGATGAACAGATCAACAGCATTTATACATTTGATTATTCTCATTAAAACACTGTCTTCACTTGGCTTCTTGGAAACTGATTTCTTTTGGTCTTCCCCTTCCTCACCATCTATTGCTTTCTGAATACCTTTTGCTGGTAGCTTTGCATTTTCCTAACCTCTACACTGGAGATCTCAGTCCTCAGATGTCTTTTCTTCTTTACCTATGCTTCCCCCAGGTGGACTTACCCAGTCTCATGACCTTACAAAACACTGGAATGTTGATGGCTTTCAAGTTTATATCCATAGTCTTCCATGCCAAGCAATAAGTAACCATTACACACATATGACTATTTAAATTTTAATTAAGATTAAATAAGATAAACAATCAATCTCTCAGTTGTACTAGGTACATTTTAAGTGCTCAATATCCACACATGACTAGTGGCTATTGTATTGAACAGTGAAGATATAAAACATTTCTATCATGGTAGAAAGTTCTTTTGGACAGTGCTAGTCTAGTTCTCATTTCCAAACTTTAGTGTCATGTATTTCAACTAGCTACTCAACATATACACTTGACTATCTAATAGAGATGTCAAATTTAGCATATCCCAAACCAAACTCACAATCTTACTATCCAGCTAGCTTCTTCCTGTAGTCTTCCTACGGTCTTCTGAAATTACATTTCCATTGTGCTGTTACTTAAGTGAAAAACCTTTGCAATATGCTTGACTCGTCTTTTTCTTATGTGCACATTAAACCAATTGGCAAATCTTCACACTTCATCCAGAATGTGACCACTTCTCCCCTCCACCGTTACCATCTCTTACCATTAATTATTACAATGGTTTTCTGCTCTCTGTTACTACTATTATTCCCCTACAGCATATTCTTCATATGGCAGCCAAATCCATCCTATGTATGTATGTATGTATGTATGTATGTATTTATTTAAGATGGAGTCTTGCTCTATTGCCTAGGCTGGAGTGCTGTGGCGTGAACTTGGCTCACTGCAGCCTCTGACTCCCCGGTTCAAGTGATTCTCCTGCCTCAGTCTCCCAAGTAACTGGGATTACAGGCATCCCTACCACACCCAGCTAATTTTTGTATTTTTTAGTAGAGATGGGGTTTCGCCATGTTGGCCAGGCTGGTCTTGAACTCCTGACCTCAAGTGATCCGCCTGCCTCAGCCTCCCAAAGTGCTGTGATTACAGACATGAGCCACCGTGTCTGGCCCAAATCTGTCCTTTAAAAAGGTGAAAGCAGATTATGACAGCCCTCTAGTCAAAACTCTCCAATAGCTCCCCATCTCACTCTGGATAAAATTCAAAGTCCTTATTACCATCTAAATGACCTTTATAATCTTGCGCTAGCATCTCTCTGATGTCATCTTTGACACACTCCCTTCCTTGCTCGCTTGTCTTCAGGTGTATGGGTCTCTGGGCTTTTGTCCTCCACTAGGAATGCATCTCTCCCAGGTATCTCAGGGTTTGTTCCCTGAATTCACTGAAGTCTTTGCTTGACCACGCGCCCTGAGCACCCTATGGCAAGCAGCTTCCTATCTGACTCCTCCTTAGCCTGCTTCATTTTTCTTCACAGTACTTAACACACCTGAGGCATTTGACATTTGCTTATTGTCTGCCCTTCCCATTAGAATGTACACTCCACGAAAGCAGGTTTTTTTCCTTACTTGATACATAACAGGAGCTAAATAAATATTGTTAAATACAAACACTTATTACATCATGGTGGTAAATGCTCGAACAGCATGTTATAAGAATGTTCTCCAAATCTGTCACCTCAGCCCTCCAGTTGGGATTACCTCAGTCAAGCAAATACTGTTACAGAAAATAGAGAGATACAGACACAAACAAACATTCAGGAGAGATTCCCAGGATAACATGTTACACAGTGAAGAAGAAGAAATACAATGAGGGCATCTAGGAAAGAGTCTCTGGAGGCTCATGCCCCTGACAAAGAGGCAAAGTAGTCTTCCAGGCTGCCCCTCAATGTTTGGCGGCTCAACAGATGCCCTGCAGCCAGGCTGTACTGCTGCTGTTTCTCTGCCTGCTCGCTAGCAATAGTCCAAGAGCATGCAGTCACACATGGAACCAAACTGAAACAAACCACGCACTGGCTGGGCAGCTAGGAAATGCCAGAATCTTTCACATGTATCATTTGAGTTGAACAGAACGGTGAGCTAGGTAGTATTTGCTCCATCGTACAGGTGAGGAAACAAGTTCAGATGATTAAAGAACTCGCCCTAAGTCACAAAGCTGCATGGCTAGAATTTTAACGCAAGCACCACCCCAAAGACTCTACAACCTGAGATAAGTTAAAATAGCTACTGAGGGTACATTAGCAATGTACGCACCAATCTTTAAACAAGACACTTTAAATTCACAAAGAAACACCCTCCCCACAGCAGTTATTTGCAATCTTAATGTTCAACATGAAAACTAATCATGACTGTGTTATACCAAAAGTTGAAATGACTAACCTTCAGGAAATCTACCAAAAGTTCATTAAAAACTTCAATTTTGAAAAGAAAATGAACTTCCTAACACCCCACCCCCCGCCAAATCACAGCTACAGTGCCAGATTAGGTAAAGAAAATAACTGTGGAAATGTTTTGATATAAAAATATAATAAGGGAAACAATACTCCTTAGCGTCCTTGTAAGTGTCCTCAGAAATGGGAATGTTATCTCCGACGCCATTCAAGAAGCTTTATGGGAGTGGAAGGGATTCTGAAGGAATTCATCTCATGTTTCAGCCCATCTAGCTTCCCTCTCTTTCCAAATACCCTCTCTTACCCCAAATACACACAAATGCATTTTACTGCAACTTTCCGTCTTTGAAAACTGTGCATATTTAGAAGATTCAGGGTCAAGGGACATATCTTCTCATATGTTAAACACAGTCAGGCATTTAGCGAACATAGTTCTTTATTCACTGCTGTGTTTGAATATCACTTATCTGGTTTCTAAAATTAAAAAGTTTCCATTCTAAACTTTCCATGATTTGCCACTAAATCAGAAATTCTGATTCCAAAGAAAAGTACTGAGCACTCTCTTCAACTGTCCTCCCCACATGCACACAGGTGCCCTGGCCAGGCCACAGAGCTAGCATTGTTTACCCTCCCCACCTCAGCAGTGGCTTCCCCCACCGTGTGGCCTGTGGATCTCACCCTGCATTGAGGCAGCCTCATCCGCTGCACATGCCAGCCAGGCCATAGGAGCTCCTTTTCCTTACAACTGACAGAAACATCCCGCTGCTCCTCCTCTCACCACTGCAGGCGCTGCATCCGCCAAAGACAGCTCGATTTGGCTTCTTATCCCTCCCTCCAGTCATGGCCTCCCTGAGTGAAGGGGAAAATCTGTGTTGGTGTGCTGGCAGTGGCAATGGGGAAGAGAAAGGTAAATGTCTTTTTGCCAAAAAGGGGGGAGTTCACCCAACATGCCTTACTAACTAGGAAGGGAAGTAAATAGAATAGAGTACAAAGTGATAGGCAAAAATATAAATAAAATAGGGAGAACAATCTGTTGTGCATAACACAAGGGGCCCACATATTCACTCCTATCCTCAGACCCCCATCACCTCCTCCCCTTTCCATACCTCACTCCAAAGCTGTTACCTGACCCAGGCCACATCCTGCCTCTTATACCAGTGACCCCTGCAGGCTGCCCCTCACCACCTAACTCTCTCCAGAATCATAAGTTGGGAATGTTGGAGGTGATGTTCTCATTCTCAAAACAAAGGAAGGCGGACTAATAAGCTTTAACGTCCCCTCTGTTGACCGTGTCCTAACATTGCATAAGCTTGTGATCCCATGCACAGCATTCAGTAGGAAGAAATGTGCTCCTAGAATCTCAAGTCAAACTCTAAATCCATTCCCAGGACACATGCTTAACACTTTAGTTAACTTTCAGAAAGCCACAATAAGATACTAAAAATACATTATGGATAAACCTGTGTTGCAGAGGGTTGCACCAATCAAGGTAATATAAGATTATGTCTATGAGAAAATGCATTCTGAATTTCAAACAACTGACTTACAAGTGAACCAGATGTATGAACTAAAATCTATTTACAAATAAAAAACTATATTGTTATGATTATAATGGGGTGCCCTGCTTATAGAAAAGCTTCAGAAAACAGGCAATTAGGCAAATGACTGTGAACACGACCTAAAGATGACCACTGAATATTCTGTATGTATACATTTTTATTGAACTTACACATGTTTCTGGAATATATTTATGAGAAAAATAAGGCCTTATTATAAAATATTTTCCATTCATACATTTAATGGTTTTACTTCCTTGCCTATATTCATTGCACTTCCCTTGACATAAAAAACCATTCAGAATATAAACCATACAGTGCTTCTGTAGTGTATCAGGTTTTAACACCGAGTCACTTTATATCTGTCTGTAGAGCATGAAGGAGAGAGGCCCACCAGGGCCTAAAACATGATTTGGCTATTAAGGAAAAAACATCCTAAATCTTCGGACAGGCAGCAGATGAGACAATTAGAAAGAAAAAAAGAACAGCAGACAAATTCAGGTAACTTTGTGGGAAAATAGCAAAAAGCGTTTGGCCGTACAGTCTATTTTTTGTCTCTTTGATTGTAAAGGCTATTTATGTAAGAGTTATTACCAAACGCACTAGTTGTTGGAGTTCCAACAACTGAGTAACTGTTGGAACAATTTAAAGTTCTGAAACTAAGCGAGTGAGCCTGGAAATACAGCGAAAATTCCTGTTATTAAGTCTTGCATAGCAAACATAAAAAAACAAAATGTTTGAAGAAAATGCAAATGTAATTGTGAAATGTGCAACAACAAAACAATAACCTTCTATGAAGACAAAAGAGTAAATTCAAACCAAGAAGATCCATGGAGTACTTCCCTCAAGTACAAGGTGGAAAACTAGAAACAAAATACACTACACAGGGCTTAGGACAGTATTACACTCCACAAGGGCTCAATAAACATTAGCTAATGCTTCCCAGCAGTGTCCATAACTTATTTATCTATCCACTTATGTTCTCAATGCCTCAATTTCCCTGTCTAGAAAATAAATACTTACTATAAAACAAAACAGCCATCTATACTCACTGAGGGGTTGGGAGGCTTCATTTCAGTTTCAGAAGCATTTGGAAGAAGGCAAATGATGGATGTGAGTGTCAGTCATCATCACTGCTCATAACTGCTCTTGCGGCAAGCAGGTTAGAAAGCTAGCACACCAGCTCTCCTGGCTCCTGTGTTTTCTGTCACAGGAGAGGTGTCCTTTTTCTAAAGCCACACTCTTCTCGATTAGTTAGGGTATGGAGGAAAGATGAGAATTGCTAAGGCAATAAAACTGGATATAGCCAAGTTCCAAGGCTTTACATCAATGAAGATTTCCCTCAATGTATGACAAGTATTTGTGCCTACAAAATATATATAAATTATTTCCTAGGAAATGCTAAGAGAGAATGGAAGAAAAGGAAAGAGAAAGAAGGAAGGAGGAAAAAAGAAGACACTCATCTGGAAAAGTCCAGACTTCACCACTATGCAATATACGCATGTAAGAATCTGTACCTGTACCCCCTAAATATACAAAAACTTTTTAAAAAAGAGAGAGATGATACTTATCTGGGCTTTGAACAGAGTTGAAGAAGGAAAAAATATTTGATTAGGACCTTCATTGTATACTACTGGTTCCTAATCTATCAGTCTATAAATTACGTCGAAGCAGGTATTGTGGCAATCACTCTTACATTGACTGGCATAGTGTCTGGAATACATTAAGCACTGAGGAAAGGCTGAATGAATAAATGGATGAATATCTGTGTCTCAATGTCTTATTAAGCAATAGTCAAAGCCTAACCAGCTACCAAAAAGCTGACAGTAATGGTTCTAGTTGCTTATGAACTGCTTCAAAGTAAGATTTTGAATGTTTCCATCCCCATTAGCATAACCCTTAAAGGCAGGAGAGAAGAGGGAGGGGGGAAAAAGACAGCATCTCTATACTCTATAAAATGTCCACCACCTTAATATATGACATGGCTATCAATCTGTACACCAGTCACCCCAATCCATTCTGGAGAAAAATCACTGCTTCCAACATAATACACTAAAACAAATTTATAAATGTTAATAAAAATTTTAAAAGGTCAGGTCACTACTTCCTACAACATATGTCAGGGGAACCTAATATATCTCAGTATCAGGTCATTGGCAGGACAGCTATGACATTAAAGGATGGAGAAAATGGAATTTTTTCGTTTTTAAAATTAGTTAACCAGCACATCCGTCTGTTTCCCTCTTGGATGCCTGGTATGGAGCAAGAACTGTAACAGGGGAAATTTATTGAAACATACCATTAAATCAATATGGCAGAGCACTCTACTTTATGCCATGCTATAAAAGTCATGCATGTGGGAAAGCGGAAGGAAACAAATTGGTACTGAAAATAAGAACAGAAATGTTTTAAAAAGTAAATGGATTCCTAGAATTTATAAATTTAGTAGATGAGGTAGCAAAACCAGGGTCCTGAAATAGGCCTTGAAACTCTTTTGCTCTTAGGCTAAAATTGTAGTAAGTTCTGTTACTTCACAATCTAGCTTGAAAATGACAAAACAAAAATGAAGGTTCTGGCTGGATTAACACAAATTACTTTGGAAGAAGGCAATAAAACTGGATTTATAGAAGAGAGTCAAACTAGAGCTTTATATTGTCACAAATGGAGATGCTATATTTTTGTAAATCATCCAGGGAGATTCAGAGGGCAGGAAGGAAATGTGTTGTCAAATAATTCTGCCGTAGGGTAAAAAGCGTTCTGAATGTCTGAGAAGCAAATACTGAAAATATAGTATGTGTGTCACAGTGACATTCAGAATAGACTACAAAAAAATCCTAGGCCACTTCAGATCATTCAATAGTTCATGGTCAACTCTTAGAAACCCCAAAATTTATCTATGTATGTATATACATCCCAATTACCTTAATTTTATAGCATTTACTAGAAGGATTACTTTCAGAAGTCTTAGAACGATTCAAGTCTACAAATCAACTGGTCTAATATCCACATAAGCACCATTAGCTTAAATGTTTACAGCAATTTATGAAGCATATTTGTACACATTTGATCCCCACAACAACCATTAACAATATGAAAAGTTAACTGATCAACTTGAGACCACCAGTTAAGCATGTAAAGGTCAAATAGGAAGGGGAATGACCACATGCTTCTCACTTAAATTAATAATGGAAACAAATGCATGGAAAGTGAAAGAAATCAGTATAGATTCCTGTGATCCTGGTGTAAGTGTCTACAAGTGAAAATAACAAGGAACTAAACAATTCAACATAACAATTTGCAAGACATGTGAATACCACAGGAAAAGGAATGAATGAACTATACCAGGTTGGAAATAAAGAACATTGCATGTTTGCCTGATATGGTAGAGATTCCCCCACCACTGTAAAAGGGTGCATGTATCTTTTTCAGCTAAGGTGCATGTACTTACAAAAACAAAGAAAAGAAAAACAAAAAGATACCATGAAAATCACCTGGGCCAGCAGATTGTTTCATTGCATCTTTGGATGAGTTTTTTTTTTCTTTTTTCATTACCTTACCAAAAACAGGAAAAAATCCCCACCTTGCATGGCTGCTCAGCCTACAGAGACCCATTTTGTCACAGGCCATTAGTGTTCATCATTACACAGCTTAATGCAGTTGTCTGTTCCCTTTAGTGAACTCTGCATAGATTTATCTTCAGCTAATGCAGCAGAGGCTAAGGGAAACTACAAAGGTCTCTGGATTTGTTTGCCTTGATGGGATAGCGTTTTGAAGTCATTCTGGGCCAAAAGGACTAAAGAATTGGAGATGGTAATATGTGTTTCTCTTATTTGGCTCTAATAGGCAGTTCTTGTTCAGAGACATAAAGATCTGGGTACTCAGAGGCACCTCTGTTCAGAGGTGGAAAACTGTTGTCTTGAGACTACAGTTCGGAGATCAGTAGAAAAACTGTACTCGCAGACCAATATACACGACATAACCCTGACTCAACCACTCTATTTTAGGCTCTGAAACTTCATTCATTCATTCAACAAACATTAATTGAGGGTCTGCTGTATGTCGGGAACCATTCTAAGTGGTAGGAAAACTACAGTGAACAAAACAGACAAAAATTCCTGCCCATTTGGAACTTATATTCTAGTGGGAGAATACAGACAATAAGCCAGATAACAGATAAAGTATGTACATGGTAATAAGGGCAACAGAAAAACATTACAAAGTAGGGCATGCTGGAACAAGATATCACAGTTTTCAACAGGATGGCCTAGGTAGGCTTCAATAGGAAGGTAACGTTTGAGAAAAGCCATAAAGGTATTAAGGGAGCAAGTTACTTGGATGTTTGGTGGAAGAAAAGTAGTGCAAATGATTAAGGTTCAAGGAATAGCTGAGAGGCCAGTGTGGCTGGAGGAGTGTGATCCACAGAGAAGATTGTAGAAAATGCATTCAGTGTCAACCAGTAGGGGCAGATTATTTAGGGCCCTGTAAATCACTGAAAAGAATTCTGTCTTTTACTCTGCAAGAATTGCAGTTTAAAAGTTCTGTGCCAAAAAGTTCTTGTAATGTGACTTACATTTTAATAGCATCATTATGGTTAAAAGGGAGAGGAGCAAGAGATAAAGTATAAGACCATTCGGGAACCTAATCCAGGCAAGAGATATTGACAGATTAGACCAGGGTAGGAGTTATGAAAGTGGTGAGCAATGGTTAGATTCTGGGTATGTTTTGAAAAGTCAGTAGGACATGCTGATGGATTGCTTCTGAGGTGTGTGAGAAAAGGGATACTCCTGGGATTCTGGTCTGGGCAACCAGAAGGATGGCATGCCACTCATTGAAATGCAAAGACTAAGGGAAAGCAGGTGTTGAGCACAGAGTGTGGAATATTGGGATCTCAGTTTTGGATATTTTAAATCTGAGGTTCTAATATAACAAGGAAGTGGACATGTTAAGTAAGCCAAAAGGCATTTAAGGCTGGGGTTCAGTGAAGTGGTCCAGGCTGGAGATATAAATTTGGAAGTGATCAGCTTGAGATGGTATTAAAAGCCTTAGGAATGGATCGGATTACCAGGGAAGTGAGTGTACATGAAAGAAGAAAAGGTGGCCAACGACTAACCCCTGGGTACTACAGGCTAATAAGAGGTCAGGCAGATGAAGGGGACAGAGTTGGGAGAAGACAGTGAGGCAGGAGAAAAATCAGAAGAGCGCGTATCCTGGGAGCGAAGTGAAGGGAGTCTTTCAAGGAGAAGATACCAGTGAGCCACATCAAATACTATAGATGGATTTAGTAACATGTCAGACTGGCTGGTCACAATGGTGGTGACACTTTGTTCTGATGAGCAGGAAAAACGCAGACTGGGAGACACTGCACAGAAAAGGAAAACTGGGGGTTGCAATTGTCCCACACCACTCCTTTCTGTTTCAATTTCTCCACTGCAAAAGGGAAAACAAAGAAATTCAACAGCCATATCCTTTGCACAATACATATTTATAAAACGAAGCAAGTCTGTGAGATGTTTTGAGTACCTTAGTAAAAAGTATAGGAAATCCCACTTTCAATTGAGTCCACTAGCACATTTACCCTATTACCTACTGCCATCTTCCATCGACTTCTTCTTAGTAAAATATTTCCTAGGCAAAATAGAGAAAAATAGCTAATTCTGCTTTCTCAGTAAAGCAGATACTATCTCACACTTTTTTTTCTTGTTTTATACACATATTTATTTTAGAAAAGAGAAGGAATGGGACAAAGAAGTAAAGGAAGTGTCACATGTGCTACTTTTTTTGTTGTTGTTAAAAAACATTCAGAACTGCTACCCTAGATTAAATAATGCTCTTAAACTAGCCATACATGACAGGTGAGGATAATCACTGAATAAACTAATTCAAAGCTTCAAAATGAATGGCATATTGAGATATGACTAAATGTTATACTCAAAACTGTTCTTGTCAAAGTCCCTAAAGACACATAATCTCTATATCCAATAATTTGCCTCCCATTCTCCTTGAGTTCTTTGTAGTTTTTAATAACTCTCTTCTCTAAATACTCTTGCGTGGTTTCCCGAAACTGGCTTTCTTTCAGTGTCGTTTGCTAGCTCTTCACGTGCTATCTCAACACTTCTCTCACCCTTAATAAGGGTATGTTCTAAGATTAAATTGAACCCTGCTTTCAACTATATCCGAGGTTCCAAAATGACCTCTATGCAGACTACCATAGGAATGAAGAGTTTAGATTTAAACATCACAAAGGTTTGCCTTTGAATCTCGCTCTAACAATTGCAGTTGTGTGACCTGAGACAAATTACAAAAACCTTTCCTACGCTACGTTCCTCATCTGTAAACTATGGATTTTAATACTACCTTCGTGGAGTTTTTTGTGAAGATTTAATGAGCTCATCCACGTAAAAGGCTCAACACAGAGACCGGCACATATTAAGCATCTTAAAAATGCTGGCTATTATTGTGGCTCCCAAATACAAATTCCTAGCTCCAGCCTTTTTTAATTTCAAGTTTATTTTTTAACTACTCTGTAAGTACTAAGGAGTTTGATGTGACACCATACTTTACAGGACAATATATGCTTTATAGGACTACCAATATAGTTCTGTAAAGCACGGTACCACATCAAACTCCTGCTGGACACCCAGCTCACTGGTTATAATCTATTTTAAAATATAGAGTCTGACTGCAAACAAAATTCTTTTTTTTTTTTTTATTTTGTTTTAAGGAGTGGAGAATTTAATAGGCAAAGAAGAAAGCAGAAGGAAGAAGTTCCTCTATATAGAGACAAAGGGAGGGGGCTCCAAAGCTGAGAGAGGGAACCCCCAAAATTCTTTTACTTTACAAATATACAGCTCCTAATGATGAGCAGTTAATACAATATATCCACAAGGCCAGCTAAATGTGTATTTTAGCATTTCTTTGTGAGTTTTCTGTATTCTTTATGGCAGCAAACTTTTCACTTTTGCCCAGAGGAAGGGGGCAGAATACAACTACAGCTCAGGTTTTGAAGACAATTGCTAAAATGTAAAAAAATCCCTCCTGTATTGCTCAATGACCTCGCACAGTAAGATGTGAATATGGTTAATTGTGACCTTGTGTTCTTCTCCCTCCAGAAGACAGCTCTTTAAGCAGTTAATTCCCAGAGCCTCAGCAAACATACGGTGGCTTTGCCAGCATGCAGCAAGAGACTGCCGAGCAGCGGGCATGGAAGGTGGGTTCCCATCCTTGACCCCTCTCAGGCGTGATGCTACCCTGTCATTTCAGGTATCTCAAGGGCATTATGAAAATGCCCTGCCTGGCATTTTCGTGGAGTACCCTGGCAAGCAAATGAAACTTAAAATCAGACAAATGTGAATTAAAATCTGAAATACAACACATGGTAGTATGTTCTATAACCTTGAGCAAATCACTTTATCTCTTTCTCCAGTTTCTGGGTTTTTTTAAAATATCCCATAACTGTTATGAGAATTAACATAAGACATGAGAAGTAGTTGGTACACAGCAAGTGCTTAATCAATGAATAAACAGCAGTTCTCTCCCTCCAGGCAATGTGTGGACTTCTGAAGGTGGCAGTACATCCCACACATCCACACTTGTCATCAAATTCTGTACTCAACTTTAATGAAGCATTTACTATGTATCCCCAAGGAATAAAACTACCATTGGGTCTCCCTAACAAGTAATCGGAGGCAAAAAAGTGAAGAATAATTTTTTAAAAAAGATAAGGAAAGCCCTAAATTTCACTCAAAGGTTCAATATTCTTCTGACTGGATGCTTTTGAACTTTGCAGAGTTCCACTAAGGCCATTCAGCAGGGAATAAATTCTTTTCCATGACTTATAGAGATCAGCCCAAAACAAAAACAAGACACGGTGTGCTATACTCCAGTAATCAAGAAGTCTTCCACACAGTGTGGCCGAAGTAATACCTTAGAGAGGGTAGGCATCTTCACCACCACTCTTTTCTCTTGCTTATTCTTTTAAAAACTCCCGCAGGAAACGCAGGCAGAGAGCTATTTATGCCTCAACATTTCCCCTTACTCTAGCTCACGGTTTCCTAACTCACCTTTGCTTGGAAAATACTCAGTAAAGAAATGAGTGGAAACAAATTAATCATTCTGCAGTCTATTGATCAAGCCACACTAAATCAGAGTCTCAGTAGGTATGCTTGGGGAAAGGGAAGCAATCAATTCAAGGCTGAAAAAAAAAATAATGAAAACACACAGAAGTTCCAGTCTGTTTTTAGCTTGTTATTAACATTCAGGTTGTGAATCCTAAACGTACTGCTCCAGGGCAATAACAAACCCCAGGATGGGGAAAGGGAAAGGGCATTGGTAGCTCCATGACACTGCAGGTTGGTGGCTGATGGTGCCAGCCTCTGCTTCTGGTTTCAGAGAAATGGATGCTAGTAAGAGAAGATTTACCTAGAAAGGAAGCGAGTTCAGTCATATCTTACTTATCTCTGGGAATTATCCGTGTAAATGAAGCCTACTTAAGAAGTAAATTGCTCAGTTTCTCCACCCAAAGTAAAGCAAAGAAGGTTTGTCAGGATTCACAGTTGTAGAAAATCTGACTAAGTAATAGAAAGAAGAGGAAAGTGACTGTAAGCCTTTCCTTAGTGGAGCACCAAACGGGAGGTCAGGAAGACAATGTGACCCTAACAGGTTGTAAACTTCAATACGTATAGAAATCACCTAAGAGCCTGTTCAAAATGCTGATTCTCCATGCTCTGCCCAGAGGTTCTGATTCAGTAGGTCTGACGTAAGGACCAGGAATCCACTCTTACAATAAGAACCCCCGCTGATTTTGATGCAGGCAGTTTTTATAACACACTTTGACAAACACTGCAAAAGTATAAATTAAACCAAAATAAGCAAACATTTGCTTTTGCCAAAAAAAGAGAGGAAATGCAAATAACAATATAAAACCAGTCATTTTTCCCCAGAACCGAGGTACATGACAAGGCCCTTAGAGCATCCATAGTACATATTTGCTTAGTGAATCAATGAGTGAGGGAATGAACACGTTCATCATTAGCAAACACAGGCAGACAACTGTCACCATAGTTATCACTTACGGGATACTTAACATAATCTTCAGCAACACTATGAAATAGCTGCTGGTGGTGCTGCTACTACTACTATCCACATTAGAAAGGTGAAGATAGATTAAACAACCGATCAAATATCACACAGCCAAGAAATCATGGAGCTAAACTGCCCTTACATCACAGTCTATGTCTCTATTCCCTATGGATAGTCAATGACTAATGCTTTGAGGGCATTTTACCTGAGAGGGGACACCACAGCTACTTCTGTCTTAGAGAAACCAGCCCTAAAACCAGCCCCTTTTCTCATTTATATGAACCACAAAAAGAAAAGAAAAGAAAAGAAAAGAAAAGGAAAGAAAAGAAAAGAGAAAAGAAAGAAGGAAGGAAGGAAGGAAGGAAGGAAAGAAAGAGAAAGAAAGAGAATGAAAGAAAGAAAGAAAGAAAGAAAGAAAGAAAGAAAGAAAGAAAGAAAGAAAGAAAGAAAGAAAGAAAGAAAGAAAGAGCGAGCTTCTCTGAAGTCTCACCAAATCAATGATTGGTTGAATTTTTTGTTTTTGTTTTTGTTTTATCTGAAACTAAACCAAAAGGTCATTTCTTTCCTATGCAATATCATTTGCAACAACATCAACATGCAGTCACTGTTCCAGGTACACTAGTCTCTCCATCAACTATGCATTGAGATTAAACAGGATTATTCAACACTGCATCTTTACTCCTTATTGCAACAATATTCTTTTCCCGTACCTTTACTCAAGATCTCACTTGATTCCTACCTTCCTAGGAAACCGCTCCAGTTGATCACGTGTCCATCCCTCATATCCTTTCCTGTTGGAATTTTCTGTCGTGCTTGCAACTTACTTCAATGTCATAATAGGTCTGTAGAAGCAGTGACTGTAAACTGCAGAGTTAGCCCAAAGACATAGTCAATCTCATGATTTCAGTTAGCACAGGCTGGAAACAGACAGCACCCCCCAGGCTAGCGGCAATCATGTACTTTTGGGGTATAGGCAGCATAAGCCCCATAGCAGCCTGGCCATACAGAGGCTATTTGGCAGGGGCAGTCACACTAACAGCAGATGTAGAACTCCTTATTTGGGCACAGGGTAGATGTAAGTAGATTTTAACCTGCTAGGATCCTGAAAGGCCCTAAAACATACTGGCAGAAGGGTCATGTGGCCTACAATCAACTGGTTGCATTTTCAAACCATAGGCGAGAAAGTGCAAGAGCTAATGGACAAACAAGTTCATATTGGCATAATCTGGTAGATCTTAGACTCAAACAGTCCTCACAGATGTTTAGGGATCTCTCTCACTCTCTCTTTTCTGACGGCCTTGGCACATGTACTTTCTGATAGAAAAGGTCTTCCCCATATCCCTAACTAAATATTAGTCATCCTCTAGGTCTCAGTTTAGACATCTCTTATTTTAGGAGGATTTCCCTGTCCCTCAAAGGTAGAGTTAGATTACTCTACTATACTCTCCCATTCTTTTGGTAACTACCTGCTTTCTCTAAGATTGCCTATATTCCCCGCTAACCTGTGAGCACCATGAGGGTTGGAATGACTCATGTCTATTTTATTCCTATTGGCTAGCACAGAGCCAACCACACAATGGGTGTTCAGTAAATGATTGCTGAATGAATCAATGAATAAACCAATGAACAAATAAGCAAGCAAACTAAGCCTTGACGAAGTCCAAGGACCCACAGTAGGTTCATGGCAGAGCCAATTCTGTAAGATTTATTTCAAGTGCTGGGTTCCTTGCAGCAGTATAAAGTACCAAAGAGCAAAACCCATGCATATATTACAAGAAGCACAGAGAAACTATATCTCCCAGTTCCCAGTTTCTCCACACAGTCTCTGGAACCAACTCAATTATCCCCCAATGCTGAGCCCACACTCAGCCAAGGCAGGATCCACACTGATTTCTAACGTAACACTGCAACTCTGTTGAGATGAGGAGAAACTCAAAAAGCACACACCACACTTACAAAATGCTGTCCTTGGGAAACTAAAGATCATTTCTGCTTAGAATTACAGCTTATACTAAACATAGAATGACCCTCCTTAGTAAAATACCAACGTTAGTAAAATTTAATTGTATCTATCAAGGGAGTTGGGATAGGACTAATACAGAACTGTTGATGGTGTTTAACATCCATGCTAAAGAAAAAAAAATGCTCAGAAGTAAAATTTTGATATTTAAAACTTTATTTCTCTATGCTCAGTAACAAAACTCTAAAGCTTTCTTAATAGTAGCTGTGAATGGCCATCCCTTCTTGGGCTGAATATTAACTAGGAATGGAAAGAAACTGATGTCCATGCTTCTCATTTGCTGAACTTCATTCACATCATTAATTTAATATGAAACCGGAGGGGACCAGCAACTGTCACCATGCATTTAGCAAAACTTGTTTCTCTTAGCCATGCCTCAATTCCTAGAGGAAATACCATTTTACCTTTCCAGACTAAGAACAAAAAGACAAGAGATAATATCTGCCACTTCTGATATTCTCCTTGGCTGTCTCCACATCTTCATAGCATATGCTAAATTAGATAAATGAGCTTTTGTTCCCCCAAGTGTCATTTGTTATTTGAAATGCTGTTCTGAATTATGCTCATTTCAAGTGCCAAAATCATAACTTAATTCCTAAACCATCAAAAGTAAAATTCAGGCAAGTATATACAACTTTACACAAATCCCTTCAAAGCTATACTATATCATTTCGCAATATTCAAATTTATGTTAGTGTTCTGGCACAAATCCTATGTGGTAAGTCAGACCTGATCCGTTTAGTACAAATAACTGCAACTCTACTATTTCTGGCAATATTTTCTGCTTAAGATGGAAACAAATTAAAATAGGTAGGCACTTGTGTTTTTATTCGGTAAGGATTCACTAAAGTCCTCACAATTAATTTAACACATACGTGTCTGTGATGGGTCATTTCATCAGTAGTTGGCTGTCATCTCATTTGCACTACTAATAGGATCACTCACCATTTTACTAGCACTTTTTCTATATTTGAGGGGATTATTACCTCCTTAATATTTTCAGAATTCAAAAATAGTGATTCTCACTGTTCCAGTTATATATATATATATATATATATATATATATATATATATACACACACACTCTGGATGCTTTACAAGATGAAATTCATTTTCTATTTCTTCCAGTATTCAAACTTGTGAATTCATTTTCACAGGCAGAAAAGAAAGTAGTACATTCTATGTGTTTTATGAATTCCCCCTTGCCAACTGGTATCTTTGCCACTAAAGCTTCAAATTTAGCCCTTAATAATTTAAGTGTAAGTGATCTTTCTCCAAGTCCTTCTATACTACAAATACTGTGGTGAGGCAATATATCCTATTACAGTCATGCACCACATGATGACATTTTGGTCAAGAATGGACTGCTTATATATACCATGGTGATCCAGTAAGATTCCAGTGGAACTGAGAAAGTCGTATCTCCTAGTGATGTCACAGCCATGATAAGGTCACAGCACAATGCATTACTCATGTACTGTGCTGATGCTGGTGTAAACAAACCTACTGTACTGTCAGTCTTATAGAAGTACAGCATATACAATTATGTAAAGTTCATAATACCAGATAAGAATAACAAACAACAATGTCACTGGTTTACGTATTTACTATAGTCAGCTTTTATCATTATTTGAGAGTGTATTCCTCCTTATTAAAATAAACAAACAAAAAAGTTAACAGTAAAACAGCCTCAGGCAGGTCCTTCAACAGGTATTCCTGAAGAAAGTATTGTTATCCTAGGAGGAGGCACCTCCATGTGTGTTACTGCCCCTGAAGACCTTCCAGTGGGACAAGATGTGGAGGTGGAAGACAGTGATATTGATGATGCTGACCCTGTGTAGGCTACGCTAATGTGTGGGTTTGTATCTTAGTTTTTAACAAAAATTTTAAAAAGTAAAAAAATGAAAAATTTCCAAAACAGAAAAATGTCTATAGAATAAGGATGTAAAAAAGAAAATATTTTTGTACCACTGTACAATGTGTGTTTTAAGCCAAATGTTATTAGGAAAGAATCAAAAAGTTAAAAGGAATATGTTCAGGTGTTCTATTACACAGCAGGGAGACTATAGCTAATAACAATGTATTGTATATTTCAAGATAGCTTAGAAAAGACAACAGTAACCACCACATAGAAATGATAAAGGTTTGGGGTGATGGATATGCTAAGTACCCTAATTTAACCATTATAAAATATATACATGTATTGAAACATCACACTGTACCCCAATGTGTACAATATGTCAATTATAAACAAAAATATCCAAAGTTTATAAAGTTGAAAAAATTATAGTAAGCTAAGGTTAATGTATTATTGAAGAAAGAAAAATATTTTTAAATAAATTTAGTGTAACTCAAGTGTACAGTGTTTATGAAGTTGCAATACTGTTCAGTAATATCCTAGACCTTCACATTTACGTACCACTCACTGACTCACCCAGAGCAACTTTAGTCCTGCAAGCAACATTCATAGGGTAAAGGACCTATACGGCTGCATTATTTTTTATCTTTTATATGTATTTTTGCTCTGCCTTTTCTATTTAGATATGTTTAAATACAGAAGTACTTACCACTGTGTTGCAACTGCCTATAATGTTCAGAACAGCAACCTGCTGTTCAGGTTTGTAGCCTGGGAGCAATGGGCTATACCATAGAGCCTAGGGGTGTTGTGGTTATAACATCCAGTGTTTGCAGAATGATGAAATCACCTAATGGCGCATTTCTCAGAACACATCCCCATGGTTAAGTGATATGTGACTATACTTTAATATGAATGACGCCTGAGCAACAGGGAAAAGAAAGAAAGGGAACTGCTGAGCCCAGTACTGAGATAAGAGGGAAGGAGCAGATAATACTCCCATACCCTTCAGTTTGCTCTATCTATAACCAACACCCCAAAATGCTAAGGCCCCTCAGATCCTCTAAAAGTGTTAATCCATTTAACCAACCATTTTCAGTTTCTATAATAACTACCTGTACAAATATCATTTAACAAGACCTGTGTTTCAAGTACAATTCTAATTAATTTAGGTATAATGGCTCATCTTCTCCTAACAATCCCATAAAACTTAATGATATTATTGCCATTGTAAAGATGAAGGAACTGAGGCTTAGGGAAGTTCAGTGACTAAAACAAGAACGGAACTTAGATTAGTTTGACTCTAAAACCTGAACCTCAACTGTATTTCTGCTTTCAGGGCTAAACAGTTTCACTCACAGCTCTCAGAATACTAATGAATTTAAGGTCCTCCTTTAAATTCCTACTAAGGTATATTTTTTCATGCAGGATTGATTTGGATAAGCCCTAATTCACAGATGCATAGAACTGGTGCTGTTCATGCATAGAACTGGTGCTGTTCTATGACAGAGACCACCCAGCGCGCTACTCGATTTCTTATTAAGGCAAAACTCCATCTATTAGAAAGCCTATTTTATTAGTCCCAAAGGGGGAAACATTTCTAGAGGAAACACTTCTTCCATGACTATCCCTACCTTTCCCGACTAGCTTTCTTAATTGTAATTAGACTTTCTTGTGTATTATTCACCTTGGCCAACAGAAATGGAATTTCTCTAGCCCTGAATTCTCTGCTGCCCTGGGCACTCTCCTGCCCTTTTCCTGTTCTCACACTCATAAAAGGTAGC
Source organism: Papio anubis (assembly GCF_008728515.1). Classification (NCBI taxonomy): domain Eukaryota; kingdom Metazoa; phylum Chordata; class Mammalia; order Primates; family Cercopithecidae; genus Papio; species Papio anubis. The sequence continues at coordinate 24,903,590 of NC_044979.1, forward strand.
TATGGACAGAGAGTACACCATTCTCAATATCTCTAATTTGCTCACTTCAAATTCTGCTGTGCAGTTCAGAAACAGGAAAGTTGTTTAGAGAGTGACAACTCGGAAAAAGGTTCACAAAGTCAGGCTTACTTGTTCTTATCTGTCAAAAGGGAGGAAATTGGAGCTACAAGGGAAAGAATATTCAGCTATCTAGGGAAAGGTATTTTATGAGCTTTGGACAGTTTACAAGGAATGAGGGGATATTTGCAGAGCTGAAGACCCAGAGAAAAAAAGATTAGAGAGGGTTTTTACCCTATCAACTTGCCAGAGAGAAGTGAAATTTCTGAAAGATAATTGTACTGCTGCATTTGTGTGCAAACACAAAATAGTGCAAAAATAGTACAGAGAGGTCCTGTACATGTTAACAAATTACTTCTGAAACACGGTTTTACAAATAAAGGGGTATCTTAGTACAGTGAGTATTCTCAACAGTTCTAGGTAGATATGTTGAGAGCATTTTATCATGGCAATTGGCCTTTAGGGCAAAAAAGCTAGTGAAAGCTAAGTTTTGGTTTTAGATTCCAAACCAATTCAAAGTAATAGAGAATCTGAAAATATAATATCTACTTACTAATATAGCATATTAATATTAATAATGATCTTCTTTCTCTCTGAAGTTTCATTAGAAGACACCCCCAGGCCCACCATGTAGTATGTAGAAAAACATTACATACAACTGTTCTATTACAGATGCAAACACATAACCTCAGGTTTCAAAATTCTTCAAGGCCCAATCTCACTCATTTACTGATGTTGCTCCCTTCCTAGGAGTTAACCTAATTAAAAAAACTGTAAGCATTGCCAAAATAGGTCACTGAGAGTTTTAAATTCCTACAATTCCTATGTCCTAAAGACTTTTACTCTTCCAAACAAGAAAAAGCAGGCTGATATTTTAAGTCCAAAAGGGGTCTACTTTAGTATAGTATGCAGTCTGCAAGCTTTTAGGATATTGCCACAAAAGCATTAAAGCTAGTTTCATTTTCCTATCTGTAAGTAAAACTGATGATGATGATGAGGGTTTGGAATGGAGAAACAGTTGAAATTCATCAAAACAGCAAAACCGACTGCTTGCTCAGAGGCGGAAACGTCAAGGGGGCCACCTAAGGCCCTTTGACCTGTGGCTGCTTCTCCCTTCCCAGCCACCCTACAATCTCCATTTCTCTCCAAGTCTCCTTCTTGAACCAGGACTCTGTCTTGCCCCTCCCCCATCAGTACTCTTTGGACCCTGGTCTGTCTTTGTCTTTCTTCTTTCTATGGCTTCCCTTTGCCACTGGGCAAGGGGGAAACTCCTGTCTTCCCTCCTTCCCTCTGCTAAGTGGCTTTTATGGAACTGAGGTTTGGTTGGTTGTTTGTTTAAAAAAAAAAAATCACTGTGTTTAGTAAATAAAGCACTATAATCTCTACATTATGCTAAAGAAAATTAAATCACTTCTATTTCTTGAAGAATAACAACAACAAACTGTATTTTACCAGTATTTCGCTTTCAAATTAAAATCTCTCCTCCAACTCTCACTTACATTCATTCAAAGATACTATATGTCTAGGCTGCATGTGAAAGTAATAACAGTTCATATTTTTTCATATGTAAATCTTTTAAAATGTGTATCCTTCTATTGTAAGTATTAATACTTTTACTGGTAGCTTTTCATCTACACGGAAAATATTTACTGTTAGTGTCACGGGGAGAAAGGCAGTTATAAACCATCTACATCACAGCCGAATTACTTGGAAAAGAAAATCAACCAGGTTTCCCGTTTATTTCTAAGCCAATAATGAGAATCAATCTACCAAGTCGCACCTGCCTTATAGAGTTTGAGTTATGGCAGGGTGCGGTGGCTCACGCCTGTAATCCCAGTGCTTTGGGAGGCTGAGGCGGGCAGATCACCTGAGGTCAGCAAGACCAGCCTGGCCAACATGGTAAAACCCCGTCTCGGCTAAAAATACAAAAATTAGTCAGGTGTGGTGGTGCACACCTGTAATCCCAGTTATTTGGGAGGCTGAGGCGTGAGAATCCCTTGAACGTGGGAGGCAGAGGTTGTGAGTTGAGATTGTGCCACTGCACTCTAGCCTGGGCAACAGAGCGAGACTCTGTCTCAAAAACATGTATATATAAAAAAAATACAGTTTGAATTACAAGGTGTGATCCTTCTGGGAAACTCTAATATCAGATAAAAGTCCTCAAAATAATTTTTAAAATCTTTCTATGCAATGAACAAACAATCTATATCTTGGAATCCTGGTTTGATGCTATGAGGCAAAGCACTTACTCATATCATAAGTGATCCAAAGCCTATTTCCATTATAGTCAACAATCCTTTTCTTATGATAATGTGATAATTTTTCAGACTAATGAATCATGATGTTTTTCTGAAAATGTGCAATTCAAAACAAACACAGAATCTGTAGTGCTGAGGATATCATAGGTGTTGGGGTTTTTTCACATTTTGTTTTGGTTTTTAATTTTTTGAAGCTAAAACGTCCTTTTCCTTTAGATTTATTCAAGTTTGAATGAAAAGTTCCTGTTTCGGTTCTGAGTTTTGATTTCCTTAGCTATGATGTCTTCCTTGACCTAGACCCTAATGAGCAGAAGGCACTACACATGCTGTCAATCACTTATGTCAAATGCTGGGAGTGAGTAGAAAGGGACTTTTTATTACAGAACACTGAGGTGTTATTTCGACAAAAACTGGGGGATATGTGGTGTATGACTTCTTTCGCATTTTCTTCCTTCTCATATGGGGAGTGCTTTGAACATATTCAAAGACACTTGCACAATCATAATCATTAAATCACTAAGGAAACTCCCTCCTGCTATCTTTCTTTGACAACACACAATAAATGTCCATTAAAAAAAAAACCAAAAAACAAAAAACAAAACCTGACCAATCTCAGTATGTACTAAGAATGCTTTATTTATAATCCTAAATGAACAGTTTCTCTCTATTATGGGATAAAATAACCTAAAAGTTAGGAATACGTCTCCTGGCTTTACTTCTGCTTTGTATTTCTTCCACTGCAGTTATTGTACAGTTAGTATCCAGACAGTGAATATCCAGCAGGGTAGGTTGCTGATTACATCTTATGATGAGACCACTCCTCCAGATTTGGGCTTCAGTATGAAGTCAGCCAGGATTATTAGTGTAAAGTCTTAACATAAGATTCACTTCCTCATTCCAAGGAATAACTACTATAGTTAGGGACCTTGAAACAAGTACTCCATTAGTTTGAAGTGGCATGAATTAGGGCTTATAATTTAGATCCTTTGTATAATAATATACAGACATAAACACACACCATGTAAACTTCTGGCTTTTATTATTTTTAAAAAACCCACCAATTTGAAGATTAAACATTGACAGAAGTATTCTTAAAAGGGCATAATTTTCATTCTGGAAAGGAAATGCACAATCTCAAGTTGCTACCAGTGGGAGGAACAATTGAGTTTAGAGCTCCATTTCACAATTTAAATTCTGGCTGCATTTTATCATCAAGTCTTTTTTTTTCCCCCCCCTTCTCGGTGCCAGATATACATTCCAAAACCAATGTTCTCAAGTGAAAACATACAGTATTTAGACTGGTTGTAATTCACTAGTAATGTTGCCACATAATCATTTCACACACAATTGCTAATCGTGCCATGTGACAGAACTCTCTAGACTAGGGAACATACATATGACAGTAAAATTAAATTACCAAACTGAAAAATAAAGGAAAAATGATCAAATAAAAGAGTGTATTCCAAGCTCGTTCAGACTATTAACCAAGTCTGTTTTGAATAGTTTTGTATATTTATTAAGGGATTAAAAACCTAGAAAATAACTCAATCTTAAGAATATAAACTTTCTCTTACTTCTGAAATACTTAGCTAAAATTATTTTTCCCCAAAGTAGTGACATAACATTAAATAGGTTCTTATTCAGTCATTTATCATCATAACTTCTAAGAATTTTGCTCTTAAAATCATTTACTGAAGCTCATTCCAGTAACAGCAACAACAAAAACAATGAATGAAGTATATTCCTACCAAGCCTCCCTCTCCCTCTAACCACTTCAAGCCACTATCAGGCAGCCATAGAAATAAGGTGTTGGAACTACACCAGAGCTTCTGAGAGCACTCTCCTGTGAAAAGCAAAGCATGGCCTTGAACCGAACTTCACTTCTCCTTTCACTCAAAAGGAACGACACAGAAGGTGGCGACTGAAAGTATTAGTGAGGTTTACATAGAAGAAAGCCAAGAGAAACACTCTGATAGGGCACACCCTTCCCTCCCTTCTTCAGGAACACAAATGAGCATGAAAGAAATCAAAGTTATAAATAATCTTCACTGGTAAAAAAAAGTAGTAATGCTTCACACATGGTAGGGTCTGGCAGAATATGTTACAGAGCCAGCCTGTGAAATGCTTAGCTATCAAATTCATTCCAGTTGGCTGGGCTATGAACCCTATCATGTGTATTGAAAACTAGATGAAACATAACCAAATGCAATGATAAAGAGCAAAGAAAGTGGTGCTGGAAAAGTAATCACGAAGCTCAGCATGTTTAATGATTCTGTCAATATCTGGAGAAGAGGAATTTCATAGAACCGTAAGTATCCTCAGGGGGATTTTGCAAACATTAGGAAGAAATTATTAAAAAGGGATTGCAACACCAGTAATTTTTAAAAGAGGAGGAGGCATTATTATTTTAAAATAATAAGCTCAAGAAAATGCCCAACTAAATTTAAAAGCCAAGGTGACTTTTCCCTTTATGAGTGGTATACCGAGACTTATGAAACTACCAAAAAAGTCTACTCAAGCTTCAGTGTAATCCACCACAGACAAAATTCATCCCTTTCATCTCTGTGTGATATTAAAGGCACTACATGGAAAAGCACAGGTATTTCAAGAGAAATGGGTAAGAAAAACTAAATATGTCCAATGCTTTCCTTTCATAAATTGTTGCTGACATTGTTTTCCCACAACAGTTTTTAACTGCCCCTCAAACGAAATATTCAGGCAACTGTTTCACAGTCTTTTCAGAAAGGGATAAGCAAGTAAATAAATTTTAAAAATTAATGACGTTTCTGAATCAAATTGCAAATCTTTTATTCAACCTTTCCAAATAAATATGTAAATGTATCTATTCCTTCTCATGTAAGACTAAGGTTCAAAGGCGGCACTAACAAACAGTCTGTTTAAGTCACAGTTGTCTTCCTCCCCTTTAATGGCACCCACTGTATCATCCTACTATAAAATAAGGACTAAGGAATATGTCATACATTGGGGGATATATGTGTTTACAGACGATTCACAATAGTGTCATGAAGACTAAAATATTTGAGAACAGTATTATATTGCACATATCTCACAGAAAAAAGAAGATGATTCTACAAAGGCAGAAGTCATTTGAGAAACAATGTAATACCACAAAATGTAGGGAAGTGTATGCTCTCCAGAAGGCAGTGCCAACAGAGAATGTTTAGAAAGGAGACAGTCCCGTAGGCAGCACGTGAGGTTGCTGAAAGTTTTCCTTTCACTTCAGACCAAGACCTAAAGCTAACAGGGAAATCACAATGTTCACTTCTAAAAATATTTAAGTGCTCCCCTTCGGCAATAGAGGCATCCCTAATCTGTGCAGATCAATTTTTTTTAAAATAAATTAAATTATATTTTAAATGGGCTTGAAAATTTACCTTGGGTTAATGTATTTAATAAAAGTCCTTAAGTTATGCAAATAATTAGACCTATATTAGCCCATCAAATACATAATCTTTTCTTCTAAATTGGCCTAACTCTTTCTAGATTCTTATCTTTTAGAAGTAAAACTAATAGAAGGGCATAGTAACTGGGCTAGACCAACATAGCGAAGTGTTCTGAGCTCATCTTGACCTGGCCTGGAAGTCTCTGGGACACAGAACTGGTCATATTTTATCTTTTCATCTTAGTTTTGTTTTGCTTTTTTTTAACAGAAAAATCATGTATTTCAACCTAACAGGAGAACTGTTTATGAACCAGACATCTTCCATGATGGCTCTACTTAGGCTGTTTGATAATCCAGAGTTGAACTGGATTATCTGTTTGACTGTGGATTATCAGAGTGGATTATCTACTCTGTTTGACTGTGGATAAACTCTTTGACTGGATTATCAGAGTCAAACAGCCTAATTAGAGCCACTATGGAAGAGTCCTCGAGCCTGAGAGCCTCCTCTGGTAAGGGTTTTAAATGGAGGCACACACCTGAGGCATAGAGTAAAAGGTACAAGCTGGGGCTCTAGGGTCCTTCTGTCTAGGCTTGATCTTAGCCCCCTATTTACAATCGCCTGATCTTGGGTCAAGCTACTTCATCTCTCCATGCATGCCTCAGGTTCCTTAGCTATAAAATGGGGGTGATACTATTTCCTACTTCATAGAGTTGCTAGGAATACTAAATTAGATAATACATGCAAACTGTTTATAACATAGCTGAGCTCATCACTAGGGCTCAATCATTGTAGCTCCTCTTATTATTTATTTGAGTTGACTGTGACCTTTGCAATACATATGCAAATTTCAAATGACCCAGAATGTACCCTTAGATAATTAGTTCTATGTCATATTATCCTAACATGCACAGACTTCAGAATATTTGAAAACTTTTGCTTTCTTGTATATAATCCAAAATAAAAGGATTCAAGATGTATGCTAATTACCATTTCTAGGGACAAGTAGGAAATGGCATTAATGTTTGTGAAATTCAGTGTTTGCATGCCGTCAAACACTTTGTGGCAAACTGGATGTGAGCAATGCAAGCAAAATCATTAGGATTGCATCAGTAATCTGACTCCTTATGGCTTCAGTGATGGGTTTCCTGGAGTTGGCCATGAAAATGCATATTGATAATGCTGATCCATTAAGGGCCATGTGTGCTGTTTCAATGTGTTCCAAGTAATTTAATCATGCTTGTTTGGGAAAGGCTTTGAGCTGTCTTAGGAACATTTAAATACCTGGGTTTCTTAGAATATGCTAATACATTTAAATTATAGAGGGGTTTCCTGATTGCATTAGAAATGCATCCATCTTCTCCTTCTCTTCTTCGCAGAGGGCATGCTACTAGCTTTGTCACAACCAAACGTAAACTTCTCCAGGGCTGGTGTTGTTAATTACATTTTGAAGAGCAATTGGTTTCTCTCTTAGTAGTTATTCAACATCCATTAAACAAAATAATATCTGAAATATGCATACCACACATACATATATTTCATCCAACTCCCAAGTAAGTACACATGTGGATAATTCCCAGAAGTGGGTTTGGTGGAAAGCATCTAGAAGACTGGGAAGAAACTAAAAGGAAAAATAAACAGAAATTGTAGAAATATCAAGGTCATTTGAAAAAGCTTACACTTTCATTTTCAGAGAAAGCAGGAAAAAAAAAAAAAACATGAGACATAAGTAATACTTAGAAGAAAAAATATCTAGCCTCTTGTAGTGTAGTAAACTATAAAGTTCACACAAAATATTGGAAAGATTGCAAATGTGTCAGCAGAGGCCTCCTTCCTCTTTTCCAAACTATGAAAAAAACTTCCTGCAGAAGCTCCAAAGCGTATGACAAAATTTCTCTAACATTTACATCTGTAATGGTTTTTCTTCTGGAGAGAAGAAAAAATATCAGGACATGAAATTTTTGACAGCGTTTGTGATGTTCAGTAAGGTGGAAGTATGTTTGCAAACTCCAAACCTGACTGACTTGTTGTAGCACCTTTTCTGACAGGCAACGTTAAACAAATGTCTCACATAGAAGGCTCCTCTGATATGTGTGCTTGGGTTTGGGGAGGGGAGGAGAGGAGAAGCTTCATGTGCTGTCATGGGAAATTAATGGTCTAACTTAAGGAGTTTACAGACTATCATTTTTAATCAAACACAGGCAGTCTGTCAGCTAACATAAAGCAATAAAGATTGCAAAACAAAAGACCTTCTTTCTCTGCTTCATCCTCATCTTTACAATGACCTAAGTAAAAACTAGTCCTCTTTAAATACTTTACCACAAAATACATTTGGAAGTGCATATTTGTAATTTGTCTATTTGGATATCAAAAGCAACTCCAAGAAGAAACACTGGATGCAAATCTGTTTTAGGGGGGCAATGGTCCGAAGGCACACAGGAGCACAAAACCTGAACCATGAACTGTGTGTGGTTTCCTAACAACCAGTTGTCTGTTCTTGACATCCTGGTTCTGACAGTGAGAACTATATGACCTTAATTTCCATGAAAAAGTCACATTACTGATTCACTCACCAAATATTTACTGATAATCTAGTGTGTGCTAAAATTCATTCAAGTTCTAGTTATGCAAAGCTAATCAAATAATGGTCCCTAGCATCTTCTTAATGAGGGAGAAGAAATACTCAGGAAGTAATGTGCTAGGTCCCACAAGGGCACAGAGGAAAAGGAAAGGGACCACTGAGACATGAGGAGCAGTAAGAGAGGTGGTAGAGGGCTGGGCGCAGTGGCTCATGCCTGTAATCCTAGCACTTTGGGAAGTCGAGGCAGGTTAATCACGAGGTCAGGAGATAGAGACCATCCTGGTTAACACAGTGAAACCCTGACTCTACTGAAAATACAAAAAATTAGCCGGTCGTGGTGGCACGCACGTGTAGTCCCAGCTACTTGGGAGGCTGAGGCAGGAGAATCATTTGAACCTGGGAGGCAGAGCTTGCAGTGAGCTGAGATCACGCCACTGCACTCTAGCGTGGGAGACAGAGCTAGACTCCGTCTCAAGAAAAAAAAAAAGGGTGGCAGAAGGCTCCCCAGAAAAGATGTTGCTGAGGGATGAGTAGAAATTCATCAGGTGAAGGAGGAGGGAAAGGGCATCAAGTAGAGAGAAAGAAAACACATACAAAGATACAAAGGGATATAGCTACGGCCGAGCACTGTGGCTCACAAAACTTTAAATAGTTTGCACTACAGGAAGAATACAGAAAAATGAAGGAAATGATGCTTAAAAGAGAGTTCTACAATCCCGTCTTTCTCATGCACTTACTAAATGAAAAGACTCTGAGGGCCTAGGCATGAGAGGGGCCACCAAATGAAGGTGGCCTGGATCCCTGAATCACCTTGTGGTACATCCCATGGAGTACCTGGGAATGGCTCTCTTCAGGCCTAGGCTCCAGATCCAACAAAGTGCAGAAAACACAGGATTTATAATCAGATTCACAGATTTTTAAGTTTTGCCTCTAATACTATGTTACTTTAAACAAGAAACTGTCCAAGCCTCAACTATAAAACAGAAATAATATGTCTCCTTCAAACTATTTCTTAGGGTTGGTATGAGGACCAAAAAAGACAATGTATTTTCAAGTATTTTGCAAACTGTATTTAAATGTTAGTTATTAATGCTAGTATATACTTTACATATTTAAGTAAACATCATAATCATAGTAATAAAGTTATAACAGATCTAACCATGGGAACCACAGTCACTCAACTACAAAATTTAAATACAATGGGAATAATTGCATCCCAAGATGGCAGGGGCCAAGTGACGGCACTCAACCATCAAAGGCAAAGAAGGCATAGCTACAGTAATGGACAGCAAGGGCAGAGCAGCAATCAGAATAGTCTGACTTCTGTAGAGCTCTGGCATTGGCTAATTAATCACAGTGTTCCTAGAAGTGAAATTGACAGGAAGTCTACTGCATTCCTACTTCATTGATATAAACAGAAAACTTCTAGGTCAAATAGACAAAAGACTAATTTGAATTATAAAAACAGGAATCACAGCCCTTCAATCAATTTTCAGACTTGAGCCAGTTTATAGACCCAGAACTCCTTGAATGAAGGGGAGGCCAGGTCCCCTTGAGGAAGGAGCCCACTGTATTACTGACAATTTATGCAGTGACTCTTTCTCCCATCCTTCCCCAAGGAGACCTCTGGCCTTCTACCATGGTAACTGTACACTGGGGAAAGGGAAATGATCAGTAGAGGAAGTAGTCATCAATACCTATGATCAACAACAGCTATGACCACGTGACCAGTTGCAGAAATAAGGACAGTAATTATAATGAGTAGTTCCTCCTCCTTTTGTTAAAAACATGTTTGTGTATGTATACATTTGCATTAAGAAAATTGCTTCATTTCATTTCCTTTTTCCTTCATTATGTGACATAAGATTTATTGACTTCATATCAGCATTTAAGTATTGTTAACTTCATGTAATAGCATTTGGGTTGAGGACTGGTGTGTTTCTGGTTGTAAAAAGGACAGTTGTATTATGTTAAGTGTAATGACCTTATTATTGTCTTTAACATTATACATGATCTCAGGAGATGTATATGGGTTCAAGTTGACAAGGGGTGGACTTGGGATGGTTAATAGTGAGTGTCAACGTGACTGGATTAAAAGATACAAAGTATTAATTCTGCGTGTGTCTGTGAGGGTGTTACCAAAGATTAACATCTGAGTCAGTGGGCTGGGAAAGGCAGACCCACTCTTAATTTGGGTGGGCACATTCTAATCAGCTGCCAGCATGGCTAGAATAAAGCAGGCAGAAAAATGTGAAAAGAGACTGACCTAGCCTTCCAGCCTACATCTTTCTCTCATGCTAGATACTTCCTGCCCTCAAACATTGGACTCTAAGTTCTTCAGTTTTGGAACTTGAACTGGCTTTTCATGCTCCTCAGCCTGCAGACGGTCTATTGTGGGACCTTGCGATCATGTGAGGTTCTAGAGAACCCTGACTAATACACCAAATAACACCTGTGTTCTATCCTGAGTCATCTCCAGACAATGTGCTCAGTGCTATAATAAAAATATAGCAAAATCACAATAATTTTTAAAAAGCAGACAATGATCCACTTACATTATGCAAGGGTGGGTAGAAGTAGGCCCAGGAAAAAGTTGGAAGAAAAGGGGATACATGAGCTGATTCCTGAAGGATAAAATGTCTTTCAGATAATGAAGGAGGTCAAAGGTCAGTGTTGGTAGATGCCTTTTTGGTAGAAAGAAAAAAAATTTGAAAATAGCATGACAGACCTGGAAAAAGAAAGGGTTCATGCCTTTGAAGTGTACAAGGGGGGCCTGAGAGCAGTGTGCATAAAGTCAGAAAGTCAGGCCTTGTATTCTACAACAAGGAGTTCCACTTCAAGGGCTGGGGATAAGAAAACACAAAGAAGGAGGGGAATGACATGGATCCCTCTGGAAGAAGTGTAGAAGATGGATGAAAGAAGTTTAGGTTTGGAGTAGCAGAAACCAATTAGGAAACTGAGCGACTGAAGCGATGGCAACAAGTATTGAAGGGGGGATTGGATAAATTTGAGACATATTTATAAAGTAGGACTGGTAGAAATTAGCAACATTAGATGTGTGGGGTAAGAGGGTCTTACCCCACACAAGGGTCTTCTAAGTGGAACTTCAAGATTTTTTGGTCTGGATCCCAAAGGGGATGGAGGGAAGTGGGATGAAGACCAGAGGTGAAACTACCTCTGAAAAAGAAATGGCATGAAAAGAGATGTGCCTCTGCAACAGATAATCTTCTAAGCGTAAAAAAGGAAACCGGAAGAAATTTAGCACTAGTGGAATGATGGGCTCCTTTGTCACAGATTTCTGTTATTCTCAAATTACCACAATACCCTCGTTAGGAACATAGTCTCCACAAAGCCAAGGACAGTGTCTGGCACAGAATAAGCACTCATGAGTATTTGCTGGAAAAAAAAGAATGAATTAAAAATAACTGAAAAATATGACTATGTTGAAGCATTTTGCCCCAAAATTCAGTTTAAATACTGTCAACTCCCACTGAATGTTGAAGTTGCATTTTTAAAATCAACATGTCAATCAAAAATATGTAGAAAAGAAAATGTAATGAGTTGAGGCTTATAAAGCAGACAGACCTCCAACATTCAGAGAAGGATGTTGGTTTCTTTTTAGTCTTCATGAAATCCTCATATCAATTTTCTTAAAAGCTTCAAAGAAAGAAAGAACTGTAGATTCACTTAGATGCATTTCTGAGCATTGATGCACCTCTGTCAACCCTGTTCAGCATTTATAATTTCATGCTAAAGAATGAATTTAGTGGCCTATTTTTGTACAATTTTCTTTACTATTCTTATTTCCACTCTTACATTGAGAAGATGTTCTACCATTTTTCACAGATGCAAAAAGCAAAACTAAATAGAATACGCAAAAAAAGATATTGATGGATGCCAGCACCCTCAGCACACTGGACAGAGTAAGAGAGCTTCAGGTGGTTGGCAAAGCACTGCAGGTGACACTGATACTAGCAGCCACCAGGAGAGGCTGCAGATGTACAAAAACTTGAAAACAAAAGTGGCTGGAACAAATGTGACTGTATAAAATATATTCTAATAATCAACTAGCTAAAGTGAAGGCAATGAGTGTATGTGTTTATATGTATGTATATGTATGTGTGTGTATGTATGTATGTATGTATATATGTGCTCAGGGCAGTATAAAGAGGTTAAAAAAGTATCTTTTAATATTCAAGAATTACAATGAAAGGTTCTGCAGACATACTAAAAGAATATTCAATGTCCATCCAGTTTGCCTTATACATTTAAAACTGCCCCCACTACTTTTACCTTCAATTAATTTGCTCATTTGCTCAAAACATTTTTTAGTGACTGCCTGCTAGGGACCAGAACCATGTGATTTATGATCAATAAAAGTAAATTCCCAACTCACTACACCTATGTTAGGGTCTCTCAATTGGGTCCACACCTGATCATGGTTTCCTGTGATAATTCTGCATCTGGCTCTTGGCTAATCCCTCATGTCAAGCTTCTCTCCTCCCTCTTTGACCGAATTTACTGTCCCCAAAAACTAGCCTACATATTAATGTTGGTTTAAGAACACTGACTTAAGCTGGGTATGGAGGCTATGGTGGGAGGATCGCTTGAGCCCAGGCATTCTGCAGCGTGCTATTATTGCACCTCTGAACAGCCACTGCACTCCAGCCTGGGCAACACAGCAACATCCTATCTCTTAAGGAAAAAAAAAAGAGAATGTCGATTTTAAATTGCCAATTATCTTTCCTTAAAAAGGATGGATCTTAATTCTAAGAAAAATCCCTTTTATTTAATAAAAGTAGCAACTCGTGTTAATTGCCAATTATCTCTTCACTGACTGATCAGAAAACCCAAAGTCTAGGAAACATGTCAACTAATTTTTGCTTTCCTAGCTTTTACTACCAAAGCTGTAGGAAACAGTCTACGTCCATCACGGAGAGAATGTGGCTTCCAGCTACACTGGCTCACTGCCCTGCTGGACACTGCGCCACCGCAAGATCTCTTACTGCCCTGAGAAGCTCCTTGAACCCACGAGATAGGAAATCAAAAGATTTCTTGGAAAGTTGTTTAGAAGACGTTTAATTTGTGAACAGTTTTTAGGACCGTAGGATTCTAAAAGTTCTTTTATTCCAAAATAATGATTGAATATTATATTTTATAATTGCTAATTTCAGTAGTATACTGACACAATGACTAACATAAAGAAATCAATGTTAGTCTATGGATGACTAACATAGACATCATGTCACACAAAAGAAGTCAGGCACCAAAGAGTATATACTATATGATTCCATTTATATCAAGTTAAACCACAGGCAAAACCAATCTATCTGTAGGGACAGAATTCACAATAACAGTTATCTCTCAGGGAAGGAGATTGACTGTCAACATAAGCAAGTCTTCTAGGGTACTGAAAATGATCGATGTCAATGTCTTATATCTTGATTTGTGTCATGGTTATACTTGTGTATACATATGTAAAAATTCATACAAATATACAAATATATAAAAATATGTGTACAGATTTATACATTTGAATGTATGTATGTGTATCTCAATAAAAATTTTAAAAGACTTTTAAAAATGTATAGATTCTGAATTTACGGAGTCCAATTAAGTAACATACTTCCATATTTTTTCACTAAAGAGTGATATTGTAGAAACTTGTTAGCATTACAGTTTTTTTTTTTTTTTCTTCTCGACATTATTGAATACTTTCTCCCTATTTACAATGTGGTATTTTACAGAAATAGGCTTTGAAGAATGCTCACCGAGTTTCAAAACAGTATGATTGTCAAAATTACTATTCTTTCCCAACTAGTAAAAACAACATAAAAACATCAAACATTCCAGCAACTATTTCAAGTGCAACATGAAAGTCAGACCCAGCCCTTCCCAGGTTCATAACCACCACTCTTACCAAAAAATGAAATTAAGGTAATTCAAAACTAAAACTTCCTTTATGATGCTTCCACCTTTCTTCTCCTTTCTAGCTGGCTGTTCTCACTTATCTTGCTGAATCAAAGAAGGTTCCTTTCTCAGTTATTAAATAATAAAATCCTGAGAAAATATCATTGCTTATTTTGGGGTTTATTTTTGTTTAACTACAAAAAGGAAAATAAAAAAGATCTCATGACCATGAAAAGAAAAATACTTCACTTGCAGTATGACACATTTTTTTAAAACACGGTAGGCAATATTAACGATCAAATGTTCAAATGACAATTATGACCAAAGAAGAGTCTTTAGTATTATATAGTAGGCTCAGTAACAAAGAATGCAAAACAGAAACAGAACAAAGTAAACAGGAAAGAGGTTGTGTGTGTGTCTTTCTGTTTTCTGAGGAGCGAGAGGAATGATAAAATAATTTTTTCCCAATCATATAAAGAAACAATGCATAGCCAACACTCAAAGGAATATATGTTATTAAAGGGAGAGACTGTATTTTCCCCCTAGGTATGCCTATGTTATTTTTAACACTAAATTACATTATCAATTCAGATTTCAAAATCAGATGTAAATGGCCCTGTGGCTGGACATAAACATATTTCATCGAATGCTGAATAAGCATATTTTGTATATTGCAGTCCAAAAGGCGAATACATGTTCAGAATACATAAAAAGCAGCCTACAAATTATGCAAGCATTTTGTTCTGAATAGTCTTTTCTACTGTCTTTTATATGTAAGCTGCTAATAAGGTTAATTAATAACAAAATGTAATTGATAAAGAGACGAAAACCTGCATCTAAAATATCAGCTTACATCTACGTCAAAATCACAGCAGCAAAGTAATGCTGATTTTAGGGTTATTTGGAAATACAGCGTTGGTCCCAAATTAGCTTTTACAACAAAAGAAAGCTAGTTTTCTTTTTCCTTTAACAGTCACTGGAAGAGTTAAGTTATACTCGTATGTACCAGTTAATGGACATGAAAAAGAAAAAGAAAAATACAAAAATAAAAGCAGAGAAGAAAAAAAAAGGATAGAAGGAACTATATGGTAGGGAGTGGTGGCGTTTGTCTAACAACCCTTCCATGAGTCTCCTTGTGTTCGAAAGAAGAAAGTCAATGGTGAAGTGACACAGAAGTCAACTATACTCCCTTGACCCTGCCAATGATAATCATCAGCATTAAGCTGAAGCACAAAAAAGTAACTCAAATGAGCAAGATTGGAAGAAACATATCTCCCCAGAGCTCTGAAGTTGCACAGTATGCTAGAAAGGCTTACAATCAGAGATTTAAAGAATGTAGACCTGGAAATTCAACAGCCAGTTAACTGCATCATAAATTCAGTTTCTGGTTAATCATCTCCATGAAAAATATTATCTCCCAAGAAAAGCTTTCCTATTTCTGCTGCCTTATTCATTTGAAAATTTTCATTGTGTAGAGCAGAATCTCTTGAAACATACAACCAACTAGTTATAATCCATATGTACGAAGCAACAAATAACAAAATAACTTTATCTCTTTAAGTGATTTCAATATAAAGTGATCTCTTTATATATGTAAATAGATAAAAAATATTGTTTCTCCCCTGTTTTTCACTAACATTTCCAGTTTTTCCTACTGTTTCTCATGAGAAATGGCCTATTCTTTTGTGCTAAGTAGATTGGGATGCCTCACCTCTTTAGAAATTGCTGAAATGTGCATAGATACATGGGTTGAAACCTTGACTGGCTCTCCATTTTACTCAGTAGTATAAAACTGCCCATTTAGTTGCAATCAGTGTTTAGCCATGTCATACATTTTGAAAATATAAAAGTAAAAAAAGTTTAGAATGAAATTTTTTAATCTCCAAAAGTTAGGTGGTTTGAAGGTTTATAGCATTTAACATTTATAATATTAAATCAAAAGAAGTTACTCAAATATAGGGCTTGAAATCTATGTATATCAACCACTCAGCACTTCACAGGCCTTACAGGTCAGGCAGACCGAAAACTAGCAATATTTTTTCATAATTCTGAGCAGAGGGGAAAAAATGGCTGTGTTTCATAAAAATGCAACAAGGTGTCCACATTTCCGCCCATGCATGAATAATGTATGATCTACAACATTATTTGCTAGGCTGTCTAATCACTAACATCTTTCAAAATGTCTACATAAGCTTTAGCTCATTAAGAACAAACACGCATCTGTATAAAAATATCAAATACCTGTGAACACTGAGAATAATATTCTGCTAAATAAGTATCAATGTACACATCAAATTGACATGGGTAGAACAATGTCACTGCATTTTTCAAAGATAAAAATATTAGGGAAAATGTGCTTAATTATAACAGTAAATTATATATGCCTTTGGTCTGAAAATATTGGCAATATGTGATATTATAAGTACTATAATTATTAAAACAAAAAGTATAAAATAAAAATGCTAATCACAATTCTTTTTTACTTTGAAATGTCATTTTTGGAAACAGAAATTACTGGTTAATAGCATAATCACCTTTGGAGCCTTTCACTGCCCCAGGTTTGGTTTCAGTTACTTCCTGTCCTAACTTTAAGCATCTCCTAATCACAGGCATTTCAAAGCTATTTCACAAACAGGCCACAAAACAGTACCCTATACTGCTGCAATATAGCGATTTCTATGTGTAACATCTACATCTCAGAGTAATTTTTAGAAATTCTTCTCTATGCATTAGATATGACTACAACTACTTGTTTTGACTGTTATTAGTCTTAAGGATGGAACACAGCAAACCAAACCGTCCATCACCAAAAGCCCAAGTTGCCAAGAGAGTTTCATCTTCTTAACTGACCTAGATGCCAGGACTTTCCTCACTGACCAATAAATATTTCATTTTTTGCTCTACCTAGAAAGACATAAATTGATGTCTGATCTTAATGAGGTGTGGATGATAATTACTAGTAAAAAATGCTTATAGCCCAGATATTCAATATTCCAGCAGTGTTCAACAGAACTAGAATCAGTAACACTTTGCAACTTGAATGGCATCATCAACCCCATGTCCCCAGCCTCCTGCCTCTGCCATGTCACAAGATTACAAACAACTGTTCTTCAGTTGTCCCGTAAGAAATACATCACTTCATGCATGGCAAGTATTCATTACCCTAAAGAGCCAAATGCCTTTTAAAAGCCAGTTGAAGCAAATAAGCAACAATTCTCCAACACACTATAAAACTCACTTGCTACATAAACTTTTAAATTTCAAAATGCCAGGCCTTCAGATTCCCTAAATATTATAAAAGCACTGCCCAGTCACAGAATCACAAAACTTAACGGGTAGAAAGCAACATCCAAACCAACCAACTCGTTTATTTAATGCTTTTCCTTACTGTTTTCTCCTTCTGGTTAAGCACATCTGTTAAAGATTAAATTTCTAGAAAGAAACGAGGTATAGTATTATCTTGCTTTTACTCTTTACCTACCAAGACATTGTCTGTCATGAAACACTTACTGAATGTTTTTCCTTCCTTTACAGATAAGGGAAATGAAGGCTCACAGTGATTTGGCAGACATCAAAACTTAGAATGTGTTCACTTCTATCCAGCCCCAACACTTCACTTCTTCACTTTTAGTGGTCTAATCTCTCTCTCATACAATGTACAAAACTCTTTTCTAGTTAAAATATGGCTCCAATGCTAAAAGGATGATTAAATACCACTTTAATTAATAGTCTGTTCTGACAGTGAATTTTAATATATATTCTCTGAAAGAGGTAATTAAGGTCAAATGAGGTCACAATGGCAGGGCCCTGATCCCATAGAGCTGATATTCTTGTAAGAGGAAGGGACACCAGGAAGCTCTGTCCCAGTGCACAGGGAAGAGGCCATGTGAGGACTCAGAAGGTTTCCTTGGGCCAGTGTGTCCTTGTTTTTGAGTCATGTCCTAGCTAACCACTGTTTCTAAAGCAGTGATGGGCTGCATTAAATGTTGCCATCCTTCTTTGACAATTCCACCTATTTAACTGGGACTCTGTGGTTATGAGGTGCTAAGTGCACCTGTCAAAGGCATGACTTTGTTTCAATTTAGCAATGCTCCCACCAATACGCCTTATTGGTCCAGGAAGAAAAAATGGCATTAGAGTATTTTCTGAATGATACTTCTAGTTAGTTGCAAGCATTCAGATTTTCTAAGAAATAACTTGTGTTCTCACCTGTGTTTGCTAAGTGAAAGAACTGTACTAACAAATCTAAGGCACAATAAATTACCTGTTTTTAGACTTGCAGAGAATAAAGAATAATAAGAAATGAATGAAAAAAAACAAAGAGAAAAGTAAATTCTCACTCCTCCCCACAAATCCCACAAATAACAGCTACAAAGTAATTTCAAATTTCCTGAAAAGACTACATTATATATTAATTGTAATAAAAAGTGTCACCCTGATTTAAATTGTGATTGATACTATAATAAAATGTACTTCATTGCCAAAGGTTTCTTTATATTCAGATCATGGTTAATAATTACCATGATGTAATTACTCAAAAATAATTATTTTTGGAAAGAAACCTAAATGCACATCAGAACTACACAAAAGAAGAGAAATAATGTCACTCAAATTCCAACATTAACATATCTTCCTTCTGTTTCCCAAAATCAAGGCCCATAACATAAATTCCATTTATAAGAATGAACTCATTCATTTGTCTTAAAGCCTTCTAGAGAAAGCTGAAAGACAGGAAACATGTCAATGGAAGAAAAAAAGGCATCTTTTTTTCTACATTTTAGGGAAAGTATTTCAGAATCTATCTGGGCATGGCTAGAAACCGTTGTTTTACTATGGTTTTGTTCATTTAGACCCACAGGCAGAAATACTGATTAGATGACCTGTTATTGGCTGGGCACAGTGGCTCACACCTGTAATCTCAGCATTTTGGGAGGCCGAGGTGGGCGGATCACCTGTCAGGAGGTTGAGACCAGCCTGGCCAACATGGCAAAACCCCATATCTACTAAAATACATTAGCCGGGCATGGTGGCACATCCCTGTAATCCCAGCTATTTGGAAGGCTGAGGCACAAGGATTGCTTGAACCCAGGAGGCAGAGGTTGCAGTGAGCCGAGATCACACCATTGCACTCTAGCCTGGACAACAGAATGAGTTAAAAAAAAAAAAAAAAAAAAAAAAAAAAGACCTATCATTAAAAACATTCATTAAAGGTTTAATTACAGACAATGTCTTGGTAGGCTAAGAGTAAAGCAAGTAAGATAATATACTATACCCCATTTCTTTCTAGAAATTTACTCTCTAAGAGACATGCTTGACTGTAAAGAGAAAACAATAAGGAAAGCATTAAATAAGCAAGTAAAGGGACAAGCAGAGTTAATGGGCAATGAACAAATTAGAAGTCAGTATATTTGACTCTCACATCCTGTGAGATTTCCTAGTGATAGAACTGCAGTAGCTATGAGAACAGTATAAAAATAAGTTAGCAAGATTACCAGAATTGAGGACCCAGTATAATAATTTTATGAAAGGAGAGTAAAAGCAACTGCTGAGAATATACAAACCAGCATAACGGGAAATTGTGCTGTGGTATTCTTAGAAGGGTGGTTGGAATTGTCAACATAGAAACCCTCCAATCTGCAAAGAATGCACTGCTAGAATAAAACTATGAAATGAATGATTTTAATAAATGAAGTGTATAGAATAGTCATATGCAAAGTTTCAGGAAGACACAGTACCAATGACACCAGACATAGGGAAAAAGTAGCAAAGGAAAGTGAAGGACCTACACACTTGAAAGGGACCTACACACTGAAAACAAATGTGAGTTTGCCAAGAGACCATGTAAGAAAAAAAAAGATATAATGTTTAAATAGGTCCTGACTTTTGATAAAAGTCAACTTGTGATAAGTTCCTCTAGAACTTACTTCATTTTATTTTTGAGATGGAATTTCACTCTTGTTACCCAGGCTGGAGTGCAGTGGCGCAATCTCAGCTCACTGCAACCTCCGCCTCCTGGGTTCAAGTGATTCTCCTGCCTCAGCCTCCCAAGTAGCTGAGATTACAGGCACATGCCACCACGCCTGGCTAATTTTTGTATTTTTAGTAGAGATGGGTTTTCACCATGTTGTCCAGGCTGGTCTCAAACTCCTGACCTCAGGTGATCCACTCGTCTCAGCCTCCCGAGGTGCTGGGATTACAGGTGTGAGCCACCGTGCCCAGCCAAACTTATTTTTAATATGAGCTAAGTTATAAATAAAGAATAATTATTGTAATCAATTAGAAAAAGAGTTTGGCAAATTGGCATGGAAAAATAATATGAGTCAGTTGATAACAAGCAGAAACACATTCAAGAGCATTAGGATAGGGAACTGCTGGGTAACGGGAAATGTGATTTCTCAATAATGTCAAACCGGTTGAGAGAGGCTGAACCAATTTACATCCTCCCACAAGGTATAAGACATCCCACTGATCCATGTCCTCACCAATATGTGGTGTTTTCAGGCTTCTTTGTTTTTTGCAACCCATGCGGCTACAAAGAGAGGAGCTTGCAGGTAAGGATATGACCTTATTTTTTTCTTTCCCCAGGACGTGGCATAATCTGAGTCTAATAACAAGCACTGCGTAAAACTGAAGTGAAGAAGCCTAGACCTGAACCAAGATCACTTGTCATGTTTTCCATTTGAAATTTGCAATCCTGTTCATTTTTTCCACCTTTCATTCTTCTACACTGCCTCTCCCATTTTGCTACACTATCTTTCAAATAACAGAATGCTAACTCATGTTCACTTAAACTAGCATAGAATAAAAGCAATGACCATTTTAAAGAACAGAAAACGTATCTACACAATTTTTGTTTACATAATCTCATAAAAATAAGAGCAACTATGTCTGAACAAGAGACCACATCTAACTTGGAGATAGGAAAATATGCATCATAAGTATTCATAAATATTTGTTGAATATAAAAGAAAATTTTAAAATTATAATAGTACTAATAAAATACACAGGTATGATAATGCACACTGGTTCATTTAATTACAAAAATGAAACTTCTAAATTTTAGAAGAAATAATAAATCCAACACTCAGGAAATGCTGAAGTGTAAAAACTCAAATAAAAAAAGTAAAAAACCACTAAAAGATCTTAATCATTTCAAGTTCCACAAGTCAATCAGGAGTTTTCGACAAGGTTGCAATTTTGGGCCAAGGGCTAATTTAAACTCTATCACAGTCATCTGTTCATCGAAGAATGAACTTACCTTTCAGACCACACAATATTTTTGGAATTTCCATTAAGAGATACAGAGAGAAAGAATGAATGATAAACTATATCAGGCAACAAACTTTTTTCAGTTTTAATCTCCGAATGAAAGTAGAAATCAAGTGAGTAAAACCACTGGGAGTACTACCAAGCCTTGAAACAGCTATCTAGCAAAGCAGCATTTATAAAGACTTAACAAGTAACTGTCAAGAACTGTAATACATTAAGTTTCACCAGAATCTTCTACCAAAAAAATGCATTTTATTAAGTGTAAAATAAGTACTAACATATATATTTACATATATGTGTGTGTATATATATATTTCATTCTTCTAACTTCACATTTAAAAAGAAAAAAAAAAACAGAGGAAAAATTTCTTGAGAAGTGGTTACTGACAACACTGTTAATGGCTTCTAAAGGATTTCTTTTCTACTTGGGAATAAATGTAAGCACAAGAGTTCCACTTATCCAAACTACAGTGTAACTTAGCAGTAAATTATGGCACTAAATCTAGGTTAGAAGATGCCTACCATGATTAAGGTATTTTCCAATCTCTAACAATTAGCAACATTAACTAAGTAGAAATCAATTATAATTGAGGAAGACAGTGAAAACTAAACTAATTACCAAAGTCAACTGATATACATAATCAATGTTATTTAATCTATAAATTCTGTATAATTTACTTATACACATAAAGTACTTATCAACTAAACCTACAGAGAAATAGTTTTAATTTTCTTAATCTCTTAATAGTCTTAGTTTTCTTAATCCCATGCTTCTTAAATGGATTTACTTGCTACAAATCTCTGCTAAAACAGACTTCTTAAAGTCAATAAAATTTCTTTAAAAACTTTTTATTGTGTGAAAGTCAAGTTTTCGATATTTAATTTACATATTTATGTTTTTGTATTTAAAATCAATTGAGGAAACTAATCCAGTACAATTTAGAACACTGGTTACCCATATAAGAGATTAGAATGTAATTAGTTCTAATGGTATCAATTTAGTAAGTCTCGGTTAATGAGAAGGTAGGACAATTATAGTAATAAACTGTTCATGCTTGGAGAAAATATTCATAATATTATCTCTGGCCAGTTCAACAGCATTTGTTTAACTGCTATTCCAAATGCCTCACATATTACAGAAGTGATCTGAGAAAGGTAAGGTGATATTCTGAAGTACCTAACATTTAGTAAATTCAGGAGTTTCTGGTCTATTATATGAAAATGCCACAGATATATACTCTGGTTCTTTACAGAGAAAACATACAATTGATATTATATTAGATATCTGGATCCCAAAAGATGCATTTAAAAAATTGTGGTTAAAAAAATACATAACATTAAATTTACCATCAACCTTTTTTAAAGGTACCATACAGTAGTGTCAACTATGTGCACATGGTTATGTAACAGATCTCTATAACTTTCCTATCATAAACTGAAACTTTTTATCTACTCAACAATTGCCTCTTTTTTCCACTCTCAAAAAGTACCTTTTTAAAAGTGTTCAGGGTTTAGATTTTTTTCTTTAATGGAGGCACTGTGGATTCTTACTTTCCTATAATCATGTATCCTAATGAACTGAGCATTAGAATAGATTTCACTCTGGCCACATCACGTTATCTTTCAACATATAAAAACATACACTTGATGTGTATGTCTTTCATTTTTTTATAAATCATATTTCTTCAGAGACCTGCCAGTTCTCAAAGGATATCTCAGACATTAGTGTAAATGATTAGGACAGATTATGTGTTGGCAATTTTTTCCTGTAAAGGGCCAGAGAGTAAGTATTTCAGGCTTTGTGGGCCATATGAGTTCTGTTGCAATTAAAAGTCTGCACTTGTAGCACAAAAGCAGCTATGGACAATATGTAAACAAATGAGCATGTCTGTGTGTCAATAAAAATGTATTTAAAAATACATGTGCAGGGCAGATTTCTCCAGTAAGCCATAGTTTGCCAACTCCTGAGACAGAAAAGAAAGAGACAGGGAGGGAAGGAGGGAAGGGAAGAGGGCGGGAGAGGGACAGAGATAGAGAGTGTGAAAGAAAGAAAATCAAATAAAAGTATTTACTCCTGAAAATAAGTAGCTACTCAGTGGGACTGAGATTATCTGTTAAACTGACTAACTTTGATAGTGAGGCCCTAAAAATAGAACAAATTTCTTTTATGACTTGTTTCAATGCTGACGCAACAACTGGCATTCAGTAGAGCAGCACAAATAATGAAAATATTGATCTTCAGGAAGTACATCATAGCACTTGACTTACCTTAGTAATGGGTGGAATATGACGGTAATGTTTCTGGCTCCAGGTTTGCAGACAAATTTTGTTCCTCCACCTTCAATTAAGTTGTCATCAGGACCCCCTTTCAGAAGAAAGAAAAAAAAGAGACTTAGCTCATTGAAATGTTTATAAATAAACAAACCAAGGATATCTAGATGAGTCCTATACTGTCATAATTAGGACCATCTTTGCAAGCAATAACCTTCGGTATGTACAAAATTATTTTGAACGACTTCATCCAGTCTTCCTCACTTGAATAAACAATAGATTAGAATTTTCACTCTGGCCGGGCAAGGTGGCTCACAGCTGTGGTCCCACCAGTTTGGGAGGCTGAGGAGGGTTGAGCACTTGAGGCCAGGAGTTCGAGATCAGCCTGGCCAATATGATGAAACCCTGTCTCTATTAAAAATTTTTTAAAAATAGCCAGGCGTGGTCACATGTGCCTGTAGTCCCAGCTACTCGGGAGGTTGAGGCAGGAGAATTGCTGGAACCCGGGAGGCGGAGGTTGCAGTGAACCAAGATTGCACCACTGCACTAAAGCCTGGGCGACAGAGCGAGACTGCATCTCAAAACAAACAAACAAACAAACAAACACCCAGCATTTTTACTCTGAGTAAGAACATGGAATCACAGTAAGAACAAATGCTACATTTAAAGGAACAGTGCAAGGCTACAATTCCGTTAAGGTGAAAATTTTGATCTCTAATGACCAGGGTCCATCTTGGACAGTATGGGACATAAAGCTTTCAGAGAAAGGATGAAGTGCCTGCCATTCTAAGTTGCTGCACATTGTAAAGATTGGAGCAGAGATTCATATAAGCCTAACTTACCACAGTTTATCAAATCTGAGACCCCAATGATTATAAGACACACTATTATTTTACATATCACCAAGAATAAAAAAAAGTCCCGCTATTTAAACTATATAATGCTTTCTTGGAATGTTTCCTTTTCCTTATTGAATAGCTCCTTTGGCTTTTTACATAAACAAATGGTTACCATAAACCTCTCAGGCACATTCAATAAGGAAATATAAGAAAAATAAGTTTGTTAAGGTATTCTTAACACTAAGTAATATTTGAAGCCTAGCTCTTTCGAATCACTCTGACTCAGAGTTTTCAATGTCCTTGTTTTCTAAACATTGTCATCCACTGTCACCAAGAGCGTGTGTTTCATAAAAGAGTGCTTCATGCTGCATCCTATATTTTATTCCACACTGCAGATATCCATCCTGCAAAGTTTAAAGTTGATGCTTTCTTGATGCTATCAGAAGGTTTAAACAGAAGGCTTTCCTATCCCGACCAGGACTCATACTCTTTCCTCAAATGGTCCTTAATTGCTTCATTAACGGAAACACTGAAGGGTCATGGTGCAAGCAGTAACGCAGGCTCACACACACTGCACCGGTGACAATTCACCGTGACTGGTTTCCAGTAGGCAGCCATTAAGATGCCACTGATTTCAGATACATCCTCATTTCAGAGAATTTAGAATGTGAAAAGATGTATCACTTTGGATGTTGGGAAAAATGCTCTCCCCCTACTTGTGTTTCTTGCCACTATAATGAAGTTCACCTAATGTAATCTCTGACCTCTTTCCACCTTTTACCCACTCCAGGGACAGTGATATAATGCCTCTGACTGATAAAAATTGAGAAGAAAAGGCTGGGCATGTATGGCTTAGCAACTCCCATATTCCACTTTAGAAACTAGAGTGCCTGAAGACAGTTAAGTGGTGTCTGGTGTAAGTTTAGCTATAAAGGCCCTGCTTTGTCAGAGAACGCCTGAAGTGGGCCAACATCTTTTCTAAATGGGTGAGTAAATCTGTTTAATTGTGATGTTCAGTTAGCAAGCTTTGTTTGATTCTCAAACTGGGTTACATCCTGCAATCTGGCTTAAATCAATATAAAAGTGACATTTCACTTACTATCTACCTTACTTATTTCTCAATAGTTTCAAAACTCTGGCAGGAAAGATGGGTACTCTTTAGTGGGCTTCCTCAAAGCCCTAGCAATCTACAATTACAACATTTGGTTTCCTTCTTCTAAATTAAACATTTTCTTTCTGAGTATAGTTCTTTGCATGTTACCAAACACAGCTAAATCTCCCTTGATTTATTATCTATCTGAATGGTCTCTAGGCATCTTGGAAATTGACTGATAAAAACATGTGAAGCTTCAGAAATCCATACCCTGGATCATCAGGACTTCCCAGAGGCATCAGAGTCTAGACATTTGGATCAGTTGTTTCTACCAACTAATCAGAGCATACTTTTTCTTAAGAATAACCAAAAATACAATGGCATAGTCAACCCTTAATTAAAAATCGTGGACTGTTTTTTCTCATTAAAAAAAATCAATCTTGTACAAGGTTTGCATCAGAGATATGAACGTGCTGCTAAATTTTGCTGAGTTAAGGAAAGCATGAAGACTAAAAAAAACACTATACTTCTAATAAAATCCTCCTTGAAAGGTCACATGGTATAGTTATAAAAATGATAGAATAAGTATAACTTCTTTAACAACATATTTCCTTTTAAGATTATAAAATCTAGTCAGAATTCATTCACGAAGGAGATGTGTATAGAAGAAACCGGGATATACTCTACACTTCAGGAACAGGTAAATAAGTCTACATAAAAATAATGTAATAATCGACCCAATATGAACATGTCTTTTGATAACCTATATGAGATAGACTAGATGATTTCCAACAGTTTATACATATTCTGAAGTGCTACGATATTAGGCACTCAATAATTAAATTCAGACCTGACTAACCCGGCTTCATTCAAATGAAAACCTGCACGTATGGTAAATGCGCTGTATGCATGTGTACTTCTATGCCTTAGCCACACTGCGCTACCATCTGGAAGTCTCTCTCCCCTCGCACCATTTCTTTGGGTCCCACATCTATTCCCAAACTGACAAATGCCCCTCTCTCAAAGTCCACAATTCCATTAACAGTGACTATGTATAAAATAACCCATAAGAACCTTAACACAAGTCACTTCTGTTACTATGTGTTTTCTTCCTTATGTCACTTTTTCCCACCTGGAGTGTAACTTCCTGGAAAGTGATTAAACAAGAATACATTTGCTGAATGAAAGGAAAAAAGACCTAACTTGCTAAAATGTTATAGCAATTAGATGAGACAGTATGTGTGAAAGCTTAATAAATGTAAACTGTCAAAACCTGAATAAATGTAAGCAACTGTCAAAAACTAATAAAGGTAAGCAAATCTCACTGTATCATCAAAGCTGTATAGGGAGTAAGTGTGCTTAATAAACATTTGTTGATGACCATATTACAGAGAACAAAGATAACAAAAGATAAGCTACAATACCAAAAATAAAGCATCAGAGTCACTAGAAATGTCAGTGAGAGGAAGATATGGCTGTGAAAATATAGGCACAATGACAGAGTATGAGGTTAGAAACTAAATAATACTTTCATTAGTTCTAAACCCCTGCTAGCTACAAAAAGATGATTACTGATTCACATAGTGCAGTTAAGCTAAATAAAAAGTAAAGTTCAGAGAGAAATATGTAAAAAGAGACTCTCCTCCCTACCCCAAGCCCTAACCAAATTTCCACCTACAGGAACCTCATATACTCTTCCAGTTCCATTACCAAATGCCATCTATACTGCACTTGTCATGATTTCCTCTTGAAGATGAGAAGTCAAATGTTTCTTACTACATTACCAATAAACAGAGCCAACCCAATGAAAATTTTCTTGAAAATAAAGCTGTCAGAAACAAAAGTAAAGGTCATGGCCAAAAATCCTAAGGTCTGAGTCCTGACCCCCTGAAATCTACTTTAGCATTTCAGTATTCTTAGTGAAAAACAAAACTCACTTTTCCTCACGTGCCTTCTCATCTTCTCATGATCAAATAACCTGGACCTACTGTCAGGAACCTTTTTTTTTTTGAGATGGAGTCTCGCTGTGTCCCCCTGGCTGATGTACACTGGTGAGATCTCGGTTTACTGCAACCTCCACCTCCCAGGTTCAAGTGATTCTCCTGCCTCAGCCTCCTGAGCAGCTGGTATTACAGGCACGCACCACCATGCCTGGCTAATTTTTGTATTTTCAGTAGAGACGGGGCTTCACCATGTTGGCCAGGCTAGTCTCGAACTCCTGACCTCAAGTGATCCTCTTGCCTCAGTCTCCCAAAGTGCTGGGATTACAGGTGTAGGCCACCATGTCTGGCCAGGAGCCTTCTTAAGGAACATGTTGTTCAATCCTGGTTAGAGCACTGGACAGGTCAGAGCACTCCTTCCCTTCATTATATTTATGGTCTAATTGCAGCTGTGAGAAGCCAAGTGACAGGTACCATAGAAAATGTTGAATGATGATGGATGGCTGGAATGCAAGGGAACCCGACAATAGTATTACAAGTGGAATATACTACGCAAAAGGAGAAGAAAGGCCCCAGATTATTTCCTATTTTTAACAATGAGGACGATGATTTGACACGCTGTCCCAGACAGATGGCAACAGGCACCGAGGCCACCTGATAACTGCTGGAATGACAACATCTTAGTGTTCACAGGCTGGTCCCTTCTTTTAGAATTCATTTGCTTTTAAGTAATAAGATTCCACATTTATTTATTCCTTGATTCTACCCAACTAGAGTTTAATGTGGTTTGTAATAAATATTGTCATATTAATAAAACACAAACAGAAACTAAAGCCTCAGAAAGAAATGGTAACAGGATTCTCACCGAAATAACTATGGAACAGAGGGAAGAATCAAAATGATCTTGTGTCAAACATCAGACCACTATTCATTATTAGCATAAGTGTGATAAAATTATTTAAATTCTCTGAGTCTCAGCCTTCCCATTTATAAAATAAGGATTGCAATAAACTCTTTCAAAGACTTGTGATGTTTAAGGAAAGTAACGTAGATGAGGGCATTCAGTACAATGTTCTGTGCCGAGTACATCGCCAATGTTCTTTTCCTTTTCCATTAGAATTACCAAACACTGAAGGATCTGATTTCACAAACTAGGGAGAAAGAAAGTCCAAATTCAAAAAATGTTGTTCTTGTTACTTTAGGCAACACAATACTAGTCAATATCATTAATGAGACCAACTTTACAACAAATGTGTGAAACATGCTTGCCTTATTTTTGTGGAAATATTACTGTAGCAAAAGATTTAGAAATTTGCTGGGAACACTTAGCAGGACAGAAAGAAAAAACGCTTTCTCTAGTCTTAATTTTTCCATTTTTTTTTTAATTTATAAAAACATTAGATAGTGTTAGCCATTGTTCCCCCTACTCTTTTTTTTTTTTTTTTTTTTTAAAGCGATGAGGTCAGGCTGGGTGCGGTGGCTCACACCTGTAATTCCAGCACTTTGGGAGGCTGAGGTGGGCAGATTACCTGAGGTGAGGAGTTCGAGACCAGACTGGCCAACATGGTGAAAACCTGTCTCTACTAAAAATACAAAAATTAACCAGGCGTGGTAGTGCATGCCTGTAATCCCAGCTACTCGGGAGGCTGAGGCAGGAGAATTGCTTGAGCCCGGGAGGCAGAGGTTGCAGTGGGCCAAGATCACGCCACTGCACTCCAGAATGACCAACACAGTCAGACTCTGTCTCAAAAAGAAAGGAAAAAAAAAGAGAGAGAGAGAGAGAGAGAGATGGGGTCTCGCTCTGATGCCCAGGCTGGAGTGCAGTGGTGTGATCACAGGGTTCCTCCCACCTCAAGTTCCTGAGTAGCTGAGACTACAGGTGCATACCAACATACCTGGTTCATCTTTTATTTTTTGTAGAAACAGGGTCTCAACATGTTGCCCAGGATGGTCTTGAACTCCTAAACTCAAGCGATCCTCCCACCTTGGCCTCCCAAAGTAGTAGGGAGTGCCCAGCCCTACTCTTTATTTTTCAATTAAAAATAATGAATATTAAATGTATAGATGTTGAAATTATAACCATCTTTTACCAAGTGCTCAAGTGAAAATAGCATAAAATTGATCATGACTTTTTGAGCCACAGGAAGTCGCATGCCCCATCTGACCTTTTTAACGTGTCCTGATTTTTAAATTGGCCTTTCCACGTAGAAAAGAACCACAGTGAAGGTGAATTCTTTTATAGCAAATATTCTGCTTCATAACTACTTTCTAAGGATTATGAAATAGTATACAGTATAATAAATATGGAATTCCTGACTGCATCAATAAATGGGGTCTTTAATTGGCTCTAAGAGCCAGCTGAATGGTTCAAGAGTTCCCTGAATTCACAGCTGTCACCCTGCCAGAGGGGTTCTTTTAGATTACATTTCTTAGCAAGTGCTTATTCTTAAAGCACATGTGATCATTATGGCTTAATGCTGTTGCTGCTCCTACCACCACCACTAAACTTGTCAGAAGGGTAACCTTGTTACAAGTATGTGACCTTGGGGTTTGTTGCTACATCAAGAAGACACAAAGGTAAAATACTTATCCTTACCCTCAAATGATTTACTATCACAGCAAAGTCAAGTAAATCAGGATTAGTGATGGTACTGTGTTACCCAAGAGCGAGTTGCTGCTGGACACAGGAAGAAAATCCAGGCAACAAGCCCCTTCAAGCAAAGAATTACCTTTTGCATTCAACTCTTAGGTAGTGTGTCATTATTATTAATAACAACAATACTATGTTGTTCATAATTGTATTATTTGTGCCTAAGACAGTTTCTACCAGGGAATAAGCACTCAGTATATTTGTTGAATGAACATATGCACAAACAAAATATGAGAAAGAATCTCTTTTTTAGAACAAGTGAATTCTACCTACAAACCAACTAGGAGCAAATAGTAATTATGTTTTTACATAAAGTTTGCTCAGTGAGAAATCCATGTTTCAAGAAAGGGCTGAAAAAGTATATTGATTACAGTATTATTTATAAAAGATAATCTCACAAATAGAAATAAATTCATTATTCTCATCATAAGACAAGTAAATGTCTTGCCAATATTGTGTTCAATTATATTTTATTCTTGTGTAGCTCTCGTGTTGTACTTTAGGTTAAGACAGGTGCCAAGTATTATCCTGGATATGTAGAAAAAAGACAAAAGAAGGGCAAGGGGCAATTCTGATTTATCAAACATCTACTAAGAAACTGGCACTATGCTGAATCCTTTACATAAAAATACTCGCTTCATCCTAATAATATTCCTGTCATATTATTATCTACCATCGAAATGAAAAAATGGAGGCTCATGGCAGGGGATTAAGGGGCATGAAGTGTCTTGCTCAAGGTCACACATAGAGTAGGTTCATTATTCAAACTTCAGTCTGTTTCTCCAAGAACAATTTTTTCAACTATATATCCTACAATGTGCTTAATATCATTTTATGTTTCCAAGGAATTTGCAGGTTGAATAAAAGGACGCAGATAATAGTAGTGCAGGAAACGTTTAAAACAGGGACCACTGAACACTGATATTGTGATGGAGTTTGACACACAAAATGTTTTCCATGGAATCAACATTAAATAAAGCAGTTTGTTATTCCAGCCAAAACACAAAAAGCCTCATTATAAATGTAGGTGAAGCTTAAGAGAAACAATATATAGGTTATGTCCTATATATATAAATATAATGATCATGTATGCAAGGTTTGGGTGGTCCAACTGAAGCTAGAAATACTCTCCTCTCTAATACAGTCCCAGTACCAAGAACTAGAGCTCTGCGTTTTTCTGTCTCTCCTGACTAGTAGTGACTATGATGCTACTTATCCCATCTTCACCTTCAAACTGTTGGTGAGAGCTCCCTGGGTGTCAAAAACATGAAGGCAGGAATGAAAAAAAAGGGGGGTTTGCAACCTTCAAGAAAAGAACTGTGGAGAGTTCACCTGTCATCCCAGAAACACTGATAGAAATCCATCTATTCTGTTTCTCCTTCAAAAGGAGAAAAAGAAAATCAGCCAGGTGCGATGGCTCATGCCCTTAATTCCAGTGCTGTGGGAGGCCAAGATGGGAAGATGACTTGAGGCCAGGAGTTAGAGACCAGCCTGGGCAATGTAACGAGACCCTATCGCTACACAAAATTAAAAAATGAGCCCAGCCTGGTGAGGAGCAACTGTAGTTCCAGGTACTTGAGAGGCCAAGGCACGAAGATAGCTTGAGTCCAAGAGTACAAGGTTGCAGTGAACCATGATTGCACCACTGCCCACCAGCCTGGGTAACAGAGTGAGACCCTATCTTTATTGGATGGACGGATGGATAGATAGACAGACAGACAGACAGACAGACAAAAGAAAAATAGTCAACAGACCTTTCTTGCTTCTGTTACTGTCACTGCAGACCATTTCCACACTTCTAATCATCCGAGACCCAAATAATGTCTTGCAGTTTCCTCACGACACAGAAAAAAGCTATGGTTTAAACGTCCCCTCCAAAACTCACATTGAAATTTAATTGCCACGCAACAGTATTAAGAGGTAGGGCCTTAAAAAGGTGGCCATAAGGCTCCAGAGAAATGAAGGAAATAAGGCAAATTCCAAGGATCTCAACTCAGAGGAGAAAGGACAGATCCTTTTGGTTCTCCCTAGTCACTCGCAGGAATAGGCATAATGTCAAGAAAGAGAATCTAAATGTGGGACTGCCTAATGATGGATCATTGTGAGAAGGACATCTCTCATATGTGCTGAAGTAAAAAGAACAGCATGTCATGTGTATGTGCAGTATCTTGTGTGTGCTGGAAACGTCCATGCCAGTAGACTGCTAGAATGGAAATAACTAATCGAAGTTTTGCTTCAAGTACAATTCTCTCTTAGATTTTTGGCTAACGACCATAAAATAATCCTCATAAAGAAATAAAAATCATATTTTTTGCAGTTCAACAACTGAGTGCATTCTAGCTCCTAAATAGCAATGAATTTTATAATAATCTACTATTTATTTCGAGGTAATCTCTTGGTTTAGAACACAAAACAAGAGAAAAAAAAGCAGCTTTCTCAATTATCTCCTTACAATACATTAAAAGAGGAGTGAAAGGACAAGATAACAAGGGAAGAAACAAAAATGAAGCAACAAATTTGAAGGTTAATAACAGCTCATCCTGAGCCATCAGTAAAATGTGTTCACCTGGAGCTCTTCCCTGAGCATAAGTCAAAGGAGGGTCCATTAGCAGCAGTGCCCAGTGTTTCTACAATAGAGTCTGAAAACGGCATGTTCTAGGAAGAGCAAAATGTAAGATATGAGCCAATTACAAAAGGATCCACAGTGACTCCATGCATATTTTTAAACGGTTGATCAACAAGGCACAAGGGAGTTTTCACTGACAACCCAGTGAGGAGCATTCCTATCCTTGTGACATTATCCTACAACTCACTTTATTTTAAGGTTACCTTGGAAGATTGCAGTAATTCTCTTTCCACTCTAACTGATTCTCTAGATTTAATTATCTTGAATCTATTAAATATGTTTCAGTGGCTATTTGGGTATATCTAGCTCAGAGATTCTCATGTGTGTGAGCTGGGGAACTGTACTTCTAACTACATTTCATTTTTTTTTTTTTCACTAAGCATAATGTTTTCAAGGTTCATCAGTGGTGTAGCAGGCATCAGTACTTCATTTCCTTTTATGGAAGAATAATATTCCAATGCATGTATATACCACATTTAATTTATCCATTTATCAGCAGATGAACATTTGGGCATCTCTACTGTTTGGATTAAATAATGCTGCTAGAAACACCCAGGTACAAGTTTTGTGTGGATGCATGTTTCAGTTCTCCTCAGTATATACTGTATCTAGAACTGAAATTGCTAAGTCATATGGTAACTCTGTGTTAAACATCTTCAGAAACTGCCCGATTGCTTTTCAGACAGGCTGAACCCTAATGCTAGGTTTTTTGTTTTTAAGTAACTAGTTGCTTAACAGAAAATGGCAGGGCCCAGTGGCTCATGCCTGTAATTCCACTACTTTGGGAGGCTGAGGCGGGTGGATCACTTGAGGCCAGGAGTTCGAAACCAGCCTGGCCAACATGGTGAAACCTGGTCTCTATTAAAAATACAAAAAAATTAGCCAGGTGTGGTGATGCACATTTGCGGTCCCAGCTATGTGGGAGGCTGAGTCAGGAGAATTGCTTGAACTTGGGAGGTGAAAGCTGCAGTGAGCCAAGATCCAGCCACTGCACTCCAGCCTGGGTAACAGAGGGAGACTCTCTCTCTCAAAAAAAAAAAAAAAAAACCACACAGAAAAAGGGGACATGGGGAGACAGAGAAGGTAGGCAGCATGCAGAGAAAGTATGAATATTTTCTTCTCTAGGCTCTGTCACCTGGCTCTTGTAGGAGTGGTCTTGTGTATGTCAAAGAATCATTGAGAAGGCATTACCAGACATAAGAGATGATGGCTAGAGCAGAAGCACTGGGGAACTGGGCCAACTAGGAAACTATCTGTGCTATTTGTATTCTTTGAACTAAGTGTCTATTCTGTTTTATCACTCACGATTAAAACAGACAATAAGGTTTCTCTTCTCATTCAACTTTCAGATTGCAGAAGACTTTACTGTTTGCTCTGTAATTCTTGTTACAGCAAGAATGATATGAAGGACAACAGAATGCCATGAAGTTCTCTAATCAGGTAAGCCCACCTCATTGCTGTCCTAAAGCGTATGGTTGGCTAGCTGAGAATCCTCTGATGACAGCTTGCCAGTTGAGCAGTAGATTTATGATGCAAATAAGCCTCAAACTGAAAACATTTTGACCTATCAATCTTATTTTGTCTGTGAAAGGGTCCACAAAAGAGCTCAGGCCACTGGAAATTCTTAGTGCTAGTTCACATAGAAGAAACAGTGCTGTTTAAACGCTGTCATTGTCTTCACTCACAGAGGTGTGCTTAAATCTAAGTACTCCCAAATTTGGAAAGAAATTATTTTGAAGGGATTGGCATAACAAGTATAACTCAAAATGACTAAGAGAAGTCGGAGAGATAGAGTGCTCTGTAAATACAAAATCAGAGTCAAAATACAGGTTGCAAAACATGGTGCCATTTAGCTTACTGACAAAGATAATCAGAGCTGGCATCTAAACAGAAACAGCATTATTTCATGGCTCATTAGAAGCATCTGGATTACTGAGGCACAGGTGGTTTTAAATAACTTTACCAGCAAACCTATATTTGCTGTTTAGGTTTCACTGGCAACAGTCAACTTTCCAGGCACTCTAGGCAGCAATTTTTGTAATATTCTAACAAAATCAAAATCGGTCTTCCAAGCCAGGGAAATGTGAGCCATGACAAGATCAATATTCAAAATTACAATTGCTAGAGTCGTTTTTCCTGTTTTCACACAGAGAATGTTACATATTATTATGATATATAATATTACTTGTTGTACACTTATTATGTTCAACAAATAATTGACAAAAAATAATCATCATTTTACAGTCTATCCAGACTCAGACTATTTCTCAGATCTCCAAGGTAGAATACAGTTAAAATTTTTGCTCTGATGGAGTACTATATTGATAACAAAAGGAAATACAGTACTCCTACATATCTTCAATCAAAATAATGACACCAACTAATAGAAAAAAGGTAAGTATTCTGTTTGAAGTACTGACCTCTGTCCTTCACTGAATTCAGTAAATTCAATGTTGACCATCCACCAAAGCAAAAAGTAGTGAATTTTTCCAATCTTATTTGCTCCACATTTGTCTAGCACACTTACATGAAAACTCAAAATTTTTATTTTCCATCTGATCGGTCTTGATTGTTATAACATTTTGAATATTATCTGATCTCAAAATTCCAGTTCTAGGAATTTACTCGCAACCGCATGGGTGAAATTCAGATTTGGCAACAAAGATGTTCCTCACAGAATGGTATATTGAACTTCAAAAAAACAAAACTCTCAAAATGCAAAACAGAGACTAGATTAAACAAACATAAATACAGATACACACACACACATATATATAACTAGAATATTATGCATCCATTAAAAATAAACACTTCAATAAAGCAAGAAAAAGATATAAAAGGCAGGCGTCATTAAGGTGAAAGGTTATTAACTAAAATCATATTACAAAATGAGCCTGTATCATGTGTCTGATAATTACAATACTGGAAGTCTCTGTTGATCTGGTTCTTCTCCTTTCACCTCTACTGAATCCTGATTAACTTTTTCCTGTGTATCATGTGTGTATATGTTTGTATGTTTTATACTCTCATCTTCCTTAGATCTTTATCTATAGCAATTCTTTAAGGCCCGGTTTGAAAGTAGGTCCCATCCCAACCATTAGCAACAGTTCTGCTAATCCACTTAAGGAACACATTTGGAACTCAATTCTCACTTTAAACTTTCCTCACATTATCCAGAGGATGTATATTTTGACAAGACATCTAGTTAAGAATTCTTTAGGGATGTTTTTCTCCTCTCAGCCTGTGTCAAGGTGACCAACTTTCTTTTAGTCTCTTACAGGAGGTGGGGTATTATGGGAAAGAGACGATATTTTTAGATGATCCATATGCTTTATGTAGAAGATGGGGATGCTTCTGTCAAGACTCCCCAGGTTGCACAGGTCCTGGGCTTTGTTCTGTTTCTCCTGTGTCATGCTAGTTCACTTGGGTTTAGTAAATACCCTTAGGGTGAAAATGGCTTTAGCAGTACTTTGTCTAATATCTCCCTACAGCTCGTTGATGTTATTTTGTTTATGTGAATCCTATCTTTCTTCAGTTCATCAAAGCAATTCAACACATTTTTGAATGTTTTATCTGGCATTTTTAGTTTTTTCATGAAATGATCAATGAAGGTACTAGTTATGCTGGAGAGAGAAGTCTCCACGCAACCCTCTCTTTATGGAACAGTCTACAAATAACTTCACCTCACCATTCAGTTGTTCCAGCGTGAGTGTCTTTGGATTCTACTCAGATAAACTGTTACTGTTTTTATGGTTTTAGTCCATTTTCTTGTAATCCTAACTAAGGCAATCACTATAAATAATCCAAAAATAATTAATATAGAGCAGGATACAGCTTTTGCCTTAAATGTTATAACTGGATATAGTGAAATATAATGATATATAATACAACGCAATTCATAGATTACAAAATCAGATATTAGGAAAACAAAGTTCTCTATCTAACTTTGACATAAAGTATATGGCATTAAGTAAGCTACTTAACCTATCTGGGACTTCTATTTCTTGTCAATAAAATAAGGCAACCAGATGTGCTCATGAGCAATCTCCAATCTATGAATTTTGATTTTTTAGATGATAAAATTTCCTTTACAATATATTCTGTCCATTGGTTTTATTTACATTTTTCTGATACTGCATAAAATGGCATAGTAGCACCTTTTTCGAGTAGAAAGGGAGTCCAATTATTATAATCGTTGATATAGATGATAATTCTAGTAGATTTTAAAGGACTATGTTTTGCTTTGGGATATTAGTAAAGCTTCAGGAATAAATGACTGGTATCATTTGCAACTGACAGTTTTACATGATTTAGTTATGATTATTTGATACTCTCTTTCTTTTCTAAGACGCATCTTAGATCCTGCCATGATTGTCACAAAAATTCTCCAATGCAGAGAAAAAAAATGGGCAAAATTCATGACAGGTCTGTGCAATTTTGGTCTAAAAATTTTCTCAATTATTTACCACAAAACAAGTATCTGAACTTTAAGCAAGTCACTATAATCAATGGTTTTCAAAAGTATATTTCCTTCAGAATTGCTTTAATAGGGAAACACATTATTTCATTTCATTCAAAAACGTATGATTAGTAATCTATAATCAGCATCTTTGTGACTAGAAGTGGGTTCATGATGAAATAAACATAAGCAATCGCCATAATCCATGACCTCATGAAGTTCACATGACGATGTATTAAAAGGGTATAAAAAAGAGCACACCCAAAAATTACAAGCAAAGCTATTACAAGATAAACCAAAGGAATAAAAAAGCCTTCCAACAAGACAAAACTATTGCTCTTGAGTTTGGAAACCAACTTATATATGCACAATAAAATCCAGGGAGAAACATGAAGTTACCATTGTTTGGTAGAGAAAACAGGACACTGTTCCTCTACAACATAGGCCAATATTAATAATATAGGTAAACAGACTGGCAATGGTAACATATAACACAGACTCCTAATATTGGTATTCAATACATACTACATTTGACTGATCAAAAACAGTGACTCAATCACACAACAAATAACTACTTATCAACAGTTTCTAAACACATCACATAAAAGTACTGCTACAACCTCTTCCTGGAAAAACACTTTTTCTTTGTATTTCTTTAATGATTGGTTGCCAGGCGCGGTGGCTCACACCTATAATCCCAGCACTTTGCGAGGCCGAGGCCGGCAGATCATGAGGTCAGCAGATCGAGAGCATCCGGGGCTAACACGGTGAAACCCCATCTCTACTAAAAACATAAAAAATTAGCCAGGCATGTGGCAGGCACCTATAATCCCAGCTACTCGGGAGGCTGAGGCAGGAGAATGGCATGAACCCGGGAGGCGGAGCTTGCAGTGAGCCAAGATCGGGCCACTGCACTGCAGTCTGGGGGACAAAGCGACACTCCATCTCAAAAAAAAAAAAAAATGGTGATTCTGCTTTTTAAATGTTGTTTTTCAAAAGTCTAAAATACAGACAAAGCTTTTTTAAAATAAAATGTACTTGTCGATTTAGCTCAGGAGAGAACAGAGACAGGTAGAGGTTACCAACAAAAAGGCTCTGATAATACTAGACAAAGCAACTTAAGCCTAAAAACTAACGGTCCATGGAATACAACTCAGCGTAAACATTTTTATCTCAGTCACCAAGCACCACTCCACCAACAGAGAACTGAGAAATTAAAACAAAAAGACTGGAGGCAGATGAAATTTGAATACAGCTAATCCTTCAACAAAGCTGGAGTTAGGGTTGCTCCTCCCATTCCAGTCAAAAATCGCTATATAACTTTTGACTTCCTAAAAACTTAACTATTAATAGCCTACTGTTGACCAGCAGCCTTACGATAACATAAATAGAAAAATTAACATATATTTTGGATGTGTGTTATACTGTACTGTTATATTAAAGTAAGCTAGAGATAAGGATATCATAAGGAAGAGAGAATTTTACTATTCACTAAGTAAAAGTCAATCGTAAAAATAAATCACCCTCGTTTTCTTCATTTTGAGTAGATGAGGGGGGAGGAGGAGGAGGGAGAAAAGGAGGGGTTGGTCTTGCTATCTCAGGAGTGGAAGAGACAAAGAGGTGAGGAGGTGGAGAACATAGAAGGGGAGGCAGGAGAGGCCGGCACACTCAGTGTAACTTCACAGATGCTTTTTCATTTCTCTAACAATGTTTCTACATGGTACCAATCCTTTTA
The DNA here is from genome assembly GCF_008728515.1 of Papio anubis. Taxonomy (NCBI): domain Eukaryota; kingdom Metazoa; phylum Chordata; class Mammalia; order Primates; family Cercopithecidae; genus Papio; species Papio anubis. The sequence goes on from NC_044979.1 coordinate 24,942,679, forward strand.
CAACTGTTTGCTTTAGTTTCAGTGACTGTATCATAGAAGGCTCCATGTCATAAAAGAAGTCAAATGCAGTCTTGGATAATCTGAACCCTTCTGCCAGATTACCTCATGTCAATTTGTTTTCTGGCAATGCTTCTTCGAGATCTTCTTCCTTATCATCTGGCACTGTTTTGAAAGGACTCAACTCCATCAAGTTGTTTTCTGTTAATTCCTCTGGTATGCTGTCTGCTAGCCCTTGAATTTCTCCAAGATCTGTATCTTGAAACCCTTCACAACCACCATCTTTTTTTTTTTTTTTTTTTTTTCCGGCCATATGCAATTCTTTCATGACTTGTTTGATCAGCTCTCTTGTAAATCCTGGAAAGTCATGCACAGTATCTGAACACAGTTTTCTCCAACAATTCATTTTGGGTTTGGTGGTTTTCAAGGCATTTTCTATAACAATGGCATCTTCAATGGTGTAATCCTTTCAGACTTTCATGATGTTCTCCCTGTCAGGATTCTCTTACATAATGCTGACAATCCTTTTCACAGAGTATCATGTGCAATGAGCCTTAAAAGTGTTCATGATTCCCTGATTAGAGACACTCTGTTTGGGGGCAAGTAGACTATTCCTCCTTCAGTGTTGAACTGATGGAGTTCTGAGTGGCCAGGAGTATTGCACAATTAAAAGGCAGTTCCTTACTGATTCCTGACTTCAGGGACAAAGCATCAATGGAACCACTCCAGAAAAAGGTTGTTATTCGAGCCTTCTTACTGCACACACCAAAAGACTAGCAACTGCTGTGCGTCTTTTCCCTTCCAGACTCGGTGGTTACAGACAACGGCAGTCCCAATCATAAACCTGACTGCATTTGCACAAAAGAGTAGAGTTAGCCTATCTCTTCCTGCCTTAAATCCTGGTGTTTGCTTCTTCTCCTAATAAATATCCTTTGTGGCATTTTTCCCCCAGTGTAGGGCACTTTCATCTGCATTAAAACCTGTTCAGGCTGACATCCTTTTTCCTCAACGGGTTTCTTAACGATGTTTGGGAACTCATCTGCTGTCTCTTGGTTGGCAGAAGCTGCTTCTCCTATTAACTTGACATTTTTTAGACCAAACTTCTTTCTAAAATTATCAAACCATCCTTTGCATCCTTTCAATTTGCATTAAATTGTCCAGCTTTACATCCTTCACCTTCCTTTTGCTTTAAGTTACCATATAGTGACTTCCCCATACCTGGAATCATATTAGAGTCTATAGGTATGCCTTTCTTATAGCAGTCCTACACCCATATAAAAGCTGCATTTTCAATACCAGATAAAAAGGTATTTCACGAAAAGAACAAGGTTTTCATACCTGCTGATGCAGCTTCAATGATAGCTCCACAAATTTCCTTTTCTTTTTACAATAGCCCTTACATTGAATTCATTTATCTTGAAATGGCAGGGAACCACAGCTGCAGACCTCAATCTATAGTACGTATCAAGCAATTCAACATTTTTTTTTTTTGTAATGTCATGACTTTCCCCTGCTTCTTGGGAGCACTTCCAGCGTGACTAATGGTGCTTTGTATGGGTTCCATAGAGTTATTCAAGACTTACAGTATTGCACTAAACACGATGGAAAATACGCGAGAACTGCCAAAGATCACTTCTCACTGCCATACGAAATTTACTGGAGAGATGGACTGCTCACAAGGAGATGATTAGTATCACACAGCATTTTAAGCAAATATTTGCAACGCTTGAGCTCACGGTAACAGCAACAGGAGGTGACTATGAAATGACTGCAATAGTACAGTATGTACTATACCTAATTTTATGCAGTTATGATTCAATACTGCATCTTCATGTTTCTTTACATTTCTTTCTACTGTGAATGGCACCATGTAAGGTCTGTATTTGTGTAAAAGTTCTGATATATTTTAAGTTTTATAATAGAGTCATATATATTTTCTAATAAATGATAAAAATAGACTAACATCAACATATACTTTGTGCATTCATGACATATCTAACTTTTTCTTAATTTTTCTGCTATTTCTAGACTATACACTGTCTCCTGAGTTTTTTCAAACTACAGGTAATGTCCAAAAATTTGTTCAATATATTTATTTTTTAAAATCCACACACAAATGGACCTACACAGTTCAAACCCATGTTGTTCTGGGCCAACTATACATCCAAAAAGTATTTATGAAGTATCAGCCATGTACAGGTACAGTACAAGGTCCTGGTGATGGTAAGAACAACCACCTTTAGTTGCTCATGTCTAAAACTTTGGAGTCATCTTCACTCTTGTATTTTTGTCTACCTCTCATCCAATCCATCAGTAAGTGCTTTCCATTTTGTCATCAAAACATAAAGAATCCCAGTACCTCTCACTACCCTCACTACTACTACCTTCCAAGCCATTTGTCTCCTGGATTACTGGCCTCCTAACTGGTCTCTCTTCATCCATCCTTGCCCCCTGTAAGTGGATTGTCATACATGCCAGAGTGATACTATTAAAATACATGCCTAATCCAGTTACTCTTCTCTCCAGAATGCTCCAAAGGCTTCACATCTCATTTGAAGTAAAAGCCACGCTACTTAAAATGGCCTGTAAGACCTGTGTTCATCTTGTTCCCTCTACTATGTTAACACTCTTTCCCCAGAACTGCAGACCTCACTCCCTTACCTTCTTCAGGTCTTTAATCAACTACCTCCTTCTCAGTAAGCCCTTCCTTGGCATATAAAGTAAGAGTAAAATCCAATATAAATAAGATCATTTAAATATTAAATCTAGTCAGTAGAAAATGTATACTTCTATATACCAGCAAGTAAGAGCAAGTTTCAGAAATCTGCCCATGATGATGTAATTGTGAGAGAGATTACCTGGGAATGCCCACTAAAAGGAAACATTTGCACAAGCTCACAACTCACACAAAAATTGAAACCATATCTATATAAATGTCTGAGTCAGCTTTTTCCTCCTAATATCTATCCTAAGTGTTTTCCCATGTCATTAAATATTCTTAAGAACATGAATACTAAAGATTACAAATACTGTAGGGAAGCACCAAACATTCACCCGTCAATAGTTGTTATTAGACAGCTTGCTGCACGCCAGGCACTATGGTAGGTGCGACACGGTCCCTGCCCTCATGGAGTTGACCATATTGTAAATGAGATTATTTACATGTAGTAAATGATATTTAGCAATAGTGCAAATAAAGATGTAATTACAAATTGTCTTCTGTGTTATGAAAGATTAGAAGAGAATGGCAAGAGAGACCCTAATATCTCTATAGTACTTAACAATAATCTCCATAATATCTATTGGGGCTAATTTATGTCAAGGCCAAGGAAACCCGTTTCAGGCTTCATTTCATGGAAATGACACACGGAGACCTGAAAACAGGTGGGAGTTGGTCTGTAAAGAACAGAGGAAGGTGTGTTCTGGGCAGAGGAAGAGCATGTGTGAAGGCCCTGGCTACATTCAAGGCACTGAAAAAAGTTGAGTGTAGAAGGCTAAGGAGGAAGGAGAATGAATGAAGAAGGGAGGTAGGTAGACCAGATCAACAGGGTGTGGTAGGTCCTATGAAGGAAAAGACATTTTTTCATCCTAAGTAAAATGGGAAGCTATTAAAGATTTAGAGCAGGCGAGTGATACAATGAAAATGTCAGAAGATCATGTTGTTAAAAACTCAGAGTAACCTCTGACACAATCTTTTCCTTAATTTTTACCCTGATATAAAGTCTAGCTTCAAAATGCTTTTCCTATCTGCTCCAAAGCAAAGTATCTGAAATGTCTCCTGTTCTCCCTACCAAGCAGCACACAAAGTCTGTACCTTCTGAGACCATCATCAGTCACGCTAAAGTGACAAAACCTCTGGCTACTACCAAAGCCCATCACACCTCTCACTCCTATTTCATTGGCTTATTTTCTTGGCTAGTAACAATCTAACCATTACCACTCTATAATCTCTCTCATAATCCTCTCATTAAATGAACAAATAAAGGCCAGGCATGATGCTCATGCCTGCAATCCCAGCCTTTGGGAGGCTGAGGCAGGCAGATCATTTGAGCCCAGGAGTTCAAGACCAGCCTAGGAAACATGGTGAAACTCCATCTCTACAAAAAAAAAAAAAAAAAAAAAATAGAGAAAACAGCCAGGCCTAGTGGTGCACTCCTGTGATCCCAGCTCCTTGGGAGGCTGAGGTGGGAGGATTGTTTGAGCCCAGGAGGTCACGGCTGCAGTGGGCCATAATTACGTCACTGCATGGCAACCTGGGTGACAGAGATCCTGTCTAAAAAAACAAACAAAGAAAGAAACTATATATATATATATATTTGTTAAGTTCTTTGTAAAATTTTTATAAAGGACATTATAAATGCTAGTTACTGTAACACAGAAACAATTGTGTGTTTTGCTAATCCCTGCTGCGAGGCAATCACAAGAGTTGAATCCTCAGAGGAAAGCATGCTTAAGTTTTAGAGTTTTATTCAAGAATATAAAAAAAAAGTGGAAGAAATGGGGAATGTTTAGGTGAGAGAAGTGGAGGTGTGGGGAGGAATATGATTAGTGTCTTGTGACATGTGAAAAGCTACATGATGAAAAAGGAGTTAAAATTATATTCCATGGTCCTAGAAGACAGTATTAAAATAAACAGGCTGGAACTTTCAAAAAGGCAGATCTGACTTTATAAAAGCAAAAACTTACTAAGAAAGGCATGAAAAAGTAATGGCTTTCTTAGGAGACAGTTTATTCTCTGCAACTTCAGTCTTTTGTTTGTTTCTCCTAAGAGAAGTTGAAGGTCCACTTGTTGTGGTCTCATAAAGGAGATTTAAAACATTGATTAGAATGTTAAGAATCAATTCCAACAGCGAGATTCTGGGAATTCATCAAAATATCCTGGGATTACATCCATAAATATTAAGTCAGGAACCATCACCAAGGTTTCTGCAGCAGGTGTCAACTTCCCTGAAGAATTCAGTGTAATTCTCTGTCACAGTCATGGAGGATCATGGAAAGGAAATTAAATTTATAACAAGTTTAATTACATCTAGTTATGTCTATCAAGAACAAAAAGGAATATTGCACACGTCAAGGAAAAGGTGATTATGAAACAATGAGAATAGTGTTTAAGAAGACTAAGATTACAGAACAATAAAGCAGCATTCTAGCCTCTCTTCCTATGGGTAAAAAGTTGTTCATGGACTGTAATTACTGATATGTTGGTCAATGTTTAATAAGCAGCTCTGTGAGAGAGACTAGAGTCCTGTTGTAGCATTTGCTGATTTCTGTTGTGTAACTACACTCACCGTGGCCAATTCTAAGCTACCAACATGATGTCACTGAATGCAGAATGTTAAGTGGGAAGAGATGTGCACCACTGGCTCTGGTGAGTCAGCTCGACCCCACCTGGCCCACCGAGTCTATCACTGTTCTCATGATTCTTACAATTTTATCACTCCCCAATCCCCAGGATAAAACCACATGTAAGGCAATGATGTTTAAATACAGATTTTTCCCAGTTCAGTTGTAACTATGCTTTACATATATAACTTTTTTATTTATGTGTCAATATGAGAGTTGCAGTTGATGGGAAATATTCCCCTATTAACATTTCTTCTCAGCTGACTTCTACGTATTCCCTGTGCTTATTACACAATCAAGAGAAAAGGGCAATTGCTACAGAGCTATTATGAATTAGTAATATCAGAAAATTATTATTTTTCAACTCACTGCAGGCACAATGTACATGTAATTAGAATATGCTATATTCACAATAGCCAAAAACTCACTTGGCATAAACATCTGAATCAAGACCTGGAACAGCCACAAGTTCAATTTAAGTATGGAAACAGCCCACACATACAATAATAGGAGGAAGTTCTGCACTGTCATACTGGATTCCATATAACAAAACTTATTTCTTTTTTATTACCTCCTTTTAATCAGTAAACCCTAAATGGAGGCAAAATGTATAATTCCAGTTCCCCACACTTAGATATCCCAATTGATGGATTTGTGGATATCTAAGAAGGTGTTCTTCGGTTTTAAAGATGTGAATTCAGGCAAGCAGGGGTAAAATGACATAATGTCTGGAAGTTGCTTTAAAATACTTCCAAAAAGAAAAAAAATAAAACAACATAGATGAACCCGGTATGGTAAAATCTTGATAACAATATGACACTTAAATATGAGAAATGAACACATAAGTTATATGTAAACTGTTTCCCCAAATTGTGTGTTTATTTGAAATTCTTCCAAAATAAATAAATAAAGCTACCAGAAATACAGCGGTTAAGGTTAGGGGCGGTGGCTCACGCCTGTAATCCCAGCACTTTGGGAGGCCGAGGCAGGCAGATCACGAGGTCAGGAGATGGAGACCATCCTGGCCAACATGATGAAACCCTGTCTCTACTAAAAATAGAAAACTTAGCTGGGCGTGGTGGCGCATGCCTGTAATCCCAGCTACTTGGGAGCTGGGGCAGGAAAATCACTTGAACCAGGGAGTTAGAGGTTGCAGTAAGCCAAGATTGCCACTGCACTCTTGCCTGGCAACAGAGTGAGACTCCGTCTCCAAAAAAAAAAGAAAAGAAAAGGAAAAAAGAAATACAGCATATTTACTACAGATAACAACCATTTATTAATTTTCCCCACATCCACTAGGGTACTCCTAAACACTGTTGCAGCAAGTTTGAATACTACATTCTTTTTTAACTCCTATTTCAGTATAATGCCTAAATCTCTAATAATGTTCAGTAGCTGATGATCATAACAAATATAGATCTATTCTGAGAAGGCAGAAAGAAATTACCACAAACTCCAATGGGGTAATCAAACAGTTAATCTAGATACCTTTAAGGAATATAAAAGAAAATATTCACTAGACTCATCATCCTGTTTGTTCAAGGGAAAATGTATTTCCATTGCTGTTTTCCATTTACCTAACAAAAAATAAGTCCCAAACTCAGATTAAAGTGTTCTATATTAAACTAATATTCCAGAATCTAGCTTAAGAATAAACCCCCAGGAAAATTCTATTATGAAAGTCTGAACATCTTTGAGTTGAAGCATATTCTACTAACAAATGCCAGATTTCAAAAACAATTTTCAAAAGAAAATTTTCTAACTCTATTTACAACTGAAAAAGTCAATAAAGAATGACTTAAAAATGACTTACTGATACCAATTTTGGCTTGCTCCCCCCACTACCCCTTCACTTGGTGAAGATGAAATTCAAATTTCAGAGCCATGCTTGTTTACTTTTCTGAAATCTGTTGTTCTAGTTAAGGGGTATGTAGTTTTATGCAATGGTCCATTTTATATCACACAGCACATAGCAGGCACTAATGCAAATTTCTCCATTATAATAATCTGCACTTCTACTTTTAGTGTTTCTTATGAGAAGTCTATAAATCGATTACAGTCTTCTGATCTTCTTAAAGCACAAGAGAGATGGAGAAATTAGAATGATCACAGAATGCTTGTGATAGTGCCATTTCACTCTGATCTCTTTTATGTCAACTCTGTGGAGATCTTGAAGGCCCTTTTTGGTGCCCTATAATTATTTATTTGCTACATATCGGAGCTTGATGCCATGAAATGCATTTAAATATTGTTATGCAGATAATGCTTAGGTACAACGTCCTTCTGATGCTGCCGAATCTGTTTTTATTTCCAATACTATCTTGTCTGACATCCAACACCATATGCATTGAAATAAGTTGTTCTTCAATGTTTCAAAACCTGATTTATTAGTTGTTCACATTCCATCTGCCTCGGAAAACTGCAATGTGCCTTTACTTTCACTGGCTGCCCAAAAGGTTGAGGCTCAATTTTCCTTCACTTCATCATTTGATCAGCTTGTCAGACACATGTGTTAAGTTCTCCTTTCAACTACACGAACCATTTAAAAATCCATGCATTTTTTTAAAAATCAGAGCCGTATGGCAGGAGCCTGATTAATGCATTTGTCATCTTCCATATTTACTAATGTCTCAGAAAAACCGCTCTAGAAATGTATCCTCACTATTGTAAACCACATAGAAGCCAGGCTGTAATAATGATGCTTGCCAAAACTCGGAAAATAAATTACTATTAGCAAATACACTTTGTAGGATCTACAGCTAGGAAAAGGTGGAACAATCCCAGGGTCTATAAATGAGTACAAGAAATAATAACAGATGGAATAATCTGAAAGTATGGGAATTTTTAGGGAGAAGAGAAAGAAAATGATCTGGAAGAGACAAGGAAGACACCTATCACACCAATGTGCTGGAGACAAGCCACGATTTAAAACAGTAGCAAAGGGCCAGGCGCGGTGGCTCACACCTGTAATCCCAGCACTTTGGGAGGCTAAGGTGGGCAGATCACCTGAGGTCGGGAGTTCGAGACCAGCCTGGCCAACATGGTGAAACCCAGTTCATACTAAAAACACAAAAAATTAGCCAGGCAAGGTGGCGCACACCTGTAATCCTGGCTACTCAGGAGGCTGAGGAAAGACAACTGCTTGAACCTGGGAGGCGGAGATTTCAGTGAGCCAAGAATGCACCACTGCACTCCGGCCTGGGCAAGAGAGTGAGACTCTGCCAATAATAATAATAATAATAATAATAATAATAATAATAATAAACAGTAGCAAAGGAAGTAGGTTCTCAAGAGGGAGAGTGCGTGTAATTCTAACTGCTCTAGGAAGTAGGTTAAAGGAGTATTCAGTGAAGATATTCAGGATATAAGGGATTTGCAATGATGAAACAGATAAGTTCCAGTAATGCATACTGCAAGGAAATAGAGATGTATAGAGCAATATTGGGGAAAGGGGGCCTGAAAATGGCAGATAACTAGAGAACCCTGGACTCTGTGGTAGCTGACAGGAATGAGGTAAAGGGCATGATGAGATGGAACAGACTGTAAAGGCGAGGCCAAAAGACTTGCACGGGATTAGGAGTTTGGGAATGGTCAGGAATATGCACAGCTCTCAGGCCCTCACCTTCACTCTTGCCATTGCTAGTGTGGAAACTACCTTCTTAAAATGGTCTTAGTCAATGAACAATTCCCTGTCCTTATCTTTCTTATTTTCTTATTGGATCTAGCAGCATCACTTGACACAATTAACCATTCCCTTCTAGAAACACCTTCTCACTTAGCTTCCAGGACCCTATACTGTCTTGGTTCTCCTCCTGACACACTAGCTAGAAACCTTCTGAGGTTTCCTGGCTAATTCCACCTCCTTTTTCTGACCTTTTAGCATTTAAATGCCCCCAGGCTCAACTCCCGAACCTTTCTCTGCTCCACCTATACTCCCTAGCAGATTTCATTTAACCTGGTGGCTTTAAGTATCATCTATAAGCTAATGACTCCTCAACTCATATCTCCAGCCCAGGCCTCTCTCCAGAACTCTAGACTTCTGTTTTCAACTTAACAACTCAACATCTTCACTAGAATTCCATTAAGCATGTCTCTAATTTAATATGTCCAAAAAACAAACTCTGACCACCTGCAATCCCCGGCTTGCTCCTTCAATAGTCATCCTTACTTCAGGAAAAACAAATAAAGTACTGACTCATGCTATACCATGGATGAGCCTTAAAAACATGCTAAGTGGTGGAAACCAGACATAAAGGCCACACATTGTATGGTTCCATTATACTTCGTGTCCAAAACAGGCAAATCCATAGAGACAGAAAATAGATCAGTGGTTGCTAGCGGCTAGGGGAAAGAGGAATACAGAGTGACTATTAATGAATAGCGGTTTCCTATAGGGGTGATAAAAATGATATAATTAGATAGTAGTGATAATTGTACAATTCTATAAAATATTAAATTTTATCTCAATAAAACATTCAAAAAAATAAAAGATTGCAGGAACTTTGTTTTGTTTGCTCTTGTATCTCAAGCACTAAAGCAGAGTTTGACAATAGTGTGTACTAAGAAAACATTTGCTGAATAATTGATGAATTAGTCTGTAACATTCATACATAGACACACCTACTATTTTGCTGCTCTCTTTCCTTCCTACATGAATACCTAACAACCTATGAAAGACGAGAAGAGGTTAGACCAGAAGTTCATTGTTTCATCTTGACATCAGCGCTAGAGGCTGGGTGCAGAGGCTCACGCCTGTAATCCCAGCACTTTCAGAGGCCGAGGTGGGTGGATTATCTGAGGTTAGGAGTTCAAGATCAGCCTGGACAGCATAGTGAAACCCCATTTCTACAAAAAATACTAAAATATGAGCTGGGTATGGTAGCGCATGCCTGTATTCCCAGCTACTCAGGAGGCTGAGGTAGGAGAATCACTTAAACCCAGGAGGCGGGGGTTGCAGTGAGCTGAGATTGCACCACTGTACTCCAGCCTGGACAACAGAGAGAGACTCTGTTTCAAAAAAAAAAAAAAAGAAAAGAAAAGAAAAGAAATCAGCGCTGTGAGTTAATGCAAAAATGAAACCAGAGCTGAAGGAGCAGTACCAAGTGTGTCAAGTTCAGAACTCACTCAAAGAAAAGATCATTTTAATTACAGTCATGTGCCATACATACAGTGATGTTTCAGACAATGATGGACAGCATATACCATGATGGCCCTGTAACATTCTAATGGAGCAGAAAAATTCCTGTCGCCTAGTGATGGTGTAGCTGTCCTAACATCTCACAATGCAATGCAATACTTACATATTGTAGTGAGGCTGGTATAAATGAACCTACTGAACCACCAGTCATATAAAAGTATAGCACATACAATTATAAACATTATACAATACTTACTAATGATAACAAATGACTATGATATGGTTTATGTATTTACTATACTATACTTTTATCATTATTTTGGTGTGTACTCCTATCACTTATAAACAAAGATAACTGGAATGCAGCCTCAGGCAGGTCGTTTAGGAGGTATTCCAGAAGAAGGCACTGTTATCATAAGAGCTGACAGCTCCATGCATGATATTGTCCCTGAAGACCTTCTAGTGGGACAAGATGTAGAGGTGGAAGACAGTGATACTGATGATCCTGACCCTGTGTAGGCCTGGGCTCACATGTGTTTATATCCTAGTTTTTAACAAAAAAGTTTAAAAAGTCAAAATAAATAAATAAATAAACAATTCTAAAATTAGAAAAACAGCTTACAGAATAAGGATATAATGAAAATATTTTTGTACAGCTGTACATTGTGTTTGTGTTTTAAGCTAGGTTATTACAAGAGTAAAAAAGTTGAAAAATAAAAATTTATAAAGTAAAAAAGTTACAGTAAGCTAAGTTTATTAATAAAGAAAAATATTTTCTATAAATTAAGTGTAGCCTAAGTGCACGATATTTATAACATCTACAGTAGAACAGAGGAATGCCCTAGGCCTTCATATTCACTCATCACTCACTCATTCGAGAACTTCCAGTCTTGCCAGCTCCATTCATAGGGAAAAGGCCCCCATACAGACGGACCATTTTTACCTTTATACTGTATTTTTACTGTAAAAGATAAAACATATCTTTTCTATGTTTACATGTTTAGATACACAAATACCCCTTTGTTACAACTGCCTACATGTTGTACACATAGTACAGTAACATGTTGTACAGGTTTATAAAGCAACAGGCATATCATAAACTATACCAGGAGCAACAGGCTATACCATATAAGCTAGGTGTGTGGTAGGCTATACCATCCATGTTTGTGGAAGTACACTCTATCATGTGCACAAAATGATGAAATCACCTAATGATGCATTTCTCAAAAGATACCCACATCATTAAGTGAGAAATGACTGTATTTAGGTATCTTCATGAAGCTGCATTTGAGTTTAAAAATTATTTTTTGTAGAGCACAAAGAGGAAGTTCTAAATCAATCCAGACAGGCATTACAAAACTATTTTGAGTATGGCACCTAGAGAGAAAACAGAGTCTAAAATATAGTGCTCTACCTCAAGCACTTCACAACCTACAAAGGCACAGAATCAACACCAAGCCCTAGAATTTCCAAGGTAAAAGACCAGCAGGTGAAAGAGTAAAATTATGTAAAGTTTAAATTTGGTAGCAACTAAAAAAAACCACCGCGTATATTCTTGATTTCTAAAATCCTGCATATTTTTTCAATGTGGAAAAGCGCATATCATTAACAGGGGTAGTAGACACGAAATAATTGTTTTTAGACAACCATAATTCCACAATACATCTTAAAATCTAGGGAGCCACCCAACACACATAACACGTATTTTTTTCCTACATATTGTATAAGAAAGGAGTTCATTTTCCATTTCCCATTGGCAGGCAAAGAGATCGTTCCTAACAGCACGGGCTTTCCCAAGTGAGCTGCTGCCTGAGCTGCTCATGCCAAGGCACAGAACACACCTGTCAAGAAGAAAGGCCAGCTGAAGCTGAAATATATGATTGTCTAGACTTTGCCCTGCCATATCATGTTCCTCAATCTGTTCATCCCTAATCTCTTTTAGATGGGTTTCTCTACCTTCTCATCATGGCAGCTTTGTTTAGTCTGAAATTCAATCACAGATGAATTAGGCTTTAGGAAACATTCCCATTCTAGTTTTGTAGTCACATCAGAAACCCTAGACCCCGTGTTAATTTTGTTACAGCTTTTAGTTCTCGCATTTCAATGTGAAATCACTTCCCCTTGGAGAATGCCACTGATACTGGCAAGAAAGCACAAGGGGCTGCCACACAACTCAATCGCCAATAACAACCTGGGAAACTCAACCCTCAGCAGATATTAGTAATCATGGGAAAACAGCCAGAACTTTAATCACAATTCTTTCAAAAACAGCCAGGGATTTGGAAATGCTGTTATTCTAGGATATGACCCTACTACACTGTTTAATCAAAGCCATTGCCAGTACAAGAACAACCTGCAGATTTTAATAAAAATCAATTTCATAAAAGTCAGTGTGTCAGTATCATGCTGGACTCAATTTAGCAAAATTCCAAAATCTTTACATATATGCACCTTCTACAGATACAAATTTGCTTATTATATCGCATACAACCTCTCTGTTTGGAGTTGCAAATTTTTACAAAAAAACACACACATACACCGCCATTTCGGCATGCAGTCACCCAACTGAGGTTATATAGTCAACAAAACTACTGAAAAATACGAACCTGTAAAATTGGTGACCAGCTGGGTGGGCAGGTGCAGGATCTGGATTGGATTGCCTCCATGCCCCAGAGATGGTCTGGAGGCTTTCTTCAAAACAGAAATTTGGGAGAGAGTATTTTCAGTGCCAAGCTGGCAATAGCCACACATCCCTGATGTTCAGGAAGCCATGTGGCTTGACTTCACTCCACCAGTAGCTCTATTTTTAGGCAACATCCTGGTAAAATGGCAAAGGCCGCAAGCACACCTTAAGATACAGCAGCTGCCGCCACTGCTACTGTGGCTGGTGAGAGCACAGGGGAGTTGTTCTCTGTCATCATGGAGGAGAGAGAAGGAAGGCAGAAAACTGCTAGCTCATCCTGTCTGCTCCACTCCCACTTCTAGGGGATTTCTATTCTTCCATCTAGGAGAGAAGTAGGGAAAGTAGCAGTGGGAAAGGAACATGAAGATGGGGAGGGAGAGGCTGGATTGAAATGTTTTATTCATTTATAAAGATCATGTCCACCAAGAAATGTGAATATAATGGTGGGATAGATACACAACAATTCAGAGTGATTTATGGCCTATTAGAATTGAAGGGAATGAACTAACCTTAATTTTTGAAAAATACGTATCCCCCTCAAAAAAAAAAAAAATATATATATACACACACACACACACACACACACACACACACACAGACAGGCATACATACAGGCCTCCAAAGATTTTCACTGTATCTTTCCACTAATAATGGGAAAGATATTTCTCCAAATAAAAATAACAGGACTATAAAAAAGTATGCCAAGCCAAAGGACACCAGTAAAACAACAAAATTCAGCATTTCAATGAATTTAAAAAGCAATCAGATTTTTACCCCCGAAAAACACCCCCTTAACAATGAGGTCTATGAAAAGAATATGCCAAACAACCTATTCCTCAATTTTTTAAAAAGCAGCATATAAACAAAGGGGAGGATGGGCGATGCAGTGTACATCTGTTGCATTTCTAGGTACTCTTACAGGACAATCCAGGATTATTCCCTGGATAGATGATTCACTGCAAACCTGCTTTCAAACGTACATTGACAGTATTTAATTACATACTTTCTTAGTATAATCTATACATAGTTGGTACTGCTATAGAAGCTGAGAAAACAAGATGCTTCACACAAGTCAGTTACTGTCTGACTAAAGGTTTGAAATGCTAAAAAATAAAAATAAAAAGAAGCCAACAATGCTTAAGCTAGAACTCTGCACTGGTTAGAGACATAGATACGTATCTGTCCCACAAAAGGCTGCTGGGAACAAAGGGCAAAGATGGCAAGTTGCAAAGTTTATTTTCTTCTGAGTCAGACTTATTTATTTACTTATTTGCTTTTGTTTTCTGAATTATGAATTCTTGGAACACAAGAGAGACCCATATGTAAATGTAAATGCTGAATTATTTTCTGAATGATTTTCTAATTATATGGCTTTTTGGAAAATTTGCAACATCGATTCTCTCCATTAGTGCAAATAATAGAGGGTACACTGCACCTAGGTGATTGGGAAAGTGGAAAACTACACCACTCTCATTTCACTGAAGAAGAAAATAGGTCTATATAAATAATATCTTGTAATAACGTAGCTACTAAGTGTCCAAATTACCTTTGCAATCATATTCTCCTCTGAGTCTCAAAGTATTATGAGGTAAAGCAAATATTACTGAAGCAACCAATGAGAAAACCAAGATCCCAAAAGCTGAAGCATCTTGCCCAAGATCCTCACAGATGGCTGGCAGTTGAAAATAAATAAAAATGCTAGGCAATGCAAGCAACATTCAAAGACCTCAAAAGTCAGGGGAGAGTGGCTTACGCCTGTAATCCAGCACTTTGGGAGGCCAAGGCCAACAGATTGCTTGAGCCCAGGAGTTCGAGAATCTCCTGGGCAACATGGTGAAACCCCATCTTTACTAAAAATACAAAAAAATTATGCAGGCACAGCGGCACCCACCTGTAGTCCCAGCTACCTGGGAGGCTGAGGTGGGAGGATTACCTGAGCCAAGGAGGTTTAGGATGCAGTGAGCCATGATTGTACCACTGCACTCCAGCCTGGGCGACAGGAGTGAGACCCTGTCTCAAAAAAAAAAAAATTCAGGAATCTGTTCAATTTTTAATACTTGCTTATAGTTAACATCTAGTGTGATATTTTGGGGTAATAATGTCAAGGTGGACATGAGTTTGTACTTTATAGAATAAGAGTCACACCACTTTACCCCCCTCAGGAGATACCAAAAGAAATGAAATAGTAAATAAACAGTATGCTCTGGACACAATATACTCCACACAATTTCAAAAAATAAAAAGTTTGGTCTCTGCTCATTTATCATCTAAGAAATGACGAATGTCCAGAAAAGGTCCATCTAGCTATGGAAATTATTGTCTGAAAGGCTAATTTGGTAACTGTCATCAAAGAAGCAATGATACATCATATTCAGCAAAGTATGCCACATGAAGATTACACAGTATGGTCATCTTCTGTTAAACAGCCATTAGAGAAGTCCTATTTCTGGCAGAGGCAGGGTTAAGGGGAAGCTGAGGAAAGGATCATGATAAAGTGAAAGAAGTAGAGAAACACAGGAACATAAAGAAGAAGACAGTAGCATTCAGCAAGGACATTATGACAAAAAGATAAGGCCCAGCTGTATTCATCTTGGAAATTTGTTTCTTCTGAAATCAGAAGATATTAAGAAGCCTCATCATTTGTACAGAGTCATGTCCTCTATTGAGAGATGAGGCTTTATAACAGTGCCAACCAATGGAACTATAATGTGGGTCACATATGTAATTCTTTGTTTTCCAGTAGCCATATTAAGAAGGTAAAATGAAACAAGTGAAATTAGTTGCATTAATATTTTCATTTAACCTAACATAGCCAAAATAACATGCAAACATTTAGTCACATTTAAAAATTGAGATATTTTATTCATACTGAAAGTCTTTGAAATCCAGTTGGTATTTTATTTTATTTATTTATTTATTTATTTATTTATTTATTTATTTATTTGAGATGGAGTCTCGCTCTGTCACCCAGGCTGGAGTGCAGTGGCGTTATCTTGGCTCACTGCAACCTGTGCCTAGCGGGTTCAAGCAATTATCCTGCCTCAGTCTCCAGAGCAGCTGGGACTACAGGCACCTGCCACCACGCCCAGCTAATTTTTTGTATTTTTTAGTAGAGACAAGGTTTAACCATGTTGGTCAGGCTGGTCACAAACTCTTGACCCCAGGTAATCCACCCTCCTAGGCCTCCCAAAGTGCTGGAAGGAGCCTAACTTTCCAAGGATTCTTTTTATTTATTTATTTTTTTTGAGACAGAGTTTTGCTCTTGTTGCCCAGGCTGGAGTGCAATGGCGCGATCTTGGCTCACCGCAATGTCTGCCTCCTGGGTTCAAGCGATTCGCCTGCCTCAGTCTGTTGAGCAGCTGAGATTAAAGGCATGTGCCACCACGCCTGGCTTATTTTGTATTTTTAGTAGAGACGGGGTTTCTCCATGTTGGTTCAGGCTGGTCTCAAACTGCCAATCTCAGGTGATCTGCTTGCGTCGGCCTCCCAAAGTGCTGGGATTACAGGCGTGAGCCACCGCGCCCGGCCTCCAAGGATTCTATGCAACAAGGCGGTCCTATCAGCCCTGAACTACATCTGACTTGTAAGTACGAAGGGGAAATGTCCATCTTGTGGAGGCCATTGTTATTTTAGGTCTTTGCTACCTGTAGCAGAATCTAATCCACACTGATAAAGGTAAGGAGGGGGCTGCTTCAGTGACATGAATTATCTTTGTGCTATTCACCAAACTTGATCTGGACAATCTGGCTGGATGAGGAGATACTCCACATATACTGAAGAAGACAAACTAAAAATTTGGCTGTCAACCTAAATTCATATCCTCCCTGATTGCTTCCTCTAAAAAGAACCCTAATTCTGTCCTTCTGGACAGCTGGATGCTTCATGGGAGACTGACCCAAAGTCCTTGGCCATAAATAGATATAGGCAAGGTCCAAATTCAGGCTAATTTAGACATGGCGTCTTCCAGTAAAGGTTCACTTGCTTTATAAAGGAGAGTCAGAAAGAGATGAGCCTTTGTTGGCGCTAAAGGTCCTGAGTGGATTTTATAGCTATGAGAGCTATGATGCTGGGTACACTAGTGCCCATCTTGGACCTAAGTTGAAGATGAAGTTTGTACTTGGAAAAGGGAAAAACCATGATACTGGCAGGGAAAAGAAGCTGGAACCCACCTGCTGTAATGAGACTAAAGCTCACCCTATTTGAGAGATGTCTTGTTGCATTTACGGGTGAGCCACATTATTGGGGAGAAGAGTGAATTTCTCTACAAAATCATTTCATTCTTTTACCAAGCTCCAAACACAACAAACAAATGATTATAAACAAACAAACAAAAATACATAGCTGAGTTATGGAAACAGAGGATAAAGAATGGGAGTTTAAAGCAGGAAAATCTAATTTTAAGTAGTTCTACTATTAATTCATTCTGCAAATATGAACAATTCTCTGCACATGTTCCCTAGTTTTAAAACAAAGTTAGCCTATTTTTGTCTTTTCTCCAAAATGAGGCAGCACATTATGAAACATAAAAAAACAGCCAGAAATCACAGAAATTCTCAAAAATCCATGGAACATTTTCTTTTTCCAATGTGAAATAAAATAACAAAATACAGTTTTCACTAAATAGCAAGAAAGAACTCTAGATTAGGTCAAGGATTGAGACACCAAGACATGTAACATTTAGGCTGTGAGATGAGAGAAAGAAATTACACAGATGAAAGGCATATGAAGACAAGGGCAGAGGTGGAAGTCATGTGAATAACATTGTACAAAGAGAGCATGTTGGAGCAAAGCAAATGGGAGTGTGGGAAAAGGGCAGGGCTGGTTGGGAGCCACACTTAGCTAAGACAGAAACAGGCAGACAGGGGTGCCAGAATCTGGGGTTTGGCTCTGTAGGAGAATCCAGAGAAGACAGAGGCACGGTAGGTAGGTACAGGGGGAGATACTAGAATCTAAGCCTTTCCATTAGCTTCTAGAAAAACTCTAAGAGTAGAGATATTTGGTGATAAGACAGTGCGAGGTATAGGAAGGAACTTCTTGTTGCTAAGAGTGTAAATTTTAGAATGAGAAAGACAGAAGTTTTAAAAAACAATTCTGCCACTGACTAATTATGTGACCTTGCACTGATTTCTAAACCTCTCTGATCACTAGTTTCCATTATCAGTAAAATAGGGATAAAGGTAGTTATAGCTCATAAGGCTGTAACAAGGATTAAATGAGATCATGCACATAAAGTGCTCAGCACAATGCCTGACACACAGAAAGAACTAAAAAATGTTTTTCTGACATACAAACACACAAAACAAGTACATCAGAAATAATTCATCCCATAAAAGTAGACGCTAATCTCATGAGGTATGCAAAACAGACATTTGTGGGAAAAGTCTTAAGAAAGGCATATGCAACAAAAGCAAATTACTTATAGAAACTAAAGACCTCGTAGCAAGGGACAAAGGACAGGGGAAAGGTAGAGACAGACTTTCTAGGTTGTAGGACCAAGAACTTTGTTCACCACTTCTAAGGGTATCAGCAGCATTTGACACATACTATTGATCACCTCCCTTCTTCTCTTGGCCTCCAGGATACCACCTGCTCTGATTCTCCTGCGTGCTACTGCACAGTCTACTGGGTTCCATCCTCCTTCTCTTCCTTTACTCTATGGGGAAAAAGTCCTCTCTGATCTCATCCACCTACTATCCCCATTACCTACACTCCTCCATCCACACTGGTTTCCTTGCCAGCCCTCAAGGACTTCCTCCACCCCCATCTCTACATCTGCATGGTTCTTTGACTTCCTTTAGCTCCTGCTCAAACATCACCTTATCAGGGAAGCATTCCCTGACCATTGGATCTGAAATAGCAACTGACACCTACTCCCATCATTACTCTGACCCCTGAACTGCTTCATTTTTCTCATTATACTTCCCATAATCAGATCTGCTTATTAATTTATGTTTGTTTGTTTTTTTTATTCTGGCAGGCTCTTGAGCCAGAGTAGGCTTCAAAAGACTGAAGCTTGGCCGGGTGCAGGGGTTCACACCTGTAATCCCAGCACTTTGGGAGGCCGATGCGGGGGTATCACGAGGTCAAGAGATTGAGACCATTCTTGCCAACATGGTGAAACTCCATCTCTATTAAAAATACAAAACTTAGCTGGGTATGGTGGCATGCACCTGTAATCCCAGCTACTCAGAAGGCTAAGGCAGGAGAACTGCTTGAACCAGGAGGCAGAGGGTGCAATGAGCCAAGATCGCGCCATTGCACTCCAGCCTGGTGAAAGAGCAAGACTCCACCTCAAAAAAAAAAAAAAGAAAAAAAAAGAATCAAGCTTATTTATTTCTTGTGTCACCCACTCTCCATAACAAATGTAAGCTCCATGAAAGCAGAGACCTTGTGTGTTTTATTCACTGCCTATACCCCTTGCCCAAAACACTGTCTAACACATGGTAGGATCTCAACAATATTTGCCAAAGGAAAAGAAGAGAGAAAGGTTTTCAAATGAAAATATTATTCATTCTTTTTTTACTCTATCTCTCATTACCTGAATTTATTTTCTTCCAGTTACTTTTTAGCCACTGTCTCTCTAATATACAAAGACTCACACATCAACTCTCTTTTTGGTTAATGGGAAGCAACAGATACTGTGCATCAAAGTGGTTCACATTTAAGGGTTCTGACAAATCTTAGATTCTAAGATTACTGTCTCAGTTCAACTTAACACAGTTTTGCCTCAATAACACTCAGAATGGTCAATATGACTATTTCAGTTTGAGGACAGTCTCTTAATTACTGTGCTTCAATTCTACTTGTTAGAAGAACATTATTTTTATCTAATCTACAGTTAGGCACAGGCATTTTTTTTTGATAAATTCATTCTTTAAAAATCATTAAACTTTCCACATTGTTACGTAACCACATAAATGTGTGTTCCAATACAAAATTAGAAAGCATTTATTCTTGTTTTAATATTTAATCAGAATAAAACACAAAACTGGTCTACTTCTGTTTGCTTAAAAATTTTGCATATTATTCATAAGAATATTGTCTATTTTACTGTATTTGCTCAAAATATGTGTGTGCTCATCTATTATAGAAACACTCTTCCAAATATTTAGAAAAGCGAGGTGCAGGAGTTGTGCCAAGTGGAGGAAAGGATTGTCTTTGAAAGTCTTTTGATGTGTGGGAAACGGAACTGAAAACCAGAATCAGGAGAGATTTCTATAATTCAAGAGCTTTCATCCATAAACATCCCCTATGATAATTTACCATATAGATCTGACAACTGAACTTCATCAGTTTTTCTTCTCAATCCAGACTCCCCAAAACACATTGATTCCCATTTTATAATCACATACATTATAATTACACATTAGTGATTCAGGGAGCAAGATGGCCTAGGGCTTAAAGATTTCTAGCTGGATTCTGTTCGACTCTGAAGGTTATGCCTGCTGGGTAAGGATTACCAGAGTTAATTTCAGATAGTGAACAAGAGATACCAAGAACTAATGAAGAAACATCAGACTCCACAACCAAAACAAGGAAGCAGCGTCTCCCATCTTGCCTTAACAAATCTCCTCTTGCTGATATGTGATTCATTCTCCTGTTTCACTTGTAAAAACAAAATGAAACAATAGCATCACAGTGCTTACTACAGTACAGAATTGACGACTGTTCACACCACTTTTTCTCTCCAATGTTTCACAAAAACTCAAGAACAACAAGAATTACTGACACTAAAACAAAAGACTTGCCTAATTTTGAAAGTATAAGCTTTAATATCTACCAAGTTAGGCCAGGCACGGTGGCTCACGCCTGTAATCCTGGGACATTGAGAGGCCAAGGTGGGCACATCACCTGAGATCAGGAGTTTGAGATCAATCAGGCCAATATGGTGAAACTCAGTCTCTACTGAAAATACAAAAAATAGCTGGGCATGGGCTGGGCATGGTGGCTCATGCCTGTAATCCCAACACTTTGGAAGGCTGAAGCGGATGGATCATGAGGTCAGGAGATCGAGACCATCCTGGCTAACACGGTGAAACCCTGTCTCTACTAAAATTACAAACATTAGCTGGGCATGGTGGTGCATGCCTGTAATCCCAGCTACTTGGGAGGCTAAGGCAGGAGAATCGCTTGAACCCAGTAGTCAGAGGCTGCAGTGAGCTAAGATCGTGCCACTACACTCCAGCTAGCAACAGAGACTCCGTCTCAAAAAAAAAAAAAAAAAAAAGCCGGATATGGTGGCACACGCCTGTAATTCCTGTTACTCAAGACGCTGAGGCACTTGAATCACTTTAACCCAGGAGGCGGAGGTTGCAGTGAGCCGAGATTGCACCACTGCAGTCCAGCCTGGATGATGAAGTGAGACTTGTCTCAAAAATAAAATTTAAAAAAAGTAATATCTACCAATTTAGTTGCTGGGTAGATCTTTCAAGGATTCTCCAGATATTCCCAGGCACTAAAGTAGCCAAATGAAAATGTTTTCTATATTGTGGGAGGCCAAGGCAGGAGGACTGCTTGAGCCCAGGAATTCAAGACCAGCCTAGGCAACATGGCAAGACCCCACCTATTCAGAATTTTTTTTAAAAAAATTCACTGGATGTGGTGGCACACACCTGTAGTCTCAACTTCCCATGGGGCTGAAGCAGGAAGATCACTTGAGCACAGGAGTTTGAAGCTACAGTAAGCTCTGATCATGTCACTGCCTCCAGTCTGGGCAACAGAGCAAAGACCCTGTCTCAAAAAACAAGAAAAAAGAAAAAAAAGAAATGCTTCAAAGAACTCACATCCAGATTTTGCCACACTTTGGCATACTTTTCTATAGCCAAAGAATAATCCCAGGAGGTGAATTTTAGAGTACTGAGTGGAAAAAAATTCAAAAACTGTTTAGCTCAGCAGACTCAAAGGGCAGCTCAGGATCACAACACGCATCACTGCTCCATGTGTATCTACCTGTAACCACCTTGTTGCCACAGCGTGGAGAAAATGAAAGTGTTTTTAATTGATTCCCCAACCTACATGCATTCAGTCCCACAGACCCAAGTGTCACCTTTTACAGAGCGGTCCATTCTGACCAGCAGTGCACAGACCTGAGAAAACTCACTTCTGCAGAAAAACTGTTAGTCTCAACAAATTCAAGTCGGCCACTCAGATCCAAAGATGTATTTTTTACAAAAATATACAGAGTGCAAAATGAAAGAAAAGAAACAGTGTTGCTAGAAAATACACACACACACACATACAAGGTCTTTTAAAAGTTCACAGAAAATGCATATGAAAAAACTATGCCATGGGTTTCAAAAATATTTTTGTATCAAACTAAGCTTGCTATAGATCCAGGCCTGAACAGGATCTAGTTTGAGGCACTAAAAAGGATAAAACATCAGTCACATGAATTCTGTTAAAATTGAGGCAAGAATGAACATCAAAATTATGGCGAAGGCTGGGAGCCAAGGCTCACCCTATAATCAGTAGCACTTTGGGAGACTGAAGTGGGAAGACAGTTTGAGTCTAGGGGTATGAGACCAACATGGGGAACATAGTGAGATTCCATCTCCACAAAAAAATTGTAAAAGTTAGCCAGGTGTGGTGGTACATGCCTATACTCTCAGCAACTCGGGAGATGCTACAATTGAAATGGGATAGTTCCCTTGGCCCTTTCGTGGGACTCCCGAAGAGGGTAGCTTTTTTACTCAGCCCACAGCCCTCAACCCCTCAAAGGAAGGGGAGCACACAGGTGAGCAGGTACAGGGGCTGGGGCAAGTACCTTTGGACACCAGCAGGGCCGAGCCCTGTATCAGCCGCGTGGCAGTGTCTAGGGAGGTGCCCTGGCCATGATCTGTGATGCCCCAGAGGGAATGTTATACTGTGCTCTCTTAGCTTTGCTGTCTATCGATGGCTACGTGTTTAACAGCTCAGTGTGACAGCCCTCTGTATCCCAAGCTCTCGTTTGGCATCCAGGAAGAATCAAGTCACAGGAACAAATTGAAGACAGTAGATGCAAGGGATTTTATTACTGATGAAAGAGGCTCTCAGAGGGATGGAGAGCTGTAAAGGGGATGAAGTGGAAAGCTGGTCTTCCCCAGAGGTTCGGCCATCCCTAGCCAAACTCTTCCCCGAAGTCCCGCCGTCGAGCCGTCCTTCTGAAGTCAAGCTGCTTTTCCCCGAAATATGGTTGCTTCTTCTCTCCTTCTCTGCCACTCTGCCCCGCTCCTTTACCAGCGGAGCCTGGGGTTTTTATGGGTACAGGATGGGGGCAGGGCAAGCTAGGATGATTTCAGAAAGGGCAGCATTTGGGAGAGAAAACAGGAATGTATGTTCTCACTTTGGGCTGCGGGTTCAGGCTTGAGGGTGGAGCCCTTGCCAGGGACCCTGCCATTTTCTACCCAGTATTTCCCTGCCTCCTGTCCATACAAAAGGAGCTATGATTGTTACACTGCATTCCATTCTAGGTGTCAGGGTGAGACCCCATCTCTAAAAATAAAAATAATAATCACATTTTTAAAAACAGAAAAACAATATGGTGAAGCTTGGATGGAAAAGTGGTGAAACTGATAGGTACAGGAGGCAGAGAAAGGAATCTGCACAGGGTCTTGCCTGAGCATGCCCACAATGGACCAGGGGCCTGCATGTGTACTGGGAAAACGGGCTGGAGGCATCAGAGATCCGAGCCTTAGACGAGGAGCCGGGGGTCTTCAGCTTGTGTGTGGTGGCCTGTTATTCAATCTGTGAGGTGGGAGCCTATGAGCAGAACCCCCCTCTTTTCTGCGGACAGATTTCTTGCAGGATTTTAGCTGAACTAAGGAATAAGAAATCCTGCATCAAAATTATTGATTCTTTATATAAAGATGATAGAGATAATGTCCCAAAGAAATCAGCAGTTTATAAATAGATGACATGTTTTCAGAAGGGACAGGACAATCTTGAGGATGATGCCTATAGCAGCAGACCATCCACATCAATTTGTGAGGAAAAACTCAATCTTGTTCATGCCCTAATTAAAGAAGGCCAACAATTAACAGTACAAACAATAACCAACATGATAGACATCCCATCTGGTTCAGCTTACCTACACTCCTGACTGGAAAATTAAAGTTCAGCAAACTTTCCACTCAAACTTTCCACTCTGCGTGGCAAAACTGTTATGCTCAGATCTGCTGCAGACAAGAGCAGAGTATTCAATGGAAATTTTAAACAAGAAAGATCAAGATCCTGAAGCACTTCTCTGAAGAACTGTAACAGAAGACAGAACATGGCTTTACCAGTGTGATCCTGAAGACAAAGCACAAAGCAATGCCTCCCAAGAGCTGGAAGGGGTCCAGTCAAAGCAAAAATGGACAGGTGAAGAGCAAAGATCATGGCAACAGTTTTTTGAGATGCTCAGGGCATTCTCCTTATCGGCTTTCTAGAAGGCCAAAGAATGATACCATCTGCTTATTATGACAGAGTTATGAGAAAGTTAGCCAAAGTTTTAGCAGAAAAATGTCCAGATGATCTTGAAAAATCTTTAAAGGCCACCCATTTGTCTGCAGTTAGTAATGTAAAAAAGATGGCACTGACATGGTTAGGTTCCCAGTAGCCTCAGTTCTTTAGGGAAGGACTAAATGGCTGATGCCATCATTTATAAAAGTGACCTTGATGGAGCTTATGTTGAGAAATAAAGTTTATATTTTTATTTTGTATCTTTTAATTCCTTTTATCCAAGACCTTTTGAAGTCCCCCTTGTGTGTGTATATACACATCTATATACACACACACATATACACACACACATATATGTACAGACACATATATACACACACACATATATATACATATATATACACACACACACATATCTACACATACATACATACAGACACACACACACACAAAAACACATTTTTTTGAGACAGAGTTTCACTCTTGTCACCCAGGCTGGCATGCAATGGTGCAATCGCGGCTCACTGCAACCTCCAGCTCCTGGGTTCAAGTGATTCTCGTGCCTCAGCCTCCTGAGTAGCTGGGACTGCAGGCACAAGCCACCATGCCCAGCTAATTTTTGTATTTTTAGTAGAGACAGGGTTTCACCATGTTGGTCAAGCTGGTCTCGAACTCCTGACCTCAGGTAATCCGCCCGCCAGCACCTCCCAAGGTGTTGCGATTACAGGCATGAGCCACCGCACCTGGCCATATATTTATTAATTAAAATAGAATTACATCCAAAAAGTTGAAAAGAAGGCAAAAGTGGTAAGTCTTCATTTCCCTTTTATATGGACATCACATTTTTATAGAGTAAATAGAGAATAGTGGCAAAAAAAATCTAATATTTTTTCTTAATGAAAAATTATTAACCACAAAAAAGAAAACCACAAATAAGCAAACCGTAAATACTGAAACAAAAAGCATTTGGTTTGTATTTAGAATATCACTTAATATTTCTAAAGGGTGAAATGGGAAACCCTGGGGAGAAAGAAGGGAGGAAAGAAAATCATTCATTTTATGTCCACCGTATTTAATTTCTTTCTTGGAATGAACTGAGAATCTGGGTCTCATGAATCTAAATGCTGCCACATGGCCCAGTTCCTAATGATTGGTCTATTACACTATAGTTGAATTTATTTGAACAATTAAATGCCTTGTCCAAAACAGAAGGCATTCCTGCCTTCCAGTAGATAAAATACACAATTTCCCTTAGGGGAAGAATATAGGGCAAGAATACAAAGAAGTATGTCTAACAATGGTAAAAATGTCAGGAAACAGAAAATGTCAAATCCTCCAGGGAAAAACAAACTCAAACTTTGCTTAGAGCTCAGGCACCATGTTTTTTGTGATGAAATTACACTCTACAGTCTCCCCTAAGGGGGAAAAAAACCTGCTAGAACTAATCAAAGTGTAATGTTTGGTGAATTTTTTTTTTTTCTTTTTGCAAAGTTCAAAACAAAAGCAATAGCAACCACATAGTTTTCATGTCATCACTGGCAGGAAATTTAACTCTTGTCTGGATAAGTTCTTTGGAAAAAAACTGAACCAGAAATGAGAGTTTCACATTCTGAGTTCTTCTTTCTAATTTCAATTTCCTGCCTGGTACGCTAGAAGCTAAAAAGAATCTGGAGGACAAATTTAACTGTTAATTACATATTCAAGCCATCTGATTTTGCTGATAAGTTCAAACAATGATGCTAAAACTTGGGCATTTTACTTGATTTTTGCTCAATCTGACATGCAAACACCTTTTATAAAAGAGAAATATAGTGAATAAAATTGGCTGCTAACTCCCCACCTGTCCAAGGCCAGTCTAGTTTAGTTTCACTCTGAGCACTGGAGCTTCAGTTAGTTCTGAGATGAAGCAATTTCTCCCCATAGTTCCAGTTTTCATTATGAAACTCAAAGACACTAACATCCTCATTCAAAATCTCCAAAGGGCAATTAATAATGCCTGGCAGAGGCAGGTAGTCTTTATTCTTCTGGTTTTCATTTTGCAAGTGTCTGGACTAATAAAAATCAGACAAAACAAGTATTAAATATTTAACTTTCATAGAATTCCACCAGTCTCATCCTAGATGTGAAGGTCTTGCCTCTTCCATTATCTCTGTTCTATTTTGATACCATACCAATTCCTTGTCACTATACTTCTACTACAATGAAAATGGGATCAGGGCCAGGCATGGTGGCTCACTGCTGTAATCCTAGCACTTTTGGAGGCCAAGGAAGGTGGATCACACAAGGTCCGGAGTTTGAGACCAGCCAATATGATGAAATCCTGTCTCTACTAAAAATACAAAAAAAAAAAATTAGCCAGACATGGTGGTGTGCACTTGTAATCCCAGCTATTCAGGAGGCTGAGGCAGAGAGAATCACTTGAACCTAGGAGGCAGAGATTGTAGTGAGCTGAGACCGCACCATTGCACTCCAGACTGGGCGATGAAGTGAGACTCTGCCTCAAAAAACAAACAAAAAAAATGGGATGGGGAATACAAAGAGCCCATAACAGAGGTGAGGGCACAGCTGACAGAATGAGTATATCTAGATAAATGACCGCAGGTCAAAGTCTGTGTACTATGAGTATGTCATATGTTTCCCAATTTCTGAAGAGAAAACTTCTGAGAAGCCTTTCCCATTCAATCTATCTATTCAACCCAGCAATCCCATTATTGGGTATATACCCAAAAGAATATAAATCATTCCACCATAGAGATACATGCACATGTATGTGCATCAGAGCACTATTCACAATAGCAAAGACATTCCTGGAATCAACATATATGTTCATCAGTGGTAGACTGGATAAAGAAAATGTGGTACATATACACGACCATGGAATACTATGCAGACATTAAAAATAAAAAAAGTAAGATCACATCCTTTGTAGCAACATGGATGGGGCTGGAGGTCACTATCCTAATAATGGAGGATATTATCCTAAGTAAACTAACACAGGAACAGGAAACCGAATACTGCATGATCTCACTTGTAAATGGGAGCTAAACATTAAGCACATATGGACACAAGGAAGAGAACAACAGACACCAGGGCCTACTTGAGGGTGGAGGAAAGGAGGAAGGTGAAGATCAAAAAACCACCTATCAGGTACTCTATTTGTTATCTAGGTGGAGAAAAAATCTGTACACGAAACACCCATGACACACAATTTACCTATCTAACAAACCTGCATATGTACCCCTGAATCTAAAATTTAAAAAATAAATAAAATTTCTACCACCCCTCTTGATACTTCATATCTCCCTTTCCTCCTTTTTCTCCTTAGCACTTATCATTATTAAAACTGTATATATTTCTAGGCCAGGTGCGGTGGCTCACACTTGTAATCCCAGCACCCTGGGAGGCCAAGGCAGGCAGATCACTTGAGGTCAGGAGTTCGAGACCAGCCTAGCCAACATGGTGAAACACCGTCTCTACTAAAAATACAAAAAATTAGGTTGGCGTGATGGTGCGCAACTGTAGTCCCAGTTAAAAGGGAGGCAGAGGCAGGAGAATCACTTGAACCTGGGAGACAAACGTTATGGTGAGCTGTGATCTCACCACTGCACTGCAGCCTGGGTGACAGAACAAAAATCCATCTCAAAAAAAAAAGTATATATTTCTTAGCATTTATCTCCTCTTCTAGAACATAAGCTCCATGCTGACAGCTACTTTTTATTTATTTATTTATTTTATTTATTATATTTTTTTTAAGACAGGGTCTCGCTCTGTTACTTAGACTCTGGCATATAGTGGTGTGGTCACAGCTCACTGTAGTGTCAACCTTCCAGGCTCAAGTGACCCTTTCACCCAGCCTTCCGAGCAGCTGGGACCACAGGTGTGCGCCACCACCCCTGACCGATGACAGTGATTCTTGTTCATTTTGTTCACTGCTATATCACCACTGCCCAGAGTAATGCCAAAGTAAATACTTCTTAAATGAATAAATAAATGACTGAGGGTGCACAAAGGGACCAAGATCAGAAAAAGTAACCATGTGCTATACACTTCACTTTATTAATTTAACCTACACATGGTCTATTTTACACATAAGAAACCTAAAGTTTAGGAAAGTCCGTCATTTGAAGTTACACAGATAACACAAGGATTTGCATGAAGCTTTATAAAATACCACACTGCTTTCTCTTTGAAGAGGAAATGAGACTTGAATTATTGAATTTGACCTTTGCATGTGTGAGGAGTAAAGAAAGTAATGGAAACAGCATTTTAAAAGGCAGACATAAAAATTCAGGAGTATTGAATATCACAGAATGACAGAAGCCTAAGGTTTATGCTGAGATTTACATTTGAAAAAATAAATTAGATAGGGAGAGACTCCAAAGAGCCTTGAATGCCAGGATCTGTATTTTTATAAATGAATACTTTCAAACTTTTTTTTTCACAGCAGAACTCTTCTTTGTCATTGGAAATCTTATATAGAACTCTGACATATTACAGAGATAAAAGTCTGGAACAGGCGTGATGGCTCACGCCTGTAATCCCAGCACGGGGGGCCAAGACGGGCGGATCGCCTAAGGTCAGGAGTTCTAGACCAGCATGGCCAACATGGCAAAACCCCATCTCTACCAGAAATACAAAAATTAGCTGGGTGTGGTGGAGTGCATCTGTAATCCCAGCTACTCTGGAGGCTAAGGTAGTAGAGTCACTTGAACCCGGGAGGCAGAGGTTTCGGTAAGCCAAGATCACATCACTGCATTCCAACCTGGGCAACAAAGCAAGACTCTGTCAAAAAAAAAAAACAAAACCGAAATAGGTAAAAAACAAAGGCCTGAAAAATAGTGATACACGTGGGAAAAAATCAGAAAGGGCAGATCTAAAAGGTACTGCACAGGAAAAAAGCAAAATCATGATGACTAAGTGATGAGAGATTACACAGTTCATTGTCAGAGAAGACTCCCAACTCTGGCTTCCAACTACATTGAGAATGATACAATTTTGAGTGAACAAGACAATTTAGTAAGAAAAGGGTTTTGAGCAGATAATGATGACTATCTCCTCCACCTTCAAAATCCCTCACCTGCTGGGGTCCCCAAGATTCTTTTCAAGTCTTTTCTCTTCTTACTGTATCTCTGATCAAATACACAATCATGATATCCAGTCAACGAGAACCTCAATGCTAATGATACTCAAAGCTATGTGTGGCCCAGACCTCTCTCTCAAACTCCAGATTTCACCTAAATAGTCCATACATCCCAAATTCAACAAGTTCAAATCCAAATCTGAGCTCTTGTTCCCTACATCCTGCCCTTCTTCCACCAAAGTTAAACCCTCCAGCATGCAATTTTCTGAGCCATAGTCATCTCACACTCCTCCTTGTCCTTTATAACCCTTCTTCTTCCCCAACCCACACAGTCACTATCCTCCAGACACAGCCACAGTTCATTATCTCTAACTAAAGCAACCACAATCACCTCATAGACATCCTGTCTCCTTGCCTTGGCTTACCAAATTTACCTTCAGACCTCCTGCTAACATCTCGTCATACCAATCCTCTGCTTAAAATCCATCATCGGCTTTATCATTTCTTCCTCCATGTAAAATCTTTCAAAGGCTATCTCTGCCTTCAGGATAATGATGATATTCCTTAGTATGGCATTCAAGGCTTTTCAAATATCAGGCCCTTCCCCGTCTCTCCCTCTCATTTTTTCTCTCCTAGACATGCCACTGAATGAACTGGTTGCTTTCCTCTAAATACAACTGGTTCTTTCGAATCTTAGAAGCTTCATATATGATAATCCATTTGCTTGGCATTCTCTGTCTTGTACATCTGGCTAACTCTTACCCACTCTTTGAGACTCAGCTCAAGAGTTCTTTCTCCTGCAAAATCGTGCCTGCACCTCTCAAGTGTCCTCCTATGTTCCCAGAGCATCCAGAACAGCGTTTCAGTCCCTGGAGTGCCGCCATTACTTGTTTATATAACTGTCCTCCCAGCTAGACCAACATTCTTCAGTGCCCAGCACACAACAGGCTCTCAACAAATGCTGAATGAATGCATAAAATAGCAGGACACATAAGAGATTACCAGAGTAATATTAAGGAAGTGAGAAGAACAAGTGGGAGTGTAGGACTAGTGTTTCCGTATTAACAGTTGAAACAGCCAAAAAAAGTAGGCAAGATCTCAAAGAAATCAAATGTAAATAAAGAATAATAGAGGCTGTTGGTGAGAATATGAAGAAACAAAGAAAAAAAACCACACTTTAAAAGAAAAATAGTCTATTGTAAAATTAGAACGGAGCAATGGCTATACAACTCAGTGAATATACTAAAACCACTAAATAGTATACTTTAAATGTGTAGCTTACACGGCATGTGAATTATTTCTCAAAAAAGCTGCTAAACAACACTAAAGAATGTGTAATACTGATGTTTCTTAACTTCTACATATACTGTTATTTCCCAAAGGATGCAATTCATCTGCAAAGAATGAAACTTTTCAAAACCCCCATGAACTCTTTTGTATTTCTTAAGACTCCACTTCTTTTTTCTTTTAACATGTTAATTATTGTTTGGAAAATTTTCTGATTGCTTGAGAAACAGGGTAATTCTGGTCCTTGTGATTTGTTTCTGTTGCAATTTAAAATGCTTTTTTCTTATTTTTTTTATTTTTAATCATTAACCCAATGATCATTATTCATATTTATACTAAAATGGCAAGGTATCTAATCATTCTGCACATGTAAACAACATTAGGAAAAACTTACATTTACATTTCTCCTTATTTAAAATAAAAAAAATACAGAGCAACTGTGACCCCATAAGGACTATGGAAATACCACTAGGTAAATTTTATTTGATTAATTATGTTTGAAAAACCTGATTTTAACAACCCTGCAAAGCAGTCTCTTTTATCTTGGATATGGAGGCTTTAGTAACATCCATAAGGACACTTTTAACAATTAGGCTTTGAAACATAAAGTAGAGAAGTCCTTAAATGACCTGATGGGGCTGAAAACCGTGGCACGAGAACTACGTGACGCATGCACAAGCTTCAGTAGCCGATTCGATCGAGTGGAAGAAAGGGTATCAGTGATTGAAGATCAAACGAATGAAACGAAGCGAGAAGAGAAGTTTAGAGAAAAAAGAGTAAAAAGAAACGAACAAAGCCTCTGAGAAATATGGGACTATGTGAAAAGACCAAATCTACGTCTGATTGGTGTACCTGAAAGTGACGGGGAGAATGGAACCAAGTTGGAAAACACTCTGCAGGACATTATCCAGGAGAACTTCCCCAACCTTATAGTAAGACATGTCAACATTCAAATTCATGATATATCGAGAATGCCACAAAGATACTCCTCAAGAAGAGCAACTCCAAAACACATAATTGTCAGATTCACCAAAGTTGAAATGAAGAGCATTGTTTACAAGTGCTGTTCTTCAGTAGACTGGATAAAGAAAATGTGGTCATATCCACCATTGAATACCACACAGCCATAAGAAAAAACAAGATCATGTCCTCTGCAGCAACATGGATAGAGCTGGAGGCCATTATCCTAAGTGGAACTAACATAGGAACAGAAAACTAAATACCACATTATGTTCTTGCTTATCAGTGGGAGCTAAACACTGAGTACATGTGGACAAAAAGAAGGGCACAAGAGACACCGGGGGCTACTTGAGGGTAGAGGGAGGGAGGAAGGTAATATGGTTTGACTCTGTATCCCCAAACAAATCTCATCTCAAATTGCAATCCCCACATGTCAGGGGAGGGGCCTGGTGGGAGGTGATTAAATCATGGGGGCAGATTTCCCCATGCTGTTCTCACGATAGTGAGCGAGTTCTCACGAGATCTGATGGTTTGTTTAAAAGTGGCAGTTTCCCCTGCACTCCTTGTCTCCTGCTGCCATGAAAAGACATGCCTTCTTTACCCTTCGCCTTCTGCCATGATTATACGTTTCCTGAGGCCTCTCCAGTCATGCAGAACTGAGTGTCAATTAAACCTTTTTCCTTTATAAATTACCCAGTCTCAGGACATTCTTTATAGCACTGTGAAAACAAACTAATACAGAGAGTGAAGATCAAAAAGTACTATATTTATCTCCTGAGTGATGAAATAATCTGTACACCTGTGGCAAGCAATTTAAGCAATTTACCTATCTAGCAAACCTGCACATGTACCCCGACCTAAAATAAAGGTTAAAACAAGTGCTGTTCCTAACAACAGTAGAAGTCTTTGACTATGTCAGTCTCTTCAGTTATTAAATGAGGTTCTCACTGAATCATCTCAGCTTCCAGCCAACTTCAAACTTCCATAATTCTGAGCCAGTGTTAGCAAATCAGAGAACAGTTGGTGGGTCCAAACATTTTCTGGTCCTGTATCAAAAGCAGCAGGAAACAAAGGCCCAGTCTTCATAGGCCCAGTGTGTGCCTTAAAGCAATATTATATTATACAACATGGAAAATGCATGCTCAAAGCAACACCAGCGTGAGACTGCTTATACTGCACTGGAAAGGAAAGAGGCCTATGTTAGTTACTTCCTGAAAAGTTCCTCCCAGACTGGACCTGTGTATTCATGTATCATATGTATTTTGAACACCTATGACTTGCCAGGCACTATGACTTCGGTACTGCTGATGCTATAAAGTTGAAAACTATGTGGATAGTACAATGTCTGACACAAACCCACGTTCAGTAGCATTCACTAAATGGAAGTCACTGTACTAAGATGCAGTACCTTAAAAGAGAAGCTCAAAAGAGAAGACAATTATCTACAGATATGTGTAGGAGGGTGTTAAAAAGTTTTCTTGGGAAGATTTTTAGAGGAATTTGAAATTTCATCTTGGATCTGATTCAATCAGTGTTAATCAATGTTTCTAGAGTCAGAGAGAAAATAAAGGATTTTCAAGTTTACTTCACACCTCTCTGAATCGTTTGAATCTCTACAATAAGAATATGCAAACTTTTATAACTTAAAAATCAATATATTAAACAGAAATGTAGGCGTGTCGGCGAGGTTGTAGAGAAATTGGAACCTACGGGCTCTACTGATGAAAAAGTCAAATGCTGTAGTCGTATGGAAAACAGTAGGGAGATCCCTCAAAAAAATAACAATAAAATTACCACGAGATCCAACAATTCCAGTTCTGAGTAAAGATCCAAAAGAATTAAAAGCAGGGTCTCAAAAAAATATTTGTATACCCATGTTCGTGGAGCAGCATTATTCACAAAAGCCAAAAGCTGAAAGCAACCCAAATAATGTACATGCCATGTAAGTCACACATTTAAAGTACACGTCCATCAACAGGAGAATGAATAAACAAAATGTGATGTATACGTACTTTGGAATATTCTGCAGCCTTAAAAAGTAAGGGAATTCTGACACATACTGCCACGTGGATAAACTTTGAGAACATTACGCTAAGTGAAATAAGCCAGTCACAAAGAGGCAAACACTGCATTATTTCACTTATATGAATCAATGGAGTCAAGTTCATAGAAAATAAAACTGTGGGCAGGTGCTGTGGCTCACGCCTGTAATCCCAGCACTTTGGGAGGCCAAGGCAGGCAGACCACAAGGTCAAGAGATCAAGACCATCCTGGCCAATGTGGTGAAACCCCGTCTCTACTAAAAATACAAAAAATTAGCTGGGCATGGTGGCGCATGCCTGTAGTCCCAGCTACTCAGGAAGCTGACGCAGGAGGATCACTTGAACCCGGGAGGCAGAGGTTTCAGAGAGCAGAGATCATGCCGCTGCACTCCAGCCTGGCGACAGAGTGAGACTCTGACTCAAAAAAAAAAGTAAAATTGTGATTATTAGGGAATTAGGGACTTGAGGAAGGGGAGAATGGGGAATTATTGTTTAATGGATATGGCTTCAGTTTTGTAAGATGAAAAAGAGTTCTGGAGACGGATGGTGGTGATGGTTGAACAACAATGTGGATGGAGTAACACTGTATGTACACTTTACACTTACAAATTTTTTTAAGTCTAAAAGTCAATTGAAGCAACTAAATGAAACTCTAACTACATAATAAAGATAAATACTAGTGCTTAAAAAAATTACAGTACTTCAACACCAAAATACATATATGCACTGTGTCCCTGTTTTAGTCTATACAAGAAGAGAATATTTTCTTATCAAAAGAAATGATGAATTACATGAGTAAGCAAATTATTTACTCATGTCAGGTACTATATTTTCATTTCAGAGACAAAATGCCAATATATTATACACTATGCTAAAGTATCCCTTCACTGTTAGTCAAGTTTAAATGAAACTCTTTATGGATGGCTAAAGACCTGAAACTAAAGTATCAGTATACCATTAATATTTTAATTGATCATGAATATTCATAGTCATTTATTGCTTTAAAGAAAAAGGATAACTAAATTATTCTAATATGCAAATTACAGTTCTGACAGGACATCTTACCTTCATCTACATTACAAAAACCAATGCATTTTGCATCCATTCATTATTTATGTAATTCTAGAGTTTTTCAGGTTAACAAGAGCTACTGAGCACAAGAAGCATTTTCTCAGACAGGGGCAGAACAGTCGTGACGCTGCAAAGTCATTTTGCCCTAGCTACCTCAAAGAGTTGTATTTTATTTTTTCATGATTCCAAACTAATTTCAACACCACCTCAACACCCGTTCTTCAATACAAGCCCAAGAGAACAAGCAGAATGCAACACTATCAAAGATTTGTTTCTTTGTTTTTTCTTTCAATGCCCTGGGAAATTCTAGCCCTAACACTGCAAAGAACATTAAGAACTTTGACAGGTATGCCAACTGTTTTATAAAACTAATAGTGCATTACTTCAACTCTCAAGCATAAATATATTTATGCAAATTAATTGATAATCCTCTGAAGCGAGGCAACTCTTTTTGATACAGCTGTACAAATCACTAGCTAATACAAGGAGCTTTCAAAAGTACATCACCATGTCAGGGTTATATATATTTTTAAATCATGTTATTATATTCAAGTTAGCCATAGTGATAAGAAATATAATGGCTGGAAATTCTACGATCACTCATACGAGATATAAAAATATATCTTAAGATCCAAAAATCACATATGTGACTGGAGAACAAGACGCTGGATTTTTAGTCACCAAATAAATAATTAGCCATCTGGGAACTACACTCAAAATTCTGTAGGATTAAGTAAAGTGAAAAGAGTCTTCTTTTTATGTACTAAGGACAGTCAGGTACATTCATAAAAATCCCAATAAGTCTAAGATGAGAGGTGAAACTGATTTAAAAGGGACAAACAGGACCAAAAGGGGATACAGAATCATAAATCTCCTCTTCCTGAAAACCAATGTGGCAATCACATTACAAAAATACTACAATTTCAACAAATTAAGACAATAATATGAGTAATAATTCAAAGGTATGTTCAGTTGGAAAACTATTTGCTTCTATTTATTGGGGGGGTTATTAAAAGAATCCCTATGCTATTCTGAAAATCTATCACCTTTACCATGCTGATTTGTCTGTGATAATGAACACTGACTTATATAATGTGACTGTGTTGGTATTTCATTATGCAATAATGTCCTTCCAAATAAGTCAGATGGATCCATTTTGGTTTCTTTTCTGATTTTAACTTTTTTTTTTTTTGAAAGTCAGAAAAAGTCCATATGTAAAACAAAACTACCAGTTTCATTCACTCAGTTAATAAATATGTATTGAGCATTTTTTACAAAGATGGCCTATGGAAAACAAATTTTAATTCTATAATTCTATTATTAAAACATGGATGACAACATTGATCATAATTGCTAAATTAGACTGCAAACAGCATACCCTTGACATTTTGCAGCCAACCCAGCCAGACTGAGAATGTGATAGAAGGCAACATTAGAGTCAAAAGGACTGAACAAGGATGAGAGGATCTAGGTTCCTCTCCATACTCTGACTTAACTTGTTGTGTAATCTTAAACATGTAACTTAACTTTTGGGGAACTTAGTTATCTCTGCTGTAAATCACACTAATGCTATTTAAGAGATCTTCTAATTTTAAAGTAATCATTGGAATAATTTGTAAAAAATAGTTTTCTTAGAAACAGTTATTAGAAGAGAATGAAAACTGAGAACGAGGTGATACAGGACATTGGCACACAGTGGCATTTTTAGATTTTAAATGTTTTTCCATAAAGGAAAATATTACTAAATATTACTTACAAAGAAAATACAAATTTGTAACCTCAGAATATACTTGCAAGCTTCTTGAGGTCTGATGAATACATTAAATAGAGTGAATGTTTAAAGATAAGTAGAGGTGACACATTTTACTTTTCTAATCTACAATAGTACCCAAAATTTAATAAAGGTCTGTCCCGGCCCTATCACTTGTATAATTTACTCTTAGATTACGTCTATCATAACTTACACTGTGAAAGACTGCTATGTTGAAGCCTCTGTACCTATAAGTATGTGAGCATCTTCTTCTACTTAATAATCAATGAAAATAGATATCCAACCCCGGGCATATTATCTTTCTCACTCTCACTCACATACCCACATACACACATGCAGTGAATAAGAGGTCTGGAAAGCAAGAACAAACAAGTTAATTTAATCTTAAAACAGATTACCCAGATGAATTCATCTTAAAACAGATGAATTAATTGGCCCTAAATCTCAAGGAGTTCAGTAAAGACTTGCGGTGGACAGAAGGGCTGTCTGGGTGTAAAGGCCTCACAGTTACCTCTCCAACAGTACCCTGTAGGCCAATATCTTCTATCTCCACGTTGGCAACAAGTCTTCACTGGTTTAATGGCTCCTATTGCTCACTTCTGATTGTTTCTTTTTCAACTGAGTGAGATCACATTTAGCAATAGCTAGGTGGTTATCTCCACCCCCTTGAGAAATCCACTTTACAGATCTGGGATTATTGGGATCCTCTCCTTTGCTCATTTTGGTTTTGCTTGCCGTTACTAAATTGGCCATGTAAGACAATATTTTAAATAATTCAAAGGCAACTGACAGATGCCCTCTATAAATGGGTTAAATAATTTTTTAAGTGTAGTAACATACTACATAATGCTAATTTGATTGTGACGGAGACAACAGATTAAAATGAAAGAAACAAGCCAACCAATCACTTTTCTTAAGGTGTGATCTGCCAATTATCCCAACCAACACAGATCCTAATATTATCATTCTAGGCCATATGTGTAACTCTCAGGCAAAAAATAAATCTTTTAACAAGTCTGTAAGGACTGTTGGCACCCATTCATGCCAGCCTGCACTAACATCTTGAGAATTTTCTCTATTCCAAAAAATACATAACGTGGGGGTAGAAGAGGTGGGAAAGAACCTAGCCATACATGTGATTTAGTTATAGGTCCAAAAAGATGTAAAGATCCAAGCAATTCTTTTAAAATTTGCTAATAGATAATAAGAAAAATGCTGGCAGTGCTCATGAGCTGAAGGAGTAAGAGGAGGTCCAGAACACTTTCAATATTCACTGTGCCCATCTGTCAGCAACACAGTCGCTGAAGAGAACAAGCAATTACCAAAGCCCTTTTCAGATATAATCTGTCAACCACATCTAGTCCTCCTGCCAAAAGAAATCAGAACTGAGGAATGCAAAAACAGACTGGCCTTATGGGACCAAGGAGAGGTTCATTTAAGATGAACCTGGAGATGAAGAAAAGAAAGGGGAAAATCAGAGAAATGTTATAACTGCTCATCAGATATTTTTGAATTGTATACCACTGGGCATCAGGGAAGCCAGGGAGGAGAGAGGCACCACTATGATTTAAACCTTCTTTGCTGCATTGTGCTTATTACAATGTTAATTTCAAAAATGCTCTACTCATTCCCAGAAATAGTCCTCTTTGGACAACGAACATGCTACATACCAGATTTGCTCCTCTCTAGAATCGTCCCATTACCATATCCTACCATCATAGAAGAATTTTTAAATCAACAAACTATTTCAATTCAGTAAATATATTAAACGTTTTCACCATCTAAAGTGGTACTGTATATGTTATAGGTCCACAATTATTTTTTAATTGGGTGGGGGGCAATTTTGAAGTTAGTGCTTTAAAAATTGCAAACCAATACCTCTCTTGTGCACTTTTTGATGAATTATGCCCTCTAGTCTAGAACTAAAATCTTATCACCACTATCACCACCATGGTAAATAAATGTCTGCTGAAGTATACAGTATATAGAATGAACCAGAAACAGGAGAGACAAGCATTAAGTGTACAGTAACTCAGGCCTGAGGTGATGAAGACTTGGACAATGTGGTAGCAATGAAATTAGGAAGCCATAATGGGTAACTCTAGGCTAAGAAGGAAATGACAAGAAAAAATGAATACATTCTGACTTCTTTGGGGGGAAAAATCACTTTAAAACTTCCATAGCTGTGAATTGAATGCATCTCTTTTCAACACATGTGTATACTCATAATTATCTGATCCTGTGGAGCAAATTACCAATATAGATAATATAAACGCACATGAAACAATCAGGTCATCTGTTTCACCAACAGTTTCATTTGTATTACAATATCCCATCCAAAAATTTGTTTCTAACAGGTTTATCATCAATGCTGAAGATAAAGGATCATTCTCAACTCTTAAGAGGTTTCACATCTTCACCAAATAGCATCTCTGCAGGTGACAACTTTTCGGATATATCTGGGTACAATGGACAGAGACAAAGTTATAATGAGAAAAAAACGAAAAGAAGAAGAGGAGAGCAGCCAGCATGAGGTGTAGGTACAATATTCACAAGAGTGAGAAAATTTGCATTTCTGAGAAGCAGTGGTCACACTGATCACGAGCTTCATTCTTCATTCACGTAAAGAGCACATACTTCAGGGTCAAGGCAGCTATCAGTGGTTGCAGCTCACCAATCCTCTAGACAAAGTGACTGGCTTATACACACACAAAGCACCCTGATCTTAATTATTCTTTAGAGAAATGTAACAATTTACCCAATCCCAAAATCAGGGCAAGCAACAAATATTTCATTCAGTGTCTATGAAGTAAAAAAACAAGAGAAAATGTCTACCCTCAAGAAGCAAACCCCTTAGTGAAGAAGCTTATAATCTAGATTCAATCTAATTCATTCCCTAAATATCTAAGAAAGCAAGTAAGTGTGTGCATTTTGGTGTATGTGTAAACATATATGTATACAGAGTTCATATTTGTATAAATCATATATAATTATACATGACTATATGATTATGTATACAAACACATGCATGTACACAAATACATGTGCACAAACATACACACACACTCTCTTTTCAAGAGCCAGAGCTACTTTTTATATATATATTACACTCTTTATACTTACATCAGATATCAGTTACAAATAATTTATAATCACAAACTATTAATAGGCACAGCAACTTATTAGCAGTCTTACTTAATAACTCATGGTACTAAGAAGCACTGTGAGAATACAAAATGTTTCAAATATCCTAAATAATAACTGGAAAAAATAACATGTAACCAAAGGTATTTTAAGATTTCACAAAGCTGAAGAATCTCTCTACACAGTAGAAATGCATGAAGTCCCCAACATCGTTAATTTGTACTTAACACAGGAACCTACACTGCTGACAGCAATGAATCAAACCGTAGGCTGGCAGTTAAAGACCTGGTTTGGCAAGGTGCAATGGCTCATGCCTCTAATCCCAGCACTTTGTGAGGCCAAGGTAGGAGGATCACTTGGGGCCAGGGGTGGAAGGCTGTAGTGAGCTATGACCATGCCACTGCCCAACAGAGCCTGGACAATAGAGAGAAACCTTGTCTCAAAAGAAGAAAAGCAGGGAGGGGAGTTGAGGGAGTTCTGCAGGACTGTATACTTTAGGGTGTATTATCATAGCTTTCCAGGTACCTGATTCCCCCTTACAGAAGCTGCCTCAACTAGATGGGCCTAAGTAGAGGACCAGAGATGATAACTTACCAGAGAGGGCAATGAGGTGAGTGAAGGGCTATCCTAAGTATACTATATGGTGCTGAAACTGGTTCTTCCTCTATTCTTCTACGTAGCATCATGGTTTATCTACACTGGTGCCCAAAAGATCTGGTGCTTATTTATCTCTGTCAATAACAAGTCAATTCACCTCTCCAGAACTAAGTTTTGTCATTGTGTAAAAATGGGGTTCCTTCCATCTCTAACAATATATATAAAGTTGTAAGTATCCTATATATCACAGATAAGTATTTTTTGTTATTAACTGGATAACTCCACAGTCAACATATTAACTATACTCAAGATCTAAGTGTTCATGTATTACCACTGCTATATACGACCACATCCTTTTATTTGTTTGTTTTAGAACTGGTATAATTTCATATTACCTACATATAGTAAGTGCTTTGCCATATGGTCGTATCCTGAAATATTATCTTAGAATCTGGATAGTGCTTTCTGGTGAATGGAAGATGTCTAACTCAAAAATTCAAAAATAATAGACTCTTACCCCCAAGCAATCCTCATTTTCATAGTGGGAAACTAAGATTATTAAATTGAAAATTGTCTAGTAGTTTCAAATGAGAAGCTGGTCATAAGCCTTTTTAAATCACTATAGACCATATTCAGAGATCATTATTCTTGGATTATTAATCAGCAATCACAATCATGCTGTTTCAGTGGAATGACATTTAGGGACCCCAAAAGCTTCCCTGGAATGCCAACAGCTCTTCAATTCAATAATATATCTACACTAAAGTTTATCATTTCACTAAAGCGATATGCTGGAAGGAATTCTTTTTATGTATTTTTTTCCTTGTACTTCCTTTATTCTGCTGTAACCTTTCAAATGCTAGAAATCTTTCATGTACACACAAGAAGACTATCAATTTTTTAAAAAAAATTTATATTGTTCAAAGTAAAACGATTATAGAAGCAACTTGGATATTTATTATTCTTGATTTATTCTTTTTTTTATATTGAATAAGCTTTTACAAGTTTTTTTTCCCTAAGCTTATTGATTTTTCAGTTCCAGTCATCTTTTCCAGTTCATGTTTTAGCCTGTTCAATTATTCACTGCTACAATTCAGATGTACTGTTTGCCTTGGTGCAAATTTGGAGGAATTTACAAAGCATTTCAGACAAGAATCTGAGTTATTCAAATAAGCTGTAACGATGCAGAAACAAAAGAAAACAGACTGGGGTGGTGTAGTAAAGAACCTCTCAGCACAAGTATGACCATCCAAATAATTGCTTCCTTTCTTTGATACCTATTGACACTTAAATTCCTTATTCACAAACACTACCACTCTTTCATTACAGTCACTGCATATTTTGTATACATCATTGTATATTTTCACCCAGTAACTCACTAACAAAGAAAATCCCCATGCATACCTTCCCAGCAAATACTAATTTTTCATTAACCTTCTGCTATAGTTTCAACGTATCCCTTTTAAAATTCCAGTGCTGCCAATGTGATGGTAATTAAGAGCTGGTGCCTTTCAGAGGTGATCAGGCCATGATGATCCTCCCTTATGAATGAGATTATGTTACTTAGAAAAATAGAATTCTTGTAGCTTTCAGCTCTCTTACTCTTCTGCTTTCCACCACATCAGGACCCTGAGTGTCCTCCTCACTGGAGGATGCAGCTCTCACCAGACAGCCAAACAGCCAAACTTGCCAGCACCTTGGTCTCAGACTTTCCAGCCTCTGGAACTGTGAGAAAATAATTTTTTTTTTTTTTCTTTGAGGCAAAGTCTCACTCTGTCACCCAGGCTGGTGTGCGGTGGCACAATCTTGGCTCACTGCAACCACTGACTCCTGGGTTCAAGTAATTCTCATGCCTGGCCTCAGCCTCCCAAGGACCTTAGACTACAGCCGCGTGCCACCATGCCTGGCTAAGTTTTTGTATATTTAGTAGAGATTCACCACGTTGGCTAGGATGGTCTCAAACTCCTGACTTCATGTGATCTACCTGTCTCAGCCTCCCAAAATGCTGGGATTATTTATAGGCATGAGCCACTGGGCCTGGCCTAAATCTCTCTTTTTTACAAATTACTCAATCTGTGGTATTTTGCTAAATTGGCACAAAAGGGCGAAGACACCTTTCTTCATTTTTATTAGTAATTTCCACACTCACTGGCTCCCTTCTGTCTGGTGACTTTTGATCAGACAAGGGCTCCCTTTCAGGTTAAGCCCCATCAAAGGGGCTTATCCCAACACAGTTCCGACTGAAATTTGTCTCTCCTCCTCTAAACCATTACATGATCGAGAGCTACACAAGTGATCATTTAATAATCACTTTTTAAAATACCATTCTTTAAATCTGTGTATAAGTTGTATCTTCTGCAAGATTCTAAGTTACTTAAAGGCAGAGTTTGAAATAATTATAAATTTCACTGTCATGGAAGATAAGGCCACTCAGGTTGCTCAGCAGGAGTGAAGATGGGATACCAAAAACTTAAATTACCATTGATAATCAGTTCCAAATTAAATCACTTTTCAAATATTAGGTAGCACAGTCTTACTTCTTTAAAATGCCTAATTAAAGCTGGCCCATGCTGGGTAATTTTACTTCTTATTAATAAGCATACATCACCCTAAGAACTGGCATCATGTTGATTTTAGATGCTTTTAAATCTTGTTCAAAACCTCTAGGTAGAGTGAGTCACTTCAATTTCTAGAATGTGAAAAAACATACATCAAAAAAAAATACTGAGGAGAGGATAGGAGTCCTGGTTTCCCCATTTCCTACATGTGTGACCTTGGATATATAACTTCTATGTATTTCACTTTCACGCATGACATGGTCTAGCCTTCTCAAAGTGTGCCTGCCACAAGAGCCATCTGCATCTGAGATTCTTGGGCCCACATCCCAGACCAGCTAAATCAAAATCTCTGAGGTTGGAGATCAGGAATCTGCACTTTTACCACGAATCACACGTGGTACACTGAGAGTTGAAAACCACGATGGTGAAAGACCAACATGTGCTGAAAGAAAAGCAAGAAACAAGACAGAAAACCTGTTAATCTCTACCACCAAATTTGCTTCGTACACACAGAAAAATTACTTCTTCAGGTTTCACTCTCCTACTATAAAATAATGTGACTAAACTGGATGATCACTAACTGGTGAGAGTGTAAGACCTCCAGTTCCCAATCTTCAGTCTAAAAACTCTCCTGACAATATTAAAAGTGTACAGAGGCTCTACATGCATGAGGTCATCAACATTCACAGTGCCATCTATTA
This sequence comes from Papio anubis, assembly GCF_008728515.1. Lineage (NCBI taxonomy): Eukaryota > Metazoa > Chordata > Mammalia > Primates > Cercopithecidae > Papio > Papio anubis. The sequence goes on from NC_044979.1 coordinate 24,986,468, forward strand.
TACATTATATATTGACACTGCTAACTTTTATATACCAAATTTGAACTGTCAAATATTTCCTATTAATCCACTGCAGCCTTTCCGGCCAGCTCACAATTCAATTTCAGCAGCACTGACATCTTGGTATAGAAACGGCTAGGTAACTATGTGATATTTTATTGTGTTCCACCATTATCTTACAAAATTTAGTGGTGAACAGAAAGACAAGTGTGTACACTCGTGATAAGCACAGACCTCATAAACATATTCCAAAGGTGACAGAGATGTAAAATATTAGGTAAAATATAGAATCTGTAAAATACAGAATCTCTAGCAGAAGCCACACATTCACTGGAAGCAGCCTGGAAACTTGGGCATTTGATTATGAAGGAAAAGAATAATATTCATCTTCATGAATGAAAGGCAAAATACTGTGTGAAAATTTGAAGAATAATTAAATATTCTGTATTTCTTTTGGCTCTCTGGAAACAAAATCCAACACTCCATCATTATGTCTTACACACACATACACATGTATATACATTTGAAATATAATCCACACATCCCTCCTCAATATTGTCTTCCTAATTCTTTACTCTCTTAATAACACTGAGTTAATGCATGTTTAATAATAAAGTTATATATCTATACTCAGTTTTTAAAAGACTTACATATCTTTCTAGTTGAAAACAACTGCCTGCTTGTGCCTAACATGAGAACTATATTCACTTTCCTTAAGATTATGTCAACTTACACATTTTATCTTACTTTCAAAACTGAAGCTCTTCTCTTATTAGTCAAGTCCTTTGGGTATGTCTAACATATTTGTTGTCGCTTGCATTAAAGTCCTATAGAGTGACTGAAAATTCTTACTTGCTTTTATTGGCTGTACAAAGTATTATACATTTAATATTATTACCTCGCAGTTTATACGCTCACCTTTCAAGTTATCTGAGGCTTTTGTTGTTTATTATTAATCTGGCCTTTTAAAAAATCTTTATTAATTATTCTTTTTTTTTTCTCAAAGGGAGTTCCAAAATCACATAGTTGGGAAGTTAGTGTTCTTATATTACTACCCTCTCCAACATCTTGAAAACTCTCTCAAATTGGTTTTCTTAGTCCTATTTATTTGCTTACTTATTTTTACCTTGCTAAAAAATATCAGTAGAAAGCTGCCAGTCTTATAAACATGAATCCTATCAGTTGGTCTATTCATACTGTACATCAACATTCTTATAATTCAGACTGTATCTGTTCTTCTAAATAAATCCTTCAGTTTCATAAAACTAAACTGTTTTAAGATATTTCTGACTTCAAAGATGAGTATGGTATAAATATTTCCTTATTCTGATTCCTGTTCTTTCCTATACAAAGAAAGAATGAATCACTCCTGTCTATGCATTCCCAAACATCTCTACCATAACACTTCATATGATTTTTCATTCATTATTTGTTTTGGAAATCCTAGTCATCCAACTAAGTTTTAATATCCTCTATGAGGGACACCCACCAAATTTCCTGATACATAAATGATACTCAATGAAAACTGGTGGAAATCGTGAAGTCATAAATAAAACAAAGTCAAGGCAGAAGTCGAATGATTTCCTCATAACCTATACCTAGATAATTGCCAAACGAATTGAAAATTTAAATGAAAAACAAACCATAAAAGTTATTTTCAAAGTATGACAAAATTCCTTATTTATAACCTCAGCTGGTGGAAGTCTTTTATAACTGTGTCACAAATGTAGAATATGTCGAAGAAAAGTTTGTTATATTAAATAAAATAAAGATTAAACATTTCTGCATGGCAAAAATTATGCTAAGGAAAGCCAAGGTATAAATGGGAAAAAACTGGAATCTCATATCTCAAATTGCTACATTCCCAGATTAAAAAAAAAAAATCCTATGAATCAGTAAGGGGGAAAAAAGAGGCAACTGAAAATTATTCAAAATAATATGAGGATACAGGTCACAGAAAAGGAAATATAAAAAGTTCTTAAATATATGAAAACGTGCAATCTCACAAGAGAAATATAAATTCAAACTAAAATAAAACATTCTTACATATCAGAATGGGAATGAGTCAAGAGTGTGTTAACACAATATATTGATAATAATGTAAAGAATGAAGAACGTTACTTGGTAAAAGTGTAAAATGGTACAACCACTATGGTGGGCAGGATGGCAGTGCTATGGCTTGAACATCTGCACCATAACTCATGTTGAAATTTAATTGCCATTGTAACTGGGTTGACACGTAGAACCTTGAAGAGGCAGAGTCCTCATGAATGAACTAGTATTCTTATCATGGGAATAAATTAGTTATCACAGGAGTGAGCTCAGAATAAAAGTATAAATTCAGGCCCATATTTCTGTCTCTTGTGTTCATTTCTGCCTTTTGCCCTTCTGTTATGGAATGCCCCTCACCAGATGCCAGTGCCATGCTCTGGGACTTTCCAGTCTCTAGAAGCATGAGCCAAATATACTTTTGTTCTTTATAAATTATCTAGTCTATGATATTCTGTTATAGCAGCAGAAAAGGAACTAAGACAGGCAGCATCTATCAAAACTACAAATGCACAAACCATGGAATATAAGGGTTTGACCCGCAAATGCCACTTCCAGGAATTTATCTTACAGACATATTAGCACATGCATGCAAGGATGATTATACTGTAGCATTACTTGTGATAGTAAAGGATTAGAAACAACATGAATGCATATTAACAGAGGACTGGTTATATAAATTATGGTGTAACAATACAATGTAATACTCTTGCCATAACAAAGAATGAAGAAATAAAACTCCATGATATACAAAATGAAAAAAAATTGATGTTCAGAACAGTGTTCATACTGTTACCATCTGTGTAAAACAGGAAAAAAAGTACATATATAAAAAAATATATATATATATTCGCTTATATATGCCAAAAAAATTATAGAATGACATATAAGGAACTAATGATATAACTTAACCCGTGGGAAAGATAACAGGGTATCTATTGGACAGGAGTTTTAAGGAGATGTTTAACATATACACTTTTATACTTTTAAATTCTGAAGCATGGGAATGTATTGCCTATTTAAATTTACTTTTTTTTTTGTTTTTTGTTTTTTTGAGACGGAGTGTTGGTCTGTCGCCCAGGCTGGAGTGCAGTGGCACAATCTTGGCTCACTGCAACCTCCTCCTCCTGGGTTCACACCATTCTCCTGCCTCAGCCTCCCAAGTAGCTGGGACTATAGGCGCTCACCACTACGCCCGGCTAATTTTTTTTTTTGTATTCTTTAGTAGAGATGGGGTTTCACTGTGTTAGCCAGGATGGTCTCGAGCTCCTGACCTCGTGATCCGCCCGCCTCGGCCTCCCAAAGTGCTGGGATTACAGGCATGAGCCACCGCGCCCGGCCTAAATTTACTTCTAAGAATAATAAAGGTGGTTTTCTTAAGCCAGCATAGTATATCGAAAGGTTAAAAAAGAGAAGAAAAACCAAGTGACTGTTCTTATATCAGACATTTAAAACATTTCCATTTTTCTTGACATTCTGTATGATTGTGTATATGTGTCCAGGTTCACTGTTTGAGGTATTCTGAACCTTTAGTCTAATGTTATATCCACGGGAACATAATCTTCTGATACAACAACTTCATCTACACCTAACCATAATATCCTTTAAACACAGTTTATTGAAAGCATTTACCAGTGTTAGTCATTTTTTGTTTTTTTTCCACAAATATTTATTATCTATTATACAAAAGGTACTGTTTTAGACATTAAGGAAAAAACAAACAACACAGCAAGAATAGTCTCTGCTATTGTAGTGGAGAGTAGACCAACTAACCAAGTTCTAATATGTACCTTCCTGTCTACGCATGAATCCGTGATGTTTCTTAGTCAAAAAAAATAACAACCAGACTCTGAGGATTTGTTAACAATGTCTTAAAAACTTACCTACTAAATTGAGGATTTGAGTTTTATTAATCCTAATCCTACTCTAGTCTGCACTTAAGTGCTCACTGTATGCTAAACCATGTTCTTTTTTTTTTTTTTTTTGAGAGGGAGTCTAGCTCTGTTGCCCAGGCTGGAGTGCAGTGGCGCAATCTCGGCTCACTGCAAGCTCTGCCTCCTGGGTTCAAGCGATTCTCCTGCCTCAGTCTCCCAAGTAGCTGGGATTACAAGCGCCCGCCACCACGCCCAGCTAATTTTTTGTATTTTTAGTAGAGACAGGGTTTTAACATGTTGGTCAGGCTGGTCTCAACTCCTGACCTCATGATACGCCCACCTCAGCCTTCGAAAGTGCTGGAATTACAAGTGTAAGCCACTGTGTCCAGCAAGCTATACCATGTTCTATGTGTACCCTTGCACATCATGCTCACAACAATCCTATGAGATAGGTACTATGATTATTTCCACTAGACAAATGAGAAATAGCTCTAAAGCCCATGAAATAATCTCTCTACACTGCCTCCTGTATGACTCTAATTACTGGCTTCTGACTTAAAGGGATTATAGATAAAGTACAGATGAGTTTAAGGTTTCATCCTGGGCTCTATCATTCCCAACTCCAAAAATAATTCCTGGCATTAAAAAGCTATAAATTTGAAGTTCATGCAAGTATAGCTCAATTAAAATGAGCCCAAAAAGATGGAATCCATATTTTCATTTAGGCCAATGCACTTAGTTACATACCTTTACAAATGATCTCAAACTCATGTTCCTTATTTTAAAGACTTAACCACAAACATATAACCCCCACTAAAGTGCAACTATTTTGACAGTAACATTATTGCCTTGTATCTTGCATATATTTTGAACTCCCAGGGAATGTGATGCCTTCTGCTGCAGTTATTTGTAAATGATCGTCAACATACTCCTCAGATCCATCCAGCTGCAGGTATCGAGAAGTTCTCAAAGCGTTGTCCTGAACCACCAGTAGGATCACCTGGGAAGGAACACATTCGACATGCCAATTCAAACTGCCCCACCCCAGACTCAGTTTTCCAGATTTAGTCAAAACAAAACCGAAAACAAAAACAAAAACCCAGAAGATTCAAATTTGAGATAAACAATGAATTTAGCACAGTTAAATTAAAATTTCAGATAAACAGTGAGTTATTTTAGTATAAATATGTTCCAAATATTTCATGGGACATATTTAAAAGACTGGTTACCATATATCTGAAATTCAAACTTAATTAGGCATCTTGTATTTTATCTGGCAACTCTACCCTAAGGCTACTGAATCAAGAAAACTCGGAAGGCCATTTCCAGTAATCTGTGTTTTAATGAGTACTCAAGGTGATCTCCAAACAACTCTGGGGCCTAAGGTAAAAACCCATTCCTTTGAGTAGGTAGTATCTGTAATTGCCAACATATTTACTGAACTCACTATGTCAAGGCAGTATTTTACGTGTTATTTATGGATTTTCTTTTTAATCATCATCAACAACCCCATGAGGTGACTATAATTATTGACTACTGTCATTTCACCGATGAGAAAACTAAGAGTAGAGGAGGTTAAGCTCAGGATTTAGCATGCTTCGGAGAGCAAACTGAGTCTATGGTCTTCCCTACCAAGCCTGCCAGGCATTTCCAATCCTTGGGAATTAGTTTCTCCCTTGGCTCCTAATTAGGTTACAGTTCCCCTGAACCTCAATCCATTTTGCCATGGTTCTGAAAATGGAAGAAGTATTTACAAAGGCCACTAATTGGGATTCTAATTCTAACTAAAACCAAACATCCCAACACCACTATTCATCAAATTCGATTTCTATCACAATTCCACTCTCACCATGTTAGACCCCGAGGTCGTCTATACTTGGCTGGGTTAGGTTTGAGTTCCTGGAATCCCTGGAACACTGTGATTCAGACTACTGGTCCTGGCCTTAGCAACCTTCGTTCACAGGCCTCAAGGTTCAGTTCCAGGACAATTTGCAGCAAACTCTAAGGTTAGAAAATATTTCCACTCATTAAGAATAGAATTAAGATGTCTCCTTTTTGTCTCTCACATTACATATCAAAAGCTCATACATTACAAATCTTAAAAAATATTAAGTGAACAGTGAAAAATCTTGTCTGCCTTGTACTGGTCATCAAAATTCAGCATTTGACTGGGCCTTACCTTCAAAATTGATCACTAAAAGAGGTTAGTTGGGTTTAAGGTATGGTGTAGTTGGTTTGGTAAAGGTATTTCATAAAGACTAAAACATCTTATATTCTATCTTTTAATTTCCAATTTAAAATAAGTGGAGAAGGAGAACAAAAAAAAAAAAAAAAGGAGCTTGAATTTGACCTGTGATATGGTTTGGATCTGTGTCCCCGTCCAAATCTCAGGTAGAATTTTACTCCCCAATATTAGAGGTGGAGCCTGGTAGGAGGTGACTGGATCAAAGGGGTGGATTTCTCCTGTGCTGCTGTTCTCATGACAGTGAGTGAGTTCTCATGAGATGTGGTTGTTTAAAAGTGTGTGGCACCTTCCCCTTCTCTCTCTTGTTCCTACCATGGCCATGTAAGATAGGCCTGCTTCCCTTTCGCCTTCTGCCATGACTGTAGGTTTCCTGAGGCCTTTCCAGAAACAGAAGCTGCTATGCTTCCCATACAGCCTGCAGAACCGTGAGCCAATTAAATCTCTTTTTCTTTATAAATCACACAGTCTCAGGTATTACTTTATAACAATGTGAGAATGGACTAATACAACCTACTACTGAGTAGGTAAAATAAAAGAATTTCTATGAAGTAAGTGATCTTTCCATAAAACTCAATTTGAATCATATTCATATGTCAACAAGAATAAAACATTCTCAGCACCTTCATTTATCTTTAAAGACTTCCATTCTGCAGAATTATGCCCAAAAGAGTAACTCAGCAGGAAAATTCAAATGGACAAAGCGACCAGTGTCAAAAGTCAGTGGTCTCAATGTGTAATATAATTCCTGGCAATTCTGTAGAAACAAATTTCTATCTTTACACAATTTGTAATTCACGTAAAAGTATAAGCAAGTATATTTGAATTGTTACATTTTAAAGCCCTATTTTGAAAGGTCTTCATTTAATCTAAGACATATCTCAATTTTCCCCACTAACTTATGCTGCCTAGTTTTACCAAATCCACTTCAATGAAAACAGAAAAGACAATGTATCAGACACCTCCTACTCAAGCTACACATAACTAGGCTACAGCTGGTGTAGATTAAATTCAACTCTTAACAGGTGCTTAGAGGAAAAGGCTTTAACAGATAAGCATCCTTGTCTTTAGGATCTTAAAAATAACTAAGTCATCTTACTTTTTTGACACAAGCAAATGCATGTGACCCAGGCAACAGTAGGGAAGAGGAAATAAAGTGACATGTAAGATGGAGGAGAAACGAGCAAAACTAGAAACCTCACAGCCAACAGCAGCTGCAGGGCAATTAAACTCAATGCTTTACAGATGTTCTTGAGCAAAAGCTCATTTGCCCAATTTTGACTGACTTTTTTAACACATACATTTCTTGAGACATTCTTTAAAATTCCATTTTTTGGGGGGATACTTTAATAATTAAAAAAACCTAACTTTCCTTCTTTCCAACACTTCAGTCTCTTTCAATTTCATATGCCATTAAAATGGCCATTAAAAAATGACCACTAATGCTAGAGTGTGACAACCCACTAGTACAAATCAAACAAATGAAATATAAAACAGTTTACAACAGAACACTCAGCCTCCCAAATGCTGACCACAAATAGTGCTCCTTGGCCTGAAATACCCATTTGAAATAAAAAATGTCACTGAAATGCCCAAAATGATTTCATCCTCCTTTCAAGACTTCATGCATCACCAGTCGTCCCAGCAGACCAGTGCATTCCTAATGAGTCTTTCTATTATTAAAATTAATTAGGAAAGTATTCAGTTTGGCCACAGGAGGGCTAGCAATACCAAAATGTGATGACTCAGGGACTAAAAATTAAAAGCTCTTATTAAGAGGCATGAGGATTACTAAAGACACATTAAGATCCTTTTACTTTAGATTTTGTAAGTAACAAGGTCCCAGTGTGATACACGAACCCAATAACGTATTCGTTGTATCGTTAGAAACTACAATGACTCAATGCCCTCAATCTTTCTTTCAATTTGTTGCCTTAGAACAAAACAAGAATATTTCAGCTGTGCTTATCTGAAACTAATTGCAATTTTCCAGCTCTTCACACAGTTGTGAAAACAGCTCTAGTTAAAATAAAGCTAATATTTTTCCTAGGTAAGAAAGAACTGTATTTGTCAGGAGAATGGCATAACTGCTGAAGCAATGAGACCTAATAAAAATGACAAGTCTGGAAGTGTCAGGTGAATGGGATTGAGAGAACCACATTAACCAGAAGCACAAGGCGGCAAGGTCAGGCAAGCCGGAAAACCGAGCATTGCAGAAACCAGGAACCAGAGCAATACCATGAGAACCTAATCCAGACGTCAGGCTAGGGCCCTGTAAGAATGCTCATACTGCCTTCATATCATAGGAGCAGAAACCAACCCTTGGGCTTGGACAGTCTAGAGCAGCACACAGTGGACTAAAAGCAAATGCACCCTTCACAGAAGTTCAACTATTTCTTCACGGTAAAAGCGAATACATAAGCAGAAATGCAACAAGTTCTTCACTTAACATCGTCTGTAAGTTCTTAGAAACTTCAACGTTAAACAAAATGATGTACCACAAAACCAATTTCCCCACTGGCTAACTGACGTAAACAAGAGTTGAGTTGTTATGGCATATTTCTGGTTGCGAAAACATCACCAAACCTCTAAATGAAGACAAAAACACTAATATTAAATACTGAAATAAATGTGAGCTATGCATACATTTGAGATAAATGACAACAAGTAAGATATTTACCCGCTTAATCCAGTTCAGGCGGCGGGTAGCAGGAGCCTATCTCAGCAGTTCAGGGTGCAAAGCGGGCACTAGCCCTGAACAGGACACCATTCCATCTCGGGGCACGCACACCCACATTCAGACTGGGATAATTTAGACATGACAATTCAAAGAACATGCACAGCTTTGGCATGTGGGAGGAAACTGGAGTATCTGGAGAAAACCCACGGACATGGGGAGAATGTGCTAACTTCACACAGACAGTGGGGCCCTCCAAGAATCAATTCCTTTTTCTTATCAATGTTACAGCAAAGCGATGTTATTCAAGAACCTGCTGTGGAATCAGCATTCCAGCTCAGTGAGGAATGCCCAAGGCAATTCAGTCTTAGGCAATCAAGAAATGGCATTTTAAAATGATGGAAAACACACTATAAATGATTTTTTGGGTTTTGAGGACCCTTTTCTGCACTGTATAAGTGCCAGGCAAACAGGGGTAATGGCTTCCTAGAAATCACTGAGGGAAATAAATGAATAAATTAAGAAGCTTAGAGAAACACTGATTTAAGAAGATGTGGAAGAACTTATTTATCCACTGTCTAAAAAATTGGCTTGTACAATTTGAGATCAAGAGTAATTTCGGCCTTATTTGCAAAGGCAGATGGTGTTGACTGGCTACCCAAAGGCCATTCCAATCCCACTTCCCACAATAGAGATTAAAAAGCCATGTGCTTGCTTGGCAACCTTACCTGCATGGAGAAGAGTTCATGTGACCAGGCAGAAACAGAGGTACCCTAAGACAGCTTTCGTTTTACTGACAAGGGAACAAACTAACATCAAACATTCTGTCACCCTCTTGCCTCAAACATAATAACTGTGCTGGTAGCAGTCATCTTGTGGCTACCAGAGAAAGGCCAAAAGAACTGTACAGAATCGTCTTTGACTTTACTGAGTCACTAAACCAGTATCTTCGAACCTCTTTGATTATGAATAATAAAATCATACTCTTAGCAGGTTTCTTTTTACTTAAATGGGAAAGCATTCCTGATACAAATGCCAATTTATTGTATCCTAAACATTTAACCTCTGTGGAAGATACAGCACCATGATATGCCTAAATGTATATACAGTTATCCCTAAATGGCAAGATTATAAGAAAACTTTTTCTTCTTTTACTCATCTTTGCTTTCTAAATTATCATTATTCAATGAAGTCTTATTTGATTAAGCAGAGATTAGTAATGGGCATTCATTTGACAGTAATATAGCCACACCCACCCACTTTACCGTAAAAGAAAGATTTTTTTAAATGGAAAAGCATACCATGATTCTGGAAAAAAAACCTTGGCCCAGCACAGTGGCTCACTCCTGTAATCCCATCACTCTGGGAGGCAAGGCGGGAGAATCTCTTGAGGCGAGGAGTTCCAGACCAGTAGAGACAACATGATGAAACCCCATCTCTACTAAAACTATAAAAATAAGCTAGGCATGGTGGCACACACCTGTAACCCCAGCTACTCAAGTGGCTGAAGCATGAGAATCACTTGAACCCAGGGGGTGGAGGTTGCAGTGAGCCGAGGTTGCGCCACTGCACTCCAGCCTGGGCAACAGACAGAGACTCTGTCTAAAAACAAAAACAAAAAAATCTCAAAATAAGAAGGCAAATTTCCACTCAGAAAGCTATAAATTCAATATATTCCCATCAAAAAACATGGGATATGTACTAGAACTTGACATACTGATTCTAAATTTCATTGGGAAGAATAAATACCAGCCAATAATATTCTGAAAAGTTAAAAAAAATGAGAAAGTACTTATCCTACAGTTTTATAAGCCAAACAAAACTACAGTAATTGACACAGCACTGAACTGAAATAGGCATGGATAAACAGATATAACTTCTAGAGAGTCCAGAACGAGACCTATGTACCTAAGCTGCCTAATTTTTCTAAAGAAGAATTAGCCTTTCATCCCCATGGTTATGGTCAGGGCTGGCTATGTTTTTAATGACTTCATTTCCAGAATACAGTGAAGGGCCGCTGACCCAAATCTGAGATTTTTCAACTGGTAACCAAAAAAGTAGTTTCTGAGTAGATGAAACACTCAGGAAGCACTCAGAAAAAGTGTACAGTGAGAAAGAAGAATGAAGCCAATATATGAAAAAGAGAAGAAATGAGAAATGAAGACAAAGGAAAAAAGAAAGAGAATGAAACCTGACGGGATTTGAGTTCCTATACATAGCTGTTGCCAAGGCACAGCCACCCGCTCTGTGGTCACGAGGAAAAGCCTGCTCTCCTTAAAAATTACCCAACTTTGTTTATGCTCATTAAGCTGAGTCCTTTACACCCGAAATCAAGAAATTCTAATTACGCATTTGGAAATGGGAAACACAGTGTATTTCAAATCACTGGGAATGGACAGAACTGACCAACAAAAGATTCTGAGACCCTTTTTTTTTTAACATCAGGAAAAATTAAATCAATATCTTACAAAGAAATAAATTCTATATGGATTAAAGGCCTGGATGTAACACAGAAAAATTAAACAATCAAGTCTAGAAAAAAAAAAAGTGTGTGTTTTCAATATTAGTGCAGAGAAAGCTTAACTAAAGAAAATTTAAAAACCAAGAAGCTATAAAGAAAAAAGAATTCAAGACACAAACATTATACATTTGCATAATAATAGATACTATAAAAGTTTAAAATATAAGCAACAAACTAGGAGAAAACAATTTGCCACACTTGGAAAAGGATACCCAAAATATATGCAAATATATACAAATCAATAAGAAGTATGGAAATACAGTAAAGGGATAAGAACAGGTCATTTGGAAAGACAAACAAACACCAAATGTACACCAAAGTGGAAGTTCACAGTTTGCAGTATTTGGTTTAACTGCTTAAAATCATAAACCTGAGAGGCATTTTACATAGACCCTGTATATTATCAAGAATTTCTCCTCCTATGCCTTTTATTCGTAAAATAGAAAGGCTACTATGGTTGATCATATGATTGATGACCCTGGAGGATAGGTGGGCACAGGGTTTCCTCCTTCTGCCCCTCGGGCTTCTCTTGAAGGCAGTCACCAGTAGCATTTCTCTTCTGAGCAAATGAAAGTGTATTAAATGATTTGAAATGTTAACAGTGGTATCTTAGATGATCAGGGTTCCATGGAACACAGTTTATATCTATCTCACATCCTTTCAGTGAGCAAAGTCACAGCCTATGGGAAAAAACTAACAAAAGAAAAATACAATCTATATTCTTAAAATTAAAAAAAAAAAAAGACATTTGAAGAATACGTACATTTGTTTGTAACCAAAATTATTGTTCTACATTAAAAGAGGGAGTAGATTAAACACGTTTCTCATTAAATTAGTCAATGTTTAACACACCCCTCTCCCCAGTGCCTCAGGTACTTCATGAACTCAAACTATTATTTATGCATTGAATTAAAGAAATCTATTATTGTGGTGTTATACATACAGAATGAATATAAAGCAACATATGTAACTCCATAAATTCCAAGTTATAGCTGAATTCCAAGAAGCCATAATTCTGATACTTTATTAGATTTTCCTCTTATATATCTCACAGGATTTACATTTATAACAGATTACAGGGCAAAAAGTGCTTTTATTAAAAAAAAAAAAAAAAGAAAGAAAAGAAAAGGAACCAAAACGCCAGCTAGCATTTCCTTTCAGGAAGTATTTCACTATGGGAGTTTTAATAGGTATGTTTCTTTGATCAAGGAATAAAAAAGCAGATGAATTAACAAACATACGACACAGGTCAGAAACCATGCATGAGGGGAAAACACTTATCATACTAATTTCCTGTATTTGCTGTTTGTTTGTGTTTGTTTTTGAGAAGGAGTCTTGCTCTGTTACCCAGGCTGGAGTGCAGTGGCGATCTTGGCTCACTGCAACCTCTGCCTCCCGCGTTCAAATGATTCTCCTGCCTCAGCCTCTCAAGTAGCTGCGATTTCAGGCGCCTGCCACCATGCCTGGCCAATTTTTGTATTTTTAGTGGAGATAGGGTTTCACCATGTTGGCCAGGCTGGTCTAGAACTCCTGACCTCAAGTGATCCATCTGCCTAGGCCTCCCAAAATGCTGGGATTACAGGCATGAGTCACCACAACCCACCATTTGTGCTGTTTTAAGTACAACAGAAAATAAAATGTTGGATTTGCACATTTAGGATCAGAAAGACTTTTACTATTCCGAATGCCATAAAAATCACATATGTTTTATTCACCACACATCTGTGATTCCAGCATCCTGACAAGCCCTAACACTATGAATCTATTGACTCTATTTATTCAAAATAAAACAACTTTAAGTTCATGAGAAATTGAACGTTTTGATTTCAAAATCAAAGCACTAACCTTGGGCCCGTGAAATCCCCAGGCCATTAACAGAATGCATATGGCATATACCATTTAACTGACAGAGAATCAATATGCAACTTAACAATTATTAGGTGTCAATTATATGCCAATTAAATACAAAATAAAAGTGAAATATAAAGAATAGTGAATGAAAAAAAATGCAAGACTTTTGTGTTTGGTTTATTTGAAGGGAAAGGTAGGAAGGGAGGGGCTTTGGGGGAGGGAGGAGAAACCAGGTGGTATTTAAGAGTTTAATGACTACAACATTCTGAATAAGTCAGGTGGAACAAAAGCTCTAACAGCTAGTTAAAGAAAAGGGTACCTGTCTCCTTGGTCCAACATTCCAGTTAAGTACTTTAGGTTAACTGCTCTTTTCTGAAGAGCTCAGTGAACACAATGACTCTGAGGTGAGAGGCACTTAGAATTTCTAAAGGAGGTCCATCCTCTATCTGTCTAATAACATTTTCTTTCTTTGACTTATCCTTTCATATCCACTCACTCATTCACTCACTGTAACAGAGGGATGCGGAAAGGATTCAAGAACACCCCTGGCACTGACCCGTCCTTGGGTATCAGGAAGGTCTCCTTGCTAGCAGGGCTCCAGCTCTTTTCACACCTACATCAAAGTACACATTCCCTGAAGATCAAGTCCTTAGTCCTGATATTGAACCCTCCCACTCCTTCAGCAACTCATCCATCATTTCCAACAACACCTACAGAAAAATATTCCATTAGTGCCTTATCTCCCTCATGTCCAGCCCCATAATTCTTCCCAAAGTGGTTAATTCCTATCATAACACTTCCTGTGTAGGTCTCTAGCAACTAAGCAGAAATGCTTATCATACACACTGAAACTAGATCCCATCCTCACCGTGGAACACCATTTTTGTTTCTTCAAAAATCTGACATGGTGTATTTTATGAAAGTCGGTGCTTTACTGTTTCTTTTTGGACAGTGTGGGAATTATGAATTTGGCAGGGTCATAGGATTTGAAGATGGATAAGAAACAATAAGGAACTGAACACTAAAATAAGCTAATCTTACTAAAATGGGATGAAAAAAGGTAGGGCAAAAAGTCTCTTTTCAAAAGAAGAAGAATTAACTCTAGATATGTATGGAAATTCCATTTAGGATAAGAATCAGTGACAGGAAACAGCCAGAAGGGACTATTTGTACTGAAATACAAGCCATTAACTTGAGCCAAGCTAACAGCAAATGACTGCAGTGGCAACTGCTGGCTACAGATAATTAGTTTAGAACCTATTTAAACATGAATATTTTATCATGCAGCCCAAAACTCGTTATGGAGAAGAATTAAAGAGCCAGGACGTCTGAAGGCTCTGGAGAGGTGATCTGTCAGGTCCCAATAAACAGCCTTCTAGGAGAGAACAGGTTTAGTGATTCAGCAAGACTAGATTTCATTAAAGTTACAACAATCCATGTGAAAGGACCCGGGCACATTCCTCAGCCCCGGGCTCTAAACAAATAAGCCCAGTACAAACACATCCCATCCTCCCATCCCACCACATATCGCCATATATCTCTCAAACTCCCTGAGCCCAGTACAAACACCACCTGGAAAGTCTCCGATAAGGAGACAGCCGTTCAAAGTTTTACTGAAAGCGCGGGAACCAAAAGAATTCCTTTGTTCCCCTGTAACTTTCGGGCTATAAAAAAGCAAGCACTCGCATTGTTCGGGGCCCTCTTGCATGCTGTGGAATGGAAGGACCAAGTTCGAACTTGTAGTAAAGATCCTTGCCGCTTGGCTTTACTCTGGACTCTGGTGGTCTTCTTTGGGGAGCAAACGGTCTAGGCATAACACATGAAGAACATAGCTGGTGACAAGTTAAAGACTGTAGGTACCAAGTTGCACTGCAACAACTTAACTACAGGCAATAAATACAGGTAAAATGAAGTTTATGAAAAATCACGTCAAGTGGTTATAATTTTCTAAGTGATGCACACATCCTATTTCTATCAGAAACAACCTAATATATCTGGCCAACCCTCTCACAAAAGCAGAACGACCTTACATATACAAGGTACAGAAATTCAAAGTGTTGAAAATTCAAAATTGTATTTGGCATGCTACGCAGGAGTGTGCCGAACTGGGATTTTTATTTTAAAAATACTTGTCTATCAAGCATATGTTATAATAGCTAACAATCCTATGGGCATTATCTTATTTAACTCTCAGAATTACCCCAGAATGAGGTGAGTACCACTACTGCCATTATTTCGTAGATGCCAAAATAGCAAAAAGATGCTAACGTAAATATTTCTAAAATCATACAGCTGGAGTAGCAAAGCCAACATTTCAACCCATGCAATTTGATTATAAAGTCTGTGCTCTTTCTGTCTGTGTGTCTTTCAAATAGTCTCTAGAGCTTCTGAATATAAACCTAGGTTCTTAGAGGAATAACTTAAATGACTTTCAATTTTATTAAAGAAATAAAAACAGGAACATATACATATTACTCAAAAACTTACTATTATAAAGAAAAAATATAGCTAACAAGAATAAAGTTCTAGGTAATCTTTGAAGTTGAAACATAAAATGTCTTACCTGTGAAAATAGTTAACACACGCTAACATATTACCATCTTCTTAACCATTACACGCTCAGTGACTAGCCAATTTAAAAAAAAGGTATATTACTAGTTTTTCAATCTATTTAGATGCCTTGGTCTATACAAAGAAGAGTCAAGTCTAGCACAGTCCTTTAGGCTGAGGGGGACTCAATATAGTTCATTGCTATTTAGATAAATAACTTGCCCAGGCCACTCCCTGTTACAGGAATTAATCCACACCTCAGGAGGAATTACAGGCTAGATTCAATTTTTCCAATCATTTCTAATCCACTGCTTTCCCCGATATTTTCTATCCATAGAAATCATGACATACTGCTATACCTAAGGGAAACTACAAGATGAGGCATCTTACAATCATTAATCCATCTTTTAATTCCACATTTACTACATGTAATGTGCAAGGCATAGGATTACAGAAAATTAATAAATCATGATCCCTTGCCCATAAGGATCTCACAGTCTAGTTGGAGAGATAAACATATAAATGCAAAATCATAATACAATGTGCCGATTGTTACATATAAGGAGCTACTGGGATAGGAAAGGGAAGATAAACTCTAAAAGGTCAGGTGGGGCTCCATGGATGAAAAGTGACCTGCAGGAGGCTACAAGATGCCTGAAGCAGCAGGCCTAGGAAAGGACAGGTTTCAAATAATGAGGAGGACATGACAATGGCCACAAAACCTAAAACTCAAAGGGGTCCTGTGATTGGCATTCTGATTCATGGTGATTTTGTCAAAGAAAAGGCATCAATTTAGTAGCATTTTGAAACACAGATCAGGCAGATAGGTACAGACACTGCCCCAGCGCTAGATGAAGGTTGGCGAGCAGAGCAATAAACAACTCTTCCAGACCTCAATTTATTTTTAAATTGAGAAAATGTATAGCAACAATTCTATTTTTTGTATAAAGAGCTTAGGAACTTAGAATTTAAACATATACGGCTGTTCTGTTGACATTTACAAGATTTTTGATACTCAAATAATATTAAGAATGATTTCTAGAGAATAGTATTAAATTACTGAGAGATAAAATAAAACATTTCATCAATCTATAGTAGTACAGTCTATGAAGATTTTAATAGTCTCAGGAATAGGCCTGGGCTGTAAAGTTACTATTTTCCTAAAGATCCACCTGAGATAAAGCACGACTTAAGAAAAGCTAATATAAAGGAGTCTACGTAACAGATAAACTGTGAGGTTTTCCAACGTAAAAACTGGTTCTTTGCTTTCTAGATAGCTCACCTCTTCATTCCTCTAAGCAGCTATTTCCTATGGAATTTACGTTACAAAATGTATTTAAAATTTATTATCTATATTACATAAAATAAGAATGCTTATAGATCTACATAAACTCCCCTTATCAGTAAAGTACAAATGTAAGCACCAAAGAATAGACATGGGTGGAGGCGGGAGAAACTGGTAACATGCTACAGGAGTGATAAAAACCTACCACAATTTTAAATTCTCCAACAGCAAAATAAAACCTAGGATCACCTCTCACTTTTTTGGGAACAACAGAAAGTCTAATTCGTTAATACTTTCTCTCCCCTGGCTGCCATCCCCATTCCTACCATTATCTATCCCATTTTTATAAAAGAAACATTGGGCCTGGCAAAGGAGGAAAAAAATTAAGGGACAAAGTCATATCTGAGATGAGTCTTGAGAGACAAATCAGATTTTGTTGAGTAGAAACATTATGAGGTTAGAAAGGAGAAAGGATTTTAGGTAGAAATAACAGCACGTGCACAGGCATGTAGGTGGCAAGTATAAAGAGCTCGAGATAGCAAGCAGTTCAGAGGATGAAATGGGAGGAAGGAGTATAAAGAGAAGATAAGGGCTAGAAGAGTAGACAGGTGGCACGGCAAAAAGTCTTGAAAAGGAAAGTAACATATTTAGAACATTATTTCAGGACTACTCAACACATCCTATTAAAGCAAGAGACAGGGAACTGATTTAGCAGAAGATAGGTACAATACAAGTGTGAGATAGCAAAAGGCCTGAATTAGCTGGGGCAGTCAGAATAAACAAAGATGTAAATTACAGACACATTATGATTAGTAATACCCTTTATATGTATATCACACTTTATAAAACACTTCATATCCATTATCTTATTTGATTCTCATAATCATCCTATAAAGTGGGATATATAATACTAACCCTAGCTTATCAATAAAGAATCAATCAGTGCCTGAGATGTTGTAAGTTGCCCACTGTCACACACCCACTAGTAAATGGCAAGGATAGTACTGGAGCTCACTACATGTTAACCCAGTCAATGATCCTTCAATTACACCAAAAGCAAATGGATCAGCCTTTACAAAAGTAAGTTCTCCTCCTTCCTTTATTAATTCACCAAACTCATTTTATTCAAATATTTAATAAAACTTTAAGAGGAGGCCAAAAACAACAGTAAATATACACATTAATGGGTAAAATACAACTTAACGACAAACATTTAAGTGTGAAAAAATAACAAAAAATGATTTGTTATTATCAGGAAAATATGGTGTTTTGTACTTTGCACCAGATACTGTGCCAGATGCTCTGAATACAGTGGCAGATACTTCCATGTAGCCTGACTGTGCTGATTATACATGTATGATCATTTCTGTCACTAGTTAAGGACACCGTCCCTCCTCATTACCCCGATTCTAAGTCACCACTGAGTTTCAGCAGAGTCTGCAGAAACAGTCCAATTTGCCATATCTCCCTAGAGGTGGCTATGGTTGAAAGGAGGTAATGCCTAATATAGATGGCTTTTGAAGTAATTTCAAATATCAATAATTATGGCTCAATTTCTCTCACATGTTGGGTATTAATAAAACACCTGCAGCTAAAAATCTCAAATGTCTGCTAGACTGTAAACAAGTAGTACCTTTTTGTTTTTATGTGACAGCAGTAACACAAAGACATCTTCAGTGATTTCTACCCTGTCTATTAAAACAGCTGCTTTGAAGAGAGCCTAAAATATTTAAGATGCAATGTAAAACAATGCTAGCTGACACATAAACCAATAACTCTGCCTCAAGCTTAGAGAAGCATTTTTATGAGGTCTGAATACCATGGTTCAACTGAGCCATGTTTTTTTTTTCTCTGTTTCTGAAATCAAAGGTTCTTAATGATATAAAACAACTGCAATATCATGCAGTCAGAATGCAACCAGTTTTATTACTTTTTATATTCAATCAAAATGCCAAGTGCCATTCACAATATCATTATTCCTGAACCATGAAAACATATTTATATTCATTACTATTACTTTTAAAAATGTCCAAAATGATCTAACTCCATCTTCTCATGAAGACTCAATAAAACAAAAAAAATTAATTTCCCTCTCCACTCCACAAGTCAGAAATGGATACACTGTTCCCTGCTGTTAATGAGGTGATAGAAACACTACTGCTATATTACTAATGCACTCCTTTAATGAACCATTCTTTTTTTCTTGGTAATCACTGTAACAACAGTAACTCATCCCAAACTTCGGCATTTTAACACAAGCATATTATTTTCATTTCCTTATTTAGTTTGCTTACCTCTTGGACAAATTTAAATGAATGAAAATCGGCTAGATTACAGGTGGTATAAACCCCAAAAGCAGCACCATATGGAGATCCATATGCTTTGGCACTATATCAGCATGTTGACAGAATCCTGGAATTTAACTTCAGAGCAACTGACATCCCCCTTTGTATCAACTCTCTGTACTCGTGCTCTAGAATATTCACATTTTAATCTTGGAGCTAACATGTTATACATTTAACTACTGACTATAGTAAAATGCACAGCAGTTACGTTTCTCCTTCCAAAAAACAGAGCAATTTTGAAACAACTAAAATTATCAAAATATTATTTCTCTGTACTCTAGACCAGAAAAATAACATGATGAAACTATCCTTAGAAAGAATAAACCTAGAAATTAAAAAAAATCAAATGACAAAATCGGCCAGTATACAATAGTATGGTTTGTGGCAGCTGTGCAAGTGAAAAGTATGTTTAGTCCAAGAACTTAACATGCAGCAGGGTCTTTTTTTGATATGTAGCATAGGAATAGGGTGATTAATTAGGAATCATGCTTAGCATCACACTATTTCTTATAAAATTATCAGGAGCCATCATTCTGATAGGGTAATATATCAGCCAGGGTTCAACTAGAGGAGGAGAACCAATGGAGATACAGGTTAAGAAACACACTGCAGGGTATTGGCTTAGAATAGTGTGGGAGCTATCTGGCCAAGTACGAAATCATCAGGACAGGCTGTCAGGAAGGTGGGGCCTATGTCCCAGAAATCAGCTGAAGATGCTGTCCACAAATGAAATTTCTTTTTCAGGGAAAGCCACAACTCTTCTTGTAAGAACTTTTTGCTGACTGAATCAGGCCCACCTAGAGTATCTAGTATAATCTCCCATACATGAAGTCAACTGATTATGGACTTTAATCATATCTACAAAATACCTTTGCAGCAGCACTTAAATTAGTGTTTTGCTGAATAACTGGGGGTGGTAGCCCAGAAATGTTAACATATCAAAAAGGCCATCACAAGTTCTAATGTGGAAGCTAGGAACATGCCCTCATTTGTGAGGTGAGGAAACTCTGGACAGTACTCTTGCAACTGGATCTCGGTTAAAGTTGAGTGCTTATGCTTATCTTTTATTTTCTGAAATTAATAAAAATCAGTGATAAAGGAAAGTGTAAAAAGCCTTATACTTATAATACTGTTGGTGGTAATAAAACACTATAAGGCCGTTACTTCTGAGCAAAAGCTAGATGTCATTAAATGCTAGATTTGCTCTGAGATACAGATTTTATAGTCTCAAACTTAGAGTTACATTTTTCAAGAAAATCTTTATTATTTAAATTCCTGCAGGAAGAATAACTCTGTTATTGTAAGTAATAGCCACAAATGTATAATAAAACAAGTCTAAACAGGGCCTGATTTTTTCTTTTTATTATACTTTAAGTTCTAGGGTACATGTGCACAACGTGCAGATTTGTTACATATGTATACTTGTGCCATGTGGGTGTGCTGCACCCATCAACTCGTCAGCACCCATCAACTCGTCATCTACATCAGGTATAACTCCCAATGCCATCCCTCCCCCTTCCCCACTTCCCATAACAGGCCCCGGTGTGTGCTGTTCCCCTTTCCGAGTCCAAGTGATCTCATTGTTCAGTTCCCACCTATGAGTGAGAATATGCGGTGTTTGGTTTTCTGTTCTTGCAATAGTTTGCTGAGAATGATGGTTTCCAGCTGCATCCATGTCCCTACAAAGGACACAAACTCAACCTTTTTTATGGCTGCATAGTATTCCATGGTGTATATGTGCCACATTTTCTTAATCCAGTCTGTCACTGATGGACATTTGGGTTGATTCCAAGTCTTTGCTATTGTGAATAGTGTCGCAATGAACATACGTGTGTATGTGTCTTTATAGCAGCATGATTTATAATCCTTCGGGTATATACCCAGTAATGGGATGGCTGGGCCATATGGTACTTCTAGTTCTAGATCCTTGAGGAATCACCATACTGTTTTCCATAATGGTTGAACTAGTTTACAATCCCACCAACAGTGTAAAAGTGTTCCTATTTCTCCACATCCTCTCCAGCACCTGTTGTTTCCTGACTTTTTAATGATTGCCATTCTAACTGGTGTGAGATGCTATCTCATTGCGGTTTTGATTTGTATTTCTCTGATGGCCAGTGATGATGGGCATTTTTTCATGTGTCTGTTGGCTGTACGCATGTCTTCTTTTGAGAAATGTCTGTTCATATCCTTTGCCCACTTTTTGATGGGGTTATTTGCTTTTTTTCTTGTAAATTTGTTTTGAGTTCTTTGTAGGTTCTAGATATTAGCCCTTAGTCAGATGAGTAGATTGCAAATATTTTCTCCCATTCTGTAGGTTGCCTGTTCACTCTGATGGTAGTTTCTTCTGCTGTGCAGAAGCTCTTTAGTTTAATTAGATCCCATTTGTCAATTTTGGCTTTTGTTGCTGTTGCTTTTGGTGTTTTAGACATGAAGTCCTTGCCCATACCTATGTCCTGAATGGTATTACCTAGGTTTTCTTCTAGGGTTTTTATGGTATTAGGTCTAACATTTAAGTCTCTAATCCATCTTGAATTAATTTTCATATAAGGAGTAAGGAAAGGATCCAGTTTCAGCTTTCTACTTATGGCTAGCCAATTTTCCCAGCACCATTTATTTATTTATTTATTTATTTATTTATTTTTTTTTTAATTTATTTATTATTATTATACTGTAAGTTGTAGGGTACATGTGCATAACGTGCAGGTTTGTTACATATGTATACTTGTGCCCTGTTGGTGTGCTGCACCCATCAACTCGTCATTTACATCAGGTATAACTCCCAATGCAATCCCTCCCCCATCCCCCCTCCCCATGATAGGCCCCGGTGTGTGATGTTCCCCTTCCCGAGTCCAAGTGATCTCATTGTTCAGTTCCCACCTATGAGTGAGAACATGCGGTGTTTGGTTTTCTGTTCTTGTGATAGTTTGCTAAGAATGATGGATTCCAGCTGCATCCATGTCCCTACAAAGGACACAAACTCATCCTTTTTTATGGCTGCATAGTATTCCATGGTGTATATGTGCCACATTTTCTTAATCCAATCTGTCACTGATGGACATTTGGGTTGATTCCAAGTCTTTGCGATTGTGAATAGTGCTGCAATAAACATACGTGCCCAGCACCATTTATTAAATAGGGAATCTTTTCCCCATTTCTTGTTTTTCTCAGGTGTGTCAAAGATCAGATGGCTGTAGATGTGTAGTATTATTTCTGAGGACTCTGTTCTGTTCCGTTGGTCTATATCTCTGTTTTGGTACCAGTACCATGCTGTTTTGGTTACTGTAGCCTTGTAGTATAGTTTGAAGCCAGGTAGCGTGATGCCTCCAGCTTTGTTCTTTTGACTTAGGATTGTCTTGGCAATGCGGGCTCTTTTTTGTTTCCATATGAACTTAAAAGCAGTTTTTTCCAATTCTGTGAAGAAACTCATTGGTAGCTTGATGGGGATGGCACTGAATCTACAAATTACCTTGGGCAGTATGGCCATTTTCATGATACTGATTCTTCCTATCCATGAGCATGGTACGTTCTTCCATTTGTTTGTGTCCTCTTTTATTTCACTGAGCAGTGGTTTGTAGTTCTCATTGAAGAGGTCCTTTACATCCCTTGTCAGTTGGATTCCTAGGTATTTTATTCTCTTTGAAGCAATTGTGAATGGAAGTTTATTCATGATTTGGCTCTTTGTTTGTCTGTTACTGGTGTATAAGAATGCTTGTGATTTTTGCACATTGATTTTGTATCCTGAGACTTTGCTGAAGTTGCTTATCAGCTTAAGGAGATTTTGGGCTGAGATGATGGGGTTTTCTAAATATACAATCATGTCATCTGCAAACAGGGCCTGATATTTAATACAATAGAATACAGTACATTCGGCTATGAAAGAGGTTTAGGCTAGAGTTAGAGATTCTGATTTGAGAATCCCCACTATGTACTACGCATTGTGCTTGATTCTGGGATCACATTAGTACACAAAAGAGACATGGTGCCTGCCCTCAGAGGGCTCATTTAGTAAATATAAATGATTTACTACATAACACCTCTCCCTGCCAGTGTAGGGCTGTTTAATACCTAATGAAGGCAACAAGGGCTTTGTAACAAAAAGCATGGCTTCAATTCAAATATAAAAACATACTTTAGAGAAGATTTCATTCATAAGAAATAGTCAATTGAGAAACAAAAATCCACTGGTTTTGTGCAACTTATGGTTACGGAAAGTATCAGCCACATAAATTTCAAACTTAAAAATGTGAAAGAACAAAAATGACAAAGAAAAATGTGAATTTCAATAAACAATGTGCCAGATGATACTTTCAAAGTCACATTAGTAGCCAGAAAAGGTTACTAGACTTTTATGTAACGGAAATCTAGGCTTAAAGGCATGCTCCAGATTTCAACATGACATCTGCCAAGATTTCTTGTGCTGTCCTTGGTTAAAACACATGTACCAGCACATGTTTTTTGAAGTATGCTTTGCTTTATTGCATTTTTTACAAATTGAAGGTTTGTAGCAACACTGTACCCAGAACGTTTATAGGTGCCATTTTTCCAACAGCCTGTGTTCACTTTGTGTCTCTATGTCACATTTTGATAATTCTTCCAACATTTCGAACTTTTTCATTATTACTATATCTATCATGGTGATCTTTGATGTTACTACTGTAATTGGGGCACCACGAACCACACTCATACAAGACTGCAAACTTAATCAATGCATGTGTGCGTTCTGACTGCTCCACTCACTGGCCATTCCCTCATCTCTCTCTCACTCCTCCAGCTTCCCAATTCACAGAGATACATCAATTTCGTAAAATATACAAATTAATAACCCTACAATGGCCTCTAAGTGTTCAAGTGAAAGGAAAAGTCACACGTCTCTCATTTTAAAAGCTAGAGGCTGGGCATGGTTGCTCACGCCTGTAATCCCAGCACTTTGGGAGGCCAAGGCGGGCAGATCACTTGAGGGCAAGAGTTCGAGACCAGCCTAACGACACAGTGAAACCCATCTCTACTAAAAATACAAAAATGGTGACACATGCCTGTAATCCCAGCTACTCAGGAGGCTGAGGCATGAGAATCACTTGAACCTGGGAGGTGGAGGTTACAGTGAGCTGAGATCATGCCACTGCACTCCGGCCTGGGTGATAAAGCGAGACTCTGTCTCAAGAAAATGTATTAATTAACTAACTAATGAAAAGCTAGAAATAATTAAGTTTAGTGAGGAAGGCACATGGAAAGCCAAGACAGGCCTCTTGCACCAAACAGCCACGTTGTGAATGCAAAGAAAAGTTCTTGAAGGAAATTACAAGTGCTACTCTAGTAAACCAAGAAAAAAGGATAAGAAAGTGAAACAGCCTCATTTCTTATATGGGGAAAGCTTTAGTGGTCTGGATAGAAGATCAAACTAATCAAAACATTCCCTTAAGCGAACGCCTAATCCAGAACAAGGCTCTACTCTCTTCAGTTCTATGAAGGGTGAGAGAGGTGAGAAAGCTGCAAAAGAAAAGCTTGACGCTAACAGAGACTGGTTCATTAGGTTTAAGGAAAGAAGCCATCTATATAACATAAAAGGGCAAGGTGAAGCAGCAAGTGCCAATGTAGAAGCTACAGCAAGTTATTCAAAAGATCTAGCAAAGAACATTGATGAAGGCATTGATTTTCAGTGTGATGAAACAGCCTTCTATTGGAAAAAGATGCCATCTAGAACTTTTCAGAGCTAGAGAGGAGAACTCAATGGCTGGCTTCAAAGCTTCAAAGGACAGGCTGATTCTCTTGTTAGAGGCTAATGCAACTGGTGACTTAAAGTTGAAGCTAATGCTCATTTACCATTCTAAAAATCCTAGGGCCCCCAAGAATTATGCTAAATCTACTCTGCTTGTTCTCTATAAATAGAAGTGGAGCTGAAAGATGGACTAAATTGCTGCAATCTCAGGATAAAATTTGAATGGACAAAGAGTCCTTACAGTCGAGCAAAGAAAGTGGTTTCTTGATATGGAATCTACCCTGGTGAAGATGCTGTAAACACTAGTGAAATGTCAACACTGTTGACACAAAAACAAGGAGATTGTTTTCATGTCTGCTAATATAACATCTGCTCTGCAGCCCGTGCATCAAGGAGTCATTTGGATTCTTAAGTCCTACTATTTAAAAAACACATTTCATAAGACTATAGCTGCTATAAATAGTGATTCTTCTGATGGATCTGGGCAAAGTAAATTGAAAACCTTTTGGAAGGATTCACGATGCTAGATGCCATTACAAACATTTCTGGTTCATGGGAAGAGTTGAAAATATCAACACTAACGGGAGTTTGGAAGTTGGTTCCAAACCTCGTCGATGATTCGGAGGGGTTCAAGACTCCAGTGGAGGAAGTAACTGCAAATATGGTTGAAACAGCAAGCAAATTAGAAGTGGAGCCTAAAGATGAAATTGCTACAATCTCATGATAAAACTTGAATGAGCGAGGAGTTCTTATAGTCAAGCAAAGAGAGTGATTTCTTGAGATGTAATCTACTCTTGAAGATGCTATGAACACTGTTGAAATGACAACAAAGGATTTAGAATTACATAAACTTAATTGATAAAGCAGTGACAGCGTTTGAGGGGCTTGACTCCAATGTTAAGAGACGTTGTACTGGGAGTAAAATGCTATCAAACAGCATTGCATGCTACAGAGAAGTTTTTCATAAGAGGAAGAGTCAATCCATAGGGCAAGCTTCATTGTTACCTTATCTCCAGAAACTGGCACAGTTACCCCAACATTCAACAACCACCATCCCAATCAGTTAGCAGCCACCAACATCAAGGCAAGACCCGCCACCAGCAAAAAGATGACAACTTGCTGAAGGCTCAGATGATCGTCAGTACTTTTTATCAATAAAGCTTATCAATAAATTAAGATATATATTTTGTTTTTCAGACATAATGCTATCACACACTTTACAAACTACAGTATAGTGTAAAGGTAACTTTTATATGCACTGAGAAACTAAAAAATTCATGTGACTTGGTATATGGTGATTTTTCACTTTATTCTGGTGGTCTGGAACTGAACCTGGAATATCTCCAAAGTATGCCTATATAAGTACAAATTGAACAATAATAAAGTTTAGTGGATTAAAGTAAAATATCACAAGAGAATGATTAATGAATAAATGTCACCTTAGATAATGTTGTCTAGTGTCAAATAAGGAATTTTTGTGGGTTTTTTTCCCCCTTGGCTCTTATCTTTGGTTGGCCTTTTATCCCCAATAACATGGAGGATCAGCTAAAATGCATATCAAATGTATGCATGGTATGAGATAGGGAAGAAAATAAAAACAGAATTGGGATTAAAAATATCTTGACAGTCTAGAGCTACGTATCCAAACTAAGATGAAGAAATTTTAAATAAATAAAGTATTATACCAGAGCAGAGAAGCCAACCATATAAGAATAGAATGGTATCTACAAAATACAAAATTATATGGACAGGAATCAGGTTGCCAGAGGCTGGGGGTAGGGAAATGAACTGGCTGCAAAAGGATACTAGGGAACTTTTGAAAAGGAAGGAAACAATTTATATCTCAATTTTGGTGATAGTTATATGACTGTATACATTTGTCAAAACTCTTCAAGTTTTCCAGCTAAGGCCGGGTAAAGTGGCTCACTCCTGCAATCCCAGCACACTGGGAGGCCGCATGCAGGTAGCTTGAGGTGAGAAGTTTGAGACCAGCCTGGCCAACATGGTAAACCTCATCTTAAACAAAAAATACAAAAATTAGCTGGGTGTGGTGGCACATGCCTGTAATCCCAGCTATGGAGGCAGGAGAATCACTTGAGCCCAGGAGGAAGAGGCTGCAGTGAACCAAAACTGTGCCACTGCACTCCAGCCTGGGTGACAGAGCAAGACTCCATCTCAAAAAAAAAAACAAAAGTTTTCCAGCTATTATAAAAAGGGTGAAATTTTGCTGTATGTAAACTATATCTCAATAAATCTGATCTTAAAAAAAATAAAATAGATATAGTATAAAAACAGTAGCCATAAGAAAGAATTCTTAGAAGTTATTATGAATCAACAGAGTGACTGGCTATAAAACATACCTAGAGTGATATTAGGCTACATTAACAGAAGTATCTAGAAGAGAAGTAATCATCTCACTCTCCTCTGGATTGGTTAAATCGTATCTAGACTAGAATCCATTCCAATCCAAGAGCAAGTTAAACCAACTGAAATAGCAGGATATAGCAACCCCAGTGTCAAGGCACTGGAAACCCTAAAATATAAATTGGTAAGTAGGGATTTTCATTTGGAAAAGGGGAGGCTCAGTGAGAACATGCCAACCATCCTCATGTATTGAAGGGTGCCACATGAGACTGAGATCTGACATTTTTTGTGGTTGGACAGGGTCAAACTAGGACCAGCACATTTAAGCAACAGATATAGACTGCAAAGTAACTTGAAGAAAGGATGCAAATAGAATTCAACTATTGGGACAGTAGTCAAACTAGATTGCTTTTAAGAATCTTTAACACTGAAAATGGTTCAAGTGAATGATAAAGAGAATGTAAACTGGAGAATCTGGAATAAATATAGAAAGGAAAATTTTTTAAAATGTGAATGTAAAATCTAAATGATTTTATGACAATGAGTGTATGAAGAAATAAGAAAAAGATAATTTAAATCAAGATATCGCATTTAATGGGAAAAGGGAAAGAATCTAGTATTTATCAATCGGCTATAAGGTATCCAGTTTTCTTGATATCTCAAAAATACTAAGTTTTTTGCGGTTCTAGGCATTTTACACTTATTTCATCCTCTGAACAAATCATTAAAATAGGTATTACATGTCCATCTTTAGAAAAGAAGAAATGGAGGTTCAGTGAAATTTATAACTTGTTCAACATCTAAATATGGAGGAGCTAGTATGATTCCCAGAGGTAGGATTTAGTTATCTGGAAAATTAACTTTTGAGAGACACTTCATTTCTTAATGATACTAGCAAATGAGGCATTACTATACTTTTTTCTTCTACAATGCAAGAATCTTGAACCTAAAGTGGTGGAGGAAAAGAATAACTCATTATGAGTATTTGGCAGAGAAACAGCTACCACATAGACAAGGGAATTGTTGAAGTAACCTTTTCATCCCTCACAAATTTCCAAATACTAAACACATAAATACACACACACACACATATGTACACACACATATGCTTTTAAAGGCCCAAAGTGAAATGAAATTTTAAAACGAAATAATTGAAACAAAAAGTGAAGAGTTATCCTCCCATTCATTCAAATCTTCTTTTCATATTATTCCATGTGCAAGATACAAAGAGCCCTGAAATACACTGACCGGAAAAAAAAAAAAAAAAGGGGGGGGGGGGGGGAGGGGAAGGAAACCTACAAGTGGAAGACAACAAGGTTTTTCAAAAAAATCAACCCACACAGCAATGTCCTCTTGCTTTAGAAACAGAACATAAAAAGGTTATTGCTTTAATTCCCTCGATTTGGTTAAAAATCACATTTGACAAAATATCTAACAAACTTACTAACATGGTCCTAGAGATCAAGAATAGAGGAAAGAAAAAAAAAATGACAGTATTGGAGTTCTAAAATGTAAGTTAAAATGCAGAAGAAAAAGGCATTCAACACCGTTAGGTGACCTCATTTCGTTTCTTATAGGAGCTGATACAAACAGGTTCTGAAGTCCTAGATCCTGACTGACAAAGAAAAGACAATTTCAGAATAAAGAGACCAGATACACATGTGGAAGTAAGGTAAATCAGTTTCCTACTGAGAAAACAAATAAATGGCGAAGTATTACTATAAAAGTCACTTTACCAGCAGAAATTATACTAGATTTCAATTTAATTTGATCTTTAAATGATTAGGCAACTAAAAGGAAGACAGATAAAACAATGAAGACATTAGTCCTAAACATGCTGTGATTATCAAGATTTGGAACTTTATTTTAGATCTGAAAAAAAAATCAAAGAACAAATATTCAGTAAAATTTACTTTGAACATATATTTCTCAGTTCAGCTGCAAGTATAGATGGTGAGGAATCTTTGTTCTGTTTAGAAAATATATGCTGATTTCTTAGTACTTGAATTTTCCCAATGCACCATTATTTGCTGATAAAAGGCAAAAAAAAAAAATATGTATGTAATAATAATCAAAATTTAGCCCCTAGCCTTGGCCATTTAACTTTGTTCAGAAAGAAATAATTCAAAATTTTCTAAGTAATGCTATTTCTGGAAGAAATAAGATAAACCTAATTTCATTTACAGGCAAACTAAAGACTGAGGGTCCATTTATCATTTTTAAAACGCTAGCCAGCAGATAAGATTAGTTTCTGTCACTCACAGCACTGTCAAGATGACTCAGTATGATTGCAAAGTCGATTTTTATGGCCATATTTGAACAATAATAAATGTTCCCATGAATGCTTCAGTTTGAGGATCTCAAAGAATTTGACTGCTATAGAGGAGAAGTGACAAGCACACTGCTAGCAGTAGGTTCGTTTTATAATCTCATACTACTCTTTTCTAAAGAAGATCTAGAAGAAGCTGCTAAAATATTAAAGGCTGGATAAAAGCAGGATAAAAATAAAGCTTAAGGAACTGGGATTATTGTGGCTGAAGAAAACACAGCATAAGGATAACCTAATAATAGTTATTAAATATATGAAAGCTTATTGTATGAAGGATGGATGAGGCTGTTCAAGGGAGCAGCAACTCAGGAGAAATGGAATTAAGGGACCAGGTAAAATGAGGGGAAAAAAATGCCCACAGTATAACCATAGAGATGAAAATATAAAAATACTCCTCTGAGACGCAACACTAGGGAAAATCAACTGATAAGATCTTGGGTGGAATAAACAGAATTAATTAAATTATATCGTCGATGCCTGAGTTAGCTCAAATAAATATTGAATAGAAACCTAAAAATTTGCCTTAGGGGAAAATCTTAGGCTATTGAGATTATGTCAGGACACTCAATTTATACGCAAAGTATATTTTGCAAGGATTATATTTAAAAAATTCTCATTACCTTTTAAAATCAATACCAAAGGGTATTAAATCCTTTACCACACCATCCAGAAAACAAACAGCAAAGCCAATCAAGAGTTCAAGGAGAAATCTGAAAAGCTCAAGTTTCTCAATATATTCAAGCTGTTATGTTTATGGTATAACTGAAAATAAGCAAAACATTCTTTTGATAGCTGTGGTCATCTTAGGGCACTCCATTAGCATATTTCTAGTCTAAACACACTTAATATTATTAATATTTATAACCTCTAAGTTTTTATTCTGAATCCAACAATTCTAAAAAAAAATTCAAATTTTTTTTTTACATAGAAGAAAAACTAAGATGGTACTGACAATCAAACATAGAATTAAATGCCATTCCTTAGATCAGCTTCAAACCATTTCAAATCATTTTCTGAACACCTTTAAGTAGGCTTTCTCCAAGTGACATATATTGGAGCTCAGAAGACACTACCCCCAAAATGAAGGCTTCAGAAGTGGCCTCAGAAGTTGAAGTTTTTCTCTGATCTTCTCTCCTCCTCAGTCCTATTCTCCCCCAAGGCTACCCACAGAAACTAGAATCCCTCTTGCCCAAGGCTGGTCACAGAAGCCAGAACCTTTACCTCAAGGCCAGCCATAAAACCTAAAAATATTACCCTAACTTTCTCTCCACATTTCAATGTAAACACTGGCCAAAAGGAACTTATCTGACAAACCTTGTTTCGCTATAGGTCATAAGAGCCCCCACTCCCCCCGCCCAGTTCCAGAAAGGGTCCTGCCCTCTATCCAGAAGGCAGGCATGCATGCTCAGAGAGGCCAGGAAGAATCTAGACGGACAGGCCTTGCGGCATTTCCCCACTCCTTCTGTGAGAATTATGATCATGCTCTTTTGTCCAATCATAATTCTACATGATTGTCCATACTTTGTTGAACCTAAACATAAAAATGGACAATTTCCTCTGTTTCTTTGGGTCTTCATTCTGAAGGCGCACACACACACACACACACACACACACACAAGCACACACACACACACACATACAAACTAGATAAAATTTGTCTGCCTTTTCTCCAATTAATGTGCCTTTTGCCAGTTGAATTTTCAGTGAATCTTCAGAAGGCCAAGGATGTTGGCCTGTACACACATTGCTTCAAAATAATTTTTAAAATAAGTTCTTAAAATGCACTTATACTGTGTCCTAAAGCAAGATTCCTAACAAGAACCCTGGAACCTTGAATCTACCAGAAAGCAAAAGTGCATGACCACCACAAATGAGACTTCAGCCTCTGCTGGAATTCCTCACTGGACACCCACCCCTCACTCATGACACAGGATACAGTGCCTGGGGAAAACTTCTTTCCCCAAAAATTAGTCCCAATATTACCCAGAATTTTTAAATCTATTATTCTGCTTATTCATTTACCAAATAGAGGCCAATATCCACTAAGAGTTTTCCTTCAACACGCAAATATACTTGAGCCCAGGAGTCAAGACCAGTTTAGGCAACATAGCAAGACCTCCATGTCTACAAAAAAAAACACAAAAAATTAGCCATGCATGATGGTGCCCGCCTGTAGTCCCAGCTACTTGTGAGGCTGAGATGGGAGGATCATTTGTGCCCAGAGGTTGAGGCTGCAGTGAGCCATGATCACACCACTGTACTCCAGCCTGGGCAACAAAGTGAGATGCTCTCTCAAAAAATAACGTAACATAATGTAACGTAACGTAACGTAACATAACATAAAAACAAATATACCTCGGTAGATGATTCATGCTTGAAAGTAGTTATTTATGAGGCAACTATTTAATGAGAAATCATGCATCATTATTCCCAAGTGTTTATAGCCAACGGTTTCTAAGGCTATCAGGGAGATTCTAACCACAGTGCCCCAGAATGGATAGGTAACAGTGACCAATATTCAAACATGAAAAATTAAGCTGAAGGCCATTTGGGCATAGGCTCTCAGAGACGGTATATCTAACTGATACTTCCTGCATAGTGCATAATTTGCCAAATGGTTTGAAAAATATGGGGAATCATTTTCAGTATGAAAATGGTAAATGATGACTATAATTAGCTTAATTAAACCGAAGGATACTATATTACAAATAACTCAAAAACATTCTGTCTCAAAAATTATTTCATGTAGACATAACTATTCAGGAGATGTGCCATGGTTTTCCTTATTATTGCGTATCTTCATGTAAAATCTTTCCTTTTCCTAGAATTAAAGAAACAAAATTGTTAATAATGTCAAAAAAGGGGAAAGAGCTAGCAAGAAGTGCTTCGATTCATTGTGTAAAAATATTCCAAACATCAAGATTCCAAATTTCAAAACAAAAATTTTTTTTTAGTTTTTTGAGGAGCAGTAAATAGAGAATTAATAAATGTGTCTGTGTAACAAAGCCTTTCTCTACCATATAATGGGAAGCTATTAGCTTTGCAAGTAAAACTGGCAAAGTCTATCAGGTCAATACGTTGTTCCATAACATGTAAATTGATAACTGCTGGCAGGAATCTTTCAGAATAAGAGACCCAAAGCTATTGAATAAGGAAGGCATGACAGTTTACCAGGAAACACACACATACATATATATATGCAAAGAGCTTTGCATTAGTAAATGAAAGCACAGACTTGGAAATTGTTTGTAAATTTGAAAGTGAATAAAACGGCAACTTAGCAATTTAGCAATTGGTTATAAAAATGAAGCCATGCATGGAAAACTTATTAATGTTCTTTTAACAGTTTTCTGAAGTAATAAGAACTATGATGGGGTAATAAGGTGGAGTTATGCTGGTTTTTAATATATTTTCTTTTCCTGGGCATCTAGTATGCTATGTTCCTAAGAAATTTCTATTAGTGGTTCATTGACAAATAGAACAGCAACAGTATTCCAGGGCTGGAGTTTGAAGAAGAAAGAAATCCAGTGGCAACATTTAGATGGTATGTGGTTTACCACAGATTACATAATGACAAAAAGTAGCCATCAGGAGTAAAATTGCAGCTCCTGTAAGCAACTGCATTAGTGAAGCAGGTGCTACATAAATGATAACAAGTAATGGCAATAGTAATAACAAAAAATGCCTTATGTTTATCTAGTGCCTTCCTTCTAAAGTCCTCAAAAATACTACCAGGAAATAGCTAACTGCTGCTCCCAGGTTTTAGAGGTTGCTGGTGGTAATTTTTTTTTTCATACTCGAATTATAGAATTATCAAAAAATCATCAAGCAAGAAGGGATTGTGAGATTACCTCCAGTGAACTCATTACCTCTACAGAAGATGTGCCCCTAGGGCATGCCTCCTTAGAATCTTCTGGGAGAGCATCTATACATTTCCTTAGTAAGATAGTGTTAGAAATTCTCGGGTCTAGGGATTCATAAACTTCACAGAGCAATGATCTCCTTTGCAAAGACGAACTAAAAAATTCAGGCCCCATTAATGATGGGATCTTGAAACAGGTTTCATTTTTATAAAACCATATTATAATTTCCTTTCCTATACTTAAAAACTGCTAAGTCACACACAAAAAAGGAAAAAAATCTCCAAGTCATTAAATCATCCAAGCTACTACACCAATTTTATAGTTAGCTTTTAGAGAGAATGTATATCTGGGGCAAACAAACTTTCCTATTCTTAATTAACAGGTACTAAGCCTGTCTTTACTTAAATCAACATGGAACTGAATGCAACTGAGATCTAGAACTCTGTTAAATCAGTCTTGCCAAAGGAAGTTCATTTCAAAGTTCATAATTTGGGTTCAATTTAAGGTTCAGACATTGCAGTTATGCAATAGGAAAAAAATCCAACCCAGCAGAAAAGGTTAAGGGCAAAAAGAGATACAGGAGAGATGGCTGTTTTTGTCAGACAACAAAATAATAGTACAATAAAAAGAAGACAATACAAGAAAAAAAAGTCTCATACCGAATCAAAGCCTCACGTTGCTTAAGTAGGACAGAAAGAATGCTGCAGCCTCAGCCTCCCATAGTCCTCAGAGGAGAGGCAGGACACTCTGTCACTGCCTCTCCTATCAATCACTCTCTCGTACATATATTATGTGTCCTTGAAGAGATTTAATATTGCCATTTAGACATATGCATGTGTGTGTCTAAGTATAAAATTACGCATTCAATTAGAGAAGAAAGGGGGAAAGGTCTAAGAGTCAGATGGCTTAAGCATACCAGAAAGGAGATGTTTGTCAAGCTATGGATGAAAAGGAAACCATTTAACAGGAAATAAAGGGAAATAATTCTATCCCAGAATAGAAGAATGACAGTATCAGCAGATCAGGGTTCTGATATTAAGGATAACGTACCAATAAAGAAGACTAAGAGCAATAAAGAATTTTGAAAAGGCAGTCTATATTTTACAGGGACAATTTTCTTTTCCTTCCCATTCGTGTGCCACATGAAAAAGGAAGTGAATTTGAGTTCAAACGACCTGGGTTTGATTCTGGGATCTGCTGCTTGCCTGTTACAGGGCCTTGGACAAGTTATCCAACCTCTGAACTCAGTTGCCTCATCTTTAAAATAAAAATACTCTTATGGCCTCAGATACCTGTCAGTCACAAGAAAGTATATGGAAAAAAAAAAAAAAAAAAAAAAACCAGGGAAAGCTCTTGTAATTGTTCCTACTAAAGAAAGGAAACATTTATTTATAAAATAAAACAAATGAACCACAAATATGTGTTATTGTGATCAACATGTTTACAACCCGTTACAACACGTTACAACACGTTTACAACATGTTTACAACCTTTTTACAATCCCATCTTCAATACAGTTTGGTTAAATGTTCTTTCATTACACTTGAACACTGATATATTTCCACAGATGTTTTGATAAAAATAAATGAAAGAGTGTTATACTACCATTATTTTGGTTTAAAACAACAGTAAAATCCATGTTAGACTACTTTCAGAGGAATGTGGGGGAAAAAATCCAATATGGCATTCTGCTAGATTTGCCTGCTAAGACTACAGTCACTGACCATGGTGGGTGGTTCAGGAGAAAACAAAGAATCTGACTAGAAGAAACACTTTTCTCTTGGCAAGAAAATGAACAAAATACAAGTGGTATTCTATTTCCATAGATAGTGTGGACTTAGAAAGATAAAGCATGGGATAACAATAGATAGCTATATAGTGTGAAATTAGGTCGGGCGTGGTGGCTCATGCCTGTAATCCCAGCACTTTGGGAGGCCAAGGCAGGCAGATCCCTTGAGGTCAGGAGTTCAAAACCAGGTTGATCAATATTCTGAAACCCCATCTCCACTAAAAATACAAAAACATTAGTCAGATGTGGTGGGGGTGCTGTAATCCCAACTACCCAGGAGGCTGAGGCATGAGAATCACTTGAGCCTGGGAGGCAGAGGTTGCAGTGAGTTGAAATCACGCCACTGAACTCCAGCTTGGGCGACAGAGTGAGACTTCATCTTAAAAAAAAAAAAAAAAATCTACAGTGTGAAATTAGAGGATTTGATTTCCTGAAACCTTGGCTAAGGATATGGCACATCTCACACATACCAGCAAGACAGACACTGCCAGTTGTCCTCAAATATCCATTATCTCCTTCTTTTAGGCATGTGGATAATTGAAACAGGATACATTTCTGAGTCTTTGCTGTATCTAGACATAGTCATGTAATACAGTTCTGGCCAAATGTAAGAGGAAGTCAGTGTGGGCAACTTCCAAAGAGAAGGATATGTCTTACTTTTGCCCCATCTATTTCCTGCTGCCTAATATGTAGATACAACAGTAAGAGTTCAAGTATCCACCTTGGACCAGGAGGGGACCTTAGGAATGGAGCACGCATGTGGTGAAGCATTAAGATAGAAAGAGCCTGGGTCCTTGAGGACTTCACAGATCAAAGTCCCCATACAAGCACTTGACTCCCACACTTTTATGTGAGAAATAAAGTTCTGTCTTGTGATATCACTATTACGCTGAGTCTCTGTTATTCACAACCAAACCTACTCCTATAGCCAGGATAAAGGAAGCCTGTCAACTAGATAA
The DNA here is from genome assembly GCF_008728515.1 of Papio anubis. Taxonomy (NCBI): domain Eukaryota; kingdom Metazoa; phylum Chordata; class Mammalia; order Primates; family Cercopithecidae; genus Papio; species Papio anubis. Next base: position 25,022,885 of record NC_044979.1, read on the forward strand.
GGAGGCCTTTAAAATGGACTGACAAGAGGCCAGGAACGGTGGCTCATGCCTGTAATCCCAGCACTTTGGGAGGCCGAGGCGAGTGGATCACGAGGTCAGGAGATCGAGACCATCCTGGAGAACACGGTGAAACCCTGTCTCTACTAAAAATACAAAAAAATAGCCAGGCGTGGTGGCAGGCGCCTGTAGTCTCAGCTACTCAGGAGACTGAATCCGGGAGGCGGAGCTTTCAGTGAGCCAAGATCATGCCACTGCACTCCAGCCTGGGTGACAGAGCGAGACTCCGTCTCAAAAAAAAATTTTTTTTTTAAATGGACTGACAAAAAAGAAGGAAACAAGAACAGATAAAATAGATAACGGGGGAGACAATGGGTATCACTGGAAAAAGCAGTGTGATAAAAATTGCTACCAAGAATATTTTGAAGGCGGCTGGCTGGAAACTATTCGTATGATCAGAGCATGGTCAAAGTAAACTTCAAAGTGGATGTGCGTGATCTCATAAGAATTTGGGGCTGTAAACTGAGAGAGAAGGAGAAAAAGAGGAGGAGGGAGAGGCGAACAGAGGGAGCAAAATATCTAATTAAAAAGCATGAGAAACAGTACTGCATATAAAGGAGAACTGTAATTTGTTGAACATTTATTCTGAGTAAGGGACCACGGTAGGCATTTCTCTCAGGCTGCCCTATCAAATCCTCACAACAGCACAACTAACCCCTATTTTACTAACAGGATTGGGTGTGACTGGGAGTATTTGAGTAATTCAATAAAGCTAGTAAGTGGAACAGCAAAAATCCAAATTCGGGTCTTTGTCTCAAAAGCCTACACTTTTTCCATTACCTGATGCTGCTGCCTCAAAGTTCTATTTCTGAACAAAAACTACTAAACTCAGAATAAAAGTGAAGTTTTAAAACTCAGACTGTCATAAAAGACAAAAGAAACAAATGTGTTAGCACTGCCTGCATTAATGTGAGCCATCAGAAAAGACAAAGATGATGCGATAGTGACAGATATCTTGAAAGAAAATGAAGATGCTTATTCGAGTTTATAACAGCAACAAAATATATGCTGGAAATACTTAAACGTGTACCACTAGCCTTGAGAGGAAGAAAATGACACGTTTGGAAGATAGATATGCATAATTCCAGGGCTGAAATCTATAAAAGAAAATTAAAATGTATAAGCTAGAAACCATTTTTAATCATATAAAAGAGTTGATATTGCTTTAAAAACATGCATTAAATTGCTTTCCATAAAACAGTACCAGAGTTCTGATTACCCAAGCTGCCCTTGGTCTGCATGCAAACCCTATAATCCTCCCACAGAATGCTGGTAGACACTGTGATGCCATCCTTGCTTTCTACAGTATTTCCAATATTACTGCTTATCTTGACTGAAGTTAGGATTCACGCGGCCATGGTCATTCAGGTATGATTGTAAATTTCCAGGTATGAGAAATTCTTTTAAATGAAATTCTTCTCATAATTATCTAGCATCATGTTAGCCACATAAACAAGGCAACTGTTAATGGCTGAAAGACAAAATTACTGTAGCTGGAGTCAGAAGGCCTGCATTCAAGGTCTGGCTTTTACTTACAGGGAGGGTAACTTTGGACAACTCACTTACCTGCTCAGAACTTCATGAGTAAAATCAGGATAATGACTCTTAACCTCCCACAATGAGGCATTATAAAAACATCATCTCAAAAGTCAAGTGCCACAAAGACATTCAGTTTTACAGTGGGCTCTCAACTGATAAGCATTTGACACTCAAAAAGGTTGTTTTCAAAAAATAAAATATGGTTGTTCCATGTGCTCACGCAGAGATATTGTGAGCACAATATGAGGGCCCATCTCGTCTCCAAGTAATGACTCTCATGACCTTTTAAGTATTCTGCCTCATAGGCACAAAACTTCAAATCTGTTGACACATCTATACGAGTACCACTGAGAAGTAAGCAACAGATACCACATGGGATAATAACAGCTCCAAACATAAAATTCACCCCATTTACCCCATACTTTTTCAGTCCATGTCACCAAAGACAGTATATTATTAATCAGGCAGTTCTTCAGCTGGATATGAGGAAATCAATGAGACCAAAGGAAAATGTGCCATTTAAGTTTGCTGACTAAAATCACAAGAAAAGTCATCTTCAAAATCTATTTCCTTCTTTTGTTTGATTTGGCCTGACTGACTTTGAACACTGATGTAACACTACTGTGTATGTGTATGCAAGTGTATATACATGTTAATGTAATTCAATACTGCCAGGTTAAACTGCAGAGAAAATATTTCCTAGCCCTTGATTACGGCCTGCATTAAACCATCAGGCCCCATCACAAGCTTTGCTGATGAGTAGCTATTTGGACACACACAGAGCTGTGATTTCCATCCACTTTACTAATCAGCAAGTTCAGATTTGCTGCTAATGTGACAGTGATGAACAGGAACGATGTTGATGTGACAGTGATGAACAGGAATGACAGCTCAGGGCTGACTGAAATTAGCTAAGGATCTTCAACCTACAACAAAATGGAAACAACTACAACCAAACATGCATCTCGAAAACAGAAAGAACAAAAACATCTGTTTACTGATTATACATAAATCTGAGCAAATGTACATTTCAATGTGACATCGTTTAAAATGTATGCAGTCATTAATCAAATCCTACACTAAATCAAAAATGGCAACAAAAACGTGAATACACAGAACCAAAGTGCTGAGCAAAACAAAACGTCAAAAGGCAGAGGCTACGGTTTGATTATGAAAACACAGGGAACACTAGAAACAAGTTCTTACGTGAGCTGAAACAAAATTCTCTGACCTAAACTGAGTAATTTAGAAGAGGTATTCTCAAATGCCATGTGAACTTCTCCCATTTTATCATTTGCAAAGACTTGAAGATCATTTGCAAAGATCTTTTATCCAAGGACAATTCAGGACAATTACCTCATCTTCCTTCCCTTCCTTTTTCTCACCAGCTACTCCCATACCATCAAGGCCAAATCATTAGATTAGCACATCAGGGAAACAGAAGCGTCAAACTGTACTCCCGTCAAGCAGGTAACACATTTCTCTTTTCCAACATACTGTACTTAATCCACCCAGTTTCTGACATCATACTATAGTTTCTATAAAACAAAATTATAAAACAAATAAACAGAAAATCCATACAGAGATGGCACAGTCAGCCATGGCACTACCATAGCTTTTTAAAGGTAACATAGAAGACCTGTGGCCAGGAGTGGACCATAAATAATCCACACTGTACACGCTATCCCTAGAGCTAGGTATAGAATAGCGTATGATATCAATGTCCCTTTTTTAAAAAAACTAAAGTCCGGCCGGGCGCGGTGGCTCAAGCCTGTAATCCCAGCACTTTGGGAGGCCGAGACGGGTGGATCACAAGGTCAGGAGATCAAGACCATCCTGGCTAACACGTGGAAATCCCGTCTCTACTGAAAAATACAAAAAACTAGCCGGGCGAGGTGGTAGGCGCCTGTAGTCCCAGCTACTTGGGAGGCTGAGGCAGGAGAATGGCATAAACCCGGGAGGCGGAGCTTGCAGTGAGCTGAGATCCGGCCACTGCACTCCAGCCTGGGCGGCAGAGCGGGACTCCGTCTCAAAAAAAAAATTAAAAAAAAAAACTAAAGTCCACTAATACATTCTGCCTCTGTTAAGCTCTACATAAACTGGCCAGATTCTCATTGTTGACAGTACTGAATTTAATTCCTAAAGATTTACTCAAAATATTAACCTGCACCACCGAGTCATCTGAAAAGAGTAGGCATCCACAAGCTACGATGTCCTGGCATAGGCCGTCATTCCATCACTTAAGACCAAAAAGCATTTCAACACAAACATTTATAGAGATGAGGTTCTACAAAGAACAAATTAGAAAAGTTTATTATATACCAGAAATAACAATCTCAGAATCCTAGTACATTTTAATTCAGGTTTTCTTCATTACTATTCAAATTGATTGAACTGTTAAATACTAACAGAAATGGTTAAGTGGCCTTCTAAGAATCCAAAAATCTATAGATAAACCAGACACATTTTACAAGCATTTCTGAAAGGAGACAACAAAGGAGATGAAAGAACAAGATACATTGCTCAGAGCTTCTGTAATCAGATACTGAAAGTCAATCAACACAGGCAAATCTTCAATTACTGTATTCCCAGTGGCAATCAATGACAGCGCTGTTTCTGGGTCATGCTCCAGCCATGCAATTTTCACCCTGAAATCTCAAAGAAAACACTAAATTCAAAGCAAATCTCTAGTTTTAAACTTTAACCATCTACAGTAACCCTATTTCCTTTTTAGTAAATTGTTATTTCTCATGCATAATTGTTTAAATTATCCTTCATTAGAACTCTTCTTCAAAAATAAATTTTCTAAAATTATCTGAATTGCTTTATTGCTGCTAAATAAGTCAATTACTGACACCTCCAAACAAATTTATACTGGAGAAAATAATTCATTTATTTTTCTTGGGCTAAGATTCAAAATCAAACACGGATTCCAATCTTAAAGCCTGATGTGGCCAACTTTTAAACTGCCCACACCAAAGTCCTATTCACTTCTAGAAGAAACAGGTATTAAAAGGGCTTTCTCCTAGAACTATGTTTTCTTTTAGCATTATGCTTCATTTCTTGGTCATTCAGTTATGACCATAGCACCGTATATAAAAAGCACTTGGCACCCAGGAAAACAAATTACCTATAAAACTAAGCACCAACTCTTGACCGGTGTGGTTACTCTGCTCCTGTTTACAGTGGAAGAGTGCAATTAATACTCATTTCCTAAGAGGAGTTTCACTGAAGAAATTTATTATAATTCCTGTCTTTTTGAGCCCATCCCTCCTTTCATGTTTCTAAAATATTACTAAATGATGGGTCATATATTGATGAATGACAATAAAAGAGTTAAGTTCAAGCAAATGAAGAAAGAAGAGGTTTAGAATATTTTTGGAATTACTGGCTTCGCCAACATTAGAAATAATAAGTATTGGGTACAGGTTGAACATTCCTTATCAAAAAATTCAAAATCTAAAGTGCTCCAAAATCCAAAACTTTTTGAGCATCATTACGACACCACAAGTAGAAAATTCTACCCAAGTACTTAACATAAATCTCATTTCATGTATAAAATTACTTAAAATATTGTATAAAACTTTCTTCAGGCTACGTATATAAAAACAAATGAATTTCATGTTTAGACTTGGGTTACACTCCCAAGGTATCTCATTATGTATACGCAAATATTCCAGAATCTGAAAAAGTCCAAATCCCAAACACTTCTGGTCCAAAGCATTTTGGATATGGGATATTCAATCTGTGCTTGTAGGTCTACCAGGCCTCTAGTCCCCAAAACTAATTTCTAAAAACAATTCTAAAGGAAGATTTTTTGAAAATAAAAAAGCTATCACATTATTAAAAGTAAGGTTCACTGCAAAGAAGCAGTACAACTGAATTCTCAATCACAAATCCAAGGAGGATTTATGTACCTAAGGACTACTATACTTTTCACGTATGAAGAACTTTTCTCATGTCTTTTTTCTTCCTAACTTTGAACCTTGACTTGGGTAAATCTGCTCGCAAGTCTTGCCTGGGTCTCAAATAAGTGGTAGTGCCAAAGTCCCTGACTAAAGACAAGTCTTTCTTGGTTTTACTAAAATGTTCCTTTGTTGCTCCTCCAGTTTTCACCTACTTGTCAAAATTTTAAAATTGGATATAAATTCAGTCAATGATCTGTAGTTAGAAGCCAACTAGACCATATTATAAATCTAAAATGTTAAACATGAAATGGTTTATTATATCAGAACTAATTAAAGCAGCACAGACACTCTCCAACTTGGATGGTTGGGTTCTGTGCAATAGCAGTGTTAGAATCTATGTTTCAAGAGTTAACTTAGGAAAGATTTCACAAGTACATTTATAGTCAATAAAATAAAGACACCATCTCTTATAAAGATAATATCATCTATATTTTAAAGGAAATGAATAATAATGGGTACTATAATATTATTTCCATTAAAATATATTCCTTACTAAAAACTTCATTTTATCCTTTTCCTACCGTTTGGATTCCTTACAGAAAATACGTATCTTAAGAAGTATTTGTATGTATATGTATACTAATGATTTTAGCTTCCATTAAGTCCTGCCTCTATGAGTCTGGCCATGATGTCAGAAAGGCCAACCTTAGATACACTTTAACTAGAAAAAAAGAGTAGGACAAGCCCCTTGACTACATTCAAGGCTAAGCAGTTAATTTGCCAAAGCATGTGACATCACTCTCTCCATCATCACAGATGCCTTGGCATGTAAAGTGAACTAAAATCCTTCATATTTCCTTTGACAAAGCTGAATATGTGCCAAACCCATCTAGCCTTTCTCTGCCACTGCTTTAACTTTCCTTTTTTACTCTCAAAACCCCTAGATTCCACTTGTACCCAACAAGAGTGATTTAGAAATCACATAACTAACTTTCTTGGATTAATAGAAAGTTGCCAAGTAACTCTACATGTGCTTTCATTTCTCTTTAGGAGATTAGCATTTGAGGATGGATAAATGTATAGTTGTATGCCGCACAACAACATTTCCATCAACATCACACTGTATATACAATGATGGTTCCATGGGATTATGGTATTTTTACTGTACCTTTTCTATGTTTATATACACAAATACCACTATGTTACAAAGACCCTATTCAGTACAGTAACATGCTGTACAGGTGTGTAGTCTAGGAGCAACAGGCCAAACCATGTAGCCTACGTGTGTAGTAGGCTATGCCATCTGGGTTTGTGTAAGTGCACTCTATGATGTTTGCACAACTATGAAAATGACTAGTAACACACTTCTGGGAGTATGTCTCCATCATTAAGTGATACACGACTGTATATCCATTTTCTCAATATTTCTTCCTGTTTGATGGAAAAAGAAAATGTCCAGGTGTTCAAATAACTTACCTCTCTTTTTCTAGGTTACTATGTCACACCACTTCCACCTCTGAAACTGCCATTCCTTGGCAGTGTAGCGTAGTGATTGAGAGCTCGAGCTCTGGAATCAGATGGCAGCGCTAGCCCCAGCTGTACGCTTGCAGGCTATGTGACCTTGGGCATATTATTTAAATGCTTTGGACCTCATTTTCTACATCTACTCTTACACCACCTAGAGGATTAAATAAAATAACGCATGTATGTGCCTGGCACATAGTAAACTCCCAATACACATTAGCGGAGAGGTTGATATTTTCTTCTCTCCAGTTACAAAGAAAGCACCTGGTTGGTTGCTATTCCTGAACATCCCTGCCTATTTCATTTGCAAAGCCTGAATAACTCTCCAAATAGAAAAATGATGACCTAGATATAAATCTGAATCTTTGGATAAAAGTAATATTTTTAACATGGTTCCTCTTACCTTTCTTTTGTCCTAAATAATCATGCCACATAAGCAAACAATGACGCCACATAAAAAATGAATACAGACATCTAAATTTATATGTAACTCAGTAAAAGGTTGCATACATAGTACAGAGAGATGAAGGAGCCAGAAAGACACAGATATGAATCCCTGCTTCACAATTTACTAATTGGGTTTTAGATCTTTCTGATGCTTAGGGCCCCATCTACAAAATGAGATAATAACTCCTATATCTTTATGTCTCATAGATTTATTGCTACAATCGAATGAAGTAATAGGACTAAGCACCTGATACAAAATAAAAAATCATAAGCTCCCTCGCCTGATAAGTATGAGAAACTTAAACTTGCAACCCTCTCTCCAGCAAAGTTGCTTTTTATACCAAAGGGAACAGGGATGTCTGAATGATAGGGGTTTATTGTGAAAATCTGTCCTTAATATTCTTCTGGTTACACAAACAAGTGATATGTACTAATTACACGAGGGTTTTATTTTTTTAAATACAAGGCACAGCACACACCATAAACATAATAAAAAGGCAAAGAAGAAGGAGAAAGGATTAAGAAAAGGAACAGCTGGCATAAACTGTGCACATCATTCAAAGAGGCAATGGGGCCAATAGAGTTTTTCAATAAAAGGAAGAGAACACTAGGTGGCAATGAAATGGATACTTTAGATCTCAGGAAGCAAAACATATTCACTACTCTTCAGGATGCCAGGGGAGGCTTGGATAACATCTCCTGTCTTAATGAGCTTTATTCCATTCCCAGCTGTTCAGAACAATGACAGAGTTCACTGCAGCAGAGTATCCATATACAAAACTCCATGATCCCTAGAGCCAGAGGTGTAGGGCAAATGCTAAATCATACATCTGTTGATGTGTGGATGTATAAATGAACAGAGATTTAAGAAGAAGAAGAAAAAAACCCTTGCACATTCAGGATCTTTCTTCTCCAAATTTATGTACATTTTCTCATCTCTTCTTTTGTTCAGACAAATGTGTTGGCTCTGAGTACATTTTTTTTAATTAATTTAAATTTTCGAGCAGTTGTAGGTTTATAGAAAATTAAGCAGGTGATATGAGGAGTACTCATATACTCTCTCACTCTGAGCACTTTCACATGTCCTGGCTGACTTAAAATATTACATGGTCACTCGGTATCTGAATGAATCAACATATAAAAGGCCATAGAAGATAATTTGAAAGGCTCTTCCCAATTTAGGTTTGCAGAAACCAACTGACAGTGACAACAATCTGAAGAGAATACAATGATCAGCCACCAGAAAGAACATATATAGCTGTAGATCTCTATGGTTTCTATCAAGGAATCACTACTGCCAAATTCAAAAATCACAACCACTGATGTCGCACTCAAGTTTATTTGTAAAATCAGAACTTTCACAGACAATTAAAAATATTAACATCTCATTGACCTCTATATTTCCTAAGACTATAAGGAAATCTCTCTCCAATCTAAAGGACTTTGAATGTTCCTGAGATCAAGGCTCAGAACTCCATTTAGTTTTATTATACGCCTTCTTTCAACTGTGAAACTGCTCCCTCTTGTTTTTAATATGATGAGGTGTTCTATCATGTCACATAGATACCATCTGTCATTAAGCCAAAGATCATCAGGTGAGTCTTCACTACAGCTAGGAAAAATTAAATGGACAATATAGTGGTTATCAAAGTGTGGTAATTAGAAATGCACATCATTGGGTCCCACTCTTGACCTAATGAATCAGAAATCTGGGGATGGTACCCAGCAGTCTGTGTTTTAACAAGCCCTCCAGGTGATTCTGATGCAAACAAAGTTCGAGAATGACTGATACATTCAAAGATGTTTGACCAAGTACAAAAAGGAAGTGAGCATGAACAGTAAATATCTCCCCACTATATCATACCCTCACACACAGTTTTGGCTAAAAACAAGAATGATTCTTGAAGATCAATGTTGTATTTTATTTGGGAATGCTGATGACTGTTTTGTAGGGCTTCATATAGTGGCCTACTGAACAGAACTCGTTCAACTACAGCCATTTTTTTAATGTAATTCAAATTTTCCATGCATCACAAAATGAACTGAAACCTACTGTTATAACTAAACACAATTTTTCTCTTCTACACAACTTGAAATTTATTCTAACTAGTTTTTAATCAAAATTTTTTTATTATTATTCCTTTATCTATTGCTCAGAGTGTAGTAACAGCAGACTTACCATAGGAAGATCCCATGTTCGGATAAATCAGATGAAAGTTTCTAACCGTATGCTCTAGTCTTTAGTTAACCAACATAGAAGGCCCATCAACTGGATGACTAAAATACACATATTTATTTATTTTATTTTATTTTTTGGAGATGGAATTTCGTTCCTGTAGCTCAGGCTAGAGTGCAGTGGCGCAATCTCAGCTCACTGCAACCTCCGCCTCCCAGGTTCACACGATTCTCCTACCTCAGCCTCCCAAGCAGCTGGGATTACAGGCCCCCAACACCATGCTCGGCTAATTTTTGTATTTTCAGTAGAGACAGAGTTTCACCATGTTGGCCAAGCTGGTCTCGAACTCCTGACTTTAGCTGGTCCACCCACCTCAGCCTCCCAAAGTGCTGGGATTACAGGCATGAACCACTGGGCCCAGCTAAATACACATTATTTTAAAAGAACTACAGTTTGATGTAAGAAAAATCCAGTTAACAGGGGTGGTATTAAGGTTATTGTCCCTTTGTAATTTTGCCCCCTTTAATATTATCATCTATATCTACTTTTTGTTTTTGTTTTGTTTTGTTTTGTTTTTTTGAGATGGGATCTCGCTCTGTCAGCAGGCTGGAGTGCAGTGGCGCAATCTTGGCTCACTGCAACCTCTGCCTCCTGGGTTCAAGCGATTCTCCTGCCTCAGCCTCCCAAGTAGCTGGGACTACAGGCACATGCCTCCACGCCTGGCTAATTTTTTTGTATTTTTAGTAGAGACGTGGTTTCACCATGTTAGCCAGGATGGTCCCGATGTGCTGACCTTGTGATCCGCCTGCCTCGGTCTCCCAAAGTGCTGGGTTTACAGGTGTGAGCCACCACACCCAGCCCCATTTCAGTTCTATTTCATATATATGTTTGTAACTTTAACAATATAATAATAATAGTGTGGGTTCAGTTTTTTTTAAAAACTGGATGCGAGTTATTTATTTCAGGACTCCTGTTTATAAATCAAAATCAGCAAAGTATTTCATCAATATTTGTCCTCTTCAAACATTTTAGCAAATTGTAAGAAGTGAAAGTGGAGTTGAATACCAGTCATAAAGCTAGTTAAACCTCTTCCAAAACAAACATACAAACAAACCCCTAAACTACAGGTGTGGACCTTCATTATCTTTTCTCAGAAAAGATAATGTGCCTTTAATGTGTTTGAGTCTCTCTGAGATGCATAATACGTGTTATTTGTTTGAGTTTCAGCCATAACTTAGTAGTGATTTTTCTCCATTATAGACTTTGCACATAATGAATTTCAGGAAATACACAACAGCTTCTTCCGCTTGTAGATAAAGACAGTAATATGATGGAGTGATCAAATACAAATGCTCCTTTAATTTATTTTACCAAGACATTTATCCATGTTTTATTTATAAGGCAATTGAAGTCATTCATTTTGTATGGAACTCTTCCTCTTCTGAATAACAAATAATATATTATCATATATAGCGCATTGGGGGAGGGAGTGATGAAAGCCCAACTTGAAAATAAAAGTTTAATATTTTGGGCTCATTGGGCACAATTATAGTGGTACTATCTTTGTTTTCAACTGAATCATAATTGTGTGTGCAGATTTTTAAAAAACCGGGATGGCATACGGCACAGAGTAGTATGGAAAACAGAAAATCCTTTGTTCGAAGAGAGGGTTTTTTTTCCCTCCAGTTGAAGAGCATTTTAAATGCACAAAATCTGTCTCAGAAATATCCCTTTGAAAGATTTTTGCATACACAAGATTTAAAATGCTTTCATTCTGTGAGTGACTTGAATGAAATGGAAGCCTACATTCCCAAGAATCTCTGATATGACCATATAAAAACCATGACCAACTGGTTTGTTTTTAACTCTTACCATGTACAAGCCCATTTGAAGGGCATGGGCAATACTTCATTTCCGAACCAAGTCAAGTTGACCACTGCCATTTAACACACCACCTAGTGTTTGCTGTTGCCTGATGCCAGTAAGAAATACATTGAAAGCTATAGTATAATGATAACCATTATTTGCCCTCAGTTAAAAGTCTAGCTAATGGGTATGAGGTGCCCGCAGCTTCATATTGCTTGAGACTACCCACTTTTAGGATATTTTAGAATAAAAGATCAGACCAGAAAGAAAAGTTTAAAGCTCAGAATCTCATAGAATAAATGGAAGATAACCAGCTAGTTCTTTTAAATCAGACTCTATATTTTAAATTCAGTAAGGATTTAAGTACATTAATGGTTACCAGTTTCCTATAAATTAGTTTGGGGACGTCCATGTAACACTGAAGTCATAGTTTACTGCCATGTTTTTCCAAAGTATGGTCACAGGTGTTTGGAATACGTATGATCTCATCTGAAAATAAAGAGTATATATACCTTTCAATTCTTACTATATCTTTCAACAGTGAGCTGTTCCTTAGCACTTTGAGTGTATCTGGCTTATAAAGTACTATTTCAAGAATATCTCTTATAGAGAGATCCAAGCATACCTGATGATTATAAAGACACGAGGTTGTGATTGTTTTAATATCCAGTTTGAAGGGTATTAAAACAATATTAAGAATAACTAGGTTATCCTTCATTTCTCCTATTTTGCTAAAATACATCGGGGGAGAATACAAATTTCAAAGGCTACAGAAATAAATAAGTGTTAACAAATAAATACTTTCTGATTTTATAAAGTAACAGCCTTAGAGCCACTTTTATTGTTTAAAAGAAGGTATTTTTAAGTAGATAAGACAAATTATCCTCAGTGAGAAAATCATGGAAGAAAAATCTGTTTTCTTCTCCTGTGCTTTGGGGAAGTGACTTACAAACAGAAATTTATAATTACAACTAATACAAAAGATAACGTAAAATAAAAATCATCTAATGTCTAGGGTTTTCAATTGCCAACTAGTGTTTCCCATAGCATAAAGCAGCTCTAGAAAAATATTAAAATATAGTAAGTGTATTCAATACAATAAAAGCTAAAGCCTGACTGATACAAATGTCATTTTGAAAATTTATAAACACTGTCATTTCCAGTAGCTAATATTAAACTCACTCAGTTTACCATCCAGACCACGTAATGTGGACTTATAAGCCCTGAAGGGTCAACAGTCCACATAACATCCTTCCCTTTATTTTATACATCATCACCAACAGTAATCATTCTGCAGTGAAAGCTTATTTCCCTCATCATACTGGTACTATATGAAAGTATCCTTGGTTGATTTTTATGGCAAAACAGGCAAAGGCATAAATGAAACTCAAAAACTTCACTCTTTCACTGAGCTGTTGTGGGGAAGGCAATAGAGAAAGGAAAAGAAAGAAAGGGAGAATAGAGAAAAAAACAGGTAAAGAGAATGGCGGTGGGAAAATTAAGACAGGAGGAATTAAGGTAGAGCTTCAGCAACTGGAAGGAGGGAAAATTAAAAACGGCACCATAAAGATCTCCCTGTAATTGATTCATATAAACAATGTGTGCTAGTTGCATTTTGTAATGTGACTTCAATAGCCACCAAATATTTTACTGGAATGTATATTTCATCTTTTAAAATATTTTGCACCAAGAAAGTTAACGTATGCTGCATTTGCACAGTAACTTAACTGAACATTTTTCTACCCCCTTCTCAAATCTGCTTCATCGATTGACAAATGCATTTGTCAGCATTTCAGACCTCAGTAAAATAATAGCCCCAGAATCCAATTTGTTCATACTCAGACATTTACAAAATGCCTTTTGGACTAGACTTTGTGTTTGTCCCTGAAAATACCAAGATGTGAAAGGTACACACACATACATATCCCACCCCAAGTGAGAATGATACAAAAACAGTAATTGTACAATAATGTGGCAAGAACAGGAATAAGATACATGCTCAGGTTTTCACCCAAAAGAGGATTTTATCTGGTAAGAACTTTAGCCTTTCTGTCATATTTTTGGCAACATTATTCAATTAAATTTTTTGGCTTTTAATTTTATATGTTTGGATTATAAAAAGTTTTACATTTTTATGTGTCAATATTAAGTTATCATTTCCTCTTAAAGTTCTTTCATTATTATTACGCAAGAAGTATTTGTATATCCAAATATTAAATATCTTTTACCTTCTAACTTTTTGTGTCATTTGTTATATTTTACTACTTATCTATCTGTAATTAATTTTGTCAGATAATGTGAGGTGAACTAAACCACACATTATCTGTGAGATTTTTCCAAATTTCTGTAGCACCATTTACTGACTACATCCTTTCCACACTGAATGATCATATACAGTAGGTTCCTATAGAAACTGAGACATGTATTCATTTCCATTGACCTGGCAGTCTGCTTTACACTGGGAACTTCATCTGAAAACTCACCTTGACTTGTAGCTCCCACAATTACCACATGTTGTGGGAGGAATCCAGTGGGAAGTAATTGAATCATGGAGGCAGGTCTTCCCCGTGCTATTCTTATGATAGTGAATAAGTCTCGCAAGATCTGATGGTTTCATAAAGGGCAGTTTCCCTGCACAAGCTCTCTTCTCTCATCTGTGGCCATGTGAGATGTCCCTTTCACCTTCGGCCATGATTGTGAGGCCTCCCCAGCCAGGTGGAACTATGAGTCCACTAAATCTCTTTGTTTTGTAAATTGCCCAGTCTCAGGTATGTCTTTATCAGCAGCATGAAAATGAGCTAACACACATGGAGCGGGGTAAGGAACTCAAGAGAACAAAACTTATATATTATCTTTGTTAATATCTTCGAATGATTAATAGATTTGTAGGTTTCATTTTCCCATCTCAACAGACAATTGATAATAGCAGGCACTACCTTTTTCTTGCTTTTTCTGTTATTCCCTGCATACTGCCTTTAAACTCTCTCTCCAGACTCATTGTGGAACTGCCATAACTAATCCTCCTTCCCAACCCTATACTATCTATTAATCACACTGCCTCCCATGCAGTTTCAAACATGTCTTCCAACTGTCTTGATATTATTTTTACAAATCAAATAATTGTCTTTTAAATAAATGTATAGAATTCCTTTTGCTCTGTGAAGGACCCATTTACTCTCATTGTCCAAATTAGTATCAATATCATTATGGTTATGGCATACTTATGTCCCTTGGTGCATCAGAAGGATACTTAAATAGATATATACATTTTAGAAAGAATAGATTTAGGTGGATGTGCATAAATGGTGTATTTACATGTACTATTTGTGATGTAATGACTAATCTACATCACAAATGGACACGTTCACACATCAAAGAGGGAAGAATAAACAACTCACCTTGAAAATGATGGCCTAAAGCAAAAATATTTTAATTGAATTATTTCTACTGTAAATAAATGGTATAAATTCTGTAAAAAAAAAAAAAAAAAAGAGCAGCTAGCTTCTCAGTTTCCCCAAAGAATAAACCCCGAATGACCATATGATCCAGACTTTCCACTTCTAGGTGTTTACCCAAGCAGGATGAAAATATGTGCATATAAAATCCTGCACATGAATGTTATTCATAGCACCCAAAAATTGGAAAAAATACAAATGTCCATCAACAGTTCATGAAGAGATATATAAAATGTCCATACAACAGAATAGTATTCAGCAATGAAGTAGAGACCAATGCCACACATGCATGAACTTGAAAACCTAAGTGAAAGAAGCCAGTCACAAAAGACCACATCTTATAAGATTCCATTACATGAAATGTCCAGAAAAGACATTTTTTTAGAGATACAATAATTTTTGTCTGCCTAGGATTAGAGGAGAAAAGAAAGAAGAGACAGTGACTGTTAACAGGTACAGAAATTCTCTTAAGGATGACGTAAATGTCCTTAAATTGACTGTGGTGTGGTTATATACTTTGTGAACATCCTAAAAACCACTAAATTATACATATGAAATGGGTGAATAGTACGGTATGTGAATAGTACGGTAAGTATTTCCATACAGCTGCTTTTTAAAATGTAAAAGCAAAATAATTAAACAAAAGTCCCCCAAACCTTGTAGTGGTGATATAGTTGCTAAGACTGTCATATTACCCACCTTAGAGACTGTAATTTCGATAGTGATGCATCGATATTCTTCCAGTATCTTTTTTTTTTTTTGAGACGAAGTCTTGCTCTGTCGCCCAGGCTGGAGTGCAGTGGCCAGATCTCAGCTCACTGCAAGCTCCGCCTCCCAGGTTTACGCCATTCTCCTGCCTCAGCCTCCCGAGTAGCTGGGACTACAGGCGCCTGCCACCTCGCCCGGCTAGTTTTTTGTATTTTTTAGTAGAGACGGGGTTTCACCGTGTTAGCCAGGATGGTCTCGATCTCCTGACCTCGTGATCCGCCTGTCTCGGCCTCCCAAAGTGCTGGGATTACAGGCTTGAGCTACCGCGCCCGGCTCTTCCAGTATCTTAAAGCACTGCCATTGAGCAATGGTTCAATTCGCAGTATATAGCTAATAAGTCAATTAACATTGAAGAGCAACTAGATGACAAATTTTCTATTCAGATTGATGAAACCACAATTACAGACAATAAAGCTCTTCAATACATTTGTACACAATTTTGATAATGACTATAAACTGTAAGAAGAGACGTTGTTGGTGAATTCTTTAGAAACTGGCTATAGTGAAGCATCTGTTTTTACTTCTGTAAAAACTTGATTTGATTTTTTTAAAAAGTGCTAGTCAGGAACTCTGGCTCACCCCTGGAATCCGGGCACTTTGGGAGGCCAAGGCAGGATAATCGTTTGAGGCCAGGAGTTTGAGACCAGCCTAGGCAATGTAGCAAGAGCTCGCCACTACAAAAAATTTGAAAATTAGCCAGACATGTTGGAAGCTGCCTATAGACCCACCTACTGGGAAGGCTCAGGTGGGAGGATCACTTGAGCCCAGGAATTCCACCCTGCAGTAAGCTATGACCTTGTAGTGACATTCTACAATGTTGTCCAGCCTGGGCAACAGAATGAAACAGTCTCTCTCAATCTCTCTCTCTCTCTCTCTATATATATATATGTATATATGTGTATGTAAAATACACATACACACGTGTATATATGTATATATGTGCATATATTTATATATAATTACACATATAATTATATATGTGTAATATATAATTGTGTGTGTGTTTGTGTGTGTGTGTGTATACACACTTGGGCTACTGATTGGAGTAACCTCCATGGTTGGAAGCTATAAAGGTTTTACAAACCCACCTAAAAAAGTATGTCCTGAAGTTCTTGCAATATACTGCACCGTGCATCAGCATTAACTAATTGCACAAACAATGTTGGTCCAGTTCTCTATCCCTCTCTCAGTATAATAGTCTAAAAATAATCAAGTAAATCCATATTCCACACATATAAAAAAGTTGAGCAGCTAGTAAACAAAATAAACTATCTTGTAGAGATGTATACAAAAAAAGTGCTCTAAAAATTTGTTAGACATTAATATATTAAGAACTATAGTTTAATATTACTTTATCAATCTGAGCTTCTCATTAATAATAAAGACTAAAGTGGTGGTAGCAACAAAAACATTGACTCTCCTTAGTCTAATGCATCAGATTAAAATGCCCTTATATGAAATGATATCATTTATCATAGTAATGGGCATAAAGTACTGGATCAAAAATAATTCACATTCTCCTACAGGGTCCAGATTTTTCTTGGGCTTTCCGTGCCATATAATCGACTCAAAAAATATTAACCTATTCTTCTGCACAAATGTTTATATTTTCATTAGTCTCCTTTCAAGAACTTTGGTGCATCTTGCTGCCTGTATGGAAAGTCTCTAAATCTAGATTAAGGAGTCTCTCATCAATCATTTAGATACTAAAGGAGTTATCTGATGCTGCTCAAAGGCACCTCTTTGCCAAATTTTCTAGAACATTCATTCCAGGAGTGGATTTATCAGAAATTACATGGATAAAAGGAAAGTTACTTGTTTTAAGTATAAAGATGTTCCAGGCCATGTGCAGTGTCTCACGCCTGTAATCCCAGAACTTTGGAAGGCCAAGAAAGGCAGATCATGAGGTCAGGAGATCAAGACCATCCTGGCTAACACGGTGAAACTCCGTCTCTACTAAAAATACAAAATTAGCCAGGCACAGTGGCACGCGCCTGTAGTCCCAGCTACTCAGGAGGCCGAGGGAGGAGAATCCCTTGAACCCAGGAGGTGGAGTTTGCAGTGAGCCGAGATCGTGTCACTGCACTCCAGCCTGGGCAACAGAGCGAGACTCCCATCTCAAAAGAAAAAAAAAAGATGTTCCAACAAGATGGATATTAGAACTAAATTAATCAAATTGATTACACAATAGAAACAAAATTTTATCAATACCATTAATACATGTAAAGCACCTAGAACAATGTCTGCATATAACAAACAATAAATGTTAAGTATCGTGCTACATACATAAATTAATAAGCATGATATAGCGCCCTGAGCCAGCCAGCCACAATGTGCTAGGAAAACACTACCCAATGGAACAGCCAGTTTTCTCCTCTGTCCAATTACTGTCCAGCAAATTGAAGAGCAGATACAGCTCACATATCCAGCAATTTCATGAATCTTCATAATAACCAAGAACTGAAAGTAAACAAAAATGGCCTCTCAAGGGACAAGACAGATGTTAAAATTTCACAAACCTTATTACTCACCTCAGGTCTATTTACTTTTACTTTACACAGAGCAACGCATTCTTATGTCCGATTTCTAACTCCAAAAGAAAGAAGGAAACAAAGACTACTAGAAGACAGTAAGCTATGAGCAGGAAGAAAATGCCTGAAACAAAGAAATAACAAATTAAATACAAATCAGACCCAAGAACACAAAAAGATAGGATGCTGGATCACTTACATCAAGGACAATCAGACCGAAACTTTAGTATAGTATGCTGTTTGGAGCTGATAATGACAACCTGAAGTTATCAATAAAAAGGTGTATCATGTTTAAAATATTATGTTCAAAAAGACAGAAAAATATGTAAAATATCTTAGAATGCTTTTCCTAGAAAACAGGTAAAACTTTTGATGATAAAAATAATATCAAGCCGGGTGTGGTGGCTTGTGCCTGTAATCCCAGCACTTTCGGAAGCCAAGGCAATGGATCGCTTGAGTTCAGGAGTTTGAGACCAGCCTGGGCAATGTGGTGAAACGCTGTCTCTACCAAAAATACAAAAATTAGCCAGTCTCATAACCCAGTAAGTCTCAAAAATAGGTAAATAAATAAAAATTTAAAAATAAAATAAAAATAGCAGACATACAGTTAAAAGTTTCATATACTTTATTTATTTATAAATTTTTTTGAGATGGAGTCTTGCTCTATTGCCCAGGCTGGAGTGCAGTGGCGCAATCTCGGCTCACTGCAGCCACCGCCTCCTGGGTTCAAGTGATTCTCCTGCCTCAGCCTCCCAAGTAGCTGAAACTATAGGTGCACGCCACCACGCCCAGCTAGTTTTGTATTTTCAGTAGAGACGGGGTTTCGCCACATTGGCCAGACTAGTCTCGAACTTCTGGACTCAAGGGATCTGCCTGACTCAACCACCCAAGGTGCTGGGATTACAGGCGTGAGCTACCACACCTGGCCAGTTTCATATAATTTATTTTCCATTTTAACTGCCTCCCTGAGGATGAGAATGATCAACCTTAATGTAATAGATTGAGGCTTAGAAAGAGTACCTTGCCAAAAATCAGATGACTAAGACCACGCTTAACCACAGCGCAGCATGACCTAAACTCAGTTAACTGTCCAGTTTGTTTGTTTGTTTGTTTGTGTGTTTGTTTTTGAGCTAAGCTCTCCCTCACTACACTAACTTCTTTGAATGTCTTGTGCACATTGATCTTCTTCCTCACTGGGAGCCTTCACAACTATCTTACCTATGTTTGGCATTCCCTTTCTTGCCTCTGCTCCATCTCCCTGATGCTAGGATCCTTCAGAGATCTTCCCCAGAGAAGATTTCTGACTCTGTAGACTAGGCTAGATCCTGTACTATGCATTTTCTTTTTTCTTTCTTTCTTTTTTTTTTTTTTTTTTTTGAGACGGAGTCTCGCTCTATCGCCCAGGCTGGAGTGCAGTGGCACAACCTCGGCTCACTGCAACCTCCTCCTCCTGGGTTCTAGCAATTCTACTACCTCAATTCCCGAGTAGCTGGGATTATATGCACGTGCCACCATGCCTGGCTAATTTTTGTATTTTTAACAGAGACAGGGTTTCCCCATGTTGACCAGGCTGGTCTCGAACACCTGCCCTCAGGTGATCCACCTGCCTCGGCCTCCCAAAGTGCTGGGATTGCAGGTGTGAGCCACAGCACCAGCACATTTTCAAAGCACTGTATACCTTCCTTTCACAGCAGTTATCACAACTTAACAACTATCTGTGTGATATTTGTTTAATATACGTTTCCCCTGCTAGACTGTAATCTCCAGCAGAGTAGGATCCATTTTGTCTCATTGATATCTGAATCCTCCAACCTGAGCAGGCGGAGAAAAGTAAGAATGCTGTGCTCTGGCTAAGCGTGAAGTGGTGGGAAGGAATGGGAAGGGCGGGGAGGTGAGGATTTCACACAGGACTACCATTCACTAAATATTTACATCACAGGTACTGTTTCTGCATTTGCTTTACAATGATTATACTCAAGGGAACCAGAATATGTCACCCCAAAAAGAAAGAATGCTGCACTGTGGTTAAGCATGAAGTGGTGGGAAGGAATGAGAAGGGAGGGGAGGGAGGATTTCGCGCAGGACTAAATTCATTCACTAATATTTACATCACAGGTACTGTGCCTGCATTTGCTCTACAATGATTATACTTAAGGGAACCAAAATATGTCACCCCGAAATATGCCACTTTGGCATAAAGATGATTCTGAACCGAAGGCAACTGAGAAAAAGCAGAAACAGGAATAGCTCTCCGCCCTCCCCCATCTGCCTAAAAGCAGGCATTAATTCTCCCCTGCGAAGGCCCACTCCGACCCCCGTGCCAGGAAATGAAGAATAATCCTTATCACCAGAGACAGAGAGAGCACTGAGATGAGTTTGCATAATCAACCCTCACAAAATAAACTTTATCTACCATGAGTCTCCCCCATATATTTTATCTTCCCACAATCTTTTTTTTGCCCCCAGAAACCCAAACCATCTTTGCCTAGTCAATTCTCAACAATTTAGTACCCTTTGTTAAAATTGTATATAAGCCCCCCAATCTAACTACTTCTTTGAGATTTCAGTTCCTTTCTGATTCCACACATGTAAAATTTAAAATAAAACTGGTATGCTTTTTATTTTGTTAATCTTGTTAATTTGTCTTTTTTATTGTTTAATTCACAGACCTCAAGCACACACCTAAGAGGGTATAATAGAAAATTATGTATCCAGGATGTCTGGAGCCTAGATGTTCTGGATTAATATTTCCAAAATTCAGGTATTTTGCCTACCAGTAAAGAAAAGAGAAAGAAAAATGATGCAGATCTCGTGGATATACTCTTTCGGCTTTCCATTCTTTTGTAAATAAGTTATAAGAGCATATTAAAATTATGTACCGGACACTACAATTCTGAACTTTAAGATGGTTCTTACTTGCCAAACCATATGAGCAATGAAAAAGTCACAACTTGTGCATTACCAGGACTATCACAATACAGTCACTACAGCTTCTGGTGTGATGTGTACCACTCTGTCCTTAATGAGTGAATAAACTATCAAGACAATACTAAGTAGTCATTTGAAGCCCTGTGGGTGCCACTATCACTACCCACAGTGCATTACTGAAAATCACTATAATGGTGTGGGTTGTTTTAATACATGCTTTTGAAACAATTCTATTGCTCGTATGCTTTCAGTGTTTAGATTGCTAAACAAATGATCTCGTAAGGTATTTCATTTAATCCTCACAACAACTGCATGAGGAAGTCTGTATTATCACCTTTTAGAGATAAGAAAATCACATGTTTTAGAGACCAGTAGTTAGGCAATTTGCCAAAGGTCACTAGCCTATTAAGCAGAGCTAAGATTCAAAGTCACATGTGTTAAGGACTTGAAGAGCAATGTTCAGAGCAGCATACTCACAATAGTCAAAAAGTAGATGCAACCCAATGTCCATCAACTGATTAATGGATAAACAAAATACAGTATACTCATTCAATAAAATACTATTCAATAATAAAAAGGAATGAACTACGGATATGTGCTAAATTATAAATAAACCTCCAAACATTATGCTCACTAAAACAAGGTCTACAAAAGACCACATCACGATTCTATTTATATGAAATGTCCCAAAAGGTTAATATACAGAGACAGAAATTAGATTGGTGATCTTCTGAGGCTGAGGTGGGGATTTACTGTAAACAGGCACAAGGGATAACATAAATGGGTTGACATGCTCTAAAACTGAATTGTGGTAATGTTTGTAAACCAGTAAATTCACTAAAAATTACTGAATTGTACATTTAAAAGGGGTGAATTTTATGTTCTGTAATTACGCCTCCATAAACTTGTTAAACATAAAACAGGTGTATCTGACTCCAAAAGATACACCATTTCACTAGGTGAAAAGAAGAAGAAAGAAAAGATGTAAGATGACGGGGACCCAGTGACACATGTGGAATAATTTACAATGAACTTACAAAGTCATCTGTAAAAACACCTCATAGGTTTTAAAGAGATACCCTTCATTAACAAAGACAGACAATGCCATCTTCAATATAAACAGCAAGGTTTGCTTACAAGTAACAGAACATCCAAATAAACTGGTTAAACAAGACAGACATGTATTTCTCTCTCCAATCTGACAGTACACAGTCCAGGGCTGGAAATATTGGTCTGTGATCATGTGGCATCAAGGCTCCTTCCTGCTCTACTAGTGCTTGGCTTCCAATTTCAAAGTGGCCTCAGAGTCCGAGATGGCCACTAAAACATCCAAATGCCAGGGAGAGAGGAAGAGGAAGGGTTATAAAAGAGTACCTTCCAGCTGAGCCTTCAAGGAATTTTCTCTGAAGTCCTATCCAACTACCTCTGCTTGTATTTCAATGGTTGCACCCAACTGCAAAAGACACTGAGAAATGTATCACTGGCAACACTGCCACCTTAAATACAATCAGAAGGGGTAAAAAAGGAGGAGAAAGGGGTGAGTAATTGGATACTAAGCAACCAGCAGTTTCTACTATGTGCCTTCTAAAATTGCTCGGGACCAAAAATAATCCAAAGAAAGTCTGGAATAAAAACTCAACAGTAACATACAACAAACATGTAGCACAATGATAATATCTCTCTACAGCATTTTATTATTTTTCAATAGTGTGGTATGCCTTATAAGCATCTAAACTGACTAGTCATTTTCAATTCACAATTAGTACAAAATCTCTATTGGAGTAACAGTTTGGATGCTATTCCTTCATCCTCTTCCTGCTTTCCCATCTCTAGTTTTATAATTCATGCATAAAACCCAAATGGAGGAGACTGGTACAAACACCCTGATAATTGTTAATTTGTGACTGTAGCTACAGGTTTTATGTCATTTGATGGAAATGTCTCTTTTCAAATTGCTCTAGGCCCAAGGGAAAAGGTGTGAGGTTGATGATCTCTTACAGTGCACGCATAATTCTATTCGGTTTGATCTTCTCCAGGGGAAATAAGATAATTCCTAAGTGCTACAATGTCAAAGAGGAAACAAAAGTAGTTGGTCATGGGCAATAAAGCTATCCTGATTAGCACCACCTTTCATCATTTTTATTACCAGGTTTAGAGTAGTGCTTCTCAAAGTGTGTTCCCTCCATCAGCATCATAAAAGGACTTGTTAGAAATGCAAATTTTCAGACCCCATCTCAGACCTACTGTGTCAGAAACTCAAGTAATGGGGCCCTGCAAGCTGTGTTCACAAGACTTCCAGGTATTTGATGCACCCCAAAGTTAGAGAACACCGTCTCACGAAATACTCCATATTTCATTTCTTTCACTGAAAAGACATAAGTTCTCAAGTACAATGATATAAGAAATCTCATGATGTATTATTCAGTTGGGTACCTTCGTAGCCATGGATTAAAAAAAAACAATCTGTGTATTTGTTACTGATTTTTCTTTTCTTTTCTTTTCTTTTTTGCTCTTGTTGCCCAAGGCTGAGAGAGTGCAGTGGCGCGATCTCAGTTCACAACAACCTCTGCCTCCCAGGTTCAAGTGATTCTCCTGCTTCAGCCTCCCGAGTAGCTGGGATTACAGGCATGCACTGCTATGCCCAGCTAATTTTGTATTTTCGGTAGAGACAGGGTTTCACCATGCTGGCACAGCTGGTTTTGAACTCCTGACCTCAGGTGATCCACCCGCCTCGGCCTCCCAAAGTGCTGGGATTACAGGACTGATTTTTCATGTTACCAGAAGAGGAATTATAATGCTGCAGTTTATAACTTAACACTTTACACTTCAGAACTAGCCAGTGGTGACAGGGAAAAAAGTTAACTGGTTATGCTAAAATTCTTTCAGTCATGTTCGGCTATGGTCATCAACATAGGAGTGATTCTCATGCTTTCTACAATGAAATATATGTTGGGTCACATACTGGGCCAACCATTGCTAGACAAGAAAGCTATGCCCTATTTGCATGGCACATGTATTTTACCTTGAGAGCACATCTCAACAGACTGAGATTCTAATTTCGGATTCCGCAACGGTACTACCTTCAGTAAACTGTTAAATATCTATTCTTCCCTTCTGAAAAGTACAGATGCTGCCCACCCATAATTGATCCAGAAGGATACTATGATGCTGACAGTTTATAAAACAGACTGATTTTAAGAAGAAATGCAGTCATGTTGCTACTTAGTAACAAAATATTTGAGATTTAATTTAAAAACTTAGTGAAATCTTGAAACTTCATGTTAATAGGAAATTTTTTTAGACTACTAAATAAGCTAGATAGGTATATCGACTAATGTTAATTAACAGATTTA
This sequence comes from Papio anubis, assembly GCF_008728515.1. Taxonomy (NCBI): domain Eukaryota; kingdom Metazoa; phylum Chordata; class Mammalia; order Primates; family Cercopithecidae; genus Papio; species Papio anubis. Next base: position 25,047,437 of record NC_044979.1, read on the forward strand.
TATATATATATTTTTTTTTAAGTTGAGAAACAATAAGGACTGTGAGACACTAGAAGTGATTCCCCAAGGAAAACTGTAGTATCTACTTACTTTATGGTCTTTTAAAAACATCCATCTGAAAGACATCATACTATCAAAAAATACTACTATAATAGCTTTGAAATTATTTTTAGAAAAATCATCTTTGTCCCCAAATTAAATCTTATCTAAATGTCTGACTAGGAGGAAAAGTATTTGTAATACATTTGTACTAGAATATATAGAGTATCTAAAAATCAGTAATAAAAAAAAAACTCCAATAAAAATAGGAAAGAGGTGTTAGGGATTATTTTTAGACTCGATAATAATTAAGTGAAAAACTACAAATGTCAAATAAATGCAAAAAATATGCTAAACCTGGTTAGTAATCAGGTACACACTCTAATCAAGTTGGTAAAATTTCAAATTTTTAAGACCTAAAATTTAAATTTAAAAAATTTGGTAATATTCAGTGATGTCAAGGATGAAAAGAAATGATGTTTCCATAGATTCTGAAAGAAGTATAAACTAGGAAACACTGGAAAGTAATTTGTTAGTCTATCAAATGTTAGATAAGACTATCTTTTTTATCCAATGATTCATCTTCTAGATACCTACATTAAAGGAGTATCACAAATGTTCATAAAAGCCTGTATTGCAACATTTTTTGAAATAGCCAACTTTAGAAAATATGTCTGTGTGAAATCCCAACATACAAAACCAAAAAAATTAAGCATCCCTGGATGAAGCTTTCAAGAGGAAATTGAGAATTCTGATCGCCTAATTTCTTATACCTTTCCAGACCTCTAACTGTTCTAGGGAACATAGTGTTTTAAAACTGCTAGAGTAGATTAACTCAGAAGATGCTTCCTAGCCCCAGGGAAGAATGTAATTTTTTGAGGGGTTTAATATCACTAATGATTATCCAAACTTTAATTACAGACATGAGTACATTTAGATTACCAGAACATTACCATGAGTGCCATCTACAACCTAAAACAATCATATTAAAGAAATATATCCTCCCTAATTTATTTAGGTATTCTAAAACGTATCCTGTCATCCAATTACCAAATGTAATACAACTAACAAATAAGCCAACCACTAAATAGGGTATGAATATTTTTCAAAGTATTTTTCCAGCATATCTCTCATTTAAAAAAAAAAAAATCTAGTTGAAGAAGGCCATTTGAAAGTATTTACATATTCCATTGAACATAACAAAAAGGAACTGTGCATTCATCCTGTACTAAATGCTGCTGATGGACACTGCCTGCACAGTGAGTAAGCAGGAGACTTCAGCAGTAGCTAATGGCAATTAAGCTGAACACAACCACAAAATCATAGCAATTGAAACTCCCAGAGAGAAATGTAAAAAGTCATCCAAGCTACTAATCATTTATAACTTTTTTTACATTATTTAAAAGAATCTAACTACAGAACATCAAGCTTTTGTTATTATACTATCAAGCTTGTGTTACATTATCAAGCAATTGGAGAAAAATCTGAAAACCTTAATGTGATCTAAGATAGTACTACATTCTTAGAAGACTCAGAATGGGTATGAGATCTCTAACTTAGGAGGTATTGCAATTAGCTGGACTTCACAGAAGGTTCATATAAGATACAAAGAGAAGTTCTTGATGTTACATTAGAAAAATTTTCATTGCTATAGTTAGTTTCACGCCATTAAAACAAAATATTTCTATTAAATACAGGATGTCATAGTTAACCAAAAATTCTTTTTCACTGACCATTTTCTTACAGGCGGCAAAAATCATACAATTCAAACTCTGGAAATTGCAGACAAGAGCAGACTATTAAACAATTAAAATGAACCCATAATTTTGGAAAAATTAGGCTCAGAGACAAAGGTGCGGTTATCAAAACTGGCAGGAGGGCACAGGAAACAAAAGCCAAAATCGGACTGTGGTTCTTGGGAATCATTAAGAACTCATCTAAATGTGTTTTTCAAAAAGTGGATAGAAGATTTTCACACTATAAACCTTAAGTGTCCATTTGCCTGCCTTTCCCCTAACTTATTCAAGACACTGCTCGAGTCTCACAGCCTACTCTTCTTCAACAAACTAGCAGCCTTTTCCTTAGGCAGAGTCTGGAGTTTTTCTTTCCATCTATTACTGTTTTAAAAGCTCAACTCCAGCGTTTCCATCTATCTCATAGATGACTCATAACATTTCAGTCTCTGACCTGACTCTCTGCCAACCCATTGCTTTGAACCCTGAGGTTTCCATATTTCATTTCGCTGGCCTACACTCACTTTCATGCTCACAAAAATCTAATTTCATAAATTAGATTGACTACTATCCTAAGAAAATGGGGTTCTTTGTACCTACACTACTTCTGCTAGAGTAGGAAATTCTCATGAAAGCAAGTATTTAGATGAGAAGTGGAAAAGAGTTCCAGAGACTCAATAATAACACAGTTATCCCAACAGAAATATCAATCATAGATATTTAATAAATATCTCTTCAGATATAATCATATAAACACACATTAGTTGATCACTATTAAAGATTAATTATGTCATACTAAAAACTAAAGGCATTCTTTTCCACCCATCACCAGCAATGATTTTTAAATATTCTTCCACATCCATCATCTACCATGATATAAACTGAGCATAAGCAAATCAAGCAAAGCAAAAATGAGCCAGTAGAACAGGTGACACCCTCACCTCACCACTGGGAATTCAACATGATAATATGATTATTATCAACTCTTAAAGCCTCTTAAAGCAAATCAAGTTCCTTAATTAAATGATCAATTGAGCTATAACAAACTGTACTTTTAAAAAAACTTCACATTAAAGGAGAAAAAAAAAACAAACAAACCTAGAATAGCTATGCTTTTCTGCTTTTCTACTCCATTAAATAATCCTTGCCTTCTTTCAAATGATTCACACTTAATTACTATGCCTCTCTTGATTAATTTTCTCAATTTTTATAAATTCAATTTCTCTGCCTACCTGTGATGTTAATATAATTAATAATAAATGTTACTAAGCATTTAAATATAGGTTAGATGTATTTAATTCACATTTATTACAAAAGGATATCATTTTATGTGCTTTCACTAAAGTTGTTATATTGTTTTCTTCTGTTGATAATAAGGCTCTCCAAGTTGGGAACTGTATTTGTATATGTATTTATGAATATGTGTGTGTGTGTATACGTGTGTATACATATATACACACATCTATACATATCTACATGTGTATATATACACACACATATATATATGTACACACGTATATATACACATATATATACACACACACGTAACAATAGCATTTTGTAAACCTAATGAAAACTTGGTAACTTCTTCCTGCTCCCCACCCCTCTAATCTGAAGATACTGCTGAGTATCACAGACTCCCTGAAGGCTACCCATGTACCCTCCCCCAAACCACCCAACTCAAAACACACATAGACTAAGAATCCCTAATTCATATGCTTAGGCTCCCTTTGTTATGGACCTGGTAGAAACATTTCCCAACAAAGAAAATATCCATAAATATAACTATAAATTCTTTCCACAAATGTTTATTGGATGCCGAAAGGCATGTAATCATAATCATCAATATCTAAAAACATGAAGATCAGCATTGATAACTGATGACTATAAATCTGACAAGATCAACTCTTCAGCCTCTGACTGGCAGTTTTCTTCCTTTTTCCCCCAAGATTAAACTGCAGCCAATTTTCATCCAGGCAGTGATAGATACTCTTCATCAACAAAGGAAGGAGGATTAAGCAAGACTGACAAACAAAGCTGAGAATCCACAGTAGGATTGCAAGAATGATAGGCTAGATCAATGCATCATGTTCCTAAATCAGAGGGGCTTTAGAGAGAAAAATGCAATACCAAAAATCTATGATTATATAAATGACATATGGCCTCTTCCATTCATTTTTGGTGTAGTCTGGAATCTGCTTATGAAGATGTTTTTTAAAACAACTTCCCAGATTCTAACAAATAGTCCTATCCCTTATTTGAATAGAGAAACCAACACTAGGAGAATATGAGAGAAACCAGATTCACACAAGACTATCAATCAGTTCTCAGTCCCTCTCCCACCCTGGGCCAAAGACTCATTGTTCACTTGTGTTCCCTCTTAGAACTGGATGCCAACGAGTTTCCTAACATCAATAGGCAAGCAATCCATAAATAGTACATATTACTAATTTTAATATTTATAGTGTACCATTTTTATACTATTTATAGATAGGCAATTCATCATACATGCAAATATGAAAACAAGGTAATGAAGAGAAGGTTGGATGATTCAAAAATACTGACAAGGTCTCTTAAAAATCTTAGAACCTATTGAATAAAGAACAGAGGCATATGAGTTTTAACTTGGCAGAATGAATTAAAACAAAGGATACACTGCTCCTCTACTTCTCTTTGAAAATTAGATGTCGAAATTAAGAGGAGACAAGATGAAAAATATTTTCCAGAACAAATGCATTTTTCATTATGTTGCATTCCTCAGGGAACACCAATTACACTGATGACAGAATACACTTTGTTTTACAGCAAACGTGGGATTGCCTTACTTCCTATCTCAGCCACCTAAGCTTGACAAGGCCACTTATCAATAAGTGGTTATCTATGGCTTGACATAACCCACAACCTAAACTGTGTTTTGAGTGACTTAAAAAAGTTAAAAACACCAATGAAAAGAAACAGATCCCCTGCCCACCGTCAAAAAAAAAAGCAAGAAGCTCCCTTTTCCAACAAGAGAAATTTTGGCCTCTCTCCAACATATATAAACATTTTAAATATTTGTTCAGCCACTGAATATCCAAGAGAAATTTATGAGAGAAAAACTGAATAATAAGTAACAATGAAGGAACAAAACAATATTGCTGTGCTCCTAAAACATACTTGCAGCAAACATTTACAACAGATATTTTGCATAGCAAATAGGCCACTACAGAATCAGTCCTTTCAGGTTCTTCCATTTCAGACTTGTTGTTCTTTCCCTCCTCTGAATTTCCCACTGCCGTAACAGCAATCTCAGTATCAAAATCAAAAGACTCTTTTTTTTTTTACATATAATTTCACACTCCCCCACTCCCGCTTTGCTGTCAAGTGTCTGACCCTGGTTTGATAATCTCATTTCCTGAGAATCAAAAAGCTGGAAATTTAAGCTTCCTCGAGTGTTAATTGCGGCCCTGCTCCATTGCTAATCAAAAAATTGGATGTTTTGCATGAAAATGCTTCTCTAATTAATTCTCAGTCATAAATCGCCCTGGTTTTAATAACCCCTCCTTGATTGGATAGCCTTTGAAGAGACAGTGCAGCTAATCCGCTAAACCAGAAAAAACACACGCAGAGGAAATAATAAGTGGGCTTACAAGGTATGAACTAGATGATTGCATTAATACTGTCAAACCAAAAAAGTGAGTTTCCTTTCCAGGTCTTCCAGACCTCACCCTGTACCCCAATAAAATAAACCACGAAACTAGGAATCATGAACAAAGGCAACTGTCAAAGAGGTCATGCATCAGAAGTCAAATCTTTTCACCCTGCTTCCTCATAAAACGGCCATTCCCATCATTTTTAAAAAAAGAAGTTTCCCTTGACATTTTTTCCCCTAGAAACCAGAGATCCAGCAATGTCCACTTGTCACAATGTCTATTTTAATAAGACAAGGTTTGTGCTTCTCCCCTTCTCTCTGTTTCTGACTGACAATATATTATCACACATATCTCTAAGAGGTGCTGAACTGAATTTTCATTATCTAAAATGTCAAGATTCATTTTTGTCATCAGAGAACACAGCTGGTCTACACCAGCAGCCCTCTGATTAATTCAAATGGAACAAGTCACCTATACATAACTTCATTTTCCCTAGACTAGTCCTTGCATTCTGAAAGTTTTAATTTACAGCTTCTCAGTTTAAGATACCATTTGCTGCCATGGTGGCACTCAAAGAAAAACATAAAGTCTTAATTATCAGAGCTTTGCATTAGCCCTGTGATTACTAATAAAGAAACAATTGGGAATTTTTATCTTCAAAGCAGTATTTATTCAGAACTTACCCACAAACTTCCAGAAGATGCTGGAAATATAGATATATAGAATAATGAGCATTTTATGAGTATTTTTAGTAAGCATTATTTTTAATGTGTAATTATATATATACATATATGTCATACACACACAAACATATACATACATGTATGGCTTTCCACTTGACTCGTAAAATAGTTACATGTATTTTCTCTGTATTTAAAAACTTCATGGAGGTAGACACAAGTTATTCCAAAAGACATGACCTATAATAAGAGGTTTAGATGAATTCTCACAAGAGAAAAAGGATTTGAGGTTGATTCTAACTTGGATACAGAAGGCCTGAATCCACATTCGTGTGGCCTCCTACATCAATAAGATGTTCTATTAAAAATAAGCCACCATAATGAGATACGACTACACACCCACCACAATGTCTAAAATTAAAAGAACGGACAATACCAAGTGCTGACACACATTGTTGCTGGGAACATAAAATAATACATTTATTTTAGAAAACTGGGAATTTCTTTAAAAGTTAAACATACACTAATCATATGACTTAAGAATCCCACTCTTACGTGTTCCTCAGGGAATACTGTCCCACACAGACACCTGCACACAAATGTTCACAGCAGCATTATTCACAATAACTAAAAACTAGAAACAACCCAAACGTACATCAGCAACTGCAGGGATAAGCAATAAATGGTATCTCCATACAATAGAGTACTACTCAGCAGTGAAAGGAACAACTACTGAAGAATGCAACACTGAGGATGAATGTCAACATCATCATGTGGAGTGAAAGAAGATGGTCACAAAATTGTCTATTCTATGATTCCAGTTACATCAAATTCTAGAAGTCAAAAGCTCATCTATTATGCCATAAAACATTTTAACAGTTACCAAGGGCTTGAAATCGAGGGAGAAACACTGAAAGGACACAAAGAAACTTCTAGGTAATGAAAATGTTCTATATCTTAATAGTGGTATTATTTTCACAGGTGTATACATCCACCAAAACTTATCAAATTGTTCATTTTAAATAAATATGGATTATATAGAAAATATCTCAATAAAGTGGAAAATACACAAGCCATTTCAAATGCAAGTTATTTTGCAAACTCTATATAACAAAACTATTATGTAACAACTGTGTCCTTCATTGATTTTGTGACTTTGGTCAAGTTACTTAATCTCCATGAGCCATGTTTTTTTTCCTTAGCTATAAAAGACATGAAATAACAAGCCATATTAGTCCATTCTCACACTGCTATAAAGAAATACCTGAGACTGGGTAATTTACAAATAAAAGAGGTTTAACTGGCTCACAGTTCTGTAGGCTGTACAGGAAGCATAGTGGTTTCTGCTTCTGGGGAGGCCTCAGGAAATGTATAATTATGGCAGAAGGTAAAGGGGAAACAGAAGGTAAAGGCGCTTCTTACATGGCAGGAGCAAGAGAAAAATCTCAGGAGAACCCTGTCACAAGAACGGCACAGAGGTGATTGATGGTGCTAAACCTTACATGAGAACTCCATCCTCGTGATCCAATCACCCCCATCACACCCCACCTCCCACACTGGAGATGACAATTTGACATGAGATTTGAGCAGGGACACATATCTAAACCATATCAAAAGGCCTACTTGACAAAATGATTATGAGAACAAAATAATTATGTATATACCCTAAATAATTCCATCTCAGTCACTTCATGCTCTTCTCTCAAATAACATTAGTTTCTCTTAGCTTCCTTCTTAATATAATCTAATCTGTGATATATTCCTGTATATCTCCAAGTATTATCCGCTTATAGAAAAAACCTCTAAACTTGAAGGGAAAATACCTAAGCTACTGTCTCATTCAGGCATTTGTTTAATAATATTGAACTTCTTTTACTTTTAATAAGCATGATTATGTATTAGGTGCTTACTATACTAGTGATTGGTATATACTGACTTGGTCCCTGACTGCAAGGAACTTAAAATGAATGATAAATACACATTTCAAACAACAGCAAATAATTAAATAACTAAGTATGCCAATTGAATAATGTAAGTATGCCATGTGCTACAAAGAAGGAAGCTGACCTGGTCTGGGGTAATTTTTTTTTTTTTTTTCCGAAAAGCTTCCCGAAGGAAATAATGGTTAAGAGAATAAAAGAAAAAGATATACTACCTGTAAAATGTTTCAGAATACTGATTGACACATGGTAAGTACTTAATAAGCATTATATAAAACTCTTATTATACAGAGAAGATTAGCTTAAAGATGGCATTAATTATCAAGAATATGGAAGGAAGCCAATTCCATGTACAGACAGCAGCATGCAAGGAGGCTCCAAGGCCTGAACAAGCACAGCATGTTCTGGGAAGTCTGCAATGCTATGATTTTCAAAAGGGGCCAAGAAGCTGCTGCAGATAGTGGTGGCTAAATCATGCAGAACTTTATTAGGCATATTGAGGACATGGGGCTTAGTACTAAGTACATAAGAAATTATTAACCACCTTTAACTCACTGTAGTTCTGGTATAAAGAATGGTTTGGAGGGATAAGAGATAGAAGCAAGAACAACCAAGAGATGATGGCAGTTAGAACCTGTGTAGAAGCAAGGGACATTTTATTTTTGTTTGTTTGTTTTTGAGACGGAGTCTCGCTCTGTCACCTAGATTGGAGTGCAGTGGTATGATCTCAGCTCACTGCAAGCTCCACCTCCCAGGTTCACGCCACTCTCCTGCCTCAGCCTCCCGAGTAGCTGGGACTACAGGGGCCCACCACCACGCCCGGCTAATTTTTTGTATTATTAGTAGAGACGGCGTTTCACCATGTTAGCCAGGAGGGTCTCGATCTCCTGACCTCGTGATCCACCCATCTCAGCCTCCCAAAGTGCTGGGATTACAGGCATGCGCCACTGTGCCTGGCCGCTAGGGACATTTAAAAAAGAAACAGTTTTGATTTGCATTTCTCTGATGGCCAGTGATGACGAGCATTTTTTCATGTGTCTGTTGGCTGTACACATGTCTTCTTTTGAGAAATGTCTGTTCATATCCCTTGCCCACTTTTTGATGGGGTTGTTTATTTTTTTCTTGTAAATTTGTTTGAGTTCTTTAGGTTCTGGATATTAGCCCTTTGTCAGATGAGCAGATTGCAAAAATTTTCTCCCATTCTGTATGAGATACCATCTCACACCAGTCAGAATGGCAATCATTAAAAAGTCAGGAAACAACAGGTGCTGGAGAGGATGTGGAGAAATAGGAACACTTTTACACTGTTGGTGGGATTGTAAAGTAGTTCAACCATTATGGAAAACAGTATGGCAATTTCTCAAGGATCTAGAACTAGAAGTACCATATGACCCAGCCATTCCATTACTGGGTATATACCCAAAGGATTATAAATAATGCTGCTATAAAGACACATGCACACGTATGTTCATTGAGGCACTGTTCACAATAGCAAAGACTTGGAATCAACCCAAATGTCCATCAGTGACAGACTGGATTAAGAAAATGTGGCACATATACACCATGGAATACTATGCAGCCATAAAAAAGGATGAGTTTGTGTCCTTTGTAGGGACATGGATGCAGCTGGAAACCATCATTCTCAGCAAACTATCACAAGAACAGAAAACCAAACACCGCATGTTCTCACTCATAGGTGGGAACTGAACAATGAGATCACTTGGACTCGAGAAGGGGAACATGACACACCAGGGCCTATTATGGGGAGGGGGGAGGGGGGAGGGATTGCATTGGGAGTTATACCTGAAGTAAATGACGAGTTGATGGGTGCTGACAAGTTGATGGGTGCAGCACACCAACATGGCACAAGTATACATATGTAACAAACCTGCACGTTGTGCACATGTACCTAGAACTTAAAGTACAATAAAAATAAATTAATTAATTAATAAATTTAAAAAAAAAAAAGAAACAGTAAGTGGGTTTGTAAGGCACTTAGGAGGCAGCATCAGTAGGATCTGGTGACAGATTAACTGTCTAGGGTAAAGGAGGAGGAGTCAAGGATGCCTTTCAGGTTTACCAACAGCGCCATTTAACAAAATTAGGTGCACTGAAAGAAAAGCAGGTTTGATAGTGGTAGGGAGAAGGAAGAATCATGAGTTTCATTTAGGTATGTTCAGTGCCGGGTGCTCATAAGACAGCCCAGGAAGGTAACATGATAATCTGTGCTGCCTTCCTCAGGGGGCTATCATCACAACGATGTCTTTACTGTATCTATAACTACAAACATTTTCAAAATGGGTATCTCATACTATAAAGCCCACAGTAACAGAGAAGACCTATAAGACTTCCATCCTTTCCCAAAGCCCCTTTCAGCTTCCAAATTAAATAAAAGCCATAGAGAACTGGAGGGGCAAGGAGATATTTCAAGGCTGACAGACGTGTCTTCCTCATTAGTATAGCGGTATCCTTGCCTGTCACGTGGGAGACCGGGGCTTGATTCCCTGACAGGGAGGCAAAGGTGTTACTTTGGCCAGGGCGTGGTGGCTCACCCCTGTAATCCCAACACTTTGGGAGGCTGAGGTGGGTGGATCACGAGGTCAGGGGTTTGAGACCAGCCTGGCCAGCATGGTGAAACGCCATATCTACTAAAAATACAAAAGTTAGCCAGGCTTGTTGGCAGGCACCTGTAGTCCCACCTACTCAGGAGGCTGAGGCAGAAGAATTGCTTGAACCTGGGAGGCAGAGGTTGCAGTGAGTGAGCCGCAATCAGAACCACTGCACTCCAGTCTGGGCGACAGAGCAAGACTCCGTCTCAAAAAGAAAAAAAAAAAAAGACTGACAGACAGTTGGAGTAAATTTAGGGTAGGGTAGGGTAGGGTATTTTCCTTTCTTACAACAAGAGAGCTAGTCTAGCAACTTTCATCCATCAGTCTTACGAACTACATGGGAGTCTCAAAGGGGCAATTTCACAATTTAGCAGCTTAGAAAAACAAAAATTGACGATCTCACAATTTCTGTGGGTCAGAAGTCCAGGCATGGGTTAGCTGAGTCCTGTGTTTAGGGTTTTACTATGCTGAAATCAAGGTGTCAGGCAGGGTCACAATCTTATCCAAGGCTTAGGGCCCTCCTCCTAGCTCATTCTGATTGTTGAGAGAATTCTGTTCCTTTCGGTTATAGGATGGGGGCCCTATTTTTCTGTTGGCTGTTAGACAGATGACCCCAGGTCCTTACAACATGGCCTAATCTATTCACAAGAATTACTACTTTGAGGCTAACAGAAGAGCACCTTCTGCTGCTTTTTGTCTCTTGTAAGGGTTCAAATGAATGTGTGAGGCCAAAACAGGGTAATCTCCCTTTTGATTGACTCAAATTTAAATTATTAGGGATTTTAATCACACTTGCAAAATCCATTCAGTGTTGCCATATAAAAAAACTAACCCTGAGAGTGACAGTCCATCAGAATCATGGATACCACCCACACTAAGGGGAAAAATTATAAATACATGGGCATGGGTCTGGTCACTGGGGTCATTCTAGAATTCTGCCTACTACCAGTGGGAATATCAGTAATAAAGATGCAATAAAAAGATCATTCCAACTAGAAAACCATTGACCAAAAAATTACAAAAAGTTGAAAGAGAGGAGATACCTTTATCTTCCACCTTGAAGGTGCTAAGAAATATGGTAGGTGATTTCTAGTAAGAAAGGCCACTAAAGAATTCTGGGCAGAAACTGTATGAACATGATCAGGACTTCTTCTCGAAAGAATACAAGATCACTGAACTATGAAAAACTATACTGGCTGGGTGCAGTGGCTCAAGCCTGTAACCCCAGTGCTTTGGGAAGTTGAGGCAGGAAGACTATTTGAGGTCAGGAGCTTGAGACCAGCCTCAGCAAAAAGGTGAGACCCTGTCTCAACAAAAAAGTTAAAAAACTGGCCAGGTGTGATGGCACATGCAGTGGTGCACACCTGTGGCCCTAGCTACTTGGGAGGCTAAGGCAGGAGTATCACCTGATGTCCAGGAGGTCAAGGCTGCAGTGAGCTATGATCACACTGGTGCACTGCACTCCAGCCTGGGGGACGAGCAAGACTCCATCTCAAAAAAAACCAACAACAACAACAAAAAAGCTGTACTGTAAATCAGTAAACTAGCAGACAGTCTGAATAGCAAATAATCAAATCCAGAAATTCCTGCCAGTATGGGGGCAGGGGAAGGGTGCAGAAGTAAGGAAAGCTTAGACTCTTTTATTTTGTCTTAAAAAAAAAAAAGTATACTCTTAAAAAAAAAAAGAAGGTATACTACACACTCAAGAGAATGGTAAAAATTTGAGCCCATAAAAATGCATTAGTGAGAATGTAGAGCAACTGATAATGTCATACAATTTCTTATCAATTTCTATAAAGGTAAAATGCTTGTATCTCCTAAAGCCAAACACATGCCGATGTCATGAACCAACAATTCCATTCCTAGGTATATTCCCCTGAGAAATTAGTGCATTTGTAACACAACTGTTCATAGGATAATTATCTATAGTAGCCCCAAAGTGGAAACAATGAAAGTCCATTAAAAGGTGAATGAATGAATTGTCCTATAGTCATAGAATAAAATACTATGCAATAATAAAAACTGATATGCAAATCAGGAAGAATGAATGTGCCAGACATTTTGTTGAGTTACAGAAGCCAGACACACAAAACACAGTATGATTCTATTTATTTAGAGTTAAAGAACAGGCAAAACTAAGAGATAGAGTTAGAAATCAGAATAGTGTTGACCCTCAGGGAGTGGTAAGAAGTATGGGAAATCTTCTGGGTGGTAGTTATATGGGAATATATGTGTGCATGAATTCAGCTGTACATCTAAGATGAGTGCATGTTACACACTTCACTGCAGGTACATTCACCTCAATAATAAGTGAAATCTAATCAAAGTATAATAATAATATTAATAAATAAACTAAGGTTTAAAAAAGGGAGAAAGAACAGAAAAGATTCAGTATACAGGCATCTAAAACTCCAGTGTTAGAGACACAAATTTTTTTTTTTTTTTTTGAAGACAGAGTTTCACTTTTGTCACCCAGGCTGGAGTGCAATGGCGTGATCTCAGCTCACTGCAATCTCCACTTCCCAGCCACAAGCGATTCTCCTGCCTCAGCCTCCCAAGTAGCTGGGATTACAGGTATGTGCCACTATACCCAGCTAATTTTGTATTCACCATATTGGCCAGGTCAGTCTCGAACTCCTGACCTTGGGTGATCCACCCACCTCGGGCTCCCAATGTTCTGGGATTACAGGCGTGAGCCACCATGCCACACTCAATTTTCTTTAATATAATGTATATTATTATTACTTCTAAAAGTATTTATAGGAACTACAAATTTCAAAGTGTAAAATGCAACAAATATGGCTAATAACTAAACAGAAACCAACTAAAATAGATAGAAAAGTAGAAGTTACTTAAAAAGAGTTAATTATTCCTCTTGGGCATTATAATTGCCTAAAAAATGTCCTGGAAGTGACAGTAAAAAGAAGACCATACTGAGTATCATTTGGGGATGACAAAGGATTTCAATTGGTTAGAATAAGCTAGACCAAATTCTGTATCTATTTTAAGGCAACTGCATCTATTGTGTTAGGGGAAACACCATAATTTAGGAATGATAGTCAACCACTCAATTTACATGTTAAAGAATTCTTATGGAAAAAGTTCCTGTCTTGAGGAATTTTAAAAAATGACTCACGACATATTTAAATGGATATGGAGTTAAAGTTTCTCAATAACAGTCCTGTAATCTAGAAATGGTAGATAATCATAAATGAGTGAATGATTCATCCCACCAATAGCCTTGTTTTTAAGTCCTCTTTCAGCAGACATGCTGTGGGGAATGATATCCATAAACAACTCATTGCTTGCTTTCCAAGCCAAGTCAAAAATTTCCCTTTCAGATCAGCTGTAAATTTTTTTTTCAAACTTTGTTTCTGTGATGGTTACCTTTATCTGTCAATTTGACTGGGCTAAGGGAAGCCCACAGAGCTAGTAAAGCATTATTTCTGAGTGTGTCTATAAGGGTACTTCTGGAAGAGGTCAGCTTTCCAATCTGTAGACTTGAAGAAAGAAGCTCTCCCTCACCAATGTATTGCCCAATCCGTTAAAGGATTACAACTGCATTTTTATTTTTGTTTTCACAAGCGGCAAGAAAGTGATGTCAAGCTGGAGGCAAGAGGAAGGCAAAACAATAATGTACATAAAACAACGCCAAATTTTCAGCTGCCATTAATTCATATATAGAAGGGCTGTCCTTTCCATTTTAACTTCTTTACTAGCCATATTCCTATCGTCCCAAATTATTTGTGTAGTAAAATTTTGAGTTCGTGCCTCTGCAGATCAAATGGTTTTGAAGAAAAATGGCCACGTTCATTATGGCCATTAATATTTATCTCTGGGGTGGACATAGGCCGGAAAGACAAATTCACTAAAGGTCACCAAGTGTGGCCCTCTTAGTTAGAGGTATATGTGAATCACACCTACGTTCTCAAAATGGATGTCACTTAACATTACAAGATGGGGACAATCTCTGAGGTAAACACATTTTCTCAACACTCTAGAAAGACTTCTGTCAGAGAAGAAAACAGGAAAAATGGGGGTGGGGGGAGGAGTTTCTAGAGACCCTTCTAGGAGATACTACTAGAACTTACTTGTCCATTAACAGGCTTGTTGGTGCATTAATTTTTAAAAAAAATTTACTGAGTGCCTCCTATGTGTGAAGAATGATGCCAGGTGCTACAGGTTATGGGTAAAATAAGAGTTGCTAACATTTATCAGTACTTAACATGTGCCAGGCACAGTTTTTTGTTTTGTTTTGCTTTGAGACGGAGTGTCGCTTTGTCACCGAGGCTGGAGTGCAGTGGTGCGATCTTGGCTCACTGCAACCTCTGCCTCCTGGGTTCACGTAATTCTCCTGCCTCAGCCTCCTGAGTAGCTGGGACTAGAGGTGTGTGCAACCATGTCCAGCTAATTTTTGTATTTTTAGTAGAGCCAGGACTTCACCATGTTGGCCAGGCTGGTCTCAAACTCCTGACCTTGGGTGATCCACCTACCTTGGCCTCCCAAAGTGCTGGGATTACAGGCATGAGCCACTGGGCCAGGCCCCAGGCACAGTTTTAAACATTTTTCATGTGTTAACTCATTTCATCATCACTATGGCCCTATGAGGTTAGGTATATTATATTCACAGTTTAAGAAAATGAAAGTGACACACAGAAGGAGTTAATGTGCCCAAGTCACCTAGGTAGTAAGTCACATTCCACAGACCACACTCTGAACCTTAACTAGTCCCCAGACTCTGCCCTGAGGAACAGACAGTGGGCAAGTGACTGAGAATCCAAGAACCTAGAGCTTTGGAGATAAATGAGATTTAAAACAAAACAAAACAAAAAAATCATTTACCTTCTTCCCTTTGCAACTGAGAAAACTGGTTAAGTGACTTGCACAAAGTCAGAGCAAGTTATCAAGAAACATCTCTAGTAGTTTGATTTTAATAATAAAAATACAGGGTACATCAAAGAATAAAAATTAAAGAATTCATATTCATAAGAGACTAAAGTGGGCACTAAAACTAATACATCAATGAAAGCCTAGAAAAAAAGAGAAAGTAGTATTTGCAATTAAAAAATAAAAAGAGGAAAAGGGATGGAAGAAAACCGTAACTCCATTACTCTGAACTTGGGAAGAGTAATGGTTATGAGTAATCACAAACTGCTGAAAGCCTTATACTTGAAGGAAAAATAGAAGATTAGACTATGTAATAAAATTATATTGGGCTAGATTAGACAGATCTAAACACAACTAAAAGCATATACAATGAAACACTATCTTTACCCCTAATGCTCCATAAAAACTACTCCTCTTTTCATATTTCCTATCTTAATAAATAACATCATTACCTACCCAAGACACCAAAACACATCCCTCCTGCTGAAACACCACACAGAATGAGTCACCACGTCCAACTGATTTTACCTCCAAAATAGGTTCTGGGTCACTTCCCACCTCACCTAAATATTCTTCTATAAGCTCTCACCTGAAATAACAACACAACTTGCCTCTGTGTACACTCTCATTCCACTCAATTCATTCTCCACACAGTCATCAGAAAACATTTTCTAAACTGCACGTTTCATTATGCGACTCTCCTACTTTAAACCCTTGGAGGACTCCTTATCACCCACAGGACAAAAACGGAACCTTCCTGCTATGGTATACCAGGTCTTTTGAGATCTGCCTACCAGTCTTCCCTGTCTATATTCAATCTTCCCAATACACTTTATGCTTAACCACAACAAATTATTTCCAGTTCCATGAAATTCTCACACATCTGTGTGTTCATTCACATCTTCTCCCTACTTGCAGCGAGTTCTCCCTTCCCTTGTTCAGTGTCAACTCATCTTACCAGTTCCGCGTAAGGATTCCACCTTTGTAATATTTCCTATGACTTCCCTTGAAAATGTTGAGTGTTTTCTCTTCTGTATTCCCCAAAGTACTGCTAATATTCACTGAAGCTGTGACTGTTTGCATGTCTTATCTTCTACAGCATCTAGAACTCCTCTAGAACTCTCTCTAGTACACAGAAAATGTTCCAGGAACAGGCCCCAGAATATAGTTGGCCTAGAAATGTTGACTGTACACCATAACCTCCAGTGTGTCAACTGATATGACAGCCCTAAGAACTAACTAGCATTAACTTCATTACACAGATGAATAACCTAGAGCTCAGAAAAGTAAAGTGCCTTGCCTAGAAAAGCTAGGATGAGTAATAGGTGATCATTCAGCTAAACCATAACACTCCCCAAGCTACTCAAAGCCCAAACGGAGCTGCACCAATATTCCACAGATGAACATCACTAACCAACTGAACAGGGATATGTAAATGAGTTAGCTGGTGCTGAAATCAGACATTAATGTGCAAACAAACAGGGACTTATTTGAGCTAAGTGGGCATGAATATGCAAATTACTGGCTGCAATTCAGTAGATGTCATCACAATTCTAGGAATGAACATCCTATATTATGACTATTACAATATTCATGTCGCATTCATACATACTATCATATATTACCGTAATATGGGCTTCTCCAGTTTAAAATTGTGGGGAAGCCAGAAGTAACTTAATGCATGTTTTCATCCACACCAAAATGACAAGCTGGAAATCAGATGTGAGCACACAGAGCTCTGCAATCTCTATATAGAACCAGGCAGCCATCATGATCGCTTGCAGTTCAAGCTGAACATTCTATTTTTAACTCAAGGTAGTTTAGAAATAGGTTGTGCTGGGAGCTCTACCAATACGTCCAGCCTCAGCTACCATGCACAGTCTAATATAATACGCTATAGTAAGTGCATTTAACACAAAGTTATTAATGCACTATATCACCAGTACACCATTGGTTCTTATCAATTCTTAATCTCTTATTAGGATGAACAATGGCCAAAGCCATTCACAATAGCTTTGATGTACTTTCATCTCTGACTCCTGAAAGTAACAAATCACAATCAGTAAAAATCTGTATATATAAACTGAGTTCCTTAATTAGTAGAAAAATATCCGATTCATGTTGTGAAATTCTGATGAGAGAAGAGCCTATACTCTCACACTTTCATACACTCACCCGTACTGTGCCTGGTGCCTGAAATGCCTGCCTCAATTTCTTTACCTGGAAAACTTCTCTTCATCTGTTATAACCAAGTTTAAGCTTTAAATATTTATAGATGCCTCCCTGCCTTTCCCAGAACTTCTATATGCATCCCAGTTGTCCATATACATACACACAACTCCGTGACAGTGTGCATCACAGAGCTGTGATCACTCGTGTTCCTGCTGAATTAACTGAGATATAAGTAGGGCTGCATGTAACATGAATCAAAACACTAGTGAATTAACAAGTCAGACAACTACTCCTCTCCCATGCAGAAGTCTGGGATGATGTGGTGACTCTGGTCCAGGAAGTTCTTGAGGTATGGCACTGCACAGTATCAGAAACCCAGGCCCCCTCTGTCTTGTTGCTGTAGCTTCCCTTCAGTGCTGCCTTACCTGCATGGTCGAGGAGGACTTACCACATTCCATTCATATTCATACCTTCACACACATGCTGGGCTGGGAGAGAAAGACAGCCCCTTTCTTCCCATTAAGAGCATGGCCCAAAGTTACACACATTACTTTCAATCACATCCTATTAGCCAGAATTAAATTACATGTCCATGTTGGCTGCAAGGAAAGTTAGAAATGTTCCTATTTTGGGTGGCTCTGTGACTAGCAAAATATCAGGGACTCTATGATTTGGAGGAAAGGGAGAACAAATGCTGGGAGGCAAGTGACCATCTGAGTGACACATTTATAGTCCCTTTCTTTTCTTTTGGCCTTCAAAGACAGTCCTGTTCATTATTTTATTCTGAGGGCCTAGTGAAGTATCCAGCACAAGCAAACATACAATAAATCTACACAGGATTAATAAATAAACAGAAAGTCATTTAACACAGAAAACAAAAGTATAATTGCTGCTGACTCCAGTTAATATTGGGTGTCTGACATCCCAGATGGAGGATGATGGAGGGAACAGGTAAGTTGGGAGGAAACTCTTCTAACCACAAAGATGTCTTCTCATGAATGACTTAAGGTACAGTACTAGTTCAGGGGTAGTTGATAGCTTTGGCACATACCAAGAGTTGCAACGGAAGTGCTGCTGTCCAGAAAACCCCACATTTGGTCTGGATTTCTAAATGGGAACATTAAACTACATACACGGTTTTGTCTCTAAAGCTTTAAGAGACTTCTTTAAAAACTGTTTATATCTGCACATTTTATGAAATGTATGAGCACATATGACATTTGTACAGTTTTTAAAAGAATAAAACAACAATATTTCTATAACAGCTTAAGAAACAGAACATTACTAGTATCTTTGAATCCCCACAAGCTCCTCTCTTTGGTTACATCCCTTCTCCATCCTCCCTAGAGGTGATCTCTTCCTTGAGTTTTATATTTATGCCCTTACCTTCTTCACTTTTTTATCACACAGGATATATTCCTATGAAACAGGTTATTCAGTCCTGTCTGCTTCTGACCTTCATACAAATGACATTAGATTTTACATATATTAAATATATTAGATATTATATACTAGATTCATATATATATTACATATTAAGCTTACATGTGTAAGATATGAGATTTATATATTATATATTAGACTTTATAGAGATTTTATATATATTACATTATAAATGTTTACATATTTTTATATATAATCTAATTTCTAATATATAATCTAATATTTTCTTATATGACTACTTTTGAGATTCAACCAACTCAATGTATAGCATAGTTCATTTCATTTTCATTGCTACATAGTATTCTACCTTGTGGCTCTAGGACAACTTACATATCCATCCTTCTTTCTATGGGTATTTGAGCTGTTTCTCAGTTTTTGCTACTAAAATAATGTTGTTATGAATGGGTTTGTCTTTCACATTTGAGTTATCAACCTATTGAAAATTTATTTCCGGCCAGGCACGGTGGCTCACGTCTGTAATCCCAGCACTTTGGGAGGCCGAGGCGAGCGGCTCATGAGGTCAGGAGATCGAGAACATCCTGGCTAACACAGTGAAACTCCATCTCTACTAAAAATACAAAAAATTAGCCGGGCGTGGTAGTGGACGCCTGTAGTCCCAGCTATTCGGGAGGCTGAGGCAGGAGGATGGCGAGAACCTGGGAGGTGGAACTTGCAGTGAGCCAAGATAGCGCCACTGCACTCCAGCCTGGGCGACAGAGAGAGACTCCGTCTCAAAAAACAAACAAACAAACAAACAAAACAAAAAAACAGAAAATTCACTTCCCTAAATGATATGAGGTACAAATCCGCTTTTTTTTTTTTTTTTTTTCCTGTATGCATGATCAATTGTCTCACCATTCTTTATTGGCTGGTCTGTTCTCTTCCTAAACTTTATAACGTCATTTCGCCCTCATATAATATTTCCATAAGTCTGCTTCTGAGTCTTCAGTGTTTTCAGTAGTACTCTGGGTGCCCACACAGAGGAAGGAAAAAGAAAAATATGAAGTGGGGGCCGGGGCAGATGGGGCTCTGAATCCTCAACCCCACTTTGTTAAACCACCTCCACTTCCACCTGTTGTCTACCTTGAACTGTGAAATAAGATGAAACAGAAGAAGAATTCTATAACTAAAAATGAATTTAAAAAGCACTAGACTATGAGTTCTAAAGCACTTCTAACACTAAAATCCATTGTTTGATTTTCCAGATATCACACTACCTGCAAGTTTACATAAATTTCCTCTGAAATTTGGTAATTAATAGCTCCCTTCAGAAAGGAAAATTTCTATTAATACTATTAGTATTCTTAAAAGGATCCAAACTTCATTTTCAAATATAAAATTATCTCACGAATTGTGTTTATTGGGACAATAATAAATCCATTATTTAGCATTTTCACCCATTTCTAATAATTACTTTCTTTACTATATGCCATAAATGTTTGTGGTCTTCTCTGTACTTTAACAAGGCTTAACTCATAATGAGTGGTATTACATAAACTATTAGAATTGCTAAAAATATACTTTCTTGTGGGCCTAAAAAAGGTCTAATAAGATGAGCAAATCTGTTATTTTTACCTTATTAAAAAACTAATGTGAATCAAATAATTAAAAATATGAGATATAAGTTAACTTTTAAATTTCCGTTGCATCGTTTCAGAAGTTTTTGTTCTGAAAACAAAAACTTTTTACACAAATTTAGTGTTTTTTTGTTTTTTGAGACGGAGTCTCACTCTGTCGCCCAGGCTGGAGCACAGTGGCACGATCTCAGCTCACTGCAACCTCCACCTCCCGGGTTCAAGCAATTCTCCTATCTCAGCCTCCCGACTAGCTAGGACTACAGGTACACACCACCAAGCCCAGCTAATTTTTCTATTTTTAGTAGAGACAGGGTTTCACCATATTGGTCAGGCTGGTCACAAACTACTGACCTCAGGTGATCCACCTGCCTTGGCCTCCCAAAGAGATGGGATTGCAGGAGCAAGCCACCATCCCCCGGCCATAAATTTGGCTTTTTAAAAAAACCTTATAATTGAAGTATAATACAAATATAGAGAAATGCATTTGTTCAACTTTTAAAACTCAAATACATTATATTTCATTTACCAGCATTCCCTCTTTTCTCACATCTGTATGAATGAATAGAATCCTTTTAGAAATAAGGTTAGATGTCATCAACTAGTTCTGTGTGATGACCAAGTATCATTATCTCAAGAGTGAGGTTCTTAGGCTTTACTAAGCAATGGGCTTTGTGATTGTTATTTTGTACTCTCAAAGATCCATGTTATCGTAAATTCCAGGCTCTTCCATATGGTTCAGCTACCCATGGTTTGTCTACTGGCTAGACAAAATAATGCATGGATCAGATTTATTCAGAAAACAAATCTAAATTAATTCATAACTAAAGAATATTTTTAAATAAAATAAATTTCTACATCATATCAATTAAGGCTAAAAAGTAATACACTTGATAACAATCTTGGCATAAGAATAATTTTATTTCCTAAATGATTTGAAATAATGCAATCTGTTCATGACCTGAGGAAAGTATATTTATTAGTTACAACATCTTAGGGATAGAGAAAGAAATTAGCATTTGTAAAAATTCTATTATAACTTTATTATAAGACAAATCTTACATATAAGTAAGTTAAGGTCATTCTTCTAAAAAGCAAGAATATAAATCTACGAAGAAAAGGGGAATCAATTTTTAAACACTATTTTAGAGGCTAAGACAGAAAAGATAACTATGAAAAATTAAAAGTTATTTTGTGATAATTATATGCAATTTTCAGAAGAAAAAATGTACTTTTTTTTCATGTTCCCTGCATATTGTTACATAGTTATTATTAACGAAGTCAGTAAGCAAATTTCTAGAAGGCTACAAAGAATTTTCTAATCAAATTTCAGGGTATAAAGTTTTGAAAGTGCTTCTTATATTTAAGGCTGCAGAACAAATATACGTCATGAGCGTAATATTGCTATACAAAATAACGCACCTCACTTCAATCAAAATGACCCCAAAAATGTGTGCGAAAGTGAACTATTGCCTTAAACGCTCCATTATAGAACAGCTTGCTATATAAGAGACTCCTATTATAAATCCTTTTAGTAAAAATGGATAATCAACTCAGAGTGAATCTATCTCAAATACTATCTCAAACCTTTTCTTAAGGCAAGACACCCCCAAACAGATTAATCACATACAATATCATTAAGCATTCACAATCCTAGTCACCAACAACCCATTAGAGAGAAAAACTCAGAAAATTCAAGTCAGGTCGGTATAAGAGCTCAGTTTTTCCTTATGCTAGTATGTCCATATTTACTATGTAATGCAAATCATCTTAAAGAAGTGAAGTCTCAAGTGGTTGGAGATTTACAGAACATTTTAATGTCAGGGCTATAGAAAGGCCACTCATTAAACTAATGGAAATAAAAATGGCACTCTAAAGGTAATATCATTGAATAAAAACAGAAGTATTAAGCAGTCCCGAGATAGAAAAGAAAATATAATGGAAATTGAGTATGTATTTCTATTTGAATCAATGGCAATTAATATACTCTTACTCATTCATGAGCTTTAATATCCTTAAAAATGAGAAAAGATAAATCACAGGACTCCCAGTCTGTTTATTTAAACAGCCACTAGGTTTCTCAAATAAGTAGGCTTGTACCTACAAATAAGGAGATATTAAAGACAGAATCATATGTGTTCATCATATATGTCTTTAAGTGCCTAATTCAAGCCAAGCATTATCCTAGGTACTGAAATGTACCCGTGAATAAGGCTTGCATTCTGGGTCAAGGGAAGTGAAGGAAGTTAAGAAATTAATAAGACATGTACATATTACGAAAAGTATAACGAGAAAAATGTTTTAAATATTGCGATAAAGAATTATAATGTGGAGAGACAGGATGCTAGAAAAGGTCAGAAAACAATGAGAAAAGGGCAGACATGGAGGTCAGCTGTGCTCAGGCACCGAGTGAAGCTTGGTCTTGGCTGAGATCATCTGGGGAAAGTCTACAAAGTGAGCACAGAAGAAATCCCAGGACCAAATCATGAGATACTCCAACAGGCTTTTGACAAGACTCAGAAAGAACATGAGGATAAGAAAAAAAAAAAAAAAACCAGCAGAAAGATCAGGTGAAATGAATGCCAGAAAAAGCTAATACTAAGTCTGCCAAGCAGAGACCACTGGTGACTCAGAGGAGAGCTAACTAAGTGGACTGCAGTTGAAGAGAAAATGGGAAGTAAAGAAGTAGATGGAGCACTCTTAACTCCATGATGATAATTTTTTTATTTTTATTTATTTACTGACTTATTTATTTAATTACTTATTGTGAGATGGAGTCTCACTCTGTCACCCAGGTTGGAGTGCAGTGGCGTGATCTCAGCTCACTGCAACCTCCACTTTCCAGGTTCAGGCAATTCTCCTGCCTCAGCCTCCCAAGTAGCTGGGGTTACAGGCATCTGACACCACACCAGGCTAATTTTCTTATTTTTAGTAGAGACAGGGTTTCACCATTTTGGCCATGCTGGTCTCGAACTCCTGACCTCAAGTGATCTGCCCACCTGGGCCTCCCAAAGTGCTGGGATTACAGGTATAAGACACTGTGTCTGGCCCAAGATGATTTTTTTAAACACCACTTTATCATTTAAATCAACATTGCTAATCTAATGTTTCTAATGTAGAAATTTTTAATATTAATAATTTAATATTTAAGTTAATAGTCACAACATTCCCCTAAAGTAGTCAGGACTGATAACAGTTCTAATTTTTTCCTATGAGAAATCTGAGGCAGAATGTCACTGATAAACACGTGAGCTTATTTTGGTCATGACTGGCAGTCTTTAGATTGTTTTTTGTTTTTTGTGTTTAACCCTCACCAGATAATGTGTTCATCAATTAGCTATTCCCCTGAAGAATTATACATTAAACCTGAGAAGCTATATTCAAATTAAATGTTCATTAAAACTTGTATCTTTCTTCACTCCCAACACTGCTGTCTAAGTACAATGAAACGGCAGAGGCTAAAACCACAGGAAGCCCATGATTAACACTGACACATCCACAAGTTAGATTTCCACCTGGTATCTCACACATTTTGAAGCAGCACCCGCATCTCTGCAGCCCAACTGCCAACAGCAGACTATATAATGAACCATCTGTACCATAACAGTTAGAGCCTATTGAGATGGGTTGATAACACCAAAGAAATCTCATTTTTTTAATCCTTTTATCCCCTTGGGTGTTGTTAGACTGAGTAACATTTCTAATTGTATGATAAATTGAAAATGTTGGCAGGAACTTAACTTTTGTAAAATTTGAGCTTTTTAATGTTACTTTGTCTTTCTGGTGGATTTCTTTGCCGCTCCCCTGCGATGGAAGGAAAAGTTGACCTATGAACCAAAACTACTGGGAAGGAAACCTGCCGCTATATGGTGTTAACAGAATAAACAAAAATCTTCCCCTAGTCTCTTATGGTTTCACTGAATTATTCAATTATGATGCCTTTTCAGGGATAAGTTAAAATGCAAATCTCACTGTGGTCCTTGGACCAGTCAGATTAATGGAATAATTGAAAAAGGACAGCAGTTTTTAATGGAAGACAGGTATGATTTTCTTCTCTTTTTTTCCTGTTGAAATGTTAAAAGCATTCATCAGAGAAACTTTCCCTTCTGAATGAATCATCATCAGACTTTTACAAAAACTGGTCCACTGATTCATTCTCTCACCAAGTGTGTAATATGTCAGTTCACCTAAAGTATTTTTAATGGTTATTAGGAACATAATGTGCTTGCTAACTATTACTTTTTTTCTGTTGTAACCAGAAATATTCCTTGCTGAAAACTGGTAAGTTCAATTGATTTGTGCTTGAAAGCCCATATTTCAATTAAATTTTTGAAGGATGGGAAAATTCCTAGTTAGATTATAGTGATTTCTCCATTAACCATCCTCACAGAGTAAAATTTCTCTGTCACTTAGATTTTAAAATGTTTTTCAATTACATACAGTAGTTCTGTCCTGGGCCAGAGCGCTCAAGGGCAATATTTCTACTTAATAAAGCTTATAACTGCAGAGGACAAAAGCACATATGTATACCCTCTACTTTGCCTTCAACTTAAAGACTAATGGAAAACTATAAAGCTGAAAGTGGCTCCTTTCAGGCCCTTCCTGCCTCTCCATGGTGCTCTCTATCCTATTTTAGATCCTAACTGTCCTCATTCATTCTGTCACTAAGTCAACCAGTATTTATCAAACATTTCTTGTACCAGGTGCTGTGCAAAGCACAGGAAATAAAATAGTATTTTACCCTTGGAGCTTACAGTTTTGTGGCAAACTCAAACAAGAGAGCATTGTTCCACAATGCAGTATGGAAAGTACTCAGCACAACATCATTAAAGATGTGGCAGTAACACACAGCAGGGGCCACAACTCCAGAATGTGTGTGTATTTGTGACAGGCTGAGACAGGAGGGACAAGCAGGGAAGCCCATCTGAATGAGTGACACCTAAATTTAACTTGGAAAGCTCAGGAGGGCTTACCCATATACAGATGACAGAAAGGACAAACAGAATGTGTGTGAAAACTCTGAAGTCACACCACAGTACTAGAAAAGAGGAGAAGAAGAAAGGCATAGCATCCAGTGTATGTCAGACACCTTTTGAAACACTTCCTGGCTTAACTCACCTAATTTTCATGACCACCTCATGAAGTTGGGAGTGTTACTTTTATTCCCATTTAGAGAAAAGGAAAAAGAGGCACAGAGACCATGGAACTTGCCGGAGGTTACAAAGAGAGTGCTGGGGAGCTAGGTTCCTAAATGGAAGCGACCTGGGCCCAGAGCCGCCTACTCTGCACTGCCACCCTACACTGTCTCTCAAGAGAGCGTGGACCACTAGGGCGGGGCTGAAAAGCCTTCCCATGGCTGCCGCACAGAGTGCACTCCATTCTCACTCATACAAGCAGAAAGAATCTGCCACCAGTCTTGTGCCCTTGTTGACTAATTATGCTTGAGTGTGAGTGAGCGATGAGAGGTCCTTGGTCCCTATGTAACGACAGGGACATGTTCTGCCTGTTCATCTGGAAGGGTCAAATGGAAGGCTGCACTGTGCTGCCGGATGTCGACACTGGAAGAAGGTGGGCATGTGTGGGGACGAGAGCACACAGAACTCTACTTTCCACTCAATTTAGCTGGGACCTTATAACTGCTCTAACAGATAATGTTTATCAATTTTTAAGAAAGAAAATAATCAGGACTCAACCTAAAAAAGAAGAAAGGAGACGCTTTGTCACCATCAAATAAATGTATGTGTATTAGAAGACAGGTGGAGAGAAAATATGGAGGCAAATGTAAACTGTTCCTTAAGGCAACTCTGAAGAGAAATTAAAATTAGGACACCGTGAATGTGAAGATACACTAACCTTAGATAAGCTGCTAAGGGCAGTTCAAGCACAATCCTACCTCCTGCAAGAATGTATGTTCTGTTATCATCATTTCCTTTCACTGTCGGCAGCCTCGCCTCTTCTCCTGGGAGGCAGCAGCCTGCCAGAGCATGGGTCGCCCTCCTCCTTCACTCCTTTCTGTCCTTTCACTTGTCCCAGGTCTAATGACTGTCTGTACTCCTCTTCATCAAGACTCTCGACATGCACGTTGCACGTCTTCCAGAATGCATGACAACCCTTTCATATTAAATAAAATGTTGGTAGGCTAATCTCCTCTTCCTAATACCCTAAACATACTTCTAGGCTTTTACTTCTGGTGACCATATATATGGGCTGTAGAACTATCACTGTGATGTAACTATGAGAGAGTACAGCAGCATCTCTGAAAAAACTTAGAGGTTATTCTATTAATAACAAAGGTGAAGTTAGGAATGACAAGGCAATAGTCTTTAAATCAAGAAAGGTTGAGTGGTTACTTCATAGTCTTGTGGTATAGAATAATGAGTCTTAAAAACTAAATATTTAATTACACAGGCCAGTCACTGCAAAATGCTAAGTGTTTCCAATGTATCAAAGACAGTAAAAGTTATTTGTTCCCATCCCTCATGGAGAAAAGCCCAGAGTTATAAAATAATTTATGTAATCACTCCTTTCTTGTAATTTCGCTAGCAATTTATCCATACCACACACTCAGTTGTTAGTATTTACTTCCTGATATTGTTATTGACGTGTGTGTGTATGTATTTATGCACACACACATATGTATACTTTACTTTCATAACTAGATCTTTAGGCTTTATATTTCTTTGTACCCAACTTCTATTACTTCCAACACCTAAGATGTCTTACACTTAGCAGGCCCTCACCATTTTTTTTTTTTTTTTTTTTGAACCGTGGTCTCACTTTGTCACCCAGGTTGAAGTGCCGTGGCATGATCTCAGCTCACTGCAACCTCTGCCTCTCAGGCTCAAGCAATCGCACCTCAGCCTCCTGAGAAGCTGGGAATACGCACATGCCACCATGCCCAACTAATTTTTGTATCTTTTTATAGAAACAGGGCTTCACCATGTCATCCAGGCTGGTCTTGAACTTCTGGACTCAAGTGATCTGCCCACCTCAGTCTCCCAAAGTGCTGGGATTACAGGTGTTAGTCACCATACCTGACCTCTAAATCTTTCTTAACTCATTACATTTACTATGATCAGCATCTTTTTGTCACAGAAGGAAATGTTATCAGTCTAACATATTTATTTATATTGCATTTATTTTCTAAATATTTTCTTCCTCAGCTTACAACTCCTTGGTAACCACACATGTGTATCAAAGATCCTGTGTATCACAGTTATGTCGATTATAACATACTATTTAGAGGAATCTTTTTCCCTTTCAATAATGACAGTGGTTGCATTTTCCCTTTCCCAAATCTCAGGTACTCCTGTAATATTCTAGAAGGTGTCAAAAACAGCAATTAGAAGTAACAGTGGCAGGCGCAGAAGACCCAGCATTCTCCTAGACTCTGACTGGACTCGGGTCTTCTGTTTAAGCAAGACGAGCCTGGCCTCATCTCTTTTTGCTTTGAATTCCCACTTGAACAGTCGCAGGCTTATGAGTTCTATGGCCACAGTAATGTTTTACCTGCTTGGCAGCAGATGCTGAGAAATTATAGACGAAACAAATTATTAAGTCATTAAGTGTTTGTTATCTTGAAAGGATCTTGTGAATTCAGGAAACAAACTCACATGCAATAAAGGAGATATTCCTCCAGAAAATTAATTTTTCCAGAGAAAAATCAATCACCCACCTTGCAGTTCTCCACTCCGACTATAGAGTTCCCTTCTCTGTTCTCGCAGATAGGCGCTCATACTGATGGCATGGGAGGACGATTCGAACCTGCAGAGAAACATAGGGTAAACAGATAAGCAAGTATAAAATGAGTAAGGGCTGACCAGCTCTGTATTCCACAAGTATTCTACTCTGGTCTATGTGGTGCTCCCCGACGTTCTGTGATGAAGACACTTTGGCTATACCATGACAGGGCCAGGGCCAGCTGCCACAGACCTTGATTTATGAATGATATTCCTGGCTAAGGCTCCATTACAACCGTATTTGGATCTTTTGCTAATTCTCCATTTCAACTGGTACAACTCTGATCTGCCCCAACTTCCTTTTGCTTTCAGACCCCCATCAGCCTTTGCCAGGATCCTTATACATACAGCAATGAGAGCATCCTATGAAGTCATTCTAATTACGTTACCATCCAGCTCAAAAGTCACCAGTGACTGCCATCTGCCAACACAGACACACTGGCTCCTCAGAGCAGAACTCGCGCCTAACTCCCATAGGTAGAGGACTAGACAAAGGACATACTAGAAATGTGGCTGAAAAATGGTACCAGAAAAGCAAGGCAGCTATGGTCTCTCCCTAAATGGCCTAAAAAACAGTTTCTTCTCTGAATGGCTGCTAGTTTTTTGACCTGCTGCCTACCATATAAAATACTCTCAAAAATACCAAGCTACGCAATATTTGTTCACACCTACCCAGGAACTATTTCAGAGGTTAGAAACACTGGTGAAGGAAGGAGAACGAGAGACTCATGACAAAGAACAGGTTTCTAAAACCTAAAATAATAACTATAAAAAGAAATAACAAAAACAAATCAGTCTTAAGAGAAACGTGCAAGTAAGAAAAAAACAGATAAAATTATGACATATCAAACAGTAAATCCTTTGATGTGCTAAGAGATTCCATTTCAAACTGAGATTTCAAAGGCAGGATAACAACCTGCCAGACGGAGGAATCCTTCTATGAATGACTGCCACTAAGGGGTAAGCAGCAACATAGTACAAGCAACAGTGCTAATGGGATAGGTTTCTGGCAACAAGGCAGGCACACCATCATTTTCTCAATTATGCCTTCTTTATCCTTTCCTTGACAAGGAAGATGAATACCAAGATGAATGTCAGTCTGTGAGGGAAACACTTGGGTTACTTGATCCCCTCTCTGCACCCTGCCAAGAACTAAGAGGGTACTAACAGCCGGAAAGCAGGCAAAGTGTGCAGTACTTCAAACATGCCACCTGCCAGTCAAGGGCAGAAAAGAAGCCACTGACCTCCAAAAAGCATGCTGACAGCTATTGATCAGATATGACAAAGAAAAAAAAAATAAACTCTTAAGCAAAGAATAGAGAGGCACACATAGCACAATAAGGCAGGACTTAAACAAACTTAATTAACCTTAGCTAAGGGCAATTAAAGAGGGTAATAAAGTCCTTCACATATGTGATAAAAACAGATTACAGCTCGCCAAAATCTTAATCCTTTATGACTTGATGTATTTTTGCTACTCAGGAATTCTTTTCATGTCTGCGACAAGTCACAGATTGATATAATTTTGCAGTAAAAGAGGCACTAGAGATTGAGTCTCACCTCCTTATTTTATAGCCAGAGGCACTGAGACCTGCCCAGACTCACATGGGCTCAATGATAGAACCAAGACTGGAAACAGATACATCTGTAATAATGGCCTAATTCTGTGTCTCTGTGATAAGTTTCATTACTGCCCAATAATAATAAATGTGTAATAATTATTTAAGACAATTTGTTCATTTCTAACAATTTCTATTTTTTTTTCCAATACCACAACTTCAGAAGCACTGGCTAAATGTTTGAAAATGTGTATGCCGTCTGACTGAGGCTGAAAGTCAGAGTGATGGTTGAGAGCATGAACTCTAAAAACCCTAAAGCCTGCTTTCTGCAATGATTCCATATTTAGAAGGTTCAATTGAGCTAGAAATAGAGAAAAGAAAAATAGAAGAGGAGAGGAGAGAAGAAGAGAAAAGAAGAGAAGAGAAAAGAAGAGAAAAGAAAAGAAAAGACAAGACAAGAAAAGAGCCTGGTGAGGCGCATTTGAGACAGTGTCAGTTGCCTCTACCAACTACCTTTTCCTTCTACTATCTTTGTGCTTGCTGGTATAGCTCTGATTCCATCTGGGCATTCGACTTCCTTGCTCTTTACTCAGTCATGTGCTCAGAAAAAGTGGCTTCCTCTCCAGCTGGAAACCTAGCACCAGAGAGGAACCTGACTAGTTTAAGACAACCACTGAGATCTGCTTCCCCTTGCCAGTGACTAGTTTAGGAATGGGCTTATGATCCAATCCTAGAGCTTAATAGGAACTTACCAAAGAGTTTTGTCACTAGCAGAAATGACTAATAAATTGATAATTAATAAGTACTAATTTAAAAATATTTAAAATGGTACAGCCACTTTAGAAGACAGTTTGACAGTGTCTTATGAAGCTAAACATAGTATTACCAAATGATCCAGCAATGTTGCTCCCAGGTATTTACCAAAATGAGTTGAAAAGTTATGTCACACCAAAACCTGCACATGAGTGTTTAGAGCAGCTTTATTCAGGATTGCCAGAAGTTGGAAGCAACCAAAATGTCCTTCAATAGGTAAATAAGCAAGCTATGGCATATCCACATAAAGGAATGTTACTCAGCAACACAAAGAGACATCTATCAAGCCACAAAAAGATGTGGAAGAAATTTAAATGCATATTGCTAAGTGAAAGAAGCCATTCTGAAAAGGCTAAACACTGATTCTGACTATACGACATTCTGGAAGAAGCAAAACCTGTGGAGATAATCAAAAGATCAGAGGTTGCCAGGGGTTAGGGAGGGTGGAGGGATGAATATGTGGTGAATGGAAGATGTTTAGGGCAGTGAAACTGTTCTGCATGACACTGTAATGGTGGATACATGACCTTATGCCTTTGTGAAAACCCATTGGAACTGTACAATGCAAAGAGTAAACCCTAATGTAAACTATGGAATTTAGTTAATAATGACATGTCAATACTGGTTCATCAATTCTAACAAACAGACCATGCTAATACCAGATGTTAATAGGGTAAAACGAGAACGGGGGAATATAAAGGAACTCTCTGTGTTTCCTGCTCTACTTTTCTATAAAGCTAAAACTGTTCTAAAAATAAAGTCTATATGTTTTTTTAAAGAGACAGATTCACAGGGAGAATCACATGCTATTTTCTTGCCCACACTGTCTTTAGTGGACTGGACACACCTCGTGATCACAATAGAAAACAT
Organism: Papio anubis; assembly: GCF_008728515.1. Classification (NCBI taxonomy): domain Eukaryota; kingdom Metazoa; phylum Chordata; class Mammalia; order Primates; family Cercopithecidae; genus Papio; species Papio anubis. The sequence goes on from NC_044979.1 coordinate 25,079,127, forward strand.
TACTAATGTGTTGAGAATGGCAATAAAGAGAGATGGAAAGGGCTGAATCCTTTACGATACTGTACAGTTGAATTAAGGAAACCTCCACATTCATCCCTGTTATGTGAGATAGTAACTTTCCTATAGTTCAACCTGTTGCACTTAAGGTTTTATGTTACTTGCAGCCTAAAGCATTTTAACTGATATTGCAGCTACTCTCTGAATAAAACTATTTAAAAAGGAATGCATTCAATAAACAGAATAGATTTCATTTCTGGCAGGGACATACTAAATAAATCTCTCTGCTAGATCACAAAATAAATAAACTGTTGAAGCTTTCTTTAATTATTAAAAACACTACAAATCTAAGACAAAAACAAGCCTCAAATGTGAATCAATAGAAGGTATTAGAGCTCCAACTAGTGAAAAAGAACAAATTCAATATACTGGGATACTTCTGTGGTGGTCACTTTACATGCTTATATTTACAGACACAACTTCTTAAATATCTACTAAACCCTCAAAAGAAAACAGATCTAAAGTAAGACTGCCAGGATTTAAATCCTCCTTCTACCACATGTTAGCTATGCGACCTTATATAAATTCCTTAACCATTCATGTCTCCATTTTTTTATGTATACAAAGTATTAAAAATACAACCCTTGCCTATAAGGTTGTTGTAATTAGTAAATAAAATAATCTATGAAAATAATGTAATGCCTTGATTAGCACTTAGTAAGAACTCAATAAACGTTAGCTACTACTGCTGCTGCTGAAATTTAGTATAATCCAATTTAAAGTATGTTTAATTGAGATTATTTTGGGAAACTCACCCAGTATACTGCCTGATACCTAGGAAACAATCAATGGTAGCTATTATTATTGAAGTTATTATCAATATTATTAACTATTAGCTGTTGCCAAGAGATACACACTTTGGGCACATGGCTTGGTGGAGTTAACTAAGGTAATAATTAGGGAAAAAAAAAACCCAGATTGTTCTTTTATTAAACAAGTAACCACATAAGGCCCAATACTGCTTAGCTAGAAACATTTGCATAACTTTATTAACAAAGGTTGTTTCTTGGCTCTTGGGGCTTTTTCAAGGCTGACATATTTCATTTCCTTTCATTTCATATAAAATTCCCCGGAAACAATTGGGGAGTTTCATTTCTCTTAATTTTAAATAAAACTTCCCTGAAACAAGTTCCAGAAATTTTTATTAGGAGTTCCAGGTAGTCCAGTCACCATACCCAAAACAGCCACTTCACCTGACAGAAAACAAAAATAAATAAAACTCAACATATATTCACTTCCTCTAAATTACTTCAATCAACTTAAGCTAGAGAAAGTTATGGCTATCAATAAAGTAGGAAGTCATCTTACTTCAGTCTAAGAATTCTTAAAACCTATTATCTTAACAGCAGAATAATACTTACTTGAAAAGAGAATTTTTTGGCCTTTGAGGTTTCTTCTTGGCAAAAAAGGCTGCAAACTCTCGTCCAGTGCTGGCATAGCTTAGTTGAGCTGATGGTTCAGAAGCCGTACGAGTATTTTTCATATCCAAGTACTCAGTCAACAGCATCTGTGCAACCAGATAAACAAGTTAATGTTAATATACACATTTTTAATGTGCTATTAAGAAAAACTATTTTAAAACCATGCAAATCTAATTCTAAAACCTCATGCTTGACATTCAGGAATATATTAACCTGGTCATTAATTTTCCTAGTTGGGGATCTAAGAAAAGATTCATTATAGCTGGTAAGTCATTTACTTGTTACCTATTCATATAGGGAAGAGGTGTGGTGGGCATCTGAACATGGGAGTAAAAGGAACGTTTTTATTGCGTATCTACTATGTGCCAGATATTGTGCTGAGTGAGTGAATCAACATTCCTCTTTAATCACAATTTAATCCTCACTATTCTGAACTACAGCAGCATTAGCAGCAATGCCATAACATTTACTCAGGGCTTACTATGATGCAGGCAACATGTTAATCCATGTAAAATGTATTATCTCTTTTAAAGCACGGAATTTTATCAGATAAATTCACAGATTATAAACAAAGAAATGGGGCTTACAGAGGTTCAAGAGCTGTAAAGTGATCCCTAGTGGACTAGGAAGTCCATGCTCTTACCACTCACTATTACACATAGCGGATAAACACTACAACAAACCTGCCAATAAGAGATACAGAAAGGCCACAGGAAGCTAAGAAGTCCTGACCTACAAAGAATTTCCATAGCCACTACTCATTTGAGAGCTTCAACAGAAGAAAAGCAATTGCCTTTTAAAAAATCGACTACTAGGTAGGCAAAGTGGCTCATGCCTGTAATCCCAGCACTTTGGGAGGCTGAGGTAGGAGTGTCACTTGAGGCCAGAAGTTCGAGACCAGCCTGACCAACATAGTGAAACCTTATCTCTACTTTAAAAAAAAAAAAAAAAAAAATTGACTGGGTATGATGGTGCACAAGTGTAGTCCCAGCTACTTGGGAGGCTGAAGCACAAGAATCACTTGAAGCAGAGGTTGCAATGGGCTGAGATCACGCCACTGCACTCCAGCCTGGGTGACAGAGTGAGACTCCGTCTCAAAAAAATTAAAAAATTAAAAAATTGACTACTGCCAACAGGTTCTACTTATAAAATCAATCCAATTTAAAATCTAAGAATTATCACAAAGCAAAAACCCATAACAAATACACTAAAAACAAAAGGCAGCAAATTGAAACATGCTACCAGAGAGATCATGTAACCACAAAGACAATAAGAAGGAAGAGTTACAAAATGACTAGAAAACAAGTAACAAAATACCAGCAGTAAGTCCTTACCTATCAGTAATAACACAGTGTAAACAAACTAAATTCCCTGATTAGATACACAGTAGCCGAATGAATTAAAAAACAAGACCCAGGCCGGGTGCGGTGGCTCACACCTGTAATCCCAGCACTTTGGAACTTTGGGAGGCGGAGGAGGGCAGATCACGAAATCAGGAGATCGAGAGCATCCTGGCTAACACGGTGAAACCCTGTCTCTACTAAAAATACAAAAAATTAGCCGGGCGTGGTAGTGGGCGCCTGTACTCCCAGCTACTAGGGAGGCTGAGGCAGGAGGATGGCATGAACCCGGGAGGCAGAGCTTGCAGTGAGCCGAGATCACGCCACTGCACTCCAGCCTCGGCAACAGAGTGAGACTCTGTCTAATAAACAACAAATAAATAAATACATAAATAAGACCCAGTAATGTGGTGCATGCAAGAAACTCACTTTGCCTATAAAGACACATGGACTAAAAGTAAAGATATGGAAAAAGTTATTCCATACAAATGGAAAACACAACAGAGTAGGATTTGCTATACCAATACCAGACAAAATAGACTTTAAGTCAAAAACTGTAAAAAAGATTAAAAAAAGGTCATTAATTAAGGGGTCAATTCTGCAAGAGAATATAACAATAGTAAATATATATGCACTTAACACAAGAGCACCTAAATAAGCACAGGTCTATAGGTGGCAGTAAATGGACTTTATTTCATTTTCTTATTTCAATCCAATAAGGATTGCACCTGGAAAGTATAAAACATGTCAATAGACTGGTAAATATTTTTTATTTATTTACGAAGCCACTAGAGTATTATTTAGTATGTGAATGAAATAATACAATGATAAATACTATCTCTGTTAATACATCACCCAAATTACCCAATGGTCAGGGAGAATATTGAGTTGGGTCTCTAGGAACAACTCAACTCAGGGACTAAATTATATTGTATATTTGTCACTGCTACTAATAAGATTTTCAGCAATCTGTGATCAAAAAGATCAGTAAACCAGAAAAGAATTTCAAATTAAAATAACACAGAAAGATGTATAGAAATGCATTGTTTCACTCATATTTCAGACGGTTAACACCAACATGACACAGCGATGTTTCTACTAAAGCGTGAAAATGCATTAATCCAAGTAACTCTTTTGAGGACTTGCTGTCCTAGAATCCAATGATTAAGGCCTTGTGTAATAAAATACTGACCTCAAAACACAGGTATTTTAAAATCATTTTGCTTTTTCTCATCATCAGTAAAGTCCCTTTAATTGTTACCACTCAGCATTGTTAGTCTATTCCTATCCACCCACTTCTGCTTTCAATCTGCAAACACATACTTATCCTACTTTCTCAACAAAAATCTTGCATTGGTCCTCATGCTATATCTATAATCTTATTTTCCTTTTGTCTTTGGGTTCCAAACTTTAAAAAGTAGCCTTTACATCTACTGTTTCCTTTATCACAATGTGATTTATTCCTCATTTCTCTCCTGAGCTCTAGTCCCACATCTGTGACTGCATGCTTGATATATATTCACATATTTCACTAACAAAATCAACTTCTCTGAAACCTAAATCATCTTCCAACAAAAGCATTAATTCCTTCTGTCTTCTTTTTGTTGGTAGTTTCTTATTTTCACTACTTTTCAGGTTTAAAACTTCAGGATCATCTTTTGATACATTCCCATACCCTTTGTGCCCATAAAGGAATTAGTCCTCAAGATCATTAATGACTGTTCCTCAACTCTCTCCTAGTTTGCCCATTTCTGTCCATTTTGACAGCCACCAACTTAGTTCAATTAGTATTCACTGAATTTTCTGTCTCTCATCTCTTACCCCTCCAGCCCTCCTCACATACTATCAACAGACAGTCCTAAAACACTGCTGCTATCATCAGAAGGCTACTCCTTTCATCGTCTACAATATTCTGACTTCAATACATATGTCCAAGTGTATCTTATTCTCTCAAATGTGAACCCAACACTGCAATCAAAATTACTTAACTCTTCCCTTAATATATGTGGGCATTCTCATTTCTAAAAGGCCTAATCTAGATTACCTTCTCTCCTAAATAAATACCAACAAACCCTTCCAAGAACAATTCCAATGTTTTTTCTTCAATGAGCCCTTCCCAGGCCACTGTAGTCGGCCATACCCTTTCCTGAACTCTTAAAACACCCATTTTCTACATCATTCAATAAGTATTCATCAAAAACTGCCTGATATTATTAGTCCTTATCTAATAAAAAAGACACCTGACTACCCCCAATTTATATGTTCCTTAAAGCATTACATTTCTATACTTCCACCACAGAGCCATGCAACAGACCAGCAAATCAAAAAAATACAACTGCTGAACATTTTTTTTAAGTATATAAGAAGCCTTAATGAATATGTTGTTATATGCAAATTAAAAATAGTCTCCAAAGTAGAATGAACTCTGTAAATTAATCCTCTGTTCAAAAATCTACAATACAAATAAAATTTAAAAGAAAAGGGATGGTTGTGATTTTTAACCACAGATAAAATGTCTTTGGAGCATCTAATATATCTTCTTAGCTTAAATGAGTATTTGTTCCTTCACTAAGATACCTCTGGATTGATATGTGTGTGTGTGTGTGTGTGTGTGTGTGTGTGTGTGTGTGTGTGTGTGTGTGTGTATATATATATTTTTTTTTTTTTTTTTGAGACAGTCTCGCTCTGCCGCCCAGGCTGGAGTGCAGTGGCCTGATCTCGGCTCACTGCAAGCCCCGCCTCCCGGGTTCCCGCCATTCTCCTGCTTCAGTCTCCCGAGTAGCTGGGACTACAGGCGCCCGCCACCTCGCCCAGCTAGTTTTTTGTATTTTTTAGTAGAGACGGGGTTTCACCGTGTTAGCCAGGATGGTCTCGATTTCCTGACCTCGTGATCCGCCCGTCTCGGCCTCCCAAAGTGCTGGAATTACAGGCTTGAGCCACCGCGCCTGGCCAATGAGTATATATTAACATGCATCTATTGACATTTATACCAAAATTACTATCTTTGCAGAATACTGGTATCTCATAAAAACAGGAGTAGTGGTTTGCACAGATTTCAGTCTGTACAACTATGAACCCCATTTTCCTTGCTTTTTTTTTCTTGCCTTTTTTTTAAGATGGAGTCTTGCTCTGTTGCCCAGGCTGGAGTGCAGTGGCACGATCTCGGCTCACTGAATCCACCACCTCCCAGGTTCAAGCGATTCTCCTGCCTCACTCTCCTGAGTAGCAGGGATTACAGGTGTGTGCCACCACACCAGGCTAATTTCTGTATTTTTAGTAGAGACGGGGTTTCACCATGTTAGCCAGGACGGTCTCGATCTCCTGACCTCGTGATCTGCCCGCCTTGGCCTCCCAAAGTGCTGGGATTACAGGCGTGAACCACTACGTCCTGCCCCAATTTTCTTGACTACTAACTTCACATATTCAGTGATTTACATTAAGCCATAGTATATTGGTCCTCCTTGATGAATCTGATAATAGATATGAGAAATAGTAACACGAAAACATCACCTCAACATGAACTAAGACTCAACTTCTCTTGGGCAATATTTTAAATGTGCCTATATTAAATACTGGAATTTTCAATAACTTGCTCTTTTAAAATGCAAGTGCCCAAGAGTTTGTATTCTGGGTACAGCAAAGCAGTTCTCATTGAACTGGTCCTCTTGCTGATAATTGTAAAAGCCAAAAAAATACTAAAAAATAAGAATTTGAAGACCCTAGAGAGGAATCTAATTAGGCAGAAACTGACAGCTATGATCCCTGGAAGAAACAAGGAAGCACAGTAGGTGAATCCCTCTGGCTTTCTTCCAGAAGGCACCTCCTGGTTTTCATGGAGCAAGGGAAGAGCCCAAGCAGAAAGTATAGTCTTACCCGATACAGGATGTCTCAAAGGCACTTGAAAAGGATGAGAGACAAAATCAGGGTAATACATCCACCAAATTATAACCTTGATTCCTGAAAACATTATAGCCAAGAGACTGAAATAATATAATAATATTTTTAAGTTAGGATGTCCATTTTAAATTACCAAAAATTATCGGGTTTTCCTCATAGATTTACTATGAATAGTGTTAATAACAGAAAAAGTTATTTTTTTCAATATAGCAGTCTAATTTCCCCATTGTATAAAGTCTAAAATATTCTGCAGTAAGGAAAGCAAAGGAAAAAATCATCATTTTGAAAACAAAGTGGATGCCTGCTCAATTATACTCATTGTCAGTGGCAGCTGTACAATTAAAACCACTAATGCTATGGTCTTGTGAATGGTTCATTAGTGTTCAGAATAAAACAAATCAAAAACTTCCAAGAGTACACAGGTATTTTGGGTCCTGTATCAAACATCTGATCAAACTACTCATGTTTTGTTTTTTTTTCTTTTTCCCAAGAGAATAGCTCTTAGCAAAGAAAGCCCAGTTTTAATAGCTTCCAAATGCTTTCATTCATTTTAAATATATATTTATTTAACACATAAAATATGCAAAGTATTATGCTAGATATAAAACCAGGACTCAAAAATAAGTCCTTCCCTCAGTGTACTTATCTAGCAATAGAGACACACATGAATGACTACAATACAAAGGAGAAAGTGGTAAAACATCAGGACAAAAATATGGCTAAGTGCATTTGTAGGAGGACAAGATGGCTCCTAACTAGGGCAACAAAAAAAGCATTCAAGATCATGGAACTATAGAAGGACATAAATTGAATCTTAGAATGTGGGGGGGGGGGGGGGGAAGGCACAGAACAGAATAAGCAAAGAAATAGTGCTGGAACCATTTAGGGTGTCTTCAGTAACTAACAAATATTTCAGGTGACATTAAAATGACCAACGAGAGGTAAGCCTGGAAAGGGAGTACACTGACAAACTTCCAAGAATCTTTCAAAAAAAAAAAAAGAAAAAAAAAAGAATCTGTAATAACAAACTTACAAACTGAAGCCAAATACAAAATGAGGCAATGAAAAAAGAGTTTTAAACAGGCAAATGAAATGGTGATAAACATGCTGTATGTAAATTGATCTGACAGCATACAAAATTATTGACTGGAAGGAAATGGGATTGGAGGCAAAAGAATGATCAGGAAAATCCTATAAAGGAAGGAGAGCAAGAAGAGACAACCTACCAAGACAGCTCAATTTAGAAAATTGAAAGGTTTTAAACTAAAGCAGTGGCAATAAGATTATACAATTAGGACAAATTTAAGAGTCAAGGCAGAGAAAAAAAATGAACAAAATTTAATCAGTCATTCTGAAAAAAAAGGAGAAAAAAGAAAAAAGGAGAAATAAAAGCAATGGCTAAAAGATTGCTATTTGAGGGATTTAAAAAGTTATGGCTCTATGAACAATAATTAAGAATGCACGAAAAATGGGTTTCGTAGCGCATGGTGGCAATAAATTTTGTTTGGAATATACTCCCTTGAACTTGAGGTAAATAATGTGAATAGGTTAAGATTGATGGTATTTCCATGTTCTATAAGTTAATAAATTTGCATTAGGTCAAAAGTTCCTTGGTGATGCTAGCTGCAGGTTTTTCACAAGTGTCTTTCATGAGGTTGAGTAAGTTTCATTTTTTAATGAATAATCAGTGGAGGTCAAGTGCTTTTCCATATCTATTGAGATGATTATGTGACTTTGGCTCTTTATTAATATGGTAATACATTAATTGACTTTTAAAATAAATCCCAATGAATCACGGTATAATACAGTTTATATGTCGATACATTCAGTTTGTTAATATTTTGTTCAACATTATTATACTTATGTTTGTAAGTCTACAGTTTCCTATAATACTTTGGCTTTGTTATTAGGGTAAGACTGGCCTACTAGGATGCATTAGAAACTGTTTCTCTATTTTCTGAAAGAGTTTGCAAAGGACTGGTATTATTTCATCTTTAAATGTTTGACAGAATATTTGTGTGAATTACATAATGGGCAGGAAAATTTTTAATTACTAATTTATTTGTTATACGACAATTCAGATTTTCTATTTCTTCTTGAGTCAGTTTTCGTACTTTGTGTCTTTGTAGAAATTTGTCTGTTTCATCTACATTGTCTGACTGGCATATCATAGTAGTATCAGAATCCTTTTAATTTCTGTATAGAGTCTGTAGTTACATCTCCTCTTTCATTTTCTGATTTTGGTATTCTTTAGATCTCCCTCTTTTTTAATTGGTTGGTTAAGATATATCAATTTTTGATCTTTACAAAAGACCTCTATTTGGTTCCATTGTTTTTCTCTACAGTTGTCCTGATTTTTATTTCATTGATTGTCACTTTACCTTTATTATTTCCTAACCTCTGCTTGCTTTGGCTTTGAGTTTTCTCCTTTTTTTTTTTTGAGATGGAATTTCACTCTTGTTGCCCAGGCTGGAGTACAATGGTGTGATCTCGACTCACTGCAACCTCCACTTCCTGGGTTAAAGTGATTCTCCTGCCTCAGTCTCCTGAGTTGTTGGGATTACAGACCCCCACTACCAAGCCCAGCTACTTTTTTGTATTTTTAGTAGAGACACGATTTCACCATGTTGGCCAGGCTGGTCTTGAACTCCTGACCTCAGGTGATCCGCCCACCTCAGCCTCCCAAAGTGTTGGGATTACAGGTGTGAGCCACTGCCCCGGCTGAGTTTTCTCCTTTTTCTAGCTCTTGGGATGAAAACATATGATTATTCATTTTAGGTCTTTCTTCTTTTACCCATAGTTTATTCAGAAGTTTGTTGTCTTATTTTCAAATATTTGGGGGCCTCCAAATTTCTTCCCTTTTTTTGTTTAATTCTGTTGTGGTCAGAGGATATACTTTGTGTGATCTCAATTCTTTTAAATATATTGAGATTTACTTGGTGATCTAGTATATAGATTCACATGAAGAATATTCTATATGACCTTGAGATCATCTGAATTCTGATGGTGTTGACTGTACCATACATGTCAGTTTAAATCAGGGTGGTTAATAGTGTTGCTCAAGTCTTCTTGTATTTTCTTCTAGTTGTTCTATTAATTATTGAAAAAGAGTATTCATTATTTTTAAAAATCACCAACCATAATTACTGAATTTTCCACTACTCCTTTCGGTCAATTTTTCCTCCATGTATTTTGGATCTCATGGTATTTCAATAGTTTGTTATTTCTGTTTTCACTCTTAAAAAGCGAAGACAAGTTGGCCAGGCGCGGTGGCTCATGCCTGCAATCCCAGCACTTTGGGAGGCTGAGGCGGGCGGATCACGAGGTCAGGAGCTCAAGACCATACTGGCTAACACGGTGAAACCCTGTCTCTACTAAAAAAATACAAAAAATCAGCCAGGCATGGTGGCAGGTGCCTGTAGTCCCAGCTACTCGGGAGGCTGAGGCAGGAGAATGGCGTGATCCTGGGAGGCGGAGCTGCAGTGAGCCAAGATGGTGCCACTGCACTCCAGTCTGGGCGACAGAGCTAGACTCCATAAAAAAAAAAAAGACAAATAAAAGAGATAATGCTAGGGGACGGCACAAAAATGGTTTCAACATTCAAAGGTATATTCCTAACTATAGCTTCAATATATTCTCTGCCCATTTCATTTAAACATACTTTAAAGTTCATTCTACCTATTTACATTGCTTTCTCCCCTTTTCTCTTCAACGTTGACTACCAAACTCTAGAACTGTCTTACCCCATTACAAAAACTTCAGGCTGGGTACAGTGGCACATGCCTATAATCCTAACACTTTGGGAGGCCAAGGCAGGAGGAATGCTTGAGGCCAGGAATTCAAGACCAGCCTGGGTAACAGTAGTGAGGTCCTGTCTCTACCAAAAAAAAAAAAAAAATTAAAAACTAGCCAGGTGTGTATATGCCTGTAGTCCCAGCTTCTTGGGAGGCTGATCCAAGAAGATCCTTTGAGCCCAGGAGTTCGAGATTACCGTGAGTTATGACTGCACTACTGCACTCCAGTCTGGATGACAGAGTGAGACCCTCACTCCAAATAAAAAAAACTTCAGCTACTGGTTAATTGTTAATTAGCTAATTAGCACAATTTTACTCTGTTGTAAGACTAATATGTTTCATCAAAATATATTGACTCCTTCTATCATCACAGAGTCTTTCTCAGTCTCCTAGATTCCAATAACCTCCACTCTACTATTCTTTAGGATTCTGTGTCCTTAGGAAATACTCCATCTATAAGGTCACCAACTCTGAGTACTCTTTGTCCACAATGTTTTATCTCCTCCCAAAAACTACAGACCTCTTCCTTCTCAGTTTGTGCTAAAATTCTGGGAAGACTGGTCTGCACATAGGAATCACTTGGAGAACTCTTTTACAATAGAAACTCATGTGCCTGCCTTAGAACTACAAAATGAGAGGGTCATATAAAAACGCAGGAAGTCTGTGCTTGAAATCAACTCTACTACTTATTAGTTATGTGACCTGGTCAAGTTACTTAATCTTTCTAAGCCTCACTTCTCTCATCTGTGAAATAAAAATAATAATAAAAGATAATAATAGAACTATTTCATAGAAGCACATGTTTACCTGTGTAACAAACCTGCACATCCTGCAAATGTACCCTTGAACTTAAAAGTTGGAAACAGAAAAAGAACTACTTCATAGAATTAATATGAAAAAATTTTTAATAATGCATATAAAATGCTTAGCACATAACAGATTATTATTATCTTTCAGGATAAGGCTCAGAAATCTGTTTCTTTTCTAATATATTCCAGTAACTATGTATCTATGATATTACCTCTCAGAACCTCTGATATTACATCTCAGAACCTCAGTTTCTTCATCTGTAAAACAGAAATAATATCATCTATTCCACAGTACTATCATCAGGGTCAAATGAATATTCCACTTAGAACACTGCCTGAAGCACAGTAATCAATTTATAAGTGTAAATGAGTTCATGAATGGGTAAATGAAATTATCTGTGTATCTTCATCATCTCCTCACAATTATCATTCTTCTCCTCCTTTCCTCTTCCCCTTTCCTCTACAATAAAGGTCTCAATCACCAAATCCAGGCTTTTGCTAATACTCATTCTCTAAACTTTTGGAATGTTTTCTTTCACTTCAATGAGTTTGATTACTGTATTTTACAACCTAACTACTTGAGCATTAGTAGTTAGCTTGTAAGAACTAACACTAATACTTAAGACTATTACTTGAGTATTAGTAGTTAGGCTGTAAAATGCAGTAGTCAAACCATGGAAGTAAAATATCCTAACCCTTGCTCCTGCTCTCTTCCATTTTTATTATTTCTACATTTTGAATGATTCCCAATTATGCCTCTTACATCATACTTTCTCTCAAGCTCCAAAGATACACTGCCATTGCCTGCAAGAATGTCTGGGTTTTCACATCCATATCACAGTAAGCAGGTCAAAACAATGCAGCAGATGTTTAGGAAATGCTAAAGCATGGGTCCAATAAACTCAGCCTGACCAGGTAAACTCTCTACTACCGCCTCTCCCCAAAGGGAGGAAGGGGACCAAAGCGGGGGAACCCCTTAATGTCATCATTCTTCTGATCACCTGGGATCAAAATGTGTAGTTAGTTGTGGCTCTTCTCAGTCTCGTTCTCCAAATCACCTACCAAATCCTACAGACTTCACAGTACACATTTCACGTCCAGTTCCTCTTCTAAATATTTTCATTCCCATACTCATCTTTCTAAATCAAGCCCTCATTATCTTTCATGCAGATTATTAAAACAGTCTCCCACCGGCCATATCCTGCCTTATGCATCTCATGACAGTCTATCCCACAACCTGCTACCAGATTAAACTCAATGTTTTCATTCCTCTGACAAGTCCTTCAATGGCTTCCTCCATGCCTTCAAAATAAATAAACCTCTATCTTCTCATTATTATTCAGCACTTCTCACAACACAGCCCCAATCAACCTCTGTAGGATTAGATCCTATTGGTTCCTTTTACATCATTACCAGTTGATTAAACTAAAATTTTATTTCCTGTTTCCTAAATAACTCCCAAAGGCTTTCCACCAAGTCTAAATTTATCTAATTTTTTTCCTGCCATTAACTACTCTTCCATTTATCAAGTAAAGGGAATGTTAGCTGTATATCAGGTATCAGGGAAAAATAATTTTTTTTTTAAAGCTTGGGGTATGAGATCAAGAGAGTGAATCTAAGTAGAATTTAATGGATTTTAGCAAGCTACTTTCGCTCCATTCAGATGTTACTAATCAGATTTACATGCATGGAAATGAAGCCAACCCCATGCATGAGGAAACAGAGGGAGGGGCTTATAGCTTTGAAGTTTTATCTTCTCATGGAGGTGTTACCTCTACCTTCTTCTGTTGACAGTTCTTTTTGCGCTGGTCTTTTTACATCACTTCCCCTTGGTCTTATGATGACAACTATGTGCCTCTCTATCTTCCCATTAGATGTAAATGTGCAGCATGCTGGTGGGTAGAATAAATCATTCTTACATTCTTTTCTAGCTAAAGGTCAATATCTCACCAGTAGGCTGACACTCAAGTTGAGGTTACAGGGAATCAGTGAGTGGCGTGTATCTCTAAAAGATGCTGTGTTTTTTTTTCTTGGCTTTCACCTACTTACTATAGTCACTTTAGATCAATGCCAGACATTAATATTTCATATTCTCATGAGGAAAAAAAGCACATATATGAAAATTGTAAAATATGTTTATGATTTATTCAACTCATATTTACAAATATATTTGTTCATATTAATATTTATACATACACATATCTATATACTGAGAATAAACATGAATGAGCATATTGTGTAAAAAAGCCATGATTCCGGTCTTCTGGGAGATTACCATCTATCTCGACTGTCAACTATGATATCTCTAATTAAAACCCACACAGCAGTTTGTATCTCTCAAGGATATCATCTTGCAGTTATTTGCCTTCTCTGCTGCCTGTCAGCCAGGTCTTTTCTTTGTACCTCTGTCAACATCTAGGCACAGTGTCTTAAAGTAGGGACTCTCTAGTAGGTTACCTAAATTGAAAGTAAGATGCTGCAAACAGCAGCTACTTATTGCTGTTTCACATTCATAGATGAGCTCCTCGGAGTACAACTACAACACCCATGGTGAAACTTCAGGCTTTTTGAGGCACATTAATTTACTTACATTATAGGAATACCATTTATTACATTTCTGCTCCAATGAGATAAGTGCTACCCTAACGACCTGAAAGAGTTAATGCATCTTGGAAAAGACCCAAATTACTCTCTGGAGACAGTTTATTCAATTAAGTGTCTAAGATCCAGCATTTTCAATTAGCAGTTCAGTTACTAAAGATGCTTTTATATTGGTTATCTGTAATATGTAAATATTGACACACTTATAAAAAAGATTTGCCTATAGTTCATTCAAAATAGAATTTTTAGAGATAACAATTACAAATTCAGATTCAGCCAGCATTTACTTTGTACTTACCAAGTGCCAGGAACTGTGTCAAGTACCTTCTAATTGGAATTTAAGGGGAACACTGTAAAGACCAGGAGATAAGGGGGTTTGGAAGCACTGAGAATACAAGGCACCAGAATGCAGAGACAAATAAAGTGGTTCTGTTCTTTAAGGAGTCCACAAAGAACATCTCTACCGAATTCATTGAAGCCTCTTCAGAATCTAGTTAAATTCAGTAAGGTGCTCACTGTTCTGAATATATGCATATTATCCCTATCTAAAATGATCTTTCCAAAATACCTAAATCCTAGCCTTCTTTCAAGGACCAGTTCAGCTTCTAACCCATGCGCAAAACCTTCTCTGGCCAATCTATCTGAAGTTATCTTTTAAATTCCTAGAGGATCCACATATGATATTTGGACTTGGCAATTAATCACACACTGCTGTATATTTAACTTTTCCTGTATTTCTCTCTTAACCTCTCAACATGACTTGAGGAAAAGGTGTTTTGTCTAATATCAGCATGTAGCAGACAAAATTCATGTCTAATGATATTTCCACTGAAGTATCTTATTAAAATGCTTTATGACTGAAAGAACAACTTAATATCACTAATTTCTGTACTTTGTCAACTCTTGCATCTACAAGAAAGATTCTGCCTATGAAATAAGCAAAATTCTTCTGTCTGAAGGTGATGGTGTGTGTGTGTGGTGTGGGGGGTGTAACCCTTGAGCAAGCTACTAAACTAATGAAAAATACCTGTCAACAGCTTGGTTAAACAAAAAGTAATACTATTTTATCACTTTGTTGCCAAAAAAAAAATTTCCACATTCTACAATAGGTATTTGATTATTATACATTATTTATACTGAATGTTATGTGTTAATTCAAAACATGGAATTAAACTATTTTATTTATGCACTACACTTGAGGACAGCCTAAAATTTAAAAGGTTACTCAAATGAACTGCACTGCTGGTTTAAGTAAGTTTACAGTAAACGTGAAAACTCTAGTGCAAGGGTTCCTGTGCACTAGAGTTACCGGTCTATGGGCCTTTACCAGCACCAGCCCATGGCCTGTTAGGAACCAGGCTGCACAGCAGACAGTGAGGGGCAGGGGAGCAAGTATTACCACCTGAGCTCCACCTTCTGTCAGCAGCATTAGATTCTCATAGGAGTGTGAACCCTATTGTGAGCTGCACATGCAAAGGATCTAGGTCGTGCAGTCCTTACGAGAATCTAATATCTGATGATATGAGGTGGAACCGTTTCATTCCAAAACCATTACCCACCACCCCCCATACATGGAAAAACCCTCTTCCATGAAACTGCCATGAAACTGGTCCCTGATGCCAGAAAAGGTTGGGGACCACTGCTCTAGTGTACAAAAATGGAGAACTATTTCACTGATATTTCTGGCATCCAATTTAATTCTTTTGCATTGGCTTTCCTATTTCTTTTTTCCCAAATAATTATTTATTTTGATCTTTTATTTAAAAGCAATATACACTCATAAAAATTTCAAAGAGGACAGAAACATGTAGATTCCAGTATTCTTTAATAGCACAATCATATGCAATGTATTTAAATGATATGTCTTTGTTGATTTATCATTTCATTATTTTTCTCATCATCCCTCAAATTCTAATAAGCACAGTGTCCTGCATACATAAAGTACCTAAGAAATGCATTATATACATCCATCAAACAGTCCAATTCTATCAGTAAATGAAAAACACACTATGTGACTGGCAGTATATAATCCAATAAGATCCTTTCTTTCAACTATTTACTCCCCATTTTCCATTTATCACAGCACATCTCAGTTTGTAAATTATACTACGTACGTCTGCCCCAACAAACTTAACCCCTACTTCTGCCCCCATGATCCAAGGGCAACGGCTGAACAGCTCACATGCCTGATACCAGAAATTAGTTGTATACCTGGATCATTTCTCTCCAACAACTACATCTTTTAATTTTAACTCTCAAAAAGACAACCACAGCCAGGAGATGGATACAATAAATTCAACACAGTAGGGTGATTAGCCTTGACTCCATATGACATGAGAGTGAGTGTTTGTAAACGTAACTAGAGAACATCCAATAGGATGAGGAACTGTGCCTAACTCTGGTATTTATGAAAACCACCACAGCTCTACCTAATTATTCTCAGCTCTATCCTACCATTCAGTAACAAGTTCATACCATAAAGCAAGCCACAGAAAAGAAAAAAAGACAGCATGCTATTTAAATACCAACCATGTTAACGCAGAAGCAATACCATACAATTCATGTACCTCATGTTCTCTGCTAATTGCTTAAGATATCCTGCAACAGAGAAGACAGCAACAGTAGCCAGGCCCTAGTCTTCTTTAAATGCCAGCTCTTAATAACAAACTCCAAAAAGGTCTTAATTGCATTTACCAGGAGCTCATGAACTTTAAAAGTTGTTAATCAGATTTCCATGTAAATGGAGTGACAATTAAAGGTTAAGTACAGGTTTCTGAAATTTCAGAAGTTGAGAATATATTGCCCTTCACAGGGCGGGGGGTGCAGGGGTGGGGAGAGGGCTACCAGCCTTGACAGGAACTAAACATCTTAATTAAACATGCAGAAGTACCATGCTTATTTTTACATGAAGTTCCATTTCCAAATGTCAAAGTTAATCATGCACTTGACTAAAAATGTGCAATATTCTCTCTGCCAGCAAAATGTCTTAGTATTCTTTTCTGAGAAGACACCAGCAGGTCTTCAAAAATTTCTCTGGAGTCCCCTCAGACCTGATCTCTGCCTATGCTACAAGAAAACCTGAGAAGCAGAGTGAAATGCCTTTACAGAGAGATCTTAATTGCTCTCCACCTGAGGAGTAATCTAAAACCACACGTTTTCAATCAATTCTGCTTCATATTTATGTGACTCAGGAGAAACACGAGGTGCTTCCTCCATAAATTTGCTGCACCTGTGTCCCTGGAGTGACATGTTGACAAATGAACACGACATCTCCTCAAACTCCAATAAGAATTTATGATTCTTTGAAAGAATATATTTGATCAATTATAGTGTCATCACAGTTGAAAGCAAAACCATGTCTTTGGAGTGCACTTCACAAAATGTGCGAGGGCTTGCATCCTACAATAGGATAAATGACAATCCCAACCCCCAGAGTCAGGTCCTTATTCCAGCTCTAATACTTAATCTCAGATTCCCCAGCTTAAGAGGAGCTAGGTACAACAACCGGTAAGTGCAATAATGAATGAGATGAATAGCTGTGTAGGGCTCTAGACAAAATAACTACAGAACTCAAAATCAGAAAATATTTGTAGTGTGACATCTAGTCAGTAAAAATAATTATTCTTTAGGTATACATTTATTAAGAAAAACACCCCTTCTGTCAACTCCACTATTGTTCTCTGATTATACTTCTAATTCTTCCTTATTTTATTTCTTCTACAAGTCTGAGAAAAATTCAGTGTCTGCTAAATTCAAGTACCTACAGCACACTTTAAAAGAAAAGCATAGATTCTTAGCATCATTACTGAAGCTACACCTACTACCGTACCATTATGCTTAAATTTGGCCACAGAACTAACCAAAATACCTGAGGTTTAAAGGAATCCGTAAGTGAAAAAGTAATAAAAAATATTGGTTATCCAATTTACAGTGAAAAAAGAAGAGGAAGCAGAGAAGGGAAGAATTTTTAAATAATTATTTTCAGCAACTGTCTCTGCCAGATTGTGAAGTCCTTCTGGCAGAGTCCCTGGTTGCCTCTCAAGGACAATGGGATATACCAACTGTAAGGAGGTTCCCTCTTCCTGAGAATAGCATTTCAGAGTTTTAAATTTGATTCAATCCAACAAGTATCAGATTTTGATAAGCAACCTAATGGAGAAAATGATCCCACTCAGTATGGCGAGTTACCTGAGGAAGACGGGTGCGCTGAGCTATATACTGCACTTGCTTCTTGCTGGTGCCCTTTTGAGACCTATAGTAAGCCTATTGATCAGCAGTTATGAGACTAGTCTGTGAGACAGAATTTCTCAGTAGAAAAATGTCTCATCCCTTTGTATTTCCCCAAAGAAGCTTGCACTGAGTCTTTTTGTGTGTGTGCAATCAATATCAACCTCTTATCAACCATTACCACTACGACATACACCATGGGCCTCTCATCAGACTGACCTCTCCTGTGTCTCACAAAATCAAATAAGCTCATTCCAACATCTGTGCCTTTGTTCACTGAGTCCTACTATTCTGAAAAGCCATGTCATTTTCCTTCACTAAATCAAATTCAATCACCATTCAAGGCCCAACACAAATATGAACGTTTCACTAAAGTTTCTGTTCATTCAATGAGCATTTATTGAATGCAGGGTACTATGTTAGGTATTGCCCATGAAAAGATGAATAAGACAGTTTATGCTCTGAAGGAGCTCTCAGTGTTCTTCAGTGCTCTTCCATTTCATTGAACTACATTTAGTTTCTCTGCTGGCTTATACAAATAATCCTGCAAATAAAATTAACCTGAAGTGTTATCTCTGTTCTTCACATGCTATGGCCTATTCCTGTAATTTCCTTTATTAGCTTAAACAGCATTTATGAGTGCTTTCTGTGTGCTACACACCACAAGTATCTTCGTCACCTAGGTGATCTGTAGAGTGACTCAATTCTCCAAACCACCTATCATGTCCTTCATCCCGGGCTCTGTGATACCTGATTCCATACTGGTGGTAGCTGCAGCCCAAAAGTGAGCTCAGAGAACTTTGGAAGGTACGCCTGCCTTCAAGTTCAAGATGATTATCCACACCATTCAGGGGAGTTTGCAAAGTTCAATTCATGATGTTTCCTAAGTTTTATTATATCAGACATTGATTAGATAGTACAGAATGTGGTTTACTGTTATTTACCAAATTACCAGGGGAGTTTCATCTCAAGTTCCTCTCCCTCCTAAGTCAATTCAATTATACGATTACATGAATGTGAATTATGGCAGTGTGCTCCATAAAGGCAACAAAGTTTACAATTCCTGACACTGTGGCACTTTCACACAGTGGAGATATAATTATTGCCCATTTTGTTGACCTTGGTGCAGCCAGTCTTTCTTCTGGGCACATAAAACTAAAACTCAAATAGTTTCCAGCCACATGGTGACCTCTCTAGAATCTGGTGATCCATATAAACACAGTGATTCTAGGATTCAGTTACAATAACTTACAAGAAGACATTCGAATGATTAATAATAATATATAGGCTGGAATAGAGGTGCTTTCCCTTCCTTTGCATTTACCTTCGGCTGATAAAAATGTACTTATCTTTACATAGTAGCCTCCATGAATAAAAGCAGAATACATGTATATTGATTACAGAATGAAGCATATCAACCAAAGATATTCTGGCTTATTCCAAGGTGGAAGGAGATAAACGGCTCACATAATTTATTCCTTATAATTTATTTTCTCAGAGGGTAAACCTATTGCAATAATTCTCAGTTAATAAATAATAAAGGTGTATGATTTGGGATACAATAGACATGGCAAGAGCTACACTGCTTATGTTGCAAGAAATTCTGTTACTTTTGATGTTTGAAATATCATTATCACTAGATAGATCATTCAATCTTTCAGTCATAATAGCAGTAACTTAAAATCCATAAATCCATGGGATGCCAATTATGCATATTGTATATGCGGTTTTAAAGCTCCAGTAAGCACTTATTCACTGGACAACCACTAGCTCAGCCTTGTCCATGATATTGGTTCACCTACTTAGCGACCACTTGAATTTTCAGATTTATCAATTCTAGAACAGCTTTCAAAGAAGCCTAAAACTCTCTATAATAAACAGGTTCTACAAGTAACAAATTTAGAAAATAAACTCATTTTGTCTCATATGTCAACCATGACACTTTAACTGAAAATCTACGATTAAAATCTAGATGGTGGTATTTTTAAACTTTGTCAGATAAAATTTGATAAGAAAACACTACTACTAAATAATACAGTGGTCCCATCCCCACCTCCCCTAACCCCTGGGCCCATGGTTTTGCTTTCCATGGTTTTAGTTACCCATAGTCAACCACAGTTCAAAAATTTAAATGAAAAATTCCAGAAATAATTAATAAGTTTTAAATTGCATGCTGCTCTCAGTAATGTGACGAAATCTTGTACCAGCCCACTTCGTCCCTTCCTCAAATATCTTAAGAAAGAGAAGTTATGCGAGTTTTACTCACGTAACTTTTACTGCAGTATATTGCTATCATTGTTCCATTATTGGTTATTGTTGTTAATTTCTCACTCTAATTTATAACTTAAACTTTTTATTTATTTTATATATATATATTTTGGAGACAAGGTCTCACTCTGTTGCCCAGGCTGGAGTGCAATGGCGAAATCTTGACTCACTGCAGCCTCAACCTCCCAGCCTCAAGCAATCCTCCCACCTCAGCTTCCCAAGTAGGTGGGACCACCATGCATGGCTAATTTTTATATTTTTTTATAGAGATAGTGTTTCACCACATTGCTCAGGCTTACCTTGAACTCCAGAGCTCAAGTGATCCACCTGCCTCAGCATCCCAAAGTGCTAGGATTACAGACATGTGCCACTGTGCCTGGCCTATAACTTAAACTTTATCATAGTGTATAGAGTGGTTCTGTACGAGCTTCAGTTTCAGGCCTGCACTGGAGGTCCTGGCACATATATCCTCCACGGATAAGGGAGGATTACTGTAATCACATATTGCCATCTTAGAAATAAGTTCTATTATTTGCAAGGAAGAAATTTTGTTTTATAAACTTTGGCTTAACAAGAAACAAAGCTCCTCAAAAGAAATGAAGGCAGTGGCCAGGCATGGTGGCTCAAGCCTATAATCCCAGCACTTTGGGAAGCCAAGGCGGGCAGATGACTTGAGGCCAGGAGTTTCAGACCTGCCTGGACAACATGGCAAAACCCCATGTCCACTACAAATACAAAAATTAGCCAGGTGTGGTGGCGCACAACTGTAATCCCAGCTACTCGGGAGGCTGAGACACAAGAACTGCTTCGTCAGGAGGCGATGGCTGCAATGAGCTAAGATCACACCATTGCACCTCAACCTGGGCAACACAGTGAGACTTTGTCTCAAAAAAATGTAAATAAATAAAATAAATGAAAGCAGTGTTGGAGAAATTATTTAATATGTAATACAAAACAAAAGGTTCTTTTAGTACGAAAGAAATGTCCTTTCAGAAATGAATTAAGGAAAAGATTTCCTTATCTACTGGAAACTGAATTTTTATAATGTTTTCAGTCTAGTTATGTGTGAGTAGGGGTGAAACTGTAATAGTAGCATGTCTTTAATTTTCTTTAAGATTGGCATTTAAAAGCAATCTGAATCACAGAATTTAAAACTTAATCATAAATTGTCTTGAAATGCCAGTGCTGTTAAAATTATATTAGTTTGATCTCAACTAGGAAGCAATCTAAGAACAGCATTGTGTCTTACACTTCTTCTTTATCTCTTGTATTATGTATAGAGGTGACTTAATTCTAGTGACATGAATGAAGCATTTTTTATATACAAAGAAAATCATCTGGCTGTCACAATAAAGTTATGTACTTACCATGCAACATATAATTCTTAACTGTGTAAGAGTTACATATTATAAAGAAAACTTTCTTCAGCAAAGAATAATCTGTTTATTAATTAATTAACTAAGAGACGATACCTTTAGTAAAAAGAATACTCTCTTTAATACATGTTTAAAAGGAATACATAAGTTTATGTAAACTTACATAAATGCATATGTTTATGATTAATTTTCCCTAGAAAATATTGTTAAAGTAGATACAATATGGAAAAAAAATTAAGGAGATTATCTGGATGCTTTATAAAAAAGTAGTCTAAAAGTTAATCACTAATTAAAGAGAAATGACATTTTAAATAAGTTAAAACAAAATGTTTAAATTTTTCAATACAGATTTGCATTCTTTAAATGATTACAAATCTGCATGCTATTATCCAAGAGCAAATATAGAGAGAAAATGTAAAATTTCTTTTGATAATTTGATAACAATATAAAGCAAATGCAATCTCCAACAGAAAGTATCACTGTTCCATGCTACCAATGATCTCCCAGAATTTTCACTATGGAACTTTCTACTATATTCCACCCCTATATTCCTACTATAGAAGCTGGTCAACCAATGATATTAAAATCATTGGGACTTATTGGGAGAAGTAGAAATATATGTCTGCCTTTACATAAAATGATTTCTATAACCTTGCTGTATTATTTATAATTCACCATGATTTTTATATTCTCAAGTCTACAGATTTTTCTTAGTGATTTATGCTAAGCTCTTTTAATGCCTCGTTCATATTTATGGTTTATTCTCCTCCCAGAAAAGGTAACAATCCATTCCATGTATAAATGTCATGACAAACTTACAGACTGGCAGAGGGAGGACAAAAGGAGACTTTACATAAGGGAAAGGAGATTAACGAACAACTGGTAATGACATTATAAGGCCCTTTTCACATGGAAACAAATACAAAATGGACTATCGAATTCCACAACTAACCTCACATGACAGAATTTTAAACACACATATATTTCAAATGTCCATATGTTGTTCATTTGCCCAGAGTGAACACAAAGCTGAGTAGTTTACATATGTAACGTTCTGTTGGCTATTCCGTCATCATGGCTAAGCACATGTTCCACAGGGTACATTTGTCAGGCTGTCAGTTGCTCTCAACAATCCATAATGGTAGAGAATCAAACAACTTAGTTAAAAATAACATTTATAGAAAAAAATAAAACTGCTATCTAGAATGGATGAGCATTAGCTATTCTGGACATACGAGATGCACAGAGAGCTAAAGGTTGGGTAGGGCATGAGGATGGCAGAGGCTATTGAGGGAACATGGCTTGTGACCTTCTAGATGCCAGTGCTGTGGCACTGTTCTACTCTAGTCACCAACTTCCTCCTCAGACACAACATTTGCTGCTTCCTATCACCATGTGGGAGACTTCCTGGTATTTCTCAGATTCTAAGGTACACATTTGCTCACATTTTTTCATGTATCTAAAAATCAATAGTTATCTTATGATAGATGTATACACATTTAAGGTAGTTTTACTTTTTTGTCCTAATCTTACACTTCTTAGGGTCTTGGAATCAAGGAAAGGAGACATTTACTAATAATGCTGTAGGGACCATTTATAATCTAAGCTATATTCCTCTTCCCTCCTCTCTGCTTTTATTCTCTCATTTTGTCTTTGGTTCCTTCCATGAGAAAAGTTGGACTGTTCAACAATTCACAGTGCATCAGGCTAATTATCAGAGCCTCAGCTCTTCAGAGTAGGACAAAAAGCTTTCAAAGATAAAGGCAATAAAAGATAACACTAATGTGAATATAGTTAACACTACTGAACTGTACAATTAAAAATGGTTAAGATGGTAAATTTTATGGTTTTTACTACAATTAAAATTTTTTTTAAAAAAGGTAATAACAAGGCAACAGGTTTCTCTGTAATTATCCTGACATACAGTTGTGTTTCCAACTCAAAATCATTGACCTCCTTCCATCATATCAATTAGCTATGGGCTGAGCAGGTCTACCCTACCGACACACTGGAAACTAGCATCATGCTGGAGACCTTAGGGATGAAACATCAGAATTGAGAATCCATTTCATCGTGTTCCTAGCTCAGCTGATGGGTGGCTATTAGCTCAAATCCCCAAATAAGTCTTTATAACTCTTTCTCTGACTCCAGGTTTTTAAATAATATATGCCTGGAGATGAGAGAGGAAAATATACAAATAAAAGAGAAAGTAAAACATTTTAAATATTGAGTCTATCAAACAAATGAAAGAAAGAAAATTCATTCAGGAATACAAGAGAAATCATTTTCTCTTAAATATTAACAAATAAAATATTAGTAAGTTACCTGAATTAATAAACATTTATGTTAATCTGCTAACTAAAACACATTTAAATTTGAAATCCCATTTAGAGCTAAAGAAAATAAGATCAAAAGAGGATATCGCCCTAAATTACAAGTCATTAAGAAACCTACAAGTAGAAATGAGGAACAAATGTCAGACTTCCAAGTTAAAATGGTATTTGGCTAGTAATACCCCACATGATCTCTCCCACATACCCATTCAAATATCTATGAATGCAAAATATAAAACAAAAAACAAAAAAAAAGCTTCATAATGTCAAAAAAAAAAATCTGGACCCATACACAATACAGCCAGACTCTTTAAACAATCTCCACTAAATACAAGCTCAATGGAAGAGAGTTAACACGTACACTGAATGGTTTGTGTTGCAAGTAAGAAGGAAAGTAATCTTCTCACTTGGAAGTAGGTACAAAAAGCCTTTCCCACTCTTACACTGTCTGTACTCTCCAAACCGAAGTGAGCAACCGTTCATGACCGCATAGTTGCTGGCCTGAGAAGCAGCTAGCCCTCCCGCTCACCAACCCACCCGAACACTTCTTGTCCTGCATCCATTAGAAATAGTACTTCAAATTACACAGTCTACTAGGAAGTAGAGAGGACTAACAATGGAGTTGACAAAGAGAATCATCTTTTGTAAAATACTGTAGATAAATACAAAAATAATCATGGAAAATGATTTATGTTTACCTTAGTAATTCATTTATTATTTTCTGTGTTTCAGGAAGCCAGATAGTGATACAGGTTGAAGTACCATCTCAGAAAAACAGATTTGCATTATATGTTAACAAGGAGTTGAGCTAGCATATGTATACATGAAACTGACTACTAGCAGTAAAACTCAGAAAAAGATTTCATTAACACACATTTAAATAACAGGCTAAAAGGCAGTCTTCGTATTCCAAGAGTCAGCAAACACGAGGTCCAGGTAGATTTCCTCTCATTTGAGAATGAGTAAACAGGGAAAAGAAAAAGTGAGGAAAAGATACATTTCAAGAAATTGGAGGCCTGACACAGTGGCTCATGCCTGTAATCCCAGTACTTTGGGAGGCCAAAACAGGAGGATGACTTGAGGCCAGGAGTTCAAGATCAGCCTGGGCAAGAAAGCAAAACCCCATCTCTACAAAAAATAAAAATTAAATGGGTGTGGTACCACACCCCTGTAGTCCTAACTACTCAGGAGACTGGGGCAGGAGGATCACTGGAGTCAAAGAGTTTGAGACTACTGTGAGCTGCACTGTACTGCAGCCTGGGCAACAGGGTGAGACTCTGTCTTAAAAAAAAAAAATAACCCAAAAACTAGAAACAAGAAATTCCTGGCATCCTCAGTAGCATACAAGAACACATAGCCACTTGCAACAGTAAAAGAAATCTTTAAAGAGAAAACAGATTACAAGGAAAAGATACCAGGATAAGATTTTTTTTAAGGGGAGACAAGGGAAAGATAAGAATTATAAGGAAGGTTAAAATGCTATAACTTCAGAAGAGAAAGCCATAATAAAGGAACCAGGAAATAACAATTGATATCCTAGAAAATAAAATCCGAAATGCAAAAAACAAATTGAGAAATACTCCCAAATAAAGATGGGAAATACAGCAACAATAAAGATTGAAAAAGTTGAGGAGAGACGATAGACATAAAAATTTTAGAACAGGGATTCAATCTAAGAATTACAGAAATAACTTTTGTAAAAAGAGATATGTGTATACATACACACACACACACACACACACACACACACACACACAAATATGTATTTTCTTGCTTTAAAGAAAAAAACACCATGAGTAAGACAAATGAGTTTACCACATTTTGAAGGGAAAACAATGAAATTACACTTATCTAGATACAGGTAGAATAAGGAACTTATAAAAAGAACAAAAATCACGATAGCTATATACTTTCTGTAACACTAAATGACAGAAGACTAAGGAGCAATGTTGATAGATTTGTAAAGAAGAAACAGTGTATTAAAAGAAATTATCCTTGCATTTAAGAAAGCTCAGAAAACAACTTGAGCAAGTTCAGACACAGGTGTTCATGAGACGTGTGTTAGTTTCTCAGGGCTACAGTAACAAATGACCACATACTGCGTGGCTTAAAACAACAGAAATGTATTCTCTTGCAGTTCTAGAAGCTGCAGATCTTAAATCAAGGTACCGGCAGGGTCATGCTCCCTCTGGGGTCTCTAGGGGAGGACTCTTCCTTACTTCTTCCTAGCTTCTGGTGGTAGCCAGTAATCCTTGGCGTTCCATGGCATGTACAAGTTTTACTCTGAATCTCTGCCTCCATCATTACATGACATTCCCAGTGTATCTTCTCTGTAACCAAATTTCCGTATTCTTCTTTTTTTTTTTTTTGAGACAGAGTCTCACTGTCACCCAGGCTAGAGTGCAGTGGCATGATCTCGGCTCACTGCAACCTCCACCTCCCAGATCCAAGCAATTCTCATGCCTCAGCATCCTACTGAGTACCTGGGATTACAGGCATGTGCCATCAAACCCAGCTAATTTTTGTATTTTTAGAAGAGACAGGGTTTCACCATGTTGGCCAGCTGGTCTCAAACTCTCGACCTCAAGTGATCCACCCACCTCGGCCTCCCAAAGTGCTGGGATTACAGGTGTGAATCACCACACCTGGCCTAAATTTCCATCTTCCTGTAAGGGCACTAGTCATTAGACTGGGACCCAATTTAATTCAGTATGACCTCATCTTAATTTGACTGCATCTGCAAAGACCCTCTCTTTAAAAAAGGTCATATTCACATATACCAGACGTCAGGATTTGAACATACCTTTTGGGGTGATACAATTCTATCCAACGTAAGCAGAGGAAGGAGGCTTAAGACCTGCTCTAGGTTGGGCATGGTGGCTCATGCCTATAACCCCAGCACTTTGGGATGGGTGAAGTGGCAAGATCACTTGAGGCCAGGAGTTTGAGACCAGCCTGGGCAACATAGTGAAACCCTGTCTCTACAAAACAAAACAAAAAAAAATTAAAAATTAGACAGCCATGGTGGTGTGTGGCCTGTGATCCTAGCTGCTAAGGTAGCTGAGGTGAGAGGATTGCTTAAGCCCAGGAGGTCAAGGCTGCAGTAAGCCACGATCGCACCACTGTATTCCAGTCTGGGTGACAGAGCAAGACCATGTCTCAAAAACAAAAACAAAAAAAAGATACATGAGGAATGAGTAAAAATTGGTATTGAAAGCATAAAGAAGTCACAATATATAGGACTGGTGGTTTCCCAACTCCAATGTTAGTTATCTAACTAGACTGAGTGCAGTGGGGCATACTCCACAGTCCAAGGGCAAAGGGAGGCCCAGAAATGCTTCACTGAACTGTACTTTTTCCTGCTCTGTCCCTCACCTAGAGCCACTTTTTAACGCATAGTCACAGTATTTTAGTTGAACACTTAAGACAACAGCAGTATTGTTCTTTCTAGCACTTACTAATAGTGGCTCAACTATTTTAAACACATTTGGGACAATATTCCTTGATAACTACTAAATAAAAAGTACATCTTTCTCTCTAAAGGGAAGAGTTACATATCACAACATAAATAGATACTTTTTCCTTAGGAACTTCAGAAATAATTTTTCACATCTTTGAAACTCAAACTGAATGACCTGAGTCATTAGTATTTTTATTAACTCTTCTGTCATCCGTAACCTGTGACAATGCCTGTTTTAGGTACACTTAAAAATAATTATGATATGAATCCAATTAAAAAAGTAAATATAAGTGAAGGTTAAAAATTGTCCCTGGGATATAGGATTCTGGTTGATTTTTAAACCTTCTTTGTAGGTTTTCTCTATTTTCTTAACATTTTTATAATATACATATCTACATTTATTGATAACAGAAAAAATAGCTTATTTAAATAAGCACATAGAATTTTGTACTCCCAATATGTTGAAAATTTTGTAATTTTTAATGAAGCAAAATTTGAAGAAGGAAATGCATAAAAATGTGAATTCTCTAAGTGCTAGGAATATAAAAAAGTTAACTCTCCTGTTTCACTTTTCTGTATTTCCCAAATATTCTATAATAAGCATGCATTATTCTTATAGTAAGAATAATACTATACAAAAAGGGAGTGGAGGAACTGCCTGGTAGACTCTACAGAAGGCGAGAGAGTGAAGCAATGTTCATTTCTCATCTGTAAGAGGATCTATACATCCTAGTTAGGAAGAAGCAAGCAGAAGTCTTTGATTGCCTAAAACAACGTGTAACAGAAAAGGATTAACACTGATGTTTTCATGCCTCAATGTACTTTAGAAAATGATGTACTTTCTAGAACATACTAGTGTACAGCCAAAATACAAGTGACTATATAAAATGATGAGCTGTGGAGTTGACTTGGTCAGAACCACTCAAAAATGAAAACAAAAGCTGCCAAAGCAAACTGAAATCTATCTATCCCCTTTATAACTTCACTTATGGTTAAAAACCAACCAAAATGTTCCTGAGTCTTCAAACGGTTATAGAAACATCTGCAAATGTAAACTGCAGCCTAGAGAGGGCAGGTGGAAAGTATCAGAAGCAGGTTGAGAAATGTATATTGTAGATTAAGGCTAAGCTCTAGGCTAATGCCCAGTGCCAGAACTTGAAATTTACCACTTACAGTGTGTTACTCTACATCCTCAAAACAGTCACAAATCAAGAATATTATTTCTACTAGTGAAAAGAGCAGGGGTAGTTATTAGTTCTCTCAGTGACTACTGGATTCAGAGATCTAGTCCATGGCTTCTGAAATTATCTATCATCAGTTTTTGATACTTTACAAAACATTAAAAGTGTATTTTTTAAAAAGACAAAGATGAACAAAATCTGAAGTTATGTTTTCCAAATCACTAGGAGTTTCTAATGGCTTCATCGCGATTTCTGTACTTATTTCATCAAGGATGGGTAATAGTGAGCAGACTGGTCGCTGGACTGAGGACCGTGCCCTGAGTAGCTCAAAGTAATCTCGCCAAGTTATAAGCCGGCATGTTTTCACTAGCTAACAGTGAGCAAACCAGAGAAGAAGCTATCTTCATTTCACAGACAGCCCTGTGTTAAAAGCTAGGAATAACCTTCAAAAACACTATCGAATCTCCAGAGATAATTTTATAGCACAGAGGAGGGCAAAAAATAAAAAGCATCTCTCTCTATCCAAAAAATGGAATAAAGTCTCCCTCGTAAATAAGAAAACAGTTTTATTGACAGGTTTTGGTTGTAATTAAATTGGGCTGTGGGAAGAAAGGAGTTAGTCCAGTTTCACTGGTCTCATGTACAGGCAGAGAGAATACCGATACCAGAGAAAGAATGTGTGATACCCGCAAACTCACAACCAGAAACAGAAACAATCACAAGAAAGAGGAAGGACTCTGCTTGAGACTTAAAGAAAAGAGAGAACTTCCTTAACAAGGTCATTAGAAGCATCCCAGTTGGTTCAGTCTTTTTTTTTTTTTTTTTTTTTTTTTTTAAGACAGGGTTCCATTCTGTCACCCAGGCTGAAGTGCAGTAGTGCAATCTCGGCTCACTACAATCTTGACCTCCTGGGCTCAGTTGATTCTCCTACCTCAGCCTTTTGAGTAGCTGGGACTGCAGGCATGCACCACCATGCCTGGCTAATTATTCTGTGTATTTTTTGTAGGGATGGGGTCTTGCTATGTTGCCCAGGCTGTTCTTAAACTCCTGGGCTGAGTTTAAGCAATCCTCCCACCTCAGCCTCCCAAAGTGCTGGATTACAGGGTAACAACACACCAGATAACGCAGCTCCTGGTAAGGCAATGTGGAGTAGGGCAGAGGCTCACAGCTACTACTGCACATCAGAATCACCAGGAGAGGTTGATTTGTTTGTTCGTTTGTTTGAAGTAACTGTCCAGGCCCCTGAGGTGGAGGCACAGTTGCTGGACTTTTTGTTTTATTTTATTTTGTAACTTCCCAAGACGAAGCTAATATGGGGCCAAGGCTGAGAACCACTGAAGGAGTGGAAAGACTCTGGCATATAAATTAAAGCCTTGGATTCTAAGACTGGTCCTAACAATGTTTAGTAGTGTTTTCCCCTCAGAGTCACTTTATAGTCCAAAGTCCTACCCCACGCAATTGCAAAGGAAAGAGTACATCTTTCTACCTCACACAGGTTTTGGAACCTCAGATGTGTGTTACCTATACAGCACTTGACACACATTCCAGCCATCTCTTTCAAATACAGTATTTACTAAGAGAGATTTCTGGGACTCTTAATAAATCTGAAGATCAGAAACCTATGACTGCATATGCACACTTGAGTAGATTCTATAATGAGTTTAGAAAATTTTCCATTTGTCAGGATATAAGCTGAAAACTTTGAGAATTGCTGTCTTTTAGCCATCAAGTACATGACAGGAGGAACTTGTCAATCAGTACACATACGGTCCAGAAACATGAAAAAAACATAGATACACAAAATCATATTCATGCCCTCAAAGTTCTGCCTCATTCAACAAAAAATCTGTTCTATTTAAAATAAGAATCTTACGTGTTGTTAATCTCCAGGCAAATACACATGATTAAAAAGAGCTCCAAAAAAGTGTGAAAATGCCATCTCATCCAGTCCTGTGACTTTAAAATACAATCTATCTGGTAAGGCCCTGCAATCTGTCATCCCAGACCTCTGAACTGAGCACCGACAAGCTGACACCACCGACCTACCTGCTCATGATCTCAGGTACCACAGGAAACCGACGTTTAACACAGCCAAAATACAAGACCCAATTTTCTTCTCCCTTCCCTCAATCTTAATGTGGCACTCCTTCTCACCACTCAGGACTCAACCCAAATGCCACCTCTTCAAAGAAGGTTTGCTGACCGCACTAGCTTTAACACCTATAGAACAAATCACACCCTACAGCGCTGGTTCTCTAATTGTAGCTTTTTCATAGGAAGTCATCAGTAAGGAATTACCCTATGTGTATAGGAGTTTACCATCTCCACCTGTCCACTAAGACATTGATCCACGGGGCAGGAAACGGGGGTATAAGATTGTCTTGTTCTATCTTGTTCATTGCTGTGGCCCCAACACATAAAACAATATCTGGTACAAAGTCAATCCTTAATAAATGTTAGTCTCCACCTCGCTAAGTATGTGTCCAAATTGAAGCATATGGAAGGAGGGAGATTCAGGAAGAATAAAGAGCCTGAAGGAAATGCCAAGCCCCACTTGCTACCCTCTGCTCTTCATTTGCTGGTCTCCTTGGTCCATTCTGCTGGCTCTCATCCAGAATCTCTCTTGCCCCTTTGGACTAAAACTCCTTTGGTCAGCCAGCCTGACTTTATAATTTGGCTTCTGAAGAAACACTCAGACTGAACCCATGGCTATACACAATCAGAAAGTGAGCTACACTCCACTCTTATGAAGACCTGGTTTTCAGCATCTCTTTTGGGTCCGGATATCAGTATACCCAGGTCTCCTGACCCAAGAGAACAGGAAATGCTCGTAATTCCCTGAACCACATAGTTTCTGGGGTTTGTCATTTGTCCCTGGTCCTGCCTGGCACAATGGCCAAAATAAAGGCCACACTCCCAGCTTTCCTTATCTGGGCATCATCTTCCAATACAGGTGCTTCTTATACAGTTTGAGCTTTTTGTGTATAGAAGACAACGCTTAAACACTACATGCCCCTATGGGAGGGGGTGTTTTCCAAATGACCTTTCTCGAAATATAACTTTGAGACAGAGGGATGGAGCTCTGGGGTCCTTAGATACTGTAACTAGTTCTGGCTCCTCATCACAGCCAGGAAAATGGGAGAACCTTTGTTAAAGGCCACTCATACCACCCACTGACGCCCCCAGAGAGGTCAAGACAACCTGTATGGAAGTGAATCTGTAGAGCAGCAGAGACAAACACTCACCCAAAGCATCTGCTGGATTCTGCACCCTGGTGCGTGACCATGGAAAAGGTCACAGAGGAGTTTTTGGTATTTGAGTTTCTATCACCAGACTGAAGTGACAATAGACTCAGGAACAACTAATGCCTATGAAATAGGCATTTCACAGACCTAGAGGCTGATTTCTAACTCCACCCAAGGCTATCCAGCTGCTCTCTGGTGGAGAAAGCAGAAATGGGCCCACATTCTGTACTGCGCATGAGACTTTACCAAGAGGCTGGTATGTCAACTGTTCATCTTTCCCCTTGCCCTGGGCCTCCCTGCTAGGGTCTCCTGGGAACCCACCCCAGCCTTGAAAAGGGCATTTCTGTGTCTAACAGTGCTTCCACTGCCCATGCGAGGTCGAGCCTCCACAACCATGCCTGTGCCTGAGATCCTGGACAAATGTGACTCCGGAAGAAGATGTGAAGACGAAGCAGTTATACACCACCCCTACAGGAAAATAAATTGTTCTAAATCTCACCCGCTGGTTCCTGTCACAGCAACCGGAGCTTCTCACTCTACTACTTCACAAACACCCAAGTCCTGAAGAGAGGCACTTTGTATTGTAGATTACATTGTCATTACACTCCTCTGTAATCAACGGTGTTCACCCTTATCTTTCACAGGTCAACCCTATCAACCTTCAGTACAAGCCTCCTCTGGACTCCCATTATCTCAAACTCAAATGTATTTAAAAACAGATTCATCTCTTTATTACAAATGGGACCACCATTCTTTCAGTCACACACAACTGATTCCTTGGTCATCTTTGATTCATTCCTTTCTTCAGTATCCAGCAAATCTTCAATTCCTTCAAATGCCTTCTCCTAGCAGTCAAAATCCTTCTACTCTCACCTCCTCCATAATTCACTTTATTAATCTCCTCTTCTCTCTCCCAGATCATCTCTTTTTCTCTACTAGGTTGTTTCTTTTTGCTTATAAATAGGCTCAAATACCACCCTACAAGTTCTTCTCTAGTTCATTCCCCATCCCCAGTAGCCTGAGGCATCACTTCATGCCTCAAGGGCGCTTCAGCCTGTTTCATCCTGAAGCACAGCGTACCATCACTACTTAGCTACTGGGGGCTCTCTGAAGTGGGGTCCAGCTTTTTCAGCTTTAAATCTCCACAGTGTAATAAATTTCAATAAATGTTTACTAAATGAATAAACTCTCCCTCTAATTATTCTCTAATTCATCCTTTCTACTGTCTAATAACCACCTCTTTCTATTCTCATTGTCCTTATTCTGTTCCCCTCATCTCATGCTAGACTTTCAAAATGGTCTTTTTAATGTGGCTTAAGATTTTATCACCTCCAATTCATCAACTATGTCCAGTACATCCTTTCTAAAACAAGAATTTCAAACTATCAACTGCAGGTATTAAAAAACACACATGAAAATAAACATAATATGCAAAAAATAAGCTAACAAAAAAACCTCTAATGGTTTGCCATTGCTTATTGGCAAGCCTTGTAAGTGGGTCAATCATTAGTTATCAGTAGATCTGAATGACCATGTGGTCACAATTTCATTTCACAGTATTTCAGGATTATTCACTGGAGGAGAACTCAGCCAGCAGCAATGCACTGTCCCCCACTCTGCTCAAGGACTCCCATCTTAGGAATAAGCACCAGTAGGGATGTTGTATTTACATAGGTATGCACGCGCACACACAAACACACACACACACACCCCCCACAGAGGCTGAGCGGTGTGAGTCAAAATTAGCCCCACTGTATCATTTGCAAGTCACATCTCTTAGAAGATGATTGGAACCTTAGAGGAAGTGATAAATGCCTCTTCAAGATAACTAGAGGCTGGGCACAGTAGCGCGTGGTGGTTCATGCCTGTAATCCCAGCACTCTGGGAGGCCAAGGTGGGTGAATCGCTTGAGGCCAGGAGCTCAAGACCAGTCTGGTCACATGGTGAAACCACATCTCTACAAAAAAAACTACAAAAATTAGCCAGGCGTGGAGGCACACATCTGTAATCCCAGGTACTAGGGAGGCTGAGGCATGAGAATCACTTGAATCTGGGAGACGGAGGTTGCAGTGAGCCGAAATTGCACCAGTGCTCTCCAGACTTGGTGACAGAGTGAGACTATGTCTCAAAAACAAGGCAAAAAGACAATTAGAAACCCTTGCTCCATAAAATATGCAACTGAAAATCTTCAGGTGGAATTTCTAGGCCCTCTATGAGCCAGTCCCAACCTACCTGACCAGGATTTTCTTTCACACGTCTTACATGCATACCTTCTGTCTAGTCCCTTCATTATATTCCTTCCGTCCACACATTCCATATACTTTCCTAACTCTCTTTCTGGTACTGCTTCTCCAGATCTTACTTGCTGTAAATATCTCTTCCATCTTTTGCACTTTCCAACAACTCAGTGATCTCTACTTTCCTGTAACTCCCCTGGTACTTACAGTCTATCATTTATTTGGCATTTGCCACTGGCTGTTGATGTTACAATCTGAAATAGAAGACCTCAGCCAAAATCTCGCAATAGTACTAACATGTTTCTGTTTCCAGAAAGGGGTCCTGATCTAGACCCCAAGAGAGGGTTCTTGAATTTCACACAAGAAAGAATTCAGGGTGAGTCCACAGAGTAAAGTGAAAGCAAGTTTTATTAAGAAAGTAAAGGAATAAAAGAATGGCTACTCCACAGAGCAGCCCCAAGGACTGATAGCTACCCACTTCTATGGTTATTTCTCGATTATATGCTAAACAAGGGGTAGATTATTCACCTCTCCCCTTTCTAGGGTAACTTCCATATATGGTAACTTCATCTATGGAAGTTACAATGCATTGCCATGGCATTTGTAAACTGTCACATTGCTGGTGGGAGTGTAGCAGTGAGGACCACCAGAGGTCACGCCCATTGCTATCTTGGTTTTAGTGGGTTTGGCTAGCTTCTTTACTGCAACCTATTTTATCAGCAAGGTCTTTATGACCTGTATCTTGTGCTGACCTCCTATCACATCCTGTAACTTAAAACCATCTGGATTATGCAGCCCAGTAAGTCTGAGCCTTATTTTACCCAGCCCTTAACCAACATGGAGTTGCTCTGGTTTAAATGTCTCTGACATTTCCAGCCACATCATGAACACTGATGACCAACTATAGCACGAGAAGTTAATTCTAAGGCTAAAAGTACTTGGAAGGAAGACAGAATTGAACGGATAATGGGGGGTGGAGATAAAGGTGGGAAAAATAACAGAATGAGAGCTTTTATAAAAATGCAGAATTGATTCCAGTACTGTACTTTCCTCTGAATCCCTGAATAAGTCACTGTCCCTCCCAGGAAGACTCAGATCCAGTGAAAACATGAAGAGAGATAAGAAAGCCATTGCAGTGTGCAAGAACTATGACAACTTCCTGAAGAGTGTAAACAGTAGTTAATGTCACCTATGCAAGGCCTCCACTCGGAAATGGTTAAACTGTGTGTCCCTGTGGGGGTGGGAGAGGGTTGCCGTAAGTGATTATTCAATTTAATCACTAAATTTATTTTTTAATGCTTTCAAATGAATATATTGAATTAAAAAGTAAAAAAATAAATAAAGAAGCTATAACTCATAATAAGAATTGTGCTCATCTGAGTTTGGTTTCCTGGAGATGTCAGAGGTGAGTGATAGATGGAAGAGTTACCCAGGGAGTTATAGTCCCACCGATGGCTTGGTTGTTAGGAATCTTTACACACTACACAATTCGACAGTGAGGCAGGTCCAGAGAAAACATGGGAAGGGTCATCTGGGCTGAGAGACTGGTAATCTCCTCCTACATCTTTGCTTCTTTTGTGTTATAGGCTTTATGTCTCTTAATAAATCCTGAGTCTTTCAGGAGTGTCAGACCAGTGATACAGCTTTTTTGGTCCCAAGTAACCATGTGTCAGTAGTCAGAAGGTAGCTTTGTGTGGTATCATTATCCTCACAACTACAAACACACTCACACACAAATACGTACACTATACTTCATGGATCATATGATACCTATTATTTCACATTTTAACATCTCTGAAGTTGGGAGGGATCTGATAAGTGATGATACATTAGAACTGATGAAATATGGGCCGGGTGTGGTGGCTCACGCCTGTAATCCCAGCGCTTTGGGAAGCTGAGGCAGGCAGATCATGAGGTCAAGAGATCGAGACCATCCTGGCCAACATGATGAAACTCCGTCTGTACTAAAAATACAAAAATTAGCTGGGCGTGGTGGTGGGGGCCTGTAATCCCAGCTACTCGGGAGGCTGAGGCAGGAGAATTGCTTGAACTCAGGAGGCAGAGGTTGCAGTGAGCTGAGATCACCCCACTGTACTCCAGCCTGGGGAGAGAGTGACACTCTGTCTCCAAAAAAAAAAAAGAACTGATGAAATAAGGTACATTTCCTTTAAATAACTGTAACATCTTGAAGATGGAAACTGAAACCGAGGTTCAAATACTGACTGAAAGGAACAGCGGTAATCCAGCCTAATCTCCTTCATTTTCCAAGTGAAACACACACATACATTTTACAAGTGAAACACACACATACATATACACACATACACAAAAACATATGTGTACAGAGGCAGAAGTAAAACCAAACCTGTAAGTCAAATTTCCTGATTCCCAGTCGTTGTTCTTACGTTCTCTCAGCACCTCAGGAAAATACTAATGAACTGACCTACTGTCATCTGTAAGCAACAGGTAATCAAATAAGTTTTTAAGATGAAGAAAGCAATTCAACATACTATAAGAACTGCAAGATCAGGAACAATGTCCATTTTGCTCACTGTGATATTCTGAGTGCCTAACAGAGAGCAGGCATTTTATAAATGTTCTGAGATGAAAAATCTGGCTGCTGCGTTTAAGATAAAGGATGGCAGTTAGCAGGTGGTAGCCGTAGTGGACCGCCTCAGTAGACCACCTCAATAAAACTTCTTGGGATGTTTGGCTCTTCATATCTAGGCTCTTCACAAACCAAATGAATTAGAATGTCTGGGGCTAAGACTCAGAAATCTGGACTTTTAACAAGCATTCCAGGTGATTCTCATGGCATTAAAGCTTGAAAACCAGAGTATATTAGATAATAACAACCCCCACTGGAGGCAACAGAAAGGAAGAAACTAATATCATAATATTTACATCAAAAGAACATAGGGCATTAGAGAAATAAGAGACAAAATCAAGATGACAAGGAAAAACCAGGGGAAAGTTACTTAAAAACTAATATAAGACTATTTAAATATAAAAGTATAAACATTAAGGAATCAGGAACTCTGAGGAGCCCTGGGATAAGGAATTAATTCCATCAGTGTGCAAGAGGCCAGGGGTACCATATGAGACATCATTAGGATAATTAAATAATTAACACACATAGGATTAAAATTCCTCTTGGGGAAAATGATAATGAACAAGAAACACCTAATGTAGTTTCACAAATGACTCTTCAAATATCTACAGACAAAGACAGATGTGAACTAAATATGGAGAAAAGTGAAAAAGTATCTTGTTACAGTCAGCTAAAACTTACAGAAAAGAGTCAGAGGTAGCAAATTAATTCATGCTACTCAAATAAGTCAGACACGAGAAGAGGAGCTTTTAAAATTACCAAGAGCGGGACAAAGACTAGGAAAAGGAAAATGCTGCTAAAAATGGAGTGGGGTTTGGAATTAATGAAGACTAAACTAGCTAAGAAACTGAACTAATTCTTTTTAATTTGTCTTTGACAAGAAAAATGAAGAAGACATATTTGTATAATTAGAGAGAATGAAGACTTTGCAAAAATAGCGACTGACAAAAAGCAGATGGGGAACACTTGACAATACGGAACTCATACCAATCAGCAGGCCTGGATGATGGGAGGCAGAGGATCTTAAGGGAATTCACGCACGCACTTGTGGAGTCATTTACGATCATTACGGAACATCACAGAAAAATGGGGAAATAAAAGATCTGAAGTGGAAAAAATATTAGATAATAAAATATCCTATTGATCTTAAAATGGAAACAAAGAAATACTGTGGAAAATTTTAGTGGTGAAACCAGTAGCACTGTTTTCCCATCCAGATGTGAGCTCCACAAAGTCAGAGGCATTCTTCTTCATTGTCCAGCATTAGTCTGGAGTTTAGAGCAAATAGTAAGTGTTCACCAGATAACTGAAAATGGGAAAAGACCGTGAGCTACAAAATGAATGCCACCACACTTTTGCATTTCTTCTGAACAGAAAATTGTACCACAGGGAGCTTACAGTTCATTTTTTTCTCTCGTAAATAATAGAAAAAGGTAAAATACTTAAACATCTGGTGGATAATTACATCATAAGCCATAATCAGAATAAATATCTAAAAACTCTAGTAACACAAATATAAGTAAATTTGAGAAACTATAAAAGCCAAAAAAACACAAATATTAATTTGGGCAAATATTAATAGAACACAAATATTAATTTGGGCAAATATTTTCAGTATTTTAAAA
Organism: Papio anubis; assembly: GCF_008728515.1. Classification (NCBI taxonomy): domain Eukaryota; kingdom Metazoa; phylum Chordata; class Mammalia; order Primates; family Cercopithecidae; genus Papio; species Papio anubis. Next base: position 25,117,609 of record NC_044979.1, read on the forward strand.
TGAAACTCTCTAACAAATTTGGATAACATGCAAAATTTAAAAAGAAATCAAAAATAAAGAGAAATTTTTAAATTAGCCTTTACTATGACCACTATATATCTCAATGAATCACGGAAGATCCTCGCATCCTCACACACTCCAACACAAACCCATCCATAGTCACTCAGATGTATTTTTTTTAATCAATTCATCCTCAATTTATAGACAGGGCCAACAGGCAAATTTATATAAAAGTATATGCCTCCAGAAAATTGACACAAAGCTCATGGGAAAAGATCATAAGTTACTCTAAAGTAATTATCAACACAAGGAAAATAGAAGAAATGCATTTCCTACAAGCTAAAATAAAGGGGGTGGGCGTGGGGGTGAAGATTTCATTTTTGGATTTTTGGTTTTTTTTGCATAGAGCACAGTGCATTCCATAATAGTGCACATTAATAACCATATACTGATTAAATCCAATTGAAAGCCACTGGCTCATATACAAGAAGGGTATATGATGATACTTAAAGAGGCTGATTATTTCATAGGTCTATCTTATCTCTTTTGTCAGGTCCCCAAAACTGAACTCTATGGTTCTAGGCTTTAGTAAAGAAGTATTAGAAGTATTATGCCAGTAGAGTATCCCATAAGATATGAATAATACTAGGGTTTTGGTTTTTTTTGTTTTTTTTTTTTAACACCACACTGCCTTCACTGAGGAAAAGAGAGACAAAAAAGAGAAAAAGAGAAAGGTTCTCATTACTGGAAAGGAAGTTAGTTTCATCATTTATTAGTTTTGATGCCAAATGAAGAGGAAAGGAGAAAGCTATCTCAAAAAAGAGTATCATTTATATGAGTAATGATAGCTCTGGCCTAAAGAGGACAGTCAAATTCTAGATCTTCTCAGTCAGAGGGCAGAGCTCAGGGCACATAGAAGGGCAAGTACAGACACAGCAGCTGAAACAGTCAGAAGGCAGCACAAGGAAGGCCCACGCCACTCTGGGTTTGATACAGTTCATATCATTAGTTTGTATGGATGCCAAGAAAAACATCTTTCAAAAACAAGCAGGCTGATGCAAGAGCACCAGTTTCTTGAAATGAATAGCAAGAGCAAATTCTATCTACTTTAAAAAAAAAAAAAAAAAAAAAAAACCCTGAGATAATTCAAATTCTTTCACCCTGTCCTTCCTTATGTGGCTCTAAGGAATAAAGGACAAGAACAAATTAAGAGAAAAAAAAAGTAACCAAATATTTAATCACACACACAAAAAGGAAAAAACCCACTTCCTTTAGTACCAAAAGAAGCATATTTATTCATTCACTTATCCATTCAGCACAATCCAGGTGGCAAAATAAACAGCAATAACTTTACCCCCAACCTAGATACTTCTAGAAATTAACAGATCACTAGATAATGGAGCATTTTTCCCAGAAATGGATCTTCATGGAATAGCTAAAATTTAAGGAACACAAATACAGATGGATGGGACTAGGATAAAGAATTCTACAATAAAAGTGTTTTAGGTATCATTTCATTGCCATTGTTAGCAGAATAATACCTACTTTACCTGGCAATCTGGACTAATAAGAATAGCAGAAACTAAGGAAGAGAAAATTAAGAAAAAAAGGACATTTCCAGGGGCAAAATTTCCTTATGTTATACAATCCATAGCTGAGAATTCACGCGCATGATGCCACAGAGTGCTCTCTGGTCGCTTATTCTACACACAATTCTAACCACCTTGGTTCTCTGCCTTTGTAGCTCATACTACAATAGTTGAGCAACTTAGCAAGAGGAGCTTGTCTGAAACAGACACAATCAATAGCTAGACATGATAACCTACCCCCAAAAAGCAAGGGAAAGACAGAGGGCATGAAGAGTCAACAAGGAAGATTTTTTTTTTTTTTTTTAATGGAAGTCCGGGACTGGTTCAGCACCCTGGAACATTGTCCGTGCCTTCACAAGTGACAAGATGACCTCTGACATATCACAACACATTCAATAAAGGGTAGTGTGCAAAAGTGCAACCAAAGCATCCATTAACCAGGTTCAAAATGACAGCCCTTCAGTTACCAGAAAAGGTCTGAATGTGCTCAGTATATTGTGACAAAAGGACCAAACCTGAGAAACGTATTTTATAAAATTTCCATTAAAGATGTTAAAATACAACCTTTAATGCTTAAATAGGAGAGACTTTATTTTCTGGAAAATTAAGCCATATTGAAAATCAGATTTCAAATGATGCTAATAAATTAGGCATCACCAGTCTTCTTTTTAAAGAAACTATCACACAATAGTTAGGAGTTTACTTACAATAAAGCAATCGGTCTCTATCAGAACAAAGATAGCCATTGAAAACAAAAAAAGAGGAAGAATAAAGCTTTAATTACAAAAACAAACAGATACATGGATTTATCTATTATGACATCACAATCCTGAAGTCTGTGTAAAAGGCACCTCATTTCAGTCCTGGCACACAAGCTTTAAAAAATGGTTAAACAAGCTCAAAGTATCTTTGAAGCAACATCAATGGTGTATGGTACTTGGTTTCCAATTTTTTCTGCACCAAATTAAAGTTAATAAATGTTGCCAGCAATTCCTCTACATTTCTCAATCCACCCCCACCACAAACTCTGGGAAATAAAAGCAGCCCCTATCATTACTTTACAGTCTAGAGGGTTTGCAAAATGACTTGGAGGGGGAGCTTTGAAGTTTGTAGTATTAGAAAGAGAAATATACCATGAATGCCAGAGGGGGGAGCTCAGAGCAAAGGGAAAGATCATGTTTATAATGGGCAAAAAAGGGAAATTCTGAAAACCTTCTGAGCTTTTACACAATATCCTTTTTTCTCTTTTTTCAGTATTCTCTTTTGAAGAATGGGTTCTAATACCCTTTGAAATAAACAACCTTCTTTTTCCCCCCATGTAGAGAGAAAATAAATAAAAGTAGTACTGAGGGTAACCAGTTTAACAATGTGCAGGTTTCTGAAACCTCTGCTTTAGGGAAGTCTCATGCACACAGCCTCCAGTCTCTAATCAGTTTTGTTTGCAAATGAACCTACACAGTAGGATTGGCATCTAATGATGCTGAAGGCACAGTAAAGGAATTAGCCCAAGACAATCATTATTTTAAAGAGGCGTTTGGCCTCCTCCAGATTCCTTTATATGTTTACTTCTTAAGACAAAATGGAATTTTAATAGGCTCTTTCCATAATTAAAGACACTATCTTTGTGTATTCACTGCCCTTTGTACCACTAAGGACATACAACTAGCTGATCCAACAACAAAAAAAAGAGCCACTGGCCATTATACTTTCCTAGAAACAACTTCCAAGTACAGACACGTTTGTGGAGATAGACAGGGTCAACCAGCACTCTTCTTCCCATCTGAATTGTAAGCATTTCTTTAAACTGAGCTTTCAATCCTGAACAGTTTTGCCAGTAACCAGAAACAAAATTGGCATTAAAATAGGTGCCATTGAACAGTAAAGTTCTTGATGCTACATGGAAAGCTATAGCTTTCACAACAGTGCCCAAAGAAAGTCTTTAAAAGAAATGAATATCCTTTTGTATTTGTTGGCTACCGCCACAATACTGAGTAACAAACCACCTCAAAACTCAGCAGTATATAACAAGTATATCTTCCTTGCTCATATATATGCTCGTTATCGGGGACTTGGCTGTAGGCTGGACTACACTGGGCTTGGTACCAACCTGCAGATCAGGTCCAGAGCCAGTGCTTTTCATCCTCCTTGAATTAGCAGCTACTAGAAGCATGCTCTTCTCACGGCAAACAATAGAAGTACAAAGACCAAGTCCAACTGCACAAGCATATTTCAAGCCTTTGCTAGTGGCATATTTGCTAACATTCCATTGGTTATAGCAAGTCACACGACCAAGCCCAATAGCAATTGGACGAGGAAACAGACCGCTCTCACTGGTTGGGTGGGGGGCTGCTGGGGGTGGGGTGGGTTAGGGAATGAATATTTGCAGAACAATAATCTAACCTACCGCATCCTTCCATTCAGGCTGCTAGAGGTTATTTGTTTACCACATCTGGTATCCTGCTGCTTATGTATAACAAGATCTCATCATCTAAGTAAATAAGTCCTAGTTTTACATAAGTCTGCCGTTTATAGTACCATTAGAAGATAAGAATGAGAATTAAGCAGAAAAAACTGTAAAATTGGTATTATATTGTATAAATGGACATGATTAGGAGTTTCATTGATGCCTCAGAAATCTGTTGACAAAGGGTAATACATTACAGCTATAGAGTACTGCTTAGTATACTCTAGTGTTTCAAGTCCATGTACTTGCTAAGCTGTCTACCTTACATCGGCATCAATCATATTTTATGAAGTATTAGTTTTGCATAGAAATAGCCTGCTAGACAGCAGAATTACAAAGAAAAGAGAAAGCAGGAAAGATCACACCAAGGTTCCCAACTTGGATAATGTAGTAAGCAATAGTAGTGGCATTAGCAGAAACTGCAAGAGAGTGGAAAGCACTTGACAAACAGATTTAGAGCAGCTATTAACAAAGCTTTACAGTGAAAATTTTAAGATAACTTTAAAAGGCTCTGGCTATTACATACATTTAAAAGTTAACTTGTCAACCACATGCCAGTTAAATCCTACTGGAAACAAGACATGGAATGCAGATATAAAGGGGGGAGAGGAATATGTATATTATATAAATATGACACAGATTTATATATCTATTTACCAAAATTTTCTTAAGAAGGTCCAATGAACCCCAGGTTCAGATTTCACTATCAGCTATTAAATGCCTACTGTGTGTCCCATACATTAGCTCACAAAGTACAAAGCTATGTTGTAATGTAGGAATTATTATTATTGTCCACATTTTACAAATGAGTAAAGTGAGCCTTGGTAAAGTTTAAGGTTATATAACTAATTAGATGTAGAGCCAGAATTTGAACACGAATCTTCTAAATAAAAGCCTGTTTTGTTTTTTCCTGACTGTCCCATGCTAATTCTCTAAAAATGCCTTTTTTACCTGAACCAAAAGGATTCTTTTATATTCTCCCATTCTCAACTCCCAACACTAAAGGGATAGAGTAGACCAGAAACACAATTATGATCATAATAGACTTATGATCCTCCTAGAATATCTCTCACAGATACAACAAAATTCGGGAATCTTTTAAATGTGTTACTTTAAATACCAGGTATCAATCAGTTGATCAAAAGTTACAAAAAGAGGGAAATCTCAGTACTTTCAAGTAATATTCTAATAGTCTGCTTCCTGGAATGAGTTTTAAGTAAGGTAATTGAACACACTGTTTCGCATAAAGCCTTATAAAATAAAGTCTTTGTCAAAAGGAAATGAAATATATGCTCTCTGCATTCAAAGGCTCTGGATGTCTACCTGTAGTCTACAGCTTTTGCACAACGATTCTCAACTTCATTAGGGGTCCAGTCTATAAACCTATCCCTCATGGCACACAACTCCACTTAACATGCAAATGTGGTTCTAAGAACACTGCCTCAGATACAGGGTAATCTATGTTTACTTAAGCTATGCTACATTTAATTTACACATATATTACTCTGGAAGAGCAGAATAAGGAGGAAAGGCTGATAAAATGGATTCCTCCATCCGCAAGGGTGATTAGGAAAGAAAAGAATACCAGTAGATAGCAAACCTGTAGTAACCTGTCTCACTTTCAGATAATTAGTTGTGAAATTTTTAAGGCAAGTGACTCACAAGGGAGGGTACAAATTTATTGCCTTCCACAATCTAATAATCTTGGCAGCAATGAAAGTTATCTATTTATTGATAGGCAACTGTAATTTATCTTCCCTGGGTAAAATGCAGTCATTTAAATGTTTTTTTCTTGTTATGAATGCTAGCCTCAGCAGTAAACATGAAAATGACTTCACAAGAACAAAAACACTCATTAAATGTCAATAAACCCCCAAAGCACAGCTATAAAACTGTCGGAAATTCTGTATCAGGTCAGCAATGGACCATGAAGTTCAGGAAGAACAGTGAATTCAAGATGACTATGATGGCAAGAATTTGGCAAGGAAATCAGGACCAGAATTCTAGTCCTTGTTCTACCACTAAATTCCTTAGCGACCTTTAGAAAGTTACCTGACATCTCTGGGCATCATTTTTCTCATTATGAAACAGAGGAGTTTGATTAGATTCATTTATTCAGTAAAATTGGCTGAGCACCTAGTATTTACAGTGCTGACATAGGTGGAGTAGATACAGAAGTGAACAAAACGGACAAGGCACCTGACCTCAGGGATTTTCCATTCCAGCAGAAAGATGGATTCATTAGAACCTCTCAAGTTCTACAATTTTAGGGCCTTTCAAAGTATCAGACAATAACTAAGTCCAGTATATATATGTCCAAAAGGCAAGACAGAAAGGGTAAACTTATTTTGTGTTAGTATATCAGTTACATTTCAAATAATATGCCCAATATGTGTGGTGGAATATAAAATGATACAGCTGATTTGGAAAACAGTTTGGCAGTTCCTCAGAAAGATAAACACAAAGTTACGATATGACCCAACAATTCCATTCCTAGGTATAGCAAAATTGTAAACAAATATTCACAGAAAGACTTGCATGCAAATTTTTATAGCAGCATTATTAATAACAGCAAAAATGTGGAATCAACCCAGATGTCCACCAACTGATGAATGGATAAACAAAATGTCCATATAATGGAATATTATTGATATGGACAGGAGGCAGGGAAATATTAGATAGAAGAAGGCAGTTCCCCAGCAAAGGCCCCACCCACAAGCCTGGAAACCACTGCCCTAAATGGGAAGAGTTATCCTTGTTTTCCCGCTCAAATGTTGCTTTTTCCAAAATCACCCTGGCCCACCATGCCCCCTATCCTTTACCCATAAAAACCCCAAACTACACTGGCAGAGGAACAGAGCAGTGCAGCAGAGAAGGAGAAAAGAGAAGAAGCATCTGAAGGTCAACAGGAGTTCAGCCGGGGATGGTTGGAGATGAGGGAAGATCCTCTTCCCACTCCACCTCCTTTCCATCTCCCCATCCTGCTGACAGCCACTTCCATCACTCAATAAAATCTCTACATCCTTCAAGTCCATGTGACCTGATTGTTCCTGGATGCTAGACAAGAACTCAGGTACCAAGAAGGCAGGGTGTAAAAGGCTGTCACCCTGACTCTCCACTGAGCTGGTTAACACTTAGCTGTTCACAGATGGCAACTGCTAAAAGAGCATTAATTTTAACACACTCCTAGACACTGCCATGGGGCTGGAGCCCAAAAGCGCTTGTCCCAGCCCTGACCTGCTCACCTGCGTGTTCCCCATTCCTTAAGAGGTTTGAGCACAGCAGTGGCCCAGTAAGCGGGCCACACCCCCATCACAAGTCCCATGAGGGAGTCAAGGGAATTCTCCTGTCTTATTATTAAGCAATAAAAAGAAATTAGGTACTGCCATGCTATAACATGGATAAACCTTGAAAACATTATGCTAAATGAAAGCTAGTCAGAAAGGCCATATACTGTATGATTCCATTTACATGAAATGTCCACAACAGACAAATCTACAGAGATAGAAAGTAGATTGGTGACTGCCAAAGGCTGAAGAGAAGCGGGAATGGGAGTGACTGGTAATGGTGAGTGATTGCTAATGGACAGTTTTCTTTCTGGAGTGACAAACATGATCTGGAATTAGACAGTGGCGATAGTTGCACAACCTTGTGAATATACTAAAACCTATTGAGTTACATTCTTTAAAATGGTGACTTGCATGTGAATTATATCGCAATATTTTTAACTTTAAAAAATTAAAAATTATGGAAAAAATTTAGGTCCTAATACATAACAGAATCAATTATCTTAGCAAAGTTAGAAAACAGCATAGTAAAACACAAAGCAGATGATTTGCTAGTGAAATGTTTAAAATAATGTTCAGATTGTGATTTCAAAGCAGTCTTACACTTGGTTCATTATTTTAGATCCAAAATAAACATCATTAAGATTGATTCAAACAAAATATGAAAAGTCATGTTTCCATCAATTCTTTCTCTAATATTCTAAGACTTCGTTGTTTCAGTGCCCTTTCATTTTACTAAATCAATATCCTCACTACTTCTCCTTCATCATTTTCTTCCAACCCATGCTGTTAATCACCTCAATCCCTTTTCTCAAACCATGCCTCTCTTGCTTAATACTTTCCCTGCAACTTCAGCCTTTCCAAGACATCAATATTTCCACAATCCTCCTCTAGTCAATGTTTGACTCATTCTAAGAATTTCTAATCTACACATCTGTATAACACTCATAAGGTAACTTTTGATCAGGAAAAAAGGGAAAAAGAAAACGCAAAAAAAAAAATTAAGAAAAATGATGATACTTACTGAAAGCAATTTTACCAAAATTAACTTTAATAAGTCCTGGTATACTGTGGCTCAAAATTTAATATCTACAATAAGCACCAATAGATGTTTGTGGCATAAAAGAAAGCAAGTGGCATACCAGAAAACACACTGATGCAGAATATAACTGAAGGAACCCAAATATTATACTAAACAAGTCTTCAAGCCTCAACTATTGAATCCGTTTCCTGATTTATAAATTCTACAAGAGCACATTTCTAAGCATCGAGTTTGTGCATAACTAGCCAAAGCTGGACATGCTCTAAGGATTACAATAAAATAAGAACAGAGTAGAGCAGAACAGAACAGAACAGAACAGAACAGAACAGAATAGAATAGAATATTAGCACAGAGTGATGACCATTTGTTCTGACATTGTTTATTCCTGATCACTCTAAGGCATGTGCTTTACTTGGTGGCAAATGCTTATGGCTACTGGAATAACAAATGGCATTTAGATGTCAATAGTGAACAAAGTCAAAAGTGAAATGTTAGCAATTCTCTGATTGAGAAATCCAAGGGAGAAAGAACTCCTTAACACTCAGTGTGGTTGGCCTTGACCAGAAATTTAACTGTAGCTGAGAAATTTACATTCGACTACGCAAGACAACAGGAAGGATGGCTGCTCCTCACATCAGACCAAGTGAATAAAATTGAAAAATTTTAAATCAGGACATTCTCTATGCTGAGGTTTAATAAGCTGTAGACATACAAATCACTATCAAGTGTGATCCAGCAATTCTGAGAGCTGCATTTTTAAGCTTCCATTAGGCTGCAGCACTTTTACCATGATCCTATCAGTCATAAGTTGAGAAGTTAAATACCCTATTTCTCAAACTCTTGAAAGTATCACAGACTGAAGCAAATAATTTGCAAACACAAGTAGTTATGTCTCTCATCTTTTTCTGTAATAAGGAAATTGATTCTCTCCTCAAAACCTACCAATTGATTTTTCTCCTTCTGTTAATCAGATTATCAAAGCACAGTATAATTTTTCTACATGGGAATCTCAAACTGAAAGGAAGAACAATGGAATACCCAAGGTGTGTGTGGTACCACCCCTTACCCACTGGAAATACAATAAGAAAATATTTGGCCACCAGCCTCCCAAACTCTCATCTCTGCCATGAAAACTGATGGAGAAAACTGGCAAAGAGAGCCCATGCAAAAGCAAGATGTTAATTTATAGAGTACAGAGTTTGGTGGTTGAACCTTCCTGTGCCAACCCCACATCTCCCTGCACCGCAACGCACTTGTAGATGGCAGAAATGAGGTTACAGAGTAGCTGATAAAAGCTAATCCAAGATACAAATTGCTGTTTTCCTTTCTGACTAGATGTTAAAATTCCTGCTCTACCAAAAATTAAAACAAAAATCCATTTCCATTCTACTTCCTGTTTTGTGAACAACAGATCATGGTGTCTGGCATTCCATAAAGATAATAGTTTCAAGCTTGTCATGTCAAAATGTCAGAGTTGCTGATGAAAATGCATAGAGGTAATGTCAATGCTTGAGCCTTAGCATATAGACAGCAAACAAATAAAATAGTAACCCAGTACAACTGTGGCTCACAAAGGCTGGGAGTGGAGAAGCACAGCCTATAAAGTTGGATACAAAAACAAACACTCTTCATCCCAACTAAAGACTCATTCCCACACTCATCCCCTAGCTTATGAGGTGACTGACATACAATCCAACTTAATGAACTGCAAAAAAAATGATTATCTTGAAAAAAATAAAACAACTCATCAAATCACCTTTGATATATCTCAAAAAAAAAAAAAATATATGGGAACATCAAGAGAGTCACATTGGATGCTAAGGTTCCTTTAGAGTGTATGGAGCACCAGGCAGAGTTTAGAGCCATCTTTTCAATGTGAATCCAATTACTCATTAATGAAAAAGACAGAGACCATGGATCACACTGTCAATATAAACTGCTCAATTCCCTGTTTTACCTTAAGAGAGGAAATGTCTGAAGCTCAGCAAGAAGCTGACATCAAAAGATGTTCATGAAAAAGATCAACAGGAAGTCAACTGAACTACTGAATGTTGATATTCAATAATAAGAACCTCTGTATTATTTAATGATGTTGGTGATGACAACCATCTGTTTACAGCAGAAAGAACCTACATTCATTAATAGTTCTTTCTTCACCATGTATTTACAAATACTGTCTTTAAAATTGCCCTTGGCAAAGCAAAGATAGCAAGACACGGTAACAGTTTTCATAATTTCAAGGAAGTGTTTCTAAAAGAAAGGCAAAAGGAACCAATATTTATTATTTTCCACAGGAAAATTAGCAGAAAATTGAGCCATGTAAATAAATTTGCCATAAACATCCAAACAGATACTATTATTATCCCACACTTCATGAGCAACTTATTTGCATGTAATTAATTTGCTTATTTCTGGGGCCTCAGACAATATAATATGCTTATCAGCTTGGTTTCCAAACAATAAGTGTTTAACTCTTCCTTTTATATTTGTAAGAAAATATTTACTTGCTCTTTCCTTGACAGATTCAGAGCCAGCTGCAGGCATAACACACAGGGCTGCTTCTGTGGCAATTACAGACACATAACCCCCAACTGGGGCATGAAGTTACTAACCTTAAAATGAACATAGAATAATAGCCAAGGCTGAATTCCCTAACACGAAAAACATCATCACCAGAAACAGAAAACATCTATGGGAAAGGGGTGCTCATATCTCCTTCCTGTAGACTAAAAGAGTCAAACTCTGTAAAATATTTGAAGAGATATATTCTGAGTCAAATATTAGTGACCACGGCCCATGGCACAACCCTCAGGATATCCTGAGAACATGTGCCCAATGTGGTCGAGGTGCAGTTTGGTTTTATACATTTCAGGGAGGCATGAGACATCAATCAAATACATTTAGGAAATATAATGGTCTGGTCCAGAAAGGTAGGACACCTCAAAGCAGAGTGTTCCAGATTATAGGTAGATTTTAAAATTTTTCTGGTTGACAATTGGTTGAGTTTATCTAAAGACCTGGGATCAAGAGAAAGGAATGGCTGGGTTAAGAGAAAGGACTGTGGAGATCAAAGCTCTTATTTGCAGAGGAAGCCTTCAGGTAGTAGGCTTCACAGAATAGGCTGTAAAATGTTTCTCCTCAGACTTAAAGTCTGTGTTGATGTTAATCCTAGAGAGGTATAATGGGGCATGTCCAGCTCCCCATGTTCCCGTCATGACCTGAGCCAGTCTTTCAGATTAAATGTTAAGAGTGTATTGAGCCAGACGTGATGGCTCACACCTGTAATCCCAGCACTTTGGGACGCTGAGGCACGTGGATTGCCTGAGCTTAGGAGTTCGAGACCAGCCTGGGCAACATGGTGATACCCTGTTCTCTACTAAAACACAAAAAAATTAGCCGGGTGTGGCAGTGTGCACCTGTAATCCCAGCTACTCAGGAGGCTGAGACAGGAGAATCGCTTGAACCCAGTAGGCAGAGGTTGCAGTGAGCCAAGATTGCACCACTGCACTCCAGCCTAGATGACAGAGCAAGACTCCGTCTCAAACAAACAAAAAACAAAAGAGTATCTTGGCTGAGGAGGAAGTCCATTCAAATGACGGGGGGGCCTCAGAATTTTATTTTTGGTTTACATTCCCCAGACTACCGACTTCTAAATTCTGTCCTCCCTTGAAAAAGCAACTCCCTACCAACATCTCCCTATCCCCTGAAGCTTCCATGGCTGTTCAGCTCACTGTCTTTAAAGTTCTTCTCCCTGCCAACTGTAACTGGAGTCCATGGCGCCCATGCCTTCCCCCCGCCAGGGTACTATGGCAGTGTCTCCCTATCCTGAGCTCTGGCCCTAGGAAAATACTGTTATTTCCTCACTGAACTGGTTGCCATCACTAATATAGTCTGAAGCTTTGGGAACTCCCTTAATGTTTTCTGTGTGCTAGCCAACCTACTTTCTAGAGGCTTTGCCTCCAGAGAATTTTGGTAGTCATTTGTCAAGTTACAGGCTAAAGATTTTAAATGTCCCATCTATTGATCTCCCTCTCTCTTTTCTTAAGTTTAGCTTCTCTCTGAGAGAATATAAGAAACAACAGTTAAGCTGATCACATTTTTAGGGATTGTTTACTGACTCTATAGTCATAGCGCTAAACCTCACATCGAATATACAATATTATGACTCTAAACATAATGTTACCTCTAAATATTCCAGGCATATCTTTTTATGAGTAATGCTTGTGGGGTACAAGGTTATGAGAAATATTCATTTATTCATTCAGTAGTTACTAAACACCTATTATGTACAAGAACAGCACTAGGTACGGGGTACATAATAATAAGCTAATCACATGGTTCTTAAAATTTAGCAGGAAGGAAACTGACAAAAGTCTACACACGTGCGCATACTCACACCTACACAATCACCAAATGAGCAAAGTGATGTAAAGTAAGATAGAGAGTGTTATGGCTTATATATGGCTTACCTAAAGTGAGGACAAAAGATGACATAGAATATCTAAGCAGCAATATTCGTTTTACCATATATTATGAACTCTCTAGAAGAATTCTAGAATTAATCTCTAAAAGAATTCTCACAAAGAAACTTATTTAGCTCATTTTGGATTGCTCCGTTAATTCTATTACTTTACCTAGTGATAATTTTCAACATGAGATTCTTTCCCTTTCTCCTTTTAAAAAGTAAGCATTTCCCACAATTTCTGCAGTAAGATAAAACCTTCACATACTTCTCTAAAATTCTAACTACAGATTTTTTTTTCTATTATTAAAAAGAATGAGATTCCTAGTTTTTTTTTTTTTAATTGCTCCATAAATCCCCAAGGGATTTTCCACCAATGCCCATTTCAATCAGCTCTAAGTTGAATGTCATTCTGAACTGGGTCATTTTGAAGAGCTGCATGAGCCAGTAAAACATGTAACCTACATAACCTCCATGTTAAGAAAATGTGGTTCTAAAATCAGCTTCATGCAGTTTGACTATAATTTCACTGGCTCCCATCTAATTTAAGCACCGATTTTATTATGTAATGCGAACTACAGGAAACATAGAACTCTTATGTTAGGCACCCTTTTTATTAAGTAATGCAAGCAATATCAGTACCCTCTTTATTGTATAATAGAAGATATATAAGTACCCTTTTTATACATGATGCAAGCTGTAAGGAAAACAAAACCTCTAAAGCCAACCTTAAACATGAAAATCACCCAGAGCTAAAGGATGACTTAATCAAGAAATCAACAACTTCACTAAGCAAGTTTTTCTAAAATCTCCGATTTGAACTTCTGTTTTGTTTTCAGTTTTGCCTACCTCAGTGTATTGTCCTCTGCCTACTTAATGAAGAAAGGTATATAGGCCAAACTGCCCAGCCTACTTCCAATGTTCAGAGACGCAAGCAAAAATGATGGGTCCAAAAGCATGTCAGGACCTTATCATCAATCAGGGACAAAAGGGCTCCATTCTTTGCAAAAAATGAAATTTTTAATGACCTTCAATAAGGTTACTGGGCATAACATAAAAATTACCTCAAATGAATTGCACATAGCTCTTATTTCTTTATTCTGCCTAGTATTATAGGTTGTCATTTAAATGTCCATTTCTCTTAGTAAATTAAAAAACTGCTTCAGGGCAAGGATCATATTCTTCATTTTGGCATTTCTAAAGTATCCTGAAAAAATGCTCAATGACTATTCAATGAATGAAGAAATATAATTGGCTTTTAAAAGCAAATTATATAGGCACTGGGGGGAAAATAAATGAGTAGTTAGGAGATTTTTTAAAAATTTTAAGTACACACTTATTGGCTCACATTTCAGCTCTCTAGTTGTAAGTAACAGAAAACAACTCCAAATAGCCTGAACAAAAGAGGGAAATTATTACTAATACATAGATTTAGAGTTATGTGTTATACAACTTAAAGGCAAAAATGCTGCCAGGACCCAGAAAAGCAAGCAGGAAATGAAAAGCAGACTGGCCCCCAGCAGTAAGCCCTCTTTCTCTATAACTTTTCTTGTCTCTTCAGATCTGAGCTGCCTCTGTCCTCTGCAAGGAGCATTCTCTGCCACTCAAACAGTAGAAGTCAGCTGTACCACAGCTTCCTCGGTTTCTAATCTCTTTATGTTAGATCAGCAAGGACTAAACTGTCATCATTTGGTCCCAAATCCAAATTCCCAAGACGGAGAATCTGTGTGACCCAGTTTGGATCAGCCATCTATGCCTTCCCTGAAGGTCTGTCATCAGACTAATTCAAGGAACAATCATGACTTTTGGGTACACACTACTATTGGTAGGAAGGGGGCAGCCCTGTGAATAAGGCAATACAACAAAATGAGTCCACTACAACATTATATAATGCTTTACACTTTACCAAGAACTTTCACTTCTTTAACTCATTCAATTCACGCAACAGCCCTGTAAGAGAAGAATGACAGAACTTACATATAAAAGAATTGATGCTAAGGATAGTTCAATGTCTTTCCCAAGATAGTTCTGCTATTAGGGCAGAGCATGTCCATTACTTTACACCAACCCCTATCACCAAAATGGAATAGTAAAAGAGAAAGGAACAACTTTTTTTTTTTTAAGCCCAAGTTAGGATGTTACAAACTCTCTCGGGGAGTTCAACAGCACTACAAACGTGAAAAACACTATACTCAAGCAGAAGTGGCAGGGAGAAAGAATACCAAAAATTCCCTGATGTGAATAAGCTTTTACATAACAAATTATTTTGCTGACCATAAAACAATTCACCTGGCCAGGTCAAGCCCAAAGAACTTTCTTCTCCCTCTAAATCAACCTTCTTTGGCACCTACCATCTGTAAAAGTTTCTTAAAATGTAATCATCTAAGGAGTGTCGCTGAAATGTAGATTCTGATTCAGTAGTTGCCGCAGACAAGACTTTACAGTGAACCCATGATCCTTACCTCCTACTGTCCATGCTTTTGTGTGTTTACCTCCCCTTCAGTGTGGGAGGGAACTGTGACTTGCTTTTAACCAATAGAATATGGCAAAGATGACAGGCTGTCACATGACACTATGCAAGACTCTGAAGCTAGTAGAACCCCTCCCACCAACCCCACTGCTGGCTTTGAAGAAGCAAGTTGTCATGAATCCTGGAGCAGCAAGGAAAAGAACTCAGCCAACAACTGGAGATTAGAATCAGACTCTTCCTCAGTTGAGTCTCTGAGGTGAACCCAGCGCTGGCTAACACCTTGACTGCAGCATGGTGACAGACCCCGAAGCAGAGGAACCATCTTAGCAACTTAGACTCCTGACCCACAGAAACTGTGAGATAATAAGTGTGTGCTGTTTAAAATCACTAAGTTTGTGGTAACTTGTAGGCAGCCATAGGAAAATAATAAGAGTTGGTTTGGATTGGGGCCTGGGATCTGGGATTCACACTTCAAACAGCACTAACATTCATTTGACACACCAACATTTGCTGTCTTCCGTTTAGGTTGGCCTTTGATGTTATCCCTCTGCCAATCAGACTATGATTCCCTTAAAACACAAAAACCATATCCTCCATGGCTCCTCAGGACAATACTCAAATAAATACCTGAGTGTTGGCTGTGCATGAATGCACCACTGTTGCCTTCCTGATCTCCCATCATACAGATTTTATCCCTTTAACTCTGCTTCACATCAAAACACCAGTCAGGTGATCAACTGCTTTACTGTTAGTTCTCAAAACTGACTTCTTAATTCTTTTAATCATGAGTACCAACTTGAAGAACTGGAGAATTTCAAAAGTGTTCCTTCAGTGGATCTGTAAATAAGTCCTTAATCTGTTCCATACCATGAGTCTCCTTTCCTCCTCTTCCTTGACATTTTTTCAGACCTACTAATCATACATCAGCTCATATGCTGCTGATGGAGCTACAAGTCCATAACCACCCCAAATCCTTATTACATGATTCATCTAACTTCTCTCAAATTGAAACTACCTTGCTATTTTCTTGAAATTCTCTCTCCACTTCTACCTTCTTTAATTCTGCCTATACCCAGCCTCTTGAAATAACAGTTATTCAGAGGATGTCTCCCGTTTCCTCTGCTGTACAACACTCCTTGAATTCACTTACACCAGGAATATCATGCTGAACCACTTTATGACTTTGAAACACAGTCAGAGATGACCTTTTTCTCACCACTGAAATTATCTGTCATCCTTACAATATATTCCCATAAATCTCCATTTATTTTTTCATTTTTAATTTAAATTCTGAAAGCTTACTGTATATGAAGGCTTCATCTAATCCTATATCCTGCATAAAAGTTTGCTATAAAATACCTGATCAATCAATTACAATGGTCTCCCAGCCTCAGAGTATATGCACCAATTCATCTTATATCTAACAATATTCACAATAACCCTAAAAGTAACTACTAGTAGTGAGTAGACAGAGTGATGCAAAGCAGAATAAAGGAAAACGACAAACCTTGGGGATGACAGCTACAGCAGAATCTCAGGAGGTGGGTTGTGTATATTTAGAAATGTTTTAACTAGAGCTTCTGTTATCACCCCTTAAAGAATGTGGTCCCCACCCTTACCCCAAGAGAATCAACGCACTGACCCATTTTTTTCTCTCCAGCACTTCATAACCCGTGCACATTTCAGACATTATTCTTAGTAACTTCTGACATTATTTTCCATGAACACTTTGTGACTTTAATTCAACAGTATCTTAGCAGTACAATGTGAAAGTAACTCTGAAACTGATTATTCAGTCTTCTCCAAAACCAGTGTACAACCTCAGTAAGCAAAAAGAGCTAACTGGCCAACATTACGAACCAAGCTACTTTGCCATTCCTTTCACATTCAGATGAGGCAAGAGAAACTACAGTAATCAATACTAAATTTCTGGGCACTAATGTGCCACAGCAACAAAAAAAGCGTCGAGTCTGGGATTCTCCAAGATTGCAGCCTATTTTCTAAACATGTAAAGCACTGAACCAAGAAAGGAATCAATACATACAGTTGTCTCTTGTCCTGAACTATGTTGATAACATGTTTGATGACATTATCTTTATGAGATGAGTGAAACTGATAAATCTGCTATGTTCTTTCTATTACTAAGTAGAGATGAAACTGGAAAGAAAGGGTAGAAAGGAATTACTCGAAAATTCTTTTTTAGTAAAAATGGAAGAGACATTTAGTTATTAATACTATGACTTTCACTTAAAATCAAATATTCATCTATTGATTGATGCCAGAGGTTAAAAATCATGCAAAAACTGGAAACCTATAAAGAATTCTAATGTTTCACATGCACAGTCTACAAATAAATTTAATACTCCTTGGTTTTTTACTTTAAAGAAGCCAATTATAATGACTTCTTCTCAAATGAAATTTTAAACGAGGGTAAAAAAAACACGGTACCTAAAGGTACTGATGAGGTCGACTGATCAAGGATCACAGCAAGCAAGAGGGGATATTACTGATATGATCAGTCCTTGATGTCACTAGTATAGAGGTAGAAAAAAAGGATGTAAACTATGGCAAAGATATTCCCCAAATGTCTTAGATCCTTGGCTCCATTCGGTGTGTAAGTAGAACCTAACCTTGATTCTTGTAGTCACTCTATGTATTCTAACCTAGCCTGGATTCTTATAGTCACTACGTTTATTCTGCTTTTAATTATAAATGAGATTTTTTTACCCCATCAATGTTCTGATTATAAAGCCATTTAACACCTTAAGTGTAAAAAAGGCTTTCAGTTGACACGCAGTCAGAACTTCCATCTTCACATCCTAGCTTCCCTCTGAATCCTTCCCTTGTTAGGAAACTACCTACCTCTAACGACAGTGTATTCTAAGAATAGATAGCTCTAATTACTGGTGATTTCTTTTGACTGGGCAGGAACCTGCCTTTCTTTGACTCTTTAGTGCCTGAGTTCTGTCCTATGATAAAACAGAATTAAAAGAATTACTTAACCATAAAAGAACTGTTAAAACATTAAGGGAAATTGCCATGTCTCCACCAAATCTGTCCTTGCAGTCCTGCAAATCCCTTCCATTACACACCCTGTATGCTCTTCTTCATTCCCAGCTTCCAAAGTATAAAAATCATAAAATCACATAGACCTCATCATTCGTACTAAATCCATGTGAATCCTCAATGTTGTTAGATAATGCATTTAGACATCTGTCTTTCATGTCTTCACTCATCCAAAGATGTTCCAAATGTTGTTCCTTCCCTGTAATGCCCCATATTGCTACCTTCATCACCACCAGGCCCTCTTCCTACCAACTGGAGGGCACTCACCATGCATTCCTTCAGCTCCTCCTCTACTCCAACATCAGCTTAGCTTCCCTCCCTGCAAGCAAAGAGTCATCCATCCACCCATCCTTTTTTAAAAAATGTACTGTTGCCCTTTCTCTCCATTCCTTTCAGAGTGTTCTGAAACTGTTTTCCTCAATTATTTCTTCTCAAATATCTAGTGGAGGAGACATGAGGAAATACTAAAGATTGACTGATCATGAGTGAGGCAGTGTTGATGGCACTTGGTACACATTGTTTCATCTTCCCAGGTTTTTCACGGCTTTCCCACATACAAAGTCTCTCCATGCTGGATAAAGTTCTTTTTCAAGATATATTTACTTATGCATCTGACTATACTCTGTGGTTGGCAGTGGTATTATAGAAACCATTATTCCTTACTCAAAGGATCTTTGAGCGCTAGAAAGAGAAACAACCCTATATGCACATAACATGTTTTTAAAAGAGAGAAGGTATGAATAAAAAACTTGTCACTCTAGGTATCTAAATCAGAATTATGTTGCTGTGGTACCACTTGGAAATTTCAAACTGTTCACACGAGTGCTGGTCAAGTACTACAGCAAATCTGACGCACAAGGCAAACTTTGTAGCTCCATCTTTCCTTTCAAGCCCTATTTCTCTCCTTCAATTCACTGACAACCTTTTTAATGTGTTTTACACCACAGTCTTTTTTTCTCATAGGGTATATATTGTATACTCCCTACAATCTGATTTTGAACCTTGCTTCTAAAATGAAAACTGCATCCTAGGAGGATATCAATAAGCTAATTGCCAAATATGAAGTTTTGTTGTTTTTATTTAACTACATTCACTCCCTCTCTGTACCATCTGACATTGTTGACAACCTTTCCTTAGTATCTGTACTAATAAATGATTCTCCAACTTATACCTTTATGACCAAATTTTATTTCCTGTTTGTCAGATCTCAACAAAATGTAAGTATGCACCAAAGCATTTCTGCAACTTGTATTATGTTTTAATTCTTCCTTGGCAAAATTTTCTACTCTCATCACAATGACTATTATTTTGAGGTTGTTGACTACATCTGTACATATCTATATTTTAGAAAATGATATAACAGCTATGTATCTAGCACCACAGCTTTAACAAATGCTAATATTTTGCCTTATTTGTTTAATGCATTTTGTTATTTAAGAAATAAAATGACACAAATATAGCTAAAGCTTCACTCACCATCTCTTCCCATTTTTTTATACTTTGATCATACATGTGTGTATCGAGAAACAATATATGCCAATGTTTTATATGCTTTAAAAATCTATATACAGTCAATAGGCACATGAAAAAGATGATCAACATCATCAGAGAAATGCAAATCAAAACTACAATGAGATACTACCTCACACCCACTAAAATGTTTATAATCAAAGACGAACAGTAACAAGTATCAACAAGGATGTGGAGAAACTGGAGCCCTCAGATGCTGCTGGTGGGAATGTAAAAGCATGCAGCCACTTTAGAAACCAATTTGGCTATTCCAATATAGAGTCACCAGGAATCCAGTGATTCCACTCCTAGGTATATACCCAAGAGAAATGAAAACACAGGTCTACACAAAAACTTAAACATAAATGCTCATAGAAACATTATTCATAATAGCTACAAAGTGAAAACAACCCAAATGTTCAACTAATGAATGGATACACAGAATGTGGTATATCTATACAATTAAATATTACCCAGCAATAAAAAAAAAATGAAGTACTGATACATGCTACAACACTGATGAACCTCGAAAACATTATCTAACTGAAAGAAGTCTGTCATTAAAGACCACACATTATATGATTTCATTTATATGAAATGTCAACAGGCAAATATACAGAGAAAGAAAGTAGATTTGTGGTTGCCTAGGGCTGGAGAATATGAGAGACTGGCAGGGTTTGGGGGTGGGGACTGATGGCTAAGAGAACGGAGTTTCTTTGTGGAGTAATGATAATTTTCTAAAATTGACTGCAGTGATGGATACACAACTCTGTGAACATGTTTAAAGCCATTGAATTGTGTACTTTGAATTGGTAAACTGTATGGTATCAAAATTATATCTCAAAAAAGGTTTACTTATAATAGAGAATATAGACAATCACTGTATCACATACATAATAGTTATATTACATATATACTCTTTTACAGCTTACATTGCCCTTAGCATGTTTCTGAGATGTATCCATGTGGATACATGTGCAACTAGTTTATTTTAACTGCTCTGCTCTATGGAGGAAACATCACCCTACATTTATCCATTCCTCCACTTTCTTTCTATTTGAAGTAGACAGTGCTAAAATGAACATCCTTGTACATGTCTCTTTGTTTTCTATGTGTGACAATTTTCTAGGCTAACACATAAAGGCAGAATGGCTGAGTTGCAGAATATGGACATCTTCAACTTTACCAGATATTTCTAGATTGCTTGCTTAAAAGATTGTAGTAATTTATTCTCATCAGTAATATACAAGAGTTCCTGTTTCTTCTCATCCGTGCCAGCACTTGGTGTTATCAAGCTTATTAAGTATTGTCGATCAATAGTTGTAAAATGGAATCTCACCAGGGTTTTACTTTTCATTTCCCCAACTATTAGCAAAGTTAAGCATCTTTTATAATTGGCCATTCAAGCATTTACCTATGTGAATTGCCTAGTCATATTCTTTATCCATTTTCCACTGAGTACTTTATCTTTTTCTTATTGATTTTGTATGATTTCTTTCAAATTCTGAATATTCTCTTTGGCCACTTAGAAGAGTTACAAATACATACTACCAGTCTATGGTCTGGCATTTTGTTTTGTTTTAATGTCTTTTGTTATATTTAAGATTTTTAAGTTAATGTATTTTTTTAAGTCAGTCTTTTAGGGCTTGTGATTTTTATATCTGCTTTAAGTGTCTTCTCTATTACAGTGTCATGAAAGTATAGTCCTTCAAAGTTATTCAGAGTTTGTCTGAAATGGCCTGGCCTTTATGCCTCCTTCATTGATCAGTCACTATGGGCCAAACCAGGAAGGTATATGATCTTGGACAACATAGCTCTCAGCAGCTTTGGCAATCTCTAAACGAGGTGACAGCTGAAGTTCTGGGTACCAAGATCTTTGGTTTGACCCATAGTGCAAATATGAATGATCTTCTATTTAAAACCCTTCGAAGACTCTTCTGCCCTTCCAGCAAAGTCCAAGCTGATTAAACACGGCTATAAGTCCCCAAAAGGAATCTGAGGTTTATAAAAATTAAGTCACTTGCACAATATCCCAGAGCTATCCAAAGTAGCAAGACCGAAAGTCAAGCCTAAATCTGACACCAAAGTCACTGCAGTTCTATGACATCATCAATAAAATCCCAATGTGAGTATATGAAAGGGGATTCAAGCTAGGGAAGACTAAAGAAAGACCATCTATGGCAACATTTTCTTAAGAGCAGTCTTACTATCTACATTGGTCCCAAGAAAACCTGACTATTAAATAGAGTTAATTAAGAATGCCCTCTGGTAAGTCCTTTGGATTTAGGCACTAAGCAAAATGACAAGGAATTTAGTTTTGAAATGACCAAACTGCCAGTTTCATCATAACTTTCACTGGAGCTCATAAATCAGAAAAAAATTCAATGAGCTGTGCAAACGGAAAATCACTGAACTCAACAGAAGAAATCATTCCGAAATAGGTCTTCAGTAGATGGAGCTCTCCCCTTTGAATTGGTGCTGAACCAGAACTGAGAAATCTGAACAGTTGGAAATACAGTCGTTCAGACAAAGGTTCTGAACATTTCCACTGATTAAAATGCCAATCACCCTTCTCCTTAAAGCACCAGCATTAACCCTAGTATACTAGCCACATTTCAATCCAGAATAACATTATTATTAAACATGAACTGAGCACCAACAATGCCTTCAGCACCTCTAAGAAAGATAGAGAGTCCTTGCCGAGAGGTTTGCCATTAAACCACTATTTTGAGAAAGATAGCAGAACAATTGTAAACATCTTCTGAATTTTATTTTCATGGGAAAAAAAGAAAACCTCAAACTTCATTTCTCCCATTAGATTTTAATATGATTCAGAATTTACTTATGAAAAACTTCTCTATGATTACTACTTTTTTCTGATGCTTGGTTGTCGTATTAGGCTTACGGCCCGGTCCTGTTCTTTCGTTTTGTTCTGATTTTTTTAGAGATAGAGTCTCACTACGTTGCCCAAGCTGGACTCAAACTCCTGGACTCAGCAATTATCCTGCCTCAGTCTCCAGCATAATTGGGACCACCACTAAAGAGGATATTTGATTTTTCATGGTGGTTTGGGATTAACTGTGAGGTTGCAGAGCTGGGCTACCATTAGACAAATGCTCAAGAAAAACAAAACATTTTATACCTGAATGAGGAAAAAAAATAATTGGACATTATCCGAAAAAAATATGGAAATATTAAAATACCCAAATATACTCAAATAAAAGTATGTCTAATCCTCCCACAATGCCCACCACAACATACCACTTTTATCAGCTAACTAATGCCCGTCAACCAAATATTGGCAAAAAATTTTAAAAAGCTGAATTCTGAAAGTATTGACCAGATACAAATCAGAAATTCTGCACAGTCTAGACGCTCTTCAAGGCTTAAATTTAGATAGACCAAAACAGAGCAAAACTAACTTTGGCCCAGCAGTCAGGTAATAGCCCATCAAAAGCAATACACCTTATAACAAGCTCACTGATAGACAAGTGATTATTATTTAGTGATGCACTTGAAGGTCTGACCTCTTCCTATCAAAGCCACACTTAGAAGTAAACTGCATTATTAGAGAGAAACAAAAACTTGCAATGCAAAATCAAAAAAAATTGCTTTGTTATAATGATGTACTCCAAAACTTTTAAAAGGCAGAAGAAAAACAGCAGGTGAGCACATACATTCAAGTATTTCAGTATAAACAACACTGCGTGAGTACCAAATAAACGAGCATGTTCCACTTGACACTATGACACAGCTTCCCCCAAAGCCAGCATACTTTTGTGACCTTGAAGATAAATCTCCCATAATCTGATCATAATTTGCACCTGGAGATGCCCTGTCTGGAGTATTTGATGTTGGGATTTTTGTTCAAATGACTTTCTTGAGAATGTCAATACATGTTTAGATGGAATATAAAGACTAAAACAACTGCCCCAATTTTGCTGATGCTAAGTCCTGAAAAGATTAAATGTACAGATACACAATCTGTGATGACATCTAGTTAGAATTCTGCCAGTGTACAAATGTGCTAATGTAGTGGCTGAGGTCAGGAAAAGCACAGGAAATGGGAAATGTCTTTTCAACGCATAAATGACTAAGAATATTTCTATTCTTATTAATAGCATGTTTATTCTATAGTAATAATAAGAATTATTGAGTTTACTTCTAATGACATTATAAACTATTAAAGACTACACTATAGTAAAATGATTCAGTGAGGATCTATGATCTACGGAATATATAAAGATGCTTCAATTTCTTTATATTTGGCTAACACAAACTATTTAAGACTTTGTATCCAAAAATGAGGCTACAGATTTAAGACATCAAGTTTAACTATTTGTTTACAAAAGTGAGAATGAGTGTGCACTAATCTACATACATCTTTTTGCTAAATTCTTTTTGATACAAAAGATGGAAACTTTTAAGATGGCTGGCCATAATTTGGGGTATAGTATATGAATTTAAAAAAAAACAGCCCAAGTTAACTAATCCAAAGATAGTTAGCCTTTGTAACTTTAGCCTCGTAAGAGACTCTTAAAATCACAGTCCCATCCAATGTAGTGCCTATCCTAAACTTTAGTAAAATAAGATCAGAGAGGTTGACTTAGCACAATTTAAATGGTCCATATTTATTGATGCTAATGTAGATTACAAACAATATATTTCACTGTCATCTTTTGGTGACCTTTGATGTATTATTCAAATAGAATATAAAACAAGGTGATACATCAATTATATCTTCAAATAGTTTTAATAACTTTGGGAAATTATCAAGATGTGACATTAAAGTTAGGATGCGGAACTGTATACATGCGTAATCTCAACTATATAAGCATATATAGAAAAGAAACTCACAGCTAACAGTATTTCTACATAGGATAGTTATAGAGTAAATTTCATTTTCTCCATATTCTATAACTTTCTCAATGAACATTTATTACAAGGAAAAATAAAAATATTTCTTTCTCCCTCTGTCATCCCCAACATGCCCCCACCCCAACACACAATCCTGAAGGTAAAAATCCAAGGTTTGAATCAAAATAGACCTAACATAGAAGCGGACAACATGCTGATAACCAAATAAACCTTCAGGTGAGTCAAATTAAATGATTGTGTTGTAAAAAAAATAATAAATAAGATAAAATAAGGCAACAGACAGATGCCCATGCGTGCACAATGTGAATGCATGTAGTAGAGCCATACATGGAGAAAAAAAAAACACACACATAGATATAGATTCGTCAACATTAATGTTCATTTGATAACCCTGCACAAAACTCTAATTTCCCCATTGTAATGCTTTTTACCCTAATATAATGCTTTATTCCCTCCCTCCTCTGATATCCTGTGAGATATAAGTCTTGATAAGAAGACAGAGCTATCTTGAAACACATGTCCAAGACATTATTATGATTCCTGCAGACTAACCATGTGGTGCTCACAGACAT
Source organism: Papio anubis (assembly GCF_008728515.1). Classification (NCBI taxonomy): domain Eukaryota; kingdom Metazoa; phylum Chordata; class Mammalia; order Primates; family Cercopithecidae; genus Papio; species Papio anubis. The sequence continues at coordinate 25,142,948 of NC_044979.1, forward strand.
AAAACCATTTCAAAAGTACATTCACTATGTACTGGCTCAGCAGGATGGGTTGTCTGGAGGAAGGGAAAAAATGAAAAGACGATAAGCAGGGAGGCCTGGGTAAAATATAACTTCATTTCTTAGCATGAAAAAGAGACTCCCAGCAAATCTGTAGACTCAGTCTCTAATCTTTATTGGTAAAACCAAGCTAGTAATTCTGAATATTCTTTTAAGGAGATCATACAGATAGCCTAATTAAGTATTGAAAAACAAAAAAAAAATGCAAAATTATTTTTAAATGTTAGCTAAAAAGAGGTTTCCCTTGTAAGAAAGATCTAGTAATTTCTAGTTCTTCCATTCAACTGTTCTTCCTAGTCCTGTAAGGCTAACTAACCCAGAGCTATGAAGATGAAAGTATTTCCAAAACTTACCAAGCTAGCCAATAGTAACATTCTTCAGAATACCAGATCCCTAGGGCAATTAAAATGTATAGAAAAGAAAGAAGGAATGAATTGAATGACCACAGCCTGCCAAATGTCTGAATAAGGTCAATTGTTAATACTTTCCACAGTAAGAAAAGTTTAGGCAGGGGTCAGGACGATGACAGCAGACAGTCATATGAACTGCTCTGAGTTAGTGAGCTCTAAAGGTAACAGTGAAAATATTCATGGCAACAAAAGCAAATCAACTCCTGTGGCCATTTTTGGATACACTTTAAAGAGAAACAAAGCAATTCAGCCTCCAGCATATTCTGTCTCTCATAGCTGGTGATACTTCACATGACTGCTTTGAGAAGATGGGGGATGGAGGTGGGTATCACTGTGCATACAGCATGTAGCACAGACATTTATACATGGATTTCTCCTGTCACTTGTGCTATAGGAACATTCTGTAACGGCAATGAATTAAGAGTAAATCTAATACAGCTGAAATTCTGGTATTTTTAGTAGACTATCAAATGGTAGCTTTCTAACAGGAAAACAAAGCCTCAATAAAGTGGCAATAAAACTTGATCATTCTGTTATTGAATTTTAGCTAAACATTTACCAATTTGCTAGTTAATGTAAAATCCCTTATGAGAAACAGGGAGGTACAGCCTATAAGTAAGAACAACGGTGATTTATCTGTTGACTAACCTACTGGGAGGTTTATCTGATTTTGATTATACTTCTTTTTTATGCAGTCACTCCAGATAGTTCCAGCAAGAAAAAATTGTTTATATGAGACTGTCCTAACACAGGCTATCTATGATAGTTCAGAAAGGTCTTTTGGTCTTATAAATAAAGTGGTGGATATTGAAATATGCAAAGGTAAGAGAATAGAATTATTGATGGCAGTTTGACCATCTTATACTAGTCCCACAGTCCCAGAATACAGGTGTCGTTAGTCTGTGAAAATACACAGAATTCACATATGGTGGACTGAAAATAATGTGAGGAGCAACGTAACATTTCTGTGAAGTATGTGGACTTTGGTGTCAGACAAACTTAGGTTCAAATCCAAGCTCTTCCACTTAATAGGCATGTAGTAAATTACGGATGCAGAGGTGTAGGTGAAATCAGATCATTCCAGAGGTTAGGACAAAAGAAATACTAAGTAAGTGGCAGCTGCCACCACCAAAACACCATCACCCCCATCATTCATCAACATCTTCACCATCACCGCCCCTCCTCAACTCCATCATCACTACCAACCCTCCATCATCCCTACCACCCTACCATGACCTCCGTCATCATCACCACCATCACCTCCACCATCACCACTCCCACTCCACCATCACCAACCCCTCTCCACCTCCATCATCACTACCAATCCCTCCATCATCACCACCATCACCTCCACCATCACCAGTCCCATCCCACCATTACCACCCCCTCCTCACCTCCATCATCACCACCAATAATTGATGACGGATGATTACGATGATACGGATGATATTATTTATTGGATGATGACATGCACTTTGATTGATGATGACGCCGGATACGACATTACGGTTCGACCCGGAAAGATTTTACTTTTCGATATTTACTTTATTGATTATTACGCATTTGGATGAGATTTTCATATTATTTATTTATTACGACCCGGTTTTACGATGATTTTTCGATGCCGACATTACGACATTTATTTATTCGAGGATTTTACATTTTATTATGATTTCAGATTATTTACGATGTTTCTCCACTACCTGCACCACCATTTCCATTATCACCACCACCATCACCTATAACACCGTCAACACCTCCACCACCACTAACTTCCCCCCAGTCCCCCTTCTCCTTCATCTTTACCACCACCATTATTTTACAGGTTTTGGAGTTAGGTTTAAGTTCTAGTTGACTTCAAATAAATTATTTGACCATTTTTAACCTCAAGTTTATCATCTAAAAGTGAAAAATAATTAATGGTCCCGGCTTTGCATAATTATTGAGAGGATAAAAGAAAAAAAAAGTCCAACCAGGTGTGCATCTAGAAATCTAGGAGCTCAACATGAACCTCATGGTTAACTAAATTCTTATTTTGCTTATTCCAGCTTGACTTTAAATGTTTTTACAACCTCCTTCAAGGAGAAATGGTCCATAGGTTGGTAATACTGGTATTTATTATCAGCATTTTATTTAAATTAATCTTACTCCTAGAATTTACGGCCACCCTTTTCAGTTTGCTGGGGACTACATCTTACATACGCCTTGTCTTACTCTAGATTGCTATTCTCCGTAGCTTATTTAAACATTATATATTTGAATATGGCTGATATCCCCTTCTTTTACCTTTAGGCCACAGGGACCTTAACCTCTAAACCCAGTCGTAGACTTGATTACTTGAATTGCTTTTGCTGCTGAGAATCTGTTAAAGAAAAAAAAGTCACTCTCAACCATGTTAAAAATGGTAAGAAAGATTTTATTCAAGACCACAACAATAGAGATATTGCAACAGGGGAGAAAAGCTGGGCTCAACTTCGTATTAAGCTAAGATATTTGGGATTTATAGCCAACAAGCAGAGTAAGAGGAGAGCGGATGGAAAAGTACTAAGAGGAAACACACCAAGAGGAGGGGGATTCTTATTAAACTAACCTAACAGGATTGTTGCTAAAGGCAGGTCAAGGACTTACAGATCAAAGGTGGGGAATGTGGAACTTGATCAGATATCAAGGGTGATCAGGTATCAAGGGGAGGGTGGATTCTCATTAAACTGACACAACAGGATTCTTGCTAAAACTGGATTTAGCAAGGACAAACACAGAAACCCAAGGTTGACCCCAAGTTGAGAAGAGGGCTCAGAGGAACCTAACTGAAGTTTGTCCCTTAGGAAACAGTCTTTGTCAAATCCAAGAGTAAACGAGCCCTGAGTGCAGGCCAGAGTGGCCTTCCTAATAAAGAACATAAGGTTCTTGGCACACATTTTAGGACATCAATACCAGTGGCAATGGACTGTCCCCTCTCACTCTCTGTCCAAGTGGAGGACTATAATAATACCACCTTACATTCATACATCACATTGCAACATTCATTTTTATCAACTGATACTGTCAATATAAATGACTGTTGCCTAAATGAAAACTTTCTGCAGAAGTAGACACAAAAAATAATTTAAACTGAAGTGAACTATGATATTTTATTTATGTGTTGTAATTCCAATAATATATTTCTTTCTCTAAAGTTCCTTCTAGCTATAAGAATTTCACCCTTTGTATTTTATCAAGATAGCAAGGAAATTGCAAAAGGCAGAGAGAAAGAATCTGAAGAAATTTCAAAAAATACATACTTTCCCTTTACTGCTAATTTAAAAAAAAATACAATTCCAGAAAACATTAGGGGTAAAACCAGGTTTTTAACGTTTTACAGTGACAGAGACCCAATAGTAATACAATGGATATAAGTTAGGTTGTGCTCATCCCCAAGGCTCAAAAATTATTAAGCATTTGCATCATAAATACAAAAAAAAAGTGCTTCTCAAACCATATTCTTAAAAACTTGATATGATTCTGTAAGACATGCCACAATTGACCATGGATGTAGTACAGTATGGTGTGAGGAAATGGCACGGGATTTGGAATTGGAGCCCAGCCTAGGTTCAAGTTTACTTTCTCCATCACACAGCAATGTCACTTTGTACAAATTACTCTCAGTCTCTGTTTCCCTCATCTGTGATGTGGAATTAAAGGCAATAAGACGCACGAAAGAGCTCTATGAGCAGTACATCACTATACACATGTTCGTTATCTACAGACAGCAAAGAACACTCACATGTAAGTTGTTTTTGCAAATAATGGACATAGTTTATCTCTCAGATCATATATATCTTGCTTATAATCCCAGCACCTAACACAGTGTCTCACAGTAGGCACTCAAATATTTACTAACTGAGGTAAATGGATAATCCCCCCGCCTTATCCACAGTTTCAATTTCCATGTTTTCAGTTACCCACGGTATAGTACATACCTTCAATATAGTAAAATAAGATATTCTGAGAGAGAGCAAGAGAGTGTGTGCATGAAAGAGTTCACAAGTGCACATTCATGTAACTATTATGGCATACTACTATCATTGTTCTTTTTTATTATTGCTGTTAATCTCTTACTGTGCCTAATGTATAAGTTAAAGTTTATCATAGTTATGTATAGGAAAAAATATGGTGTATATAAGGTTTGGTACAAACTTCAGTTTCTGGCATTCACTGGGGAGCCTGGAAATTATCCCCACAAATAAAGGAAGACTACTGTATATTTGGATGAAGGCAATTCCTTCCTGTTTTCTAGCCCTAAATTAGAATCCAATTACCACCTTAAGGTGGTACATTTGCTACCAAAGACAAATAAAAATAATATTCAGAAAACAAAAAAAATCAATTTTTTTGTAATACTTGTATCAGTTTACCATGATCTAAATAGAGAAACCACAAAAATGGAAAAATTTAACATTTCACAATTGCTACAACATCTACAACATCTCTATCTTTATTCAAATATTTATTATTGGTTTTATGATTATTATTCCAGATATTTTCCCTCCTCTTCCATATTTAATATGAATCACTGCCTACATACTAAAATTACAAATTTTGTTTTATTGATATTTGCTCTACATACATCATTAAAGCTTTATTACTCAATCAATGTGTATTAATTTAATATAAACTTTCCATAGCCTCAACATTGTAAATTCTACCTCACACAAAAAGAAACAGTACTTATCTAAGTTTTAATTTTCTTTTTTTAAAAATGGTTTTTAGAGACAGGGTCTTGCCCTATTACTCAAGCTGGAGTATAGTAGCATGATCATACCTCATTGCAGCCTTGAACTCCTGAGCTCAAGGGATCGATCCTCCCTCTTCAGCAACCCAAGTAGCTAGGACTACAGGTGTAGGTTATCACACCCAACTAATATATGTGTGTGTGTGTGTGTGTGTGTGTGTGTGTGTTGGAGGGACAGGGGGTAGAGGCGCAGTCTCACTATGTTGCCCGGACTGGTCTTGAATTCCTGGCCTTCAAGCAATCCTCCCACCCCAGCCTCCCAAAGTGCTGGGATTACAGGCATGAGCCACTGCACGCAGCCTTTTCTTTTCATTTCACCTCTTATTCAATAAATATTTCTAATGTGACAGGCACTAAGACAGCTGTGCACAGGTCACAGTCATGGCCCCAAGAAAGTTCCCAGTTGAGTCAAGAAAAGGCAATGACAACATAAGATGAAAACTGCGAGAAAGAAATGTGCACAGCGCTTTAGGGAATTCTACAACAAAGGGTACAGTATGTGCAAAAGATTGGAGGCAAGAAAGAAAAGGACCCCACCAAGAAACTAATGTGAGACGCACAGCTCCCACGGCCAGACTCAAGGAAGGCCTTGTGTGCCATGTCAAGAAATTTGGACTTAACTTTCAGAGTTTAAATGTTAAGGAGGGATTTGTCATTCAGAAAGCTGATCCCAGCTGCACTATGGAGAGTATATCAGAATAGGGCCAGAAGATCAGTTAATAGGATGGTATAGTGAGCTGGGGAGAGAGACCAGTGCCCTGAACTAAAGCTGTGGTCTTAGAGAGAGACAGACAGACTTAAGAGGATTTTAGAGACAGGAAGAGGTAGAATTGTTAGACTTTAGTGACTGATGTGGGACCTTTCTGATAGCAAACTCCTGGGCTCAAGCTACCTTCCTACCTCAGCCTCCCAAGCAGCAAGGACTACAGGTGTACACCATCATACCTGGCTAATTTTTAAAAAAATTTTGGAGATGGGATCTTGCTATGTTGCCCAGGCTAGTCTTGAACTCCTAGGCTCAAGCAATCCTTGGCCTCCCAAAGAGATGGGATTACAGGTGTGAGCCACAAAACCCAGCCAATGTGGGGCTTTTTGATGCAGAGCACCTGAATGGTAATATTCAGAAGTTACTGAAATGGAGAACACAGCCGCCTTAGCACCCAAAACTGAGTTAAGCAAACAGATAGGATTTAACTGACAATGTTGGTACCATTGTAACTGCCAATCACTATAATGGACTAAATTCATTCCTACTAACACTGGTAATCAACAAGGAAGTTCAGAACTTCAGCTCTGGGTCAAACATGATACCCCACCAGCAGTCGTTCCATAAATGCACTAGGATCACAGTGATAAAAGGGGAAAGGGATACTGAAAAGACAGGAGTCATGACTACAATCCCTTAAGGGTCTCCAACAGCTCCCACCATCTGAAAGATGACAAATGCTTACGGAGAGCAGGCATGCTTGTGCATACGTGTGAGCACGTGTGTACAGTTCCTGTCAGTAAAGGATTTCTCCCCTTCTTCTAAGAAATACTAGGCTCTTGCGGCCGGGCGCGGTGGCTCACACCTGTAATTCCAGCATTTTGGGAAGCCGAGGCAGGCAGATCATGAGGTCAGGAGATCAAGACCATCCTGACCAACATGGTGAAACCCTGTCTCTACTAAAAATACAAAAATTAGCTGGGCATAGTGGCGTGTGCCTGTAATCCCAGCTACTCGGGAGGCTGAGGCAGGATAAACGTTTGAATCAGGGATTTAGGGGTTGCAGTGAGCCAAGATTGTGCCACTGCTCTCTAGCCTGGTGACAGAGTGAGACTCCGTCTCCAAAAAAAAAAAGAAAGAAAGAAATATTAGGCTCTTGCTACTCAATGTGTGGTCTATGCACCACTGGTATCATCTGATAGCTTGTTAAAAATTCAAATTCTCTACCAGGCATGGTGGCTAATGCCTGTAATCCCAGCACTTTGGGAGGCCAAGGCAGGTGGATTGCTTGAGGTCAGGAGTTCAAGACCAGTCTGACCAACATGTTGAAACCTCTTCTCTACTAAAAACACAAAAACAAAATTAGCTGGGTGTGGTAGCGCATGCCAACAATCCCAGCTACTTGGGAGGCTAAGGCAGGAGAATTGCTTGAACCTGGAAGGCGGAGGTTGCAGTGAGCCAAGATGGTGCCACTGCACTCCAGCCTGGGCAACAGAGCAAGACTCCATCTCAAAAAATAAATAAATGAATGAATGAAATGCAAATTCTCTAGTCCCACCCCAGAAATCCTGAATTAAAGTCTACATTTTAAGAAGATCCCCCAGTGATTGTGATTCATATGCTTGTTAAAGCTTGAGAAGCACCAAATTAGGAGACTTGTCCACAACTTATTCCCTATAGATAAAACAAAAACATAAGCACTGCTTACTTCATACCTGTTTGAAACAGTTACTCAACAACAGCCTTCAAAGTATACCACTTACAAAGCAGTATACGTGGGTACTTAATGGCAATTAGCCATCAAAAAGTAACTTCAGGATTTCCTATAGGCCAGAATACTTAGACAAACTAATATACTTACAGTTTGTCCTTGTTTTAAATACTTTCCAGAGGAAAATTTTCATTTCCACCACACATTTATTTACTAGAGCACTAGAAAACTTATATACATTTAACTCATTCCCAGTCTTCCAGCTTCCCCAAGGGCTCTGCAAAGCCCTTAATTACATAGTAGTCCAGAACAACTATTTCATTAGCTAATTTTCTGCCCACCCTCTTTTGTCAGGTGCAAATGTGTTACCAAGGTTCTTAGTGAAGGCACAGTTAATGTGTTTTGGATAGTGATTTGCCTTAAAAGGGGTAATTAATATTCTAGTTCCAAAATATTAATAAATAGCACATCTATTAAAATAATGCATTCAGGAATAGATTAAAAGGTTGAAGAAGGTAAACTTATGTCAAGATTTAGACAAAAAACCAAGGAAAATCATGCAGAAATCACTGTATAGACTACTTAGTATCTTAAGCTATTTAAACAAATTCTCAATGAAAAAGATTCAGAGTGATGATTTATCTTTTTTTTTTTTTTTTTTTTTTTTTTTTTGAGACAGGGTTACCCAGGCTGGAGTGCAGTGGCAGCAACATAGTTCACTGCAGCCTTAACCTCCTGCGCTCAAGCAATCCTTCCACCTTATATTCCCAAGTAGCTGGGACTACAGGCCCATGCAACCACACCCAGCTAATGTTTTTATTTTTTGTAGAGAAGGGGGTCTCACTATATTGCACAGGCTGGTCTTGAATTCCTGAGCTCATGATCCTCCTATCTCAAGCCTCCCAAAGTGCTGGGATTACGGGCATGAAACCAGTCATGCTCTAACTATTAAAGAACATAAAATAAACTGTCCTTGCTAAGAAAGACCAAATTTCAGGACAACTAAAATCATTGAGAGGTTAAATACTTGACTGAATAGGAAAGAGAAGAAAACAGGCACTGAAACTAAATTTGGATCAATATTAGCACAAAACCACTACAAAGAGGCCTAATCTCTTCAGATTGACAAGTTAAAAAAAAAAAAACACAAAAAAACAGTGGGCTCTGGAATTATTCCCAAGGAGTAATATTGTATACAAATGGTAATGGTAACTAAGATTCTTAGGCACACCCCAGCGTGGAAATTAAAAATCCTGGCAACTCTTCTAGTTGGTTAAAAGAGAACTAGAAAGACATCTGAATAACCTTTACTACTTCCTGTACAACTCAGAGTTTAGGAACCTGAGTTCAACCAGAAACCTCTGGCTACAAACAGCAACTCATGCCCCCACTCTGAGGTCTCATACCTTTTCATTTTCTGTCCTTCTGTTTTCAACTTCTATCTTCTCTTAAACAATTCATTTTCCAAAATATCCACTAATCTACCAATCTATATGTTTGACCTACCTCTACATTCATCTCCTCATTACCTTGTTTATTAACCTATCACATAACACAAAACAGGGCACAAGAGCCCCTCAAAAGGGGATGGAAAGAAAGGAGGGCCCAAAACAAACCTTAGATAGTTGTTATGGCCAAGTGCTAAAATTGGGAGAAAAAGTCAAAACTACTTCTTCAAAGAGATGTGGCTTTTGTTTCTAAAATGATGGAATACAGAGAAAAAAAAATGAAAAACTATAAACTAGATTCAGTGATGCGACACAGTAGGCTGTTGTAAAAAAGAAAAGCCAAAAAAAAAAAAAATCCTAAGAAAAGAATAAAGGAGACAGCACTGTAAAAACACAGTCTTTGTTCAATCAGGTAACTCCCAAATAAGTGGTCATTACAAATACTAGGAAGTAACTTCTTACATGGTTGTCCCCCAAAGTAACTAACATCAGGTGGGCAGAGGGACAGAGTGAGCAGCCCATCAAATCTAACGAAGAGATGTATGTAGAGTAGGTGATTGATAAATATCCGCCAACTAAATACTCGTCATTGCAAGTTCTTATTACATTAGATGATATGTAGAATAACCAAGAAAATATGAAGTTTCAGTCATCTAGAACCAGGTCTTCAGTAGCTGAATTTAGAAATTTTAGGACCAACCATAACCCAAGGGGTCGTTGACCCTAACAGCCTTCTGCTATTTCTATCTCTGGTCTCTCCATGTTTACCTAGGTTGCTCATATATCTCAGTGCCATTAACTCTTGCCCCCACAGTCCAAGTGTCTTAAGCATAAATTCAAAATGCATATAAAAGTGCTGAGCATTGTGCCTAACACATAGATGGTATTCAGTAAGTGTTAGTTCACTATGAGTCCTTAGCTAGCATTCAAAGTCCTTAGAGATCTGACCTCTATTTAACTCTCAAATTTGAATGGTGACTAAACCCACACATGAACCCTTACTCCAAACAAACTGGAAATCTCCCTGCATCAAAACATGTAATATGCAAGACATAGCTATCTTCCCTGCTTGGGATACATGCCACCACTACTCCCTCTTTTTTGTTTCTCTTACCAAAGCCTACACTGATGTCTAAGCCCTCTATCCCCAGTGGGCAGTTCAGTTCTAATTCCACCTCCATGTGAAGCATTTCTAAAAAGGTACAACTTTGCTCCTGTGATGTCCAACAGTAGATCTTGTCTACACCACTCATGAGGCACAACTTGTGGGCATCTCTTACTGTGACTACTCAGTGTTACTTTAATCCAGTAAGATAACACTTCTGGAACATACAGAAATGAGTTTTATAATGGAAGAAACATCTGAGCATGAAAACTCATTGTGTCCATAATTCCAACAACGCTGATGTTTAGACAGATTCCGTCTGTAAGACAGAATCACACACTCAAATCGAGATTCAACAAACAAGTGATGCTGGTAGTGTGTTTTTTCCTGACCCAAGTGTTAAGTGGGTAGGTTTAGTTCATGAAAATTTGTGAAAAATATACAATGTGTGCACATTCCTGTATGAATAAAAAATACAAAATAAACAGAGGGGAGAAGAAGAAAGTCAAAGATATATAATCTGTACAAAAGCCATGTCGGCAATTCCGGCATCTCCTTAACTTCAAGGGTATTTAAAAATGTTTACCTTTAGTGGTTTTAAAGCTATTAATCACTTTCACCCTTTTAACAAGGTGTAGTTGTCTGAAATAAAAATAAGAACTATAAACTGAAAATGGCAACATTTCAGAGGATAATATTGACATAATTTATAGAAATGCCAGGAGGACTAGCTAATTTACATGAACAAAGCACTTTGGAAATGTAAATGGTATACACATTCTAAATGATGATAATAATAATGGTTATCTATATTTTAACCTTTATAAATGTAATTTAAAAATAATAAGCACTTAAACATCACTTTACATTCTCTAATCAGTGTAGAGATACTAATTAAACCAGAGGGCATCCTCTGAAATACATGTGAATATTTCCACTTAAGAGAAATGGAAGTCAAGTCACTAAGTTACAGTGGCACTGAAAGGAACTAAAGGTAATCTAAAGGTAATCGGGTTCTCTTTCATCCCTAGAAATTCAGTTGAGAATGTGGAACTTATGGAAATAAAGCAGAACAATACAAACTCAAATTTCTTGTTCTGCTTTTAGCTCCCTCTCTAAACCTGGCTTAAAAAAAGAAAGGATTACTGAGTGCCTGGAAAGGAAAGTTATTAAAATGAAGATCCAGCCCTACTGTGTGATCTAATCCACATTAGAAATTCAATACAACTGAATAAAGCAAAAGCAAAGAGGGAGCATGAAATAGGAAAAAGGTTTACATGCAAAATACGAAGTCACTAAGATCCTGGATTGAAAGGAATTGAAATACCGGAAGGAAGTAACTAAACTAGAAAAATGCTGATACAGCCCTATTTCATAATAGGACTGTGTGCATCCTTGTCCTTACCTTATACTGGTATAAATATTTACTAAAAATGGCATCTAAGCTTAGTTTTGAACATATATACTAGCTGTATCATTGCTAGAGTGAGGAGATAGTTTGAGTCATGTGAAATAAGTCTTAACCTGGGAGGCTGTAGCCCATCACAGCCCCATATGACATTCAGTTCCCTCTAGCAGAAAATCCTTATTCCAGGTGTAGGTAGGTGCCTGTCGGCCTAGAGGTCTCTGCATATTTTTTTCCAGATTATGATAAGCAGGTTAAGCCTAATACATGGGTAAGAAAGATGTCATACTAAAGCAAAGCAGACAAAGCCATAACGGTTTTTATCTCTTCTGAAAACAATGGAGGCAATATACTATAGTGGTTAAAAGTTTAACTGAAACGAAGATACAGATGAATTTGAATCTCAGTTTCGCCACTTAATAGCTGGGGCAAGGCACTTAACCTCTCCAAATTTCATTTTTATCACTTACAAACTAAGAATAATAATGGCATTATAAATGTGGGGGTTAAATGAGATAATGCATATAAAGTACTAAGCACAGCGGTATGTGGCAAATGCTCATCAAATGTTAGCTGTAATTTTTTAATTTTTTGTTATTAATGGAGAGAATAAAGAGAGAGAGAAGAAAACAATGATGTATCTGCAGTAGTGGAACGGCGAGTAAAAACGCTCAGAGGGAACAGGCGAAAAAACTCACAAAGAGAAAAGATAAACGGAATAATATACAGAAGATAGGCTGGAAAATAATAGGAAGGGACAATAAAATAAGGAAGAGGCAAAATATTAATTCTTTATGACATTATTGAGCACATACTGTGAAAATGACACAGTAATAGTTTCCAGACAAAAAGCAAAGAAGCTGTCCTCAATGCCCAAGAACTAATAATTCAGTTAAGGAGACTGCAACTTTAGGTGACAGGTAAGAAAACCAAATGAAACAAAAACAAACAAGACGATATCGAAAGGCCTAGATATAATGACCAGATGGGATATGTCTGGACCAGATCCAGGCTGTTTCAAATCAAGGCTTGAGATGGAAGAACCATGACTATTGTTGTGACAAACAGCAAAGGTACACGTCAGTGAAATACTTCAGGTTTGCAAATGAACCCCTAAATAAAATGCAGGTAAAAGCAAACTTCAGCATCTGGTTGGTTTGCATTTCTTTTTCCATCACAACAGGATGGTACTGCATAGAAGCAAACTATAGCTCTCCCATTGAAAGGGGATAATGACCTTGAAAAAGACACTCCACTAAGCTTATTTTTCCAGTTCGAAGTGGAAAGCCTCACTGTAAAATAGGCAGCACACTTCACAGGGAAAGTACAGTCATCTAAGGAATCAAGTCTCCCAGGAAGAAGCCTGTTCAGAGGATATTAGGCCAACGAAATGAATGAGAGAGAGTAAAGGCAGAGTCAGGACTAGAGCTGAGTTCTAGATTATACTCTGGTTTGCTCTTGGCACCCAACTTGCCACTCAATCTCTCAGGCACTTTCCTAATTGATGACATACTTAGTTGTAAAAAGTCACAAGAATAGCCACTTCAAAATCATTCTTTTTTAAATCTTCCTATTCTACAGCAGTTAAGAAAATAAACTTTGAAACCAGACCAAGATTCAAAGTCTGCTTTACTGCTTACCAATCAAATGAGCATAAACAGAGTGTCATCATCTGAACGGAAGAATAATGACGGCAGGCTCTCGGAAGTGTTATGAGGGTGGAAGGAAATAAGATATTTAAGGTTTGGCCCAGGTCATATTCATCAGCATAAGTGAGTCTGAGTGTTGATGTTTCTTGAAATAACACTAGCGTTTCATTATTACAGTCTGTGTCTAATTCCATGGTTCTCCTGCATATCAGAATAACCAGGAGGGCTTACTAAACACAGACTGCAGAGTTCCACCCTCCAAGTTTCTCAATCAGTACATCTGGGATACAGCACTAGAATCTGCATTTCTAACTAGTTCCTAAGTGATGCTGATACTGCTGGTCTAGGAATCACTCTCTGAAAACCACTAGTCTATCAAAGATCATTCCTGATGCTATTGTCTATCCTGAGAAATTTTCATGCTAAGACAAAGGAATGAACCTCTCCTATAGAATCAGAAAAGGCTAACATTAAAAAAAAATTTTTTTTTGAAACAATCATCATATTGCCATATTCGTATGCTGTAAAGAAGAAAAAGAAAAAGAAAAAAAAAAAAAAAAGCATCTGCTGACTTGAGAGCTAAACAATTCCTAAACAGAAATTTGGTTGTCCTCCTCTCCTTTTTCATAAAATGTTAGCACAAGTTGATTCTGTACAAATCCCAAGTGATTCACTGTCAGATTAAATCCCCACAGAAATACAGACCAGAATGAACAGATGGTCTTTTTCTTTCTAAATACAGTGTGTGTATTTTATATATACAGCATATATATATAATTTTCTACTGAGCAGTAAAACTCACTTCCTCCAGAATCACATAGGGCCTAAATGTAATAATCTCAACACTTTCATAACAATCACAGTTCTGGGGTCCCATTCACCTGCTCCTTCGATATTGTGAACTTCCTGTGCTGTATTTGCATCCCAGCTGGCCACAGATCAGGGAGATATAGTAGATGTAAAATCAAGAGCATAATAGATATAAAATATGAGAAGTTTCCCAAGCTCTTCTGGCGGCCTCCAGATTTTTATTTTAAAGAAAAGGACATCATTCTTCACTGTATATACTTCCTCATCGCTTTAATCCTCTGATTAGTGATCCCAGAAGATGAACAACAGCTCTTCACACATATTGGAATGGTGTTTATATGTGGGTAGAGAAACATTTTAAGACTACTTTATATTTAAAATGCAAACTTTCCTTAATGTGAGTGCTTCAAACGTTCCTATTTCACATCAGGAAGTTGCATTTACCCTTTCACGAGTAAATGGATTTTTCATCATCTTCAATTGCGACCAAGGGGAAAAAAAAAAAAAAAGGCAAAAGTACTGCTGTTTGACCAGCAAAAATAATATAAAGCTTTGGTGACCGCAGCAAAATTACACTAATTACCACCAGACTAGCTGGTGATCTTCAAATTGAGGCTCTCAAAAGTAATTTGCTACCATAAACTGACTCAAATACAGCAACTTTAATTTCATATTTTTATAGCTTCTTTTTTCCATTTTTTTTTTCTTTTTTATATTTTCCCCTTTTAAACGTTGCTGATCTTTGAAAAAGACACTGTCAGGCACTTTTGGTAGTGTCTTCTTTATGCTAGGTTATTTGTAACATTCACTTGAAGCTTGAAATTAAAATTCTTTCTCCTACCAATTTAGTGCCTTCCCATTTGGCAAACATCTCTTTTGATTCTTGCATCTCTAATGAAGCTGAAAATTAATATGACTTTTATGTTTAATTCTTTGATTATGCAAAATCATCAATGATGTTAGCATGGTTCTGTATAGTAGGTCAGGAGTTGTAATAAAAGCCTTATATTTCTATAGCACCTCAACTCCCAGAGGATCACAAAACACTTCATAACTGTTTCCATTTCTCAGAGGAAACACCTTCATATCACTCACTGGAAGCTGCCCCTCCAGTGAAATGCATGCTCTGATTAACTAGGGTTTACTCCAAAGAATTACATAATAGAAGCTCTGATGATTCTAAAGACAGACTTAACACTTAAAGAAGGTAATTACAAACCAAACCTATCACTGAAAGAAATGGATTTAATTTGCAGCAAGTACATTTCACTTATAGCAAGATATGAAGGAAAAATTTTTAAATACGAATAAGAAAATTAAAATGAAAAATCAAAAATTTAAATTGTTTTCAAAGAATAAAGGACAAGTTTGTAGAGTTTAATTTCACTTAACCTATTATCAGATTTTTCACCATTCTTCCAAATCTATTATTGTCTTGCCCATGATAGAAATGATACTATCTATGCATGAGCATTGGCTATATAATAGTATACTATGACAGTTCCAATTATTAACGGTTTATCTTGCCAACAATATTTCATGCCCCTTATTTCATGACATCATTTCATATCTAGAAACCTGAGCTAACAATCTGCCTGGCCAACAGAAACTCTTCATATAGGAATGATTTAATTGCAGGCCGGTCTAAGAGAAAGCAGGAGGAACTGGTCTCCTGGGAATATAGCAAACCTTCGTAGTTTTATGAGTCCTCTGCTACATGATTTTTAAACTTACAAAGTTCATCACATTTACAAAGCATTTAAAATTCAACCTTGTCTTAGTTCAAACCACTACAACAAAATGCCACAGACTGGGTAGCTTATAAACAACAGAAATTTATTCCTCACATTTCCAGAGGCTGGGAAGTCCAAGATAAAGGCATCGGCAAATCTAATGTCTAGTGAAGACCCCGTCCTGTTTCACAGATGGCCATATTCTTGCTGTAACCCCACATGGCAGAACTGTGGAGGGAGCTCTCTGGGGCCTCTTTTATAAGGGCACTAATTCCATTCATGAGGGCTCTGCTATCATGACTTAATTACTTCCCAAAGGCTCTATCTCCAAATACCATCACATTGGGGATTGGCTTTCAACATATGAATATGGGGGTGAGGGGGACATAAACATTCAGTCTATAGCAAATCTTAAATCAATCAATCAATAGATACGTATAGAGTATCTACTACTCATTTGCTCAAAACATAAGTGCATACTGCCAAACTCTGTGAGTGGAGGGCAGGAGACAGGCACGATAAATAAACCATAGTTCCTTCTCTCCAAAGGCTTAAAGACTAGTTGAAAATTGAATTTAAAAATGGAAGGCAAAAGCACAGTGAGAAATTTAAAGACATGTAAGAAATGGTCCTCAAGAGAGCCTTTTTAATCTGATTAAAAAGGAAAGATGTGGATTCGGGAGATGAAGAAAAATATAACTATTAGATATGTCAAATGAGTAGTAAAAACAAGGAGTGCAATAAGTTCTTGAAGCGAAATGATCAACGAATGCTTCATAGATAAGACAGAGGACTGGAGCATATCAGAGAAGGTATTCAGAGATGAGGGCAAGGACAGTAGGAAAGACGTATGGAATAAACAAAACTACTACCTTAGGAAAGGACAGTCATTTTTAGAGGACAGAAAGAAAGGCTGATTTAACTGGACTACAGCATTTCTATAGAAAAGTGGTAAAGCTAAGCCTGGAAAAGCAGAGACTTTGTCCGAATTATAGAGGTATTTGAATGCCAAGCTAAGAAAACAATCTCATCCAAAAGACTTAAGATTGGATAACAATCTATCTAACAATCTTATCCAACAGCCTAGTTTATAACAAGGAAATACAGACCATTTGTAATGAACCGGAAATTTAGTTTGCATTTTTAGTTTACCTCTTTGATTATACAGTGATACTACTACAGGCAAAGACCGGCATACACACCACTGCCACACCATAAGGAGTCAAGCTCTTCTCCAGTGGCCCTTTCCCATCCAGGAACCTGAAATTTTCACATTTCTACAGGACACAGTAAAAGTCTGTGGTCTCCTATTCTGCTAAACATCCTTTTTCTTCAAAGTAAAGTCCTGGGGGAAGAGGAGGAAATAAAACCATCATTCACTCCCAAAACACCCAAAGAGGCCAGCTTGCAGCCCTGTTGGGTTATCAGATATATTTGAAGAAGACACTGACCCCATACACATGGCTCCATTCTATATTACATGTATTCATCTTAGGCAAAGGACCCTAACACTGCCTCCCAAATAGAAAGGAGAAATTCTACAACACCAGGAGGGATGGTGCCAGGTCAACCTCAGGGCAATGAAGCTCCACTTTTAGCCTATGTCAATCAGGAAAGCATCTACAATGTGCCTGGGTGTAGAAAAACAAGAGATAAAATTTCTTCCTGATCACAGCAGGTGAAGAGACCATCAACAGGACCCAGAATCAGAGAAGACAGAAATGAAAAATGCCTACAAGGATATTCAGTCTATTTCCCTACTGATACACATTCAGTTCTGTCAGGATCAAATGTCCAATGAAATTCAACCCAATCTTCCTAGGGGAATATCCTATGGTCCAATAGTTGTCACTCTGCAGAAATGCTCCCTGACATTGTTTATACTCTGTATTTCTTAAATTATTTCTTTCTTAAATTATTTCTTTCTGTTGTGCTTGCCTATACTATTGTGGAAAGTAAGTATAAAGTCTCACTCCCATTGTTCCCAGGTTTAATATTTGCATTTGAATTTCCAATCAAAAGCACCTGAGTTACGTAATCTATTATTTTCTATTCCTTCTCACATTATAGCAAGCACTGCCAATGTTAATCTCTTGATTAAAACACAGTTGACCATAAATAAGTCTTTGCTTAATTTTGCTTTAGAGCCCCTTTTTGCTGATATGCTGTCTGTGAAAGTATTTGGGTAATTCCTCTAAAGTGCACTGTACTAAACTAATGCCAACTATGAGAAGTCTATGATGTATTTCCTCAACATCATCCTATCTCTGAAAAGGTTAACGTCTCTTTACTTCTATGCTCATTCCTAAATATGCCACTTCTAAAACTTGTCTCATCTAAAGTCCTTAGTCACGGCAGATGCTCTGCTTGGGACTCCTACCCATTTGTCTATCCTTCCAGTATGCACGTGTCCTACACTCAAGACAGCATCCCAGATGCTGCCTCACAAGTACTGGGTAGAAAGGAATGATCAGCCCCAGCTTGGTGATGAGATGCTGTTTTGTGCAGCACAGCCAAAAATAGTGTTGGCTTTTTTCACTGCCATATCACGTTGCTAACACATATTTAATGTGCTGTCGTTTATCACCCCAATGAGACTGGCTAATTCGTGCTGAGCTTTCGTCATTTGCTGTAGTTGAATTGGCAACAGCCGTCATCTTCCTGTGGAATCATATCCAAAGCAGTGAATTTTGTTGACGGTGGTGGTGCTCACTTTGTATTTTACTTTATATTTTCAAGACCCTTCAAGACTTTCAGATGGCTAGTCAAAAAAGGTTTGTGCCACTCACTATGTGACACAACTCTTTGGCAACACCAACAAAAGTTTCTGGAAAGCCCAGAACTATTACAGAAAAATATAATCTGCACCTTTGAGAGATACAAGATTTTCTTTATGATATTACCGAGGATAAAAAATTAAAATGATTTTGAACACAATTCCCCTGTGAAGAAGGGCACATCACCTGTGTTCAGTGCCTCACTGAATTACAGGCATAGATTTGATAGCAAACATTTATTTTGCCATCCTTCTGCAACTAGGGAAAAGTATTCATAAAACACAGATGAGTAAATAAGATGCTGTTATACAGGTTAAGGGATATTTCCGAATAGTATATTTTCTTAAAATCCTTTCAGCTAGGGAGGACTTTTGAAATGATTACATATAAGTTTTGTAGTTTCCCATTAACCACATTCTCTGTAGTCTCAGGGGATATAAGACAGGAACAGCAGGAGAGGACACAAGGGAACTCTTGGTGCCCCACCTTCACTAACCAGTTCTCTCATGATGTATAAGGTCAGGCTGGGCTTCCGAAGGAACTGAAAGAGACTAACACAAGTCTATCAAATCCTTTCAACTCCAAGGTCTTTCCCTACAGCTGGCCCCACACACTTTGTCCTGCTTGCTCTGCTTCTTCACTCCTTCCAGGCTCACTTATGGACTTGGCTTTTATTTCCTCCCAAGGTGTCTACATCCCCAATGGAATCACCAGCTTCAGAAAGTCAACACTCCTGATGTGAACAGCAGCTGGATCCTGCTCAAAAATCTGCTACTATATCACCCATAAATGATGAAAAGCCACAGAAGCAAAGAACCGCAAAATGTGGCATCATCATGAGAAACTCCAGTCTCTAAAAACCGTGTAATATTTTGCTGTGACAACTACAGAGAGCTGATTAAGCTGACGAACTACTTAAGGAAAGTGCTCCTCACTTCACTCATAAGTTTCTGAGCTGTTCCATTTGTATGACTTCAGCTATTCCCAGGCAGACAGAGAAACCCTAAATTTCTATCTCCTGCCCTTACCTCTTCCCTAGTCCCCCATGATCAATCTAGCTGCCTGATATGGTTTGGCTGTGTCCCCACCCAGATCTCATCTTGAACTCCCACATGTTGTGGGAAGGACCCAGTGGGAGGTGACTAAATCATAGGAGTGGGTCTTTCCTGTGTTGTTCTCGTGATAGTGGTAAGTCTCATAAGATCTGATGGTTTTAAAAATGGGAGTTTCCCTACCATCAGAGTGAACAGGCAACCTACAGAATGGGAGAAAATTTTTACAATCTACCCATCTGACAAAGGGCTAATATCCAGAATCTATAAATAACTCAAACAAGTTTACAAGAAAAAATCAAACAACCCCATGAAAAAGTGGGTGAAGGATATGAACAGACACTTTACAATAAAGAAGACATTTATGCAGCCAGCAGACACATGAAAAAATGCTCATCATCACTCGCCATCAGAGAAATGCAAATCAAAACCACAACGAGATACCATCTCACATCAGGTAGAATGGTGATCATTAAAAAGTAAGGAAACAACAGGTGCTGGAGAAGATGTGGAGAAGTAGGGACGCTTTTACACTGTGGGTGGGACTGTAAACTAGTTCAACTATGAGGACAGTGTGGCGATTCCTCAAGGATCTAGAACTAGAAATACCATTTGACCCAGTCATCCCATTACTGGGTATACACCCAAAGGATTATAAATCATGATGCTGTAAAGACACATGCACACGTATGTTTATTGTGGCACTATTCACAATAGCAAAGACTTGGAACCAGCCTAAATGTCCATCAATGATAGACTGGATTAAGAAAATGTGGCACATATACACCATGGAATACTATGCAGCCATGAAAAAGGATGAGTTCATGGCCTTTATAGGGGCATGGATGAAGGTGGAAACCATCATTCTGAGCAAACTATCACAAGGACAGAAAACCAAACACCTTATGTTCTCACGCTCAGGTGGGAATTGAACAATGAGAACACACGGACACAGGGTGGAGAACATCAAACACCGAGACCTGCCTGGCAGGTTGGGGGAGGGGGGAAGGGATAGCATTAGGAGAAATACCTAATGTAAATGACGAGTTAACAGGTGTAGCACACCAACATGGCACATGCACACATATGTAACAAACCTGCATGTTGTGCACATGTACCCTAGAACTTAAAGTAAAATCATAAAAAATAAATAAATAATAAAAAATAAAAATGGGAGTTTCCCTGCACACGATTTTTTTTTTTTTTTTTTTTTGCCTGCTGCCATCCATGTAAGATGTGACTTACTCCTCCTTGCCTTCCACTATGATTGTGAAGCTTCCCAGCCACATGGAACTGTGATTCCAATTAAACCTCTTTCTTTTGTAAATTGCCCAGTTTGGGGTATGTCTTTATCAGCAGCGTGAAAACAGACTAATACACTTTCTGTAACAATTCTGCAAGGATAGTCTACCAATACTCAGACCTTCAATTCAACATGCACAAAGCACCATCTTCCTGACCCTATTTCCCAATCACTCAGGTTCACAACTTCAACCTGACTTATGACTCTCCTTTTTTTTTTTTTTTTTTTTGAGCAGGAGTTTTACTCTTGTTGCCCAGACTGGAGTGCAGTGGTGCAATCTTAGCTCACTGCAAGCTCCGCCTTCTGGGTTCAAGTGAATCTCCTGCCTCAGTCTCCCAAGCAGCTGGGATTACAGGCACCTGCCACCACACCAGGCTAGTTTTTGGGTTTTTTTTTGTATTTTTAGTAGAGACAGGGTTTCACCATGTTGGCCAGGCAGGTCTCGAACTCCTGACCTCAGGTGATCCACCCGGCGCCTTGGCCTTCCAACGTTCTGGGATTATAGGTGTGAGCCACTACGCCCAGCCAACTCTCCATTTCTTGTAGTTAAACCTAAAAGGTTTTGAAATTCCTTCTTATTTCAAAATCTCTCTCATCTCTATTGCCTATCTTTTCCCTGCTGCTGCCTTACTGTAGCCTTTCCCTCCCGCATTGATTGAACCTGCCTTCTAATTGGAATCTCTCTATTTCCTTCTTTACCAATTCATTTTGCACAGTGCTGCCAGACAAACCATCCTAAAAACATTACTTTCACTACTTTACTTCTCTATCCAAAAAAGCATAATACCTATGAAGTAATCATGTTACCACAAATCAACTTAAATCTGATCAAGGCTCTAGATCCAAGTTACAGGACAAAAATAAATAGCAAATGACGCCAGCAATCAGCCAAAGCCAGCCATGCTGTGGAAAATTTTACAAACCAAATGATATAGTTTCTTCAATAAATAAATTTCAAGGGATAAAAATAAAATGACAGATAAAATGACAGATGGAGCAGGAACTTACAGATTAAAAGAATCTTAAGAAACTTAATCAAATTGCAATATTTAAACCTTATTTGGATCCTGATTCAAACAAAATGTAAAAAAACATAATTATAATATTTGAGACAACTGGAAATGTGAACACTGACTGGATATTTGATGATAAAGAAATTATGTTTTTAGGTACTATTTTATGTTATTTTTGAGACAGAGTCTCACTCTGTCACCCATGCTGGAGTGCAGTGGCACAATATCGGCTCGCTGTAGCCTCCACCTCCCGGGTTGAAGCGATTCTCCTGCCTCAACCTCCCAAGTAGCTGGGACTACAGGCCACCACTCCTGGGTAATTTTTGTGTTTTTAGTAAAAACAGGGTTTCACCACGTTGGCCGGGAAGGTCTCAAAATCCTGACCTCAAGTGATCTGCCCACCCCGGCCTCCCAAAGTGCTGGGATTACAGACGTGAGCCACCACATCCGGTCAATTTTTAGGTAAAATTTTAAAAAGAAGAGTTCTTATTTTTTAGAGATACATATTAAAATATAGACAAAACAGTATAATTTCTAGGATTGTTTCAAAATAATAAAGGAGAGGGAAACAGGGAGGGGTAGAAAACAATATCACATAAATTGATAATGCTGAAACTGATCAAACTGGATAACGAATATGGGAAACCATTCTACTGGTTCAATTTCTGAACATGTTTGAAATTTTCCATAGTAATAACAAAACAGAACTATAATTGCAGCCCATGGCTTAAAACGCAAAGTCCAAGCCACCCAACCTCTTCTTCAAAAGTCTCTCTATCACCCAAAAGAATTCAACCTTTTTTTTTTTTTTGGGGTAACATGCTCTAAGAAAACAAACCAACCCCCCAAAACTCATCCTCCCCAGCTCTGTATAGTGCTATTCACATTATGCATTTATACTTAACTGTGTGAAAACATGCCAAGTCCTCCTTTGCCCATGAACTCAACTACTTTAACCCACTCTGACCTCAGCCTCCCAAGGTCTTCTCTAGCACTTGTGTTCAGACTGACCATTTGTCCATGGGACCATAAACTGTTCTGCTGTGTTTTTGTTTTGTGTTTTGTCTTAGCTCCCAGCAAGATTAAAATAATTTCCTAAATTCCTTTTACATGAACTTGTTAAAAAGGAAAAAATTTCTCCCTTCCATTCCATAAAAATCTCATCGATATAAGCCTTAAAAATTTATACAAGTAATAAATGGAGGTGGGGGGAGAACCTAGAAAACCCCCTTCTCAATAACAGACAATTAACATGATGATATAATTGTTTCCAGTCCAAAAAATTATTGGATGAAGTAATGCATTTGTCAACATTCTCAACTGTTCAAGTCAGAAATAGGAATTATCTATGTTTGCCAACTTTGGGCTGCTACTCTAAATAAAACTGACCAAAATCTGTAAATGGAGATCAGTTAGAGCACAGATGTCTAGTTTTTCTTTTCCCTTTATAGTAATGTACATTAAAGCACATTCCCATATTTATGAAGTTTCATAATTCTATCTTCATTTGCTATATGTTGCAGAACACAAACACTCTCCTAAACGTGACATATCTTTCAAAACGAATCAAAATTTGCCTCTGTAAACCTCTTCAACCCCTTAAGACTTTAATGGATTTGATTTTAATATGACCAATCCTGTATCACTTACTAATCCTGCCTCTTAACCAGGAGTGTGCATTAGAATCAGTTAGAATCCTACTGAAGCATGCTCTAGAGATGTGGGGTCCACAGGCCATTCTGATTGTGCATCCCCACAGAGATTTGCTGCTTTAAGATAGTAAAGATACCAAAATTAAGACTGACCATGACTAGGATAACAGAATCCAGAAGACTTCATCGACCAGATTATACATACATTTAAAATAGACCAAATAATGGGGTTCAATACATTATAGTGCACTGTGTGACTTCTGCACTTGTGTTTCTTGCCACCCTCTTTACCAGAACAACTGGGTCTTGCCCAGTACAGCAAAGATTCACACACAAAAAAAACTCTTCTTTCATTATGTCTTTCATTTGCAGAATTCCAACTAATGGAGATCTTACAGGCCAAGATTAGAAGAAATGGTGCAATAACAGGTTCTACGTCACCTTTTACCACAGAAGGTTTAAAGTCAAGGGCATAAAATATCAATATCCTACAATATCACTTCCACTCAATTTTTAAATTAAGCTTTGCATACATATTATGGTACACATGTCAGTAATATCCCTCCATTCTATATTCCAGCCTTCACCCCTGAACAAGAGTATAAGTAGCACAAACTAAAGTGGTGAACGACTGCTCCCTTCACTACCAGAATGCAGTCCTCACTGGAGTGACAAACAGGCAAAAGAAGTACGCTCTCAAAGGAACAGCAACTGCCAGAGAGCCTCTTTGTGCTCCCTGCTGACAGCCACTTCATAAAAGCAAGATATACGAGAGAAAACAACACATTCTAAAAAGAGGGACGGAGGAAGTCACAGCTATTGCAGTTACCATTGGCTCTGGAGAGGAATGGGGGGAGGCCCAGTGACCACTGGAATAGCAAAATGTTCAGAATGTTCAGTTGATCTAATCTGAAGCCACTGCCAAAAACAAAACAGACATAGCCTTACCTTTCTTGACTGTATAGGGTAATGCAAAGGCTTAAACCAATCTCAGTGCCTTTATCAAAATCTTTGATATTTTAAAACAGGAAAAGACAAATCTCTATGCAGAGATGGTTATTCTTTTAAACTTGAAATCCACAGAGTAATTATGTACAATTTTATCTGTCAATGTAAAAAAAATAAACTTGAAATCCTGAATCTTCACAATTGGAAAACAATCATGCATGAATACATGTATACATGTATAGTGGTAAACACACTTGCATATATACAAACAGTAAAATCCTTGGTTGGACAAATTCCTCAACACAAAGCCTTGATTTTAAAAATATGTGAACTGAAATCATTTTAACTAAATGAATCAGCTGAAAGAGTTATCACGAATTCTCTTAAGTAAAATGTCAAGATGGCAAAGTATAAGCCAAAGTAGGCTTTTAAATCAATGACTTAAACATTGTAAAAGAAAGCTAGGGCAAGCTGACTCCATATTTGACTCTTCAGTGCTAAAAAACATGATTTAAAACCCATCACAGTTTCTCCACCTCTAAAATGGCACACAATATGACACATTGTAACAACAGAAAGATCAAAAGGATTAATAACATATAAAAAATCATTTCAGTGCTTGAGTGTAAAGTGACAAAGAGTAACTACTATAAGAATTAACTCACTTGAACAAAGGAGCTCTGTGAAAGACTTGTATTTTCCTAAATGTATCTTGAATGGTCTTTAATATGATCAAACTGGTGAAATGTTGCTGAATCTGGTAATCATTTAAATATTCTCTAACAAATTAAGAGCAGTAAACAATGAAATACTGGCCTCTATCTTGTGATACAAACCCAAAGACAATAACCTCATGCCAGTGTCTGACTGGTGGGTCTACAAAGGCAAACTTACAAAGTCCACAGAGAAGTGGTAGAAAAAAAATAGCTTCAAATTCCTTGCCACTCTTCACACTAAATAAATTCTATTTTCCCTCCACTTAAATCTGAGCTACCCAATTCACCAAAAGAACACGGTAGACGTGATACCAAGTAATGCCCGAGGCCAGGCTTTAAAAGACCTGCAGCCTTCCCCGTTTAGAATGCTCTCTAGTTAAAGCTAGCCATCATGTATGAAGTCCAACCACCCTGAGACAACCCTGCTTCAAGGTCATGTGGTGAAACAGAAGCCACGTGGAGAAAAATGATGGTGCCAGATACATAATAAAGTCTTCTTGGACCTCCTAACCAGTCCATGCTGCAGATGCACAGCCAAGTGAATGTTCTTAGCCAACGCCATGTCAAGTAGAAGCACCGTGCATCGGAGCCTTCATGAATTCCTGACTCACAATGGTTGATGTCTTAAACCACCAAGTTTCTGAAGAATTTGCTATACCAAAAAAAAAAAAAAAAAAAAATTCAGAAGAACTATCGCTATATGCAAGGATTCAGACATACTCATTGCTTCCACAATCAGAATACGTTTTTTTTTAAAAAATATGCTTAAAAAAAAAAAGAAGACCAATTCAGGAAAATGTAATTATTGTTGCTCCAAAACCTTCTCAAGTAAGCAAGAGCAATACATTAGTGAAGATCATGCCAGTAGCTATAATTTCACTCAAATCACAGAATGATACTTTCTACATCATACTATTTCACTTCATGCTATTAATCACCACTACTTATTATGGCCTCTTGGTTCCCAGTAACATTCTTGCCTTGGCCCAGGTGCACCAAATCTTGATGAGGACACTTAAAGGAGCAATGGCAGCATGAGTCTGACAGACACTTGGCTTTTAACAGTTCACCCTCTAAAATAGCAGACAAAACCAGACAGAGATAAGCTTTGGAGGCAGTGAGGGAGAAGGAAGAGCTGCCATTTCTACACTTGTGTTCTCTAGACCAAGACGTAATGAGGCCCAAGCAGGCCCATCCTGAGTATGTGAAAATTTAAGGAGAATAGCCTTCCTACCAGATCAACCTATTCTGGGGTATCCCCAGCAAAGCTACTATTTTCTAAAGTTTGCCATAGTGTATTAAGATGTCCACGACATTGACATCACCCTTCACTAGGCATTAGACACCCTAGCACTCTGATGTGGGCATCTGCTACGTCTGTACTAGAAGCCAGAGGAATCTCCCTGGCTGCTCATCAGTTCCTGCTTGAAGAATTAGTAGTGAACATAAAACAACACAGGGAGAGTCCTGGTGCTATAGAAACAAACTTGAATTTAGAGGATTTTTAATTTAACTTGCAAATGTTAATTATATTCTGTTCACTTGGCAGCATACTATCCATTGACAAGACAGAAGAAATATTCTAGGAGCAAGCACTTTTGTGGAGACTCAATGGCCTGGCCAACAACATGACTTCATGATGCCACCCAAAATAGAGGTTATCAAAAAGTTTTACAGGCTTAGAAATAAAGAAAAACTATTTCTGCAAGAAAGTTCTCATACGTTTTCTGGCCTGAAATACTAAAGTAGGCTAGTTTTACTTTGGTATAGAATCTTCAGCTAACCAAAATATCAAATTCGACAAAACCTAAGAATAACCTAGTTTCAGACGTGGATTCAAAATAGAAATTGCATGTGTCTCCTTGAAAATCCACTCCAGGTCAAGGATCAGTGCTAATAATTTGGTGGATTCTCTTACCTGACAGCAAACGTCAAGCTCTCTCCGCAAGAGGTTAATTTTATCATTATTTAAACATTTATACGGCAGTGAACAAAAGTAAAATGATTTTACAATCTGTCTCCGTTAATCTCCAGAAAAAGAAATCAAGGCACTAAAAAAAGTAAAGTGACTTGTTCTAGGTGTCACTAATAGTGGTAAACCGTATAATCAGAACCCACTGTCCCCATCTGTAGACACTGCTTAGCATGCCAAGGGGTTACACATTTAAGTCAACAATGGCTAAATAGAGAGTTTTGTTTTGAAATGAGATGTGAAAAAAAAATTATTATTTTTTACAGAATCAAAACATCTGGAGGATGGGTTTGTTGAAACTGATCCTCTTCCTTTGCTATACAGAATTCAACAAGGCTAAATATTTTGTGTTTCTAGTGTACCTCAGTCTTTTACACACTTGAAAACACACAGCCAGGGGCAGTTCCAAGAAGGCCAAATAGCAACAGCTCCAGTCTACAGCTCCCAGCGTGAGGGATGCAGAAGACGGGTGATTTCTGCATTTCCAACTGAGGAACCGGGTTCATCTCACTGGGGCTTGTCAGACAAGGGGTGCAGGACAGTGGGTGCAGCACACTGAGCGTGAGCCAAAGCAGGGTGAGGCATTGCCTCACCCGGGAAGCACAAGGGGTCAGGGAATTCAATTTCCCAGCCAAGCGAAGCTGTGACAGATGGCATCTGGAAAACAGGGTCACTCCCACCCTAATACTGTGCTTTTCCAAGGGTCTTAGCAAACAGCACACCAGGAGATTATATCCCATGCATGGCTCAGAGGGTCCCACGACCACAGAGCCTCCCTCATTGCTAGCACAGCAGTCTGAGATCGAATTGCAAGGGGGGAGCGAGGCTGGGGGAGGGGCGTCCATCATTGCTGAGGCTTGACTAGGTAAACAAAGCAGCCAGGAAGCTCAAACTGGGTGGAGCACACCGCAGCTCAAGAAGGCCTGCCTGGCTCTGTAGACTCCACCTCTGGGGGCAGGGCACAGCCAAACAAAACACAGCAGAAACCTCTACAAACTTAAATGTCCCGTCTGACAGCTTTGAAGAGAGTAGTGGTTCTCCCAGCAAGGAGTTTGAGATCTGAGAACGGACAGATTGCCTCCTCAAGTGGGTCCCTGACCTCCGAGTAGCCTAACTAGGAGGCACCTTCCACTAGAGACAGACTGACACCTCACACAGCACAGTACACCTCTGAGACGAAACTTCCAGAGGAGAGATCAGGCAGCAACATTTGCTGTTCAGCAATATTTACTGTTATGCAGCCTCCGCTGCTGATACCCAGGCAAACAGGATCTGGAGCGGACCTCCAGCACACGCCAACAGACCTGCAGCTGAGGGTCCTGACTGTTACAAGGAAAACTAACAAACAGAAAGGACATCCACACAAAAACCCCATCTGTATGTCACCATCATCAAAGAGCAAAGGTAGATAAAACCACAAAGATGGGGAAAAAACAGAGCAGAAAAGCTGAAAATTCTAAAAATCAGAGCACCTCTCACCCTCCAAAGGAACGCAGCTCCTCGCCAGCAGTGGAACAAAGCTGGACAGAGAACGACTTTGATGACTGAGAGAAGGCGGCTTCAGACCATCAAACTTCTCCAAGCTAAAGGAGGAAGTTCGAACCCATCGCAAAGAAGCTAAAAACCTTGAAAACAGATCAGACAAATGGCTAACTAGAATAACCAGTGTAGGCAAGTCCTTAAATGACATGATGGAGCTGAAAACCGTGGCACAAGAATGACGTGATTAATGCACAAGCTTCAGTAGCTGATTCGATCAACTGGAAGAAAGAGTATCAGTGATTGAAGATGAAATGAATGAAATGAAGCAAGAAGAGAAGTTTAGAGAAAAAAGAATAAAAAGAAACAAACAAAGCATCCAAGAAATATGGGAATACATGAAAAGACCAAATCTACATGTGATTGGTGTACCTGAAAGTGAGGGGGAGAATGGAACCAAGTTGGAAAACACTGCAGGATATTATCCAGGAGAATGTCCCCAACCTAGAAAGGCAGACCAATATCCAAATTCAGGAAATACAGAGAACGCCACAAAGATACTCCTCAAGAAGAGCAACTCCAAGACACATAATTGTCAGATTCACCAAAGTTGACATGAAGGAAAAAATGTTAAGGGTAGGCAGACAGAAAAGTCAGGCTACCCACAAAGGGAAGCCCATCAGACTAACAGCAGATCTCTGGGAAGAAACTCTACAAGCCAAAAGAGAGTGGGGGGCCAATATTCAACATTCTTAAAGAAAAGAATTTTCAACCCAGAATTTCATATCCAGCCAAACTAAGTTTCATAAGTGAAGGAGAAATAAAATCCTTTATACACAAGCAAATGCTGAGAGATACTGTCACCACCAGGCCTGTCCTACAAGAGCTCCTACAAGGAAGCACTAAACATGGAAAAGTACAACCAGTACCAGACACTGCAAAAATATGCCAAATTGTAAAGATCATTGATGCTAGGAAGAAACTGCATCAACTAACGAGCAAAATAACCAGCTAATATCATAATGACAGGATCAAATTCACACATAACAATATTAACCTTAAATGTAAATGGGCTAAATGCTCCAATTAAAAGACACAGACTGGCAAACTGGATAAAGAGTCAAGATCCATCAGTGCACTGTATTCAGGAGACCCATCTCATGTGCAGAGACACTTATACCCTCAAAATAAAGGGATGGAGGAAGATCTACCAAGCAAATGGAAAACAAAAAAAGGCAGGGGTTGCAATCCTAGTCTCTGATAAAACACACTTTAAACCAACAAAGATCAAAAGAGACAAAGAAGGCCATTACATAATGGTAAAGGGATCAATTCAACAAGAAGAGTTAACGATCCTAAATATATATGCACTCAATACAGGAGCACCCAGATTCCTAAAGCAAGTCCTTAGAGACCTACAAAGAGACTTAGACACCCACAAAAAATAATGGGAGACTTTAACACCCCACTGTCAACATTAGACAGACCAACAAGACAGAAAGTTAACAAGGATATCCAGGAATTGAACTCAGCTCTGCACCAAGCGGACCTAATGGACATCTACAGAACTCTCCACCCCAAAGCAACAGAATATACATTCTTCTCAGTACCACATCGCACTTATTCCAAAATTGACCACATAGTTGGAAGTAAAGCACTCCTCAGCAAATGTAAAAGAACAGAAATTATAACAAACTGTCTCTCAGACCACAGTGCAATCAAACTAGAACTCAGGATTAAGAAACTCACTCAAAACCATTCAACTACATGGAAACTTAACAATCTGCTCATGAATGACTACTGGGTACATAACGAAATGAAGGCAGACATAAAGATGTTCTTTGAAACCAATGAGAACAAAGACACAACATACCAGAATCTCTGGGACACATTTAAAGCAGTGTGTAGAGGGAAATTTATAGCACTAAATGCCCACAAGAGAAAGCAGGAAAGATCTGAAATTGACACTCTAACATCACAATTAAAAGAACTAGAGAAGCAAGAGCAAACAAATTCAAAAGCTAGCAGAAGGCAAGAAATAACTAAGATCAGAGCAGAACTGGAGGAGACAGAGACACAAAAAAAGCCTTCAAAAAAAATCAATGAATCCAGGAGCTGGTTTTTTGAAAAGATTAACAAAATTGATAGACTGCTAGCAAGACTAATAAAGAAGAAAAGAGAGAAGAATCAAATAGATGCAATAAAAAATGATACAGGGGATATCACCACCAATCCCACAGAAATACAAACTACCATCAGAGAATACTATAAATACCTCTACGCAAATAAACTAGAAAATCTAGAAGAAATGGATAAATTCCGGGACACACACACCCTCCCAAGACTAAACCAGGAAGAAGTTGAATCTCTGAATAGAACGATAACAGGCTCTGAAATTGAGGCAATAATTAATAGCTTACCAACCAAAAAAAAGTCCAGGACCAGACGGATTCACAGCCGAATTCTACCAGAGGTACAAGGAGGAGCTGGTATCATTCCTTCTGAAACTATTACAATCAATAGAAAAAGAGGGAATCCTCCCTAACTCATTTTATGAGGCCAGCATCATCCTGATACCAAAGCCTGGCAGAGACACAACAAAAAAGGAGAATTTTAGACCAATATCCCTGATGAACACTGATGCAAAAATCCTCAATAAAATACTGGCAAACCGAATCCAGCAGCACATCAAAAAGCGTATGCACCACGATCAAATGGGCTTCATCCCTGGGATGCAAGGTTGGTTCAACATACTCAAATCAATAAATGTAATCCAACATATAAACAGAACCAAAGACAAAAACCACATGATTATTTCAGTAGATGCAGAAAAGGCCTTTGATAAAATTCAACAGCCCTACGTGCCAAAAATTCTCAATAAAATAGGTATTGATGGGACGTATCTCAAAATAATAAGAGCTATTTATGAAAAACCCACAGCCAATATCATACTGAATGGGCAAAAACTGGAAGCATTCCCTTTGAAAACTGGCACAAGGCAGGGATGCGCTCTCTCCCCACTCCTATTCAACATAAGTATTGGAAGTTCTGGCCAGGGCAATCAGGCAACAGAAAGAAATCAAGGGTATTCAATTAGGAAAAGAGGAAGTCAAATTGTCCCTGTTTCCAGATGACATGATTGTATATTTGGAAAACCCCATCATCTCAGCCCAAAATTTCCTTAAACTGATAAGCAACTTCAGCAAAGTCTCAGGATACAAAATCAATGTACAAAAATCACAAGCATTCTTATACACCAGTAACAGACAAACAGAGAGCCAAGTCATGAGTGAACTCCCATTCACAATTGCTTCAAAGAGAATAAAATACGTAGGAATCCAACTTACAAGGAATGTGAAGGACCTCTTTGAGGAGAACTACAAACCACTACTCAGTGAAATTAAAGAGGACACAAACAAATGGAAGAACATTTCATGCTCATGGATAGGAAGAATCAATATTGTGAAAATGGCCATACTGCCCAAAGTAATTTATAGATTCAATGCCATCCCCATCAAGCTACCAATGACTTTCTTCACAGAATTGGAAAAAACTACTTTAAAGTTCATATGGAACCAAAAAAAGAGCCCGCATTGTGAAGTCAATCCTAAGCCAAAACAACGAAGCTGGAGGCATCATGCTACCTGACTTCAAACTATACTACAAGGCTACAGTAACCAAAACAGCATGGCACTGGTACCAAAACAGTGATATAGACCAATGGAACAGAACAGAGCCCTCAGAAATAATACCACACATTTACCACCATCTGATCTTGGACAAACCTGACAAAAACAAGAAATAGGGAAAGGATTCCCTATTTAATAAATGATGCTGGGAAAACTGGCTGGCCATATGTAGAATCCCCTTCCTTACACCTTATACACAAATTAATTTGAGATGGATTAAAGACTTAAATGTTAGACCTAAAACCATAAAAACCCTAGAAGAAAACCTAGGCAATACCATTCAAGACATAGGCATGGGCAAGGACTTCATGTCCAAAATACCAAAAGCAATGGCAACAAAAGCCAAAATAGACAAACAGGATCTAATTAAACTAAAGAGCTTCTGCACAGCAAAAGAAACTACCATCACAGCGAACAGGTAACCTACAGAATGGGAAAAAATTTTTGCAATCTACTCATCTGACAAAGGGCTAATATCCAGAATCTACAAAGAACTTAAACAGTTTACAAGAAAAAATCAAACAACCCCATCAAACAGTTGGCAAAGGATATGAACAGACACTTTACAAAATAAGACATTTATGCAGCCAACAGACACATGAAAAAATGCTCATCATCACTGGCCATTAGAGAAATGCAAATCAAAACCACAATGAGATACCATCTCACACCAGTTAGAATGGCGATCATTAAAAAGTCAGGAAACAACAGGTGCTGGAGAAGATGTGGAGAAATAGGAACACTTTTACACTGTTGGTGGGACTGTAAACTAGTTCAACCATTGTGGAAGACAGTGTGGTGATTCCTCAAGGATCTAGAACTAGAAATACCATTTGACCCAGCCATCCCATTACCAGGGATATACCCAAGGATTATAAATCATGCTGCTATAAAGACACATGCACACATAAGTTTACTGCGGCACTATTCACAATAGCAAAGACTTGGAACCAACCCAAATGTCCATCAATGTTAGACTGGATTAAGAAAATATGGCACATATACACCCAGGAATACTATGCAGCCATAAAAAAGGATGAGTTCATGTCCTTTGTAGGGACATGGATGAAGGTGGAAACCATCATTCTCAGCAAACTATCGCAAGGACAAAAAAACAAACACCACATGTTCTCACTCATAGGCGAGAACTGAAAAATGAGAACACTTGGACACAGGAAGGGGAACATCACACACTGGGGCCTGTTGTGGGTGGGGGGAGGGGGGAGGGATAGCATTAGGAGATATACCTAATGTAAATGACAAGTTAATGGGTGCAGCACATCAACATGGCACATGTATACATACATAACAAACCTGCACGTTGTGCACATGTATCCTAGAACTTAAAGTATAATAAAAAATAGAAGCAAAAGGAAAAAAAAACACACAGCCAACAATATGACACACTTGTCACCAAGCAGGTGTCATTTTGGAAGGTGCTGCTGCTCAAAAGGGCAAAAACATGTATTTCTATTATCACAGTTTCAAAAAGAGTGTAAAACTGAAAAAGGAGTGCAATGGTGTGTGGTCACAGGGCTGACACCAGGGAAAAACTATGACACCCTGTTACTATCACAGCTATAGCCTTGTCTCCTCACTGTCTGTCTTCAGACAAACACACTGAGACAAATGAGCCTTCCAACTAAAGGATGGGTTCTGGCTGCTAGGGGAAGCCCAAGTTCCAGTGGGAAAAAACTGTTGAAGTCATTAAAAGATCAAAAATTATTCTCTCCTCCAAGAATTAACTTACTATACAAAGAATTTAATATATAAGGAACATTTCAACTTTTCAGCAGGAAATGTTTTCCATTCAAAGAAATGCAGAAATTTGAACTCTAAACACTTATAACTCTATTCATCATAATATCCCATCACCTTCATTCATGCTGTTACATACTTAACTAAAGGCTTCTAGTATTCTGTTCAATTATTTTGTTCTCCAGGAATGATTTCTAACCTAAAGAACATTCCTCCAACAAGTATACGAAAACTAAATCGGCCCCATGTGTAAAACTGTACATAGAAACTTAACCAAAAATTTTCGTCCTAAACCCTCCATATAAGTGAACATTAAATATTTCCTAGCCAGGGCTCTCCTGCGTTCAATGTATTTTTTTCTGTTCCCCAGTACTCAGCACATAGTTGATCACAATAATATAACACTAAACCATCATTAAAATATCTGTCATATTGGAAACTAGGCTGGCAGATGGACCATATCATCTTACAGATTTTCTAAAAGACTCTGAAAAGGTTTAGAAATCTTCTCCCTTCTTTGTATTCCTTGACCATACACCAAAGCCTGTCCTGTTTACTTCACTATTAAACAATACCTCAAGTAATTTATGCATAGACTCTCCATTGCCTACAAAATAGTTTGCCTGCCTTAGTCTCCACCCTCTCTACTCAGTCCTTTTCACTCAGTCCTTTTCATTACTACTACACTAATCTTCCTTCATCTCATCATATTCCAATACAAATCTCCAAAGGTCCCATATTACCTATAGCAAAGGTCCTCAAACTTGAGTGTGCCTAAGGATCACCTGAAGGTCCCGCCCCCAGAGTTCTTGTTTCAGTCAATCAAAGGTGGGGATAAAAATTTGCATTTTTTAATATGTTCTCATATAATGCTGATGATGGTCCAAGAGATATACATTGAGAATCACTTACCCAACACAATGACTTCCAAATACAAGATCCTAAACAAATATATCAGAATCACCTTAGGTGCTAAAAAACAGAATGTAGTCCTTATCCACAGCAACTGTCATTCATAGGGTGTAGGATGGAGCTAAGAATCAATCCCTAGATAAGTCAAATGTGTAACCAGGTTCAGAAACTATTACTCTAAAGATAAATCACAAACCACTTAGATAACCCTAACAGCTTTTCACAACCTGCACCCAAATCTACCTAACCAAGCTTATAGTCAGATCCACAAAGTAAACCTTCAGTTAGGCTACACTCTTCTTCTTATCTATCCCTGAATATCCTTGTCTATTCATTCCTTTTTTGCCGCTTGCAAATATTATCTCATTAGCCTTTCCACCTACTTGGAGTGCCATTTCCCATCTCCTCTACCTCTACCAATCCTCCAAGGATCAACTCATCATCAATCTCCAAAGCCTTTCTTGGGCCATTCAATATGTCTCAGAATAATAACATTACATATTACATCTACTATTCTTCTTACATTCAGCAGCATTAGTCCATCTGTGTGTCTGTGCCATTGGCCATCCAGTTTATTGATAGGTATATAGCCTAATATTACTCAG
Source organism: Papio anubis (assembly GCF_008728515.1). Taxonomy (NCBI): domain Eukaryota; kingdom Metazoa; phylum Chordata; class Mammalia; order Primates; family Cercopithecidae; genus Papio; species Papio anubis. Next base: position 25,178,629 of record NC_044979.1, read on the forward strand.
TACTGTATAACCTGAAAGAATTCTGAGAGAACTAGAAAACATGGAAACCTAAAAATAATTTAAAAGTTATATAACAATTTTGATTGCATAGCAATTACCATTTAAAATATTTATATGAACCTCTTATTCAAAAATGCTCTGTGCTCAAATTTATAGGACAATAATAAAGATGAGTAGAATAGACAGTTAAGAAACAATCAACAACAGATTAACTCAAGTCATGACTAAGGCCATTCTTCCACAACATGCTTAAGAAAAAAGGGCAGAAAAGTAGATAGTTAAAGAGGAGAAGAAAAATGGGGAAACAGAAAGCAAGCAAAAATGCAAAGAACACTGCCATATCTTGGCCTCAGAGCAATTAAACAAAACACATGAAATAAAATGTTATTTCTATGTCAGACCTCTCACCTTTCACTAGAACAGTTTCAGTTCTATGTTCCTTCTCTGTCAAATAGCTTATGCCATTGGTACATGTATGCATTAACATGGAACAGTAACAGCACTGCCAAGTGTATAATTAATTTGGAGACTACAAGTTTCTGACAGATATAACACATAATTGATACCTCTTTTAGTGTCTTAAATTCATCTTGTCTACTTTCTCTTAAACTATAAAATTTCCAAGGATCCATATTTTAGAAAAATAATAAAATAAAGATCATGGATCCACGATAAAAATAAGTCATTTCCAAAAAGTAGATCGGTACCCCCAGGCTAGGCCTAGAGGTAAGTGGGATATGAGGAGTGACTGCTAATAGATACAAGATTTATTTTGGCATAGATGAAAATGTTCTAAAATGATATGATTGTGATGGTTGTACAACTCCATAAACATACTACAAAACCACTGAACTCTATAAATAGGTAAACTTTAGAGCATGTAAATTATATTTCAATAAAGCTGTTTAAATAAACAACTAACTCATTCCATAACTTAGACAGAATCCCCAAATCACTCATTTTAAACTATATGTATGAAACGTATAACTCATTTAATAAAACAGAAATACCTATTTTTAATCTGTAAATTTCACCTGTTAATTTCTGACGGAATTTAAAGTTGCTTAGTTCATTACAATCATTTTTATCATGAAATAATGGGTTTCGTTTTCAGTTGTACAGGAATTATATACATCTGACAATTACAAAGTAAGCAGAGTTAGGGAAGACATGATATCTTACTTTGTTCATAATCACAGCTAATTCCTCATGGTAGTATTCTAAATAGGATTCTAACAGATTTAATAATTGTTTTCAGTTTAGAACATAAGTAAAAGCCAAAGATAGGGGGGTCATAAAAAGTTATTCAGAAACTATTTTATGACCTTGCCATAAGTAAAATTACATAGTCCATAACATACTTTCTAGGCCTTGATGTATTCAAGTTCTAAATGTCTAAGTACTATAATACAAATAATTACATTTATATATTCTCATAATGTCTGATGTATTTGTGTAATACTAGCTATTTTTATTAGTATTTCATGGTATATCTCTTTCTATTCTTATATGTTTAATCTTATGTTTAAAGTGTATCTTTTAAACCCAAAATGACAAACTTGAATTAAAAGGGGAGAGATACATATTTTTCAAAAGTACTACTACCATAAAAGAGAAAAAAAAAAGACTATAAATATTCAAGTTTAAAGACAACTAAATGAAATACCTGATCCTAAACTGGTTTCTCTACTGGAGGGGCAAAAATACTGCAGTATAGAACATTACTGGGTCCATTGACAAAACAAGAATATAGACAGTAGAGTATATAACTTGCTGTCAGTTTTTCAAAGAGAAATGCATGTGTGTGTCCATATATACACAGAGAAAACAGGAAAAAAGTGGTAAAATGTTAAGAACAGCTGAATCCAAATAAAGAGGTATATGGCTCTTTGTACTATTCTTATTCTCACAACTTTTCTACAATTTTAAAATTATTTAAAATTTTTTAAAGTAATAAAATATCATAAAATGCATCTCTTGAAACAGCATGGTTGGATCTTGGTTTTTTTTAAATCCAGTATGATCTCTGTCTTTCAACTGGAGTATCTTGTCAATTTATATCTAATGTAATTATTGATATGGTTGGTGCTAAGTCTATCACCTTGCTTTTGGGTTCTATTCATCCTATCTTTGCTTTTTTATTGTTTCTTTCTTCCTTGTTCTTTTTCCTCCTTTCCTTTCCTCTGAATTAATCAAAAATATATTCACTGTTCAATTTTATCCCCTCTACTGGCTTCTTGGCTATGTATCTATCTCAGAATTTTAATGTTTGCTCCAGGGATTGAAATAGGCATCCTGAACTTATCATAGGCTACCCTAAACATTATACCACTTCATGTATTATATAAGAAATTCACAACAGCATGGTATCATTTACTCCCATCTTTTGCGTAATTATTGTCATATACTGCCTTCCAAAATATATTATAAAACCCACATATACCATGATTGTTTTTGACTTAGACAGAAATTTTAAAAATTCTTTAAATAAAAATAAATCAAAAAATGCGGAGGGGGGAAGCATTTTATTTTTTTGTCCACATATTCGCCATTTCTGGCCCTACTTACTTTTTTCTGCAGATCTAAGTTACCATCTGGTATTATTTTCCTTCAGCTTGAAAAAAATTTTTTTTTTTTTTTTGAGATGGAGTCTCGCCCCGCCGCCCAGGCTGGATGGAGTGCAGCGGCGCGATCGCGGCTCACTGCAACGTCTGCCTCCCGGGTTCAAGCAATTCTCTGCCTCAGCTTCCGAAGTAGCTGGGATTACAGGTGCCAGCCACCACACCCGGTTAATTTTTTTGTGTTTTTAGTAGAGACAGGGTTTCACCATCTTGGCCAGGCTGGTCTTGGACTCCTAACCTCGTGATCCACCCGCCTCGGCCTCGCAAAGTGCTGAGATTATAGGCCTGAGCCACTGTGCCTGGCCGAAAAACTTTCTATAACGTTTATTTAAGTGTAAGTCTAGTGGTGACAAATTCTTTAAGTTTTAGTTCATTTGAAAATGTCTCTATTTCAGCTTCATTTTAAAGAATATTTTTGGTCAAATATTGTCAAATCCTAGATTGACAATTAATTTTTGTTTCTTTTCAACACTTTTGGAATGACATACATTGACTTCTGGCTTGCATTGTTTCTGATGAGATGTCACTGATAATTTTTATCACTGTTTGCTTGTAGGCAATATGTTTTTCTTCCTCTGGCTATTTTTAAGATTATTTTCTTTGGTTTTCATAATGTGCACATGTATGTTGATTTTCTTTGTGTTTTGTTGTTTTTTTTTTTTTTTTTGAGACGGAGTCTCGCTCTGTCACCCAGGCTGGAGTGCAGTGGCCGGATCTCAGCTCACTGCAAGCTCCGCCTCCCGGGTTCACGCCATTCTCCTGCCTCAGCCTCCCGAGTAGCTGGGACTACAGGCGCCCGCCGCCACGCCCGGCTAAGTTTTTTTTGTATTTTTAGTAGAGACGGGGTTTCACCGTGTTAGCCAGGATGGTCTCGATCTCCTGACCTCGTGATCCGCCCGTCTCGGCCTCCCAAAGTGCTGGGATTACAGGCTTGAGCCACCGCGCCCGGCCCATGATTTTCTTTGTGTTTATCTTGCTTGGGATTTGTTACGTTTCTTGCATCTGTGCGTTTATGTTTCTCAACAAATTTCAAAACTTTTCAGTCATTATTTCCCCTGATATTTTTCTACCCCAATCTCTCTGTCCTCTCTCCTTCTGTACCTGTAAACCACATAATTGTTAAGCTGCATAATATCCTTGAAGATATTATAGCTTTGTTCATTTTTCTTTTGTCTATTTTTTTCTCTGTGCTTTGATTTGGATGGTTTACATTGATCTATCTTCAAATTCACTGATCCTTTCTTCTACAATATGTTATCTCAGCTAAATCCATCTGGTGAATTTTTCATTTTATTATTTATTTATTTATTTATTTATTTGAGATTGAGTCTTACACTGTCACTCAGGCTGGAGTGCAGAGGCACAATCTCGGCTCACTGCAACCTCCACCTCCTGGGTTCAACCAATTCTCCTGCCTCAGCTTCCTGAGTAGCTGGGATTACAGGCGCCTGCTACCACGCCTGGCTAATTTTTTTGTATTTTTAGTAGAGACAGGGTTTCACCATGTTGGCCAGGCTGGTCTTGAACTCCTGACCTCAAATGATCCACCTACCTTGGCCTCCCAAAGTGCTGAGATTACAGGCATGAGCCACTCCTGGTGGGTTTTTCATTTTAGATATTTATTTCTATCAACTTTTTCATTCTGGTTAAGAGTCACATTTTCCTGCTTTTTAACAAGCATAATAATTCTATGCCAGACATTGCGGGTGCTTTGTTATTGAGAAACTGAATTATGTTGTCTTACTTTAGAGAGAGTTTTCTTCTATCAGACAATAAATCTACAGGTGGATCAAGATGCTGAAATAGAGGCTTGGTTTGGGGCTTTGTTGTATGAGATCTATGGTAGCCTGTCTTCTACTCCTAGAATGGCCCTACTCATAAGGTGTGACCTTTCTGAGGTCACAACTGAAAGCACAGTATGTTCAGCAAGCTCTCCCCACACTGGCTGGTCTGAGCTCCAACACTGCTGAGAAGCTTCCAACTTCTAAAATCTTCATTCAGCTCACAGTCCCACAGTAGCTGTTTTCTGCCAAGCCTTGTGGTGTACACAGCTTCATATCTGACCAACAGGCTAAGAGTTTGGAAAGTATTCACGAAGAAGATGCAGGGATGAAGGTAGAGCTCACCTAGTGTGTTCTTTTTTTCTCAGTTGACTGTGCTTACTACCTAAGTTGCTTACAGCAAAAGGTAACTTCATCAAGAAGAAAAACAGAAGTCCTTAATTATAATTATTTCTAATCTAGCTTTAAAATCTATTATCTTATTTCATACTTAAACAGGGATATGAAAGGCACACATTATTTACATAGGACGGATGAGCAAATCAAGATGCAAAATGTTAAATAACCAGCCTCCAACCCATAAAGATATTTTATTCAATACACAAATATTCACCAAGTACCTACCACAGGCATGGTAATTGACAAAGCAGTAAAAAGAACTTAGAGAATATAGTTTCAACCAATATTATTTCTACTGAACCACCAGTAAAGCATATACACTGTACCAAAAGTTGTCTAACGAATGAGAAACCAGGAATCAATCATTCAATCCACCAAGAACATGCCTACATTCTAAAAAATGACTATAATTTACATTCATGATTTACTTTTTTCTGCAAAGACTCCTATTTGCCATGGAAGTAATTTCATTCCTACACAGTTATGTTTTCCAATTCCCTACATATACTTAATTTTTTTCATATTAGCAGATACTATCTAACTAAGTTACTTCTATTTAGTCATGTCAAACTTGCTTCAGCTAACTCTTAATTATATTTCTAATTTCCATCTGGCCAAATCAAATATATTTTGCTCACACATGGAGAAAAAATACAATACAATTTCTAAATATCATTTCAGCAGCATCATACCAGAGAGTAATATCATTCCTCTAATCTTCAACAAATCAAGCAAAGTGACACATTTATACTTCACAGATCTGTTCTCATCTCTCAAAATAAGCTCTTGCTCTGTCATGTAACCCAATATATGCACAAGTTGACTCTAAGGAAATAGTCAACAAAATTAAGCTACATACATGTTTATAAAATAATGCTTAAGAACATTTTAATATTTTTTACCTTAATATATGACTAATTCCAGTGAAGTAAAGTATACTATAACAGAAAGACAGATACTATACATATTGAGAATATGCTTCTGTTTTTAAAGTCCGCCAAAAAAAAAAAAAAAAAAAGAAGTCTGTTAAAAGGTTTTTTTTTTTGTTTAGATGGAGTCTCACTCTGTTTCCCAGGCTGGAGTGCACTGGTACAATGGCTCACTGCAACCTCTGCCTCCCAAGTTCAAGCGATTCTCCTTCCTCACCCTCCTTAGTAACTGGGATTACAGGTGCCCACCATCACACCCAGCTAATCTTTGTATTTTTAGTAGAGACAAGGTTTCACCATGTTGGCCAGGCTGGTCTCAGACTCCTGACCTCAGGTGATCCACCTGCCTTGGCCTCCCAAAGTACTGGGATTACAGGCATGAGCTACTGCACACAGCCTGTTAAAAAGTATTTTGAAGATGGTAGAAGTTAATGCCATCAGCAACATCACATTCAAATGCAAGCATTACTTTCTCACCCTGTTGATGACTCTCAAGGTAATGTTTTAGGTGGCTTGTTGTTGCTGTTGCTGTTGTTATTCTAAACTGTTACTCTGAATCAAGACGACACCCTTTGTAAAAGGCTCTTACCTGTAGAACATCTTGGATCTTCACCCATACATCTGCCATGTCATACAGTTTGATGTCTTCCTGCTGAGTCAGTGGAGTCACTACAGTGTCCTGCAGGTATCCCAGGACCACAGAGTGTGCAGTGGCTACAGCATTAAACTTGTCAAACAGTAACTCCAGCAGTTCTAGAAGCAACCTAGTGACATAAACAAATAAATAACATTGACACATACATACAAGCAGATAAATGGCTTACGGTGACCTGCAAGAAAAACATCAAACTAAAGTAGCACTCTCACTCTACAATGTAAACAGCATAAACATTAGATTTCAGCAGATGTGAATTCAAACAACTGTATTATCTTAAGCAACTCTTAAAAACTTATCTAAGCCTCAGTTTCCTCTGCTATAAAATGGAAATGATGTAAGAATTTTAAAACCAATTGTAAAGCCCCTAAACCAGCAACAGCATCTCAATAAACATATGTTGCCTCTGTACCGTAGCTCACTGATTACAATACTACTACTATGTATTCATATAGGCAGCTTCTCCAAGGAATGCACGCATTTCAGACAACAGCTCAGATGTAACACAGAATATGCTATTCCCAAGCAATAAATTAGGCACTTTGATAAGCATATTAATCCATTTAGTCAGGGAAAGCTGCGCTTACTACAATCCAAACGCATGGCCCGAGATGCCTGAAAAAAATATATACACCTGCCAAGCAATCTGACTTTCACCACAGGGAGAAGCTCAGGCATCCACATTATCTCATTCATCATAGTGAGATATGCTGGACACACATTATTACATCAATTTTATATACTCAAGGACACAAAATAAGGTTGCAGTGCAGCTAGGCCTAGAACAAAAGTTGATTTCCATGTCAGTACATTTAGCCACCTACCTCTCACTACAGTTCTAGAATGTAGATGTATCTTTAGAAATAGCACAAAGATTTATGTCAGAGATGCAAAGTAATTACTCTACCACTGAGACTTACAGTTTCAATGATCACATAGGCCTGGAATCATCTTTTCCTCCTCTGAACCTGTATACTATTTTGTCCTGCTTTTAAGGAACTTATCACGTGAGCCTCACATATGTGGCTCAATAAATGTCGGTCATATTTCTTTACATATAGATATTTTACCTCACTTCTCCATTATTAATCTTTCAGAGTAGGCACTGCTTTATACATCTCTGAATACTTAGGAGCACTTAGAACAATAATTAGCAAATACTGTTGAATGAATTTAACACGTATAGGATGAACAAGTACAGAAAATTTTGCAATGTGAGCTTTATTGCATATTTTGTGGCTCTCAGCTTGTAATTCCTAAATATACTGATAAACCAACTTGGAAAGTTGAGAAGGAAAGCAAAAGAGCTTGTCAGCAGTGTCAATTAACAAGGTTTTATTACCATAAATAAGGGGTTATAACTACAATCTCATCAAAACGTACAGCACATTATCTATTCTACGGCTTCTTTACTGCCCAATTATTGTAATTAATGTGCCAATGTGACAGCCCATAACTATCTTCTGGTAAAACCATAATATCTATTTGACACTGTAATTCGGATGAGACAAAATCAATAGAATTTATGTAGTACTCCCAGCCTAGAATATACATACATAATCCAGACGTTACACATTGTATTTATAAATAGAAGTCATTCTACCTTTTGATTGATGATTCTTTGTAATCCTTTAAAGGTCAAATTCATATTTATACTCACGTATATCTAAAATAATTCTTCTTTCTCATCTGTGTTATTGAAGAACTACTCAAATATTAGCAGAGATACATACAAGATACAGAAACATGTGTCTAAACATACCAACTGAAACACTTAATGTGGTGCAGGGAAATAAGCCGTATAAAACTGGTATCTGGCAACATACAGATCAGTAACTTAATCAGTAAATACCTGATTCAGTGAAAGTTCTCCTTTTCCAACAAAGATTTATTCTAGGTATGTAAGACTGTGGTTCTCAAATATGAATCTACAGATTTAATATGTTTTTGAGTGGTGGATAGCAAAGTATGAATAATATATGGACTTTTCACAAAGGTAAATTTATTTAACATTACATCTTTTGTACTCTCTTGATAGGAAAATCTTAGTTATTTTCTGCCATGAATGGCAGTTATGTTGCCAAATGTCCTTACTGGAGAAAATTAAAACTTAATGTATGTTAACGTAAATGTTGGGGTATCCAAAACATGGTTTGAAATCATATTGATCCATGACATTCAGATGCCTGAGGTACACTGGTGTCTAATGTCCCAGTGGCATGAAGTTCTAGATACAGGATTGTGAACCAGCAGCAAAGTTTTAATGGAAAAGTGGCTCCTCTTGTTAGGGGTGCTGTTATCTGGTTATCTGCAGAGCCGATGAGTTCCACAACTGCATACCTTGCCTGTCAGTCAAGGACAAGAGCTGCTCAGCAGCCAGGAGCAGTGCTACATTTAGGAAAAAAAAACCCAGTAGAGAATAGAGGTGTAAGATGAGATTCACAGTATCTATTAACATCTTGGAAATAGCCATCTCTTAATAAAATGCTGACACAGTTCCAGCTTCTGCCACTCCTGGAGGCTCAAAGCCAAAACAGGCCTGTTCCTATAGTGTGGCCATCACAGCCACAGGACAGGCTACACAGGGAGGAAGGAAAGGAGATGTAATAGTAGCTAGGAGACAGATCACAAGTGGTGACACTCCACTTGCAGCTCTACCTATTTTGAGACCTCCAGCCATTTTAATGGGAGGAAAGCTCTCTTCCACCTTACCAAAGCACAATGGTGTCATGTTATTTAATAAAACCCACAGCTCTCACACCAAAATTTAAAATGTTTGTGCTTCAAATGATACCATCAAGAAAGTAAAAAGGCAATACACAAAATGAGAGAAAATATCTGTAAATCATTAATCTGATAAAAGACAAATCTAAAATCTTACATTCGTAATAAAAAGACAACTGAACTTAAAAATGGACAAAGGATTTAAATATCCATTGCTCCAAAGAATATATATGAATGGCCAATAAGCAAACAAAAAGATCCTTAACATCATTAGCCATCAGAGACATGCAAATCAAAATCACAATGAGCTAGAACTTCAGTCCACTAGGATGGCTATAATCAAAAAGCAAAGCAATAGAAGTATGAGTAAGGATGCAGAGAAATTGGAACTCTCATACAGTGCCAGTGGGAATGTAAAATGGTACAGCCGCTTCGGAAAACACTTTGGCAGTTCCTTGGGACATTAAGCATAGTTACCATATGGAGCCAGTGATTCCATTCCTAGCTCTATACCAAAGAGAAATGAAAACATACGTGCACATAAAATCTTGTACACAAATGTCCTTAGCAGTGTTATGCATAAAAACTCAAAGGTAGAAACAATCCAAATATCCATCAACTGATAAATGGATAAATAAAATGCAGTATATTCATACAATGGAATATTATTTGGCCATAAAAAGGAATAAAGTACTGATACATGGTACAATCGGAATGAACCTTGAAATTACTATGGTAAGTGAAAAAAAGTCACAGAAGACCATATATTATATGATTATGGTAATATAAAATATTCAGGATAGGCAAATTTATAGACACACAAAATATATTAGTGGTTACTCAGGCTGGGGGTGGGTGGGAACTGACTGATAAAGTATATGGGATTTGTTTTAGGGAGGACATAAACTTGCTGGAACCAGATAGTGGTGACGGTTGCAAAACTCTATGAATATACTAAAAACCACTGAATTGTATACTTTCAATAGGTGAATTGTGTAGCAGTGAATTATACCTCAATATAGCTGTTCAAAGAACAGCAGCTGTGGCTCTGAGTGGGGAGAGGGAAGATCCAACACCTCTCTAACAGTGAAGAGGAAATACATAAAATAGTGAAAAATGAAACTTGGCATCTCAAAAACCGAGGTGTTGTGAAAGCTGATTCCTTTACATTCTTACTACCAGGAGGACATCAACTTTTCTCTTTTAGTTCACTTGGTTTTTTGTTTGTTTCTCCTTCTTAAATAACACGTAAGAAACAACAGATTTCCATTCTTTCCCAGCACTGACACTTCCTACATCTTTCATTATGAAAAAACTCTCCCAACTTCTCCAAGTATCCCCACCTGCAAAGCGAAACTATTAATTAATAACTGTTCTAAGAGACTCACAACACTGCTGGAAAAATCGAATTAGAAAATAGAACTAGCTGAGGTAATGGTACAATTCTAAAGAGAGGGGAAGGTTCAGGTTTCCTTTGTCTGAAATTCTGGCTTGAGCAACACTGAGGAGAATGGTTAACCTTTCCTGTGTGAAAGCAAAATAAATCTTGGGACCCCAAAATCACTAAGACAAAGGGAAAAGTCAAGCTGGGAACGGCTTAGGGCAAACCTGCTTCCTGTTCTATTCCTTAAAAAAATAGCTACTAAGATTTTTTTAAAAAGCTACATACCTCCCTCACGGTTTGTCCACACGGAAATTCCTTGTGGACAAAGAACAGACAGAACTCAACGTCATGTCTCTGGTCACTGAGATAAATTTGTATCTGATTGCTTCCTTTGGAAAGGCTAATCAGAAACTCAAAAGAATGCAACTGTTTGTCTCTATCTATGACCTGGAAGCCCCTCCTCGCTTCGACTTGCCCCACCTTTAGGGATGAAACCAATGTATATTTTACATATATTGGTTGATGTCTCATGTCTCCCTAAAATGTATGAAATTCAAAATAAAAATAAACAAGCTGTGCCCTGACCAGTGTGGGCACATTTCATAAGGCCCTGAGTCTATGTCATGGCTACGTCCTTAACCTTGGTAAAATAAACTTCCTAAATGGTTGAGACCTGCCTCAGACACTCTTTGGTTTATGCTTGAGAGAGGTGGGGGGAGAAAGAATTAAAGTGAAACCAGAAATCTGGAAGGACGCCGGGTGCGGTGGCTCACGCCTGTAATCCCAGCACTTTGGGAGGCTGAGGTGGCGGATCACCTGAGGTCGGGAACTGGACCAACATGGAGAAACCCCGTCTCTACTAAAAATACAAAATTAGCTGGGCGTGGTGGCACATGCCTGTAATCCCAGCTACTCAGGAGGCTGAGGCAGGAGAATCGCTTGAACCCAGGAGGCGAAGGCTGGGTGAGCCAAGATTGCACCATTGCACTCCAGCCTGGGCAACAAGAACGAAACTCCATCTCAAAAAAAAAAAAAAAGAAATCTAGAAGGAGAGATGTTGGGTTTTTATCTGGATATGTTAAGTTTAAGGTGTATATCCTTAGGTAGTCAGATATGCAAGTCTGGAGCTCAGCAGAGAGAATGATACTGGAAATTTTAAAAGTGAAAAATATTTGAGGAGATGAGATCACTCGGGGATAATATGCAGAATAAGAAAAGCAAGTGAGGTCCAGGACCAACACTCCAGGAACGAGTATCATTAAAAAGATGGTTAGAAAGTAACTAAAGAGGAAGAAGGAAGCCAGGGAACATTGCAGAGGACAAAAGAGGAGAGAATACCAGCAGAGTAAAAGGCTATGGTAAGGCTAAGAGAGAGAAATTTACAACTTAAGGTCCCCAGTGACCTTGACAAGAAGGGTTTCAATGGATCAGTGAGTGGAACTCAGTAGTGGGATAAGCAGTGAATGACTAATAAGGAAAAAGAAACCAAAGTCAACCATACGTTGTCCCTCACCAGCATGTACACTCCTTTAAACAGAAAAGGAGAAAGGAAGACAACGCTCCCCTGATGCAGCAAAGAATAAAAGACATTAGGAATCTTCACATAAACAGGATGTAAATCTGCACTAGCTTGGCCCAATTTAAAGCTACCAGAAATAAACTGAAATATGTTGTTAATATTTATACACACTCTCTGACTGCCCACAAGATTGAGAAAGAGCTGTTTGCCTTTAGCTGGAGACACACTGAGGATGAAAACACAACGCCCCATTGAAATCATTCCCTGCCCCACTCCCACCACAAAATATTAAATAAAAGAAATAAAACATTATGTTGCAGCTAGCTCAGTTGCTTACATCCTCCTAGGATCAAGGTTTTCACCACTGATCTAAAAAAGACAAAAGAGTGGCAAGATCATGAAATTATCTCATGATTCCTTAAACTGAATTGAATTAGTAAAGGCCCAAGAACCTTAGAGATTTTAATTTCAATTAATTGCGATTTCTACCCTTCAGAAAAAAATAACACACATACCCCTCTCTCACAAGTTATTTCTAAAGTCACAAAACAGTATGTAGTAATACTCAATACAGCATCACAGTTGGTGAAAGAAAATATTAATCCTGGATGGCAATGTGGTATAAATGCCAGTTAGAAACCTGGACTTGAATACCAGCTCTCTAGACTTCTCCAAATTTCAGCTTCCTCAGAAATTGACTGTGAGAGCTACATGCAAAAATATATATGAATGTAACACTTAAAACAACAGCAAATTAAAAGTAACAATGAATTAATTCCTGTATCTTTAACATTTACCATCTAGAGGGAAAAGAGATAAGAGATACTCTGGATGTTTCTAAGGCCTAGCGCATCTCTCTCCTTCTTACAGCTTGGTTAGTAAAGTCCTGCTTATATTCTACAATGATAATTCTGTATCATTCTAATAAAAAGCTCCTCTTTGATTAAGTTAGGTGATTTCAATTTCTGGCACTTATAACCAAAAGAGGCCTAATCCATAGAGTAAGAGCTAATTCTCTCTTTCCTCTGTGATTCTACAATCCCTCCAAACAAACAATTACAATGAACTGAGAGAAGTGACAAAACAGGCATGCGTGGCCTCCTGGGCCAGAAAGTGAAGGCAGAATTCCTATTTTACGGTTCTTTGTAAACACCTCTCTCCTATAACACATGGACCAATGTCCAGAATGGAGAAAACAGTCAAATTTTGAGGGCAAATGAGTTCATGAATAAAAGAATGAGCAATGCAGGATGGCAATATGAGCAGAAGTCTAGGATGAAAGATGATGACCTGGGGTCCTTCTTCTACAAGGGGCAGGTAGTTAGCTACGTGTCATAATGGAGGAGATCCCTAAGAAAGTAAGACTGAAATGAAGTATCAGTGACAATGACAATGAAATCATGACAGCAACAAAAAGGAGACCTATGCTCATAATAGCCACTCTTTCCTAATTATTCACAACATTCTGAGCACTGTGTTAAGTACTTTACTTGGATTATCTCATTTCATCCTTAGGACAGCCCTATGAGGAAGGTACTACTTTATCCCCATTTTATAGACAAGGAAACTGAAGTTCAGAGATAAGAAGAGAACAAAGGACACAGTTTTGGAGAATGTCCCTTTTTAGGGGTGTTAGAAAACAAGTAAACTATTTTAGAAGAGAGGCCAGAGTAAGTACTCTATGATGCTAGGGAAGCCAAGGCTAGAAAGAGAACCAACTGTCTATACCGCCTCTTCCTTCTCACCACAAACAGGTTTTCACCCCTGGGACTCGACTAAAATATCTGTTGCTAAAAGTCCCTAATAATTATTTTGCTCCATCCAAGAAACCCACTTTGGCCTTTAATCAAACAGCCACAGCACTTGTTTCTACTGCCCACTCTTGCCTTCTTGAAACACTGGCTTCCACTGGCTCCACAACCCTCCACTCTTCTGCTTTCCTGCCACTTCTCCAGTTGCTCCTTCTCAGGAACCTCATCCTCAGCCTGTTCCTTAAATGCGGTCAACTCTTCTCAACCCTCAAACTCTCTCTAGCTGAGCTCATTTGCCCCTAATCTTCAATTATCTACCTGCTATCAACTCTCACATGTATCTCTTGGCCAGATTACTCCCCTGAGCTGTAGACCTCAAACTTAATACGACTTAAATCATTTCTTCCCCAAACCTACCTCTTCATGTTCTGTACATCAGTAAATGGTAATGCTTGCCCCAGCAAAAAATCCTTACCTGCCCTCCTCCCTCATACCCAACGCATCACCAAGTCTCTTTACTGCTACCTCTTTACTCTCTCTCAAATAGGCCTCCTTCACTCCATTGTCACAGTTACCTTGCTCATGCAGGCCATGCTGCCTTTTGCCAGGATTATTAAAACTGTCCTCAAACTAGTCTCTCCTTCCCTGCAGTCCTTTCCTCTTCCCCCCTACTGTAAGCTCACTATGGCTATGAGTTTCTGATTTATTACTGTATTCCAATATTTGGCATGACACCAATTGGCAAAATAACATATGATAGGCGATAAATGAGTATTTGTTGATGAAGGAATGAAAAAGTGGGCTCCAGTAGAATGGGAGAGAGGCCTGATTACAGATGAGGTAGTAAGAAAAAAAGTGTTATAGATTATAACCTCCTGATTTTAGAAGCCCACTATAAAAAATATTTCACACAAAACTAGGCTCTCAAAAAGGTAACCTTATAAGGCTAAACACGAGAACATGAAGTAGAGTTACGAGCTGAAAGATACACACTTTAAGAGCCAACTTTAATAATATGGCAATAAAATATATTTTACATTTAAAAAACAGAAAAGTATCAGGATGAAGAAAGTGTTAATTCCTTAAACACATATCCAATTACCCAGCGGGTTTTAAAACCAGACTTCCTAGAGAAGTAAAATGTTATTTATTCTCCAGATCATCTACTAACTTAGCAATCCCTGGGTATCTCATCTTCAAGTGCTACCATGAAAAAAGGCAGAAGGCTAAGAAGAGGCACATGTTAAGAAACAGTCACAGTTGCAGAAGGCAAGAAGCATCAACAGTGTAAAGCTACATCATAAAGCTGTGAAAAATGTTCAATATTTAAGGTGAGATAAGACTATCTGAATCTAAATTTAACATCCAGGGAACCTTGAGTTAGTCATTTGGCTGGAAAACCCATGTTTGCAGCCAAGAAGCTGCCTTACTTGATCACGAAGCAAAGACACACACAAGGTAGAAGAATTAGTTCTGTTCTACTACTTATCTGCTGAGACTTTAATATCAGGGTTCTGCATTTCCCCACTGACAGACAAAGGCAATAACCACAGAATGTTTATTTCCCTACCACTATGCTCTAAAAGGTAAGAAAGTAGTGAACTCAGAGCATAGATTTTATATAAACACTTTATAATTTTATAAAAAGAAATGTATAATCAATTAGCTAAAAATGGTCTTTGTTTTACCTGCCCATATCTCTCATACACATTTCCTTAGTAAGCCTGGCTGAGTTACTATTTTTCATTTCAAATAGGACATGGAGCCCATTTAATCTTCAAGGTTATCTAATACTTACTTTTAAGGGATAGAAATACGTTTTACCACTTATTAATAAGTCTTCATGTAAAAAGGGGTTACTATTTAAAGAGTGCTGACTAATTCTCCATCTGCTCTATGAAAAGAGCAAGAAAAAATTAGTAGTAATATAGAATGAAACACAGTAAAAATAACAAGAATACTGAAGTGGGGCCTGGCGCTAGTCACTTCCTTCCTGTGTTACTCCCTCCTTGTCAAGTCAGGTTTCTGAGGTCTGGAGAGATGACCTCAAACATCGAATCCTGATGTACGCCAAATTAGTGGCTAAAATTAGAAAATAAACCCAGGCCCTCTTTCTTTGAATTAAAGTATCAATATCATTCTTTTGAAATCCTTTCCCCCATTCCAAAAATAACATTTCATCATAGTGGAATGTTAGAAAAATGATCCATAAATCCACTTCCCAGGGATAACAAAAGTTAAGATTTTAGGTGCATATTCTTAGTGCTTTGTTGTATATTGTTCTTAGTACAAGAATGCCCCTAGAGGAATGATTTAGATAATAAAATTTGATTCTCAAGTGACCTAATTAGAATCCAGGCACTCTGTGGCTGCTTTTCACGCTTCTCAACATGTCCAGCTATCTCTGAGGCCTGTCACTGACCACAGTGTGAGGTATGGGTAGGAAAATGGATATTTAGTACAGAGATCATCCTTCTGAGGACAAACAAAATCAGGCCCACGACATGGGTTGGAAACATCATCTTTATAGAAGCCAGAAAGCAAACTTACATGGTGGAAAAAGACTACTTCTAATCTTAATTGCACCACGAACAAGCTTTGTGAACTGTCAAATTATTTCAGCTTTCACATTTCTCTGGGTAAATCTGGGATTAATAATAATGCCCCTGCCTGTGAGGAGGCAAGTGGTGAGGCTCACTCAGGTGAGATACCAGATGGCAGACAGCTTTGCAAAGCGTGAATACTACAAAACTGCAAAATTCGATGACGTTTGTGATGTTATCTAAAGAGTCTTCTCAAACTTCAGTGTGCATAAGAATCAACCACAGCATAGAGTCCTGTGGGCCCTGCACCCAAACATTCCAATTTAATAACCACTGCTTCTTGGAGAAATTTGCATTTCCAACTCTTGAGTGACACTGGTGATGTGGGTCCACAGACCCACTGTGAGTAGTGCTAAAAATATATAATAATAATAACTTCCACTAAATTATCTTATTTGCATCTTTTTCTTATTCGTTCATTCATTAAAACTGGCCAGGCATGGTGGCTCACACCTGTAATCCCAGTATTTTGGGAGGCTAAAGTGGAAGGACTGCTTGAGACTAGGAGTCCAAGGTCAGCCTGGGCAATCACAGTGAGACACTATCTCTACAAAAAAAATAAAATAAAATAAAATAAAATAATAACTTTAAATAGCCAGGCATCATGTCACATACCTGTAGTCCCAACTACTCAGGAGGCTAAAGCAGGAGGATCTCTTGAGCCCAGTGGGGTCAAGGCTACAGTGAGCAATGATGATTGGGCCCCTACATTCCAGCCTCGGCAACAGAGTGAGATCACATCTCCACAAAAATAAACTCGTAGGCATTTAATATGTGCCCAGCCCTAAATCAGGCTGCAAACACAAAGTTAAAAACTCCCCCTCCCCTTATAAACTCACAGTCCAATCTGATTAGAGACTATGACAAGAGGATGGGGCAGGAGCTAGAAGAGCCCAGACAATATGAAATCAGCCTGAGAAACACATGAAGGTGCTTTAATCATATATGACACCGCCCCTACACATCATCAATGGAAGAATTTCCTTTGACATAGGTTTGTTAGTTTGTTTTTGCAATGAAAAGATCCAGTATTAGTCTGAGCTTGGAGTGCCTTTCCTATTACAACACTAGCAAGTGCACAAAAATGACAAAACCTAAGGCAGCTCCTATTCTAGCAAACAGAGAAGTGGCCTTGATATAGCACGATGGCTGACATCTAAATAAAGTTATGACAGTCCATGAAACAGATTGTATCTATTCCTCTGACTGGTCGGATCTTTAATTTGAACCTGCTATAATATGTAAAACAAGAGAAATCGAGAGTAGGTTTTTTTTTTTTTTTTAAACTTTGCCACATAAAAAAACAAAGGTTTAAGAAATGTAATATGGAGTAACATCTCTGGCTTATTCAGCCAAGAAGCCTTTTTCTAATGACTATAACCAAAGGATAATACACAATCAGAATGATAGCTGTCCAACCTCATGTTTACAAAAGAACTATGAACATTATCGACATTTCTCAGTCACTGTATATGTGATGGAGCTATTATCAATTAATTTATTTAAGTCTTACTAGGAAGTATATAGACTTGGGACCTTTCATGGTAATGATTATATATTTTAGTTAACAATTGGAGTAATAAGTCCCATATGTAAAAAAAATTAATTCATTTGTTCTAAAAATATTTCAGTTAAGCTGCAGGGGACATATCCTAGTTGAAGAATAGTGGAATTTCTTCTATATGTCCCTGGTTCATCCTATTCATCCCCTTCAATATTTAATAGTTGGGTATATTTAAAGCATGTTCTCACTGATACGTGTAATCAAAAGTAGAGATTTAATCAAATGGAATCATAATCACTGAAGTTAAATTTACTTGCTTCCCGCTTGCTTTGATTCGAATTAACTACTCATCTAAATTACACAGAGGCCCTTCCTGATTCCAAGCATGTCCAGGTGCTACATGCGGTGCTTGGGAATGGCTATAAGAAGCCACAAGGACAAATGTCTGACCTTGCTTCAAAGCTGCTCTTAAATGACTTTTCTGTAAAATAAAATGACCAATTCCACCATGTCCTGCATTTCGGATACTTAGAAGACGGGTAACTAATATAGAAAGAAGAGATAAAAGGAAATGTTATTTATATGAAAAAGAAACTCATGCCTGAATCTAGCCACAGGTCTAAAACAAAAATCATGATCAATATTTCATTTATTTCTCTTTCCATAAACATGGTATTTATACTACAAAACTATCCTTGAGGCCTGAGCCTTTAGTCTTCCTCACAGATAAAAACATTTTATCAGAATGTTCTATTACATCAGTATGCCCTCATTCTGAATTCTGGCCTCCAAATTATAAAAAATATTTCAAAAGTTTATTTTTTCAATTTTAGAGCAATAATTCAATGTATTTCTGAAAATCTCAGTCTTCACAGACTGAAAAACCATGAGGGAAGAAAGAGTTTTAGAAAATGAGGCAAATACCAACCTTGAGAAGAACCACGGCTATATTATAAACGATTCAATGTTAGAATTATTCAGCAATTACACAGCTAACATGGACAATCAATTACATGACAGATACATGGGTGACAGAAATGAAAAAGGTGTACAACCCCTTACAATACAGTGTAGTACGTGTCAAGTGTGCTCAAAAGTCGTTTGGCCACTCCTTCAGGTTCCAGATGTATCAAAGATATAAATATTAAGAATGAGACTATGTAAGTACTAGAAAAGTGTTGAAAATTTTATTTATAATCTAAGAGTAAGGAAGCTCTAAGTATGACACAAAACCCAGAAGCTATAAAACCTGATAAATATAGCCTCATAAAAAATGTCTACGTGCCCAGAAACATCATGAAGTCAAAAGAGAAACTGGCAGAAAGTTACAAAATAAATTCCAAAGAACCAATTTCCTAGATATGTAAAGAGTTCGTACAAATCAATAAAAGACAAACATACTAGAAAAATGTAAAGACTTCCAACAAATCAAGAAAAGACAAACATATTAGAAAAATAATTCATTGAAAAGGAAATAAACACTATTTAAATATTGTACTGTTGAAAATTTCAAACATTAAAAAAGTGAAGATAATAGGATAATGAACCACCTTGTACCTATCACCCTGCTTCAGTATCATTTCATGGCTTGTTGTAAGTGTATCCTCACTCACAACCTATTTTATTTTGAAGTAATATATCCATATATAACCCAGATATCATGACAAGTTACTTTTATACAAACGAAAAGAAGTGTAACCGTACTTATAATAAAAATGCAAACCCAAATCACCTTGGAAATACCATTTTTCACCTCTCAGATTGGCAAGGATAAAAGTATTTGATAATACAATCTGTTGGAAAGGGGATATAGGAACTCTCAAACATTATCCATGACATGAAAAACTGGTATCATCTCTAAAAGCACACTTGGCAACAGTTAAAATTCAATCAACACAGAGGTAAGCAAAATCAGTGAAAATGGCATATCAAGAATCTGGCTGCTTTCATTCTCACACCTTAGGGTTCTTTGAGTAATGCCTTTCTTCCCCCTTTAAACTCCAGGAGGACAGGGACCACACATAATTTGTTGGGCATTTTAGCCCAGTGTCTGGTCCATGGCAGATATTTCATAAATGTGGAATTTATTCTTGCAATCAACGATAAATTTCTTATGGGTCAGGTGGGCACTGTGCTAGATTCTGGAGATACACCAGTGCTGAACAAGACAAACTAGTGCTCTCTTCTCTTCCATTCTAGAGGCAGCCAATAAATAACCAAACATATATAAAGTTACACATAATAATAAAATTAATGAATGATATCAAGTTGGTTTAAAAACAGGTATCACATTTTTCTATATTAAAATTTAGTTTTATGAACTTTCATACTCCCATAGGCATTTTAATTTCTAATAATTTCTTGTGATTAAAATAACCTAAGTAATAATGTAATTTCTTGATTATGAATTATTTTCACTATAACTTGAGGTGCAAAATAGGAAAAAGCAAAGACTACAAGCCTACTAACCAAACACAACTACTTTTAGCATTAAGCGTATTTCTTTCCCATGTTTTCCATGAAGCTTTCTTCAATATCACAACAAGCCCAAAACACACAAAGTTCTCTGCTTTTCACATCTGATATTTAATCTTCTTTCTTCATAACAGAGGTCAATGAAGCTTTTAAAATGGTTTCCTTCCAAAAGAGAGCAATGTCTCCCTGGAAGCAATGGCTTCAACTCACTCAACGCTTTCTGCCCTCTCTAGGACCAACAGCTCTACCTAAGTGAAGCTGACCTCCACCATCCCTTCGTGCAATGAATTTTTGCCTTCGCATTTAAACAGGTCCATTTCCCTCCCACATGCCAACCATTCTCTTTTCCCATATTCTTTTCTTCCATATTCTTGACAAGATACCACATCTTTGATAAGTTTTTCTTCCATCTCTTCCTTATGCTTTTCTTATTTGTTAAGTATAGAACTCCTTCCAGCTTCTTTTAAATAAAAATAATATAAAAATACTCATGAATTGGATTTTGGGAAAGAATCAACGATCAGGCAGCAGGAGTTGAAGAAATCGATTCTGAAATGCAGAGGCTTCAGGCTACAGTCACCATCTGAAGTTGAAGACACTGCCTGTCTTTCTAGAGAAATAATGGGTAGCAGGTGGTTCTGGTAAATTAGCAAGGCAAATGTTACCCTAATGTTTATCAAGTTGGCAATAATTGTATTTGAATATTTTCCTTTAATAGTAAGTGGAGGCTTAAAGACACTGATAGATTATGAATGAACAGAAAAGACAAAATATTTCTCCTATAAATAGACAACAGATAGTTTGGGAGATCGAAAACAAAATAAAATAAAATAATATGTAGGTCACCAAAGTGATTTTCTAAAAAACTGGCTGGGAAAGTATCCTGGCTCTGTAGGAATTAAAAGCAAGAAAGAATTCACTAGCTTGTTTCCTTCTACATTTCTAGCAAAATAGCACACAACATTAATTCTCTTTACATAAAGACAAATGAAAACAAGCCTGCAATGCATCACAACCAGAATATATTTAATAAGATGATGAAACTTTCCGGGAAAGTTACAGTATGGGTATCTTGTCTCAGAATAGCTAATGTTTTAGAACAGGATATTTCATTGGAGGGTGGGGGAGAAAATATGCATGTTGGGGAACAGGATTTATGGATTTTTTGGTCTATGTTCCAACTTTCTTTAAAAAAATAAATTCATGGATCTTTAACCATAAAATTTCATGAATGGTAAACAATAATAAAAAATAATGCCAAGTATTGTGATTTTACTTCTCTCTGAAATAAATGCCACTAATACCTTCCTAAGTAAAATTCAATGCACAAAAGCACCACAAGCTTCAAGCGATAATTTGACAATATTGCTTCTAAAATTCCAATCCTTTAGAAGCAACAGTGCTGATCATTTTTGAATGACTGTGCTTAATTCAAGAGAATTAATTCCTGAAAAGTTTTAAAGCATTTGATAGCACACAACAACTAAAGACTAGCTCAAAATTATCAGTCATTTGGAATCCCAACCCCCAAATTTAATCTTTGATTTTCTAACAAACTGGTTTACTCCAAATATTTGCTTTCTCTGTACTATTTTGTCTCATAATAAACAGTTTGGGTACCAAATATTGAATTTGTATGTTTTATAAAATGGGATTATATTATAGACATAAAGCCAAGGCAAACAGCTCATTCACTTGTTAGTGTCCAATATATCCTGCCTACAAAAGCTTTCTAAAATACGACAAAAAAAAAGACACTTAACAGGGGAAAAAACCCTGCTGCTGACTCATTCCTCATAGAGAAACATTTAGTATTTCCCAGGGCAGTGTGCTGAATTTCCATTATACTTCTAGTGCTATAATTTCCACTCATGAATTCTGGAAGGAGTTTAGGCAAGGGGGAAAAAAAAGATGAAACTCCTATGAAAGACACAGTGCTTTTAAAGGAACTATAATGAGATCTGCAGAAAAGTTATTAATCCATGACCTTTTGTTTTATTTCTGATATATACTATAGTAATGCTATTTCCCTAGGAAAGTTCACTGTATTCATCTAGGAACTTGCAGCAACAGGGCAAAGAGCAAACCAGAATTTTAGAGTATCATCAGTAAGGAGTCAAAAGGTCTTCACGAAAATCCAGGTACCAGGCAAAGAAAGAAGAAAGGCAAAGCTCAAAGAACCACTCTCCAGCTTCTCTGGATCATGATGTAAGTGATCAAAGAACATGGAATTTGAGGAAGGCACCAATAATAAACATGTATTCATATGCACATGCGTACATGCATATACACAAGCATGCATGCATGCATGTTATAGTACCTACTGGTGCTATTCCACTAACCACCACAACCATATAACCTCATCTAAAGCAAGCAACTCTGTAAGACAGGTATTTTTTGCAAATCACAAAATGGGGATACAAAGTCAGGTTCTCCTGACTTTGTTCTCCAAAACCCATCAAATATTTACTTTTGGTGTTTTTGTTTGTTTTTTGTGTTTTGTTTTTGTTTTTTTGTTTGTTTGTTTGTTTTGAGATGAAATTTCACTCTGTCAACCAGGCTGGAGTGCAGTGGTGTGATCTCGGCTCACTGCAACCTTCATCTCCCTGGTTCAAGCAATTCTTGTGCCTCAGACTCCCAAGTAGCTGGGACTACAGGGATGCGCCACCACGCACAGCTAATTTTTGTATTTTTAGTAGAGTCAGCATTTTGCTATGTTGGCCAGGCTGGTCTCAAACTCCTGACCTCAAGCAATCTGCCCACCTCAGCCTCCCAAAGTGCTGGGATTATAGGCATGAGCCACTGAGCCTGGCCAGATATATACTTTGAAACATTCTGTGGCAGGAGAAGGATAAAGGATAGTACTTCACCAAGCATAGTACTTTTGAATCAAGTTTACAAGGAAATTAATTTCTGAAATGTTAAAGTATAACTGAAATCAATGTTCTTTAGATACGCAAAAGAACACAGAAATACAGAATATATTTTTTCCAAAAAATTTAAATAAGTTTACAGAGAACTCTATACTAAATGAGTTATTATTTCTGCTTAATTTTATCTTCTTTTAAAAAACTTTTAAGCACTAAGTATAAACAGTAGATATTTCCTTAACAACATATCTACAAGATTATGATTTCTTGTTTGTCACACATGATCCCTTAGTATATGATAGTCACAAAGTCAGAATCTGAATTGAATTTCAGTACTCTCCATATGAAACAAGTACTATGAAATTCAAATCTTATTGTTTTAAAAATTCCTGAGACTGATTTGTCTATTGGAAAATATCATTACACATTAAAGAAGAAAGCATAAGACACAGGAAAGACCGTGGATTTTAGAATCAAATGGACTAGTATTCAACACCAAGACAAGCCACCTGTTCTAAGAGCTTGCTAATTATTCAATCTCTGAGCTCCAGTTCTTCTCACTGCAATATGTGGATACTAATAATTAGCTCATACAGTTGTAGTGATAATTAAGTGAGATAATATACATAAATTGCCTTGAACATTGCTGAGTACTTAGTATGTGTACAATAGCTACATTATTTGATTCAACTTATTTATTCTTTAAATATGTTTAAATATTGACAATCTTTACTACAAATACGTCCATATTTTTCACTCAGTGATAATATGCTTTAAATTTTTCAACAACATCAAAAAACAGACAGCTGAATTATGCCTAGTCAAGCTGTTTTTACCAATCTAAGTTTGTACGGGCTACAGTATCCTTTTTTTTTTCTTTTAGAGACGGAGTCTCGCTCTGTCACCCAGGCTGGAGAACAGTGGTGTGATCTCGGCTCACTGCAACCTCCACCTCCTGCATTCAAGCAACTCTCCTGCCTCAGCCTCCAGAATAGCTGGGATTACAGGCATGCACTACCATGTCCAGCTAATTTTTGTATTTTTAGTAGAGATGGGGTTTCACTACCAGTACAGGTTGGTCTCAAACTCCTGACCTCAAGTGATCCTCCTGCCTCAGCCTCCCAAAGTGCTGGGATAACAGGCGTGAGCCACTGCACCTGGCCTCTATGGGCTATAGTATCCTAAATTCAGGAAAATAACATCAACAGAAGATAAGTTACTTACGCTCCGCCTAGAAAATGTACAATAAATAGAGTTATCAAAAATACAAACTACACTCCCACCTACCTTGGTTGGTTCTCCACAGTAAGGCTCTCCCCCCGCTGATAGCCACTGTCCGCCACCTGGGTTGTAGACCTCTTCACAATTTGCTTCAGCTCCTGCTCCAAGCGCTCTATGATTGCCTTAACTGTCTCTGGGATCTTCTTCAGTTTGGCCAGACCCTTAATGAGGATACCCATAAAAAGGGTGCTGTTTTCCTCTGGATCCAATTCTAAATCTTCCTTGATGTCCTGCAGGTTTATCTCCCTCACTGAAAAATTAAATAATAACAATGACAGATACGGACTCCACTCAAAACCCCCAAAAAAGAGCAGTCTAATAAATGAAATCACTGCCTTGATTACTCTCTTAAGAAATTAAAGAGGATTTTTCAATTAAATTATATTTGCCCAATAACCATCCAAGAGTCACAAAATAACATTTATATTCCTCAAATCATACCCATCAGTTAGTAATAAGAGGCAGATGCAATAAAAATTAGTAAACAAATCACCGTGGGAAGTTTTCCACAGACTACTACTTCTGCCATGAGTCCGCTGGCCCATGACATTTATTAGGCACTCGCTGTTTATAAAATGCCATATGTGGTGCTGCAAGAGAATTTTAAAGAGCTGGATCCTAGACTCAGGTTTGTATTTGTTAGTTAAAAGTGGTAAGTCACTGGAGAAAAAGACATCATAAATACACACAGGGGAAAGGGTGGTAAATAAATTAAAATTGTAATAAATTTTTTAAAAAGATTAAGGAAAAACAGTACATACAAGTGAGACAAGACTTTGAGGAAATAGAGTAACGAAGAGGTATTTCATAAATACAAAAGAACAACCTATTTTTCTTTAAACATAGTCTGCTACAACATCATTATCTATAGGAGACAGATCTTGCTAATAATCCATGAAAGGTTTCTGAGAAGTAATGTTATATGTCAAAAGCCTCTGTAGATCTTTAGAATACAGCATTCATTCAAACAATTTGGCATTGAAATTGAAGAAATAACCAAAACTTTAGTTCTTAACCCCTGTGGCAAGTTATGGAGAGGGGAGAACTGCTGATAGGAGATCTCTGTTATCTACTGAAAGCCATAGGCCTTGCTCTCCAAAGAATGAATATACATATGCAAAACCTCACATAGGAATTCCGGGTTTCCACAACTGCCAAAAAAAACAGGTTACAAATCTCTGACTTAAAAGTAACTGCCTCACTTTACAAATGGCTGGATTAAGATATACAAAAGCAAAAGTGGGTATAAGCCTGAAGATGGAGACTAATAGTCAAAAGTTTGCCCCATCCACCTCTGTCCTCCAACCCTGAAAACAAATGCGAGATTTTAACAATACGCAATATCCTGCAAGAATGAATACATTCTTCCTTAGTAGATTTAAACTCAATTAGACTACAAGTCATTCTAAGTTATTCAGCACTACTGGAATGGTACTGAAATCTACTAGGGAAGAAAGAAAACATACCAGTAAATGGAATGAGTTCTTGTAACTGCTGCATAAAGTCCGTAAAACCTCTATTTCAGATGATCTGAAATCCACTGTAGGGCATTCTCCTCAGTCCCTATTTTGGGGGTTCCCAACTTATAAAATGTACTTAAGGAGGATTCTGGGAAGGTTGCAGAGTAGGAAGCACCAAGAATCTCCCCACCAACAGGACTGTACTGGCAGAATCTCTCTGATGTAACTATTTTGTAACTCTGGAGTCTATGTAAGGCTTCCAACTTCCAAGGGAAGGCTTAGATGGTAAATTGTGGTTAATTTCGGTCAATTACAGCTCTTACCACAGTGGCTACCCAGCACTGTGGCAGATATCCCTGTACCTATTCCTGGAGTAGCTTGCACACACCTGGTGGAGACACGATGAGCAAAAAGAACCCTGCCCACCAAGTATCAAGAACCTATGCTCCAATCGCTGATTGCTTCCTCTAATCACAGAGGTACAAAGAGGTGAGTGACCATTGCTGTTGCACCTCCTCCAATTTTTCAAGCCTCTCCTACTCTTGCTGAAGTAAATTCCAGGGAATTTAAAGAGCCAACAGCCTTCCCCCACCACCTTTATTTTTCTCTTGCTCCCCTTTTAAACCCAAACATTGGGACTAGGACATTCAAAAACAACTGAATGTATTCAAAAAATTATAAAGTGACCGTGCATGCTCATGTAAAGGTGCAGGCTTAGAAAAGCTTAATTTGAGGAGATCTTAAATTAACACCCAGGCTGATCCTTGGGATAGGCACTGGCTACAGTAATTTATAAAACAATAACAACATCAAAACCTAATCCGATTTGCAGAGTCACCACATCATTAAACTGAAATGCCCAGTTTTCAACAACAAAAAAAAAATCACAAAGCATACAAATAGAGAGGAAAATATGGCCCAGTCAAAGGAAAAAAAATAAATCAACAGAACCTGTCCCTGAAAAAGACTTAATGGTAGATACATTAAGAAAAAAACTTTTAAAAAGTTTTTTTTTTAAGTTTTAACTATTTTAAAGATGCTCAAATAACAAAAAATATAGAGAAAATCAAGAAAATGATATATAAACAAACTGGCAACATCAATAAAGAGATATAAAAACTAAAAAAAAAGAATAAGAAATTCTTGAGTTGAAAAGTATACTTGGAATGAAAAATTCACTAGAGGGATTCAAAGGCAGATATGAGCAGAGAGAAGAAAAAAATCAGCAAACGTCAAGATAAGACAATGGGAATTATCATCTGAAGAACAGAATGAAAAAAGATTGAAGAGAAGTGAAGAGAGCCCACAGGATACAATCAAATGCACTAATTTAGACATTGTGAGAGTTTTGAAAGGAGAAGAAAGAGAGAAAAGAGCAGAGAATATTTAAAGAAATAATAGCAGAAAGCATCTCAAATTTGATGAAACACATGAATATAAATACCCAAGAAGTTCAACAAACTCCAAGTGAGAGGAACTCAAAGAGACCCACACCACGACACATTAGAATCAGACTTTCAAAAGACAGAGAGAATCTTGAGAGAAGTTATTCATCACATACAGGATCCCCAATAAGATTATCCACAGATTTCTCATCAGAAACTTCAGGGGCCAGAGGGCAGTGAATTTATTCAAAGTGCCAAAACAAACAAACAAACAAATAAAAAAAACTGTCAACCAAGAATTCTGTATCTCACAAAACTGTCCTTCAAAAGTGATTGAGAAAAATTAAGACATTGCCAGGTAAACAAAAGCTACAGGATTTCAGTACCATCAGGACTGCCATGCAAGAAATGCTTTAGAAAGTCCTGCATGTTAAAAAGAAAGGACATTAGACAGTAACTAGAAGGCATATGAAGACATAAATATCTCAATAAAGATAAATGTCTAGGCAATTATAAAAATTAGTAGTGTTACAAGACAATTATTTCTAACTGTAACTTTGTTTTCTACATAATTTAAAATATTAAAAGATTTTAAAAATAGTCTAAAAGCTAGTATTACTGTTAACTTCGGTTTGTAAATTCACATTTTGTTTTCTACATCATTTAAGAGGCTACCGCATTTAAAAGAATTATTAGCTTATGTTTTTGAGCACACAATGTATAAAGATATAATTTTGTGACATCAACAACCAAAAGTGTTAGGGACAGATCCATTAAAGGAGTGGACGTTTTGTATTTTATTGAAGTTAAACTGGTATAAATTCAAGTTAGAGAGTTATAACTTTAGAATGTTAAACATAAGTCCTATAGTAAGCACAAAGAAAAATGCTACAGAATGTATACCATCGGGAAATGAGAAAGGAATTTAAACATTTCACTATAAAAAGTCAACTAAACACAAAATAATACAGTAATGTAGAATATGAAGGGCAAAAAAATAATAATGCATATGGAAAAAAATAGCAAAATGTCTGAAATAAGTCACTCTTTATCAGTAATTACTTTAAACGTAAATGGGGTAAACTGTCCAACCAAAAGACAGAGACTAGCAGAAAGAATAAAAATTCATGACCCAATGATATGCTGTCTACAAAGGCACAAATCGATTCAAAGGCACAAATAGACTGAAAGTAAAAGGCTGGAAAAAGATATTCCATGAAAATAGTAGCAAAAAAAGAGCAGGGGTAACTATACTAATATCAGAAAAAAATAGACTTCAAACCAAAAAAGATTACAAGAGACAAAGAAGGACATTCTATATTAATAAGAGGCTCAACACAGTAAGAAGATATAACCATTATAAACATTTATACACCTAATGACAGACTATCAAAATATATGAAGCAAAAACTGACAGAATTGAAGGCAGAAATGCACAGTTCTACAACAGTTGAAGACTTCAATACCCTACTCTTGATAATTGATAGAACAACCAGAGAGAAATAAGGAAATAGAAGACTTAATACAATCAACCAACTAGATCTAACAGACACATATGGAACACTCTACCCCAAAACAGCAACATACACACTCTTCTCAAGTACACATGGGACATTTTCCAGAACAAACCATGTATTAGGCTGCCAATTAAGTCTCAATAGATTTAAGCAGAATGTATCACACAAAGTATCTTCTCTAACTAAATAGGGATACATTAGAAATCAATAACAAAGTTAAAAAGGGAAAATTCACAACTTTGTGTCAATTAACACACTCTTTAAAAACCAATGTATCAAAGAAGAAACCTCAAAGGAAATTAGAGAAATACCTAGAGATTAAGGAAAATGAAAACAGAACATATGAAAATACAATTTACAGGATGCAGGAAAAACAGCAAAAAAAGGAGAAATTTATAGTTATAAATGCTTACGGTAAAAAACAAAAAAGATCTCAAAACAACAGCTTAATTTTACAGCTTATGGAATTTGAAAACAAAGAACAAACTAAACCAAAGCTAGCAGAAAACATATAAAGATTAGAGCAGAGATAAAACAGAGAATAGAAAAACAATACCAAAAACTGATGAAACCAAAGTTGATTCTTTGAAAACATCATCAAAAATAACTGTCGGGAACAGGCCCCCCAAAATCTGGCCATAAACTGGCCCCAAAACTGGCCATAAACAAAATCTCTGCAGCACTGTAACATGTTCATGATGGTCATAACACCCACGCTGGAAGGTTGTGGGTTTACAGGAATGAGGACAAGGAACACCTGGCCTGCCCAGGGTGGAAAACCATTTAAAGGCGTTCTTAAACCACAAACAATAGCATGAGCGATCTGTGCCTTAAGGACATGCTCCTGCTGCAGATAACTAGCCAGACCCACCCCTTTATTTCAGCCCATCCCTTCGTTTCTCATAAGGGATACTTTTAGTTAATCAAATATCTATAGAAACAATGCTAATGACTGGCTTGCTATTAATAAATACGTGGGTAAATCTCTGTTCGGGGCTCTCAGTTCCGAAGGCTGTGAGACCCCTGATTTCCCACTTCACATCTCTATATTTCTGTGTGTGTGTCTTTAATTCCTGTAGCACTGATGGGTTACGGTCTCCCCGACCAAGCTAGTCTCGGCAAATAACAAACCTTTAGCCAGGTGAACTAAGAAAAAAATAGAGAAGACTCAAATGACTAAATTCAGAAATAGAAGTTACATTACCATTGATTCTAGATAAATAAATTGATAATAACAGAGTACTGTGAATAATTGTACAACACTAAGTTATATAACATAGATGAAACATAGAATTTCCTGGAAGCATAAAACCTATCAACACTAAATCACAAAGAAATAGAAAATCCAAATCGATCTATAACTAGTAAGAAGATTAAATAAGTAGTCTAAAATCTCCCAACAAAGAAAAGCTCTAGACCCGATGGCTTCACTGGTCAATTCTACCAAACATTTAAAGAAAACCAAACTTTTCCAAAAAATTCTAGAAGAAGGAAGAAAACTTCCTAAGTTATTCTATGAGGCCAGAATTGCCCTGATATCAAAGCCAGACAAAAGCACTATAAGAAAACTACAGACCAATATCCCTTATGAATGCAGATGTAAAAATCCTCAACAAAACACTAACAAACTGAATTCAGCAGCATACTTATAGGACTATACACCATGATCAAGTCAGTTGCGTTTCTATACACTAACAGTGAACAATCTCAAAAGGAAATTATAAAAATAATTCAATTTACATTTAAAAGAATAATCAGGAATTAACGAAAAAGGTGAAAAACTTATATAATGAAAGCTACTATATATATATAAGCTATATAACGAAAGCTATAAAACGCTGCTAAATTAATAAATTATAATTAATGAATAGAAATACATCCCATGTCATGGACTGGAAGATTTACTACTGTTAAGATGTCGATATTATTATACCTAAAGCAATCTACAAAGTCAATGCAACCCCCATCAAATTCCCAATGACATTTTTTTGCAGAGAGAGACCATCCTAAAATTCATGTAGAATCTCATGGGATCCAAAATAGCCAATACCATCTTGAAAAAGAAGAACAAATCTAGAAGACTCACACTTCCTAATTTCAAAAGTTACTTCCTAATTTCAAACTTACTTAGAAGCTACAGTAATCAAAACACTGTGGTGCTGGCACACAGACAAATATATAGACCAATGGAATAGAAAAGAGACCCTAGGAAAAAAAACTTCACATACGCAGTCAAATGATTTTTGGCGAGAATGCCAAGACCATTCAATGGGGAAAGGACAACCTTTCAACAAATGCGGTACAGGGAAACAATATCTACATACAAAAAGTGAAGTTGGATCCTTATCTAACACCATATACAAAAGTTAACTCTAAATAGATCAAAGTTCTAAATATAAGACCTAAAACAATAAAACTCTCAGAAGAAAACACAGGGCAAAAGCTTTATGACATTGGATTTGGTAATGATTTCTTGGATAAAACAAAACAAAAACAAAAGCAATAAAAGAAAGAATAATCAAATTGGACTGCATGAAAATTTTAAAGTTTTTGTGCACCAAAAGACAGGAAGAATGGAGTAAAAAGGCAACCAAAAGATTGGACAAAAAATTCAAAATCTCATATTGGATAAGGGATTAATATACAAAATGCATACAGAACTCCTAAATTCAACAAAAAAGTCAACTTGAATATGTACAAGGGACTTGAATAGACATTTTTCCAAAGAAGATATACAAATGGCCAATATACACTTAAAATGATGCCTAACATCACTAATCATTAGGCAAATGCAAATCAAAGCTAAAATGAGATGCCGCCCTACACTCATTGGGATGGCTACTGTTAATATCACCACCATTTCCCCCCAAAAAAACAGGAAATAGCAAGAGTTGGCAAGGATGTGGAGAAATTGGAACGTTTGTGCACTGTTATTGGGAACGTAAAATGGTACAGTCACTATGAAAACCCGTATTGCAGTTCCTCAAAAAATTAAAAATGAAATTACTATATATCCAGCAATTCTAATTGAGTATATACTTAATTGCAAGCAAGGTCTTGAAGAGATATCAGGGTCTTGAAGACTGCACTCATTTTCATAGCAGCATTATTCACAATCACTAAAATGTGGAAGCAACTCAAGCGTTCATCAACACATGAACGGATAAGCAAAATGTGATATATACATAGAATGGAATATTATTCAGCTTTAAAAAGGAAGGAAATTTGGATGCAAGCTACAACATGGATGAACCTTGAGTATATTACGCTAAATGAAATAACTCAGTCAAAAAAAAGACAAATACTGTATGATTCTACTTATATGCAGTACTTAGATTAGTCAAATTCATAGAAACAGAAAGTAGAATGGTGGTTGCCAAGAGCTGGAAGAAGAGGGGTATGGGGAATTGGTCTTTAATGAGTACAGAGTTTCAGTTTCACAAGATGAAAAGAGTTACGGAAATGGATGCTGGTGATGGTTGCACAACACTATCAGTGTATTTAATACTGTGGACCTGTACATTCCAAAATGGTTAAAATGGTAGGTTTTATGGTATGTGACTTTACCACAATAAAAAAAAAAAAAGCATTTAAATCTGAATCAAAACCATTTTAATTTCATACATGATATAATCACTTACACAAGTTTTATTCTTATAAGTCCTCTAATTATCCATGATGCAAATCTTACTAGACTCATTAGATCCCTGAAATCTATGAGGAGAGAGAGGTATAATGACCAGATTCATGTGGTTTTACTTGCAATGTGGAGGGCATTTGATGATATGGGATTTAACAAATAAACTTTTTGAATATTAGTAAAACTTGGAATAAAACCAAGAAGTCTTAAGCTTATAAAGATGACAACGCAACGCTGAAGGCAGATCAAAAAAAAAAAAAGACATTAATATTTCCAAATCTGAAATTTCATTTACTGGTTTTATTTTACATATGAAGAAGCTAGATGAGAAGTACTCCATCCAGCAAAACCAACACCACAGCAAGGAGAGAAAAGTATTTAGCAGTCAACGAGCCAACTAAATTCAGCATGTTTGGGGATTGGGGGTAGAAACATGCAAAACTGTAAGCAGAGCTTCAAGAAGGACAAAAAAGTAATAGGAATTTAGGTGAGACAAAATGCTCTTCACAAAAGAGCACATGAGTCACAAACAGACACATACAAAGTGCCCCCTGAACACTGCAGCTACCTTCCACAAAGGTGATTAGTGATGAGGTAAATGCAGTTTAAATCAATAAGGCCTGAGATTATGTCACATGTAGCCTCTTACATACACACTAATATGATAGACAGCCCATTAAAAAACAGCAAATAAGCAAGGTATGAGTAATAAAATGACACAGCCCCAAATGGCACTTGTTTAGAATCTTATTTTCCTGTTTGTTTCCTGAAATCTCCTAGAGCATAAACACTGAACAGATCCAATATTAATTAATTTATATTATCTATTTCACTTACATCAGCTGAAAATTAAAAGGCAATTTAAAAGGATAATATAATCAACCATGACTAGTCTAATATCACAAAACCCTGTGAGGTCAGGTAGAATTATTGGTGCTTTATGAAAAAAGCCCTGTACAAAAATAAGTTAACAGGAATTCAGTAAAGTCTCACACCAGAATTATAACAAAATATACATATTTCCAAACGACTAAACTCCTAGTCATTCCCTAGTATCTATATTGCTACGATATGTACTCAGCGTGTAGGTTTTAGAACACTTTAAAATTAGAAATACTTTACTTCCTTTCCCAAATCTCTTACCCTTGATTATTCTGCTCTGAGGGTCTTAAAGAGTGAAGATTTCTCAAACCTAGTTTTGAACACTTTCACAGACTGATAAGATAATGCTAAATATTAAAAGATTTGAATGCCCTTTAACCAATTATTTCTACTAAAATTCTCTTGGTCCCAAGTGCTTGTGATCACAGCCCCCTACACACACACATACACACATTATATATAGAGATATGGATATATTGGTATATATGTCTAAATGGCTATAAATCATCTCTGTGATTGAAGCTAAGAATGGAATCATGAAAGGAGGGCTTAGCTAAAACTCTCTGGGACTCATGAAAGGATTGACTACATAATATCTATGGTCCTTTCATTCTCTACAATTCCATGATTCCACTAAGTACAGTTTACAGGCTGGGCGTGGTGGTTCACGCCTGTAATCCCAATACTTTGGGAGGCCAAGGCAGGCGGATCACAAGTTCAAGAGATTGACACAATCCTGGTCAATATGGTGAAACCCTGTCTCTACTAAAAATACAAAAAGTATCTGGGTGTGGTGGCGCACACCTGTAATCCCAGTTACTCAGGAGACTGAGGCAGGAGAATTGCTCGAACCCAGGAGACAGAAGTTGCAGTGAGCCGAGATCGCACCACTGCACTCTAGCCTGGGCAAGAGAGCAAGACTGTGTCTCAAAAAAAAGTAGAGTTTACATTTATATATCCTTGGTTACATAGCCTACAGCTACTTACATGTATACCTATATTATAGATGGCTCATTTAAAAAATAACATAAAAAAGCTAAATAAACTATACAGTTAAATATTTTATTTAAAAAACTACTTCATGTCCTAGCAAGTACAGAAAGCAATCTAGACCACCAGTTCATCACAACTGCTTCCTTTGCTCAGTATATTTGGTAGGACAAGATCAGTAACATATGCCATACCATACATATACATCACCAAACCCCAGAAGGTAAGGGCCCTGGTGATATACTTCAACTTTTTACTTAATAAACTAAATTATTTCATTTATATTTGTACATGTTAACTAAGATATAGGACAATAATAGTGTTTACTATAGAAACTCTTGGTACATGTCATTCCTTATACTATACATGATACACAAATTACACAAAAATCACATATATTATTTCAATCTACATAACTTAAATCACATGTATTCAAGAATATTATCCCTCTATCACATGAGAATTGTCTGCCACTATTGAATAGAATTCAATATAAAAAGAAGTGTTCAAAAACATTACCCAGTCTAATTAGACCACTAGAGTATCAAAAAAGTTACTTATCTATAAGCCCTACAGAAAGTTACCATTTAAAAATAATGTGAGTGCTTCTGATCAAAATGGCACTATAAATTCACACTTAACATATCCAATATTCTCAAAATATAATTAAATGTAAAAATATAAATTAAGAAATTAAAAAGAAATCATCTCACTCAAGATTGAGAGTAACATCTCTGTGGACAAGCAATGCAAACATGGAGAGGAGCTGGAGTACAGTTCCAACGAGCGCTGGGTGGAGAAGTAGACAGAAGCAGACCGGATTTGGCCCATGCAGGGTAATACAGAATGCGCTCCACAGGCCAGGTGAGCCAATCAAACCAATCCTCCATCAAAAGCAGCAAGCACAGGACCAAATCAAGGGCCTACCTAGGTTGGAAGGCGGTTGCCCTTGCCAAATCTGTATCCTTAGCCTCCACTCATGTCTTATCTCTGTGTGGAAACTGGACAACTACACATCTTAAATAGCATTCCCTTCACCAGTGAAAAATTACTTCTTACATCTTTTATTCTAATTAATGCACCCACTGGTGCAGGTTGAGAGCAATATCTGAGGCACTGGCTGCCTCTGGAGTACTGAATTTTGATTAGGGTCTTTCAAATGTTAACTAACTACCCCTGGAGTGTAGATTCATGATTAAGGTACTTCAAAAATGTTAACTAAGCACCCCTAAGGTGCAGATTAAATTACTTTAAAGAAAACTACAGACAATATAACACCCACTCCAGAAAGGAGGCGGCCAAAAGTTGTTGCCAACTGCTACTTGGGGCTATCCTTTCCATTAAGTGCGGAGTTTGCACAGGGAGGGCAGTGAGTTTTAAAAGCCAGGTGAGTGTGCACGGGTCCTCCCGTAAGTGAAAGTGAGCCAAGAGGGAAATGATAGTAGGTCTGCTTTAAGGGGAGATAGAGTAGAAAGCTCTATTAGGAAAATAAATAAATAAAATAAACAAAATTGACATCTGTTGAATCATTTTTCTCAAGAGACAGCACTTATTGTACATGATCTCATTTACAGGAAAGAAAATGTACCTTAGAAGGTGAAGGAGTAGCAGCCAGTGGAGAAGAGGCAGGAATACAAGATAACAGGAGGGATAAGGAACAGATGAATAAATTGACAGTTTATAATCACTAAAATGTTTTAGGTTGCAGTATTTCGTTAATGCACGGGTTTTCTAACTTCAGTTACTCAGAGAGATGGCAAGATGCAGAAAAAGAACAAGAGCTTGGCATCATACAATTTCAGAGTTGATTAGAATCTCTATCATTTCTAGTTGTGTGATCTCCCTTGAGTCATTTAATCTTGCTGGACCTTGATTTCTTCATCTGTGAAATGGAGATAATATGTGTAGCTCAGAGGTGTGCAAATTTAATGAGATAATGTGATGAAATGTAATATCAAAACTCAAAATTAAGAAAAATAGTTAAAAACGCACTTTTAAAACGTTTGGCTTTGGAAACTCCCAGGCTGACAATGGTGGTTGCTTGTATCTCCATCTTTCAATCTTTCCTCCAGAAGCAACAGAGAACAAGAAAAAGAAGAAGCAAAGCTACACAAAAACCATGTCCTCAGGATCACTAGAAAACAGAAACTGGCCAAAATCCAAAACAACTGTAAATAAAAATAAGAAAAAAAACACCTAATCCCAGCAAGTGATCTCTCATGCTCCTCCTCTGCCCCTGATCTGCCAGAAGGCTTTATTGCAAACAAAGGTAGAATGTGAAAAACTGTAACAAAGAGAGAAGGGAATTACTGATGAACTTAAGGTTGATCTAAAACCATCAGAGGAAAGACAAAGTCAACCCTAAGTTTCAAAATACTTAAAAGATATCCAGACAGATAATAGAGCTGACTACAGGGATGGGCTGTAAAAGCAGACACAATCTTAAGGATCAGTTTTTGAAACACGTACCTCCTGGGAAACAAATAAGAAAAAAATAAGTAGAGAGAAATGCACTTTGGCTATTGGATGGCTAAAAGAGAAACAGGAAAAAGGGGGAAATTTTGGAATCCTACCGATGACAAGAGAGCTAAAATTCAGAGACCATACAACCTTCCGCTGCCACCAAAACAAACAAAAAATCTGGACTTTGTTATAGTGACAGAAGAGGGAGCCAATGAGCTAAAAATCCTATAAAACACCCCAATATCATAAAAATGAACAGAAAAAAATGATGAACAGACTCACACTGAAGTATTATTTTAAAAAGACAGAATATCCAACACACAGCAATAGGGGTAAATTCCCTTCAACAAAACAACCATGAACCACAAGAAAACTAGAAGGCAACATTCCAGAAGGAACCAATATACTCAAACAAGAATTTGGGATGGGAAAAGCCAGAAATTCAAAAACTAAGAAAAGATATGGACAAAAAACAGGAAAGTGTGAAAAGAAAATGATGACCCTCAGAAAAGAAATGGAAGAAAAAGACGAAATTAGGCCGGGTGCTCTGACTCACGCCTGTAATCCCAGTATATTAGGAGGTCAAAATAGGAGAACTTCTTGAAGCCAGGAGTTTGAGACCATCCTGGGCAACATAGTGAGACCCCATCTCTACAAAAAAACAAAAATAAAAAAGTTGGCCAAATGTGGTTGCTCATGTCTGTAGTGCTATTTGGGAGGCTAAGGCAGAAGGATCCCTTTGAGGGATTCAAGGCTGTAGAGAGGTATGATTGCACCACTGCTCTCCAGCCTGGGTAACCGAGCAAGACCCTGTCTCAAAAAAAAAAAAACTCAAAGATAAATAATAAATTATTAAATGTCCAAGAGAGGGGCTCAAATGAATAATTCATAGGAAACACTGAGGAAATACAAGACACCAAAACAGAGAACAAAGTACAGATAAAGAAATAGGCAGGATGAGGGATATGAAAAGCCACCTTGAGCCAGAAATTCCAAAACTAAGAAAAGACATGGACAAAAAACATGAACGAGTGAGAAGGAAGTGATGAAACTCAGAAAAAAACAACGGA
The DNA here is from genome assembly GCF_008728515.1 of Papio anubis. Taxonomy (NCBI): domain Eukaryota; kingdom Metazoa; phylum Chordata; class Mammalia; order Primates; family Cercopithecidae; genus Papio; species Papio anubis. The sequence goes on from NC_044979.1 coordinate 25,216,532, forward strand.
AGGAAAAGACAAGATTAAGTCCAGTGCCTGGCTCATGTCTATAATCCCATCACATTGGGAGGCCAAGGTGGGAGGATCACTTGAGCCCAAGAGCTCGAGTTCAGCATAGGCAACATAGGGAGACCCCTTTTCTACAAAAAATACAAAAATTAGCCAAGTGTGGTGGTGGTAACTGGAGCAAGCGCTGGCTGAGAGACCAGCTGAGAGACCTGAAGACAGATCACATCACAGGACTCTTTGAAGACACCCCCAAGTACCAGCCCATAGCCTGGTAGCTCTGCTGGGTGGCTAGACCCAGAAGAGCAATAATAATCATAGCAGTCCAGCATTCAGGAAGCCCCAACCACAGGGGAATGCAGAGAGCACCACATCAACAGATCACGCTGTGAGACAAAAAAATCTAAACAGCAGTCCTTGAGTCCCAGATCCTTTCTCTGACATAGTCTATCCAAATGAGAAGAAACCAGAAAAACAATTCTGGTAATATGACAAAACAAGGTTCTGTAACACCCCCAAAAGATCACAGTAGCTCACTAGTGATGGATCCAAACTAAGCAGAAATCACTGAATTGACAGAAAAAGAATTCAGAAGGTCAATTATTAAGCTACTCAAGGAGGCACCAGAGAAAGGTGAAAAACAAATTTAAAAATTAATGCAAGCTATGGATGTAACAATCTTGAGAGAAATAGATATCATAAATAAAAAACAATCACAACCTCTGGAAATAAAAGACACACTCAGAGATGTGCAAAATACACTGGAAAGTTTCAACAATAGAATTAAACAAGTAGAAGAAAGAACTTCAGAGCTCAAAGACAAGGCTTTCGAATTAACCCAATCTGACAGAGACAAAGAATCAAAAAAAAAAAAAAAATGAACAAAGCTTCCAAGAAATCTGGAATTATGTTAAACAACCAAACCTAAAATTAATTGGTGTTCCTGAGGAAGAAGAGAAATCTAAAAGTTTGGAAAACTTACTTGAGGGAATAATCAAGGAAAACTTCCCTAGCCTAGCTAGAGATCTAGACATCCAAATATAAGAAACTCAAAGAACACACGGTAAATTCATAGCAAAGAGATCACCACTCAGGCACATAGTCATTAGGTTATCTAAAGTCAAGACGAAGGAAAGAATCTTAACAGCTGTGAGGCAAAAGCATCAGGTAACCTATCAGATTAACAGGAGATTTCTCAGCAGAAACCTACAAGCTGGAAGGGATTGAGGTCCTATATTTAGCCTCCTTAAACAAAACAATTATCAGCCAAGAATTTCATATCCAGCAAAACTAAGCTTCATAAATGAAGGAAAGATACAGTCTTTTTAAGACAAACAAATGCTAAGAGAATTCGCCACTACTAAGCCACCACAAGAACTGCTAAAAGGAGCTCTAAATCTGGAAGCAAATACTGAAAATACAACAAAACAAAACCTTCTTAAATCATAAATTTCACAGGACCTATAAAACAATAACACAATGAAAAAAAAAAAACACAAGGTATTCAGGCAACAAATAGCATGATGAATAGAACAGTACCTCACATCTCAATACTAATGTTGAATGTAAATTGCCTAAATGCTCCACGTAAAAGATACAGAATGGCAGAATGGATAAGAACTCACCAACCAAGTATCTGCCATCTTCAAGAGACTCACCTGACACATAAGAACTCACATAAATCTAACGTAAAAGGGTAGAAAAAGATATTCCATGTACATGGACAGGAAATGTGAGCAAGAATAGCTATTTTTATATCAGACAAAACAAACTTTAAAGCAACAGCAGCTAAAACAGACAACGAGGGACATTAGATAATGATAAAAGGACTAATCCAACAGGAAAATACCACAATCCTAAATCATATGTACCTAACACTGGAGCTCCCAAATTTATAAAATATTTACTACTAGACTTAAGAAATGAGATAGACAGCAACATGATAGTAGTGGTGGACTTCAATACTCCACTGACAGCACTAAACAGGTCATCAAGACAAAAAGTCAACAAAGAATCAATGGACTTAACCATACCATAGAACAAATGGACAAACAGATATTTACGTTCTCATTCTATCCAACAACTGCAGAATATACATTCTATTCAGTGGCACATGGAACATTCTCCAAGACAGACCTTATGATAGGCCACAGAGCAAGTCTCAACAAGTTTAAGAAAATCAAAATTATAACAAGTACTCTCAGATCACAGTGGAATAAAATTGGAAATCAACTCCAAAAGGAACCCTCAAAACAATACAAATACAGAGAAATTAAATAACCTGCTCCTGAATGGTCTTTGCATCAACAAGGAAATAAGACGGAAATCTGAAAGTTCTTTGAACTAAACAGTAACAGTGACACAACCTATCAAAACTTCTGGGATATAGCAAAAGTGGTGCTAAGAGCAAAGTTCATAGCATTGAACACCTACATCAAAAAGTCTGAAAGAGCACAATCTAAGGTCACACCTTAAGGAACCAGAGAATCAAGAACAAACCCAACCCAAACCCAGCTGCAGAAAAGAACCAAGATCAGCACAGAACTAAATGAAATTGAAACAAACAACAAAAATAAATAAATAAACAAAATACAAAAAAAAAAAGCTGGTTCCTTTAAAAGATAAATAAAATTGATAGAACATTAGCAAGATTAATCAAGAAAAGAAGAAGATCGAAATAAGCTGAATTAGACATGAAATCGGAGATATTACAACCATTACCAAAGAAATACAAAAGATCTTTCAAGGCTATGAACACCTTTATGAGCAGTAACTAGAAAACCTAGAGAAGATGGAAAAGTTCCTGGAAATATACAACCCTCCTAGATTAAACCAGGAAGAAATGAAAACTCTAAACAAACCAATAACAAGCAGCAAGACTGAAATGGTAATTAAAAAACTGCCAACAAAAAAAAAGTCCAGGACCAGACAGATTCACAGCAAATTCTATCAGACATTCAAAGAAGAATTGGTATCAATCCTATAGACATTATTCCACAAGACAGAAAAAGAGGGAATCCTCCTTAAATCATTCTATGAAGCCAGTATCACAAACCAGGAAAGGGCATAACAGAAAAAGAAGTACATACCAATACCCCCAATGAACATAAACACAAAAATCCTCAAAAGAAAAAAAAAAAAAAAAAATACTAGTTAACTGAATTCCAACAGCATATCAAAGAGATAATCCACCGTGATCAAGTGGGCTTCACAGAAGGGATGCGGGGATAGTTTAACATCCAGAAGGCAATAAATTGTAATACACATGAACCGAATTAAAAACAAAAATCACAGGATCATCTCAATAGATGCAGAAAAAAACATTTGACAAAATCCAGCATCACTTTATAATTAAAACTCTCTGCAAAATCGGCATAGAAAGGAAATACCTTAACGTAATAAAAGCCATCTATGACAAACCCACAGCCAACATAATTCTGAATGGGAAAAAGTTGAAAGCACTCCCTCTGAGAACCAGAACAAGACAAGGACACCCAGTTTCAGCTTTTCGGTTCAACATACTACTGGAAGTCCTAGCCAGAGCAATTAGACAAGAAAAAGAAATAAAGGGCATCCAAATTAGTAAAGAGGAAATCAAACTGTCCCTGTTCACTGATGATATGATGATCATATACCTAGAAAACCCCAAAGATTGATCCAAAAAGCTCCTAGACCTCGTGGATCACGAGGTCAGGAGCTCGAGACAACCGTAGCCAACATAGTGAAACTGTCTCTACTAAAGAATACAAAAATTAGCTAGGCATGGTGGCATGCACCTGTAGTCCCAGCTACTCTGGAGGCTGAGGCAGGAGAATTGCTTGAACCCGGGAGGCAGAGGTTGGAGTGAGCCGAGATCGCGCCACTGCACTCCAGCCTGGCAACAGAGCAAGACTCCATCTCTAAATTAATTAATTAATTAATTAAAGCAGAAAGATTGAAAAAAAATACATAATTCACCAAAATATATAAAAATAAACCTTAAACATATCAGAAATTGTTCAAATGTTATACATAATTATAGAAATGAAAATTAAACAACACTGTGATAACATTATTTACTTCTCAGATTGGCAAAAATTGTAAAATGAAAACACATTCTTTTGGGAAGGCTGTGCGGAAACAGGTACTGTGACGCACAGGTGGTGGGAATGCAGACTGGTACTACTCTCTTTGGGGAAGAATTTGGCAAAACCTAATAAAACTATACATAAGCATAGATGCTGACCTTATACCATATACAAAAAGTAACCCAAAGTGGATCAAAGACCTAAACATGACCTAAAACTATAAAACTCTCAGAAGAAAACACAGGGGGTAGGCCTCATAACATCGGATTTGGCAAGGATTTCCAAGATATGACATAAAAAGCACAGACAACAAAAGTAAAACTAGACTACATCAAAATTTAAAACTTCTGTGCATCAATGTACATAGTCAACAGAGCAAAAAGGCAACCTATGAAATGGAAGAAAATATTTGAAAATCACACATCTGAAAACATGTTAATGTACAGAATATATAAAGAGCCTCTGCCACTCCATGGAAACAAAAACAAATAATCCAATTTTAAAATGGGCAAAGGACTTGAGTAGGTATTTCTCCAAAGATGACCTACAAATGAGCAACAAGCACGTGAAAAAATGTCCAGCATCAGTATCATTACAGAAATGCAAATCAAAACAATAATCAGATATATCCTCATACCCATTAGGATGGCTACTATCAAAAGAAAAAAATACAGAAAATGGCAAGCGTTGACAAGGATACAGAGAAGTAGAACCTTTGTACACTGTTGTTGAGAATATAAAACGGTATACCTGCTGTGAAAACAGCATGGCAGATGCCCAGAAAATTAAATATAGAATTACCATATGATCTAGCAATTCAATTATAGGTATATATTCAGAAGAATTGAAAGTAGGATCTCAAGGAAATATTGGCACACTCGTGTTCACAGCACCACTATCACAATAGCCAAATGTTCATTGACACACGAATGGATAAACAAAATATAGTATATATACAATGGAGTATTATTCAGCCTTGAAAAGGAAGGAAATTCTGATATAGGGGACAACATGGATGAATGCTAAAAATATTACGCTAAGTGAAATAACTAGTTACAAAAGACAAATACTACATGATTCCACTTATATGAGGTATCCACAGTAGTCGGATTCATAGAAACAGAAAGTAGAATGGTGGCCACCAGGGGTTGGTGGGGGTGGACAAAGAGGAGTTGTTTAATGGGCACACAGTTCCAGCTTTGCAAGATGAGACAGTTCTGGAGACTGGCTGCGCAACAATGTGAATATACTTAACACCACTGAACTGTCTACTTTGAAATGGTTGACAGTAAATTTCATGAGTTTTTTAAAACATTTTAAAAAAAAATTTAAGCTATAAAAAGATTCCATACATATGGGCTTACCTTCTGATTGAGCTATCCCTCTTCTAGAAATTTAATGATACACCTCCAACAACATGAAAACACACATGCATGTTATTTATTCCACCACTGCTTGATGGCAAAATACTGAAAACAATCTAAATACTCATACAAAAGAGAGTGGTTACAATAGCAAAGACATGAAATCAACCTAAATGCCCAACAATGACAGACTGGATAGAGAAAATGTAGTACATATACAACATGGAATATTACATCACCGAAAAAGAACGAGATCATGTCTTTTTGCAGGGACATGGATGAAGCTGGAGGCCATTATATGTAGCAAACTAACGCAGGAACAGAAAAACAAATAACCATGTTCTCACTTAATGAGCAGGAGCTAAATGATGAGAACACAGGGACATATAGAGGGGAACAATGCACACTGGGGCCCATTGAGAGTAGAGAGTGGAGGGTGGTAGGAGGGAAAGAATCAGAAAAAATAACTAGTGGGTACTAGGCTTAATAACTGAGTGATGAAATAATCTATACAACAAACCTCCATGACACACATTTACCTACATAACAAACCTGCACATGTACCCCTGAACTTAAAGTACAAAAAAGAGCAACAACAGGGAGTGGTTGACCTATGATAAATCAACCCAACAGAGTACTATGCAGATATAAAAAGAACACTAAAGAGTGAGCAGAACCTCTATAAACTAATACAGAATGATTTCCAGGATATATTGTAGAGTGAAACAGCAAAGTATAAAGGAGTATCTATAGTATCCTTACCCTTCATGGAAGAGAGAAAGGATTTAAGAAAAGATTAACTCCTTGCTTTTGCAAAAAGAAATACAGGAAGAATAAAGCAGAAATTAATGTGATTGATGACCTATACAGATAGATGGAAAAAACAGGTAGGAGACTGGGAATAGGATAAAAGATAAGGATGGAAAAGTGACACTTGCCTGAGTGCTTTGTATTACAGTTCTAATGCTTACAACATGATAATGCTTCCAATGTACCCCCACAATAAATAATTAAAACCAACTGAGATCTAGGAGAACCCAAATGAAATAAAAAAAGTTACAAATGAACCTAAATGCATTGCAAATAAATAATATAACCATAAGTCAGTGGGTTGGGTTCGAAAAGAACTAACCTAAGTTACTGGACTTTGGCCATTTTGACTAAATATTATAAGCCTTCTAATATGCAAATTGAACTGCATACAAACATTGTACTCAAGTTAATAGATTTGTTTTTCACATCCGTGAATTGTTTTTCATTGGTTAGCAATTGTAAAATTATTTTATGTATATACTAGGATTATACAAATGAGTTGCTTGTCACAAGAAACAGGTGTCTCAGTATTGAAAAGAGCTAGAAATAAGGAAAGGAAGAAGACTCAGTTGAACTGCAGTGGTTGACATGGAATTGGAGTTGAACTCATGTTTTACTTATATATACACATGGCTAGAAATAAACAGATACAGAAATAAATAGATACAGATCTATATAGAAATACATACAGAAATAGATACATACAGATGTATATGTATATGTTTCTGTCTATACATGTGTATGGTGTACACACATATACACATGTAATATACATAAGCAAGCACCTACATTATCTCCTAGCTCTATCAACTAGGAGGGACTACAGCAACATTACACCAACAGCAATGTATTCAACTAGAATACAAATCTAGGTTTCAAAATATCATTCTCCAATTAAAAAAACAAAAACAAACAAAAAAAAAAAAACAGATCTCCTTAGAGAAATGGTTAATTCCAAGACAAAGGGAGGGGAAGTACAAGGTGAGTCTGAAATGTCTCGTGGTACCAGAATGTAAGGAAGTTTTCAAAAATGGATAGGGACATGTTGGAACAACCTAGGAACCAACCTGAAGGAGCTACCAGTGGCCAAATTTGGGACAATTTGAGCAACAATATAAATAATGACAGCACCTGATTACAAGTCATAGAACAAAGTAAATATCCATAAATTTTTACTGATTTAAACAATTAATGCATATGGAAATACATGAAGACACAGCTCTTCATCACAGTAGAATTCTATTAGTACATGAAAAAAGAATGACAGAAAAAGAAAATCATCATTTGACCAACACCTGATAATTGCTATAGGCAAGAATAATAATCATACCTTGGAATGTGTACTGCATTTGAAATATTAAAGAAAAATAGATATTTGATAACTTTAAAATATCTCTGTAGCACAGTAGGTGCCAAAAATTAAGGTTAAAATCTAAAAGAACAAAAATATAATCTATAGCTTTCCACCCAGAAGGGTAAATAACCAGTCAAAAATGAAAAGGAAATATGATACTTGATGACATTTTAGAACCATTTCCATTAAGGGCAAGACTCACACTATTGCCTCCCAGCTATGCAAAAATTACATGTTTCCCAGCTATGCAAAAATTAAAAACAAATAAACAAAAAGGGGAATCTTTAAGAAAAGGAGACAGCACTGCCCTTACCTGTAGACACTTACTGTTTACATACAAAATCCAGGAAAATATACAAAATATATTTTTTAAATATTCTATTAGAATTTTGAAAATAATTCAACAAAATTGGTAGATACAAGACCTCGGCTCACTGAACCTCCGCCTCCCAGGTTCAAGCAATTCTCCTGCCTCAGCCTCCCAAGTAGCTGGGATTACAGGCACTCACCACCATGCCCAGCTAATTTTTGTATTTTGGTCATCATGTTGGCCAGGATGGTCTCGATCTCCTGACCTCGTGATCTGCCCGCCTCGGCCTCTCAAAGGGCTGGGATTACAGGTGTGAGCCACTGCGCCCGGCATCCAAATTCTTAAGATATATATTAAGTTTCAGAACAAAACTTTATGGAATAAAATGCACATCAAGAAAATAGCAGCAAAAAAATCATTTAATTTGTGTTCTCCTTAGGTTTTTATTGCTTAACCTATGCTTGTACCAAAAAGAAAAGAACTAAGAAGTCCAGTTTCATTATAGTCATATTCATGCAATCCCAGCAGAGGCATGAATAAAATGAATAAAGAGGCCACAAATGAAATACCTGTGTTCCCTGGGAGTAACTGCTCAGTCAAAATGTTCCAAAGGCAGTTTGCCAAATGAAAAGACATACTGGGAGTCCAAAAGCTTAAACCAACATTTTACTACAATTATTGGCTTTTCTCCACACTTCTCCCATCCTTCTACCTAAGTTATAGTTGAATTACTACATCTAAATTAGACATTAGTTTCTCTGTGCATTACAAAATACTGTGACTGAGGAGAAAAAGAGAAAGGCTTGCAAAATACATGCCCTACATATTTAGTCTGGGAACAGCATGAGGCCAGGCTCCAACAATTACCTTCTTGGTTGAACCTGGCCAAACCACTCAACCTACCTGCATTCAGCTTCCATATCTGTAAAGTGATTGTAAAGATAATACCTGATTAACTAGAATATAAGTGGTTTTTCATATATTTATTAGCATTGGATTCCCCTTATGCAAACTTCATAATTTTGCCTATTATTCTATTAGCTTGTTTTATTGATTTATAGAGGTTCTTAACATATTCTAGATACTTAAATCTCCATCAGATAAATGCCAATTTTTCCATGGAAAGGGACTCTTCATTGAATTGTCCATTATTTGCTCAGTTCTTTATTATGTCATTTCTTTTCTTCATTAATATGTAGGAAAGCTAAGTGGATGCTTATCATTTTTCTTTTAATGGGTTACTTGCTTTTGCCAACCTGTGCCTTGACTTTGCATTTTGTAAGTAAATGTTTTATATCTGATCACACACTTAATGATCTAAATATAATAACTGTAATAGTAATCACACAGTACCTGGCCTAACTACGTCATAGGACTGTTGTATCATTTAAATGATATATTTTGCAAACTATAACTTATAAACTATGATTTTAAAAAAAAACCTCTCACAGAAAAGTCACCCACAGATTGCTGGCAAGATGGCCGAATAGGAACAGCTCCGGTTTGCAGCTCCCAGTGAGATCGACACAGAAGAAGGCGGATTTCTGCATTTCCATCTGAGGTACCTGGTTCATCTGACTGAGACTGGTTGGACAGTGGGGCTGCCCACGGAGGGCGAGTTGAAGCAGGGTGGAATGTCGCCTCATCCGGGAAGCACAGGAGTCGAGGAATTCTCTCCCATACTCAAGAGAAGCTGTGAGGGACTGTGCCGTGCCATGAGGAACAGTGCACTCGGGACCAGATACTGACCTTTTCCCACGGTCTTCGCAACCCACAGACCAGGAGATTCCCTCCAGTGCCTACACCACCACGGTCCTGGGTTTCAAGCACAAAACTGGGCGGCCATTTGGGTAGACACGGAGCTAGCTGCAGTTTTTTCCAAACCCCAGTGATGCTTGGAACACCAGCAAGACAGAACTGTTCACTCCCCTGGAAAGGGGTGCTGAAGACAGGGAGCCAAGCGGTCTGGCTCGGTGGGTCCCACCCCGACGGAGCACAGGAAATTTAAGATCCACTGGTTTGAAATTCTCGGTGCCAGCAGAGCAGCAGTCTGAGATTGACCTGGGACACTTGCGCTTGGTGGGGAGAGGGGTGTCCGCCATTGCTGAGGCTTGAGTAGGAGGTTTTACCCTCACAGAGTAAATAAAGCCACCGCGAAGTTCCAAATGGGCGGACTGCATGGCTCAGCAAGGCCACTGTGGCCAGACTGCCACTCTAGATTCCTCCTCCCTGCGCAGGGCATCTCTGAAAGAAAGGCAGCAGCCCCATTCAGGGGCTTACAGATGAAACCCCCATCTCCCTGGGACAGAGCACCTGGGGGAAGGGGCAGCTGCGGGCACAGCTTCAGCAGACTTAAACGTCCCTGCCTGACGGCTCTGAAGAGAGCAGCGGATCTCCCAGCACAGCGTTTGAGCTCTGCTAAGCGTCAGACTGCCTCCTCAAGTGGGTGTCTGATCCCCGGGTCTCCTGACTGGGAGACTCCTCCCAGTAGGGGCCGAAAGACACCTCATACAGGAGAGCTCTGGCTGGCATCTGGCTGGTGCCCCTCTGGTATGAAGCCTCCAGAGGAAGGAACAGGCAGCAATCTTCGCTGTTCTGTAGGCTCTGCTGGTGACACCCAGGCAATCAGGGTCTGGACTAGCCCTCCAGCAAACTCCAGCAGACCTACAGCAGAGGGTCCTGACTGTTAGAAGGAAAACTAACACACAGAAATAGTATCGACATCAACAAAAAGGATGTCCACTCAGAGACCCTATCCGAAGGTCACCGACTTCAAAGACGAAAGGGAGATAAATCCACAAAGATGGGGAGAAACCAGTGCAAAACGGCTGAAAATTCCAAAAACCAGAGTACCTCCTCTCCTAAGGATCACAACTCCTCAGGAGCAAGGGACAAAACTGGACGGAGAATGAGTTTGACAAGTTGACAAAAGCAGGCTTCAGAAGGTCGGTAATAGCAAACTTCTCCAAGTTAGAGGAGCATGTTGTAACCCATCGCAAGGAAGCTAAAAACCTTGAAAAAAGGTTAGACAAATGGCTAACTAAAAGAACCAGTGTAGAGAAGAGCTTCAATGAATGGACAGAGCTGAAAATCACAGTACGAGAACTTTGTGAAGCATATACAAGTTTCAACAGCTGATTCGATCTAGCGGAAGAAAGGGTATCAGTGATTGAAGATCAAATTAATGAAATAAAGCAAGAAGACAAGATTAGAGAAAAAAGAGTGAAAAGAAATGAACAAAGCCTCCAAGAAATATGGGACCATGTGAAAAGACCAAATCTATGTTTGATTGGTGTAGCTGAAAGTGACGGGGAGAATGGAACCAACTGAGAAAACACTCTTCAGGATATCATCCAGAAGAACTTCCCCAACCTAGCAAGGCAGGCCAACATTCAAATTCAGGAAATACAGAGAGCACCACAAAGATACTCCTCAAGAAGAGCAACCCCAAGACACATAATCGTCAGATTCACCAAGGTTGAAATGAAATAAAAAATACTATCGGCAGCCAGAGACAAAGGCTGAGTTACCCACAAAGGGAAGCCCATCAGGCTAACAGCAGATCTCTGCAAAACGCATAAGCCAGAAAATAGTGGGGGCCGATATTCAACATTCTTAAAGAAAAGAATTTTCAACCCAGAATTTCATATCTAGCCAAAGTAAGTTTCATAAACGAAGGAGAAATAAAATCCCTTACAGACAAGCAAATGCTGAGAGATTTTGTCACCACCAGGCCTGCCTTACAAGAGCTCCAGAAGGAAGCACTAAACATGGAAAGGAATAACCAGTACCAACCACTACAAAAACACACCAAATTAACAATATTAACCTTAAATGTAAACAGGCTAAATGCCCCAATTAAAAGACACAGTCTGGCAAATTGGATAAAAAGTCAAGACCCAGCGAGCAGTGTGCTGTATTCAGGAAACCCATCTCATGTGCAAAGACACACACAGGCTCAAAATAAAAGGATGGAGGAATATCTACCAAGCAAATGGAAAGCGGAAAAAAAGCAGGGGTTGCAATCCTAGTCTCAGATAAAACAGACTTTAAACCAACAAAGATCAAACGAGACAAAGAAGGCCATTACATAATGGTAAAGGGATCAATTCAACAAGAAGAGCTAACTATCCTAAATATATACAGACCCAATACAGGAGCACTCAGATTCACAAAGCAAGTTCTTACGAAGAGACTTAGACTCCCACACAATAATAGTGGGAGACTTTAATACTCCACTATAAATAATTAGATCAACGAAACAGAAAATTAACAAGGATATTCAGGACTTGAACTCAGCTCTGGAACAAGCAGACCTAACAGACCTCTACAGAACTCTCCACCCCAAATCAACAGAATACACATTCTTCTCAGCACCTCACAGCACTTATTCTAAAACTGACCACACAATTGGAAGTGAAACACTCCTCAGTAAACGCAAAAGAATGGAAATCATAACAAACAGTATCTCAGACCACAGTGCAATCAAATTAGAACTCAGGATTAAGAAACTCACTTAAAACTGCACAACTACATGGAAACTGAAAAACCTGCTCCTGAATAACTACTGCGTAAATAACAAAATTAAGGCAGAAAAAAAGATATTCTTTGAAACCAATGAGAACAAAGACACAATGTACCAGAATCTCTGGGACACATTTAAAGCAGTGTTTGGAGGGAAATTTATAGCACTAAATGCCCACAAGAGAAAGCAGGAAAGATCAAAAATTGACAGTCTAACATCACAATTGAAAGAACCACAGAAGCAAGAGCAAGCAAATTCAAAAGCTAGCAGAAGACAAGAAACAACTAAGATCCGAGTAGAACTGAAGGAGATAAAGGAACAAAAAACCCTTCAAAAAAATCAATGAATCCAGGAGCTGGTTTTTTGAAAAGATTAACAAAATAGATAGACCACTAGCCAGGCTAATAAAGAAGAAAAGAGAGAAGAATCAAATATATGCAATAAAAAATCATAAAGGGGATATCACCACTGATCCCACAGAAATACAAACTACCATCAGAGAATACTATAAATACCTCTACGCAAATAAACTAGAATATCTAGAAGAAATGGATCAATTCCTGGACACATACACTCTCCCAAGTCTAAACCAAAAAGAAGTTGAGTCCCTGAAGAGACGAATAACCAGTTCTGAATTTGAGGCAGTAATAGCCTACCAACCAAAAAATGGCCAGGACCAGACGGATTCACAGCCAAATTCTACCAGAGGTACAAAGAGGAGCTGCTACCATTCCATCTGAAACTATTCCAATCAATAGAAAAAGAGAGAATCCTCCCTAACTCATTATGAGGCCAGCATCATCCTGATACCAAAACCTAGCAGAGACACAACAAAAAAAGAAAATTTCAGGCCAATATCCCTGATGAACATCAGTGTGAAAATCCTCAATAAAATACTGGCAAACCAAATCCAGCAGCACATCAAAAAGCTTATTCACCATGATCAAGTGGCCTTCATACCTGGGATGCAACGCTGGTTCAACATATGCAAATCAATAAATGCAATCCATCACATAAACAGAACCAATAACAAAAACCACGATTATCTCAATAGATGCATAAAAGGCCTTCAATAAAATTAAACACCCCTTCATGTTAAAAACTCTCAAGAAACAAGGTACTGATGGAACATATCTCAAAATAACAAGAGCTATTTATGACAAACCCACAGCCAATATCCTACTGAATGGGCAAAAACTGGAAGCATTCCCTTTGAAAATCGGCACAAGACAAGGATGCCCTCTCTCACCACTCCTATTCAACATAGTGTTCGAAGTTCTGGCCAGGGCAATCAGGCAAGAGAAAGAAATAAAGGGTATTCAATTAGAAAAAGAGGAAGTCAAATTGTCTCTGTTTGCAGATGACATGACTGTATATTTACAAAACCCCACTGTCTCAGCCCAAGATCTCCTTAAGCTGATAAGCAACTTCAGCAAAGTCCCAGGATACAAAATCATTGTGCAAAAATCACAAGCATTTCTGTACACCAATAACAGACAAACAGCAAGCCAAATCATGAGTGAACTCCCATTCACAATTGCTACAAAGAGAATAAAATACTTAGGAATACAACTTAAAAAGGATGTGAAGGACCTCTTCAAGGAGAACTACAAACCACTGCTCAAGGAAATAAGAGAGGACACAAACAAATGGAAAAACATTCCATGCTCATGGATAGGAAGAATCAATATCGTGAAAATGGTCATACTGCCCCGAGTCATTTACAGATTCAATGCCATCCCCATCAAGCTACCATTGACTTTCTTCACAGAATTGGAAAAAAAATTACTTTAAATTTCATATGGAACCAAAAAAGAGCCTGCATAGCCAAGACAATCCTATGCAAAAAGAACAAAGCTGGAGGCATCACACTACCTAACTTCAAACTATACTACAAGGCTACAGTAACCAAAACAGCATGGTACTGATACCAAAATAAGATATATAGACCAATGGAACAACAGAAGGCTCAGAAATAACACCACACATCTACAACCATCTGACCTTTCACAAATCTGACCACAACAAGCAATGGGGAAAGGATTCCCTATTTAATAAATGGTGCTGGGAAAACTGACTAGCCATATGTAGAAAATTGAAACTGGATGCCTTCCTTACACCTTATACAAAAATTAACAAGGTGGATTAAAGACTTAAACATAAGACCTAAAACCATAAAAACCCTAGAAGAAAACCTAGGCAATACCATTCAGGACATAGGCATGGGTAAAGACTTCATGTCTAAAACATAAAAATCAAAGGCAACAAAAGCCAAAATTGATAAATGGGATCTAAGTAAACTAAAGAGCTTCTGCACAGCAAAAGAAACTTTCATCAGAGTGAACAGGCAACCTACAGAATGGGAGAAAATTTTTGCAATCTATCCATCTGACAAAGGGCTAATAACCAGAATCTACAAAGAACTTAAACAAATGTACAAGAAAAAAAAAACAAAAACCACCCCATCAAAAAGTGGGTGAAGGATATGAGCAGACACTTCTCAAAAGACATTTATGCAGCCAAAAGACCCATGAAAAAATGCTCATCATCACTGGTCATCAGAGAAATGCAAATCAAAACCACAATGAGATACCAACTTGTGCCAGTTAGAATGGTGATCATTAACAACTCAGAAAACAACAGATGCTGGAGCAGATGTGGAGAAATAGGAACGCTTTTACATTGTTGGTGGGAGTGTAACTTAGTTCAACCGTTGTGGAAGACAGCGTGGTGATTCCTCAAGGATCTGGACCAAAAATACCATTTGACCCTGCAATCCCATTACTGGGTATATATCCAAAGGATTATAAATCATTTCACCATAAAGACACATGCACATATATGTTTACTGCAGCACTATTCACAATAGCAAAGACTTGGAACCAACCCAAATGTCCATCCGTGATAGACTGGATAAAGAAAATGTGGCACATATACACCATGGAATACTATGCAGCCATAAAATAGGATGGGTTCAGGTCTTCTAACACAAGAACAGAAAACCAAACACCTCATGTTCTCACTCATAAGTGGGAATTGAACAATGTGAACATATGGACACGGGAGAGGAACATCACACACCGGGGCGTGTCGGGGTGAGGGGCTAGGGGAGGGATAGCATTAGAAGAAATACCTAATGTGGTTGATGGGTTGATGGGTGCAGCAAACCACCATGGCACAGGTATACCTATGTAACAAAACTACACGTTCTGCACATGTACCCCAGAACATAAAGTATGATTTTAAAAAAATAGCCACCCACAAGTCTACCTCAAAATAGGACTTGTGAAAAATGATTTGTTTAAAAGCAATCAGAATTCTCATTTAATTAATAATAACCTGAAAGTTCTTAGGAATCACTTCCAACCTTATTTTATGGTACCCCAATGGGAGAGCCATACTACCCAGGGATTCCCTACCGGAACTTCCTCTATAAAAGTGTCAATTCTAATGGATTACACCCTCAATCTTACTGTTTCACAAAATGAGAGAGGAGCTTTAAGAGCCTATGTTAAATTTCCTGCTGAAAACGGCTATTACTTTCTAGGCGGACTTGCAGAGCACTTCACAAATAGACTCTTAGGACTTACAGTTTATTATTAAGAATAAGGCAAAATTCTTGCTTTTTATTATAGTATATTTCATCAGTCCCATAATTTTATATGTATTTAGTAACATTTTGTGCAGTTCTCTACATAATTTATATCTTCCTCATTTATACAATTCCCTTTAATAATGTGATCCAGATTAATAGACTGCAATGACTGAAAAAGATTTCGCTACATAATTTGAAGAAAGTCAAATTTTTACACTTGCTCCTAAAGATAATTTAAGTCACAAAATGGGCAGTGCAGAGTGTGGTAAGCAGAATTATGGTTGCCCAAAGACATCCATGTCCTAATCCCTAGAACCTGTGATTAGTCACATTGCAAAGGAGACTGCAGATGTGATTAAGGTTAAGGACCTTGAGATGGGAAGATTAGCCAGAATTATCCAGGTGGAATCAATCTAATCACATGAGTCCTTAAAAAGAGGAAGGAAGCACAGAAGAGTGGGTCAGAGAGAGGCAATGTGAGAAGAATGTGACCCATCATTGCTGGTTTTGAAGATGGAGGAAGGAGACCATGAACCAAGGAATATGGTGGCCTCTAGGAGCCGGAAAGGCAAGGAAACAGGTTTTCCCCTAGAGCCTCCAAAAAGGAACACAGCCCTGCCAACACCTTGATTTTACTGCAATCAGATTTGTGTTAGACTTCTCACCTACAAAACTGTAAGATAATAAATGTATGTTGTTTAAGCCACTAAGTTTGCGTGAGTGGAAAATTAATACACAGAGGATACCTAGCTTGTTTTCAGCAAAACAAACTGGTTAGAAGAGCATAGTCGAATCTGGCACAACTACTTGTCAACTGTGTAAACTTTTATCAATTATTAACTTCCCTGTGCCTCAGTTTTCTCATCTGTAAAATGGGACTGACAATAAATTGTTATAAAATTGTTGTAAAGCACTTAAGACATGGCTTCACCATATACTAGGCACTAAACACATATTAACCTCTGCTATTATTGATTTTAATCAATAATATTTTTACCTTCTCTTTTGGTCATGCACAAAAAAAAAAAAAGAACAAGATCAAGTCTTCAGAATAGTCAAGGAAATGAACTCATCTAAAAAGAAAGGTCTGGCTGGGCGCAGTGGCTCATGACTGTAATCCAAACACTTTGGGAGGCCACGGTGGGCGATCACCTGAGGTCAGGAGTTTGAGACCAGCCCGGCTGACATAGTGAAACCCTGTCTCTACAGAAATTAGCAGGGCATGGTGATGCATGCCTGTAATCCCAGCTACTCAGGAGGCTGAGGCAGGAGAATCGCTTGAGCCCAGGAGGAGGAGGTTGCAGTGAGCCGAGATTGCACCACTGCACTCCAGCTTGGGCCACAAGAGTGAAACACCGTCTCAAATAAATAAATAAATAAATAAATAAATAAAAGAAAGGTTTATACACACCTCTACCAGCAGTCCCCATAATGCTCCTAGCCTCAGTCAACTACCAAGCAGTTCTTCAACAGTAATTCCTAATAATACCAAAGTCAGAGTGTCACCATGAACTCCACTAGGTGATGAACGCAAACTCCAGACACTGACAGATAAAGTGCCTATCAAAAAGTAAGGCCTATCATAGTAAAAATAACAGATGTAGCAAAATTAGCTTCTACTGAAATTTGCCATAATTGGTATATATCAGCTTATTTTATATTTATACAACACTTATTTGCAAAGCCTGCCCTGTCATTTCTTCATAAATAATTAAATTTTTTATTTCACTTGGCCACTGACTTGGCAACATTTACATAAATTAATATAACCAGGCTAAGCAATAAGATTCACATTATAAAAAAGTAAAGATGTAACAATTGGTAATTTCCATGAAAGGCAGAGATAAAATACAAATCAAAGGTACAAATACATTTTGTTTCATATTTCAACAGTCTACAACACCTCAGAGCAGTGTTAAAACTCAAAAGCAACATTACATCAGAAAGAGGGAGAAAACAAAACCTTTCTAGCTCCAAGAAGAGACTGGAGTACAATCTATTGTATTTATTGTAAAATAAAAATAAATGTTTGCAATTTTTTAAAATTTGGCTACTAATTAAACAAAGGAAAATTTATTATCAAATTCTATACTTCCCTGTAGTTAAAGTAATAAACTTCAAGATTCCACGCCTAAATAATCCTAAAATAATTTTAAGTGGCATTTTAAAGGTAGCAAAATATGCTCCAACAATATATTAAGCTCTCAACAGAAATATTTCCAATTGGTTATACAAAATGTACTGACTTAATCCAAATTGTTTTTCTATTTTTTTCTACCTTTTCATTATTTCAAGCTCTACAGAACTAATAAGAACTATAAGAACTAATTTTTATCTGAAAAGACAATGATAATAAACACTACAATTTTGTTAAAATGCAATGAAGATTTTGGCTGCCACAAGAAGGCACCTGGGGGGCATCCCACAAAAGACATCCAGTCTTCTCCCCCAACCCAAAGTTATAAGAGCAGAGAAACTCTCTGCAGAGGTCCAGAAGGTCTCCAAGCCCAGTTGAGCTGAACCCTCTGCAAAAGCAAGTCTAAGACAATCCACAAGATTCCCCTAAATCTTTACATTCAAAGTATACCCTCCTGCCCTCAACCCTAAACATAACCCCAAAATGGCTTTGTCTTGTTCAATAAGATATTGGGTGTCTTCAAAGAAGAAAAAATAAGTTTATGGATATTTCCTCAAAGTGTGTTATAGGTATGACTATGTATGCACACGTGGATGTGTGCACATTTAGGAGTGGAGACGGCATAGGACAGAGGTCACACACTCAAAAGCTCCCAGGACCAGACATTGAATGTAATACATGAGATAACTGAGTAAAAGCTACTAGGAGTAATAAATATTATAGCACAAAGGAAAGCATATGCTCTATCAAAAAGCATTCAAACTCAACTTTAGAAAAACAGTGCTGGTCGCCCAGGTGTGGTAGCTCACGCCTGTAACGCCAGCACTTTGGGAGGCCAGGAGTTTGAGACCAGCCTGGCCAACATGGTGAAACCCTGTCCGTACTAAAAATACAAAAATTAGCTGGGCGTGGTGGCAGGCACCTGTTATCCCAGCTTCTTGTGAGGCCGAGGCAGGAGAATCCTTTGAACCCAGGAGATGGAGGTTGCAGAGAGCCAAAATTGTGCCACCGCACTCCAACCTGGCCAACAAAGCGAGATGAAAGAAAGGGGAGGGGAGAGGAGGGGACGGAGGAAGGGAGACGAAAGAGAGGGAGACAAAAGAGAGGGAGGGAGGGAGGGGGAGGGAGGGAGGAAGGGAAGGAGGAGGGAGGGAAGGAAGGAAGGAAGGAAGGAAGGGCTGGTCCAATAAAACACAGATGCAGTTGGATTCAGCAGGCAGGCCAGGTTCAGCTGCCACTTTTCAACCCTGATAATGCAACAGACCAATGAATCACTGTACATCTTATTTGCTCTGAAGGTGCAAAGGGCTCATCACAGGTTCCAGCGCACTTACCTCAGGCCCACCCAGCCCAGCTTAGCCCCCAAAAAGCTCCTCCAGGTCTTTGCCTAGGAACTGAGGCATACTAAAAAGCTTAGTGGCTGAAGAATTAAATACTTACCACTTGAGCTTCCAGCAGTAGAATACTGAGAGGTATCAAGGAATTTTCGAGGAGTAGGGAGGTTTGTAACATCAATCAGAGGAACAGAAGCATCTTTCACAAGGGAGCTGAACGGGAAAAGAAGCACTAGTTACCACTTTCTCCAAAACCAACTGAAGTCCTCCCACTACATGCCCCACCCTTACCACTTTTGTTTTTGTCATGAGTCCTCTTTACACTAGAACTTCAAACATCTGGATCTCCCCAGTATATTTTCAATAAAGAGGTGACTGTCACAGACAGGGGTATAAAAATGTATTGTAAGAGTTCTAAAGACTTAAATTTTTATTTTGTCATTTCATTCAATGCTGTTTAAAAAATTAGCGTAGTGTATTCTGGATCACTGGATAACCACCTTGTAATAACACTATGCCAGGCAATTTCATTATCCTCCTTTGTATCTGTACTAAATATTAATTTATCAACAAAGAAAGATCAAATGACAACATGCCATGATACTGAATAAAGGTTTAACTAGTGTTTACGTATGTTTTTCAGGCTACAGTTTTTGACATATTCCAGAAGTTTACTACATTTAGTTTTCTTCAAAAGACACTCATAAATTTCATGACGTTGATAATCACAATTAAAATGATTTAAGGATCTCAAACAGGTTAATTCAGTATTTGATTACCCATTTCACCTTTCCTAAGAAGGCCAAGCTCCTCATCTTAATAATTAACTTTAAATAAACTAATAAATAAACTTCCTTCAAAATAAACACATTAATTTTAAATCACGAAAACTATAAAAATCAAAATTTCAAAAAAATTCCCATCTCAAAGTACCTGTTAAGTGCAAGAATACAGGCAATGCCAAGCCAACTAAACTGTATGCCCTACTCTCAAGAAATGGAATCGTCTCGCCACACTATCTACAACAGAAGAGCCCCTCGGAGCCAAATCCAAGGGTAGGGAAGTCAAAGCCGTAATTCTCACTTTTTAGTACTGAAATACATCATCAGTAGCACTGGCTACGGAGAGCAGGCAAAGGAAGAGCAGGAAGAGACCACGCCCATAGGAAAGATTTCCTCAAATGGAAGGAAGGATTTGTGCAATTGGGAACAACATCTGCCCCCACCACAGCGATATATCCCCATCTCCCACCTACACTCCTTTTGGAACAAATGTGCTAGGTATGTGTGTATTTATAATCCAATAAAAAACAAACATGTTCTCTCAGAGAACTTTGAAAAATAAAGTTTGTTAGGTTCAAGTGATAATTTCGCACTGTGTTAAAGAGCGAAATTATCACTTAAGGTTTTATTCTTTTCATTGAGTGCAAATAATGTGGGAGCCACTGTCTTAGGCCTTGAGGATTGCTATGACAGTCATTAACTTCTCCCTTTTCACTTGTTACAAGGAACAAGGGAATCATTACTCAAACGATTCTTCAGCATCCATTATGTGCTTGGCACTGCGCTCAGTTCTGAGGATGCGAGTATGACTAAGATATGAACTAAACCAAACAGCATTATTTCCAAATGAGCTAAACCAAACAGCATATTTCCAATTGTTAAAATCACCCACAGGCTAATGTGAAAAGTGAAGTATGAGATATTAAAGTAACAGAAAGCATTTACCAGGAATTGAACTGGCATCCTCCCAACAACTCTTTTCCACCAATATAAACCTGTAAGTTCCCAGCCTAAACTATCTTAAGAAAATCCAACAGTCCTCAAATCCAATAACTTTTCATAATGGTTTATCTATTTATAAAATAGATAATCGATTTGTCCGTTCTTTCATGTTTTATGACTTCTTTTGTCTTCTCTTTTTTTTCCACTTAATGACGTCATCCTCTTTCACCTGCATTTTACTCACAATTAGAATACACTTTACAGGTTCCCCTAGGCCCTGGATACAGATGCCCAAAGACACAGAGAGCTCTTTCCACCATCTTTCCATGCCACCGTAATGGTGTGCATAAATGTCCTGTCTGCTGCTTTCAAGAGCATCGACAATGCCGAAAAGAGAGGCAAACACCTGGTTCTTACTAGACCTTGTTCCAAAGTCATTGTCTGGTGTCTTCATCAACTGTGACGACAAAGTATGGGTACATGGGCGAATTTGAAATCACTGATGATCACAGAGCTGGAAAAATTGTTGTGAACCTCACAGTGTGACCAAGTTGTTGTGAACAAGTGTGATCAGCCCCAGATTTGACGTTCAACTCAAAGATCTAGAAAAATCTAGAAAAATCACAGAATAATCTGCTCCCATACCACCAGTTTGGTTTCATTGTACTGATTTAGCTCACATCATGGACCAAGAAGAAGCAACACAAAAACACACAGGAGAGAAAATCCTGGGGTTCTTCATCTAGCGATGTAATACATATTTACAAATAACATGCTTCAATGGACAAATGAATAAAGTAAAATAAAATTTTTTTTTTTTGAAACAGAGTCTCGCTCGGTCGCCCAGGCTGGAGGGCAATAGCCGGATCTCAGCTCACTGCAAGCTCCGCCTCCCGGGTTTACGCCATTCTCCTGCCTCAGCCTCCCGAGTAGCTGGGACTACAGGCGCCCGCCACCTCGCCCGGCTAGTTTTTTGTATTTTTTTAGTAGAGACGGGGTTTCACCATGTTAGCCAGGATGGTCTCGATTTCCTGACCTCGTGATCTGCCTGTCTCGGCCTCCCAAAGTGCTGGGACAATAAAAATTTTTTTAATTATAAAAAAAGACACAGGTTTATGGTACTGCTGCAGAGTAAAAAAACTTCAACTTTAAATGACAGGAAAAATATAATACATTGTCTAAATATTTAAATATTTCTATAACAAAGTGGAGGAATTATTTTCAAAGCATAAACAAAGGTATCAATCAGCGGAGAAATTCAGTTATATAGCTGGAATACTGCCTGCCACACCTAATGATGAAAGAGTGCACACTGATATTTTTCAGTGCACACTGACATTTTTACGTGTATTTATAATAGTACATACTTCTATGAACACAGATGTACATGCGAATCACTTTAGATTAAATCCTACAATTATTTTCTCAGTTTTAACCTAAAAACATATTTCAGTTAAATTTAGAGTGATAAACGACTTGCCATTTCAACTCTGAAAAACATAACCTGCTGATTTTATTATCAGAGCCAGAAGGGCCCTTGAACTCTATCAATAAACTTTTAGAAAGTCAATTTACTGCAAAACTATTTTCATACACTCATCTCTCTCTCTAAAATGTTCCCTTAGGCTTCAATTTTCTCCTTTGTGAGCACTAACCCAAAGGCAAGTAACTCTGGAAATGACTTTAGATTTGCTCCTGCTGTTTTATGAAAGGACTTAGTCTCAAAAGTTCCAGAGAAAGGGGCACACCCACTCACTTTGTGACTACAGACATGAATGAAGCTCAGCAGAAGGTAGGCGCTATTGTAGAATATCGCATTAAATAGTATGGACCTCAGTTTCCATTTCACAACAGAGAAAAAGACCTCTTCTCACCACATATCAGAGATTAAGCTGAGAAGGGATTAATTAATACCTTCAAAGGGTTTTTAATCTCTCAGAGAAAGCATTTTTTGAAAACAAAAAATAAAATAAAAATTAGACTGTTCTTTTGGAAATATTGATAGTTATTTTTCATTTTAAATACATGATTACAATTTTTTAAATCCATTCAGAATCATTCATAACTGAGATCAAAAGACAGCTGATATACAGTAAATCCCTGCCAGTATAAAACAGTCCACCCAAAATTACCAATTATATATTGTGACCGAATGCATTTTGCCATTTAATAGCAACATGGTAGAGGACAAGAAAAGTATACAACAAATTAAACCAAAAACAAGCAACAACAACCACTGCCACTAACCTCAAGAACTTCCTGGCCATGAACCAACCATCCAACTAGTAAAGATCTGCTTCTAAATGTTAGATTTCAAAATTTCACGACATGGAAACAGTTTTTTAAGAGGGGTTAGAAGTGCTGACAGCTTATTAAACATCTACTTTTTAATTATAACATATTTCTGTTCCTTCATTTAGCAATAAATGGGTTCAACTACGTACAAAATTTACAACTGCGACTCATTTGGTTGATTTTGTGAAACTAAAAAATGACAGGGATGAGTTGAACTTTAAGTTGTAAATCGAATTAACTGACATATTCAATTCTTAACCAGAACAGCTGGCACAGTACCTGTCAAAGAGCAAGTGCTCATAAAATTTTGTTAAATCAAACTGAGCTGAGAAATATCTGTCAAAGATAATGTGCCCTTAGTAAGAAGATTTAACTAAATAATGAAACAGGAATGGCTGGCATAGTAATTCTCAATAGTTCTAAGATCTGGTGGAACACTCAGAAAGAATAATGAATGATTTAGAGGGTATAAAAGTAAAAATGAGCCATCGTTTCAAATGACAGACCAAGGGTGAAGACATGGTAACAGAAAATAAACTGAAGCTAAAAATTTAAAATCTAAGCAAAGAGGGGAAAAAAAAAAAAACAAACACTGAAAGATAAAAGGAAAACCAACATATGTGAACAGAAAAAAAAAATCTTTAGAGGACAAAATAGGGAACAAATACAATGGAGTCAAGAACGTTCTTTACATGCCCAGAGACAAATATGGACACCAAATTTTCTCTTCCATGAGCTAGAGGATGTCCAGGATGGCTGAGGAAGCAAGGTTAAACCAAGTATTAATCCAAGAGATCATGGAATAAATAAAAGAATTACTTTTAAACAACTTTTTAATTTTATCTGATTATAAAGGTGTAAATTCTTTCTAGAAAATATTAAAAAAAAATAATCCATTCACATCATTTTGGTATATTGCCTTCCAAAACATCTTATAGAAAGGAGCATCAAGGCCAAGCACAGTGGTACGCCTGTTACTTAAGAGGCTGAGGTTCAAGGATTGCTTGAAAAACAATTTAAAAATGAGTCTCTGTCTCTCCATCCACCCCCAACATCGTACACCACAAAAATGGCACACATGCTCCTTTTTCAACATTCTTTGATCATCCTGCATAGTTTTGAATTCTAGTTTTTCCCTTCAAGCATATAGCCTAAGCATTTTCCCATTTCATTTTTAAAAATCTTCAAAAGGATCATCAGTAATTGTATTATTTTTTAAAAACATGCTCATGATGTACACAGGAAATAAAAGAATTTCTACTTCCCTATTCCCCACCTCACATTTCCATTTCTCACAAGTAATTCCTTTTGTCAGTGTTTTGACATTATCTGTCTGGACATTTTCTATATACATACAAATATTTATACCAACATATAAAGTATACATATTTAAGTTTCTATCCTTTCAATCTTTCACAAATAGGTTCATACTATCTATGCTATTTTTCAATTTGCTTTTGGGACCCAAAAATGCACCTTAGAAACCTTTCCATATCAGCACATAGAGACTATCATCATTCAAGTTCTATAATTACATGGTATCAATATACCATACTCCTCTTGATGAACATTTAAACTGCATATTTTTGTTGTTCTTACCAACAATGTCACAATGAATATCTTGTTACATATATTTTTATGAAATGGTACTGTTTTTGTAGGATGTAGATCTAGAAACAAAATTCCCTGGACAAAGAATATGCAAATTTATTTTCCAAAAAGGCATACTGGTTATTCCACCATCAAGAGAAAGGTATGCATTTCCGCCATCTTTGCCATTATAACATGCTATCAATGTCTTTGAACAAAAAATTGCATTTAATTTTTCAAGTGTATTTCTCTGACTACTCATGATATTGAACAATCTTATGTTTATTAGCCATTTGTATTTTTAATCTATGAACAGTCTATATCCCTTTTTACTAAGCTTACAAATATCTGCATGCTTTAGATATTAAAGCGTTATATGACATACATATATTTTCTCAGAGTGTAGTTTATCCTCTGACTCCGTTAAGTTTTGGGTTTTTAAATGGCTAAACCATTTAATATATTTCTTTATGTCTTCTGATATGCTTGGAAAAGGCTCCTCCACACATATCCTTCTATAAGTTTTTCTAATGCTAATACAGTGTTATGTGATTTTTACATCTGGCTGAATTATTTGTACATAAGAGGTAGGCATCTAAATTTATTTTCTTCAAATCAACAGTCAATTGTCTGAACACTATATATTAAATAGCCTTCATTACCCCCAGCTGACTTGAACTATTGTTCAAAAATACCAAAGTCCATAGATCCTGGGGTCTATTTCTCAACTCTACTTTGTCTCACCCATCTGATTTTCTATTTGCATGTCTGTACTGTTTGCTTTTTTAAAAAAATTTTGTTTTTACATGTCTGTACTGTTTTGACTAAAACAGTTTTACAATATGCTTTGATATCACATAAGAAATGCCCCCCTCATAACCTCCCTTCACAATTCTTTTAAACAATTCTTACGCATGTATTCATCCATGTGAACTGTAGATTTCATTTGACAGTTTCAAAATTTTCAACTGGAATTTAACTGGAACTGACATCTTCATGAGCTAAGAACAAGGACAGTCTCACCATTTATTTGTTTCATTTCCTCCAAATAAAATATTTATTATTTTTTGTATGTGAGCATGTACCTTTCTTTCATTTGTCAATTTTACTGCCTATTTTCTACTTCGAAAATGTCTAGTAGTCTTTTTACGTAAGTGCCTTCATGTGATTTCCTTTGTTTTCTCCCGCAGTAGAAATTTGTTGGGTGTTTGTTTTGGGTACCAAATAGCTGAACAGTCCATCCCCACTGACTGCATCAAAGCAAAAAGAAGGCCCCACTTCCTACTATGGAAGCTGAAGGAGGCCAGGCATTACCAGGCTCAGCAAACTGGATGCTTGAATCCAGAACTTTGAATCTTGAAGAGATAAAGGAAAGATGCAGGGACATTTAGAGATCATTTACAGAAGAGTTTAAAATCCAGCTATTGTGGGCAGGGTGCCAGCAAAAATAGCAACCCAAACAGACCCTTCCTGTGGCTTGTCTAAGACTGTGTGTGCTCAGCTGCTTAATCTCCGTTGGTTCCTACTGGGTTTTAGAGCCTGATTATACAGACTTCCCATAGATTCTGTGAACAACCTGATAACTTTCCAATAAATTCTTTTCCTATGTTAGTTACCCAGACTGATTTCCTCTATTTGCAGTCAAGAATCTTGGCATATAATGAAACCATTTAACCATTTTTTGTTTTTCTCTCATCAACAGAGGACCTTGAAGGACACAATGTTATTCTAGGACCTTCTGCACATCATTTCACTTAAAGTTACAGCTTCATTTCACTTAAAGTCAGTTTCCAAGTACCTATTGAGAGCATTAAGTGAGAATTTACTGTGCAGGCAGATTCAGGGTTCAGTACTATCTGTAGTTTCAGGTACCTACTGTGGGTCTTGGAACAT
Organism: Papio anubis; assembly: GCF_008728515.1. Lineage (NCBI taxonomy): Eukaryota > Metazoa > Chordata > Mammalia > Primates > Cercopithecidae > Papio > Papio anubis. Next base: position 25,243,530 of record NC_044979.1, read on the forward strand.
ATCCCCCGCTGACAAAGTAGGGCAGCAGTACAATATCCTTTGTAATACAGAACATTTTTACTTGTCTTCTCTATTCATTTTTAAATATAAAAATCTTTAAATATACATATCTAGATCAATAAAAACAAAATTAAACATTTTCTCTAACTATTAAAGTCCAAAACAAAACTTCACCCTCATCTTAAGCAAGAATTCAGCATTCTTTTCTCCTACCTATCCAAATTTCCTAGTCACTATTAACTGAGTAAAAAGGGATATAAATTCTGTTTACTATTAGAGAGTACTCCTTGACTACATAGACCTTTTTTTGTTTGTTTTTTGAGATAGAGTCTTGTTCTGTCACCCAGGCTGGAATATAGTGGCGTAATCTCGGCTCAATGCAACCTCCACTTCCTGGGTTCAAGTGATTCTCCTGCCTCAGCCTCCTGAGTAGCTGGGACGACAGACACGTACCACCATGCCTGGCTAACTTATATTTTTAGTATAGATGGGGTTTTACCATGTTGACCAGGCTGGTCTCAAACTCCTGACCTCAAGTGATCCTCCCGCCTCGGACTCCCAAAGTTTATTACAGGCATGAGCCATCACGCCTGGCCAACATTTTTTTCAACAATGGTTTTTAGCTGATATTCTCAATCTTGCAAAAATATATTTTTCAGTTAATTACAAATATACATGTACATATTTAACGGTATGTGGCCCTCAAAGTTGTTTCAAACTACTTACAACTTTATTGTTCTCTGGTTGTAATTTTGACGTATGTCTTACAGTTTACCTCTGAGAATTTTGCTCAGAAAAAGAATATTAATGATTTTTTTATTATAAATTCATATCTGAGAATGTCTCTCTATCACCTACACATATCAATGTCCCCTTGGCTGGGCAGAGAAGTCTTTGATCCCAACTCTTCTCCATTCAGCTTTATAGACTTTGTTCTATTGTCTTCTGGCATTAGTATTCAGCAAATCCTGGTGAGCCTGATTTTTGCTCCTTTCTGTGTAACTGAACTGGTTTTAAGTGTATAAAAAGAATACCAAATAATAGTGGTCTGAGTAAAACAAAACTTCCTCTCATATTAAAGAAGTACCCCATCCAGGGCTAGAAAAGAGGTTCAAGGTGATCATGGAGTTTCGGATGTGGCTTCTATCCTCAAAGTCACCTTGTGTCTAGGATGGCTTGATGGCACCAATCTATGTCCCAGATAGAAAGTAAAGAAAGGCAAATGAGGGGTAAAAGAGTGAGCATACCAGTTTAATTGGTATCTTTGAAAAATTAATGACCTCCCCATTCAACAACTTGCAAACTGAAGTCCCACTAATCGCCCTCTAGCTATATGGTAGGATGGAAAATGCAGCCTTTTAGCTGGGCCTATAGCCACCAGGAATGAAATAAAGATTGTCATTAAAAATGAAGGGAAGGATGGATATTGGGTGGGCAAATAATTTTCTCTATCACTTCAGATCACATAATATTTCTTCCTGGTGCTTATAAAATTTGTTTTTGAAAATCATAAAAATTTCCAGATTATATCAAAGAGTAACTTTTTTTATTAAGTTTTTTATTAATTTTACCTTAAATTCTTTCAACTTGCAGACTTGTTTTTCTGTTTAAGTGGGTTTCTTTATTTATACTCTAATTATTGCTTCTGATCCCCCGAGTTCACTCCTACTGCCATAATAAAGTAACACAGACTGGATAGCTTAGACAACAGAAATTTACTTTCTCACAGTTCTGCAGGCTGGAAGTCTGTGATCAAGGTGCGGGCGTGGTTGGTTTCTTCTGAGACCTCTCTCCTTTGCTTGTAGGTAACCATCTTCTCCCTGTGTCTTCACATGGTCTTCCCTCCAAGTGTGTCAAATTTCCTTTTTATAAGGACATCAGTCCAACTGGATTACGGCCCACACTAATGACCTCATTTCAACTTAAGTTACTTCCTAAAAGACCCTATTTCCAAATACAGTCATATTCTGAGGTACTGGGGGATTAGGATTTCAATATATGAATTTTAGGGGGAATATAATTCAGCCCCAAACACTATCATTTTAGTGTGATCCTCTGGAAACCCTAAAATCACTGGATTGGCCACTGTTCATCTTCCATATTTATCATCTTCCTTTTGGCATCTTGTCTTTTTCCTCTTCATCATGAGAAAAGTTTTCCCTTCACATCAGTGATTCAGATCTTCTCTCTAAAGTTTTAAAGACTTAAATTTCCTACTTCATTTTGGTTTCCTTACATGTTTTTCATGTTTTAGTTAGCTCTGTTAGCATCTCTCCTTACTCTGTTCTTGTAACTCCTGGTTACTGTTTTCATATAAGCTATGCGCCTGCTGCATACAACCACAAAATCTCAATAATGTTCAACAATAAGCATATATTTTGGTGGTTGGTTGATGCAGGCTAGGCAGGTCTGCTGATCTTCAATCAGTTCCATGTGTCTCTCGCCCTTCTCCTGGGACCAACAGCAAGACAATGGCAGAAGCATGAGAGGCCACACTCAACAGCATAAGCACGTTTGAAGCCCCTGCTTGTGTCATGTACCCTAATGATGGCAAAAGCCAAAGCCCCAAAACCAAAGGGTAGGAAATACTCCTCTCCCACTAAAGTAAAGGGGAAAGGAGTGATTATTCTGAATAGTCTACTACATCCTGTTTCCTGTATTTTTTGAGAAACTTTGAGCTTAAGTCTCTTAAATGTTTCTTGCTTGCTTTACATAAATTTTTGAGACGGAGTCTCACTGTGTTCCCAGGCTGAGTGTGGTGGTGATCTCGCTCACTGCAAGTTCACTCCCGGGTTCACGCCATTCTCCCACCTCAGCCTCCCAAGTAGCTGGGACTACAGGCGCCCGCCACCGTGCCCGGCTAATTTTTTGTATTTTTAGTAGAGACGGGGTTTCACCATGTTAGCCAGGATAGTCTCGATCTCCTGACCTCGTGATCCACCCGCCTCGGCCTCCCAAAGTGCTGGGATTACAGGCTTGAGCCACCGCGCCCGGCCTACATAAATTTTTTTTAAATAAATGTTCTTCCTTTGAGACCTCAAAATAATGCTCATTTTCCCTTATAATATAGAATATTTTCACAGGACTCAAAGTGATTCTATTACTTAACCTTGTATGGGAAGAAATCTCTTCAGATCTGCTATTTATCACCAGGCATTGTAGAAAGAATTCCTTAGCACTTACCCCACCCACCACTTGACTCTCTGCCGAGGTACTGACAGATACCGTACTCAGAGCTAGCCTTGAAGTTATGTCTCAGGTACATATCAAATCTGTGTGCCTGGCAGAAGTTTTTCTAGTGCCCATCTGCTGAAAAGAGGTAGAAACTTCTCTTTCTCTGTCAGGGTCTCTGATTAAACTGAAGCATCACACGCAAATTTGGCATTTTTTGTTCAAACAGGGTAAGAAAGACTTCATTCCCAGCGTGCACTGATTCCAGTACTCTTCTTGTCTATATCTGAATGAAAAAGCGTCGACATGTATATTTCAGTAGACAGTGCTAAAATGCCCTCTGAAAAGATCTATTCTAAAGAAATGTTGGAAGGACCTGTACTATGCACAGCTATCTAACATGTTAAAAACTCCAATGCTCTATCATCTTAAGATTTAGTCTTATTTCCTACCAGGCCTCTACCAACCTAATGAATTTCTTGACACTACCCAGGCCATTAAATATAGGGCTATGCTACAGCCAACCAAGGAATAAAAGTGTTCTCTCTGAACCTTTCCTTAACTATTCCAGAAAAAGGACAACCTAAAGCTGAACATAACCCTAAGTAACAAAGAATCTTATTCAATCAATACGTCTATATTTCTTTTTGTCATTTTTTTTTAAGATACAGGGTCTCTGTCTCTGTCACCCAGGCTAGAGTACAGTGGAGAAATCATAGCTCACTGCAGCTCAAACTCCTGGGCTCAAGCTATCCTCTCATCTCAGCCTCTGGAGTAGCTGGGATTACAGGTGCACACCACTATACCCAGCTAATTTTGACCTTTTTTTTTTGTAGAGACAGGGTCTTGCTCTGTTGTCCAGGCTGGTCTTGAACTCCTGGGCACAAGCAATCCTTCCACCTCGTCCTTTCAAAGTGCTGGGATTACAAGCGTAAGCCACTGCACCCAGCCAATATATCCACATTTCTTAATTAGGCTGACTTCACAGTCCAATTTAAGAATTTTTCAACTTCCTTCTGAGATGTACCAATGTCTCTGATCCAGAATATGAGACCCACAGTAAATTATTCTTATATATCCTCACAGAAAAGGACCATAATGAATGTAGAATGAATGAATGAACAAACTTCAAATGTCAGCCTCTCAGAACAGGGAGTATTTGCTATTATAAAACCATCCTGAAGTTTCAGAGACAGTACACTAAAGGAAAAATAAACTACAACAACATTCTGGAAAACAAAAAATATTCCTTGTAATCCTGCACTGCCACAAGACACTTATAGCAAAGAGCCTCTTTAACCTCATTTTCCCCTTTTCCTTGTTACGCTGCACAACTCGGCTAGTCGATTTGATGTACAGGTGCCGGTGTAGTTCATCTATGAGAACCAAATGGAGGTTCATCTTCTTGCTGTGAAGCTCTAGTCGAAGGTCACTCAGTCCTTCCACCTGGAGCAGGGGGCCCTCCAAAGACTCAACTGCTGACACCTGAAAAGAGAAAAAAAAAGAAAGACGATTAAGTACAACTTAATAACCTGGCAATATTATAAATAAGAAAGACGTCTTAAAAAGATACTAACAAAAGGGAGCTTACGAGAACTTTATCAGCATATCTAAGACTTTGCAGAGTATAATGTGGCTAGGGGAGAGTTTTTCTCACCTTAGATAATGATAAAACAGTCTTGACAAAGATAAACATGAAAGCATACACAGCACCACAGCAAACTATTTATGCCCACACACGCCCATCAATGGACACATGTAAAGAGACCTCCCTATTTAAATGATACTATCATTCACATTCTCACAGGAATCCCATGTACTAATGGTTTAATCAACTTTTACTCAAAGTTAGCTTTTTTAAACTAAGGCTTTAAAAAAAGCACACTATATAAATGTTTTAAAAAGAACTTGTTCTCACAGCAATCATGACTCTTTATGCTTACCAAGAGTCGGGCTCTCTCTCACTCTTTTTCAAATACACATCACACAGAGGTAAATACATTTTTTTACATGAATGCTACAAGTGGACAATAGTAGTCATCACTTCTCCTTGTCCTGAGTCAGTTTAATAGAAGAAATGGGAAATGAACGGTGACTGGAAGACATAACATAAAGAGGAAGATACTCGTGGTGCAAAGTGGTTTGGGAGATTTTCAAGGCAAAAGGACTGGATAAATCAAACTGGTATAGGAATGCCTACAATAAATGGAGAAAATGAAGGCTTCAGGGAACCTGGAACAACCAACTCACTTTGAAACGCAAAGTGACATCTGCAAAGGGAGAAAAAAAAAAAATAGACAGCATGCATGATATGATCCCATTTATTCATGTACACAAAATTATGTTTGTTTTTATGTATAAAGATCTTGTATCTTTTCAAAGAAAAAAACTTAAAGAGCATACTCTAGGTGCTATTCTTTGAAAGAAAATAGAAATGACAGGATGAGCTTAGAGGGAAAGAACACAAGTGAGCTCCCTCAGGGATGAAATGCTATGTGTGTTATTCCCTGTGTAGGTTATACTAAATATCTGTAACAAGTACAGATAAAGGAAATAACTAATGATACTTCAGGGTAAAGCCCTTAAACATAATTCTGGATGCAAATATGCTCCTAAAGAATGAACCGTTTACACTAAAACAATAGGTAATTAAAGCCATGAAACACATTGGTGATCAAAAATGTTGATCACACATCTACAGCAGTTTAAGGAGTCATTTAGGAGTTTGTGGACAGTGAAGAAAGAAATCTTTGTAGCTGCCCAATATAAACCAGCCTGAAATGGTAAAGAAAATGTGATGGCTTACCCACAACCACATCACTTGTTTTGTGATGTGCTATAATCAAATGTCAGTAGCAAATAAGTTTCCTTAAGTTAACCAAGAGAGAATCAAGGAATGTAAGAGTGACAAGCCCTGGGCCAGCTCTGCCCTCTGAAGCCTGCCAGTTCATTTTCACGCTGACTTGCAACTGCCCCTGCTATGAGAGCCCCTGGGCCCAGAGCAAGCTGCCAGCAAATTCCAAATGGAAAGGCAGCCTCACAAAATGACCAGAGTGTCCCCAAGGAGGAAAAAACAACAACAAATTCATTTACACTTATGCCCTAAAATGGATTTTAACTCGGGTCTCTAGCAGAGAAAAGAGGATGCATTAACCTCCAGTGACACTGAGATCCAGAAAATGAAAAATAATTTGGTAAACCACTGGCCCATCATGTAGCCTTATCCCTTAAGGTAATTAAATCCAGCTGAGATATTTAAGCTTAAAAACCACCCACTGCACATCCACACTTGATTTGTTTGTAGGAATTTACATGAAGATTTTTAACCCAAACAGTACATGTTCCAAATACATAATTTTATGACAAGTGTCAACTTTCAAAGCCACCTAATTAAATTAAAAGTAAAAATTCAGGTAAAACACTTAGCGCAGTGCCTGGTACCTCCTCAATGCTTACTGAAATTATTTTTAAGAGTACCTATTTATTCCATGAGTAAAGAAACCTCAGAGGGTATTCCCAACATGTTTTAGTGAAGCAATTTCAGTAAGTGTTCCTTCCTTCTTTGAGCCATTGTAACCATTTAAATGACAAACTTTGAATATATTTCCTTGACCCAAAATACAAGTAAAATTAACATACATGTTATCAAAGGTAGTCTCAGAACTTCAAAAATTTGAAAACCTTACCACAAAAGAGAAAAGAGAATAGTCTCTTATTTCTATAAGAAAACACTGTTTTATTTTCTGGCCTTCACTTATTAATAGTCTATTTATAAAGCTATAATTATGGAAGCTGGACAAGGCCACTGTCTTCCCTTACTCTAACCATACTAAGTGGTACTCAAACCAATTTAAAGAAAATAGTTGTCAATGCAACATTTGCTCTCTAGAATATATACTTAAAAACCTAACATTTACCTTTTTTTGTTTTTATGAGATGGAGTCGCCCTGTCGCCGATGCTGGAGTGCAATGGCGCGATCTCGGCTCACTGCAACCTCCGCCTCCTGGGTTCAAGCAATTCTCCTGCCTCAGCCTCCCAAGTAGCTGGGATTACAGAAGCCTGACACCATGCCCAACTAATTTTTTGTATCCTTAGTAGAGACAGAGTTTCACCATGTTGAACAGGCTGGTCTCAAACTCCTGACCTCATGATCCACCCACCTCAGCCTCCCAAAGTGCTGGGATTACAGGCGTGAGCCACTGCGTCCAGCCCTAACATTTATCTTATCTGGTTTTAACGAGTTTGAAACATAAAGTTCACCCACAAAGGAACAGTTGGCGAGGTAGCAGTCAACCCAACAGACTACCACCTCTGACCGTCAATTCTGTTGTACTGGGGAGGTGCAGTTTCCAGGTATTTACTAAGACTTGAGATTTACTAGAAATAATCATCTGTATTTACGAATGTGCATAATTAATAATAAAAAGATTGTTTTAATATATGGGAAGTGGTCATTGTATAAATTACTGCACTTTTCCAAATGTAATGACTGCAGAGTACCTTTTAAATAACACACTGATGAAAGATTAACAGAAATTTAAGAGATGCAGTTGGATTAAGGTAGACAGCAATAAAATAATTTCACAGGGCAGTTACTATAAGAAATTATTTAAAAAGGGGGGACGGTTCCAAGATGGCTGAATAGGAACAGCCCCAGGTTACAACTCCCAGCATGAGTGACACAGAAGACGGGGGATTTCTGCATTTCCAACTGAGGTGCCGGGTACATTTCACTAGGGCGTGTCAGACGATGGATGCAGGACAGTGGGTGCAGCCTACGGAGCAAGAGCTAAAGCAGGGCAAGGCATCACCTCACCTAGGAAGTGCACGGGATAAGGGAATTCCGTTTCCTAGCCAGGGGAAACCATGACACACAGCACCTGGAAAATCGGGTCACCTCCACCCTAATACCGCATTTTTCCAAGGGTCTTAGCAAACGGCACACCAGGAGATTATATCCGGGGCCTGGCTCGGAGGGTCTCAAGCCCACGGGGCCTCCCTCATTGCTAGCATAGCAGTCTGAGATCTAACTGCAAGGCGGCAGCTAAGCTGGGGGAGGGGCGCCCGCCATTGCAGAGGCTTGAGTAGGTAAACAAAGCAGCCAGGAAGCTCAAACTGGGTGGAGTCCACCTCAGCTCATGGAGGCCTGCCTGCCTCTGTAGACTCCACCTCTGGGGACAAAGCACAGCCGAACAAAAGGCAGCAGAAACCTCTGCAGATTTTAGTGTCCCTGACAGCTTTTAAGACAGTAGTGGCTCTCCCAGTACGGAGTTTGAGATATGAGAACCGACAGACTCAAATGGGTCCCTGACCCCCCAGTAGCCAAACCAGGAGGCACCTCCCAGTAGGGGCAGACTGACACTTCACATGGCCGGGTACTCCTCTGAGACAAAGCTTCCAGAGGAACGATCAGGCAGCAACATTTGCTGTTCAGCAGTATTCGCTCTTCTGCAGCCTCTGCTGCTGATACCCAGGCAAACAGGGTCTGGAGTGGACCTCCAGCAAACTCCAACAGACCTGCAGCTGAAGGTCCTGACTGTTAGAAGGAAAACTAACAAACAGAAAGGACATTTCACACCAAAACCCCATCCATACGTCACCATCACCAAAGACCAAAGGTAGATAAAACCACAAAGATGGGGAAAAAAACAGAGCAGAAAAGCTGAAAATTCTAAAATCCAGAGCGCCTCTCCCCCTCCAAAGGAAAGCAGCTCCTCGCCAGCAAGGGAACAAAGCTGGATGGAGCATGACTTTGATGAGTTGAGAGAAGAAGTCTTCAGACTATCAAACTTCTCCAAGCTAAAGGAAGAAGTTCAAACCCATCGCAAAGAAGCTAAAAACCTTGAAAAAAGATTAGACAAATGGCTAACTAGAATAACCAGTGCAGAGAACTCCTTAAATACCTGACAGAACTGAAAACCATGGCACAAGAACTATGTGACAAATGCACAAGCTTCGGTAACCAATTCGATCAACTGGAAGAAAGGGTATCAGTGATTGAAGATCTAATGAATGAAATGAAGCAAGAAGAGAAGCTTAGAGAAAAAAGAGTAAAAAGAAACAAACAAAGACTCCAAGAAATATGGGACTATGTGAAAAGACCAAATCTAAATCTGATTGGTGTACCTAAAAGTGAAGGGGAGAATGGAACTAAGTTGGAAAACACTCTGCAGGATATTATCCAGGAGAACTTCCCCAACCTAGCAAGGCAGGCCAACATTCAAATTCAGGAAATACAGAGAGCACCACAAAGATATTCCTCGAGAAGAAAAACTCGAAGACACATAATTGTCAGATTCACCAAAGTTGACATGAAGGAAAAAATGTTAAGGGCAGCCAGAGAGAAAGGTTGGGTAACCCACAAAGGGAAGCCCATCAGACTAACAGCACATCTCTGGGAAGAAACTCTACAAGCCAGAAGAGACTAGGGGCCAATATTCAACATTCTTAAAGAAAATAATTTACAAACCAGAATTTCATATCCAGCCAAACTATGTTTCATAAGTGAAGGAGAAATAAAATCCTTTACAGACAAGCAAATGCTGAGAGATTTTGTCACCACCAGGACTGCCCTACAAGAGCTCCTGAAGGAAGCACTAAACATGGAAAGGAACAACCAGTACCAGACACTGCAAAAATATGCCAAAATGTAAAGACCATTGATGCTAGGAAGAAATTGCATCAACTAATGAGCAAAATAACCAGCTAACATCATAATGACAGGATCAAGTTCACACATAACAATGTTAACCATAAATGTAAATGGGTTAAATGCTCCAATTAAAAGACACAGACCGGCAAATTGGATAAAGAATCAAGACCCATCATTGCGCTGTATTCAGGAGACTCATCTCACATGCAGAGACACACGTAGGCTCAAAACAAAGGGATAGAGGAAGATCTACCAAGCAAATGGAAAACAAAAAAAAGGCAGGGGTTGCAATCCTAGTCTCTGACAAAACAAACTTTAAACCAACAAAGATCAAGAGACAAGGAAGGCCATTAGATAATCGTAAAGGGATCAATTCAACAAGAAGCGCTAACTATCCTAAATATATAGGCACCCAATACAGGAGCACCCAGATTCATAAAGCAAGTCCTTGGAGACCTACATAGAGACTTAGACTACCACACAATAATAACGGGAGACTTTAACACCCCACTGTCAACAGTAGACAGATCAAGGAGACAGAAAGTTAACAAGGATATCCAGGAATTAAACTCAGTTCTGCACCAAGGGACCTCATAGACATCTAAAGAACTCTCCATGCCAAATCAACAGAATATACATTCTTCTCAGCACCACATTGCACTTATTCCAAAATTGACCACATAGTTGGAAGTAAAGCACTCCTCAGCAAAAGTAAAAGAACAGAAATTATAACAAACTGTCTCTCAGACCACAGCACAGTCAAACTAGAACTCAGGATTAAGAAACTCACTCAAAACCGCTCAACTACATGGAGACTGAATAACCTGCTCCTGAATGACTACTGGGTACATAACAAAATGTAGGCAGAAATAAAGATGTTCCTTGAAACCAATGAAAACAAAGATACAACATACCAGAATCTCTAGGACACGACACATTTAAAGTAGTGTGTAGTGGGAAATTTATAGCACTAAACGCCCACAAGAGAAAGCAGGAAAGATCTAAAATTGACACCATAACATCACAATTAAAAGAACTAGAGAAGCAAGAGAAACACATTCAAAAGCTAGCAGAAGGCAAGAAATAACAGATCAGAGCAGAAATGAAGGAGATAGAGACACAAAAAACCCTTCAAATAATCAATGAATCCAGGAGCTGGTTTTTTGAAAAGATCAACAAAATTGATACACCACTAGCAAGACTAATAAAGAAAAAAAGGGAGAAGAATCAAATAGACGCAATAAAAAATGAAAAAGGGGACCCCACAGAAATACAAACTACCATCAGAGAATACTATAAACACCTCTACGCAAATAAACTAGAAAACCTAGAAGAAATGGATAAATTCCTGGACACTTAACACTCTCCCAAGACTAAACCAGGAAGAAGTTGAATCCCTAAATAGACCAATAATAGGCTCTGAAACTGAGGCAATAATTAGTAGCTTACCAACCAAAAGAAGTTCAGGACCAGATGGATTCACAGTCGAATTCTACCAGAGGTACAAAGAGGAGCTGGTATCATTCCTTCTGAAACTACTCCAATCAATAGAAAAAGAGGGAATCCTCCCTAACTCATTTTATGAGGCCAGCATCATCCTGATACCAAAGCCTGACAGAGACACAACAAAAAAAGAGAATTTTAGACCAACATCCCTGATGAACATTGATGCAACAATCCTCAATAATACACTGGCAAACCGAATCCAGCAGCATATCAAAAAGCTTATCCAACACGATCAAGTGGGCTTCATCCCTGGGATGCAACGCTGGTTCAACATATGCAAATCAATAAACGTAATCCAGCATATAAATGGAACCAAAGACAAAAACCACATGATTATCTCAATAGATGCAGAAAAGGCCTTTGACAAAATTCAACAGCCCTTCATGCTAAAAACTCTCAATAAATTAGGTATTGATGGGACGTATCTCAAAATAATAAGAGCTATTTATGAAAAATCCACAGCCAATATCCTACTGAATGGGCAAAAACTGGAAGCATTCCCTTTGAAAACTGGCACAAGACAGGGATGCCCTCTCTCACCACTCCTATTCAACATAGTGTTGGAAGTTCTGGCCAGGGCAATCAGGCAGGAGAAAGAAATAAAGGTATTCAATTAGGAAAAGAGGAAGTCAAATTGTCCCTGTGTGCAGATGACAGGACTGTATATCTAGAAAACCCCATCGTCTCAGCCCAAAATCCCCGTAAGCTGATAAGCAACTTCAGCAAAGTCTCAGGATACAAAATTAATGTGCAAAAGTCACAAGCATTCTTATACACCAGTAACAGACAAACAGAGAGCCAAGTCATGAGTGAACTTCCATTCACAATTGCTTCAAAGAGAATAAAATACGTAGGAATCCAACTTACAAGGAATGTGAAGGACCTCTTCAAGGAGAACTACAAACCACTGCTCAATGAAATAAAAGAGGACACAAACAAATGGAAGAACATTCCATGCCCATGGATAGGAAGAATCAGTATCGTGAAAATGGCCATACTGCCCAAGGTAATTTATAGATTCAATGCCATCCCTATCAAGCTATCAATGACTTTCTTCACAGAACTGGAAAAAACTACTTTAAAGTTCATATGGAACCAAAACAGAGCCCACATTGCCAAGTCAATCCTAAGCCAAAACAACAAAGCTGGAGGCATCACACTACCTAACTTCAAATTATACAAGGCTACAGTAACCAAAACAGCACAGTACAGGTAACAAAACAGAGATATAGACCAATGGAACAGAACAGAGCCCTCAGAAATACCACCACACACCTACAACCATCTGATCTTTGAAAAACCTGACAAAAACAAGAAATGGGGAAAGGATTCCCTATTTAATAAACGGTGCTGGAAAAACTGGCTAGTCATATGTAGAAAGCTGAAACTGGATCCCTTCCTTACACCTTATATGAAAATTAATTCAAGATGGATTAGAGACTTAAATGTTAGACCTAAAACCATAAAAACCCTAGAAGAAAACACCTAGGCAATACCATTCAGGACATAGGCATGGGCAAGGACTTCATGTCCAAAACACCAAAAGCAATGGCAACAAAAGCCAAAATTGACAAATGGGATCTAATTAAACTAAAGAGCTTCTGCACAGCAAAAGAAACTACCATCACAGTGAACAGGTAACCTACAGAATGGGAAAAAATTTTTGCAATCTACTCATCTGACTAAGGGCTACTATCCAGAACCTACAAAGAACTCAAACAAATTTACAAGAAAAAAAACAAACAATCCCATCCAAAAGTGGGCAAAGGATATGAACAGACACTTCTCAAAAGAAGACATTTATGCAGCCAACAGACACATGAAAAAATGCTCATCACTCACCATCAGAGAAATGCAAATCAAAACCACAATGAGATATCATCTCACACCAGTTAGAATGGTGATCATTAAAAAGTCAGGAAACAACAGATGCTGGAGAGGATGTGGAGAAACAGGAACACTTCTACACCGTTGGTGGGACTGTAAACTAGTTCAACCGTTGTGGAAGACAGTGTGGCAATTCCTCCAGGATCTAGAACTAGAAATACCATTTGACCCAGCCATCCCATTACTGAGAATATACCCAAAGGATTATATAAATCATGCTGCTGACACATGCACATGTATGTTTATTGCAGCACTATTCACAATAGCAAAGACTTGGAACCAACCCAAATGTCCATCAGTGACAGACTGGATTAAGAAAATGTGGCACATATACACCATGGAATACTATGCAGTCATAAAAAAGGATGAGTTCGTGTCCTTTGTAGGGACATGGATGCAGCTGGAAGCAAACTATCTCAAGAACAGAAAACCAAACACCGCATGTTCTCACTCATAGGTGGGAATAGAACAATGAGATCACTTGGACACAGGAAGGGGAACATCACACACTGGGGCCTATTGTGGGGAGGGGGGAGGAGGGAGGGATAGCATTAGGAGATATACCTAATGTAAATGACGAGTTAATGGGTGCAGCACACCAACATGGCACATGTATACATATGTAACAAACCTGCACGTTGTGCACATGTACCCTAGAACTTAAAGTATAATAAAAAATAAATAAATCAAAAAATTATGAGAAAAATAGTAAAAAAAAAAGAAATTATAAAAAAAAACAGGCTTATAAGTGTGACACACAACACTGAATAATGTCACAAATATATATTAAAATTACAAGATAAAACATAGCAGATGAAAGACCAAACAGACAACATCCACAGTACAGTGATTTGGTAAATGCTGTCTATTCCTCCATTCACAAATCGAACACCATGCATTCATGTGCCAAATGATCTGTAATATGACGTCCTAGAATTATCAAGTATATCTCACAGTGTCTTAAAGTTAGATTACTATATAATAATGATTCACCTAAATGTATTTAATTATTCATATATATAGATAGATATAGGTATTTTTACATGCATTTTGGAGGAAAAAAGATATCACTACCAGTGAATTTTTTCACAGAACACCTATTACCATCTAATAGAATATTAATGTTCTAGTCAACACAGTTGGAAACTGCTCAGATAGATAATAGATATCTGTTTTAGAGCTGAAAACAAATATTTCCTTTAGGATTATGAAGATAAGCAAACATTTTCCAAATGTTTTATCACGTGATATTGAACAGGAAAGCATGTTTTGCTATTAGAAACCTATCCATGTAAGAAAACAAAAATTCTAAAAATGTTTCTATAACTAAAAGAATAGGTCAAATACACAGTTAAAATGTATATAATCAAGAATTCAAAAAAATTTCCCTGAGTTGAGATATAAGTCTACAACAAAAGAAAATATTTGCCATTAGGAACCACCATACCCTTAAATTTTCTTTCCCAATGTCTATTTCTCAACTTCATTTTAGTGTAAAACATAGGAAATAATTATTTCATAGTTAAATGCTTGTCTTTAGCCAATCTTAATCATGCTTATCAGGTAAAAAGATCTAGTTTTTTGTTCTGACATGAACCACTGTAAATATTTGGGAGGAACACTAAACTTGGCCATTCTCAGCAGCTGCTTTGTTGAAGAACTGTTGTAAAAGAAACTACTGATCTTTTAATTTTTCTAGTTGAGGTGAGTAAGACACACAAAGGTAAATGACATGAGTAACTGTTTCTGAATAGAAATAAGGTTCAAGCCAAAAAAAGAAGAAAAACTTGTGTATAAACAAAAAACACAACTGATAACTAAACCATCTGGTAGCTAATGAATATGCTTATTTTGGCAACACTGTTTCCTAAGGAAAGCAAATGTACTGCCATTGTTGAATCCAAAACAAATATTTCCTTGAGGACTCTGAAAATTATATGGTTCCAAAATGTTTTATCACTTTTCACTAGGTCAGTAAATCTCCCTTAAGGAAGCATTTTTCTAGTAAGACAACATAACCATTCTGAATATGTTGCCATGGTCTACCTTGGAGTTGCAGTAAAAAAGATACGAAATTAGGCTACTCCAGAGAATTGATACCTTCCCCCTTCTTACATATATATAAGACACAGTTAAACAAACTTTTTGAGCAGTCTCAACTATTTAATAAATAAGAACACCACAAAATCTCTGGCTATGAACAAAAGAAACATGCCCTGAAGCCCTAGATTTACTTAGTGCCCAGGTCACCCTCCTGCTGCTGCCTGCCCCTGCACTGCTGGAAGGCAACCTCCAGTGGTTTTAGGCCCTGCTCCCCTAGAGGGCCCTCCACCTCCAAGTGTCCACCTTCAGGATCAGGGAGTCCTGGGTGGGCACAAGAAGCCTCCAGGTCTCCCAGTGAATGCGGAATGATTCCGACTCAGGTCTAAGCAAGCAGCGAAGATATTTATCACACAGGAGCCAAGAATCCCAGATCATTCACTCACCAACTATTTCTACTTTGCTACATGTTATTCTTCCCAAGGCAGAAATTTTTATCTTTATCAGGCAGAAACTAGTAAAACAAACAATGCAGGTTAGAAGAAAAAAAAAAAAAAATATATATATATATATATATATGGTATCTATCACATTATTAACTTGAACCATAAGAAAATACTGTTTTTACAAGTTAAAAATGATCAAATACTGGTTATTTCCTACGGTCCAACCTAACAGCTGTAGCAGCAAGTCTGAAAGCTTTGATACATCTGGGACATCACAGCACTTTTTGCAGAACATTGTATAGCCTTTATAGAACTCTATGTATTTAACTGCAGCAGATAAACTAGGAACAATTTTACTAGTAGAATATACCACAATATATATGTATGTGACATAAATGTGCAAGCAAGTGAACCCAAAAATCCCAACTGTTAATATAAACCTAATAACATCATCCACATAACTTCTGTTTACAGCATGACACCAGTAGACTGGTCTTCATGTAAAAATGGTGGTCAGGGGGAATAAGAGTATGAGACATGCAAGGGAAAATAAAGGGGATTCATTCAAGGGTCAGGGCTATTGTGAAGGTTTCAGGGACTCTTGCGGGATCTATGGGAAAAACAATCTCTGATTTCAGCTTCACTGGAGAAGACTAAGATGAAGTTTCTGGCTCCCTATGGCCAAGCTTTGCCACGCCTGAATGCCTCAGGGTTATTGACAATCTGGTACTGAAGGCAGACTTCCAAAAATAGCTGCATCAGGAGCAAAGCCAAGTGCCTGGAGCAGGAACACCTTTTTCCCCTAACTCCTCAGCCTATATGCTAATCAACAGTGATCAAGTAAGACGATCAGAAATGCCCATTCTTAAATCAGCCTGACAAAATAATATCAATCAGACCCATTCAGATGCCCTATCTCCCTTAGGAAACCCAATACCTATAAAGCAGACTTGGTGTACTCTCACCATTAAAAGGATGCTGTCTACCTCCCTTCTCCCTTCATTACTGCCAGGTTATTGCATGTTTTTATTTAATAAACCTTCATCAGCTCAAATGAAGGGTTGTTATTAGTTGAGCTAACAGCAAATGATAATGCTCCAGAGAGATATCAGTGCTTGTTGGTGCATTAACAAAGAGAGGAGAAGGACTGAGGTCAAGCATGTGTCAATGTAAATGAGGCGATATCAGGTACTAAGGGCTTAATGCAATAGACTGCCAGGGAGATAATGGAATTTACAGGATAAGGCAAATTAGATGAAGTTATTGATAAGTGAATGAAGGGAGGGGGGCCTGCAAGATAAAGTGCTGTCAAAGAAAAGGCCCTTTACTTGTGAATTTCTTCTTTAAAGTATCTTCAGATCTAGCTTGGAAAATAAAACTCAAAAACAGGATCAAATGTGACTTCTTCCTTCATGAAAGATCTCATCTCATTACTACTATGAAATGCAGACTTGTTCTAAAAGCATACCACCTTACTAAGTTATTCTTAAGCATTCTTCGGGGTTCCCTGTTTTGCTGTTGGTTTTTTTTTGTTTTTCCCCCTTAATCATCAGGGCATTCTGCCACAAATAATTTCCATCTTTTATTAAAGAAAAAGTAATCTTTTTTTTTTCCCCTCCTAAAGTAGGGACAGACAAGTCTTCTAAGATACTCTATCAGCCTGAGCCTCACAGAACGGCAGTATCTGAGAGATGAAAAGTAAGAACTTTCTATTGAAAAAGACCTTTAAAGGTTGTCGAGACTGAGGTCCCACCCTAATTTCACAGATTAAAAAAAAGTGAGGCCTAGAATGGTATTTTTTTTCTTAAGCTTTGCATTTCTCCCAAATTACAAAAATAATACCTACTCAACCAAGACAATTTGAAAAGCACAGAAAATTACAAAAGAAAAAGATCATCATATTGTCACTCATCTGTTGCAATAATATATAATATTTTAACCTAATTCCTTCCAATCATTTTTCCATGCAAAGTGTTTGCAAAAATACTTGTTTCTAAACATGCTTTTTCCATTTGGCAATACACTGGGAGCGTGTGCCTATCCCTAAACATTATATTTAGTATTTTCTTTTGTTTTTTTTTTTCTTTTTGAGACGGAGTCTCACCCCGTCCCCCAGGCTGGAGTGCTGTGGTGCAATCTCTTCTCACTGCAAGCTCCACCTCCCGGGTTCACACCATTCTCCTGCCTCAGCCTTCTGAGTAGCTGCCACCACACCCAGCTAATTTTTTGTATTTTTAGTAAAGACGGAGTTTCACAGTGTTAGCCAGAATGGTCTCGATCTCCTGACCTCATAATCCGCCCGCCTCGGCCTCCCAAAGTGCTGGGATTACAGGCGCGAGCCACCGCGCCCGGCCCTATTTAGTATTTTCATACTAGTCCATGAGTATGAATATACAATGACTTAAACCAATTCCCTATATTTAAGTCATTACTAATCTTTTTACTTTCATAGATCTTACTGTGATAAGTATTCTTGTATACATATTTGTGACACAAAACAGTTACAATTCTTAATTCTTTCCTTAAAATACAATTCTAGAAGTAGATCCCAAGTCCTAAGCTATGCATAGTTCTAGGGGTTCTGATGCATAATTCCACATTAAGAGCCTTATTTCTTCTAAAAGGCCTTGTAACGGATCTGTTCACAATTACTTTCCTGATGAAATTAAACTATACTTAACATGGTAAGAGAAATATAACTGTAAACTGCTCATAGGAAAACCTAGAAAAAAAACCTCTTTTGTTCCTAACCTCATGGTCCCTTCAATTCCCAGTTCCCATGGGTGCTCTGTAAGAGAGCATTAAAACCTAGGTTTCTACTACAAAATGCAATAGAAGAGACCACTAGAAAAGCTATTCTTTTTTAACAAGCGTCCTAAAGTCACCCACCCCGTCATGTTATTTGTTACTCTGGGACAAGAAAAAGTTACAGAACTCTCTTTTTAAGAGTTGGCAAAGGAGGTCTCAGAATCACTTCAGGCTCACACTTCAATCAAGACAATTTCGCCCACACTCTGCAAGAGCCCCAAATCCATTAGAAATGCTCAGCACTTACACAGCTCTTTACTAACATGAACTATTAAAATCCCACAAAGGATGATAGAGGAATATGGCTTTTTTCATTTCAAGAGCTAGGCAACCACAAGTAATTAGTATTGGGATGAATCTCAGAGAAAATAGACTTCTTTAACAAGCTCCTCCTATCTTGTCAAGCCAAGCAAAAGCTACTGATTAGCATTCTCAGACCATCATCAAGTTGAGACTGAAGTCCCCCATCAACAACATGGTTGTCATCAGCTGCAATTTACACAAATATCTAGTTCCCATCTGGCCACAAACTGACCAATCAAAAATCTGTTCAAGAAAGGTCATATGTGAGGTTGAAACCACAAATATGATGGAGGATGGCAGCAAATGACTTAGGCATTATTCTTGACTTAGAACAGTCTTCCTGAAGACTCAAGTGTGCAAACACAGTCACACTTGGTTTATCTGATTAAAACAGGTATGCATTAATGATGGTAGCACCAGAATAGAAATGCTGCTTAGTGTAAACAAGCCCAGATTACTGCATTTTCGTTTTACCTGGCACTAGGAAGTGACGACGATGATACCTACATCGTTTTAAGTTTTTATACTACTTTGTATTCTACAAAGCACTTTTCCTGTACTATATTTCACTTTTATTCTTATAACCATTCTATAATGTAGACAGGTAAGTATCTGTTTATCTGTTCTACAGAAAAGGATACTAAAACAGAGACATAAGTAATTTATTTATCTAAGCTCAAGGAACTGGTAAGTCATTGAATCAGGACTAGAACTAAGAATTCTTGCTTTTAAATCCACTTTGCTTCCACTATGACACACTATACACAGCCACCACTTGTCAATTAATAAATGTATTCTCTAATTTCAATCCATTAAATCCCTGCAGTAGGTCATACCCATAGCAAAGATACACAAATCAGAGCATCAAAGATGACAGCTCTGAAGAGTGCAAGTCAGTCCAAACCTGGAGAATCATCTCATTTAAAAACTAAGTGAGTTAACTACTGAATCATCTCATTTAACTACTAAATCTATTTGACCAAATAATCAGACTATAAAATCAGAATAAAAGCCAAATACTCATCACCTCTATCCCAAAACTACAATAAAGTATGGCAACAAAGCAACTTCAAACAATAAACTTCTACATAAAAGTGCATGTCACCATGTGATGTGTGTCTTACATAAATACTTGGTTTTCAACTACTTACCGCTGTCGCTAAATGAAGACAAGAAAAATAAGTTCTGTTGAATTCCACAGAACAAGCTACACTCTACACCAATAGTTCCAATTCTGTCTGCATATTGGCATTACCTGGAGAGTGTCAATAACTGAAGTCAGTGGCCCACCCCTAGAGATTTTTATTTAACTGGTCTGGGATGTCACCTGAGTGTAGAATTCTTGCAAGATCCCCTAATATGCAGTGTGGGATTCATTGCCCCACAGCAAGCAAGCCAAATGGAAACTGCTGAACCTCGTAGGCTTTAGTGCAATAAAACAGAATTTCCATTGGCTTTAAAATAAAAGAGGCAAATGAATAGCAGATTAAAAAAGCAAATTTTTTTAAAAAAGGAAAACTAACACAATAACCAGGTGCCTATCAATCTGGTTTCCAAAAACCCCAGCCTTCAAAAACAAATATAAATAAAAAGGGCCTTGAGCAGCATGAAAAATAGCTACTAAAAAGCCCTGCATTTTTACTCTATAAGAGAAAAATAAAGCTGTCACAAACCTACTCACTTAATTGTAGATACAAAAAAAACAAAGTTACTCGTTTTATTTTCAGCTTTTCCTAAATCTTTTTGAAGGGAAGAATGAAGGGGGGTCCCAAATGTGGCTAAAAGCAGCTACAGCTGACCACCCCTATTTAAATAGCAAACCACACTACCCCTACCCCAACTCCCAGTCTCCCTGTCTTACTGTATTTTTCTCCATAGTACTTAATATAATATGAGAGACACTATTTGGTCACCATCTGTCTCTACCTACTAGCTAGTAATATCCTCCACGGTTAAGGCCACCTTCACACAAACACATACCAACAACAGAAGTTATCAACAATGGCATTATCACATGTTAAAGACCCAATCATTTGTCTCTTTATCAAAATATGTGCCAGATTCTTTCCTGATAAATTATTAGCATAGAATATTGGCCTCAGTCTTTCAAGCTGCTCTTCTACACTAGGAACAGATGGGCTTTAGTAATGGCTATTTCATTATTGATCACTGATATATTTTTATCATGTTGTGGAAAATCCATATGGAATATTGGAACATTGTTGTACAGTCGCTGAACCACTTTCAGGTTTAGTCCAATAAGCTCACTAGAATATTCCAGCTCCTGTTATCTACAGAGCTTTCACGTCGATACTTTTCCCAGAGTAATAAGAAAAAACAATTCTGTGAGATCTCAGAAACTTTCAAGCCAGATAAAAGGGATGTATGTATGTTTTGGTCCCCTTTTTTCTTGCTTGCACATTAATCATTTCACAGTGGATGCATGATCACCCATTCCTTGTGCATAAAGAAGAGAAAATAAGATCAGTCTATTTGCTAATGACACAGTTTTATTGACACAAATAGAAGCAACCTCACTGGTCCACTGGTCCTGCTATCTAAGCACTCACAGAAACAATAGCTTAACACCAACTCTTCTAACACTAAAATGTTCTGATGACAAACACCTTCCAGTAGTGACCTGGCTTATATCTAGTGATGATACCCAGTGGATTAACATATTTACTTACCTAAAAGCAGATTTTACAAGCTTATCTTGGATACTTTACCAACAAATTACATCGCTCATGATTATACAATCAATGGGTACCCTATGAACATATTTTTAATGTAAGCCGAGTAGGTAACTGATGACACAGAATCTGAAATTTGTCCATGCCAAATCCTAGAAATATAACAGAGAATTGTGGGTCTTGGTGGCCCATCTGTGCATATGTTAAAGCAGACTAGAATTGCTTTCTGAGAAAAGCCCTATCCACCCACAAGAGTTCCTTTAACTTTAAAAAAGGTGGGTTGGTCTTTCATTTAGGTATATCCATGTTGGGCCAAGAAGAAAAGGAAGCTAAACTGCTTAACCCAACCCTACTTCAACTTTTACTAGCTCAAAAGAAGTCCACCTCCGAGACAGTTTTTGAGATTATAACATGGAAGCAATCATCATATCATTTCCTACAATGTCAGTAAAATTTATCGATTTATTGTAAATAACATTTCAAAAACTTTATACTGCATATACTTTATGTACACAGTTTAATATCTCACTTAATCCATTCAACAACCCTTGGAGATATATTTATTATTCTTAACTCCAGCTTTCAGCAAAGATAAATTACTAACCACAAGTCATCCAGCTACTAAGAGCCAAAGCTGGGATTCCAGCATCAGACAACCTAATCCAAATTAAGACCCATGCTGACATTCACAACCCACCATGTTATCCAAATCCAAAGGATCTTGTTAACTAAAAATACTACAAATATACTTATTTTATTACATAAAGTCTTAGAAAACTATTTGATTAAATAGCTGCCCTACTCTCTCTATCCCAGATATGGCCACATTTTCACAGTGTAAGTGAAATAATTCCATTACACCATTCTCTCAGCAAAGCACTCTGGGATCCTCTGGGAAGAAGGCAGCTATATAAATATAAGTTGTTATTATAATTATCATAATAATCCTTATCTGACTATACAGCTATGGATTCTTTTTAAAAGGCTTATAAATAAAGACAGACAAAATGATTAAGAGACATTCAAAATCTCTACAATCTCAGGAAGGCTTAGAAATGAAAAAATTATTTTAGTCACAAGCCTTGTGACTGTCAGCTAAAGTGCTTCAAAACTATTTGCACTGGCTTGGTTTCCACTGATTGAATGCAATTATGAATTGACTTCTATGGGATGATAAATCAGAACTTGTGTAAGTGGTTTTCAAAGCTCATCTGTGCAATTTTAGTTTGATGCAGACTTCTACACAAATTTTCCCTTTAAAAAAAAAAGTTTATGAAAATATTAACTAGCATGAAATACCTTCCTGGTTAGCTCATGCCACTGGGAAGAAGCTGCTATTCTTATATTAATAATTCTTCCCAGAATTAATCACTCTTTGTACATTAGAACCAGCAGCTGGAGTGTTCTGAGTGATAATGAAACCTGTAACAAGGCATCTTCAGCCGTCTTTTCAAGACAATAAGGGAATTAAAATTTCAATTTAAATGCAGAGGTTTGAAACACGCTTCACTGGCAAAATTACTTCAATTAATGTGAGTGGAATACAAAGGACAGACTGCAGAAATGTGATGCTGCAACCAGAAATTATGTCATTAATGTGCTTGCATCAACCCAGCACAATGACTGCAAAGGTCTAATTTAAACCGTACATATCACAAAGCTACAGGCTACAATATTAATCAAGTCTCTGATTTCAATGTGACGGATACAGGCTTCTTGTTGGATCACTTTTAGCTTTTCATAAGCCAACAGCAGCTGTTTACCTTGAAGAAAGAAACAAAAGGCCAGACCTATTTGCAGACATTCCCTGTCATGACAATTTAATTATTTTATGCAATACTCGGGTTATCACATCAAAAGAAGAAACAAATATCTCACCTAGAAGCCAAGCCTGTAGCTACCAGACCAGTCTGATGGTGAAGTAGGAATAGCAGGAGCTGCCAAGAGCAATGGGTCACCACAGAGTTATTTACTCTGGATTTATTAATCTATTCTGAGTAGGGATTAAATTACTAAGCATCTGCATCTGCCTTAAAATGGAAATGCAAAATCTTCTGACAAAC
Source organism: Papio anubis (assembly GCF_008728515.1). NCBI lineage: Eukaryota > Metazoa > Chordata > Mammalia > Primates > Cercopithecidae > Papio > Papio anubis. Next base: position 25,267,100 of record NC_044979.1, read on the forward strand.
AAATCCAAGGAAATCGGGGGTTTTGAAGACTAGATTGTTTTGTCTTCACTTTCCTCTGATGTCTTTTAGCAAAGATTTCTACTTGGACCCTTGAGATGCCTTAAGTAGATTTTACTTCTAATAGTACATAACCATGGGGAAAGAAAATGTGATTGCTTTCCACGTGAAGTCCAATGAAAGAGCAATTATAGAGCTTACTACCCAATCTTATATACAACAGACCAAGTTGAAGATATCGCCAACCTTTTAAGTGCACTTTAAATCCTACCTTCACGAAATTTTTGCATATTGGGATATACAAATCATTGTTTTTTGGGATATGCCAACTCCCCAGAACATGCAAAGTTATAAAATGGTAATATCAGAAGTGGAGTTGTTGAGAGAAATAAGTTAACAAATGTAACATATTTCAGATAGTACCAGGACATAGTAAGTGCTCAATACATATTAGCTATTGTTATCATTGTCATTCATTTAATTACTACAAAAAGGAAAGGTTAGACACTAGAGAACCTTGCCATTAAAAAATAAATAAATAAATAAATAAATAACCAGAGAAGAAAAAACAGAACAAAGCTCCCACAAAAGAAACACCTTTTTCTTTCTGTAGTGGTATTAAAGTCTTCCACATAGTCACCCATTTAGCTAATGATTTGTGAACTCTGACTATATGAGCTATGCTATGCTGGGAACAGGGCAGACAAAAATAGGTAAGACACAACCCCTACCCTCAATGACCTACCACACCAACAAAAAGAATTATATATATTAAAATGAAACATACGAGCTTATGGAAACATAAAGAAAAGCACCTAGCTACCTGAATATCTGGGACATTCAAAGAGTTGATGAAATTTGAGCCAGGTCTTAAAAAATAAGTCATCACTTTTCAGGCAGACAGTATTGGGAATCAGTTCAGGGAAATATAAGGTCAATTAAAAAAGAAAAATACATCACATCCTTATGCACCAGCAACCAGTAACTAGAAACCTTAATAAATAAATAGCTACTGTTTTAAAAGACAACAGCAAAAAAATGTAATACCCAGAAATACATCTAACAAAATACATGCGAACCTCTAAGGACTATATCGCTAAGCATTATTAAAGGACACAAACAAAGATTTTAATAAATGAAAGGCATATGTTCACAGATAAGGAGACTTAACATTGCAAAGATAATTCTCTTAAATTCTATCTATTAGCTATTGAAGGTTCAAGTGATTCTCCAGCCTCAGCCTCCTGAGCTAGCTGGGATTACAGGCATGTAATCCCATCTAATTTTGTATTTTTAGTAGAGATGGAGTTTCACCATGTTTGGCCATGATGGTCTCAAACTCCTGACCTCAAGTGATCTGCCCACCTCAGCCTCCCAAACTGCTGGGATTACAGGTGTGGGCCACCATGCCTGGCCACAAAGACAATTTTGAATAGCAAGAGACAATCTCTTCACTTCCTATCAAGATGTATTATAAAGTTATAGGAGTTAAAACAGCATGGTTTGGGTGCAGGTACAAATAATACCATTAAACAAAATAAAGAGCTCAGAAACAGATCCATGCATAAGTGAAAAGTTGCTGTGTAACCAAAATAGCATCATAAAATCAGTAGAAAAAGGATTCAATAAACAGCCTGAGCCAACCAACTATACAGAAGAAAGATAAAATCAGATCCTCAGTTGATACCATATATAAAAATGGACTTTTGATGGGTTAAGGAAGAAAACATAGGAGATTCTCTTATGACATTGGGATGGAAAAAAGTTTTCTTACATCAAAAATCACGTAACAGGCTGGGCACTGTGGCTCACAGCTGTAATCCCAGCACTTTGGGAGGCCAAGGCAGGCAGATCACTTGAGGTCAGGAATTCCAGACGAGCCTGACTCAACACAGTGAAAACCCATCTCTACTAAAAATACAAAAATTAGCCAGGCGTGGTGGCACACGCCTGTAATCCCAGGTACTTGGAAGGCTGAGGCAGGAGACACCCTTGAACCTGGGAGGCAAAGGTTATGGTGAGCTGAGGTCACGCCACTGCACTCCAGCCTGGGCAACAGAGTGAGACTGTCTCAAAAAAAAAAAAAAAAAAAAAAAAAATCACATAACAAAAAATATTGAGAAATTGTTTTGCATTAAAATTTTTAATTTCTTTATAACAAAGACACTGTAAACAAAGGAAAAAGATAAATCCCCAATTGGGAGAAGATATTTGCAATCCATCTCTCAGACAAGAAGAATTAGTATCTAGAATATATAAACAACCAAACGGAAAACAAAACAAAACCTCCAGAAAATGTGTCTTACACACTCACTCTTTTCTGGACATGACTGTTCTTCCTCCCCATTCCACCCCCACTGCCCCAACCAGATAGTTTTATTGATGATTATCATACCCAACCTGGCTCAATCTAGCTCCCAACCCTAGAATTCTGAATTATGGGGGAAAAAAAAAGAGCATTTTCTTCTGTAAAGGTGGAAAGATGTAGACATAGCCTATGCCCCCTGTTTTCTCTCAATACCCAACCTCCTCCCTCACACATGAAGAGACCAGTCTTCAGTAGAACAATGAAGAGGGTATGCAGAGAAAACACACAGGTGACATTCCACATACACTCTTGTTCCTTTGGCACACTGGTTACATGAGTCAAACAATTATTTTCACTTAAGCTAGCTAGAGGTGAATTTCTGTAACTTACAACCAAGAATTTAAAGAAGTTATTCAATGAGTCTTGAGGAAAGTATGTTAGAAAAAAAGGAACAGTATTCATTATTGATTAGCCTTTAAGTAAATAAATTGATTAGCCCTTAAGTAAATAAATTAGCCCTACAAAGACCATTACACAAAAATCTGAAATCCTAAATGAACATAATTAACAAATAAATTCTAACAACCTATTTTAATCTGTGGCACTTACTTAAAAGCAAGCCCACTCCAAAAAATCGTGATTCAAATAGATGTATATTTGCTACACAAATATATACATGCTTATCTGATTGCTGAATCTTGATGATTTAACGCAAGTATGCATTCATAATGCATAAATCAACACTAAAGGTGAAAAGTAATTTTTTTCTACCAGACACTCTATAGTCATTATTACTAAAGAAGAAGCCACTTTGAATAAGATGCTGAAAATAACCAATTCTTTTGTCACTCCCAAGAGTCAATCTTTTTTTGTTGCTTTTTGGGATTCTTTCTGAGACAGAGTCTTGCTCTATCACCCAGGCTGGAGTACAGTGGCACGATCATGACTCACTGCAGCCTCAAACTCCCAGCCAAGGGCCAACCATTATTAATCTCCTTCCACTGTGGAAACTGACCATTCAGTCTTATCACATAACCAGGTTTTAATATCTCATAGAATATCATGGCACTTCTCACTCCTTGGTTACCAAATTTCCTTAAAAAGCTTCTTATGAAGGACTTTTAGCCAAATTCTTCTTGGAAGTCTGAATGAATTAGAACCACTTAGAGCATTTAATCTGTGTCTCTACCAATTCCCCTCAGTGTTTTTTCCAGTGTTAAAGCCAATCTAATTTGGTGAAACAACAGTAAAGGTGAAACACCTACTGTGAGGAAGAAAAAAACAACAATTCAAATACAGCCCATCTGCTGCTGAGAGCTCCTATAGAGAGCTTCCTTAGCCAACTCTGAATGAGATGGAAGTGGCACTGGGTGGGTAGAAGGGAAGGGGGAAAGAGCAGCCCTCTCTAAGAGCCACAGGCCCTGGGAAAGTTAGGATTATTAGGGAGCAAACTCTGTGTTTCTATTTTTTATTCATCTTCTTGACACTCAGCCACATGAACCACCAACTGCATCCTTCTGGGAACTTTCAGCAATTCAAAAAGGAGCATACACAAAGGACTAAGACAGAAGCTAAAGGCTAGATTGTGGAGTACTCTTGCTCAATAAAGTTGCTTCCAGCATTAGTCTCCCAAAATTTTATTTCTTATCAATTTCAAGGAAAAGAACAAAGCCCTAATGTAAAAATTTCTTTAAAAAATGTGTGGAACACTAGTCTATAAATCTTCAGAAGTTCTGTATTATATAGATTTCATTCTTTAAAATTGGATTCATTAACTATTTTCCTCTGAAGTTAAAAAACACCTCTCATTACCATTCTAACCTGATTTAAGTACTGGTTTCTTACTATTATATTTCTTCCCATTGTTACAAAGGCAGATAATACATAAATAATAATCACCTACCATTTCAAACACTGGAATTAGAAAGAGAACCAGCCAGGCTTCACCTGCAAGGGCTCATGCATCCCAAGAGGGCAGTTTGTAATGTGCTACACGCATTACAGGATTCAGAGAGAACAAAAGAGAGTGCTTTTACATCTTAACAAAAATGACCCTTAGCACAGGCTGTTCTCTTACCAGCATGTCAGTGGCACTGAGATAGTGCTTGCTGGCCATGCACTGTTCCAGTTTTTGAGGCACTTGCTTGATATTCTCAATTTCATCCAGCAAGTTCAGGACATGCTTATGCTCAATTCCTTCAATCCATAGTTTCCGAAGCTCATCCCGTTTGCAGTGCAGCAGCATCTTGCATGAAAGCAGGTTCTCTTTTACCTACAATAAAACAGATTCAGTCTTGGGTCAGTCCAAAGTCTTGCCAGTCTAAACCTATAATCTGGTTAGTAGTCTTCACTGGTACTACTGTATGTAGCAGTTCCTAATTCCCACTGCCACTTACTCTCCTTGGTCTGCCTCCAAAAGTCTAATCCTGGTTCTGAGATAGACTCACTTGGGCACATCTCCACCTCTCTCTAATTTCTCTCCCATGAAATGAGAAAACTACTCCCAACCTACCTTTTCTAGATTACCTTTGAGTAATCTAGAAAAAATTACTAAAGAGAAAGCAATCTGAAAACATGAAGTACCTCATAAATATTAATATACCTAAAAGGGGAATGATCAGTGTAAGAGTCCATGCTATTATACCTTCCCCAATCCCTGCAAATCTCCTATCCAGCTGATGGGTCACTTGGTCCATGCTTCTAGCTCTAGAACTCCAGCTGAAGTTTAAAACCAAGAAACTGGGTGCTCAACTTAACTGACTAAAATAAAAATAACCCCAGCTTCCAAAAGAGAGTAGGCACATCCAGAGATAATCTCAAAATAAAAGGACGTACCAAGGCTTTTTTGCCTTGCATTCTGATTATTAGATATTAAATAAGACAACCTCCACCACCTGTAGATCTGCACGGTATAGCGACTAGCATACGCAAAACATGACAAAATAAAAGGGAGAACAGAGGAATGGAGGAGGTAGTTGTGATGCACGTGATAGAAGTAAGTTTTTATTTGCTCCCCTAATTGAAAATTTTCCATTTTTGGAAAATGGAAATGACAGCCATGACAGAATGGAATGACAGCCATTTTCCAGCAACATGGAAAAATTTTAAAAACCATGATCTTTCAAAATTCACAGAACTACTTTCATATATTTTTTGTAGTCCTCACATGTATGTTATTTAAATTTGAGTTTAAATATTTCTTTACAGTTTTGTGTCTGGTTTATGTTTGAGGTAAAATTTATCCATGAATGCATCTCAAGTGTACCACATGGTAAGTTTTGGCAAATGCGCCCACCTGTATAATCCAAACCTTCATCAATACATGGGACATGTCCATCAGCGCAGAGTCTACCATACTTTTGATAACTGGAAATCTGTATTGTTCTTCTACAAGATTTGATGTGGTGATGAAACTATTCACTGACACTATGCCTCTGGTGATTACAAAACTAAATTTCAACATTCATCCAACAAGTATGGAAAATATGAGGACAAAATACCAAGATTAAAAGGTTTCTTGAGAAAGCACCTAATCCCTTCCTACAACTTCATGACAACACCTAAATCATGTTTCTATGAAACTCTCCCATGTTAAAAAAAAAAAAAAAAAAAAAGTCTTGAATAAGAAGACCTTGTAACCTCTCTTAATAAGTATAATAGACTGATTATTAATTTGGGGGGTCATAGAACTCTGAAAATCTGATGAAGATAATTCCAATTATTTCTACTCCTTCCTGCAATCCCACCAAAGTAATAGCAAAGAAATTTTTTTAAGCATAAAAAGAGAGAACAGAGAAGAACAGCAGCAAATAAGAGATGATAACAAAACTGTGGAAGTTAGCAAGAAGATGGACAGTAGGCAACTAAATTAGCAGGCCAGAGAAATCTGAAAACCTTAGCCTGGAGCAGGATTTGCTAATATCAAAAAGGAGGCACCAAGTATACTAAAGGAAGGGGTACTGGGTTAAAAGTTTCCATAGGAGTATTTTGAGCCCCAAATCTCCATCAAGCCACACACATAGGCAATTCCCTCCCCACAGCATTGGCCAAATTGGGAGCAACTGAATTGGAAAGGATCTAGACAAGGAAATGTCAGGTATGGTTGAGCGGAGGGCATGAGACACTACACAGAAAACAGGAGGATGAAGACAAAGTAGGACCTATTAAACAGTATGATCCTCAGCCCCCATGGACCCTCGGTCTCTGTCAACAGTTAGGCTCCAAAACACTGGCAGCTTGACTTTTCACCCCAACACAGGAGACATATGGCTTCTCCCCTGGGAAAGTCAACTGGTCCAAGTGAAAAGGCTTATACAGATAGTGACATCTGACGATTCAAGGAAGAAACTGCTGAGTCCCTACCCAACAATCATTATGGACAAGCTCCATAACATGTTCTGAGCTTCCAGTCAGCTTTGTAGTGCCTGCCTCTTACATACAAATGGTTAGCCAAGGATCACCAGACATTCACAGAAAGCCTACAGAATGGAATGATGGGCATCAAAACAAAAAGAGAAAATTACTGAAGCAGGACATGAGGGAACAGAAACTGCAGGAAAGATAATTTTGTTAAACAATAATTAACATCCTTAGGAAAAATAAAAGAAGCTATTACATCAATTAACCAAGGACAGAATGATACAAACATTTTCAAGAAATGAAAAACAACTCTTAGAAATTAAAACAGAAATTTTAAAAATCAAATTGAAAGGTTAGAAGGTATCCTTGAGGAAATCTCCAAATAGGAAAACACCAAAAAATGAGATAGGAGGTAAAACAAAACAATGGGATTGATCCAAAAGGTCCAACACTTACCAGATAGGAGTTCCAAGGAAGAAAAAGTGAAAAAAATGGAGTGGAGAAAAAAAGTTTTAAAATAATTAAATAATTAAATAATTTTTTTTAAAAACTGCCTGCCTGGGGCAGTATCTTACTATAATCCCAGCACTTTGGGAGGCTAAGGTAGAGGGCTGCTGGAGCTCAGGAGTTCAAGACCAACTCTGGCAACACAGGGAGACCCTGCTTCTACAATAAATTAAAAAATCAGCCGGATATGGTGGCACATGCCTGTAGTTCCAGCTATTCAGGAGGCTGAGTTAGGAGATCACTGGAGCCCGGGAGGTTGAGACTGCAGAGAGCCATGATCGTGCCACTGCATCCAGCCTAGGCAACAAAGCAAGACTCCAGCTCTTTTTTTTTTTTTTTTTTAAATAAAAAAAGAAGAAAGAAAAAAAAAATGCCAGAACATGCCAAGACATAAGTTTTCAGATTGAAAAGGCACACCAAGTACTCAAGAAAATGGAAGGCAAAAAGGCCCAAGTCAGGACACATTATTCTGACATATAAGAACACAAGGGATAGAGAGACAATCACAAAAGCTGTCAAAGAAGAAAAGGAAAAACCAGGACCTATAAAAAGGCTTGTGAATCAGAATGACATCAGATTTCTCTCAGCAGCAACATTAAAAGCTACAAGACAAAGGAACGATAAACCTTCAAAATTTTAAGAAAGAATTATTTCCCAGAAGAACTATCAATCAAGTATAAGGAAAGAATAAAGACATTTTCAGGCTTGCAAGCTCTCAAAAACTCAACTTTGTATGCACCACATCTCAGCAAACTACTGAAGAATGTGTTCCACCACTACAAGAGAAAACAGAAGAAACAAGGGATCCAGGAAACACAATACAGAAGAAAGGTAACAGGACTATCCAATCAGCAACTCCAGGAAAACAACAACACGCGCACACAAGAAAAAACATAATCACAGTATGCTGTATGGCTTAGATGTACATGTTAGTGTAGTTATAAAAAGGCAAGCACTGATCATCTATTTAACCAAAACTAGAATACAACTATATAGAGAGGATGAAGAAGAGGATGTGGTAGGATGGGGAGAGACTGGGAAGCGGGCTAAGGCCTCATCTTCCGTAATTGGAAGTTAATACATAACATTTAAGAAAAAAACACACACAGCACAAGCATACTATTAGAAATAGAAATACCTAAAAAAGAAAAACTAAAAAAGTCGGCACCTCTGAGATGTTAGAACTGGGACTGGGGTAGGATGAGGTAGGAGAGTCCAGTCTTTTATCATCATTTGCGGCTTTATTTGACTTTTAAACATATCTCTCCGGCCGGCCGCGGTGGCTCACACCTGTAATCCCAGGGCTTTGGGAGGCCAACGCGGGCAGATCACGAGGTCAGGAGATAGAGACCATCCTGGCTAACAAGATGAAACCCCCTCTGTACTAAAAATACAAAAACAAAATTAGCTGGGCGTGGTGGCGGGCGCCTGTAGTCCCAGCTACTCCGGAGGCTGATGTGGGAGAATAGCATGAACCAGGGAGGCGGAGCTTGCAGTGAGCTGAGATCGCACCACTGCACTCCAGCCTGGGTGACAGAGCAAGACTCCATCTCAAAAAAAAAAAAAAAAAGCATATCTCTAAAAGCCATTCCTAGATTCTACTGTAGTTCTTAGTCTCTAGGTTAAGGACTCCAGCTATTAAATCATTCCATTTTAAATCTTAGTTCAAATCTGTTAGAATCTTGATTTCTGATATCCTGCTCATATCACCTTGCTAATATAGTTCTCAGCTTTTTCCTCTATGTGTAATGGTTACCATGGAAACAATTAAAAATAAATTTTATGTCATACAACACCCAACTAGGCTCTTGATCGAGAGTGGGGGACAAACTTACAGGGTGTCAGTAAAGCTTGGCAAACTCCTATCTGATTGGAAAAAGACAATTGTGTCATTTCACACTAGGATATGTACAATGTAATCAGCTCACTCACTTTTGCTTACTACATGGAAAGAAAAGTGAAGTAGAATTTGTTGGGGGTAAACAATTGGCATCAGTCTGTGTAGAAAATGACCACACCAAGATTCTCTAAACTGAGGTAACAAAGCTACAGACCAAAAAAACTACAGGAACTTTTAATACTAAATTGCCCTGAGGTTTCTGCTTTATGATTAGAAAGTCACAGTCGTAAAAAATGTTATTTTAGAAGTTGGGGGATAGGGTCAGTCAGCCACAAAAAGGAAGAAATAATGAAGAATCACAAAAACATTATGCCAAGCAAAAGAAGCTAGACACAAAAGAGGGCATAACATACAAAGTTCCAGAACAGGCGAAACTAATCCATAGCGCCAGAATTCAAATCAGTAGTTGCTTGGAGCAGGATGTGAGAGAGAACCGACTGCAAAGAGGCAGGAGAGAACTCTGGGGTGATGGTAACACATTCAGTGATATATACGTTTGCCAAAACTCATTGCACTGCACTCTGAAAATACGGCATTTTACTGTACGTAAACTATACCTCAATAAAGATGGAAAATACAGCCACTGTGGAAAATAGTATGGAGTTTCCTCAAAAAATGAAAAAACAGAACTACCATATGATCCAACAATCTCACTACAGGGTCTATATCAAAAGGAATTGAAGTCAATATGTCAAAGAGATATCTGCACTCCCGTGATCACTGCAGCCTAAGTGTCCATCAACAGATGAATGAAAAAAGAAATATGGTATAAGCACAATGGAATGCCATTCAGCATTTAAAAAGAAGGAAATCTGTTCGGGCATGGTGGCTCACACCTGTAATCCCACCACTTTGGGAGCCTGAGGTGGGTAGATCGCTTGAGCCCAGGGGTTTGAAACCAGCCTGGGCAACCTGGTGAAAACCCATCTCTACAAAAAATTAGCTGGGCATAGTGGCATGCACCTGTGGTCCCAGATTGCGGAGGGACTGAGGTGGGAGGATCGCCTGAGCTCAGTAAGTCGAGGCTATAGTGAGCCCCAAGATAGCGTCATTTACTCCAGCCTGGACAACAGAGTGCGACCCTGTCTCAAAAACAAAAGGAACTCTTGTCATTTGCAACAACACAGATGAACCTGGAGGACATTATGTTAAGTGAAATCAGCCAGACACAGAAAGATGAATATTGCATCATCTCCCTTACATGCAGAATCTAAAATAGTCAAACTCATAGAAGCAGAAAGTAGAGCAGTAGTTACCAGGGGCTCGGAGTGAGAGGATGGGTTGAGAAGATGTTGGTCAAATGATACAATACTTCAGTTAGACATGAGAAGTAAGTTCAAGAAACCCATTGTACAACACGGTGACTACAGTTAATAACAATGTATTGTATGCTTGAAAATTGATGAAAAGGTAGATTCTAAGTATTCTCACCACAAATAACTGACAAGCATGTGAGGTGATGTGTATGTTAATTAGCTTGGTTTAGCCATTCCACAATGTATGTGTATTTCAAAACATCATGCTGTCTACTACAAACATATGTAATTTTTGTCAATTTTTTAAAATTAAAAAATAAAGTTTTTTTTTAATGGGAAGAAACAGGGCTATACCCATCAATGAATAATAACATTCAAATGTTAGAAAAGTATCAAATAACACTGAATCATTTATTTCTCAAAACTCAGTTCTACTTTTATAAATGTGATGACACTATTTTCATTTCATTCTATTTAATGTATAAGTATAATTAAGATTGAAAAATTATGTTACTCCGTTTCTTCCTTAAACAAATGCATGAAAAGTCAGGTTGTTCAAACCACGACATCAAGTCAGAGACAAATTTCCTTTGCTTTCTCAGAGTTTTAGTAACTTCACAGTTGCTCATAATCACCTGTTCAGCAATAGCTAGAATTTCACAAAAACTACAAGTCACCCTAACTAGAGACTATTAGAAAAGGAGAAAAGAAGGAAAACACGGCTCAAGAGGCTATTGTGAATACAAATGTGAGATGATACAGACGGCAGAGAAGTTGAGATTTTTGCAGCCCTCTCTTGGAAAAGATAAAGGGGTGAGAAAAGCAAAGTGGGGCTTTGAATAAAACTGCCTTAGCATTTGTGAGAGGAAGACCAGAGAGATATATATAGAGAGAGGGGCTGATACACACAGGCCTGGGGAAGGTCATAACTTTTAAGTCATAAAATCAGAAAAGTACTGAATCTGGCTGAGCGTGATCGCTCTTGCCTGTAACCTCAGAACTTTGGGAGGTCAAGTTGGGCAGATTACCTGAGGTCAGGAGTTCAAGACCAGCCTGGCCAACATGGTGAAACCCCAACTCTACTAAAAAATATAAATATTAGCTACGTGTGGTGGTGGGTACCTATAATCCCTGCTACTTTGGAAGGTGAGGCAGGAGAATCACTTGAACCCGGGAGGTGGAGGTTGCAGTGAGCTGAGATCGTACCATTGCACTCCAGCTTGGGCAACAGAGCAAGGCTCTGTTTCCAAAACAAACAAAAGAAAAGAAAAGTACTGAATTTGGATCAAGGAAAAGATAAAGAAGTGAAGGAATGCCTCTGCGTATGCATATTATCTGTAATAAAATACAACAATGTGCAAACAGCTCATTGAAACTATAGACTAGAAATATCCTGAAAAATTCTCTATGAGGCAAGGATAGTAAATGAAAATTAATGTGTTGACATCATTCTTAATTTTAAAAGTATAAAATATTGAGATGTGTTCTTTGTTTTTGTTGAATTTTGTTGGCAAAAGTAAATCTACATATAAGCACTATCATAGGTTTTCTCCTGCCATAAGAGACCAACCCAATTTTTTCCATGGAGTCTTACAGAAAGCACCTAGAAAGAACAAACCTTGGAAATACCATTCATTGTTCTGTTTAAAAGCCTTTTAGAACTATAGATCATTTTTAAATTACCTTCAAACTTGTATTGCCTGTGCTTTCTTTCCCCGGGTTTTTTCAGTTGCCATTCTAAGGTCTGAAATTCTGAGAGGCTCCCCTCAACGCTTTCCAATACGTTCCTTTGAGCTGCAGAGCCTAAATACAGTACACAAATACACACACCTGAACTTAATAGAAAGATCACCTCATGGTTCCTGCGACTGCATTAATGTGCTCTAGAGTGCTGCATACATTTAAAATTATATCTCATTATTACCCACTGTTTAGCATGTCCATTTCTAGAAACCAAAGGCCTTCTCCCTTTCTCATACAAGTGGCTAGAATTTTCCATCTTATATTTGGGCTGTAAATAACTTCCTACCAAACCTTGTTGTTCTACTAGGACATTTTTAATATTAAGGCTATTCCTCGTTCCAATTCTACCTTTCAAGGTATAATCTCATTTAAAAGCCAGAATTATTTTAGGTATATATTAAATAATAAATGTTTCATTACTCAATGATTAAGCCCTAACAACTTCACTTGAATAATTGTGTACAGTTATTTCTCATTATAGGCAAGAAAAATGAGATTCAAAACTTGATCTAGTACCAACAAGGTGGTCAAAATTGGGATGAAATGTTAAGTGTTTGTTTGCACATCACAACAAAGCCAGGTATCTCCCTTCAACCTACCCTGCTCCAGCGATAAGCATTAGACTACTCTGTAACTTTAAAGAAATCTGAGGTCATCTCATTCACCTAGTACACCATAGAGAAACACACCAATCCATTTGGCCCAAATCCCCAATTTGTCTCAACTCATATCCATCTATTTTGGTGCTGCTGCTATAATAAGCCAGTCGGTCATTATTATGAGAGAACTGGCAAGACCTATGGAATTGGAGGTTTACCAACACAATAACATCTCATTTTGAGAAATTTTACAATGCATTCAAAAGTAATAGAACTGCCCAATTATTTTGCTTATCATCCACATTACTTGACCTGATCAATTGTACATGGTATCAAGGCTGAGCCTATGAGCCTTCTGTTGAGATCTCGACTCTACAAAAACAATTTTAAAATTAGCTAGGCATGGTGGTGAGTGCCTGTAATCCCAGCTACTCAAGAGGCTGAGGCAGGAGGATCCCTTGAGCTCAGGAGTTTGAGGCTGCAGTGAGCTATGATGGCACCACTGCACTCCAGCCTGGACAACAGAGTGAAACCCTATCTCTAAAATAAATCAATAATTAATTTTTTTGAAAAAAAGCTTGGACCATCAGGGAAGAAAGTTAAATCCATCTGTCAGCTCATTTTTATACTCAAAAACATAGAATCTACCAATATAATATAAATCAATATATGAAAGTAATGTCAAAAAATGAGACGTGTAGGCCACGCACAGTGGCTCACACCTCTAATCCCAGCACTTTAGGAGACCAAAGCAGAAGGATCACTTGATGGAGTATGAGACCATCCTGGGCAACATACGGAGACCCAGTCTCTGCAAAAAAATCAAATATTAGCCAGGCATGGTGGAACGCACCTATGGTCCCAACTACTCAGAAGGCTGAGGCAAGAGGATCACCTGAGTCTGGGAGGTCGAGGCATCGGTGACTCATGATGGTGCTACTGCACACCAGCCCGGGTGATGGAGAGAGACTCTGTCTCAAATGGGAAGCATAAACAGTTCTGTGGTCTCAAGCTTTAAAAGGTGGCAATGGACAAATATGAACATCTTCATTTGCCTTGGTCCCCACTGAAATCTATTCCCAGCACAGCAGCTAGAGTGGGCCTTTTAAAATGTTAGCCACACCATGTTATTCCTGTGCTCAAAACCTTACAATCAATACTGACAGTTAAAATCAATGTCTTTCCAGTGACCTACAAGACCCTACATGACTTCCATCCACCCACCCACCACACCACATGCCCTAGCTCTCTCATCTCTCTCCTGCCACTCTCCCCATGCCTCATTTTGCTTCAACCTCACCAACCACCTTGCTGCTACTCCCAACCTCCAATCATGCCCCTGCCTTAGGATCTGGGTACCTGCTTCCTTTCTTCCTGGAATGCTCTTCCTGACACTCTCCTTAACCTCCTTCAGATGTTGGCTCATATAGGACCTCAGTGAAGCCCTGTCTGGCCAACCCAGCTAAAACAGCAACTCCCTAGTCTCCCCTCCTTGGTGGGGGGGTGGGGGTGTGTGTAGCACTTCTCACCATCTGCTATAGCACACTTTACTCATATATTCACTTATAGTCTATAGTCTGTCTCCCCCGAGTAGAATGTAAACTCCACAAGGACAGAAATATTTGTGTTTTCCCAGTTAGAATGGCAATCATTAAAAAGTCAGGAAACAACAGATGCTGGAGAGGATGTGGAGAAATAGGAACACTTTTAACACTGCTGGTGGGACTGTAAACTACTTCAACCATTGTGGAAAACAGTGTGGCAGTTCCTCAAGGATCTAGAACTAGAAATACCATTTGACTCAGCCATCCCATTACTGGGGATATACCCAAAGGATTACAAATCATGCTGCTATAAAGACACATGCACACATATGTTTATTGCGGCACTATTCACGATAGCAAAGACTTGGAATCAACCCAAATGTCCATCAGTGACAGACTGGATTAAGAAAATGTGGCACATATACACCATGGAATACTATGCAGTCATAAAAAAGGATGAGTTCGTGTCCTTTGTAGGGACATGGATGCAGCTGGAAGCAAACTATCTCAAGAACAGAAAACCAAACACCGCATGTTCTCACTCATAGGTGGGAATTGAACAATGAGATCACTTGGACACAGGAAGGGGAACATCACCTATTGTGGGGAGGGGGGAGGAGGGAGGGATAGCATTAGGAGATATACCTAATGTAAATGACGAGTTAATAGGTGCAGCACACCAACATGGCACATGTATACATATGTAACAAACCTGCACATTGTGCACATGTACCCTAGAACTTAAAGTATAATAAAAAATTAAAAAAAAGAAACATTTGTGTTTTCTTCGCTTCTATACCTGAAAATCTAGAACAATCCTCAACACAAAGTAGACACTCAATACATAGAGACTACATAAATGTTGTTCAACATTATCTATTTGTTCGTTTTCTGTCCTCTCATTTGCACATAAGCTCCATGAGGACAGGAACTGGTGTTTCCCATTTGTACAGCTCTAGCACCTAAAACAGAACCAGCAACGTAGCAGGCACTCAACAGATATTTGCTACATGAATCCTTATTATTTTGGCAGAGAACACAAAGAAAATTTCAACTCAGATCTACACATTCTCAGCATCTTGCTTGGCTCTGAGATAACATAGCCCAAACGTTACTGAATCATCCATGTTTTCACTTTAAAAAAATACATACCTATATTTCATATATAATCCAAAGTGCAATTAAAAGCCAAAAATGACAAGAAAAGATTAGTGAGAAAACATCAGGGTTTCCTTGGTGATAAGAAATGGACTGTCATTGTACAAAATTGTCAAAAACAAATTCATTTTCGTTTTCCCCCAACACTTTTATTTTCCCATTAATCAATTATTAAAGGCTCTTTTGAAAAGAGCTTTGACCCTTTATTTCTCTTCCCAATACTGAAGTTAATTCATAACCCAGAATAGTATGACATTTACTTTCTTGACAACTATCAGATATAATAAAGGTTTGTTATTTTCTTTTGCTCAAAACTCTAGCATACTGAAAATGAGGACGGTCAGAAATGTGGCCACTAAAACAAATGTGAAATGATCAAGACGAGGCTCTTTTTCAATATCAGGAGAACATTGTTTGTTTGCAGCAAAGATGCTATTGACTCAGAGTGATGGGAAGCAAAGCAGAAATCACTGCTGGTGCTTCCCGTGAGATAAGGACAATGTCTTTTCAGTCAATCAGACTAATCAGAAAACACAAATACCATGAGGTCCTTCACCTTTGCTGTGATTACCCGAGGCAAAGCCAGAAGGTCAGCAGCTCTATACATTCATTGACCCCTCCTGAGCTTAGTATATTGGGTCAAAATGGACTACAGTTTACTTTAAATCTAGAGCAAGTGATCTATAACTTTACCTAGTTTCACAGATAAATCCATAGGATGAACTCAGCACTTGTAAAGGCCAACATTTATAGTATCCCTTTCAAAAATGCCCAGTTATAGCCAGGCGTGGGGACGCATGCCTGTAATCCCAGCTACTCGGGAGGCTGAGGCAAGAGAATCACTTGAACCCGGGAGATGGAGGTAGAGGTGAGCTGAGATCGCACAAATGCAATCCAGTCTGGGCAACAAGAATGAAACTCCGTCTCAAAAAAAAAAAAAGCCCAGTTAATTTTAAAATGTAGAGAGGTCAACATATGGCTTCCAAAAAGGTTAAGAGCATACTGATTCTGGAACTACACTCTTAGACATTGAAAGTCATATATCATCAGTATTTGTAGAAGCATAATTTATATATCTGCTTACAAAATCATGATGTAAGATCTAATGGACACAAAACAAAACATGAAGATGCCATATGCACAGCTGTTACTGGGCAGATACAGGTCAGAGAGTCCCCTAACCAATCTGATAGCATAGGGCAGTAAATTTTAAATCACGGCCTATGCATCCCTCAGTCCCACAGTGGTGGGGAGAACCAAGCATGATGCTTTGGACCTCTCACCCCAAAACCAAATAAGAGGAGAGCATTGCCTCTCCTAATGATTGATATGTTGGTATTCTGCAAAATATCACCCAAAAAAAAAAGTTTCTGATGCCTTAAAAATGCCTGAAAATCAGCATCAAAGGCTTTAGAATCAGGGAGATTAGAGTTCAAATTCTAAATTCATTGAGATGATTGGACATAATCATCCCTTGCAAAGACTCAGTGTTCATTCAGTAAGTGGTGGCAATTATTGTTATTTATCACAGGGTAGTACTGAGCGGTATTAAAGGAGTGATCTCAAAATACACAGTTAAAAACCATATAACTATAATGTTATACTACATAACCCTTATTTGATCAGTTCATCCTTTGGCCAATTATGAAAATACTCCTTACAAAACCATTTTATCCTTTAGGTACAAAAGACATAGTACCCAAGAACCAAGATTTTTCTCTAGGACCTAATGCAAAAGGAAGAAAGTGGGGGTGGGGAGCAAGATGGGGTAGGAGAAGAGAGAGAAGGGGAGAAAGAACGTGGGGGAAGGAAGAAAGGAAGGAGGAGAAAAAGGGAGAAAAACAACAAATAAAAGAAAAATTGTTCCAAAACATGAAAACTACAAAATAAAAATTAATGGCAGGGTGCGGTGGCTCACGCCTGTAATCCCAGCACTTTGGGAGGCCCAGGCAGGAGGATCACGAGGTCAGGAGATCGAGACCATCCTGGCTAACACGGTGAAACCCCATCTCTACTAAAAATACGAAAAAAACATTAGCCAGGCGTGGTGGCGGGCACCTGCAGTCCCAGCTGCTCGGGAGGCAGAGGCAGAAGAATGGTGTGAACCCGGGAGGCAGAGCTTGCAGTGAGCCAAGATCATGCCACTGCACTCACTCCAGCCTGAGCGACAGAGTGAGACTCCGTCTCAAAAACTAAAAAAAAAAAAAAAAAAAAAAAAAATTAATACACATTAATCACAACTAAAGCATGATATTCAAGAATTTTGTTTTTTTGCCAGGCATGGTGGGTCACACCTATAATCCCAGCACTTTGGGAGACTGAGGCAGGAGGATTGCTTGAGCCCAGGAGTTCAAGGCTTCAGTGAGGCACTACTGTACTCTAGCCTGGGCAACACAGCAAGGCTCCATCTCCAAAAAAAAAAAAATTGTTTTCATAAACATTTCATTTTATGTTTAAATAATCTGTAGGTTAAATTTTCTTCACTTCACAAAAAATACCAAGAATGCACAATAAATGCAGGCAAATCACAACCAACTTCAATGTAGGAGACATACTCTCTTCTGTGGTTTAGATTCCGATAAAAGGGTATTCAGCTGGCTGCCCTCCAACTCATGTGAGTGTAAATAGGTCGGCCACTAAGATGCAGAATAGGCACTGACTCAATGGTCCAAATATTAGGCTTTGTTGTTTAGATGTGTGAAGTACAGGAATAACTGCTAGAATGAGAATGGAGAATACAAGGGCCAGTACACCTACTAGTTTGTTAGGGATGGACCGTAAGACACAAGCAAATGGAGGCCATCTTGCTTGTCTCATTCCACACTGCAGTGAGAAATAATGGCAGAACCAAGGATAAGACACAGGGGAGGGGAGAAATCAGCCGAGGATGCCTTCTGTGGTCTTTCCCAGCAAGCCTTTCCAGACACCTGCAGAACTCCTGAAAAGCGGCATTTTGAATCACTTATTAAGGACCATTAGCCACTACCATGGCTCCTCTCCAAGCTGCAACGCCTATACTGACAGGAAGTGCTGCCATCACCGGACAAGAAGGGAGGAATACCTGCTTTATTTTATTTCGGGAGTTAGTGATGCGCTCTGTGATGCTCTGATATGTGCGAATGGCTGTCGTCAATTCTGTGTAGTGCTGCACAATCAATTCATCCAGGTCACGGTCACATTTCTCGTAGGCTTCTTCAAGGCGACCCTTCTCATTTTCCCTGTCTTCGACATCGTCACTAGTAGACAGAGTCCTGGTGAAGGCAGAGAGTATATCAAGCTGAGTAAAACTTGAAAGTAAAATGCAAAAGAAAGGTGAAGCACGTTCATCTTACTAACTAGGAAATGAAATAAGTTACAAACACAAAACACAAAACTTTCTTCACAGTAAATTCCAATAGCCCATCTAAGTGGATTTGTTGTTGCCTATCCAAGGGGCCCTTCTCTTCTGTCACTGGCATTAGAACTGATTTTAATCAGCTAGCAGGCAGGTATGAACGGTTCAAGAGACTGGGTAACTCTTGATTTGAGTGAAC
Source organism: Papio anubis (assembly GCF_008728515.1). Taxonomy (NCBI): domain Eukaryota; kingdom Metazoa; phylum Chordata; class Mammalia; order Primates; family Cercopithecidae; genus Papio; species Papio anubis. The sequence goes on from NC_044979.1 coordinate 25,286,004, forward strand.
TGTTCCATTCTCCTTATCAGTGACAAGTCTGGTCAATGAGACAGACCTAAGGAAGTACTAGGAACAATTTTCTGCAAGAAGAATAACAAGAAAAGGTCCCTTTCCCAACCCTAGGTATCACTGTACAAAGATAAGATACTCAGACACTTCAGCCATGTGTCTGAGTAACCGTGGAAGGAAAAACCAGGAGGAATGCCAAGCTATCACTATGTCCTTGGCCACCAAAGCAGCCCTGCAGCGGCCTTACCTCAGGACTTCTTGTTAGGGGAGATAATAAATATCTATTGTTTAAGTCACTTTCAGCTGGTCTTTTTCACACATAGCTGAAAGCACAGTAATGGATACAATTACTTATACACTGAGGAACCACCTTCCAAAAAGCTCATTTGAATGACCTGAATTTGGTATGGAGCCCCCAGCAGTCTGGAAATAAGGTCATATTAATTCTAAAATCTCTTACAACAGCAGTCATCTAAGGTATCCTACAGGACAGTTCCTGCACTTACTAGTCTTCAAACAGCACTAACAAGATTGATACGAATCAACAATAACCAGGGAATGAGATAGATATACTTATTAAAAATATTTCAATAACTTCGTTTGATACATGGAACACAGATCTTTGTTTCCTCTACTATCTTTCTCGGATAATTTTTTTTAATTTAGTATTATAATCAGTAACAAAGGAACCTTTTCCTCTTATCTGTTGGCTGTGGTAATTTAGAGTTTCATTAAATTCCCTCAGATTTGTCAGCTTATACATTCAGCCTAGTTTATTTCATTTATCTTTTTTAATTTAGGGAGGGGGATATTTTAGGTTCTCAATGATGGATACCATCAATTATAAGTCCATCATTAGAACTGCTTTCAGAGATGGTCTGTCAGCAAATTAATCATATATCCACTTCTAGATATTTGCAAGCAAAATACTGTACAACAGTCTGCTCTGAACTGTCATTTAGACCAAAGGATCTTAATTCATGAGCCACACAATATATAAAACTCCTTTTTCAATTTATAGGGAAATTCAGGCCAGTCTTTGACTTCAATCTAACCTCCAAAAAGAATTTTATAATTCTTTTTGTTAGGTGTTAGGGATGCCAAAAGATCAGCTATATCATGAATACGGGTAGGGGGATGGCAGGAACGAAGGCAAAGAAGGGAAGTGCAAAAGCCACTAAGAACAGTGTGGGATGCTCCGGAAAGGAACACTACTGGGAACCGCCAAGACTTGATTTAAAGCCTTTACATGAGAGATCCTGATTCCTCATCTGTAAACTGGTGATCCTAAACCAGACTACTTCCAAGGTTTCTTGCAGGTAGAGAATACCACCCAAGTGTTTGACTATTAAAGTAAATCAGAGTGGAGAATGTAAGCTAAACTGGGCTTCAAAAATAGAGCTACCAAGATTACTTGCAATATTTGGGTACAGAGCAGCTTAGCATGTATCATGTCTTCTTGTTGTTTTAATGATACACAACTTTGCTCTTTAAATCTGAAACTTCCAGGCTGTTAATCTAAAGTAAAGCACAATCAGAAAATGCCTTCAATTTATCAACTGTCCCAAAGGTAAGGGTTCCTAGATGTTTAACTCCATTATTTCCCCTTGTAACAGCAGTCACAGAATTGTCAAAGCTACACTAGATCAGTTTGCCATCTTTACAAGGCTTTTCATGATTTCTGCTCCACTACCATTTGTGGAAAAAATATAACATTTCACATTGTTTACCTTAACTAGTTAGAATTACCATTAAGGAAAATGTCAGGCCCAGAGAGGACACCTTCTCTGGCATCAGCTGTCACTGTGAACACATTACTGGATCGTTAGGAGTTATTTAGGGAATAGAAAGGGTTACTAAAATGAAGATTAGAGAGTAAATTGGGTCTACTGGGGGGTTTGCCTCCTATTTTCCTTTTTCAAGAAAATATTTATGTAAGAAATACCCTGTGCCAGCTTTGCCCCATATTTGAAATGTATCCTCTTGATGTAAACTGGGATGAATAATATTTTGTCTTTAGTAAAAAATATTTACATTACAGAACTCAGAGTGCAAAACTATTAAAGCTTTTTTTTTTTTAATTAGAGAAAAGGCAGCAATGATAATAAAAATAATAATAGCCTCTAATATTTAGAGAGGCTTACTAGCTGCCAGGAGCCAGCTGTGTTGCACATTTTATAGAATGTATGTTTAATCCTCATAACAGGCCTTTGGAGTAGGTCCTATTATTATTCCCTCCCCTCTTTTTAAAGATGAAACAGCTGAGATTTAAAGAGGTTACATTAATTTACACCACCTCACACAATGAGGGTTAGGAATAGTATGGGGATTTAAAACCCAGGTTGGTCTGCTTTCAGATTGCACTCCTAACAGCTACAGAGTGGTGTCTCTTCAGGCAGAGTAAAGCTGCCTGGGTTAGAATCGTGGCTCCACCATACTGACTACTCATGACCTTAGTAATAGCATCTCATTTTGCTCATCTATAAAGTGAAAATACTAAGATACCTTCCACATAGGGTTGTTAGTGAGAATTAAATGAGATCAAACAAGGCCTGGTATGTCATTAGCACTCAACAAATGTTGGTTGTTGTCGTTAGCTATTATTGTTCTAGCAATAACAGTAGTAATAGCAGCAGCAAAGGCAGTAGCGTTTTTCCACAATACAATAAAAAGTACACCCTCTGAAGACAAAAGTTAAAACCCCACCGCCCCCCAATACTAGATCACTTAACCTGGGCATTAGGTTTAAACTCTCTGGTTCTCACTTTATTCCTCCTTAATGTCAAGAATGGTGAAGGCTGAGATTTTATCCTACTTGCAAGCTAAGAGGTTAGCCAAAGTTTCACAGGTGCTGGCAGAAGACACAAAACTCCTGGAGCTCCTCAAGTCCAGAAGACTTGATCACACTCATAGCACAGCAAGCGGCGTAAGTGCAGCATGTTCACATCGGTTCCCCTCGCCCCCGAGTCCCACAAAGGTTAGGTAGATGGGCCCAAAGAGAAGCCTGCCCACATAGGCAGCTCCTGGAGAAGAACTCTGAGCTCCAAAAACCGAATCTAAGCTCCGAGACTGGACTGGAAACACACCTGCCCCTTGCTCTGGAGTGAGAGACCATCTCTATCTTCCAACTCTGTCTGCTAAACAAACATCCTTGGCAAAATAACCTAAAACAAAGGGCAATCAGTGCTTGGCTCACAAGAACTTCAGAAACGTAAGAGACCTGAGGAGAATGGTCTCCCAACAATAATAAAATCTAAGTCATTGGGTTCCTTCAAGAATTGAATGCATGGTGCCAAGCAACAGCAGGCAGTGAATATTTATTTCCAAGCTCTGTTTTCTTTTCTGCAATATGAGAGCAGAAATACAATGTCTCAGATAATAAATATTTGTCTGAGATAAATAGTCAATAAAAATGATAGACCATAAAAGCATGAGAGGCCAGGCGCGGTGGTTCACACCTGTAATCCCAGCAATTTGGGAGGTCCAGGAGGGCGGATCACTAGGTCAGGAATTCGAGACCAGCCTGGCCAATATGGTGAAACCCTGTCTCTACTAAAAATATAAAAAATCAGCCAGGCACAATGGCCTGTGCCTGTTGTCCCAGTTACTCGGGAGGCTGAGGCAGGAGAATCACTTGAACCCAGGAGACGGAGGTTGCAGTGAGCCGAGATCGCACCATTGCACTTCAGCCTGGGCAACAGAGTGAGACTCCATCTCAAAAAGAAAAAGAAAGAAAAGCATGAAAGAGCTGCCTAATTCTAGGGAGAAAGTTCTCATGCACGCTAGCAAATCCCAGCAAATTTCAGTGTGGGATTATCACTAGTCCCTTAACCTGAACAGACAGCAGTGCAGAAAAGAACACTTGTCATTGAGCTCCCTCCACCAGCCCAAGTCATGAACCTCTCTTCAGCCTGCTAAGCCTCTGTGCAATGCAGAGCTCTACCAGTTCACAAAGCAATTCACTGCAATTTTGAACAGCTTTACTTATTATACAGCCTTCCATTAAAATAAAATAAAATCAGCCTCTTTATAATTTCTACCCATTGATCCTAGTCCCATCTTTTTCTGTAACACAAAAAATGTCTATTCCTTCTTCCATAAAATTTCCCTTTAAATGGTGAAGGACTTTCGATAGTTCTTTCTTGGGTTACACACCTCCAATTTCTTCAACTGTTTCTTCCATATCATGACTTCCAACAGCCCACCATCCTTTTTGCTTTCATCTGAAGTCCCCTCGGAAACAGGTGACACTCACATAGAACTTACTAGTGCCAGGCATTAATCTAAGTGGTTTACACATACTAATTAATTTATTGCAAAAACATACTTATGAGGTAGGTACCTGTATTAATCTGTTTTCATGCTGCTGATAAAAACACACCCGAGACTGGGCAATTTACAAAAGAAAGAGGTTTACTGGACTTACAATTCCATGTGGCTGGGGAGGCCTCATGGTGAAAGGTGAAGGTGAAAGGCACATCTCACATGGCAGCAGACAAGAGAATAGGGCTTGTGCAGGGACTCCCCTTTTTAAAGCCATCAGATCTCGTGAAACTCATTCACTATCACAAGAACAGTGCAGCGAGGAGAGACCCCCTCAATTCAATCAACCCCTACTGAGTTGCTCCCATGACACATGGGAATTGTGGGAGTTAAAATTCAAGATGAGATGTCGATGGAGACACAGCCAAACCATATGAGTACCATACTTATCCCTCTTTGTAGAGATAAAGAGATTGAGTTTTTTATTCAAGCCACAGTCTTTAAGGAGCAGAGTCTGACCTCAAACCTGGACCATATGGTTCTTAATGGCTTCACTAACCTGCTTCTCAGATGTGCTGAGAAGTGAACACAACATACTTCCAAACGGAAAAAGGTTTTATATCCCACAACATGAACACTATATTTCTAGTAATATAGCCTAAAACTACATTGCATTTTTAAAAAAATATAGTCCAAAAATTATCCAAGATCCCTTTGACAGTAAGTGTTGACAAGTCAACTCTCATTCATCCTCCACTTGTGAAATTTTAAAACTAAATGCAGAAATGTACATGCATTACAAATTTAGGACATCCCTGTGTCCTACATGTTTGGAAAGGAAGGTGAAAGTGAGGCACAGGATACAAACTACTGAGTGTCTATAATACACCAGGCAATACAGTGGTTATTTTGCATACCTAGTCTAAGACAATCCTCAAAGCAGTCTAGTATAATAAAATATTATCACCAGCCTTTTTACAGATAAGGAATCAGAGGCTCAGAGAGGTAAAGTAACTTATACACGTGCACATAGTTAATAACAGAGTTGAAATTAAAGCTAAGTATATTTGACTCCAAAATCCATGCTCCTTCTATACATGTTACAAAATCCTATCTTTCCTGCCTTCAACTCCTGAGCTGCAGGACACATACTCTCATCAAGCCACAGTTCATAGGTAAAGAGAACAGCAGACAGCTAGGGATGGAAAGAGAGCACCAAGCAGCTTTTTTAGTAATAACAGTCTTGAATCTGGGCAAGATTTAAAAGCATGAGCTAAATAAAAGACATGATCAAAGGACCAATGGTATAAAGTTGCCAACCCAAGATGTATTCAAGTTATTGAATCACTCTAGATTTTTTTTTTTTGCATTCCTATTCTCAAAACGATTATGACTTATAAACTATTGTCAAGTTCATGGAGGAACATAAAAGAATAAACAAGATTCCAGTTAAGCTGGACACAAAGACATTTCTGGATCATTAAGAATTTTTCACTAAGACAGCTCTGGTATTTTGCATGATGAATTACATCTTAACCATGACTAATTAATCCCCAGGAAGGCATTTATTTACCTAAAGGGCTAAAAGGACCACAGTACACATGTTAAGCTACCGTTAACGACATCTAGTAGGAACAAATACGTTAAGTTCTAGGTGATTCACAACCATGAGCTCCAAGTGAGTCCCATAAACAAGCATTAAAACCCAGGGTAAATAATGAGAGATCTAAAACTAAATTTGTCTGCTTCCCATTTTCATACTAGCTTCTATATTTCAGTGTAGCCGATCAAATGTTTTGAAAGGAAAATAACCAGTCACCATCACTGGTTCCTTCTGTGGAGCAATTTTGCTTTCACTTTGGAGTTAATAGAGTAATGGAGTCCAGACAGGAGAAAATACATAAAAGTCGGTATTGTTCTTAAAGACAAAAGAAAGATCCAATAAAGGAAAAAGCACACCTGTGAAAATAAGGCCAGTCACCAAAAGTGACTCATTACTCAAGTGGAATAAAAGGATGCAAAAAGAAAAACCCAAATCTAGAATACTACCATTAGGAATACACCAAGAAAGCCTCTTACAGATAAGGAATCAGACATCAAACTCATCAAGTATGTCAGACAAGCGCCATCCACATACGCATTAAAGGAACACAGGTTCTGGAATTTTAAAAAACCCAGATTCAAACAGAGCTCTGCAACTTTCAAGCTGCTTGACCTTTGGTAAGTGACTTAACTTTTCTGGGTCTGTTTTTTTCTTTGTAAAACAGGTAAGATAATAAGAATACCTGCCTCACCAGGATATTGTTAGGACTGGAGAAGTGTGTGAATGTGCTCTGAAAATATAAAGTGTGACAGAAGTGTTGGCTGACATATTATTAGGAACAAAATAAATAATCTATGAATCACAACATTGTTAGCCCAAATCCCCTAAAGTCTACCCCTTTCTAAAGTTCCTGAGGATATTTATTTCTGAATTGAGATCAGACCTTTTCTCTATACTCTGACAGTGCCTGGTACATTGAGTGCTTAGTAAAAGCTAAGTAATGAGCAGCAGTAAGATGCAGGATCTAGAGAGGTCATGGAGGACAGTTCCCAGCCTTAAGAAACAATTGTAACTAAATTGTCTCACATGAAATGCATGCTCAAAACTCTGTAGAAAAGAACAAATAATAGTTGCTAGTGACCCTATTTAATTCACTTATTCATTCAACAAATATTCACTAAGTATCTATTACTTACCAGGCACAGTTCTGAGGGCCTAGAGATACATACAGCAGTGAACAAAACCAGTCCCTCCCTCATGAAGCTTATGTTCTAGTGAGGGGAGCTGGGAGGTAACAGCTATGCAAAAGCCAAGACAGGCAAGGAGGAAGGAGGCTACTTCATTTATAAGGAGGCCAGGGAGGGCCTCTGGATAAAGACGGCATTTGAATACAGCTTACTGGAAAGTGAAAGAGAAAGGACACTATCTGGGAAGCTGATTCCAGAGAGAACAGACCCTGAAACAAGATGTGTTTAGCCTGCTCAAGGAACATGGAATGACAAGGAGGTCAGTGTGGCTTTAGAGACTTGAGGAAGAGTGACAGTGACAGGATATGAATCAAGGAGAAAATTAGGAGTCAGACCAGTCCCAACTTTGTGAGCTTTTACTCTGAGTGTTCTATGAAGCTACTTGGGGGTGGGCACCCAGTCAAAGACTGATAACCATTCAACCAGTATTTAATGGTGAAACTGAGTAACAATATCTACATTCAAGTTTCATTTTAATTATATCCCACCTCCTCCCAAAAAAGATGTGAGATGGCTTGCACAAGAGTATAAACAATAAAAAGTAAAATACAAATGAGAAAGTGGGACTAAAGAGATGCAGAGCTAAACAACACCAAATAGATGTAAAAGACAACTATGCAGATCATATGGGCAAGCAGAATGAATATGAAGTGAGCCCCCAAACTAAATCTGAGCTTCCTAGCAGCCCAGGCAAAAGGATACACATCACATGATATAATTCTCATTGTCAAAAATATGGACTCCAGTTCCTCTAAGGAAGCAAATTTTGAACTAATCCTAAATTCTAAAAGAAATCTTTCACTTAAAAAACACGGAAGACCTAATATAGTAAAAGATGTCCTTAACAATCTTCTGAAAGCAGACAAAGTCACAAATCTTACATGGCCATTTCTTATAAGTTCCTTCAAGAACATAACATTAAAACTCAATTCAGGCCTAGAGATTTTGAAAGATCTGAATATAGCCCAGGTATAAAGTTTTCCAACAATTCATTTTAATTTAAGGCTAGAATTTCAGGAACTTACAGGACTAAATAGATCAAATTATGTTTTATTAATTTTAATACAAACCAGAAAAGCATGCAGTAAGATTGACAAACAATTGTGAAAAATTAGCAGCCTGATCAAGGCTCTTGCCTGAGCCTCAATACTACTTGTAGGTGATGAGAGATTGTCACTCTAGAAGCAGTTTAGGATATTTTATCAAAGTAATAAGAGTCCCTAGGGTACCACCTGTTATGAACTTCAGTTCATAACTGTGTCCCTCCCAAATTCAGATGTTGAATCTCTGACTCTCAATGTTATTGTATTTGGATACACAGTCTACAAAGAAGGTAATAAAGGTTAAGTGAGGTTATAAGGGTGGGCCTTAATCCAAAAGAACTGATGTCCTTAGAAGAAAGTAAGCGGAAGGAGAAGCCCTCTCCACACATTTACACAGCAAAGGCCATGTGACAGTAGAGTAAGGGAGCCATTTACAAGCAGATTGAGAGGCTTCCCTAGAAACTAGCCCTGATGGGTTGACCTTGATCTTGAACTTGTAGCCTCCCGAACTGTGAGAAAATACATTTCTATTGGTTTAGCCACCTAGTATTTGGTGTTTTGTTATGGTAGCCCAACTAGACTAATACACCACACTTTAAAACACAAGCAGTGTTATTTTGGTTGGCTAATTTCTCAAGATAGATGTTATCAGTCACTCTTAGTCATAAGCAACACAGAGTCTTGGCAAATCCACAAGAATTAGCTGCCTAATACAGCCCCTGATAACTAAGCTAATTAACCAGCTATAAGAAATATTTAATGTAATACACCTGAATTTTGGCGACACCTGCAGAATAATTAGCATTAAGTCATGCTTTCTGCAAACAGTTAATGGGCTTAATTGTCTACTAAGGACATTCTTTGTTGGCATCCAGTGACCTCTCCTCCAGGAATAATAAAGATTAACAAAACAATTAATGGAAACCCCTTCAAGCAACTCAGAAAAACTAATTACAAGTACAGCTTCACATATCCAAAAATCACTTATCAGGAAGCAACAGCGCTACAGAGCACAATCTGTAATAAGAATCAAATCTCAGTGACCCTTCTTAAAAGAACTCAAAATGGGCCCCTAAGTGAATAAACTGTATCACCGAATCCCGGCCTTTTCTACTCATCAAGCACCTGAACTGCCCAATCAGTGCTACCTTCTCTCTTGTTGGGACAATTCCAGTGAAATTTTTTTTTTTTAGACAGAGTCTAACTCTGTCGCTCAGGCTGGAGTGCAGAGGCACGATCTTGGCCCCAATGAAATTTCTTAAACTGCATAATGGAAAGAGTACTAGAGAAGGAGTCATCCTGATTTAGTTACAAAATATTCTAACACATTATCATAAGCCAAAAACTAAGCATAAATACCCAACAAATGCTGAAGAGTTCACTAGTTTCAGAACCTCACTCCAAGATGAAAAAAAAAAGGAATTATTAGCTTACTGATCTTTCCAGAACATAATATTCCTGTTGCTACTAATCCCAATGCAAAAAAAAAAGTCTAGAGCTGATGTGATTCTTTACAACACAAATCCTGTTTTCTCTCCCAAACTGCTTTTAACCAGAAGACATTAGGTTAAGTTACTGTATCTATTCAGCCCTAATTTCACAGTGTGACAGTCAGGTTCTCTTTGCCTTTAAAATTCTAAAGAGCCAATCTAAGAAATGGCTGACAGCACCATATACCTATAATGTCATCAGGAAACAAAAGCCAGTCCTAAGTATGAATAGAATGAAAGTACAAACTGAAGAGGAAAAGAGATAGTTAAGAATATAAACACTAAAGAAACAAGTTAAGAAATAAGTCTTCCAAGCCTCTTATTCTAAGCAGAACAGTTTGTATAAGACAAAGAGTCTATAAATGCTCCCAGTGAATTATAAAAATAAGAGACCCTCATCATATCCTTTCTGAGTTACTCAGAATTATGAGTTTAATGTGTAAAAAATTACTCATTAAAGAAATGTTCAAGATGTGCACCACTATGTAATCATATAAGATACGGCTTCACTCAAAGCATAACCAAATCTACACTACACTTTTAAATCGGATTTTATTATATTCAATTATACATTGTGATTGCTTGTTTCTTAATTATATCTTATTAGAGCACACAAAATACAAGATAATCCTATCCCAACTGATAGCAATTCACAATAAGTCCCTCTGAAAAAGTTTTCTGATGCATAGAAACAACATCCCCTAACAGTACAAAGAGATGTATTTAATATCAAGTGACAGTAAACAATTTTTGCTTAAAGTCAATGAAAATTCATTGGTGTCTTGCTTCAGACAGCACTTAGGGCCAATGAGTACACCCAACACATCCAGTTTTTCAACATTTCAATTAACTCAGTTATAGAACACTTCTGGGGACCAAAAGCTATAAATCTCTTAGGCAACAAAGAAGGTCATTATCTAATATTAAGTAAAATCACCCCACTAATGCATAAAACTGAGCCCAAGGTTGACAAAGTCAACTTAAAATCTCCCCCCTACTCTTACGTCACTGAACTCTACCTCTTTTTCTACTTCTATTGCAGCCCCACATCCTTCTTCAAGCATCGTCCAGTGATCTTGTTTTCTGGTGAGTTCCTCAGAAACAATGTTTTACAAAAAATTAAGAGGTGTTATGTGGTCAAATTTTGGAAATTCTGGGCTACACAAATTGAAGCCGATTTCTTAAATGCAGAAATCAGAGACATTTAAATATGTTATCATTCAAAGTGTCTAGGGGAGAGAGAACAGGACATAAAGAATATATAGCATTTCTGTAATATACTAATCTATTAAAACATCAATTAACTTTGTTTCTCACTATCTTCCCTCCCCCGCAACATATACATATGTAAACACACACACACATAAAAATTTTTATGGAATTTTCAACCATGTACAAAAATTAAAAGATCTGTCAAATAGGTCAGGCATGGTGGCTCATGTAATCCCAGCACTTTGGGAGGCCAAAGCAGGCAGACCACTTGCGGACAGGAGTTCAAGACCAGCCTAACCAACATAGTGAAACTCTATCTCTACTTAAAAAAAAAAAAAAAAAAAAATTAAAAAAAAGAAGATCTGTCAGATAAATCCAACTCCAACAATTATCAACACATTCCAGTCTTCTTCATTGACAACCCCAGTTACTCTAACCCTCCTCTCATTATTTTGAAGCAAATCCTGGACATGATATCATTTTTGTTGGTATATATTTCAGTATATACACTGCTTAAGAATAATGTTTTTGGCTGGGTCTGGTGGCTTACACCTGTTATCCTAGCACTTTGGGAGGCCAAGGCAGACAGATAGCTTGAGGCCAGGAGTTTGAGACCAGCCTGGCCAACATGGTGAAACTCCCGCTCTACGAAAAATACAAAAACTAGCTGGGCTTGGTGGCACACACCTGTAGTCCCAGCTACTCAGCAGGCTGAGGTGCAAAAATTACTTGAGCTTGGGAGGCAGAGGATGAAGTGAGCTGAGATCACGCCGCTGCACTCTAGCTTGGGTGACAGAGTGAGACCCTGTCTCAAAAAAAAAAAAAAAAAAAAAGAATGCTTTTTCAAAAAACATATCTGTATAACGTTTATCTCAGAAAAAAATTTTTAACAATTGCAATTGGCTTCTTGTATCTCTTTTAATTAATTGAAAATATTTGTACATATTTATGGCACACATGTGATTTTGTAATATTCATAGACTGTGTAATGACCAAGTCAGGTGTATTAGTCTGTTCTCAAGATGCCAGTAAAGATATATCTGAGACTAGGTAATTTATAAAGAGAAGAGTTTACTGACTCACAGTTCATCATGGCTGAGGAGGCCTCACAATCATGGCAGAAGGCGAATGAGGAGCAAAGTCACATCTTACATGGCAGCAGGCAAGAGAGAGCTTGTGCAGGGGAACTCTCATTTATAAAACCATCAGATCTCATGAGACTTATTCACTATCATGAGAAGAGCACAGGAAAGACCCACCCCCATGATTCAATTACCCCCCACCAGGTCCCTCCCATGACACATGGGAATTATGGGAGCTACAACTCAAGATGAGATTTGGGTGGGGACACAGCCAAACCATCAGGTATTTAGGATATCCATCATCATTAGCATTTATCATTTCTATGTGTTGAGAACATTTCAAGCCTGGGGTTTCTTGTTCTAAGAGCTACCTAAACTTTATCGTGCTTTCAAATCACCTGGGACTGTTGTTTTAAATGCAGATTCAGCTCAGGTAGGTCAGGTAGGACCTGAGATTCTGCATTTCTAACAAGCTCTCAAGTGATATTTTTAGTATAATTCTCCTATAATATTCAGCACAATTATAGGTTTTAAATGGAAAAACACTTTTTAATTATATTCTACTTTATTTTTGACAAAGAGTTTATACTTTTAAAAGAATAAATAAAAGTCAGAAAAGGGTCTCCTAAGAATCTCCTAAGTATTTTCTTTTCTTTTTTTTTTTTTTTTTTTTTGAGACAGAGTCTCACTCTGCCACCCAGGCTGGAGGTGCAGTGGCACTATCTCGGCTCACTGCAAGCTCTGCCTCCAGGGTTCATGTCATTCTCCTGCCTCAGCCTCCCGAGTAGCAGGGACTACATGCACCTGCCACCACACCCAGCTAATTTTTTGTAATTTTTTGTATTTGAGATAGGGTTTCACCATGTTAGCCAGGATGGTCTCGATCTCCTGACCTCAGGAGATCCTGATCCGCCCACCTCAGCCTCCCAAAGTGCTGGGATTACAGGTGTGAGCCACCGTACCCAGCCGAAATATTTTATTTTCTTACCAGGTATCAAATGTAATACAAGAATTTTCCCTTATTACTTCCTGTTAAACTGCATACACCTATGTTTTTCAAAGCTAAACTCCTAGCACATAAAAAAAACTCGCCACTATAAGGACAAAGGTCATAATTTATTTCATGGCTTACTATGCTGCCCCAATGGGAGTTGAACTCCTGAGCTCAAGCAATCCTCCCACCTCAGCCTCTAGAGCAGTTGGGACTACAGGCACATATCACTGCACCCAGCCGCCATCATTTTAAATAGCACATTTGAGTATCTTATTCTTCCACTCTGAGAAGACGCAATCCAAAATAGTACCTTTAGAGCTATTTTTTAAAATAAGAAGTGCTGATGGACTTCTACTTCAGGCCCAGAAGAAATAACAGGGACTAACAAAGTAACGAACAAACAAACAAACAAAACAGGTTTCAAAACACTGCATATTAAGGTGGTTAGAATCTGCAGGGCAGTAATGGAGATGGGAAAGAGCATCACAGGGAAGTCTGCAGATCTGTAGAGGGTCATCAGCTGGGTATTGATCAGCACACATGTGACAGGTAACTACCCAAGGCCAGGAAAACAACCTGAAAGGATTAGAGGGCCTAATGATCTGAACTCACACAGGGCTGAAAATAGTGCCTATCGCCCTAGGCCAGAATGAAAAAATTTCACAATTCTTATGGTATTGAGTGGAATACTCAAAAGAATTTTGTCACAGTAGTGAGACAATCTTAGCCCTAGACTAAATGTTGCTCTGCTTCTAATTAGCAAAACATAAAACAAGGCCTGAAAAGAGCAAATTGTTTCTAAGTAACTTAACCACATCTCAGAATAAAGCTCAAGAATAGTGGAGTACAAAAATATCCAAAACCAACAGCCATCAAGATAAAACTGACAATGTCTAGCATCAACTCAAAAAGTACAAGATGCCTGGGTGTGGTGGTTCACAGGCTGAGGCCTGCGGACTGCTTGAGGCCAGGAATTCAAGACCAGCCTGAGCAACATAGCAAAACCTAAAAAAAAATATGAAAATTAGCCGGGTGCAGTGGCACACACACCTATAGTCTCAGCTACTTCAGAGACTGAGGTGGGAGGATCACTTGAGCCTGGGAGGTGGAGGTTGTAGTGAGCAAAGATTGCACTACTGTGCTCCAGCCTAGGCAAGAAAGCTAGCTAGACTCTGTCTCAGAAAGAAAGAAAAAAAAAAAACTACAAGGCATGTAAAGGAAGAGGGAAAATTAATCAATGGCAACTAACCCAGAAATGGCACAGATGATAAAATTAGTAGACAAGGACATTAAAACTCTTATAATACCCATATTTCATTTGTTCACAAAGCTACAGGAAAAGTTAAACATGTAAGCAGAGACATGAAAAAGACCCAAATCAAACTTCCAGATAAAGAAGATAAGCTTCTATATCTTAGATTGAAAAGTACAATCTAAGATAAACAATAACATTAGATGGGATTAACAAGAGATTAGGAGTAGCGGAAAAGACTAGTGAACGAGCATAGCAACACAAACTATATAAAACAAAACACCAAGAGAAAAAAAAAATGCATTTTTTAATGAACATCAACATTCCATGAACTGTAGGACAACTTGAAGTGGCCTAAAATAGAGATAAATCTGACCAAAGACATATAAACCTAGACACTAAAATCTACATACACACATACATACACACACACACAAATTGCTGAGATAAACTGAAGAAGAATTAAATGGAGATATATAACCCCCATCCATAGATCAGAAGACTCAATATTAAGATGTCAATTTCATATATTAATCCCAATCAAAATCCCAGCAGGTTTTATTGTAGAAACTGACTACCTTATTTTAAAATTTGTAAGAAAATGCAAACAACCTAGAAGACCCAAAACTACTTTGAAAAAGTAGAATAAAGTAAAAGGGGCCGGGCACGGTGCCTCACGCCTGTAATCCCTGCATTTACTTTGGGAGGCCGAGGCAGGTGGGTCACTTGAGGTCAGGAGTTCAAGACCAGCCTGACCAACATGGTGAAACCCCGTCTCCACAAAAAATACAAAAATTAGCCAGGCATGGTGGCGCACGCCTATAATCCCAGCTACTCAGGAGGCAGAGGCAGGAGAATCGTTTGAACCTGGGAGTCGGGAGTTGCAGTGAGCTGAGATCATGCCACTGCACTCCAGCCTGGGCGACAGAGCGAGACTGTGTCTCAAAAAAAAAAAAAAAGAAAGAAAAAAAGTTGAAGGGCTTACACTATGTCTTCAGAACTTAAAAAAGCAGTAATCAAGACAGTGCAGTATTGTTATTAATATAAACATGAATAGAACAGACTAGAAAGTCAAGAAATAAACCCACACATATAAAGTAAATTGGTTTTTGACAAAGTTGCAAAAGAAAGCAAATAAAGACAGCATAGTCTTTTTAACAAGTGGTGTTGGAAATGGATATCCTTACACACACAAAAAAAAAGGTACTGGAAAAAAATGGTAGAGAAGGATCATTCTAGTATGCTGGAAGTGTTCTATATCTTCAGCTGGACAGTGGTTACACAGGTAAAAATTCATCAAGCCATATACTTAAGATTTGTGCACTCTAGCATATACATGTGTACTTCAAAAAGGAGGACAAATAAAATTAGTATATAGAGTAAGATCCCATATTTAATAAAAAACTATTTCTGGCCATCAACATTTCATATACACACATACATTCACACAGAAAAGGGAGGGGTCTGGAATTCAGTTCATCTAATATCAATGATAATAACTTATAGACGACAAAATTTGAAATAATTTTTTTTTATTTTCATCTTCACATTTTTCTGCATTTTCATTCTTTGAATTATTTATCATGAGAGTACTATTTTTATAACAATAGAGTGATTCTTTTTCTTAAACTGGAAGCAAAAGTATTAATAGTGGATAATGCTAGTGAAGAAAATACAAGTGGGCCGGGCACAGTGGCTCACGCCTGTAATCCCAGCACTTTGGAAGGCCAAAGCAGGTCAATCACCTGAGGTCAGGAGTTTGAGACCAGCCTGGCCACCATGGTGAAACCCTATCTCTACTAAAAATACAAAAACTAGCCAGGCATGGTGGCATGTGCCTGTAATCCCAGCTACTCGGGAGGCTGAGGCAGGAGAATCACTTGAACCCAGGAGGCGGAGGTTGCAGTGAACTGAGATGGCGCTACTGCACTCCACCGGTGACAAGGCGAGACTCTGCCTCAATAAAAAAGAAAAGAAAAGAAACTATGGGTGATTTTTTCTTCCCTATTGTTCTGTATATGTTTAATTCCTCCACTCAAAAAACTTTTATAACTATGAAGACTGTATAGCAATATTTAAAAAAATGTATATACATGGACAAGATCCACACAAAAACCTGAAAAACAGGTAGTATTTTGGGAAATGAGATTGCTGGACAATGTTTCTATGACTCTAGTCTTTACAAATTTGTACAATACACAATATTGTTGTCCTTTTTATAAAGGACAACAAGGATTATCTCAACAGAGTATGGGCCCCTTGATTTATGTCTTTTCAGTCTTTTAATCTAATAAATGTTTTATACTTTATGTGTGTTTATATTTTACATATTTTACATACCCACAAAACTATACATATATTTAAATCTAGCTTCTGTAACTGATTTTCAAATTACCAAATAATTACTATCTTAATTTAGCTGTACAAGATTCCCTGGTTACAAAGACAACATCTTGACGAATGGAATCAAACACTCTAGTCAACGCATCAAGGTTACTTCTGGTGAAAAATTACCCTTATAGCCTGGTTACTATCTGGCAAATTTATTAAAATCAAAAGAATCTTCTTAACAAAAGAGGCTACGATCTAGAAAGGAGGAAATGAACATCTGAGTGCCTACTGTGTGCCAAACTGTGCTAGGCACTTTTATATACTCTCCTCTCGTGTGATGTTCCAAAAAAACACAGATCGTATTAGCCCATTTTCCAAATGAAGGAACTAAGACACGGTGGTTTCAAGGAACTGGTCTAAGGTTACCCAGGTAATACAGCAAGTTTCAACTACAACACACCACCACAGCACTTCTCACCAAAGGCTGTGACCACATCTATCTACAAGTAATGGCTTGAAAAAACCTGACCATACCACCCACCATCAATACTACAGGCCTCAACGCCTTCAGGAAATCCCAGTGTTAACAATTACACAAGGTACATTAAGACATGGGTCCACAAGACACTAATTCTGAGCCAAAGTATGGGAATTGTGTTGCCCCTTACATTCACATACGCTGCCAGACATCCCAGGACTTCCGGGAAGCACTGTTTCTGGGAATTCTAGTAGTAATTTTCAAACAACACAGCATGGGTAGGGCCAAGATGTCCCAGGGTACAAAGAGAGCTAGAAACCAAAAAACCATTATATGATGGGCTCAAATGGAGAGAAGAGATGGCGATGCAAAGAACATTAACACCTAACCCAACTTCCAGGACTCAGCTCAGAACAGGGGAACAGACTGACTGCTTTCCTTTCCTTTCCTGCCACAAACTGTGTTAAGAACCTCAAAGCTGTTTGTTCAAAGCCCTGGTAAAGCCTGGACCCCTTCAACAAAGTTTACTTTGAATTAAACACAGGGCTGACCAAAATACTCTCCAAGGAGGAAGGGAATTTAACAGGTGTCTACAATAAAGGATTTTCTACGTTTTTGAAATTTCAACTTTTGTGAAGACATAAGAGTTGATGAAAACGTGAGCCTTCCACTGCCTTCAAACCTCCTTGACATCTGTAACCAGAGTGTGTCTTCAAAAGCTCTGCTCCAAGGTTTCGATAAGGTCTCCTGAAGTCGCAACCAAAGTTTGTCTTCCCAATTAAACTGGCTATTACAGGCCAAGTTATAAAGAGAGACAACATTTAATTGGAAAGCAAATCACCTAACAGTAAGTGGCAGACACATTTCCCAATTAAAAATCTGACAAGAACTCAGAAATAAAATATCTCCAAAATGCCATCTTATTTCCCATCTAGAGAGGCTGCCTCCTCTGACTTCCCACCAAACAAAAGGTTGGCAATGGAAATCAACAGAAAAGTAGAAAAATTGTATGTGTATATGCTTGTATGTGTGTGTGCACGTGTATGTGTATGCATAAAACATCCAAATCTTACATCAGCCAGTCAATAGAAAAGTAGGTGTGTGTGTGTAAAACTGTCCAAATCGTACATCACACATCAGCAGGTAATCAGGATTCTGTACCCCCAGTTAGTTCAATTTTAAAGGGCTAGTGGCAAGACTTAAAACCAAAAGCTGCAGTTGGCCGTGGCCTCCAACAAACTGAATTCCAAGCACTATCTGTCCCCTCACCAAAGTCCCAACTCACAGGCCTGAGGTTCTCTTCTGTAAAGCCCTGGAAGTCTACCCTTTGAAACATCTGACTGCCCTGAAATATTTTTACCTGATAATTTTTAAATAATTAAGCATTTTTATTTGAGTCTCAAGGCACTTAAAAATTATCATATAATACTTACATTACAATTACACTATACTTCATCTTTATTTTCGGCTTTTAAATGCTTTAAAGTTTAAATACTTTGTACTAGCAAAATACTTTATACTAGCAAAATAGAGTCATTTAACTATTTAGTACAAGGGCTGGAAATAGCGATGAGATTTGGATATTCCCCATGTCTACACCTACTCTGTCCTTAAGTCAAACCCTTATCCACCTGTAGTTTTTTGAATACAATATTAAAAATGACTGTAACAATAAAAGCTATCCCAACTATTAGGAAAAGCACTGAAAAAATACAAAATTTTATGATACATAATGTATCATAATGTAGTATAGAAATGACATTTTCACACATGTGAGCAAGAGAATTAAAGGAGCATTTTTAACGTTCACTATTTAAAAAAGAAAAACTACTACTTAGTGATACAAAAAGATATTTTTTAAAAAGCTAAACTGATCAAACTTTTCAAAAGACAGTACACTCTCTAACAGGTAATTTATTTTGTGACAAAATAAGTCCACGGAAACATGAAAGGAGCTAGCAGGTACCCGGTACATGTTAGGAATACTCAGACCTTATAAACACGAGCCTAACATGGGTTTTCCTTTTTGTGGCTTGTTGCCAAAGCAACTAGGAAAGCTATAGTCTTTGGGAGAGAATTTGAAAAAGAAGTTAAAAGATAGGAGGAGATAAGCAAAGTTTTATATGAGGAATTAAGAATAATGAATACAATGTTGCAAGAAGGAAAACACAAAGGACAGAAATTGAACAGAAATACAAGAAGCAACTTCCAAGTGACAGCACAATTTACTAACAAGAAATATACATTCCTGGTTCTGTTACCCACAGGACCCTCCCCCCATTCCCCATCCCAAACACCAGAGTAATACAACCATTGTCCTCTCATTCACTACCACTGTTTATAGAATTTAAACCACTGGGTATGTTCAAAAGCATATTAGGAAGGAAATAACAGGAAGTTATAGCTACCAACATCCTCACTCCAACACCAAAATCTCCCTGTGACTCAAAGAAATGTTGAAATACAAACATCAACACCATTCAGTCTCAAGGTCATATGTAACAATGTATCCCAAGCCTTACTAAACTTGCCCAGGATACTAAGTATAGACATTCCCTTACACTAGGCTTATAAAAAATATATAACAGAAGTGTTATTCAGTGATCTGAGGTGATCAAGGATAAAGTAGAAAAATGAGAGCTGGGTGCGGTGGTTCATGCTTGTAATCCCAGCACTTTGGGAGGCCAAGGCAGGCGGATCACAAGGTCAAGAGATCGAGACCATCCTGGCCAACATGATGAAACCCTGTCTCTACCAAAAATACAAAAATTAGCTGGGTGTGGTGGCACACACCTGTAATCCCTGCTATGCAGGAGGCTGAAGCAGGAGAATCACTTGAACCCGGGAGGTAGAGGTTGCAGTGAGCTGAGATCGCGCCACTGCACTCCAGCCTGGAGACAGAGCAAGACTCTATCCCAAAAAATAAAGAAAGAAAGAAAAGAAAAGCAATAATGCACAACAGAGATCAAAGTAAAAAATGCCTAGGCCTAATAAAGTGCAGGGCATATATTAATAAACTGGCATAAGAGATGGATGACCACAAAATCTTTGCCATCAAGCAGTACGGGGTTCCTCCTGGAGAACATGAAGGAATGGTCAACCAAAGGCAATGTATGTTCTGAATTAGCATTAGTAAAAAATGCTTTAGGTTGGCTTTCATGCTGTTTTCAAAAATATGACATTTAGAGTAAATTCAACTGGCACTGAAGAAAGCACAAATAGCATTAAAAAAATGGGAAGAGCTTGGAGAATCAAAAGTAAACAGACGAGATGGCACATTTCACTTTCATTAGAAAAGGCTACTCCTCCTGGATTTCCATAACATTTCATGTCTCTCTCGTAGTCTTACGTCATCATTTTTACTGCCATGTTTTATCCCCCAGGTAAACTATACTCTCCTCAAGGGTAACACTGTGCCTGCTTCATTTTTGCAAAACTCAGGGCATTTATTCATTCAGTCAACAAATGCTATTAAATATGTAACGTGCCAGACACCATACTACAAACTGGCACTAAATACCTATTGTTTAAATGAATGTTGACTATAAGGTATAAAAAACAAACAAGTTCAAAAAAGGATCCAAATGTCCAGGAATTCTAATTCCACAGGAAATTCAGATGGGAAACAACAAACATTCTAATTGGAATTTTAGTATCATGAGATACATCTACACTACCTGTATATTGTCGCGGCGAGAATGTGGGCCTATCGATTCACAATAGAACAGCACTTCCTCTGTATGGCCTACCAAGTATATTAAGCATTTCCACGCAGAGATTTTTTCTCTTAAGCCCAAAAGAAAATTAACAGTAATGATTTAACAGGCTATAATCTTAAAGCCCCCTAAATAAGACCCATAAGATGTGTCTTTGTCAGTGAGTGGTAAGCTGTTTTAATGGTTTGATATATTCATTCATTGAAGTGCTTAGTACCTATCAGATAATGTTGGGCCCTGGGTTTTGAAAAGATGATCAACACATTCCAGGAGGCTTGCAAGAATTCAAACAAAAGTTTAGCATTGGTGGGGAAAAATAGGAGTGTTTACGAAAAATAAATGAGTTGAAATTCAAATGCCAACAACGTAAAAAACGTGCCATAATAAATTTTATTTAGATTGGTTTTAGTCAGTACCCGTATCATCTCCAAGGTTTTGAAAGGGTTTCCCCATCCTCAATATATTTCACTTTTTTTAAAAAAGCTCGTAAAAGGTCCACCACTCCCAGTCCACCCCTACCCTAATCTTCTGGGAGGTGCAGAGCGGGAGTACATGGAAGATAATCTGAAATTGGTTTGGTTTTGTTTTTTTAAGGAATGGACCAGAATGGGAAGGCAGGAAAAGGCAGAGCAAAAATCGAAAACCGATGTGTGCCTTCAAACCCAGTCCTCCTACCAGCTCGCTGCAGATTCTTGTATTTGTGGCTGTGGCCACGCACAGGTGGTTGAAAGTATCCAGAGTGTGAAAACACAATCTGCAACTCATCACAGGAGTCTCCGGACTCCAAGGCCTTACATCCCAAAGTCCAGGAAACAAGACGCCTTTCTCAGTGAGTGCTGCTACAGGCAAACAATAAATAGGCATTTTAGGAATCAATAAACACACCTTCATCTGGTCTTCTCTACCAAACCCAAATAGCGTGCTTTGGGGCCCCGAGGCTGTAATAGAAGGTGCTGCCCCTAAAGAAAAGACTGAGGCGGGGCTCCTCTCTCTATAGCTAACCCCAGAAAAAAAAAGTGGGGGGAGAATTGCTGGGGCCCTGGGGAGGGGTTAGGGCCCTGGGGAGGGGCTGCGGGAGGCAAGGAGGAAAGGGAAGGGAGAGCAGGGTGGGACCCAGCTAACCCTTCTCCCTTCCAAAGCGGAGGTTAAGCCACTGCCCCCAGTCCCCAGACCCTGCCTCCTGCCTCCCTCACCTGATCACAGAGATGAGCAGCCCCGAGGGGTCTTTGCTTTTGCTGACTGTGCTTCTGTATTTCCCACCAGCTGCTTCTGCCGCCATCTTGGACGCGGGGAGAGCCGCTAGGCTCCAAGGAAGCCAAGAGTGCGTAAATTCTGCATTTGACCCAGCTGGAGTCTCCACCAATGGGTGAGGAGAATTCCAGAGGCGCGGAAGTGGAAAATCCAATCACTGAAGTGAGGAGGCGGGACTAACGGAACAGGTTTTGAGGCAACGACGCGTGTGTTCGCTCTAAGCACTCTGGGAGTCGTAGTTTTCCTTCTCCGTCTCCTGGGCGCGCAGGAAAGCTAAACCAGCTGCAACTTCGTGAGTCTTGTAATGAGTGTCTTCATTTATCTTTATTCTGACTTCGAGCTTTTTTCGGCTTCCTTGCTTTTAGAATTTTGTCAGGCTTTAAATCAAATTTATCCGATGATGCCAAAATTTGTTAGAGTGTGCATTTAAATGAAAGAGGGGTTCTCTGCTGGATGCCTATGTGCGAAGTTTTTGCCTTAAGCGCAAGTGATTTTTTTAAAAATCCAATAAAATACGAAAATGAATACAAGCAGAAATGCTTTTCTTTAGTGTTCTGTAAAACTAATGTTTCTACATTAGGTTTATGTGTGAGTTCAATTTTCCCCAGTGTTCTTATATTTCCAGATAGCCCTAAAAACACATGCACAGGAATAAACAAATGAATATCGATGAAGAAAAGACAGTATAAGCGAAAAACAAACAGACCACACTGCAGATTCCTTTTTTCAAGCTAAATGAAATAGTTAGTATTAATGCACATTTGTGTTAATACTTTTACCGGTAAGCTTTTAGTATTTCCTGCATTTGGTTCCGTTGGCTTAGTCGTTAATTCATAAGACCACGTGAACAAAAGAAGACCAGAATGTGTGTGGAAAGTGGTTAGACTGAGGAACAAGAATAATAAAAATTAAAAGTAGGGAAGGAGGCGGCTTGCTCAGTAACAATAAAGATTGAAGAACTTAAATGAATAGAAAGCAAACTAACTCAGAGGTCCTGGAGTTGTGGAGCAGCAAACTCAGAATGCATCAACTACTTTTATAAATAGACATCGAGCTGGTAGAAGTTCACATTTTTAAAAATTAGTTGAAGATGACACACACACATATATGACATGATAACTTAAAAGTATTCATAACCTTTGGCCCAATAATTCCAGTTCTAGGGACTTTGTTCCTAAAGAAATAAAGATAGGGTACTGACATTTTTGAAATAACACAGAAGTATTAAATAAATTATGTAAGATTCAAATGAGTAAATAACATATAGCTTCTGGGAATCTTAATTTTAATGGCTCTTAAAGAAAATAAGATTTTTGGGCCAAGTGCGATGGCTCACACCTGTAATCCCAACACTTTGAGAGGCCGAACCAGGCAGACCACTTGAGGCCAGGAATTTAAGACAAGCCTGGCCAACATGGTGATACTCTGTCTCTACTAAAATACAAAAGTTAGTCGGACCATGGTGGTGCATGCCTCTAATCCCAGCTGCTTGGGAGGCTGAGGCAGGAGAATTGCTTGAACCTGGAAGGTGGAGGTTGCAGTCAGCCAAGATCGTTCCAGTGCATACTGCACTGCAGCCTGGGCAACAGAGGGAAACTCTGTCTCAAAAAAAAAAAAAAAAAAGATTTTTATGGTATAAGTACAAAAACTGGACTATAAAATTAAATAATTCATAGAGAAAGGGAGAGGCAGTTGGGCCTACTGGTTAAGAATGCAGGACATAGGATAGAAAGTGTGATCATCTCAACTGATGCAGAAAAAAGCTTTGTCAAAATCCAAAACACTCTCACAATAAAAACACTCAGAAAACTAGGGATAAAAGGAAACTTCTTATAGACTATAAAGGGTACTTATGAACAACCCACGGCAATCATCATAGTTGATGAAAAACTGAAAGCCTTCCCACTAATATTAGACACAAAAAAAGGATAACCATTTTTTGCCACTTCTATTCAACAAGTTTTAGCCAGAGCAATGAGGCAAGAACATGAATAAGTCATCCAGATTGGAAAGGAAGAAATAAAACAATATCTACTTTTGGATGATATGATCTTATATATAGAATATCCTAGATAATACACACAAAAAAACTATTAGAGCTAATAAAATACTCAACAAAGTTGCAGAATGCAAATTCAACAGCAACAGAAAATCAGTGGTATTTCTGTAAACTGGCAATAAACAATCCAAAAAGGAAATTTACACAACAATTCCATTTCCAATAGCAGCAAAAAGAATAAAATGCCTACGAATAAACTTAGCCATGGAAGTGAAAGACTACTACACTGAAAGCTACAAAACATTGCTGCAAGAAATAAAAGAAGACTCAAAGAAACGGAAAGACATCCCTGTTCATGGGTTGAAAAACTTAATATTGCTGAGATAGCCAAACTCCCCAAAGCTATCTACAAATTCAATGTAATTCCAGTCAAAATTCACTAGGCTTTTTGTGCAAAAATAGAAAAACTGATCCTGAAATTCATATGGAAATTAAAAGAGCCCCAAATAGCCAAAGCAATCTTGGGGAAAAAAAAAAAATCAATGTGGAGGTCTCACACTTCCTGATTTCAAAACTTACTAAAAATCCACAGTAATCAAAATAGTATGGTACTTGCCTAAAAATAAACACATAGATAAATAGAATAAGCCATACAGAAATAAGCCTATTCATCCATGATCAATTGATTTTCTTTTTTTTTTTTTTTCTTTTTTTTTTTTAGACAGAGTCTCTTTCTGTCACCCAGGCTGGAGCGCAATGGCTCAATCTCAGCTCACCGTAACCTCTGCCTCCCAGGTTTTCAAGCAATTCTCATGCCTCAGCCTTCCAAGTAGCTGAGATTACAGGCGCCCACCACCACACCCAGCTAATTTTTGTATTTTTAGTAGACACGGGGTTTTGCCATGTTGACCAGTCTGTTCTTGAACTCCTGACCTCAGGTGATCTGCCCACCTCGGCCTCCCAAAGTGCTGGGATTACAGGTGTGAGCCACCACACCCGACCGGTCAATTGATTTTCAACAAGGGTGACACTACCATTCAATAAGGAAAAAATACTCTCCTCAACAGATGGTGTTGAAAACTGGATAAGCATAAGCAAAAAATTGAGGATGGACCCTACCTCATACAATATGCAAAAATTAACTAAAAGTGGATCAAATACCTAAATATAAGAGATAAAACTCTTAGAACAAAATATAAGGGTAAATTTTCATGATTCTTAGCTACGACATCAAAAGCATAAGCAACAAAAGAAAAAATAGATATATTGGGCTTTATTAAAATTAAAAACCCTCATACATCAAAGTACACTATCAAGAAAGTGAAAATACAGGCACAGGATGGGAGACAATAAAAGCAAATCACATACAGTATCTGATAAGAGTCCTGTGTCTAGACAGTGTAAAGAACTCTTACAACTCAACACAAAAGGAAATAAAAATTAAAACCTGGGCAATGGATGTGAATAGACATTTCTCCAAAGAAGATGCACAAATGGCCAAAAAACACATAAAAAGATGCTCGACATCATTAGTCATTATAGGAAAATGCAAAACCATAATGAGATACCACTTCACACCCACTAGGTTGTTTATAATTTTTTTTAATGGAAAATAAATGTTGGCAAGTATGTGGAGAAACTGGAACCCTTGTACATTTCTTTTGGGAATGTGAAATGGTTCAGCCATTGCGGAAACCAATTTGGTGGTTCCTTAAAAAATTAAACACAAAGTTACCATATGACCCAGCAAGTCCACTCATAGGTATATACACAAGAGAATTGAAAACAAGTGTTCAGAAAATAACTTGTACACAAACATTCATAAAAACACCGTTCAAAATAGCCTAAAGGTGGAAGCAATCCAAATGTTTAACAATCGATGAACTGCAACAATATGACTGTATGAGTGTAGTATAAACAAAATGTGCTGTATCCATACAATGTAATATTATTCACACATAAAAATGAAAAAAGTACTGATACATGCTGCAATATTGATAAATCTTGAAAACATGCTAACTGAGAAAAGCCAGACACAAAAGGCCATATTGTGTATAACCCCATTTATCTGAAATATCCAGAATAGGCAAATTCATACAGACAGAAAGCAGATCAGTGGTTGCCAAGGGCTGCAGGGCAGGAAGAAATGGGGAATGACTGGTTAATGGATACAGAGTTTCCTTTTGGAGTGATGAAATGTTCTGGAACTACAGTCGATGGTTGCATAACTTGTGAATGTATTAAAGGTCAGTGAATTATAAACTTTAAAGTAGTCAAAAGTCATAAATTTTATTATGTGTTTTTCACCAAACCTTTAAAAAAAAAAAAAACAAAAAGAATGCAGTTTGTGTAGCAGGATGGCCTAGATTCAATCCCAGCTTTCCACTTCCTGGCTAGATTACCTAGGGCAAGTTCCTTAACTTTACTCTGCCTCAGTTTCCTTATCTGTAAAGTGGGTGATCACTGTATGTCACGTAGAGAATGTTAGTAAGAATATGTGAGTTATACATTAACAGCACTTGGTAAATATCAGCTATTATTACTAAAGTATGGTACTAATTTGGTTGAAAGTACATCTCTGGGGGTATCGCAAAGTTGTTTTGAGCGTCAATAACATGGGTAATTTTTTTTTTTTTTTTTTACACTTTTCTGTGTTTTACAAAGTTTCCGGGACAGACACGGTGGCTTATGCCTGTAATCCCAGCACTTTGGGAGGCCGAGGCAGGCAGATCATCTGGGGTTAGAAGTTCAAGATCAGCCTGGCCAACATGGCGAAACCTCGTCTCTGCTAAAAACATAAAAACTAGCCAGACGTGTTGGCAAGCTCCTGTAATCCTAGCTGCTCTGGGGGCTGAGGCAGGAGAACTGCTTGAACCAGGGAGGCAGGGGTTGCAGTGAGCCAAGATTGTGCCACTGCACTCCAGCCTGGGTGACAGAAGGAGACTCCATCTCAAAAAAAAAAAAAGTTTCCAGGTGTTGCTTTTTATAAACAGAAATACACAAAAGTACTTCCTTTAAAGGAGAATTGGATAAGTGTCAAAAACGATGGCCTACTTTCATCACAAAATGGAAATACAATTAAGTAATAAATAAATTAGCACACCCAAATTAATTAATTTGTTTTATTTTATTTTTTTGAGACTGAATTTTACTCTTGTTGCCCAGGCTGGAGTGATGTGATCTCAACTCACTGCAGCCTTCGCCTCCCAGGTTCAAGTGATTCTCCTGCCTCAGCCTCCTGAATAGCTGGGATTGCAGGCACATGCCACCATGCCCGGCTAAAACCAGTATATATGCAGGTCTTGTTTTATGTTGTCTAAACCAGGGCAGACCATTTCCTAATATTACATTTGTAAATATACCTAGGGGCTCTTAAAGCCACGGGAACATCCAATTAAATTAAAATGCTTTGACCTCTTCGGATGAATGGCTCTATATAAATCCAAGGTATTGATATTCTTATTATTGTGGATAAATGAAATGTGTGCGTGAGGCCAGCTCAGCAGCAGAGTGGCTCCCTGAGATTCATAAAAAATGCCCAGGCTTGGGTGTCTACAGGACACCCAACACAGACACAGGAGATTTGAAAGCAAACAAACAAACAAAAAAATGAAGTGTCTCATAATATCACCTATGTGGCCAGAACCCTGGAAAGGGGCTACTTCCCTGACCCCATCAATATTGCCTGCTTAAAAGTCAGCTCAGCTAAGATATTAAAGATGTGCTTTAGCCAAGGCTGAGTAAATCAAGGTATAGGATATAGATTATAAACTGAAGGGAAAAGTCAATGACTCTGTCGCCGTATAAAAAACAACTTTTATTTTATTCAGGAATTAAATTGTATGTTAGCTTTTTCAATTACATTGAATTAAATATAAGCTTAGTTAAACATATACACATAGTATATTCTATTTGGAGGAAAATGTTAGAAGTAGATTACAATAAGCTGTTAATTTTCTTGTCCATATTCTCAATACCTTGTTCAGCCTATGTTGTCTAATGGGGGAATTGTGATTTAATCTTCATGTTGCCTTTGAGTTTCTGAGTGTTTTAGGAAGTTGGTCAAGGATATTATTTTCCATAATAAAGGACAGCTTCATTGAAAGAGGAATGTTTTTTGTTTCTGTGAGATGCAGGCCTGATCGCTGTTGAGCTCGGACTGCAATGGCCCCCCAGTTTCTCTCCCAAATTCCATCATTTAATAAACACTGAATGCATAGAGTGCACAAGTGAAAATGTTCTGGAACTAAATAGAGTTGATGGTTGCATACTATTGTGAATGTACTAAATGTCACCAAATTGTATACTTTCAAATGATTTCTTTCATGTTATAAACTCTACTTAAAAAGAAAAATCTTTTGAGTCCCCAAGTTGGGATCCATTAAGTCATCTTTCCTTTTTTTTTTTTTGAGACGGAGTCTCGCTCTGTTGCCCAGGCTGGAGTGCAGTGGCTGTATCTTGGCTCACTGCAAGCGCCACCTCCCGGGTTCATGCCATTCTCCTGCCTCAGCCTCCCGAGTAGCTGGGACTACAGGCACCCACCACCACACCCAGCTAATTTTTTTGTATTTTTAGTAGAGACGGGGTTTCACCATGTTAGCCAGGATGGTCTCGATCTCCTGACCTTGTGATCTGCCTGCCTCAGCCTCCCAAAGTGCTGGGATTACAGGCGTGAGCCACCACGCCTGACCATTAAGTCATCTTTCAATTAGTCACCAAGTTCCATCAGTTTGACTTGCACAGTGGTTCTTTTTTTTTTTTAAGACTGGGTTTTGCTCTTGTTGCCCAGGCTGGAGTGTAGTGGTGTGATGTCGGCTCACAGCTCACTGCAACCTTCACCTCCCAGGTTCAAGCAATTCTCCTGCCCCAGCCTCCTGAGTAGCTGGGATTACAGGTGTTGGCCACCACGCCCAACTAATTTTGTATTTTTAGTAGAGATGGTGTTTCACCATGTTGGCCAGGCTGGTCTCGAATTCCTGACCTCAGGTGATCCACCCGCCTCAGCCTCCCAAAGTGCTGGGATTACAGGCGTAATCCACCACACCCTGCCAGTGGTTCTTAAATTCATCTTCTTCTCCACATTCCTACTCCCATTGCCTTGACTAGGCCTCATCTTCTCTTCCATCAACTACTGCAATGGTTTCTCAGTTGTTACTCCTTTTTCTTATATAAAAAAGAGATTGGTTCTCATTCTAGTCTACCCACCACACTTCTTCCTGATTATAGTGAAGCATGAATCTGATCCTTATAGCCCAGCTTTAAAAAATTCCAAGGACTCCACTTCCCGTATAATTGTTTTACAAACTGTTCACTAGAGAACCAACTCCAAACTACCTTTTCAGCTTCTTTATTGATTACTTTTGCCATTGTACCCTAGTCTCTAACCATGTGCCAAGTGGGTCAGGATTCTTATATTTCCCTTCTTCCTACATACTTTTGCTCAACCTAAAATGTCTCTGAGTCCCGGATCATACATCTGTTAAAATGTAGCTGCCTATCTTCAGCGTTGTTGAGAGACTTGGAGAAAATAATGTACATATGTACATAGGACACTCAGCATTGGGTTCTTTTTTAAGAAAAGTTTCTTTCAATTCATCAGGTTAAAACTTTGTTTATTCTTCAAGGCCAAAGTTCAGTAGCTCACCTAAGCATTCACACACATTTACATACCGTAACTCTTTTAATTCTTGATTAGTACTGGTATGACAACATAATATGACTGTTGGCTGGATGTGGTGGCTCACGCCTATAAGCACTTTGGGAGGCCAGAGCGAGTGGATCATCTGAGGTCAGGAGTTTGAGACCAGCCTGGTCAACATGGCAAAACCCAGGCGCTACCAAAAATACAAAAATTAGCCAGGGGTGATGGTACATACCTGTAATCCCAGCTACTGGAGAACCTGAGGCATGAGAATCGCTTGAACCCAGGAGGTGGAGGTTGCAGTGAGTCGAGATCGTGCTACTGTACTCCAGCTTGTGTGACAGAGACTCAGTCTAAAAAAAAAAAAAGATAACATGACTGTTATAGAGGATATGTTTGTTCCCTTTAGTCGAGTTCATTGTAAACTTGAACACAAAATCATTGTTGTATTCATTTTCATACTCTCAATACTTTCAATGGAGCAGGGCTCTCAGTGTTTGTCGAATTGTAACATCCTCTATCCTACTTTAATATCTAACGGGGCCAAGACTGAACCTTTCAAAAATACTTCATTTTAGCCCAGGCGCAGTGGCTCATGCCTGTAATCCCAGCACTTTGAGGGGGGTGCCGAAGCGGGCAGATTACAAGGTCAGGAGTTCAAGACCAGCCTGGCCAATAGAGTGGAACCCCATTTCTACTAAAAATACAAAAATTAGCCAGGCATGGTGGTGGGTGCCTGTGGTCCCAGCTACTCAGGAGGCTGAGGCAGGAGAATCACTTGAACCTGGGAGGCGGAGCTTGCAGTGAGCCGAGATTGCGCCACTGCACTCCAGCCTGGGCGACAGCGGGAGACTCAGTCTCAAAAAAAAAAAAAAAAGAAAGAAATACTTCATTTTAAGGAAAATTACACCATAGAGGATGGTAAAAGTCATCACAGTTGTCAAACTAATGATAAGTGACTTAAACACAGTATTTCCTTTATATATTTTTTTAAAACTTCACTGTTTAGATGAATTAATGCAAACTTAAGTTGTCTTTTGGGAACAATAACAAAAATAGAAACCATTTTTGACTGATTTATAGCTCATAAACTTATTTTAATACATAAAACTGGGAGGAACATTAAAACAGAATCAGCAACATAATTTCATATCTAAAATTTCTCATACTCTCTGGAGTAAAATCACGTTATGTTTACGTTTTTCCCATATATGAATAAAACTGTAGATGATACAAAAATCCATGTACTTATTCTGTAAAAATACTTATAGATATTTCGTGTGGGATGAAACACTATCCAAAATACAAAAGCTTTTGAAATTTATTTATTTATTTTTGTTTATTTATTTTTCTTTTTCAAAATGGAGCCTTGCTCTGTCACCCAGGCTAGAGGGCAGTGGTGTGATTTAGGAGCACTGCAACCTCCGCCTCCCAGGTTCAAGCAATTCTCCTGCGTCAGCCTCCTGATTAGCTGGGATTGTAGGCACGTGCCACCAGGCCCGGCTAATTTTTATACTTTTACTAGAGACGGGGGTTTCACCATGTGGGCCAGGCTGGTCTCGAACTCCTGACCTCGTGATCTGCCTGCCTCTTAATATTTATTTGATGCCTATTTTGGTCCTTCATTGATTCATCAGTGATACAAAAACAAAACAAAACACCCAACAAGGTTGTACCAGACATTAAGAAGTTCAATTATGTTAAAATCACAGTTCACATTGCAACAGGCACTAGCTTCAACAGCATGACTACTATTCCTGTTTGACTCCTTGGAGAGGATTATCAGCCATCCACAGAGATCATTTTATTTATTATAACAAATGTCCCATAGATATCCAGAGGTTAGGGAGGTATCACAGGGGAAATCCAGTTAGCAGATGATTTCAACTGCTCTGCATGGATTGGTGGATGAATTGGTGGACTCATAGTATGCAGGATATCTCCTATAGCAATGGCTACTCAACAAAGTTCCCTAGTTCCCTTAGTACCCAGAACAGACAAGGAACAAAGAGGAGAGAGAGAGAGAGACAGAGAGAGAGACAGAGAAAGAGAACATGAGAGGATGATAAAGAAAAATCAAGTGAGATTCCAGAAAGTCATTAGAGAGTCATATAGAGAGGGAAAATTAAAAATAGTCATGGCAGAATGGGGTATAGCACCACAAATTCTCCAGATGTTCATCACTGTCTAAGTCAACAAATCATTGAGCCTACACCTCCACTTTTCTGAGTAACTTTTAAAATAATATGAAAGTAATGCTTATTATAGAAAAAAAATAACATGGAGCAACAAAATGAATGAAATAATCCCATATAATTCTACTACCTGCTACTCAGATATAACCACTATTAACATTTTATTTTGTATTCTAAGATTTCATTTATGTGTATGCCAATACATATTATCTTGTTACTTGCTTTATTTAAAATAATAAACAGTTTTCTGTATCATTACATAATCTACTACTAATTGTTTTTTTAAAAATAGCTGAAAAATATAGCTTTGAACAGTTATGTGATTATTTTATCAACCTCCTACTTCTGGGCATTTGAGTATTTTGTGCTATTTAAAAATCGTGTGAAGAGTACTAAAATGAACATCCGTTGAACAGAGATTATCAAGGTGAGTTGGTTTACCTTATGGTTGAAAAACAGCTACCCACATAGTTGAAAAACAGCTACCCCATAATTTAATGAACTCCCCAAAACTCACTTGCCTCTATTAGTCCTTCACAAAATAAAAGCCCTTGTGAAGAAAAGCCATTGCGTGTGGAGGGAGTGATAACACATTACAACTTATTTACGTTTTACACACACACGTGTGTGTGTATGTGTGCATGCTTCTTCTCCAGATATATGGGTACATGTACATGAAGGAACATAAAAAACGTATTTGTGGCAGAGCATCATGGTGCACACCTGTAATCCCAGGACTTTGGGAGGCCGAGGCAGGCAGATCACTTGAGGGCAGAAGTTGAAGACCAGCCTGGGTAACATGGCAAAAACCCGTCTCTACTAAAAATACCAACCTTAGCCAGGCATGGTGGCACATGACTGTAATCCCAGCTACTCGGGAGGCTGAGGCACAAGAATCACTTGAACCCAGGAGGTGGAGGCTGCAGTGAGCTGAGATAGTGTGCCACTGCACACCAGCCTGGGAAACTGAGTGAGATTCCATCTCAAAAAAAAAAAAAAAAAAAGATATTTGCAGTATTGCTGAGCATTGCAAGAGAAATGCACCAAAACAGTAGAATGCATAAACAGTTCCACAGTCATACAATAGAAAATACTGGAGCAATGAACAAGAAACCAACTTTTGTTACACAAAACAACATGAATGAATCTTGAAAATATAAAATGAGGTCGGGCATGGTGGCTCACACCTATAATCCCAACACTTAGGGAGGTTGAGGTGGAAGGATTACTTGAGCCCAGGAGTTTGAGACCAGCCTGGGCAACACGGCAAGATCCTGTTTCTACAAAAAACTTCTTTTAAAAATTAGCCAGGTATGGTGGCATTTGCCTGTGGTCCTAGCTACTTGGGAGGCTGAGATGGGAGGATAGCTTGAGCCCAGCAGGTTAAGGCTGCAGTGAGCTGTGTTCACACTATAGCACTCCAGCCTGGGTGACAGAACATGTCAGTGTCTCAAAAATAAATAAAATAAAATAAAATAAAATGGAATGAACAAATAAACAAAAATAATGTGTACTGTGTAATTTCATCTATATAAAATTCAAAAACAGGCAAAATATATTGTTATATATCAACATAATGGTTACCTTCCAGGTAGGAGAGACAGGGTAGAAATTGGGGAGTGCTGGTAATGTTTTCTTTCTTGATTAGGTGCTGATTACATAGATACTAACTTTATTTATTTTTGTATTTTATATTTTGTGCTTTATGGTGGTCATATTTTACTAACTTTTCTGAAATTGACAACAATATATTGCCAAATGTAATGTTCACTTTTCTGAATGTGAATATATACACTGAATATATATTCTGATTATACATATGTATATACATTATATGAATCATATATTCTTATAAGAATATAAGAAATAGATAACATGATCATCTTGGTTGTCTCTTGGGAGAAAACACATGGCTGAGGGATAGGGGTGCATTTTCTTTTTTTTTTTTTTTTTTTGAGACGGAGTTTCACTCTTGTTGCCCAGGCTGGAGTGCAATGGCACAATCTCGGCTCACGGCAACCTCCGCCTTCTGGGTTCAGGCGATTCTCGTGCCTCAGCAAGCGATTCTCCTGGCTCAGCCTCCCGAGTAGCTGGGACTACAGGGATGTGCTACCACGCCCGGCTAATTTTGCATTTTTAGTAGAGGCAGGGTTTCTCCTGTTGGTCAGGCTGGTCTCAAATTCCCAACCTCAGGTGATCCGCCAGCCTGGGCGTCCCAAAGTGCTGGGATTACAGGCATGAGCCACTCTGCCCAGCCAGGGGTGCATTTTCTTCCATTTTGAAACATATAAATTAGTATTTGCTCAAAAAATAGATAAATTACTACAACAAGATTTACACAGTATAACATGCATTGTTCTGACAGATCCTTATAGTTTCAGTATTCTTGCTTTTACTTAAGGTGTTTTCCTTTTGGCACTTAATATTGTGAATTGCACAGGGCTCACATTTGTGTTCTAAGGTGATGAACCACTCTGCATTTCCAGTCATTCTCTTTCTTCAGCATTCTGTCTATGTCCAATGTCAGTTTCAAAAAAAAAAAAAAACCTCTTCCAGTTTCATTGGCATTTCTGATGCAGGTTCCCAGAATTCATACATAACCATTCAGTCACTTTTACACATTCTAAAACTTTTTAAACTTTAATGAAATTATTGCTCCAAATCTCATCAAATTCTTTGATTATGTAAATAGCCGCTCAGAAACACCACTTCTGTAAACACTTGTATGTACTGAGTAAATGCAAAATAGATGACATTTGTTTAGCTTTACAGGTTTATGAAATTTTTACGCTTAATTTCAAAAATATTAAGTAAATAAATGCTCGGATATGCACACAATTCTTAAGAAACAGTCACTACCACCTGTTATCTGTTCAGTGCCAACATTTATAAAATAATAAATATGGTTTTTATTTGAACACCGAATGCTGGGTTCTTTGGCTGGAGTAAACATGTAGAAAATGTGCTCTACCTTGGGGAAATATGATATTTATACATAGATATGTCTGAAATTTTTATATATGATTCATAGGAGTGTAATGAAAAGGAAAATGCAGAAAATTGTAAGAGTAACAGGAAGACCTTAAGTAGTAAAAACTGTTTAATCCTAAATCTATGAGTGACTTGGTAAAATATAAATTCTAAAACCATTTTTAAAAACCGTAATCCCTGTTAATAGACAGGAGGACTGAAATAGGCAGAGTACTCATGAATGTGTCTATTCAAGGTTTTCATTGTTTTTCATCCCAGAGGGATATTTTTTAAATTAAGAGTATGACACAGATACTGACCAATTAGAACAGACATCTCAGTCATGGTCCTGGAGGTCATCTGGGGTGCCAGGAATTAAGGCCTTGATGCCATAGTGTGCCAATAGTAAATAGCATTTTGACATTAACAATCATGCAATTATATGAGTGCATATCACCAGAATGTCAGCCTTGCTCTAATCCTAGCTATTCCCAGTAACAAGTGTCTGAAGATATGTTGACTACATCCTGTTCTATATGTTCTATACTTATTATTCCTAGTCCCTCTATCATCGTTGTAGGTAGCAATATTCATCTCAGATTCTACCAAGAAGAGCTGTGGGACAGAAACAGTAAATGAATGACTCTTCCACATTGGTTCAAAGGGACTTAACATGAAAAACTGCATTTCTAGCTTATCCTGAAATATTAGAAGATCTTACAAGATAGCACACATTCCTGGATGAAAACAATTTGTCTGAATTTAGAAATAATAATTGGCAGCATGCAATTCATGAATATTTATAAAGTCCTATATTTTTATAAAAGCAATAATAACAACAACTCTTTAAAATGTTTGAAATGACTATGGAATTTTTTTTTTTTTTTTTTTTTGAGACAAGGTCTCACTACGTTGCCCAGGCTAGTCTCAAACTCCTGGCCTGAAGCAATCCTCTTTTTTTTTTTTTTTTTGCGCATGGGGGACAGAGTCTTACTCTGTTGCCGAGGCTGGAGTGCAGTGGCGTGATCTCGGCTCACTGCAAGCTCTGCCTCCTGGGTTCACACCATTCTCCTGCCTCAGCCTCCCGAGTAGCTGGGATACAGGTGCCTGCCACCACACCTGGCTAAGTTTTTGTATTTTTGGTGGAGACAGGGTTTCACCTTGTTAGCCAGCATGGTCTCAGTCTCCTGACCTCATGATCCGCCCGCCTCAGCCTCCCAAAGTGCTGGGATTACAGGCATGAGCCACCGCGCCCAGCCCTGAAGCAATCCTCTTACCAGCCTCCTTAGTTATTAAGGAATTTAAAATATGAACTGTATTTTTTTCTTATGTGTCATTACAATATTGTAGTTATATGTATTTTTTGTTTTTATCTTTAGGAAATATGTGTTGAAATATTTGCAAATGAAATGTCATGTTTTCTGCAGCTTATTTTCAAATATTTTAGGAAAAAACTAAGGTATATATGAACAGACAAAGCAAATGTGGCCAAATATTAACAACTGGTAAGTCTAGGTAAATGTATACAAGTTTTCTCTGTTCTACTCTTCTAACTTTTCTGTACGTAGCTTTGAGCATTTTCATAATAAGATGTTGATGGATTAACGTGGAGGACATTATGTTAAGTGAATGAAATAAGTCAGGCACAGAAAGATAAATACCCCATGTTCTCACTCATATGTGGAAGCTAAGAAAGTTGAGCTCATAGAAGTGGAGAGTAGAACCGTGGTTGCTAGAGTCTGGGAAGGGGAGCAGGGAGAGGTGGATAAGGAAAGGTTGGTTAACAGAGACATAATTAAAGCTAGATAGGAGGAATGACTTACAGTGTTCTATAGCACTACAGAGTGATTATAGTTATTAATTTATTTCTTAGTTTTTGTTATGTTTCTTAAGAGACAGAGTCTCACTCTGTTGTACAGGCTGGAAAGCTTCATAGTTCACTGAAGCTTGGAACTCCTCGGCTCAAGCAATCCTTCCACCTCAGCCTCCTGAGTAGCTGGGACTACAGGCATGTACCACCATGCCTGGCTGGAGTGCAGGGTCTTGAGGTCCTGTCTTGGCTATCCTGCAGCTGGAGTACAGTGGCACAATCATGGCTCACTGCAGCCTCAACTTCCAGGGTTCAAGCAATCCTCCCACCTCAGCCTCCCGAGTAGTTGGGTCTACAGCCACATGCCACCACACCCAGCTAATGTCTTCTAATTTTTGTAGAGATGAGATCTTGCTATGTTGCCCAGGCTGGTCTTGAATTCCAGCTTCAAGTGATCCTCCCACCTCAACCTCCCAAAATTCTGGGATTTCAAATATGAGCCACTGCACCTGGCCTATTGTATATTTTCAAATAGCTAAAGGAGAGAATTTTGAATGTTCAAAACACAAAGAAATAGTCAATGTTTGATGTGGTGGGTATGCTAGTTACCCTGATCTCATCATTACACATTGTATACACGTATGGAAATAACACTCTGTATACAAGTATCGAAATAGCATTTACACATTGTATACATGTAGCGAAATAACACTCTGTAACCCCATAAAGATGTACAATTATGTCTCAAAACTTTGTGAAAACATGAGAAAATGAAAAAATATAAATGGTGTATATATATAGAAAATGCCCAATATTCTTTATATATATATTATTTATATAAGCTATTCAATAAATTTACTTTTTTCTCCATGTCTAGCTCATTGCTCTCTCTCTCTCCCTCCCTCCCTCTCTCTCTATATATATATACACACACACACATACATGTATATGGCTATATATATATGGCATATATATATATATATATATGGCAATGAGCCAGACATGGAGAAAAATTAAGAAAATGTGAAAGTCGTGTCCACCCTGTAGAAACATACCAGCAAGGTGGGAACAAATAACTGCACTGTACATGATTATAATCTGATGTTACTATGCAGTTTTAGATATGAAGTGTTTAAACAATAACACCTAGAGTCACTGGCATAGAAGGGAAGAGAATACTTAATGCTGTTACCCAGAAATTGCCATGGTGTAGCTCAAAGTACAACCTTTTAGTGTAGCTGCCAGGCATGGAGCAATACTTCCCACTAAAGAGGATCAACCAGCCCTGGGATTTCACCACACAGGAAACACGCATTGTGCCAAAGCAAGAACAGAGACTGAAGAGACCAAGGATGCAGCATGCTCTGAGGACCCTGAGAGGGGAGCTTTCTTTCTCACCAAGCACCCATTTACATTAACAAGTAGAGCAGGCAACTAGCAAATAATTCTTAGAATCCATAGCACATAGGCAAATCTCCCACAGAAAATACATAATATGGCTGGGCATGGTGGCTCATGCCTATAATCCCAGCACTTTGGGAAGCCAAGGCGGACAGATCACTTGAAGTCAGGAGTCTGAGACCAGCCTGGCCAACATGGCAAAACCCCATCTCTACTAAAAGTACAAAAATTAGCCGGGCATGGTAGCATGTGCCTGTAGTCCCAGCTACTTAGGAGGCTGAAGTTCACTGCTTGAACCCGGGAGGTGGAGGCTGCAGGGAGCTGAGATGGTGCCACTGCACTCCAGCCTGGGCAACAGAACAAGACTCTGTCTCAAAAAAAAAAAAAGAAAAGAAAAGGAAAGAAAAAGAAAATACATAATATTCAGTCCTTTGAACTGATGCTTTGACAGGCAAATGCGTCTACATTTGCAGCAAGAACGACATGGAACACATAAAGGAGGGCACAAGCTAGACCAGAACCATTCTCGTCAACACATGGGTTAAGGGTTTTTGCCAGGGCATTAGAAGATATACTTTAGGGTATGTTTAATGTAAGTGCCTGGAGAAAAATAGACAGTACATGCAGTCTTTCTCAGCAAATCTTTGCTGCCATTTTCATAGAATTCTGAGATAAATTTTGCTAAGTGTTATTACACTGAGATCGGACCCAGTGAATCCCATATGACTGTGAAGTCTGCATTGTCCTCTCCTGGGCCTTATTTCTGTCTAGTATGCTGTACTATATTAACATGAGGAATACCAGGAGTAATTGTTACAGGAGTCTGGAGGTTTTAAAAGATTGAAGGCTGCGCATGGGACTGGAAGAAACAAAAGAGAACATGAGTGGGAAATCCCACAAAATGATATGGGGTTATGGGGAAAGGATTTCCTGACTATAAGACTTATGAATCACACAGGAATGAGTGACTGTGGAGAGTGAAACACACACACACACAGTTTTCACAAAAACCTTTAGGCCATGAATATTCTATTCTCCTCCACCAAGTCGGAATTGTTCTTCCTACAATAGGAAGTGCTCCCTGGCTGACCTCTCCTTCACAGTCATCAACCCTACCTTCTATAACCTCCCATATCACTAAACTAAGAAAACATAATCATCAGCCCGCAGCAAATTCTAAAAGGCCTTTGGCATATCACACTGGCTTTGCATCAAATTTATTGCTGAATTTCACTGGCTTCTCTCGATCTGCTTTATTGCTGATTTTAATCTTGTTTGTTTTAGGCTTCTGAGCCCCACTGCAAAATACCTAATATACTCTTTGTAGCTAGAGACTGTCTAAATAAAATGTATCACATTCCCATTATAACAACACTATATCATGCACATTATGTAGCACCCATAGGTGGCCTACATTTTTAATTATTTCCCTCCCCCAAACTCTAAATTAATACAATGAATTTAGAAACCCCTCCAACTCTCATCAGAGCAAGTAATTGAATACTCCATTATGATAATAAACCATTTTTCGTTGTAAGTGCTTGTTCCCAGAGGGCTTTGCTCTGTGCAGTAAGTCTACAGGCAATAGTTTTGAAAGGGCAGTGTGTGCTATGTACTCAGATAATAACACTTTGTTATTTTGCCTTAGATCTTAAACCTAAGAAACTCTAACAAACCATCCAGTATTCTATGTCAAAAAAAAAAAAATCAATCAAGGAAGCTACATTTTTTAGGTAGAAAAGGAGATGCATGAAGGTGGTCGCTTTTCCATAGCACCCCAGTGATTCAGAGATTGAGTAAGAGAACTAAAGCATGTAGCCAAACAGGGCTGGAGGTGAGTATTCCTTTTTTTGTTTTTGTTTTTTTGGTGGTGGTTGTTGTTTTTGAGATGGAATTTCGCTCTCATTGCTCAGGCTGGAGTGCAATGGCATGATCTCGGCTCACTGCAACCTCTGCCTCCCAGGTTCAAGTGATTCTCCTGCCTCAGCCTCCCAAGTAGCAGGGATTACAGGCATGCGCCACCATGCCGGGCTAATTTTTTAGAGATGGGGTTTCTTCATGTTGGTCAGGCTGGTCTCAAACTCCTAACCTCAGGTGATCCACTCGCCTCGGCTTCCCAAAG
This sequence comes from Papio anubis, assembly GCF_008728515.1. NCBI lineage: Eukaryota > Metazoa > Chordata > Mammalia > Primates > Cercopithecidae > Papio > Papio anubis. The sequence continues at coordinate 25,326,044 of NC_044979.1, forward strand.
TGCTGGGATTACAGATGTGAGCCACCTTGCCTTGCCAAGTATTCATGTTTTTAATGGTCTCCTGGCCTGTCCATCTTCTTCTCCTGTAAATGCCCCTGGATCCAGATGAGGTGTAAGAGCCTCCAGGCCAAGGATTATGTCATGTGTAGCTTGAATCCTTTCAGTGCTTTGCCTGAGATGGGCAATCAATGAGTGTTGAATAACTGGGCAAGAAATGATGCAGGCTGCCCAATGTTTATCCTCTGGAGCACAGGTGAGGAGGAGCAGAAGACAGCCCTACCTCTAAGCAATTGCCCAGGGCCCAGATGAGAAGGGACAGAAAAAAAACACAACCTCATCCCACATTTGCAATAGCAGCATACAGATGTGCAAAAACAATTGAGCATTTAAGGCAGCGTTGATGTAGATAAAATATCTTCAGGTTGAGAATTAGTCTAGAGTAGATTAAGGTAAGAATATAGCCTCTAGAGTCAGGCCACTTGGCTGTGAATCCTTTTTCTGCCACTTACTGTCTAGTGGTGGCATTGGGTGAACTACTTGGCCTCTCTGTGCTTCAGTTTCTTCATTTGTAAAATGGGGATAATGATAGTACTGACTTTGAGGGTTGCTGTGAAGATAAAAAAGATTAAAAATTACTTAGAACAGTGGCAGACACATTATAAATACTGTTACCTATTATTATGGTTGCTATGGATCACATGCCCATCATCACTCAAGAAGTACAAGGCCGGCCGGGCGCGGTGGCTCAAGCCTGTAATCCCAGCACTTTGGGAGGCCGAGACGGGCGGATCACGAGGTCAGGAGATCGAGACCATCCTGGCGAACACGGTGAAACCCCGTCTCTACTAAAAAATACAAAAAAAAACTAGCCGGGCGCGGTGGCGGGCGCTTGTAGTCCCAGCTACTCGGGAAGGCTGAGGCAGGAGAATGGCGTAAACCCGGGAGGCGGAGCTTGCAGTGAGCTGAGAACCGGCCACTGCACTCCAGCCTGGGCTACAGAGCGAGACTCCGTCTCAAAAAAAAAACGCTACCTGACTTCAAACAGAAGTACAAGGCCAAGTAGGTGGTCAACTCCATGGTAAGGATAGAAGCTGATAAAAGGTCTGTGTGAACAGATTCATCGCTCCCAAGAAGTCACAGGTGTGAAAATTCACTCATCAGTCCTACTCTTTATGGCAGAAGCCCCCTCTGAACATAAAAATGATAAAGGAGAGGACGGTGATTCGCCCCTGATGGGTTGCCCTTCACAAACCTCCGGTGATTCCTGCTTGCCTCACAACACATTCCTGCCCTAGCTTTTGAAGCTCTGTACTGTATGGTCCCCGACTATTTTCCTCACCAGAACTCTTAACTGCTTTCTGCATTTACCTTAGCTCTGAGCTTTCTGTTCATCTAGCTGATGCTATTAAAGTCTGTTCTGGCTAGACATAATTCTTCTCAAGGCATCCTGGTCTGGCCACAGGAACCCTTGACAGCATGTGCCATTAAAGTCCATTGAATTTCCCTGTCTACATCTGGAAATGCCTAAAGGATTTTCATAACAAAAGGATTAATTAGGCTGAGCGAGGTGGCTCACGCTGGTAACCCCAGCACTTTGGGAGATCAAGGAAGGCGGATCACCTGAGGCCAGGAGTTCAAGAACAGCCTGGCCAACATGGCGAAACCCCATCTCTACTAAAAATACAAAAAATTAGCCAGGCGTGGTGACAGGCGCCACTAATCCCAGCTACTCAGGCAGCTGAGGCAGGAGAATCACTTGAACCTGGGAGGCGGAAGCTGCAGTGAGCCAAGATTGCACCATTGCACTACAGCCTGGACAACAAGGGCAAAACTCTGTCTCAAAAAAAAAAATGTTTTTTTAATAAAATAAAAAAGGATTCTTTGGGAAGCCAAGGCAGGTAGATAACCTGAGGTTGGGAGTTTGAGACCAGCCTGACCAACATGGAGAAACCCTGTCTCTAATAAAAATACAAAATTACCCAGACGTGGTGGCACATGCCTGTAATCCCAGCTACTCTGGAGGCTGAGGCAGGAGAATCGCTTGAACCCGGGGAGGCAGAGGTTGCGGTGAGCCGAGATTGTGCCATTGCACTCAAGCCTGGGCAACAAGAGCGAAACTCCATCTCAAAAAAAAAAAAAAAAAGGATTAATTGCCCATAAAACTGTAGGAAATGTATATACAGCAACTAGCAGTGGATCTTCAGCATAAACCGAGTTATAATTGAGATAGTGTCATTCTCTTCTATTTCCAATTCCTGCACACTAAAGGGCAATGTGTGCCACGTACTCAGCACAAAGGGACGGATCTGTGGGCAGAGGGTTCTGAGGGGGTGTTAGAGGATGCCAAAGCCACAAGACCAACAGGGAGCTTCTTTCTGAATCATGTCTTTGGCAGCCTGCAGCCATTTCTGTTAAGGTAGACAAGCGGCTAGCAAATAATTTGTAGAACATTTGGTAGGTAAGTATTTCTTCCACAGAAAAGCATACAGATTCAGGACTTAAAGAGGGTTCTTTCACAGGAAAATACAAAGGGCCACGGGGACTCTCTGCAATGCTGGTCATGTTCTTCCACTTGGTCTGGTTGGTAGCTATATAGGCATGTTCATTTTGTGAAAATTCATGCAACTGCACACTGAGGAATTGTGTACTTTTCTATATGTCTGTTATACTTCAATTAAAAAGTCTATTAAAGAAAATTGAACATGTTAAATGTATATATACTATTTGAAATTTTAAAGGGCTTTAATTAACTGTGTCAATGGACTAAATATTAATCAGTCAATAAAAGCTATCATTCAAAATTTGCTAATTCCATGAAATAGAATAATAAGATTTGTAAGCTGAACTAAAAAACTTAAGGAAAATATCACTCAGCCATAAAAGAAATGAAGTACTGATTCATGCTACAATGTGGATGAACCTCCAAAATATTATGGTACATGAAAGAAGCTGGACACAAAAGGCCACATAGCATATGATTCAATTTATGTGAAATATCTGAATAGGCAAATTTATAGAGATAGCAAACAGGTTAGTGATTGACGAGGTTGAGGAGGAAGGTGGGAATGGGGAATGATTGTTTAACGAGAAGGGAGTTTACTTTGGAGCAATGGAAATGTTTGGAACTAAACGCCACTGCATTGTCCACTTTAAAATGCCTAATCTTAAGTGAATTTCACCTCAAGAAAAGACTTACAATGAGATTTATATTTTCATAGTTAACATTTAATACATTCAATAGGAATATTTAGACTGCTGAATGGTTTCTGTGCACCAAAACCACCTCAAGGGCACACAAAGCAATCTTACTTTCTTTCGGCTTTTACTGTGGGGGCTATAAAAAGGGTCAGGTTCACGGTCAGATGCAGGGATGGGAGTATCGCTCGACACTGGAAGAGATGGTTCACCATCTTTGCAAATCCAGTTTCATATGTTCTCCCTAGCAAAGTGGAGAATGAGATATAACAAATAAAAACGTAATTGATGGAGTCTGAGGAGTCACCTGTTTCTTCCCCCCTGCCATTTGATACATCTGAATTTGATCCATCTGAGATGGCCTCTCTCAAGTTAACCAACTCCCAGGAAGGGAGGTTCTACAAAATGTTTGTAATAGATCTCATATCCAATGAGTAGGATTTGTAGGGAAAATTATGACATGGATGATTATGTCTTTGTAATGTGTCCATAGGAGGTCAACATTAAGTTCAATTTATCATTAACTGGACATGTTTGTTACTTTGGCATAGGAAGTAATGTGTAATATGTACACATTAATGGTATATGTAATGTGTAATGCATCCATGGGAGGCCGACATTCAGTTCAATTTATGATTGAACTGGACATGTTTGCTAGTCTGGCAAAGGAAGTTATCTTAGTGATAGTGGAAGGGGTTGAGCATCTCTGGAATTTGGGGAAGGAGAGAACAAATTTCAAAATAGACCTACTTGAAAAACTTGTTTCAGCATCTACAGAGTGGAAAGTGCACTTAAGCACAAACTTTGAGTAGCTACAGACAGAAATCAAGAATTATTTGCAACTAATATGCATTTCTCAAAACAAGAAAATGACTGTTCCAACAGAGTCCAACAGGGGGCAGTAGTGATTTCCTCAGCTCCATTCAGTGACAGCAAGTTGACCTCAAGTTTCATTAGGTTTCGGTTGCCAGATCTAGTAAATAAAAATACAGGCCACCAAATTAACTTGAATTTCAGATAAAGAAGCCAATTTTTTAGTATGTTTCATATATTTCATATGAAACTGGGGCATACTTAGACTAAAAAAGCATTTATCTTTTAGTATGATATCCATATTTTAACTGGGTATCTGGTATTTTATTTGGCCTTCCTAACGTGTGTGTGTGTGTGTGTGTGTGTGTGTGTGTGTGTGTGTTTAGGAGAGAGAGAAACAGGCCCAGAGAATACATGTGGCTCATCTAGTTTACACAGTCTAACATACTGAAACAGGGTTTCTGTTCATTTCATCCTAAGATGCTATGAAAAGGTGAAATCGTGGTCTGAAAATTTGGGAGTTTTCCTGATTCCTGCCTTTTTTCTGATCTTCCTCTACTAGCTCTATCTTTCCTGCTTTATAGCCAAACAGATTTCTAGTTAACCTTGTCTGTCCCCATATTGGCAATCATCTTCATGGTTTATGTCTTCCAATGAACCTGTCTCCTTCTCCCAATTTTCTTATCCTGCCCCTAAGGTTTAATTTTGTTCAAGAGTCGTCTGAAAACAAGCAGAAAGTAAATGAAGACTGTCAGCTCACCTCAACCTGGACCAGATGGAGTTAGGGAGGTAGTGAAAACATGAAGTAAAAGAGAAGGAAAAACATGTTTTATTTGTCTCTTTTTGTCATGTGTCACAGAACAGGGGACCTGCTATATCTGTGATATTTACCTTAGAAACAAGGTTTGTGTAAACTGGGTAAGCCACATGGCCGCAGTTTTTCTCAATGGTAAATAAAAATAATCTCAACCTAGAACTGCAGGTAGGCTTCAATGAGAAAAGGATGTACAAGTACTTTGTAAGATGTTAAAGGCTATGGTTATAACAATTTATTATGTGTTTCTACTTTTGGAATACTATAACTAATATAGGCTTTGATCTCTTGAAAATAAACATTGTCAATATATATTCTTCGCCATTACCCTAACCGCAGCACTAGTCAAAGGTGTTGTAACAGTGATAACAAAGCTGAACTAAGGTAGGCTAAATAATCGGTACCTTCCAATTTCCTGGGGTTGAGCTCTCCCTTGGAGAGCAGGTGACAGTTGGGGACAGAGTGATACTCTTTTTTTAAAGCCACATTAGAGTCTCAAAGAAATGACAATATTTCAAATGCATAAAAGGAAACATTCTGTAGCTAAACACCAGGAAACATCTATCAAAACATAAAAGAAGTCAAAAATTACTTTATAATATGCAGAAAAATATGCATTTGAATGATCACCTTAAAAGAGTTTTGGGTGGGGGATGGAGGAATAACACATTTATTGATGTTATGCCAGAGGATGGGTGACTGCCGTATTCGTCTATTAAATCTTCCCAGGAAAGGAAACTTTAGGGACTCAAAAGATGCTTGTGATGAGTTTATCTTACTTGCTTTTCTAGACTTTTGCTTTCAGCAAAGCACCGTAGCTCTGACTGTTATATTCATCACCCATGTTAGGTGTCAGCTGCTATTTTTGTTTATTTCTCACACATTCTTCTTGTGTTCTCGTCTTTCCAACTCCAGAGATAGCTAAGCATTTCCAAACTTATCCCTTGTGTACTTACATCCCCTGCATTCAATCCAGTTTTCTAAACCCCAGGTACCGTGATTCCCTACCACTTACCAAAGGGGATGTGCCTTTCAGGAGCCCTTGTGGAGGTCCTATGTGACCACTTAACACCATTTGTCAGCATTAGTTTCCAGCAAAGGATTAGACTACAGGTCTCTAAAGGGGGAGCTGGGGGTGAGATATTCCTCCTCATTCCTGAATGTGATGTTCTAGGGTTTGGGTAAAATGACCTATTGGTGTATGAGGAAAAAATAATAAAACAGTTATCTCTTTCTCTTAAAAGTGAAAGGAATTCAACTTTAGTATTTACTGTATGGATACACAAAGACACTCTCAACTGGTATGCCAAGTGTCCTAGGGAGAGTGAGAATTCCATAGTGAGTTGGGATTGACAGTGACCCCTGCTATAATTTGGATTTTTGACTCCTCCAAATCTCATGGTGTTATTTAATCCTAATGTTGGAGTTGGGGCTTAATGGGAAGTGTTTGGGTCATGGGAGTGGATCCCTCATGAAGAGATTAATGCCCTCCCTGTAGGGGGAGTGGGTGCAGTAAGTGAGTTCTCACTTTTCGTTCCCAGGAGAACTGGTTATTTTATTTTTATTTTTTGAGATGGAGTTTTGCTCTGTCGCCAGGCTGGAGTGCAGTGGCATGATCTCGGCTCACTGCAACTTCCACCTCCCGGGTTCAAGCGATTCTGCCGCCTCAGCCTCCCGTGTAGTTGGGACTACAGGCATGCACCACCACACCCAGCTAATTTTTGTATTTTTAGTAGAGACGGGGTTTCACCATGTTGGCTAGGATTGTCTCCATCTCTTGACCTCGTGATCCGCCCACCTCAGCCTCCCAATGTGCTGGGATTACAGGCGTGAGCCACCACGCCCAGCCGAGAACTGGTTATTAGAAAGAGCCTGGTACCTCCCCCATCTGGCTCTCTTGATTTGCTCTCACTGTGTGATCTCTGCACACATGGGTTCCCCTTGACTTTCCCTGTTCATGGACGCAGCATGAGGAACTCACCAGAAGCCAAGCAGATGCTGGGGCCATGTTTCTTGTACAGCCTGTAGAACTGTGAGCCAAGCAAACCTCTTTTCTTTATAAATTACCCAGCCTCAGATATTCCTTTGTGGCAACACAGACTCCTCCATTCTCATTCATTCTATTTCCTAGAATTGTGAAATATTGCAATTTGCATGTGAAAAGTTATATGGTTTTACAGATGAGGTTATTTAGTTTTAAAATATTCCTGCAGAGAGAGCATGAATTGAATTGAGTTTTAATAACACAAGCAAAAGGAAACAACAATAAATTGGCAGAGCTGATAACTTTTTCTCCTTCTGGCATGAGCTCTCATTCAGCCATATTACAGGTGAAAACAGTGGTCATGTAATAGAACTGACACATCTCTCTTGCTTATGAAAAGTTTGTTCCTGTTAAAAATAAAAAGGTTTAGATCACAAACAAATGAAATAAAATGTATTTTAAAATATTGTTTATTTTTCCCTCAAAAATTTTATAACCATATTAATAGAGTAGTGTGTGTATATAATATAAAGCTAACTACAAATCTTTTGCAATGATACGCTCAAAGAATTGTTACTGATAGGTGGATGCAAACAAAAAAGTCAGACAACCACTAAATGAGAGTCAGTGCTGTGCTGGAACTTGCCCCTACAGGCTTATGAGTGCTGGCTATTAAATTTTCAGGAATTTTTTTAAAACTACCTGTTATACACAACTGATATGGTTTTGCTGTGTCCCCACTCAAATCTCATCTTGAATAGTAGCTCCCATAATTCCCACGTGTTGTGGGAGGGACCCAGTGGGAGGTAATTGAATCATGGGGCGGGTCTTTCTTGTGATGATCTTGTGATAGTGAATAAGTCTCACGAGATCTGATAATTTTATAAAGGGCAGTTCTCCTGCCCTTGCCTGCCGCCATGTAAGACTTGACTTTGTTCCTCCTTCACCCTCCAGCATGATTGTGAGGCCTCCCCAGCCACGTGGAGCTGTGAGTCCATTAAACCTCTTTTCCTTTATAAATTACCCAGTCTAAGGTATGTCTTTATTACCGGCATGAGAACTAATACAACAAATATTATTAAATTTTTAATTACATAAACTTATAATTACATATGTTAAAAACAAAGGTAGTAAATATCCAAAACTTGGCATTTCCTAATTACTCTTCTTATTTTACTAATTCTATGCTCTTTAGGGTATTTATATCTATTTTATCTTTATGATGGTGTATTCATTATCTATTGCTGTAAAACAAATTATCCCAAAATTTAGCAGTTTAAAATAACAAACATTAATTAGCTTACATAGTTTCTAAGTCAGGAATCTGAGAGTAGCTTCACTCAGTGGCTTTGGCTCAGGATTTCTCGTGAAACTGCAGTCAAGGTGTCAGTGGGGGATGCAGTCATCTCAAGGCTTGACTGGAGTTAAAGGTATGACTTCCACGAATATTAACTCATATGACTGTGGCTGGAGGCCACAGTTCCTTGCTACGTGAGCTTCTCTGTCAGGTAACTCAGAGCATGGCAGCTAATCTACCTCAAAGTGAGAGATCTGTGAGAGAGAGAAAGACCAAGATAGAAGCTACAGTGTCTTTTATAGCCTAACCTTGGAAGTAACATACAACCACTTCCACTATATCCTACTGATTATACAAAACAACCCTGGAACTATATGAGAGGGAAATAAACATTGAATACCAGGGCGCACATCTTAGAGGTTAACTAACATAGGTAAACATACAATAAAATGATGTGCTACTATGCATCTCTTTCCAACTCTACATTCAGTGACATCACATTGATTACCTGAACTTGGCCAAGGTACAAGTATTTACACCACAGAAATCAGAAATTGCTACAAATCAAGCGATTTTTCTTGTTTCTTTGTGCATTATTCATGTGCTTGTTTTTTTGCCTGGGGAGCTGTTTGTGAAACACTTAGCAGCACCTCACTGATTAGAGTGCACCACCATGCTGCATTTGGTAAGGGGAGAGATGGGGATACCCATAGGTGAGTGTGTGGTATGGAGAATGAGCTGGAAGTTAGTTTGGATGGGGGAGTGAAAGGTCCAACACAGAAGCAGCAAACCAAAATTGAGGTGGTAAGGGTGTGATTAAGTGCGGGATTGGTTCCCCAGTGATTCTGAAAGAGGGCAAGGCAGACTGCACATTGCCTCATTCTCATCATGAAAGCCAGACACTTCTTAACTACGTAGGACATGGTGTGCACCCACCCTATAAGGAGCTAACAAATTGTATCTGAATTTTGACCTTGAGCTCATATTAGTGCACTAATCTGAGACTGACAGGAGTGATTTAAGATTGGGAAAGTGGCCGGGCACGGTGGCTCACACCTGTAATCCCAACACTTTGGGAGGCCGATGGGGGCAGATCACAAGGTCAGGAGATCAAAACCAGCCTGGCCAATATGGTGAAACCCTGTCTCTTCTAAAAATACAAAAATTAGCTGGTTGTGGTGACACACACCTGTAGTCCCAGCTACTCGGGAGGCTGAGGCAGGAGAACCACTTGAACCCGGGAGGCAGAAGTTGCAACAAGCCAAGGTCACGCCACTGCACTCTAGCCTGGGTGACACAGCAAGACTCCATCTCAAAAAAACAAACAAACAAAAAAGATTGGGAAAGCAAAACTCTGAAGCAATGATTAAAGAAACAAGAAGAGAAGTATGGTAGAGGAACAAGAGGTGATAGAAATGAATTTCTAGATAACAAAAGGCTCATGCACAGAAAAGTAAGCAGGATAGTGACTGTAATGTTTATGAGGTAATATCTATTTCAATCTGTTTTTACTACTAACTGATGAATGTAGACTTGTTTTGTCATCAATATGACACTCAAAATTCAATTAATAAGTGCTTACTCAGGGCCCCCCATGTTCCACAAACTGGGCTGGGCTCCTGGAAATGCAGGTTGGCATGGGGGTAGGGTGTAGGGTAAGAGAACTATGCTAAACAGTCTCTACTCTAGATGATATTACAGACTTCCAGGTCTAGTTTACAACATTTTAGGAAACTTCCTAGTTTTTTTCTGATAACAAAGATGTTGAAACTTAAAATTTTTTTATTGTGATAAAATACATATAACATAAAACTTACCATCTAAACCATTTTTAAGTGTGGAATTCAGTGGCATTAAGATATGCACAATGTTGTACAACCATCATATCCATTTTCAGAACTTGTTCTCATCCCAAATAGAACTTCTGCACCCATTAATACCTCCTGCTGAAGGGATGTTGAAACTTCGTATTTTGGATTGCTTTATTTTTCTATTTATTAATTTCTTCAGAGCCAGGACACTAGGCATTAAATATGAAGTCATCAAACCATTAGCTAGTGTTAGTGAGCCCAAGATGGATTAAAATATTTTAAAACCAAATAAAAACAAAGCTTTGACCTACATAGTATAACTGCTGATAAAACTGAAAATGTAAACATCAATGAAAGAATGATGATATGGTTTGGCTGTGTCCCCACTCAAATCTCATCTTGAATAGTAGCTCCCATTATCCCCATGTGGGACCTGGTGGGAAGTAATTGAGTCATGGGGGCAGGTTTTTCCAGTGCTGTTCTCATGATAGTGAATAAGTCTCATGAGGTCTGATGGTTTTACAAAGGGCAGTTCCCCTGCATATGCTTTCTTGCCTGCCACCATGTAAGATGTGCCTTTGCTCCTACTTCGTCTTCTGTCATGATTGTGAGGCCTCCCTAGCCATGTGGAACTGTGAGTTCATTAAAGCTCTTTTTCTTTATAAATTACCCAGTATCGGGTAATTTTGAAAATGGACTATACAAATGGGTTGATCAATTTAGTTGCAGAATTTGGGAACAACTGAGTGCAACTGGTCCAGTAACAAAGACCAATCAGTTTTTGAACCAAAAAATTAGGTGGGCTGAAAGAAACTATGAATCATAGCTGTAGCTTTCAGAATGTGGCCATCAAACAGAGAAACTAATTAGAAGATATTTAAATTCCTAATTGGGGCAAGAGATTAGGGGAGATCAGGACTGGGTCGTGGCTGCACAGATTGAGAGAAGTGGCATGATTCAAAATGTATTTTGAGGGTAGAGTCAATGAAAACTCAATAGTGATTCTTAGGTTTTTGACTGGAACAACTGGGAAAGTGGCAGTGCTATTGCTAATTCTGGAAAGGCTGGGGAGGCATACATCTGGGGGTAAAAATCAAGAATTCTGTTTTGAACATGTTCTGTTCAAGATGTCAGTTATATATTCGAGTGAAGCTATTAAGTAGGCAGCTGGAGCTATAAATCTAGATTTTAAAAGAGAAGTCTGGTTTGAGATATAAATTGAGGCCTTAATAACATCAATTTAGGTATCAAATAAGAGATAACATTTAAGCCAGGATATCACACTTCCAGTTTTAAAATAGGTGCAGAAGAGATTTCTACCCCTGTGCCAGATATCTTCTGTGTAACCCTCCAGACCCATTTTCTTCCTCCTTCTACCCTGTTTTCTTCCTCAAGGAGATTGATATGTATGTGCAGAGCTGTCAATGGGCCCCTTTGCCCTCTGGTTCCTGACTGAGTTGCAGTCTGGGCACCCTTCCACCCCCGCCCCCAACTTCATTCACAGGAGATGAAAGGGAGGAAGCATGATGAGGAAGCATGATGAAATCTTCCTCCCTTTGGAGTCAAAGGTCACTCGACTCTTTCAAAATGGCTTCCTCTGATTAATTCTCTCTTCTGGGTCCCACTTACCCCTTTTCTCCCTATCGGGCTAGAGGCTAGGTGAGTAAGAGCTCTGCTACAGCCCCTGGCACTACAGTCTCCCTGTAGTTCCCCTACATCCAGCTCATACATTTGTAAACATTTCATTAACTGAACATTTCTCAAATTATTCTAAATTTAGCATGTCATGTGTTTCCTCTTGGGACTGTGAAAAATACACCCCTTTCTCCTCTTGAGAGTCATCCCAAAACAAAAATGACAACAAGTGACCAAAAACACAAACTCTATCTGGTTATGTACTACCCCAAGCAACACTATGTAAAGATGGAAAAGTTACTCACACCCACTCATGCAAGAGATTACAGATTTATTTTTCGGAGAAATTGAACCAGAGAGAGTCCAGATTGGAACAGGAAGGTGGAGGCTCTAAAAGGAATATTTCCAGGAAATAAATATTAGGATGGATCAATTTCCTGACAAGTTTGACTATGTAGAAAAGTCTTTGCAGTAGCATTTTTACATGTCTCTGTAATTGTATGGGATAGCTTAACTGTAGGTTCAAAGACTACTAAGTGAATGAAAATATGAGTATATTTTTAACTCCAGGCAAGACAAAAATTTGTGCAAGAAAATAAATATAATTATGGCACATTGGTTGGCTCAGCAGTAAACAAAACTTATATATTCATAATACTGAAAACAGATTTAACATATTACTATGTTGGGAAGAAAATGGGGTACCTATCAAAAATGCACATGCCCTATGATCCAGCAATTAAAATAATAAAACCTGTATTGGCTTGAAGCTCCAGGACAATGTTGAATAGCTGAGATGATACAGATATCCTCCCCTTGTCCTGATGTCAGTGAAAATGTTTCTAATGTTCCCTCTGAAGTTTCATTGCTTATGCTGAAGTTATGGCAGACAGTCTGTATCAAGTTAAGACTGTTTTCTCCCTTTACTATTTTATTAGAAGGGGTTTTTTTTTAAATGTTAATCAGTAATAATTGAATAGAGTTCAATTTTAGCAGTTTTTTTTGTTTGTGTTTTTTTTTTTTTTTTTTTTTTGAGATAGAGTTTCACTCTTGTTGCCCAGGCTGAAGTGCAATGGCGTGATCTAGGCTCACTGCAACCTCCACCTCCTGGGCTCAACTGATTATCCTGCCTTAGCCTCCCGAGTAACTGGGATTACAGGCATGCGGCACCACACCTGGCTAATTTTGTGTTATTAGTAGAGACAGAGTTTCTCCATATTGGTCAGACTGGTCTGAAACTCCTGACCTCAGGTGATCCACCCACCTTGGCCTCCCAAAATGCTGGGATTACAGGTATGAGCCACTGCGCCCAGCCGAATTTGAGCAGATTTTTAAAGCATATAGCCATGTCAACTCCTTCATTTGTTAATGTAGAAAATTACGAGATTTGCTGACATTGCAATATCCTTATATTCATGGGATTAAATAATACTCGGGTAGGGTGTGATTATGCGAGATATATATTTATCTTTATTTTGTATTATTTAGGATATATGCATTTATGACCATGTAATTTTTCATTCCATCTATGTCTGTATAACAAGTTGAAGTGCTTTACACTTTTTCCTATTACTGGAATAATTTATATAAAACAAGAATTATCTGTTTCTTGAAAGTTTGTTAGAACTTGCCTATAAATTGTCTGGGACTGAGTCTTTTAAAGGATAGGTATTTGATTACCTATTAAATTACTTTTATGGTTATTGAATTATTCAGTATTCTACCACTTATTTCTCCCTAAGTCAATATGAAAACTTGATATTTTTTCTAGAAAACCATCCATTCTGTCTACCTTTTCAAACATAATGGTACAAAACTTACATACTCTCTTGGAAGGAGAAGCACTGCTGTAATTTTCATTTGTTCACTTTCATTCGTTCTGAGGCTTATTATTTTTCTTTTTTTCTCTTTATAAAAATTGGCAAAAAATTACTTACTATTCTTTTAAGATAATTCATTTATGTTTATATTGACCAAGTCTAGTATATTTTTTTGTTTCATCTATTTCTGCTTTTATTTTTACACTTCCTCTGTACTTTTTTGTTCTTTCAAAGGTTCATGTGATGAATGACTAGTTCATTGATTTTTAATTTTTCTTATTTTCTAATAAATATATTTAAGGCTTTAAATTTTCCTTGGACACACCCAACAAGTTTTAATATGTAGGGCCATTATGGTCCTTCATTTTTCAATAACATGTAATTTCATTATTGATTTTTTAAACCAAGAAATATTAGAAAGGTGTTTTGAATATTCAAGTGATATTTTAAATGGACTTGAATTTCCTTTTTAACACAAGAATTATCTAAAAGGCACAACAATGTACTTAACACTACTAAGCTGTACACTTAAAAATGGTTAAGATTTTTGTTTTGTTTAAGAGACAGGTTCTGTGTTGCCCAGGTTGTTCTCAAATTCCTGGGCTGAAGCAATCCTCCCATCTCAGACTCTCAAGTAGCTGGGACAATAGGCACATGTCACTACCCCTAGCTTAAGAAAGATCTAAATTTTTTGTTATGTGTATTTTAGCGCAATGTTTTAAATTTTTAATTTAAAAAAGGTAGGTGGATTATCTGGGTGGGCCCAATGTAATTGCAAGGGTCCTGTCTTAGTCCGTTTTCTGTTGCTGCATTAAAATACCTGAGACTGGATAATTTATAAAGAAAAGAGGTTCATGTCTGACAGTTCTGGAGGCTGGGAAGTCCAAGACTGGGCAGTTGCATCTCATGACCTTTTAGTAAGAGCCTTGTTCTTTGTCATAACATGGCAGAAGGCATCACAAAGTGAGTGTGTGCACTGAGAACCAAGCTATTTTTCACAATAGACTCACTCTAATGATAACTAACTAATCCACACCTATGATAACCAATGAATCCATTAATTCATGAATGGACTAATCCATTCATGAAGGAAGAGCCGATCCAATTGCTTCCTAGAGGCCCCATGTCATAATATTGTACATAGAAGATTAAGTTCCAACATGAGTTTTGGAAGAGACAAACATTCAAACCTTAAAAGGTAAGTGGAAGAGGGAGGCAGAAGAATGAACCAGAGAGATGGCAGTGTCAGAAGGACTTGGCCTGACATTGCTGACTTTGGAGATGAAGAAAAGGGGCCTGAGCCAACAAATATGGTGGCCTCTGGAAGCTGGATAAGACAAGGAAACAGATTCTCCCCTAGAGCCTCCAGAAGGAGCACAGGACTTTAGCCCAGTAAGACCCACTTTGGACTTCCAACCTCTGGAACTGAAAGATAATAAATTGGTATTGTCTTAAGGCAAAAAAAAAAAAAAAAAAAAAAAAAAAAAAAAAAAAAAGTATTTAAAAAAAAAAAAAAAAAAAAAAAAAAAAAAAAAAGGAAAAATTATTGAAAACGGTATTTTTTAAAAATTCAATTGAACAGATTTTAAGAGGGGCTGTAATTATGCTAATTCTAATGAACGATACAGTATTTGCCACAGTTAATTAACCCCTGAAGTTTATATGAGATATAGCATTAATATTAGCTACTTTCTGTATTTGATCTAAAAGTCATCTAAGTGCAGCCATAAAAAAGAATAAAATTATGTAATTTGCAGCAACGTGGATGTAGCTGGAGGCCATTATCCTAAGCAAATTAATGCAGGAACAGAAAACCAGATACTCATGCTCTCACTTATAAGTGAGAGCTAAACATTGGCTACTCAGAGACATAAAGATGAGAACAATAGACACTAGGAACTACTAGAGGGAGGAGGGAGGAAGTGGGGCAAAGGTTGAAAATCTAACTATTGGGTACTATGCTCACTACCTGGGTGATGGCATGAATCGTACCTCAAACCTCAGTATCATGCACTATTCCCATGTAACGAACCTGCTCATGTACCCCCAAATCTAAAATAAAAGTTGAAATTATCTTTTTAAAAAAGTAATCTAAACTTAGTGATATGTCTGGCATGGCATATAAGCCATAGGAAATTCTTCCTATAAGATATTCAAAGCTTCTTGTCCTCTTGTCATCTTTTGACACAACCTTAGTGCAGACAGCACCATCTAAGTTTTTCTTTTTTTTTTTTTTTTTTTTTTTTGAGATGGAGTCTTGCCCTGTCACCCAGGCTGGAGTGCAGGGTCGTGATCTCAGCTCACTGTAAACTTTGCCTCCCAGGTTCAAGCGATTCTCTTGTCTCAGCCTCTCGAGTAGCTGGGACTACAGGCGCGCACCACCATGCTCAGCTAATTTTTTGTATTTTTAGTGGAGACGGGATTTCACCATGTTGGCCAGGATGGTCTCAATCTCTTGACCTCGTGATCCACCCACCTTGGCCTCCCAAAGTGCTGGGATTACAGGCATGAGCCACTGTGCCCAGCCCAAAGATTTTCAGTGTGAAAGTAGAGGCAGAAAGAAGCTAAGCTCCTAGAACTTAGGATCAGTGATGGAGGATGATGTAGAACTTTTTAGATTAGGGTTATTTCCACCATCCTAACTAAGCTCCTTCCAGAATTCACTCCACATAGCCAGGATCAAAATACTGAGACCCTGTCACGCAGTCCCAGTGAGGTCCACAGAGTCAGAGCTTGGGAAATATTAAACTGAAACACTATCAAAACTGTCATCTGCCAGTGTTTAGAATGGCAGTGAGAGAGAAGCCAGGCAGTGAGAGAGAAAGGCCACCGCTCATCAGGCGCTTCCGCTCTCAAGACTTAAGGGAATTTTATTCCTGGAAATGTGTACAGAGCCCTTGCCACTGTGTCCCAGATGTGTTCTCCTTGCTTATCCTTTGAACTTTAGATTGCATTAGAAGAGCTAACATTTACTTATTTGGAAGGAGGCTGAGCCTCTTCTCGACCCTTCTCCCTGGCCATTTGAGAAAGGTCTGGGAGTGAGAACGATGCCTTTAATAAATGGAGACAGAGCCTCATCTTGCCAACAATATTTTTATCAATCTTTCATTTTACTATTTTACAAAACAGAATTCAAGGAAATGTTCAGATCTGGCATAGCTTCTCTGATCTATGATTCTCTAAGTTCGTAGATTAGTGCAGGACTTTTTGGCCCATAAAGTGGCAAAACTGAGGCAGGAAGTAGGGGAGTGATGGAGTCAAAGATATTCCAGATTGTAAGAAGAGCAATCTGAAAATCCATGATGGCATAATGAATTAATTAGAAACTCAACCAGAGGCTTTCCAATTTTTTCCCCTTCTTCCCCTCCTTCCCCTCAGTGATTCTTCAGCATCTCAGAATAATTATGTCCTAGGTTTCACCTATAACTCTGTTTCCCTAATGCAGAAAATGGAGGTGAAAATGGACTCTGCATGTTTAAAGCTGAAGAAACACTTTATCTCCCCTACACCCCCACTTCCAATCATCCAAATAATTCATATAATTACTGCAGCCATTGAGTCCTGAAAAACATTTAAAATCTCCTTTAAACAGGTTTGTTTTGGTGCTAAAATGCTATTCCAAATATGAATTCTGCAAGCAAAAACACAATTTGCTCATAATAATTTTTATTAGCACTCTTTTACAACTTATAATCTTTACAAACTATTTTCTTATGTAATCTTTCTCAGAAAGCAGTTTACTTAAGAAGGCAGTTTATAAAAGTTGTAAGTTGCTGAGAAGTTGCTAAGGAAAATCATTTATGTGCAAAATAAAATATTGATCAAATGGTTATAACTTGGAGTGAGCTCTCACATAAAAGAAAAATAAAACGCAAAGATGTAAAAGCACTCAAGTGAAGAGGGACCTAGAAATAGAATTAATTACCAAGACGTTTCTGCTGAAGGGCTGAAATGCCTTACCTGGTCATAATCGCCTCCTTTCCTGCTGTGTGGGAAAAATCGATGATCAGACCTGAAACTTAAGAGAAACAACTTCAGCAGAAGCTGTGAAGAAAGGGAGTCACTGAAACAATTCTTTAAGTTAAAGCGATAGCCAATAGTTGATGGAAGCTACGAAAACAACTTTTCACCCTAAGGCAGACTACAGAGCCCATCTGACATGTTGTCTGACTTTAAAATAAGAATTAAAGAGAAATTACAAAGACATTTTCGAATCAAGTCTTGGGAAGATATATCATGCTATGAATGATAGTGTTCAGAATTTGTAAGAAGTGAAGTGTGGTTTACCACATACCAGGGTGTTTTCCAACTATTGACAATGGATTAGTGGATCTGAAATAAAGGGCATAAGAGACATGGAATGCTAATGCTCACCAATGTCCACGCCTTTTCTGTTCTACCTGATCATATCATGAGATTACATTCCCCTTCCCAATTTATAGCTAGACGTGACCTCCAGATTAAGTTCAGCTCTGGACATAATAGGGCCACTACCATGATAGCCTATAAAACCTCTCAGTGAAACCCCGTCTCTACTAAAAATACAAAAAATTAGCCAGTCATGGTGGCACATACCTGTAGTCCCATCTACTCGGGAGACTGAGGCAGGAGAATCGCTTGAACCCAGGAGGCAGAGAGCGAGACTCTGTCTCAAAAAAACAAAACAAAACAAACAAAAACAAAACAAAACAAAACTCTCAAACCTCTCACATAGTATATATATCACATTCTCAGTCTTCCTTCATTTTTTGGTTGGAGACAGAGTTTTTCCATGTAGTACTTCAAGTCCCAAGAAAATGACATAACCTTAAAATGTAAGAAGCCTAGGTCCCTGAACTTCTGCATGGAAGGCTGCCAATCCATTTGGATTGGGATATAAGCAAGAAATGAACCTTTTGTTGTTGTGTTCACCACCTGAGGTTAGGGGGGCAGGGTTGTTACGGCAACCAGGATGCCTTGATTAATACAATGCTTACGAAAAGTGTAGACTTCTTGCCCCATTCCCAGATATGCTGAAGCAGAAACTCCAGGAACAGCACCCAGGAATCTAGAATTCTCAGAAGTTCTCCACGTTATTCTGTGCACACCAAAATGTAAGAGTGCTGGGTTAGATTTTGATTTCTTTAAAAGTACTTCATGTATATCAAAATTAAACATTTTCGGCCAGGTGTGGTGGCTCATGCTTGTAATCCCAGAACTTTGGAAGGCTGAGGTGGGTGGATTACCTGAGGTCAGGAGTTGGAGACCAGCCTGGCCAACATGGTGAAACCCCATCTGTACTAAATAAAATACAAAAATTAGCCAGGCGTGATGGTGGGTACCTGTAATCCCAGCTACTTGGGAGGCTGAGGCAGGGGAATCGCTTGAACCCTGGAGGCAGAGGTTGCATTGAGCTGAGACCACGCCATTGCACTCCAACCTGGGCAACAAGATCGAAACTCTGTTAAAAAAAAAACACACAAAAAAAACAAAGAAAACATTTTCAAAGGTCTTAAGTTGGACATTCAAGAGTTGTAAATCTGCTAATACAGAAAAATACATTTGAAATAATGTAAATCTTTCAAATACACACGTAGTTAGAATCATAAGGGTCAGAGTATGCAACATTTATTCAACAGATACTTCTTAAGCACCCGCCCCACTAGGTGCCAGGAACTGCTGTAGATACAAGGATCAAGATAGTAGCATTCCCCACTGCTACAGAGCCCTCTGTGGATATGGATAACTATAATATGCTGTGATAGGTGGAAATACCTGGCACTCTGAGCACAATTGTGAAAAACATTTAACCCAGGTGTGGTGAATTCAGGGAAGACATCTCAGCTGAAACACGAGGATGAGTAGGCATTAACTTGATGGAAAGAAAGAGGAGATAGGTAGAGTAAAACATTGGTACAAGTAAGCAAACAGTATGAATGAAGATCAAAAGGTGAAAGAGGATATGGAACGTCAGGTTAAAGATGGATGTGATGAGAATTGGGGATAAGGAACTAAGTAGGGGCCAGGTCAAAAGAGTGGTGAAAATCAATCTAAGAAATTTGGATACTATCTTCAGGGTCATGAGGAGCCATTGAAGGGGTTTTATTTTATTTATTTATTTATTTATTTATTTATTTATTTATTTATTTTAAATTTTAAGGTCTTCTTTTTTTTTTTTTTCCAATTATACTTTAAGTTCTGGGTTACATGTGCAGAACGTGCAGGTTTGTTACCTAGGTATATATGTGCCATGGTGGTTTGCTAGCTAGGTATACACGTGCCATGATGGTTTGCTGCACCCATCAACCCATCACCTACATTAGGTATTTCTCCTAATGCTATCCCTCCCCTAGTCTCCCACCCCCTACAGGCGCCAGTGTGTGATGATCCCCTCCCTGTGTCCATGTGTTCTCACTGTTCAACTCCCACTTATGAGTGAGAACATGCAGTGTTTGGTTTTCTGATGTTGTGATAGTTTGCTGAGAGTGATGATTTCCAGCTTCATCCATGTCCCTGCAAAGGACATGAACTCATCCTTTTTCATGGCTGCATAGTATTCCATGGTGTATATGTGCCACATTTTCTTACTCCAGTCTATCATTGGTAGATATTTGGGTTGGTTCCAAGTCTTTGCTATTGTGAATAGTGCCACAATAAACATACGTGTGCATGTGTCTTTATCATACAATGATTTATAATCCTTTGGGTATATGCCCAGTAATGGTATTGCTGGGTCAAATGGTATTTCTAGTTCTAGATCCCTGAGGAATTGCCATACTACATTCCACAGTGGTTGAACTAATTTACACTCCTACCAACATTCCTATTTTTCCACAACCTCTCCAGCATCTTTTTTTGCATGACTTTTTAATGATTGCCATTGTAACTGGCGTGAGATGGTACCTCATTGTGGTTTTGATTTGAATTTCTCTAATGACCAATGATGATGAGCATTTCTTCATATGTCTGTCGGCTGCATAAATGTCTTCTTTTGAGGAGTGTCTGCTCATGTCCTTTGCCCATTTTTTGATGGCGTTGTTTGCTTTTTTCTTGTAAATTTGTATAAGTTATTTGTAGTTTCTGGATATTAGCCCTTTGTCAGATGCATAGATTACAAAAATTTTCTCCCATTCTGTAGGTTGCCTGTTCACTCTGCTGCTCGTTTCTTTTGCTTTGCAGAAGCTGTTTAGTTTAATTAGATCCCATTTGTCAATTTTGGCTTATGTTCCCATTGCTTTTGGTGTTTTAGACATGAAGTCTTTGCCCATGTCTATGTCTTGAATGGTATTGCCCAGGTTTTCTTTTAGGATTTTTATGGTCCTAGGTCATACATTTAAGTCTTTGATCCATCTTGAGTTGATTTTTGTATAAGGTGTAAGGAAGGGGTCCAGTTTCAGTTTTCCGCATATGGCTAGCCAGTTTTCCCAACACCATTTGTTAAATAGGGAATACTTTCCCCATTTCTTGTTTTTCTCAGATTTGTGAAAGATCAGATGGTTGTAGATGTGTGGCGTTATTTCTGAGGCTCCTGTTCTGTTCCATTATTCTGTATATCTGTTTTGTTACCAGTACCATGCTGTTTTGGTTACTGTAGCCTTGTAGTATAGTTGGAAGTCAGGTAGTGTGATGCCTCCAGCTTTGTTCTTTTTGCTTAAGATTGTCTTGGCTATGCAGGCTCTTTTTCGGTTCCATATGAAATTTAAAGTAGTTTTTTTCCAATTCTGTGAAGACAGTCAATGGTGATGGGGAAAGCATTGAATCTGTAAATTACTTTGGGCAGTATGGCCATTTTCACAATATTGATTCTTTGTATCCATGAGCATGGAATGTTTTTCCATTTGTTTGTGTCCTCTCTTATTTCCTTGAGCAGTGGTTTGTAGTTCTCCTTGAAGAGGTCCTTCACATCCTTTGTAAGTTGTATTCCTAAGTATTTTATTCTCTTTGTAGCAATTGTGAATGGGAGTTCATTCATGATTTGGCTTGCTGTTTGTTATTGGTGTATAGAAATGCTTGTGATTTTTGCACATTGATTTTGTATCCTGAGACTTTGCTGAAGTTGCTTATCAGCTTAAGGAGATTTTGGGCTGAGACGATGGGGTTTTCTAAATATACAATCATGTCATCTGCAGAGACAATTTGCCTTCCTCTCTTCCTATTTGAATACACTTTATTGCTTTATCTTGCCTGATTGCCCTGGCCAGAACTTCCAATACTGTGATGAATAGGAGTGATGAGAGAGGGCATCCTTGTCTTGTGCTGGTTTCCAAAAGGAATGCTTCCAGTTTTTGCCCATTCAGTATGATATTGGCTGTGGGTTTGTCATAAATAGCTCTTATTATGTTGAGATACGTCCCATTGATACCTAGTTTATTGAGAGTTTTTAGCATGAAAGGCTGTTGAATTTTGTCAATGCCCTTTTCTGCATCTATTGATATAATCATGTGGTTTTTGTCATTGGTTCTGTTTATGTGATGGATTACATTTATTGATTTGCGTATGTTGAACCAGGCTTGCATCCCAGGGATGAAGCCCACTTGATCATGGTGGATAAGCTTTTTGATGTGCTGCTGGATTTGGTTTGCCAGTATTTTACTGAGGATTTTTGCACGATGTTCATCAGGGATATTGGTCTAAAATTCTATTTTTTGTGTTGTGTCTCTGCCAGGTTTTGGTATCAGGATGATGCTGGCCTCATAAAATGAGTTAGGGAGGATTCCCTCTTTTTCTATTGATTGGAATAGTTTCAGAAGGAATGGTACCAGCTCCTCCTCGTACCTCTGGTAGAATTTGGCTATGAATCCCTCTGGTCCTGGACTTTTTTTGGTTGGTAGGCTATTAATTATTGCCTCAATTTCAGAACCTGTTATTGGTCTATTCAGAGATTCAACTTCTTTCTTGTTTAGTCTTGGGAGGGTGTATGTGTCCAGGAATATGTCCATTTCTTCTAGATTTTCTAGTTTATTTGCGTAGAGGTGTTTATAGTATTCTCTGATGGTAGTTTGTGTTTCTGTGGGATTGGTGGTGATATTTCCTTTATCATTTTTTATTGTATCTATTTGATTCTTCTTTTTTTTCTTCTTTATCAGTCTGGCTAGTGATCTATCTATTTTGTTGATCTTTTCCAAAAACCAGCTCCTGGATAGATTGATTTTTTGAAGGATTTTTTTGCGTCTCTATCTCCTTCAGTTCTGCTCTGATCTTAGTCATTTCTTGTCTTCTGCTAGCTCTTGAATTTGTTTGCTCTTGCTTCTCTAGTTCTTCTAATTGTGATGTTAGGATATTGATTTTAGATCTCTTCTGCTTTCTCTTTTGGGCATTTAGTGCTATAAATTTCCCTCTACACACTGCTTTAAATGTGTCCCGGAGATTCTGGTACATTGTATCTTTGTTCTCATTGGTTTCAAGGTACATCTTTATTTCTGCCTTCATTTCATTATTTACCCAGTTGTCATTCAGGAGCAGGTTGTTCAGTTTCCATGTAGTTGTGCAGTTTTGAGTGAGATTCTTAATCCTGAGTTCTAATTTTATTGTAGTGTGTGGTCTGAGAGACAGTTTTTTGTGATTTCTGTTCTTTTACATTTGCTGAGGAGTGTTTTACTTCCAATTATGTGGTCAATTTTAGAGTAAGTGCGATGTGGTACTGAGAAGAATGTATATTCTGTTAATTTGTGGTAGAGAGTTCTGCAGATGTCTATTAGGTCTGCTTGGTCCAGAGCTGGGTTCAAGTCCTGGATATCCTTATTATTTTTCTGTCTTATTGATCTGACTAATATTGACAGTGGGATGTTAAAGTCTCCCATTATTATTGTGTGGGAGTCTAAGTCTCTTTGTAGGTCTCTAAGAACTTGCTTTATGAATCTGGGTGCTCCTGTATTGGGTGCATATATGTTTAGGATAGTTAGCTCTTCTTGTTGAATTGATCACTTTACCATTATGTAATGGCCTTCTTTGTCTCTTTGTTGGTTTAAAGTCTGTTTTATCAGAGACCAGGATTACAACCCCATTGAAGGGGTTTTAAAAGGAAACGCATTTAGTCAGATTTTCTTAGAAAAATTATTCCTGCTGTATTGTGGGGAATGTATTGGATGATCCAAGACTGGAGAAAACCAGTTAAAATACTTATATGTACATGTGGCAGAAATCCAGGTGATAAGTTAACTAATTAACTAGTTCACTCAACCAACATTTATTGAGCCCCACAAAAGCTTGGTGAGGGAGAGAGAGAGAGAAAAAGAGAGAGAGAGTGAGATTGAATGTGTAATTAAAAAGTAGCTCAGAGTAGTCACAATAAGGGTGGAGAAAAGTAAGTACTGGTTATTGATGAAATGTAGGAGGTGAAGAAGTCCAAGATGATGCTGGGCTTCTGGCATGAATGGCACCACCATTCATTGAGATAAAGACAGGAATAAGACTAAAAAGATAGTATATTCGCTTTTGGACTTACACTACACCTAATTTCAAGACTTGTGATAAAGATACAGTAATCAAGACGGTGTGATATTGGCAAAAAAAATAGAAAAATAGATCAATGAAATAGAGTAGAGAGTCCAGAAATATATGCACACATATGTGGCCAATTGATTTTCCACCAAGATAAAAAGCAATTCAATGGCATAGAGATAGTCTTTTCAACAAAATATTGGAACAATTGGACAATAATATGCAAAAAAATAAACTTTGATCCATACCTTATATCATATGAAAAACTAACTCAAAATGGATTTTAGATCTAACTGTAAAACTTCTAGAAGTAAGCACAGAAGAAAACATCTGTGACTTTAGATAAAGATTTCTTATGAAAAATACCCAAAACACAATGCATAAATAGATAAAATGAATACACTGGATTTCATCAAAATTAAGAACTTAGAAAGATGTTGTTAAGAAAATTAAAAAACAAACCACAGACTAAAAATATTTTAAAATCACATATCTGGTAAAGAACTCAAATATACAATATATGAAGAATTCTCAAAAGTCTATAAGAAAATTAACAATTGTATTTAAAAATAGGAAAAAGAGATTTGAGAAGTCTCTTCACCAAAGGAGATATTTAGATGGCAAATAATCACATGAAAATGCTTAACATCAATCATTAGGGAAATGCAAGTTAAAACAACAGTGAGATGCCACTGCACTCCTATTATAATGGCTAAAATTAAGGGACTAATCATACCACATGTTGGAGAGCATGTGAAGTAACTGGCACTTTCATATATTACATACACTAGTGGTGGGAGTGTAAAATGGTACAACTCCCTTGGAAGACAGTTTGGCATCTTTTACAAAAGTTAAATTTATCTATCATGTGACCCAACCATTGGTTGCTAATTATTTATTTTTTAAAAAGGAAAATGTATGTCTATCCAAATACTTTAGATGCATGTAGATAGGAGGCTTATTTGTCATAGTCCCAAGCTGGAAACAACCCCAATGTTCATCAACAGATGAGTGATTAAACACATTGTAGTGTATCTATACAATGGCACACTTCTCAGCAACATAAAGGAGTTAACTATTGAGACATGCACCCAGCCTAGTATTTATTTTTTATCCAGAATCCAACCAAGATTCACACCTTGCATTTGGCAGTTATGTCTCTTTAGTTTCCACCAATGTTCCCCTCTATTTTTCATCTCATTGAATCCTTTGAAGAGTCTAGGCTAGTTGTTCAATGGAGTATCTCACAATCTGGGTTTATCTGTTTCCTTGCCATAAATTTCAGGTCATGTATGTCTTGTAAGAACTCCACAAAAGTGAGGCTATGTTTCTCCAATTCTATTACCTTAGGAGGCACATCAATCATATCAGACCACCCCACTTTGGGGGATGCCAAGCTTGACCACTTAGTTAAGATGATTATTGCCAAGTCTG
The DNA here is from genome assembly GCF_008728515.1 of Papio anubis. Classification (NCBI taxonomy): domain Eukaryota; kingdom Metazoa; phylum Chordata; class Mammalia; order Primates; family Cercopithecidae; genus Papio; species Papio anubis. The sequence continues at coordinate 25,351,266 of NC_044979.1, forward strand.
AAGTAGAGAATTTTCTTAAAGATTGGAGAACTGTGTTAAGAAGCAGAGTAGGAGAGATTGATGCTGCTGGAAGAGAAAGCGTAGTAATTGAAGTGAGGTTCCCCAAGGAGGTTGGAGGGAATGAGACCCAGAAGAAAGAAGGAGAAATTACCCTTACACAAAGGAGAAGCCTCTCTTCAACTTGTCAGATTCAAGAGAAGTTCCTCTTCAAAGGTTTAGTTTTCTTAGTTTCTTTGTTCTCTACTTTCAAGGTCCAACTTCCTTATCCTTTGTGCCTCCCTGCTCCTAGTTCCAGTAAACAACTCTCCCATTGGTCCTTATCTACAGAGCCCACATCTGCTACTCACTCTGTAATTTACCCCTCCCACTGTGATGGCTCTTCCTGCCAAAGCTGTCTTTCAAGTTAGCCAGTTGGGTTAAGTTTAGATTGTTCAGTCCAACTCCAGCCAACGGAGACAGAACACAGTAGTAGGGACAAGCTGCATTAGGAATAAAAAAACCCTTTCCCTCTTTTGTTCTGTGTGCTCTCATGGGAACCAGTCCTGTGAGAAGCACCCTTCTGCAGAAGTAAATTTGCCTTGCTAAGAAATCTTTTGTTGACCGGACGCAGTGGCTCACGCCTGTAATCCCAGCACTTTGGGAGGCTGAGGCAGGCAGATCACAAGGTCAGGAGATCGAGACCATCCTGGCTAACTCAGTGAAACCCCGTCTCTACTAAAAATACAAAAATTAGCCGGGCATGGTGGCGGGCACCTGGAGTCCCAGCTACTCGGGAGGCTGAGGCAGGAGAATGGAGGGAACCCGGGAGGTGGAGCTTGCAGTGAGCGGAGATCGCGCCACTACACTCCAGCCTGGGCGACAGAGCGAAACTCCATCTCAAAAAAAAAAAAAAGAAATCTTTTGTTTGAGTGCTCGTTTTCTTTGTGACTCCAAGCTTTACTTCCAACCAACTGAACCAGAATGAAAGGAGGAGAACTCAGTGCAGATGCAGGAAGTTGCTAAATGTTCAGTCTGATGACCTTTATTTTCTCTGTATAGTAAGAGATAATGTCATCTGTTGAAATGTAGGGGGCAGTGGTGGGGTTAAAGAGTTAGAGACTTGAGGCCTTCTCTGTCCTTATACAATGCTTTTAGCCTTGCAAGCTATTGGACTTAAAAAAAAAAAAAAGAAAGAAAGAAAAGAAAACTCATTAGAAAAGTTTCTTTTCTGCAATTGATCTTTCCTAATCCCTCACCTGGCAGCTCTGCTTGATTTAGTTTTGATTGGATGATCTCTAGGAAATTAGGGCATTGGATCGAATCAGTGAGAGGTTCTGGACCGTTTTTCGATTGTTGGCCTCTGAAAACATGATGATGAAAATATAACTCCTTTTTCCAGAAGGATGAACATTTGCACATACCCACACAATATTGCATTCAGTTTTTAAAAGTTTCATTAACTGTCACTTAATATAACCTGAATTTGATTACTGTGGGTGTCTTTACAGTTATATGACATTATGAACATACCACAAAGTTGGTTTGTTAGCCAAAATTTAAAAAATTTTTGTTGTAATATTTTCCCCTAAACTTGTATGTGTGTGGTTTTTGTTTGTTCATTTTTGTTTTGTTTTTGAGATGGAGTCTTGCTCTGTCGCCCAGGCTGGAGTGCAATGGCACGATCTGGGCTCACTGCCACCTCCGTCTCTTAGGTTCAACCAATTCTCATGCCTCAGCCTCTGGAGTAGCTGGAAGTACAGGCGTGCGCAACCATGCCCAGCTAATTTTTTGTACTTTTAGTAGAGACGGGGTTTCGTCATATTGGCCAGGCTGATCTCAAACTCCTGACCTCAAGTGATCTGCCCACCTCGGCCTCCCAAAGTGCTGGGATCACAGGTGTGAGCCACCGTGCCCGGCCCCTAAACTTGTATTTGAGATCCCTTTCTGTAGTCAGTGAGGTCTAAAGCTGCCAGCATATACATTTCCCTTCTGACTGATCAGATTTTTCTCTCCCGGTGTGACCCTTCCCTGTTAGAGCACCTGAAAGTCTTGTGGTAGTCACCCCATCAGATTTTATTTAAACAGGATCAATCTCTTCAGCTTAAACAGCTGACCCTGACACCCTGTTTGTTGACTGGCAAGAGCCCAGCCCTGCAGCTGCAGTTGTTGAGGGGACGTCAGAGATACTTGCCACCCAGCCAATTCACTCCGACCTGGGAATCATAAGACAGAGAGAGGAGTTTTGGCACAGAAGGCAGTGCAGCGGACTGATGGGCTGATGAGGGGGTCTCTGCTGAACACATCTGAGCTCGTGATCTCTAGAGTACTTGGAAATGACAGGCCTAGGAACAAACCATGGAATGAAAGGAGGAAAGAGAAAAGAAAACATTTCCCCCAAATAAGCAGGCAAGCAGCAAACATACACCATTAAAAGTTTCGTGTACAGGCCAGGCATGGTGGCTCATGCCTGTAATCCCAGCACTTTGGGAGGCCGAGGGAGGTGAATCACTTGAGCCTGGGAGTTTGAGACCAGCCTGGGCAACTGGCAAAAACCCATGTCTACAAAAATTAGCCAGGCATGGTGGTGCATGCCTGCAGTCCCAGCTACTTGGGAGGCCGAGGCGGGAGCATCACCTGAACCCGAGGAGGCTGAGGCTGCAGTGAGCCATGATCGTGCCACTGCATTCCAGCTTGGGTGACAGAGTGAGACCCTGTCTTAAAGAAAAAAAAGAAATTCACATACAGAGGTAGCCTTTTTATTATTCTTAAATTAAAATAAATCACATCTTATCTCCCTCTCTGTCTGTTAAAAGGTTACTAACAGTTTGTCCAAAGGAGCAGTAGATCTGCTCCGTATCCAGAGAGGGTACAAACCCTAATCCATTTCAGGAAATAAGCAGGCTGCATAGGTCAGATGATTTCTTCCCACTTTTCCTCTAAAACAGAAGTTTCCTTTACTCTCTATCTGTGCTTTCCCCTTTTCTGTGGCAGTTCATTTTCTCACCACTACTAACTATACTCTACCAAATTCCTAGAATAATGGTATAAAAATTACATGTGATTTATTTCCCTTTTTTTTTTTTTTTTTTTTTTGAGACAGAGCTTCACACTGTCATCCAGGCTGGGGTTCAGTGGCACGATACCAGCTCACTGCAACCTCCACCCCCCAGGTTCAAGCGATTTTCCTGCCTCAGCCTCCCAAGTAGCTGGGATTGTAGGCACCTGCCACCACGCTCAGCTAATTTTTGTAATTTTAGTAGAGATAGGGTTTCACCATGTTGGCCAGGCTGGTCTCGAACTCCTGACCTCAGGTGATCCACCCACCTTGGCCTTCCAAAGTGCTGGGATTACAGGCGTGAGCCACTGCGCCCAACCTTGTTTTGATTTTATCTACAGCTCAATAGGATTTGAAATGACTTACAATAAAGACTAAAATGCTGGGTAACCACTAAAAGATAGCAGAAGAATATGAGCCAACCAATAGGTGGATTATAGCTGTGTCATAAAACTTAGGTTTAGCAAAACCACGCAACTGATCCCCAAACATAGTTCTGAGCACCCGGGAAGCCAGGATAAAAAAGAGAAAATATAATAACTGAACTAGGCTTTATTATCTGTGAAATTAAATATACCAACTTTAAAAATGCCTTTCCTATTATTAAATTCTAAACTGAATTTATCTGTCATAGAGATATTCAACTAATATGGTAGATTTATTAATATTTAATTTTGAGATATCGGAACACTTTTATATGAAAATTTCTCAAATATATCCTTGAAAAGTGCCAAAGGAAGACGGTTAAGCCATTGATTTGTTAAGGTCTTCTCATAGGTAGTATAAAGAAGTCTATCACAGGTGTGTTATTTGTTAGTTTTTTTGACTCAGCATGAGGATAGAACTTAGGCTAGAGGAGAATTTCAGCTGGAAGGATGTATCTTTGGCCATGCTTTTTTGAAAATTCTTCTCAATCAGTGGTCTCAGGTGAGTAATTAACAGACAATGAATAGTAGGTAATTTGAGACCTAGAGCATAGATCTTCCACATTGTTGATAGGAAATTCATGTGCTAGCCAGGCGCTGTGGCTCACACCTGTAATCCCAGCGCTTTGGGAAGCCAAGGGGGCCGGATGGCTTGAGCCCAGAAATTTGATACCAGCCTGGGCAACATGGCAAAACCCCATCTCCACAAAAAATAAAAAAGTTAGCTGGGTGTAGTGGCACAGGCCTGTAGTCCCAGCTACTCAGGAGGCTGAGGTGGGAGGATCTCTTGGGCCCTGGAAGTTTGGGAGGTGCCTTGGCCTCCCAAAGTGCTGAGATTATAAGCATGAGTGACCATGCCCAGTCAGGCTTCCCTTTTTGATAGGAGTTTGTCAATGAGATTATCTGCTTTTTAGAATGATTGCTAATGAAAGTAAGACTATGGCCAGGCACCTGTAGTTCTAGCACTTTGGGAGGCCGAGGCAGGTGGATCACTTGAGGTCAGGAATTCAAGACCATCCTGGCCAACATGGTAAAACCCCATCTCTACTAAAAATACAAAAATTAGCTGGGCATGGTGGCACACACCTGTAATCCCAGCTACTCGGGAGGCTGAGGCAGGAGAATCGTTTGAACCCACGAGGCGGAGGTTGCAGTGAACCAAGATTGTGGGCTGCTGCACTCAGCATGGACAACGGAGAGAGACTCTGTCTCAAAAAAAAAAAAGTCAGACTATGCCATCATTAAAGAAAAGAATGCTTATCCATTAGTTTGTCCTGGAAAGACAGAATGCATCCAGCTCATCTAAAGTTTGTACCAATATATTTGGTATGAGTTCCAGGAAATGGTGAGGAAGTTATAAAGTTGCTACAAAGAGGACACAGGATTTCTGATTCTGCTCCTCAGGACTTTCATTTAAGTGGGCTGATGAAGTTAGAGTAGGATCAGATTTACATTATCCATTTCAGTAAGGACAAAAGGGGACATGGTACAAGCTACGAGAAGCAAAAGACTGATGATATCAGCGTGGTTGTTGAAGCAAGAGGAAATTTGCATTACAGTTTTCCGTATTATTAAAATAAAATGATTTCCTTTACATCCAAAGTCCACTCAAGTACCTTATCCTTAAAGAGTTAGTCTTTAAAAGACTCCTTCGGGAGTTATTTCTCCTCTGGGAATTTGACTATCATGTAAATCGATAAATAAAAGGATGTTCTAAGAAGAATAAAGTGATAAAAGCACTTCTTTGAGGTCTTGTTTTTCTTTATAGAGAAAGAGTCTTGCTCTGTTGGCCAGGCTGTAGTGCAGTGGTGCAATCATAGCTTGCTGAAGCCTCCAACTCCTGGGCTCAAATGATCTTCCCACCTCAGCCTCTCGAGTAGCTAAGACTAGAGCTACCTTCCCCGGCTAATTAAATTAAAAAAAATTTTTTTTTTGTAGAGATGAGATCTCACTATTCTTCCCAGGCTGGTCTCAAAATCTAGGCCTCAAGCAATCCTCCCTACTTAGCCTCCCAAAGTGCTAGGATTACAGGTGTAAGCCACTGTACCCAGTCTTGAGTTTTAAGATTTGGAAAACAAGTCTAACTGATGTTGACAGTGTGCCATGAACAGAGAAGTATGATAATAACATTACTTGGACCTGAGGTTCAAATAAACAGCAGCAACAACAACATGTCTAGGTCATAACTTGAGAACTGATTTTGACACACACACACGCACATAGAAACAGAGACAGAGAAAACAAAAATTCCATTTAAATACATCAACATTCCCTGAATTATTTCCCCAGAATATGAACTCCATACTAGTTCCGTAGCAGTTCCATATTTAGCCAAAAGAAAAAGGGGTTTCCTTAGTTAAGTAACTTTGGGAATCTACATACTGCCTCCTGATTCCTGGTGAGTCACGATGTACATTAGCATAGGCAGAACAGTATATTTTGTTCAACCTAGTTTTCTGAACTTGTTTCACCAGGGCATTCTTTTCATGTGACATTTATTAATTTCCTACTAAACTTTGCTAAACAGAAGAGTAAATGAAATGCTGGCCATGTTTCTATGCAGAGTACTACGTAGTAGCTTTATGCTTATGTTACAAATGGAGAATCCACGGGCAAAGGACTTCATCTTCATGAGTTTGCCATACTTCACTCAAGGCAAACTTCTGAAAAATTAAGATAAGTGCACACCAGTTAATTTTTTTTTTCTTATTGGTACAATTGGTCCCAGAAGGGTCTGGCTTCTTTCTTGATGTCTACAGGCCCTGTTCCTTCTGCATCTATGGAAGAAACTACTCTGCTGGTGGAGATGCAGGCATTGTAGACAGCTACCATACAATAGGTACCTGGAGTTAAAATTATAAAAAATTTGTTATAAAAACTAGATTTCTCTGGTTTAATGTAGATGAGAAAAAGTTTTATATACATGTGATATTTTCCTGTAATTGATGACCTTTAAAATTATTATCTGTTAAATGTTGTTTCAACATGTAGTCTACATTTTAAAAATTATTAATGAGACAGTTTACATTCCTTTTGTAAGAAATCATCAAAATCCATTGTGAATTTTAAACTTACTTCATAATTCAACCTGAACTAGCCACATTTCAAGTGATAAAAGCCTTGTGTGGCTAGTGGCTACCATATTGGACGGCATAGCTTTAGCCTATGTAATTTCCTATCTAGTAAAACAGAAATTGCCATAACCTGCCTCTCAAGGTTGTCTTAAATATTACATGCGATAATTTATCTGAAAACATTGCTGAAAAAAATAATGGGTGTGGTAGGCCGAATAATAGATGACTCTCCCCACTCAGATGTCCGCATCAGAATTCCTGCAACCTGCAAGTATGTTACCTTAAATGGTAAAGGGGCCTTTGAAGATGTGATGAAGCTCAGGATCTTGAGATAGGGAGATTATTTTGGATTATCTGAGTGGGCCTGATGTAATCAAAGGTGTCTTTTTGTATGTATGTGAGATGGAGTTTCGCACAGTCACCTGGGCTGGAGTGCAACGGCACGATCTCGGCTCACTGCAACCTCCGCCTCCCAGGTTCACACAATTCTCCTGCCTCAGCCTCCCGAGTAGCTGGGATTACAGGTGCACACCATCACGCCTGGCTAATTTTTGTATTTTTAGTAGAGACCAGGTTTCACTATGTTGACCAGACTGGTCTCCAACTCCTGACCTCCTGATCCGCCTGCCTCAGCCTCCCAAAGTGCTGGGATTACAGGCGTGAGCCACTGTGCCTGGCTACAAGTGTCTTTTTAGGAGCTCTGGAGGCAGGATATTGCAGTGATTAGTTGGAGATGTGGTGATGGGGACAAGAGGTTAGAGTGATGTGAAGAGGACATCGTGAGACGAAGGGTGTAGGAAGCCTCTAGAAGCTGAAAAAGATAAGGAAACTTCACCCCTCACAGTCTCCAGAAGCAGCCAGCTCTGTAGACACCTTGGCTTTAGCCCAGTGAGACTTTGGACTTCTGACCTACAGAACTGTAAGATAATAAAAATCCTAAGTTCTTATTCTAAGTTCTTGGTGGTGGTGGTAATTTATTACAATAGTAATGTGTAACTAATACAAAGGGCCATGTAAATGAGATATATTACTGTCATCATATGTGGCTATAAAAGACCATTTTAGGGCAGGGAGTGGTGGCTCACACATGTAATCTTGGCACTTCAGGAGGCTGAGGTGGATGGATCACCTGAGGTCAGGAGTTTGAGACCAGCCTGGCCAACAAGGTGAAACCTGGTCTCTGCTGAAGATACAAAAAATCAGCTGAGTGTAGTGGCACATGCCTCATATCCCAGCTATTCGGGAGGCTAAGGCAAGATAATTGCTTGAACCCGGGAGGCGGAGGTTGCAGTGAGCTGAGATCACGCCATTGCGCTCCAGCCTGGGTGACAAGAGTGAAACTCTGTCTCAAAAAAATAAAAACAAAAATCAAAAGGACCATTTTAAGCTTGGCTTGGCAAGAATCAAGGCTGAGGTGTTGTGAGGGTGGGAGGATTAGGTGTGGGTCTTGGCTATTTCCAGGTAAAAAGGTAATTTCCCACTTCAGTCTTCATCAATTTGCACTCAGAAATAAGAGGCAGAAAAGCCACCTAGGGAACATATATTAGACCCTATCCCTTTTCCTCTGAGTGTGAAAGACATACAAATATTATGATAGACCAGTGCTCCAGCCTAAGGCCAGATTGCAGAACGGAACATACAGGTCCCTGAGAAGAGACCACCACGAAAGAGGACAAAATCTGGGCTGGTGGCCTGGACTCAGCCTGAGCAGCTTGGCTGTCAGAAAACACCTGCTGGTTTGGGACACAGCCCATGGATTAAAACTTCTCACTCAGCCTTCCCAGTGCTGTGAGACCTCCATGGTAAAAATGGCTGTCAACTCAAAGAGCTGTACCCCTCTGAGACCAGGCCGTTGTGTGGCTGGCTGCCACTGCCTGACATTCCACTGGACTGATGGCAGGGGTTTGGGGTGGGGACTCCAGGCCAGCAGGAGGCCCAGCAGATCTCATTGCTGTAGGCTGGCTGGCTGGCCTCAAGGACATCTGCGTTGTCTCTCTCCTGCTGCGGGCAGCTAGCAAGCAGTGAAGGGGACTCCCAGGAGGAACCAGGGGGAGCTTGAGGAGGTCTGGCAAGTGGAGCTCAAGGGGATGGTGATCTGGGGTAATGTGAGTGCCTTGGTTTTTGCCATAAGCTTGCAGGCTATGGATATCTAGGTTACTTTAGGGAGCTTTTCAGTCCTCCGTTTGCTTCAAGAACAAGAAATGACCATGTGGCCAGGTGAGATGGCTCATGCCTATAATCCCAGTGCTTTGAGAGGCCGAGGCAGAAGGATCTCTTGAGGCCAGGAGTTTGAGACCAATCTGGGAAATACAGCGAGACCCCATTTCCACACACACACAAATTAGCAGGGCATGGTGGTGTGCACCTGTAGCCCCAGCTACCCAGGAGGCCAAGGCAGGAAGATCACTTGAGCCCAGGAGGCTGAGGCTACAGTGAGCCATGACAGTGCCACTGCACTCTAGACTCGGCGACAGAGCAAGGCCCTGTCTTGAAAATATTAAAAAACAAAACGAAGATAGCCATGTGCAAGAGATATTCAGGGAACAGTGTGCCTAGCAAGATAGAGATTAGAGGATTAGACAGTGTCCATTGACAGTGGGGCTTCAAATGACACCTTTCCTTGGGAGACTGTTCTTATCTTATCAAGGAAGAGTGACTTGAGCTGACCACCTGCAAATTTAAGAGAGGGGCCACCTGTAGCTGTGAGGCAGGGTGGCAAGGCCACTCACAGTACATTTTAGTATAAATGCTGGTCTCAGCTGGATGCAGTGGCTCACGCCTGTAATCCCAACACTTTGGGAGGCCCAGGCAGGTGGATCACCTGAGGTCAGGAATTCGAGACCAGCCTGGCCAACATGGCAAAACCCTGTCTCTACTAAAAATACAAAAATTAGTTGGATTAGTTGGCTGTAGTGGTGCATGCCTGTAATTCCAGCTACTCAGGAAGCTGAGGCAGGAGAATCACTTGAACCTGGGAAGTGGGGGTTGCAGTGAGCTGAGATCGCACCACTGCACTCCAGCCTGGGTGACAGAGTGAGACTCTGTCTCATAAATAAATACATAAATGCTGGTCTCTGAGGAAAGGATGGACCAACTGACAGAGACACAAGACTGCCCTGAAAGGTAAACACCTGGGGAAGGGTAGAGGAGGAACGAAAGGATTGTGGAAGAAGGACTGGCTCTAACACAATGAAAGACTGGAAACACCATCAGATCTCAGTCCTGGGCAATGGCGGGCTGGTAAACTGGCTCTCCGGAAGAACCATCACCACCATCCCCAATACACCCTCCCTAGAAATTAAGCCTTTAGCATCTAGTAACAATTCAAGGTATTGGGGTGGACCTCAGCCGAGAAATCCTGGGCTTTCTGCCAATAGGTGCTTGGGAAAGTTTTGCTGCAGAGCAAACAATAATGAGAAAAGCAAAAGAACTGTGAACATATTTGCACTGTGAGTTTGTGGAATAAACAGTTTATACTATTGATATAAATCATGTTCTACTTCCGGAAGCATTCAGCATTCAATAAGACAGTCACCCTCACCATCTCATTCCTGATTAGACTTTGTATGGCCTTGTCGTCTAAAACCTCAAATGGGAGTAGTCTTAGGAGAAAAGGTTATGAAATACTCACATGACCCATTGGCTGCCATCCTTTGCAAACAGGCCTCTAGACAAGCATCACTGGGTTTGTCTGACATTTGCCAAATTCCTACATAAATAACCATTACCTGAATCTCTAGCAGCTGGGAAATAAATAAGATTTAATAGGTTCAGACTGATAAGGTGGCCCAATCCAGCTGACTTTGCTTTGAAACGAGATTAGATGCCCATCTAGAAGCTGTGAGAGTTTAAATATGTGCTAAACGTGGCCCCGAAAGCCTGTTAGCCACAGCTCTGGGCTTCATGGAGGTGTGAGGGAAAAGAAATTTCCTCGGTGCACAACTGTAGAACATTTTAACACCCTCTGTCTCTGCGGATGAAATACTGTCATCCTGTGTGGTCTAAAGCCTCTCTCTGTGTTCTTTAATATTCAGTTTCATCAGAGAAAATGATACACAGTAATTTTAAGAGAGAGCTATTGCTAGAAGAGGTCAGGCTGGAAAAATGAACTGCTCAAGGCTGCTGCAGTTCTTATTAAGGAGAAAAAGTGTATGCAGATGAAGACAGAGATGTGCTTCGAGATGGAGGGGAATGCTGACAGCAGGTTGGTAGAGAGACTCTAAAAGCGTTTTCTGATTGGAAAATGACCACTATGAGGCTTCCATCGTGCTGACCTGCAGCTGTGATGGGGTTATAAATCTCTCTTCCCAGCAGCACTGAGTTTAGTCCAGGACTCCCCGTGCAATTAAGGAAGTTCCACACGTACTCGTTTGCATAAATCAAGGAGAACGAAGTAACAGGAGAAAGAGGGGAGAAGAAGGGAACTGGTGATTGAGAAGGCTTATAGGAGTGGGTTTTTCATCAGCTTCTAAAATGACTTCCAACTGTTTGCTGATAGCCGTAATTAACAATTCAAAGCAGCTTCGGATCTCAGTTGTCAAGTTCTGCCCCCGTTCTCAGTTACCGGGCAAGGTGGGTATGTTCTACCCATAGGAGAGTGACGTGGCTCGCAGCACGGACAGCAGGAGTCCCTACTCTTACATTTTCTGTTGTCTCAAGATTTATAATGGGTGGGTTCATCTTGTGGCTTGTGGGTGGAGGCAAAGCCTGGAACACTGGCACATATCCAGTCAGGACCACTCATAACTCAGGTGGCAAAGTCACAAGTTTCAGGGACAAAGCCAGAGGTGTCTCTTTTTTTGTCAGAAAAGACAAAAGACACAAGAATAGGCCACGTAGTGCAGGGGTCCCCAACCGGTCCGTGTTCTATAAGGAACGAGGCTGCACAGCACGTAGTGTTTTTACAGCCGCTCCCCATGGCTCATTATGGCCTGCGCTCTGCCCCCTGTTAGATCAGCAGCGGCAATAGATTCACATAGGAGTGTGAACCCTATTGTGAACTGCGCATGCGAGGATCTAGGTTGCACGCTTCTTGTGTGACTCTAATGCTTGATGACCTGTCACCTGACAACCCCAGATGGGGCTGTCTAGTTGCAGGAAAACAAGCTCGGGGCTTCCACTGATTCTACATTATGGTGAGTTGTGTGATTATTTCATTATATATGGCAATATAATAATAATAGAAATAAAGTGTGCAATAAATATAATGTGCTTGAATCATCCTGAAACCATCCCCCTCCCCAAGTCTGTGGAAAAGTTGTCTTCCACAAAACTGGTCCCTGGTGCCAGAAATGTTGGGGACAACTGGTGTAGTAAATATAGGCAAGTTTGTTCCATGACATCTGTGGGAGGTACAAGAGAGGGATATGGAAATAATTCTGTGTTCAAGTGTGACATGTTGCAACCAACCCCAGAGCCTGTGGATTTTAACATGCGTGAAACTCCAGACCCTGACCCTCAGTATAGAGCCGGGTTCTATATTTGGTTGGTTGATGGAGCCTGTGGATTTTAACATGCCTAAGACTCCAGATCCTGTCCCTCAGTAAGAGCTGGGTTCTATATTTGGTTGGTTGATGGGCTGAAACCCATCAATTTCAATATCCCTAGATTATGGCAAAATCGTTTAGAGGCTCCTCTGACTGATGGACTATTCTTTTTCTCTTCCATCATCACAGCATGTCGAGTATGTGCTTGCCATAATTAACTAACTTAATGTTAATAGCAAACTTCAATGATGTATATCAGCCCTCAAACTCACTAAGATGAAGGAAAAAAAGAGTAATTTTTTTCTTGCTTAACACACAATCCCCTGGGGAAATCAGAAGCTAAGGAAATTTCCAGCAATGAAATTAAAAACTATTCTCTCAGTGTATTAAATTAAATAATAGGGAACAAGAGTGGCTGTAACTTAACTGTAAGGGACATGTTAGTGTCATTTCTGAATCAACAATACTGACACACAATGCACCTTCAATAAATGTTGACAGAAAAAGAGAGAGAGAGGCTAACAGCATGAGGGAGGGAAGGAGGAGGAAAACAGACTGCGAAAGAAAGAGCTGACTCAAGTTTAGCTGTGATTTTTGAGGAAGCCAGTGAAAATGGAGAATAGATAACTTAATGTATATATGTTGGAAAGATCTTTTAATTGCTTCCAAACACTTTTGATGTATCAATAGTTACAGTGACATATAACTATCAAGAGGATCCTTAAATGTTTTACTAGAGTAGAAGGAGTCGCCTAATATTGCCTTCAGCTGTGATGATGAGCACCAATCGAAAGTGGAATTAATAAGGTTTACCTGAGTCAGGTAAAGAACAAGCACACAAGGAAAAGTGTTCTCTTGAAACTTTTGGATTAAAATGAGAAAAAAATGGTATCCCATATTCTCAACCTTTTTATATATGTATATGTGTATATATGTGTGTGTTTGTGTGTGTGTGTGTGCGTGCGCATGTGCTGGTGCACACGTGTGTGTGTTATGGTTTTCAATTAAAAGATTCCAGTTGTGGGAAATCAGGATCTCAAAGAGATATTTGCACCCGCATGTCCATTGCAGCACTAGTCACAACAGCTAGATGCAGAAACAACCTAAATGTCCATTGACAGAGGAACCAATAAAGAAAATGTGGTATATATAATGTATTAGTCAGCGTTCTCCAGAGGGACAGAACCAATAGGATATATGTGTATATGAAAGAGAGTGTATTACGGAGAATTGGCTCACACAGATAGGCCATCTGCAAGCTGGAGAGAGAGAGAAGCCAGTAGTCCAAGTCCCAAAACTTAAACCAGGGAAGCTACAATGCAGCAGACAAAAGCTACAGTGAAGCTGTCAGTCTGCTGCTGAAGGCCTAAGAGCCCTTGAGAAGCTGCTGATTTAAGTCCCAGAGTTCAAAGGTCAAAATACCAGGAGTCTGGTGTCTAAGGGCAGGAGGAGAAGAAGCAAGCAGCTGGCATGGGAAAAAAAAGAGAGCTAGAAGATTCAGTGAGCAAGCCTATTCCCCTTTCCGCCTCTGGCTTCGTTTCAGCTGCACTGGCAGCCAATTGGATGGCACACACACATTGAGGATGGGTCTTCCTCTTCCAGTTCGCTGATTCAAATGTCAGTCTCCTCTGGCAATACCCTCACACCCAGAAACAATACTTGACCAGCCACCTAGGCATCCCTCAGTTCAGTCAAGTTGACACTTAGTATTAACCATCACATATACACAATGGAATATTATTCAGCCATAAAAAAGAAGAAAATCCTGCCATATGCAACAACATGGATAAACCTGAGGACATTATGCTAAGCGAAATAAGCTGGCCACAGAAAGGTAATGACCATGCAATTCCACTTACATGATGACATCGATGGCAGCAGTGACCCATCTGGAGCAGCCACTGTGAAAATACTGGTTGCACAAAAGCTAGCAGAAGGAAAGAAATAACTAAGATCAGAGCAGAACTGAAGGAGATAGAGACACACAAAACCCTCCAAAAAATCAATGAATCCAGGAGTTGGCTTTTTGAAAAGATCAACAAAATTGATAGACTGCTAGCAAGACTAATAAAGAAGAAAAGAGAGAAGAATCAAATAGATGCAATAAAAAATGATAAAGGGGATATCACCACCGACCCCACAGAAATACAAACTACCATCAGAGAATACTATAAACACCTCTACGCAAATAAACTAGAAAATCTAGAAGAAATGGATAATTTCCTGGACACTTACACTCTCCCAAGACTAAACCAGAAAGGAGTTGAATCCCTGAATAGACCAATAGTAGGCTCTGAAATTGAGGCAATAATTAATTGCCTACCAACCAAAAAAAGTCCAGGACCAGATGGATTCACAGCTGAATTCTACCAGAGGTACAAGGAGGAGCTGGTACCATTCCTTCTGAAACTATTCCAATCAATAGAAAAAGAGGGAATCCTCCCTAACTCATTTTATGAGGCCAACATCATCCTGATACCAAAGCCTGGCAGAGACACAACAAAAAAAAGAGAATTTTAGACCAATATCCCTGATGAATATCGATGCAAAAATCCTCAATAAAATACTGGCAAACCGAATCCAGCAGCACATCAAAAAGCTTATCCACCATGATCAAGTGGGCTTCATCCCTGGGATGCAAGGCTGGTTCAACATATGCAAATCAATAAACGTAATCCAGCATATAAACGGAACCAAAGACAAAAACCACATGATTATCTCAATAGATGTAGAAAAGACTTTGACGAAATTCAACAGCCCTTCATGCTAAAAACTCTCAATAAATTTGGTATTGATGGAACGTATCTCACCATAATGAGAACTATTTATGACAAACCCACAGCCAATGTCATACTGGATGGGCAAAAACTGGAAGCATTCCCTTTGAAAACTGGCACAAGACAGGGATGCCCTCTCTCAACACTCCTATTCAACATAGTGTTGGAAGTTCTGGCTAGGGCAATCAGGCAAAAGAAAGAAATCAAGGGTATTCAGTTAGGAAAAGAAGAAGTCAAATTGTCCCTGTTTGCAGATGACAAGATTGTATATTTAGAAAACCCCATCATCTCAGCCCAAAATCTCCTTAAGCTGATAAGCAACTTCAGCAAAGTCTCAGGATACAAAATTAATGTGCAAAAATCACAAGCATTCTTGTACACCAGTAACAGACAAACAGAGAGCCAAATCATGAATGAACTTCCATTCACAATTGCTTCAAAGAGAATAAAATACCTAGGAATCCAACTTACAAGGGATGTAAAGGACCTCTTCAAGGAGAACTACAAACCACTGCTCAGTGAAATAAAAGAGGACACAAACAAATGGAAGAACATACCATGCTCATGGATAGGAAGAATCAGTATCATGAAAATGGCCATACTGCCCAAGGTAATTTGTCATCAAGCTATCCCCATCAAGCTACCAATGAGTTTCTTCACAGAATTGGAAAAAACTGCTTTAAAGTTCATATGGAACCAAAAAAGAGCCCACATTGCCAAGACAATCCTAAGTCAAAAGAACAAAGCTGGAGGCATCACGCTACCTCACTTCAAACTATACTACAAGGCTACAGTAACCAAAACAGCATGGTACCAAAACAGAGATATAGACTAATGGAACAGAACAGAGCCCTCAAAAATAATACCACACATCTACGCCATCTGATCTTTGACAAACCTGAGAAAAACAAGAAATGGGGAAAGGATTCCCTGTTTAATAAATGGTGCTGGGAAAATTGGCTAGCCATAAGTAGAAAGCTGAAACTGGATCCTTTCCTTACTCCTTATATGAAAATTAATTCAAGATGGATTAGAGACTTAAATGTTAGACCTAATACCATAAAAGCCCTAGAAGAAAACCTAGGTAATACCATTCAGGACATAGGCATGGGCAAGGACTTCATAGCTAAAACACCAAAAGCAATGGCAACAAAAGCCAAAATTGACAAATGGGATCTAATTAAACTAAAGAGCTTCTGCACAGCAAAAGAAACTACCATCAGAGTGAACAGGCAACCTACAGAATGGAAGAAAATTTTTGCAATCTACTCATCTGACAAAGGGCTAATATCCAGAACCTACAAAGAACTCAAACAAATTTACAAGAAAAAAACAAACAACCCCATCAAAAAGTGGGCAAAGGATATGAACAGACATTTCTCAAAAGAGGACATTCATATAGCCAACAGACACATGAAAAAATGCTCGTCATCACTGTCCATCAGAGAAATGCAAATCAAAACCACAATGAGATACCATCTCACACCAGTTAGAATGGCAATCATTAAAAAGTCAAGAAACAACAGGTGCTGGAAAGGATGTGGAGAAATAGGAACACTTTTACACTGTTGGTGGGATTGTAAACTAGTTCAACCATTATGGAAAACAGTATGGTGATTCCTCAAGGATCTAGAACTAGATGTACCATATGACCCAGTCATCCCATTACTGGGTATATACCCAAAGGATTATAAATCATGCTGCTATAAAGACACATGCACACATATGTTCATTGCGGCACTATTCACAATAGCAAAGACTTGGAATCAACCCAAATGTCCATCAGTGACAGACTGGATTAAGAAAATGTGGCACATATACACCATGGAATACTATGCAGCCATAAAAAAGGATGAGTTTGTGTCCTTTGTAGGGACATGGATGCAGATGGAAACCATCATTCTCAGCAAACTATCGCAAGAACAGAAAACTAAACACTGCATGTTCTCACTCATAGGTGGGAACTGAACAATGAGATCACTTGGACCCAGGAAGAGGAACATCACACACCAGGGCCTATTATGGGGAGGGGGAGGGGGGAGGGACTTTCTTGGGAGCGATACCTGATGTAAATGATGAGTTGATGGGTGCTGACGAGTTGACAGGTGCAGCACACCAACATGGCACAAGTATCCATATGTAACAAACCTGCACGTTATGCACATGTACCCTAGAACTTAAAGTATAATAATAATAATTTAAAAAGAAATAAAAAGAAATTTCAAAAAAAAAGAAAGAAAATACTGGCTGCAGCAGGGGAGGCCCAGCCAGGGCTGCAGCTCCATAGAGCCTGCAGGAGCCAGGAACAGGTGGGAGCCCTGACCTCTTCTGAGTTGGCAGGGCTCCTTCCCTGCCATCTTTTGAGTTGGCAGGGCTCTTGCCCTGCCCTCCCAGGCACAGCTGCAGCCACCCAGCTGTGGCTGTGGTCCAGACATTCCTGGATTCTTGGGGACCTGGGAACTTCCTCTCCCCTCAACAGACTCAGAAGGGACTGTTCCTACTGCCTGGCCTCTGCCCACTCCCAGCACCCACTCCAACTTTGGAACAAAGTTGTGGCAGAGGCTGGGTGCTGTTGCAACCCGGCCGGATGTGCACCCACTCAGGGCAGTGCTAACATGCCAGCTCCCTGCTGCCTTGGCTTCCTCTGGACTTTGGGTGCTGACGAGAATGGGAGGGACCCCGAGGGAGTGCTGAGGGCAGGTTGGCACAGGCCTGCAGGCATCCCTTGGCACAAACAGCCTGGGCACTGTGGGCACCATGGATGGCAGGTTGATGGTGGCAGGAGGCAGACAGGCTCCTGGGTGGAAAGGGGCAGTCCTGGTGAAGCTCCACCTTCAAGCCAGGATGGACTGAAGCATGGGGGTTGGGCTGCTAGTTCCACAGACTGGAGTGACAACTTATGGTGGTTTTTCTTGGCCCACCCTTGGCTGCCCACAGACTAATCAGCAGGCATTTCCTCTACTCTGAAACCCATAAAACCCCCAGACACAGCCAGACTTGGGCAGACACTGGGATGACTTGCCTGCAGATAAGAGCTACCCACTCTGGGTTACCTCTCTCCTGAGGGCTGCAGATGACGGGACAACCTGCCTATGGATAGAAGTTACCCATTCCTGGTCTTCTCTCCACTGAGAGCTGCACTCACTGGGACAACCTGCCTGTGGAAAGGAGCTACCCACTTCGAGTCTCCTGAGAGCTGTACTGTTACTCAGTAAAGCACCTCTTCACCTGGCTCACC
Organism: Papio anubis; assembly: GCF_008728515.1. Lineage (NCBI taxonomy): Eukaryota > Metazoa > Chordata > Mammalia > Primates > Cercopithecidae > Papio > Papio anubis. Next base: position 25,369,300 of record NC_044979.1, read on the forward strand.
CTCCAGTTGTCCAGGAAGACCTGTTCATACTTCATTCTTCCTGGACACAGGACAAGAACTCGAGACCCACCAAATGGCAGGACTGAAAGGGCTGTAACATAAATATGGCTGAAACATGCCCCCTGACTCATCATGTTGTGGGTGATGAGAAGGAGAGAAGAGAGAAGACAGAAAGCAAGAAGAGCTGTGGCCCTTCAGGGAGTCCAGACGTAGGAGCTACATGAGCCAGGGCTGTGACACCCTCTTTGGGGCTTTGTAGTTCCTGGTGTCTCCAAGCTTCTGGGTGCCACCATGTTCCCCAATGTCCTCAGTGAAAGCTGCTTGCAGTATACCTTGTCCAGCTGCAGCCTCGCAGGGAGCCATCGCCCTTGCTGGCTCCTGGAGCTGTCCACCCTGTGGCAGCAGGTGTGCCTGGCTGTGCACAGTGGCTGGACCCTGTGCTTGCTTGCTCACACACTCCTCGCTGCTCTGCCCCTGGCTCACCCTTGGCAGGTATGAGATCCAGGCTTGTAGTGCAAGCTGAGAGCTGCCTGCCAGGCCTAGTGGGCAGAACAAGCCCAGTGGGCCCAAGCAAAACTTGGGCAAAGGTGCCACCAGCCACAGAGGTTTCCACCTGGCCAAGTGATTCCCCAAGGATCCTGTGACAACATGTCTAAAATAATCAAACACATGGAAACAGTAGAACTGTGGTTGCCAGAGGCTGAGGCAATGGGAAGATGGGGAGTTGTTCAATGGGAATAAAGTTTCAGTTATGCAAGCTGATTAAGTTCTAAGAGATCTGCTGTATGACATTGTGCCTATGGTTTAAAACCGGTACTGTGCTGTCTTAAAAATTTAAGATAGTACATCTCATGTTTAGTGTTTTTATCACAATTAAAAAGAGTGATTCATAGAAATCAGTGCTCACTTAAGGATAGCCCTGGTGATGAAATTAACACTATCTGTAACACTTGAGAAACTTGTCTTATGATTTGGGAGCTGGACATTAAGAAAATGTTGACAGGTAATCTGTCCTAGCCCACAGTATTTTAGTTTGGGGCTCAGGGTTAGAATTATATACACCTTCACTACTCTGCCAGAAATTCCCAGAAAGGATGTGACCTTAATCCACAGATATTAGTGAAAACCCAATTAAATACCAAATGATTAATGACAATATGAAGTTCTTTTGAACTCTCAAGGAAGAGAAGATTTTTGCAACAACAAAAAATATCTTTATTTGTTCGTTTATACTTAGATTGTAATCTAAAACTGTAAGACTAAGCCATGATAAAATATAAACTCTTAAAAATTAAGAGAGAAAGAAAAAGAGAGAGACATAGCCAGTACAGAATAAAAGGAGAGAGGGTGTGTCTAAGTATGTGTACCCCAGAACTGTTCAGAGAAAAGTGGAGTTGGGAAAGAAAACTAGAAGGGCTGCTGGTACCTTCTTGGTATGTGAAAGCAGGTTGAGCTTTCACATACCAACCAAATGTAAAAAGAAAAATGGAGTGGAAAGAAATTCAGCTCAAAGGATGGAGAAGGTGAGAAGAGAAAAATGACAGAAAAGTAAAAGAAATCCGAAGAAAAGTCGTTGGCTAAATGGGCCCGAGCATAAAAAGAAGGAAATCCTGCCATATGTGACAACATGGATACATCTGGAGGATGTTATACTAAGTGAAATAAGCCAGTCACAGAAGGGCATTTACCGTGTGATTCTACTTACATAACATATCTAAAATAATCAAACACGTGGAAACAGAGTGTAGAATTATGATTGCCAGGGGCTGGGGGAACGTGGAAATGGGGAGTTGTTCAGTGGGAATAAAGTTTCCATTATGCCAGCTAATTGATTGCATAACTGAGCCCCAGCCCCAGCATTCTGCCACTGACTGGACTTCTACTAGCAGCAACTGGTAAATCAGCTCAGCTTGGAGTCCACCTGTGGCTTTCAGTAGCCATGGAAGGCCCAATCCCCATCCACCACCCTCCCCAAACCCAGAAGATTGCTGGCCTGAAACCAGCAGAAATGTGTTCACTGTCTTCCAGAGATGCAAAGCGCTTGTGTCTAAAGCATGAGATCTTAGTCCAGAGCCATTTGCATTCTCTCTCCCTGGAGCTCTTTCTCAGACACATTTTCCAAATCCCACAGACTCAGCCCTTCAGTGTGTAGGGACATGAGCAGGGTGCAAACACCATGGCTCATCCGGCCCAACCTGCTCTCACATACCAACAAGGTACCAGCAGCCCTTCTAGTTTTCTTCCCCAACTCCACTTTTCTCTGGACAGTTCTGGGGTACACATACTTAGATACACCCTCTCTCCTTTTATTCTGTACTAGCTATGTCTCTGTTTTTCTTTCTCTCTTAATTTTTAAGAGTTTATATTTTATCATGGCTTAGGTTTACAGTTTTAGATTACAATCTAAGTATAAACGAACAAATAAAGATATTTTTTGTTGTTACAAGCAACAGAACTCTAACTCAGACTGAGTTTAGCACAACAAGAAACCTATTGGTTCTCAGGATGGAAAGGTTCAGAGCTTCAGGTATGACTGGGTCCAGAGGCTTGAACCATGTCAAATCAATAGAACTCCGTTTTCTTCTCTCTCATCTGTATTAGCATTATTTTCAAGTTGTTCTCCTTATAGGAGCTCCCAGCAGCTTCAAGCATCTACCATTCTTTTATTAATAGCTAGAAATATCTGCAAGAGCTTACCTGTCCTAGTAATTCCAGTGCAAGTTACAGGATTGAATTATATCGCCTGGCTTAGATGGCACTCACGTCATTGAACCGATCAGTGTAGCCAGCAGAATGGAATCTTCTGACTGGCCATGGTTGGGCCCATACCAATTTCTGGAGCCGTGGGTGGGGTCAGTTCTCTCAGAATGACACTGACTGGGAGTAGTGTTATAACCAAGAAGGGGAAATAAGTCCTGGGTAAGCAAAAGCAATCAATGTCCACTACATAGCCTTTCTCCTCTTTTTTTTTTTTTTTTTTTTCCTCTGCATCCCTAGAAAGTTAAGGTCCTTTTCTCTGCTTTTCAGGAACAACTTCTCTTACCTACAGTTCCAATCGGAAAATGAGTTTCTCAGTTGCTTGTCAATCTAAATAGTGTGCTCCTCATTCCCTGCCCTCCTTTCTCTGCTCAGAGCTTTCGACCTAAGTGAAAATATTCCCTTCAGCATTGGTTCCCTGCTTTCAAGATGCTTCTGAGCGCTCCTCAGTTCATTTTCTCAGATTCTGGTTACTTCTGCTTTTCTTCACTGACATCACAGCATTCTGCACCATTCTGCTGCCCATTCCTGTATCTCTCTCCCTTTTTTTGAGATAGGATCTTGCACTGTTGCCCAGGTTGAAGTTCAGTGGCATGAACATGACTCACTGTAGCCTCAGACCTCCAGGGGTGAAGAATCCTCACAACTCAGTCTTCCTTCAAGTATCTAGGACCTCAGGTGTACATAACTACACCCAGCTAATTTTTATATTTATTATTATGTAGAGACAGGGTCTCACTATATTGCCCAGGCTAATCTCGAACTCCTAGGCTCAAGTGATCCTTACCTTGGCCTCCCAAACTGCTGAGATTACAGGTGTGAGCCACCCCACCTGGCCTCCCATGTCTCTTAATGCTTCCCTTTGCACTATTCTACAAGTATATTTGAGATAACAGGCCTACAGGGCCTCTAACCTGCAAAACATTGCTGACTTCAACATATGGAAACACAAATTACTTGTGAAACTACTGCCGTCAAATAAACAGTTTTTTAAAAAATCCACAGGAAGTTGGGAGGTGGGAAATTTACTATGATGGGTGATAATAAGAATTACCAAATTCTTGCACGTGGATAAATGTATGGAATTTGCTTTGAGTTCTAGGGGTCAGCAATTTGGTGGTATGAAAAGTATCCTGAGAGGTTATGGCAAAAATCCTAAATTTATATGCTGGGCTTTCTTTCCCTCATTAAATATGTGATGCCGAGGTTGCAAATTTGGATGTCTACAGAAACCTAGCAGGTTGACATAAATGAAGGCAGCACTAGGTGGCAGACGATGGAGATGGATGGAGACTGTGGTGAACTGGAGCATGCATAGCACTGCTACTGGTGGTGTGCAGTGGCTAACAGCACAGATCCTGGAACCAGACAGGCTGAGTTCAAATCCAGCTTCTGTTATTTCTTACTGTGTGATCATGGTCTAAATACGTGATCTCTCTGCACCTCAGCCTCCCATCTGTAAAATGGGCTCATCACAAGCACCTGCCTTCTAAGGTTATTGTGAGTACTAAATGCTCAATATATAGAAGGCATCCGGAAGAGTTTCTGGCATATAGTAGGAATGGTATAAATGCTGGCAATTATTATTTCTAAATTCAGACACTTGTTTTCATCCAGGAATGTGTGCTATCTTGTAAGATCTTCTAATATTTCAGGATAAGCTAGAAATGCAATTTTTCATGTTAAGTTCCCTGAATGTGTTTGAGCTAATTGAAAAAGAAAAATTAAATCACCAAGAAGGGTATATTGGTTAGGAATGCATTCAGCTTCAAGTTATTGAAAACCTACCTTACAGTGGCTTAAACATATATATATATATATATATATATATTTTTTTTTTTTTTTTTTTGCTTAAAGAGATTTCTGACATAACCACTTTGGAAAACTACTTGGCAGTGCATATCCTATGACCCAGTAATCCCATTCCTAGGTACATACCCAACAGAAATGTACACATGTGTTTATATCAGACTGTTTAAGAATGTCTGTTGGGCCGGGCACAGTGGCTCACACCTGTAATCCCAGCACGTTGGGAGGCCAAGGCAGGTGGATTACGAGGTCAGGAGATTGAGACCATCCTGGCTAACACAGTGAAACCCTGTCTTTACTAAAAATACAAAATAAAGCCGGGTGTGGTGGTGGGTGCCTGTAGTCCCAGCTACTCGGGAGGCTGAAGCAGGAGAATGGCGTGAACCCAGGAGGCGGAGCTTGCAGTGAGCGGAGATGGCGCCACGGCACTCCAGCCTGGATGACAAAGCAAGACTCCGTCTCAAAAAAAGAAAAGAAAAGAAAAAAAAAAAAGAATGTCTATTGATAACCAAACACTGAATAACACACAAATGCTCATCACAGGTAGAATGGATAAGCAAATTGTGATGTATACACACACGGGTTACACATGGGATAAAGTAAAGACAATGAATAAACCACAACTACCCACACCAGTATGAAAGAATCTCACAAGCATAATATTGAGCAAATAAAACCAGACACACAAAAATACACACCCTACACTTCCACTTATATAAAGCACAAAAATCAAGCCAAACACATCAATGATTTTGGAAGCAGGAAGGGGCCGTTCTTGTGGAGGTAAAGACTGCAAGAGACCACATTAGGGGGACACTGGGGTACTGGCCATGTTCTCTTTCTTGATCTGAGTTCTGCTTACCTTGGTGTGTGCAGTTTGTGAGATTTCACTGAGCTGTGCATTTATGGTAGCGGTCTTTTCTGCATGCATATTATAGTTCAGTAAAAATATTTAGAAGGAAGAGGAAGAGGTCCAAAAGCAATGGATCTGGTATTGACTCAGGGCCCAGCTCTTTAAATATCTGTGTTCTACAACCTTTGGTTATTGGCTTTCATCCTTAAGCCTTTCACTGCATGTGACGATGACCATACTCCTGGTCATGTTCACCTTCATGGCATGAAGAAGGGGCCATCTCCCTTTTTATCAGGAAAGCAAGCTCCCCTCACCCTAACCCAACAGTCTTTCACTTACATCTCAAAGGCCCAAACTGGATCATGAGGCCCCTCTTAGTTGCAAGAGGGCCCTGTATAGTGGGAGGGGCCAAGGAAGAGATGTTTGAGAAAGGTGTCTGCATAATCTATCAACAGTGTCTGCCACACAAGCCAAAGGAGATATATTAGCAAGTCAGGTGTAATGGTTGTTACTTCTTCCTAGATCCATATATAAGGGTGTTTCCTTGTGTGTATTCATGGGTAGAACATATCAGATTAAATTTAAGACATGCTTTTGTGATTAACATGGCTGATTGCTGAACTGCCTGACCTGATGAATCAGGCTCAGCCAAAGTGTTAAGTCAGAGAGGAGACTGGGTTTGAAGGTGGTTCACAGTGATACGAACTTTGTGAGATTTTCCTTTGGTTAAATAAACAATGAAATGCAGGACTACTCTTCTTAAAAACATCTGTGACTAGTCAGATTTCTGACTATAAAAGAAGTTTGTGCCTAAGTAAAGGCAGGCCTATTCTTGATTTGAACACTGAACACCCCTCCCCCAAATCCTAACTGGGTCAAACTTTTCACAGTAAAATCTAGTGAACCAGTGACATGAGGAGGAACATCAAAAACGACGAAACAGAGGGGTGTCTGGTGGCTTTTGAGGAATAACATAAAGGGTTAAATGGTTAAACCTTTTTTTCTTTTTTTCTTTTTTTTTTTTTTTTGGAGACAGTTGCTCTGTTGCCCAAGCTGGAGTGCAATGGCGTGATCCCAGCTCACCGCAACCTCTGCCCCCTGAATTCAAGAGATTTTTGTGCCTCAGCCTCCCGAGTAGCTGGGACTACAGAGGTGCGTCACCATGCCTAGCTAATTTTTGTATTTTTAAAGTAGAGACTGGGTTTCACTACATTGGTCAGGCTGGTCTCAAACTCCTGGCCTTAAGTGATCCGCCTGCCTCGGCCTCCCAAAGTGCTGGGATTACAGTCGTGAGTCACCATGCCCAGCCTACGGGTTAAATCTTGGTATTTGGGGTCTGTAATTAAGGTTGTTGAGCTGCTAAACCAATTGGAAATAATTATCTCCACCAGGCCTAGACTGTCCTCCAGGAAGAACTTCTTTTATTGCTGAGGCCAATTCACAACATATGGCTTTTTCTTTTCTTTTTATTCAATCTCGTTACCCTCAGAGGCTTTGATGTGCAAGGCTTGATCACACGGCCTAGTCGTTTAGGTATTTTATCCACATGGTACTTGGCCCCCAAATGGATCGCAAGATTATAGAGTCTGGGGTTCCCTTTCTTTTCCTTCCTTCCTTTTTCCTCCTCCTCCTTCTTCTCCCTCTTCCTCTTCATCTTCCTCTCCTCCTCCTTCTCCTCCTTCTCTCTCTCTCTCTTTGAATATTCTCTGTACAGTGTTATATACCCAACAAATACTTAGCCATTGACTGGTTGTCTGGGAAACTGGCTTGATAGATGAATGAATGAATTCATTTTTCATGCTCTTGGGATACTTGCATTCTGGAAGATGAAAATGGCATGAGTGAATGCTTGCAGACCCTACACAGCCCAACATCAGTTTTCTGACACTGTGCAGTGACACTGTGGTTAAAATCATGGCTCTGAGATCTGTCTGAGGCCAGAGATTTGTGGACTTGTGGGCTTATATCCCAGTTCTGATACTCTGAAGCTGCGAGACTTTAGGCAAGTTCCTTCTGAAACCTGAAAACTTCATATATTATTTCAGTTTAGTGGTCACCAGTAACATCACTGAGTCTGGCTAGTTAAATAACAGAAAGAAACTTATTCTCATAAAACTGAGTCATTTCAATTAAACAGCCAAGTGAGGAGCCTAGGCAGCCAGGGCTGCACTGGGGAGCTAGCAGTAGAAGGCTGTGTCTTTGTTTACTTTTTTAATGGGGTAAAAGATACATAACATAAAATGTTGCCGTTGTAACCATTTGTAAGTGTACAATTCAGTGGCATGAATTACATTTACAATGTTGCGTAACCATCACTACCATCTTTCCCTAAAACTTTAAAAATCATCCTAAACAGAAACTCTGTATCCATTAAGCAATAATTTCCCATATTCCTTTTCTCCCAGTCCCTGATAATTTCTAACCTACTTTCTGTCTCTATGAATTTGTGTATTCTAGATATTTCACATAAGTGGAATAATCCATTATCTGTCTTTTTGTGTCTAGCCGATTTCACTTAGCATAATGTTTTCAAGGTTCATCCGTGTTGTAGCATGTATCAGAATTTCATTCCTTTTTATAGCCAAATAATATTCCATTGTCTCAATAGGCCACATTTATTTCTGTATTCATCTGTTGGTGGATACTGGGGTTGCTTCCAGCTTTGGGCTATTGTGAATAATGCTGTCATGAACATTAGTGTGTAACTATCTAAGTCCTTGTTTTCAGTTATTTTGGATGCATACATAGTAGTAGAATGGCTGGGTCTTGTGGTAGTTCTGTGTTTAGCTTTTTCAAGAACCACCAAATTGTTTGCCACAGTGGCTGCACCATTTTACATTCCCACCATCAAGGTACAAGGGTTACAGTTTCTCCAGGGACATGCTCTTCATCTGGATTTCTGCCATCAGTGGGCACAGCCCCACATCTGTGCACTTTCACTTCACATTTCTTGGAGACAGAATGTGTCTGACTCACCTTGGGTTGGGTCAGGGGTTTGCCCATGTATCAGTTGGCAATGGGGGGAGGGGAGCAAGATCACAAGATCCAGATGTGGTCGCATGTGGGGAGAGACTGTCAGAGTTGAGCAGTCAACCCAGGAGGTTTGTGCGATACTCAGTTTCCTCTTTTCTGAAATGGGAACCATCATACCTGATACAGTGTACCTGTGAGGATTAAACAAGAGAATGCACGTACGGTTCTTAGCAAGTCCCTTGCACTCAAAAAGCAAAGGGCAGTAGTAGCAGCCGTAGTTTTGAGAGTAGCAAAAAGGACAATTTGTATCAAGCACAGCTATTCTGTCAAGTGTCAAGTAGACCTAGCTTTACTATTACAAAGGAAACCTCTGTTGTAGATTTATAGGTCTTGAATTTATCCAAAGCAATTTTTGAACCTATTTCTATTTTCAGCCTGTATTGCCTTCAGGGGCAACATGTTTCATTTCTTTACTACCTACTTTGTCGAGTAGTAATTTGTTGTATTTGTCCTAAAACCACCCCTTTCAAGCTCCTAAGATAGCTTCTTGGGTCTACCTCTGTAGTCCCTGAGACCTTCACCAAGAGAACCTGTTCACATTTCTGAATTCAAGTGAATGGGAGCGTTTGTACAGAGTCCAGGCTTTCTTCAGAGTTGCATTCCAAATCATGTATTTCCTTTGCATATCTTCATAGACAAGTTTTAGCCTTTTAAGCTTTATTGAAGTGTCCAAGTGAAACACTTCTTTACAGTGTTTGCATGTGTTGCTGCCTATGAGGACAAGGCTGAGTTGCTGCATGGCTATCTTGAGACTGGGTTGGTGTCATCACTGTCTGTAGCTCTTTTTCTTGTCACCTGTCACCTACCACAGGTGATTCAAGCTCATGCCTCAATAAAGTGACACATTATGTTACTGCCTTTGAAGTCACTTTGATCGCAAACCAAAATTTATGAATGCAAGAGTTTACTGATTCAGAATTTAGTTAACACATGCATTTTCTTACCCTCTTTATTCCTTTTATAATCAGGGGTACACTTAGGGACATCTGAAAAGAGAATTTTCTGTATATAAAACTGCAGAGATCTGACTCATGGTCTTCCTTGGACTCCACCAACTGAGTTAATCACATTAACCCCAACTCTGAGGAATGCTATTGTGATGTGACCCATATGGGACAACTGTACGTCTGCCCCATATAGAGCCACCTTCCAATTATCTGCACAAATGCAGGGGTGCGGTGGTGCAGATAATTCAAAACAGCACACAACTCAAATGCCATTTCTGCTTGGCTTGAGAATACATTATGCAAATTTGGGGCAGCAAATTTACCTTCTTTATTACATTTTGCTTGTATTCATATTAAAAATTGTTTGCATTCTTTATGAGTGTGTATATATTTGGGGGAGGGGGTAGAAATGGCATCCCCAGAGTTCAAGGGAATCATAAAACCTCGGCACTCAAAGAAGTCTTAGAAATCATAATGCAAATTCTTCCTTCATTTTTTTTAGAAAAAGCAAGCAAGATCTAGAGAGGTGATGTGACTTATGGGAAACCCCACAGTAAACTAGTGGCAGAAGAAAGACCAGATCCAGCCCTCTGACTCCCTCATTCCAAGGGAAGATCACACACTATCAATCAGAAGCTGACTGAGTGCTCTGGCATCATCAGTACAAACTTGTTAGTGCCTCTAAGGGTGAAGCCATATGCAGTCTAACTTTTGGAGGCACAGAACTTCCTAAGAAGGCTGGATCAGGAACCTCCACCTCCCTGTGGACTAGACAACAGCCATTCCCCTAAGGCTACCTAACAGCCCTGGTGGGCTCTGAGCCTTCTTGCCATGTGTTGTTGGGATTTGAATTTCTTGGCACCAGCCCAGAGCTCTCATGGAGGTTCACCTGAGTTCTGAGTGAGCTGGGCGTAAGGAATTGCTGGGAGGCCACAAACACTGGAATTAGTAAATCTGTCCCTCGGGGAGTGGGGCAAGGGAAAGCACTTATAGGCACCATGCTTCAAATAGGACACCAGACGCATATGCCAGGCTGATGGGTAATCTGGGACCTGGCTGCCAGGGAGTTAAGATGACCTCGAAATAACAGCTAAAGAGCAAACATGAAGCAAATAGGCAGGCCTCCACCTCTGGCTCACCTCCCCGAGAAGCACGGAGCTGAGGTTGCAACAAAGACATTCAGGAGATCAGACAGCCAGCAAACGTCAGCTCAGGCATGTCTGGGGAGCTGGGCAGCTAGCAGGGATGGTAATGCCGGGTTGCTACAATCTGCATCAACTTTCACTCCAGCCTGTAGCAGCCATGCCAGGGGTCACAAGCTGCTAATGACTTTTTGTGGCCTGGAGCCGGCTGGCAGGCATTTCCTGAGCGTTCCTGTGTGGAAGCACCTGGAGGTGCTCAGAGGCTGGCATGGCCTTGGAGGCTGAAAATGGAACCCAAAGATTGAGGAGGTGCTCTGGACGGGGATACAGGAAGGGTTTGCTTTGAGCTCCCAGGACTGATAACTCGGATCCATCAACACCACTCACATGTCCCGAACACTCTTCTCTTCTGCCAAGGATGAAGATAAATATTTACCTTTGAATGCAGAATAATGTCTGAAGCTACATAATGGGTGAAAGGCCTTCCTTTTAATCAGGGACTGATTTCATTAATGTTTATTCTTTCTGGGCAAAGCCTTTTTCTCTGCTGATAGCAACTTCCACTTGGAACTGCTGGGGTTACCAATAATAGCAATGTTCCAACAATACAATAGACTACTAATGATAATACATAATTTAACTTTATGAAATGTTAACACTGATGAAGTAGTTTGCATAAAATTTCCCATTTAATTCTCACAATAGCCATGGAAAGTAGGGAAGAGTTTTTGAGTTTTCTGTTTTTGTTTTTGTTTTTTTTGAGACAGAGTTTCGTTCTTGTTGCCCAGGCTGGAGTGCAATGGCGCGATCTTGGCTCACCACAACCTCTGCCTCCCAGGTTCAAGTGATTCTCCTGCCTCAGCCTCCTGAGTAGCTGGGATTACAGGCACGCGCCACTACGCCCGGCTAATTTTGTATTTTTAGTAGAGATGGGGTTTCACCATGTTGGTCAGGCTGGTCTCGAACGCCTGACATCCGGTGATCTGCCCGGCTCGGCCTCTCAAAGTGCTGGGATTACAGGCGTGAGCCACTGTGCCTGGCCTGGAAGAGTATTTTATTATCTCCAGGGTGTCAGAGGTAAACGGACTTACACAAGCACACAGTGCAGTAGAAACTTGAATCCAGTTCTTAACATTCTTTTCCAGGTTCTGTGGCTCTCCCTCCAGATGCCTGGGAAGAAAGATGAAGTGTCTCACTTAAAAGACAAAGTGGGAGCTGTGAGCTTAACCCTATGGCTCAGCAGAATGCTCAGTGCATGGAAGGCACAGCAATGCTGTTTTGAACTCTGCTCTAAATGCACCTAGATGTGGATTGAGGAGCCTCTGTAACCAGCTCACGGAAGTCATAGAACAGGCAGTCACCTCCACAGGGCAATTTGAAGGTCATGAGACTGAAGTAGAAAAGCAAAATTTTAAGCCCTATCCAGACCGACTGAATCAGAAACCCTGAAGGTAGATGCAGCAATATGTGTCTTAACAGATTCGTCAAGTAGTTCTGATGCACGCTAAAGTTCCAGATCCACTGGCTTAGACCAGGGGCTCAGCAAACTTTTCTGTAAAGGACCAAATAGTAACTATTTTAGGCGTTGTGCACCACACATACTCTGTCAAGATTATTAAACTCTGCCATGGTAGTGTGAAAGCAGTTGTAGAGAATATGTAGATGAATAGCTGAGGCTGTGTTCCAATAAAACTTTATTTAGGCTGATCAGGGCTCACTTAGTTAATAATATACACACCAATGTGAGTATACCTATAGAGTAAATTCCTGCAAGCAAAATTGATTTTTTTCACAATGCAATATGCTATTTTATGAAACTTTAAGAAGTCATTTATTTTATGACTTATCCCTGGTCAAAAATATCTAGTAGTAGAAAGACACCTAGGTGAGCTTTTTCCCACCCCCCTTTTATGTTTTTACAAAAGTATGTAAAAGTTTTTCATGTTGTATCACTTAGGTTCTACTACATGACAAAGTACTTCAAAGCTTAGTGACTTAAAACAACAACCATTTATTATTGTTTTTGTTTCTGTGGATCAGCTGGATAACCCAGCTCATCTGGGCCAAGCTTGGCTGAACTTGACTGGGTGGTAATGTGTCCGTGGCCAGCCCATGGATTTGCTGAAGGTTCCTGGTGTAGGATGGCCTCACTCACACGTCTGGAAGTTGGCAAGCTATTAGCTGTGGTGACAAGGTGACTGGTCAGATTTCTCCCATAGAGACCAGCTTGGGATCTTTCTGGGTAGCTCGTCTGGGCTCTAAGTGAACTCATGAAAGGCCACAGGTCTCTCGAGGCCTATGCTCACAACTGGCACAAAGTCACCTCCACCATATTTGGTTGGTAATACAATTCAGAAAGTCAGCCCAGAGTCGCGGGGTGGAGAACTAGACTCTTCCTCTTGAGGGAAAGAGCTGCAAAAGCATATTGCAAATTAATGTGGGTTCAAGGAGAGGAATAATTGCAGCTGTTTTCAAAATCTACTGTAGAGATGTTTTTATTGTTTTTATCTAAAAACATTTGGCTTTTAGAAAATTCTGAGAAAAACTGTGTTGATCATGAAGCTAATATAGACTCCTGCATGACACTTTAGGGCTTCCTATCCCAACTGGTACATCTGGGAAAGAAGGTCTTATGGGGTCTTCATGATACACCCAGTACAGCGAGAAGAGGCCCAAGGAGGTGGGATATTTTTTAGTTTCATTCGACAGTCTGTAAAGTTAAAACTACTTTGGAAGCCATATCCTTCCTTTCTCTCTCTCTGAGAGATAATGTACATAAAATAAAATTCATCCCTTTTACCATACAGTTTTATGAGTTGACAAATGTATAGTTGTTCCACCCCCAGCACAACTGAGAAATAGACTTATTCCATCACCTTAAAAACTTTTTCCAGAGCCCCTTCAGAGTCAACCGCACACTCTACCTCCAGTCCCTGGCAGCCACTGATCTGTTTCCTATCCCTATAGTTTTGCCTTTTCTAGAATGTCATATAAATAGAATCACACATTATACAGTCTTATGGAGCTGGCTTCTTTCCCTTAGCCTAATTCATTGAAGATTCATCCATGTTGTGGCAGGTATCAGAAATGTGTTCCCTTTTATTGCCGAGTAGTTCTTCTGTTTGTGTTCTTTCAAATTACTCTTCAGGAAGTTAACCTAGGCCAAGTGCAAATGTAGGTTCTAATCACACAAACATTTTCTTTTCCAGTCTACAGCTACTGTACAAACAGTTTCTTTTCTAGTCCAAAGCTTATGGAATTAGCATAAGAGCAGAAAAAAAGAAGCATATTCAGAAAAAAGCATTTATTTCTTTAACCTGCTAGTTACTTTTCATACTTTTCTATTTCAAGAGGTTTCTTTCATTTGAAATTTTCAATAGTGCCTTTTTTTTTCTTTAGAACAAACTTTTTATTTTTTATAGGAGACAGGGTCTTGCTTTGTCACCCAGGCTGGAGTGCAGTAGTGTGATTTTGGCTCACTGCAACCTCCACCTCCTGGGCTCAAGCAATCCTCCCACTTCAGCCTCCCGAATAGCTGGGACCACAGGTGTGCACCACCACGTTCAGCTAATTTTTCTTTGTATTTTTAGTAGAGATGGGGTCTCACCATGTTGCCCAGGTTGGTCTCAAGCTCCTGAACTCAACTCATCCTCTTGCCTTAGCCTCCCAAAGCGCTAGGATTATAGGTGTGAGCCACTGCACACAGCCAATAGTGTCTTTTATAGCTAAGAAAAACATTTAAAGATCATATCATATAATCCCATTATTATTTTTAAACAAGTGCTATATTTTATCAAATTATCATAGGTAGACAATTTAAAAAAATCAAATAGGGCTATAAACCTTATAACTAAAAACCACAGTCCCCTGTCCCACTATTTCTTGATTTCCCACATGCCAGTTCCTTCACTTTCAACCCTTTCATTTGTTTCTTCTGGTTTTCACCATATTTCTATGTCATGTGCTCCTACCGTTAATATTCATTTTATCCATTCTGACGTTTTCTATTGATTTCATTTTATGTGAAAATATCTAGGTTTCTTACATACCCCTTCCCCTTCCCTCCAGACTCCCAGCGTGGTTGAACCACAGTTTAAGGTTAAATGGACATGCATATTTACATTACATTATTATGACTGTGCAAAGTTTGTTCATTGGTGTGCCAAGTACTATACTATGGTTGTTTCCTTTCTTAGACATTTTATTCCCCTGGTGTTAGTGATTGCCTTATATTTTTCATTTTTCTGTTTTTATTTTTTGGGATGGGGGGGCTAAATATCTAATTTTTCTTCCAACAACCTTTCAATCCAGTTTTCTATGCTGTTTTTCATGCCATCACACTCATCAGATAATCAATCCGTTTCTTCTTTCCCCGAGAACCTCCCACTCTCTTGCTCCAGCTTGACAGTTTCTCTCTGGACTTGCTGCTCTCTGGGCTACCTGGCCTTTACCATCATTCTAATAATTCTCCTTATCTCTCTCTCCCCTGTTTGACCCCCAATTTCCTGCTCCCTATATTTTTTGTTCTTGTTTTAATCTTTTCTGTGGAGTACATTTTCTAGTAGCTTCCTGAAAATGGTAATGAGGAATAAAATGTGTAGGTTCTTTCCTACAGGCAGATATCTTTATTTTACTCTCATAGTTGGTAGTCTGGCTAGATATAGGTAGAGCATGATTTTCCTTAGAATTGTAAAGACATTTCCCCACCTATCTTTTAATTTCCAATAATGCTTTTAAGAAGTCCAGTGCCATTCTGACCACTGATGCCATTCTGATCTGCACAAGGTCTTTCTGATGTATTGAAATTTCACAATGATGTCCTTTGGTGGGGGTGCTTTTTATACCAACATTTTAGGGCTCCTTTAATCTGGAGACTCATGTTCTATACTTTTCTTGAATTATTTCTTTGACAATTTCCTCTCCGTGACTTACTTTCCTTGTTCTCTCTGGAACATTCATTAATCAGATGTTGAATCTCTTGGTTCAAACCTCTAAGTTTCTCCTAAGGTTTATCTCCTTGTTTCTTTGTTATACTCTGTGGGAGATTTCTTCTTTTTCTGTCTTTCTTTCTTTCTTTCTTTCTTTCTTTTTTTTTGAGACAGGGTCTCACTCTGTCAGTCACCTAGGCTGGAGTGCAGTGGCATGATCTCATCTCACTGCAACCTCTGCCTTCTGGGATCAAGTGATACTCCCATCTCAGCCTCCAGAGTAGCTGGAACCACAGATGCACACCACCATGCCAGGCTTTTTTTTTTTTTTTTTTTTTTTTTTTTTTTAAAGTAGATATGGGGTCTCACCATGTAGCCCAGGGTAGTCTTGAACTCCTGAGCTCTAGGGATCCCCCTGCCTTGGCCTCCTAAAGAGCTGGGATTATAGGCATGAACCATGGATTATGGGATCTTGGACCTAGTCAGTGTGGGAGATTTCTTAAACTCTTTCTTCTACCCCTTTATTGAAAAAACATTTAAAAGCTTTTGTTTTAATATTTAAAAAATTTTTTGAGACAGGGTCTCTTTCTGCTGCCCAGGCTGGACTACAGTGGTACAATGTGATAGCCTTGACCTCCTGGGCTCAAGCAATCCTCCTGCCTCAGCCTCCCAAGAACCTGGAACCAGAGACATGCACCACCATACCCAGCTAACTTTTTTTATTTTTATTTTTATTTTTTGAGACAGAGTCTCGCTCTGTCGCCTAGGCTGGAGTGCAATGGCACGATCTCAGCTCATTGCAAGCTCCGTTTCCCAGGTTCACACCATTCTCCTGCCTCAGCCTCCCGAGTAGCTGGGACTACAGGCACCCGCCACCGCGCCCGGCTAATTTTTTGTATTTTTAGTAGAGATGGGGTTTCACCCTGGTCTTGATCTCCTGACCTCATGATCCACCCGGCTCGGCCTCCCAAAGTGCTGGGATTACAGTTGTGAGCCACCGCACCCGGCCTACCCAGCTAACTTCTAAAAAATTTTTGTAGAGATGGGGTCTCCCTATGTTGCCCAGACTGATCTTGAACTCCTGGGCTCCAGCAATCCTCCTGCCTCAACCTCCCTGGGATTACAGGTGTGAGCCACCGCGCCCAGCCAATATCTATAATTTTTAAGAGCTCCATTTCTCTTGTTATTCTTTATATAGTACCCAATTTTTTCCTATTGAGGTAATATTTTCATTATTTCTAAGAATATCGATTAGATTTAATTTTTGAAAAATTTTTTTGCTACCTACCTTGTCTTTGCTTCTTCCTAGTTCCTTTTTTTCTGTGTGTGCATACATATGCACACATTTGTGTGTGTTTTAGAGTCTTTCATATTGGAAAATCTTTCTTAAATGTCAAGTGATCCCTGGTTGTCAGTTCATATTTAAAAAGGAGCCATCAAAGAGCTGATTGAAAATTCCATTTGTACGGTTGAGCTTGTTGGTTTCATTGTAGATGAGTGGAGTAGCGGGCTGCTTGATTTTTATTGGTAGAGTTCACAACTATCTGTATCTCTAGGTATTTTCTCTGGGATATTCCGTTATTCTAGAGAAGAATTCGACAATTTGCTCTCTTTGGGTAGAGGGTGGTGGGAAAAGGAGGAGGCCATGGCCATAAGGCTGGTTCCCAGTGTTCTGGAAGCTGAGCATGCAGTGAGGGTCTCACTATTCACTTTACACTTGATCTTTTTTAGCCTTGTGCCTATTACCTGCCTTTCGCTGGGCTGGGGTTCCTGAGCCTGGAGCTACACTGGTTTAATTTCTTCCTGGTATGGATTACGTGAGGGGTAGTCTCCTGGCCACTCAGGAGAGGGTGGGATATTCTCTGCTCCTTATACAGACTTTTAATAAATCTCCCAACTTTTAGCCCTTATCTTTTTTTTATGCTTTAAAATCAGTTTTACTGAGGCATAATTTACACACGGGAAAATAAATGTGTTCATTTTAAGTGCTCTGTACAATTCAATGAGTTTTAACGCATGTGTACATACCTGTGATCACCACCTTGGTCAAAATAGAGACTATATCCATCATCCCCCAAAAGATCCGGTGTGTCCTTTGCCAGTGAATTCCCCACCCCTTACTCCAGGCAATCACTAATCTGATTTCTATTACTCTAGATTAATTTACCTATTCTAAAACTACGTGTAAGTAGAATCAAACAGCATCTCCTCCTGAGTCTGGCTCCTCTTGTTCAGCTAATGTCTCTGAGATGCACTGACACTGCAGGTTCTAATAGTTTCTTAGTACTGCTGAGTAGTACTGCATCGTAGGGATATACCACATTTTGTTCATCCATTCTACTGTTGATGGACATGTTTCCAGTCTTTAGTGATTTCAGATAAAGCTGCATGAACATTCCTTTATAGGTCTTTTTTGTGCATACATATTTTCTTTTTTTAATTATTATTATACTTTACGTTCTAGGGTACATGTGCACAATGTGCAGGTTTGTTACATATGTATATTTGTGCCATGTTGGTGTGCTGCACCCATCAACTCGTCATTTACATTAGGTATATCTCCTAATGCTATCCTTCCCCCCTTCCCCTACCCCACAACAGGCCCCAGCGTGTGATGTTCCCCTTCCTGTGTCCAAGTGATCTCATTGTTCCACCTATGAGTGAGAACATGCGGTGTTTGGTTTCCTGTTCTTGTGATAGTTTGCTGAGAATGATGGTTTCCAGCTGCATCCATGTCCCTACAAAGGACACAAACTCATCCTTTTTTATGGCTGCATAGTATTCCATGGTGTATATGTGCCACATTTTCTTAATCCAGTCTGTCATTGATGGACATTTGGGTTGATTCCAAGTCTTTGCTATTGTGAATAGTGCCACAATAAACATACGTGTGCATATGTCTTTATAGCAGCATGATTTATAATCCTTTGGGTATATACCCAGTAATGGGATGGCTGGGTCAAATGGTATTTCTAGTTCTAGATCCTTGAGGAATCGCCACACTGTCTTCACTTTTAGCCCTTTTCTTAACCCTCACTTCCTGTGGCATTTAGTATCTTAAAAATCCTGTCATTGGCCAGGCACAGTGGCTTACTCCTGTAATTCCAGCACTTTGGGAGGCCGAGCTGGGAGGATCACCTGAGGTCAGGAGTTCGAGACCAGCCTGGGCAACATGGTGAAACCCTGTCTCTTCTAAAAATACAAAAATTAACCAGGCATGGTGGTGCACATCTGTAATCCCAGCTACTTGGGAGACTGAGGTAGGAGAATTGCTTGAATCTGGGAGGTAGAGGTGGCAGTGAGCTGAAATCGTGCTACTGCACTCCAGCCTAGGGAAAAGAGCAAGACTCCATCTCAAAACAAAACAAAGCAAAACAAAACCTAAATCCTGTCATTTGTTGGACACAGTAGCTCATGCTTATAATTCCAGTACTTTGGAAGGCCAATGCAGGTAGATCGCTTGAGCCCAGAAGTCCAAGACCAGCCTGAGCAACTCGGTATAACCCTGTCTCTACAAAAAAAAATACAAAAATTATCCAGGCATGGTGGCATGGTGCCTGTAGTCCCAGCCTCTTGGGAGGCAAAAGTGGGAGGATCACCTGAGTCTGGGAGGTCGAGGCTGCAGTGAGCTGTGATCATGCCACCGCACTCCAGCCTGGGTGACAGAATGAGACTCTGTCTCAAAAAAAAGAAAAAAAAAATCCTGTCACTAATTAACAATACAGGCTACCTCCACTCTGCTACATCATTTTTTAAACTCCTTCATTCATTTTCATATGAATATTTCCTAATTTCATGGATTATGAAATTTGCAGGTTTTTTCTCATCACCCTTGTTGGTTTGGGGTAATTTCCTAAAAGGAGCAGGGGCAGAAAAAAATCTTTTCACTACCATCTTAAAATGGAAAAATCTCTGATTGCACATTTTATTTATTTTTATTTATTTATTTATTTTTATTTTTATTTTTTTGAGATGGAGTTTCACTCTGTCACCCAGGCTGGAGTGCAGTGGCATGATCTTGGCTTACCACAACCTCTGCCTCCCAGATTCAAGCGATTCTCCTACCTCAGCCTTCCAAGTAGCTAGGATTATAAGCGCCCACCACAAAACCTGGCTGATTTTTATATTCTTAGTAGACACAGAATTTCACTATGCTAGCCAGGCTGGTCTCGAATTCCTGACCTCAGGTGACCTGCCCAGCTTGGCTTCCCAAAGTGCTAGGATTACAGGCATGAGCCACCGTGCCCAGCCTCACATCTTAATTTTGACAAATGTTCTCATACTGCCCTCCATAGAGTTTGCACCAACTTATGTATAACAACGTAAAAAAGCATGCACTCCCCATGTCTTAACCATCTTAATTATTAGCTTTTAAATTTCATCAATCTTAGGGAAAAATAGGGGTAGCATAATTTTAACTATAGCTTTTGCAAACGGTGCTAAGATCCCATTAATCCTAAATGTAGTTGTTCAGTAAATACGTGTCTTTGCATACAAATGTTAGTAGATAAATTACTACAGATAACTCTTGGGAAATATCTCAAAGGGCTCACCTTTCTTACAGTGTCAGAAAAGTAGTATTTATATGTAAGAGATTGCCCATGAGTGGGCTTGTTCATATTCAGTAAAAGGGCCCAGGGAAGTGAAATCTCAAGAACTCTGGATTCTGTGCCTTATTCTCTAGTTTGCCCTCTCAGAGTTTTTCCCCAGGGAGACAAGTAGAGGTGATGGGAAGGTATTGGGAGACTTGTCCTGAATTATGCTTTCTTCTCATGTTCCTGACTTCTTAGTGCTTAGATTTACACAGTGTGTGTCCTCTAAGCTGTTCAAGGTGCTATATAATCTGTTTGACTGAACAGTTCATAAACAGCACAACGTCTCAGCTGTCAGCCACCACGCTAAAGGGAAGAATTTGGCACAGAAGTTAATCCAAATCTCTGGGCTACAGTCACAGAGGGTTGTGGAAGGAGATGTTCAGAAGGGAAGAACTGATTAGGAAGTTATCTGTTCTCATGTTTGAGAAATGGGAGGAGATTGGACTTTCCACTGAATGACCAATTCTCCTCCATCCAGGGTCCTTGTCTAGCTAGGAAGATAAAGCACCAAAGACACCAGTGGAAGATATATAAGGGAGATCTGCTATATTTCAGCCAACTGAGAACACTAAATTGTGAAGACATTTTGCTAATATGTGGGAGACCTGCTCCTGCTTCTTTCACCTTTACTGACATTTTTGTGGCAGCTTTTCCACCTAATTCACATCTGTGGGTAGCTCAAGTCTATGGCTGGGTTGAGGAAGCAATCTCAGTCCAGAAGACAGGTTAAGGGATTAGCTACACAAACAGCATGACAACAGCTATTGCTTTAATTTAATTTTATTTATTATTATTATTACTTTAGAGATGAGGTCTCATTATGTTGCCCAGGTTGGTCTCGAACTCTTGGGCTCAAGAGATCCTCCCATCTCAGCCTCCCAAAGTGCTGGGATTACAGGCATGAGCCACTGCTCCGTATCATATTTTATTTTAGAGGCTTAACAACTCTATCTTGTATTCTAAGGGTTACTCTCCTCAAAGATTTAAATGGGTCTGAAAAATTATAAAAACAAACAAAAGATAAGGCTGGTCGCATTTAAAGTTGATTTATCATTCTGAATCTACTTCAGTGCATTTCATCACCCTTATCAAAAGGCAAAATGAAAATAAACCTTTCTTCCTTGACACCAGATGAGAAAACACAACTGTGGACTCTGCCAGATTTTTCCAGGCGGAGCATAGGTAGGGATATCTGCCTTGTATCTCAGTGAAGCTTCCAGGCATGATTTTTAGTTGCCCTGCTGAAAGCCTAGCGCCTGTGGGTCTCCAATGCCATACTGGGTTTCCACCTTATTTAGGAGACACCACCAATTTCATTAATAAAGTTTTTTGTTGTCACTTGACAAAGGAACAATACACTGACAGACTAAGCCCACGATAGCTTCTATCAATCAAGCACTTAGGGAAATCAGAAATGACAATGAAACCCACTGCATTAAATAACCCATGGTGCTGGGAGTTAATCAGAAATCTGGTGTTGTCGAAAATAAATGAGTTTTTAATAAATTAGATTTGAGAAATGCAAGTTGTGGATTAGGGGTCTGTGCGGAGGCGGCTTCTGATTCATTGGGAAATCCACAGGGGGCAGCTGCTACTAAAGTCGACAGGAAAATATGCTTGTTCCTCAGGAGAGAAGAGAGAGAAGGTTGTTCAACTATATACTTCTCTCTTGCCCATTCCTGCATTGGCCAGGCCAGATCATTCCTTGAGGCCCTTTGATATCCAACAAAGAAAACTTTGTCCTATATAGGCTCTTACATTCTCCACCTGCTTTCCATCTTAGATTTAAATTGCCTGAAGTTTTAGAGTAAATTATTTAAAGTAGGATGGCACGCAATTTCATGATTAAATTAATCAATTTACTTTGTTTGGAGGCATTCAATTAATAATCTACAATAGGCATTGTACCTATTCTACTTTACCTGGTCTGGTGTACCTGGCCCCTGGGACCCTAACAGTCAATCAGATTTAATTAAAGGTAACACACCAAGTGACTACTATGTGTGAGATGTTATGCTGAGTATGGGGAATACAAAATTGCCAAAGCTCCCCCGGGATCTTAGAATCTTGTAGGGGAAACTGTATTTGATTGCAAAGCAAGGTGTTCTGAGTGCTCAGGTGAAGTTATAAATTGCTCTAGAAAAGCAGAGGAGGGCCAGAAAATTCTAGTTTAAGGGGTTTGGGAAGCCTTTGCAAATAAAGTGGAATTTAGTGGATGCTGGAGGACTACCAACTAAATCACAGTTGCTGAGGGAACTTCTAGAGATAGGACTTCTAGTGATAGATATCCCAATTATCCTGCTGTAATGTATACATTGTATACAGGTACTTCTACAACAGATCTGTTGTAGAAGAACTAAGAAGAACAGCATTTTAAGCTGATGGAACAGTAGGGACAAACACTAAGAGGGAGTCTTGAAAGTGAAGGACATATTTGAAAATTGCAATTCATTCATTTATCCCACAAGCATTGAGTGCCTACTCTAATTTAGCGAGTGCATAATGTAGTCATTGACCTGAAGTGCAATGTCGAGGCGGGAATATCGGAGGGGGTGAGGCAAGGGAAAAGTGTAGGACTAGAGTCTGAAGGCCCATGTATTCATAAGAGTTTATATAAAATGTATAGTTTTATTTTGTTTAATGTTGTTTTCATAGATGGGGTTATACTGAGCCTATTCTTCTGTCACTTTATTTTTTTTCACTAAATGTTTCTTAAATATATTTCTATGTCCATACCTGTAAGATTGTCTCTCTCTTTTTTTTTTTTTTTTTTGGAGATAGAGTTTAGCTCTTGTCGCCCAGGCTGGAGTGCAGTAGCGTGATCTCAGCTCACTGCAACCTCCACCTCCCAGGTTCAAGAAGTTCTCCTGCTTCAGCCTCCTGAGTAGCTGGGATTACAGGCACGCAGCACCACACCTAGCTACTTTTTTGTATTTTTAGTAGAGACGAGGTTTCACCATGTTGGCCAGGCTGGTCTCAAACTCCTGACCTCAGGTAATCCACCCACCTCGGCCTCCCAAAGTACTGGGATCACAGGCATGAGCCGCCGTGCCTGGCCAATTGTCTCATTAAAAAAAAAAAAAAAAAAAAAAAAATTCAGTATCACATAGAGAGATGGATCATAATTTATTTAATCATTTTCCTATTAATATTTAAATTAGAGAAAACTATCTTAAGTACTTTCTTTCATGAAAACAGATCAGCCCAAGTGTGATTACTATGTTGTAGAACTTTTTAAAGGAAGATATATTAGAACCAAGATCGGATAATATCGTCAATCAATCAATCAATATTTGCAGAAGACTCTTTCACAGTCATGTCACAAAAGACACAGTACATTCAAACTAGGTAATTGAGAAGAGTTTCATTAAGTTAAGCTAATGAAGCTTACCAAAAGCACTGTTTAAAAAGAATAGGCAGGGTGTAGGAAGACTCACAGGGGATAGTGTCAGTTCCCACAGGCTAATAGCGGGAGCTGTCACCACCTCTAGGCCAGACTGGCAAGCAGGGAGAGTGCTGACTGCAACCTAAAGCAAGTGGCTGTACAGAGAAGCAGCCAGTTCGTCAAGACCAGGCGAAGAGGGATTCACAGTAAATGTGCACCTTGAGCTCACTCCCCTCCAGGCTGTTATGTCTCATTTGTGTCTCCTGTTGGCCAAACCATTTAGCAGCCAGTGGGCAAGGTGACGCAGTTCACAGAGCTCAGCCTCCCAGGGCAAAAGCAGGAAGGAGAAGAATGGAGAGAGGATGTGGAGGTGCAACCAGAAAATCTCTAGTACAAGGACCAATTAGGAGTTATCAACTTGTTTCTATCCAAACATTATACTGAAGGCTGGCGAGTGTCCATTGAGAATTTCAGAATGGGTACCTATCAGGAAAGAAATTAACTATTTTTGAGAGTCAAAAACAGGACTTCTAGTGATAGATATCCCAATTATCCTGCTGTCATGTATACAGTGTATACATGTACTTCTACAACAGATCTGAGTAGAAGAATTAAGTTTGGAATTGTTATATTAAAGATAGATTCCTGTTGTGTCAGGGCTCCCGATGGGAAAATCGCTTTCAGTTCAGCCAGCATTTAACTGCTTTTTCAACTGACATACATATGCAAAGACAAAAAAAGGCCACCGACAGATTCTGGCGTGGTCTAGTGATTAGGCATTAACGGACAATCACAGTTTGGACAGACTGAATTTTCAAGTGCTCCAGGTATTAAAACAGATATTTAAAAACAGGACATTCTATAACATATCTGACCAGTCCTCCAAAAAAAGCAAGACCTCTACATCTGTAACCATTTTTTTTTTTTTTTTTTTTTTTAAGATGGAGTCTCACTCTGTCACTCAGGCTGGAGTGCAGTGGGGCAATTTCGGCTCACTGCAGCCTCCGCCTCCTGGGTTCAAGCGATTCTCCTGCCTCAGCCTCCTGAGTAGCTGGGATTACAGGCACCCATCACCATGCCGGGCTAATTTTTTTGTATTTTCAGTAGAGACTGGGTTTCACCACATTGGCCAGGCTGGCCTTGAACTCCTGAACTCAGGTGATCCACCCACCTCAGCCTCCCAAAGTGCTAGGATTACAGGCGTGAGTCACCATGCCCGGCCTACATCTTTGTCTTTATTCTTGACTTTTCTCCTGAGTTCCAGACTCAGATTTTAATTGACTGTTGAGCACCATTTCTATGGCAAATTTAGTATGTCTCACTCATGCCTCTCTAAACCTGTCCCTGACTCCAGCACCCCTCAAACTATGCTCTCCTTCCCCTGCCCCTGAATTTCTTTCTCTCACCTTATGCTATCAGCCATTATTTGAAATTTTTTCCTCAACCAGGTTGTTAGATCCTTCTGTACCTTCCACAATGTCCCATGCAGAGCCTCTCCACCTCTATCTAGCAGAGAAATAGGAACCTTTTCTCCAAAAGCAGATCCATTGTTGAGACTGACCCTAATTTGTTTCCACTTATTCTCAAACCATTCAAATTTTTATGTACTTCCTTACTACATTGTAAGTTATTTGAGGGCAGGGACCATGTTTATTTGTCTTGATGTGTCTCCTGGTGTCTCATAGTCTGAGGAAAGAACTTAATATCCAGTGGGAGTACAGTGGCTACTGTTTGTGTTTTTTGCTCTCGTTGTTAATTGTGTCTGGAGAGTAAACCATGTCTCAGCTTGGGCACCATCTAAGCTTACTAGACAAAACCTTCGTGGAAGAACTAAGTTTGGAGCTGTTATATTGACGATGGATTCCTGTTGTGTCAGGGCTCCCAAGTGCGAAAATTGCTTTCAGTTCAGGCAGCGTTTAACTGCTTTTTCAACTGATATGAATATGCAAAGGAAAAAAAAGGCCACCGACAGATCCCGGTGCGGCTTGGTGATTAGGCATTAACAGACAATCACAGTTCGGACAGACTGAATTTTTAAGTGCTGCAGGTATTAAGAAAAGGTACTAAATCGTTCTGATTTCATTGAAATGGCTGTTAGACAAGACTGAAAAATACATGATTATAACTATCCCTTGGTGGGTCTTTTCCACCTTCATTTGAAAGAAGTATGGCAGCTCGTAAAGAACAGCACCTTCCTTGCAAGCCAGAGGGCTTAATGAAGAATTAAGTATATGGCGACCTCGTATGTGAAATAATAGAAAGAAAATTGAATTATTCTTCCCATATTAAATGCATATATTCCTGCCAAAATGACTTTGCTAACCCATGGAGTGAAATACACTTTGTTTTCACATGAGTGCACTAAACAAAGCTGTGGGCTCCACTACAACTGCTTTGAAGGGAACGGAAGGCATCAGAATGAAAAAGCACTCTTGATGTATGGTTATATCAGCCCTAAATTGTATCACAGCTGCTTCTGGCACCATTAGACAGAACCCCGGATAATTTATAGAAGTCATTTTTAACAATTTGATTGTTGGTATATATCTGCTGAATTGATTGGTTGTGGAGACAGATCTTTATTTTTATAATGCAATAACATCCTTTGCAGATTACTGCTCAATTTATTTCTGATGCTAACATAACCAACTAGAATCTATCAATTTATATCAGAAAAATATGTTCTTATTTCTTAATTATCTGTTTAATTGTAGGGAGACTAGAGTCCCGTGATGCCCTGATTTGTCAACACTAGGGAGCCTGCCAGAGTCGCTGGAAGTCTTATGATTTGGTAACTAGGCAACCTTTGTGATACTCACAACTTTTTTTTTTTCTTTTTTTTGAGATGGAATCTTGCTCTGTTGCCCAGGCTGGAGTGCAGTGGCACGATCTCTGCTCACTGCAACCTCCACCTCCTGGGTTCAACCGATTCTCCTGCCTCAGCCTCCCGAGTAGCTGGAATTACAGGCGGGTGCCATCATGCCCGACTAATTTTTTGTATTTTTAGTAGAGACAGGGTTTCACTGTGTTAGCCAGGATGGTCTCAATCTCCTGATCTTGTGATCTGCCCACCTCAGCCTCCCAAAGTGCTGGGATTACAGATGTGAGCCACCACACCCTGCTGAAACTCACAACTTTTGCTGGTGCATAAGAAGGCGCTTGTGTCCTGATATACGGCCAGCAGCACCGCCTGCTCTTCTGCACCCCAGCCGAAGTCTCTGCAAGCCGTTGAGTGGCTTCTCCTCTAACCTACCTCCCTGCTGGTCTAAGCGCACCAGCTCCAGTCATCCAGGATCCTGGTGATGACCCTCCAGCAGGTGTCCCCTGGCCACCATGGTCTCTTCTGGAGTGTGGTTGGTGGCGGAAGGCAGGGCTGCCGACCAATTGACTTTTATGAGCACCATCGAGAAATGGTGCTCAACAGTCAGTTAAAATAACTCCAGCCGGAGTTACTTTGTGGTAGTTCCCTGAAATAAATGACAGGCCCCATTTCTGACCAGTGGGTTGATTCAGTTGGCAAAAATGGAAATTCTACACATTTAGCCAGTTTCCTCTTCGCCCCAGCCACCACTGGTGAATATATAAACATAAATCTATGTAACAGATATGCATTAAATAGCGACTGTTATAGTTAAGTCATGTCATTCATATTTGCCCTCTCTTTTTCTATTGTGAGATTTTATTTCTTATATTTAATGTGTTAAAATACACATAGTATAAAGTTTACTGTTTTAACCATTTTTAAGAATCCATAGTTTAGTGACATTAAGTGCATTCACATTGTTGGGCAACCGTCACCTCCACCATCCATGTCCAGGAGTTTCTCATCTTCACAAACTGAAACTCTGTACCTGTTAAACAGGGGTCCCCAAACCCCAGGCCACAGACTGGTCCGTGGCCTGTTAGGAGCTGGGCCAGGACTGCCTGAGATCCGCCTCCTGTCAGATCAGCGGCCGCATTAGATTCTCATGGGAGCGTGAACCCTATTGTGAACTGCGCATGCCAGGGGTCTAGGTTGTGAGCTCCTTAGAAGACTCTAAGTAATGCCTGATGATCTGAGGTGGAAGAGTTTCATCCCAAATCCACTTCCCCAATCCCCTCACCCCTGCTGTCTTCTATGAAACCAATCCCTGGTGCCAAGAAGGTTGGGGACCGTGACATTAAACAATAACTCCACATATCCCCTCCCCCCAGCCGCTGGCAATCACCATCCTACTTTCTGTCTCTGTGATTTTGACTACTCTGGATATCTCATACAAGTGGAATCATAGTATTTGCCCTTTTGTGTCTGGCTGATTTCACTTAGCATAATGTCCTCAAGACTCATTCATTTTGTAGCATGTGTCAGAATTTCCTCCTTTATAAGGCTGGATACATATTCCATTATGTACCTACAACATCTTGTTGATCCACTCATCGGCTGATCCATTCATCTGCTGACGTGGCGATCCTGCAGCCACATCCATCAATACCTTTCCTGGAGTCCAGTGTCTCTGGGAGTGAGAAAAACATTGGCCTCAATCTTTTGTGAATGGGCATTTGGGTTGTGTTCACCTCTTGGCTTTCGTGAGTAATCCTGCTGTGAACATGAGTGTACAAATATCTGTTCAAGTCCTGGTTTTCGATTCTTCTGGTCTTTCCTACTCTTCAGAAGTATGGTGATCTCCTTTGCTATGTGATCCTGTGCCAACTTTCATCTCCTCTGACTCACAGTTCCTGCCAAAGCCTTTCTTTGTCACCGCCTGGATCCTATCTCTTCTCCTTACTGGCTCTCCCTGCCTCCCCTTCTTCAACTCACAGATTCTGGTTTCTCTCCCAAGGCCCTTTTTCACCATTTGCCTACTAGGGCCAACACAGAAGTCCACCTGAATACATGAGAATCATCCCTGATTTTGAGATTGGCAAAAGACAAAGGCTGAACACAAGCCCAGTAGTCAAAGACCAAAAACCAGAACTATGATGTGATAGTAGCCTCAGCTACTTTGAACTTCATCAACACTGTGGTATGAGCAGATAATATTTGTCCCAAGTCAGATCTATGCACAAATTAAGAAATCCCTCTCTCTCATAGGAGAATAGTTTGCTTGGGGCCAGAAGCCCTTTCAAGGATTATAATAATGTATTTTCTAAATAGCCTTTTTTTATTTTTAATTCTTAATTATATATATATATTATATAATATATAATTATATATATATTTATATATATACATATATATATTTGAGACGGAGTCTCACTTTGTCGCTCAGGCTGGAGTGCAGTGGCGTGATCTCAGCTCACTGCAACCTCCACCTCCTGGGTTCAAACGATTCTCATGCCTCAGCCTCCTGAGTAGCTGGGACTACAGGCACATGCCACCGTGTCCCACTAGTTTTTGTATTTTTAGTAGAGACAGGGTTTCGCAATGTTAGCCAAGCTGTTCTCAAACTCCTGTCTTCAAGTGATCCACCACCTCCAGGTCCCAAAGTGCTGGGATTACAGTCGTGAGCCTCCGCACTTAGCATAGTCACCCTGTTTTTTATTATTCTTTTTATCACAGTCATCATCACTATTATGTAGATTATTACCATTTGTTACATGCTTACTATATACAAAGAATATAATAAAAATGTTCTTCAATTTTTCTTTTTATATTTTTAGCAATCTTATTACTAGTAAGAGGTAGAACAAACTTTGGAGCCAGACTGCCAAGTTCAACTCTAGCTTTACCTCTTAAAATGACTTGAACCACTTTATCCCTCAGTCTCCTCATGCAAGGAGGCATCATAATATAGTATGGACCTGGCCCGGCACGGTGGCTCACGCCTGTAATCCCAGCACTTTGGGAGGCTGAGGTGGGCAGATCACTTGAGGTCAGGAGTTCGAGACCATCCTGGCCAACATGGTGAAGCCCCATCTCTACTAAAAATACAAAAATTAGCTGGATGTGATGGCGGTTGCCTGTAATCCCAGCTACTCAGGAAGCTGAGGCAGGAGAATCAACTGAACCCAGGAGGCGGAGGTTGCAGTGAGCCGAGATTGCCGAGATTGCACCACTGCACTACAGCCGGGGCAACAGAGCAAGATTCTATCTGGGAAAAAAAAAATATATATATATATATAGATAGATATGTAATAAATAAAATATATAAATATATAAATAAAATATATACATATATAACATATATTATATATATATATGAACCTTAAGCAGTTGTGAAATTGAATGAGAAAATGCGTGGAAAACATTTACAGTCATTCCTGGCACACAGGCAGTTATTGACAAAGGTTAGCTCTTGTTAAAGATCAGAAAACTAGACAGTGCAGGTTAAGAAACTTGGCCAAGTTCACATATTCTAGGTCTGCTGACTCTAAGGCGGTAATATTTCGTAGGAAGTTTATAAATGCTTACTCCATCTTGGGGCAAGGAAATAGAATGAGGTATATTTCAGCCTTTTATACAAATTACAAGTATGTATCCATCCCAATAATATTTTGTGTTAATTAGCCTATGTCTACCTCAGGTTGCAAAGAGGAGATAACGCAGAGTTAAATAAAATGTCTGCCTCTAATTTTTACTGACCTAAGGCAAGTGGCTATCTGAAAGGCTGATATATTGATAATATCTTCCATGTACAGACACATAAAGTGTGGAGATTCCTTATCTCACCCTCTGCTAAATATCTATTCTCAACATTCGCAGTGACTAGAAAGCAGACTATTAATCCTTTCTCCTATCTTACCACCCTCATCACTCTTCCCAAATTGGTACATGAGAGATAGTGAATGCAGAATGGCAATTCACAGAGCCAGAAATAATCTCTACAGGTATTCCTTAGGTAGAAAGCTGCCCATTCCCAGGAGGAAGGACCCGATGAATCCAGTTCAAGGGCATATCAAAGTCATTGCAGCAGCAGCGAAACTCTTAACGTACAGACCATTTCAAAATCGCCTTTTATAGACTTACTGTATTTTCTTGGGTTTTACTAAAAAAAAAGTCACCTTTTTTTTTTCCTTCTCTTCTCCCACTTTTGAAGTGCCACAACCATGTCGTTGATATTGATTGGTTATTTGCAACTGGGCATGGGCCATCTGACCATGTGGCGGTAATAGGGAAAGTTTCTGAATATAGCTTTATATTGAAACGTCATTGTGCCTCAATTGTGACTGGGTCTCTGGATATAGATGTGAGCTTTTCTTCAAAAGATAATACCATATCATATGGACATTACATAATGCAGGTGAACTTCTCTTTGGAAGTAGTTAAGGTTGGTGGAGCACATATCTAGATTTTATGGAAACTGCTTTTGCAGAAAACATCATGTTAGACTAGAAAGTGAGATGTAAAGTCACTTTCAATAGCCAGTTTTTCCTGATTCTATAGGACAGAGTGAGCATGTGTGTTGGGGAATAGGGTTGATAAACATTTTCTGTAAAAGGGATAGATAGTAAATATTTTAGGACTTGCAGACCATATGGTCTCTGTCACAGCTATTCAGCCCTACCATTGAGGCAGGAAAGCAGCCACAGATAATACATAAATGAATATGTTTGTGTGCTAGTAAAACTTTATTTGTAGTTTGTGAGCTGGATTTGGCCTGTAGGCCATAATTTGGTGACCCCATACTGGGTTCTGTGCTGAGCATTTTATGAACATCAATTTTTTATATACATAATCTCAATCGCTCAGATCACTGAACTTCAAGATCCAGTCTAGCTAAGCTAAGCTAGTTATATGAACACAGATACACAGAGATTTTTTCCCCAGCATACAGTCAATAACAATAAATAACGCTGCCCCAGACTTTTCCACAAGATCATTCAATGCCAGAAAAAGGCAAAGGGGGAACATCATCAAAGTTCTAAGGGAAAGTATGTGTGACCATGAGCATGACATTCTCTAAGAAACCTTCAAGCAAAAAGCTACAGACATGAAAATAACTCAAACACATGAAATAAATCAGAGAATACAGACACATAAGCACTTCTGAAAAAAGTGCTGATAAAATTCCACATGGAGACAAATCAAAACAAAGTACTCTGGAATGGATATTCCATGACAAAAAAAACCTCATATAAGCATAAAATACATTGGAATATAGAGCCAAAACCAGATTCCAGGCAACCGTGGGAATTATGTGAACAGAAATTAAACTGAAATGTTAAACATATAAAAACAGGCTGGGCGCGATGGCTCACACCAGTAATCCCAGCACCTTGGGAGGCCAAGGTGGGTGGATCTCTTGAGGCTGGGAGTTTGAGACCAGCTTGACCAACATGGTGAAACCCCGTGTCTACTAAATATACAAAAATTAGCCTGGCATGGTGGTGGGCACCTATAATTTCAGCTACTCGGGAGGCTGAGACAGGCGAATCACTTGAACCTGGTAGGCAGGGGTTGCAGTGAGCTGAGATTGTGCCACTGCACTCTAGCCTAGATGACAGAGCGAGACTCCATCTCAAAACAAGCAAACAACAAACAAACAAAATACCAATAATGCAACACAAATCAAGAAGTGGGGGAAGGAAGACTGTAGAAATTGTAGGAGTGCCAGTGTCTTAAATAGAAATGTAGTAACTGTACCCTCCTATTTTTTTTAGTTTCTTTTTTTCTGTTATTGACATATAGGTTATTGATATATACAATATATACATATGAGTATCTTACATGCATAGGATGTGTAATGAGCAATTCAGGACATTAAGGGTAGCTATCACCATGAATATTTATCATTTCTATGTGTTGGTTCCATTTCAAGTCTTCTCTTCTAGCTACTTTGAAATATACAGTGTATTGATGCTAACTATAGTTCCCCTAGCCTGCTATCCAGCATTAGAACTTATTTCTTCTGTTTCTTATCTAATTGTAAGTTTGTACTCACTCACCAACCTCTCTTCATCTCCCCCTCCTACCCTCACACACTTTGAGCCTTTTTTTTTTCTTTTTCTTTTTTTTTTTTTTGACACTCACTCTGTTGCCCAGGCTGGAGTGCAGTGGCACAATCTCGGCTTACTGCAACCTCTGTCTCCCAGATTCAAGCAATTCTTCTGCCTCAGACTCCTGAGTAGCTGGGATTACAGGTGCCCGCCACCACACCCAGCTAATTTTTTTTTTTTTTTTTTTTTTGTATTTTTAGAGACAGGGCTTCACCATGTTGGCCAGGCTGGTTTCAAACTCCTGACCTCAAGTGATCTGCCCAACTTGGCATCCCAAAGTGCTAGGATTACAGGTGTGAGCCTATATTCACCTGCAAATAGGATTACAGGCATGAGCCACCTGTATAGTATAGAATAAATGAAAAGTGAAGAAATAAAAATTCTGTATTTAGATGATTCTTTCCAAAATGGGTCATTATCCTCAAAATCAGCTTCTGGTATAGATACTATTTCCCCTATTCTTACGGAGAAATTGAGGTTTACCCTCCTTAATCAAGGCCATAAACCTAGTATTTACAAAGCCAGTATTAGGAACCAAGTCTGTCTCCCAGGCCTATTTCTCTTCCACTATCCCATGGTTTGTGTGGCATCTAGTTTGGAAGAGAGGATGGCGGATGTGATTAGAGTGGAGAGAAAATAGACATGACAACGATGCCTTGGAGGTGCATGTCCAGCCCACAGTCCTGTTTCCGGAGAACCTTCCACAGGGACAGGAGTGGATAAGGACAGCTGTGTGTGCACTGCATGGCCATACCATCCAGGCCAGACTGGGCAACTTGGGCGGACGATCAGAGGACAATACTGATTGCAATGGAGTAGACCCAATGTGAACCAAAGCTTCTGGGACTGTGTATTGGAACTATAGAATATGAGTGCTTTTTTCAGCCAGTCACTTGAACTGACAGAATTAAAATGGACTTAGGTAGCCACATTTATTTATGTGCACAAGAAGAGGCAGAGAGAGCCGGTTAAGAGAGTTGGACATACCGAAAAAGACAGAGTTGAAGGGAGAGGGACAGAGAGAGAAAGACATCACAGGGAAAGTAAAGGTGAGAAGCCACGTGGCTGCTGACAGAGAAAAAGACCAAGTGCAGTGGAAGAGAAGCTGGTTTGACTCAATGGCTTGCCAGATCTGGTAAGGTCTAGCTGCACTTTATTTTACTTATTTATTATTTTTTTTAAAGAGACTGGGTCTCACTCTGTCACCCAGGATGGAGTGCAGTGTCATGATCCTAGCTCACTGCAGCTTCCAACTCCTGGGCTCAAGCAATCTTCCTGCCTCAGTCTCCTGAGTAGCTGGGACCAAACCCAAGTAATTTTTTTTTTGGTAGAGACAGGGGTCTTGCTATATTGCCCAGGCTCATCTCCAACTCCTGGCCTCCAGTAATCCTCCTGCCTCAGCCTCCCAAAGTGCTGGGATTACAGGCATGGGCCACCGTGCCTGGCCTGGCTGCACTTTTTTGATTGAGCTAGGTTAAGTGGATTTCTGTTACCGCCAACCAAATAGTCTCAACTAAGGAGAAAGGTACAAATTTAGTCCCATCAGGAGAGGCTGGTGGGGGGTTTTGGGCTAAGAGGTTACCTGACATCACCATGGCTCTGGGCCTCCTACTTACCCCCAGTCATTGGGCAGGCCTCTTGTCCATTGAAAGGTTCCAATTCTACTTTATAAAAACACTCTCCTGAGAAACAGAGCCTGACCCTCCTTTCCTGATGCTTTCCTTGCTCTCTGACTGGGCCAAGAGTACCTCAGAACATGACATTTTCAAAACGGATGTAATAGAAAGCTCCTGTTAATCTAAAGGGAAGCCATGAGCTCTTGAAGCCCTCCTGAAATTGCAGCAAATCCCTCTTTCATACGAGGAAACTGTGAGGATTCCCAGCCAGCTGACAAACTAACGGCTTGGGCCATCTGCCAATGCTTCTTAGTCTTTGAGGGCTGGCTGCCCCATTATTGCTCCTTGAGTTGGGTTTGGAGAGCATGAGGCTTCCCTTGAGTATCAGAGCCTGGGCCTTCAAGGAGTGACTGGAGAAGAAGATTGTAGAATGCTGGTGCCAAACCTTTATTTGTAGTGAAGGGTGGCTTTCGAACCTTAAGACATTCATTCATTCATCACTCATCATCACAGCTCTCTTGAAAAGTCCCATGTATATCAATCTACTGGTTAGAAGAAGGATAATAAACAGATCATAAGTATTTTTTTTCCAGCTTTTATCTTAGGTTCAGTGGGTATATGTGCCAGTTTTTCACATGGGTAAATTGAGTGTTGCTGGGGTTTGGTGTACAAATGATTTCATCACCCAGTAGTGAGTATAGTACTTGACAGGTAGTTTTTCGACCCTCACCCTCCTCCCACCCCCCACCTTTAAGTAGTCCCTAGTGTCTATGATTCCCCTCTTTGTATCCCCTCTCCAGTGTCTATTATTCCCCTCTTTGTGTCCGTGTGTTCTCGGTGTTTAGCCCCCACTTGTGAGTGAAAACATGTGGTATGTGGTTTTTTGTTCCTTCATTAATTCCCTTAGGACAATGGCCTGTAGCTATATCCATGTTTCTGCAAAGGACATGATCTCATTCTTTTTGATGGCTGGATAGTATTCCAAAGATTCTAAGTTTAAACTCCAAGTAAATCAGTTAGTATTACTCTAAGTGGAGGTGCCAGCTGTCATCCAGTCACATGCTTCAGAAATCGTCTTACTACTCATCAGCATCAATACTTGAAGGTCTCTGCACAGGGCATGATTCTCCCCAAGTGCACTGGAGGCATCGTCTTCTTTCCAAAAGTTTTGAATATTTTGTTTATCAGATCCTCTCTCATAAGGACTTGATGGTTGTGGAGTTTTCCAGTGGAGAAATGGGAATTCAATGTAGTGGATGAACTTTGGCTCTCAGATGGAGTGTGACATACATGCTCTCCCTGGGTGCGTTTTATACCCTCAGCCAGCCGTCCCTGCACATTAGATCACATTCTCTGAATAATGAGCATCTCGTGTCCAAGCTGATGTGTGCAGCTTGGCCGATGTAGATTTAAATGCTACGATGCATTACAAAGCACAACATGTCACCCCAGGTTGTGTTTGCCTCCATCATGGCTTAGGCTGATGGGATGCAACATAACAGGATGTGGCAAGCTGGGAGATGTATAACGCAACGTTACGTGTCCTGCCTACAAAGCAGCGTGTTCTCAGTAGGAGCAGCACATCACAACAGAAAGCCCAGCTCTCAACTGATCCTGCATCTGTCAGTGGTCTGGGGGGAACTGGCTCGCTTCTGCAATGAGCTTTCTCAACACCTTAGGAACCACTGCTGAGTTCTTAGTTGTGTTCTATTGGCAACTGCTTTCAAAAACTCCACATTGTATCAGCAAACGCTTTCAAAAGTGAAGCCCATCAGTTTCAACCTACCACCACCTCAGGGAAGAGATGAGCCTGGAATTGCATGTGTGTGATTAGAAATTAGGTGCGCTTGAGATATTGGCATTTGCCTTGACTTTTGAAGGCTCTCGTGAGGGCAACTTCCCATGTAGCCCCTGCAGGTTTTTGCCAGGTTTGCATTTCACTGTGAATATGATCAAGTTGCTGATACCAAAGAGCCTGCCTGCACAGGGCTATTGTTAGCCTGGAAATGGACTTTTTGTAAATTAAGGCACTGCTTTT
The DNA here is from genome assembly GCF_008728515.1 of Papio anubis. Taxonomy (NCBI): domain Eukaryota; kingdom Metazoa; phylum Chordata; class Mammalia; order Primates; family Cercopithecidae; genus Papio; species Papio anubis. Next base: position 25,405,319 of record NC_044979.1, read on the forward strand.
CCTACCAGGTACCTATGAGGCTGCACATTTTGATGATAGGCTACCTGCTTCTTGCTCATGGGCACTGCCCCTCCTGAACATGCCTCCTCCACACAGGGCTCTCTGCAGAGAAAACTTACATGGGAAGTGAAGGGGATCTGTGAAATTCCGTACTGACCTAGAACATCCACTCCCTGAAGGCAGGACCAAAGCACACGCTGTGTGTCTGCAACAGCGAAGATGATATTACGGGCTTTCACTGAATACAACATACTGAATCTCTATTAATAAATGAAGTGCCAGTGTTTATCAATATTTGGCCTTTCCAATTATAGTACAGAAAGCTTAAAGCAGAAAACTAAAATCATCTATAACCCTGCTACTTAGAGATAATCACTATATATTTTCTAATTTTTTCAATAAATGTACATATGCATTAAAAAAACTCTTAAGAATAGACCAGGCATGGTGGCTCACACCTGTAATCCCAGGATTTTGGGAGGCCAAGGTGGGTGGGTCACTTGAGGTCAGGTGTTTGAGACCAGCCTGGCCAATATGGTGAAACCCTGTCTCTACTAAAAATACAAAAAATTAGCTGGGCATGGTGGCGTGTGCCTGTAATCCCAGCTACTTAGGAGTCTGAGGCAGGAGAATCACTTGAACCTGGGAGACAGAGGTTGCAATGAGCCAAGATCATGCCACTGCACTCCAGCCTGGGCAACAGGGCAAAACTCTGTCTGAGACAACCAACCAACCAACCAAAAAACCCCACAAAAATCTTGAGATTTTATATGTGTTTAAATATATGGTCAGGGGTGGTGGCTCACGCCTGTAATCCCAATACTCTAGGAGTCTGGGGCAGGCAGATCACTTGAGTCCAGTTTGAGACCAGACTGAGCAACATGGTGAAACTCTGTCTTTACTAAAAATACAAAAACTAGCCAGGTGTGGTGGCGTGTGTCTATTGTCCCAGCTACTTGGGAGGCTGAGGTGGGAGGATCACCTAAGCCTGGGATGTTGAGGCTGTAGTGAGCCATCATGATGTCACTGCACTCCAACCTGGTTGACAAAGTGAAGCCCTATCTCAAAAAAAAAAAAAAAAAATATACACACACACACACACACACACACACAGAGATAATTTTGTTATTTATTTTTCCACTTAATTTCAACATTATTCACATTTCCCCATGATTTACTTCGGATAAATTACTAGTACAAGAATCACTAGGTCAGAGGGGCATTTGTAAATCATGGGATACATATGGTCAAATTACAATGATATTGTCTTGTTTTGAAATCTCAGCGACCTCACAGGCCAGAGAAAAACAATCCATCATCTTCCCCTGAGAAGGACACAGGCGCAGTACAGGAAGGAGCTCACGGTGGCTGGAGGCTGAGAGTGCTAGCACCATGTCATTCACCAAGTCACTGGGACGAACATATTTCCACCCCCAAGCCTCAGTTTCCCCTCCTATAAGATGAACTTGAACATGACCGCCTACAGAATTCCTAAGATCTTGTTGAGGGGACACAAGACACCCAGGATGGGTTTTTGTTTCGTTTTGTTTGTTTGTTTGTTTGTTTGTTTTTTGAAACAGAGTCTCTCTCACCCAGGCTGGAGTGCAATGGTACAATCTCGGCTCACTGCAGCCTTCGCCTCCTGGGTTCAAGCAAGTCTCATGCCTCAGCCTCCTGAGTGGCTGGGATTACAGGTGTGTGCCACCACGCCTGGCTAATTTTTGTACTTTTAGTAGAGATGGGGTTTTGCCATGTTGGCCAGGTAGGTCTTGAACTCCTGACGTCAAGTAATCCACCTGCCTTGGCCTCCCAAAGTGCTGGGATTACAAGTGTGAGCCACCGTGTCCGGCCAAGGATGGGTTCTTTCTCACACTCCCTCTTCCTCATTCTTGGCTTTCCAGAGAAGCAGGTCTTACTTTCTACTGCTTGCTCGTTCTTTCTGCAGACTGGAAAAGGGGCTCTCGGGTAAGGAAAGGGTTGAGAACAGAAGTGAAGGATGACCAACAGAGGGAAAACGCTGCCGATGCCTCTTGCTTGGCTCCATTTCCTAAATTCTTCCTTAATTCCCAAAGACTTCTCAGGAGACGTTGGGACTAAAATGTAAACTTTTCCTTTAAACTTGCCCCATGCAGTAGCTGCTAGCTGCATGTGGCTATTTAAATTTAAGTTAATTAAAATAGAATACAATTAAAAATTCAGTTCCTCAGTCTCACCAGCCACATTTCAAGGGCTCAGTAGCGTATGTGTCTATACAGAACATTTCTTTGGTCGAAGAAAGTTGTAGGAACAGCGCTGCTCTGAACAATCCTTAGAGGAGAGTAAGTGCATAGCGCTGGGGTTCTGGAGCCTCTAACAGAACGTTATTAGGGCAGAAATTTCTTTGAAGTATCTCTCTCTCTTTTTGTTTAAAGATGTGATTTTTCATTCTATAAGATAATATGTATACCTTTTTTTTTTTTTTTTTTTTTTTTGAGACAGGGTCTCACTCTGTCACCCAGGCTGGAGTGCAGTGGTGGGATCACAGCTCACTGCAACCTCCACCTCCTGGGTTCAAGTGATTCTCCTGCCTCAGCCTCCTGAGTGGCTGGGATTACAGGCGTGCACCACCACACAGGGCTAGTTTTTGTATTTTTAGTAGAGATGGGGTTTCACCATGTTGGCCAGGCTGGTCTCTAACTTCTGACCTCAGGTGATCCGCCTGCTTTGGCCTCCCAAAGTGCTGAGATGATAGGCATGAGCCACCGTGCCTGGCCTACCACCTTGGTTTTAATGTTAAAAAAAAAAATTGTTTTTAGTTACTGAACACCGAATAAAATTGACAAACTGGGAAGGTGTTAGATGTCTCCTGTGGTTTCTCACATCATGGCTGAAGGAACATGGCTTTTGGAGCACCGAGGGTCTTGTGCGCCTCTGTCTGTTACCAGTGATGTGCCTTCCTGCCTGGCCAAACCCCTGCAGAAGTGAAGGGGGCTGCTGGAACAAACTGATTCATAATTAGGCCCTGAGAGCAATGCATTTGTCAACTTCTCACAGAACCTCCGCACATACCCAGTGAGGCGTTGTGCAGCACGGGAAACATCTAGGGTCATTTCAGCAGGTCTTTCTGTTTTTTCTCTGTGCATGACAACCTGGCTGGCTGAGTAGATACAGCTTGAATTTGTTAACCAGATAAGAGCTTCTCCCTCTCATCACTGAAATCCTAGCATTTTCTCCCAGGATGCTGTTCCCAGGAAGATTACTTCAAGCCCAGTGCTGAAGTTTGGTTGCCCTAGGCCAGGAGTTTTCAAAATCACTGGGAGACATTATTTAAAATGTAAATTTCCTGAGATTCTGATTTCATCTGCATTTTAAACAAGAACACTGAGGATTTATATTACATGTGATCTCTGGTAGCAGTGTTTACTGAGCACCTACTATGGGTTGAGCACAGTAGCAGTCACTGGAGATAGAAAGAAAGTGGTCATTTCTAGAATCCTAAGGTTGGAAGCCACCTCCAAAGAATATAGAATCCGTGCCTAAGCCTTAAGTGGATTCAGTTATAAGCTACAAACTGACCCCACTTCTGATGCATGAGATCCAGTCCTTTGTTAATGATTTGGCCTATATTTTTTTTACCAAAGTAGTACTTTCATCTAACAAAGGCAGTTTAATGATTTCCAACCAAGAAGATGTCTAGAATAATACGAAGCAAAATGAAAGTTTGTGCAGAACACGGAGGGACCTGTGTTGGGATTTATAGCCTCTCTGCAGTTCTAAAAAGTGTTCACGGGAATTAGATCAAATATCTGTGTAGTCTCCTATTTTAGAATCTAAAACATCAAAATTTTTGCTTAGTTCAAATTGCTCATTCTGCGGTTGATGTTGATGACTTCTTTGTGCTCAGAGGAGATGGACATGGCTAATTTCTATTCTTGGAAAGGAAAACTTCTTGTCATTTTGAAAGTCTTTATTAATGTGTTATGCAGACATTGTCCAGACTACATTAACTTTTTCCTCACCTTCCTCCTAGGTGCTATTTTCCAACTGAAATCACTCTTGTTAGTTTCTGGAATTTCTCCAGTTTAGCCCTGCCCATTCTACAGTAAATATGCTAGATAAAATAAGGTCCAAACCAGTGCTACAGAGTTGGATTCAACTAAAACTGCACCAAGGCCATCCAATTTCAACCAGCCCATTTGTTTTCTCTAACCTGGGGACTACCACCTGTTTTTCTATTATTTTCACCCCTGATCAGACCTCTCTATCAAGATTCTCTCAGCATTCAACTGTTGCAAATATATCATCTATAGGAATTGTTATTGCAAATATTTGTTTCAATTAATTAGCAATGGCCCTATGATGCAGCCTGACTGCATTTTCTATTGTAACCATGTGGTAGCTCTAGCCCCAGGGTGATGCACAGCCCAGCAACATTCCTTAACGATCCTCTTAATTACACAGTTGGGGTAACCATTCTGTCTAAAAAATCTGCTTCGTAATTACAAAATCACCAGCCCAGCCAGCCGTGTTGACCCATCAATTGCTTGCAATCTACTGTGTCCTTAAAATGTGTGCCTGTCTTCTCTCCAAATGAGAGGGAAGCTTTGGAAACTGGTGAGTGTGGGGTGCAGCTGCTCCTGTAATAAATGTCTCTGCTTCTCTCTGCCCAGGGCTGCTCTACCACTGGACTTCTTCCTTTGCCCCCTGCCACCCTTTCCTCCACAATAGCCTCAAAAACACAAGGGAATTCATCCCCTCCTTCAAATCCATCTAAACAAATCTCATGGCAGTAATTTAGCACAAGCCTGAAGAAGTTATTATGGCCCCTCAGGTTGACTGGCCAGGTTCCTTGGATGCAAAGGCTGTTGTTGAAATGGCCAGTGAACTTGTTCTCTTTTCCTAACCAGATCTGTATCATCAGCTCCAAAGTCAATGTGTGTTTCTTTGATATTACATGTACCACATCGGATAGTGATGATCTGGGGACATGCCGGGCTCCTCCGTTGTACTTTGAGTTCTGGAATGCTAGCATCTTACACGTGACTGGCACATAGCACAGGCTCAATGGATCTCTGAGGTTGAGCATTGGTGAATGAAAAAGCTAGCAAGTTCTTAATTGCTCTGCTATGTCACATTTTCATACTTTAAAGGCTCCCACTGGTTAATTTGTCCTGACTATCATGTATGTGGGGAAATTTGGGACCTAGGTTACCTATGTTCATCTTGAGTGTTGATTAATGAAGTTCCTTTTTGATATCACAAAACTACTGTCTGACTGTGTAATGAGAAGTTCAACTATCTTGAGTATCCTCTACATCTTATTCTCTTATTTCATTCAGGGGATCATCACTTCCCCTCATACTGCAAAAATATGGGAGTCCCAGGTATTTGCTGTGAACTCATGACTCCTCAAGTTACGGACGTGGTGGATCCTGAGGACTTGTGCCCCAGTCATTACCTCTTCTTATGGAAACTCTGCCTTCTGTGGGAAGGGGATTGGCTAGGAGCTTTTCTTCATGTTGTGAGAGATATGATTTGAATTAAAAGGGAAGGCTCAGAGCAACAGGAGCCCTCATTCATTGCTGATGGGGATGCAAAATGGTACAGTCACTTTGGAAGACAGTTTGGCAGTTTCTTGCAATGCTAAACATAGTCTTTTAACATAATCTTAGAATCACACTCCTGGGTACTTACCCAGTGGATATAAAAACTTATGTTCACACAGAAACCTGCACATCCATGTTTTTAGCGACTTCATTCAAAATGGTCAAAAACTGGAAGCAGCCAAGATGTCCTTCAATAGGTAAATGAATCAACAAACTACACTAACTCATACTCTGGAATATTATTCAGTGATAAAAAGAAATGAGCTCTCTATCAAGTCACAAAAATACGTGATGGAAATAAAGTTTCTAAGAAAGTCTTAAAAAGTTATATATTGTATGATTCCAGTGATATGACATTCTGGAAAAGGAAAATCTATACAGCCAATAAAATGATCAGTGGTTTCCAGGTATCCAAAGGGATGAGGGGAGGAATGAATATATGAAGTACAGAGGTATTTAAGCAGTAAAATTATTCCGTATTACACTGTATAGGTGCATGACATTATGCATATATATTATTATCTATTTGTCAAAACCCATAGAACTTTTGCGGCACAAAAAGTGAAGCTTAATGTGTGTACATTTTAAAAAATCATTGAGGAAGTTGACGAGTCCCAGGAAGGAGTGCAGAGTATGACAGGAGAATCTAACTGTGTTACAAATATATGAAACAACCTCACTGAAGGGGACAAGAGAAATAATGCTGACCCAGGTAACTGGTAATTAGTGAAATCTCTGACTGAAGACAAAAGAAACAGCACCTAAGCACTGTGCTCTAGTTGATAAAGCACTGCGTTTATACAAGTTGGTAGGTTGTAAACCACAGGGGTATGGGTCAACAGTTCTGATACTGCTATACATGTATGTTGGAAGTGAACAATTAAGTGAATGAATAGCAGATGTGGGAGCCGGGTTTATCATGATTGGAGTGGAAATTTACAGATCGGCAAGGATCAGAACCTAGGTGGATTCATGTGGTGAAAGATTAGAGTTGGACACATCCTATGAACTCATGTTTAGCTTAATATAGATATATATGGTAACATATAGAAGTGTGTATAGACAGCCGGGCACGGTGGCTCACGCCTGTAATCTCAGTACTTTGGGAGACTGAGGCAGGCGTATCACCTGAGGTCAAGAGGTCGAGACCAGCCTGGCCAATATGGTGAAACCCCTTCTCTACTAAAAATGCAAAAATTAGCTGGGTATTGTGGTGGGCACCTGTAGTCCCAGCTACTCGGGAGGCTGAGGCAGGAGAATCACTTAAACCTGAGAGGCAGAGGTTGCAGTGACCGAGATCACACCATTGCACCACAGCCTGGGCAACAGAGTGAGACTCCGTCTCAAAAAAAAAAAAAAAAAAAAAAAAAGGAGTATGTATAGATATGGATATCAGTTAGCATACACAAGTATATATTTTTTTGCTGTCAGCTCAGAGGGCTGACAAAAAACAATACCTTGATGACAACAAACATACCTAACATCCAAATCTTGGTTTCAAATATCCTTTTCCAATAACAGGAACCAGGCATCCTTGGAGAAATGACAGATTCTAGGACTAGGGTAAGAAATATACAGGATAAGTCTGGAGCATCTTGTAGTGCCAGAAGATGAGAAACACACACACACACACACACACACACACACACACACACACACACAGAGAGGCATTGATAGAGGTGTGTCAAAGGAACACAGGAGGCAACTGAAGAAGCTCCCAGTGGTCAATCCGGAACAATTTGAGCAACATGATAAAGTAGTATTGGATTATAACCCAAAGTACAAAATATTTATGAGTCCACACTGATATAAATAAAGTATTGAATAAATCAATAAACAGGAAAGAGGAGAGAAATCTCCTGTGCAGAAGAATCCCAAATAATGTATGTAGATATTCCACGCTCTAGGAGGGGCACATAATTCCTCAGTCCCTAGGAAAGGACTATGCATAGTGATTTCCTTCCCAAAAGTATAATACTGAGAAGAGGGAAAAAGAGTAACTTTACATACAGAAACCTGACGAACATTGCCCCAGCTGGGTGATCAAGATCAACATCAACAGTCACAAATCAAGCTGATAGTGTGTACCCTTGATATGAAGTGATGTAATGGCACTTTACCTCCGTAGCTTTCCTCCCAATAACCCAACACCCCAGGATTATCATGAGAAGATCATCAGACATATTCCAATAGAGTACCGATCAAAACTGTCAAAGACCTCAAAAACAAGGGATGTCTAAGAAACCAGCCCAGTTAAAATGAGCCGAAGGAGACATGACAGTGGAATGTGATGTGGTATCCTGGAATAAAAACAGAGCATTGCAGAAAAAGTAAGGACACCTGAAAAAACAATGGACTCTAAAAATAGTCATATGTCAATCTTGGCTCATTGATTGTAGCAAATGTTCAATACTGATATAAGATGTTCATAATAGGGGAAACTTGGTGAAGGGTATATGAGAAGTTTCTGCACTACCTTTAAAAATTTTCTATAACTCTAATACTGTTCTAAAAAATAGTCTATTTTAAAAAAGGGGGCCAGGCACGGTGGCTCATGCCTATAATCCCATCACTTTGGGAGGCCGAGGCAGGAGGATCACTTGAGGTCAGGAGTTCGAGACCAGCCTAGCCAACATGGTGAAACCTTGTCTTTACAAAAAATACAAAAATTAGCCAGGCATGGTGGCGCACATCTTAATTCCAGCTACTCGGGAGACTTAGGCAGGGGAATTGCTTAAACCCGGGAGGTGGAAGTTGCAGTGAGCTGAGATTGCACCACTGCACTCCAGCCTGGGTGACAGAGTGAAACTCTGTCTTAATAAAATAAAAATAAAATAAAATAAAATAAAATAAAATAAAAGAGGGGACAGGCTCTGGGGTCATTAGAACTACCATCCTGGTCCCCTTCTCTCATGCCCCACTTTTCTCTTTGGCTAGGACTGCAGGGCAATACTGGCTATATTCGCATCACCCTTCTCTGTGCCTATAGAAGCTGACCGCTATGAATTGCACCAACTGGGCTCCCTTATCTCCCTTCCCTGACTTCTGGTTGGGTTCTGCAAATGGTAGGTACTGGCAGGAGATGAAAGTGGAAGAGAGGTTGGGCTATCTATTCCCCTAACACCCATGCTGCTGAGCTGTGGACCTGCAATGACTATAATGTATTATCTAAGGCCAGAGCTCTGACTGGGGGTCCCTCTCTGGAGCTGTCCCTCAAGGTTTCCCTAACTCCCCATTCCTCCTGCTCCTTCAGACCTAGGCTGGTGACTGTTGCCATTGCTACCCTGGATATTTTACCATCACTTGTTTTTCTTTTCTTTTCTTTTTCTTTTTTCTTTCTTTCTCTCTTTTTTTTTTTTTTTTTGAGATGGAGTTTCACTCTTGTTGCCCAGGCTGGACTACAATAGCATGATCTCGGGTCACTGCAACTTCTGCCTCCCATGCTCAAGCCATTCTCCTCAACCTCCCAAGTAGCTGGGATTACAGATGCACACCACCACACCTGGCTATTTTTTGTATTTTTTTAGTAGAGATAGGGTTTCACCATGTTGACCAGGCTGATGTCGAACTCCTGACCTCATGTGATCCACCCGCCTAGGCCTCCCAAAGTGCTGGGATTACAGGCGTGAGCCACCAAGCCCGGCCCACTTATTGGTTTCTTGTAGCCTTGCCTACACCCTTGTAAGTAGCTCTTTCAATAAACAAGTGCCAATTTCTCTGCTTGACTGGACCAGCTTAATCCTGCTCTGATCCTAGTGATTCTCAGGGTTTCAAGATCTTCATCACCACCAATATTTCCTTATGTGCTTGATCTATCCCCAAAGCCCTGCAACCCACCAGGCTGTAACCCACACTGCCTCTCCAGGAGACACAAGAGAAGCTTGTTTCCCCTTGGCACCACTGAAGCCTACCCTGACTGCCCTAGTATTGGGAGACCAAGGAGAAGCAGGAGGATGAGAGATGTGCTAAATCTCTCAACATAAACCAATGGCGAAGAGCACTCTACTCGGGAGACTGAGGCAGGAGAATCAGTTGAATCTAGGAGGCGGAGATTGCAGTGAGCCGAGATTGAGCCGCTGCACTCCATTGCAAAAAAAAAAAAAAAAAAAAGCACTCTCACTACTTACCAGGGCCTTTATTTGAAAAATGGGGGTATTGCCCCATTTCTCTCTTTAAGAATTGCTAGTGATAACAAGAATGAAGACGTCAGTAAACCTAAAGAACCTATAGTATCTTTTCCTCAGCATAAAAGTAATGTAATTTCTAAAGTAGTAAGTTTTTTACAATAAGCATGCATTCATATATTACTTTCATAATAAAAAGACTATAAAAATACAAATAAAAATTATATATGCTTGTTATTGAAAATCTGAATATTTTTTAAAATTTAAAGGAGACAATAATAATGACTCACAATTCTAGAACAACAAAACTGCATGTTCAAAAACTTAAAAATTCTCAGTGCAGATACCAGCTCTGTCACGTTTTAGCTGTAACCTTGAACAAGTCACTAGTTCCTCTGAACCTCATTTGTCACAGCTATAAAAAAGGGCCACTAATACCTCCCTTGCAGTATTGTGGCAAGAATTAGAGATAATATAAGCATGGCCTTTAGCATAGTACATATGAATAACGACAGACCTGAGTTTGAATCTCTGCCTTGCTAGTTATAAGCTATTTGAACCCTGGGTAAGTTAGATAACCTCTATAAGTGTGTAAAACCAGGAGATAAAAATGACAGCTATTTCTAGGATTACATTGGGTAATTAATTTTTAAAAAGAGCTTTTATTTATTTATTTATTTGTTTGTTTGTTTGGTTTGGTTTTTTTTGACTGAGTCTCGTTTTGTCGCTCAGGCTGGAGTGTAGTGGCACGATCTCGGCTCACTGCAACCTCCGCCTCCCGGGTTCAAGCAATTCTCCTGCCTCAGCCTCCTGAGTAACTGGGATTACAGGTGCCCACCACCATGCCCAGCTAATTTTTGTATTTTTAGTAGAGATGGGTTTCACCATGTTGGCCAGGCTGGTCTCAAACTCCTGACCTCAAGTGATCCGCCTGGCATGGCCTCCCAAAGTTTTGGGATTATAGGTGTGAGCCACCGCGCCCGGCCAAAAAAAGAACTTCTTAGTACAGTGAATAGAATGTGTCAAGCACATTGAATTGAAGCCATTGTCTTCATCTTCTTCATCATCTTCATATCTTCATTATCAAAAACAATCATGATCTCAAAGAAGGAAAGCAATGCTGAACTGACCCACCAGGTCTGATCTTACAAATGGGCGATTTACATATTCAGTGAGACCTAAGGGGCCGAGTTGAACCCGTTCAGTATCCCCAAAGTTACACCTTCACAGAGGTATTTCTTGAGTTCCAGACTATTAAAATGCGGCTGGGGTATCACAGGAGCTTATTCATTGCTGGGCTTTTAGAAGGACTTCTCCCTAAGGGTATAGGAGCAGGGGGCCCTTCCCAACCTCTAACATTCCCAGACCAAATACAAGCAGGTAAGAATAAACAGCAGCAATAGCCTTAAATTGGAAAAACACAAAGTGCAATTTGGTTGGATTAAGAGGGAAGGAGGAGAGAAATGGGGTTAGAATGTGAGATGAAGAGGTGATAGAGGAGGAGTGTTAGGAGGGGCTGTCTTTTTATTTTTATTTCTTTTATTTGAGATGGAGTCTCACTCTGTCACCCAGGCTGGAGTGCAGTCACACAATCTTGGCTCACTGCAAACTCTGCCTCCTGGGTTCAAACGATTCTCCTGCCTCAGCCTTTTGAGTAGCTGGGATTACAGGCGTGTGCCACCATGCCTGGCTAATTTTTATTTTATTTTTATTTTATTTTATTTATTTATTATTTTTGTATTTTTAGTAGAGATAAGGGTTCACCATGTTGGGCAGGCTAGTCTCGAACTCCTGACCTCAAGTGATCAGTCTGCCTTGTCCTCCCAAGGTGCTGGGATTACAGGCGTGAGCCACTATGCCTGGGTGGGGCTATCCTTTAAAATTTCTCTCAGCAATGGGAGAAGGTTGACCAGGTTTTTACTTATATTATTTATGTATGTTTGCTTGCTTGCTTAAGACCCTCACATATTGTTTTCTATGAGCTGGACACCGTTCTAAGCACTTTACAAATATTTAATTTCTTCGACCCATACACATTTACAAGTATAATCATTTGGGTATATTTAGGTCTAGGAGTCCCAAGCCTTTTTTTTTTTTTTTTTTTAAGCAATGGGCATATCTTTTCTTCTCTCTTTTTCATCCTTCTTCTTTTCTGGGGGTCAGTGAGATAGCATTTCCATGCTCAAGTATATGCCCTTTATTCATTAATTCTTTCAAAAAAGATGTATTGGGGCCTGGTGCGGTGGCTCACACCTGTAATCCCAGAACTTTGGGAGGCCGAGGCGGGTGGATCACTTGAGGTCAGGAGTTCGAGACCAGCCTGGCCAACATGGTGAAACCTTATCTCTACTAAAAATACAAAAATTAGCCAGGTGTGGTGGCATGCGCCTGTAGTCCAGCTACTCAGGAGGCTGAGGTGGGAGAATCACTGGACCCCAGAAGGCAGAGGTTGCAGTGAGCCAAGATCATGCCACTGCACTCTAGCCTGGGAGACAGAGGGAGGCTCCATCTCAAAATAAATAAATAAAAATAAAACAAAAAAGTTGTATTGATAATCTGTTAAGTAAAGGCAGAAGCAGGCACTGGCCTTCTGGAGCTTGTATTCCAATGTAAAGAGATAGGCAATGAACAGTTAGTGATAATTATTCTAGGGAAGTCAGCATTTCAGTATGAATAAGTTCATCAGATATGCTTTCTGAAAACAAGTTTGATAGAGGAGAGGGCAGCAAAGACACAAGGCCTGGCTTCGGGAAATCGAGGTGTTTGGAGCACATCAATTAGAGGGGGACTCAGATGAGGCTATCAGAAGCCTGGATGGATGTGCCCATCCTACCTTTGCCTGGGGTCAGCTCAGGGTCCCTGCGCCACACCACAGGAGCGTTGATGTCCCTGGGTCAGTCTTTTCCTAACCTCACTTACGTTTCTTTGGGAGCTCTTGGATATGGCGTGTGCCCACACAGCCACAAAGCTTGATGCAAGAATCAGGGTAGGGCTGAGTCTAAAGGCCATGCTGTTTCAGAACTTCCTTATCTCTTATCTCCTGTGGGGACTGTTTCAACAAGCCAGAGGGAAATCGGGGATGATAAATTTTCTTAGGAAAATCATATTAAAGTTCAATTTGTTAAATCAGCCTCCTGATCTTATCGACAGTGGGCACTTGTTCTAGCAGCAGAACCAGGAGGCGATAAATCCTTTAGGCTGAGTCTGCAGATGGCTATCCTAACGGTGCGGATGAAATCAATGGGGATGTCATCTAAGGGAATGTACTTGGGGCTTATATAATGCCAGTCTGGTAATATTGCTTGATCAGATTGTAATCATTATTTTCCCGTGGTGTGTGTGTCATTTTAATAACAAAGATTTCAGCATGGTTGAAATTTTCCTCTTTTCCTGGCCAGAGCAGCAGAAGCACCTGTTACCTATGTTCCTGTTTTCAACACCCAAATTCAGATGATTTGGGTGCTAAACTGTTTCCTGGAAATTGTTGGAAACAAGACTGGGAAAGAGGTTTTATGCTGCTGGCAGTGAACACAAATTCATATAATGTAAGTGGTTTTCAGAGAGCCATTGGTGCTAAGGAAAACATCCCAGCTGACTGAGGAACATCAAGTTGGGGAAGCAGCTGCCTTTTGAGAGACTTCCTGAGCAGACGGAATATGAGGTTGAGCAGGTGAATGTTGTTTAGGAAGCAATCTGGGGGCTGGCATTTGCCCCGTTTATGTAGCCATCCAGTGAGTGCTGAGCACGTTCTGGGTCCCATGCTCTGTGCTAAACAGAGGACAGGCTGCCTGAACAAGTAATTTCCTCTCTCAAGTAGCTCAAGACCAAGGGCAAGGGCAGGCAGAAGCAGCCATTTCTGTACAGCCCAAGAGCTAAGAAAGGTCTTTGCATTTTTTTAATGGTTGAAAACATAAAAGAACGTTTCATGACATGAAAATTATATGAAACGCAGATCAGTGTCTATAAGTAAAGTTCTACATAGCCCTGCTTATGTGTTTATATATGGTCTATGATTGCTTTCTCACAGTAATAGCAGAGTTGAGTAGTTGCAACAGAGATTTAATGACCAGCAAAACCTAAAATATTTGCTATCTGGCCCCTTAAAGAAAAATTTTGCCAGCCATGGTCTTGGGGGATGCACATGTAAGAGGAAGCTACCTCATAACGTGATGCATGCCAAGAGAGTTGTAAATACTGCCAGCTACTCCCTGCCCTCAAGACTCCAGGACAGCAAAGATGGTGAACCGGCCATTAGCAACTGTTAATGGTGTTACAAAGAAGACGGACTGAGCAATGAAGTGGGAGGGGAGGGTGGTGCAAAGAAAGAGAAAGTGGGACTGGCTGGTCATGATTAATAACAAGACATCAAAACAGTGAGAGTTGCAGGGGAAGTGGATTAAGGAGGAGACTGACTTTGGTTTGGGTTTCTTTGAAGGCAAAGCCTGAGATAAGAGCTTGAGTATAGGAAGGTTATTTGGGAGGTGAGCTCAGGAGCCAGGAGTGAGGGAGTGAAAAGAGCAAAACAGAAAGGGAGAAAAGCTAATAAAGGGTCTGTTAATGATTGGTTACTGCCTTGGGCAACTGGGGCTCAGTCCTGGGAACCCTCAGAGGAACAGCGCAGAACTAGGACAGGGGAGCTGGGGTGTTTACCCACGGATCTTTTACCATTGGTTAAGCCCTCATTACCTCCTTTTCTGCACTTCCAGGTTGCACCTACAGGTGGCTGCTGAGTGCCTTTTGAACTTCAGAGGAAGGCTTGTGTGAGCAAGGCAGAGACCTGATGGTGGTGGGATGCTGCAAAATGCATGGAACTGTCCACCACCGCTGTGCTGAAATCAAGTGGGTCAAGGAGATGTGTCACGTTGCATCATGACCACCTGCTGCAGAGATGTCCATGCAACTGAATAGGAGTAGGATTGAGCTTTGGCCCCAGGCCGTGATGCATGCTGCTGGACTGATCCCTCCTGCTGCTGCTACTCACATCCCCTGAATGGCTTTGCAGTTCCTGGGGGAACAAATGCCTCATGTGCTGGAAAGAACACAGTTCTGGAGTCAGAGGCCCCATTTCATCTGGGCTTACTGTGTCTTAGTCCCTGACTAATACTGATAAGCCATGTATCTTTTCCAACTAGAAAAGAACTGTCCTTCTTAACTCATACATTTGTGATGAGGATTAAACATGTTTCAAGCTTTATAAAAGAACAGAGTACCATATAAATACATTATTATTATTATTATTATTATTGTTGTTGTTGTTGTTGTTGTTGTTATTACTCTATTCCCCAGGTTGGAGTGCAGTGGCGCGATCTCAGCTCACTACAACCTCCACCTCCCGGGTTCAAGTGATTCTCCTGACTCAGCCTTCCGAGTTGCTGTGATTACAGGTGTGCACCACCACACCCAGCTAATTTTTTGTGTTTTCAGTAGAGACAGGGTTTCACCATGTTGTCCAGGCTGGTCTCAAACCACTGGCCTCAGGTGATCCACCTGCCTTGGCTTCCCAAAGTTTTGGGATTACAGGCATGAGCCACCGTGCCCAGTCTATTATTATTTTTTTATTTCTGTCAGATGCCCCCTCACATTTCTTCTCTGTAATACAGAAGACTTTTCCGAGAGTGTTAATCACCCATCAGCAACTTGCCTAGAGCCGCGATCCATGTACATTTAGTGCTTCTCAGCAGTTGAAGTTTGCCTCTGTGGATTAGATGAGTTTGCTTGGCTCCTGGATGTTTCATGACATGGAGTGATGACCCACTGGATACGTTAGCATTTCCCCACCTCTTTTTCAATCAGTCCAGCTTGCAGGCATCAAGGAAGTGCAAGCATCATGAAAAATTGTAGGATGGTTGCTGTCTTCAAGAAAAGCAGTTAATTAGCCAGGCGTGGTGGCGGGCGCCTGTAGTCCCAGCTACTCAGGAGGCTGAGGCAGGAGAATGGTGTGAACCCGGGAGGCAGAGCTTGCAGTGAGCCGAGATCACGCCACTGCAATCAAACCTGGGAAAAAGTGCGAAACTATGTCTCCAAAAAAAAAAAAAAAAAAGAAAAGAAAAGAAAAGAAAGAAAGGAAAAGAAAAGAAAAGCAGTTAAACCATTAGCAAGGATTTTTCCTTAAAATTAAAAAAAAGAAAAGAAAAGAAAAGAAAGAATGGAACCTCCCTGAGCCCAGCACCTCATTGTTTCCTGAGAAAAGAATATGTTTGGGTGGCAGATGGTAAACCTCTTCACATTACAGGCATCTCACTTCCCTGGCACCATTGAAAAGACACTTTTCATATTTCCAAGCAGTTGATTTGTTATTGTGTTTGCTACTTGTGCAATATCTGGGGAGAAAAGAATATTTTTTTTCCTTTAAATATATGCAAAGTTTTTTACTCTGATAGATGGCAGTGTTCATCAAAGGGAGAAATAAACAGGGAGGGGGGAAGGGAAGGGACGGAAGGGAGAGGGAGGAAGGGAGGGGAACAGACAGAGCAGTGA
The DNA here is from genome assembly GCF_008728515.1 of Papio anubis. Lineage (NCBI taxonomy): Eukaryota > Metazoa > Chordata > Mammalia > Primates > Cercopithecidae > Papio > Papio anubis. Next base: position 25,421,505 of record NC_044979.1, read on the forward strand.
GCCATCTCAGGATACCATCCATACCCTGGGCTGTCAAAAAACAGGCAGGAGCAAAGAGAAATGATAGCAATAGAGGATCGTCAACATCTGGAATTCAACACTCATCACTTCTTGGTTCAGTCTAGGTGAAAATGTTGTGGAAAGATCTATTTTGCTTAAATCTACTTTTACAACAGCTGAGAGGCACTGTGTATAACCAATTTCATTTTAGAGATGGGGAAGTGAGTACCTAGTGTCCTATGACAGTGGTGCTGGAGTGAGAATTTAAGCATGTCCACTCTCTGAGCCAACTTTGCCTTGAAACAGTTTGGTTTCCTGAGGTCCCTTTCTGTCCCTTCTTTGCCAGTTCATCCCTCCACCTCCAACAGCATTTCCTTCTTCAAGGAAATGATGAGCAGTAGTGCTCAGGTTTTGCATTTAGAAAAAGAACTTTTATAAAAAATAATCCCTCACATTCTGGAGTTAATCCTTCAAGTTGCCCTCTTGTTTTAAACACTGAAGGGCAGGGATATTCACTATTCTTAAAGAAAAGCACAGATCAAAGGCAATAACTAAACCCACAGTTGCAGATCTGCTGTTTGAAAGATTTTTCCCACCATTGCTGTATTTGGAATTTGCAGTAAGCCACATGTCTTATGTCAGTTACTTCATATTTCTTTCATGCTCCGTATTCGTGAGAATTTGACTATCTAACAGATATGTTTCTGCCCAATCACAGAAGTCAGTTTGATATCCTTATTTCTCCTCAATAAAGGCCCTAAAACAGAGAAAGTGCAAATGACTTTTCTTATTCTTTTATCAAAGTCATCATAAGAGTATTTGGAGATGTAACTTTGGAGTTCCCTCTTCTATTTAGGCCTACTAACATACATAGTCTAGTCCCGGGTATACATGATTTAAAAAAAAACATATTTTAAATACCCTCAATCCCACCTTCCAGAGGTACCCTTGCCTTTCCTCTCTCTAACTTGCACTACTTTTTTTTTTCAGAGGCAATGAATGCAGAGTATAACTCAGCCCCATCCTGGTTGAGAAATTTCAAACATACCAGGAAAGCAAAAGATACGAGAGCCGTAACAAGGTTGTAAATATACACAAAGTCATCCTCTGCCTTTCTTCTCTCCTTGAGGCTATGATCCTTGCTACATGGGCTACCATCTGAGTGTGGAGTGCTAATTGCCAAAGTGACTTTACTGAGAAACAAAACAAAAGAAAAGAGAACTTAATTTTCAAATGTCAGTTAAAAACCCATATGAAGTGCAAGCAATGTAAAAGACAAAGAAAACAAAAAGGGAACATTGAACCCCACTGAAGTATACTTGGTAGAGAAAAGCATTGCCTCAACTTTTCCCTGCTCAGATTTTCTGGCCTCTTCAAGAGGACTCTTGGATGACTCTGAAATTAAAGTAGAAACCAATTTAGCCCATCCAAGGAGAACAGAGAATAAACAATTGGAGTGAGAAAGTCTCAAGGTCTTAGGTACGTCTGGAGATCTCTTCTACCACTCCTCAACTCTGGAGCACACTCTAACAGTGACTCATCTGCAACTAGTCCATGTAGGTAAGCCTTAACTTTTCTACCCTCCAAGCCCACACCTGCAAGTTCAAGGCCTGGAATGTGAGAGTTGTCACAGGATGGGCTCTTCAGGAATTAGAGGATTCACTGGGAGGGCTCTTGGGATTGATACAAATGAAACAGAAGAGACTTCCAGTAGCAAGATTGGGCCAAGAGAGAAGTAGAGCTGTGAGGCAAGCTCAGCAATGGTTTTGGCCAACACTATGGGGAGCTTCAGAACTTCCCCTGTTGGGGCAAGAGGACTTGACTTTTAAGCTCTCTGTGGATCAATCATTGGATGCTGATTGCTGTGGGAAGGAAGCATGACCTTGAGCAAGGTGGCTCTCCAGCAATCTATAAAAGGGGCTGACAGCTGCCTATAGCCCTTAGCAGCTGGGGCAAAATTCCTCCTTTCTTAAAAGAGGATCTAAGTGATATATCAGAGCATCCATCACAAGGACACTAAGACAGACCCTGATAATTCCAGCAAAAGAATAGAAATCAGATGAGAAAGGGGAGCCCATCTGACCCAGATTGCCTAGTACCTCCAGCCCTTCCGGATGGTCCATTGGCAGGAAGCTTGCTATACAAATCCATCAGGCTCTGGAAGATGCAAGATAAAAGCTGAGAGGTAAGCTTAAATCTTCTTGTTGCTGGTGGCTGCACAGCCCGACTCTGATACAAAGGGGATGTCCACTAGCAATAGGGAAACCAGAAACAGCTTCAAAGATTGATTCTACAAAGGAAGGACATGACCCAGGGTAAGCTGTTGTCTTCATTGTCTCTAAGGAACCTGTGCTTGCAGAACTCAGATTGGTTTAACTCAACTACCTTGGAATGTGGTAAGCAGCAAAGGCAAGTTCACCAAGATTTCAGTCATGTTATAAGGGCTGAGCCATGCTGGGCATTGCTCTCCCAGTGACTCTTATCAAAATAAGGATGACTCGGGTTCTTGAGTTAGCTTCTCTGAAAGCCTCTACTTGCAGCTTCTGGAGCCTGGATTCCAGTATCAACAAGACAATAGATGCTCATGAAATGGGGCTAACCCTAGAATGAGAAACAGATCCACAGAGAGAAAGTCTGACCGTTCCCAGGTTTGGCTATCCTTTTCCAGCTCTTCACTCCAGCATTTTAAGCTTGGCCTGCATAAGGAGACATGGGGCCTAGAATGAAGCTCTGGTCTCAGGGAGCTCCAAGTGGGATGATCATGGTTGAAGAAGGTCCAAATGAAGTCAAGTGTGGAGGACTGACCTGCTATTTTCAGTGATGACCTTTTGAGTCATGAAAAACCAGGGAGTTATGAGCCAAATGACAGGCCTGATCTGTTTGGATCATCTTGATTTTAGAAGGTAAGTTTCTATATCATATCCCTGTATAGAATCTTCCCATTCATTTTTTCAACAGTCAACAGACATTCTTGAGGACCTCCTTGGAACTAGGCATTGCATTAGAAAGTGCAGTGTATGGAAGGTTAATGTATGGCTCTTTCCCTTGAGGAAATCACAGTGAGCTTTACAGTGGTATTTCCTGGAATCATTATGTCAACCACAGTGTGGGTGGGGCAAGATTAGGTTAGAGTAGAAAGGATAATCAGGGACCAGTCTCAAGCCCAAATGACCTTGACTACTTGATATGAACTCCCAGGGTTTCTGCTGAGCCAAGAGGCTTGCCCTGAACCTCAGACTTTTTGCCCGGGGTCTCATCCTATTTGGCACTTGTGAAATCCCCCTGCTGGCCTCACACAGTGGGGGATCTAAGCAATCCACCTGCCTTGGCCTCCCAAAGTGCTGGGATTACAGGCATGACCTGCTGTGCCTGGTTTATTTTTAACTGTGATGTTTTTATTATTTATATGGCTTCTTCCAACTGAAATACTTTTTTTTTAGACAGGATCTCCCTCTGTTGCCCAAGCTGGATCAGAGTTCACTGCAACCTCTGCTTCCCAGGCTCAAGCAATTTTCCCATCTCAGCCTCCTGAGTAGTTGGGCCACCACGCCCAGCTAATTTTTTTTTTTTTTTTCTTTTGGAGATGGGGTTTCGGCATTTTGCCCAGGCTGGTTTTGAACCCCTGGGCTCAAGCAGTCCTCCCTGCTTGGCCTCCCAAAGTGCTGGGATGACAGGTGTGAGCCACTGTGCCCAGCCCAACTGAAATCTTAAAAGGGACCCAATACTGTATTTGCAGTTATGGTTCTAAGCCATGACTCAGAAAGGCCTGGAGGAACGCCTGCAAGGGACACCATGCAGTTGAAATGGCACAGCCACCCAGGCTCAGTCATATCTTGTCATAGGGCAAAATACGCTTTTCCTTTTAAGTCTAGAGTCTCTCTCTCTCTCTCCTTTTTGCTATGGATACTTTCAAATGTACAAAAAAAAATAAATAAAATAAAGAAGAAGAAAAAGAAAGAAAAGAAAAGAAAAAAAGAAAACACAGAGGGGATGCTCTAATCAACCTCCTGCGTACCCATTACGCATATCCAACAATTATCAATATTTTGCTAACCACATGAAACTTGCTTTTGGTGCCTAACTTCTCCCATATGTAGATATTAATCACCAACATCTATTCTTGCTAACAGCAGGTGGTGATACTAGTGAAGACCTTGCTCTTTACCCCCAAAATACCTTCTATGAGAGCCTCAAAACACATCATTTCATCATTGTCGGTACAAGAGATTCATCAAAACATTGAAATTTTCCAGTCTGGCATTCCCATCTCCAAGCTTGCCCACAAATCCAAATGTGATAAGGCATAACCATATCACACTTCTTTCTTTCCCCCCAAGTCCTGTCATATTATGCAGTATGAAACAATTTGAGATTAAAATGACAAATTAACTGTTAACTGCTAAATATTTAATGACAAGAAAAAGCTGTTTAAAACCCATAAAAATTCAGTCTATAAATCTCAATAGGATCGTGGGGAAATGTTATACTAACTTAGATTCTGCAGTATCTTAATACTGTCTTATATCAGGCATTTGCCAATTGGAGAATGCATGGCGCATTTACTGCACAAATTTATGAACATGTTCCCGTAACCCCGTTCATTTTCTCTCTATTGTTTTCTCTTGGCATTTATAGCAACTTCAGTTTGTCACTGTGCAAGGATAAGTTACTTTAATTTTTTTCTTCCAGCTTCGACCCTTGTTTAGTGGAGTGTACTCATGGCCAGCTTGCTTTTTTCCCCATCATCCTCAAAAAAGTCAGGTTGATTTTTAAACATGTAAGTGACAGAATTTGAGGCAGGACCGGAGAGGAGCTAGAGCCCAGGGGTGGGAAATTCTCACTCCCCAACTCTAGCCAATAATTCACTCTCAGAATCCAAGTGGCTACTCTTAATGTATTCTACTCGAGATGCTGTGAGGGTAATAATGCTTTCCACAAAGCAATTCTCGAGATATAGAGGGAGTTAATGAAGTAATAATGAGGTGAAAATGCCTGTGAGTTATAGAATGTTCCTTGGATTACAGTGGTAATAAATGAATGTGGACCAAATGAGAGCTTCTGGGCCTTTGCTCATGATGTCTTCACTTCCTGGACTACTTAATCCCCTTCTTCTTTGCTTATTTACAGGGATGCCGTATACAGTTACACAGTTTGTGCACTGCACAGCTCCAGGGCTCTATTTACACAGACCACAATGTGATCAGCTATCTAATCCCTCACATGGTACCTCTGGGAGGCCTTTTCTGATCCTCTCAGAGTCCTCAGGACTCTCCCTTCAGTGGACACTCAAAGATGCTACCAGACGCACCTCTGACCCCAGTCTCCAGAAAGGACCATGTCCTCCAGGAGAATTCTCACTAGTGAAATCTGAAGACCCTAGATGAGCTGCCAAGGGTGAACCAAGAAGGGGGCTTTAACCCCCCAAGTAAAACCCAGTCCCCTCAGTGATGTTGAACTACCCATAGAAGAACCACATCAAGGCCAGTTGTGGTGACTCAAGACTGTAATCCCAGCACTTTGGGAGACCGAGGCAGGTGGATCACTTGAGGTCAGGAGTTTGAGACCAGCCTGGCCATCATGGTGAAACCCTGTCTCTACTAAAAATACAAAAATTGGCCTGCCATGGTGGTGTGCATCCATAGTTCCAGCTGCTCAGGAGGCTGAGGCAGGAGAATCACTTGAACCTGGGAGACAGAGGTTGTAGGGAGCTGAGATTGCACCACTGCACTCCCAGCCTGGGCGACAGAATGAGACTGTGTTTCAAAAAAGAAAAAAGAAGAGAAAAACCACATCAAGGTGGGCCAGGAAGGACCCAGCCATTGCCACAGGGGTGTTCAAATGCAACCTCCCCTTGCATATAAAGGGAGATCAGCTGACAGTTTAGCTGGAATCTCTCAGGATACCAGAATTCCCTACTTAGGAGCTGGGGGCAAGAGCCAGCCATGTGCATCTGTTCAGGCTTCAGACATCCTTCCTTAGGAGCCATCAGGAACTGGATTTAGTTAAGCTGTAACTAAACTTCATCTTGCTTCGAACAAGAGACTGCAACCTTCGCATTAACATCTACTCAGGCCTGAGCCAGAATCCCCCTGTAGCCATGACCTGTCCACTTGATTACCTGCTCAGCCTGGTTGGTACAACACCCCACCCCACCCCCATCACTGCTCCTGGCCCACCCTCTAGGATCATAGGCAACCCAGGACAAAGCAGCTGTACTAATAGTATGACACCTGTCATATGTTACCTGTGAAATCTAGTATAGACCACACTCTACCACCTCAGTCTGGAGGACAGAGACGAGCTTGCATTGATCTTTCCATCCCCAGGGGCCAGTGCAGTGATGAACACATAGTGGGAATTCAAAAAGCATTTGTTAATACTGCCATGCATATAAAACAAAGTTTAAAATTTCCTAATAAAAGGAGCATAGCTCTAGTATCATCTATTTTTTATTACATTGTGTTTACATGCCTCTGGTTAGTAACCCAAACCTGTTTCCATGGTGAATGTGACAAGACTGTGTGATTATGGGTCTGTAACTTTTTCTTTTTCTCTTTCTTTGGAAAAAGCTACATGATTGCAGGACTATAACTCTATCTTCCTTTGTAAACTATTCCTAAATATTATCTTATAACTAACCTGTCACAGCCGACGGCCTCCTAGAGTTGGCTTCTCTTGCCAGAAAGTTGGCTGTTTCGTGGAAAGTTCTTATAAATGTTTAAGGAGAACTAAGGCAGAAAAATTAAAGGCCAGAATGAGAAAAAGAGAAATAACATTTTTGTGGAGCTAACTTATGCCAGGATCTATATGGCCTCATTTAATCCTCAGAACCCCTGTGTTACAGATGAGAAAACTAAGGCTCAGAGAGGTTGCCTGAAGAGATGCCCCCGTTGAATCCCCTGTGTTCCAGACACGCTCCTCCCTACTTTATTTTTATTTATTTACTTATCTTGAGATGGAGTTTCGCTCTCGTTGCCGAGGCTGGAGTGCAATGGTGTGATCTCGGCTTACCATAACCTCTGCCTCCCAGGTTCAAGTGATTCTCCTTCCTCAGCTTCCTGAGTAGCTGGGTTTACAGGCATATGTCATCACACCCAGCTGATTTTGTATTTTTAGTAGAGATGGGGTTTCTCCATGTTGGTGAGGCTGGTCTTGAACTCCCAACCTTGGGTGATCCACCTGCCTTGGCCTCCCAAAGTGCTTTGATTACAGGTGTGAGCCACTGCACCTGGCCTCTCCTCCCTACTTTAACCGTGTAGTAGCAGTAGCTCCTTGTGGCAATCAGGGTCCTTTACCCTTGCTAATGTAATAATTCCTTTCTTAGTTACCTTTTCCTTCAGTATGAGGAACCCAGAGTGATCCAGTGGTAGTGGCCACTTCAAGTTCAACGACTAAGTCCCATGGCATTCATTCATCCACCCCGCACTCTACCATGGATACTAGCTGTTGGGGAGATAGCACCACATGCCTTCTTTTGGCTCAATACATTTCTATATCCTAGAGCAAATCCAGCAGTGTTATCTCTGAAATGGAACCTTCCTGGGGATGACACTGTATTAGTCCATTTTCACACTGCCATAAAGAATACTTGAGACTGGATAATGTATAAACAAAAGAGGTTTAATTGACTCACAGTTCTGTGTGGTTGGGGAAGCCTCAGGAAACTTATAATCATGGTGGAAGGTGAAGGGGAATCAAGGCACATCTTACATGGCAGCGAGAGAGAGGGAGCACACGCACAGGGGAAACCACAACATTTAAACCATCAGATCTCATAAGAACTCCCTCACTATCATGCAAACAGCATGGGGGAAACTGCCCCCATGATCCAGTCACCTCCCACCAGCTTCCTCCCTCAAAATATGGGTACTACAGTTCAAGATGAGATTTGGGTGGGGACACAGAGCCAAGAGCCAAACCATATCAGACACTCCTTAATAAAGTGTTCTATTAAGTGGGTTGCTATTGAATAACGGGGTACACTATCAGACCAGAGGATCCTGGGTTATGTGTCCATTCTTGCACTCTCTGCACTCCCCCGCCTTTTGTTTTTTTTTTTTTTTTTTTTTTGAGAAAGAGCCTCACTCTGTTGCCCAGGCTGGAGTGCAGTGGTACAATCTCAGCTCACTGCAACCTCCACCTCCCAGGTTCAAGGGATTCTTGTGCATCAGCCTCCCAAGTAGCTGGGATTACATGTGCGCACTACCACACCTGGCTAATTTTTGTATTTTTAGTAGAGATGGGGTTTTACCACATTGGCCAGGCTAGTCTCAAACTCCTGGCCTCAATTGATCTGCCTGCCTTGGACTCCCAAAGTGCTGGGATTACAGGCATGAGCCACTATACCCAGCCTGTTGTGCCCCTTTGTCATAAAAATAGGCCCTTTCTTCTGAGACGGTGCTGTGACGTGTACCATGCTAAGAGGCCAGGCATCCTGTAGACCAATAATGGTAGCTCTTACGGAGGCATGGTAGGCTGGGAAGGAAAACATATCTGGAGTAAGCATCAGTTTTGTTAAGGGACAATTTCTACTTCCTCTGGCATAAAAGAGTCTGAGATAATCAACCTGCCACAAATGCCCTTGAGGAATGGTGTGATATCAATGTCTTAAGGTCAGTTCTTGCTGTGGGTTAACCTTGGTGAGAGGGAACCCATGTTGTTGAACCCATGCATAGCTTCCATCCCTGCCACCACAGACACTCTGTCTGTGTATTCATTATGCCACCACTGGAGTGGCTTAGGAGACAGGTTGGCTGACATCCATAGGGTAAGTCATCCTGTCCATCCACCTGGCTGTTGAGAGCCTTCTCTGCAAGGGATGTTCCCTGTTGGGCATCAATGTGAGATACAAAGATCTACATGCTTTTTACTTATTCCCAGAAGTCCATCCACATGCCCTTTCCCTAGACATCCTTGTCCCAGTCTTACTCCTTTCAAGTTCCTGGCCAACCAGCCAAAGCATTCATTGCCACCCCCAGAATCCTTGTTAATCCACACCTTAGGCTAGTTTTCCTTCCATAAAAAAATGAAACAATTAAATTTACGGCCGGGCGCGGTGGCTCAAGCCTGTAATCCCAGCACTTTGGGAGGCCAAGGTGGGCGGATCACAAGGTCAGGAGATCGAGACCATCCTGGCTAATCCAGTGAAACCCCGTCTCTACTAAAAAAATACAAAAAAAAAAAAAAAAAAAACTAGTCGGGCGTGGTGGCGGGCGCCTGTAGTCCCAGCTACTCCGGAGGCTGAGGCAGGAGAATGGCGTGAACCCCGGGGGCGGAGCTTGCAGTGAGCCGAGATCGCGCCACTGCACTCCAGCCTGGGGCACAGAGCAAGACTCCGTCTCAAAAACAAACAAACAAACAAAAACAATTATTACTGTTCTCTGCTTTACCTACCGGGAAAATGTTCCTTTAACCACTGTACTTTATAAAATAAATGTTTGGCCAACACCAATAGTTAATGCCAACTCATCTATGAGAAAATTTTCACTCCCTTTATTAGATATAGGATGAAAGGGACTAGGACCCCTCTCCCCCACCAGTAAAGCCAGTGGTGTGAGTTGAGAGACATATTGTCGCAACAAGGGTATTGAGTTGGGGGCAGGGCCAACGGATCATAGAATGAGCCTGTGCATTCTAGACCTGCTTTGCCATGATCCTGTTATTGTTTGGAATGTGTAGTGGAACACTGCTGGGCCCACCTGACTTTATGACTTGGTGGTTCTGGTAATAGCGAGCTTAGGATAGACAGTTTGGGTCTCAACATCACCTTGTGTCCCAGGTGTTAGATCTCTACTAGGGCCAAGGAGCACACCAGGAACTACTTCTCAAAAGGAGAGTAATTATCTGCTTGGAGGATATGATCCTGCTGTAGAAACCTACCATAATCCTTATGTTGGGGCTTGCCAGAAACTTCACACGGCATTCTTTTTTTTTTTTTTTTTGAGACAGAGCCTCGCCCTGTCGCCTAGGTTGGAGTGCAGGGGCGCGATCTTGGCTCATCACAATCTTTGCCTCCCAGGTTCAAGCGATTCTCCTGCCTCGGCCTCCCGAGTATCTGGGATTATGCCTGGCTAATTTTTGTACTTTTAGTAGAGACAGGTTTCACCATGTTGGCCAGGCTTGTCTCAAACTCCTGACCTCAGGTGATCCACCCAACTCAGCCTTCCAAGGTGCCAGGATTACAGGTGTGAGCCACCATGCCCGATCTCATGCAGCATTCTTATCCACCAGGGATCTCCCTAGGACTATTGGATCTGCTGGGTGGCAGAGGCCTAAGTGGCAGGGCAGTTTGCAACACAACTTGGATCTGTTGCTGAGTTCTTTTTGTATTCTGAATCCCACTTGAAAATGGAAGCCTTTCTGATCACCTGATAAACTGGTTCAAGTACAGTGTACACTGCTTCCAAAATCCAAGAAGATTAATCAAACATGTGTCTCCTTCTTAACCGTACAAGACGCAAGGTACAAAAACTTGTTCTCTACCTTAAAGGTGTATATCCCAGGACATCCTAGACTCCAGGGGCCACTAAAAATGTCATCACCAACTACGTATTTACAAAAAACATAGAGGAATATGTCAAAAGACACCGTAGGGATGCAATTAGCAAAATCTACCCTGCAGGAAAAATGACCCAGTTTCTTTAACAAATAAATTGCAAAAAATAAAACCAGAGAGATGGAAGGAGAACTAATAAACTAGAGGAGACTATTAAAGCATATCAACCAGTTGCAATGTCGAGGTTTTATTTGTATCTTTTTTCAAACAACCAACTTTTAAAAATTATGACATTTAGGAAACAACTGGAAATTTCAACAATGACTGAATATTTGATGGTATTAAAGAATTATTAAGTATCTTAGATTTGATAATGATATGATAGTTATGTTATAAAAGAGGTTTTATTTTTTGAGCCGGGTATGGTGGCTTATGCCTATAATCTCAGCACTTTGGGAGGCCAAGGTGGGAGGATCACTTGAGCCCAGGAGTTCGAGACCAGTCTGAGCAACATAGTGAAACCCTGTCTCTAAAAAAAATTAAAAAAAAAAAAAAAGCCGAGCATGGTGGTTCGTGCCTGTAGTCCCAACTACTTCGGAGGCTGAGGGTGACCCTGGAAGGTTGAGCCTGCAGTGAGCTATGATGGCACCAATGCACCCTAGCCTGGGTGACAGAGCGAGACCCTGTCTTTAAAAAAACAACAGAAAAAAGTATCCTACCCTAGATGTGATAATGACATGACAGTCCTATCCTAGATGTGATAATGATATGACAGTTATGTTATAAAAGAAGTTTTATCTTTTAGAAGTCCCTATGGAATATTTATGAATGAAAAGATGTGGGATTTGTTTCAGGATAACATGGGAGGAGGAAAGGAATGAGGTTATGGATGAAACAAAACTGGCTTTAAATTGGTAATTGCTGGAGCTGGTTATTTGTTATATTACTTATAACAAATATATTGTGTGTTTTATTTTTTTCCCTAATTTTTTATGTGTCTGATATTTTCTATAAGAAAAGTTTTTAAATGTTTTAATTCAAATAACTTTAAATTTTCAGTAAATAAGTGCATTAGGAGTGCTTGCCACTTGAGTCTTCATAGGATTTATCTTCACAAACGGGCTCACTTACAAGGGCATCCAACATACCTGCCATCCCATTCTCACCAGAGCCCATTCGTATGACGTCATTAAGTTCTGGTAGAACATTGAGGCAATCAAGTCCCTGCAGATTCTACTGGGGCAGGGAATAGGAACATTAACATAGCCCCGGAGCAAGACAGTAAATAATGCACTTCTATCCCTCTCACGTAAAATCAAACGGATTCTGATTCTCCCTGTACTGATCTGGATGGGGAAGAAGGCATTTGCCAGATCAATAGCCACATACCAAGAGCTAGACTCTGTGCTGATCTGCCTTAGTAAAGCTACAACGGCTGACATGGTAGTTGCTATTGGGGTTACCATCTAATTAAATTTACAATTGTCATCTACCATGAGCTATATTGTTGTTGTTGCTGTTTGATGCATCCAGGCAGGTGCATTGAATGGAATAATTGTGGGGACTGCTACTCTTATATCTTTTAAACTTTTAATGGTAGAATTAATCTCTGTAATCCCTTCTGGGATGCATGATTGCTTTATTATCTCCAGTAAGGTGGAGTAGAAAACTCTCTACAGGTCAGAGAAATAATGTGAAGATTCTTCCAATTTCCAAGTACATCTATCCCAATGACATACTCTGGGAGTCTTTCTCCTAGGATTCCAAGTTGTGGCATCAATAAAGAAGCTTCGGGGCAGGAAGCAAGAGGTGTGTGGCACAGGATTGGGAACAAGTGTCACCAGGTTGCATCTGCGTAGGACAGGCCACTGCAGCAGTGGTTAAATTAGCAGATAGGCAATGCTGAGGGGATTTGAAGTGGTGTACAGATGGTGTCCTACATGGTATCTTTATCAAAGGATTGCTGGGAAGATTAAATGAGAAAACCATAAAAAACTGCATTGCACATTACATAATTAAGTGCTCAAAAACCATAAGCTACTCTGTCATTACTGTCATTGTTATTATTATTATTATTTCCCTAAGGAAAGACTTCTTAATTTAGAGAAAGAGCAAGATGCAGAAAGCTTTTTTTTGAGACCAAGTCTCACTCTGTCTCCCAGGCTGGAGTGCGGTGGTATGATCTCGGCTCACTGCAGCCTCCACCTCCTAGGTTCAAGCGATTCTCCTGCCTCAGCCTCCTGAGCAGCTGGGATTACAGGTGCCCACCAGCATGCCTGGCTAATTTTTGTATTTTTAATAGAGAGGGGTTTCGTTATGTTGACCAGGCTGGTCTTGAACTCCTGACCTCAAGTGATCTGCCCTCATCGGCCTCCCAAAGTGCTGGGATTACAGGTGTGAGCCACCATGCCCGGCCAGAAAGTTTAGATTATACCACCCACCTCCCACCATCTCTGAAATCTTCAGGATTTCATTTGCTCTCTTGGCCCCATAAGACATGTAAGTCTGATTAAAAGTACTGCAGCAATTGCCATTTTACCTCTGCCACCAGAATCTGTGTTGATAATAACAAGTTACTCTCTTTCAGCTATCTCCCCTTCCATTATTAATTAATTTTCTACTCAGTAGCCATGCTGGATACTTCACATTCCTTAAACTGTCTTTTCAGAGTCCTGTTGTGATTTCATTACAGCACCTGGATTCTGGTCTACTCATGATTCTGAATCTTGTTGACTATATTATCAGGTTTACAAAACTTGCTTCTTTAAAGTATAATAGATTAGTAACTTCCAAAGTAGTTCAGATGGAACATATGAAAAAACCAATAGTAATCAATTTAAAATAAAGCCAAAAGGGAAATAAGAAGTAAACATTTTTTAAAGTGATGTATATATTTTAGAGACAGGGTCTCTGTGGTCCAGGCTAGAGTACAGGGGCATGATTATAGCTCCCTGCAGCCTCAATTTCCCTGTGCTCAAGTGATCCTCCGACCTCAGCCTCCTGAGTAGCTAAGACTACAGGCACGTGCCATTGTATCTGGCTAATACTTTATTTTATTTTTGTAGAGATGGGGTCTCGCCATGTTGCCCAGTCTGGTCTCAAGCTCCTGGCCTCAAGTAATCTTCCCACCTCAGCCTCCCAAAGCACTGGAATTAGAGGAACTCACCACTTCACTCACCCTAGAAAAAATTTAGAAATGTAGAGCAGAGAGAAATAATATAAAGATGAGGTAGTAGATGTAAACCTAAACATATCAGCAATTGCTTAATAAAAGTGTAATAATGCTTCAGTTAAAACACAAAGACTTTGTGATTAGATTTAAAAGGTCCAAATATACATTATCTCCAAAAACCACACATAAAATCTGAATCAATAGAAAGATTAAAAGTAAAAGGATGCAGCCAGGCACAGTGGCTCACGCCTGTAATCCCAGCACTTTGGGAGGCTGAGGCGGGTAGATCATGAGGTCAGGAGTTCAAGACCAGCCTGGCCAAGATGGTGAAAGCCTGTCTCTACTAAAAATACAAAAATCAGCCAGGCATGGCAGCGGGCACCTGTTATCCCAGCTACTTGGGAGGCTGAGGCAGAGAACTGCTTGAACCCAGGAGGTGGAGGTTGCAGTGAGCCAAGATCACACCACTGCACTTTAGCCTGGGCGACAGAGTGAGACTCTTAAAAAAAAAAAAAAAAAAAGTGGACTAAAGCTTCAGTTAAAACACAAAGACTTTGAGACTAGATTTAAAAGGTCCAAATACACATTATTTATGAAAACCACATATAAAACCTGAGTCAACAGAAAGATTAAAAGGATGCAGCCAGGCACGGTGGCTCACGCCTATAATCCCAGCACTTTGGGAGGCCAAGGCAGGTGGATCACTTGAGGTCAGGAGTTTGAGACCAGCCTGGGCAACATGGTGAAACCCCATCTCTACTAAAAATATAAAAATTAGCTGGGCATGTTGGTGCGCACCTGTAATCCCAGCTACTTGGGAGGCTGAGGCAGGGGAATCACTTGAACTCAAGAGGTGAAGGTTGGCCGGGCGCGGTGGCTCAAGCCTGTAATCCCAGCACTTTGGGAGGCCGAGACGGGCGGATCACGAGGTCAGGAGATCGAGACCATCCTGGCTAACACGGTGAAACCCCGTCTCTACTAAAAATACAAAAAATTAGCCGGGCGTGGTGGCGGCGCCTGTAGTCCCAGCTACTCGGGAGGCTGAGGCAGGAGAATGGCGTAAACCCGGGAGGCGGAGCTTGCAGTGAGCCGAGATCGCGCCACTGCACTCCAGCCTGGGCGACAGAGCGAGACTCCACCTCAAAAAAAAAGAAAAAAAAAGAAAAAAAAAAAAAAGAGGTGAAGGTTGCAGTGAGCCAAGATTGAACCATTGCACTCCAGCCTGGGAAACAGAGTGAGACTCTGTCTCAAAAAAAAAAAAAAAGAAAGAAATAAAAAGGAATATGATCTATTGATACACATAACAAGGATACAGTTTAAAATAATTATACTGAATGACAGAGCTAGATTTTTTTTAAGTACTTCATGATGACTCCATTTATATAAGTTCTAGACAAAACTAACTAACCTATAGTGACAGAGGAAACCTCAGTGGTTGCCTGGAAAGTGGTGGCAGAGGATGCAGGGAGAGTGAGGGAAAAAGAAAGGGGACAAGGAGACTTTCAGGGAGGATGAACATGTCCATTGTTTTGATTGTGCTGATAATCTCATGTGTGTTATGTTAATACTTTTTCTTCCGTACGTTTTAATTCTGTATTTTTTAGTATATGTTAGTTATATTTCAGTAAAACTGAAAAAAAAAAAAAAGTAAAATTATGGGCTGGGTGCAGTGGCTAATGCCTGTAATCCCAGCACTTTGGGAGGCCGAAGTGGGTGAATCACGAGGTCAGGAGATCGAGACCATCCTGGCTAACACAGTGAAACCCCGTCTCTACTACAAATAGAAAAAGTTAGCCAGGCGTTGTGGTGGGAGTCTGTAGTTCCAGCTACTCAGGAGGCCAAGGCCAGGAGAATTGCGTGAACCTGGGAGGTGGAGCTTGCAGTGTGCCGAGACTGAGCCACTGTACTCCAGCCTGGGGGACAGAGCGAGACTCTGTCTCAAAAAAAAAAAAAAAAAAAAGTAAAAATATGCACAAAGTTATACTGGACAAATACTACTGAAAAGCAAGCTGATTTAATTATACTGATATCTGGCAAAATAGACTTTTAATTTAAAAAATTACTAGTGGTAGGCCAGGTATGGTGGCTCACACCTGTAATCCCAGCACTTTGGGAGGTTGAGGCGGGTGGATAGCCTGAGTTCAGAAGTTAGAGACCCAGCCTGGGCAACATGGCGAAACCCTGTCTCTACCAAAATACAAAAGAAAAAAATTAGCCTGGCATGGTGGTGCACGCCTGTGATCCCAGCTACTCTAGAGGCTGAGGTGAGAAGATCACTTGAGCCTGGGAGGTAGAGGTTGCAGTGAGTGGAGATCACACCACTGCACTCTAATCTGGGCGACAGAGGGAGACACCATCTCAAAAACAAAACAAAACAAAACAAAACAAAAAAACTACTAGTAGTAAAGATGATCACTTCTTAATAAAATTGCAATCTCCAAAAAAATAGTAAATTTAAATTAATATATATCTTAAAAAATCATCTCAAAGTATAGAAAGCAAATATGGACATAACTAATAAGAAAAATGGATCAATTCACAATCTTAGCATGATATTTTATTTATTTATTTGTATATTTTTCTTGAGATGCGATCTGGCTCTGTTGCCCAGGCTGGAGTAAAATAGTATCATCATGGCTCACTGCATGCTTCACCTCCTAGGCTCAAGTGATCCTCCTGCCTCAGGCTCCTGAGTAGCTGGGACTATAGGCAAGCACCGCCACAACCTGGCTAATGAAAACATTTTTTAGTGGAGACAAAGTCTCACTATGTTTCCCAGGCTGGTCTCGAACTCCTGAATTCATGTGATCCTCCTGCCTTGGTCTCCCAAAGTGCTGGGTTTACAGGTATGAGCCACTGCACCTGGCTAGCAAGAAATTTTAACCACTTTTCTCAGAAATTCATAGAAAGGGCAGGCAAAAATCCCTAAGACTATAGATGATTAGAACCAGCAACAATTTAATTAACCAACTTGGCCTAATGGCACCCAATAGCACAGCACCAGCATCTTTAGCTTGATGATGCTTTTCAAGTACTCATGGAAAATTTGTAAAAACTGACCACATGATAGGACCAAAAAAGAAGTCACACCTTTCAAGAGTATTGAAGTCATATAGCAATAGCATTAGCAATAGCATTACAAGTTGCGTTCTCCAGGAACATACTCTGAAATGGAATTTTAAGGTAACTTGGGCAAATCTCTACTCTTTGAAACTCAGATTCTAATTAAAATACATATATGTTGGCAAATAGGGTGTTAATTACAGGAGTGAGAAGGGATAGTAGTTTAAAAATCTTTGGAAAGTACTGGAGCATTAGTGATATTTGAGGCATATGGCACGAGTTCTTTTGTTATTTCTCAAAGGGTAAAATACATTTTAGTAAGAAAGGAAATCTTCTAAATGCTGGAGTTGATTGTGATCTGTACTCTGTAACGTATCCATCTGTGCAACAGCTCTCTGCCCCCGGAAGCTCAAATCCTACGCGTGATCCTCCCACGTACCCAAGTAAATAGTTCAGATCAACTTTCCATCTTGAGTCCAAAACCAAAAAGTTGGAGAGATCTTTTTCACAATCTGTTCAAGCATCAACAGACCAGAGCAACTTAATCCCCAGAAATGTTGGGCAAAAACAATGCTGCCACTTCCCACTAAGAGCTCGCACAATTTCCATCCAAAAGTCCTACCTCTTGGGGTTGAGCAGTTGATTCTTTCTTTGCAATGTCTCTCAGATACATCCCTCCATTCTCAATTTCTGCCTTCTTAGATAAGGATTCCATATGGCCAATATAAACTATAGTCTTCTGAAAGGCTTCCTTCCCCCCTGGATATCTCCACCGCTATATACTCTGCAGAGCAGGCCATTTAGACTGTCACATTCATCATTTCATTCTCTTGCTCGGTATCTAATCAGGCTCTAATTTTTTATCCAAGGCTCCATACTGGCTTTCAAACGTCTGGCCCTTCCTTATCTGTCTGCAATCCTCTGTCCTTGATTCCCACCATGTAGCCTGCACCCTCTCCCTTAATCTGATTTGCTTTCTCACTGTTGTCCAAACACATAATGTTTTTTCTTGCTCTTAAATAGAACATGATGGGCAAATCTCTATTTACCACCCACTCCTAACATATCCAAATATTACTCAGTGAGATTATATGCATGGAAGAATGAGGTCCCCTGCCTGACATAGTCAATTCTCACATACTAGTCCCATTCCCATAAACTTCACTGATTACAATTTGGGGTGCACCAGTCACGAGACCTTGACTTCTGCAGAATGCGGAAGGAGGGAAACTGATTTCAAACTTTAATCAGTGGAGTCTTCTAAACCAATCAACCTAAAAGCCCTCACTTCCACTGCTCTTCATTCTGTTTTAATTTCTTCCTAGTATTTATCATAATTTGAAATTGTCTTATTTATGTACTTTTTTTTGGGGGGGGCAGGGTCTTCACTCTGTCGCCTAGGCTGGAATGCAAAGGCGCGATCTCAGCTCACTGCAACCTCTGCCTCCTGGGTTCAGGTGATTCTCATGCCTCAACCTCTTGAGTAGCTGGGATTACAGGCCCCTGCCACCATGCCCGGCTATTTTTTTGTATTTTCAGTAGAGTCGGGGTTTTGCCTTGTTGGCCAAACTGGTCTCGAACTCCTGGCCGCAAGTGATCTGCCTGCCTTGGCTTCCCAAAGTGCTGGGATTACAGGTGTGAGCCACCATGCCCAGCCTCATGTACTTTTTTATTGTCAATCCCTCCCCACTAGAATGTGAGTTCCACTGCAACAGTGCCCTGTTTTGTCTTGTCTAACACTTATATATATATATATATCTTATGTAGAAGCTTGCTGAAATTATTTGCCTGAACTTGTTTCATACATGTATTTCTCATTTTCCCACCTAGATATCCTTTTTGTTGGCAGGAATTAAAGGTTGGCAATGGAGATCACTGGTTTTGGAATAAGACAGAACTAGATTTTAATTTCCTTTATTAGCTGGCTGACTTTGAATAAGTTACCCAACGTTTCTGAGCTGCAGAGGAACAAGGAAAGCACAGTACTTCCCTCAGAGGACTGGTGGGAAGATTTAGTGAGATATTCCTGCAAAGTACTCATTAGAGTGCCTTAGACAGAGTCATTATGTTAGATTCTTTTAATTTGAAAAAAAATTACCTTTAGAAAATATAATGTATTTTTATGGCCGGGCCCAGTGGCTCATGCCTGTAATCCCAGCACATTGAGAGGCCGAGGCAGGCGCTTTGCTTGAGGTCAGGAGTTCGACGCCAGCCTGGCCACCACGGCAAAACCCCGTCTGTACCCAAAAAAATTCAAAAATTAGCCGGGCATGGCAGTGTGTGCCTGTAGTCCCAGCTACTTGGGAGGCTGAGGCACAGGAATTGCTTGAACCCAGGAGGTGGAGGTTGCAGTGAGCCGAGATCACACCATTGAACTCCAGCCTGGGTAACAGAACAAGACTCTGTCTCAAAAAAAAAAAAGAAAAAGAAAATATAATGCATTTTTAATGTACATTATAATATATACTCTAAAAATATAATGTATGTTTTAATATAGTTATAAAGTATATATTATTAAAATATAGTGTATATTTGTAAAAAGAAAATAATATAACAACCTTGAGGTCACCATTCAGGATCAACAACTGCTAACATTTCATTCTTTTTCAGATCATTTTAAATAAATAAAATATTATAGATAAACATAGATAAGTCCCTTTTGCTAAATGTTATTATGATAATGATTATTATTTCCATCCATAAATGTTCCTTGAGAATAATAATCACGTCATTTTTTTTTTCCACTTGTGCCTTCTTCCATTCTAACCCTTCTAGAACAAATAATGGTATAGGTGCTTTAGGAATATTTGTTGAATTACATTGAAATGATGGTTTGTTTACACTGCAGAAATCTGATTTAAAGAGGATATGAGGCTTCCTGATTTTCAGAGCCAGAAATAAATCTGCAGTGTTTCTAGATCATCATGTAGAAAAGATTTTATTAAGTTTACCCACCCTGTGACAAAGCTGGAGATAAATTCTCTCCCTGCAAGATCTCAGAGAAACAATACAATTTAAAAAAGAAGCAAACAGGGGGATGGGACTTCCATTCCACCCCATCTAGAAAGCCTTGGAAAGCAGCATCCAGTGAGCTAACAGGAGTTAGAATGGCTTCCAGCAGGGAAGAGATGATTAAGAAGAGCTGGTCTGTTCAAGGCAATCTTCTTTTGTGAAGCAAACGAGAGGTAGCAGGATTCTGACAACCAGGTACAGCCTGAAAATCTGGGTGCTGGGGTTGCCAATCTGGGCAGCAGCACTGAAGACAACCAGCACCGAAGCAGGAGTCAGCAGACCCGGGGCACAGTCTAGCAGTGGCTAACGAGCTACAGCACGAGGTGCTTGGCCTCCCCTGGGCTCAGGCTCCTCACCTGTCAAATGAATGGAGTGGAACAGTTGATCTCTTGGGTTCCTGTTAACTGTAAAGTGCTATTCTCAGTCCAGTCCGTTTCAGAACTTCTTCACAGTTTAAAACTGTTTTGGTTCTTTACTTCCATGTGGTTTAAAACAACATACGTTGATCATCTTACAGCTTCTGTGTGTCAGGAATCCAGGCATGACTAGATGAGTGCCCTGACTTGGGGCCTTTCACAAGGTTGCAAACAAGGTGACAGAAGAGGCTGTAGTCATCTTGAGGCTGGAGAGAGGGAGGAGCTGCATCCAAGCTCACTCTGGGGGCTATTGGCAGGCTTCGGGTTGTTTCTGCATCCAAGCTCAATCAGGGGGCTATTGGCAGGTCTCCAGCTGTTGGCTGGGGACATCAGTTCCTTGCCACATGGGCTTCTCCATGAGGCTGTTTGCAACATGGTAGTTGGTTACCGTCAGAGGGAGAAGGAAAAAACGGTAGGGGCTTGAGTGTTGGGGAAGGGAAGAGAAGAAAAAATGGAGTGCCCAAGATGGACACCATAGTCTTTTTTTCTAAGATAATCTCAGAAGTGACGTCTCTTCACTTCTGCCCTTCTTAGAAGTAAGTGAATAAGTCCAGCCCACTCTCTAGTGGAAGGGATTAGGCAAGGGTATGAATGCCAAGAAGTGGGGATCACTGAGGCCATTTCAGATCCTTACCATAAAAGTGGAAGTAAAACAAGGTTGGATGAAGACACAAGACAAGGAGGAATATACCAGTGGGGACTGGGATGGGGACACAGGTAGGGTGGTCAACTCATTCTAGTTCTTTGACTTTCTCATTTTTAGCACTGAAAGTCCTATGTCCCAGGAAACCCTTCGGTCCCTAGCACGCCAAGACCGTGGGTCACCCTAGGGGGTGTTCTAACAATTGATAGTTCTCCTCTCCAGAGTGTGGTCTGTCAGCACCCGGAGTGGCTGCTGAAGACAGAATTGTTCTCTATCATCGTAGCTCCACATAGACAGAGCTAATGTGGCCCATGGGACAGGGTCTGTACTGGAATGGGCCATGCATGACTTGTCATAATGAGCAGCATGCCTCTCACTTGGCAGCTCATGGCTTCCCTGGGAAGACCTTCTTGCTGAATCGGTACACAGTTTATTGTGTCATGCAGGGCATTGTTGTTAATGCCACATTGGCTGGCACTGGGGCTGGTGGCTATTGGCATGTCATCCTACAGAAAGGGCACCATGCCATTGTGACAGATGGATGCGTGTGCTGGCATGTCGTGGAATCAACAGGTCCATTAAGTATGAAAGTGATAAGCTGGGAAGGGATTTCAGAACTCATACTGAATCCTAGGACATTTAGCGGTATTGTCGAGGTAGTGCTAAGAGCTTCCAACTTTTTTGTTTGTTTCGGTTTTGATTTTTTTTTTTGAGACGGAGTCTCGCTCTGTCACCCAGGCTGGAGTGCGATGGTGTGGTCTCTGCTCCTGCAACCTCCGCCTCCCGGGTTCAAGCGATTCTCCTGCCTCAGCCTCCTGAGTAGCAGGGATTATACGCACATGCCACCACGCCTGGCTAATTTTTGCATTTTTAATAGAGGCAGAGTTTCACCACATTGCCTAGGTGGGTCTTGAACTCCTGACCTCAGGTGATCTGCCTGCGTTGGCCTCCCAAAGTGCTGGGATTACAGGCATGAGCCACCGCACCCAGCCCCAAGTTTTTTGAGATGAGTTTTTTGAAAATGAAATGAAGTATACTAATGTTTTTATGAGAGACTGTGCAATAGAATTTGGCATCAAAGAAAAATTCCACCCACCGCTGGTGTTTTCTTCCTCTTAATGGCAACAAATGTCCAGATGGAAGATCATCTCCTTCTTGCCATCAGTACAGGGAATTATGGCAAAACTGAGAGAGAAAGAGAGGCAAAAAAGATCTCAATCTAATTTGATTTTAAATTTCTCCTGTTTTGCCTTGTTTATGTGTATGTGTATGTGTATGTGTATGTGTGTGTGTGTGTGTTTATGTGTGTATGTGTGCGTGTGTGTGGCTAAATTGGGTGTCAAGTTAACAGAAAAATCCTTGGGTGAAATCTCCTTTAAGAAATACTTTTGCTAAAAATAATAAAAGATATCTCATACATCGTTACTTTTTTTTAACCTGAGAGTCCACCTTATCCCACTACAATGTGATTCGATTTACTATTGTGACTATTATTCCCTGCACTTTCCCTGGAAACCTTTGGAAATAAACACTCAGTGAAGAACATGCATATCAGGACTAGAAAAGGGATAATTTTTAGTTTCAGTGCAATGTTTTTCTTAGGAACAAGAAGGGTGTGGGGAAAAGAGCTAGTAAGGCAAGCATTACGCTAGACAGATGTGATGTGCTAACAGTTCGGGAAGCTCTAGAGCTTTTATTTGGCCTTCTTTAGCCCCTGTGGGGAAAGGAGACAGAAAGAATAATTACAGATAGAAACTACTAAAAGTTGTAAGACTGGGAAGGTAATCACAGAATCTGTGGCCAGGGCAAAGCAATTTCACATAATCTGTTAATTATTCTCTCCTGTGCTTTCTCATCTAGAATCCCACCTTGCAGAGGAAGTAGGGAAGGTATTATTAATCCCACTTTATGAGGAAACAAAGGGGTGAAGCACGTATTAGTCTGTTCTTGCATTGCTGTAAAGAACTACCTGAGATTGGGTAATTTGTAAAGAGGAGAGGTTTAATTGGCTCACAGTTCCTCGGGCTGTATAGGAAGCATAGCTGGGGAGGCCTCAGGAATCGTACAATCGTGGTGGAAAGCAAAGAGGAAGCAGGCAGAAGAGAGAACAAAGGGAGGTGATACACGCTTTTAAACAATCAGATCTCTTGAGAACTCACTTAGTATCATGAGAACAGCAAGGGGCAAATCTGACCCCATGATCCATTCACCTCTCACCAGGCCCCTCCTCCAACATTGGGGATCACAATTTGACATGAGATTTGAGCAGGGACACAAATCCAAACCATATCAGCACCTTCTGCTGAACATCTCAACTCCCAGCCAGTGCCTCTGGCCGGGCCCAGAGCCCTCACTGGAACACTGCCCTAACCAGAGCTGAGCCACGTGTCATTCAGCACCCAAGTACCCCTTATCTCAGCCCTTAACACCCACTTAACCCCCTTCACTTAATGTGACAAAGGAAAAAATATTTTTTTTCTCTCTTCTAAGGATAATGAAGAAAGAAGTTCTTTGTGAGGAGGCAAATTGAAGATGCTGAGAGAAGCTCTAAATGGCCTCACAGACAAAAAAGGGAGCTGGAGAGGGGGTGATGCTGAACTACCGGGAAGAGTCATTTCAGGTGGAAAAGGCCCTTGGATAGTGTATCCCAGGAGTTGGAATAAATAGAGCAGCATTTTGAAAGGTTGTCATTGGGGAGTCGACCCTGATTGACCTCAGACAGAAGAACAGGGCAGTGTTTCAAAATCCCTTTCAATCCAGAGCAGCCAGGTAAATGTCCCTATGTGAGGAACTGGATGACCTTGTGGCTAATTTTTCCTCCTTTCTCTATTCCTTTTCCTAATGAAATGCCAGTTGCATAAAGTGAAATGATAAAACCCTACCCCTACCGGTGCAATGATCTAGCCACTTCTGACCCCAGATTCTAGTGAACTAACACTTTCATCACCAAAGCTTAAAAACTCCAGCTAGCATTAACCTATACTTCCAAATCAAGCAAGTCAAACCTATCAGCAACAGAAACTTGAAGAGTCTTCGTGCCAATCTCTGACTGAGAAAATAACCTGTTGTAGTTGCTGGCAATTAATCAATGTGTTATTTTGTGTGGAATGCAGGGGCTCTCGTGGTTTCCATAGGTGGTAGCACACTACATTTATTCTGAATAGACAATCAGCTCTCCATCAACCCTCTGCCACAACTAAAGTAGATGTGAAGGGACAGTGCAGTGCCCAGAAAAGAGAATGTGTGCTCAGTAATGTGGGGCCAGGGGGACTGCATGCTGCAGCCCCTCCCCCATGGACTGGCGCTAGCTCTGAGTTGCAGAGAAAAATTGGGCTCCCAAATGCCAATGAAGCATCTGTGCCCACTGCAGCAAAACCCTGCACTCCTTCCCTCTGCTTTTTGACTCATTGCGGGAATCTCATTATGAACTCATTTCATCTCTCCAGGGAGCAAGCTGATGGAAGACACTGTTCAAATTGTATTTTGGTGTCTTGAACCTATTTAAAGCAGACTGCTGGGAGGCTATTATCATTTCTGTCATTAAAAGTGGAAATAATGCTAACAATAATATTTTTATTGAGCACTCAAACCATGAATATTTATTGAATAAGTATTATGCCTACCTAGCACTGTATCAGGCACTATGGGAGATTTTAAAGCAGCTTGGTGTTTTGCCCCCATCTCAAGAAATTTGCAACATAATTGGAAGCCAAGATAGACTTTAAACTAATTTCAGTAGAGCTGGGTGGGACAGTGGAGAGATATCAGCCCAGGGATACAGACGACCTGGCTTCTAGCTTTGACCTCACCATTTCTTCACTGTGTGGTATGGAGCAAGATCTGTGGCCTCTGTGTTCTTATTGGTAGAGTGATAGATTTATCCTATTTTATTTATTCCACAAATATTGATTGAGCATGTATGTGTCAGGCATCAGACGGCAGTTATAGAAATCAAATAATCCACATTGTAGTGTGAGCAACAGAAAAGTCAGTAGATAATTGACTATTCTGTGCAAGTTAATAAAACAGATTCATTCTTTCAATCTTCCATGCATTCACTAAGCACTACTGTGTGCTATGCACCCAGGGTGTGCTTTAGGGATGCATCAGTGAACAAAATGGACAAAAGTTCCCTACCTTCACAGATCTTATATTCCAGTAGGAGGGAGACAGATAGTAAATAATAAATAAAAATAAATAGACAAATTGTATAACATTTTAGAAGGTGACAAATACAAAGAAAACAAGCTAAAAGCAGGGTAGATTGGTAAGTGTGAGGATCAGGTGGAGTGAGTGATACAGTTTGGCTGCATCCCCACCCAAATCTCATCTTGAATTGTAGCTCCCATAATTCCCACATGTTGTGGGAGGGACCCAGTGGAAGGTAACTGAGTCATGGGGGTGGGTCTTTGCTGGGCTGTTCTTGTGATAGTGAATAAATCTCATGAGATCTGACGGTTTTATAAAGGAGAGTTCCCTTTCACATGTCTTTGTCCCTGCTGCCATCCATGTAAGATGTGACTTTGCTCCTCCTTGCCTTCCACAATGATTATGAGGCCTCCCCAGTCATGTGGAACTGTGAGTCCATTAAACTTCTTTCCTTTATAAATTACCCAGTCTCGGGTATGTCTTTATTAGTAGCATGAGAACAGACTAATACAGTGAGGAAAGCTAAAAAGGGGACCTTTGAGCAAAGGCTTGAAGAAAACGATAGTCAATCCTGCAAAGAACTGGAGAAAGAAGATTCCAGGCAAAGGATTCAGCCAATACAAGTCCCTATGATGGTGGGGCCTGCAGTATTTGAAGGATGCTGAGAAGGTCGGTGTGGTTGGAGCAAGATGGACAAGGAGCAGAGGAGTAAGTGAAGGCAGAGAAGTAATAGGAGGTGGCAGATTGAGTCGGATCCTGTGAGATGCTGGAAAAATACTGGCTTTTAACTCTGTATGAAATGAGGAGCCATGGGAAGGTTCAGAGCAGAGGAGGATACATTCTGATTTATGGAGTATATAGGAGCAGCACCTGACCCCACGCCCCCGAGGAGCTCCGATCGTGGACTGAAAGCAGTGGAGTATTTTAGGCACTGGGGGGACATGAGTGCAATTTGAATTTTAGGGGGTTACTTCTGCCAGCAGAGTAGATAGTGAATGGGAGCCAGAAGGCTGGAAGGAAAAAGAGAGCCTCTTCTAATACCCCAGGAGAGAAGCAAGGTGGGCTGAAACTAAGACCATATTAGAGATGGAGTGGGAAGGCTAAACCAAAACCTGTTAGGATAACAGGATTAAAAAGACTTTATGAACAATTGTATTAGAGATAGGGGAGAAGGTGGCCACCAGCTTTGGGCTTGGGCAACTGGAAGGATGGTGTCAATCTCCAAACAAGCACAGGCTTGGGATGGGGTGGGGTGGCATGGAGTGGGGAAGATGACTTTTTCAGTCTGAGACTTGTTGAATGTGAAGTGCCTGTGGACCATTGTGACAGAGATGTTTGGTCGGTAGTTGTTGACAGGCATTGCTGGCGCTTGTCAATACCTGCTTTTCCTCTCCTTCCAGGTTCATGAAAGACTACACTTCACAGCCTCTTTGCAGATGAACAGGGCCGTGTGATTTGTTCTTACCAATCGGATGTACATGACAATGACATGTGCCATGTCTGGGCTGAAGCACTGAATCTTTGGGCAGACCCTGCAGTTCTCTCTCCCCTGGCCCACCCCCACTAAGAAAGGCTCCATGTTCCAGAGAGTGCCTTACCATGCTGGAGCCTCTGTCAACACAGGCGCCTGTTATGGGCTGAACTGTAGCCCTCCAAAATTCCTATGTGGAAGTGACCTCAGAATGTGGCTGTATTTGGAGACAGGGTCTTTAAAGAAGTGGTTAAGGTGAAACGAGTTCATAGGGTGGACCCTAATCTGATAAGACTGCTGTGCTTCTAAGAAGGGGAGGTTAGGACACAGACATGCAGAGGGAAGGCCATATGAAAACAGAGGGAGAAGACAGCCATCTACAAGCCAAGGAGAGAGGCCTCAGAAGACACCAACCCTGCCCATACCTTGAGCTCCGATTTCCAGCCTCCACAGGTGTGAGGAAGTTAATTTCTGTTGTGTAAGCCACCCAATCTGTGGAACTCTGTTATGGCAGCCCTTATTGACTAATACAGTCCCTGAGTAACAGGGTGGAGGAACACCCCTCCCTCCATCTCCCACTGCTGGTCCATATTGTACCATGTGGGAGAAAAAAAACTTTGATTAGCAAAAAATGGGTCAAAGCACTGAATTTGGGGCCTTGTTTGTTATGCAGTATAAACTAGTTAATTGTTTAGTATGCAAGGCTGGAATTCAAGAGGGAAAGTTGGGCTGGAGATAGAGCTTTGGGAATTATACACATATAGGTGATATTTGAAGATACAGATGAGAGACTGTTGCCATGGGACTGCAAGAAGGGTGGTGAGGTTGGAAAATCTGTGTGATGTCATTAGGGCTCCATTCTAAGCAATGGTTAAAGCATATTGATACCAATAATTTCCCTGAAGTACAGTAGATGAATCAATCTTTTTCAGTGTTTCTGGTGGACAATCTGGAAAAATTATCTAAACATTTTAAACTGTATGTCTTCATTGGCCAAGCAAGCCTACCTTTTGGGATTGTTTTTTCCTAAATGGAGATAGCTGCAAATATTTAGCTGCCAGGGTGTTTGTACAGTTCTGTTTATACCAAGGAAAAACTAGAAGCAATCTGTATGGTTAAAAAAAAAGGGTTTTTTTGGTTTTGTTTTGTTTTTTTAAATTATAGTGTATCTGCCAAATATAATACTATGGTCATTAAAAACAATGTTTAGGGGATTTTAAAAGTTTGAGGTGAAATTCACATGCCATAAAAATAACCATTTTAGGCTGGGCGCAGTGGCTCCCAGAATTTTGGGAGGCCGAGGCAGGCAGATCACGAGATCAGGAGATCGAG
Source organism: Papio anubis (assembly GCF_008728515.1). Lineage (NCBI taxonomy): Eukaryota > Metazoa > Chordata > Mammalia > Primates > Cercopithecidae > Papio > Papio anubis. Next base: position 25,449,258 of record NC_044979.1, read on the forward strand.
ACCATCCTGGCTAACACGGTGAAATGCCATCTCTACTAAACATACAAAAAAATTAGCCAGGTGTGGTGGTGGGTGCCTGTAGTCCCAGCTACTCAGGAGGCTGAGGCAGGAGAATGGCGTGAACCCAGGAGGCAGAGCTTGCAGTGAGCCAAGATTGTGCCACTGCACTCCAGCAGCCTGGGCGACAGAGAGACACATTTTATTCTGTCTCAAAAAAAAAAAAAAAAATTTAAAATGAACAACCTAGTGGCAGTTAGCACATTTACACTTTGCACAACTAATACCTTAATCTAGTTTCAAAACATTTTTATCACCCCAAAAGGAAACCCGCAAACATTAAGCCATTACTTCTCATTTCCCCATCCCTCCAGCTCCTGACAACCACTTACCTTGATTTCTGTCTCTATGGATTTGCTTATCATGGATATGTCAAATCAATGCAACCATATGATATTTGAGCTTTTGTGCCTCACTTCAGAGTGTTTTATAGGTTTATTCATGTTGTAGAGCATGTATTAGTTTATTTCTTAATACAGCTGAAAAATATTCCATTGTATGTATATACCACAATTTGTTTATCCATTCATCCACTGATGAACATGTGGGTTGTTTCCACTTTTTGGCTATTGTGAATGGTGCTGCGAACATGGATGTACATGTATTTGAGTACCTGTTTTTAATTCATGTGAGTGTATACCTAGGAGCGGAATTGCTAGGTCATACATTAACTTTTTGAGGAACCAAAAAGAAACTGTTTTCTGCAGCAGCTGAACCATTTTACATTCCCAAAACCAATGTATAAGGGCTCCAGTCTCTCCACATTCTTACCAACATGTATTTTCTGTGTTTAATTTAATTTTATTTTTGAGATAGGGTCTTGCTCTGTCACCCAGGCTGGAGTGTAGTGGTGTGATCATAGTTCACTGCAAACTCAAACTCCTGAGCTCAAGCAATCCTCCAGCCTCAGCCTCCCAAGTAGCAGGGACTACAGATGTGCACCACCATGCCTGGCTAATTTTTCAAATTTTTTGTAGAGACAGGGTCTCACTATATTGCTCAGGCTTGTCTCAAACTTCTGGCCTTATGAAATGATCGTCCCACCTTGGCTTCCCGAAATGTTGAGATTACAGGCATGAGTCATCATGTCCAGCCTATTTTCTATCTTTTTAAAAAAAGATTTATTATAGCCATTCTAGTAGGTGTGAAGTGGTATCATCTTGTGGTTTTGATTTGCATTTCCCTAATGACTAATGCTACTGAGCATCTTTTTATGTGCTTCTTGGCCATTTGTATAGCTTCTTTAGAGAAATCTCTATTCGAGTCCTGTCTCCATTTTTTAGTTTCACTGTTTTACCTTTTGTTGTTGAGTTGTAGGAGTTCTTTACATATTCTGGATACTAGACACATGATTTGCAAATATTTTCTCCCATTTTTGTGTGCTGTTCTTTTACCTTCTTTTGCAGGTAGATATCTATTCAGTTGTCTCAGTAGGGGAATTTTTAATAATGTGAAAGTCATTCACAATATATTTAGTGGAAAAAAACATGATATATAAGTGCCCAGTATAAAAATGGTCCTATTTTTCCTAAAATCTACATATATGTTTATGTAAACTAAATATCACCTTTTTCCATATGTAATACTTGTTCTCATGCTGAATTGTACAGATGACTAAGTAGCTCTTGAATTTTCTGAGAAAGAGCCTCCTAATTTAGGTATCATCGAACAATACAATAAAGTGGGTTTACACTTCACATCCTTAAGCAAGCACTGATCCATCAGTCAGGTCTAGTTTTGAACCCCCTTTTTTTTTTTTTTTCCTACCTTGATGCCAATAGGATTTTTTTTTTTGCCATTTATCTTTAATACAACACTCAACATCCCTGGCCTCTGTACACTTTCTCCTGGCTTTCCCTTTAGCCCCAAATGCGTTGCTATCCCCTTTAATTATGTAGAATAATCCTCTGTTTCAGCTCCTAGCTCCAAATTTGCATTATCCCTCCCATTATAGTGTTTCACAAAGGGATCTCCTGTTACCAGCATCCTTTCTCCCACCCCTTAATAGGGATAGCAGTGGGTAACAATAGCAATGACAACTTTTTTTATGTGACATACAGTAAAAAGTGCTGGAAAAATCTATAGTCACAATTGCTTTCTCTAGGCAGTGGGATCACAGGTGATATAATTTTCCTGCTTTTGCTTATTTGTGTTTTATTCAATAAACATATATTAACTTTGAAATAAGGAAATGTTATAAAACAAATCCCCAATGGAAAAACAGTAACCAGAAGTAATGTCTTTCCTCTGTTTCTTAAAACTCTACTAAATAATAAAGAGTAAATAAATTTTTTAAAAAGGGATAAACTCACAAAGACCAAAAAAAATGGAGATGAAGCAAGAATAAACAGATTTCAGGATATTTTTGGGAAATGACAGGAAGATGGAAGAGTAGCAGCTGATTAGCAAAGAAGGCCACACCACAGTGCCTGTGGGAGTAGGAGGGCTGATTCATTCCATGGAGCCTTCAAAGCTCTAAGTGAAAATTAATACTCATTGTAGAATTCTCTATGTACTCCAAATTATCAATCAATAATGGGGTGGTATAATAAAGATCTTTTTAGACACACGACCACTCCCCAAAAACGACCTTTCCCAGGAAGGTAATCAAGGATATGCTCCATAGGAACAAGGTGGTAATCCAAAAAAGGGGAAACATGGGATCAAGAAAAAAAGAACACAAGAGAGCAGTAAAGGGAATTCTCAGATGAGGAGAGGGAGGTAGAGATGGGAACACAAGGACAGAGGGCTTCAGGAGGTCAATCCAGAGTCCTCCTAAATGGGAGAGAAAATGGGACTGACATGTTTGAGTACATGAGAATGGAATGAAAGCATATGTGACAGTAATGCTGGGACATTTGGGAACTACTAATGGGAGGTTCCTAGAAAACTAAGCAAATTCTACATAAGAATCAAACTGCATCATAACAAACTGTGCAGTTCAAGAGGAATCAGAATTTGCATATTCATTTAACAGTTCTTCATTGAGCTCTGTGTGCTTTACCCAGCCTGCAGCAGTGAAGAAAACAAACCAAGTGCTTGCTTTTATGGATCTGATATTCTAGTGTGTAGGGAAGGGGGACTGACAAAACATTTTTTTACATGTTGCTATTTCTGAAACTGGGATGCAATATATAATTGATGGTATGTCGTGCTTAATTGGAAACATTTTGTCTTCTTAGTAGTATATAAAATAATAGTACAGGTTACCAGAGGCTAGGAGAGGTAGCGGGTGGGCAGGGGTGGGGGGTGGGTGGAAGGGGAAGTTTGTTAAAGGGTACCAAAAACAGTAGAAAGAATGAATAGATCTAGTATTTGATAGCACAAGAGGGTCATGATAGTCAATAATAGTTTGATTATACACTTAAAAATAACTAAAAGAATGACTGGGCATGGTGGCTCACGTCTGTAATCCCAGTACTTTGGGAAGCCGAAGCCGGCGGATCACCTGAGGTCGGGAGTTCTAGACCAGCCTGACCAACATGTAGAAACCCCATTTCTGCTAAAGATACAAAATTAGCCAAGCATGGCGCACATGCCTGTAATCCCAGCTACTTGGGAGGCTGAGGCAGGAGAATTGCTTGAACCCGGGAGGCAGAGGTTTCGGTGAGCCAAGATCACACCACTGCACTCTAGCCTGGGCAACAAGAGCAAAACTCTGTCTCACAAAAAAAAAAAAAAAAAAAAAAAATACAGTAACAACAAAAAACTAAAAGAGTATAATTAGATTGTTCATAATACAAAGAATAAATGCTTGAGGGGGGATGGATACCCATTTTCCATGATGTGCTTACTTCACATTGTATGCCTGAATCAAAACTTTATCTGACATACCCCATAAATATATACACCTATTATGTACCCACAAAATAATGTACCTTTTTTTTTTTTTTTTTGAGATGGAGTCTCGCTGTGTCGCCCAGGCTGGAATGCAGTGGCCCGGATCTCAGCTCACTGCAAGCTCCGCCTCCTGGGTTCGCCATTCTCCTGCCTCAGCTCTAATGCTGGGATTACAGGCACCCACCACCTCGCCCGGCTAGTTTTTTGTATTTTTTAGTAGAGACGGGGTTTCACTGGGTTAGCCAGGATGGTCTCGATCTCCTGACCTTGTGATCCACCCGTCTCGGCCTCCCAAAGTGCTGGGATGACAGGCTTGAGCCACCACGCCCGGCCTAATATATCTTACAATTGATGACAATCTTACATTTGATGAAATATGGTTATAGGTTATAATAGTCACAATAATATAAAAAATAACTATTGGCTGGGCACAGTGGTTCATGCCTCCCAGCACTTTGAGAGGCCAAAGTGGGTGAATCGCCTCAGCTCAGGAGTTCGAGATCAGACTGGGCAACATGGTGAAACTCCATCTCTACAAAAAAATACAAAAATCAGCCAGGTGTGGTGGCGTATGCCTGTAGTGCCAGCTACTCAGGAGGCTGAGATGGGAAGATGGCTTCAGACCGGAGGTTGAGACTGCACTGAGCTGGAATCAGGCCAGTATACTCCAGCCTGGGTGACAGAGCAAGACCCTGTCTCAAACAAACAAACAACTATTAATTGAAGCAAAACTTCTGATACATGATGATGGTGGGGGATGGGGAGAATGAGAGCAAAGGCAGTATAAATGAGCAAATTTCTCCTCCGCCCTTGGGGGACGTCAGCAGATAATGCTGAAAATGGAAATAATGTATGCTTGCTATTCAAATCATTGACATAGGTAATAGGGAATTAGAAGAGTCAAGATTAATTCCCCCTCGACTGGGGGTGGAGAAGGGTTGAGCAGGAAACTGCTGTTTACCAGCAAAAGCCTCCTCATACCTTCTTGCTTGTTAACCATGTAATACATTTATTTGACTAAAATGAGAATGAATTAGAAAAAAGACTATGTGTCTTAGATTGTATTCCCTAAAAGCAGAGGCCAAGGCAGGAATTCAGGTGCTGAGAAATGTACCGAGGGCGCTGGGCACAGTGGCTCATGCCTGTAATCCCAGCACTTTGGGAGGCTGAGGCAGGTGGATCACTTGAGGTCAAGAGTTCGGGACCAGCCTGGCCAACATGTTGAAACCCCGTCTCTACTAAAAATACAAAAATTAGCCTGGCGTGATGGTGTGCACATGTAATCCCAGCTATGGGGGAGGCTGAGACAGGAGAGTCGCTTGAACCCGGGAGGCGGAGGTTGCAGTGAGCCGAGATTGCGCCATTGCACTCCAGCCTGGGTGACAGAGCAAGAGTCCATTAAAAAAAAAAAAAAAAGGAATATACTGAGTGAAGGCTCTTCAGGAAAATTGTAAGGGGGCAAGAAAAGCAGATATGGAAGGGGAAGAGCTAAGCACTGTGTGGCCTCAGGTAAACGCTAGCCTTGGCGGATCTCTGGGGAGCCTGAGCTCAGAAGTTGCTCTGCAGAGCTGTCCTACCTTGCGGCAGAAGTGTATCAGTTAGTGCATGCCTGACTCCAGGGTGGGATGTAACTTCCCACGCATTTCAGGGTGAAGGTGCTTTGTCATTCAAGGGCAATCCTCCAGGACTGTCACAGGTATAAGTCATTAGATGCCACTCACAGCAGCTGGGAGATGAGGCCACTGGCTGCATCAGTGGCATCCACTCCACCATGCCATAAATCTCAAGGACAAATGTACAATCTGTATTACTCAGGCTTCTTTTGGTTGCAAGTGACAGAGAACCACCCTCAACTAACCTAAGGGCAAACAGTCTATGGAAGAGTTTTATCTTATTTGAGACAGGGTCCCACTCTGTCACCCAGGCTGGAGTACAGTGGCACAAACATGGCTCACTGCAGTCTCATCCTCCAGGGCTCAAGCGATCCTCCCACCTCAGCCTCCCAAGTAGATGGAACCACAGGTGCATGCCACCATGCCCAGCTCATTTTAAATTTTGATTGAAGAGGGAAGGGTCTACTATATTGCCCAGGCTGATCTCAAACTCCTGGCCTCAAGTGATGGGAGGGTTCTTACGGACTCAGGTAATTAAAAATCAGACTTAGCTGCAATCAGGGCTCAAATAATGTCACCTGAGGTCCATCTATCTTTTCCTAGCTTAAGTAGGCTCTTTCATCGTGATGATAATGATGATACCCCACAGCCCAAGATTCCCCTCTTGCTGGTTTAGCAATCCCAGTGGAAAGAGAAGGTTTCTTGTACCTCTGGCAGAAAAGTACCAGGGAGGTTATCAACTGGCCCCTTTAAAGCATATGTCTGTACGCCTATCTCGTAGCCAACTACTCCAGGGCTGGGGATTGGGGCGGGGGGGAGATGCGGAGGGGTTAAGAAGAGGAACTCAAGTACTCTGGTTGTGGTAATGGACAGGGGCAACTCTATCCAAACCACACATAAAGAATTTCCCGTAGAAAAGAGGGATTCAGTTACCAGAAGGAGAAAGGGATGTCAAATGGACAAAACAAACAAACACAGAAACAAAACAATAATCACCCAGTACCACTCGTTTTTCTAATTCTTCTTCTTCTCCTGTGGTCAGACCCTTAATTATCAGAGGAGAGGAGACTTCACAGCTTTATTCACTCTATCCACACAGTTCAGGAGTAATCTCCACTCTCCTAACCTTGGCGACCATCTTTAAGAAGCCCAGGGAACAGATGGGAAGTACTATTTGTGACTCTGCTTAGTTGGTCTCAATTCTGTTTTATGCCGAGGAGCCTTAGGGAGAGAAGGGGGTTTATGGAAGGTCAAAACAGAAGTAACGATTTTTTTGACCCAATGATAAGATGATAAATTCTTTAGCTATGAGGTCTTGAATCAGGATGTGATGACCTTTTCAGTGTTCAAGATGTGTGTCCTGCCAACCTGACTATTAACACGAATTGAGGGAAGCCTGGGGGCTGGGAGAATGAAATGTCCTATCATGATACTTTCAGCAATTACAGTTTAGCTAAACAGGACACATACCTTTTTTTCTTTAGCATTAAAACTGTTTTAATGAAATAGAGGATGGCATTTCTGAAAAGAATATAAAATTCACTTCTACAATAGATTTTTTTCTTATTCACATGACTATTTCTTAGCTCAGAATCCCTAAGCTGCTTTTAGTAAGTGAACATTATACCTTGCATCAAAATTAGGTTCTGATTTAGACTTTAAACATCCACTTCCCTGTAATGTTGCTCCTCCAAACTTATTATATTATTATGATTCTTTTGAGACAGAGTCTCACCCTGTGGCCCAGGCTGGAGTGCAGTGGTGCGATCTTAGTTCACTCAATCTCGGCCTCCTGGGTTCGAGTGATTCTCCTGCGTCAGCTTCCCAAGTAGGTGGGATTACATGTGCACGCCACCACACCCCGCTAATTTTTTTTTATCTTTAGTAGAGATGAGGTTTCATCATGTTGGCCAGGCTGGTCTCAAACACCTGATCTCATGATCTGCCCGCCTCAGCCTCCCAAAGTGTTGGGATTACAGGCGTCAGCCACAGCACCCGGCCCCAAACCTATTTCTATCTCAAGTCTGTACCTTGCGGGACAAACAGGAAAAAGTAAAACTTGAGTTTTAATAAAGTCATTATATAAAAAGTCAATTCTGAAAAGCAAAACGACAGAGAAGTGTCAAATGCTGCACAACGGCACTTTCTAGTGTAGGCAGACAGGAAGGCCGTGGAGATTTTCACCTCTGGAGGGGTGCTGAAGACTACTCTCAACGGAATCATCTGGGATGCTTGTTTAAAAGGCAGATGCCAGGGGACACACCCCAGACCTAATGAAACACAACGTCTGGGGATTGGTCCAGGTATTTACACGTCTAAAAAGTGTCCCAGGTTGGGCATGGTGGCTCGTGCCTGTAATCCCAGCCCTTTGGGATTACTGAGGCAGGTGGATCATTTGAGGTCAGGAGCTCGAGACCAGCCTGGCCAATGTGGTGAGACCCCTGTCTCTACTGAAAATACAAAAATTAGCTGGGCATGGTGGCAGGCACCTGTTATCTCAGCTACTCGGGAGGCTGAGGCAGGAGAATTGGTTGAACCCAGGAGGCGGAGGTTGCAGTAAACCAAGATCAGGCCACTGCACTCCAGCTTGGGCAATAGGGCCAGACTCTGTCTCAAAATAAATAAATAAATAAATAAATAAATAGCATCCCAGACCAGGTGTGGTGGCTCATGGCTATAATCTCAGCACTTTGGGAGGCCAAGATGGGTAGATCCCTTGAGCCCAGGAATTGGAGACCAGCCTGGGCAACATGGCAAAACCCTGTTCTCAAAAAAAAAAAAAAAAAAAATTAGCTGAGCATGGTGGTGCATATCTGTAGTAGTAGCTATCTGGAGGCTAAGGTGAGAGGATCGCCTGAGCCTGGGGAAGTCAAAGTTACAGTGAGCTGAGATCGCACCACTGTACTCCAACCTGAGTGCCAGAGTGAGACTCTGCCTCAAAAAAAAAAAAAATTGTACCTCAGATCGTTCTGGTGCACATTAATACATTAATGCTTAGAACTGCCACCCCAAACAGAAAGCCATTGCAGGTAGAACTGTAGCTTTGGTACCTGACTGCACATGGCATCTTATAGGTACTTAAATTTTAAAGCTGCTTTGGAAAGCTAAACCTTTGTAAGGACAGATAAAGAAATTAGCAATACAGTTGCAGTGTCATTCTTCCTAATCTGATCATTTTGTAAAAAGAGGGCAAGGAATGCTTAGCATGTGATTAGTATATTTAAAGAGAATGTACTGTTTGATGAGGAAACACCTCGAGTTTCAAAGGATAAAAGAAATGAAAGAATTGAGGGGTACTTAAAAACGCTTTCCTTTGAAAAGTATATTTAAAGTATCACTTGAGTATTCAAACTTTCTGCTAGCCAGCATCACAAGATTGTGTATATAACCACACTAAATCTATTATGGAACAGCTCCATCTCAGAGCAGTGCCAAATCGAAGAAACATTCACAATCAAAACGCTACCTGCTCCCCAGTGCCACTCCACTGAAATCTTGTGGAGGTAAGCTCTCAGACGTCTCACTGGTTGGCAGTGCTCTCCTGTACTGCTGGCTGATTGATAGGAAAGTGTGTTTTATTTGTGTCTCATGGAGGTTTATAATTTCTAACCCAGCCTCAGTACCCTTTTGCAGTCTGGATTCACTTTCGGTAAATTCCAGCTAGCATGAAAAGAGAACTGTTGATCAGCTTTGTATTTCTGATTCTGCCACTGCCGTTCCCTGGGGAACCTGATAAAATGTCACTCTCGGTAGCCATGGCTTAAGTTACATATGGCCTGGCCAAGGCACATCCAAGGTAAAAGGCAACACTTTTGCATTTACAAGCCACTCATATGCTGTCTGCTGGCTGTTCATTTTACTAAGGATGGAACATTCTGGTACCAGTGGGAGCTCAGTTGAGTGTTACAGGGGTGAATACAAGAGAAATCAAGCCATTTGCCTCTGTTTGCTTAGTAAATAAAGTATAAGAATGTATTGCATTCTGGCGCCATGTCCGTTCACAAGATTAGCTGTATCCACTTCAAAATGACCGACTTCTGTTGTTACTGGATCTGAACCATGAATTCAGTCTCTATCTCTCCCAATGTCACCAGCTACTCATAACCAACATCTCCCAAAATTGAGCCCAGTGGCTGTCAGAGAAACCTGGCAAGTGTTCGGCAGTAGTTCTTTGAGTAAATTATTCCCATTTTTAGACAAACAACTCAAGGTGCATTATCAACTGATGGTATGGCTTTAAAAGCTTTGTGCTGAAAAAGAAAAGTAAAGAAACAGCTTCATCCTCACATTCAAAGGAAAGAAACAGCATCTGGGTATCAGACTTTCTTAGAAATCCCGAGAGGGAGCCTGCTTGGTGCTGCTTAGATTTGATGTTTGCTAATCATCCCAGGACCTTATGGGCCACAGGTGTCCTGTACTTGACCAGACCTGCCCTGCGTGGGAAAGGGGAAGAAGTCTAACAGGAGATTCCCCATCACCGTCCCTTTTGCCAACATCAAGAAAGGAACCAAGTGCTCCAGAAAGAGCCCGGGGATGGCAAGACATGTCCGTTCTATCTTTTCAATTCTAAGTCAATCAACAAGCAAGACATTTGCTTATTAATTGGCTAGTTGGTTGGTTTTAGAATTTCAGAAATTATAATACTTGTTTGTATTCTTTTCAAATAATACAGAGGTATATACAGCAAAAAACGAAAGTCTGCAGTTTATCACCTCACATTCCATTCTCCTCCTCAAAAATGACCAATTTAACGTTGGTTGTTCTAGACCTTTTTCTTTACAGTAAAACTATCAAGTCTTTTATTTGTACTAGTGCTTTTGAAAAAATGATTTTATTTTATTTTTGAGACAGGGTCTCACTATGTTGCCCAGGTTGGTCTTGAATGCCTGGGCTCAAGCTATTCCTCCTGCCTCAAGCCTCCGATTTAGTACTACAGCTGGTACCACTGCACCTGACTTGTACCAGTGCTTTCTCACAAAGCTTGTTGACTTCAGCAAAGCACTGGTATTTTCTTTTAAAAAATTTTTAAAATATATATATAATTTTTGAGACACAGTTTCACTCTATTGCCCAAGCTCGAATGCAGTGGTATGATCTTGGCTCACTGCAACCTTCACCTCCTGGGTTCAAGTGATTATTATGCCTCAGCCTCCTGAGTAACTGTGACTACAGGTGCATGCCACCATGCCCAGCTAATTTTTGTATTTTTAGTAAAGATGGAGTTTTGCCATGTTGGCCAGACTGGTCTCGAACTCCTGACCTCAAGTGATCTGCCTGCCTCGGTCTCCCAAAAAAAACATTGAATTGTCAAATAAAGAGAGACTGTATTCAGGTGTACAATGTGATCATTTGACATATATGTACATTGTATAATCGTTACTACAGTCAAATTAATTAACACATCCATCACCACCCATGCTATTCATTAGATCCCAGAACTTGTTCATGTTATAACTGAAAATTCGTACCCTTTGGCCAACATCTCCCATTTTCCCCACTCCCCATCCCCTGGCAACTTCTGTTCAACTCTCTGCCTCTGTGAGTTCAACTTTTTTAGATTCCACTTGTAAGTGAGATTATGCAGTGTTTGGCTTTCTGGGCCTGGCTTGAGATTGACCTGACTCAGTGAGTGAGAAACGCAGTAGTCTTTTCAGGCTTCTAGATTCCAGAGCTAGAAGAGTCATTATTCCAGTTGCTATGCCTGTTGCAACAAAACTACCCTATAACTTTATGGCTTGAAACAATAGGGCATTAATTTTGCTCACGAATTGCTATTTGGGGAGGGCTGAGCAGGGGTAGCTCATCTGTGCTCCACCCACACACGCTGGGGTGTGTCAAGGCTGGAATCATCTGAAGTCTCACTCACTCCCAGGTCTGGTGGGTGCTGCCAGCTGGAAGCTGGGACCTTAGCAGGGACTGTCAGCTGGAACAACCACACACGGCCTCTCTATGTGGCCTGGGGTTCCCCACAGCATGGTGGCTGGGCTCCAAAGCTTGGCATCTTGAGAAAGAGAGAACCAGGCAGAAGCAATATTGCTTTTTATAACCCAGCCTTGCAGAAGCCGTACAGGATCTCATCTGCTGCGCTCTATTCACTGAAGCTGTCAGAAAGCCCAACCAGGTTCGGAGGAAGGGGAAAGCAGACTCCACTCCTTAATAGGGAGTGAAAAGTTCAGGAAAGAACATGGGACCAGAAATATTGGAAATATGGCTCTGGCCATTTTTTGAAAATATGATTTACCATATTTGTGATATTAAATCAGGGCTATAAAAGTTGATGCACTTCCTCTCTGTCGAATGGGCTCTAGCACTCTGGAATCTACTTAAACCTGGGAGGGGACTGTGGCCAGGCTAAAAAGGTGAGGACCGAATTTCATCACCACACCAGATCCCTAAGAGGCTGGGGAAGGCAGGGCAGAAGAAATGAAGTAGGGTGAGGGGTGGAGGGAGCTGACAATAGCTTTTCCTTCTGCGCTCACAGCTACAGTGACCATTTAACATTCTAATAGGAGAAGGCTGGCATTTGTTGCAGGCATTTTGTTTATAATCGAATCTCTCTGTCTGAACACACAGGCAGCACAGTTCCAAGTATGGTACCAATATCGAGATGGATAAGGCTCATCACAGCTCAAGATTAACTATAAATTCCTAATGTGTTCAGGTAAGATGCATCTCTACCTCCCGGCAGACAAAGAGGCAAACACAATGATCCATGAAAGAAAGCAACAGAGATGCTGCCCAAGTGAAATGAGCCTTGATATGTCACCTTCCTCACCTTGTGTTTTTGTAGCCATACCTCCAGACTTCCAGATCTCTGCCTGAGGTGTACTGATGGTTTCTTTCAGGGATCATTAAAAGTGATTTGTGGGCCGGCAAAGCTTTTGTTTTCCATGCTGGGGATTCAGTTTATAGCACGCAGCTTGGGAAGGGGTGTCTGGAGGACGGCATCCCCATCCAGGAAATCTACTCCGGGAAGGCCAAGAGGGCTTCAACGGTCCATGGGTGATCCGTGATGCTTCAGTGGGGATGGGGTGAGGGTAGATGGGGGCCCAGGAAGTGGCTGCCTCTTTTTCCTCCTGTCAGGCTGCCCTCTCTATAGAAGAGGCCCGGCCGGGCGCGGTGGCTCAAGGCCGGGCGCGGTGGCTCAAGCCTGTAATCCCAGCACTTTGGGAGGCCGAGACGGGCGGATCATGAGGTCAGGAGATCGAGACTATCCTGGCTAACACGGTGAAACCCCATCTCTACTAAAAAATACAAAAAACTAGCCGGGCGAAGTGGCGGGCGCCTGTGGTCCCAGCATCTCGGGAGGCTGAGGCAGGAGAATGGCGTAAACCCGGGAGGCGGAGCTTGCAGTGAGCTGAGATCCGGCCACTGCACTCCAGCCTGGGCGACAGAGCCAGACTCAGTCTCAAAAAAAAAAAAAAAAAAAAAAAAGAAGAGGCCCTGGGGCCAGATGCGGTGGCTCACGCCTGTAATCCCAGCACTCTGGGAGCCGAGGCGGGTGGATCATGAAGTCAGGAGTTCAAGACCAGCCTGGCCAACATAGTGAAACCCCATCTCTACTAAAAATACAAAAATAAATAAATAAATAAATGAAATGAAATGAAAAAAATACAAAATACAAAAAATTAGCCAGGTGTAGTGGTGGGCATCTGTAATCCCAGCTACTCGGGAGGCTGAGGCAGGAGAGTCACTTGAACCCTGGAGGTGGAGGTTGCAGTGAGTGGAGATTGCGCCACTGCACCCCAGCCTGGGCAACAGTGCCAGACACTGTCTCAAAAAAAAAGAAAGAAAGAAAAAGAAAAAAGAAGAGGCCCTGAGACACAGGGCTTTGAGCAGCCTGCATTCGGGACCCAAAGAAGCCAATGCTGCAGGAAGGCGAGTTCTTCCTCAGAGGACCCGGCTACGGGCTACCCAAGGAGCCTTTGGAGCATTTTCTTTCTTCCATTGCTGGAGTCAGCTTGCTTCTCTGTGTCCCTCCTGGCCTTCTCTTTCCTCTTGGGAGGTATTATCATTTACAAATGAATAGATCACTTGGACTTTGCAGATGCTTGGACTTTGCAGATGCTTGGACTTTGCAGATGCTTGGACTAAGTTACTACACACACATCAAGCACCAAAGTGCTGTCTGAAGACGCCAGTGCTCCCTTTGGATCAGCTTTGCACGCCGGGACGTACACTTTTAGATTGCCCACCCTCAGAGAGAAGGCTCTCTCCCCAGAATCCTCTAAGGGCAGAGCCAGAAGGCCCAGCTGCCCAATTACTTTCTCTTCCTCTTCTCACTCTATAATTTTAATCAGCAAAAATATTGAAGAAGAGTAATTGGGGTTGAAATAATGGCAAACACTGCAATTACCTTTGCACCAACCTAATACTTGCGCAGCACCTCCTTAATCCATAGAGTGATCCTGGTCCTTGTATTTGTTTTTATTTTATTTACTTTTGTTTATTGGTTTTTTGAGGCAGAATCTCACTCTGTTGCCCAGGCTATAGTGCAATGGCACGATCTTGGCTCACTGCAACCCCCAACCCTCAGGTTCAAGTCATTCTCATGCCTCAGCCTCCTGAGTGGCTGGGACTACAGGCACACACCACCACGCCTGGCTAATTTTTGTAGTTTTTAGTAGAGATGGGGTTTCACCATGTTGACCAGGCTGGTCTCGAACTCCTGATCTCAGGTGATCCGCCCGCCTCGGACTCCCAAAGTGCTGGGATTACAGGCGTGAGCCACCATGCCCAGCACACATCTACCTCTCTACCTCTATCTCTGTCATCTATATCTCCTACCGGTTCAATTTCTCTGGAGAACCCTGACAGACAAAACTGGCATCTACGAAAAAGAATGATGTGGAGCCAGTTCACAGTCCACAGAAAGGTTGACTGAATTTCCCTATCTCTCTTGTCACTCTGTTCTCCAACCCCTAACCCCTGGGACCTTCTCTGCAGCCTTCCTCCATCACATCTTCCCTGCCCCTGAGGCCTCTCTTACCCCCTTCCCTCCTCCCCTCTGCTGGTCTCTCTTGGAGTCAACCTAGGCCTTTCCCACAGAGATTCACCCAGCCTGGTGCCTCTGCCTCCACTGAGTAGCTCCATCTGCCCAGGTGTAGGATGGAGACAAAGGACAATTGGACTGAGACAGCCAATAAAAAGGGCTCCCTGGAAAATTTCCAACCAGCCTGCACACTGGGAGGATGGGGTGGGGCCTCAGGAAGTTTGTGCCATTTGCAGTGGGGAGGAGCCTGGCCTCTCCTGTTCCTGGGTGGTGACCTGAAATGCAATCTGTAAGACGCTGGCCTATTAACAGGAACCCCTCTTGCTTTGCTGAGAGTCTTTTTCCTTTTCCCTCAATAAATTCTATAACTCCTCACCCTTCAAAGTGTCTGCATGCCTGATCTTTCCTGGTTGTGTGACAAGAACCTACAACAGGACCTGCTGAGTGGACCACACATACCTGAGTATCGGGCAAGAGTGAGGAAAAAGGGCACTCATCTCTTCGTTATTGTGTATTCTAATTAAACTTTCCCAAACAACTTTTACATTTAAATGACTTTTACATTTAAACTGCCTTGGCCTCCCAAAGTGCTGGGATGTTTCTTGACTTTAATAATCACCATTCTGACTGGCATAAGATGGTATCTCATTGTGGTTTTGATTTACATTTCTGTAATGATCAATGATGTTGAGCTTTTTTTCATATGTTTCTTGGCCACGTAAGTGTCTTCTTTTGAGAAGTGTCTTCTGAAATCTCTATAACAACCTATACAGTTTTCCTTATTTTACCCTTATAAAGTAGATTGGTTAGATGTTATCCTTTTTTTTTAGAGATGAGAAAGCCAACAATTAGAGAAATTAAACATTATATCCATGATCTCGCTATAGGTCTTACTTTACTAATTAGAAAGCTGGAGTTACAACCTAAGGTTTCTGACCCCACCACATGATGCTGGCTCTTTAGAAAAGGGAACATACTTGGTTCACATTAACTAATTCATTTAACAAACATGCATGCATAGACTAGGGATCCAGTACGGACTGAATATAAAAATTGAAGAAGACACAGTCCCTGCCTTCAAGGAGCTCACAGTACAAGGAAGGAGAGTGGGAGCTGTTTTGGAGATGCGACACCCCTTGGTTTTCTCTCCACAGTTAGGAGGAAGGCAATTTGCACAGTGCCCTTCCCTAGGTGTCTTCTTCCACCTACCCTCCCCTCCTTTCTCCTGGAATATTGTTGGCACAGCTTGCCCCAAATCTAGCGGCCGTGTGTGTCAGGGACCCTGCTGATCATCTCATAGCTCTCCATGAAAGGTGTGGAGGCAGAGGTCCAGAGACAATGGCATTCCTACAGACACATACACAGGCTGTGGTCAGGAGGATTGCTCTGTGGGTCCCTGAGGACAGGGAAACCAGCCTTGGAAGGAAAAGAAGTCCAGTGGAAGAATAGCCTCAGGGCAGCTAGGGAAAGAAGGCTCCCAAACTCTCTAGAACATCATAGACTCTCCCCACACTTACTGTTTCTCTTACCACTTTTTCTCCTACTAGTTTAAAAGTCATTAAAAGAGATAATTAAAAACAGAGGAGATGATTTTCAAGAGAAATAAGAAGGGGATAAAAAAATAATATAAGGCAATAAAATGATTGAAAAAAGTATTTCGAAAGGCTCAAATTAGATAACAGCAATTATAAAAAATGAGAACAAATTTGAAAGATTAACAATTAAAAATAGATATAAAATGGCTTAGAGTATAAAGTCATAACTAGTAGTATAAAACAAAATTGTAAGTAATGTTATAAATTAAAATGATAATTATACATTTTAAAGATGAATAATTAAAAAGTAAAGATAAATAGTATTAAGTTAAAAACCATAATTAATTAAAATAATATTTTAGAAAAGATGAGTATACCCATAGAAAAATGGACAAAGAACATGAATTGACATATGACGAAATACAAATAATACAAAAAAATATGTATGTAAAAAATGTTCAACCTTGCTAATAATAAAATAAATGCATATTAAAATTTGAGCTACTGATCTCTGCTTACCAAATTGGCAATGGTTTGAAAAATGATGTATTCAGCGTCATTAGGGATACAGGAAACAACTGTTGTACGTCCCTGAACCATAAATTGTTTCAGCATACAGAGGCAAGACACATGAGAGAGCTGACACTGTGCATACTCTTGTCCCCAGTAATTTCATTGCTAGGAACTTATCCTAGGGGATAATCATAAATATGCACAGTGAGTTGCCTGCAAGAATCTTCATCAACATAATTGTTAATAATGTTAATGTTTTAGGCCGGGCGCGGTGGCTCACTCCTACAATCCTAACACTTTGGGAGGCTGAGGTGGGCCAAACACTTGAGAAGAGGAGATGGAGACCATCCTGGCCAACATGGCGAACCCCATCTCTACTAAAAATACAAAAAATTAGCCTGGCGTAGTGGCACATGCCTGTAGTCCCAGCTACTCGGGAGGCTGAGGTGGAAGAATCACTAGAACCTGGGAGGTGGAGCTTGCAGTGAGCTGAGATCGTGCCACTGCACTCCAGCCTGGGTGACAGAGCAAGACCCTGTCTCAAAATAGATAAATAAATAAATAAAGGGCTGGGTGTGGTGGCTCACACCTGTGATCCCAGCACTTTGGGAGGCCAAGGCAGGAGGATCACCGGGTCAGGAGTTCGAGACCAGCCTGGCCGATATGGTGAAACTCCGTCTCTAATAAAAATACAAAAATTAACCAGGTGTGGTGGCGCTCGCCTGTTGTCCCAGCTACTAGGGATGCTGAAGCAGAAGAATCGCTTGAACCCAGGAGGCAGAGGTTGCAGTGAGCCGAGATTACACCACTGCACTCTAGCCTGGGTGACAGAGCGAGAGTCTATCTCCAAAAAAAAACAAAACAGAAGTTAATGTTTTAAAACTTAGAGAAAAAAATTCCTAAATGCCCAATAGTAGGAAATTGGATTAATAAATAAGATTTTTTACACAAAGTAACACTATACAATGATTAAAAATACTATTGTAAAAGAACATTTAGCCAGGCATGGTGGCTCACGCCTGTAATCGCAGCACTTCGGGAGGCTGAGGTGGGCGGATCACGAGGTCAGCAGTTTGAGACCATCCTGGCCAACCGTCTCTACTAAAAATACAAAAATTATCCAGGAATGGTGGTGCATGCCTGTAATCCCAGCTACTCGGGAGGCTGAGGCAGGATAATCGCTTGAACCGGGGAGGCGGAGGTTGCAGTGAGCCAAGACCGAGCCATTGCACTCCAGCCTGGGTGACAGAGCAAGACTCCGTCTCAAAAACAAAAAAACAAAAAACAAACAAACAAAAAAAAAACCATTTTAATAACATGGAAAAGTGAATCACAATGCATTAAGCAAAAGACCCAGCAGGTTAAGAACAATTTATACTATATGGTCCCATATTTCTTGGAGAAAAAAAGGTTATATGTGTGCATATTATTAATATATTAGAAGTAGTCTTTATGGGTAGTTATTTATAGGTGATTTTCATTTCTAGTTTTTGAGACAGGGTCTTGCTCTTCACCCAGGCTGAAGTACAGTGGTGTGATCATGGCTCACTGCAGCCTTGAACTCCCAGGCTCAAGTGATCCTCCCACCTCAGCCTCCCAAGTAGCTGGGATTACAGATGTGTGCCATCACGCTCACCTAATTTTTGTATTTTTAGCAGAGATGGGGTTTCACTATGTTGGCCAGGCTAGTCTTGAACTCCTGACCTCAGGTGATCCACCCGCTTCAGCCTCCCAAAGTGCTGGGATTATAGGCGTGAGCCACCATGCCCAGCCAAACAGCCAAGTCTTGGGAGTAAATGACTTTCCTTCTGCCATTCAGCAGCCATCAAGACCCAATACATTCAAATAATTCCTCAGGCTCCAACCCATTCTCTATAGTTTTTGTTCCTGGTCAGTGCCCTCAGAGACCCCCATAACCCCTGAGCCAGTCTCTACCTCCTACCCCAGAAACCGAAGGGACCAAGTATTCCTGGTCTTGTGCAATGACCACCCTATGCTACCCTAAAGACTGGGAAAATGTGGGTGACTTTGGTACACAGGGGAGGTGTACACAGTTTCTCAGTAAGATTGCTTTATGTGGCAACATGCAGAAAACAATGCTCAAAGGCAACCACTTCTCTGATATTTATCACCAAATATTAATTTTGCCTGTTCCTTCCTCTTTAGTGTAGTGGTGAGTATAATAATAATAATAATAATAATTATTATTATTATTATTTTGCCTGTTCTTAAACACCATGTAAATGGTCTTACGCAGGCTGTATTCTTCTATGTTGGGCTTCTTTTGTTTAACATTATGCCTATGATATTCACCTATGTTGTTGAGTATAGCAATAGTTTATTTTAATTTTAATTTTTTTGTTGTTGTAGTATAGCATTCCATTCTGTGAATATATAATTTATCTATTCTAAAGCTGATGACATTTGGGCTATTTTCTGCTTCGGGCTCTTGTAAATAAAGCTGTAATAAATATTCCTACATGTGTCTGTTGGTAGAAATAAACATTCATTTCTATTATGTGTATCCCCGGGAGTAGAATTGCTGGGTCATTAGCTAATGAATTGAATGAAGCCAGTACTCCTTCCCCAGTATTCCCATGGGGAAGGTGTATTGATTCACGCCAGGCCCAAGTCACCCCTGTACCAGAGGCCTGCATTGCCACCTCACAACTGTGCACCATCCCTCCACTTAGCAATCACGTTTGCCACAGCTCCAGTAGCTGCTGCAGTATCCTTTATCCAGCACCAAAGTCCTGCACATAGGGCTCATGAGGGCAGTTTCCCACGAGAGACAACATAGCCGGCAGCAGAGTACCAGATGGAATGCTTGGAGATATGGACTCTTGCCAGGCCCTGATGTAACCAGGCTGTGTGGCCTTGGGCAACTCACTCAGCCTCTCTGAGTCTTGATTCTTTCATGTGTGACATAAAGAGGAAGGTTAGATGGTTTTTAAGGTTGCTTCCACTTGAAAGTCTCATGAGTTTTTGTTTTTGAGACAGGATCTCACTATGTTGCCCAGGCTGGAGTGCAGTGGTGCTCACTGCAACCTCAACCTCCCAGGCTCAAGTGATTCTCCTGCCTCAACCTCCCAAGGCTGCACCACTACACCTCCCTAATTTTTTTTTGTGGAGAGGAGGGCTCGCTTTGTTGTTTAGGCTGGTCTCAAACTCCTGGGCTCCAGTGATCCTCTTGCTTCAGGCTTTCAAAGTGCTGGGATTACAGGTATGAGCCACTGTGACTGGCTCCATGAGTTTTTTTGTTTGTTTGTTTGTTTTGAGACTAGAATCTGGCTCTGTTGCCCAGGCTGGAGAGCAGTGGCACAATCTTGGCTCACTACAACTTCTACCTCTCAGTTCAAGCAATTGTCCTGCCTCAGTCTCCTGAGTAGCTGGGATTACAGGTGTGCACCACCACACCTGGCTAATTTTTGTATTTTCAGTAGAGAGGGAGTTTCACCATGTTGGCCAGGCTGTCTCAAACTCCTGAACTCAACTGATCTGCCTGCCTTGGCCTTCCAAAGTGCTGGGATTACATGTGTGAGCCACCAAGCCCAGGCTCGGCTCCTTGAGTTCTAATAAAAGAATTGCATTTTATCAACTCTTGTTCTAGGCCGAAGGTTGGAATCCATTATGCTTTGGAACATGAGTAAACCGCAGTTTCACTGGAGTTGAGAGGCTTAGGATGTGCCCATCTTGGGTGCCTCCTTGAGCTGCTGCAAAAGTGGAACCAAACAAGGCAGCACACTTGGGTGAGGACCAGCTGTGTAGAATGTGTACTTAGGGACATTTCTACACTATTACCATCAATAAACAGGCATTTCTCTGCAGAAGTGCCCATATAACCTTGATGCATTTCAAGCATTTGTTATTTGGAAGTAAAGAGGCTAACAGCCTGCATTTCTGAAATCTCTCAAGCTCCATGACAGGTAGACATTGTTAAAAGGTTAGGAGAATGTCCCTGTGCTCTCAAATAAAAATGGCTTGAAAATTCATCAAGGCCAGAGGAGCCATCCAGGAGAGATGACAGATGGAATGTTTGTGCTTGTTTAAGGCATGGAGATGAGAAATGAGTCTCTTCTGGCTCGGTCTCTGTTCATCAGAGATGATCACTCTAAATCCAACACAAAGGAAATCAAAAGACCTTGGAACTCTGGCAGGGCTTGAGTTTAGAAGATGCAGGAGCCGGGCTGAGTTTGCTTCTTACTCCGCGCACACTTCTCCCCACTCACTGCCACCCCTCCTTCTATGCCCTTAGACTCAGTATTTCAGCCACTGTATGTTGATGAATATAAGATGAGGAGAAAAGAAATAAAGTGTCAGAGAAAAAAAAGTAAAAATGACAAAAGCAAAGCAGAAGAACGTCCAGGAAAGGACAGAGAGTGGCCTTTTAGAAACCTGCTGTTCATTTGGTGAGGCTTTACTCTAGAATAAACTTTATGCCAGAGGTACCAAAAAAATCTTCCTGGTGAACTGCAAAGTTATGACCTGTGTGTAAGATTTACTTTAGCTATCGAGCATTAAGTGATGTCTGTTAAACTGAATGGTCACCAGAGCCCATCCTAAGACATGGCATGGCATAGCATATACAATTTACCATGAACAAGGACTTAGTAGCAAAGTGTATTCATCTGTTCTTACACTGTTAATAAAGACATACTCAAGAGTGGGTAATTATTGACTCACAGTTCAGCATGGCTGGGGAGGCCTCAGGAAACTTACAATCACGGTGGAAGGGGAAGCAAACGCATTCTTCTTCACAGGGCAGCAGCAAGAAGCATTGCCGAGCTGAAGGGGGAAAAGCCCCTTATAAGACCATCAGATCTCCTGAGAACTCACTCACTATCACGAGAATAGTACGGGGGAAACCGCCCCCGTGATTCAATTATCACCACCTGGTCCCACCCTTGACTCGTGGGGATTATTACAATTCAAGGTGAGATTTGGATGCGGACACAGCCAAACCTTATCACAAAAGTACTGTTAGTTGAAAATCAAAGATAGATGGAGTGGTTTCTGAAACATGGGGGATCTCTGTCTCATGATTTTATGACACACAGGCAGTACAGTAAATCAGTTCTACTTGATCAATGCACGAAATCACTTGATCATTATGGCTACTAAAGGGAGACTGTGATTCATGCCATAACTGTGGGTATTTTCAAAGTTGCATAGTTATACTGTACTTGTAAATGCTTTCTAATTATTGATGACTTGTTTTATGCCATTTTGAGTTTTTAATCTTTTCAAGCGTGCTGCTCAAAATTCTTATATTCAAAATATGTCACATAAGCACATATGCATGCACCCACATGTGCGTGCGCACACAAACACACATACACACACACACACAATGCTGTTGTAGGGCTTCGTTGTTTTTATATGATTCTACAAACAATAATTGGTGGAAAAAGTTTTAAAGCTGATGTTCTATTATGGCTTGTCAAATACGTCTTAGTCCATATTTTCAGAATGTCTCTGTATTGATTGCTGAACACATGAAGCACTTTTCAGTGATTTTAATTGGTTTGCTATAACTATGGCAACTATATGTCCTAGATTTTGCAGGATAATCCTGATTTCAAGGACTGATTTCATTGTCTCTTTAAGTTCACAAATAATAGAGCAATTGCTTCAATTTTTGGCTCAGAAAACACCATCATTAGATCCATATTCTATTTCAGCACAGGCCATAGAATCCAAGTGCTCTACTGTGCAGCTAGCGTGCTACTCAGAATTGCTGGGGAGGGGGCCATGACGAAAAGCACAATGATTAGCTTTTCTAGCTGGGGACCAAGAACAGGTCTCTCTCCTCCTTAGCCCTCATTATCATTATCACATGTCACATTCTTTCTATTTTTACCTTTGCTTCTCATCCATATCTTTCTACACTCCCACCAAGCAGAGCAGGGACAGTCAAGCGGTGTGCGAAGGAGTGGCAGAAGTGAGGTCACCAGGATTAGGCCTTTTCCTACTTTTTGTTTAAAGTTGAGATTGAAAAATTGGCGTATATAGAGCAAACCTTCTGTAATTTTTGTCTGCTTGAGTCATTTGAAAGTTCATTTTTATGTATTTATTTATTTTGAGACAGGGTCTCACTCTGTCACCCAGGCTGGAGTGCAGTGGCATGATCATGGCTCGCCGCAGCGTAGACCTCCTGGTTTCAGATGATCCTTGGACTTCAGCTTCCTCAGTAGGTGAGATGACAGGTGCACATCACCAAGTACATTTTGTGTTTTTTGTAGAGATGGGGTCTTGCCAGGTTGCCCAGGCTGGTCTTGAAGTTGCCCAGGCTGGTTGTGAACTCCTGCGCTCAAGTGATCCTCCCATTTCGGCCTCCCAAAGTGTTACAGTTGTGAGCAACTGTACCTGGCTTATTTGGAAGTTTAGGTATACATATATTTTTCTTTTTAGGGGAAGGAGATCATTAGGGATGACTGGATTTTTCCTTTCTTCCCTCTCTCCTTCTTTTCCTTCTTTCTCTTTTTTCCAGCATTCATTCCAAAGATTTGACGTGGTGGGAAAGGGAAAAATCACAAAGAACAGAGGAGTTGGCAGGTAATATTGCTTAGTGATCAAGCTAAGATTTGTGAAAAACCAAATTGCTGCTCAGTGCTCGGCTCTGCATCAAAGCAAACTGCTGACATTCAATACTTAGAGTGCTGGTTTCCTGGGCAGAGACGGAAGAAAATGTGTTGCATTATTGTTGTTGATATTTGGGAAGGCTCATATGATGGGAAGATCCTCTGGTAAGGCTGTATGTGCCCCAGAACCTAGGAAGTGTTGTACGGCTGGGCCTCCAGAAGCCCAGCAGCTTAGACAGAGCCGGCCATTATAAAGACTACAGTTGCAAGGACTTTCTGAATTCTAGACATCCCTAGAAGCTTCTAGAGTCCTGGGTCTTCACATCAGTGCTCTGTATTTGTGAGGCTAAACTAATTTTTTTTTTTTTTTTGAGACAAAGTCTAACTCTGTTGCCCAGGCTAGAGTGCAGTAGTACAATCTCAGCTCACTGCAATCTCCGCCTCCCAGGTTCAAGTGATTCTCCTGCCTCAGCCTCCCAAGTAGCTGGGATTATAGGTGCCTGCCACCAGGCCTGGCTAATTTTTGTATTTTTAGTAGAGACAGGGTTTCACCATGTTCTCCCGGCTGGTCTCAAACTCCTGATCTCACGTGATCCGCCCACCTCAGCTTCCCAAAGTGCTGGGATTACAGGCATGAGCCACCGCGCCCGACCAAGACTAAACTAATTTTTAAGGGCTTGCTTTATGCTAGTCTCCCTTTTAACTGGCTTCTATTTCACTATTACAAAGCTGCTCATGGTTTTCTTCTTTTTTTTTTCTCGTTTAAAATAAAAAAACAAACGATTTGGACTTTAATGATAAATAATTTCTATCATGTTTAAATAACTATAAATTATTTTTCAAAAAAATTTTTCATACATTATCTTAATAACTATACATTCTTTAACAGCTTTGCTTATTTATTTAGAGACAGGGTCTTGCTCTGTTGCCCAGGCTGGAGAGCAGGGGTGCATTTATAGCTCATGGTGGCCTCCAAGTCCTGGGCTCAAGTGATCCTCCCATGTCAGCTTCCAGAATACATAGGACTACATGTGCAAACCACTATGCCTAGCTAATACTTTTTAATAGTGTTACTAATATGTAATTTACATGTCATAAAGATCATCCCTTTAAAGTGTACAATTGAATAAATTTCAGTATACTTATAACATTGTGCAACCATCACAATCTAATTTTAGGCATTTTTATCACTCCTTCAAAAGAAACCATGTATCAATTAGAAGTTACTTTACATCTCACCCCCTCCTACCTTCTCTAAGCCTAATCTTCTTTTGTTTTCCATAGACTTGCCTATTTTGAACATTTCATTTAAATGGAATTATGCAATATGTGGCCTCTTGTGCCTGGCTTCTTTCACTTGGCATAATGATTTTGAGGTTCATCCATACTGTAGTATATATCAGTACTTTCTCCCTTTTTATCACCCATTAATATTCCTTTTTTTTTTTTTTTTTTTTTTTGAGACGGAGTCTCGCTCTGTCACCCAGGCTGGAGTGCTGTGGCCTGATCTCAGCTCACTGCAAGCTCCGCCTCCCGGGTTTACGCCATTCTCCCGCCTCAGCCTCCCGAGTAGCTGGGACTACAGTCGCCCGGCACCTCGCCCGGCTAATTTTTTGTATTTTTTAGTAGAGACGGGGTTTCACCGTGTTAGCCAGGATGGTCTTGATCTCCCGACCTCGTGATCCGCCCGTCTCGGCCTCCCAAAGTGCTAGGATTACAGGCTTGAGCCACCGGGCCCGGCTAATATTCCATTTTCTAGATATATTACATTTTGTTTTTCCATTCATCAATTAATGGACATTTGAGTTGTTTTTCATACTATTATAAATGGAATTGCTCTCTTTGTTTAATTTTTGGCTTGTTAATTGCCAGTGTATAGAAATACAATTAATTTTTTTTTTTCGTGATGGAGTCTCACCTGGGCTGGAGTGCAGTGGTGCCATCTCCGCTCACTGTGACCTCTGCCTCCCGGGTTCAAGCAATTCTCCTGCCTCAGCCTTCCCAGTAGCTGGGATTACAGGTGCCCACCACCATGCCTAGCTAATTCTTGCATTTTTAGTAGAGACGGGGTTTCACTATATTGGCCAGGCTGGTCTCGAACTCCTGACCTCAGGTGATCTGCCCGACTCGGCCTCCCAAAGTGCTGAAATTACAGATGTGAGCCACTGTGCCCGGCTACAATTGATTTTTGTATGTTGATTTTGTATCCTGAAAACTTGCTGAATTTTTTTTTTTTATTATTTCTAATTAGTTTTGCAGTGGATTCTGTAAGATTTTTCTATTTGTAAGATCATGTCATCTTTGAATAGAGGTAGTTTTACTTCTTCCTTTCCAGTCTGCATGACTTTTATTTTTCTTGCAGTTTCTTCTTCCACCTATCCTTAGTTTGCCATCATTCTTCATGGTACAGACTCAGTGTTATAACTTCTCTTATTGGTATCTTTTTGTATGCTCTGAATTTTCTAGTTTAAATTTGAGAAAGTGAATACGGAGATAGAGAAAAGGGAGAAAGACACAGAGAATCTGAGTAGCTCAAGTGTTAGCTATTATTTTTCTTAGGGCAAAGCTTTGCATTCTTTTCTCTTTTCTTTCTTTTTTTTTTTTTGAGATGGAGTCTCGCTCTGTCACCCAGGCTCGATTGCAGTGGCGCAATCTCAGCTCACAGCAAGCTGCGCCTCCCGGGTTCATGCCATTCTCCTGCCTCGGCCTCCAAAGTAGCTGGGACTACAGGCACCCGCCACCACGCCCGGCTAGTTTTTTGTATTTTTAGTAGAGACGAGGTTTCACCATGTTAGCCGGGATGGTCTCGATCTCCTGATCTCGTGATCCGCCTGCCTTGGCGTCCCAAAGTGCAGGGATTACAGGCATGAGACACCGTGCCCGGCCAAAGCTTTGCATTCTAATTCATAGGTATCTGGCTAGTAAATGCTGCCTTTGGATTAGATGACCATTAATAAGCTGTAGCCAGAAAGAAAGGAGGTCACAGGTTCTGGGTAGCTCAAGAAGGGATTGCATAGACATGACTGGCCTGGAAATTGACATGGATAGAACAATATTGGTAGAGAAGGCTTTTTTTTTTTTTTTCTTTCTTTTTTTTTTAAAGATTGCATTGAATTTTTTTTTTAAACTCAGAAGGCATATTTGTAATGTTGGTTAAAATGCATTAGGATGTCTAAAATATTTTTGGATTGTCTGTTTGATAAGACCACTTATATGTTTTTGTATCATAAACAGTGAAGGCACTCCACTATCTTCTCATGCTTAGTATTCATCATCTTTAATATATTTGGTTGAAATAATTCTATTTAATATTCTAAGGAGATAAATATATTTAAGACAACTAGTGGTTCCTTCATCTCTCTATTCTCTCCAAGAAACACTTTCTTTGTACTTGGTTATTTTGGCAAGTGCTTGTTGAGCATTTATTTTATGTGGAACCTCCGATATGCCCTATATGTTGGGGTAATAAGTGAGAGTGTGTTTGTGGAGGGGAGGGTCCCCAAAAAATGAAAGTTGTAATTCCTGGGAGCTCTAGTTCCCAGTAGAAGAAAGAGTTAGGCTGGGCATGGTGGCACATGCCTGTAATTCCAGCACTTTGGGAGGTTGAGGCAGGAAGGTTGCTTGAGTTCAGGAGTTTGAGACCAGCCTGGGCAACATAGTGAGACCGCAGCCAAGTGTGATGGCACACACCTGTAGTCACAGCTACTGGGGAGGCTGAACTGGGAGGGATTGCTTGAACCTGGGAGGTTGAGGCTGCAGTAAGTGGTGCATGGGTCACTGCACGCTAGCCTAGGCAACAGAGCAAGACCCTCCCTCAAAAGAACCCAAACAACAACAACAAACAAACAAACAAAAAGAAACTTGAGAACAAGTACGAAGTAGCACGTAGTCTCATAACTGCAAAGTAACATAGTAAAATTTGAAAATAATATAATGATGAGATGTAATCAACATTCTGCTACTGACCAGGGATATAGAGATTAAAAAGATATAGTTTCTGCTCTAAAGATTCATACAGTAAGGTTGGGCGCGGTGGCTCACGCCTGTAATCCCAGCACTTCGGGAGGCTGAGGCGGGGAGATCACAAGGTCAGGAGATTGAGACCGTCCTGGCCAACATGGTGAAACCCTGTCTCTACTAAAAATACAAAAACAATTAGCTGGGCGTGGTGACACATGCCTATAGTCCCAGCTACTCTGGAGGCTGAGGTAGGAGAATCGCTTGAACCTGGGAGGCGGAGGTTGCAGTGAGCCGAGATTGTGCCACTGAACTCCAGTCTGGCGACAGAACGAGACTCTATCTCAGAAAAAAAACAAAAACAAAAACCAAAAACAGATTAATACAGTAATAGATCAGCACATAATTGGATTCATACAGTAATAGATCAGCACATAATTGAAGCTCAAAAATGTGACTGCACTGTAAATGTCTTTGGCATAAGAGAATGCCACGGTGTGTTGTGGCCCACTGCTTTTAA
The DNA here is from genome assembly GCF_008728515.1 of Papio anubis. Classification (NCBI taxonomy): domain Eukaryota; kingdom Metazoa; phylum Chordata; class Mammalia; order Primates; family Cercopithecidae; genus Papio; species Papio anubis. The sequence continues at coordinate 25,476,866 of NC_044979.1, forward strand.
TGTTGAGAGGGGTTAATAGAAGAACAGTACCATCATTAACCTGATTTCTACTGAGAATCATCTGCCTCTGTAAAACTAAGGTCATATGGCTAAACTTATATGTAACAGTGTGTTTAGCAAAAAATAAATATGTAAATAGATAACCTAATAACTACGTACTGGTCTTATAGAGGTGAAATGTTGAACTATTAATAGAAACTTTCCACAATAGATCATCTCAACTTTTCTGATGTTGTTTTAATTCCTCCACTAATTTATGCCGTCTTTGTCAATCACTTACTCTTCTCTGCCTAACTCTATTATGGCCTAACTTATGTAACTGAACTAGTAATAGGAGACACAAAAGTGGAAAGTAAATCCTCTGCATATTTGGTGCAAATAATTTATTCTCTGAAGAAATGTATTTTCTCATTGGTTTGAAAACCACAGCACTTACAATTTTACTTTACAAAAAGAAAAAAAATACAGATACATAGTTCATGAGATAAAGGACAAGGACCAAACATACGTTCACTTTTTTTATTTTATGGCTACGACTAAAATGTCACCATTCATGTACTGCATAACAGTGTTTCAGTGAAAGAAAAACCTCATTTCTGACGGCAGAATCGTAAGATTGTAACGGAGCTGGAAAATTCCTGTCGCCTAGTATTTACTACACTATGCTTTTTATCATTAGGTTAAAGTGCATTCTTTCTACTTATTAAAAAAAAGTTAACTGTAAAACAGCCTCAGGCAGGTCCTTCAGGAGGTATTACAGAAGGTGCTGTTATCACAGGAGATAGCTCCATACGTGTTATTGCCTCTGAAGACCTTTCAGTGGGACAAGATGTGAAGGTAGAAGACAGTGATACTGATGATCCTGACCCTGTGTAGGTCTCGGCTAATGCGTGTGTTTTGGTCTTAATTTTTAACAAAAATGTTTAAAAAGTAAAAAAAATTTTCAAAAATAGAAAAAAGCTTATAGAATAAGTATATAAAGAAAGAAATATTTTTGTGCAGCTATATAGTGTCTTTGTGTTTTAAGCTGTTACTAAAGAGTCAAAAAGTCACAAAAACGAGAAGTTTATAAATTTAAAAAGTTCCAGTAAGCTAAGGTTATTCTTGAAGAATGAAAATATTTGAAAATAAATTTAGCGTTGCCTAAGTGTAGAGTGTTGATAAAAGGTACAGTACTGTATAGCCATGTCCCAGGCCTTCACATTCAACTCACCACTCACTCACTGACTCACCCAGGGCAACTTCCAGTCCTGTAAGCTCCATTCATGGTAAGTGCCCTATAGAAGAGTACCATTTTTTATCTTTGATTTTTTTTTTTTTTTAATGAACTGCTTTAGAAATTCATGTGTCATCCTTGCTCTGGGGCCATGCTAATCTCTGTATTGTTCAAATTGTCCTAGATGTGTTACCAAAGCGAGCACTTTTACACTGTTTTTTACTGTACCTTTCCTATGTTTAGATGTATTTGGATACACAAATACCACTACAGTATTTACTACAGTAACATGCTGTACGTCTGTGTAGCCTAGGAGCAATAGGTTACACCGAGTAGCCCAGGTGTGTAGAAGGTTACACCATCTGGGTTTGTGTAAGTACACTCTATGATGTTTGCACAACCACAGACATCACAAAGTCACCTGACGAGGCATTTCTCAGAAGTAGTCTTCATTAAGCGACCCCATGACTGTAATGAAATGCTAAGTTTTGAGCCAGGAATTTGTGTATAGAACACTAGGAATGGCTTAATTAGGATCATGCATCTTTCTCATTAAACTGTGAGTCCCTTTGAAAGACAGATTATGTCTCTGAATTCAGTGGCCTAAATTTCTAGAATTATGTCTTCCAAAAGTTGCCCAGTTAGGCGTCTGGGGAGTCAAAACCACAACTCCCAGAATGCCGTGCTCCCTTAGCGCGCTCAGGCGCGGGGAGAGAATGTCCCAGCACCCATCGCGCCAGATCGGGACCACAGTTCCCACTACACCTAGGGACTCCGGGGAAAGCTTATCAAACACCACCTGTTGCCATAGCATCCGGGTCGGGTGAACCAATCCGGGCGCCCTCGCCGAACAGAGGCGGGCAGTTCGCATCTCCGACCAACCTGAGGTGTCTTTGTTGTGGCGCGTGACCGGAGGAGGCGGGAGCTCAGGACCGGCGCCTTCTCCTTGCTTCTGGGGTCGTGGCCTTGCTCCCGCTGTGCGGGAAAAGAATCCAGGCCCTTCCACGGGCGTGTGGGCGTGGGGGCCCCGAAGTGCTCGTGGTTCCGCGCTAGGTCTCCGCTGGGTCAGGAACCGGAGCCATGGGTGGGACCACCAGCACCCGCCGGGTCACCTTCGAGGCGGACGAGAATGAGAACATCACCGTGGTGAAGGGCATCCGGGTGAGTGCCCGTGGACGGGCGGAGGGCCAGTGCTCGGACTCGGACCCCAAAGCCCCATCTTCCCCGGACCTGCTCAGCCTGGTTTCTCCCGTCCCGGCCCCTAGCGTTGTAGGGCCAGAAGCCCAGATGTCTGGGAAGAAGCCCAGAGTTTCAAGACGTGGGACATTCATTCAGAGATAGTTCCTGGTTGTGTGCCAAGTGCTAGGCACTGCTGGGGCGGGCGGGGAATGCCAGGTTGAATTATACCCTGCAAGGGCTCACGGTCTACTCGTAACTGTACTGCTCACTTGTTGCAGGACCGTATTTGAAACTCAGTGGCTCAGTGTACCTGTCTGTGAAATGGTTCTCCAAACCCTGCTTTCCCACTGTTCACACCCTGTCTCCCAGGGTGAATTGGCATTTTAAGGATTGCCTTTGTTTTGTGTCATTTAGTGCTCTCCGTCTGATAACACCCCCTCCTCCCACCCGCACCCCACACCCTGTAATCCTCCCTCCCACCTCCACAGTCTTTTCTGGCCTGCCTGGGGTGGCTTCTGGCTTCTCCCTGCTTCACTTTCTCTGATATCTCCTCTTTCCCAGGCGCCTCCTCTGTGACCTGCTGCGCCGGAGTTTTGGACTAGGCCCAGTTGCTTCAGGACTAGTGTCTGCCAGTCTGATAGGGGCTGAGATAGGTTTGCAGTTTTTCAGACCAGTAGAAGTAATGTAGTCATTTCTGACCAACGTTGCAGAGTATTTTTTTTAAATGCCCTTTGCATGCATCTGATACATAAACTGAAAACCTGGTTTTTCTCTAGGGTGTCAGTATACCAGCACTAACTTCATTAACACACTCTCCGCTGCGCCTGAATTTGGAGCCTCACATTTTTGGACATATGATACCTGAACCTAGTAAATAAAGCAATTTTGACTTCAGAAAGTTTTATAATAATTTATATATTTTTTTCTGTTATCAACCAGCGTAAATAAATTACATTTGTAAATTATTTTTAACAGTTGTTACCAGGAAATAAAACTTCTTAAATATTTAAAATGTTTTAAAACTTTTTCTTCTGAAACTGTTACCTTGAGAATAATTTATTAAACTTTTCTTTATAGAAACTCAGACTGTTGAACTCAGTTTTTGGTTTGTGACCAGTCTTTCTTTATATCATACTAATTAATAGTAGTACTACATTTTGTAATAAAATATCTGAGGCTGCATTCTTTGAGTTACTGTAGTTCAGTTAGTACTCTTTGGAGTAAAAAATTACTGTAAACTTTTAAGTTCTATGCAGAGATTTTAAGACTTGCCATTAGGCCTTCGGTATGCCACTCGGTGAAAAATAATTCAAAGACAAAACAAAATAAGTTTTGGGTGAGAAGACATTGGTTAGAAAAAAATGTATAAATCCATATTCTCATGCTTTAGTACAGACACAGTGCTAACAGCAAACAAAATTGAAAGAATGTGGCCACAGCACAGAGATTCATATCAAACATTAGATAAGGTTGGATGGAATAACTGTGACAGCAGGGATATGTATTCTATTAAAATGGGAAAATTGTCTAAAAAACCTTTTTAAGATTTTTGTTTTGTTTTTTTTTTTTTTTGAGACTGAGTCTGGCTCTGTCGCCCAGGCTGGAGTGCGGTGGCCTGGCCGGATCTCAGCTCACTGCAAGCTCCGCCTCCCGGGTTCACGCCATTCTCCTGCCTCAGCCTCCCGAGTAGCTGGGACCACAGGCGCCCGCCACTTCGCCCGGCTAGTTTTTTGTATTTTTTAGTAGAGACGGGGTTTCACCGTGTTAGCCAGGATGGTCTCGATCTCCTGACCTCGTGATCCGCCCGTCTCGGCCTCCCAAAGTGCTGGGATTACAGGCTTGAGCCACCGCGCCCGGCCAAGATTTTTGTTTTTTAAAAAGAAATGTCCTTTGGTCATATAGCTTGATAGCATTCTTCATTTGTTTTTCTTTCTCATATAGTACATTTTATCTGTATTGCTACAGTTCAGGCATGCTCATTTTGACCTCTGTGCTTTTCTTCAGAATATACCCTTCACCTGGAATGCCCTTGCGCTGGTCTCCATTGCTTCAAACCTCCTTTTACATGAATGTTTTGCAATCTCCCTGAGCTTCAGTTTTCTCATCTGCAAAATATTGGGACTGAGTACATCTCTCAGATCTCTGTTGTTTTCCAGTCCTGAAATCCTGTGAGTCTGGTGGCACTGTAAGTTTCTTGTAGCCATACTTAGCCTGTTGCAGTTTCCTGTAGAAGTGACATCCATTGAAGTATTGGGTACACAGAGGTCACTCTGATTTCTTTGAGCTCATGATAGAAAGAGTGTCAACTTATGATTAAACAGACAGTTTAAATCTCAGGTTAGATATTTATTACTTAACTTGATTGCCTGTGTGGGTTTTGTCTTGGTCTTTTGTAAATGTTTTCAGTTGATCTTAGTATTTTTCTTGGCTTGAGTTAAGCAGACATCCGTTTAAATCGCAGGTTAGGTATTTATTAGCCTGTGGCCTTTGACAACTGACTTCTTCTCGAATTATTTCCTTATGCATAAAGGGTAATACCATCTCTTTCCTTGACTGGTTGTAAGAAGATGAGGTAAGGTATGTAAAGCACCTGGCACATTGTAGGTTTTCATTAAAAAGGCAGCCATTATTATGATAGGGTTCCTTTCACACGCAAAGTTATAAGAGTCTTTGAAAATGCTGTGCCGTGTAGTGGAAAGAGCATGTGCCTTGGAACCAAGCAGACCTGAGTTGGATTCTGTCTCTGCCTCTCACTAGCCCTGTGGCTCAGGACAAGTCACTTTTCATCGTGTTTCCGTATTTAGTATTTCTGGATAAAGCAGCCTACTTTGAGAATTTGACATAATGTGTATCTAGCACAGTGTCTAGTATTTTGACAGTGTTTGCACTTGTGAGTAGTAGTTGTTATTAGAGCTGTTCAAAAGAATGGACACGTGAACTTATGTGAACTTCAAATTTTAATAAAAATAAGAGCATGTTGTACCCCAACAGGTGTACCTAAAAGGGTATGGACTGGGAAATGGGAGTCTTGCATTACGTCCTAATTGAGGGTGTTTTTTTGTCTAGGTCTGTTGTAGATGGTTTTTATTTCTTTATATTTTTCTTGGCTTTAAACAGTCACATTGTTTCCTTCTGAGACTTGGGGAAGGATAAGAAACTGCATTCTCAGTATGTACATAAGTCATTGTTTTTAGCTTAGTTTGTTAGAACATGGTGCCGATGAGGCACCAAACTTCAGTTTTGAACTACAGTTGGGTTAGTTCAACTTGGCTGAAGAAAACTTTCCAACTTTGCCCAGTTGTCTAGCATTTATGTCATTGGTTGTAAGAAATGAACGTTTACCAAGCTTATTAATTCAACAGAATCAGTCACTACTGGAAAACTAATTCTGTGTTCTGTTACACCGTTAAAGATAGTACAGATGGTCTCCTATTAGGATGGTTCGACTTAGGATTTTTTGACAGTGGTGTGGAAGTGACAAGCGTTCAGTAAACTCAGCTTCTGGCATTACCTTCAGCAAAATACATTGTAAACCAAGGAGCATCTATAATTTCATCTTCATTTTTTTTTTTTCATATAATGACTTGGGTTCATTCCCTTAATATAAATATGTTGACAATTATGAGCTTTCTTTGAGTTGGAGTCTCCCTGTGTTGCCCAAGCTGGTCTCAACTCCTGGGCTCAAGTTATCCTCCTGCCCCACTCTCTGGGACTACAGGCATGTGCCGCTCCACCAGGCTCAGTCATCACTTACCTTAATGTATAAAGAATAACATTTAGTGAACAACATGAGGCTTTTGGTAACTATGCTGAATATTTATTTATTTGAGATGAGTCTTGCTCTGTCGCCCAGGCTGGAGGGCAGTGGCACGATCTCAGCTCACTGCAACCTCCGCCTCCTGGGTTCAAGTGATTCCCCTACTTCAGCCTCCGGATTAGCCGGGATTACAGGCATGTGCCACCATGCCCTGCTAACTTTTTTGTATGTTTAGTAGAGGGGGGTTTCACCATGTTGGCCGGGCTGGTCTCAAACTCCTGACCTCAAGTGATCTGCCCACTTTGGCCTCCCAGAGTGCTGGGATTACAGCTGTGAGCCTCTACACCTGGCTGAATTTATTAATAGATTGTGTTTCTCTATATTGTTGAGGTCCTTAATTATCTATGAAAGGACCTACTTCAAATTTTAAGTTTAAAGTTTCTTCTCACCTACCAGGTGTTATTTTTCATGGTATTTGTAGGGTCTTGTTTTTTCCCTTTATCCTTAGCAACTGATAGCTTTTCTTTCCTCTTCCGTAAAAATAACCTGTATTTTTGTGCCTGATTCCAACTTTGAATCTGAAACTACTCATATGGATTGGATGAAAGGTCAGTTTTTGCCTTGCCCTCTTCCCAAGGCTAAACTAAATTCCTAGAGATGGAAAGACGAAGCATTTTCATTACTCGTATTACATGTGGTTGATAGGATTTTTGTGGGCACCTGCCGTGCCTGCTTGGAAAGTGTGCTTACAGCTCAATCTTTCGCAAGTTTATCTGAAACATCAAAGCTGTGAGTGAACTCTTCTAGAGCAAATGTCAACTTCAGTGAGTATCATTTTCAAAGATATATTTATGCTTTCCAGACATAAACGAATGTCAGCAGCTGGGCCTTAAAGTTGCAAGCTGAAATTAACAGGAGCCAGTTATGGAAGTATGGATACTTAATATGGAACATAACTCATGCTTTGGGAAGTGTTGGCAGTTGAGAGACTGTAAATGAAGAGATTACTTAATATGGGGTATTACTGAGGATTCTGAAGAGTATGTTATCAGAGACTACAAATTGGGTCAGCCATTGGGAGTGTTGAGGAATATTGTATAAATAATTTAGTTAAGTAGTAGATGATTCGTTTCTTTCAGCTTTAGATTCTACGAAGTTTTTGGGCTGGGTACCATCTTAAGTTGTCTAGGATTTTATAAAGGTAGAGATAATGGTTTCTACTAATGACAAATGTAAAGAAACACAAACCTAAGCTAAGAATTACATATTTCATATATATCTATGAACATGTGTATGGGTTCCCTCTCCTCCTTTCCCTTAAATAACTATTTGGGGGAGTAATTTCTCCCACATAATAGTAGAAGTTTTTGGAGCCTATGTCTTAAAAAGGTAATTGTAAAGCAAACTAATACAGAAAATGACTTATGCTAAGTGGAAGGAGGATCAAGAGAGAAAAATGGGTCTGAGTTCTTGAATCAATTTGCTAGGACATATCTGGAAGAAGATAAGAGAAACTTCTGGAGGCAGGAAGCTGATTTGTTTGTTTCATGTGGCTCGTAACTTTACCTCTTAGAAGGGCCACTGGAGAGTTCCTCTTTTTCTACTCTATTCCCTGGGAGTAGAAATACTTTCTGTTTGTCCATCTCACCCAATCTCCTGTTTCTGAGAAAATTCTGTCTTCTGGATTGGTGGGTGGTGTTTCTGGCATGAATTTTGGATAAGACCAAACAAGTTGGGTAGGAAGAGATGAGTGGGAAGACTGTAGGAGATGACACTTGCCCTTTCCCCCTCTGTGGAGCACGTTGGTGTGGTGAGTACTACAAATTTAAACTTGGCAAGCTCTGTTTGCCTAAATTTGTCTTTAGGAGCAGTAGAGAATAGGGTGGAAAGTCAAGTTCAGTGGGCTGAATATCGGCAGACGTGCTTCTCTTGGTTGCCTCTTATATTAGAATGGTGGTTCTTTTAGTTCGTAGAGCACTGTGGATCTGTGAGCTGTGGATTCTGGCCAGAACCATGCAATAAACCGACAGTTTTGCATACAGTTGAGTAATTGATCCATGGACTACTCAGTCTATGGACCTCAGGGTGTAATTCCCAGTGTCAATGTGTGTGGGGGTTATGTTATTTCACTATTCTTTGCTACAAATAATTTCTGTAAATTGCCCTTGGTATTTGCCTTGATGCAGATTCCAGAGATGTCTGGAAAGCAAGTATAATAGGTATAGGTTATTATATAGGAAAAGGCTTTTTGTAAAGCAAGTGCCCTGTTCAGGAAAAGATGTGTTTCCTGAATAAGATACTTTTTTTTTTTTTTTGAGACAGAATCTCGCTCTGTTGCCCAGGCTGGAGCGCAGTGGTGCGATCTTGGCTCACTGCAACCTCCGCCTCCTGGGTTCAAGGGATTTTCCTGCCTCAGCTTCCTGAGTAGCTGGGACTACAGGCGCGTGCCACCACGCCTGGCTAATTTTTTGTATTTTTAGTAGAGACGGAGTTTCACCATGTTAGCCAGGATGGCCTCGATCTCCTGACCTCATGATCTGCCTGCCTCGGCCTCCCAAAGTACTGGGATTACAGGCGTGAGCCACCGCACCCAACTGCAAGTTACTTCTTACACAGAGGCTGCCATTGCAGAAACTTATGTTGTACCATTGACCCCCATTTTGGGTCATTTTTCATCACAAAGATGAGTTTGCTCTACAGCTACAGATTGTGTGTATAACCCTGGTCAGCATCTCTAAAGCTTGTCAGCTGCTTCACGAGTGAGTACCCCTGTTCACAGAGGAGATGAGGTGAGTGTGCAGGTCTGAACTTACTACTGCAATGGGAAGGTCAGCTCAGAGAGCATTGACTTTGAATACAGATGATAACACAGCAAGACTATTGCCTCATAACTACATTGCTGTGAGCAGACTGGGAATAGGGTAATAGTGCTTGGAGCTGGCAGAGGTGCAACTGTAGATGGCCATGGGTGCTGCTTTGGAAGGGCCTAAGGATACAGTTGTTGAATGATTGTAAGAACAAGAGAAAGGTGGACTCTCAATAAGGCAACCCTACAGTATGTTTATGAAGCCTACAGTAGGTTTAGTGTATACTCCTTTGGTGCATGCTTATAAATTGACTGAACAATAACCAAACACCCCACTGGGAAATGTTTTGAATTGATGTGAGAATTTGACATTAAGTAGCAACTTGGGACATCAGAGAAGCCTCAAAAAGAAAAAAAAGTTAACAAGAAATTAGTGATTAGGTTGAAAGAGACATTCTACTTCCACTACCCAGAGAACATAGATAGAGAAAAATGAGCACCTTCTCCACCCATACCAGGACTTAGGCAGCTGCTGCCTGCAATAGCTGTAGGCCTAGTCCTCATGCACCTTACAGAGGAGGAGTCAGTACAAGCTCAGACCTAGTTGATAAGAATGAACCAAAATGAAATAAAAAGTCCCTGTGGCTGGAGCTATATGGGTAATAGCTGTAGCAAATATTTGTGTAGTCAATTATAGATTATGGTGCAAAAGACTAAAATCCCTCCACAAAATCTCTTGGGATAAATATTTTCACTTTTTCAGATGAAAATAGTAACTTTTCAGATGAAAGCTTATTGCTAACACTTGATTTTTGAGATTTATATATATTATATATCAGTTAAAATAGCTTTAAGATTCTAAAAATGAAAGCTCATTTTTTTCTCTTTAAGAGGAAGTGATATATTTTTATTACATGCATGGGATTGAAGGAGTATGTTATTTAATAGTAGAGCATTGGACTAGAGATTGGGAATTACTGCTTCTGGTCTTGATGCTGCCAGTAACTGAATGTTACTCAGGGTCTCTTTTTTTTTCAAGTGTAAATTGAGTCAGTCTTAGAGGGATTTTCCTAGGATGTATCTCAGCTTCGCACATGAGTTTCAGCAACATACCCGGTGGCTGTCAGTTGTTGGAAAGACGCAGCTGGCCCTGGCATTTTCAAATAGAAAGTCTTCGTGTCTTCCCAGAAGGGAGTTGTAGTTTTTTCCTTCAAAGAGCACACACAGCATTTGATCTGTAGCCTTTCTCTTTTCCATCTCACTTCCATTCTGGTTTGGGCCCTGAGATATAAGCAACAGTTCAGGTATAGGCTATTTAGTTTATTGATGTATCACAGGGCCTTGATTAGTACCTGGCCTGGGAGACATCTGTTGAATGAATGACTTAGTATATAGGAGCTTGCAGTCTAGTGGAAAGGCAGAAAGGTGAATGTGGAAAGGCTAATACCTGTTCTTTCATTGAGACTGTATTGGAAGTTTGAGAAAGGAACAGTGGGTACAAGGAATGGTAGCTTTAGGTAGGCAGGGTTGGGATGGAGTGGACAACTGGTTTGGTCAGTGAAGGCTTGGATGTTTAGACTGGGTCTTGAAAGGTGACTCCCTCCCAAGGGGCCAGGAGAGAAGGCAATGTAGGCATGTGCAAAGGCAAGGAGATGGGTGTAGAACAGGATATGAAATATTAAGGAAAAAAAACTAGAATTTGAGGTTGGAGAGTTTGGCCATCACCAAATGATGAAGTCTTGAATGCTGTACAAAGAATTTGAATTTTTCTGTAAACAGACAGTAGCTATTGAAGAATTTGAAGTAGAGAGTTACCATTATCACATTTGCATTTTAGGCGGATGGTAGCAGGAATTAGGGCAGGAGAAATGGGATGAGAGAAGAGAGGAATTTCTTAAATATTTAGGGATTGATGAAGTCATGGCTAAGAATGAGAGAGAAAGAAGAGTTGAGAACAAGCCCTATGTTCGAATTTAGGAAGCTGGGTGTTTGTGGTGTCATTAATGAGGTAAGGAAGGCAGGAGAAAGAAGAGATTTGTGGCAAACGTGAGTTCAATTTTGGACACTGGGTGTGAGGTGCTTCTGGATTGCCAGAAGGAAGTTTTCATTAGACAGTTCAGTGTGGAGACCGGGCTTCTGGGATATAGGTCTCAAGCTCGAGCGAATGCATTTATTAATGGAATTTATTAGTTTATCAACAGCAGTTAGAAATCAAGAGATTGGATGAGAGTACCAGTACAAGAGCACATAGAATAAGAAGAGAATAAGGGCAAAAGACAGAATGTTGGGCCCTTCAGCATTGAAGTGTAGGCAGGAGAGGGGAAGCTGCAAAAGAGATAAGATGTGGCCAGAGTCCTCGGAGAACCAGGACAGCAGGATGTCAGAAAAGCCAAGGGAGGACTTTCCAGAAGAGGGGAATGGCCAGAGGTGTTAGATGTTAAAGGTAAGCCATATAAATAAGATGTTTTATAAATATGAAATACTTAATTACGTAAATATCAAAAGTTATTTATTTGGTCATTGGTGACTTCTACCAGAGGATGTTCACTGTTGCACTGAAGGTAAAAACCAGATAGTGGTGAGTTCAGGAAGTAGAAATGGGAAGAAGACCCTTGATACAGGAGGAGGATCACTCAGTTACTTGAAATGGAAATCCTGGGCTCTTCCTTGATGACTTCTGCTTTACTCCCACATCTACTCGGAGATTGGGTAGTGATGCTGAGGGATGTTTGAGTGGGATCTTGAGACTTAGACTTTTTGGGTTCGAATCCTTCCTCTGCTACTGATAAAGTATCTGATCCAGGGCCGGTTATTTAATCTGGCTATGCTTCAGTTTTTTTGCCTGTAAAATAGAGATATAAAAATATCTATCTCATAGGCCTGTGAAGGAGTAAGTAAGTGAAGTGCCTAGCTTAGTGTAGCGCCTGGCACATAATAAGCACTCAGTGAATGTTAGTATTTTAAATCCTAAATACCTTTTAAGTGTGTTCTCCCTTGGATTACCATAATAGCTTTTTTTTTTTTTTTTTTTAAAGCTTATTAAAGTAAATTACTGTAGAGTAATTTACATGCCATGAAATTCACCTATTTTAAGTTTACATTCCAACACTTTTTTTTTTTTTTTTTTTTTCTAGATAGGATCTTGCTCTGTTGCCCAAGCTGGAGCACAGTGAGTGTCATGATCACAGCTCATTGCAGCCTTGACCTCCTGGGCTCAAGCGATCCTCCCTCCTCAGCCTCCCAAGTAGCAATTCAACACTTGATAAATTTACTGAGTTGTGCAAACATCACTACAAGCCAATTTTAGAATATTTTTATCATCCCAATAAGATCTCTTGTGCCCATTTACAGTTAATCCCTATTCCCACCCCAGCTCTAGGCAACTACTTATCTCCTCTATAGGGATGCTTTTTCTGGGTGTTTCATGTATTTCATATAAATAGAATCATTCAATGTAGGCCCTTGTGTTTGCTTCTTTCACTTAGTTTAATGATTTTTGGGTCTATCTGTGCTGTAGCATATGTCAGAACTTCACTGCTCTTTACTGCTGAGTTGTGTTCTATTATATGGATATGTAAGATTTTGTTTATCCATTCACCGTAGATAGACATGTGTTTATTTCCACTCTTGCTCTTATGAATAATGCTGCTATGAACATTCCTGTGCAAGTCTTTGTGTGGACATATGCTTAATAGCTTCTTAATTGGTCCTTTAGCCTCCTTCAGGGATCCTGCTTCTGTTCTTGTCCCCCTCCAATCTGTTCTCTACACTGTAGCCAGAGTGATTTTCCTAAAGTGTTAATCCGATTGTGCCATTCCCGTGCTTCAAATCCTTCAGTAGTGCTCAGGTACCCTCAGGATCAAGTTCAAACTGTTTCAACTGAAGAGTTCACTAAGAATCCTCAAAATCCTGGAATCTATACCTTCCCTCCCCACCTTCTCTTTCACTATGCCCCCTTCCACTTTCTTGCTTCAGCCATTTATTCATATTGTTTCATTGATTCATTCAATTAACTAGGCTTAGTGAGGCTCTGGGAATGTAGCGATACGACAGCCAAATCCATGCTTTCACGGAGCTTTCTTTCTAGTGAAAGGCAAATACCAGATAGTGGTAAGTGCTATAAAGAAAATAAAAAAGGGTGACGCGATAGTAACTGTGGGAATGATGACTCTCAAATCCGCAGGCCTGGGTGTTCCTCAGAGCCTCTGCTCTATTGCCAGCTGCCTACTTGATATCTCCACTTGTATGTCTAACGGTGGCAAATTCTGGTTTTCATCTGTACTTTAATGTGATTTTTCTCGCCCAGGAGCACTTTTATCCCACTGCATCTCTTCCTAACTTTTACGCATCCTTACCTTGTAAATCTTCCCTAATCCTCTGCTCCAGCCCTGTCTTCAAAGCCTGGCTACATGTGCTGCCCATTATGGTTTCTGTATACTTCCATTACATGCTGACTCACTCAGGTAGCAGTCTTCGTGTTATATTTAAATGCCTGCTGGTTGTTTATTCTATTATGCTTTAAGCACTTGATAATTTTGAATACTCAGAATCTAGCCTAGTTTCTGGCACATAGTCGATGCATCATGAAATCTGTTGAAAGAGCGATTGTATGTGGTTAGCTTTGAACCGGAGGGAGGGGAGGGGGAAGGAACACTTTCCTTCGGGACTAGAGGGAGAGAAGGAGCTAAGGCCCATTAATGCATAAATAAGTGTGTAGGATTAGGGGAGGAAAGTTGAAGTTTAGATAGCATACATTTCCTCAGAGATACAATTTTGTGCACAGTATAAAATGAACAGTGTAGTTATTTATAATGAACAATTAGCAGTGCATTGGAGAAAATAAAGGAACAGTGCTGTGGGGTGCATCTTGAAATCTTAAAATTATTCTTCCTTCTGGTTTTATGGCTGTTAGATTTAGCCTAATTTCTTTAGGCCATTTGTCATATGTATGGATATGGATGACTAAATTACTTGGATGTTATTGCATTGGTTTTCATTCTTGCTCTTTTATAATTGATTTTATTTTGATGTTGCTTTTCCAGCTTTCGGAAAATGTGATTGATCGAATGAAGGAATCCTCTCCATCTGGTTCGAAGTCTCAGCGGTATTCTGGTGCTTATGGTGCCTCAGGTATTGCTAAATTTTAATTTGAGGGTTTTTAGGAGAAAAATTATAAATGGAAAAAGTTGACTCAATAGTCAAGTTCTCTAGCATTCTGTCTTTCATTATTTGGATGTTTAGCTTTTTATAAGGAATATTAGAAGTCAGTATTGGGGTTTCTTTTAAAATGTTTTGTACTAATAATGAAACTATTTTCAAACAGTCTTTGAACATTTTGTTTTCTCTTCCCACTCCTGAATCCTCTACTAGGCTTTGGAAAGTTACTTTATATCTTTTTGTATAAAATGGATTGCTTATAGGGATATTAGAGATTTAGGAATAAATATTTATTAAAAAAATTGAACTTAGAAAATATTGATTTGCTATTTTCAAATTGTGAAATATTCCAAATGTTTTTATTTTCTAATAAATTTCTTCCAAGTTTATAAAAGATTTAGTTTGTCGCAGTCAGTCTTAGTTATTGATGGAAATATGGTGGCAAATGGAATCCATAAAGAATTATTAAGCCTAATTTTATCTGTAGGTCCTGCTGGATAAGAGACTTAATGCTCTTTCTTCTCCCTTTTCTCTCTCCTGCCACACTCATCTGTTTATCCAATATTTTACTAAGCACCAGCTATGTGTCCGGCACTGTTCTTGATACTGCCCAGTTGATGGATAGATATGCTATTTATTGTGAAATGGCAACAAGAAAATAATTGGGATAATTAATTTTGGATTAAGTGAGATTTTCCTGTACTTATCACAAAGGGGAAATCTGTCTCTAGACTGTGAAATTGAGAAAGATGAGATCCTGCCCAAATGACATTCACTTGGGCCAATTGTGACCCCCCCACCGCCTGCTTACTAATCATTAAGTCAGTAAACATGAATTGAGCTTCTGATATGTTTAGAGGAGAGGGTACCAAGGTGAATAAGAAATAGTTCTTACCCCTTTGAAGCTTCTTGTTTACTACTAGAGTTGAGGATTCACAGTTAATTAATGCTAAATAGAAAGTGAGCCTGCCTTCCTTGTTAGAAACCCTTTTTTTGGCTTCTGGACCACACTCTTGGTTTTCCTTCCACCCTACTTGCAATCCTCAGTCCAGGGTTCTTTGCTGATTTCTACTAAGTAATCTTGTCCCAATGTATGGTTTTGAAATCTTTGTCTAGATGCCTGTGACTCCCAAAATTATATATCTAGCCCTGACCTTTTCTCTGAAATTCCAGACGTTATAATAGACAACTGCCTACTTGAAATCTCCCCTTACCGATTTCTCAACTTAACATATCCAAAATCAACCTTTATTTTCACCCCCAGACTTGCTTTTCTTCTCTGTCTTTCCCAGTAGATGGCACAGGTAGTCAAGCCCTTTCTTGGGGATTCATCCTTGTTTTCTTTTTTCCTTACTCCTTACATCAGACTGTTAGCTAGTCTTGTCAACTCCATCTCTAAAACATGTCTAAATATGTTCCTTTTGCATCCATCTCCTCTGCTATAGCTCCAATCCAGATAGATAACCACTGTCTTCTGCAGAAGTCTCTTAACTGGCCCCCTGCTTCCACTCCTCCGCCCTGTGCTGTGCACACAGAAGTCCTCACAATCTATTGAAGAAAAGCAAATCAGGTCAAGTTGTGTCCCAGAGGTGGCTCTCCATGGTACGTAGAATATAGTCTGAGCTGCTTCCCTGGGCTTCCATCATATATCATGACTGGTCCCTGTCTGCCTTCCAACATCATCACATTATTCATCATCTCCTATCACCCTTCCTCTACTTATTCACTGTGACTGCTATCTTCACTAGAAGATAAGCTCCAGGGAACTTGTTCCTCATCTATCTGTTTGTTCACAGCTGAATTCTCAGCTCCTAGGATAGTGTACCTGCTTCTCGGTAAGTGCTTATTGTTTGTTGAATTAATTTAAGGGCATTATCCATTTTAAAAGTAGCTACTTTTGTTCATTTTGGAGAGTTCTATACGTTTAATTCAGGTGACATTTATTGAATGTTTCTGTTATGCAAATAAGTAAGCCAGGTATTTTGAAAAGATGCAAAAATAGGAAAAAGTTCTTTTTTTGGCAGATAAACTACATATATAACAAGACTATAAGGGAGGTAGAAACATAGTATAAAAGAAACCTAGGAGATACTGAAATTAAGTTTATCAAATATTTTGGCTTAAGAAGATGCCTTGTCGTGCAGAAACAAATGGCTGTCCAGTTTATTAAAATGCCCAACAACTGCACTTCCAGTCACTCGGGCCTTGCATATAAATACCATCGCGTACAGTGAGCACATCTCGCTGACGATAAATGTACCCTTGCTTCCTCCCCTTCCTCAAAATGGTGAATCTGTTCATATCTACATGTATGAACTTAAAATATGGAAAATGTTAAGGAAGCAAATGGTTTGTAACTTTGTAAGTACTTATGACGTGGTGTATCTTTTTGCTTGTGAATATTCTATGCTATACCCATTGTTTCTGCAGTTTAATTAAAACATTTTCTTGGTGTTAAAAAAAGAATGATGATGTATGGATACATTTAAAATCGGAATTTGTTCTAAAGTATGATTCGTTGTAGGTAGATTTTTTTTCCTACCTCCTATATTAAGCAGTGAGGGTGATGATGATGATGATTCATTCAATATACTGAAGTAATGACAGATGACACTTAAACAAAATTTATTACGTGGTAGGTACTCTTCTAAATCCTGTGTATGTCTTACCTCATTTCATCGTTATAACCCTAGGAAGAAGGACCTGTGATAACCCATTTTACGTAGAAGGAAACTGACACTTGAAGTGATTAATTATTTTGCCCAAAGTCACACAGCTGGTGAGCAAAGGAGATGAGAGTTACATTCAAGTTTGTCTGACTCCAGAGCAAATGCTGTTAACCACTTTGTCTTATTTTAATTTGAATGACATCTTGCTTTAGAAAGGATATGACAGAAACTAGTTGGAACAAAGGAGCTGCTTTTTAGTGATGTTCTGCTTGAATTAAGGAAAGAACCTGTTGTCTATAAGTGATTGTTGGTTGTTCTCAGTTTTTCCCATATTGACTCTCAAATAGTGAGTGGAAGGAGAGAAAATGTTTTCTTTCTTGGGTTGTTTTGACACTTTGAGAGAGTGGGGATGGGTCAGGAGGTTTTCTGTGAGTTCTGTGGTGTGTCTGGCCCGAAGAGCATGACACCGATGTGAAGAGCTCTGGCTTTGCTGAGGGACCCATCCCTTCTCACTCTCCATTTGAAATGACTGATGAATTCTGTGGTCCATGACCAGCTGTGACCAGCCTGGGCACTGAAAGCTCTTAGAATGCCATCTTGTGGGCTGGGTTTGGTGGCTCATGCCTGTAATCCCATCACTTTGGGAGGTCGAAGTGGGCGGATCACCTGAGGTCAGGAGTTTGGGACCAGCCTGCCTAACATGGTGAATCCCTATCTCTACTAAAAATACAAAAAATAGCTGGGCGTGGTGGCACATGCCTGTAATCCCAGCTACTTGGGAGACAGGCATGAGAATCGATTGAATCTGGGAGGTGTAGGTTGCAGTGAGCCAAGATTGCTCCGTTGCACTTCAGCCTGGGCAACAGAGTGAGAGTCCATCTCAAAAAAAAAAAAAAAAAGTATGCCATCTTGTGTTTCAGTGGTCAGGCTAGAACTACACTCTCCAAATGGAAGCCACTAGTCACATGTGGCTCTTAAAAGTTAAGTGAAAATTAAGTCAATGATCAAATGAAAACTTCAGCTCCCAAGTTGCACTCATCACACTTTATGCTCAGTAACCGCATGTGGCTTGTGACTACCATATTGGACAGTGCAGATATAGGGCATTTCTGTTATTGCAGACAGTTATGTTGCATAGCTCTGATCTAGAATACACCAGTGCTTTTTATTTTCTGTCTGCACCATGATGTGAAAAGGACTCAACAAGGGTCATAGGACAGGTTCTTTGAGTACATGGTTTCTCTCACCCATTCCAACCTAACCCAAAAAAGAATTAAGATTTAGCATGCTATTTTGAAATGATCTTGCTTTAGGTTAAGAATGCAGTTCGACTACGTGTAAATTAACAAAGATTCATTCTTCTTAGAATTAAAAAAATTGATTTATAAAAGCAGGAAGCCTGAAAATTTATGTTCTGTTCTGAGTTTGTCTCATTTAGGGGTTTTAGTTAGTACTCAATAATAGATTTCTTATGATTTAAAATTTAGATGTGTTATGAAATAATTTTTCAAGCCTACAAAAATGTATTGATAAAAGTGTCACTTGCCTTTTTTACATTTTTCAGTATGAAGTAAATTATATATTAAATGTGAGTTGAATTTTAAGTATTTATTACAAAGCCTTCTTTCTCACAGGACTCTTAGTCATACCAGCCCTAGGCTATTCATATGTGTGAATATAGGGCAGTGTATTTGATGAACTGAGAGCCCTAGGATTTCTGTATATAGAAACTCAATTTTGTCATAAAAATAGTTTTGAGAATACATTTTATACTGTAAGAAGGTGGGTTCCTCTAAAGACTTTACTGAAACTTTTTTTCATAAAAAATATAATTTTTTTGCTAAACCTTGAACCAGATCAATGGCTCGTTGCAATAAGTATTTGCATGTAAAGCTGTTTGGGTAAAATAATACACTGTGTGACACACAGCAGATTGTAATGCCACTTTAATAAATGAATGTGCTCTAAAGAACTTAACTGTGTCCTTGCTGCCTCAAATTTTCTGCTGCGTTATCTCAACTATATTGGTTTGCTTTTACACCAGATAATTTTCTTCTTAGGCTGACATAAGGAGATGTCATTGCATGTAGTTATAAACTTACCTTTTCATTAACATCTTGCATCTTTTGATTTTAAAAAATCAATTTTGGGTATTGATTGTTTCCTTTCCAACCTGATCTTTTAGTTTTTCTGGCTTATAATGAGGTCAGACCTCTCATGGTTGACCCTACCGCTGAAGAAACTGTCCCCAAATCAATACGAAGAAACAGACAGGAAATGATATTAGGAGACATTTTGTTGTTTTTGTAAACTACTGGCAACCAGATAAAAATGATGAATCTGGAAAAAAACAAGACAAATGACCTTACTTTTATTATTGTCCTCACTGTAGAAGTTTCTCTAAATTTCTTGTCATTGTGAAAAATAACAAAGATTTGCCAGTTTGTGTTAAGTATATCACTGAGATCACTAAGTATTTGGCAGCCTTAACAAATTGCAGGAAACCAATTTGAGCAGGAAATAGCACAGCCTAAACTAAACAGCCAATTTTGGGAAATAGATTCATCTATAAGTTCTGTGTATTTTTCTCCCGGAATCTGGCCCTCCTAGTTATTTTAAAACAGCTCTTTAAGGCTCATTTAGAGATAACACTGTAGGGAGAGTTCAGAGAAAGTAAGCTTATTCCTTTGACTCGAGTTACAAGAACTGAACGTCTAGGTTTCCAACTTTTAATATGTGAAACTTTGTCGATGCCTGTGTCTCAATTCTGTACTTTTTTTGTGGGCCATAATGGATGATTTGCCTGACTGTTCCTAATGGTAAGAAACGTAATTGCTGTTGAATTAAAGGCATTAAATCTAATTCTCTAAGTCAGCATATTCTGCTCTGAAAAAGAAATCTGCCAACAGTCTAGGGTTGAAGAACTTCATGGTTAGTCCCATCAGTCAACAAGTGGTAGCATTGCCACCATCTTTGACCTTCAAGGAATTACTAGTTTGGTCTAAGCATATTTAATGTTACAGTGTAGTGAATGAGTACTAGTTTAGTTGCCTTCTCTGTTAGAATGAATACGTGAGTGAGATAGAATGTATAAGAGGTGTGGAAAGTGCTTTAGAAATTCAGACAAAGAGCATCAGGAGCTTTGGCAGGCAGGCCTGGCATCAGGGGAAGTGAACTTGAGCCAAACTTGAGGCTAAGGGGGACGGGAGAGGGGTTAGAGTAGAAGGTAATCCTGGTAGAGTTAGCACACAGACCAGATTAATTCAGATAAAGGTTTCTTGTAGGGTCTCATGGGTGGGTAGGTTGAAGTCAATCAGTTTAATTCTATCCTATAGGGCCTGGGCAGCTACGGAGGTGTTCCATCTCATTTTAGGATGCAAGACTGGAAAGTTACATTAGTTGTGCCTTCAGATATACCCAGATATTAGTAACATTTTTATTCTTAAAAATATAGTGCTGGTTTTCTTATTGATATTTTTATATCCAATAAACAAATCAGAGTGGTAAGAATATGTATTTTCTGCGATAGTACTAAATAAAGTCATTTTCATCTTCGGTTTAGTAAAGAAGCAGCCCCATAAGCATTTTTGTTTGACCGTAATTGGCCCTATTGCAAAAATAAATAAACAAACAAATAAATAAATAAAGTTGCCCTCAACTGCGTGAGACAGCGTGGCAGTCTAGGGTGTAACGGATGAGTTCTGAGCAGGGAAGGTGAATGAAGCAAGTGGATCCTTGGAAGGATAAGGTAAAGAAAGGATGTTAGTTGGAAACTAGCAATCAGGAAGGTCAGCTGCTGCCTGGTCTAGGAAGAGTGGCAGGGCAGAGGAGGACTTGGCTGGACATGGTAACTACGGCTCCATGGATGGGTAGTGGCAGTCCTTGACTCACGCTTCAGTACTTTCTCCCCAGGCCGAGGGCACCTTTTCTCTGTGCTACTTGATTCCTCTCTATGTTGGATTTATTTTTGAGAATCCAGAAAACCTTTAGGCTGACTTTATTTTAAAATTGAGAGGAGGGCATAGAAAACTTCCTTTCTTGTCATTAGCAATGTGGTTTGTATTCCGTGGTATTTTGGAATGGTCAAAAGGGAGTCACATGAAGAAAGTGCTTCAGTGGGAGAGGGAATGAACTAGAGATAAAGCTTGGTAGGTTCTGAAATGTCAGTGAGTCACACCTTCTGATCGTTTTCTGTGACTAGGAACTTCCGCCCATTGATTTCCTAGTTAATGGATTAACCACTGGCTTCAGCTGCTTTTTATTGTGTCTTCAGAGGTCCCTGCCCTTGTGACTGCAGCAGCATAATTTACTTTGCATTGGTGCTTCTAGGTGGTATGAAGTCAGGTGGGCTGGACACTCCCTACTTGCCCCTAAGTTACTAGAAAGAAGCAGCTGTTTTGTTAGGTATGTTGTGTAATGTAGATTAGAAATATAGTAATGTCGTAGAGTCACAGTACTCAGGAGCTGGAAATTAACTCAGGAGTTACGACCCAGTAATTTCAATGACAGCAGGGAAAAAAGATGCTGTTTTAAAGAAGCTCCGCAGTTTTGCTGCCGTAGATCCTGGACACTAACTTTAAATGCAATTACGGGCTAGTGGATTGTATTTTCTCACAGAACAAGTGTTGTTACTTGGCATAACCAAGCAAATCATGGGTGTCACCAAAACTATATTAAGAAAACTAGGTAAAACAGTGATATAAATTTTGTAATCATGCTTCAAGATTTATAAAATAAAATACGGCATTGGTTATTCAAGCAAAACTAATAGAATATAAAGCATAGGACATATACATAGAAATACTATTTTTGATTTACATTTCATACATTTGTTGTAAACAATATTAACAATATTTTTGCCTTTCTTGTAATTTGACACACTTGAGAGCATCATCTGGATGGCCCATATCTCTTGTAATAAGTTGTCCAAGGGAGTTTCAAATGTACATTTTCCTATTGCAAGCAGAGAGATTCAAAATCAATCCATTGACTTTCCAGCTGTCAGCCAAATAGTAGGTTATTGTTGATGATGATGATGTTTTCCCTTGTTAAAAAAAAAAAAAAATTCTAAGAAGTAAGGTCTGATCCAGCATTTCACTTCTTCCCTTTACCCTCTCCTGCCTGCCTGGTTTATTCAGAGTCACTCCTATAGTGCTCTGTATTAGGCCAAATCAGTGCTACCAGGGAACAGTAAGTGCTTTTAAGTCCCCTTTTAAACCTTCTCTGCCCCCAGGGCTACTTGACACTTTGTTGACAGCTGTCACTGTACTTGAGTGTTCCTTGAAAAGCCTCGGGAACCCATGTGGATCATTATAGTAAGGATCTCCATGTCACCCAATTGCTATGGCATGCTTATGACAATATTCTGGTTCTGTATGCCCTGCTTCCCCTGAATGAGCGGTTAATTGAAATATGGGTTTTAATTAGCCAGCATCAAATGATTGGAGCTTGAAATTACTTTCAGTTCCAGGGTAGTCATGATAACTCACATTACTATAAAGATACAAGGTGTTTGGAACATCTCACAGCTTGCATGGCAGGCAAGTACACGGCTGCCAGCAACCAGCTCCTGTGTACTCACTGTGTTGGCAGGACTTCTTTCCTTTGTCAGCTGAGTGAGTGCTGCTGCTTTCTTCCTCACTTTGTGCACTTGCACCTTGCTCTTTTCTCATAGGGCTTTTTTTTTTTTTTTTTTTTTTTTTGCTTGTCCACACCCATCGTTGCTGTAGTCCTGCAAGGGTCACTCGCAGACCTTGTCTGTATTTGATGAGCAGTATAGCCTTGCTCTGCATTTCCCATTTTATGATGTTAAGTTTTTCAGTTTCTTCCATCCCTGGCGTCATTGCCCTAGTCTGGCCACTATCATCTTTTTCTTGCATTGCCCTGACAGACTCTTGCTTGGGGTGCCTGCCTTTAGTCTTTCATTCCCTGGTTTATTCTCACTACAGCCCTAGTTTCTTTCCAAAGCATGAAACTAATGCCATTCCTCTGTTAGAAACTTGAGCCCTCCACCCCGCCCTGGCCTTCCTGTTAGGATGCAGCCCAGATCTCTTACATAGCCAGCAAGGTGCTGTACAGTCCATCTCCTGCTCTAGTCTTCTCTGGGAATTTCATGGGATTGAGCCCATATACTGCTTTTGTACAGGACCTTGCTGGCAGACAGACCTTTGTCTGTCATGTTGAACTTCTTTGTCTAGTCATATTGAAGTTCTTGCATATCCTCAGACTTATCCTTTTGAGCTTTTTAATTTTGATACAGAGTTTTGCTGTTGTTGCCCAGGCTGGAGTGCAATGCCTCAATCTTGGCTCACTGTAACCTCTGCCTCCCGGGTTCAAGTGATTCTCCTGCCTCAGCCTCCCTAGTAGCTGGGATTACAGGTGCCCACCACCACGCCCGGCTAATTTTTTGTATTTTTAGTAGACACAGGGTTTCACCATGTTGGCCAGGCTGGTCTCAAACTCCTGACGCCAGGTGATCCACCCATCTCAGCCTCCCAAAGTGCCGGAATTACAGGCCTGAGCCATCACGCCCGGCCTCCTTTTGGGTTTTTGACCATGTTGTTCCTTCTGTCTGAACACTGTTCCAACTTCTAGCCCTGCCCCAACTGTATCTCATCTCTTACCTACCTTTCATCTGGCAAACTCCTGCTCATTGTTCAGATTCCTGCCTAGAAACCAGTTACCCCAGGAAGCTTTTCCTGAGACCCAGTCCTGGTGAGATGCCCCTCCTGTGTGGGCCTGTGGCACCCTGTGCACGTCTCTCGTACCACGCGTCACGTGGTGCTGCCACTGCCCGTCACACACCCCTCTCCTCCAGATCCCACAGCTTCTGTTTTCTCATTGGTCCTCCCAGGACCTCCTCTTCTGGCACTTCCTGCAGCACTCCCCCTTGCTTTGGTGCTGACCTTTCTTTGCCTAGGTGAGAAGCCGTTATAGGACTGTGTGTGTTCGCTGCAGGTAAACGTTGACCTGTTGAGGCCAGGCAATTAGGCAAAGCAGGAAAAGAGGAAGTCTCAGAGGGTCAAGGAGATTTCCTTCAAGAGCCATTTCTTTATCTTCTCAGTGTAGACCTTCCAAGTTGATACCATTTTGAAGAATTTCCTTTTCTTGTGTTACTAATTCTCTTTAGTACTGATCCTTGTAATCGTATGTACTTCATTGTGTTGTAATTACATGTTTACTTGTCTGTTTTTCCCATTTAATTATGAGCCTTTGAAAGAAGTGACTGTTCGCTTCCCATGGTCTGTACACTCAGCCACAGTGACTGTATTATAGAGTTAGGTGCCTCATAAATGTTTGTGGAATGCGTGAGCTAAAGCAAATCAGATAATGAAGCCTGATATGTACAAGTGCCTGTGTCACTAAGAGGCAAGCAGGAAAAGAGATCTTTCTCTTAGGTTGGTTCTACTGGGCATGGATGTGAGTGTCTTCACCAGGCTCCTGATGGTGCCTATATAATGCCAGTCTCAGGTCTCAATCATAGTGGACCCAAGGAAGCCCTTTTGGAAGAGGCACTTACTTGAGTACCATCTGGGGAAAACTACGAGTTTGTGGAGGAGTAGCTAGGGAGCGGGGCTCTGGATTTGGAAACATTGATGTGGAGGTTCATGTCCTCCTCCTAGTTATTAATTTAATTTAGAAAGGAAATCATCTGTGTAGACTTGCCAAGTTTTGGTGAGTGCTGAAGTGAGTTGGGATTTTCCCTTCTTGGACCCTCCCACTCTCAGTTCCTGCTACCCTCCTCATTTTCCTCCTCCATTGGGTCGAAGTTAATCTGACATTAGTACCTTTGCCCCCTGGAATTTTAGGTTAGGAGTTTCAGGTGAGGTTTGGTTAGGGTGTCTAGAGGTAGGTCCCTAACTTGGAAAAATAGGTCTTACCCCGGCTCCCTTTTCTAGTAGAATCCCCTGCTCTCTTCCTGTTGTCAAAACTCTGGGACACTTGAGAGTTGGGCTTCTCTTCACTGTATCTTCTCTTGTGCGGCTGTTCTCGTGCTGGATATCAGCTTCTCACTTGAGGATCGTAGCTTATTTTCTTCTTGAAAGAGTGGTCTTTCTGCCATCACTCATTTCCTCAAGCCTCTGAGGCCTGCTCTTTGAAGTCTGGGGGCTTTGGTGTCTGGAAGCCCAGGAGGGTTGCGGTTTGGTTTGGCTTCTGGGTAGGGGTTGGAAGGAAGGCCCAATGCTTGGGCCAGTCTCCCAGTGTGGGGACGACTGGGAGACCAGGGAGCTAGCTCAGGGAGCTCCCTGTGTGCTCAAACACACAGAAGCATCTGAGGAGCCCTAACTAAAAAAGATCCAAGAAAACCTCTAGAATTTGCTTTAGCTCATATGGGCTTTTACCCAGTGCTTCCTTTTCACCTCATCACTGTGTGCTACAGTCACAGGGAATGCGAATAACAATGTCCTGTTGGCTTCATTTGGTAGTTACACTAAATTCTTCAGATGCAATTTGTTTTTTTGTTGACATAGTGGTCATCTCATGACTTTAAACAACAAGATAAAATATTGATTGCTGTGTGTCAGTTTTGAGAATGGACCTGAGGAATGAAATGAAAATCAGTTACTAAAATCAGGACACATTTGATTTAAATAAAAAATATTAAAGCAGCATTTAAGGTCAACAGCTCCCCCAAAAACATTGTTTTGTTATACAACTAGCTAGGTTATGGATTCTGAATATCATCCTTATAATTATTTAAACAAATTATTTTAACAAAATACCTCTAGCAGCCCTCAATTCATTTCCCTTCTTGAAACTTGTGCTTTTCAGTGCTATGGCTCAGGCCTGTAATCCCAGCACTTTGGGAGGCTGAGGCAGGAGGATCGCTTGAGTCCAGGAGGTTGAGCTTGGAAGTGTAGTATGTTTGCATCCCTGCACTCCAGCATGGGTGACAGAGTGACACCCCATCTCAAAAAAAAAAAAAAAAAAAGAAAGAAAGAAACTTGTGCTTTTAGCAAGAAGAGATGGCTTTAACTGTGCCTGCACACTTACAGTAAAAAATAAGGCCAATCACCTGTTTTCTTTTTCCTTAGTAGGAAAAATGAGGCCAGCTAAGCAACTTTTGTTTAATTTTGTGGAACAGCAAAGATATTCATTGAGTGCAATATGTTTCTTTAATTTTTCTTAATAACATGTTATCTTCTCTGGGAATCTCATGGGATTGAGCCCATTCACTGCTTTTGTGACATCTTTTAAAAACTTTTCTAAAAATGTTGCTTTACTATTCCATCTCAGAAACTTTTGAGGGTGGATATTATAAGATTATGGAAAGTTATACTCCTGTTTTCATGATTCTTTGACCTTTGACATATTTTATTGTTTTTTTGATAAAAAATCTTTAATGAAAATTAAATATGTATGTATATGTATAATGAAAAAATATTAATGCTCAAGCTTGATAAACATAAAAATAATAAATTATTTCCTCTAATTCTTTTTTCCTGTCCTATTAAACATACCTCTACTGACATAGCCAGTATTTTATAACTCTTGTTCATCTTTTTTGCAAAAATGACATTTGCACAAGTGATGATATAAAACTTGTTAAAAACAGTGATTTTTAAAATTGTTCATGATTGTTTACAGGACTTTGAGCTGAAACTTTTTTTCTTTTTTTTTTTTTTGAGACGAGGTCTTACTGTATCACCCTAGCTGGAGTGCTATGGCACGGTAATGGCTCACTGTGGAACTCCTGGGCTCACGGGGATTCTCCCATGTCAACCTCCTGAGTAGCTGGGACTACAGGCAGGTGCCCCCACACGGCCAATTTTTAATTTTTTTTTGTAGAGACAGGATCTTGCTATGTTGCCCAGGCTGGTCTCAAACTCCTGGCTGAATTCCATCCTTTTGTCTCAGCTTCAAAAAGTGCTGGGACTATAGGCATGAGCCATTGAGCCTGGCCTGAACTGAACCTTTTTAAGGCTATGTTATATTTTGATTGAGAACTACTTTTTCTCTCCATCCAAGTAAAATTCTGTAAGTTGAACAAAGACCTCCCTATTCCCAGCCCTGCAGCATCATCTGTGATGTGCCTCAATAGGTGTGACTTGAACCAGCCAAACCAGACCCAATTGCAAAGGCCAACTGAAATCACCATCTGTGCTTTACTGGCAGTGATGTAATCTGATTGTGTGCTTTCAGAAATAGGGTTACAGAGGAAATGAACCTCAGTTCTTCAAATGGGAAACGGAAAGGTGGTAGTTAAATCACCACTGAGTAGAGGAGAGAGAGAGCACATGTGGTGTATGTTTAGTGTTCAAAGAGCTTTTGCCATTTAATAGTTGTGTGATCACGGACAAGTTGTCTCATTTTTCTTCAGAATAAAATGGAGAGACTAATGCCAATTTCACATGGTTGTCATGGAGACTAAATGAGAAAATATACAGATGCTGAGTGAAATATAGCAGGTGATCAATAAGTATCCCTTTCTTTTTTTCTTCTTTAACATAGCAGCATCCAGGGCCATAACTTCACTGCCACCTTTCACCTGGTCCACATTGACTCTTGCAAAGGGAACTGCTTTCTATCTACCCTCTTTGGCTTTCATTTGGATTTCTGTGCCCTTGCTCTAACAAACATTTATTAATTACTGACTATGTGCCAGATACTGTACTAATGGCAGAGTTTCAAAGATGAATAGTTCAGAGATGTAATGGAGATACGCAGGTAGCATATAGGAATGACTGCCGGCTAACTGCATAGGGCGGTCAGGGCAGACTTCAGGAAACAGGTGGTGATGTTTGAGCTGAATATTGAAGGAGGAATAATAGGAGTTTACCAGTCAGACATGATGGAATTGGTGGTGGGGGTGAGGAGGAGAAAGGGCATTTCTTGGGAGAAGGATGGTGTGTGATGATGGGTGCATTGGTTACAATCAAAAAGGGCTTGGTGATTTCTGTGAATTATAACTAGTTATATTTATTTGAAGTGCACGTACTCGGTGGGAAATGAGGTTACAAGGAGTAAATACAAATAGACTAACAAAGCTAGGGAGTGGGGATTTGCTTCTATAGTAAATGGCTCTAACCCTACATCTTTTTTTTTTTTGAGGCATAGTCTTGCTCTGTTACCCAGGCTGAATGCAGTGGTGCGATCATAGATCACTGCAGCCTTGACCTTCTGGGTGCAAGCAATCCTCCCTCCTCAGTTTCCTGAGTAGTTTGGGTTACAAGTGTGTGGCACCACCACACTTGGCAGACTTTTTTCTTTTCGTAGAGACGGGGTCTCACTCTGTTGCCCAGGCTGGTCTCTAACTCTTGGGCTGAAGTGATTCTTCTGATCAGCCTCCCAAAGTACAGGCGTGATTACAGGTGTGAGCCACTGCCCTGGCTCTAACCTTACATCTTTATACTATTTTTAATTAGTGTATATGTGTGAGTATGGCGGGGGAGGAGTGAGGGAGAGATGTCACCTCCAAAGTTGCCTCAACAGAACTTTTCTTGATCCTATTTGCCTTCCTCTAAACTCACATGGCATTTTATCTGTATTTTTCTCTTGGCAGTCAGTATTTTGTGTATACACACACATATAATTATGTATAATTAATTATAATATAATTAAATATATAACAATTGTGTTATAGTTAATTGTAATTTGATATATAACACAATTGTAATTATAATAAATACATAGCAATTATAAACAATTATAATTGAATATATAACGTAATTATATAATTAATTATAATAAATACATAACAATTATAAGCAATTATAATTAAATATATAACATAATTATATAATTATATAGCAATTATAATTATAATCAAATATATAGTACAACTATAATAAATATATAACAATTATATATACTATATTCAACTAATTATTCTAATTAAAGAGATAATATAATTAATTATATAAGTATATTATACACATATATTTATATGCAAAATTATGTGTATATTTTATATACATATCATTATATATTAAGAATATGTAATTTTTGTTTTTTTAAAGAGATGAGGTCTCACTATTTTTCCCAGGCTGAACTCAAACTCCTGGGTTCAAGTGATACTCCCACCTCAGCCTTCCAAGTAGCTGGGATTAAAGGCAAGTGCCACCATGCCAGGCTCCTCTACATTTTAAAAACAGTTACTTATTTATAACTGTGTTAGCACCTTTACTGTACATTAAGCTCCTTGTGGGCAGAAGGCATACCTGAGAGCCCCTGGTTCCTTTGTGACCCAGATGGCATCTGCCTCACCTGTAGAAGGTGCTTAAGAAACACTTGACAATGTAATGAATGAGTTGATGGGCCTGTGAGCATCCCCAGCTTCTTCAGAATACTTTTGACTGCAGAAACATGTTTGATGAAAGCAGTCAGTCACAAAAGACCACATACTAAATGATCCCATTTATAGGAAATGTCCAGTATAGGCAAATCTATAAAGAGCGGAAGTGGTGGTTGCGTAGGGCTGGGGTGGTGGTGGTGGTAACAAGGATAGGGAGTCACTGCTGATTGTTGCACAACTCTGAGGATATACTAAACACCATTGCATGGTACACTTTAAATGGGTAATTTTTTTTTTTTTTTGAGACGGAGTCTCGCTCTGTCGCCCAAGCTGGAGTACTGTGGCGTGCTCAGGGCTCACTGCAAACTCTGCCTCCCGGGTTCATGCCGTTCTCCTGCCTCAGCCTCCCGAGTAGCTGGGACTACAGGCGCCCGCCACCACGCCCGGCTAATTTTTCTTTTTTGTGTTATTAGTAGAGACAAGAGTTTTACCATGTTAGCCAGGATGGTCTCGATCTCCTGACCTCATGATCCTCCTGCCTTGCCTCCTGCCTCGGCCTCCCAAAGTGCTGGGATTACAGGCGTGAGCCACCGCACCCGGCTAAATGGGTAAATGTTATATTATGCACATTTTGTCTCAATAAAGCTTTTGAAATACTTTTGAAATTTTGTCAAATTTTTTTAAAAGTATCTTTAAATGCATTTTTTTCCTGTTTTTATGTTTACCATATGTCCATAGGGACTTGTATTATATAATATTTATTGTTATTTTTTGAAGTTTGGACTGGGAGCTCATAGCATGAGCTTTGGGACTTCATTAACCCTTTCAGAGATGCAAGGGAGTGTGAGAGGGAATTCTTGTGAACCTATGCAGAATGACCTCATTCTCTCTGTCAGAGAAATACTGCACTAAGTTATTTTACTATTAGCAGAGTGACATTGTTGGATATATTTGGATAGTATATTTTTGTTTCAAGTCATTGAAGGAGTTTGTCTTCAGGGAGTAATATACTGCTTTATCTTAATAAAAAAGCATAACATTGGCAGAAGTGCAAGGAATGGTGCTATTTTTTGTCACCTTCAGAATGAAGACGTAGTTATACTTTGTTTTTTAGCCTGTTGATCTTGTACTTCTCATCAACAGGTGCTTTATTTTTAAAAGGGTGTTTTATATTAAAATAGCATTTATGCACTTATGAAGCAGTACTTATTAATAAAACATGCCCTCAGATAAATTGTTTAATGCGGTTTTCTTTTTTCTTCCACATTGTGGGAACTAGTGGTTTCTGTGTTGATGGAAGAGCAGGGAGCATCTTTTCTTGTGTGTTCTTTTATGTAAAATTTTGCCCTCTTGAAAAATGAACAAAGATCATAGCCAGAAGGTATTTGTCATGCAGTCTAATCACAAGAAATCTTGAATGAGATCATCATCAAGTAACTTAAATAAAACAGTTATTTTCTGACACTTGATCACCAGAGTCATTCTTTAGGACACTTAGCATTATTATGTGTGTATTTTTCTTTTTCATATGATTGCCAACTATTTTGAAGAACGGAATGCTTCGGATTAACGTCTTGGGAGGGAGACACAATCTACTTGACCCTGATTTAAAGGGATAGTGGAAGTGGGTGGTTCTTCACCACAGATGTGATTGTTACTAGGGATTCTTCATAGACTCTGTCATAGCAAAAGTATTATATTTGGCTCCTCATGACGTGTCCCGTGACTAGCAGAGTGTTGCTCAGTGGATTGACTTGGGCTGAATCAGTAGGTCTTTCCAAGTATAAATTTGAGGGCTTGCTAGACCAGAGAGAGGCAGAGGCCTTAGGATTTGGCGGGAGATTCTCTGAGTTGTTGATAATAGTCCCCATCTCTCCTGTGCATGACCCAAGAGTTTGCTCGGAGACACCTGTTGAATAAATGGCCAGCCAGCACTGTGGTTAGGTGGAAGGAGCACAAATATTGATAAATGTTTAAGCCCTAACGTGGCTGAGCCTGGCCTTCAGCTTTGCCTCTTACTGTATTTGTGATGTCCAAGAGTGACAGGGGCTAACATAGCTATAAATAAGCAACTATTAAGAAATTGTAAAAAGTAGTTACTGCCAAGAGAAAAATACAGAGAAATGCCGTGTGAATTTGGAGGAAGTTTAGGGTGATAGGAGCTATGGGCTAAAGCCACTACTCTTTCTTGGGCAATCCCCGTTATGGAACAAAGGGATCCAGAATACATTTTCCCAAAGAAAGAATGAGTACAGATGAAATATTGTTGTTAGAATAATTCTTCAGGCTTATCATGGGTTTTTGGGTTAACTTGGAAACCCAAATAGCATTTCACTTTTTAATGATGAATATGCAGATGAGCTGTGGCACTCCTGAAGAGCTGGCATGGCTTTCCATAGCTGCGGTCAAGCTTGGCTCCTCTCTGTACAGGTTTTCCGTATGTCTCGTGAGAGGGTTTGAAATATCAGCTTTGGATTCCAACATTTGAGTTCAATTACAGTCTCTATGTAGTTTTGATTACAAGCAAACATTTGTATACATACAAATGTGTGTCTGTGTACGTGTGTTTGTCACTTACGAAAATAACGTGTCAACCACAGATGTGTTAGTATGAGCATTTTAACAGTTCGTTAGTCACTGAAGTTTTTTTGCAGTACAGGCTAATGCCAAAGGCAGGCTTTTTCCTGCTTGCTGTTTTGCCCAGGGCTGGCATGGCTGGACAGTGACATGAAGGGATTGTAACAATTCACTTTTGTAATTGTTGATACAATTTTGGTTGGCTTTTGTTTATTAACTATTTCAAGTATGATGGTGGTGGTTTTTTGTTTTTGCTTTTCTCTGCTTCAAAATTATCAATGATTGCATTCCTCTCCTCCACTAAACTTTATGTAGGAGGGAGGGAGGATTTAGTACTTGCACATGAAAATACTTTGATGCTGTGTCTGGTCATTTTTCGGGGAGAGAGGCCAGAGTCTGTGAAGGTCTATTGCTGCAGAATGGTTAGCACAGAGGCAATTGGTATAATGAGGGGTGCTCAGGCTTTGGGACCAGCCAGCCCTGAATCACCATGGGGCTCTTTATAACATTGGAATAATACTTACCTCAAGGCTAACCTAATGCCTAGAACATTGTTGAATCAGTAGAGACTAAATTGGCATGGTATTGGATTGCTGACTAGAAATGCTTCTATCTCAACCATATGATCAGTTGGCTATTTTACTTTGGGTACATTTCTTTATTTCTCTGGGCCTTAGTGTTCTTACCTGTCCGATGGTGGAATGGACTGTTATCTCTAAGATTCCCTTGATAGATTCTGAGCTTTTTAGATAAGAACCATTTTCATTCGTCTTTGTTTCCTAACTGCTAATTATACTTGGACAAAATATTTTTTTGAACAAATGATTGGATTTGCAACTATGGTTATATAGCTACATATAGTTATAATTATGAGCTTATTTGTATATGTCTGTGAACATTTATAAATGAGAATTGTCTTTTTTTGAAGTTTGTCCTCAAGCAGCCTGAAATACACCTTTATCTCTAAGTATTCATTCATACATATACATATGTTTGTATGCCTAGATCTAATATATAAAATTTAAAAATTAGAAAAAAAAATGATCAAGGTGCAAGAGTATGCATTTAAAAAAAAATCTATTGCTTTGGAAGAATTTATTTATGTTTCATTATTTGGATATGATGCTTAGAATAACTTGGCTATCAGAAAAGTGCTGTTGGCACCTTCTAGGTTTAAAAAAAACACTCCAGAGAATTAGAGAAAAAATAGTAATTAAAAGGGTACTGTCAAGGTTGGTAGGTCTAAATTTAACAGAGCAGCTGTGTTTTGGTTTGGAGGGGTGTGTGTCTCATGCTGTCTCCCCACGCTGTTTGCTTGCCCTGTTATGAGGCAGAAACATGTTATAATGGAGATAGAGATCCTGCCTTTTGAAATGCAGCCTCAAGAAGTGGCTGCTTGAATATTGCAGTGCCCCCACTGGCTTACAAGAACCTTGTCAGCGTTTGGAGAAGTTTAAAGCTAGCAGGTATAATTGTTGTTAGGCTTTCTGCCTTGGCTGTGGTCTTTTTCTGAAGGAATTCTTCAAGAACATTGGACAGTATTCTCTGTGCTTGAAATATTGTGTTTTATTGCATTTAAGATGCCAGTAATTATAAGATTTTATTTTATTTTTTGAGACGGAGTCTTGCTCTGTCACCCAGCCTGGAGAGCAGTGGTTCAATCTCGGCTCACTGCAGCCTTTGCCTCCTGGGTTCAAGTGATTCTCCTACCCCAGCCTCCTGAGTAGCTGGGATTACAGGCACATGCCACCACGCCTGGCTAATTTTTTTGTATTTTTAGTGGAGACGGGGTTTTGCCATGTTGGTCAGGCTGGTGGTAAACTCCTGACCTCAAATGATCTACCACCTTCGGCCTCCCAAAGTGCTGGGATTGCAGCCATGAGCCACTGTGCCTGGCCTATTTTTAAGATTTTATGTTCCACTAAGAAATAACCTCGACAGTTAAGCTGTGATAAAGTGCTTTCCTGTCCATTAGAATATTCATTTTATGTTTATTGGAGTTGTTCTATCTATGTTCATAGATAAAAAGGAAAATTTAAGTGAAATGAATTGTTAGCAATATTCTTGAAACTTGCATTCAGAGTCCAAGTCTTCTGAATAATTTTCTGCCTCCATGTTTTCCATGTCAGTGTTTTTTCTCATACTATCACCTTGCGTGCCATTAAGAGTGCTAGTAATGTAGCAGTTGTTAAAAAGAGTGCTCTACTGTCTGCCCTGGAATTTTCTTCCACGCTGGTGACTCTCATTCTGCATTTTTTTTTTTTTAAAGACACAGTCTTCTCTGTGGCTCAGGCTGGGTACAGTGGCAAGATCTTGGCTCACTGTAACCTCCACCTTTTGGGTTCAAGCAATTCTTGTGCCTCAGTCTCCTGAGTAGCTGGGATTACAGGCATGCAGCACCACGCTAATTTTTTGTATTTTTAGTAGAGACAGGGTTTTACCATGTCGGCCAGGCTGATCTTGAACTCCTGGCCTCAAGCGATCTTCCCGCCTCAGCCTCCCAAAGTGCTGGGATTACAGGCGTGAGCCACCATGCCTGGCCCTTCATTCTGCATGTTTTGATGCTACTGCCTTCTTGATCTCACATAGATAATGTCTTGAATGATGTTATGACTACCACCTGGCCCACAGTGACAGGAAGATACCGTCAATATCAGAGACGAATAAATGTGCACCTTAGAAGCAGTGGCATAGGACTTTGACCAAGGAGTCATTGTTCAGAGGTTCACAATAGAAGTGTGGATTATGGAGTATTTTCTTTATTCTCAGTGGTTAATATCACAAGACATTGTTTCACGTTCAGACACTGTTATTCTCTAATTGTATTAATGTACAGTTCCCTTTTCTCTTTCATGGAGAATCTTAATGGAGAGTTTAACCTGAAAAGAACAGCCCTGCTATTTCTGTTTTTTTGAAACATCTTTCAAGCATCAAACATACTTTGCTTCTCAAGCATTCATAGTATGTATAAATTATGAGGAATACAAAGATGAGTAAGGCTTGTTGCCCTCAAGGTATTGGTGGTTAAATGAGAAATGGTAATAAACATCACTAACAAGAGCACATTCTAGTCTTCAAAGTAGGATAAAATTATTGGATACTGTTTACCTTGGATTTATTAAGTTTAATTAAGTCTGCCTACAATAAATTAAAAACTCACTTGTCTAAAAATATGTGTATGATCTTGAATTGGATCTGAATCAGATTTCTTTCCCTTTAGAAGCTCTATGTGCATAATTGATTCAAAAGAATACGATCTGTAGATTGTAGTATTTATGATTGTTAATGTCCTAATTTGATCATGGTGCTGTAGTTATATAACAGATTGTCCTTGTGTTTTGGAAATTACGTTGGAATATTTAGGGGTAAATACATCATGTCTGCAATTTATTGTAATGTGTTTCAGAAGAAAATATTTGTGTGTGTATGTATGTGTTATGTTTGTATAGAGAGAATGATCAAATATATGGTGAAATGTTAATTGGGAAGTTTGGGTGAAGGGTACATGCGGATTTTTTATGGCATTCTTACAACTTTTCTGTGGTTTGAAATGATTTTAAAATAGGAGGTTATGGAATTGAAAAGCTGTTGCTAAGATATCAGATGCCTAGTACTTTTAAAGCAACATTTTTTTTATGTGATTTTAGGGCAGATGTGTGCATACTTTAAGAAAAATTCCATTCGCTTGGCGGAAACTTGCAGAATGTCTTCAACTCTGGTTCCTTGCTTTCAGACAGCCCAAAGTGCTTGCTGTCTCACTTTGTGGATTTATATATCTTTTGCGGCCTGTTTGGGGGGAGTATTTGCACATATATTTCTGTGTTACTGCTGTTCTCCAAACACTCTATTATTATTGTGTCTGAGAGGTTTTCAACTGTTTTTAGGGGGGAGTTTCCTGTGTTTAACCTTTGGTAGTGATTTTCCAATTGTCTATGACTAGCTATTTTGATGACTTAATTTAGAAAGGTGGTCCCTTTTGTTTATTTCTAAACTAGTCCCTATGATCCCTGCTTCCCTTCTGCCTCTTTACCCCTCCCTTATTTGTCACCCTTCTCCTCACTTCTCTATAAGGCACGATTCATCTTTGGAATTAGTAAAAATTCTGCCTCTTCCAGGAAGCCTATCCTGATTATCCCTATGGAACTCTGATTGCTTCTTAATTTGCCACTTACTACACTCAGTTTTGTATAGTTATATTTTATTGTTTTATATTGTTCTCCATGATGGATTAAAATTATGGTTTTGTAGTCACTTAAAGTTATATGTACATATTATTTTCCCAGCCCAGTGTCAGAGTACTAGCAGATATAAGCAGATATAAACAATTTTTTCCAGTTCTCACTGACTTTATCCCCACAGCTCATGGCTGTCTCCACGAAGTAAGTGATTCTATCTGAGGAGGTATTTTTTACTGGATCCAAAACTGAAGCCACTGTCTGACTTTTGGGATTATCTGTATCTCTCCTTTCTTCCTTTTTACCTCCAATCTCTGAGGATTAAAGTTTTTTTTGTGTGTGTGTGCATTAACTGAGATATTAGTTTCATAATGTAGCCAATTCACTTACTATTTTAAATTCAGAATGACAAATAAACTGGAATTTTTTCACCTGTTATTAGATCTGTGATTGTTGAAACACGTAAAACATAGTTGAACAAAAAACCTTCCAACACAGTTTACAAATGTGTTATCCTCTGGTAAGGATAAAGTCATGAGACTGGTTTTTGCTCAAGGATATACCACATTTGCATTTTAAATACAACTGTTAATATTCTCTTCTTGTTGATTCAGGCAGGGTAGCTTTTCCTAAGTGACAGAAATGTAGATGATTATGTGAAATAATGAGTTGTAACTCTGAGTTTGGTTCATATCTGGATTGTCATTTTGGCTTTTTGGATTGTCTTATGAAAATTTTCTGAGGGCAGTACTCTTTTATAGAGTTGGGATTATAAAACTGGAAAATGTTCTGTTTTACCTTTGTCTTGTCTCTGAAACATTTTTTGGGTTAAATTCTTTAAGAAAAAGAAAAAGTCCCATTGACTGTGTATGTGCTATTAACTCTAGCATCGTTTCCATGATCTGGCGTCATCTAACATTTGATTTGTCCTCTTTCATACATTAGCATATCCCAGCAGCTCGTGAAAGCATTTGTGAATGAGGAAACTGAGGCTATGAGGGATTAACTGATTTACTTTAGACCACAGGTGACAATGTCTGATATAAGTTTGGGTCTTCACTCCAAACCTGTACATTCTACTGGATTAAAGGTTCTTAACCTGCTTTGTGCCAAGTTGCACCTTGGCATTCTGGTGAAGCCTGTGGATCCATTTTACTTTTAAATACAAAAAATACATAGCATTACAAAAGAAACCAATTATATATAATTAAAAAAACCCAAGTTTGTAATATACACTGACTTACTAGCACATTACATAAAATGGCCTGGTGTTGGGTGTATTAACTACCATTATTTCAAAGTAGTGATGAGCATGAATATTTGGAATGTCTGAAACTATTGTAATGTGTTATGAAAATGTGTGATTTCTATTGGTGACAAATCACAGGTACTGTGGCTAATGCTACTTGGTTTTAGGGTATCATTCATATTTGAAGGAAATGCATACTGTATTTAGAAGTTAGTGAAAATAAAGATGCATTTTTTTTTCCTATCCAAGTTTACAGATCTCTTGAATTCCCAGGTTAAGAACTACTTCATTAGAGTATACCGGTCTCTCATGTTTATAAACATTTGTGCCACCTGCTGTATCTGCTCTTAAAAAACAGAATAAACAATTACAAAAGCAAAAATATGTGCAAACAATATAAGACTTCACTAAAAAAAGTAAGATTCAGGCATATGTATTAGTTCTTGCACTGCTATAAAGAAATACCTGAGACTGAAAAGAGGTAATAATTGGCCCATGATTCTGCAGTCTGTGTAGGCTCATGACTCTGCATGGCGGTATCTGCTGGCTTCTGGGGAGACTTCAGGAAACTTACAATCATGGCAGAAGATGAAAGGGAAGGGGGTGCATCACATGGCTGGAGGAGGAGGAGGGGCAGGGAGAGGTGCCACTCACTTTTAAATGACCAGATCTCATGAGAACTCACTATAAGAATAGCACCCAGAGGGAAATCAGCTCCCATGATCCAGTCACCTCCCACTAGGCCTCACCTCCAACACTGGCGATTACAATTTGACATGAGATTTGGGCGGGGACACAGATCCAAACTATATCAGCATATACATATGTTGTGAGATCCTGGAGGGTAAAAATTAAAATTTACTTAATTAAAAATGGTTAGAAACTATAAGTTTAAATTGTGTTTCGTAGTGTTCTAGTCAGTTCTCTGCCTACCTCTCCCCTAAAGATAGAATGATCATATTGAAGTTTGTTATTTTCTTCATTAAAAAGCCTTTGCCTTCTGTATTTCAGCTTCTTTTGGGCAATTTGTTTTAATGAGGGTGACTGTCAGAGAGAGTTTCAGTTCTCCATTAGTGATGACTGGTAGGTAGAGCAGAGACAGGACCTGAAATAGAATGTTAGAGTGCGCTGAAATGGCATGGCTCTCCTGCGCGTCGTGTAAGCCTGAAAAGGTTTGTTTTATTGCTTTTCACCGGGTGAGTCTGAACCTCTTCGTCAGTTGTCAGGCCTGACAGCTTAAGTGTATTGTAGTTGCTTCCATCCTTACCGAAAATATAGTTCTACTCTTTCTCTTGTTAATTAAATGAGAGGCATTCACTTAAACGCATTTTATTTCCCCTCTTAGGTGGGGAATTGGTAAGCTGTTTCTTCTAAACTGTTAAGCCCCTCTGTCTGAGTTGCTCCAGAGATACTAATTTGGATGATGTTGACAGGAAAAGCTTTAGGTAGAGGGAAAAAACCGACTGAGCACATTTACCGCTCAGCAGGGTTGCCATGCTCCCCTAACCCCGCAGCATGCAATAAGTATGTGCGTTGCTTTCCCCAGGCCAGCGTCCTGGGTCAGAGCTGCAGGGCTTGGGAGGCTGTGCCTTGGCCCTGCTGTCAGCCTCATTTCCCGCCTGGGGAGGAGGGCTGCAGACTTGTGTGAGCTTCCATGCAGCTTCCTGGATTCCCTCTCCCAAGTCTGCCCTGCAGACCCATCCAGTGGACTGCTCTTCTGCCTTATACATTCTTGCCCTGGACTCTTTCCAACCTTGGGTTTTCTAATCATTACCAACACTTTACAGTCTTTTTGTATTTCACAAAAATAGCTTGCAAAAGCTTTTGGCCTGAATTTTTGTAACAGTCTTTTGATTACAATAGGGCTGCAGAATACTGTTAACTTCTGATTATCTGAGGACAGATTATTTTAAATTTGGCTTGTAAGTTGAATGGTACTTTATTTTCCTTTAGTACTTCTTGTATTATTATTATTGTTATTATTTTGGGGTAACTATTCTCCCCACTCATTAACTTTTATTTTGCTGCATCCCATCAGGAAACTTGCAAAACCTAAAAACGTAAGCATTTATTCAATTTTAGGTAATGTTTGAAAGAATACAGGTCTGCCTAGGTTGGTATTTTGTACCATTCCCAACTGGGGACTTAAATGACAATGTTTTGGAGAGCACATGCTGTTAAAAGCGCTAATGGAGAACATTTTAATTTCTATTAGCAAATCAACCAATAAACAATTATTTAAGTATTTTCTTTGAGTGTCTGATGAGTTTTGTGATTGTTAGTAGAGATCAGGCAAATGGGTTTCAGCCCTTCAGTTGCTTTATCCACAGTTGGTTTATCACACATGCTGCTACCTGCCGTGGTGATTAGACATTTACATAGTTTAAAATTTTTATTCATAGTCATGCAGTGTTTAATTTATGCCCATAATAGATTATTGGTAGAAATCTGGAAACATAAGGGACACTGATGCTGAAAAGCAGGTTAATGAGCATCATAAATGTGATCATGCCTCTGAAAATTAGCATCAGGATGCTTTTCACTAGATTGCTAAAATGTATTCATTTGCTAAAATGCTCATATAGCACATTGGGGTGTGTCTCATATTTTAATACTTAATCTTAGAAAGATTGCTCTTCATTTATTAGGAATAAAAACTATTCTCCCCCAATTGTATTTGCATTTGCAAATAGTTCCCTGAAATCTTTTATCTTGTCGTAAATAAAGCACAGAAGTTCTAAAATCAAACCAGTTAACTTCCTTAAGTGCAAAATGTAAGAATTCTGAACAGTAGAGCGTGAAAGGGGATTTTGTCTATTTCTTTTTTCTTTTTTTTTTTTTGAGATGGAATCTCACCCTATCACCCAGGCTGGAGTGCAGTCGCGCCATCTTGGCTCACTGCAACCTCCGCCTCCTGGGTTCAAGCGATTCTCCTGCCTCAGGCTCCCAAGTAGCTGGGTGGGAGTACAGATGTGTGCCACCATGCCCAGCTAATTTTTATATTTTTAGTAGACATGGGGTTTTGCCATGTTGGCCAGGCTGGTCTCAGACTCCTGACGTCAGGTAATCTGCCTGCCTTGGCCTCCCAAAGTGCTGGGGTTACAGGTGTGAGCCACTGTGTCCAGTCGATTTTTTCTATTTTTGAAACTGTAACAGTTAAGTCAGTTTTGTCTACATTAAAAAATACAGTTGGTCCCCAAATGAAATATAATATACTGTCATATTTGAATTGTTTTCAAAAAGGCTGCAACAAGTTGAATTTTATCTTGATACATTATAAGTGGTATAAAAAGACTATTACAATAAACTTTGTGATGGTTCACGCTTGTAATCCCAGCACTTTGGGAAGCTGAGGCAGGGGAATTTCTTGAGCTCAGAAGTTTGAGACCAGCCTGGACAACATAATGAAACCTCCGTCTCTACAAAAAATACAAAAATCAGCTGGGCATGGTGGTGCACACCTGTGGTCCAGCTACTTGGTGGGGCTGAGGTGGGAGAATCACTTGAGCCCCGGCCGTTGGTGCTGCAGCGTGCCGTGTTTGTGCTGCTACCCTCCAGCCTGGGTGGCAGAGCGGACCCTGCATCAAAAAATAAAACACCCACCCCCAAAACAAACAAACAAACAAACAAAAAACTTTGTGGTGATCTTTATTAATAATATTAGTTATTTAAAATAAAATGTTTAAGTAAAATCACTTATGTAACATATAAATTACAGATGTTTAAAAATATTACCAAAGGTTTCTTAAGATTGTGTTATTATGAGAAATGCAGTTATCTGTTGGAATGTGTAGCAGAGAGAAGAGCCTTGGGGTAGGGACATGGAACATCTTCCCGGTTTCTGCATCAGAGAGTATGAAAATATGTACACATTGGCACAGACTAGAGCCAGTATATTGGCCTTGCCTGGTCCCCTGTGTCATTGCAGAGTAGATTGTAATGATGTGTATCACCTAGCAGGGATGCCAAGCTCCCTACATCTTTCTGGGATAAGGATGGTTTGAGTAAAAGGTTGCCATGGTTATCTGGAGGCAGAACACGTCTCAGAACGTGTTCTGTTGCTGTTAAGCCTTGGAGGTGTGTCTTTGTGAGTATTCAAAGGGAAACATAAATAGTTGGAGAGAATCTTAGGGACATGCAGAAATACTACTGCAGTGTGATGAAGAGAAGCCTTTTTAAGATTGTGAAAGTATAAATATTGCTTATAAAAAATAGATGTGTTTCAACCAAGCTTGCTTTTAAGTGAATATGTATTAGTAGATTATAGTTCTCCATTTACATCTTTTATAAAATTGGCCATGCTATACTGGGAAAAAAGGGCCCTTGGATATAATTTGCATTTCTTAAGAATGTGGCAGTTCTGTCATTGCATGCTTAAAAATAATTATTTTCTTATAGAACTTTAATGCCAAAAACCTTGCCAGCACCTCTTATATATTTGTATTTTACCTAACTTATGCCCAGGCAGACTGTTTTAGACCTGAACTATGTTTATTTTTTAGCCGATAGTTGAAGTTCTCATAGGACTGTTAGCATATCAAAGGCAGTATTGAATTAGAGCAGTTGTTTGTTTTAGGTCTTAGAAATTCCCAGAGTTTAGCAGCAGAACATGGAATAGTGGAAGTGGGTTCTTAGATGGGTTCAGCCAGGACAAGGGTGTTCTAAATCACATTCAAGTTTTGTGTATATGACTGGAGTGGGTGGAGATGGGGGAAAAACGAACTTATGACTCAATCAGTCTTTTCATTTCAAATTCTGCTTAGTGAATTTTGAATAAAAGAAAACCTGTGAAAAAGGAAGATTCAGGAGGATTTGTGTTGGACCCTTGCTGCTATTATGTGGAATGCCACGTGAGAAAAAAGATGGAAAAGTAAATCAAGAGCATTGCTTCACTTAGGTTTTCAGCAAACATTGGGATAGCTGAGACATTTTTTCATTAAGGTTTAGCTTGCCAGAAAGGTGGTTGAGAGTGAGTGAATTATTAGTATGTAGGTACTATGATTGTATGTAGGTACTATGATTGTTAGATTAACATTAAACAGGAAATAGATGACTGGATGGAGCCTTGAAGAATTACCAGAGTAGGAAAGGTAATTTAGTCATTGAAGTGCCATCTATAAATTCCTTGTTATTTGAAATTTGAGTGTTATTTTTATAGGGATTTGGGTAAAGTAGGTTTATGGGAACTAAAATGTAATCTAATGAGGTATTGGTATTTATCAGAAGGTGATATAATTCTCACAACAATCCTATTACCTGGATATTTGTATAATTTCCACTATACAAGCAAGGAAACTGAGTTACGGGGAAGCTAATAAACTTGGCCAACAATGTACATAAACACATGGCATGGCAGAGTTTTAAATTGAGGCATTCTGATTCTATAGGTGACCTTCTTAGCTGCTCTGCTGTGATAACATGGGCAGAGAACCACAGTTTCAGAAATATGTTTACCGGCAGGGACACTCGAGGTGATCTAACTCGTGGTCCTCGTTTTAGAAATAATAAAATGGCTCTTCGACTGCGATTGAATGACTTGTTTTTTTGGCTTACTTACCCTGGGGTGGACAAAGCATTTTAATGACTTTTTAATTTCCTCTTATTATGCATAGCTGGATAGTATAGGGGAGTGAGAGATCTGACCACCCTTTTTGCTCTTGCTTAAGTGGGCTCTTTGGCG
This sequence comes from Papio anubis, assembly GCF_008728515.1. Classification (NCBI taxonomy): domain Eukaryota; kingdom Metazoa; phylum Chordata; class Mammalia; order Primates; family Cercopithecidae; genus Papio; species Papio anubis. The sequence continues at coordinate 25,519,566 of NC_044979.1, forward strand.
GATCTGCAAACTAAATTGACACCAGGCATATTAACAAGTGAAAAGCATGTACATCATCTACATGTTCATGGGGATCTTCACAACAGAGTGAATCCGAGGAAGTAACCACAGCAAGATACTTGTATACTTTTTTGACAAAGAATAATGAATTTGAGAAGAAATGACAGGACAAGTAAAATTTGGTGAGGGACAGTAAATTTCCTAGGGGAGTTACTGAGATATATATAGGGGTGTGTAAAACTAGTGGAAGATAAGGGTTCCTTCATTAAGTATATTTATTCAGGTCCGTTGCAGCCCCAATTCTCAATGTCTGGTGGTAAGGGCTGTTTTCTCGCCCCAGTACTGGAAGGGTACCCCTCTTGATGGCTTACTGCATGCAGGAAGAGACAGGTCAGCTAGCCCCTTCTGAAACTACAATTGCTCCAGTGTTTTCAACTTGAAATAGTCAATATGCCATTCCGCCATATTTTGAGATAGCGTGCTCTTCACTCCTTCAATAGGGATAATGAAAAAAGAGACTTTCCTGGGGCAGTTATAGGCTTCTGCCCTGAGGTCTCTTCCAGCTCTTGCAAGTATACCCAACATAGGTGATTTTTAGCTTTTCTTTCTAAGTTTGCATGTTTTTGAGGCTATTCTTTGATTCTTCTAGGTCTGACAAAGGGTAGAGTTGGACATATGTTTTTGTAAGATATGTGGGGTCGAATATAGGTTCCACTGTCCTAATGGAGATCCTAAGTTACAGTGGCCCAAAAAGTTAAAATTTTATTTTTCTCTCATGTAATGTTTTGGATAATTTGATGATTTCCTAATACTGGGACCCAGTCTTTTCTGTATTAGGCTCACAACTGTTCTTGAGCCTGTGTCATGGGGAATGACTGAAGCTGCATACACCCTGTTCATTCAATTTTCTTGGCCTGAACTTAGTCACTAGGCTATTCCTAACTGCAGGAGAAGCTGGAAGATGTAGTCTTCCTTCTGACCAGCCATGTGCTCAACCACAAATTGGGTTTCAGTTATTGGAGGTCAGAGAGAATAGATATGGTGATGCTTCGTAGGCTGCTGATGGGGGCAGCCTCTGCTGTGTTATGTGAGATTTATAATTTTCCTTGGGTTCCCAGATGAGAGTGGAAAAAGGCATAGTCAAGACTTCAAGTGCTGAAAATGTTGGCAACTCTGATGTGCAAGTTCTTTTCAAAATAGAGCTGAGTTATGCTGGAGTATTTTGGTTACAAAGACTTCATTTTCTCACCTGTCTGAATTCCTGTTTGAATTTTAGTTACTCGATTTAGCAGCATGGATGAAAAATTGAAAAGACTTGATATTTTAAAATTATATCCGAAATGGCAGAGACAGCATCTGAGGATTCCTCTTGCTACTATAAGGAATGAGTAGTTTAGTTTGATTTTTCTTGAAATCCAAATAAATAAGATGATTAAACTCAAGATAAAGCTGTAATATCTCTTATTGTGTCCTGTCATTTGTCATTGCTACCCTATCTTGAAAGCTTTGTGGAAAAGTAGTGGTTTTGATATTTGTTACTGAGATACAATTCCCACAAATAGGCATTTAAAATATTTTTGTCATAGCCAGTTGATTGTGGCATGTGCATGAACTAAGCCACTTAAAAAAAAGAAGTTGGTTTGTTGAATAATAGCTTTCACTAGAGACACTAAAGTCCACAAAACCTCAGTGAGTAGTTGTCAGATTCCATTTTAAGGAGGCAAAGCTAAACTTTTTATGCATTTCCTACCATGTATAAATCCAGTCAGCAAGCAAGGACTATTAAATGTTTTATTTTGCTAGTGGCAGCAAAGAATGTAATGTTGGATATAATATAGTTTACATTTACAGTTGAACTTATGTTTTCAATTGTATGGACTAAAATGAATAGGTCTCTATTTCGTAGTCAAAATGGGCAATTTATAGAGTGATTTCCTAGAACACCCCAATATGTAGTGACTTTTTGTAGCAGTGACTGCCACATGTAGGAAATGGATCTCTATAGAACTTTGCTATTAATGTTGCAGGGTATTTGTTGCATGATGTAGAAAATGCTATCCCGGGTTACCTTTCAACCTTGTAGCTGACTTAGCTTAACCTCAGCTGGTGGCTTAAGTCAGTGGCCAAGAATTTTCATCAGCTGTCCTTGGTAACATACATCATTCATCATACTAGGATGATTGGTGTTATCAATTGAAAAATCTAAATGGAAGACAAAAAATTAAATACTACTTGAGAAGCAAGAGTGAAAAGAGAATATCTTGGCTGCCTAAGATTTCCTCTCTTTTCTACCTTTATTCAGTATGGCCGTGAATATCCTTTTGGAGACACTTTGAATCTCATTGTTTTCAATTACAGAGGAACTCTTCAGCAAAAAGCCCTTATTGTATGGTGTGCTTCTAGATAGCGTATATAAGAAACTGTGTGCTGTAAATTCTGCTTACCCAAACGTTGTTATAAAGGTATATGATTGTATTGTTCTACAGTATATCATATAATATAATATAGGTGTTTGATTGTAATTTACCTTTTAAGAACACGTAGTCTTATAATGGTATATTGGCAGGACACCTGTGGGGTCAAAGGAAAAGAACATGAACCAATTTTGTTTTCTTAGAGCCTGTGCTACCTACTTTTAGGTACTTTAATCCCAGCCAACTCTCTTTTGGTATAAGTATGGTTTGAACTTCTGTTAGCTAAACTGATATACTGTGTAATGTTCATGATTGAATTGATAAAGGTGTTTTTTAAAAACTGGAATTATGCCTCTTTATGCATTGTTTAAAAATAACTTTTAAATGATTATGAAAGTAAAAATGTGTTTTTGGTAAAAACTACAACTAAGTATAAAGAGAAAAAGGAAAATGGTCCATTTTTCCTAAATATAAAGGTAATCATTAATATCATTTTGGCATATATATGTATGTTTTTTTTTTTTTTTCTCGGCTCCTTGCCACCTCTGCTTCCTGGATTTGAGCAATTCTCCTGCCTCAGCCTCCCGAGTAGCTGGAAATACAGGTGTGTACCACCATGCCTGGCTAATTTTTGTACTTTTAGTAGAGATGTGGTTTCACCATGTTGGCCAGGTTGGTCTTGAACTGCTGACCTCAGGTGATCTGCCTGCCTCGGCTTCCCAAAGTGCTGGGATTACAGGTGTGAGCTACCACGCCCGGCCATATGTATGTATTTCTTTGTGATGGTGTCCTTAGGCTTTTTTCAGTACTATACGTATAGAAAACAAAATGAAGAACAAACAATGTGTTCAGTCTGGTATCTTTTCACTTGTGAGAAATTTTTCATGGGGTTTAAAGCATGTTTTTTAATGTTAGCGTTGTATTCTTTGACCATTTCACTGTTTTTGGACATTGAATTTGCTTCTAGGTTTTCATTGTTTTATATATAAAATGTATATTGCTCTCCCTCATTGTCTAAATCTTTCTCTTTGCCACACTACACTTCATGTTTCTTAGGAGGAAGATTTAATAGTCTTTTAAGCTTGTCATGAAAATGAATTTTTAGAAAATGCTTGATCAACATCAATTTTACTTTACCCTTTGGTGTGATCATCATTTATCATATTCTGTTACTTTAGCAGCATTCAAAGATAATGAAAGAGATTCAAATAAATTCTTGTTACTGTCAGATCAAATTCATTTACAATAAATATGTGAATCTTGATGATCAGAAGCTAAAATACTTATTGAACCTGGAGATCAAGCCAGATCCTAAATTTTTATGAAAATGCACCCCAAATTCTTCTTGTTATATACTCTTTTCTGTAGGTTAAAAAAATGACAAATTTTAGCATGTCGACATTCTGAAGAATGTATGGCTTTAAACAGTCTCTTGCAAGCTATAGTACTGGCTCAATGAAATGTTATACAGCATCAGTCAGGATTTTTAAAACAAAATGCTGTTGGTTCTCCTATTGAATAGAGTTTCATTCTGTTTATGTAATGACGTTCATGTTTACCCTGAAAATACCTCCTCATTCTACGGCATTTTGTCTTCAAGAGAAACCTTATTCGTAATTTATAGATTAGAAATAAAGTCACAGAGGGTAGTCAGGAGAACACAGGTCTCTGTAAACCTGACTCTTTTATTCACCTACTTTGCCATGAATACTTTTCATTCAGCTGTTTTTCTACCTATTTAAGATGAACCAGATATGACATATTTCTGTATTTTATTTCACAATTCTATGGTGTATACCCCCAACATCCAAACAGTGGTTTTAACTATAAAATGAAAGTTTTGCATGGGTAACATTCTTATTATTTCACTGCCTTGTTTGAAATGCATGTAAATTTAAATGTAAACATTTTATACTATTAAAGATTTTTAATATTATATATGTATAATGCTTTATTAGATTAATTTCTTCCTGTTAACTTCCCTATAAACTATGTAACGAGATAAAAATGATACAGTCATTTAAAAGTGTTAAAACATGCAGTAAAATCTTACTCATTTGGATTCATTTAATTTACAATTTATCAAAAAGTTAGAGAAGAATTACATTTACTTACACTAACAGGATGGGAAAGGGGTCATGGGGTGAGAGTTGAGGAGGGTTTGGTAAGAAAATTCCCTTAGAGGAAATCTCAGTTACCTAGCAAATTATTTTATGAAATCATTATATATGTTGGATGTTACTGTTTATGGAGAATAATTTGGTATTCTAATTATTAGTTTCATTAAAACAGTTCCCCTAAGGACCCCTACCTGATAACACTTGTAAGACTGGATCCAATTGCTGAAAGAAATTGAAAAGAATGATAGATGCATTTCTTTAAAAGTAGCCTATATGTTTAGATTTTACTCATTCTTGTTGCCTTCTTACCATTTATTCTAGAGAGTTTCATATTATACGCTTTAGGGAAAGCTAACTTATTTTTGCTGTTTATAGAGAATTATTTCTTACTACACCCTCACTTCCTTAATTTCAAAAAGGAATCTCTGTGAATTATAAGTTCATTCAGGATGAGTGGCTTTAAATCCTTTTTCATTTTCCTTCATTATAAAAATGATATGACCTTATCGAACTGTTTTTTTCAGTATTAATTCTGATATTGTCACATAGAAAACAGAGTTTTAAATGGTCAAGCGCTATCCTATGTAGATAGTTGTGTTGGGAAGTGTGTCAGCTTGAAATAAATCGATGTTTGGGGAATTGTTCTCTTAAAGACGGTAATCTGAAAATGTGAATGCTAAATAACGAAAACATTTGTAGTTTGGGAGTAGATGAATTTTAATCTATGTCTCTCTGACGTCTGTGCATTCTTATGATATCATCACAGAGACCTGGAGTGTTTAGGTTGCAATTTATACCCACCTTTTCCATTTCTATCGAATTAGTAATGGAGCCTTCATCCCTCTAGGACATCAGGAGAGAAAAAAAAATAGACAATTTGATGATTAGCAGAGAGTAATTTTGATTACTCTAAGGAAAATTAAGATGATCTTTATAAGCGGACCAGGCAAAATGTGGTTTTGGTGAGTATGGAGCTAGAGAAAGCTAGTAATGTTTGGGCACCTTAAGGCAGAGATCATGTTGGGGGAAGATATCTTGGTGTCATTCAAATGTTTATCTGTTTGAAAAATCCCTATCAATATTAGTAGATTATTTGTGACTGTCTATCTATGGTCATACAAACCATAAAATAGCGATATTTCCCACTTTTTTTCATTTATCAGGGTGAATATTTTAGCCCTGTCTAAAACAGTGGTGCGCAGTGGTGGGGCAGTACTGTGTCACTTTGGAAAGTGTTTTGAATATTACCCCACTTGAGGAGTACGGCACCACTTTAGGCACTTCAGGAATTAGAGGGAAGCTGTGGTGTGTAGTGGCACGGGGAAGGATCTTCATGGCTGGCTGTGCCTGGGGGTAGTTTCCCATCTCCAAGAATTGTCCTGTGCCCTCCAACTTCTGAATGTCCCATCAGAAATTCATGGAGCTGAAAACCTATGTACCTGGCCCAGGACTTAGTTGTTTTATACATAAACAGAAAGTATGTTTTGCATGGTTTTAAAGTATACTGAATTTTCCAGGAGTGCAACTACTGTGTAACAATAGCTTTTGCATTTGTGATGATTTAGCACACAAACTCAAGATTCAGACTTTATTATGTCTACTAGGGTAGTTATGTTTGAACGTTTACATAATGAGATGCCAGATTTTTTAATAAATTAGTTTATTTTATTTCTTTTTAAATATTACACTTAGGGCATTCTATTGATTCCTTTTTTTGGTCAGATTATAATCAGTTTCATTTCAAGATAGTGAAGGGAGCGTTGCAAAATAGATGTGCTAGAAAAAAGCAGAGTTGGGTCTGATAAGAATGAGAACCACTGGTTTGAATGCAGACACATCTTTTTCATTGCTATTTTGTGTAGTCCCAGGTATTCTGAAGGATTTACACCCTGAAATCTTACATAGCACATGGTGTGAATTACAAAAAGGAAATGCTAGATAAGAAGAAATTCCATCACTTTTCTCCATATAGTACTGGTATTAAGGAGATCGTTAGGAATGTAATCATGATAAATGTATTTTTACTGTCCCTTTCAGGCTAACTTTACCACAAATAGTTTATTTTACTTTTAGAAAAAGGTTAAGTACATTCTTGAATTTAAGTTAAAGACAGCACAATGTTTTGGTCTTGAAATCCTTGTGCACAATCTTGTGTTTTAAAGATGGTAAAATGAGCTGTGATGGGCTAAGTTACAGAGCTTCCACAGTGCTTCACACAGAATTGTTTTTGTTTTATTAGAGATTATATGACTACTTAGGAATACATTGAAATGATGTTTTCTAGCATTGAATGGAGATTTGTTACTTTAGGTGAAGGGAAAAATAACAGCTATAGGTATAATCTGACTTCACAAACAAAGCTGATCTAATTATCACAATGTGAATTAAATAAAAAACAAAGCTCAGGATATTGCACTATAGTTTAATGAAATATACCAATATGTCTTATGCTGCCTCATTGTTTTAATATATTTGAACTCTCATAAATAAAATATGAATTCAGCATGGGTGTAAAATCTGAATTGCTTTATTTAAAACTTCCCAGGAGAGGCCATTGTTTTGCAGTGGTTAGCTAGTATCTTAAATAGGTCCTTTTCTGCATCCTCATTCTTAATGGGCTGTAAATGAAGCCACTGAAGCCCGGAGGTTTGACTATATGCGATTCTCTCACTATTTCTACTGTCTAGTAGTAGGCCAGTGTCTAGGAATAGGACCCTACTTTTCTTCCTTATAAAAAGGACTGTAATTGGGTCATGAATTTTATTTTCATTCAGAAGAAGAAAAGTCTTGAGGTTGGGGTTAGCTGAGTTCCCAGGGCTGTAGAAAGTTAGGTGGAGTAGAAGATAGATTTTATTTTCAGACTTTTAAATCTTTTATTTTCCTTGTGCTTTGATTACATGCAAAGATAAAGTCTCGCTTAGAAAATAGTGTTGGTCAGAGTTTGAAGAAATAAATATCTTAGTTGAATTTAGGAAGGTTTATTAGTGCATAATGAATTTGGGGATTAAAAACAGTTACATTGCTAACAAGTACATTCTACTTCATAACAATGAGAAGAGGGAAGATTGGGCTGGGCGCGGTGGCTCCACCTGTAATCCCAGCCTTTGGGAGGCCAAGGTGGGTGGATCACCTGAGGTCAGGAGTTCAAGACCAGCCTGGTCAACATGGTGAAACCCTGTCTCTACTAAAAATACAAAAAAATTAGCCAGGTGTGGTGGCAGGCGCCTATAATCCCAGCTACTAGGGAGGCTGAGACAGGGGAATTGCTTGAACCCGGGAGGCGGAGGTTGCAGTGAGCCCAGATCGCGCCACTGCACTCAATCCTGGGGAACAAAGAGCAAAATTCCGTCTCAGTAAAAAGAAGAGGGAAGATTGATTTATGAACCTAAGTATTGGAGTGGTATTTGACTTTCTGATACCAAAGCAATCTCTTTAGGTAAGGACATTAGTCTTGGTTAAAGCTTTTTTAGCACATGAAAAGGCTTGTCCACTCTTCTTTTACTGTTGTGAAATATTCTTTTTATAAAAATGTACTATGAGCCCCACATCAGGATGGTAATTAGGAAAGTAGACTAGAGTATAATATATATTAATTGGTCTTCGTTACTGTATATTAAACAAGCCGATCTTCCTGAGTAATTGTATGTTTTATTCTCTAAATTCCTTTTGAGAAACAACAACTACCATTCGTCAGTGTAAGTTAGTTACAGATTATTGATTATGGCTGCCCTTTAAATATGTACAGAATACACTATTTGTGAAAAATGTCTTTTATTTATAATTCTTCCTCTTCTTTCCTTCTTGTTTCATTTCTGAAATGTGTTGAAGGGAGGCCTGTAATTGCTGCCTTCCATTGTTCTCCTCCCACTGATTGGAGGCTCACGCCATCTGATTTGCATGCACTCCATGGGATGATAGGTAATTGTAAGCCATGCTGCCAGATCTCCCTCCTGTGCCCAGGGTAGACATTAATTCACTGAACTTGGGCTTGGCCTCAGAGTCCTCCATACAGCAACTCAGGCAGCTACTGCCAGTTGATCGGAATTGGCACGTAAGATGAAATCTATTTATCATTCCTACACTTGCTATCTTGGTTTATTTGTTCCTTTCCATTCCATTCCATTTCTTCTTTGCCCCTAATGATGTTCCTCTTTCACTCCCTTCCCTCATCTGATGAATTTTTAAGGCCTATCCCTTAACCTTTGCTTTTTTTTTTCCTTTATGTGTATTTTTGACGCATATATATATATATGGAGATATATATATTTTTTCCAGGAGAATTCACTGAGCTCAAATCTGTAATAGTCATTCCCAAATCAGCATGTCGAGCCAAGTCTCAAATCAAATATGAGTTTCAGGTTCAAGTATCTAATTGCCTACAATTCCATGTGGTGGTTCTGCCATTACCTTCAATTGAATATGCCTTAACTCATTATCTTTCTTCTCCAAACAGCCTCTCCTTCTTTACTTAATTGACCATCATGGGTATTAATTTTCTAGCATGGGTGCACCTTTGACTTTTTCTTTCATCTCTCAGTCAGTCTCAGATGATCATTTTTTCCCCATGAAAAATCTTGAATCTTAGACTGTATCTTGGCAGCCAGTCTCCTACTTTAAGCCCTCTTAACCTTTTGCCAGTGGCTGTCAAACTTTAGTGTGCATCAGCATCACCCGGAGGCTTTATGACACACAGATGGTTGGACCTCATCCCCATGGTGTTGGATTCCCTAAGTCTGAGGTGGGGCTGAAGAATTTGCATCTCTAGCAAGTTCCCAGAAGAGGCTGCTGCATTGAGGGGAAGGTGAGGTTACACTTTGAGAACCACTGATTGCCTTCTGCTTTCCCTCCCAGTTTACCTGCAGATCTTGACCAGGTTAAATTTCCTGTCCTAACACTCTATTTCATTGTATTATTGCCATTTTTTCCCCCAACTGTCCAGGATGCCGTATTTCTTGATATTTCTTATCCAAAATCCTTCATAGTTTCCAAGACTCACAGCAATTTAGCCTAATTTACTCTTCTGTTTTTACAAACAAGTTTTGTTTGGTAACAATTTTTTTTGGTTTCCTTTTCATCTACCTGCTCAAGTTCCATATCCTTAACTATAGCTGACCTTGATAATTTTCCTTAATACTGAACCTGAATAGTATAACTTTACTGACTCAGACTGTAATCACCTTAATGGTAGAGATCATCTTATATGTCTTCATCTCTCATGAAGCCTAGTGTAGGATTATGTCAGTGTGGATGTACAAATTGATTGATTCACCTAATTTGGAATCAAACTTGATTCAGACTTGATTTGGAAAAAAACAATTAGAGAAAACAAAAATAACTTCATATCGTTGATCAGAGCACAGAAAACTGAGCTTCAGCATTGAAACCAAGACTTCATAGCCAGTGCATTAAAGTTGTAATGAATACCTGCTCTTCTCTCCTTTGTAAACAACACACTGTCATTAGCGATGGCTCCAGATGTTTTGTAAAGGAGGTTCCAGGAGCGGAAGCTTAATGGCTGTGGTGGCCACTACCTTTCATTTCCAGCTTGGTCCTCTATGCATTTCATGACTCTTGAAGAAACCTTTAAATTTGGCCACACAGGACCATTTGCATGAAATGGAAAAGGGCTTGGGTCGTTTCTGTACTTCATTTAGTTTGGAGAGTTAACACTGTGTTACAGTTTTATCTCCAGTGAACAAAATATAATCATTTTTGAAACAAAAAAAATTAAGCTATGTATCAGAAAGCAATATCCAAAGGTAATTATCATTTTTAAATTTAAATTATAGATTTTATTTTCCTGGAGGCCTTGTGAGATCTTACAGCTATTATTCAGAATATTAAGACATGAAATACTAGATATATCTGATTCTCAATACTGGTTTTATGAATTGTCTATTAAAGAGGTCTAAACTGTAGTATATGAATTAGGAGCTTGTCTTTTGCTATACAGCTATAGCCCAGTATGGATGTGTTTTTTTTCCCACATGGAATGGAACATGGAGTTAGTTTCTATGGGTGCTTATTGTGAAGCAAACAATAAAATGAACATTATTTGCATAATATGCCATTCAGATTAGAAATTTGCAAAGGTATATAAATCCTGATGGAGTGATAATGCTACAAAATAAGCTATTAACTTGATGCTGTTAATGTTCAGGTTGCCAAACTCTTCCTAACACTGTGCCTTCTGGTACAATATTTATGATTAGGAATGTGCAGTGAGGAGTTTTCTTTCTACCGTCTTCATTAACTTTAATGTGTAAGTTGCCACAGTTACCCCTGCCAGGTAGTAGACAGATGGCATTTGTTTTGAAGGCACTCTTAAGATACATTCCCCTTACAAGATGGTGAAGGTAATTTTCAGCTGAATATACCTATACTCTCTGCATGTGTGGTTTAAATCAGGTTTATTTGTCTGCCAACTAAATGGTGCCGCAAATGGATAATGGCAAACCATTACTTGTTTATTTCTTACCGTTGAGATTTATCCTAGTCATCTTTTGGTTCTTCTTCCAGTCAAACCCTGTACCTTTTAGAAGATAAGGAGCAGGACAAGATTTATCCTGTAATCTATGCTGCGAGTCATTTAGCTCTAATATACTTTGGGTTGTATTTCATTGATTACATGGATGCTTTGATTATTATTTTCCTAAACAATAAATGCTCTTCATTTGAATGAATTTATTGAAATTATAAGATTAATGAGTATTTCTATAGAGCTGAAAATTTAATTTGGCTACGTCTTATGGTATAACCTTTTGCTCAACTATCTCAATCCTGGGAGAATCAGAGTCTTTATCCAAAATCTGCTGCTTATGTTATGCAGGTACATAATACTTATTTTGTTCTCTTGGAAGATCTTCATGGTTTCTCTTTAGTGTGTTTAAACTAGCACATGAAAATAATAGACTTTACAAAATTGGCCATGACCTATATCAGCAAATGGTAAAACCAGAAAGAAAAATACATTAAAGGAAAAATCCCAAAGGAACTGATATTTCTCTAAGAAGCAAGGTATAATTTTTATTAAGCAACTTAAAGAGATTGTTTAAGGAATACTGTAATTGGGGAGGGAATTATAGCGTAAGGATTATGCAAAGAAAATGAAGTAAAGGAGAATTACAAGTGGGAAAAGTTGCAAAGGAAATTAGTATGTTCCTTGAGGTTCAGGGAATCTATATATGTTTCAAATCATGGTTGCATTTTCAGTCTTCTGTTTTTCATAGTTGATCAGTTCATCAAGTCCTTCCATCTTTTGGAGTCATTTCTATTCATTCAAGGATCTATCTAAAATGTATAATTATGTCTCCCCCTACCATTCCCTCCCTTCATATCTTTAGTTTAACCAGTTTTGGTAAACACAGGAATTTGGGCATCACCTGTCACATAGAAGACAGGTGAGGTGTATTGAATTTATGCTACACTTTCTATGAGGAATTAGAAATTTCCTCACATTTCCTAAGAATACTTAGAATCAAGTATAAGTTTAGGAATCTTGAACTTTCTTATTTGATCCTGAACTCAAATTTATAGCCCAGAAATTTTGGTGGCTAAGCAGGTCAAAAGATTCCTAGGCAATCCATAAAGAAGACCCTTGGACTAGCCAAAACATTTGTTTAGAATATTGTTTAGTAAAGACAAACAAACATTTGTTAGGAAGCCAGAGCTGCTTTCAACCATCCAAGTATTTATAATGGTTTCAAGTAAATGGTTTAGAGCCACACTTGCTAGAACTAAGCAATTGCAATGCTTGGCTTTTTCTCACGTTTTATGGTCAGTGTTTATATCTATAACTAATTGACAAAATGCCAGTGTTTGTGTTCGTTAAGATACATTCACCATTGAGAAAGAAATTAAAATGGTTTCTGAGAAGAATTTTAAAAAGTACAGGCTATACAAGTATGGGAAGAAAACATTCTTTTGTCTTAACACATTTCTAAAAGGAGAGTATATGTGTATGTAAAAGCCATGGAACCATACTTACTGAACTTGAAATAGTTTTGCAGATTTCCGTGGCAAATGGGATTTATATGGCTTCAACATTTTTTTTGTTTTGTTTTGTTTTGTTTTTACTCCTTTTCTCATTTCACAAACTTTGCCAGTTCCCAAAGATTTGCTTGGAAACTCACTGTGCTAATAGGCAAAGTTGGCCTTTCTTGTGCTTCTCTTAAGCTAGCCCATCCTGAAACACTGACCTTTTAGTTTAATAACAGTTTTATTTGAGAAAATGTTCAGATCCTGGGAGCTGAAAAGAGTGTTTTCAGAAAGGCCATTTTAAATAGTGGTCTCCAAATGCTGTATCTTTTTCCCTCATGCACTTTGGGTCAGACCCATCAGAAGAAATACAGTATTGCTTTATATATTCTATTGATTTAAAAACAAATACCATGAAGCTTAGATGTGCTCAGAACCCATCACCACACGGGTTTATTTTCCTGGCTGTGCTTTGATTTGCTGTTTTAGATTTTAAACTCTTTATGCTAGGTCATGTTTTTATCTTCTGTTATTTTAACTTCTCGTTTGTAGCTAAGGTAATTACTTTCTCAGTTGTGACCTTGGACTTGACCCAAAAGTTGTGATTTTTTTTTCCCCCTTTCTGGAAATAGGTAGGGCATTAGAAAGAGCTGTGCTTTGGTTCCTTTATGGACCAAATTGATGTCAAGCAGCTGGTCACTTGGACGTGTCTTTTTCAGTGGCCACGGGAGCGTTCCTGTCCCTTTCATTGCTGTTGTTGTCCTCTTCCCATGTTTTTCTTTCCCCTCATGGCCTACCTGGACGATGCCACCTGTAACCTGCATCTCTTTCTCACCTCACCCCACAGCAGGTGGCAGGGCTGATGATAGTAGGGAGAAGGGGATAGGGAAGGAAATGGCAAGCCTCCAAACTGCATTTTCTTCCCCCAAACCACTTCCTCTCCACATTCTCACCCGCATGGCTTTGTGCCTACCCACCCAGCTGGTAACTGTTTGATCACACTGGAATAAACGGCTCGCTGCTGATTTGAGCTTTTCCTCTGGTAGGAAGACACCCCTATGTCATAGGCAGAAAGTGCATTATGAAGATATGACATTGTACCAAGTGACGTAAGCCAGACACAGAAAGACAAATACTGTACATTCTTACCTATATGTCGAATCTAAAAAAGTTGAGCTCTAGGAAGCAGAGTACAAGAGTGATTATGAGGGGATGTGGGATGGGGAAATAGGGAGATGTTGATCAGAGAGTACAAGCTTTCAGTTATAAGGTGGTGACTTTAGTTAATAATATTTTTTACTTGAAATTTCATGAGAGAACGGATTTTAAGTGTCCCCAGTGTTCCCCACCCTGATGGTAACTGTGTGGTGCTCGATGTATTTGTGGTAATCATTACATGATTCATACCACAGCATCACATAGTACACCTTGAATATATATGATTTTATTTGTCAATTATACCTTAATAAAGCTGGAAAAACCAAACTGCTTAATCTGTTTTCTGTTGCTTATAACAGAATACGTAAAACTGGGTAATTTATGAGGAAAAGAAATTTGTTACTTAATGTTATGGAGGCTTTGAAGTCCAAGGTTGAAGGGCTGCATATGGTGCAGGTCTTCTCACTGGTGGGGGCTACTGTAGAATCCCTAGATCGTGCGGGGGATCACATGGTGAGGGGGGCTCAGTATGCTAGTCCAGCTCTCTCTTCTTTTTCTTTTTTCTTTCTTTTTTTTTTTTTTTGAGATGAAGTCTTGCTCTGTCTCCCAGGCTGGAGTGCAGTGGTGCGATCTTGGCTCACTGCAACCTCAGCCTCCTGAGTTCAATCGATTCTCCTGCCTCAGCCTCCTGAATAGCTGGAATTACAGGTGTGCACCATCATGCCCTGTATTTTTAGTAGAGATGGGGTTTCACCATGTTGGTTAGGCTGGTCTTGAACTCCTGACCTCGTAATCTGCCTGCCTCGGCCTCTCCAAGTGTTGGGATTACAAGCATGAGCCACCACACCCAGCCTTCTTTTTCTTTTTAAGGTACCAGGCCCACTCCCATGATAAACCATTAGTCCATGCATAGATTAACCCATTCATGAACCCTCATGACCCAGTCTCACCTCTTAAGGGCCCCACCTCTCAGTAGTACTGCCACAGTGGGGATAAAGTTTCAACATGAGTTTTGAAGGGGACAAACATTCAAACCATAAGCACAAACAAACAAAAAACCCAAGACAACAACAGAAAAGATATGATACAGTTTTATCGTTTACTTAGAACACTGACCTCAGTGCATCATAGTTACACTCTGAGGTTTTACAGAAGCCTAGTTTTAATTTGAATTAAATTAAATTGAATTTTGATTGAGAATCTGATTGAATTTTGCCTGAGAAATAGCTTGCTGTTGTAACTTGAAGTAGTCTAGGAGAGGCAGCATGATTTTACATGTACCATTTGACTGTGAGTTGATACTAACTGGTATGATCAGTCATACTAATTATGTTAAATATTTGGTTCAGTTTTTGCTACTAATGGAGCTACTGGTTGTATGCAATTTGAAAAATTTTAGTGTCACATTGTTTTACTTGTTTATGAGAAGTAGATGAAAGTATGAAAATCATTACCTTGTGGAGTCTCGTCTAGAATTTCATAGCTGACAGGTGCACCCATGTGTCATATTTTTAGATGGGGAAACTAAAATTCAGTTAGATTAACTGATTTATCCAAAATTTGTTTAGTAGAAAAGCAGACTATTTGGACCTTTTGTGGAGCTCTTACTGCCTGAAATTTCTCTGCTTTTATTTGGATCGTTTAAAAATCTTCCATACTGAAAGAGCTTTAATACTTGCCTGAATGCAAACAGAATTCTATTCTAGGGGTTTTCTAGGTTTTGTTTGACCCCTTCTAAGTAGAGACTTGTATTTTTCTCATGTTATAGACTATGAAGTAAGAGAGAGACAAAACAGAAGCATAGTATACAGTTGGAAGGGTCTGTAAACACCCATTTCAGAAAATGTGATTCTCTTGCTGCCCAGAGAGGTTAATACCTTTCCCAGGGTTCCCCCAGATTGTTGATGGCCATGGTGGGATTAGACCTTAAATAGTTTTTCCTCTATTTCCTGATTCCCTGTGCAGTGTTCTTTTTGTTCTTTTCTTTTCTTTTCTTCTTTTCTTTTTTCTTTTCCTTTTTCTTTATTGCTTTCCCTTTCCCTTTCCTCCTCTCCTCTCCTCGCCTCGCCCCTCCCCTCCCCTCCCCTCCCTCCCTCCCTCCCTTCCTTCCTTCCTTCCTTCCTCTCACAACTTATTAAGGTACATTTAGCATATCATAAAATTCATTCAGAGTGTACAGTTCGGTGGTTTATAGTATATTTATAGAGTTGTGCAACCATCACACAATCTAGTTTTAGAATGTTTTTGGCTGGGTGCAGTGGCTCACGCCTGTAATCCCAGCACTTTGGGTGGTCGAGGCAGGCAGATCAGCGGAGGTCAGGAGTTCGAGACCAGCATGGCCAACATGGTGAAACTCTGTCCCTACCAAAAATGCAAAAATTAGCGCATGCCTGTAATCCCAGCTACTTGTGAGACTGAGGCAGGAGAATCACTTGAACCTGGGAGGCGGAGGTTGCAGTGAGCCATGATCGCAGCACTGCACTCCAGACTGGGCAACAGAGCAAGACTCAGTCTCAAAAATAAATAAATAAATAAAATAAAAATATTTTCAACATCTTGAAATTTCATACCCATTAACTGTCATGCCCTATTTTCTGCTTTCTTCTATCCCAGGGAACTACTAATCTACTTTGTGTGTCTATGGATTTTTCTGTTCTGGACATTTCATGTGAATAATATAGTAGGTGACTTTTCATGTCTGACTTCTTTCACTTAGCATAATTTTTTCAAGATTCTTCATGCTGTCGCATGTATCAGTACTTCATTACTTTTTATGACTGAATAATATGTGGAATGGATACACCACAGTTTGTCCATTCATCAGTTGCTAGGCACTTAGGTTGTGTTTAGTTTTGGGATATTGTGAATAATGTCGCTATAAATACTCATGTACGAGTTTTTGTATAGATATGTTTTCAAATTTTGAGTATATATAGTACCTAAAATTAGAATTGCTGGGTTATATGGTGACTCCTTAGCATTTTGAGAAACTGCCAAAGTGTTTTCCACAGTGGCTGAGCTGTTTTGCATTCCCACAAGCAATGTGTGAGGGTTCCAATTTCTTTACATCTTCACCAACACTTGTTATTGTTTGTCTTTTTTATTATAGTGGGTTTGAAATGGTATATCATTACGATTTTGATTTGCATTTTCCTAATGACTAATGCTGTTGAACAACTTTTTATGTACTTGTTGGCTTTTTGTATATCTTCTTTGGAGAAATGCCTTTTTATAGCCTTTGCCCATTTTAATTGTCTTTTTATTATTTGTCTGTAAGAGTTCTTTATATATTGTATACTCTACATACGTGCATACTCTGGATATGAGTCCCTTGTCAGCTATATGACTCGCAGATATTTTCTCCCATTCTGAGGGCTTTTTATGTTCTTGATAGTGTCATTGGATGCTGCTGTTGCACTCTGATAGTCCACAACTAAGAGAAATCGTCCTTCTGATCTTTCTTTTTTTTTTTTTTTTTTGAGACGGAGTCTCGCTCTGTCACCCAGGCTGGAGTGCAGTGGCCGGATCTCAGCTCACTGCAAGCTCCGCCTCCCGGGTTCACGCCATTCTCTGGCCTCAGCCTCCCAAGTAGCTGGGACTACAGGCGCCCTCCACCTCGCCCGGCTAGTTTTTTTGTATTTCATAGAGACGGGGTTTCACCGTGTTTGCCAGGATGGTCTCGATCTCCTGACCTCGTGATCCGCCCGTCTCGGCCTCCCAAAGTGCTGGGATTACAGGCTTGAGCCACCATGCCCGGCCCTCTTTTTTTTTTTTCTGAGACGGAGTCTTGCTCTGTCGCCCAGGCTGGAGCGCAGTGGCCGGATCTCAGCTCACTGCAAGCTCCACCTCCCGGGTTTACAGTATTCTCCTGCCTCAGCCTCCTGAGTAGGTGAGACTACAGGTGCCCGCCACCACGCCCGGCTAGTTTTTTGAATTTTTTAGTAGAGACGGGGTTTCACCGTGTTGGCCAGGTTGGTCTCGATCTCCTGACCTTGTGATCCGCCCGTCTCGGCCTCCCAAAGTGCTGGGATTACAGACTTGAGCCACCGCGCCCGGCCCTGATCTTTCATATATCTTCTTTGTTATTGCCTCATGTCAATGAAATATTTAAAAGGGCTTTTGCATATCCTATTATAAATAATATTTTTGCATATGGTGTGGGAGTAAGCATTTATAACGTCGAGATTATCAAAAGGGACACTGCTGTCTAATTTTCCATCTAATAGGCTCAACCATTTGAAATAAAACTTAGGTCCTGGCCGGGTGCGGTGGCTCACGCCTGTCATCCCAGCACTTTGAGAGACCAAGGTGGGCGGATCACGAGGTCAGGAGATTGAGACCATCCTGGCTAACATGATGAAACCCCGTCTCTAATAAAAATACAAAGAATTAGCCAGGCATGGTGGCACACGCCTGTAGTCCCAGCTACTCGGGAAGCTGAGGCAGGAGAATCGCTTGGACCTGGGAGGCAGAGGTCGCAGTGAGCTAAAATCGTGCCACTGCACTCCAGCCTGGGCAACAGAGTGAGACTCTGTCTCAACAAACAAACCAAGAAAAAAAAACCCAAAAATAACCTTAGGTCCTGTGCATGTTCCTAGATCCTCCTAAGTGCTTCTGGTGCTTTCTTGTTCATAATTTTGGGTAGTAGGTCTCTAGTGAAGAGGAGTTACTCTTCGTTTACTTCTTGTGGAAGGCTCTTAAAGAAGCCTGTGAAATTTGTCCATTTTATGTACCATCATAGCTGTAAGAAACTTTACAAAACATACCATACACAATCTTCTAATTGGAAAGACCAGATGTTTCAAATCAAGTCACCAGGTATTTAGAAAGCTCCAGCTGTGTTCTCAGTACTCTATGGTGTCTCTCTCCAGTTGCTGGCACTTGAATTTGAATGACATGTATTCCAAAAAATAGGGTTTCAAAATTTTCGTAAATTACAAATGCCTTTTTTCATAAATAATGGAAAAATGAATGTAACTGCAAATGATTTGCTCTGTAATACTTGATTTTGTTAGAGGTTTAATTATTGAAACGAGAAGTTTTTTTTTGTCATATTGCTCTCCGAAGTCCCTTCCTTACAGCCTCCCCTCTCCTTACACACCATTGTCAGACTTTAATGTTAGGACATCATCATAAAGAATTAGTCCTTACTGACTCAGTCCCCACTGTACAGTAAGCAGTTCTTTGAGTTTGTTATAAATTTTGGCAGGAGTGGAAATCTAGGTCACCAGGGAACTCTTGATTGAATTACTCCTGAAGTGCACTAATTGGCCTTTTCCACAGTGCTTGAGAAGTTTCACGGAGATGCTGGCCACTTGGCAGAACTTTGTCCATTCAAATCTAGTCTCAGCCGGGCTTTCCTGAGTATTTTCTTGCTTTTATTTTTAAGAAGTCACCTATTTTATCTCCTTCTGCTCTTTGTTGATTCTAGTTTCTGATGAAGAATTGAAAAGAAGAGTAGCTGAGGAACTGGCATTGGAGCAAGCCAAGAAAGAATCTGAAGATCAGAAACGGTGAGTTTTGTGGTATCAGAGAAAGGTTTTGGTGTACTTGTTGTATTGACCAGTATTTTTAGAGAAGAATGATTGTAATAAATCTCATTATTTGTGTATGACTGAACTTCAGAATGTGCTGAATACATGAACTTGGCCATTTTTGGTTTTAGATTGTGCCTCTTAGAGCCTTGGGTTAGCTGCTTCCCAAAGCTGACTGTGAATTACAATTATATCTCTTGTACTGGTTGCTTGAATATTGAGCCCTGTTTTCTCAATATGTGAGAACGAATTTTTGAGGATTCTCCAGGAATTTCCCAGTCGATCAGCGAATGTACTCATGATTGAAAATTACATTGCTTGCTACAGGCACTAAAGTAAATATTTTGGCTCATGATGGATATCATGTGTGATACATAGTGCCTGGATTAACAAATAGCACTAATTATTATTTTGTCCACTTAAAAGAATTAGGATGTTACAGATATAAGTAAGGTTGGAAATAAAAATCCTATTTCCATCTTCTAAAGTTAACCGCTTTTTAACATTTTATTGCTGGAGATTTTTTCTTCTGCACACACTTCTGCACACTGTTGCCATTATTAATACTACTAATAACAACAGCTAAAAGAATGTTCATTGAAGTGTTTTTATAACAGTAGAAAATTGGAAGCAATCCAAACTGACCATCCTGGAGGACTGGCTGAATTAATTACGGTACATGCCTGCGATGGAACACTAGACCGTCAGTTATAGACCTATGTGCTGATTCAAAAAGATGTTGACGAACTACCCACTAAAAAAAAACACCATGAAATGATTTTAAAAAAACATTTTTTTAAAATACTACTTTTTGAAGTTTTAGAGTATGTACTTATTCATAAAAAGATGGGAAAACATTTTAATCTAAGATAAAGTGCTTCCCATCTGTACTATTTCTGGAGTTTGCATATAGCTTAGAGAATTATGATTACATGATCATGTGAATGTCTTTTTACTGTGAGCACCAAACACATGCTTGCCACCGAGCAGATGCTTAGTTTGTATTTGTTTTGTTTTGAACTGCCCAACTATTTTGCTTGAGAGATCTGGAGGTAAGGAATCTTTGAATTGGATTGTAGTCCTCACTGGCCGTAGGACCTTCACCGTATAATTTAACCTCTTTGAGCCTTAAGTATTTCATCTTTAAAGTGAGGGTTGTGAAAAATTATTCTTTAATATTTCTTTTGACAAACTGCTAAGCTAACTCCCAATTTGCACAAAATATACAGAACAGAATGTGAATTTTAGATTAAGACTGCCATTTTCTCAGGAAATAGAGAAGGCTTATGACTTACGATTTAAAAAATCAAGATGTAATTAGTACTGCCAGAAAGGTCTGCGTATATTTCCACAGTTTCCCATGAAGTGCTTTATAATTATTTAATTGGGTTAGGTTGATAGACTATATAATTAGATAGTGATGTTTAAATATTCAAAAAAAATTCAGATTACTTTCATTAAGAAGCAAAGACAATCGATATGGTAGAATTTCTTTGAAATTTTGTTATTTTCGTCTTCCCCTCCATAATTCATTTATTCTTTCTATGTTGTTTCTTCTTCTTCTTCTTCTTCTTCTTCTTCTTCTTCTTCTTCTTCTTCTTCTTCTTCTTCTTCCTCCTCCTCCTCCCTCCTCCTCCTCCTCCTCCTTCTCCTCCTCCCCCCTCCCCTTCCCCTCCTCCCCTCCCTCTCCCCTCCTCCCTCCCCCTCCCTCCTCCTCCGCCGCCGCCGCCGCCGCCGCCGCCGCCTCCTCCTCCTCCTCCTCCTCCTCCTCCTCCTCCTATTATTCAGCTTCCATTTGCTCTGCCTTGGCTTATGAAAGGGAAAGGGCAGATGAGATGAGTAAAAGGCGCCAGTGAAAGCCAATTTCATATCTCAGGTGGAAGGGGGTTGGCAGCCTAGCTGTAACCTGGACAAATGACTATTGATAAAGAATTTATTTTCTGTCACCTTTAAGGAGAGCAGAGGATGGTGTGGCCTTTATATTATTTTTTCTTTTTAAACAATGTTTAGTTTGAAGCCTCCTTCATGAAAACTTCCACCTGTCAAATCTTGGCAAAAAATGTGTGTTCATCTATATGATAGTTCTTGGAAGAATCAATAGCTATTTTTTTCTTTCTTTTTTTCTACCAGAGAAGAAACTTCAGAAACAGCATTAAGAAGGTTTTGTGTGCAGTCTTTTAGCAGCAACTTTTTGGAGTCACAGAGCATGTATATGTTATTGTATGTGTTACCTGAATTGAATCGAGATTTGTAGGCAGTTTTAGAAAATGACTCCTCTTGCCTTTGTACTGTTACTCATACGGTATGTGTCCTGTGTGCCAGGTTTTCTCTTTTTTCCCTCCAAATGCACACAAACCTGTTGACCAGTTCTGAAGCACTTAATACCTGGACATAGGCGTCTACGTATGTTTTGAAGAAACTTGTTCGACAAGGACTTTGGAATTAATTTCGATTGTGATATTTTTCTTTATAGAATAGCTATTATCGTTGTAACCCTTTTTAAATGGAAATTTTAAAGTTCCATGAAAAATGGAGTATAGTCAGTCTCCATACCCCATGACACAGTTTTAGCAATTCTTGTTTCATGTACACCTCTAGTCGCTCTACACATGTGATGAGTGGTGAGGAAAAGTAGTACAATTTTAAACAGGCCTGTGAATTTTATGGCAGGGAAATATTCCAAAATGTCTTCTATCAGCATAGTTGAAATAAGCACTTTGTTTCAGTTAGATTTATTTAGTTGGAAGACTGAAACTTAACTCTGATTAGCTTAGAAAGCAAGGAAATTTTTAGGAGTGTAAAGGATATATAGCTCAAAAGAAACAAATGGAAGACTTAGAGAACCGTTAGCAAGGGGAAGACTGGATATTTCTAAAACTGTGTGTGGTGAGGAAATAGTTCCCCACCAGAAAATCATGACGAGCATCCCATAAGGAGGGGGAACGGATGTTGGGTGGCTGAATTTCTTTGCATGCCACTGATTTTAAGATTTTAGTGTATTTGATGTACCCTATGAAAAATACTGCTGCAAGTTTTAACACAGTACTTTATCTCTTAGGATTTTCTTATTGAAACAGTTCATTAACACTAATTTTGAATTTTTGAAAACATATGTGTGTGTGTATGTGTGTGTGTGTATATATATATATATATTTTTTTTTTTTTTTTGAGATGGAGTCTTGCTCTGTTGTCCAGGCTGGAGTGCAGGGGCGCGATCTTGGCTCACTGCAAGCTCCGCCTCCCGGGTTCATGCCATTCTCCTGCCTCAGCCTCCCGAGTAGCTGGGACTACAGACGCCCGCCACCACGCCCGGCTAATTTTTTGTATTTTTAGTAGAGACAGGGTTTCACCGTGTTAGTGAGGATGGTCTCGATCTCCTGACCTTGTGATCCACCCGCCTCGGGCTCCCAAAGTGCTGGGATTACAGGCTTGAGCCACCACGCCTGGCCAACATATGTACATTCATAAGAAGGAAAAAGTAAGCAAAATAAATTGATTAAGGCAGTGGTTCTCAGCTGGGAGAGCATTTGGTCCCCAGGCGGCATTTTACCATGTTTGGAGACATTTTTGGTTGTTACAACTTGTCAAGTGTTATTGGCATCTAGTGAATGGAGGCCAGGGATGCTGTTTAACATTCTGTAATGCACATGACAGTCCTTACCACTTGCCGCTGCCCGCCCCCCCATTCATTCTCTCTCCACCAAAAAAGAATTGTTTGGCTCAAAATGTCAGTTGTACCAATAGTGAGAAACCCAGGGCTAAGGTATTTGGCTCAAAATGTCAGTTGTACCAATAGTGAGAAACCCAGGGCTAAGGTATTCTTCAAACCAGCCTACATTGAATTTAATTGTTCTGGATCGCTTTTGGACTCAGGGTTTAATGTCTTTGTTTTTACACACAATATCATATTCTATGCCGTCAAAACCTCGGTGACACAACATTCCTTAAAAGATTACTCCAATGGCCGGGCGCGGTGGCTCAAGCCTGTAATCCCAGCACTTTGGGAGGCCGAGACGGGCGGATCACAAGGTCAGGAGATCGAGACCATCCTGGCTAACACGGCGAAACCCCGTCTCTACTAAAA
This sequence comes from Papio anubis, assembly GCF_008728515.1. Classification (NCBI taxonomy): domain Eukaryota; kingdom Metazoa; phylum Chordata; class Mammalia; order Primates; family Cercopithecidae; genus Papio; species Papio anubis. Next base: position 25,542,853 of record NC_044979.1, read on the forward strand.
ACACAAAAAATTAGCCGGGCGAGGTGGCGGCGCCTGTGGTCCCAGCTACTCGGGAGGCTGAGGCAGGAGAATAGCGGGAACCCGGGAGGCGGAGCTTGCAGTGAGCTGAGATCTGGCCACTGCACTCCAGCCTGGGCGACAGAGCGAGACTCCGTCTCAAAAAAAAAAAAAAAAAAAAAAAAAGATTACTCCACTCTTGTTCCTGGAATTTTTCCAAGCTGCTGACATCAGTTCTGCAAATTTTGATGCTTCTGTGCAAGCTATGACAACAGCAGCAGGACTGCCGCCTGGCAGATAGCAATTTTCAGATGCTTTTAGGTTTGTGAAAACGTGAAAAAATATGCATTCTAGAATTGATAAAATGCAGTCCATATACACTCCAGACTATAAAATCTGTCAACTTGGAATGACTTCTTGAATGTCTTGCTTTACCTTCTACTTAATGCGGAAGCCCTTTTTAGGCATCTGTGACTGGTAGGGCCACATACATTTAGATTCCATTCAAAATCATTGAAACTGACCATATTTCATTAGGTCATCTAAAATTTACCCCAACCCCTTTAAATCTCCACTCCTAAATCTATGCAGACCTCCATACTTAAAAAGTTGCCTTAGAGGAGGTTTCTCACTAAGGCCATAGTGACAGTACAGTTGCTAATTATCAGCATGTTGACTATATAGGTTATATTTTCATTTTCACAAAACATTTACATATGGACTCCCAATTCATTTTATCATAGATTTATCCTGTTTTATGGGGATCTTAAGTGATTTGCTTCCACAAATCATGCCCCCCAGAAATCACTGACAGATTAGTTCACACACTAAAATTTTTGGGTCTAATTTGAAATCATGGTTTTGCTTATCAAAACATCTAGTAGACAGAATAGTTACTCAGTGTACCGAGAATCCAGCGTAAATGCCTCTTGTCAGCAGTCTGTTTTTGCTGTGATACTCAATGGTGTGTTTGGATTATAGCTGACCATATTGTGTTGTAACTGTGTAGACCAATATAGCAAGACATAATATGCTATAGTTTGAGTATAGACTTTTAAAATGTGATTTACTTCTCCCCTGTGCCCTACCTCCAAAAGTCAGTCTTTGACAGCAAGAAAAATGTGACTACTTCTGACCTCTGACCTTTGGCATTTGAATTTCACCTCTTTACCTATAAAGGCAAGTGAAAGTGTTTCAGTTATAATAACATTTTTTTTTTTCAAGAAACCAAGAAGAAAGGGAATAACTGCTTAATGTTGGAACTAACTGTACGTCAACCAAGATTACTTGCTTGCTATTTTTCAGTATACATTAGTTGAGATTTTTCCCTCACTTTTAGTTATTTGGAAAGTTACATTAGATTTGTAAGACTTAAAATAATCAATTTGGTTTAATGAGTGGTTTAATAAGTTAGTCATAAATTTTATCAACCATCTGGGTTAGAGTATAGTGTAGTTCATTTATTTTTCCATTGATAGCATTGTTGATACCATCAAACAAGGGCTTAAAACTCATTTGTACCTTTTAGTTTCTCATGGTAATGGTGAAATTTATAGGGATGGTACCATCTGTTTAAGTTCATTATATATGATAATTTATCTTGATTTTATTATTACATATGTTCTGCCTTTTTCAAAGGCAGAAAAAGGCAAAAGAAAAAGCAGAAAAAAGGAGGAGGAAGGAGTCCTGAAACAAACAGGGTTTTGTGGGTAACATCATGTTTAAAATGCATAATATAAGAAATCATGTGACTGGGCATGGTGGCTCATGCCTGTAATCCCAGCACTTTGGGAGGCTGAGGTGGGCAGATCACCTGAGGTCAGGAGTTTGAGACCAGCCTGACCAACATGGTGAAACCCCATCTCTACTAAAAATACAAAATTAGCCGGGTGTGGTGGCACATGCTTGTAATCCCAGTTACTCGGGAAGCTGAGGCAGAAGAATCGCTTGAACCTGGGAGGCGGAGGTTGCAGTGACCCCAGATCGCGCCACTGTACTCCAGCCTGGGCAATAAGAGTGAAACTCCGTCTCAAAAAAAAAAAAAAAAAAAAAAAAGAAATCATGCACCTAGCATGGCTCTTTTCACATAGTAAAGTCTCACAAGTATTTGTTCAGTTGAAAGAATCACTGGGTCTGGAAAATCATGATAGCCTTTTTTTCTAGAAGGTGCAGTTCTATATTATGTATGTGGGCATATATCTATTCTATATTAAAATAAAAACTTAAATTATGTCTTTGAAATTGGCTACTGACCAGAGACTGTAGATACTTGTCTTATAAATCTTTCTTTTAATTTAGTATAGTGTTGTACACTCGTTTTTCTGTCATAGACGCAAATTACACAGTTATGAAAATTACATACCTTCAACCTGCATGTAATTTCTAGGTATATAGTAATTAAAAAAATTTTTCAAGGAATGAGTACTATTGATAATTAGTATTGATCAAGGCTTATAAAGGCATAGTTTTGAAATGATCTTATGAGCTCAATTAGCAATCAGTATATTCTCAATGCAGTCACAACTGACATAGGCAAATGAATTTCACTTCTTGTAATTTATAAATAGTTGCAAAGAAGGTTATTGCAGAAATTTGAGTTGTAACTCTTCAGCGACACACAACTGATGTCCAGGTGTTACCTATACCATCCTGCTGTGATGTGAGCATATTTCCCAGGCTCATTAGGCTTCAGTGGAGGTAGTAGACAGTTTGTTGGCATTATTTCCAAAATATTCCTTTATATACTCCAACATTTAAGAGATCCTTCTGTAGTACAGAAGTCCCACTATTTTAGATTATTTTTCTTATTAATCCTATTTTTGCTGTTTTTTTTAATGCTTTATTGTGTTGCTGTTTGTTATACTCATACTTTTCCATTTTATTCTGTTTACCAGTTGATAAAAAGACCTAACCAGTTCTGAATGTAGTAGGAAGAACACGTCCTAGCCACCCAGTATTTTTCACTGGAAGATGATTGGAAGTGCTGTGTATGTGTTAGGTATTGGAATCTTGTGCCATCTGCTGCTTTCATTGTTTTTCTTCAAGTGGCACTTTTCTATTTTTAATAGTCGACTGCTTTTTTATAACCAACAATGATAGAAGTTTGGATTTTCCAGCTCTGTTTTATTCTCATTGTTTTCTTTTTCCAAATCCAATTTTCTTTCCTACTGATGCTACACTGTTGTAAATCCTGTTTGAGAAGATATTGTTACATGTTAATATTAAACCTGGAAAACCAGAGTCAATCAAGCATGCCATAGACATCTAACTTTTTTACTGGCTGTAATAGCAGCAGTGATATTTGACCACTTCTTGTTCACATGTTTCTTTTGACAGTAATTATAGTGTTTTCTCTCGTGAAGTGCGGTGTTTGAAATCGTTTGTGCCAAAGTTGATTTCTGCATTTGGAAGTTTCTAGGAAATGGTTTCTCAGTGTTCTATAGCTGTAATAGTCTTGTTAAAGTGTCTCCATTACTTTTTGGCCTGGGCATGTGGAGTTGTAATGTACTCAGTCATTTATTATTCCTTGCATAAATGATTAATGTTTATTGTCAGCATTATCACTGATTTATAAAAACAGATGACTGAGTTAGACACAGGTAATGTTTTTCAGTTAGCAGCAGAACTAGATTAGAATTGGCCTGCCGCATAGCTCTACCCAGTCTTTTGCTGAAGTGATAGAATCATATAGGCTCTCATCTTTACGTAAACATTTTTCAAAGGGAATGCAACATGGAACCCAAAGTAAAGCTGATTTAAGTGCTGATTGGTTAAAGCTAGGACTAGGGACTTAGTACCGTGTCAGACCATTTTCTTCTTTTTCCTTCCTAAAGACCCAGGCCCTTGTGCTAACTGGCGCTTTCTTCAAGAAAACTTTGATCAAGATCATTTTCTCTCAAATTTGGACACTTTTTGTCTGAGGAGTGTACTTTCCTTACCCAAAGAGCATTTGTTTAATAGACTCGATTATGTTTCTGTTTTAAAAGGTGGGTGGACAGTGGGCTGTTGTTGATTTCCTTAATCCGGAAGTCCGTATTTATGGGCAGTGGCCCACATAAGCTGGGCCTAGCCCTGGCTGTTTCTTAGTCCTGGGCCTTCTGGAAGCCATCTGTTGATCCTGTTGGTAATGATGTGTTAGGAACACTGGAGAAGAGTGTGAGGTCCTTCTGTGCAGTATCTGGAAATACTGGAGAATATTCAGAGAGAGTCCCTGTTTCCCCTCCTGACCTTCATAGCTTTGCCAATATAGCCTCAAGCTAAAAAGGAACGTGGGCAACATAGTTGTAAATCCAGTGTAAATTTTCTCTCCGGATTATAATACTTCCAAACATTGGCACTTTCTCCTGTTTAAGTAATAACCTTACCCCGCTTCTTTTCTTGGTTGGAGCAAACTGTTAAACAGGAGTAGCCCATCTTAAATTTCTGTTTAATACTTTATTGAGAGAACCATGTTCTTTTGTGTCCCGTTCTTATTCTGAAGCAGTTGTCATTTGTCTTTTAAAACTTTCCTTGCGGTTTGATACAGATGTACACATAGAACATGCACACTGGAGTCACATCTAATCTGTGAAAACGATTTCAGAGTATAGGACCCATATGCCTAACTACAATGTACAAACATTAACAAACACAGGTGTCATCTCCTACTTACTGTGTGCTGAGTACTGCTCTAAGCATTTTATATATTTTCATTCATTTCAACTATATAACACCTGTATTGGGTCGGGATTACTGTTATCCTCATTTTATAAATGAGGAAACAGGGTGAGAAACTTACCAAGTGATATGGTTTGGTTCTGTGTCCACACCCACATCTCATGTTGAAATGTAATCTCCAATGCTGGAAATGGGGCCTGTAGGTGGTGATTGGATCATGGGTGTGGTTTCTAATGGTTTAGCACCATCCTCCTAAGGCTGTTCTTGTGATAGACTTCTCATGAGATCTGGTTGTTTAAAAGTATGTAGTCCCTCTCCCCTTTCTCTATTCCTCCTACTCTGGCCATAAAAGATGTGCCTACTTCATCTTGCCCTTCTGCCGTAATTGAAAGTTTCCTGAGGCCTCCCCAAATGCTGCCATGCTTCTTGTACAGCCTGCAGAACCGTGAGCCAATTAAACACCTTTTCTTTACCAATTATACAGCCTCATGTATTTCTTTATAGTGATGCAAGAACACAGTAATATACCAAGGTCATATCTATCAAGTAAGTGGTGGGGCTCGGATTTGAATCCAAGTGTTTGCATTGAAACACCCTACAGTATTACTTTCTGTATGAACAGGGAATACCTTCTTTAAAGTCTTTCATTTACAATTGTGGGAAGAAGTATCAAACAGTTACTTGGATTTTCTCTTCTAAACCTTTAGTAAATAAAAGGTCTCTTAAAAATGACCTCTGTTTTGTGTTACTGGTTATTAGATATAGACAGCTACTCTGTACAGTATTTAAAAAAATTCTTGTATCTTAGGACCAAGACAAGCTGTCTTGAGAACCTGTCTTTACAGCTAATATTCTTTTTATTATGTATGCTATCCCTGACTTTATTTATGTATGTATGTATGTATGTATGTATGTATTTATGTATGTATTTATTGAGACGTCATCTGGCTCTGTCGCCCAGATTGGAGTGCCGTGGCACAATCTCAGCTCATTGCAACCTCCACATCCTGGATTCAAGTGATTCAAGTGATTCTCCTGCCTCAGCCTCCCAAGTAGCTGGGATTACAGGTGTGTGCCACCACGCCCAGCTAATTTTTTGTATTTTTAACAGAGACAGGGTTTCACCATGTTAGACAGGCTGGTCTCAAACTCCTGACCTCGAGTGATCCACCTGCCTCAGCCTCCAAAAGTGTTGGGATTACAGGCTTGAGTCACTCACTGCTCCTGGCCCTATACCTGACTTTTAAATGCTTGTTTGTGCACATTTTTAGTGACAGTGGCAGTTTAAATTTCTCATGAGTTCAGTTCTTGTTAGCTTAAGATTGGGACATTTTTCTTAATGGCACAGTGGGGAGTATGTGGAGCAGCTGGTACTCTGCCTTATGAACTTTAGAGTTGAGGATCTGCTGCTGGTCAGTGAGACACATGTGTGCTCACTAGCGATTTCCTGAGTTCAGTGGAGCAACTTGGGCACCTTTCACGGTGGGGGAATTTGTTAACCTCTTTCTTGGAGTTAGGAAGCAATAAAGAAGTGCAGGAATTACTTTAATTAATGGTTGCAGAGGGGAAAAATTTTTACATTTCTCCCTATATTCATTCTTAGACTTTTGTTTTTTTAAAATGGAAGACTGGCTCATTCTGTTATTTTATGTATTTGTGTTGCTTGATATGCTGGGTTTTTGGCTTGTAGTGTCTGTTGTTAGTATTTATTAGCCTTTTGTATGATAGTCAAAGTCATATCATTTGGTCTACAAACTTAGATGTTTTGAAATCAATTAAAAACTTAGCTGCTGGGACAGTTTGCCATTGGAAATAGAATATTGAATTTCTCTGTCAAAATATTCAGCCACGATGGGAGCAGTTGTTACTTATATGCTATTTACAATTGCTTCCTTACATAAAAACAATCTGAATCCTCGAGGCTGCAACCATTTCATTTGAAAGGTTTTTTTTTCTTTCTTTCTTTTTTTGAGTTATCCCCCAAACAATTTTAGTGATTTAGGTGTCAGGTATAAAGCATTAAAACACAGATTAACCATGTAAATGTTTCAATCATGATTTAAATTCAAGTTTCTTCACAACTTCTCAGAATAGATCTTTTAAATTCCTGTTTCTTGGTGCCATTTTGTCAATACTGATTTAGATTAAAACAAAAATCTCACAAAAATCTGTAAATTACAGTGCATTTTGACTTCCTGATGGGTTTGATGGATTAAAACCAAATGATACCAAAAAAGTACCCCACCAAAGTCAACTGAAATCGCTGATGTGACAAGTGTCTACTGGTTAAGAAACCCTTATCCAACAGAGTTTCTGCAACTGTTTCATTATTTCTACAGAACCAGGTAGGTTTGACATGGATAGGTCATTCCTCAAACAACTGAAAACATGGATATTGTGTTGGTTTGTTTTTTAAAAAAAAAAAAAGAAAAAGAAAATTACCAGGGAAATACATACCTATTAAAGGAATTCAGTAAATACAGATGAATAGTTTTCTTTCTCCCTCTTTTCCCTTATTCTTGCCCTCTCCAAAATCATTTATACATTCATACCCTAGATTATTTATCATTTTTTTTAAACAAAATGAGCATATTATGTAATGTGCTTTTTTCTATTCAGTCATATATTGTGATCTCTCTTCCCATGTCAGCATGTATAGTTTCAAGTAGACTGTCTATCTGATAATAAATGCCATTTAAGAAGATTTTGCCTAAGAAAAGTAATATTACTAATAGTAATAATATGTAATAGTAAGTAATCATTTGTAATAGTAATAGCTAACAGTTTTGAATACTTCCTTTGTCCTAAGCACTGGTCCAAGCCCTTTGCACATGTGATTATTTAACCTTCATAGCAGCCCTATGGGGCAGGTTCTGACCTGCTGGTTTCCTCACTTTGTAGATGAGGTAGCTGAAACCCAGAGGTCACTTGCTTATAGCCACATAGCCAGAAAGCAGAGGAGTTGGAATTTGAACGCAGGCAGTCTGCATCTGGAGCCACCCATACTTACCATCACTCGATTAGATTGTGTTTCAGAGGCTAAATTATTTTCTGATCCAGCAGTAATGTTATCTATTATATGTCTGTCTGAATGCTCTTTTTTTTTTTTTTTTTGAGATGGAGTCTTGTTCTGTTGCCCAGGCTGGAGTGCAGTGGCGTGATCTTGGCTTACTGCAACCTCTGCCTCCCGGGTTCAAGCGATTCTCCTGCCTTAGCCTCCTGAGTACTTGGGATTACAGGCACCCGCCACCACACCCATATGATTTTTGTATTTTTAGTAGAGACGGGGTTTCGCTGTGTTGGCCAGGCTGGTCTCAAACTCCTGACCTCAGGTGATCCACCCACCTTGACCTCCCAAAGTGGTGGGATTGCAGGCGTTAGCCACCATGCCTGGCCCTGACCTTCTTTTGATGTGGTTACTGAAGGTAACCCCTCCCCTCCCCTCTCCTCCCTTGTCCTCTCCTCCCCTCCCCTCCCCTTTCCTCCTTTCTTTTCTTTCTTAGTTTTGAGACAGGATTTGGCTCTGTCGCCCATGCTGGAGTGCAGTGGAGCAATCTCAGCCCATTGCACCCTCTGTCTCCCAGACTCAAGCCATCCTCTCACCTTAGCCTCCTGATTAGCTGGGACTACAGGTGCATGCCATCATGTCTGCCTAATTTTTGTATTTTTGTTAGAGGCAGGAATTCACCTTGTTACCCAGGCTGGTCTCGAACTCTTAGGCTCAAGCCATCTGCCTGCCTTGGCTTCCCAAAGTGTTAGGATTACAGACGTGAGCCATCGTGCCTGGCCTGTAGATTTATGTTTTATGGGTTTTACCAGTAGACTATGCCTTAATTATGGAGCTCAATAAATAAGGAATTTAGATTGAAAAGAATTTCACAAATGAAAGGACTTTTTGTGTTTTGTTTTTTAACTCACATGACTATGTTTTGAAATAAAACTGTCAAAATACTGTCAAATGGTGGGTAAAAATTAATATTACTCTAGATTTAGCTGTAATATGTTGGAAATTGTGCATTTCTTTATGAATATATCTGTCAGCTGTACAATTCAGTTTTTATAGAATTAAAGAAAAGGAGCCCAAGTGAGTTTCTGTAACTTACGTTATTTAGCCCTACATAGGTTTGCCTTACATAGTTTGCCTTAGAAAAGCCCTCTCCTCAAACTACTGAAAATGTGGCTAATGCTAGTCTAACAGAAAATTGAGGGTAACAGAAAGTTGAAGGTAACATCAACTTTCTGTAACCCTCATCAACTTTCTGAGGTTGCAGTGAGCTGAGATCACGCCACTGCACTCCAGCCTGGGTGACAAAGCAATACTCTGTCTCAATCAGTCAATCAATCAATCAATCAATCAATGTCAGGTATAAATAAGTAGATAAATAAATAAATGTCAGCGTTTCTACGTAACAGAAAGAATTTTTTTTTTTTTTTTTTTGAGACAGAGTCTTGTTTCTGTCACCCAGGCTGGAGTGCTGTGGCCGGAACTCAGCTCACTGCAAGCTCCGGCCTCCCGGGTTCCCCGGCCATTCTTCCTGCCTCAGCCTCCCGAAAGTAGCTGGGACTACAGGCTCACTTTCACCGCCCGCTAGTTTTTGTATTTTTAGTAGAGATCGGGTTTCACCCTGTTAGCCAGGATGGTCTCATCTCCTGACCTCGCGGATCCTGTCTCGCCTCCCAAAGTGCTGGGATTACAGGCTTGAGCCACCGCGCCCGGCCGACAGAAAGAATATTAACTGTAAAGACAGATTCTCAACAGAGCTTGGTCCTAAGATAAAATAATGTTTCAAATAATTTTTATTATTAATGATTCCAAATTCATTCTTCCTGCCTTTATGTCCCTATTTTCCCCTTTCCAGTGAATTGGTCCTAGTGTCTCTGCTTTTAAAATATATTAGAAATTAATTACCTCTCACCTTTGCCACCCCTGCCTTAGGCTAAGCCAGTGGTTCTCAGCTGCAGGAGATTTTGCTCCCTTCCCCATGGGACTTCTGGCCATGTCTGGAGACCTTTTAGGTTTCCCAACATTGTGGGTACCACTGGCATCTGATAGGCAGAGGCCAGTGAGGCTGTTAAACATACTACAGTGCACTGGACAGCCCCTCTACGACAAAGAATTGTTCAGTTCAAAATGTTGCTATCGCTCCGAGGCCGAGAAGCCCTGGTGTAAGCCATTACCATTTCTCAGGTGTAGTATTAAAAAGTCACCTCTATGGGGTTATTCTTGTCCGCCAGATTCTGTTTTTCACAAAGCAGCATTAGTCAGCTTTAAAAAATGTATTTTGAATCATGTCACTTTCTTTGCTTAAAACCCTCTAATGGCTTCATTAGATTTAGCGTAAAGTCCAAGTCTTTTTCTCTGACTTTCAAGTCCTCTACCTATTGTTACACATTTACACCCTCTGATACTTGGACCTCCTATCTTACCACCCTCTCATTGAACACTTCAGCCACTTCAGCTGCCAAACCTGTTTGTGTCTATAGCTCCTTGTCCAGAATATTTGCGCTTCATATTTTGCACGGTGACTCCTTCTTACTATCAGTTTTTCCCAAATAACCCTACAGAGAGGATTTCCCTGGTCATTTTGCCTAAAATAACACTTCTTTCTTTCCTGTTCTCTCTTCCTAGCTGTCCTTTTCCTGATTTGTGTTTCTTTATAGTATTTTTTTTTTCTGTTTTTTGTCTCCTGCACTGGAATATAAAAGTCTATGAGGGCTAGGCACGGTGGCTCATGCCTGTTATCCCAGCACTTTGGGAGGCCGAGGCGGGCAGATCACCTGAGGTCAGGCGTTCAAGACCAGCTTGGCCAACATGACAAAACCCCCTCTCTACTAAAAATACAAAAATTAGCCAGGCATGATGGCAGGCACCTGCAGTCCCAGCTACTCAGGAAGCTGAGGCACGAGAATCGCTTAAACCTGGGAAGCAGAGGTTGTGGTAGTCGAGATCACATCATTGCACTTTAGCCTGGGCAACAAGAGTGAGACCCTGTCTCAAAATTAAAAAAAGTCTATGAGGGCAAAATTCATTGTCTGTCATATAGTAGGTACCAAAAAGGGATTTTATACTAAATTATGATAATATTTTACTGTTATGGCTAAATACATTAAAATGGGATAGAATTTGTCCAAAAGTCAAAAGAGACAGTAGAATCATCATATGAGAGTGGCAACTGCCATTTGATGATTGTCCACTGTGTACTGTGTGCTGTGCCTATGTTTGTATATATTAGCTCTGAACTCCCCAAGAGCCCTCTGATGAAGCCTGCTTTGGCCTGTGTTGTGGCCTATAAGATAATGCTCCTCATATTGCCCTCCAGGATCCAAGGCCAGGTGACCCCTGCTCTGCCATCAAACTGGGGAGCAATTGGATGTGGTAGCTCTGCTTTCTACAGGTTTATTTTACAAAAGTAGCTTGGAGCGGGTAAGTACCTTGCCCTGACAAGAGGCAGCATCAGGTTCAAATCCAGTTCTCTTTTACGCCAAGCCCGTTCCCAACACTTCAGATTTTCATAGTGCTTAGGAAGTGACTGTGATTCATATCTTCCTGTTGCGTAGGCTTAATTGGCTTTCATTTTCTGATACGAGGACTGCATTTATAACTCCAGAAGCAGTGGTTTTTTGGTTTCAGGTCCTGTTCTGAGACAGTTGCTCAGTTTCCTTCATTTTTAGTGAGCATTGTCTAAAAGTGGAAACTTGACAGTGTATGAATATCATCTAAGCTTTCAGAGTATTTTTATTGTTGGCTAACAACATAATCAAAATTTGAAACTACATGAACGACATGTACTGTAGTTTACACTTACATCTTACACGAGACTGAACCAGAGCGTGTGTTGTATAATCTTTAAGCCTTGTCTGTTGGGACAGAAGTCAGGAAGGCTCTTGTGTCTCTGGACATATATTTCTGCTCCCATGAACCTTGTCAAAGGGATTCCAGATGTTCTTTGAATATTTGGTGTGTTAGATTCAAGAGGTGCCTGGCGTAACATGGATTTATATCTTGAAACTTTGCACTCTTTCCCTGGTTTCGTGACAGAGTGGTTTTTTTTGTCATAACCTGAGAGAGCATCTCTTCTCTCCTCGTGCCCCCCTTGGCCTCCCTGGCTCCTGGGAATCGGGGCTCTCTCCAGGCACCAGGGAAGGTAAAAGCCCAGAGCTTCCTGGGATGGCAAATTGTTCTGAGTTTCAGTGTGTTCCTGTACTTTTTTTTTTTTTTTTTTTGGAGACAGAGTCTCTCACTGTCACCCAGGTTGCAGTGCAGTGGCGTGATCTCGGCTCACTGCAACCTTTGCCTCCTGGGTTCAAGCGATTCTCCTGCCTCAGCCTCCCAATTAGCTGGGCTTACAGGCGCGCACCACTACGCCCGGCCAATTTTTGTATTTTTTAGTAGAGACGGGGTGTCGCATGTTGGCCAGGCTGGTCTCAAACTCCTGACCTCAGGTAATCCACCCGCCTTGGTCTCCCAAAGTGCTGGGATTACAGGTGTGAGCCACCGTGGCCAGCCCTTGTATGTTTGAGTTGAAGATTATCTCTTGCTTCTTGGCCTCTTATATCTATCCTCCCACTCACTACCTGTGTGTTCTGGTTTTTGTTGTTGTTGTTGTTTTGGTCTTTTTTGTTTTTTCATTTGCCAGCAGCTTGTCATAGGAATGACACATACTCAGCAGAGTCCGCTTTGGACAGCTTTTTGCAGACAAGAACAACAAATTCACCAGTCAGGGAACAAAGTGAGAGAAAAATGAAGAACAATATTAGAAAAGAATCCTTTGGGAAGCTGCACAAAAAATGTTATATTAAAATCGATACCAGGGCTTGACCTTTTGTGGTAGTGTATATTTTAAAGCCTCCTATTGATTCTCTTTTAATAACATGTTTATTCTAGTTTACTGACATAAGCCTACAGAGAATACAAAAAGAAAAGATCAAATTCTTTATTACAGTGGTCATTTAAATTTGTCTCAGACATTTCATATGGCTAGTGTTATATATGTATATACTTAACATGTTCTTATGCATTGTAAGACTTTGAGATGTTATGAAGGTGACAAAGGGGATTTTTATTTTTGTTGAAAATACTCTTGGCCTTGCTGTGACATATATCTCCTTCCCTCCTTCCTTCACCATGAAATTGCTTTGTTTTTTTTTTTGCTTTTCTGCATGTGTGTAGAATACAGAAAAGTCTCATTTTGATTGATTTTTTTTTTTTTCTTCTCTTGAAAACCATTGATAGCTTAATCTGCTGAGTCTGGGAACATTTGGTGACAGTTCTATGCATAAAGACAGCTGTCTTTCACTGTAAAACTAATGGCAAAATGTCGAAGAATAGGAAATCTTCTTACCTGACCCCTTGATCACTCAATCTTGTCATTTCAAAGGCAGAAATATTTATTGCTTTTCACCGTGTGGGGCCATGCACATTTCACTTAGGAAGATAGCCATCTTAAGGATGTTGTCCAGTCATGAATTGGTTGCACTATTCTTATCTCCTCCAGTTTTTTCCATTAGGAAAGAAACAGAATCAATTTTCTTACTTCATTCAGATGATTTCCCCCAACATAATGGATATTAAGAGGTATCCAGAATAACAGGAAGGACTTGAGAGATATACCTGGAAAGGTTATCCTGTAAATGGCAAATTAAATGAGATTCAACCTGTAGAACATCTTGTTAATAGGCTTGGGGAGAAATAGGATGCTCAGATCTAATTCATGGTTTTAATATAATAGTCCTGTTGTTTATGGGACATCTAATATCAAATGTTGAGAAGCCAGACAGTAATTCCAGGAAGGCTGTAATGAATTAGAGGACATTTTGAAAGGGCAAGTAAATTAATCAAGAAGCTAAAGCATCAGAAAGTTGGGACACGTGTATTGGAGCATGGGAGGAGACAGGGAGGCTCAGCAGAGATGTAGCAGGGCATCCCTAAGGGGGTCCAGAGAGTGGCTAGTTTCTCTCTGCCCTTGTGTCTTTAAATGTTGGAGGGACCTGGAGTCAGCAGCCGTAGTGATGATACTGCTGCCTTTCTGCACACTGCTGGTGGGGGGCCAGCCATTCTGTTAGGATTGGTTCCTGGACACTGACCGGCTTGCTAGGGTCGCAAAAGGTGAGTGTCAGAAAAGCTAGCTTATAAGTAAAGGTAAAATTTAAATGAAACTAAGATTTAAAACTGTCCAGCTTAGCGATCAGGTAAACTAATCCCTCGGTAGAAATTGAGTTATGATATATGTCCAAAAAGAGACTGAGAACGAGATAATAACTAAAGACACAGGCACAATCAAGTGGGTCTCTTCGAGGGTCTGTCCCTGCTTGCTTCTCTCCTACCTTGTCCCATTGTCAATTCTTTATTAGCCTGGTCTGCCCTTCTGTGTTTTATCATTACCCCACCCATAACAGCTTCCTAGTACCTATCAATATAGATCAAAGTGAAAATCACAAGGCACATGATAGTAATAAGTATTTTTTCTAGTTACAAAAATAACTCACACTGTTTAGAAAATTAGAGAAATGGAGCCAAACAAAGTTAAGAAAATGAAAATCACCTATAATCCCACTATTCACACAAAACCACTGTAAATATTTTGGTATACAGGCTTATACATACAGGGAAAAAAAAATAACAGAAGTGGTATTATAGTGTCCTTACTGTTTTTATGAGCTGCTTTATTTTTGCTCATAATATATCATAAAAATATTTTGTCAGTACATATATAAATAACTTCATTGTAGTTCACTCTTAGACATTTACAGTTCTAAATAAATGGTTCAGAGTGTTTCACTTTTATGAACACTCTGCATTGGATATCCTTATTATTAAATTTACACATATCCAGTGTTATTTCCTTAGGGTAAATCCCTAGAAATGGAATTACTAGGTCAAAGGTTATACTAAATATTATTATTGTCAAATTGCCCTCAAGAAATTGTGTTACTTAATTCACCACCAATATGAATCCTTGTTTTTTTCTCACTGTTGCAAACTTTGGGAACATAGTAGTTAAACCAGTGTTGTGTTATGCCCATACGACCATGGCTGCTCATATGTGTTTTTTTGGCTAGTATTTTCATTAATTTTATTTATTTATTTATTTATTTATTTATTTATTTATTTATGAGACAGAGTCTTGCTCTGTTGCCCAGGCTGGAGTGCAGCCGCGTGATCTCAGCTCACTGCAACCTCTGCCTTCCCAGGTTCAAGCGATTCTCGTGCCTCAGGCTCCCAAATAGGTGGGATTACAGGTGTGCGCCACCATGCCTGGCTAATTTTTGTATTTTTAGTAGAGACAGGGTTTCACCATGTTGGTCAGGCTGGTCTCTAACTCCTGACCCCAGGTGATCTGCCTGCCTTGCCTTGCAAACTGCTGGGATTACAGGTGTGAGCCACTGCGCCCAGCCTATTTTCATTTATTTTAGATGGGATTACTGGTGGGATAGAATAGTCTTTTTGTGTTAGTACTGTGAGAGTTTAGATGCTTTAATTCTTGCCAGATCATTTTAGGTTAATGTTAAGTTAATATAGTTTAAGAAATCTGTAACTTAATAATGTTCTTTGTTAGCTGTCAGTACATAACAAAATCCTGTCACTGAGACCTATATGTGGCTGGCGAGATACAATAGTTGTGCAATAGGTGAGATACGATATAACTGGGAAGACTCTAATTGCCCTGGAGTGGACTCAGTATTTCTAAAATTGCTACAGCAGATCTAGCCTCAATGTGATTTAGTTAGCTGGTCAGTATTACAACATATCTATAAATGTATAATTGTGCCGTAAGATCAAATGTCACAGAAGAAATAAAACAGCTTTGTGACATTTCTAGCTTTATAAGTAAAACAATATCCTTTATATAGTAGATACTAAATATTTGTTGATTATTGAATTTGACCATTCCTTAATTTTTTTGAAGGATAACTTGATGTTTGCCTTTTGCTCGTTACATACAAAAAGAGGACAATCAAATAAATTTGTAGATTGAAATGAAAACTCCATGAGAAGCAAAAATCAGTGACTGAGCTTTGGGCTTAAAAAATTATATAGCTTATACTTTTGTGCTTTCTGTTTCTTGATTCTGTGTGCTGACCTGATTTTTAAATTCCTTTTTAAAAATGAGCACATTAAACAAAATGAATCTTGATCTTAATTCTGAGAAAATAAGGAAATATGTTTGTTGGATCTTTTCTTGATCCCACTCTAATAAGAGATGCATAGGTCTAGTTCGTTGTTCAGGTTCACCCTCGAGTGAGGTTGAGCCTAGAGAGACAAATGCACTTCACCCTTAAACCACATATGCTGATTTAATATAATGAATACATCTAAGCGATTTAGAGATGGAAGAGATTTTAGGTTTGTTTTTTGTTTGTTTAGTTAAAAATAACCCAGAATTGGGAATCGTAAGACCAGAGTCTGGTCCTGCCTCTCTACTTATTAACTGAGCAGAGATTAATCACAGTTTCTTTAAGCTCAGTTTTCTCGTACTTAAAAATGGAAACAATTTTAAAAGCACTAAATACTGCTTCTATTCTACTTTTTTGTAAAGATCAATATACTGAAATATATTGAAATTGCATCGAACCTATGTACTTTTATATAATGGTATTTTTAATAACAAAAATAAGAATGATTATTATTACCACAAATACTTCTACTATAACTATAATCTCTGGAATAAACTCCCTCATTATTACAAATATGATAGCAGTGGTTTGATACAAATGTTAAATCAACAGTATCCCAAACACACTTTTTTCAGTTTGCCGTGCCGTGGTAACCAGATCATTGAACTCAAATAAAAAGTACCAACATTTGAAAATTGTCTTCATTGCAAAGTGTTATGCTATTTGAAAAAGTTTGCCCACTCCCCTTGCCTACTGCAGTTTCCCTTTCACGTTGCCTTTCTCCTCTCTTATCCTTCATCTGCTACTTAATTGTTTCAGTGTCTTCAGTTATTGTCCTGTTCTCATTCTCTTTGGATATACAACTCCTGGGCTCAAGTGATCCTCCTGCTGCGGCCTCTCAGATAACTGAGTTTCTTTTTTTTTTTTTTTTGAGGCGGAGTCTCGCTCTGTCGCCCAGGCTGGAGTGCAGCGGCACGATCTCGGCTCACTGCAAGCTCCGCCTCCCGGGTTTACGCCATTCTCCTGCCTCAGCAACTGAGTTTCTACATGGCATTAGTTAACCTGACCTCTAGGCTAGATTGTTTTAAATCCCTCTTTCATTTGAATGTTACCTTTACTTATAAGCTAGCTGTGCTGTCACTTACTGTTTGCTTTTACAGCTCACCTTTACAATCAGTCCTATCTTTTGTGAACTCTGAAGCCACTCTGGTATTCTCCTCCTTGGATAGATGACTGATAAGATATATGGAAAAACTGATGAATCTGGTTTTGTTTTGGTAATTCTTACCCAGGAACACATTAATTCTCATATTAAATCTTTAAGGTCTGCTGGTTGTAGTGGCTCATACCTGTAATCCCAGCACTTTGGGAAGCTGAGGTGGGCAGATCACCTGAGGTCAGGAGTTCGAGACCAGCCTGGCCAATATGGTGAAACCCTGTTTCTACTGAAAAACAAAAACAAAAATTAGCTGGGTGTGGTGGTGGGAGCCGGTAATCCCAGCTACTCAGGAGGCTAAGGCAGAAGAATTGCTCCATGGTGGTGGTTGCAGTGAACCGAGATTGTGCTATTGCACTGCAGCCTGGGTGACAAGAGCAAACTCCGTCTAAAAAAAAAAAAAAAACCAAAAAAAAACCTTTAAGGTATCTTTCAGGTTCAGAATTCTAAGTGTTGACTTTCTAATGGAAATTATTTTCATCAGGACTCTTTGAAGTTTTCAGAAGGGTTAATGTTAGGATTAAATTGATTTATAAAGATGATGTCATTCTTTTCAATCTATTTTTATCCTCAGTGTATTTTTATCTCAGCAGGTATGTTTGTAGTAGTAGAACAGGTGGGCTGGGAAGTAGCTAGTCAAAGGTGGCAGATCACTTTGGGCAAGAGCTTGAGTCAGCATTGAGCCTCAGCAAGTGTAAAACAGAAGATTCTGTAAATTTGAACATGGCAACTATAAATTGTGATGCATTGTCATAGTAAGAAAAAAGAAGTAAAATTGGTATTTACAGCCAAATAGTGCTTTTCCACTGTCATATATGATGGACAGTGACAAAATTATCATCTCCTCAGCTATCATAGTTTTGAGTCATACCAGATCTTTAAGTTTTCTGTGTCTCATACAGATAAAAATAAAATCTTGATTGTGGTATTTGTTATTCTTGTTTGCTTTTAAAAACTAGTTGTCTATCTGCTTGTCTTCTCCTGGGATTGACCCCAAACCCAGTGAGGTTAATTTACTATTGGAAGCCCATTTTTACAGCACACAGGCCTCAATTTCTTTTAAGAGCATGTTTGCTAACTCTGTGCTGCTTTAGCCCTGTAAACATGAGTCTTAAGGGAATTTTTAAGAATTGGCAATAGTGGGAGTTTCACATTCTGCTAGCATTCTTCTGCAAGTCGTGTTTCACATTGTCTCTGAAACATTTATCTGAGACACAGCCTTCTGAGGTTCATCTTGATTAATTATATATATATGTATATAGATCCTTAATGCTTTCAGGATTTATTTTTCATAAACTATCCGAATTGACCTCCTTGGTACATTGTTTTCCACCCCATTTCCTTCCTCATAGGCATATATACATACGGCAACTCCTAGAAATTCAAATACATGTTTTATTTTTCAATAACTTGGGCATTTCATTTCACCCTGGAAAATGTAATCAAACTGTATAACAATGTCATTCATTTTCATTTTCTTCCTCAATCCCTATTTAAACCAATGGAAAGTTAGTATCATTGCAACATTTACTATGATATGAGTGTATTGTACATGAAGGTTTCAGGAGGTGGTCATTACTGTGTGACATTAAATGGAAGAGCAATTTTAGTAATGGTTCTATAGATATTTGATAAGAAAAAGAATTTGTAAATGTGTTTCTATTTAAATAGCACTCCCATTCTGAGTTAATTCTATTAAGGGAAGCTAAAAATGAATTAGAAATTGAAGCTATGTTGTAGCCCCAAATTGTCTTTTTACGTGAGTGGTCTTTTTTTTTTTTTTTTTTTTAAAAAAAAAAAATAATGCTTACCTTCACCTAGGTTATCTCTATAAGGAATGCTGTTTGTACACTGTTATGAACTACAAATAAAATTATTTTTGTACTATGAAAGCCTAATTATCATGGATTTCTACCATTAGCAAATATCAAATCCACCTAAATTATCAGGAAAAAACCCAGGGGCCAAAAGTTAATGTCTTTTGGAGTTGGAGAGATCTGATTTGAATGCTTTGTCTCTTAGTAATCTGTGATCTCAAGTCAGTGATTTACCTTTCCAGGCTTCACTTTCTTCAGTTAGGAAGCCAAGTTAATAAGAATACCTATCAGATAAGCATGTTTTTCAAATGAAGATTAAATAAGATAACATATGTAAAGCGCCTGGCACATATTAAACTTTTGACACAAAATGCTTATTCTTACAGATAACTCTCTTCTCTCTTTGAGGTGAAGATCAGTAGAGTGTGATGGTTAAGAGTGTGGTCCTAGGAGTCAGACTACTTGGGTTTGAATTCCAGCTTCATGGGTTACTAGTTCTGAGACCACTTAGTAAATTACTTAACTTGTTGAGGGCTCAGATACCTCCTCTGTCAGATGGAGGACACTAAATAACTCTAGATGCCTCATCTGTAAGGTGGAGGACGATAATAACTCTTACCTCAGGGTTACGTTCAGGATTGTTTGGAGGATCAGATGGTTCATTCCAGGTAGAGTTCTTAGTACAGCACAGTGACTCACACAGAATCAAAGTAAATGCTCTGTAAAAATGATTCTCTGTCGTATCCATCTGTGTATTCATTCATTTCAGAGAATTGTTTCCTAGTTGTCTAGTGTTAAAAATCTGTCTGCTCTCTTCTGCATGTACCCTTTTTCATTTCCTCTTGCCTTTATAATTTCTAAAGATTGTAAAAGATGTCTTTGTTGATGAAAATGGAAGAAAAAGTAGCTAAGTGGAGCTAGATGAGCTTTTTCTCTTTTGTAGGAGCCATTGCTCCTTTCTGGAAAACTATGCCATGTGTAATTCCACAAGTGCTAAGTGAGAGAAATAAGAAGACTTTTTTTCTTACCACATTTACAAGTTTTTAAAAAGAAAAACCAACTTAGTTTTTAGTTTGAAAAATACTCCTTTTAGTTGACATAAATTTTCACTTTGCTATTGGTGCTAAATGGTTGATTGTTGTGTATTGCTTTTTTCCTTGCTCAGATAATCATTTTCAAGGGCTTGGAGACCCCCTGTAAAATCCAAGGATCTCTGCTGCTGGAATGTTGCAGTGTTACATGCGAGAGAAAGGGATAACATTGTGTTTGGCTTTCAAAAAGACATTCTGAAAGGAGATCCAGAGGGTTAGCAGTGCCCGACTCTACTAATGTAGTTAAAGCCCTGAAATGAAGGTAGTCAGTGGCTTTGCACACAAATATGTAATTTTAAGAATTCTCATTTATATGCCAGAAGGTAACATGCAAGGGTTGAGGGCATTGAATAGTAGGTTAAACACAGGCCTTGCAGAGAAAAATTAAATCATTTTTGCTGAGGAAGATGCCATCTAAAGCTATGCCTTGATAAAGATCTTAGACATTAACAGTCACACATCTGTGTGTTATGAGGTGAGAACTGATGAGAAGTTGTAACATGTACCTCTATATTGCTTTGAAATTTTGGAAGAGAAATACCTAACTTGCGCCTAGCTATGATTTTGAGACTTACTGTAGCTCTGTGCTGTCCTGTGGCCACAGGTGACTATTAAACACTTGAAATATGGTTGGTCCAAACAAATATGCTCTAAAATGTATACCAAATTCCGGAGACTCAGTGTGACAAATGTAACAATCTCTTTACTAGTTTATTGTATTGATTACATGTTAAAATGATAATATTTTGGATGTATTGGGCTAAACAAAATACATGGTTAAAATTAATTTGGCCTGATTCTTTTTAGTTTTCTAATGTGGCTTCTAGATGTAGTCTCCATTGTATTTGCATTAGTCAGTGTTGCTGTAATATATTTAAGCATAAGACAATTGCGTGAAAGTGACAACATCACAAAAGTGAAAAAAGCTAAAGCCCAGTACCCCATCTCACTCCCCAGTGGTAACCATCATTAACAATTTTTTTTGTTCTTGTAGTCGTTTTTTAGGTATTCTCTTCTTCCCTTAAGTACGTTGTAAATTATAGAATAATCATAAAAGCTACTGTAATTTAGTAGAGATTTCTGGATTGGGCTGGGTAAAAATGTTCTAAATGAACATCTATATGCCCTTTTGTCTCAGTTACTCATACTTGAGAAAAGCCTAATTACTGAATCTTTGTACCTTTACAGAGATACCACTGTTACCTGATAGGATTGGGACTGGTGCTCAGGATGAATTATTTTTCATTGAAATTGTAGCATCAATTCTTTCAAATGATTTAACAGAAGAAATTGACTCTCGATGACTCTGGTGGCAATTAAGGTCTCATATTGAACGAAGAGTATTACCTGTCATTGGCAAATGTATCACGTTTTCTGCAGTGTAAATTTTAAAGCAGTTTTGTTTCTCTTTGTCACTTTTTGAAATAATTGTTGATAAAATTGCTGATCTGATAAAAGTGGGATAGGTGAATTTAGTAGCATTACATAATGTCACGATATAAAAAGGAATGATACTATATTTGATGAGAGAATCCATCTGATTTTTAAAACATAATGCTTTGTACAATGTTCTAAGCACATAATAAATGCTAAATAAATACTTTAATCAATGCTTAAAACATGTAATGTCAAATTGAATAATAGAGCATTGAGTGTCACCGACAATTTCCTTTTCTAAATTAAGATAATTTGTGAACTATCAAAATATGACAGTAATGAAAGTTTAGACATTAGAAAATGTTTAACCCACATATTTGTGCTTATTTTCCTCCTTTATAGAAACAGAATAAGGCAATATACAAATGGCCATTTCCTTTTCTTTTTATTATAATAACCATAATGAAAATTTTAGTAAAGAAAATATAACTAAAGCAGTACCTTCCTGAAACATTGTAGGTGCTCAATAAACAGACTTCTTTGTCTGTTCATATTGGTTTCTGCATAACCAATATGCTTAACAATATCGTTAATTGGATTCCACAATAATCATTTGACATAGAGTGTACTATTAACCATCTTCATGTGAGAATACCAATGGTTTGAAGATGTTATAATGATAAATTCAGTATGTGGCAAAGTAGAGTCTAAAATCCAGATATTCTAACTCTAGGTTATATTTTAGTGATTGTTGAAATGGCCATTGCAAACTGGAAATGCAGATAAATATTGGAAATTGGGCCTTATTCTTTGAATAGTGTTGTTTGTCTTGAGACAGAGTCTCTCTTTAGCCCAGGCTAGAGTGCAGTGGAGATCATGGTTCACTGCAGCCTCAACCTCCTGGGCTCAAACATGAATAGTGTTTTATTTTTAAAACGCTAACATTCCTAACATTCCAGTTAGGAACACTTTAAAGTCCTTTCTTCAGAGCACTGTGATTTTGGGTATTACTTAATTGATTTGTCAATAAATCATATTCTCCTTGCTGTTTTAATGCTAATTTTTAAGACAGGATTGTTTGCAAATGAGGCAAATCCAATAATGTGTGCAGATTACCCATTGATTTGATTAAATTGACTCATTGAACAACTTTGCTGTGTGATATTTTAGATTAGGTACTTCCCTTAGTAGAAGATGTGGAGGCAAGTCATTATTTGATCTAAACTTGCTACTTTATTACAGTTTCACGCATTTTTAAAAAGAGGAGTAATCAAAATGATATGTTGATACAACTGGCAGAATTGATTCCTAAATGCATTTGAAGCTAGACTACCCAATGTTATTTTTTACTCTAACCTTATTATTATTTTTTCCACCTTTGGCATAACATGTGAGCTTCTAGTAATTTAAAATTTCTGATGAATGACATTTGATAAATGGTGTGATCCTGTGAATAATGATAAGCACTTGAAATTCAGTTGGTGAAGCATCAATTTCACACCTGAGACCCCAGCTCCAAGTTTAGGTTAAAGGTTTGCCTGGCGTCCGCAGTCTTTTTCTCAGGTCCCTTGGTAAGTGCAGTCATTCCAAACCACATTTTTCTTCTGCATCAAATTCAGGCAGGACTCTGAATCATTAAATATTAAACCTTATATTCAGGAACATTATTCATTCATTAATATTGCATTGCAGCCTAAACTGTATTGTTCAAAACATTTTAGGATGTTATGCAACTCTGTCAAAGTACATTAACAAATTTAAGTCATGTTGAACTAAGCAAAAAATGACAGACTGCATCACATACGTGTTATAGTTGAATTTTTGTATAGGAAGCATTTTGTGTTGGGATATTTGGAAATCACCGTAAAGATAAAATGGATTGCAGAGGAAGCCAGATATAATGAATATTCACCTTCTGTGTAACATCTGCTATACGTCTTAATGAAATTTGTAGTTATCCCTGAAATGTTTCTTCCTTGACAGTATTTATTTATTTTTAAAATTATTTTAACTGGGAGTTGACTATGAGTTGATACCATTCTAGCTGCATATAAAATGACAGCATCGGATGCAGGGACCATTTTTCAGATCTCCATGATAGCCATCATCTCCACAGAATTGAACTTAGACCTCCTGTGAGCCATAGAGTAACTGGGAAACTTTTGATATTCGCAGAGTATAAGAGAGTGATCGAGTTCAAGCATTGGTCTCGGTCTCTGACAAAATTTATTCTGGAATGCTGTGAACACATTTGGTCTCTTGCTGGTTTTTTTTTTTCTTTTTTAAAAAAACTCTGTTAGTTACAGTGAGAAGCCATAAAATTCTTCCCATGCAGGAAAGTGGTAGAAACATTTTTTTGTGCGTCTAAAGTTGTTCTTTCTTAAAAAAAAAAAAATATTTTTCTGGTGTGGTAACAAAAAATTGAAATAGGAAATTCAAATAGAAAGTGTAAAAATTCACAATTGATGAGGTGATAGCATACTTTTTTTGGTACAGTGACAGTAATATAGCTTATGAGCTTTATCTGAAGTAGGTGAAATACTGATTATATTTTACTTGAGCGATCATTGACACTTAATGGATTAGAACTTAATGAGGGAGAGGTAGTTGGATTTTAAAACATCCTTGATTACACAGATTTTTGGAATGGAGGACAGATTAATCTTCCTGTGATATGTAGATCAACAACTGTATAGGCAGCCAGTGGGCTCATCTTGAACACCTACAGCCGTTCTTTCAAAAATGATAGAAATGGATATTGTGAAGTAAATAATGAAGGTGGCATAGTGAATTCCTGCTGGCAGAGAGTTAAATTATTCATTTTGTTAGTTTAGCTAACATGGTTCATGCTGCGTGGGATTTGAGCACTATGTCAATGACTAATATTGCATAATTAAAAAGCCTCAGTTCCTCGGGCTTAGAATGTAGCTGAAATTTAGAAATAGTTGTTAACATCGTGGAAATACAGTTTTATTTGTGTAAGTAGATGCTGTTTACCTAGCCATTTTGAAGTTTTGACTTTGTGAAACATTTGTGTAGCACATAGGCATGTGCGGGAGATGTTTTTAACGATAGTTAATCTTGCAGTTCCTTCCCCTTGCTTTGCGTCCCACCCCACGGTGTTTTTCTTCTTGAAAGGCTGCTCTGTAGTAAATGGTCCGTTTCGAAAGCCTGGTGAGCACACTCCTTCAGCATCGCACTGCTGCTTCTTCCCTTTGCTTCTCTCTTCCACATTAGGTTGCTGATTAGCGACAGGGCTTGGAAGGATTGCTACCTCTGTACTATTCAATCTGGGGGACTGCATAGGCACTGATACCTTTATAAAGCAACGCCGACATTAGTTTATTACCTTCTCAATTTTAGCAACTCTAAAGGGAAAGAGACCTAACATAAACCTCTTCTCATTTTTGTACGGTATAATCTTATACATAGTATTTCATAGTCAGTCAATTGGACTATTTTGTTCTATGTTTCTTCACAGAATGTAATTTTACATGCATATTTGTACCTTTGGGATAACTTTTTAGTAGTATTTTTGAAGCTCAGGACTCTGAGAATGGGGTAA
Source organism: Papio anubis (assembly GCF_008728515.1). NCBI lineage: Eukaryota > Metazoa > Chordata > Mammalia > Primates > Cercopithecidae > Papio > Papio anubis. The sequence goes on from NC_044979.1 coordinate 25,567,687, forward strand.
AACAGAGTGGAAACACGTTCTGGGTCACCTGGTAGCCACTTGTTGCCTTGTGATGTCAATACCTATATGTGCTTTTGCAGTTGCCTTAGGGCCAGTTGGATGGCAGAACATGTAACAGTGCCCTGCACAAAAGGACCACAGAAGGGTGGGCTTCGTTAGGGGAAAGAAGAAAGACGAGACATGTACATCAATGTTTGAATCAGAACATGGAGCATTTTACTTTGAGGGTCTGTTTTGGTTCACATAATCAAGATGTAGCATAGTAACTAGCTATTTGGTTTTTTCACCATAAATCTAGAATACACCTTCCACCTTATGTTTTCCTGTGTGATTTTGAGTAATCTATTGAACTTCTGTCAGCTGTGGTTTCTTTAGCTGTGAATGGGGAATAACAACTACTATGTGGGATTTTTGTGAGGAGTAAATGAAATAACATACATAAAACACCTGTTAAAATACCTGGCACAAGGAGGTACTTCACAAATGGTAGCTATTATAATATCATTGATAGTGGAATATTATGCATAATTTTTAGTTAAAATGGTATAATTTGTATGTTAAAATTGTTAATACTAAAAATAACCAAATGAATGAGTGAAAAAATGAAGGAGCACATAGGCCTTTTGTTAGAATGAGTTGGAATTGCGTGTTATTGTAGACACCTTAAGAGCAAAGCCTAGGTTTTACGCTCTGTCTCCTGCCGGCCGATTCCACAGCTTTACACTATGGCCTGTACATTAGATTCACAAAAAGTGCTTTTAAATGCACTTCAATTTCAGGTTACTTCATTTGTTTGTTTTTGTCTTGGATGTGGATTCTGAATGGTAATTTTTCTTGAAGTATGTCTATGATTTCACTTTTGAGTCAAAGATGGAAAATACCAAGTGAGGATACAGCATAGTGCCTATAACTAACAATATTGTATTATAGGCTTAAATTTTAGGAGGGTGGACTATATATTAAGTGGTCTTAAGAGGGCGGAAGGAAACTCTGGGAGGTGATGGACTTGTTAATGGCCTTGATGGTAGTGAATGGCTTCATGGGTGTTTACTTATTCCTAGACTCATCAAGATGTGTAAGTATGTGCAGCTTTCTGTATGTCAATCATACCTCAATAAAATGGTTTTAAAAAAGAAAATACCAAGTAAGGCAATGAACAGGAGTTATCTTAAAATGACAATAAAGAAAATCCTACCAAATTTCACATTTTTTTTTCTCTTTCTATACATGTTTCTACCATTTTGAGGTGAAAATTAAAATCTAGTATACTGCCTAGTGTGGCTTTCAAATCAATGTATTTGTGTTTGAATTTTTTTAGCGTGATTTCATAGGGAATACTAGAAATAAAACATCTGTCAAGGAATGAATTTTTTGCAGATAAGTAGTGTCAGAGAGGCATGAAATTGATTGCTGTGATCTAAGGAGGATGCGCTGTGGAGCAGGCGTGGTGGGTGCTCATGTTGTCTGTTGGTCTCTCTGTGTATGCCAAGGTGACTTTCAACAGAGAGATGAGCTTGGTCTAAGGGATAAGGCCCCTTCAACTCTTGATATTTCTTTTGAGGTTGTAAGGAGTTGAGGTAAAAAATATAGGGCCATCTTTATTCAGAAGTAAGACTGTTGGAAATCGTTTTCTAAGGCCTATGTTTAACTAGCTAATAATAACAATTGTGGTTGTGTTCAATGATATAAAATTTGATTCTTAAGAGACGATTTATCCTTTTGCTGGACTGGGTTTTAAACAGTTTTTGAGAATAAAATTGGTTTTGCAGCATATATTCCTTTGGAGAGGGGTGGTTGTGTTTTCTCATAGAACTTCATTAGACTCCTAGCTTTCAAAAACGGGTATCACTCTCCCCTCAGATTGGCTGACCTTTACAGTAATTGGCGGTGTCCCTTTTCGCTAACATTATAGAATAGGTGCTGGCCATGAAGTTTAATCTTGAACTTACTTCTGTGTAATGTTTACTCAAAGCTGTGCTCTGAAATATAGGCAATCCATCTGTTTCTTGATTGTCTAAGACCTGCCTTTTCATTATGTTTGATGATTGTTAGTGAGCTGCAAAACTGAACCATGTTGTTCTGTCTCTCTATATCAAATTTCTCTTATTTGATTGTTTTGGTGTTCAGTTTTCATCCTATGTATATAGAAAGACCTCGTATAGTACTTGCAGTGAGTGGGGGAGGGGCTATGTGAAACCTCAAGGTTTCTTTTTAGAAAAATGTAGCCTATAGTGAGAAGATGGTACGAGGAAATTATTTCCATAAGAACTAATATACAGTGCCCCAGGTTGCCCTATCTTGCACTTTTTACTTATTAACTCTGCCCTAAAATTCTTTAACCCTTTAATGTTAAAACATTAAGATGAAACAGACATTTTAAAAATGGAGAGGATTCTAGGGGGTTGGAGGCTTGAAGCATCTCTGCACCTTCTGCTATCAGTTTCCGTCTCGCCACTAGCTCTGTTTCTCAGAAGCACATCTGACGATGGATGTGAGCCATTGGGCTAGTTCTGGCAAAGTGCAAGGATCAACAGAGTTGGCCCGTTGGCCCCAGTCTCTGTGACTGTTCCTGAGAGAATCTTTTGGTTTTCATGTCCCCGTCAAGTGGTTTGGGTGGGTGAGGGATGGGGAGAGACTTTCTCCAGGTTTTCTTAACAGGGGGCTGCAAACTCATCAGCTGGTGGCATACCACTGGGCCTCAGCAGCAGAGGCTGCCTCATCCCCCACCACTTAGTGGATCCTTCCACCTAAGGCAGCCCAACAGTGGTACCTGAGCTCTGGTGCGTAGGCAGATGAAAAAGAAGGGATCATCTATGGGACACAGTAGGCAGAGAGAAAGAGACAAATGAGAGCTTAGAAGAGGTGTATCTTGGAAGAACTCTTGGAATAGTTCAGTGGCGCTTTGATGTTTGTGGCTTTGACAACGATTGCTACTTGATTTTAATACACCCTCAATTTTAAGTTGCATTTTGATATCATAGATAGTGAAGAGCGGAGGAAAGTAACTTCATTCATGTTATATTTGATGAATTAGACCAAAATTCTAGAAGGAGATAAAGGGAAGAGTTTGAGAGGAGGTGATAATTATATGATATAAAACATTTCACTGAGCTGAAGAAAAACTGGAGTCTGCAAATTGAAAGGACTCTTTATTCTAGGAGGCACTGAGGAGAAAACATGCATACCTAGTCATAGACTGCTAAAATTTCAAAACTCTAAGGGTAAAGAGAAAGCGTTATGAGCTTCCAGAGAGAAAGAACACTAATTTATAAAGGAAATGGGATCAGCCTGGGTTTAGGCTTTTCTTCTGCCAGAGTGGAAGCTAGAAGATGGAATGACACCTAAAAGGACTGCAAGCCCAGAATTCTCTGTTGAGCTCTCACTCAGCTGTTAGGGTGAAAAAGAGGACCATGGATATGCAAGGGTTTAGAAAATTTATTAATTTTAACTCTAGCAGGCAGAGTCCATTAAGGAGATCAAACATACCAGTTATTTTTTAGAGAGAATTTAATGTAAGAATTGTTAATGAGGCATTTAAGAGCTGAAAAGGCAAAAACAAACAAAAAAAGTAACTCTAAAGCAGTACTGTTTAACAGAAATATTATGTGAACCATCATTGTAGTTAATTTTCTACTAGTTCTATCACAAGTAAAAAAGGTAGAAATAATTCTGTTTTTTCTCAGTATATCTAAAATCATAACATATAATGAGTATAAAATTTATTTTCATAGCAAGTGTTCAAAATCCAGTGTTTATTTTATGACTAAGCAAGTCTTGGATTAGACTAGCCACTTTTCTGGGCTCAGTAGCCGCATGTGGCTAATGGGGACTGTATTGGACATTGCAGCTCCAAGGTATCTCAGATGTAGCACTGGGGGAGCAGTGGGAAGAGGTAGTTGTTAAAACATTAAAGCTTGGAGGAGAGGCTCTGTGGGATGTAGCTCAGACCTCTGAGGAAGGGGCATTTCCTAGCTGGTAGATTGCTGTCTCTGAACTCTGAGGAGAGAGACCTGTGGTTCTGGGACTGAGATTTTCAAGAGTGTGCCAGTAGGTAGGGTCAATGTTTCCAGAATGGGGTGCACTGAGGCTGATTTTGCAAGCAGACTCAGCGCGAACAAAGTGCAGACTCGACTCAACTGCTGCTGCTGCAGGAGCAAGTGCTGCTGCTGCTGGGAAGCAGTGAGGCCCGAGTGACGCGATAGGAAGCAAACGGGAAACAGTTCCTTGTTCTTCCACCAGCCTTGCAGTTTCCCTCTGGCTTCCCTTGTTGGGTCCTAGTAGGGCCCCAGTTATGTAGCAGAAATGTGTTTAGAGACCTTGCCCTCCCCACCAGCCCCAACATCATGAAGCAGAGAGCAGAAGAGGGCTGAGAAGCTGAGAGTCATAGCCAAATGTTGAACACAGTAGTCCATCTTAGGATAATACTTAAAAAATAATTCTAACCAAATTAATTACAACAGAGACATCCATGTAGGGGAAGATGAAGAGGAGGGGAAGCACCCCTGAACCCCTGAGGATCAGTCTTTGCCTTATGTACGTGAAAGATAGACTGGGATTGTCTCAAAGTGCTAATAAAGATTCTCGAAATTGAAGAAAAATCTTTGAGGAAAAAAAAAAAACTAAGAGCTTTATGAGTTTCAAAGCACTGAACTCTTAGCTCAGAATTGGGCTGGGGGAAAGTCAAAGTATTCAAATGATTTCATCTTACTGGGTTTGCAGGAGTAGTGTTTGAGGAAAACTTATAACTGTGTTTTTAAACGATAGTAGAGAAAAGAGTATGAAATTTTTTTTTGTGAGAGTTAGGGGGAGGGTATGGTAACTTGATACAACCAGGAAAATGAGGAAAAGGAAAAAAGTAAAATTAGTATTAAACATGATATAAAATGGAAGAAATAAATATATCAGTTATACTGTTAATAATTGTGACTGAGCACAATTACCTATTTAAAGATCAAGGCCACCACATGCATAATAAGAGCTATGTATTTATGTGAAATGCAGTTAAAACAAAGTAATTTGTTTTAACCTTAATAAAGGTTAAAAATTAATGGATTGGCAAAGTTGTGCCAAACAGAAAGAAACACGAAAAAAGGTACAATCAAAGGTTATAAACACTAAACAGAATAAAGAAACAAATTATGTAATAACAAGCACAGTTTATAAAGACAGCAGCCATTAACCTTTATGCATCAATCAAATTAGCAGCTCAATGTATGAATCAAAAATGATTAGAAATTCAAAGTTTAGTTGATTTACAAAAATAATAAGGGTCTTTGCATAATTATTTTTTCCTTGAAAATGTTTACTCTGGCTTCATGGAGAAGCATGCTAAGCTTTAACATTTAGCATATCTAGTATAAAAAGAGACAGAGTGAGTTAGGTTGTGTGCGTGTGTGTGTGTGTGTATGTGTGTGTCTGCGTAGGGGAGCAGAAAGGCCATTCACATCCACCTCTCTCAGCCCCACATCTGAGAAGCTAAATGCAGGTATAGGGTGAGAGGTTGCAGTTTGGTTCAAGCTGGAAGGTCTTTTGAAATCAGAAAGAAGAGGAGAATTATTGATTGTTTTCCTCCATAGGGCTTACAATGGTAATGTCATCTCTTTGTCTGGCCTAAGGTTTCCCTAGCCTTATCAATGAACATAATTTCAAAATTCGAGTCCTGGCAAAAATGTGTCCCTTATGAAAAAGAAATGTAAGTGCAAAACAATATAAAAGACTTGATGTATATTTTGTCTACGTAAGTGTACTGAGATTCTTACATTATTTCATAGCTTATGGTCCTCTTTATGAGACTCCACCCGTGTCTCTCAGGTCATGGAACCAGGATTATTGTCCTAGTTTCTGTCTTCAGGACGAAGCCATTTCACATTGTCATCTATCCGGGGCTCAAGCTGCCCATCTTGGATGGGGCCGCTGCTTGCAGGAGGAGTTGATAGTTTGCCTAGCAGGGCTCATGAAAGGGATTTGCCCGGAGATGTCTGTGTTTGACCTCAGTTCCTTTTTCTTCCAACTGACTTCACGATTGTCTATCTCCAGCATCTTAGTAAATACACAGCAGCAGTGCCCATTCCAGTGAAGGATGCTACAGGGGAGGATCCTTGAGGAGGGGTATAAATACTTTCTAAACAATAGTAACAGGTCATGCATGACCCTCACGTAACTTCTGTGAAACAGGTTATTTATTTATTTATTTTTTGAGATGGAGTTTTGCTTTTGTCGCCCAGGCTGGAGTGCAACGGTGTGATCTTGGCTCACTGCAACCTCCACCTCCCGGGTTCAAGAGATTCTCCTGCCTCAACCTCTCCAGTAGCTGGGATTACAGGCACCTGCCACCACACCAGGATAATTTTTGTATTTTTAGTATAGTGGGAGTTCACCACGTCGGCCATTAAGCCCTGCTGATAAGACACGGTTTAATGGTGGTGTCTTTACCTCCCCATTCCCACCATTATTCACCCGTATATTGAATATTATGACGTTTGATGTGTACTTTGAGGTAAAAAGCTGATGGTCTCAGTTTAAGATGCCTCTGAATATTCAGTTCAAGTTAGACAAAGAAGTGGCTATAGGTCATTTCAGTAGAGGAAGACTAGGATGCTTTGTGGTGTTGTGTAATTTCCTCTTAGGTAGTTTTGATTGTGAATTTCTGAGAGAGAGTGGGCGCAGGAGCCATGGATATAGTAACATTAACTTATGAACTAAAATCAGAATACTTTTCAAATATAAATGTATTTTTCAGTACAGTAGGAGAAAATATTTAAGAAGGTCGAAGAGCATCTGGGACAGGTGGTACTTGTTCCCAAATGAGAACTGAAATAGGGACTTTAGGTATAAAGTAATGTACAATGTGTAAATGGGAGGCAATCATCTGGAAGGGGGAGATGAAAGCTATTTAGGATTATGTCTGTAGGTAATCCATAATTATAGTCCTAGGCTTTCAGTTATGGGTTGAGTTTTTTTTTTTCCTCTTGCATCATTTTGAAGCTATGCAGACATATTTTCAGATAGTGACAAAATTTTATTGTGAATTAAAATAAAATCACCTTTTCTATGTTCCTGTGGAAAGGAAGGAAACCTTGACTTAAATTCTGAGTGCCATTTTCAATGGTATTTACACAGAAATGTAGATGACCAAAATAAATGTCCTCTTGGTTTTGTTCAGAACCAGGACTTAATGATGGTTAAATACAGTCCTCCCTTAATATGCAGGGAAGATTGGTTCCAGGATCCCTAAGGACTCTAAAACCCTCAGATGCTCAAGGACCTTATATAAAATAGTATAGTACTTGCATATAATTGGTGCACTTCCTCCCATATACTTTACATCATCTCTAGATGTACTTACAATACAATGTAAGCACTATGTAAATAGTTGTTAGACTGTATATTAAAAAATTGTATTATTATTTTTTATTTTCTTGCTTTTTTTTTTAGAGATAGGGTCTCATTCTGTTGCTCAGACTGGAGTGCAGTGGTGTGATCATAGCTCAGTGCAGCCTCCAGCTCCTGCAGTCAAGCGATTCTCCTGCTGTAGCCTCACTAGTAGCTGGGACTTACATGCAGGTGCCACCACACCTGACTGATTAAATAAAAATTTTCTTAGAGATGGGGGCTCACTGTGTTGCCCATGCTGGTTCTGAACTCCTGGCTTCAAGTGATCCTCCCACCTCATCCTCCTGAGTAACTGGGATTATAGGCGTGAGCCACCGAGCCTGGCTTTTATTATTTATTTTTCCCTAAATATTTTTGATTCCCAATTGGTTAAATCTGTGGATGAGGAACCCATTTTATTTAATGTATTGCTAAATTACCATTATGTAAAATATATATTGCTAAATAATCATTAAATAAAGAGTACCTATGTTCCATGATATTTATAAAAATATGCCCACATTCTGTATTCATTCTTTCAAAATATATTTTGAATGCTTACCAAGTGCCAGGTATTATTTTGTGTGGGGATTACAGTGGTACGTAAGAGAAAGTTCTACCGCCATGCCACTTATTTTAATGGATTTTAATGGTATCTATATATTTTTGTGTGTGTGTGTGCGTGGGTGTGGGTGTTTTCTGTAAGAATGCAGGCTCTGAACTTGGCTGAGTTTCATTCTGGCTATACCTCTCACTGGTTTTATTTTGGGTCAATTTGACTTTGAGTAAGTTTCTTACAACCCTTGAATGATGTGAGTGTTAGGAACACTGATCCCTTGTGCAGTTGAAAATCTGTATATAACTTTTGGCTCCCTAAAAACTGAAATGCTAATACTCATCTATTGACCGGAAGCCTTACCAATAGCAGAGTAGATTAACACATATTTTGTATGTTATGTGTATTACAAACTGTATTCTTATGATAAAGTAAGCTAGAGAATAGAAAATGTTAGTAAGAAAATCATAAGCAAGAAAAATATATTTATTATTTTTAAGCAAGAAAAAATATATTTATTATTTATTAAGTATAAGTAGATAATCATAAAGGTCTTCATCCTCCTTGTCTTCAGGTTGGATAGGCGGAGGGAGAGGAATGTTGGCTAGTCTTGCTGTCTCTGGTGGTAGAGGCAGAAAAGATGAAAGGACAGGCAGGCATATTATGGAAATGCCTTATAATTTATGTCTGATTTTTTTTTTTGCTTTTTCTGGTTTCTCTAAAAATGTTTCTACGTGGTACCAATTCTCCTCCCACTGTTTGCTTTAGTTTCAGTGACTATATTTTAGAAGGGTTCCTGTCATAAAAGAAGTCATTTGTAGTCTTGGATAATCTGAACCCTTCTGCCAGGTTGTCTCATGTCAGTTGTGTTCTGGCACTGCTGCTTCTACATCTTCTTCTCATCGTCTGGCGTTGTTTCGAAAACACTCATCTCCATCATGTCGTCCATCTTCTGTTAATTGCTCTGGTGTGGTGTCTGTTAGTTCTGGAATTTCTCCAAGGTCCATCTTGAAACCCTTCATCCCCCACCTTTTTTTGGTTATATTCACAATCTCTTTCATGATTTCCCTGGCTGGCTCTGTTGTAAATCATGTACAATATCTGGACACAGTTTCCTCTGGTAGGAATTTGTTGTTTTGGGCTTGATGACTTTCATGGCTTTTTCTGGAACAACAGTGGCGTCTTCAGTGATGTAATTCTTTCAGACTTCATGATGTTTTCTCTGTCTGGGTTCTCTTACATAGCGTTGACAGTCCTTTTCATAGATTATCATGTCTGATGAAGAAAGGTCCTTATGACCCCCTAATCTACAGGCTGATATAAAAACATTCTGTTTGCAGGTAAGTCACCACTTTGACGTGTTCAGTATTGAACGCATGGGGTTCTGGGTGGCTAGAGGCTTCATCCAATATCAAAAGAACTTTAAAGGGTAGTCCTTTACTGGCAAAGTATTTTCTGATTTCAGAAAAAATCATCGATGATAAATCATCAATGGAACCTATCCAGAAAATAGGTTTTTATTGTGAGGACCTTCTTGCACAACCAAAAGATTGGCAGCTGGTGTTTGTCTTTTCCTTTCAAGGCTCAGGGGTTAGCAGCTCTATAGATAAGGACAGTCGTGCCATAAACTCAACTGCATTTGCACAAAACTAATAGAGATAGCCTATCCCTTCCTGTCTTAAATCTTGGTACTTGCTTCTCTTCTTTGCTCATATATATCTTTCGTGCCATTTATTTTCTAGAATAGGGCACTTTTGTCTGCATTAAAAATCTGTTCAGGCAGTTATCCTTTCTTAATGATTTTTAATGGCATCTGGGAACTGGTTTGCTGTTTCTTGGTCAGCTGCTTCTCCTATTATGTCCTATTATCTTGACATTTTTAAGTAAAACCTCTTTCTCAAATTATCAAACCATCCTTTGCTGGTATGAAATTCGCCTTTAAGCTGTCACATAATGGAGACTTGACTTTTCCTCAAATCTCATTAGAGTCTATAGGGTAAGCCTTAGCAATCCAGCACTCACATAAAAGTTGCATTTTCAGTACAAGATTAAAAGATATTTCTCAAAACATGCGTGGTTTTTGCGCCTGCTGGCATAGCCACATTGAAGGCTTTGCGAATTTTCTTTTCTTTTTCTACCACAGTCCTTATGCTGGATTCACTTATCTCAAAATGGCAGGAAACTGCAGCTGCAGACCTCAATCTATGGTACTTATCAAGCAATTCAACTTTTTTTTTTTCCTGTAATGTCTTGACTTTTCTCTGCTTCTTGGGAGCACTTCTAGCATCACTGGTGACACTTTGTATGGGTCCCATGATGTGATGCAAAGTTATGGTATTGCAATAAACACAATGAAAAAGACATGAGAACCTCAAGAGATCACTTTTTACTGCAGCCTGCAATTTACTGGAGAGACTAACTGCTCACTCGGAGATGATTAGCATCACATAGTGTGTTAAGCAGATACTCTTAACTCCTGAGCTCACTACAATAGCAACAGGAGGTCCCTACTGAATTATAGCAATACAGTATGTACTATAGTTAATTTTATGCAGTTATGACTTAATACTGCATCTTTACGTCTGTTTACATTTCCCTTCACTGCAGATGGTGCCACGTACAGTCTGTTTGTGTGCATACATTTTGATAAATTTTAACTTTTTGTTTGAGATAGAGTCTCGCTCTGTCACCCAGGCTGGAGGGTGCAATGGCGTGATCTCAGCTCACTGCAACCTCTGCCTCCGGGGTTCAAGCAGTTCTCCTTGCCTCAGCCCCCCGAGTAGCTGGGATTACAGGCGCTGCCACCACGCCTGGCTAATTTTTTGTATTTTTAGTAGAGACGGGGTTTCGCCATGTTGGCCAGGCTGGTCTTGAACTCCGACCTCAGGTTTTCCACCTGCCTCGGCCTCCCAAATTGCTGGGATTACAGACATGAGCCACCGTGCCTGGCCAATTTCAACTTTTTAATAATAGGTTTGTGTATATTTTATGATAGAGAATGATAAAACTGACCAGAATTAACATATTTTATGCATTCATGACATACTTTAAAATTTTATTTATATTTATAGATATGTGGTTCATCTGTGAGTTTTATCAAATTGCTACAAATCTTCAAAAAATTTTCAATATACTTATTGAAAAAAATGCACATACGTGGTTCTACACAGTCTAAACCTGTGTTATTGAAGTTTCAGCTGTACTTGTAAGTTCTGTAAGCCTCAATTTTGCATAATTTCTCTGTGCCTCAGCTTTTCATCTGAAATATAATTGATTTAATAGGGTTGTTGTGAGGATTAAATGAGTGACACCTGTCAAATGCTTACATTTGTACCTGGCAAAAGTAAGCATAATAAATGCTAACTCTTTTTCTGTCACACATGCAGATATTATATATGAATTTAGGCTGGGTGTGGTAGCTTTTACCTGTAATCCTAGCACTCTGGGAGGCTGAGGTGGGCAGATCACCTGAGGTCAGGAGTTCAAGACCAGCCTGGCCAACGTGGTGAAACCTTGTCTCTACTAAAAATATGAAAATTAGCCAGCCATGGTGGCATATGCCTGTAATCCCAGCTACTCGGGAGACTGAGGCAGGAGAATCGCTTGAATCCCGGAGGTGGTGGTTGCTGTGAGCCACGATCACACCACTGCACCACTGCACTGTAGCCTGGGCAACAGAGTGAGACTCCGTCTCAAAAAAAAAGAAAAAAAGAAAAGAAAAGAAAAAAGAAAATTTAAGATGGCCATATTCATGTTTATGTATTTATTTTAGATTTTCAATCCACATGTATTTTCTTCCAGGATTTGAAACAATTTGAGCTGAGAAGTGTTAAGCTTCTCTATTCCCTTATTTATGTCAAGCCTTACTAATCAAAAGCTGTATATTTGTTTTGTCATGATTTTTAGTAGTCTAATAATTACTTCATTGAATTACCCAGCTCAGCTCTTCTGTTTAAAAATAGATGGTAAACAGTATCTTGAATGCTAGTTCACCAGGTTCTGACAAAATATGATGCATGAAAATAAAATTCATCGTTAGCATTAAAATGACCTTTGAGGTTGTAGTCACTCATTTTTCTCTTTCAGTGTTTGAAACAGTCTTTCTGCGTCAGGTGCATTGCAGTATCTCCTAGATATTGCCTGTGTATAATGGTCACGGTTCAACTTTAGATAAGTCATTTAGTCAAATCACTTTATCTCTAGCAATCTCTGTTTCCCATTTATTCTTTCCCATTATCTGAAGTTCTTATCAACTTTCTCTCCATAGTATAATGGCCTTATATATTAAATTATAAAGTAATTTTCTAAGCTAGAATTGTATAGAATTATTTATGTGTCAGCCTATATGAAGATAAATCTAAGTATTTGTGGATGGCCAAATGAGCAGTATCCAAATTCAGAAAAACATTTAGGGCCATTGAAAGCCAAACCAGTTTGGGAAAGGGGTGGTAATAATTTAGACTCTGGCAAACTCTGACTTAGTGTAGTATAAACAAATTTTGAAAGAGCCTATTTTAAAATAACCGTGGATAATGTGAGATTTAAAACTGTCCTTACATGACCACAAAGGTGAGTAATATAATGGAAACTAATTCCATAGGAAAGTTTACTCTTTAGGAGGTTGAAAAAGCATGGGTTTGGAAGTCAGATCAGCATCTTTCATGCCTCTGTTGTACTTCTCAGTTTTTCTCATGTTAAAAATGGAGATAGTAGCTGGTGTGGTGGCTTGTGCTTGTAATCTCAGCACTTTGGGAGGCTGAGGTGGGTGAATCACTTGAGCCCAGTTCAAGGCCAGCCTGGACAACATGCTAAAACCTCGTCTCTATAAAAAAACCCCAAAAATCAGCTAGGCTTGGTGGCATGCACCTGTGCTCCCAACTGCTTGGGGGGCTGAGGCAGGAGGATTGCTTGAGCCTGGGAGGCAGAGGTTGCAGTGAGCTGAGATCATGCCACTGTACTCCAGCCTGGGCACCAGAGCATGGCTGTGTTTAAAAAACAAAAAACAAAAAAACTAGAGCAAGTAATGCCTCCCTTATGAAGGTGAATGAAGTTCAGTATGTTAATGCCCTGCTAAAGTTATCTTTAAAATTCTCTTTCTACTTTCTTAAAAACTTGAGTTTCTTTGGTGTAAAGTCAAACTGGCTAGTTTTTACCCTGGGACTGAAATATAGAGAACTAGATTTTATACCAACTGTCCATGAAAGTTGAATATTTTATAAGTAGTTTATTTTTTTTCCCATTTAAAAGGACATGTAATAATATTCATGATAGGAGATTTGGCTGGCTTTTAGGAATTCATTTTGCTGGTGTACCTTAAGTCCCTCGCCTGATTGACAATATACTGAGGAAAAGAGCTAAGTTGCTGGGGCTTGAGGTCTAAGGGCAGCACTGACTGGTATTTGTTTCATTAAGCTTAGGCAAGCTATCCAATTACTTAATGCAAACAGGAAAAGTTTACACTAAACTCCTACTTCTTTGCTTGAAACTCTAGAGAATTTAAATGAGGAGAGATATGTATTTAAAAGAAAGAAATTTACATGAAACTTAAATCAGGGGCTTAATGTAGAATATATTAGAGTAGGAGATCTAAAATATTAAGTGGGAAATGCCAATAAATAAAAAAGGAATGTATTCTCTAAGATACTTGGCCTGTTTAGTTTTGTTTTGAGATAATTCTTAAATCTTTGGAAACCCAAGTTAATAATGAGAGACTTATTTTATCTCCTGCCTTTACATATAAAGTCCTGCCTTCCCTTGGTCAGTGAGCGCCTCGGCCTTCTCTCCTTAGTGAAGTGTTTCCAGAACAACATGGCTTCTGGTGGCTTCTGGTGTTATAGCTCCACTGTCTGGGCAGCAGTATTCGGAGAGGCCCAGATGGCATGACCGTCTCATTTGGTTCAAAAAGAGAAACGTTGGTTGACAACTCATCCACCTTTCGCAGACGGCCGTTGAATAGTATAGCTCCATGCGATATAAAACCAAGGGGCCAGAGGGGAAGCTTTGACAAGAATTGGGGGCTTCTGAAAACATAAGCATTTTTTCTTTGCAGAATTGACAGGAACCAGTGAAGTGGGAAACTTAGAAGAAAATAATTGCCATGCAGTATTTTGGAGGGGAGGACGGAGGAAATGGAGAATGGTACAATTTTGAAGTTTCAAATCTATTGCTTTTAATTGGGAAATGGTACAACTTAGGAGCTTCTTATCTTTGGGCACTGGACAAAACTGAACCTCAGTCAGTATACCATTGAAACTCTGTCCTCCAAAATAATCTGAAGGCAAGTAAAATTCTTTGCAGAGGTGATTTCAAGCCTCAGAAACCCTTCTAAGGCTGTCACAGGAATCTCGCTGAAGGAAATCCTTTCTTGGTGCTTCTGGACCCAACTGGTGTTTCCTCTGCCTAAGACACTGTCTTCTTCCCCATGTTGCTCAGTTAATGTCCTGTAGAGCCCAAGTTAAATACCAGTCCCACCCATGCAGTGTCATAGATACCTACCTACCTTTTTTAAAATAATGCATCTGTTGTTTGTAATCATGGCTCATGAAAGTAGGGACTGTGTCTCTTGCTCACTACTTTATTCTTAGTAACCAGAGTAGTCCCTCTCCCCTACTAATTATATACTGAAAAAATTTATGAATTCCAGTATGTAGTTTTTGTTGAGTACTGTAGTGAGAAATCTCAGGATTACAGTACTATATCTGCCCATCGAGTAGAAATTATAACAGTATCAACCTGAGAGATAATATAATGCCCCTCTGTTTCATTTATCCCCTGCCACCACCTTTTTCAATATTTTTTTATGGAATGAGGAATAATATGTTTAAGGTATAGAGTTTTTAGAATGTTTAACATGCAAGGGACCATAAGATTATATAGTAGTTCAATCTTCAAATTTTAAACCTGAGGAAACTGAGGCTTATTAGATTGTACAGCTAAGTTGTTGATAGGAAATGAGATTTTGTTCAAAGTCCTACTGCCAAACTCCCTGATGACAAAAAATTTAGTTTCTTAAATAGTCACTGTATAGACCTTTAAAAAAGTTTTTAAAAATTTATAGACATTCCTTTAAAAACATTTGAGAATTTGTGCAGTTCTATTTATAAGGATGAATAAAAGTATAAGAATTTATTAAGAAAGGAAAATAATATTCTTTTTGGTCAGTTTGCACCACTGCCAATCCTTTTTCAATCCAGGTGTCAAATATAGTTAGGTGTTGGTGTTGGAGGGGCTCTGGACTGTTGTGGCACCTCCTGTTGTAGGCTATTTAATGTAGCCTGGGATTATATCACAGATGTGCCACATCTAACATGGTGGCTAGGCCCTTAGAGGATACCGTTTGCCTCTCTAGTTGTTTCTTATATACCATAGCGTTCATTGTATCACAGATGTGCCACATCTAACATGGTGGCTAGGCCCTTGGAGTATACAGTTTGTCTCTCTAGTTGTTTCTTATATACCATCGCCTTCTGTTCTTTTGCAGTTTGTTTTCCTTGTTTTGTTTGTGGTTGGAAATATGCCATTTATTTGTTTATTCATTCATTCATACATGCATACATCAAAAGTTTTTCTTGCGTGTTTAGTATGTGGCAGGCACTTTTATAAGTATGGGGGATATAGCAGTGAACAAAATAGGGCAAATCCTTGTCCTTATCGAGCTATGGACAAGAGGGAAAGGAAGCAGCTTGTGAAAGGGTCAGGCTCCTGGAGTTAGTAGAGTCAATTTGTGATATTAGAAGTCCTTAGATATCATAAAAATAAAGCAAAACTTATTGGTGAAAAATTGGAAAAGATGATGGAGACAACATTGTAGTTAGTGAATTTGGAGATTGTCTTCTTCATTTCGGAAAATCACTGCTTTCTCTATATTCCTACCTGCGTAGTGGGTACTGTTATTATTACTGCTACTTACCTAACATTTACTGAGTGTGTACTATGTTATGGGCATTGTGCTAAGTGCCTTGTTTATATAGAACCCTGTAAGTTAGGTATTACACTATTTCATTTTAACAGGACTCACTGGAGGTTAAATAAAGTACTTATTCAGATAGGAAGTGTAGAGTCTTGATTTGGACCCAGAGTTTGCGTATCTGTATCAGTCATGGCAAGCTAAATATGTTTATTTTTATTATCACGTTGAAGACTTTTGTGCTCATGTTTTACTTCTTTTTCATTAACTTACCAAAATCCTTATGATCCTGTATTTCTTAAAGTTAAACCATGTAGAACTCCATATATAATTAAAATCTAAGCCATACATAAGTAAACTAAAATGGAAAAAAAAGTAGTAATTGTTAAAATAAACAGTACTTTAAAATTAGATACACCAAATGTGGTAGATACGATAATCCAGTTGTACAGAATTCATTTTATGTTCATAAACTAATGGTAGCATTTTAATAAACATTTTATATATGTTTGTAAAGTGCCTAGCACAGTGCTTACTAGTTGATCCATAAATGATAGTAATTTTATTATTTTATTTTAGTTTCCACTTCACATGTAAAAATAGGTAACACTTTTTTACTTATGGGTAAGATGTCTATAAAAATGCTTTAAATACAGTGTTGTATATGATAACCTCAGCAGTTATTTGCACAATATTCTCCTGTGGACCACTTCATTTTCGATGTTCCAGGATTTATTTGAGTACAAGTGTATTTTGGTAATTAAGGGCTGTGGTCTTACACTTTAGCGTGCATCAGAATTCTGGAAGGCTTATGAAAAGACGGTTTGCTAGGCACTATCCCCAGAGTTTCTGACTCAGCAAGTGTGGGGTGGTGTCCGAGAAGGGGAATTTCTGACAGACTCCCAGTTGATGCTACTGCAGCTGGTTTGTGGACTGTACTTTTAGAACTGCTGTTCTAGGGAAGTGGTGTGACTTCTAATTATTGCTGTTCTCTTACAATTACACATATCTAGTGATGTTAATGTATTGATATCATTGATATTGCTGAATTTATTGTATGGTCCTTGTGAAATAATTTAGAGAAATTTGGTTTGTATGAGTGTCATTGTGCTTATTGCTTAGGAAGTTTCCCAAAGGTTACTTTTGCATTAGAGAATTTTGAAGTACAGATTTTAATTTGTTTCTATTCCTCTTTTTTTGTTCAAGACACAAAGCTACACAACTTTGATTTTTAGGGGAAAAGAATTATAACTTTGTAATATATCTTGCAAGGTTATTTTTTTTTTCTGTTATAGTTGATTTCTGAGAATTTGAGAGTATCAGGATGATGTAGCAATTTAAAAATAGTAACAAAAAATTTTATCTCTAGTTTTTTTCAAAAATCTTTTTAAAACTAAAATTCGACAGGCTAGTCTTGAGTAGAATTTGATGCTCATGATTCACACGTGTAAAGTAGATTTCACTCAGAATTTCACTTACACCAACATAACAATTTTACTTTTCCTTTTTAAAGCATAGCTATACCTTTAGGGATATGATGGTATAGTAGGGTTATTCTCTGAAAGAAGAAAAGGCAATCAGAAAATCTTTGTCCATGAGATTAGACTGAAATCTTCAGTGATTCAGTGATTACTGAATGCCTCTATGTGCCAGGCACTATGGCAAAAATCAGTGCCAAAGTAATTTATCTTTATCATGTACAATGAGGAGTTTTAGTGGGTTGTAACTTAATATGATCTAATTGTGTGATGAGGCTACTGACAAATCTAATGCAATCCTGTGCTTCATTAATAGAACTAGTATTATGTACAGATCCAGGGAAGTAAGATTCTTCTGTCTTATTTTGCTAGAGTATGCCTGGAGGGTTAGGTTTAGTTTGGAGCTAACAGATAGATTGGAGTCATTCTAGAAGTGAGGAGCCCTGCAGTTGAAAGGTGTGGTCATATTTGCCTATGAGAATTGTTGGAAAATAGGGATAATATACTAGGAGGAAAGGTGTCCTCATTAGTTCCCTAATGTCTGGCTTCTCTGCTGTGATGTAACATTCATAAGGACAGTGACCCGTCCATCTTGTTTATCGCTGTGTCCTCAATGCCTAGCACAGTGCCTGGTGTGCATTCAGTAAATAGACGAGTTAAGTTTGGAGAAAGAGATGATGGTTACTTTCAAATATTTGTCATGTAGATGGCCTTTTTTTTTTTTTTTTTTGAGACGGAGTCTCATTCTGTTGCCCAGGCTAGAATGTAGTGGCATGATCTCAGCTCACTACATCCTCTACCTCCCAGGCTCAAGCAGTTCTCCTGCCTCAGCCTCCCAGGTAGCTGGGATTACAGGCATGCACCACCACGCTCAGCGAATTTTTGTATTTTTAGTAGAGACGGGGTTTCACCATGTTGGCCATGCTGGTCTTGAACTCCTGACCTCAAGTGGTCCACTCGCCTTGGCCTCCCAAAGTGTTGGGATTACAGGCGTGAGCTACCATCATTCCTGGCCTAGATGGTTTGTTAATTACTTAAATTTTCAGAGGCCAAGTGGAAGTACCAGGGATGGAAATTTTTTGGTGGGCAGATTTTAATTTTACATAAGAAGAACTTTGTAAAACTTCGTTATATTTGGCAGCCAAATTAATAAGCTTCTTCATGTATTTGAATTTGGTTATTTTAAATGCTTGGGTGGAGGCTGCATGGGGATTTACTTCTATACCTGCTTTTTTGATAGATTATGGGCCAAGATGATTTCAGCTGTTGACCCTTTTGGCTATGTGCTTCTATTTTTTAATTATTTCATTTGATAGAAAATAATGTCAACTAATAAAATATTTTTTCTAACTTAGACAATTCTTGTCATTTTAGACTAAAGCAAGCCAAAGAGCTGGACCGAGAGAGGGCTGCTGCCAATGAGCAGTTAACCAGAGCCATCCTTCGGGAGAGGATATCAAGCGAGGAGGAACGCGCTAAGGCAAAGCACCTGGTGAGTATTAAAAATGTAGGAGAAATTTTCTTGCCTACAAGGAAATCTCTGATGTTTGGGAAGAGCTAAGTACTCTGTGCCAGCTCTTAGTGTTGATAATATTATTCATGTTCTCTTTGCTCAGATTTTGATTTTTGCCTTTTACAAGTCGCTTACAGTTTAGGTTTAACCATCAAGGACTTTAAAGGCAGGTAACTCTGGAAGTATTGAAGTAAAGACCAACATGCGGACATATGTACATGTTTCATGCCTGAAGGATTGTTGTGTGCTTTTTTTTCGTTTTCTGTCTTTTCTTTTTTTTTTTAATTCTTTTTTTTTTTTTTTTTTTTTTTGAGATGGAGTCTTGATCTGTCGCCTAGGCTAGAGTACAGTGGTGTGATCTTGGCTCACTGCAGCATCTGCCTCTGGGGTTCAAGCAATTCTCCAGCCTCAGCCTCCCGAGTAGCTGAGATTTACAGGCGCCTGCCATCATGCCTGGCTAATTTTTGTATTTTTACTAAAGACGAGGTTTCACCATCTTGACCAGGCTGGTCTTGAACTTCTGACCGCGTGATCCACCCGCCTTGGCCTCCCAAAGTGCTGGAATTACAGGCGTAAGCCACTGTGCCCGGCCTGCCTGCTTTTTTTCTCCTTTACCTTTGGTTTTATTGTCTTTGAAACTTCAGGGGTCAGCAATCTAGGCTTCTTTCTTTCGCTGCTGGTAACTACTAGGTGTTAGTCTGGAAGACTCTGGCAAAGATGAGTAAGATTTGATCAATCACTCCCTGGGGTTTAGGGAAGAGAAAATGTAGAGCCAGGGCCTTGGGGGAACAGTCTTTTCTAAGATAATTTTTTTTTTTAAAGAAAATATTTTTTAGTCTTTTAAAAGATTACATAGACATGTTTTTGTTGTTGTTGTCTTTAAAAGTATTACTAACAGACAGAAGAAGGTTTAAAAGGCACCCATCAATCTGTCTTTCTGATATAACCGTGGTTTACACTGGTGTGTGTTTTCCTCTAGATTATTTTTTTCTAGGCTTTTTAACATATTGAAGCATTTAGATAATGCTATAGATCGTGTTAAGCCTCATGAGCATTTTCCTGTGTCACTGAACATTTTTCTGAAATGTAGTTTTTAATGGCTGAATAATATTCTGTCTTTTGTATTCAACATAATTTATTAAGCAATTTCTTATTGTTATTTAATAGATAAAAGTGGAGCTGCTCTGGGTGAAACCTGGAGTGTTCACTTCTTAGCCTCCACTTCAGCCTTCCTAGAAACCCAGATGTAACTCCTTGGAACCTTTAATCCTCAATGGAGCACAGTTGGGAACTCACTGGACAGGGAAAATGGGACCACAGAATGGAAAACTTTGGATGCAAGAGTGAGGGGGATTTTCCTAGTTCAGTAGGCAATTGGGAAACATTAAAACTTTATAAGAAGAAGGCCAGTTTCTAGTCTGTCCCATTCTTTACCTTGGTCACTTCTCTGAAAGACTAACCCATGACTAGCTGCAATCAGAGAACATGAAAGGAAGTCCATGCCTAAGGAATCAGTCCCTTCAGTGACAAATCTGGGGTCCAGGTTGCATGGGCAAATAGTGAAGCCAGAAAGAATAGAGGTGGTAGACGAAGAAAGAAATGTCAGTGGACTGACTGGCAGCTGCCCTGAGAACAGTACATGTATTGACTAGAACAAAGGGAATAAGAGAGGTGGAAGCAAAGTCAGTCATTGTGAAAGGGGAATAATTTCAGAATTAAAGACAGTAAGTTTTAAGTAACTCAACTGAAAATTAAATTTGTTGTATGTCTAAGCTGAAGGATATTTTGAGGAAGTTGAAAAAATGTCAGGTCAGTGGGTTGAAAGGTCATTTCCATGCATATTAAAATCTCCAAATTTGGAAGCTAAGGATGTAGTGGAGGAGGTTAATAGCACTCATGTTTGAGGAAGGTACGAGAGCAAAACTCTTAGTTTTCAGCGGGCAGAAGAATACCTTGGTTGACATTTCTCTTTGCCTCCGAGCATTTACTGTTTTGAATCTTATGTTTGAAGCACTCTTTCTCTACCTCTTTTTGTCTGAATTTGGATATGCTGTCTTGTTCTCTTAGTTTATGGAGACCAGCAAGATTCAAAAACTCAAAAAACTCATTAAATATATACACACACTCAGCAAGACATAAAAAGAGATTTCACAAGAAAAGTGAAAGTATCAAAAGATTTGTTACTCAGCATAACTAAAATACTAAGCAACGTGTTTTGATTGGAATAGTGTATCTGTAGTCTGTTCTCTTTTACCTATTGAATCTTGTCTGTTGTTGTCTTTACTGTTTTGTGTAGCTGGTGAAGCATGAACAACTGGCCTCGTACATTCTGATTTGTAGATCTCTTCTTTACAGATTCTGGTTGTGTGGTATAGATGACAAATTGTAGTACTCACAACCTCTATAGAGCCCTCAAAGCACTTAGGGAATAAAAGTGGAATTTATACCACAGGATGACAACTGATTCAGAGGGTCCCTTCCTTCCTTCCCAGAGTGTTATCAGACATTTGCATGGTCTGCCATGACCACAGCAACATGGCTGCCTATGACATTTAGTTATTGGGCAATTCCCAATTTATTTACGAGATTTCTCCCTTTATTATTGTTATTTGTTATTATGGAAGACAGACATGTTCATTGGATCAAGATTAGAAAATAAATACAAAGAGATACTAAAATCACTCAATGTACTACAATTCAGAGATAGTTACTGTTAATATTTTGGTTTATTGTTTTTATATTTCTTTTTACTTCCCACTAAGTTGGTATAAAATGTTTGATTTTGTGTGTATTACTGTATTTCTCCAAACATAGATAATAGTATACACACTTTTATATAACTCTTAACAATAGCCTTCACATTAAAACATTTAGGCCATGTGGTAGAAGTTTTTATAGCAATAAATATGTTTTTGTATGGTCACATTTTAATAGTTGTGTTTCACTGAGTTTTTCGCTAATTACTAAATTAATACAAGAATATTATAGAACATTTGGAAAAATTACAAAGAAAATCAGTATTATTATAATTCTGTCATCTATCATTAATGTTCAGAGGTATAAAGTTCTTTCTGCCTTCCCCATACGTATATATTTTATACATGCTTTAGGATTTCAGATTTTGCATCCCACCACCCTCCAGACCAGTACTGTGTGGTGTGGACAGTGATGGCAAGCCTGCTGTTGTATGTTAGTTCCTTGATCCCCAGCTGGAGAGGTGGGCATCTTTAGAACCCGTAATTGATGTGGGAGTAACCCCAAGAAGGTTAGCATTGCTCCACTGCGTGTGGAGGGCCACTATTGCTGCCATTCTTAATTCTAATATGTGGGACTCTTTGAGTGGTGGCCAAGCATTGCTTCATTCCTCTTTATTTAGAACTCAAATGTTGCAGCCTGCAGGAAAGTAAAGATTGGGTTTCACACATGTGAAGTAATTAAAAAGTTGTCTTTCAGGAGAACGGGGGTGAAAGCACAGGAGCTGATGTGATGTTGGGACTGTGAAATAAAACGATTCCTACCCCTTACCCCACACCCCCCGCATCTTTCTGTCTCACTCACAGCTGACATTTAGGTTTCTGTCTCCTTAGATGTGAGTCCAGGCTTTTTCTTCCCACAGTTGTTTTAGCGGCTAGCTTTACTGAGGCTCTTTGAAGGGCAAAGTCATGATGGCCCTGTTGTTGAAGTTTTAAAACAGGATCAGATCAAAACCTTCCCGTTTGGAAGAATTGCTTTCGCTGGGGAAGCTGTTAATCCCACTCTAGATTCTGGAAGAGTATACCAGCCCCTTCCTCTACTCAGCGCTGAGTGGTGCCAGCATGTTAATCAGTTGACTTTATCCAGAGGCTTTGGAAGAGGCAGTCTACTGATAATGATTTTACCTGCAAGAAAATGTTAAAAGCAGCTCATATTCAAAATATGCTTCTTAGGAGCAGGAAAGCACCTCTGTGTAAAGAATGAAGACTTACTAGAAAGACAAGACCAGGGAATTTGTAAAGTGAATGCAACTTGATATTATGTGTATTGTAAAGATCTTATATATGTGATCTCATATTTGCTGTCATTAGATTCTTTGTTGAAATTGAACAGTAGCAGGTTGGTTTTTTTGACTTTGCAATTATAGTTTCTTTTTAAAATACCAATTAAAATTTTGACTCACTGTTTTTTATGTCTTACTACATTATGCTGGTTTAATGTTAGATTTTTTTAATTTTTAATTTTTTATTGTTTTTAAAAATTTAAGTAGAGACAGAATCTTGCTATGGATCTTGAACTCCTGGCTCAAGTGATCTTCTGCCTTGGTCTCCTGGAGTGTTGGGATTATAGACGTGAGCCACTATGCCCAGCCACGTATTTCTTGTTACCATCACAGAACTATGTAGTATTTTCTTTTCTTTTCTTTCCTTTTTTTTAATCTAAACGTTAAAAGAAGTCTCAGTTTACTTACTTAAGGCAATATTTACTTCAGTATTCTTCCATTACTCTTTGGACAGATGTTTTATTGAGTGCTTACTGTATGAAACGTACAATGTTAGGTACTAATAATCTATAAACAAAAGACAAAATCTTGCCCTTGAGGAATAAAAGGTAGAGTTTAAAACTGCTAAGTCTGTTATAGAGCCATGCTACTTATAGTCTTGTGAGGATTCTCACTTTTGGGAAGGCCAGGACTTTGTCTTTCTTTTAACTAATTGCTGTGTCTGCATTTATTTATTCAACACATAATTGAGTGCTTAATATATGCCAGTGCTGAGCAAACAGTAAGCAGTCAATAAATATTTGTTGATTGAATAAATGACTAATTGCATCTACTGAAGCCCTGGAAATAGGATGAGAGGAAATGGGGAAGAATAGAAAAGATTTTCTGGGGAAAGGACCCCTGAGCTGAATCTTGAAGTATGAGTAGGATTTGCTCCCAAGGTTGAGGAGTGGGATGAAACAGCCTCAGGTATTGCAGGCAAAAGCATGGAAACATGGGGACAGGGGGACACTAGTAGAAGTTGCTGAGAGGGAATCCTTGTGGCAGTTAGAACATAGCCTATTCTTTAATTGTATGTGTGTGCTGGGGGTTCACAACTTAACCCGTCTGGCATGGCCCTAGGTCCTGTTTATAATTGGTACCTGATTGCCACAAAAAGTCTGTTTTGCCAGTCTTATGGTCTCTATTTTAACATTAATGCTGGTCAGTGGTTGTGTCTAAACTGCAAAAGAGAGGGTGTATAAAGAGACATGTCCAACCTCCTATCCCTTTATGGTCAAGATCTCAGTTTTTTAGTTTCTCTGAGGTCCCCTTGGCTAAGAGGGGGTCCATTTAGTCAGTCATGGGGCTTAGGGTTTGATTTTTAGCTTACACTCCATAATGAAGTATGAAGGGAAGAGCAGAGGAAGAAATGGCAGGAAGCCCAAAGACCAGTTAGAAAGCCCTGTGTTAATCCGGGTGAGAACAGGTGGTACCCAAGTTAGGGCATGGTAGCAGGGATGCAGAGAAAAGAAGAGGCATAGGAACTATTTGGAAGGTAGTATTACTAGGATTTTAGGTTTGAAGGGTTGAAAGAAATGTCAAGACTAACTACAAGCAAGGTTTCTAGTATCAGCAACTTCATATCATTTTAAATACAAAAATTAACAATCAATGTAAAAAATGTCCTGGGCTAAGCATAGTGTGAAATTTGACTTCAGTGTAGCATTGAGGAGGGTCCTGGCCTCAGATACTGCACCAGTTGTTTATTCAGTGCTTGGCAAGAACATTAGTCAGATCATTAGGTATTTCTGTCCCTTTCTGCATTGTCCTTCATCACATATTTATTAAACACCTACTGTGTACTAGGCACTATTTGCCAGGGATGCAAAGATGAATTAGATCTGGTTGCTTTTCTTCAGAGTCTGCAGTTAAGTGTCAGGTTTGTGGGGAAGGTTATTCTTGCCTTGTATATTTTGTCCCAACTTAAGTTATAATTTTTGAATTTGTAAAACCTTATACTGTAGAAAAAAAAATACAGTTAAAAAAAAAAGGGTGGGTGAATGCATAAATTTAGTTTTTGCAAATTTAAGTGACTGTTTCTCCAAAATGTCACTTTTCATCCCCAGTTTGCCTTTTGTCTGAAATGCACCAGTGAAGCAATCAAGAAGAAGAATTGATTAATTTTGTGCTGTGTGCCTTTCAGTTCTGTGTTTTGTTTGTGCTTCAAACTGTGACAGTTGAAATTTCATGGTAAAAAAGAAAAAGGTTTTGAATTTGGGGTATAGAGAAAAATGACTAAATTAAAGGAAGCAGATGAGAACACTACTGCTGTCCAAGTGAGGTTCTATCCAAGGGGGAAAGGATACAACTGGGGTTGTAATTTTGAAATGATCGACATGCTTCATGCTCAAAAGTTCTGTGTAAGAGAAGAGTAAGAGTGATCACTTGGGGGTTTTAGTATCACTGAAATTAGCCAGGTGAATGAAGTTGCAGTGTAAGCAGTGGTTTCCCGGGTTCTTTTATTGGGCATTTAAAGATAATTTTAAAAATAAATCTGTTGTTTTTGGGTGCAATTTAGACTTGGATTATAACCTCTGTTAAAACTCTCTCTCTGGTTGTGTACGTCATGTACCGGTTTTCTTGCCCTAGACACTAACCTCCAATTATTTGGATATGTGTAGAGTATCAGTTTGCTTTGAATTCCAAAAATGAAGTTAATGAATTTGAGCTTTTGCTTTTGACAACTATTGAAATATGGCATTTCCACGTTGTATTGGAAGGATTTGGGCCATTTAGGTGTTAGACATTTTCCTCAGTGTTATTGGTGAGAATGGGCTCTGGGATCCATCTGCAAGTCCTTTTCTTTCTGACTCTTGCTCTCTTATTAGCTTACCAGGAAATTCAAAGGGAAGTATCCCTCACAACAGGTGAGAGCCTCCTGTGCCTTTGGATTTAGCAGGCTGTTAGGGCTTCTGGGGCAGAGCGTTCAGATTCTGTTTTCTCCTTTGTGTTCTTTGTTATCATGTGTGGCCTCTACCTCCTGTGTGTTATGGCAGCATTATTATCATCAGCTGGAATGCACACACAACCTTATGAAAAGATTGTGAACCAAATTTTCTGTGGAGTAGCAGGGCAGCTTTAGGTATGTCTGCCACTGCACTGCAGTGAAAAAGGAGAAACGTCTTTTGTTTCAGTTTGCCCGCCTGGGCTGTACGTTAAGATCCCAAAGAATGAATAGGACTGCAATTACAGATTTAAACTTTGCTTGTATCCTGAAAACTTGCCCAGATTAATATATTTCTCAAATGTACATTGTCAGACCCCCTTTCCTCATCCAGGTTGGCAGAGATGCCTAGGTTCTCTTTTTTTTTTTTTTTTTTTTGATAAAGGGTCTTGCTTGTTGCCCAGGCTGGAGTGCAGTGCATCATCACGGCTTATTGCAGCCTTGACCTCCCAGGCTCAAGCGATCTTCTCACCTCAACCTCCTGAGTAGCTGGGACTGGAGGCACATTCCACCATGTCTGGCTAATTTTATTTTATTTTATTTTATTTTTGTGTGTGTGTGTGTTTAATTAAGAAACAGAGTTTTGCCATGTTGCCCAGGCTGGTCTCAAACTCCTGTGCTCAGGAGATCCTCCCTCCTTCGCCTCCCAAAGTGCTGGGATTACAGGCGTCAGCCACTGCACCCGACCAGAAATACCTAGGATCTTAACATCACCAAATAGCCTCCGAGAAGCGCAACATTATGCTGACTAGGTATTGAGGGACCTGGAGGTGGAGAAGAGTGGAGTGTTCTGGTCCTGGAGATCTCACTGCCAAGACTCAGGGGGCCTATCACGTGAACATGGTGTCGCCATTCTCCAAGGAACTGTGTCAGATTGTGTGACCTTCTTGACAGTGATTAGAAAAGAAGACAGCACAGTTGAGTAGAATGCCATTGATGTTCTTGGCAGCAATTAGTCATATTTAAAGACAGCTAGGGAAAATAACTCTGCTTAGAATGTGTTCTGATATTTTCTAAGTATGGTTTTGAAAATTCATCAAGTTACTTGCAAACCAGTTGGATCAGGGCAGTTCTTGTTGAGTGGTGTCCTAAGTGTTAGCTGTGATAACTTATTGACATCCTGTCACTTGGGTCATTATGGGTGTCCAGGTGAGATATGGAGAGCACTGTATAACAGTCCATAGGCAACTGCGGTGCAAAGGGCTGGTTATAATTCCATCTATTTATGATGACCTGGCATTCATTGTGAACATATTTACTTCATTGCCTGGTCTGTTGGAATTGTATTGAACTGACATCATAATCTCATTTCCTACTAAAGAGGCTAAGAAATACGGCCCTTGGTATTTGCTTTAACCTGCAACAAATTAAAAGTTAAGCATAATCAAGTCTGTCAGTCCTTAAGAATCCCAAGTACATGTTTTGCACATTATGTTTTGAATGAGAATGTAAGGCAGATGAGCTCCTTATATTCTTACAGCAATCTTTCCACATTGTCTTCATGGCTAGTCACACAACTGTCAGTTCTGATACAGTTGTTGTGACTCGTTTTCAACCTATTGTGCAGGGACCTGAGGTTTAGCAAATTCGGTATTAAATCGAACAGCAATATTGTTTACCATGTCATATACTATGTGATGTACCATGTGCAGTGAGGCCTGCTTCATTTTTATTGCACATTAAATTTTTCACAGTGTTGAATATCCCAGCTCTATATTCCTTTTGTGTATCCTTGCTTTTATTGCTTTGATGTAATTCCTAATTGGCACTGAGTTATGCTTTTTCTGTGTTTCTTGATGCTCTGACCTGTGCCCTGATTTGGGGGTGGGAGCAGGCAGCAGCTATCTTCATGTACCCTGTAACTATTCCCTTAACCATAAAGACATTGGACATTTTCTTGCTCACTGTACTCTTCTCTTTACTAACTGTAGTTTAAGGATGACTTCTCTTGAAAATACCAAAGGGCAGAATTACCAAATGAAGAAAGGCTTCCATTCTCTCGAGAGCAGGAATCTGTTTACAAACCTGCAGTATTTATTACATACCTCATTTAGTCCATTCATCATTTTAATAGAAAAATGAGTCATTTTAGATGATTCTGAAATAATTCGAGGTAAGCTACATTGCTGCAGGCAGAATATGATTTACACAGACAGCACCATGCTATTTTCAAAAAAATACAGTGGTATGATCAGCACCAATAATTTATGATTACTTGTGGTAAACTTATCAAATGTCTTCATTGTCATAGAAATTTGTTGATTAGATAAAGCATTTAGAGTTTTCTAGCTAGCTTTTCCCCCTTCTTTCATCTTTTATGACAAATGGTTACAGAGTTCCATACTTACCCGCTGCCTGTTTCAAACACTGACTGTAAATTTAATTCCAGACTTGTGTTTAATATTTTCTTGTTAAGAAAGAACACCAGTCAGTGTCATGGGCCAGTTTTATTGGAGATGATAAAACCTACTCATATACATTTTCTGCTTAGAAATTAAACTTCATCCATTTACAGTTTCTTTAGCCCAGTGTATGCACATATTTTAAATCCTATCTTACCTATCCATAGGTTGCATATTTGACTCTCAGGAACACAGCTAACTCATTGCCTGGAACCATAGCTGTGAACCCCAAAGGCATCACAAAGTGATTCTAGCTAGTGTCTTGAAGCTTATGAGCTTTGTTGATAAGCAGCATCACAGTAAAAACCATATTTGCTTTTAGATTTAGTTTTTTTTTTTTTTTGTTTTGTTTTTTGTTTTTTCATTTAGCTAAGAGCCTTCAACTCTAGTATCTCCTTGGGTGTTTGATATGGGTAGACATCTATCATTCATTCTTATTAGAGATGATAAAAGAAACATTCAAAGAGACTGTGAAACTAAAGGTTGCACAGAGATAGAGCCAGGGTTACAACTCTGATCTTCTCTGCCGAGGTGATCTTATTTTGGGCACAATTTAGCAAGTTTAGTTTTGTTGTTGTTGTTTTTTTTTAACGTGTAATGGATTTGATTTATTACATTAGAAAGGGTGAGTGGACATTTAGGTACATGGACAAAGCAGAAATCACTGCAGCTAAAAGTAGAAAAGGCAACTAATTGTCATGCATGTGATACACTCACAGGAAATAAAACACACACACAGGCACACACACACACGAAACCCATAGCATTATGAGCCTACTTAGCATAGAGGCAGGCAGCCTTAACTATTTGAATAGGCTTTGTGTGTTCTTGCTTAGTAAAATAGTGTATGCACAATCATAATACTATCAGGGATTGAGAATAATATGTTTACCAGCATGGGTGAGAAATATTAGCACTACCATTTCCATCTAAACCATTTTGCATTTAAAAAGTTCTGGCATGTCAACCTGTAAATTTCAGTATTAAAAGACATTCTCTTATGTGAATCCCTGTATTGCAAAAGATACTAGTCAAAGGAAGTGCTATTTGTACACTTTCATCAAGTCATTTTTGAATGTTCTTATTTAAAGAAAGTTTTCTATGGCCTGTTACACTTTGGGAGAAGTGGTTGATATAGACACAAAAGGACCTGGTTTCTAGCAATTATACATTCCCTTGGCCTCAGAGGAATACTAGTATATAAAGGCAGAAACTTTCTCTCTTTTTTTTTTTTTTGAGACGGAGTCTCACTGTGTTGTCCAGGCTGGAGTGCAGTGGTGTAGTCTTGGCTCACTGCAGCCTTCTGCCTCCCGGGTTCAAGTCATTCTCCTGCCTCAGCCTCCTGAGTAACTGGGATTACAGGTGTGCACCTCCACGCCTGGCTAATTTTTGTATTTTTAGTAGAGATGGGGTTTCACCATGTTGGTCAGGCTAGTCTTGAACTCGTGACCTCGTGATCCACCCACCTTGGCCTCCCAAAGTGGTGGGATTACAGGCGTGAGCCACTGCACCCGGCCTTCTCTTTTTTATGTCTAACATAAAGTCTTCATTTGTGGGGAGATAAGAGATGATCCAATTATTTTTGTCAATTATTTTGTCAGTTATTCAATTTTGGATAATAAAGACGCATTAATCTGGGAGAATGCTTGTTGAGAGTAGAGGTAGGCTTGCTGCAATAGAGTATTTTTAGGAATAAATGTGATATACATTAGCAGTGTCTACTCATTAGTGAATTCAATCACTTTTGTATTTTCATTGAGTTTTATGAGAAATTTAAAGGAAGATATTCTACAGTTTGTTTGTAAAGCCAAGCTCTGAATAGAGTTTGAAAAACTATGCCATTGACCATTTTGGATATTTGTTAAGTTTAAACAAACAAACAAAAAAAGGAAACAAAAAATTGGGGATGTAGTTGTATAATTGTTAATGTAGTTTTCAATTATATTTTCCAATTCCAAGAATAATTCTCTCAACAGCAGGTGAACTAATGTATTAAAAATTAGTTTATTTCCAAAAAATAAGCTCTTTTCTCATAGCTCTGATAGAATGATCAGAGGAAGGAGCTGGTAACTGATCTTACTTTATGTCTACTATTGCAAAAACTAACAACGGAGTATTAACATTGCTAGATTATGTGTGCGTGTGTGTGTGTGTGTATCATCATTTGTGTTGCACAGGGTAAAGGTAGAGACACTAAGAAATTAGAATTTTAAAATTCCTTTCTTAAACTTTTTACTTTGAAAAATTTTTAGCTTATGGTAAAGTTGTAAGAATAGTAACAAAGAGCTTAACTCTGATTCATCTATTTTTAGACATTTACCTCACTTTATCATTCTATTTCTGCCTACATATATTATATATATATATATATAATATATATATTATATATGGGGGAGGGGATCATTTGAGCATGATAGAAGACATGCTTATTTACCTCTTAATACTTCTGCCTCTTAAAAATCAGTGTTTCTTACATAATCAACTATAGTTGTCAAAATCAAGAAATTTAACATTGATGACTATTTTAATATTTAGCCCAGATTTCAATTTTGTCAATTATTTCAATAATGTTCTTTATAGCAACTGTTCCTCTGGATACAGGATGTATTCTAGGATCATATATTGCAACTATTGTAATTGTTGTGTCTTAAAATTCCATTTTAAACATGATTTGCAAACAGTATTAAGATGAATACTGTTAACTTCAATTTATGAATTACTGCTGTCATTGCTAGAGTTTTAGTAAGAAGAAAGTGGAATGGGCAAAAAAGAGGTGAAGAGTTTCATTCAGACCTATAGCTTAATATTCTGTATTGTGGGTGAGTTGAGGAAAAATCATTGTTTTGGAAATTTTCTTTTCATGAACTAAAAATGCTTTCACCAGCATCTGTATAGATCCTGTATCTTCAAAGTCCAGCAGGCATCCATGTTGCATCATTAAAAACTGTTAGAGAATAAACTCTTCCTATATTTTGACAATTTTTGAACAGTAATATCATCTGAAATAGCCTTCTCTCTGTCCCTCCACCCTCCCCTTCCAGGTAGACTCCATGTAATTTTAGGCAAATTGCTTCCTTTTCTTTATGCCCTTTGTTTCCGTCTTTTTAAAATGAGGACAAGGTCGTTAATGTAGTTTTCTTTCAAGTCTCTTACCTTGAATAAATATCTAAATATAGGAGTTCTTACAGAATGCTAAGTTCTATATATGTATAAATTGAGTTTTTATAAAGTAATTTTGTTTTATGAATAGGTTACCAATTCCGAGAGTCACATTTATTTTAATTTTCTTTGGTTATTAAAAAAGTCCATTTTAGAAAAAGAAAAACAGTTAAAGTTGAAAGCCTCTATTTTCTTGGTTAAATTGGATTTTTGTTATTGAATACTTATTCTGATTAGTAGAAGTGGTTTAGTCACAGGCCAGGCATAAATGCTTTTAGACAGTCACTGAATTGGAAGTGTCAACATGAGAGAGGGATCCTTTTCTTGGAAATGGGAGCATGGGATCTTTCTGCTAATAGTGTTTGTTGGTTGAGAATGAAAACTCAGAGCTTTGTTAGGAAAATAAACTTAAATTGGCAACAACCTGAGTGTGAACCTGGAGGGCATTATACTAAGTGAAATAAATGAGATACAGAAAAACAAACACTATGTTCTAACTTGTATGTGGAAACTAGAAAAGTTGAACTCTTAGAAGCAAAGAATAGAAAGGTGGTTGCCAGAGGTTGGGGGCGGGAGAAGTGGGGAGATTTGGTTAAAGGGTACAAAGTTTCAGTTATAAGATAGATGAATAAGTTCTGTGGATCGAATGTACAGCATTGTAACTATAGTTCTACAGTATTTTTAATAATACTCTATTGTATACTTGAAATTTGCCAAGAGAATGGATCTTAAATGTTCTTAACTGCATGCATGCATCGTGTGTGTACACACACACAAGTGTGAGATGATCGATGTGTTAATTAACTTGATTGTGGTAGTCATTTTATATTGTATATGTATATAAAGTCATCTTGCTGCATAACTAAAAATACGTAATTTTTACTTGTCAATTATACCTCAGTAAAACTGGGGAAAAATACAGAACTGGTGGGAAAAATATAATTAAGTGACCCAAATTTTTGTATCATAGTGGATGAAACCCCTTTGCTATCTCTAAGCTGAAACAAAGATTCATCTTTTTGAATGCTTGCTTGTTTTCCATGTCTTTCTTCAATTCATTAAAAGTTAATATATTTGTGAGACAGGGTCTTTCTCTGTTACCCAGGCTGGAGTACAGTGGTGCAATCATAGCTCGTTGTAGCCTCGACCTCCTGGGCTCAAGTGATCCTCCTGCTTCAGCCCCTCAAACAGCTGGGATTACAGGTGTGTATTACCACACCTGGCTAATTTATTTTTTATCTTTTGTAGAGATGGGGTCTCACTATGTTGTCTAGGCTGATTTTAAACTCGTGGGCTCAATCGAGCCTCCTTTCTAGGCCTCCCAAAGTGCTGGGATGACAGGTGTGAGATGCTGCACCTGAGCCCCTTTTTTTGTTTGGTTTTTTGTTTTGGCGATAGAGTCTGTCACACAGGCTGGAGTGCAGTGGCACCATATTGGCTCACTGCTACCTCCGCTTCCGGTGTTCAAGCAATTCTTGTGCTGCCTCCTGAGTAGTTGGGACTACAGATGCATGCCACCATACCTGGTGATCTTTTTGTATTTTTGGTAGAGACAGGGTTTCAGCATGTTGGCCAGGCTGGTCTTGAGCTCTTGACCTCAGTGTTCTGCATGCCTCGGCCTCCCAAAGTGCTAGGATTACAGGCATGAGCCACCATGCCTGGCCCTGTTTGTTAATTTTTAATGTGACCATTGGATCTTCCACCTTGCTAATTTCTGACATTGTTTTTCTTCCTTTCTAAACACCTCCTTGCTCCATGTTGAATTTTAAGCATATGGACAGTGGCATCATTAGAAAGTTTCCCATCATTCCCTGTCATGCACAGGTGATAGAAGAATGTATTGGTGCTTAAAACTGATTATTACTTTTTACCTCCTTGATGAACTCAATATATTATAGAGAGAGTGACTCCATTCCAACCTTGGAGGCATCAAAAAGAACAAGTTCTAAATAACATCCTCCTTTAGAATGCAGCATATTTTAACTGTGTCTCTCCATCTTGCACATCACCACTTCCAAGCTCCGTCTCTAACTATACATATGCTCTCTGTGTGTATGATAATACTGCTTTCTCCGTCCTCTCTTCTCTCTCCTCTCTTTGAATTTTTTTTTTGTGAGCCTTAGGAACATGTACACAGAGTGACACAACAAAAGCAGGCTCTTGATGTAGTCAGGTTTTGTCGTCGTAAATGACATGGTACAAATGCATGCGGTGGATTAAAATATGTTCACCCTGACAGAAATCTTTCAGTTGAAGTGAAAAAGCGTCCGTCAATTCTGATTGCAACAAAGGTTGCTGCTGCGAGTGAGAGGGACTTGCCAAGACTGCAAGTTTTTCAAGCTCTATTCTGGAGATACATTTGTTACTTGGTTCTCAGCTTTGATTTGGTTATAATCTTGTCTTGGCATGTTCTCTTTCCAGAATATACCATTTTCATTTTTCTTTGGCCTTTTCTCAAGATTTATGAAGGGGGATATTTAGCTTTTTGTCTGGCAAATAGCAGAAGTTGTTTGAGTTCCCTAATCAATAATTGTAAAATAACTAGAAATTGATCTATGCCAGTTGTAAACCCATCCATACATTTATTTTTTCTTTTTCTTCTTCTTTTTTTTTTGAGACAGAGTTTTTGCTCTGTCGCCCAGGCTGGAGTACAATGGCACGATCTCGGCTCACTGCAACCTCTGTCTCCAGGGTTCAAGTGATTCTCCTGCCTCAGCCTCCTGAGTAGCTAGGATTACAGGCGCCTGCCACCATGCCTTGCTAATTTTTGTGTTTTCATTGGAGACAGAGTTTCACTATGTTGGCCAGGCTGGTCTTGAACTCCAGACCTCAAATGATCTACCCGCCTCAGCCTCCCAAAGTGCTGGGATTACAGGCGTGAGCCACTGTGCCTAGCCCCATCCATGCATTTCTGTTAATGTCTGCTATCCGTTAGAAACTGTACATAAAACATTTTTGTCCCCACATCACTGAAGATAGGACAGAGGCAAGTGACAGACAACTGTGTATTAAGGGAATGCTCTTAGAGTGCTCAGTTTGATATATGGCTGTGGGGCCGTTTCTCTAGATTTGTAATACGTACTTTGCAGGTGAAAGTTTCTGGAATAGCCTCATTTGGGAATTAGAGCTCATCCCAGGTATAGGCAGAATAATGTGATTTGAGGCTACTGCCAGGTTATGCCTTTTCAAAAATAGACTTTTCACTCATTTGGCATGGCCTCCCCTTTCTTCTCTATTTGGCCTGAAATTCTTAATTTCCCTCTCTCTCAAGATAGAATTAAGGGCAAGTGTGCTGGAAGTGCTGGAAGTGTTTAATTTGGCAAGACCACCATTGATAGATATGTATGTTGCCCGGGCAAAAAAGATGCTGGTTAATACTTGGGTTAGAAGGACACATGTTCTCTTCCTCTCCCCGTTATGGTGATACCTGTCAGTTTGTCAGATGTTATTTTGCTACCTTGTGACTGTGGAGATTTCATAAGACCTAAGCTTCTCACTGGCCAGGGCACTATTATTTTGGGAGGACTTACCTGTGCTCACAGATTGTAGTAAGACACTTACTCTTAAATAACTTAGAAGTGAGAGAGAAATAGTGGTCTTGGGATAAAGCTGGAAATGGACCGAGTGGCTTCAAAACAAGAATGGCCCGTTGCTGATGGACTATATTAATACATCTGAGGAAAGGATATGCCAATCTTTATTTTTCAGTCTTTAAAGTTCTAAATAAAAACCAAGTAACAGATGTATCTCCAGAGTATTTAATACCACGAGACATATTTACAATATGATGTTTAATGGAGTAAAAATCAGGATACTCTTTAATAGCTGTACATCTCTATGGATGGAAAGCTTCATAGTAAGATTGTTTTTTCTTTTTCTTTTTTTTCTCATACTTGTATTTTTTTTAATTATCACAGCAAAGTGTGAATTTTTTTCCTTGTACTTTAATACTGCTTTTCTGTGTTTGCTGAAGTCTCTGAAATGAGTAAGTGTTAATTTACAAAATACATTTTCAGCCATTAATTGTATTTAGAAAAGATTACAATGCATAGAAAGAAAGAAGAGATTGTAAAAGACAAGCAATGGTTATATTCTTCTCCTCTGCCCTGGTGTAACAACTCTGGCCCTTGTAGGCCTCTGTCTTTTGTGGAGATGTGTATAATAAGCCCTCTTAGCCTCATGCCTGTCATACATTCAGGCTGTAAAGCTTATCAAATAGACATCCTATTACGATTTAGCTTCCCAGATACTTGGTCTGCAGAAAGAGCATGTCTTAGCAGGAGGTCCCACATATCTGTTCTTTTGGGCAGATTTAATTTTTATTTTAAAGCAATAATTTGGCCCATTGGTTGATTCATAAGTCTGTGTAAATTTCTCAGCCTGTTGACAAACTAGTCTTTCAAACGTGCAATACTAAGTTCACCCAAAGTAATTATTCACCTTTTGATAGGTGGCCTGAAGTTGTTTCTAATAATAGCTCCTGTACCACGTGCCAACTGGGCTTTTCATTTTCAAAACTTTATTGAAGAAAGAAAATTGAGGGCTGGGCATGGTGATTCATGTCTGTAATCCTAGCACTTTGGGAGGCTGAGGTGGGTGGATCACCTGAGGTCAGGAGCTTGAGACAGCCTGACCAACATGAGATCACACCACTGCACTCCAGCCTGGGTGACAGAGTGAGACTGAAAGAGAGAGAGAGAGAGAGAGAGGATGGAGGGAAGGCGTGTGCCCCAGAGGGTGTGTGCCCAGGGATGCCCAGTGAGGTGAGACCCTCATCAGATTGGAGTGGCACAGCCATTTCCCAGTTTGGCCCCACCATGCTATTGCTATTTTAGGGCCCTAGCTCCTCCTTTTGTTTTCTTGGAGGCTGGGCTTGCTTGGAGTAGACGGGGTCAACTTACCTTGCACAATCACTGTACTTCTTGTTAGACCTTGAAGAGATCTTAGTAATCGCCCTATCTAATCTCTACCTTTTCTTCATGAAGAAAGAGGCCCAGGGCTTTTGGGAATAAACCAACAGAGTCAGAACCAGCCTCCAAGTCTCCAGGTTCCCTGTCTAGGGTGTATTTCAGTCTTTGTGGTGGTTTTTCAGAGAGGCTCTCAGGATTGCTGCACAGAGAACAAGAAGGCAGGAATCTTTCTATGCATTTGGGCTGACTTGGGATTCGTAGTTACACTGAGGGTGGGGAAGCTCTCTCCCTCTGCTGGGTAAGCCAGACACACAGAGGAGATTTGGGGTAAATCATTCATCGGAAGAGGCATGGAGATGTATGTTTGTTTTTGTATTATCTCCTATTTTCTGCCTAATATGTTGCAGTTTTCTTAGCAGCCCTTTCCACCATTTACCTACCTCCTCAGCCTAAGTGGCTGGGCAAAGATTAATGTCATAACTTCCTAGATAGTGAAACTGGTGTCTTATGCCATCATCTCTCTTGAATGATGAGGAAAAAACCTAGACTATCAGTTATCTTCAAGACCACTATTATAATGAGTGAGACAGTGAGTAAATATCTCCAGCCTCTGTGTGTTCTTACTTGAAACAAAGAGGCAGAAATATGGTCACTGAATACAGAGAATGATGATCATTGATAGACCTCATTCTATGATTGTAATGACATTATATTGTACTTATGTGGAATTATAGTAAAGCTTTTACAATTTATAACATGACTTGCCTATCATAACCAATGCCCATTGTTTTAGCAAGAGTGGACTTTTTCTTCTCAGTCTTCTTTATGTCTGTACTGATGTGTGTTTGTGTATGTATTTGACTAACATTTCCATTGATTGAAGAGTTATTTGTATAGGACCTACTATATGCTAGGCATTGTGGTCTATATGTATACATCAAAATATATGTATCAAAAATCTTTGCCTTAATAGACCTTACATTGCGGTAAGAGGAATTGGTATACACCATGCGTAATAGATTTTAAGAAATTGGCTTATGTGATTGTTGGGACTCTCAAGTCTGTAATCTTCAGGGCACGCCAACTGGCTTCAGATTCAGGGAAGCCTTAATGTTGCAGTCTTGAGTCTGAATGCTATCTGGAGGCAGAATCCTCTTCCTTAGAGAACCTCAGCCTTTCTCTCTTATGGATTCAACTGACTGGATGAAGCCTGACAAAGATTCTCTCCTTCGAGCAAAACTTTAGTCAGGCTCTGTTGAATCCTTTCTGAATAGACTGACCTTGGGTTTCCTTCTTGTAGAATCCACTTTGAGCAAGAATCTTGCTAAGTCAGTTTTGGGAAAATCCCCCACCCTTGTTATCTGACCACCCTGGATATTATCACCCTGGCCTTGGCTTCAGCAATGATCCTATTAAGTCACCTCCTTATCCTTGATGTTTCCTCTTGGTACTTTTCTATTTGCTGACCCCCCACCCTGCTCCTTGGTTATAAATCTCTGGCTCTTCCTTGTTAAAATTCTGGCTCTTCCTTGTTAGAGTCAGAATTGAGCCAATCTCTCCCCATCACTGCAAGACCTCATTGCATTAGTTCCTACACCTATTGCCATGGGTCCTGTTGAATAAAGTCTGCTCTGCCTTCTTAACAAGTATCATGAACAGTTTTTTCTTTAACAGGCCCATTCACATTATAAAAGGTAATGTTTTATTCAAAGTCTGAAGATTTAAATGTTAATCACATTTAAAAAAGAAAACCCCAAAAAACAAACAAAACCCAGCTAGACTGGTGTTTGACCAAACATGTGGATATCATAGTCTAGTTGATGGACATTAAATTAACTGTGAAAGCAATTGTCTCCACTTTCTTGATGAAACGAACTAACAAGTACTTTTTGCCCTGCATTCCAAACGATGTAGAAAGCTAGGCAATCATGTTGATAATATGCATACCAATGGCTGTAGAGTGTAGAGGTGTTTGCTTTGTTCACGACCATGGTTGTAGGTCTTTTCTGCATAGGTAGGGAAGAACAACAGTTGATTGAGGAATGTCTTCCAGCCCACCCCACACCACACACAAGTGTGATAGTTTGGGACCCTATGACTTCCCTGGGCTAAGGGCCATTTAGAGAAGGGCCTGCGCTGACTCTTCCTCAGTTGCAGTTACCGTTTTCGATGGCTTCCTACTTTGCAGTTCCTTGATGTTTTTGCTCAGAGAGGAAAGCCATGTCTGCAGTACATGGTGTGGCCTCCACTTTTGAGGAATTTTGTGGAGGACAAGGGCATGGAGCTTGAGGTACATGCAGTCTGTGATCAGGCCTCTGCTTTATCTAAGTAGGACCACAGTGAGCCTCCGTCAGGGCCAGCTGTATGGATGTCTAGATGTGCAGGCAGATGGCAAGGGATGTCCAGTGCCTACAGAGTGGAGATTTCTGCTCTACTCAGCCCCTCAGTGGGACTGCTGCTGTCCTGGTGGCTTTTCTGGGCCGGATTTTGAGAATGTTGGGGATTGTACCCTCTGAGGAATTGGGCCTGCTGCTGTGGGCTCCCCTTGTCTCTGAACATCGTAGAGTCAGTATTTTGTTGAGATGCTGAAGACAGCATAGGTGAGGGCTGTGGTGGCCCCATGTTGGCATTGTCATGTGCCTTTACCTCTCAACCACTCCTCCAAAATTTGTCTCTGGATTGTTGCCTGAGGATAATTCCTGACCCTGTCTCCACAAAGGACATGGATTCTGCCAGCTCTGGCAGTCTCTTCCACATTCTCCTAAACTGTCAGGCCAGCAAAACGTCTAGTGTCATGGCCATAAGCTTCCTCTTGTAACAGAGCCATGTAATCGGACATAGGTAACAAAATGTTGCCATGCTATTCAGTAGAATAGCAGCCCATGGGTTTTGTGCTCCTCTGCACCAGGTGCTGTGTCAGAAGATAGGGACACAAGATGGAGCATAGTCCTTGCTCTCAAGAAGCTTAGAGTGTCTGTCATATACACCAAAGCAAGACAAACCCCCACGTGCCTTGGAAGCACGCACAGGCCTGCTGCTTCCCTAACCCTCTTCCTGCCTGTCCCTCTGCCTGGGACATCCTCCCCTGCTTTCTGCCACACCTCTCAGCCCTCTTTTAAACTTTGCCTTTCATTTCATCCCATAGCATAAATATCTCCTTCTTCAAAAAGCCTTCCTGATTTCCTAACACAGAAATGATCACAGTCTTCTCCGTATTTCCAAACTCTTTTATGACTCTTTTATAGCGAGGGCAACCCGATAATTTGTCATCCAAACTGGGAAGGTGAAAGGAGGCACTGTTAATTATACAGGGACAACACACATAAACTGGGATGCTCCAGGCAAACCAAGACATGTGATCACCCTACTTATGACCTTTACTCCTGTTTGAGTAAAATACAGTCTGGCCAAGTATGGCCATGTTCAAATGTGAAGTCCATCATTGGGATGGGGGAGGCAGAAGTTATTTATACTTGCATTTCCATACTGGGATTTACATGCAACAGGAGCTCACTAATGCTTCCTGAATGGAATTTATGCAGTTCACTATACGTGTCCTAAGCTGAGCAGACCTGCTGGAACCTCCAGGATAGCTGGCGGAGAGAAGAGAATCAGTTTGAATAGGCAGAGCTGGGGCCAGGGAGTTTCAGTTGTGGAGTGGCTCCTTTGAGTTGTCCAGTAGTCCAGTCTTGGTGTAATAGCAATCTGGTGCCATGCTGGGCTGCATTTGGTCAACCTAAAGTCAGATCTGTTCTGTTATGTGAGCATGAAGTCAGGGTGTCCCTCAGGGCAATCTGGAACGTGGTGGAGCTGTGGTTCCTGAGTGGACATAGGAGTCTCGTTGTAAGGAGAAATAGAGCCTCCCCAAAGGTAGACAGGTGACAGGCTCTGTTTCTCCATGCTGTGGCTGGCACCTTCAGTCTTCATTACATCTCAGTACCTCCTGGCAGTATATTAAATTCACAGCATTGGAGAAGGTTATAATCACTTAGTAAGGCCGCGGAAAGTTATGTAGAGTGAAGGACTCTATAAGGCTCATTTTATAGACTAGTTGTCACTGAGGAATTTCCTTGATGAAGAGTCTGGATGACATTAGTTCATGGACTTCTACATATAAATGAAGGACTTGCCATTTAAACAGTCCTTTCACTGGGTAGAGTAGGCAGCTATTGGCATAATGAAGTGAGGTATTGAATATAATATTGAGTTTATTACCACATGGTTCTGAAATAAGTAAATAATGGATACATTGACTTCTACTTTATAGATGGCTGTAAGAGACCTCTTTAGAACGGTTTAGAACGCTTCAAAGGTCTTTTGAAAAGTGCAGTATTTTACTGCCACCTCCCCTGTTGTCATAATTCTTTAGTGCCTTGGGGCCAACTCCCATTGGAAAGGTGGACACTTAAAATCCTTTTGTGGGTAATGAGCATTTGGTTTTACTGCAGCCAATAATTTGGGACTCCAGTGGAAAGTTGTTAGTACAGACTTTTGAGCCTACAATATTATAACACTTTTAATCAGACACCTATGACCAGGAAACTCTATATGGCCTACATTTATAGTATTTGGTATGAAAGTGAACTTCTCATCTCTCTATTCAGGACTGGCTTGAGTACTTTCCTTTCTTTGGTTAAAATACCTTAGGCTTGATATTAGCTCCTTAGACAAGATTGTTTACTGTTTGATTCTTTCATACACTTCTTGTCCTTCACTGGCTCTTGTGAAATCTGTAGCCAACTTTTAAAGTTGCGAATTTTGTGCCAGCCTCATTTTCTCCATCATTTGTGGATGCAGGTGCAAAAGAAAGAGCTGTGAAGTTCCAGCATCGAGAGGCTCAAGTCTGGCTGGTCATTGAAGTCCCCTTGCCAAACTGTTAGAGAGTATAAATGCCCTAGTGGATTCAGACTCACAGGGTGGGACCTGGGCATGGGTATTTTTAAAATATACCATTCTGATGCTTAACTCTTGATGTGAAAAATGGATCAAGGACATGAAAAAGGCAAGGTGTCACTCTCCTCTTGCTGCTGGTTGACAACCCAGTGATTGGGACGGCTTTGGTCTTAGGCTAGCAAACTCATTGGTTGGTGCCAAAGCCTCTGTGCCCATATGCACTTTCAAGCTTCCTCCACATTGTATGACAGTGAAATCTGTGTTAAGCATATATGTAGCAGTCATGCTCTTCATACTTTTTTAAGGAAAATATTTCTATTCATCTTTCCTCTTGGGCCTCTCCCTTGATGCCACCTCCTTCCTATTAGGTCTTAGAGAAGAGAGCACTGGCTTTAGAGACAAAGGACGTGATTTAGGGGCTCTTCAACTAATGAGCTTGTGATGTTTAGCTAGTCACCTCACTTACCTGAGCTTCAGTTTCCTCTACTCTAAAATCAAGGTGATATTTTCATCATAGCTTTCTTGGTAGGATCAAATGAGGCAATGTATTAATATAAGCAAGCACTTTGTAAAACTGCAAATTCTATATTTCGTAATAAATGTATTTTTGATATCCAGTCATACAGCTTAGCGACAGGGATATGTTCTGGGAAATACATCATTAGGCAATTTTGTTGTTGTGTCAACATCATATAATGTACTTACACAAACATAGATGGTACAGCCTACTACATACCTAGGCTATATGGTATAACCATGCACAGTCACCATTCAATATGCAGTCTGTCACTGACCAAAGTGTAGTTATATGGCTTTGTATATGTGTTTCCCACAGTGGCTGGATCGGTACACCTCATCCAAGTGGTTGATTGACAGATATTCCCAACAGGTTATAGAAAGAAGTTTTTCAGAGGAATGATGTGTTTCTATTGCCTCTTTCTAAATACTTCCCTTCTCCTTGCACCCCTCCCTGTAAAGCTAGGGGCTCTGTTTCTTCACTCATTCCTAGGAAATAGGATTTCTTTTGCCTACAGTTAGTATCTAGTTTTGGAGACCCACCAGTTGATGTGTGGAGTTTCCTCCTTGGCCTTTTCAGCAGTTTAATTCTGATCACGTTCTTAAAACAATATTTCACTACTTCTGATTTTCCTAATTATCATGCAGACAAACAGTGGGGATCATGACATTAGAATTAGTGAGTGGCTTATGATTTTTGCCTCAGAAAGAGAAACTCTTGCTGTTTTTCTCTCCCCTTGAGCAACACAGCAGTAATGAATGAGCAGGTCCAGAGTACTTTATGATAGATGGTTAATGGTGCTGTGCCTCAGCCAACAGGCCTGTTTCCCCAGCATCTGTCACAATTCAGAGTCATTAGCATACCTTTAATGGTTTCTTTTCAAAATAATTTCTACTAGGGCATTTAGAATGCATCAAGGAAAAATATCGAGTTGTAGAGATGAGGAATTTTAAATGTAGACAAATGGTTTTCATTCCCTCAGATGTAATTTTGATAAAATCAAGAAACCACATAGCAACATACTATAGAGTATAACATAATTCACAGCACTTAATGTGCTATCCTGGAATTACTTTTTCAGGCTTTCTAAAATAGTTAATGAAAAAAACCTTCTTAAAAAATTTTTTAAGATTGCTGTTTACCAGCACCCTTAACTCCACAACAGTCTTCCTCCTGGTGTGTATGGACGGCTCGTTGACTGTCTTACACACTCTGTCTTACGATCAATCAGGGAATCAATGTGATTTGCATCTTATAAGATGACAAATGTTTTGTAGGGTATATGCCATTTTTACTTGTACTGGTGAATATTAGGCTCGTTATTTATTTAGTTGTGAGGGGGAGATCTTCAGAGAAGCAAATTAAGCCACATCTTTTTCCTAAAATGTCAAGGATGAGTGAGAAAAGGTCTCTATTAGATTTTTTATAATGCATTTACTATGATTTATTTATTTATTAATTATAATTTCAACTTTTATTTTGGATTTGGGGATACACTGTACATGTTTCTTATGAGGGTATTTTGCATGATGCTGAGGTTTAGCGTGTAGTCGATCCCGTCACCCAAGTATTGAATGTAGTATCCAATAGTTAGTTTTTCACTATGACTTATTTCTTTAAAAAAGCTAAATGACCTCTTTACTTTTGAAACATGCAAATCAATGTGTACTTTTCTCATACTTATTTGAATAATAGTTTCTTATATTTGCCAAGGATGCTGTTTTTTAATATCTACTTAATGTATTTTTTTCATATTTAATGTTTTACAACAGAATTATGAAGAGAGCAGGACACAAAGTATCCCATATTCCTAAACACAGCTGAGAACCTCCTGGAGGAAAGTTGATGTGGTCAGGTTTATACAGCTGACCATTGGAAGGGCCAGAGCTTTAACTTGTGTCTGCTTTTTGTGTCTAGAGTAGCCATTGTGTGCTACTCTAGAATGATCTTTGTAGCCTTACCAATATTTTAATTTTCATGCTGAACTCCTAACTCCTTTGTGGAGAGATGGTATTTTTTTATTCTGTATTTTTTTTCTTGGTGATTGGAAAGCAAATAATTTGATTTTCACAAGTCTTAAGACAAGTCTTATTAATTTTAGGGTCTGAATATTGGTTTCTTTTATTTGTTTGAAATATTGACACTATATGAGGTCATTTATTCTTTGCTGTGTGTGTTACTTTTAAAAATTATTGGGTTGTTTAAAATTCAGAAT
Organism: Papio anubis; assembly: GCF_008728515.1. Classification (NCBI taxonomy): domain Eukaryota; kingdom Metazoa; phylum Chordata; class Mammalia; order Primates; family Cercopithecidae; genus Papio; species Papio anubis. Next base: position 25,611,569 of record NC_044979.1, read on the forward strand.
CTGTTCATTGAATTGAAGAAAAGCATTTTTCCGTTGCCAGAGTACATCTTGTACACTTTTGCATTCTGGAACAATTACTGTTATGCTACTTAGGCAAATAAACATAGGCTCATTAGAAGATGGAACTTGTGATTTTAAACTTCATTAGTATGTGTCTTTGTTCATTTCTCATCCACAGGGCCCAAGAAAGCTCAGTATCTTCTTGTTCCAGGCAGTGGGATTAAGTAGGGGAGCAGGAAATAGGTGTTTGTCCCCTCTCTTTTAATGAGTCCTGGGAGGCGTGCTTATCACTTTCCTTCACATTCTATTGGTCAGAACTTAGTTGCCTGTACATATCCAGCATCAAGGGAAGCTAGGACATATCTTGTTTTTCCTTAGAATGATACGACCCATGCAAAAATTCAGAGGCCCTGTTATAGATGGATATATGAAGAGTTAATATCTACCACAGTTATATGGTCTTCAAAAAAATGATATTTGAGCTTTCTGATGCAAAGCCAATTTTCAAAAGTATTTAGATATTTTAACATTTCTTGACAACTCCTTTGCGATTGTAAATCACATTGACGTTTTGATTATATATATTCATTTGAAAGCACCAAATACTATTATTTTCCTAGTTATTGTGGTGCTAAAGAGTTGTCAGTAAAATCTAGAATCTTTAAATAAATTTTGAAAAGGGATGATGGACCAAATGGAATTCTAATTACTTGATTTCAACACATTTCTCTTTCATTTGAATCTTTTAAGAGAAAAGTGAAAAGCAGCATTATCCTTGAGAATTTCTCTCTCAGCATCTAAGCAGCCGTTTTAATTACAGAAAATGTCTTCAAAATCTGTTTTGCCATTTTAAAGTTTTGGCTGTGAAAAAGTCAATTGTCAGTGTGTAATGGAGGAAAAAATATCTTAAAACGCCATTGATATAGTATGTTCAGTAGACACGTGTTATTTGAACACTAGTAGTTGATTTTCCATAGAAACTCTTTCCTCTTGAGTTTGGGTATCATTGTTGGTAATAAACATCCCTGCAGAACTGACTGCGATTTCACATGAATTTTTTAAAAATAAACCAAAATCATGCATTATATATTCCTTCTCCCAAAGGAATCTCCTTGGGAAGCTGTTACGTTTTCTACTAGAGCTGCCCTTCTTAAAGTTTCGGTCCTACCCTCCCTTCTTCTTCTCCGTCCCTCACACTTCCACCATTTTCTTCCCCTCTTTCTTTTCTTTCTGTCTGTCTGTCAGGAGTTGCACTAAAAAGCACATCTCTTTGACCAGCCTCCAAGGTGATAAATCTTCATCAGCTGAGAATAAATTTGATTTTTGGAAACAGCAGTCATTTAGAGTCAAGGTCAGTGGGTAATAAAACTGTAGTAACATTTTGAGTTAGAGATACGGAGTGACTATAAAGTAGTGAGCCCATTTTTCTTGAGTTTTTGGAAGGCAAAGAAGGAAATCCCGAAATAGGAAATCTCAGTTTATTGTGTGTATTTGTTAAAAATGAAACAAAACAAAAAACTAGTCTTGTTTTATAATGACATTGCAAGTTTTGTATATTATTTATTTATTTTTGTATTTGTGCCTACCTTTTTTTCCCCAATGGCTGTGTCTTTCAACTGACTGTGGGATCCTTGTCACACTTTTATTTTATGTTGATAATCCTTTTGGCATTTTAAATGATATCTGTATGTCATATTGAAATACAGTAATTAAAGTGACACAACATAGGAGGACATCAAATTTCATTTAATGTTTAATTACATAAATTGACTACCTGATAGATTTTTTTTTTAATTTGGAGTTTAACATTTGAAAATTGGCAGGAAGGTTTTAATGCTTGTTTTAAATATAATCATCGTCTAGATCTGTACTATCATATGCAATGATATTACTTATTGTGACATTTTCAAATGTTATATGTAGTGCCATCAATTTATATTGCTTCCAAAGTGTAACTTTTAAAAAGAGATATTCAGCAGTTATACTAAACATTTGAGTCTTTCAATGTCTGTTAAATTTAAAACTTGATATTTATTAAAAGAGAATTTTAAACTTAGAAAAACAGTGTTCATTTCTGTATTTCCTTTGAACTTGTGTGGTATCTCATTTTTTTCAGGCTATAATTTAGAAACTTTTTATTTTACATGCTTACTGGCCATCAGAAGTTTTTTTTCTTTCCTCCAACTTCATGTGTAAAGTTTTAAAATAAAGTGAAGATGTTAGTGAATTTGTTTTGAAAGGAAGGAAGGAAGGAAAAGAAATTAGTACAAAAGCTAAATATGTATGCTTAGCTATTGAGATAAAGTGCCTCCTGTTTCTGGTTATTTGTACTACATGGCTTATTTCATTCAATTTTTGTTTAATAAAATTATGCCTTCAACTATGATAATACATAATAAATTTAAAGCATTAACAGTAGTGATTAGCTATATATAAGAAAGTTATTTTATTAAGATACACGATTGTCTACTGGCTTTAAAAATAACCATTTATTTTCCATAAAAAGCAGTAATCTTCATTAGATTTTCTAGTATCTGTCTTGTAAATAAGTACTCATTAGTCCACTTTTTGAGAATGAGGAAAGGTTTATAACCATTTCGCAGAAAAGTATGTTGGTTTATATGTATTTTCTGGTAGAAGAGACAACTGTTGAACCTCAGCAGCTTGGCAAATGTTTTAGGGTGGTATAAAAGTCACTGTGGATTTGAAAATTAAGAAACAATAAGAATAAATACAAAATTTAGATATTTCTTCTAATTAAAAACATTAAACACATTATAATATAATTTGCTCATTTATTTATTCATCCATTCATTTGGTAAACTATCACATATTTCAGGGTATAACCTCAGTAATAAAGATGCAAGTTTGCATAAAAATAGAATCTATCACTTTGGAACTCAGTCTGATATATACCAGGTTTTACTCCATATTTATAAAATTATAAACTGGAATATATTTGTACTCTAATTAAGAATGGAATATATTTTTATAAAATTAGGAGACTCATCATTTTTGGATAGAAATTTTTGGAGTTAATTCTTAATGACCTATAACAATAGAAGTTTAATGTTTGGCATTCCCTACTGAGTGGAGCTCCAAATGACATGAAATTCCAGTTTTAACTCAGATCTTGAGCAAACTGAGCAACGCCATAGAAGAGCTCTCAGTTATGTTCCTGCCCTAGTAGTTTAAAACTGGCTGATTTTTATTCTATAGTATTTATTGAGCACCTACTATATACCAGGCACTGCTTGGTGCTTATTTTTACATGTCAGGTACATTTCAGAGGTATTAAAATAATTTTGAATTTCTCACTGTTCTCTTTCTTTCTCTTTCTGTGTGTGTATATAACAGTGAGAAATGTGTGTGTACACTATATGTGTATGTGTGTGTGTATATATACACACACATAATATATATTGTATATTAATATATATATTTTGGTTTTATATATAATATATAAAATATAAAATATAATATATATTATATATATATAAAGGCCAAGTAAATTTTTAGTTAAATTGAATTATTCCTTAATGGTTACATGAGAATATCTTATCAAGGCTAAATATAGTAATCATCAGCACGATTTTTTATGTTTGATGTAATAAGAATGTGTCTAATTTTATGCATTATATAATTATTGAATGAATTTTTGGACAGTGTGCATACAGATGGTTCTGGTTATCATTTTCAATAAAAATGTTTATCTGACCTTTCGTAACTCTGCCCTCTGAAGATTATGCTTCATAGAATTTCTAATGTTCATGAGCATAATTGCTAACTGGTGTTTATGTAGATTGCATTGAACAATCTTTAGGAAAAAAAGCACATTATACCCTTTTCTTTTCAAATTTATTTGAGAAAATCTTGTGAGCACTTCTTCTGTGCCTAGTGTCAATGCCTACATTTTAGTTGAGCTTCAAGATTTATCTAAGCGTCTTAGTTTTTCTTTTTATAAGTTCTTTTAAAACATTTATTAAAGCAAGATGAGAGTTCTTAAATGGGTTGCGCAAATGACCACTAAGTCATAGTAATGTTACCTTATCAGCTTACTCTCATATGTGTTTTCTTTACACACCTCTTTTGCCCTTTTCCATTCTCTTGCTTCCTACCTATCACTTGTAAAGAAGTTTGAGATCATTTAATCACATCTAAATCATTTTAACTTTTAATAGAGAATAGGAACTCATTCTGGTGCTTGGCAACCCCAGTGATAGGTACTTGTGTGAGTACGTTTATAAATATACATACAATATTAAAGAAATCTCATCTATTCTTTTATATTTATTTACCATAAAAATAAAGTTCTGGAATGCCACGCCTTACTTGAAAAACATTATTTCTGAGTATTTTCACATTTATTTAATTAATTGTTTTAATGTTAGGTAGTGCTGGCTTAAGAGGAACCTTTTTGAAAGTCGAATTTTTAGAACAGTGGAAACGCAAGAAGTCTTCATGGTTTTTAATGGCAGTTTTAAAAAAGCACTCTCATTAATGTCAGGAACATGTGCATTCTTTGTATTTTTCAGGAAGTACTAACCAATGCCATTAGACAAGAGAAAAAAGTAGAAGGGAAAACATGGAAAGGAGGAAGTGAAATTTCCATTGTTTTAAGATTGTATACCTGGAAAATGAAGAAAGCCAGCTGACAAACTTTTATAAGCTGAGAGAATTCAGTTAGGTAACTGCCTATAAAGTCAATAAAGAAGTTGTTTATATACTCATTAGTAATGAGAACAAGGAGAGTTTAGAGTAGGCTTTCATTTTGGAATAACAATTTTGTAACGTATTGACAGTTATATTGAAATAAATGCAAATGTTTATTGTACAAAATGTTTATTGTACAAAAATTTGCACCACTAGATTTGAAAACGTAAAACATCCATAATCCTACCACTCCTGATGATTAGTGTTAATATTTGCTGTTTGATTCCTGGTTTTACCATCCATATATACTTTTGGGGAGTGTATGGATAGGATGGAGGAGGTACAGATTTTGGCTCATATTTTACTACTATTTATACATTTTTTTACAGCAATGTAATTATTTTATTACAACAATATTTTTTATAGCAATAAAAATGTAATATTTCTATTACAGCAATGTATTGTGACTATTTTTTCATATTAGGTATTCTTTTAATGTATATTTTGGATATTTGACCATTTCTCCATTTTTGGATATTTGTGATGTGTTCTTTTTTCTTTTTTTTTAATTTTTAATTTTTTACTATCCCCAACAATGCCAAGAAGAATGACTTCTTGGCTAAATCTTAGCCAATCTGCACTCCTGCCCTGTCAGATCACTCAGCCATCCCAGAGTCTTAGCAGAGGAGCAGTTGGAGAAGCAAGGGAGATCATGCTATTAAAACCAACAGTATTGGGTTCCTAATTTTTGGGTTGCCAGCAATGTAAGGCACCCTGTGTCACCAAGAAGTCGGCAATTGATTGGTTAAAGGGGAGAGTTTGAGAATTGTACATTAGTTGCTAAGGCGCAATCAATGACTTGATCTTGATGTTAATGACTTATTTTCTGTTTTTGATAAATTTCTAAAAGCAAATTTGCTGTTTAAAAAGTGTATTTTAATGTTTTCTTTCTGTACATGCATGCTAGTAGGAGCTCATGCCCACACAGAGAAAATTTTCTCCCTTTAAAGTTTGTATCAATTTATATTCCTACCAGCAACATGTGGTGGGAATTACTTGCCTACTTACTAACATTGGGTGTTTTAAGTTCTGTTATTATTTATCAATTTGAAAGTGAGGAAGATTTCATTTTTATCTGTGGTTCTTAGATGAAGAGATAGGTAGTGAAATAGACATCGCCAGACATGCGTGGCTAACCTGAATTGCTCATTCGTAACTTTCCTTTTCAGTAATGTCTTAACATATTTTTTTATCAGACCCCCTCATTTGCATATGTAAGTTTTATTTTAGATAGTCAAATCTATCAGTCTTTTCCTTTTATAGTAACTATATGCTTAGAATGGTTTGTCTCCCTTTAAAATTTATTTAAATTGTCACTGCTTTATTTGTACTTTTGTTTTTAATTTTTTTACTCATGAAATTTTAATTCAGTCTTGTGTTTATTTTGGCATGTGGTATCTCACCAGGTCTTTCTAAACAGTTTAGCTTTTTGAATAAGTAATTTATCTATTCTCCTTAGAGTTGTCTTGGCTATTTTATATTAAGTTCTCATGTAGAATTAAGGCTGTTTCTGATCTTTGAATTCTGTCCAATTTGTGTATTTACCAGTTCTTGAACCAGCACAACATTATTATTTATTGTATATTTATACTCAAAAATATTTGTCAAGGCAATTCCCCAGTCATGACCATTAATTTTCAACATTTCTTTGCTAGTATGATTTATCTCTTCTTGAAAATGAACATTAGTCTCTTTTCATTAAGTATTTTAAATACTCAAGTCTCTTTGTTCTTCTTTGTGCATTTAGATACCTTTATGCAGTATCTGGAATGTATGTATAAATTATATCTAATATTTAGATATAATAGGTAGTTTATTCATTAAAAGGTCTATTTATTAGAGTATGCTTAAGACAAAAAATATGATCTATTCATGCTTACTTTTTGTCCTTTATTTTTTTCTTCTCATTGTTTGCTTGGGTTCCTTTCTTTCTGTTTGCAACCAGACCCTTTATTACTTGTGCATGGTTGGACATGTTGTAAGCAATAGAGACCTCTTGCAGCAAACCAGATACCTAGTGGTAGGCTGCACATGGGATGTGGCTTTTCTTATTAAGAACCATATTATTTTATTCACCTGTGAATTTATTGTAGCCAACTCTTCCTCATTTCATTATGAACAAAGATAATTACTTGTGTGCTTTTTCAGAGGACATTTGTGTTACATGTTTTTCTCCATGTTTATAAAACATAGAGCATCTTCATGTCTGTAATACCAGTCTAGATCCCATCATATTACTTTTAGCTTTTCAGTGTATTTCTTATGGATATCTTCTTTTAATTTAAAAACACAGGAGAAACAGAAAATTCTTCCAATGTATAAAGCCGCAGGATTCAATAATGTGAAATTACAGTGGGTTCTTTTAGAATCTTCAGAGAATTGCAATTATTAACACTATGAGTAATTTTCTTCTTTCTTAACTTGTAGTTGTTAGAGAACAATTTAGAAAATTGATGCTTCTGTCAAAAGTCTGGATGGGTAGGATACATGCTCAGTGTGGATATGACAACATTAAGAACTCCACAACTTTTACTATGAAAAAAAGAATATATTTTATACTCCATTAAACTGTTAGATATCATCAATAATTACATCAACCTGTGTTCTTGTCTGTATCAAGGATGATAAACTAGTCACTGTAGAGTTTTTCTAATGACTGTAACAGTATTCCCCTTTCCTCCTGCCCCTGTGATTTCTGCCCCTTGTCTGTCTCCACCTCTTTTTCTCATTAGAAGTGTGTGTCTCCTGAATGTTTCCAGCCGATGAATATAGGTCTAGAATTGTATAGGGACCCAGCAAGGATAGTTCAGGAAGTCACGTGACTTAGATGGATTTGCTTTCTAGCTCTACTACTTTGTGAATATATTCCTTTGGGCATAGTCCAGTCTTTGTATCTCAGTTTTCTCATCTTTCAAATGAGCACAGGTACTTATTTCAGAGGACTGTTTTGAGAGTTTGAAGAGGTATGTGAAAGTGCTTTGAAACTGTGATTATTATGTTACATTCCTATTGCTATGATTATTTTTGACAGTGTTAATCAGGACTGCAGACTCACAGACAGATTCCACAGGTGGACTTGAACCCAAGAGCTCTTGTTGGTGATTTCCCATCCTGTCCTGTGCTTTTCAGAAATGGCTCCATGCCTCCCTGACTGCACTGCTGCCCTATCAAGTCACTCAGCCATCCCAGGCTCTTAGCAGAGGAGCAGTTGGAGAAGCAGGGGAGATGATGGTATTAAAACCCAACGGTATTGTGTTCCTAAGTTTTGGTGTTGCCAATAATGTAAGGAACCCAGTATAACCAGGAAGTGGACAAATAATTGGTAAACGTGGAGGGTTTGAGAATTAAACATTGACTGCAAAGGAGGATAGAAATATCAGAAATAAAGAGGTGGTGTTTGAAGGGTCAGAATTTCACGTTACAAATCTACATAGTGGGGCAGAGCCTTACAGTCCTGCAGTATAGGCATGGCTGTTATGGCGGGTGGCTGATGGTCTCAGTGGGGGTGGTTTGAAGAGGACAAGGAAAGCCATTGTTGTGAGCTGAAGTGTGGATCTGTTGAGAAGTAGGGAGCACCTCAGTGTCACGTAGCTGCGGATGGCCTGAGGATTATAGCATCCATGCGGGGCCTAGGCAGTAACTGCACCCTTGCAGGGAACTAGCCTGTCGTGAAGCTGTAAGATATCAAGTGCCTTGTTTTAAGTACTCTCTTCAGGGATAACTATGAATCCAAGAACTGTTGTCATCAATATTTAGCTATTTCTTAACATTGGGTATAGTCCCAAATTTTAGGAGAGAATGCAAAGAACTGTTGCCCCATCGTAACCTTTTTGTTACAATTGAACACATAGATCATAATGCTTTAGTGGGTAGAACTGTGTAAGAATGAATATAAACAGGCACATATAAGATCAGAAAGCAACAGTTTTACAGTATTTTAAGAGGAAACTGACCACTGAGAAAGTGGCTTCTTGGGTTATATTGGAATTTGGATCTTGTATGCAGAGTCCGAGGTCTAAGGTTTCCCCTGGACTCTTCTACTAAAAATGAATACTGACAGGGCAGGTGGAACAATACCTTAACTCATCCATTCCTGTGTGGTAATAAAACTTGTTCAGGAAAGCCATGTACTTTCCACCTGATGCCCCATGCCTAGCTTTATTGACACCTGTCAAGGATGTATTTCTTAACAAGCTCACTTATTTCCACCCAAGTCAATGGAATAGACTCTTAGACTGAAGTGAATAATGGAGGCTTGTGACTGTTAGAAGCCATCACAGCAGTAGTGGAAGAAATGACTGCTGAAAGCCAGACGTTGAAGGAAGAGAGAAAATATAAAAAGTAGAAACTCTGTTAAAGTGCTCCAGTGGTGAATATTCCTAAGGACGGCCATGGTTTATTCCTACAACAAAACCAAACCCATGAGCCACTCCACCACTTTCAATCCAATTGTCTGTAAGGATGCAGGGAATGAAATACTCTGAGGAAAGAGTTCCCTTCCAGATGGCCACAAAATTTAATCAGGGATTCACGCTGTATCAAGGGATAGGCATCGGTTATATAGAAAATGCACTTAAATGGAACACCTTGTTTCCCAGGGATGCCAGATAATTGAGTTATACCTAAAATCTTGAACTGTCTGACTAGCACACATGCGTACACATCTAGCTTCTGTGTGCTGAGAGGTGTTAAATGGTTTGGAAACTGTAATTAAATAGCTGAAATTGTGCTGCAAAACCACTATAAGCATCGCCTCATGTAGTATTTCAACCTTAAGTGCTAAAATTTCATCTGAGTTGCTGTGACTAATCTAGTCTTTATTTGTCACACATTCAAATTAGGAGGTGTATGTTCTTGTTCATGTACTTTCTCATTAGCACTAATATTGCTAATGGGAGTGACAAATGTATCATGTTTTTGCCTTCGATCACTCATGCCTTTTAGATACTAGCTCTTTAGAGGAGGTAATTTTCCATGTGATACATTTATGGAGCTCTGTGTTTAATAGATTTACTCAAAAGAATATGTCCATAGGGACTGTTTATTAGTTGATAGGCTCTGAGGAAAACAAGTTTGGATTAATCAGTTTGAATCATAGAAGAAATTGTGATGGCAATTAATATAAATGGGAATAGCACATACTCATTTGTTCCTAAATGTTTTTCCAGCATTTCCCCCCCTGGTTTATATGAACTTGGAAGTTTCTTTCCCAGGCTCTTGACTTTGACACTTGAACACACCCTCTTCATTCTTCCTTTCCAAATTTTCGTTTGTTCAAAGGACTCCTTAGTGTTTAGAAAGCCACTGAACTCTTGTTTGGTACAGTCATAAATAGCGAAGAAGATACATTCTGAAAAATGCATCATTGTGTGAATAGTAGAGTGTGTACTTACACAACCCTAGGTGGTATCGGCTACTACACACCTAGGCTAAATAGTATAGCCTGTGGCTCCTAGGCTACAAACCTGTGTAGCAGATTCCTGTACTTAATACAGTTATAACATAATGGTAACTATGTGTGTATCTAAACATATTTATAAAGGTACGGGAAAAATATAGAATAAAAGATAAAAACGGTACACTTGTATAGGGCACTTACCATGAACGGAGCTTGCAGGACTGGAGGTTGCTCTGGGCGAGTCAGTGAGTGATGAGTAAACATGAAGGCCTAGGACATTGTTGTATACTACTACTATAGAATTTGTAAACATTGTATACTTACATTATGCTAAATTAAATTTATTTTACATATTATGCTGCAATGCTGCAACAGCTGTGAGTCACTGTGTGATAGGAAATGTTCAGCTCCGTTGTAATCTGGGACCGCTGTCACACATGTGCCCCATCGTTGACTGAGACCAGTTTTATGTGGCATAACTGTATTTAAAAGTGTAAAGCCGTCTTATTCTTTTAAAGAATACTGATTTCATTAAGGGCCAGTACATTCAGCTATTGTTTTCTCTCCACCTTCTTAGCAGGTACTGTTTCCTTGTGTGAGATCAAGAATGACACTTACCAAGGATAGACTACCTGCTGCTATCAACTGTTCCCTGCTGCCAAACATGCATTCAGCCTCACACCCATTGGGGTCAGTGGGCTTTGTAGACCTCGCAGCCGCGTCTCCTCTTGGGGCACTCTTCTCCTCGTCTCCCCCGGGCTCAGATATCTAAACGTCCTGGGCTCCTTCTCCTTTCCTATTTCCTTGCTGCCGGTGTGGGGGACACACTGCAGGTTTAAAGTGTGAGCCCAGTGGAGGAGCGCTGTCAGTTTGGACTGTGGCTTGTGGGGATAGCTTTCTTGCATTCCGATTTCCATCGGAAATGCATTTTTCCTTAGACAATATTATAAGGAGTAATTAGTTTACCTGGGACTCCTGAGTTTTGATGGTGATATACTTTAGCTGTGTATTGAATTAAATAAGAACTTGCCTGGGCTGCCTGTGTTGATTTCCAAAATTAAATTTTAAGTGACTCTGGAACCACCCATTTCCACGTTGTGTACTGTTTCAGTCTTTTCTTGGTGAGTTACTTAAAATTTTCACTCCAGCTATGGGAATAGATGTATTACGTCTTCAGTTGGGTACAGAAGAAAGAATATTGACTCTGGAATCAAGAAACTAGAGTACAAATCCTTATTCTCATTTGCCTTGCTTTGACCAAGTCATTTAACCTCCATGAGCCCTAGTATTTCCATCTGTTAAATAGGGAATAATTCATAGCTACAATATGTACTGCACAACATGATTTTGAGCATTATATGGTATAATGTAGATGAAAGTGCCTTGTAAGTTGTTAGGAAGGGATATAAATGAAAGATACAATTATTTAGTATATAATAGTTAGAACAATAGCTGTGTTTGGCAGGTCTCTAAAATATCATAAATTTTCATAAGTTGTTGAAGGCATTTGCTGGGATTTAAAAATTCCTGCCATTTTACAGAAACACTTCATGTATAATTTTTAAGTAATACAGGTTTTTAATGAATTAATTTTCTTAATGACTGTATGTTTGTAAGTAAAACACCTTACAGTAATAAGGTACCATGAAAAGGAAATGTCTTTTAACAAATGAAAGATCAGTTCAGTCTCTTTATGTAGCACAGGCTGAAATACCAGCCATCATATTAAATCTTAATCAGTAACAATGTGTCACTAATTACAAGAGCTGGTTTATATATTGGGTAAATTGCTGTTTGTAAACGTTGGATTATATTAACTAGCACTGCTAATTGCCAGCCACAGCCTAAGTGTAAGCTTTTCTGAAAGCTTCCATTAGTAGCTTGAAGTAGGCACTGCTGCCTAATATTTCAGTCAGTGAGGAAAGGCAGGTAATGACATTATGAATACATTTATAATGCAGGCCAATTTCTTCTAAAATGCATATAAGTATTATTACTTTACCAGGAGTCTGTGAAATATGATTTATTTAATGCATTGCAGCCCCCATAATATTGAGATATAATTGAGATGTGAAATTTAAAAAATTGTATGCAGTCAGTATGGTACATGAATCATAGACTAAATTGCTTATAATTTTAAAGGCACTTGGGGGAATTGTGAAATTTATATAATGCATTCTTATGTTTGGAAAAGGTTATAAGAACAGTAGTCCAGTTATTTTAGTATTTCAGTCCCCAAAATAGGACTTTTTGAGTTGCTGTTAAACCTAAGATAGCCATATACATGAGCAAATCCAAATCTTTCTATGTCCAGTTCTCATTCACTACTTTTTGTGAATTTTTTCTTTAAACCTCTCATATTTATCAAAGCAGTTGAGTGGTATATAATTTCTATAAAGGCCATAATCTAGTTTTTATAAACTGTACAACTGAATGAATGACAACAACATAAATGTTGCCAGCATGTTTAAGAAGGGAATCAGTTAAATGGTACTTGGAATTTTGATGATTATTGCTTTGAAAAGACTGAAAATCACAGGTCTTGGCTTTATAGTTTAATTACTTGCTTAACAATTGCTAGTGATTCACTAAATCACAAGGCTTCCAAACAAATAACATCAGTAACTCTGCCATGCCTGAGCAACTCCAATTTTCTTGACAATGGCTACCAAACTGTGTTTAGCCTAATATAAACTGTTAGTTTAACTGCAAGCAATGGGGGCTTCAAGCGTGCTATTGATGAGATGGCAGCAAATTGAGCCCTTTGCCACTGGTGACACTTGTGTCAAGAATAACTTTAGCATGTTTTATCAAGACCAGTTGGAGAAGCAAATATAGTAATTATCCACATCCTTTTTTGATATTAGGTTTAATAATAATGAGTGCTGTCCAGCTTTCCAGAGTTTCTAATTAATAATTGGTTCTTAAGAACACAGCATGTGGTTTCTCACAGTTTGAATAAGATTGGGAAACAGGGCAAGCTTAAGGTCCTATGTACTTTTATGGGCCTGATAGAAAAGGCAGCTTAAAGAAGAGCAAGTTGTAGGAAGACATTCAGGTGTGCTGGTGTGAAAATTTAATTTGTGCCTTTATTGACCTGTGCTCCCTGTCCTTGCTGTGTCTTAACTTTGTGGCATTTCTGTGAGTACACCGCTCTTCCTTTTTGTCCTTTTGTAATGGCAAGCTTTTGATTTCAAATGGACTCTTCCAGAATTAGATGAATTCCGCAGTTTTTACTTTGGTAGCAGCCACAGTCTTTTGCTCACTTGAAAATGATCTTATCCCCTGTTCTTTAGTACTTTATTGTTGACATAATGGAAAATAAGCATGTCAGACTTGCATTTAAGAGGGGACAATAATGCCTGTTATTTATTGGGCGCTTGCTCATACCGGGCACTATACTAACTCCATGTACATTCTTAAATTGTTAAATTGTTAAAGCATGAGGTGGTTGTATTCTTGTGCCTATGCAATGGTTAGAATGTCCCTTCTAAAACTCACCTCAAAATTTAATTGCCATTGCGAGAGTGGGCCTCTCAGAGCACTCATGAATGGAGTACTGCTCTTATCCCAGGTGTGAGCAGTTGTCCAGACAATGGCCTCCTGATGAAAGGATAAGTTTGGCCCCCATCCTCTCTCTGTTTTGTGTGCTCACATGCTCTTCTGCCTTCTGCCATGGGATGATGCAGCAAGAAAGTCCTCACCAAATGCCAAGCAGATGCTGGCGCTATGCCCTTGGACTTTACAACCTCCAGAACCATGAGCTAAACAAACTTCTTTTCTTTACAAATTACCCAGTCTTTGGTATTCTGTTACAGCAGCAGAAATGGACTAAACACCCTATGATAGAAAGGAGACTTAGAAAAGTGAAGTGATTTGTCTAGAGTCACCAGTTTGGCTCCAGACTCATGCTCTAGGCTTCTATGCCAAACCACCTCTTTAGTATAAATGTGTTCTCTTAGTGTAATTGTGAACATTACCAGTTCAGATATAGGCAGTATATGAAATACGACCCTTCTTGGTATAGATGGATATTTATAAAATTTTTTAAAATTACAGCCTACAAGAATATATTTTACATCCTGACCCAGAGTACACACAGATTTTAATTCTTACATATGAAGTAATACTACTTGTGATTTATTGTTTTCTTCCTTCTTAAAGTTTCTATTTTATTGTGTTTTCATATTAAAAATGCTAGTATGATATGCTAAAATGATATAATAGTCCAATAATAGGTAGTAACCTCCAGTTTGAAAAATCACTGAGAGTCAGTGTTGGCCTTGTGGGGTTCATGCGGCTGAGTGAAATCTGTGTTCCATTGGTTTTAGTTTTGCTCATGTGCTGCCTCAGGTACTTGTACTTCTAATTTTGTTAGTTTTCTAATTTTGTGAAGCCTTGAATAGTTTTGCCAGTAGGCATTTGTGAGTGATTGGATTCTGAAGCAGGATTAATACTTTTCCCGAGGCTGTGAGAGTTTCTCTTTTGCCATTTCATCATGGTCCTTTGGGGTTTCAGTGGAGTTTGGATTACACGAGTATACTCAGAACTAGAGGCTGCCTCCTTTTTTTTCTAAAGCTCTTTTATGCCAGGCGTGTTCATTATGGCAACTGAAGGAAACTGAAGTACAACAATGTTCTTTCTCCACTTGTATCTTTTCCATGATGGGCTGGAGATAGTATAAGAAATGTGTTGTAAATAGAAATTGAGAAGATGCAGAATATCTCATCTTTATCATCTTGTACCCCTTGTCAGACCTACCAAAGTATTGGCTAAAAGGCTAGACTAAGGTTATTGCCCCACGTGTCTTTGCGTAGAATGAACTAGTGGTGTAGGAGCGGCATCACCTAGCACTGTCTTGAAATAAGGTGTCCGTGTCATCTCATTCAATCCTTTTTGAGGAAGCAAACATTTGTTGAGTATCTACTGCATCATGGCCCTGTTTCAGGCTCTAGAGTTACAGTGGGGAATGTGATACACAGGCCACTGCTCTCTTGGAGCGTGTATTCTAGTGGGAAAGACAGTCGTTAAATATGAAAGCAACTAGGTATGTAACTATATATTTGGTTTCAGAATCAGGTAAGCGTATGAAGAACAGCAACGTGAGGTAAGGTCATAGAGAACTGTGGACTGCAGCATTTCTCCTCTTATCTGTGTCCCACCCCATGGATTGTGAATTTCTCTAGGATATAGAAATCCTCCAAAGAGATCCTCAATGTGTGAGCCCAGGACCGTGATAGGATTTTGATTTGTGAGTGAGAGGGTGTTTCAAGGAATAGAACCAAATGCGGTGTGTAGAGCAGTGGCATTGGCATCACCTGGAAACTTATCACAAGTGGGACTTTCCAGCCTATCTTGGACCTACTGAAGCAGAATCTGCAATTTAACAAGATCACCAGGTGAATCCTTAGGCAAATCAGAGTTTGGAAAGTACTCTTCTAGAGTAGTAGTTCTCAGCCTTGGCTGCTGTAGAGAGGGAGAGTTAGGTCCAGTAAGTCCCTCCCAGTGAAATGGCATTTAGCTAGACCTTTAATCTGCCAGGGTGGAAATCATCAAGTGCCCCAGCTTTATTTACTTCTGCAGTGCCCATTAAGTTTAGGCTGAAGGCAAAGCAACTTATTCTGTGCCTTTGACATCCACCCACAACCCAGATGGGCTACCTGAAACTAGTCCTCCACCCATCATTATTAAGAAATCCCACTGGCGCACTCTGGTCCTGTATGTGTGTCCCCAGGACCTGGCACATTGTCTCTTCTTCTGCCAGACATGAGAGCCCTTTTGCCAGTGAGCCTCTTTGCCCAGGGATTCTTTTCACCTTTCCTGTGCCCGAGTGTGTAATAAACCTTTCTGTTATGTACTATCATTGGATCAGGTGACATCTAGTTTTTTCAATGGTGTATTTTGTTATTGAGTACATTTATGGGATTAGGGGTACCCAGGTATGGGCTAAATCAGGTCTTTAACAGAAATCTTGGTTCTCAGACATCACTCCCAACCAGTGAAATCAACATCTCTGCAAATTGGGACCCAGTATTTTTCAAAACTCTCCAGTGATTTCAAAAGGCAGCTGAGATTCTAGAGGGAAAATCTATTTTATGTTATTAGGGCCATAGAACATTTTAGAAGAGCCTTATGATAACGTCTGGCTGCTGTTTTGCACATCATCACTGAAATACACACTTCTCTTGATGTGTATGGCATGCTGAGCACGCCATCAGAAATCACGTGGCCCCTTCTTATAAACCTATGGCAGAATTGACAGCAGCAGAGCAGAGTAACCAGAGTTAAATTTGAGTCACTATAGTGGGATTACCATTAGATTCTGTGGAAAATATGTTACAACAAATGTGACTCAGTTGATAAGTGAAAATTGCATTTTGCCCTTGATGAAAAATAACTGTTCCGTTTAACGTTCAGGATGTTTTTCCCTGTTGTTTTCATCTAACTCAGGATGGATTCTCCTTAACAAATGTATGAAACTGGTCAAGACCTCGGTTTTCCATCTGAATCTGAAAGTGACCCTTGTTGTTTAAAACTTCATACTCTGGACAGTCTTTTTGTGTCAGCCTTGCTTTTTGCCATTTGCTTTTTCAGATGACACAAAACAGACAAGATCAGCTGGGAACCCTTCAAATGGAATTAAGAGAAGGTATTCTGAGGCAGGAAATAGTTGCTAGATGAAGGGCCTCACAGGGAATGATTTTGAGGTCCTTAGATTTTATGACGTTGGGTAAGTCAGGGCTCTGAGTCATGGTTTAGAAGAGAAGCTCAGGTGAAAAAATTTAAAGGAGGTCCCTACAATTTTGTAGGATGTAAAAATGAGAAAATTTAGCAAAAAAGGTGTATGTGCTAATAATGAGCCTGATTTGAAATATTGTCCTTCCAGCACTTTGATATGTGTCTATCAGTGGTCTGCCTTTGACGTGAAGGCCCTGACGTGAAGGCCCTGTGTGCAGCGGCTTAACTTGTGAATCCTCACTAAAGGGGAACAGTGGGAGACGGCAGCCTCAGCGTGCATGGATGGCAGTGATTGGCTGGCAAGTTGCGGAGGCCAATAAACAGTGCCTTCCAGGGTAGAGACCTAGGGAAGCGCCTTGTTTTTGCTTTGTCTTAGTGTCTGCATGTGTTTGACAAGTGAACAATAAAATGTGCTGTTTGATTCCACACTGTCTTGATTCTTTTCTGTGTCCCTCCTGCAATCTTTCTTTTTCATGTCACATTACATGCGGCTCTTTTCACCTCTCTCTCCTGACCCTAAGTGCTAGCATTCATTGGTCCCTCTCACCCAGGATGTGCTCTAATTGGCAAAACTATAACCTGGTAGCAGCAGTTCACTATTTTAGTTTCCTAATTGGTGTCAGGGGCTACTGGCAGAGCCCAGCCATGTTGGATTGATTGATAGATCGGCTGCTGTGAGTGTCAGGCTTCCGTCTGACCAACAGGTTTATTGCTTTTGAAACTAAAAATTAATATGTTAAATATATCCTGCAGTGTCCATCGTGAGTCTGAAAAAAAAATCAGCTATTCATCATTCAGGAGCACTTTCAATGTTACCTGAAGGTCCCTTGGGTTTGCAACTCAAAATTTTGTGCTATTTCTGCCTCACAGCTGGCTGTTTTCTTGCTTTCATGATGCAGTGTAAAGCTGCATTATATTTCCCACCGCCTGCTGCACAGTGGGTTTCTTCTTTTCAGAAGTAATGCAGACAGGGTGTTAAATGTGTGTGTCAGTGGTGGGGGGAGGGGAGGCAGCATCGAACCCATTCTTCCTACAGAACTTAAAATTTACAAGGTCATTTACAATAGTCAGTGAGAGTGTAGATAGTTATATTAATGTTGAATCAGAAAGAAAAACAATATAATTTCTTTTTCAAGAGCTGTTTCATTTAATTGACATTTGTATTAAAGATGTAACTTAGCATTTAGGCATCTGAGTAATCATCATCTAATATAATGATTAGTTTACCCATATTAATGCCTAAAGTTATACGGAAGACTAAAAAATACTGCATTTTAAAGTCTAGTTTTAATACTTTGATTAGCACCTTATGTTCTAGTATAAGAAAACAATACGGTGACCTTAATGAGATCAGCTATTACCAGTGAGCAAACCACTTTCATGTTTTTGTTGCTTCTAGTTCCTGTAGAAAAGTACTTAATCATTTATAGCAATTTTTCTTCTGTAGAAAGATAAGTTTTGGTCAGTCTTCAACAAACATTATGCAAAATATCTTGATAATAATACTGTCTTATATTTGTTTGCACTGTAGTGGTTTTCCAAATAACTTTTATATATGTTATCTCATGTGGTCCTTAGAAAAATCCAAAGTTAATAATAATTATTTAACATTTATTGATGAGGGGAATGCGAATCAAAAAGTTAAGTAACTAGATGGAAATCACTGCCGCAACATACGTGAGTAGATCGTGACTTGATCCCTGCTTGTCACTCTTGTTACTCCGCTTCTGGAGTTTCCCACAATGGTGTGCTGCCCTCTATGTGGTGAGTGCTGTATTAGTGCTTCTGGGGTTACAAAGCAACCTCAAAACTTGAACTCTCTTGGGTCTTAAATTCTAGTTAGAAGACTGATACCTGCATAGAGATAGAAACACAAAGTGCTAAAGGGCTGAGTAATTCAAGCCCTGGACATGGGACTGGGCCATGGGGTGAATGAGGAAAAAACCTGGTACAGTGTCTTAGAAGAGTGAGTGTCGGAGCTGCAAGGGGCATAGGGATTTGAAATGTGTCTGGCATTCAGCCTAAGAGAACAGCTGGATTGAAAAGGTATAGCGATGGGAGAACATGGGTTCAACTTTAGTATGCTGAGTAACTTAATGTTGCTAGAACGTAGGGTGCTGGGGTGAGGGAGGGCTGATAACAGGATAGGAGTGGAGGGTAGAGAACAGCTAAACTGCCTCTGGTGGAAGTGTTGCTGGGCAAAAGGGTAGGGGAGAAGAAAGGGTGAAATATGTTAGAAATGTGGTACAGCCTTCCAAACAAGTGGAAACACTCTGCATTCGGGGATTGTTCATGGGAATTCAAATGATGGATTATATGTGAGAGACATTGCTGAGGTTGGAATAAAATTTAGAGTGGGGGCCGGAGGCAGTGGCTCATGCCTGTAATCCCAGCACTTTGGGAGGCTGAGGTGGGCGGATTGCCTGAGGTCAGGAGTTCGAGACCAGTCTGGCCAACATGGTGAAAGCCACTCTCTACTAAAAACGCAAAAAAAAAATTAGCCAGACTTGGTGGCGTGCCCCTGTAATCCCAGCTACTCAGGAGGCTGAGGCAGGGGAATTGCTTGAACCAGGGAGGTGGAGGTTGCATGAGCAGAGATCGCGCCACTGCACTCCAGCCTGGGCAACAGAGCGAGACTCTGTCTCAAAAAAAAAAAAAAAGTGGGAGGTTAAGAAGGAGGAAGTAAGTTAGGCAACACTATAAAGCTTACTCCAGCTTGAAGACTGATAAGAATCGTATTTCTGTTTAAGATTTCTGTCATTTAGGTTTATTATTGAACCAACAAACAAGCAATTGCAAGGGTATGTAATGAGTTTAGGGCCCAAGTGACTGGATGAGACTTTCTCTTGCCTTAGTTTCTCACAGAGTAAATCCAAAATTCTGTTGTCATTACAGCCATCATGCAGGAAACAACATGCCATATTCATGGCAATCAGAACCATAGGTTCTCTGACTTTCATATGTTAAGCTGAGGAAAGAGGCCTATCAGCTCTTAAGCATCTACCCCTTTACCATAAGGGAAAGCTTCCTGTGCCCACTCATGAATTCTTCTCTTCCTGTCTCTCTGGGCCCACCATAGCCCTAGTCATGGAGTATGCCAAGAAGTAAAAGATGACTGCAGTGTGGAGCTCAGTGACTAGCAAGATATTGACAGCTTTAGATTGGGTTAAGGACAAGTTATGTTTCATATTGCTGTGTTTGAGGTCCCTTCAAGATATCCTTGTAGCTGTGTTCATTAAATAAGTTGGAAACATATGTTTGGAACTGGGGAGAGCAGCCAGGAATAGAGAGAGTTATGGGAATCCTTCTCAAAGTGATGAAGCTCTGGGAATGGGTGAGATTGCCAAGAAATAGTGTGTGGAGAGAAGAAAGAAGACAAAGGCAGAATTTTGGAGAATACCAACCTGTAAAGCAGCAGGTTGAGAAAGAGTTGCATCGGAGACTATGCAGGAGCCATCTGCAAGGCAGAGGGAGGATGAACCATGAGTGTTCAAACAGCCAACAAAAGAGAGAGAGAGTCAAGAAGTGAGGGGTCTGTCAGAGGTGAAGTTTCCAGAGACGGCCAGTGAAATGAGCCTCAGTGAGAAACCTGTTCAACCATTAGTTGCTATCCCTTTGTAATATGTACATAATAAAAAATAGTGATGAAATCAGGACTCAGGTTTCAGGTGGTTAAAAAAGAGGAAAAAAGGGAATAGCCAGGGTAGTTATTATTCTGTGAAGATTTTAAGCTTTGAAAGAAAGGTGATAAAGATTATGTACCTTGAAGAAGTAGCAGTTATTTTGGGTGGTTTTCTTTAAAGGTATTATGTTTGAGAGTTGAGGGAAAGAAGCCAATGGCAAGAGAAGGATCAAAAATGTAAGAAAGAGGTGATAATAAGTTGATGTAGCAAAATCTCAGGATTTGGGGAGGGAATAGGTTCAAGGATAGAAATAGTCCTTGGAAAGCGAAGAATAACCCTGCTTCAGGGTAAGAGATGGAGAAAAGCAAGGATGACCTGAGCAAATTTAAAAGGGAGGGAGGATTCCTCCTGAATGGCCTCCATTTTCTCAATTAATGGAATTATTGATATTTTGTGTTCTTCTGTTAATGCTGAGTCCATTTATTCTTTTTTTTTTTTTGACAGAGTCTTGCTCTGTTGCTCTGCCTGGAGTGCAGTGGCGTGATCTTGGCTCACTACAACCTCTGTTTCCCAGGTTCAAGTGATTCTCCTGCTTCAGCCTCTCCAGTAGCTGGGATTACGGGCATGCACCACCATGCCTGGCTAATTTTTGTATATTTAGTAGAGACGGGGTTTCACTATGTTAACCAGGCTGGTCTCGAACTCCTGACCTCAGGTGATCCACCCACCTTGGTCTCCCGAAGTGCTGGGATTACAGGCATGAGCCACCATGCCTGGCCCCGTTTATTCTTTAGAGTAGGAGGCTAAGACAGCCCAAGGTGTACACAGTCAGATAAGACACTTGTGATGCAATTCTATTCCGGTGACCTGAGAAGTGCATCTTCATTGCTAATCAGATATTGATATTGCTTCCCTGACTTAATTGGCCCATTCCTGGCACATCTTTCCCAACTTCAGCATTCACCCAGGCCTCATAGAATTTTTTCACTTTTTATCCTTTATCCATGATGTCACTCTTTTCATGTTACAGGTCTTGGCTGGCCTGTCCTCTTCCTCATTCTGCCCAGGAAGATAGGATTCCCTCTGAATCAGACGTGGACTCCAGCCTCCAACTAGAGTCCCCAGCCTACTCTTTAGCTGGGGCTTAGTGGACTCTCTTCTGGAACCTGGCCCGGTTCTGTGTCATGATGAGAGAAGGAGGCTGGGGTTGCCTTATGGGGTCTATTTCACAACTATATAAATCAGGGTTTTTTTGTATGAATAAATGAATATGTTAGGAGATCCTTCAGGGTAAAGATGTCTTTAGGAGTAGGTTGAGATACTTTGCAGGTAAAATTAAAAAATTAAAAGGAAGTCTTAAAGATGTCTGACAGGTTTGTTTTCTGTAAGGTTAGTTTTTTCTTGCTGAAACCTACTTATGAGTCCTAAGATTGTGTACCTCCAGTGCTTGTGAAATCTGTTCTGACTTTCTGACAGTGGAAATGGACATCTAGTTCCAAGAATAGGCTTAAATTAAAGATTGTCAATTTTAAACAGTTTAATAGATATGTAAGGAATAGAGCTATTTTAACAGTGTCTTTCATTTTTTGAAAAATAACACATGCTTTAGAAATTCAAGCTGTTTTTAACCAGTTGCTTCCATCTAACTTAACAGCAGCTGTTGCACAGTATTATAAAAGGCCTGGGCGAGGTACAGTGTTGAAAACTTGGTGAGTCTGAGGTTTGTTACATACTTTATCAAGTTACCTGCTGTCCCTGCATTTACAGATATGCTAGATTGTTTGATGTCTACTTTTCTGGATGAGGAGCAGATCTGGTTGATGGCTGTTGAGAAATTAGGAATGCATGCAGAGGTTCCAGAGACTTGGTGTGTATATTCAAAGAAAAGGTACTTTCTCATTTAGCTTCTTTGTGCTTAACAAGCACAGCTAAGGAAGGAACCAGAAGCAGGAGTAGTTTGTAGAAAATTTATAGTTTTCAGTGAAACCACTTTCTATACTGCATTTTGGGCAGCGAGCTAATATGTATTTTATGGACTTGTTACAGTGGGCTCTTAACTGTTTGTGGTTGTAATCTGGGGGCATGGGTTTCTATGTAATCTTTATGAAGAAATTGCAATAGCCTATGCTTCCTAAAGTTCCCTTGGACTTTGAATTCTAATCATAGCTGTATTCCATAATAGAGAGCTGCTCATAAAAAGGCATCTCAGTAGAGATTCTTGATAAACAGGATGGATTCTGATGTTTTGTTAAAACGAAAATACCTATACAGTTACCCCTCTATATCCATGGGTTTTGTATTTTTAAATTCACCCATACATGGATTTAAAATATTTGGGGAAAAAACCTAACAATGCAACAACAAAAAATACACATTAAAAACAATACAGTGTTAACAGTTATTTACATAGCATTTACATTGTATTAGGTATAAGTACTCTAGAAATGATTTAAAGTATATGGGAATATGTGCATAGGTTGTTTACGAATATGATGCCGTTTCGTATGAGGGACTTGACCATCTGTGGACTTTGGTATCTAAAGGGGGTCCTGGAACCAATCCTCTGCAGATACCAGGGGAAGACTGTATATCAAAAGCGCGGCTTACAGTATGCAATTATGTACATTATCTCATTTGCGCCTCACAAATTCCTTTTACGGATAGCATACTTCCTTTTCAGTGTCTAAACTCTCCATGTGCAGTCTTGTCCACACCCAGCAGGCCATCAGATCTCAGCCATCAGATATAAACCAGCAGCTCCAGGATCTATATTCTTATGCTGTACTTTTCAGCACGTAACTCTGAACTAGTCTTCCTTCCCACTGTCAGCTTCTTCAGAAAGTGGTGTTCTCTTTCTCAGTGATTGAGACTGCCATCTCTGTCTGAAATCTAGCTATCCTCCTTGCTACCCCTCTACCCCTTTCCAAACTCTACTGATACCAGTAACTTATAAGTTGGGATTCCAAACTTGCTGTCTCGGACATTGTTCTGGCCTTCATTTGGCCTATACTGCTTCAAGCATATCCCAACTACTCTACTTGCCTCTGTGTTCCACATTGCCTCTGGGATGGCGTATCTGATTCCTACGCAGGAAACCCCGTGGTAGCTTGCCGTGATCTTCAGCTAAATCTGGCACTTCAGAGTGGTAGATGGCTCATCCTCATAGTCTGCCTTGCTTGCTTTTGCTGCTGCATCTCTGACCATTTTTCTAAGTGTAGCTTGGACTTCACCTCCCTGAACCATTGGTAGGTGCTGAACCTACTGTGGTCTTTTAGGCTACCATCCCTCCATGCTTTAATACCTTTCCTTGTGAATATACATTTGCATTTTCCCCCATCCCCAACTAGTTTGTGAGGCTCATCTTTTGGAAACGTTTTCGTTATGAAGTTTGTTGGTGCTCTGTGTTTGTGCTCCACTTCTCCAGTGGACAGCAGGCTCTTAGAGGACAAGTACGATGTGGTATTCCTCTGTTTTTCTAGCTGGGATATACACTTGTATTATAGCTGGGGTATATACGTGTGTGATGAACGCTTGCTGAACATCGTACAGATCTGAGTCTGCACAAATATTAAATTACTAAATGTAAGTAAGACAAACTAAATAAAAACCTTACATTACTGTCCTGAAGGTGTAACTTGGGATGGGGTGGGGAACCATGTCCCGTGTAAATAAGGCATTTAATTAAGTGCAATTTTAACATTGAAATTGGCACCTAGACAAATTTTTACTCCCAACATTTACATCTTAAAAAGTAGTAAACGTTGCTGGAAAGTGGTAGTGAAACTCCTGTCATTTTGAAATAAATTCTGGAGTCACAGTAGTACCGGGTTAATGCATGATGTATCAGTGGCTTGTACTTGCAGCTTTGCACTATAATCAGGTTCTTTTAAAATTAGTGTTACTTATATGAGAAACTGTCTCCTCCTTTTTTTTTTTTTTTTTTTTTTAATAAGAACCTCTCCCTTTTCTAATGGGGACAACATCCTTTTCCTACCATTTTTCCCACCCCTACTCCATTATTGATATTATCTTATAAGGATTGTTTTGTGTTTTGAGAATTTATTTTTTCCTCAAAGCTCCCCCACCTATTTCCTCCAAACAGATAGAATTCAAAGAAAGAATAGCCCTTCTTTCATCCATTATAAATGATTTTTCATTTGAGCATGTCATTTTGCTTTTTTGTTCCAATGGAGATCAAAGGGATACAGGTTCACCCCCAGTGTTCAGCAGTTCTTTTCAGTTCTGGACCTTAAAGAAATGGGATCTGGTTGAATTTGTTGCAGCCTTAGATCTCTCTCCAGGCATGTGGCACTCAGATGCTGGGTGTTACTGCACGCCCAATGCTGTATGTGTGTGTGTGTGTGTGTGTTTTAAGACAGAGAAAGAGCTGGAAATTTGGTGTTCATACATTTTGATGCATGTCCCAAAGATACACATCTTAAAGGAATGTATTTGTGTTGAAATATTACTTGTCTCTATTTCAGCTAAGTGGGGAGTCCTTTAAAGATCCCCGTCTGAGAATACCTGCCCCGCAGTTTGAACTCTGGCATCATAAACAATTTCGAATGGATGTTCTGTAGTTGCTAGGCTTTACAGAAAAAGAGGTTTAAAAAACAATATTTTAATTCTTTACTATGACCAGAACCAGTGAGACCCTTTTAAATGAACTCTTGGTGGTTTGTAGTCTCAATTTCAAGTTGTAGTAGGGCAAGATGAGGAGAGATTAATTTTTACCTATACTTAAAACCAAGAATAATGAATTGGACTTTAATGGTGAGACACTGACATGTTAATAAATTAAAAATAATTGACCTTTCTTTTATACCCTGCTTTGTTCTTCAGTCTGTGATTTATGTATGTATGTATGTCATACTATTATTGTGAGACTAGTGTGAGATGTCAGGCCAAAACTGTACCACTACTGTTTGATCATTATTAGTGTTTGATCATTATTAGTCTTCAAAATTTCCATAAGATGCATTTCATATTTCACTATGCAGGCCTCTCTCATTCCTAGTCTCATCATTGTCACCTAATCTTATCCTTCTGACTGATCTTACTCTCATGGAAATGCCAAAATTTCTTTTGCCTCCCATTCCTTATTTCTCCAGCTGTGGTCAAAGTCCCATTTTTCTTCTAGTTGAATTGAATGTCAACTCCAAGATTTATAAGCCGAATGTTATTCTTATGGTTCTGATGAATTGCATAGTTTATTACTGTTGTCTACAAAGGAATGTAATATTCTCTAAAAATCTAAGACTCCATTCACTTATTGCATAGAGCTAATAAATTATTTGAACAGTTCATCTGTGTGTTAATTTTTGTGCTTTATCTTTCTCATTCCTTCTCTAAATCAAGTTGAACTTCCATATATCTGTTTCTTTTTAATGTTAGGATAGCAGAGTGTTTACATAGGCACAAGGTTTTTAGGGACTAAAGGCCAAAAATATTTCTGGCTGCTGGGAAATCAGATTGGTGGTGGGGTCTATCTTCAAGTCTATTTCCCGTTGACAAGGCATATTTGAAAAAATATGTTTATTTGGATTTAGAACTTGGGTTCTGATTTGTTGTCCTATTTTATGAGTAATTTTATGGCTGAGGATCTGAAGGTACATTAGAACCCTCATATAAACGCTCAGATGTATAAACTGATAGCCCTCTTGCTATGAATTAAAAAAAAAAAAAAAAAAAAAAAAACCTTATTCAACATAACTACTATATTCCAGTTGGTTGTAAGTCCCCAAAGTCTGGTCATTGTATAAATGGAATTATTTTTATTTTCTTCCCTCTGAATATTTGGCATATTTACTTTTATCTATGTCTAATCTTATCTCTTATCCATATGGAAAGACGAGTTTGAAGTGTCCAGTCACACAAATCTGTCTGTCTATAAATAGACAGCCATACTTTATCCAACTGTGCTGAAACATAAAGACATTTAAAACCAACTGAAATATCAACCCAACTTTTGAAAAAGGACTATTCATGTAAATATTGGTTTTTGAATCTAAATTTAAAAATTATTAGAAGGGTCTATTGGTGTATTTGAATTTTGATCAATTTTGGTTGGAATTTCAGTCAAGTTTATTATGACATTGTTGTGATAATATCTTTTGTGATATATATTTGAAAGGTATATGCTTTGTGCCTATCAGAGCAAGACAATATTCTGGTTATCTTGAATTCCTATTCTAAGTGACTCTTTCATTCTGGTGTTCCTTCTGGACCATTTTTCAGATCCTGCATGTTGGGGAATGAGTAGTTTTTCACATGATGATTTTACATGTAAGTTTTAATGCTCTGCACAATCTTGGATGGATAGGTTTGATGAATCAATGTCATTTGGAATGGTGTTTCCTCATTATTGGCCAACGGTTGTGATTTAGAAAAGTAAGAAGTAGTTGCTTTGCTGGTTGGTTGCCCCATACTTGAAATACAGGGTAGCTATTTGTAAGTAAATCTAAGACAAAGTTGGGAGTCTTAACTGTGGCCAAACCCTGAGAGTGAATAAAACTCTACAAAAATTGGTTAACCCACTTGGATTATGAAGTCAAATAATCAGAATAGCTTCTTGCCCAAGTGGGAAGTATGACTTACGCCTTTCAGAGTCACAATGGACATTTTGATCAAAGTTTAAGTATATCAACGGTACCTGCTAGTAAGTTTGCTTAAAAAAAAAAAGTATAGAGAGGAAGAGAAACGGATACAATATTGAGGCCTCTTTTAATGAGTAGGCAGAATATGGGATATGGACCTGGCTTAGACTCACATGAGTGAGTTGCATTGCAGTGGGATGTTGGCAGTTTTTAAAACTCTGGTGTTCTATTTCGTGTTTGGGATTTGGAGATGGTGAACTGAGTACTGATGATTAATGAGCACAGAGATTAGTGGTGATTAGTAATTTTGCTTGGGACAAGTCACATTTAATGCCTACGAACAGATTTTTGAGGCAGGAGAGGTTTGGTCAGTCCTCTTCTTCCTTCTTAAGGGTCCAGTACTTGTGCTGTACCCACCCTTTGTCTTCATGTCTACCCATAGGCTTCAGGCAACTTCCCAGGCACGCCCATGCTTACCTGAAGCCATTACCTCCTTTTCCATGTCCTACCTCCTGCCTACCAAGCTGGGAACAGTTTTTTTCCTTTACTCGGTCCATTTCTCTTTGTGAGCTTAAGAAAATTGGTCAAGTCTAGCTCAGCTATCCATCACATCAAGGACAAGCTGTAGAAGTGAGGCAGCTCTTCTCTGCGCTTCTTGTATACTGTTTCTAGCTGTGGATCTTTGGGTAGTCATTTGCTCTTGTTAAGTCTTTCTTTCCTCCTCTGAATAGAGATGTGGCATAAAATAAAGGATTTCTCAAGTCCTCTGAAAGTATAAATTCTTTGTTTATGGAAATTGTGAGTTCTGTAGGGAAATTAGACTTCTCACCAGCCCAGTGTCGTCATCCTCTGAGACCTGGTGATAAGAAGTGCCCTTCAGGCTTTGTAGGCTGCCTTAGGACCATTTTCTAATGGAAAAATACATTCAGAATTCCAAACACTTGCCTTAGAATTTAGTCCTCAGAAGATGACTTGATCCTGTTTTGTGTTTTATTGTTGTTGTTGTTGTTGTGGGTGTCATGTATTTCTGTTTTGTATTTAATAAAGGTCTCAAGCTCTTCTTTATTTCAGTATATTTACCTATAAATTGGGATTTTTGATACTTCCTTCAAATAAATATTGGGTTTATTTGCTGTTTACTTTTAGGATGAGCCTAATATGCAGAGACTTGCAGATTATTAATCTTATTACTTTGAGAAAGAACTGTTTCAAGGGGTGAATACTGAAACTTGTCCCAGAATTTTCTTGCTTTTATTACATTTCCTAAATGAAATTTCAGAGCCTGGAGGAAAGTAGTGGTGTAAGTATATTTCAAGAATATATAATTGGTTTGAATTCTTTGGTAGAGAGAAATTTATAAAATTATAGTATCATTATGAGTGTAGTTTAACTTTTTGCTGAATGTATATATAGACCCTCGAATCTTTTTTAAATTGTAGTCATAATTTACTCAAATATAATAAAAGAGCTAAAGTATTGTTCAGTTTACATATATCAGTATTTTCCTTCTCTTGTTCTATACTTAATGATATTCCATGGGTTTTGCTTCTTCCTGGTGGTGATTTATCTTGAGGAAATGGGGCATGATAGCTGGAAAATAACCTCTATCAATTGCCATTTTACTCAAAGCAATGCCCGTTACTGTACTACTTCCCCAGCCAGTACTGTAGGTAAGTGGACAGAAAATAAGTGATGTTTACAATTATCAACAAAGAAGCTGAGCTGTCTCAGGAGGTAAGGTTTGCTGTTTTCATTACAAATTATAAGGCCAGATGTTTTTTTTTAAGGCAGTCTGTAGTTTTTTCTTTGATCTGAGACTACTTAAAAAATACAGATACATATAAACAATACAACAATTAAGTGAACAATGATTACATTCTTATTTTGAGGCATAGCAAGCCTGTGATTCTAAGTGAAGTACCAAGCACCCGAGCTTGTATTGGATGGGCCATTTGTTTACTTGCTTCTAAAACACAAAAAAGCATTCTGTCAGCATCTGGAACCTTCATGACTATTTTTGCTTTTTCATGACGACAGAGTAAGCAAATAAACAACAATAAATAAAACAAGTTGAGGCAATATTTGCATTGTGTGTGTTTGGTCATTCAGCGAATGAATAGTGTATTTAAATCATCTTTTTCTATGATTTTTGGGAGGACTTGCAGGTCAGATAAGCATCTCCTTTGTTTTGCTATTTATTTTCTTCCCCAAAGTGTTAGGAGGGCTAGGTTTTCTAGTTTTCATTTGTTTGTTTAAGCACCATATTCTCTATTAGAGCAGGGGCCAGCTAACTTTTTCTGTGAAGGACCAGGTAGTAGATATTTTAGGCTTTGCCTGCCATGGGTTCTCTTGCAATGCTTATCTCTGTCATTGTAGCGTGGAAGCAGCGACAGACAATGAATAACGAATGGATGGGCTGTATTCCAATAAAACTTTATTTCCAAAAGACAATATTTGGGCCATAGTTTGTTGATGCCATCATTAGAGTGACAATTCTTATTCCTTGTGTGTGTATTTGTACAGCCCTGCTCCATGGACTACTCATGTTATGATAAAGGGATAGAGAAGGACATGATGACAATGTGCGTTCCCAGTGTGCTGGCTGTGGCTCTACCCCTTTTTCTCTCACTTAAGAAAACATCCCAGAAACCCAAGAAGTGAGAGCGTTTTCCCCCAGGGAAAACCTTGAATTGTGTAACTTGTAAATCCATGGGAATCTTAAGCACTTTATTATTAGCATCAGATTTTTTTGTCAGACTCCTCACAGCTTTCCAACACACACCAGCTTGTAGTTATATGGTCTTTTAGAAGTGATGTTAGAGGGCTAGTCATTTGGAGTTAATGGTTTGGGTGCAAGGAACACAGTCATCAAAGCTGAAGCAAGACAAGACATCTTTGTTCATCCAGTAGTGTATGCATGGGCCACTCAAAACTTAGTGTGCACAAAAGATTCACATTTGTTGTTTATAGAGGCGTGTGACTAAACTGAGCCCAACAGCAGTATGCCTTGTGTTTCATATTCTTAGATCTTTTCCTGTCTCTATCTCTTGAAAGCTAGAATTACTACAGATGTTGAAAACATTTGACTGGATTTAGCCAAGTTGAAAGTATATTTTATAGTATTTTGGTAAGGCAGTTGGATCAACTCGTCGTAGGTTACTATTTGGTCAAGGAAAGGCAGACAATTTACGTGGGGTCTTCTAAGAATAAACCCAACCATATAGGATTAGAGTAAAATGAATGATGATGATGATTCAGATACAGTACAGACTCTTATCTGACCTTCACAGAATCCACCTTGTGGAGAAAACAGCTTCCCATTCCCTCATAAGACTTGCTTTGCAATGTCCATGGCACATTGATGCTCATCACTGGTAGACTTTCTGACACTCCTGTGTGTTTCTTATCTGTTAAGTCAGCTCCTTACTAAGAGTGAGTTGTGCTTGCTTATTCACCTATTTGCCAGTGGTTTCTATTACATAATTTTATTAAATGTCAAGTCAGCTGTAGCTGTTTCTATGAAAAATAAGCGGACTGCTTTGGGAAGACTTGTAAAGGTGATTTACTTAAAAACTTGCTCTTGAATTAGGTATAGGCAAGGAGGGTGGAGGATTAAGGGGAAATCTGGAAGGGTTCTGCACTCAGATTGAGTCTTTTAAGTCTTTTAGTTCTTACTGACCTTTAAAGAAAACAGTTGAAAATGTAGATAATCTGTTAATGAAGGATTCCGGAGAACTCAGCAGAACCGTACTGGTGGAAAAGGGCTGATTCTCATATGAGACAATTGGGAAATAATTTGTTACTTAGATATTTTATTACAACTTTATTGTGAAGTACATACGTATCTTTTTAATTGTTTTTCACTTACTAGTCTTGATTGTGTCTGAGTGTTTCACAAATACGTCATGCACTGTGCCAGAGCTTTACCCAAACTCTCTTATTTAATTCTCCGAGCGGCCCATTGAGGAGGGTCCAATGGTTAGCTTCATTTTAC
The DNA here is from genome assembly GCF_008728515.1 of Papio anubis. Lineage (NCBI taxonomy): Eukaryota > Metazoa > Chordata > Mammalia > Primates > Cercopithecidae > Papio > Papio anubis. Next base: position 25,642,631 of record NC_044979.1, read on the forward strand.
TGATAGGGAATCTAAAGCTTGGGTAGCCCATGAAGTCTTCCCAAGGTCCTAAAGCAAGTAAATGCTACATCTGAGATTCAGTTTCCTTCTCTCCCTAATTATATAATCCCCCTGCCAGCAGCCAACTCAAGACTTTTCAATGCTATAGATTTTTTTTTAATACAGTGGTAGGTGAGATCTTAACTCAGTATGAATTGCTAAGCCAGTCTTTATTAGAATCAAACCTGGGGGTTGTCACAGAATGAATTAGCTCTAGTTTAGTGCAGAGAATATAGACAAAATGACTAAAATCTTCACCATGTTGTCCCTATATCTTTTCTTTTCTGCATTCTGATCTTTTCTCTTTTGTTTGCTCACATACCTGCTTGGAATGGGTATATTGTTTTTACCTCTTAAAAATGCTTTTAGGTATATAATTTGATGCTCAAAAGATGAGCAATTGGGCAGGTATTTTTAGCTCCATTTTTTTAGATGAAGAAAACTAAGGTTCAAAAATTTAAATGAACCACAAGAGTTTAGAGTTTAAGTATATAGGAAAGATCCATATTGCAGTTGAAAAGTTGAATAAAGAAATGTTTGGCTGTATAATACAGATATTTAGTTAAAAGAGGAGAAGGTTGAGGGATTACTTTTTCCTACTATGTGTAGAAGTATGATATAGAGGATTACGACTGGCTCTTTTCTAGTTATGTCTGAGTGTGGGATTAATTTTTTTTTTTTTTTTAAGAATTCAATTTCAGCAGAAGGGATTTAGTTTAAAGATGGGAACTAGTTCCCCCTTAGCTGGAAAGTCTGTTGGTTAATCTTTTCCATAGGGTTGTACAGAACAGTTTTAGATTCTGTCCAGATTCAGAATAATAAACTAGCCAGCAAGGTCCAAAGTTCTACCATTGTACATTGTATCCAGTGGTTGTAATTTTTAAAAACAACAATGCAGTCATAAGCTTGGATTCAGTCTGTAGCATTTGCATGCACTCAGACTTTATTATAAATACAGTAATCTTCCCTTACCCACTGAGGATTCCTTCCAAGACCCTCCTGTGGATGCCTGAAATGCAGATGGTACCAAACCCTATATATGTAATTTTTTCTCCATACATACATACTATGATAAATTTTAATTTATAGATTAGGGAGAGTAGCCAGGCATGGTGGTTCACACCTATAATCCCAATACTTTGGGAGGCTGAGGTGGGCGGACTGCTTGAGTCCCAGGCATATGAGACCAGCCTGGGCAATATAGAGAGACCCCATCTCTACCAAAAATAAAATTAGCTGGGCATGGTAGTGCACACTGGTGGTCCCAGCTACTCAGGAGGCTGAGGTGGGAGGATCACTTGAAGCCCAGGTGGTTGAGGCTACAGTAAGCCATGATTGCACCACTGCACTCCAACCTGATGAGTGATAGAGTGAGACCTTGTCTTTTAAAAAAAGGCATAGTAAGAGATTAATAGCAATAACTAATGATAAATTAGAACAATTATAACAATATACTGTAATAAAAGTTATGTGAATGTCATCTCTCTCACTCAATATCTTATTGTACAGTACTCACTTATTTTCAGACTATGGTTGACCCTCGGATAAAGGGGTAACTACTGTAATTTTCTACCATGTTCTTTACATTCTAGAGCAAAAACAGGATGGTGATGTGAAACAAAGTATTTAGGTAAAAAGAGCTTCTCAAGAGGATTTCACTTATATCAGTTTGTAATATTTCCTACTGAGTGATTTAGTTATATTTCTAATTTTCTGAAAGAGCACTTTCATGGTAGACCCAGACAATAGTAAACGAATTAGGACAAAGAGTGGAACTACACAGAATGGATTTAAAATTAGTAGTGTGGATTTAAAAAATCAAAATGGAATTCAGAGATGAGAAGGGTTGTTTAACCAGATCGTTGGGAAATAATTAGAAAAACAGTCACTAGACACAAGAAACTTGGAAATCTACCTTCAGTGGGGAGGCATAGTCGTTTGCTGAACTGTCACCCATATGTGTTGATTCTGCAGTGTGTGATCCAGAACAACAATGCTCATTTTGCTTTACAAAGAAAAAAAAACCAGAAAGTTTGATTAAAAAAAAAAAAAAATCTCACCACAAAGCACCAACTATATCATGTCCTTAGTACCCATTGATCCCTGAGTTCACAAAGTTAAAAATTAACGAAGAAGTTCAAGGATTGGCTAGGTGGCAACAGGAGCAAAGATTAAAAGAATGAAGAATGTATCTGCTAAGTCAGGGATAGGAAATCTCTCTTAAGTACTATGAATTATCTTGAGAAGAAAAGAAATCAGAGCACAAGTAAAATAGTCGGGGTGGGATTAGTGCTTAGGGATTTTTGGAGTCAGAAATTTGAAATACTCAATTGACTGTTTTGAACTTCAAAACAAAACAATTCTAATGCATCATATACGTTTTAGCTCACTAAGGGCAAGAACAAAGAGTGAGGAAATAAAATTGTAGAAGAAGAAATGAGCAAAGAAAAAAAGAGACAAGAGAGTGGGAAAAGGTTTCTGGTAAGTGGAAGGATAGATAAGGAAGGGGATGGATATGGGGAACAGCTCAAAAGGAAAGACCAGAGGGAACCATGCAGGAGTGAGAAAAATCGTCCTCATCTGCCCTCCACATGTCACTTCCAGAACTTTCTTATGGTTCCCAGCCTGTGTTTCTGCCCCCTTAACTGGGCACAGTCTGTTCTGAGGGTTGTCCCAGTTGCCCTGTCCCTGACCCCATGTTTCCCCAAAATCTGTTCCTCCTTACTGTAGCTCAAAATCCTTGCTGCTCTCTTGCAGTGGATGCCCTTGAGAACTTGTTGAGGTAGATAGGATTGCAGAGTGTTTCTTTGTTGAATTTATTTTGTTATTTTTTTTGAGATGGAGTTCTGCTCTATTGCCCAGGCTGGGGTGCAGTGGCATGATCTTGGCCGACTGCAACCTCTCCTGCCTCAGCCTCCTAAGTAGCTGGGACTACAGGCACGTACCAACACACCCGGCTAATTTTTGTATTTTTGATAGAGGCAGGGTTTCACCATGCTGGCCAGGCTGGTCTGAAACTCCTGACCTCAGGTAATCTGCCCGCCTCAACCTCCCAAAGTGCTGGGATTACAGGCATGAGCCACCACGCCTGGCCTCTTTGTTGAATTTATATTATTATTCTCTATTTTCGCTTTCCCAGTGAAACTTTCTTCCTCATCATTTCCAAGTTGGTGTGTTTTGTTAATCTGATTATCTGTCATTTCAGAGTCCCTGTCCTTCCACTGAACCACATGCGCACACACATCTCTGTCAGGCTGTCAGGCACACCCCCCCTCCCCCCACCCAGGCTGCTCCTGTCATGTAAGGCATGCTGGGTCTGCCAGAGTGGCACACCTTGTTCCAGCTTTCAGGTTTAATGCTTGAGAACATTTGAAGACTGTTGTCTGGAAAAGATAACTTTTTATATTTCTTTGAATTTTAGGAGTTGTCTACCACAACAAATAAACTAGATCATACTTTGTAAGTTCAATACTTGTTTTCCTCATTCTGTGGAAAAAATATATTTTCTATTAATGATGTACATAATAGTACTAATTATGGGCCACCTTGGCTGAACACAGTGTATGCTTAGGCTTAGATAATTGAGGTTGTAATGTCATTTCTGGAACTTTGAGGCATCAGTAGAGATCACTGATGAAATAAACTGACAAGCACAACTCCTTTTCTTTGGCAAAGGTGGATGCTGTGTGCTAAACTAATCAGAAGTTATAGAGCCTTAGGCTGGGTGTGGTGTCTCACGCCTGTAATGCCAGCACATTGGGAGGCCAAGGTGGGCAGATCACGAGGTCAGGAGTTTGAGACCAGCCTGGCCAACATGGTGAAACCCTGTCTCTATGAAAAATACACACACACACACACACACTAGCTGGGCGTGGTGGCGGGCACCTGTAATCCCAGCTACTCGGGAGGCTGAGACAGGAGAATTGCTTGAACCCAAGAGGCAGAGGTTGCAATGAGCCAAGATCGTGCCATTGCACTCCAGTCTGGGAGCCTAGGCAATAGAGCAAGACTCCATCCGCCCCCTCCCCCGCCAAAAAAAAAATTATAGAGCCTTTTTCTGTTGATAAGTGGCCCTTGAAATAAAGCACCCATTGACTGGATTTGCTGCCCAGCAGTGTGCTGTCTCAGTATAGTTGCTTCCCAGTGGGTCACGTCAGTGTCATGTTATTGTCAGTCTGTTTAGTCTATCTTAAAAGCCTTTCTTTCCTTCCCTCTGCTACTAGTAACCTGGCCTCAGCCCACTGTGGTGCCTCTCTGTGCAGATTCCGATATCATTCATTCTCCACACTTGTTCATCCTGGACATGACGTGGTAAGAAATCATGGCTTCAGAATTGGTAGACCTCCCTGTTGCAGGATTTGGCTATTTGGTGAGATTTTTCTTGGCACAGCCAATGTAAAGAAGACTGTTCAGGTACTCTTGTGTGTGGCCAGAGCCTGTGTGCTGCCTGCGCTTCCACCTTTAGGGCTTTGTGCATTCTATTCCCTCTGCCTGGAGGGCCTGTTATTTTGCCTGATGGATGAATTCCTACCCAGACTCCTGGATTCATCTCTAAATTTACCTCCCTTCAGGAAGCCTTTTCTGACTCCAGAGGCATAATTTCCCCCTTCTCTAAAGTTCCATGCCTCCCTTATCATCATATTATATTGTGATTTAAAAAAATTATTTGTCTCCCCATTGACTTTGAGATCCTTTTTCGGAGTTTGATTCATCGTTGATAATACCTACCACAGTTTCCAGAGGTTGTTGAACTTGGGGGATAGCCAAATTTTTGGTTTAATTGAAGCAGGGGAAATGCAAGGTGGATTCCCTTCACTTTGGAATCTCAACATTCTTTTTCTCTGGCCTCCTTCAGCATGTGTCCTTGACACAGCTGGGGTTTTGATTTATTGATGTTCTGGATTTTTCATCGCGTGCTAGACAGTGCCATTTGTTGTGATGTTCTAGCTGGCACAGTGCATATGGGCTGTTGAGCAGAACCAAATATTGTCATTGTGGCAGTTACAGTTGTTTTTTTTTTTTTTTTGAGACGGAGTCTGGCTCCGTCGCCCAGGCTGGAGTGCAGTGGCCAGATCTCAGCTCACTGCAAGCTCCGCCTCCCGGGTTTATGCCATTCTCCTGCCTCAGCCTCCTGAGTAGCTGGGACTACAGGCGCCCGCCACCTCGCCTGGCTAGTTTTTTGTATTTTTTAGTAGAGACGAGGTTTCACCGTGTTAGCCAGGATGGTCTCGATCTCCTGACCTCGTGATCTGTCCGTCTCGGCCTCCCAAAGTGCTGGGATTACAGGCTTGAGCCACCGCGCCCGGCCGGCAGTTACAGTTTTTATTTAACAAACATATAGAAAATTTAAGCACTTTACATATTAACCCATTTGACCTCATAACATCTTTATGAGGGAGGTACTATTAATAATCCCATCTTTGGCCAGGCACAGTGGCTCATGCCTGTAACCCCAGTTACTTTGGAAGGCTGAGGAGGGTGGATCACTTGAGGTTGGGAGTTTGAGACCAGCCTGGCTAACTTGGTGAAACTCTGTCTCTACTAAAAATATAAAAATTAGCCGTTGTGGTGGTGCACGCCTGTAGTCCCAGCTACCTAGAAGGCTGAGGCAGAAGAATCACTTGAACCCAGGAGGTGGACGCTGCAATGGGCCGAGATCATGCTGCTGCGCTCCAGCCTGGGTAACAGAGTGAGACTTTGTCTCAAAAAAAAAAAAAAAAAAAAAAAAAAAATCCCGTCTTCTAGATGAGGAAACTGACGCACAGAGAGGTTAGGGTAACTTGCCCAATATCACATGGCTAGCAGGTGGGAGAGCCAACATTTCAAGCCGGGAAGGAGCTCTGGCTATGGGCTAACGTGTAATTTACTCCCATGCTTCACTGCCGGCGTCATTTTACCTTTAACCACTAGCAGTTTGTCTATCTTCTTATCGCAGAGAAGGGAGGATGTCTCAGATCAGAACCTTGGGCCAGGCAACAGTTTCTAACCAGAAATAGTTTCCATTATATTTTCCCTATTATTTTCCACTTAGACAGTTGAATCTGATTTTCTAATTATGGTAGTTATATAAAGACTTCTCTTATAATTATTCAACTTTTGAAATAGAGCTAATTTAAAGAAAAATACCAAGTGAATAGCAGTAGGTCTTAAATGGTGGCCTATATAACCAAAGTCCTGAAGGTGATACGTTACGTATTAATGGATAGGACGTTGTGAGTAGTTGCTTACAGAGGGTGAAGAATTATGAATAGGGCAGCTTTGTGGTTTGGCTGATTTGGCTGATGTAATTCACGTTTGTTGTGTTCGCAAAGATAAGGGAACCTAAAGATGGAAAACTTAGTAGCAATTGAGGGAATAAGAGGGCATAGAAGGGACATAGGCGGACATGTTCATGTTCCATTATTAACCTACATTGCATGTGTATTCAATTATTTAGCTCTGATTTGGTTTATATTTAATGATCTCATTCATACCAAAGGTGTTCTACTGGATAGCAAAGTTTTAAACTTTTAACTTGCTTTGGGCAATAAACATGGGGACAGATTATAAAAGAAGGGTTATGGAGAGCCACAAGGCAGTTGCTGTGAAGCTATTACAAAAGACACTAAACCGATAGGGAGCAGCGCAAAGGTTTGTCTGGAAGATACAAGTCAGGCTGAAGTTGGGATGACCCAAGGTAACTTGTATTTTCCCAGATCACCACTTGTGCACTTCTACAACAAACTTCTGCTTTCTCACAGGACTTTTATGGAAGAAAGAAAAAGAATTCTAATCCCTTGGGCCTTTTTATAGGTCCATTGTTAGCGTCTTGTGTCTGCCTTGACCCATTTGCATTCTGGTGGTTGCTGGGAATAGTGAGATAACCTATGAATAGTCCTTGTCCTTCCCGTGTGATCTGAAAGGTCTTTGCTGCTCTGTGCCTGAAGATAACATTGACAGGTAGTTAATGATGTTCTGGGGTTGCCTCTAGCTCTTTGTAGATGGGGGTGGCCAGTCATCTCATGGCTACTTCCTTGGCTAGGACCCCTTCCCATATTGTTCCTATTAGTTGTTAATTCCAACAGAGTGGACTACTGTCTGTCCTTGCTTTAGTGTTGATGTGTTCATTTAGACACTGGGCATGCCTTGTGAGTCTACTGGACTGTGTTTGTGGAACTCCCATCTCTTCTTGCCCTTTTAACCCTTATTCTTCATGGCTGAGAATGGGCCATGCTTCTTTTTGAACCTAATCTGTTATTGTATCTGCTGCCCTTAATTATGCTCCTTTTATGCCCTTAATTACTCCTCTTGGTTTTCTGTTAGTTTTTCTTCTCCTTGTGTTACTGTTTTACCCACAGCATGTCTGACAGCCAGGATAGTACTGTGGCAAACTGTCAGCCAGCTCCCGTTGATTGGTAATGCTTACGTAATGAGCTGTGTTGGGAAAGGTTATGTAGCCTTACTCAGACTCAGTGGGGTCAGGAAAGACAGTGCTGGCTGGGCAACGTCTGCTATGAGCATGGGAGCCAGGAGCAGTGACATCCTTGCCTCTGTCTGCCATGTTTTAGAAGCGTATAATTGCTAGCCCTTTGCTGATCTGTAGTGTGCTGCTGTGTTCAGTTTGAGAAAGTTAGAGGGGGTCAGCTTGGATGAAGAGAAACGGAAATAGTTAAGCTGCCTGCTTAGAGCTATCTCTTGGCACAAGAGAGATGGAGAAAATGACACATAGAAATGTTCAATATTAAACAGAGAGACAGATATACAAAGGGAAACTGCAGAAATATACTTTGTTCTGTTCGCCATTCTCTTTCAGAAATCTGCTTGAATTCCCAATCGTTTATTACTCTAAGAAAGTTAAAGAATAAAGAGTATGCATTTAGTTAAACCTACTTGTGTCTGTCAGGAGCCTGAACAATACAGGCAACTATAGGAGCCATGGCAACTCTTTCTGCTCTCCAATGCATGCACCAAGCATGTGGAGGTCACTTCTTATGGACTTGCAGGCACTATTCTGGACTCCGACCATGCAGTAATAAAAAGAAATACCCCCTGCCCATGGTGAGTTTTACCGGTACAAATACAATTGTCCCTAGGTATACACAGTAGATGGGTTCCAGGGCCGCCCTTATATACCCAATTCTGTGCATATTTAAGTCCCGCAGTTGGCCCTACAGAACTTGTGGGTAGAAAGTTTATACTTAGGTTTTGTATCTTGTGACTACTATATTTTGGATCTGCTTTGAGTTGAAAAAAGTCTGCATTATAAGTCATTGTAAGTGCACTTGCTCAGTTCAAATCCATGTTGTTCAAGGGTCAAGTGTATGTGCTTGGTACCAGTTTTTCATGGGAAAGCTCATACCTGATTATTTTCTCATTCTTGTTCCAGCCTCTAAGCAATAGCTACAATGCCTCATGCATAGGAGTTTTTCTGTAACCATTGCTGAATGAATTGTGTGCTGTAGGTTGCAAGTGCCATGAAGTTTCTGAAATAAAATTGTCAATAGAGCCTGGTATGGCTTTGTAGAGAAGAAGATAAAGGTAGTTGTGTTAATAATGAGAGAGTAGTTGATTAAAAAATAAATACAACATCATCTTGACCACTTATTGGCTGTGTAACTGTGCCAATCCCTTTCACTTCTTTGACCCTCATTACGCTCCACTGTGAAGTTGGGAGTGATAATTTGGCAGGATTTGTTTATTTTACCATTCCTCTGCTATACAGTATTGTAGGTGTATTAGTCTGTTCTCATGCTGCTATAAAGAACTGCTTGAGACTTGTTTTTTTGTTACTGATATTTGTTTTGTTTTGTTTTTGAGATGGAGGCTCGCTCTGTCACCTAGGCGGGAGTGCAGTGGCATGATCTTGGCTCACTGCAACCTCCACTTCCTGGGTTCAAGTGATTCTCCTGCCTCAGCCTCCCACGTAGCTGGAACGACAGGTGTGCACCATCACACCTGGCTAATTTTTGTGTTTTTAGAAGAGACGGGGTTTCACCATGTTGGCCAGACTGGTCTCGAGCTCCTGACGTCAAGTGATCTGCCTGCCTCAGCCTCCCAAAGTGCAGGGACAGGCGTGAACCAGCGCACCCGGTCTTGGGCAATTTATAAAGGAAAGAGGTTTAATTGACTCACAGTTCTGGAGGGCTGGGAGGCCTCAGGAAACTTAAAATCATGGTGGAAGAGGAAGCAATCATGTCCTTCTTCATAGTGCATCAGGAAGGAAAAGTACCAAGCAAATGGGGAAAAGCCCCTTATAAAACCATCGGATCTCATGAGAACTCATTATCATGAGAACAGCGTGGGGATAACTGCCCCCATGATTCATTTACCTCTCACCAGATCCCTCTCACGACATGTGGAGATTATGGGAACTACTATTCAAGATGAGATTTGTAGGGGGACACAGCCAAACCATATCCTTAGACATAGCTTTGATAATTTAATTAAGACCTAGCATTATTTTGAGAATTAAATGATATAATGAATATGAGATAACTTTATAACATTCTAAAGTTCACAACTATTAGTTATTATTAGTCTTTGTTATTTAGAAGCAGCTTTCCCCAGACTCCTGAGTTTAGGGATCTATTCCTTTGCATCTGTCTTCCATTTTGTTCAAGCGTCCACAGGATCCTAAACGAACCTGCCTGGCCTGGACCCAGTACTTACAAGGGCTTATGCTTCTGACCTTCTTCTTCGGGTATGTTAGAAAGGATGGTGTCTTTATCAGAGGAGAGTCTAGAGTTTTAACCTTTAGACCATGCCTTAGAAAGCAAGGGTCTCAGATGTGAAAGGATACCTTTAAGATGAAAGTGCAGGGTAACTTTAACTCATGTTTTGAAGATGGCATACTAAACAGCATCTCAGTGAAATATCTGAACAAATGTTAAAATTAGGACATTTAAAAATTTAGAGCCAGCATGATTTTTCTAAGGTTGGAGACTTTATATAGTGGCCTTTTATTTAGGGTAAAGAACTTAAAATTTGGTGTTAGACTGTAGCAAATTTGAAGTTTTGATGGAAGGACATTGGAACTTTTGTCAAGTTGGACACAGGAAAACTCCCAGTTATGTTTTCCTGCACCGTGGCAGCATGATTCTCTTAAACACCAGATTCTGAACTGCAGACCGAAACTGATGGTTAAAACAAACAGTTCCTCATGCCTCATGATCATATGTCCCAAATTTCCTTCTCTTTCGTTAATTATCTTTTCCTTCTTAATTAATTAATTTTATTTTAGAATAGCATGTCTGATCTCTTGAATATATCTGTGGCCTACCTTCAAATTGCCTAGTTTCAGTGGTGATTCTATTTGGAGATTTTCTGTGGCATAGTCATGGTATGTGTTATGTTAATTCTTGTACATTTCCGTGGGTTTTTGACCATGGTTTGTTTTCTCAGTTCTGCAGTTCACTGCCTTCTCACTAGAATTTATACCTCTCCTTTAGAAGATATTTAGAAAGTGCTGGTAGAAACATAGCTGTCATTCAGCACGTGCAGGTCCTGTTATCTCACACTTGGATCCTTTCAACAGGCCCTTTAATGGTTTCCCTACTGGCATTCTCCCCTCTTTCTAATCCATCCTACATACCAAGATTAATCTTCCTAAAATACTGTTTTCATTGTGCTCAAAAACCTTTAGAGGCCCCCCCATGGCCTACAGGATGAAGTCCAGGCCTCTTAGCCAGTTAAGTCTTCCTACAGACTAGTTCCCACTTATTTTCTGGCCCTCTTACTGTAATTCCCTCTTCAACTGATAGACTTGCTGAGGCCTCCTTTCTTCCCTCCTCTGTGTCTCAGTTTCTTGTGCCCTTTCTTGCGATGGCCTTTGACCCTATCTCTGCCCATCTAAATCCTACTCATCTGGCTTTCAAGTTCTAGTCCAGTTAATGAAATCCTGCATTTTCCTGGCAGCATATACTGTCCTTATCGTATATTATCTTCTATTATGGTTGCTTGTGTTTACAAGCCGTGCCCTGCCCTCTACCCCAATTTATAAGTTCTTGAAAAACGTGGCATCTGTAGATAGGAATGGATTCTTGGTAGTTTTATAGCTCTGTGTGTAAATGGGAGCTTTAGGATTGTGGTTTATGGTCATTGAGTGAGATGCAATAGACAAGTTATTTATTGTAGTCTACCCTGTCTAGTTCAGTGTCTGAGGGTCTTGTACAAAATAGGTTTTCATTGAGTGCTTATTGAATAAATGAATAGATATATTAAGTTTAGTTTGTTCTTCAGATGAGTAAATTATTTTAGCATTTAACTTAACATGTTAACATGTATATAGGGTATGATTTATTTCCTCTAGCAGGAAGAGACACATTCAGAATGCCCCAGAGTCATTTATGGGTGATCATGAGTTGTGTATTCTGCTTAGATCAGACTTTGTGTTTAGAGCTGAGTAAGTTGGTGGCCTGGCCATTCTACCCACCAAATTGCAGAAGTTCTCCAAAGTGTTACAGGAACTATTTGGACAGTAGATCAATTAATGGTTTTATGTTGCATTTCATCTCCGGAGGATGCAGGCTACCTCAGGTGACAGAAAGCTACAGGAGGACAAAAGATAGCTTGTTGCAAAGACCTGCTAGGCAGTCTTTTTTTTTTTTTTTACAAATATTCCAGCTGGTTGTCAGCTCTTCCTTGATCGTGTCATCATTACTGCCGTATTCATCTGACACCAGACAAAAAGAAAAAAGGAAAAAGATGGGGGGGGGGGTGGGGGAGGGAATTCCTTCAGCGCTTAAAGCAGGCTTGTCACACTGCAGGGGCACTGTGTTTGGTTTTAGTAATCTCATATGTCATTATTAGTAGTAAAATATAAATTTGTTTCTTAGAACTTTTTAGAAAAGAATTTTGAAAAGATTATGAAATGGCACTCATGCTCATCTTTCAGGAAAGAGGTGGAGGGGGTGTTAACTTGCTAGCTGTCATTACACTGCTTGTTTTCAGTTTCAGATTAATAGCAGGTGGTATGCAGTTTTCAAAGCAAACAGGCTTTTTTGTTCAGTTAGAAAAAGCACTAATTCCTTATTGTAGCCTAGAATATTTTGTGCAAAGTGACAAATGGCAAGGATCACAAAACATTTAACATTAAAAAAAATTGACAGCTGGCTAATATTGTAAATTTTTTAAATTAAAAATTTTCTTAAACTGACAGATAACATTGTATGTATTTATCATGTACAATGTGATGTTTTGAAGTATATATCATATGTTGTGGAAGTTTTAAATCCAGCTAATTACCAAATGCTTTACCTCACATAGTTATAATTTTTGTGCCCAGTGCAGTTAACATTCGCTCTCTTTGCATAGTATGGTAAATGTCTAAAGGATCAAGCCAGCCCTTTCAGTGAAATATTTCTCTTACCATATTAATTGAGTTGTGTGTCTTGGTTATTTATGCTTAATATATATGTCTGTTACTTTCAGTGAATGTATTTTCATGCAGCTATTTTGATTTGTGGCAATATCCTTTGGTCCACTCTGTAGTACAGTACTCATCTTGATTAGTAAGTGCCTCTGGAAAGGAATTGCATCTTAGAAGCTCTGCAGATGATCAGTCCATCCAAATGGATGGTTAATGCATGCTTTTAAATACGTCTGTGTGTATGTGGTGGCAGGAGTGGGGTGGTTGGTGATGTTATGTTTGGAATAATGTATTAAGGATTTCTATTTCTGGATTCTTATTTACAGGCAAGTTTTTTTTTTTTTTTACTTTGGCATTTTTTTCCCGCAACTTTTAATTTCCGGGGTACATGTGCAGGATGTGCAGGTTTGTTACACAGATCATCCCATCACCTAGGTATTAAGCCCAGCATCTATTAGCCAGTCTTCCTGATGCTCTCCCTCCCCACAGCCCCGCAACAGACCCCAGTGTGTGTTGTTTCCCCCATTGTGTCCATGTGTTCTCACTGTTAAGCTCCCACTTATAAGTGAGAATATGGGGTATTTCAGTTTCTGTTTCTGCATTAGTTTGCTGAGGTTAACGGCATCCAGCTCTATCCGTGTCCCTGCAGAGGACATGATCTCATTCCTTTTTATGGCTTTTAAAAATTATTATTATACTTTAAGTTCTAGGGTACATGTGCACAACATGCAGGTTTGTTACATAGGTATACATGTGCCATGTTGGTTTGCTGCACCCATTAACTCATCATTTACATTAGGTATTTCTTCTAATGCTATCCCTCCCCCTGCCCCCCATCCCATGACAGGCCCCCTTGTGTGATGTTCCCTGCTCTGTGTCCAAGTGTTCTCATTGTTCAGTTCCCACCTATGAGTGAGAACATGCGGTGGTTGGTTTTCTATCCTTGTGATAGATAGTTTGCTGAGAATGATGGTTTCCAGCTTCATCCATGTCCCGGCAAAGGACATGAACTCATCCTTTCTTACAGCTGCATAGTATTCCATGGTATATATGTGCCACATTTCTTAATCCAGTCTATCATTGATGAACATTTGGGTTGGTTCCAAGTTTTTGCTATTGTAGATAGTGCCACAATAAACATACGTGTGCATGTGTCTTTATAGCAGCATGATTTATAATCCTTTGGGTATATCCCCAGTAATGGGATCGCTGGGTCAAATGGTATTTCCAGTTCTGGATCCTTGAGGAATCGCCATGCTGTCTTCCACAATGGTTGAGTTAGTTTACACTCCCACCAACAGTATAAAGCGCTCCTGTTTCTCCACATCCTCTCCAGCACCTGTTGTTTCCTGACTTTTTAATGATCGCCATTCTAACTGATGTGAGATGGTATCTCATTGTGGGTTTGATTTGCATTTGTCTGATGACCAATGATGATGAGCATTTTTTTCATGTGTCATTTACAGGTAAGTTTTTAAGAATATTGAGATATTGCTTAGTATGCCAACTTTAAAAAGTGAGTCAGAATAATCTGTATTCTATTCTTAACTCATGACTAGTTAGCTTTATGATCCTAAAAGTGTCTTTGACTTCTAAGGGCCTTGGTTTCGAAGGTATATTCCTGCCTCTGCCTTAAATATGTATGATTCGTTTGAAAAAAAAGTGAAAAAAAAGTTGTGGGTGTTTTTTTCTGGACACAAAGTCTTGCTGTGTTGCCCAGGCTTGGAGTACAGTGGCATGATCATAACTCACTGCAGCCTTGACCTCCTGGGCTCAAGTGATCCTCCTGCCTCAGCCTCCTGAGTCACTGGGACTACAGGCACATGCCACCATGCCTGGCTGATTTTTTTTTTTTTTTTTTTAAATCTTTTGTAGAGATGGGGTCTCATGTTTCCCGGGATGGTCTTGAACTCCTGACCTCAAATGATCCCCCCACCTCAGCCTCCCAAAATGCTGGCAGTATAGGCATGAGCCACCATGCCTGTCCTTTGTCCAGGTATTTTTGATAGCTGAGAAATATGGCATCAGATGTCATTCATGTTTGTCATTAAGATGATTTTACATGTGATACACTCACATGTGATACACTCACATGTGATACACTCACATGTGGTATACTTACATGTGGTTTAAAAGGCTTAAGGGTGGGAATCACTTTTCTCTGGTCTGGAATCTGATCACTTAGTTCCTCAGTTCGAACACTTGTGAAGAGCTTTCTAGCATCTGATCAAATGATGGATTAATGAAAGTCCTACTCACAGTAAGATGATTTTTAAGTCAGAAGGCAACATGTAATTAAAACAATAACTATAGCCATAAGCAGGCCAGATACCCTTGCCAGGTAGTTAATAATATTCTGACTTCCCAGAAGACAAGACCAAATCAGAATTATGAGGTTGCTTTTTGTTGTTGGGTTCGAACCTAGAGATGGATCTACCTGGTGAGCTCTCCTGGGAAGAGTCAGAAATTATGTGTTCATGACACAGCTCTTCCAGCTTGTGGATTTCAGGCTAATCTATTGTCTGCAACTTGTTTCCTTAACCGTAAGATTAAAAAATAAAATAAAAAGGTTCGTGTAGAAACTGTACTACAGTTGGCCCTTTGTGTCCACGGGTTCTGCATCTGCAGATTCAACCAACCAAGGATTGAAAATATTCAGAAAAAACAACCTTAATGTAACAACTAAAAAGAATACAAATAAAAATCAATACAGGGTAATAATTACATAGCATTTACATTGTATTAGGAATTATAAGTAATCTGGAGATGCTTTAACATGTATGGGAGGAGGTACATAGTTTATATGCAAATACCATGCCATTTTATATCAGGGACTTGAGCGTTTGTGGATTTGGGTCTTGGGGAGTTGTGGAACCAATCCCCTGCAGATACTGAGAGACGATTGTACTTGCTTCACATTGCTGTGCAGTGAGGCTTTCTAGTGTGATTATGTAGTTACAGATCTTTAAAGGTGACAAAGGATGTTAAAATTTGTAAGTTGACAATGCTGATCATGTCTATTCCTGAGTTCCTTGACAGCAAAACTGGTATGCCAAGAGTTTCTAGAATTTGAGATTGCGGAGATCTCTGCCTCATTTTGGTCTTCCCATACCAGAGTATTGTTCACAAATAGGGATGTGAACAAAGCTAAATCTAAACCAGCCAGGCCTGAGGACTGAGTCAGACAAGAGGACCCTCTGCCTCCCTCCTGTGGCCTTTGCCTTTGCCTCAGGGTGGCTTCTTTAATGGGAAGATGATGGCATGTCTCTCTTCAGTCACCTGGATCCCAGCACTGAGGTGGCTGATTTCCATCCTATCTTGTGTGTGCTGTTGCTTTCTATTTGGATGAGAATGACTCGTGCTTTGAGTGCATTCTCTTCTTTCCATTGCTACCTTCTAAGGCTTCTTTCCCTTCTTACCTGTTTAGGCCTCAGGTTATCATTTATTGTTCCCATGATCTTACCTCTTAACTTCTTTTCCTTGGTTAGATAAGCCAGAGGCTTTGTACAGAGGCTGAAGGTTTTCAAGAAACCCCTCACTACCCAGTTTGGGGAAAACTGGGATGTTGTAAAGGGCTGAGTGTTCTGTTGTACTTTCATTACCAGTGACCCATTGTGGATGATTTCTTTAGAAAGAAATTTTTATTCCTTAAGTGCTTTTCCAAATTCTATTTTTCTTTTCTTTTCTTTTCTTTTCTCTTTCTCTGTCTCTCTTTTTTGTTTTTTGAGAGGGAGTCTTGCTCTGTTGCCCAGGCTGGAGTTCAGTGGCGCTGTCTTGGCTCACTGCAACATCCGCCTCCCCGATTCAAGCAACTCTCCTGCCTCAGCCTCCTGAGTAGCTGGGACTACAGGTGCCACCACCATACTCAACTAATTTTTGTATTTTTAGTAGAGATGAGGTTTCACCATATTGGTCAGCCTGGTCTTGAACTCCTGATCTCAGGTGATCTACCCGACTCAGCCTTCCAAAATACTGTGATTAGAGGCATAAGCCACCATGCCTAGCCTCCAAATTCTATTTTTCTTAGAATATAGTAGAGCTGCATCTTAAGGATTTAGTTTTAAAATCAGCATATAAGGTAAACATTTCTTTTGTTCAAAATTATTCTTAGGAGTTCAGTACTGCTAGTTTTTTTTCTATTCTGGATCAGTAGTTTTCTTCAGTTGAGCACTAGATGAAAGTGCTGGCTTTCATTTAAAGGGTTGTGAATGAAACCTGTGTAAGTTCGACCCCTAGAGTTCCATTCACTGGGAAGAGATGCTCACTCTGTGAGGGCGTGTGGGAGATGAGACAGATCGAGAGGAGAGCTGATGTATGCCTCCAGTCTCAGGCCTTCTTGTGGAGTAAGTGGAGCTCTGGGTACTACTGAAATTATTCTCTCTCCCTCCATCACCCTGGGCAGTTGAGTTTGCGTAAGTTAAATGTCTGTATGATGTAATTATACCAGCCTCTGTAAAGAAACGTAAACAGGATGAACATGCCTGATTATTTTCTGGCCTTCCTCGTTTTTATGTAGAAGATAAGAATGAGTGTGATTTGGTTAGCAGCAATGAGTTGAAGTTGTTTTAGAAAAGTGGCCCCTTGCAGCCCCAGTCTTACCTATGTGAGTTTGCCAGGTGGTATGAGGTTCAGGAGGCAGCCCAGCGAATATTGCTAAGGCAAAGGCTCTGTTCTGGTAGTTGCAAACCCACTGCCGGTGCCAAGTCAGGCAGAGAAGGAACATTGCTGCTGCCACACAGTGTCTGCCCCTGGCAACCAGGTGTCATATATACATGGTTATTTCCAAATGTTGTTTAATATGTGCCCCTAGCTTCCTAGCAGTTTGGCAGAAGAACATACACATTTATTGAATTTCCTCTGGCCTAGCTGCTTAGTAGATTCAAAATGAATAATAGAGGAAATGTTGTGGTAAATGTAATGCATGAAATGTGGATGTTAGAGGGGTCTTATTATTTAGCCTGTCCTCTGAATTGTACAGATAAGAGACAGATTCAGAAAGGTGAGGTGATTTGTTGTAGACCATGAGTTAGCAGCCAAGATGGAATGGAAGCTTTAATTGATGCCTATTTTGTTGCTTTCTCTACTTGATAGAACTTACGGATCAAATAGTATTCCATAAGTTCAATTGAATTTACTCAGCCTGGCCTGCTAAGTGAAGCAATTCTAAAGGGAACTCATATATACAAACACATGTAAACCTCATTCCCTGCTGGTTTACATTCTGTTTGAAGTGGAAGTTGGTGTTTGTTGTCATCATTTTGTTTTGTGTTAGTTAAGAAATCTGATTATGTGGCGGCCATAGGAGTGTGCCCTTTAGCTGTATCTTTAAGAGAACCTGCTTCAAAGGGTGTGGTGCAGTTAGCTGACAGCATCAAGCTGCTGCACCTTTGGGATCCACCACATGCTCTGGGGCTCCCCGTCAGCCTGGCTAAGATTTTCCCAGAGCTGTGTATGATCTTCATTCCTTCCCTGCTGTTGCTGGTATCAGACCTTCAGCAGGGTCTGAGGCTCTCCTGCTTTCTTCTGCTCCTTCTCTCTTCCACCCTTCCCACATATGTCCCCATAATCAGTCTCCTGTGCTTTATGTCTCAGCATCTGCATCCCAGAAGACCTGAACCGACATAGTATACAGGTTGATTTGAAGTTATTTTTAGTGTAGTGTGCAATAACGGTTGCAGAAAATCTTTAAAAATGAATCTTTATGTTGAGTAGGGCTGAAAATTGCTACAAATGTTTGATTAGTCATTTTTTACATTTTCTTCTCTTAACTTGAAGTCAACATGTGGAGAAATAAAGTCAGAGCGATGGGAAGTACACTGTTGTCAAGAGACAGGAGTCCCAGAACCAATTCTCTTTCTGACCTTCAAGAATTCCCTTCACCGACAAAGAGCTTGGAGCCTCACTTACTTCCTAGAAAATGAACTGAGTGATCTCTGGATGTTTTCTTCAGCTCTGAATGTGAAACAGATTGCAAGAAAAGAGGTTGAGTGGCCAATTGGTCCCAATAGTGTGAACATTAAGTCTAAATTTAAATTGAACAAATACAAGTTAGTACAAAGAAAAGGAATTCAGAAGTTGTGCGGTAATTGTCTCCATGTTGTTGTCCAATTTATTTGTCAGTTCACTGACACCAAATACCTTGGTGCAGATAGTGCAGTTTAACTAGTGTCTCTATGTCAGAGTGCTTCTGAGATTTTTAATCTCCATGGTAAAACAAGATTATACGTAAGTGCCTGGAAATGGAAGTTTTATTTCCCACAATGTGGAATAAGAAGATAGAGATATTTTAGTATAATTGCACCTTAAGTTATATAACTCAAAATGCTTAGTATTTATTCCCACTCTGTACTCACAACAGCTGTAGTTTAGAGTTGAGACCACCCTGCTTTTACGAGTGATGGTAGCATTCAGTAGTTGATAACACCAATCTGTGCTGCAGCTGCCTTTGATAGTAAAAGCCCGTTCCTTCTCTAAGTCCATATAATCACATGGTTTTATAGAATATGGCCTCTTTTACCACTTTTTCATCTTTCAGTGCTAATTCTTAGCTTTAAAGTTTTTAAGCTTGCTAATGATGCTGTGACATAGAGTCCTTAATTTATTTTATAGAATTTAGCTTTTTGGAGCTGTATTTTATGTTCAGTTGCTGAATTTGCTTCACCATGGTCTTTTAGGCTTGTTAGCTGTTTATATTCACTTGTGTCTTTCATAAGCATGTAGTAGCTGAAGCTATTGTCATTAGAGAAGATAAGACTGCTTGTGTTAGAACTCTGAAACCCTAGCAGTTCATTTCATTTTTGATTCAGCATTTATTTAACGTTTCTTATGGGTTGGGGATTGTGATCAGTGTTCTTGTCTTAAATGGATGTTGGGCGGAGAGCACAGAGCATATGCCACTGAACTGATGTGGTGATATGTTTCAGCACCTTTCATGTTGAAATGTCATGTTACTTTGTAACATGAAACTTGTAAGTTATAATGGAATCACAATATGCCTTGTTCTCAGGAATTATATATAAAATATTTGACAACAGGTATGGCGTAGTCACTGCCCAAGCAGAACAAATGTTAAACAACCAGAACCAGTTCATGTCAACGGAATCTCAGCCCTGCCTGATCTGAACATAAGTTAAATGGATTCAAAGTCTTATATGTGATAGAAGCTTTGATTCTGGTTTTACCAGAAGCTGTAGGAAAGAAAGAGCTTTTGTACATATTTTATATATTTTCTCACTGGGAAATGATTCATTACATTACAAAGATGTGAGCCACTCTCATTGCTTTTGTGCTTTATGCCTTTGCAATTCAACCCTACCACCAGATGATAGACAGCACAAGAAGACCCAACCCCAATTCTACAATATGTACAGACATTTATTGAATAAAACTTTATTAGAAAGCCAGTACAAAATGATTCATACGACCTGTTTTGTAAAACTCAACGAAGTTGCCGTTTTCTGTTCTTTTAAGTACTTTCTTTGCAAGAAAGTTTCACCTGAGACAGATGACAAACAACAATCCTCTTGTAGTAGTCTGTTCTTATGCTGCTAATAAAGATATACCAGAGAGTGGGTAATTTATAAAGAAAAAGAGGTTTAATGGACTCACAGTTCCACGTAGCTGGTGAAGCCTCACAATCATGGCAGAAGGCAAAGGAAGAGCAAAGTCACATCTTACATAGTGGCAGGCAAAGAGCTTGTGCAGAGGAATTCCCCTTATACAACCATCAGATCTCATGAGACTTACTCACTATCATGAGAACAGCACAGGAAAAGTCCGCCCCCATGATTCAGTTACTTCCCACTGGGTCCCTCCCATGACACGTGGGAATTAGGGGAGCTGCAGTTCAATATGAGATTTGGGTGGGTACACAGCCTAACTATATCACCTCTTAAACCTGTGGTTCTCCACAGAGGCGATTTTGCCTCCTAGGCAACTTTTGGCAATGTCTGGAGACATTTTGTTTGTCACAACTCAGAGCTGGGGTAGTGCTGCTGGGCTGTATGGATTAGAGGCCATGAGTCCTGCTAAACGTTCTACAGTATGTAAGACCTGTCTCCATAACAAAGAATTATCTGGTCCAAATTGTTGATAGTGCCAAAGATAAGAATCTCTGTCTTAAACACATGGCTGAATACAGAGCTTTTTAGGGATCAACTCCGAGGCACCATTCCTACAGTAAAAGCTAGAGGCCTCATTGGATTTCTTTAACCTGTTCATGCAGCAGATGTAGGAGTGTCTTTATAATATGGCAGCTAATTCTGATATCTTTGTGATAGCTCTCATTTTACTAATAAGAACTCATATCTAACATTTATCATGCTGGTTAATGGACCATTTTCACCAATAAAATCCCATTTCCAGCAGTCATTTTGCTAATTAGCAAAACATCACTGTTGATTAAGGCATGGGTGACTGAGGCGCTCCTCTACTTTTCGAGCTTCTAATAAGAATACTTGTTGATTGCTCCTGGATTGTGCATTCCTCAGTAACTTGCCGGCAGCACTTAATTCAGAACTTACATAATAATGTACACATAAAATCACACTGTATATCATGTAGTAGTTTGAACTAAATTGTGGACATTAGGACAGATTTCCTTCCCAGAAGCTGTACCTACTTACTTCGTACAAACTCTTGCACTCAGTGCAGTTCATTTGATACAGCTGCTGTGTACTGACTGTTTCCTTATGGAAAGTATAGATCTAGGTTGAGCCAAAGATATAGACAGAGAGGAGGAAAGCCCTTCTCTTGTCTCAGAGAGTTTACAGTTAAGGAGAGGAGCAGTGGGTAAGTAAGCATGTATCATACAAGGTAAAATAAAAAAACAAGTGCCATAGGAAACATACTGAAAGGTTTTATTAGCTGCAAAAGTAGGAGAAGCAGCTAGGGTGTGACTTGGCAAAGACTCTGGAAGTAATGTCCAAGGTGGTTTTGGAACATGGGTGCTGGGCTGGGTCAGTGCATGGTGATGTGGTGATTCCACAGAGTGGACATGGGCACCCAAGTATTCTGTCTCCTCACTGAGTTTCTTACTCTGTCATAGTGCAAATAACTTCCAAATTATGAAATAAAACTAGAAAACTGGAGGAGTAAATACATAGTTAACAATTGTCCCTTCTCTCTCAAGCTGTAGAAGAAAGTTTATAAAACTGGTTCTAATTTCATCCGGCACTGCATTTTGCTTCTTTTGTTAGACACTATGATATACATAAAAGTTATAAGAGAACTTCTGGGATAATTTAAAGCAAAACACCACCAGATCACTTTCTATTCAAAATTTGTGTACTCCAACAACCTCCTCTCTTTATTCAATGTCATCTTTACTGTTTAATTTCAAAAATCATTCATTTTTGGCTCTCCATTCTTATTTAAGAGAATAGTAGATATACCTTTGCATTAGTCCATTTTCACACTGCCATAAAGAAATACCTGAGACTGGGTAGTTTATAAAGAGGTTTAATTGACTTACAGTCTCACATGGCTGAGGAGGCCTCAGGAATCTTACAATCATGGCAGAAGGCAAAGGGGAAGCAAACACCTTTTTTACAAGGTGGTAAGAGAGAGTAAGAGCCTGTGAAAGAGAAACCTTCAGACCCTTAGAAAGCCATCGCTCATGATCACCGGAACTGCTCAGGGGAAACCGGCCCCTTGATCCAGTCACTTCCTACCAGGTCTGTCCCTCGACATGCGGGGATTATGGATTTACAGTTTGAGATGAAATTTGGGTAGGGACACAGAGCCAAACTATATCATTCCACCCTGGCCCCTGCCAAATCTAAGGTTCTTTTTACATTTCAAAATTAATCAGGCCTTCCCCACAGTCCCCAAGAGTCTTAGCTCATTCCAGCATTAACCCAAAAGTCCAAGTCCAAAGTCTCATTTGAGGCAAGGAAAATCCCTTCTGTGTAGGAGCCTGTAAAATCAAAAGCAAGTTAGTTACCTCCAAGATACAGTGGGGGTACTGGCATTGGGTAAGTGCTGTCATTCCAAATAGGAGAAATTGGCCAAAATAAAGGGGCTGCAGGTCCTATGCAAGTCCAAAATCCATCAGGGCAGCCATGAAGTCTTAAAGCTCTAAAAAAATCTCCTTTGACTCCATGTCTCATGTCTCATGTCTCATGTCTAGGTCTCATGTCTCATGCCATGCAAGAGATGGGCTCCCATGGCCTTAGATAGCTTCACCTCTGTGTTTTTGCAGGGTACTGCCCCCATGCTGCTGTCATGGACTGGCATTGAGTGCCTGTGGCATTTCCAGGTATACTGTGCAAGCTGTCAGTGGATCTACCATTCTGGGGTCTAGAGGACGGTGGCCCTCTTCCCACAGGTTCACTAGGCAGTGCCCCAGTAGGGACTCTGCATGGGGCCTCCAACCCTGCATTTTCCTTCTGCACTGTCCGAGCAGAGGTTCTCCATGAGGGCTTTGCCCCTGCAGCAGACTTCTGCCTGGATATCCAGGCTTTTCCATACATCCTCTGAAATCTAGGTGGAGGTTCTCAAACCTCAGTTATTGACCTCTGTGCACTTGCAGGCCCAACATCACATGCAAGCCACTAAGGCTTGGGGCTTGCACCCTCTGAAGCAATGGCCTGAGCTGTACCTTGGCCACTTTTAGCCATGACTAGAGCTGGAGCTGCTGGGACTCAGGGAACCAAGTCCTGAGGCTGCACACAGCAACAAGGCCCTGGGTCTGGTCCACGCAACCGTTTTTTCCCTCCTTGGCCTCTGGGCCTATGATGGGAGGGGCTGCTGTGAAGGCCTCTGACATGCCCTGGAGACATTTTGCCCATTGCCTTGGTGATTAACATTCAGCTCCTTGTTACTCTTACAAATCTTTTCAACTGGCTTGAATTTCTCCCCAGAAAAATAGGTTTTTATTTTCTACTGCATGATCAGGCTGCCAATTTTCCAAACTTTTATGCCATGCTTCCCTTTTAAACATAAGTTCCCATTTCACATCATCTCTCTCAAGTTCAAAGTTTCACAGTTCTCTAGGGCAGGGGCAAAATGCCACCAGTGTCTTTGCTAAACCATAGCAAGTGTCACCTTTGCTCCAGTTCCCAGTACGTTCCTCATCTCTATCTTGAGACCACCTCAGCCTGGATTTCATGGTCCATATCACTATCAGCATTTTGGTCAAAACTGTTCAACAAGTCTCTCAGAAGTTCCAAACTTTCCCATATCTTCCTGTCATCTTCTGAGATCACCAAATTGTCCCAACCTCTGTCCATTACCCAGTTCCAAACTTGCTTCCACATTTTCTATATCTTTATAGCAGTGCTCCACTACCTTGGTACCACACTGCTATATCTTTATAGCAGTGTGAAAATGAAATAAGTTCACAGTTGCGCTTCCTGGGAAGGCCTCAGGAAACTTACAATCATGGTGGAAGGCAAAGGGAAAGCAGGAACCGTTTTCACAAGGCAGCCGGAGAGTGAAAGAGCGTGTGAAGGAGGAACCATTAAACACTTATAAAACCATCAGATCTTGTGAGCACCCACTCGCTATCACAAGAATAGCAGGGGGATCCTCCCCCATGATCCAGTCACCTCCCATTTGGGCCGTCCCTCCACATGTGAGGATTATGGGGATTACAGATCAAGATAAGATTTGGGTGGGGACACAGAGCCAAACCATATCATATCCGTGTGTGGCAAAGGACATAATCAGTTGACTGTTTTCAGTATGTTATTAGTATGAAAAAGTTTAAAATGTCGATCAGGGCTCTTGAAACTCTGAGAAGGGGAAGACAAAACAAACAATGACACCAGCTGCCCTGATCTAATCCTGGGTGCTTGGGTTTGAGTTCCAGACTTCAGATAAGGAAGTATATTGGAAGAATGGACTTTTGTCTTTCATCTCTCTGGTCTATGTTCACCTTCCATTAGGTGTTATAGCGTTAGTGGACATCAGTGCAGTTTAACATTTCAAGCTGGGGTCTGCTTATAGCTGATGCTTATGCCTCATTGAAAAGTATAATAGGTTGGACATCCTTTAAGTTCACCTAGATGAGTTACCCTACTGAAGGTCACCCTCTGGTATGGTTTGGAAAACAGTGCTGAAAGTATAATTCTTTGTTTATTAATGCCACTTGGTAAAGACTCAGTGAACCCTATGTAATTTCTCCTAACGAAAGTCTAGAATTCAATTAATTGAATACATGGCTACTTTAATTATTCTGTTATGGCTAATTGATATTCACAGCGATCATGTTTTACAGCTTCTAAATGCAATATTACCTTACAAGTTTATGGTTCAGCCTCCTTTGATATTTCAATTCTTTTTCTGTTTTATGTCAGCATATAATTTTATTAGGTTCGTATATATTGCACCTCATATGTAGTTTTGACAATAAATAAAGGTCTTTTTCCTACTGTTATTTGCTCATCTGCCTATGTGAGTTGTAAAATAGATTTTGCCTACCGTAGATTATCCATATCATAGTGAAAGATTAATCTTTCTCAGTTCTTTATATGTATGCTTCAGATTGTTAAAATATTTAGAATAAAAGGACATATAGTTATAGGGATGTCCTGTTTATGTTGTTAGAGCATTGTTGTCTTTTCTAAATCCTAGTAATCTCTGGCTTCGTAGTGTTATCTCATGGAAAGTTGAATAGGTACCTGCTTTGTTTTTTACACTGAGCTATTAAAAACTGGATACTGACATTTCAGGGAACTTTGTCATTTAAAATATACAAGCTTTCCCGTAGCATAGAACCTTGCCTTAACATGTCTTGTGCTTGATATACAAAGTAACATTTCATTATCTGTGCTAAGTGATTATGATGTCACGGAGTTCCCAGTGCCGTGCAGTTGGTGCCACACCTGAGTCCCCAGGAGCAACCAGGGTTAAAAGGGTGTAGTAATGCCGAAAAGTTTGTGCTATGAAGATTTAGCCTGGACTATTCATGGGAAGGTAAAGTTCCTATCAGCGCAGTATGTTATATTCATAATCCCAGTTTTCTTTTGTATAAACTTTATTATACCCCTTGTTGTAAAGCACCTTCAAGTCCATTCTGAAAAGAGACAAGTCTTTAAGGAAGTAAACATACGTACTTCACTTTTAACCTAGCTATCAACACCAAGTTAAAACATCAAAATGTTTGTGTTGGGTTCCTTAAACTTGATTTCCATATTTTTTTTGTGTTCTGGCATTATGGGATACTCTAGTTTTCCATAATGATCCACTTATGTACATTGTATCACATTTTCAAGTCCAGTCACATTATCCCAAATCTGGCAAGATCTGAAAACTATTCTATACTTATTTCTTCTAGGAATAGCAAATAGCAGATGGGCAAAAATGTTTTATATTATTTTTTTCCCAAGATAGATTCTATATCAATAAATAATGTTGTAATCCTCTTTGTTTTTATTTGTTCATTTACAATGATTGTCTGTTAGAGAGCTCTACGGAGTTTTATTTCCTTGCAGTAGGTTTACTACTTTTTTAAAGTTGAATGTGACTCCCCATCCTCAGCAGCTATTAGCTTAGTCAATGTATTCTAGGCTTATTTAAGTTTCAGGATTCATATCGTGTGACTTTTCCTCCTAGCATCATATTAACTGTTTCAAAGCAATGTGCTATTAAAGTGTTGTGGCCATGTTTCTTACTTTGTTATTCTTCCCAGTGGATCTCAAACTATTGATTCTGTTTGCAGTCCAGGGAAAGATGTGTGCTGCTGGCCTATAATTTGGTGGTGTTGGGTCTTAGGAAATATTCCCTTCTTTGGTCTTTAGTGTACACATCTGAACTTTGGACATGTTATTTTAAACTTTTTCAAGGATCATGTCTTAGAAAAGTGAGCATATATCTGTACATCCTTTATTTAGGTTGTAATCAGCTTTTCAAAATTAAATTTGTTGATTGATGCAGTGTCCTTAGTAGGCTCAAGTGTAGTGTTTTCTAAATAATGATAATGGAATGTCCATTATGATTTCTTTGCATTTTAAAAAATCTCACTGTGTGAACAAAAGGAACATTACCTAGTCTGAGTGTTTTAATATCCAGTGTAGATAATGCCATATATTGAATGGGGGAGAAAACCAGGTGCTGATACATTCAGGATTTAGTAGGCAATACAATTTCCATGCTATCTATAACTGTTCAAGTTGTTAAAACAAATTTTTTGAATTGTTAATATAATTATTTAATAGGTCACTATTTTAGATGTCCTCAGTGCTATATTTCCATCTCATAGTCAAGTGTAAACATGAGTAATATTGATATTTAAAAGATTTTTTTTCTGATTACAGAAATAATAACTGTTCATTATAGGAAATAAGAAACAGTCCAAATAATATATCCCACTGCATATGTCATAACTACTATAACATCTTACCATACTTTACACTTTTTTCCATGTCAATATAAACAAGTACTCCACCTTCTCCGTCCCTCCCTTCTGCTCCTCCCTCCCCCATTTCTCATGCAAAATTAGGAACTTAGGGCACACCCTATTTTATGACGTGTTTTTTTCTCACTGAACATTCTGAGTTTTAAAAACTTAATTTTTTATTAAGATATCAGCTTTCAAGGACTCTTACTGTTTGATTATATGGCTGATTCAAAATCTTTATAATCAGTATCCTATTGCCAGATTCTTATTTACCCAAACCTTTATTGTTCACTCTTAGTTGTTGCTTTAAATAATGCTCGTTGCATTTTCTTAGATGTAAATACTCTTTTGTTTTAATATTTGCTAGGATTGAATGCCTGGAAGTCAAACTGGCCACATAAGAAAATTAATGATAATAATGATTTATACACACATTCGCACATTTATAGTTATTATTATAAATTTTAGTATGCTTAATTTATATTCATTTTTAAAATTTATGTAGTTAAATTCATTCTTTCTGATATACAATTCTATGAGTTTTGACAAGTGCATATAATTATGTAACCACCACCACAATCAAGAAACCCATTCATTTCCTCACCTTAAAAAATTTCTTCCTTTTGCCCCTTGACTATTAAGTATGTTGGTTTTTCATTCTGAACATATGAAGAAGCAAAAATAAGAAAATAGATACCACCCATAAGTTTACCATTCTGCTGTAACCTCTGTTGACATTTTGTAAAATATCCTTCTGTTTTTTTTTGGGGTCTTTTGTTTTTGTTTTTTCTCTTCGTCTTCCCTACAAAAAAAGAGGTTATACTGCCTGTTGGTTTATATAGCTTTTTTCTTTTTTACGTGGTATACTTTGAGAACATATTTCATTTAGCCATTGGTTTGTTTTTGTTTCGCTGCAATTCTAAACAGCCTTGTAATGAAGTCTAAAAAGCCCTATCATGAACATCTTTGCATATAGTACTTAAGAAAAGTACCGTAAGTAGTGTTTTTAGGTCTCAGTGCATATGTACATTTTAAAGACTTGTTAATTTTATCTGATTGATTTATAAAATGGGTATACCAATTTATATTCTGACCAGCAGTGTATAGGAGAGCCTGTTTTCTTATATCCTTGCCAATATTGAGTATTTTTATTTTACATTTTTGTTAGTTGGCGAATGAATAACATTAGACACCGTATTACCTTAATTTGTACTATCTGATTTGCTGTGGGGTTGGATTTTTTTCATGTGTTTATTATTCATATTTTTTTGTGTGTTAATTTCTAGTTTATATTGTTTGTGTATATTTCTTTTTTTTTTTTGGCAGGGAGAGGAGTGGGGGATGAGGCTTTTCTTTTTTAAGTTCTCTGTACGTTAATAACGTTAACTCTCCCAGTTATATGTTGGATTTCTTTTCCTCTTTTTGTTACTTGCTGCTTCTTTGGATTTTATAGTGCTTTTGTTTTATGGAGTTTCTTATGAGTCTATTCTTTTTCATTTTCTTTATTTATATTTTGGGTTTTTATGTTGAATTTAGAGAGGTCTTTTCTCTTTAGATTATGTAGTCATGTATATTAGATTTGAAATTCGTTTGCTTTTTGTTTCATATTCCTAACAGTCTAATAAAATTTTTACTGTGCTGTACCAGGGAGCCATAGATTATATACTTGTATATGAGTGTACTTTAATCTAATCTTAACATTGTATTTGTTTTTATTTATTCTTATGCTTCCAAGCAGCATGTACTTTTTATTGAATCTTCTGTTCAAACTGTAACAGTATAGTGACATTAAAATGTGTCTCAAGCGTTTCCTTTTTATTTTTTCCCCATTACCTTCTTCGACTTGCATTTTAAATATTATCCGTCAGATTTTGTGTGTGTGTGAAATTAGGAAAAAACAGTACTTACGTTGTTAAATAACTGTTTATTTTATTTTTAACATGCCGCAGGATATTGAAGACAAAGTAAGTAGCAAAACAGCAACCTATAAATGTGCAAGTAGTTCACCTAAACTAAGCAGATAGTTGAGTAGACAGGCACCTTGACATCTGAAATAGGCAATACTTGGTCATTTAACGAAAGAATTTTGGTGAAGTAGCACAAGGATGGGAATGCCTAAATATATACTTGTTAATGGATGGCTGGATGCATACAATTAAAAAATATATATATACACACTTTACATATTAAAAGTAATATATATACTTTGTTTATATAAATTAAAAGAAACACGCACATATATACCTATATATCTGTATATAATATATATAGATACATATATACACACACACACTTTCTTATAAGTTGTAGTCAGGCATATATTCAGCATTCACTGAGCAAAAAATATGTTGAAAACAAAATCTAACTCAGAGTGATATAAGAAAGTGTCTCATCCCTCAGAGATAAAGGCCAATTAAACATAATAGTCAAGATACCAACCTTAATTTAAGAAATACATTTTTTTACACAAATCTTGAAAAATATCCATAAGTAGCCATCTTCATCATTTTTTAAAGAACCAAAAATATTTTACTTGTTTTGATTTTATTTTAAAAAATCTTATGAATTGAAAGTGCAATAACTAAAGTTTTTTAAATTACTTTAAATTATTGTTATTTATTATTATTATTTTGAATTATTGAAATAAATAAATATAGTAGTTTTTGTTTCCGTTCTTCCATAACAATTAATTCTTTACATAAAGGGAAATAGAACAATGTATGTATTTATTTGCAGGTAATTAACTGTTCTTAAACAAGATTTATGTGCAAAATGTTATTTAGGCATTACTTTTTTGTTCAAAAAAGGTTAAGAGCCATGTATCTTATGCCCAGGATAAAATTAAAGTTTTGTTGTACAAAATATTAATCCTTGAAATTACTCTTCGATAGGCAAGTTAAATAAGAGTCTGTTTTGTGCTGTATTCTGACATTTCCAAATATATCTGGACAAAATAGGACACAGCTGTTACAGTGAAAAATACAATGCGGACTTATTCTTTACATTTAAATACAGCAATCATCATCTTAATGTTTTTCTATGGCAGAGACCTAATAGATTGCAAAAATCTTCAGAGTTGTATTCTTATTTCTAATGCAATTTATTCTTGACTTTTGCTTTGCTGTTGCTGCTTTTTCTTGATATAGTATATTCCTCATTTCTTTTTTTAGGCTAGGCAGCTGGAAGAGAAAGACCGAGTGCTAAAGAAGCAGGATGCATTCTACAAAGAACAGCTGGCTAGACTGGAGGAGAGGGTATGACTATTTTTGTCATTGATTCTATTACCACATCTGCTGCTTTCTTGTATATTTATTTAAAAATTAGTTAATTAGAACTTCAACTGCTTTTCCTGGTTGTAAAGTGACCAGGAAGTGAAGAAGCAAAGCAGGCAGGTAGGTAGTTCATCCTCTGTAACAATGTCATTTTTTCTTTGGTCACTTTGGAATGGTTGCATTATTTGTTCACTGATGCATTTTACCACTTTGGGACCTACCAAATGCAGATACTTTTTTATATGTTTAGAATCTACATTGCCTCCAGGTCACACAGTACACTGCTACTCTTATCTCCCCCAAACGTTGACTAAACTTTAGTACACTCTTAAAAATGGTAGTGTTTTAAAGGATATATTTATTTTCGTTTATCTTTTATTTTTTTGCTATTTTCTTTTTGAGATGGAATCTTACTCTATCACCTAGACTGGAGTGCAGTGGTGTGATCTTGGTTCGCTGCAACCTCTGCCTACTGGGTTCAAGCAGCTCTCATGCCTTCGCCTCCTGAGAGCTGGGATTACAGGCGTGCACCACCATGCCTGGCTAAGTTTTGTATTTTTATTAGAGATAGGGTTTCACCATGTTGGCCACGCTGGTCTCGAACTCCTGGCCTCAAGTGATCTGCCTGCCTCAGCCTCCCAAAGTGCTGGGATTACAGGCATAAGCCACTGGCGCCTGGCAGGGTATATCTTCTTTCTGAAAACTCAGTTTCACTGCATTTGTAGTTAAGAAATGAATGTCTCCTTCAGGAGAGGTGGATAGGAGCTGAATAGTAGAAGTTAAACATGAGTTAGAAGGAAAAAGAGATAGGGTGTCAAGTCAGCATGGGTCTAGCATTGGACAGAGATGGACAAAAGAAGGCAGTGAGTTTAAGAATGAGAGTTTGAGCACCTTATCAGTGCCCTCTTCAGTAAAGTAGGTTGGTTATTTAGATTAATTGGTTATCTAGATTAATAGACCATGAGGTTGCAGAGTGAGCTCTCTTTTTCTTTTGAATGAAACTCTCAAAATTTTATTTGTTGAAAATGTTATTTGATAAGAAAATAGGAAAAAATAAGAAATACAATATTAACCCTCACTCAGTACAGTTATGTGTATGTTAAATGTGTTTGCTGTCTCCGTATGTTACCGAACTGAGTACCTCTTGAATGTAGAGAGCATTTTCTCATTCATTTAGCAGATATTTACTTAAGCACCTAATATATGTTTGGCCCTGGTCTTGTGCCAGCAGCTTTGTACTAGTGAAGAAAATGAGGTAAACATCTGTCTTCCTGGAGCTTAAATTCAATTTAAAACCAGAATGCATATTGTATGGCAGGTTATGATAATTTCGAGAGGACTAAAATGGGAAAAATCCCAGGGCTGGGGTTTAGGCATGGAGTTGGGTAGAGAGGGAAGATCTCTCTGTTGAGGTGACATTTGGGAAGAGGCCTATGGTAATAGGGAAGCAAACCATTGCCAAAACCACGAAGCAGGCGTGAACTTGGCATGTTTGGGAAGGCTGGGGGATTTGGGAACAGACAAGCCCTCTGGATGCTGTCTTGGGCAAGAGTTGAAGCAACAGAGAATTAGTAAGAAATATGACAGTAATTCGGAAAAGGGATGACTGGTGTGTGTCTGAGTGCCGGCAGGGGAAGTAATGAAATGTGGTTCAGTATTTTAAAGGTAGAGCTGACCAGATTTGCTGATGGCTTTGAACATGAGTGAAGAAAGAAAAGACTCAAACTCTAGGTTTATGGCTTTTATAACTAGAAGGTTTTTTCCACAGGGGAAGATTCTTAAGATATGGATTGGGATGTTGGTGGTAGAGGAAATCAGGAGTTTCATTACGGATATGTTAAGCTTGGGACACTTCAGACATTGAAGTAGAGATGTTGAATAGGCATAAAATTGAATGGTTTAGAGAATGTCAGGAATTTTTTCTGTAAAGGGCCAGATAGTAAATATTTTAGGCTTTGCACACCACATTTGATTTCTGTGCAGCTACCCAACTCTGCCTTTGTAATGTGGAATCAGAGAAAGCCAACTGTAAATGAATGAGTGTGGCTCTGTTCTAATTGAGGGACCCTAAAGTATGAAGTTCGTATGGTTTTCACACATCACAAAATTTTGCTTAAATTTTTTTTCAACCATTTAAAAATGTAAAACCAAAAACAGGGACTGGGCCTGATTTGGCCCCCTGGTTGTAGTGGGCAGAACTCGGATTTAGAGCACAAGCCTCTGATGTCAGATGCCTTGGATTCAGATTTCTGACCTGGCATTTCCCTGCTGTGTAATGTGGAGCATCTTATTTTACCTCTCAGTTGTTTCATATATTAAGTGATGATTTAATAGTGCTTACCTCACTAATTTGTTAAATGAGCCAATACTCAAAAAGCACCTGTAATAGTGTGTAGCACAGAGTAACCATTCACCCACTAATTGTTTTACTTCTATACCTAGAGCATTGTACATGGCTTAGAGTTTGTGTTAGTCTGTTTTCTCACTGCTATAATGAGCTGTTTGAGACTGGGTAATTTATGAAGGGAAGAAGTTTAATTGACTCACAGTTCTCCGTGGCTAGGGAGGCCTCAGGAAACTTACAATTATGGCAGAAGGTGAAAGGGAAGCAGGCACCTTTTTCACACAGTGGCAGGAGAGAGAGCATGTGCAGGGGAAACTACTTTTAAACCATCAGATCTGAGAACTCTCTCACTTTCCACAAGAACGGCCTGGGGAAACCACACCCATGATCCAGTTACCTCCCACCAGGTCCCTACCTCAGCATGTGGGCATTACAATTCGAGATGAGATTTGGGTGGGGACACAGAGCCAAACCATATCAGAGTTAGTAAACGTTAAATGAGTGCAAGTGAAAGTTTTTGAGATGATGTACCTGGCACCTGCTTTTCCTCACCCAATGACAGTTTTCTTTGCCGTCAGGTTTTACTATGTTAGGTACCTTATAAACTTGACTTTAATTATTGTCAGGTTCAAGAAAAGGCACTGATAAATATTCTCCCATTTCTCATAGACTCACCAATTTGATTGGTACAAGTGTCTGAGAGGATTTGTTTCTGGCAGATTGAACTTACCTGCTCAACAACTTCTCAACAAATAAACTGTTAGGCATTTTGGCATGAAGTAGAACAAGTGGTAGAAGATTAGATAGACACGATATGATAAAATCAGATTATATATACGCAGAATATATTGTTTTCCTTTTTGAAGATCAGGCTGGAAAGTAGTTAGCCTGCAGTTGAAACTGAAATCTGAGATGCACCAGTAAGCTTAGAATGCTAAGGTGGAACATATACACTACTGTTACTTAATAACTCCACAGTAAGTAATATGTGATAGAAAGAATGTTAGACAAGGAGTCAGAAGGCATGCTTTTGTCATCTTGTGGTGTCTGGTTCTTTATCTGGAAAATGGGGATATACTCTGTTCCTTGCTCATCTTCATGGTGATGGCGGGTAGATCAGATGAGTGTGTACAAGCCCCTTGAAAGCTGGAAAGAGCTTAACAAATATCAGCTGTTGCCATGAAAGAATATCTGCTTACTTTCCATTGTGTATAAGATAATGATAATCATAAAATTAATATCATTCAACTTCCTTGTGTCTTTTGCCCATTTCTGTACAGTCCTGTTTTTGTTTGTCACTGTCATTCTCAAAGTACCCAAGTTGAATTTTGTCACTTTGGATTTCTTCCAGGAATATGTGGGAGACATTTAGGTCTCTAATGATGAAGCATTTTCTAGGCATAATACAAAAGATTGTAAAGGGATTTTCTTTTGTATTACGATGGCAGTGAAAATTACAATGTCTAACTGTTTCTATTAGGAATTCTGCATACACTTTTGTATTAGACAGTGTAAAAATGCTGAATCCATTAATTCGTATTGTAAGAAATAATGATTCTAGTATTAATATAACTTGCAGAATCATCTAACTTACTAGGAAATCCAGGTTGCCTGTGGTTTAAAAGTGGACGTAAGCACATATCTTTCCTCTTTTACCAAATGAAGTGATGAAACTATAAAGTAGATACCAGATGGTGTATCATTAATGGAGAGGGGTGTAGCATCAATGAGTCTTTTGCAGAATCATTCTGAGGGAGATTCCTAAGATAACCTTACCATCTGCACAGCAACTAGATTAACTAACACAGCAATTGTACACGTTATCACTTTTTGATGACTTGAACTATTCATTTTTATTGGCTTGATGCAAATTTCTTTTGAGAGTATGAATCAAAGTGCACTAAACATGTGAAGTACATTTAGTTCTGTAATACAGCTTGATTTGCTTCTTGGATCTATTTTAATAAACTATGTTAATTAGATAATTCCCATGTGTGAATGGAACCCCCTCCACCCAGGTATTTATATTGGCCACTGCACCCAGGAGTCTGAGATAATTTTCTTCTTTCACTAACTTGTTAGGAGTAATAAGTGTAATTTAACTGGACACTGATTTCACCCTCTTTAGAACCAGTTTTCAAAAGCAGCGACACTTTACTGAGAGAGAAGGTCAAAGCCATTTGAAAAGATTTTTTAAGTCCTTATTTCATAGCCAAATGTTGCTAAGTTATCAGTGGCATCTCTGTGAACATTAGAGATATCACATTCAGGCGTTTTGCCTAATTGAAAGATACTTAGAGAGTATTAATTCCTGAGTATTAGTATAAGAGACATAGATAGTGTTAATTCCTGGTTGGTGATTTGATGAGAGGAAGCTGAGAACAGCTTTCAAAGAGAAGGTTCTTAAGTGTTTCTAAGAAGTAGTCTCCAAGTCTCTCAAGGAATTCTGTTTGTTTTTTGTCTTCCCAACTTTATTTTTAATTTTTTTCCCAACTTTATTTTTGTTTGTTGTATAATTGACAAATATGTCCATAGTGCTTTATACCTCTTTACGATAGCCACATTTTGTTTATAGTATTTGTGATTAGTTGTGTGTGTTTATCTTGTACAGTCCTGAGGACAGAGAGCTCATTTTCTTATTTCTGTATTTTCTGTGTTTTTCTTTGGTTTTTGAGGTTCCACAACTTGCATATTTCTGTATTTTCTACAAGTAGCACAGTCAATGAATTCTAGATTTTCTAAGCTTATGCTGTGAAGTCGTGTTTATGCAATTAGTGTATGGTTTTAAAATACACACAAATGTTTTAATATCTTTTTCACTAACCATTTAAATTCATAATTTAATTCTATCCTGGGAGAAAGTCAAGTTTAACTTTGAATACTTTGTTATTGTTTATAGCATCCTCATTAACATAGCTGATGATAACATTTATTGAGCATTTACATTGTGATTGGCACTTTGCATGGATTGTCTCATTTTATACTCACCAACAAGCCTGTGTGGCTGTGCACCCTATTGCTTAGGTGAAGGCTTAAAGTAATTCACCTAAAAACATACAGCCAAAATATGATAGATCTGGATTTGAGCCATGTTCCATGCTTAAGCATTTAGCTGCTGTCTAGTACTAAGTTGAAGATGTTCATTCTGTATGTAAATCCTCTGATTGTAGTGTTAGTTCTTTGGGTCATTCAAGTTAGCTCTTTCCAGTTTCTAATACAACTTTTTAGGTCCTGACGTTATAATTTGATTAATGCTACCTCATAACCTAAAAGTGTTAAGCATTCAAAAATGAATAATTTTCTCCCCGGAATTTGGCATTTCCTGGGAAAATTTGACCAACAAGGAATGAATAAGGTCTTATTACCTAGCAATTACAGCATGATACCCCTAAGAGTTATTTTAATATCTAGTTGTGCTTCTTTCACGTTGAAATAAGAAATTTGTAGTCATTAAAGCAGCTTAAAAGTTTCTTCTTGAGGTCTTCATTCACTTGCTAATACTTTGATAATGCTGCTTTCCCTCTTTTCATCTCTTTCCATCTTCTGGAAAGAAAGCAAACTTTTTTTTTTTAACTTTTGACACATTGTTTTGATAGTTATTTCA
Source organism: Papio anubis (assembly GCF_008728515.1). Taxonomy (NCBI): domain Eukaryota; kingdom Metazoa; phylum Chordata; class Mammalia; order Primates; family Cercopithecidae; genus Papio; species Papio anubis. The sequence continues at coordinate 25,678,577 of NC_044979.1, forward strand.
TCGGAGTCTGGATCGTTGCGTGTTCTTCGGGAGAATGTGTGTTTTTCAGGAGTCTGTTGGTCCTGTGGGAGGGAAGTGAGGGGAGGGACCGTGGTGATCGTGTCAGAGAGGGCAGAACCCACAGTCTTCCAGGGGTCTTCCAGGATGAAGGGCCTTGTCTCCCCAGGACATGTTGAAGACTTGAGCTGTTCGATAATGTGTTCTGCATGTATAACTTCTCAATTATGAATTTGAATTGATTTGCTCTATGGAATCCACTTCGCTCTTGGCTTTCCTGAGAATGATGGGGTTTGGCTCAGCCTGAAGCCCTCTTGGCTTGAGGAGCTGAGGGAAATCAGAAAGTTTAGCTAGGTATAATACAATGTTGAACAACCCAGTGATGTGGCATGCATTTTTGCTTTGAGAACTCCTCTCTGTACCTCCCCCACTGCATTTACAATTTATTTGCATTCCTAAATATGAAGATATGTTTGTAAGATTGGCCACTTAAAATATTGTTCTATGTGCTGTATGTAAAAAAATGGAAGACTTATTTTATTAGGCTAGTTTTTCATGGCATATAGTCCAATAGATGCCTCCTTGTCTATAAACATATTATCTATTATTCATCATATGCTTACTATATTGAAGATCTGCTAAGTGTATACCATCCTTCAAAATTCTCTCCCATGTCAGGATCTTTGCCTTTGTTGTTCCCTGGGATGTTCTTTCCCACCTCTGAATAGCTGTCTCTGACTCCCTTACAAGTTTTAGGTTTTCCTAATGACTATCAGAAACTAGACTTCTGAACCCTGTCTCTGTCATATCAACCTATTTATTTATTTGAAAGCACCCTTCCAGATCTATAATTAGTTTACTCATTACTTGTTAACTTGTTCATGACTGCCTTCCCAGTCATCCAGTAGAAGTTCCACAAAGGCAGAAACTTTGTCTTAGACACCCCTGTATCCCTTATCTGGTGAATCATAAATGCCAGCATGGCATGGATTGCTTTCAGTTTTCAGACACCTCTGGATTTCAGCAGCAATTTGCATACAGACTGCAGGAAATCCCACTGAATTAAGATGGGGAGAGAATTATATAAGCTGAGCAAAAGAGAATAATACAAAGAGAATGGTGAAAAATAAATTGCCACTAAGAAGAGAAGTATATTACTAGTTTGTCACCTGTGGAGAGAGTTGCTAATTAAATTCTAAGGTCATGCTTACATCAAATGAGCAATTTTTAAAAGTCTCTCACTTATGGCAGATGACATGTCTTTTATTGCATCATAAAGTGTTGGGCTCATCTGTGTGATTAATTGACTTTTGATTGCGTGACTTCTTCTCTCTCAATTAGTACCTTTGCTTCTGTGCTCCTCTGTGTGAAGCTTGGGGAAAAAATAATGCCAACAATGATAATAATGAGAAATGACAGTAGAACGGGTTATTGTCAGCCCAGTGTGCTTCTTACGGGAAGAAATTATTATGTTTTTTTACTACCAGGTGAAGTCTATCATTGTAAAATATTTCAGTGAGTGAAGCTGGATCAACCTTTTCAAGGGAATAATACAGGATGGATTCACAATTAGACTACTAACATCTGAGATACTAAAATATAAACAATCCTTTTTTGGAGATAGATTACTTAAACTTGGTTTGTGGGATTAAGAAACCGTTTGACATTTCCCCCCGGGACGTGCTTTCTAAACAGTTGCCAATGATTTTAGGTCATGTGGATAACTCATTTTGGCCCTGCCATGTGATAGAGTAAATTTAACACAATAGTTAAAAATGTAACTTCCTGGTAGATGTGCCTACGTAGGTTATACTAGTTTGCACTTGTCAACCTAGAGAGATGTACTATTCCTTTGACACTGGGAAATTTTGTTCTGGCTTCCTCATTCATGTGGAGATCAGGGCAGGTTCCCTGTGGTTTCTGTAGTTACTGAGAGCTACAGAAACGAGAGATGAGGTTCTGTAGTCCACTGGTTTGAATGTTGAAGTTAGTAGAAGCTAATACCACTTTTAATTGTAATGTCTTAAGCAACAGGGGTTTTATTAAAGTGGCTTGGATTGTGTACATTGAGTTACTCTCAATTTTTTGTCATCAACAAGTTATGATAGTTTAAGTAAATGCACTTAGATGTTAATTGTTCGATAGAAAAATTAATAAGACCCGGTATCAATATATCTTTTGTTAACATAATTGACACATTTATAACTTAGGTGCAAAGATGGAACTATTTTACACTCTTCCCCTGCTTTCCTAAAGGAAGTTTATTATTGCAGATATTCCAAAAGTAGCAAGCAAGATTTTTTTTCCTCCTAGTTTGTGCTCTGGGGAAAAAAATCAATACAGTATAGTAGATATGACGGTCTTATCCTTAATTCATTATTCAACAAATCCTCAAAATGCATTGGCTTTTCTGTTAACCTCTCTGAAATTCGAATTGGAAATATGGTTTAGGTAACCTTGAGCTGCTTTTTAAATTTGGCTTTAGGGATATGAGACTTACGTTTTTTCTAGGGTGAGCTGTTAAAAGTGCATCTAGGTAAAATGATCCCCTTAACCGGAGACTGTTTTTCTATGTCTAACTTTAGAGGAAAGATTTGCAAATCATGGGATCAGCACTTAATTTGGGGCTCTATTTACCATGTAGGCTGTCAAGAAGTATTAACCTTAAGGTAAGATGAGAACATAGAGTACAAAGCTGTGAGTTGATGGCACACAGTACAGTGGTATTAAATAGCATTATCCATCCTGCTTGCTACAGTAAATAGGATTTCACTATTATGATGTGTCAGGGCTTTCAGTGAAATCAAATTTACAAGACACTAAACTGCCATCCTCTCTGCTGAGCAGCTTTATTCTGGGATCTTGCTTTCATATTAATCCTGTTGGTAGGAAATACTTGTACCAATTGTGCATGGAAATTATAATTTAATGATCTCTTCCTTTTCTTTATTCAGAGCTGAGAATGGACTACTGTGCTTTGCAATGATAGCCCCAGGGCTCTGAGAAAGAGATAATATACAGTTCAGCTTTAAAGCCCAGCATTGCTTTTTTGTGAGTGCTTGTAATGATCATAAGTGCTGAGATGCCAACAATATGGTTGCATAGTTTCTCAACTCTCCACATTTCCTTTACCTTTTGAAAGGCTACACAATAAAATAATTAGAATCTGTTTACCCTGATGGTTTTAAAAAATGATATGCCACTTGACTGTGTAAAGACAAGGTAAGAAATAAAGCATTGTGAAATCCAGGGAAAATTAATTCCACTTTTAAAGATTCTGTACATTTTGGGAAGGCTTAGCAGGCTGTTTTATTTGAAAAACGATTATTTACTCACTTTACTTTCTTTGAGCTTCTTTCTTTCTATTGATAAGAATATTACAGCCAGGAAATCATTATGTTTCCTGCGTATGAGATTGAAATTGGCTAAATCCTTTGAATTTCCTTCACAACCAATTTCAAAGTTAGTGATTGTTTTGCTTCTTGACATCTTGTTTATTTATACATTTCAAATGTACTTCATTTAGGCAGACCAGCCAATGCATATTTCCCTATTTTACTGACTGAAAAATTAAAGTACATGAATATTAAATTGTTAAAGGAAATTGCAATGCTTGTGTTAGAAAGTGCTCTTCAATCCCAGTTTTATGTTCAGACCATGAGACAGCTGTGCCTCTGTAAGGGATTACGTTTCAACACATTAGCTTCAGTTAAAAAGATATATTTGGTCATTAAAACGTTTGCAAATAATATTAGCTCATAACATCATCAAATAAGAAGTGCCCACATCTGAATTTGGCATATAAAGCAGGTTTGCACAGTAAGGTCGGCATTTAATGAAGGGAACCCAAATCCAATTTGTCTGTGTAGACTAAGATAGGATTTTAACTTTGTTCATTCTTATCAGAATTTTGGGAGCTAGAGGGAGTCCTTGGCGTTCACCACTCATTCAAAAACACATTTATTAATCTCCTACAGTGAGCCAGGCCCTATTCAAAGATAAAATGATGCATACAAATGGCACAAAAGCCCATTGGTATCTGGCACAGAGCTTTCAGTTGACACAATGGTGCAGTGGGCCCATGGAGGCTGTGTTTTGTGAAGAACACTACCTTTGCACTGCCTTTGTCCCTTCCAGATCTAAAGATCGTGGGATTTAGAGGGAAAGTTAGTAGATTGGAGAGATCCATCAGGTTAAATTATCAGATAAAGACCCCAATACATTGGTTGCCTCAAGTAGTTCTTTCTGAAAATAAACATTAAATAGGTAATTCCTTTGAAGACCAGAACTCATTCCCCTTTGATCACTGTGATAGTGGCTGGCACATATTAAGCCTTGGATAAATTTTTAAAAATTGATGTGTTTGTCCAGAAATGGGGTGGGTTCCATAGCCAAATAATTTTGAGGAATGTTAGGTTTCACGAAGCTGAACAGATTTCTTTTCTACAGGCCTCCTCAAAAGTTATGTACACTTATAGCCTCCAGGATGAGGAGACTGCATAATATGTTTCAGCATTATACCCGAACCGTGGAATCGTTCTTCTGAGATGTATCTGTGAATTTATCCCAGTTTATCACCTGAGATTTCTGTGCCCTAAATAAAGCTAGTACCTACATTTTTTTAGTCCTTCTTAGCTTGCATCCTGAGATGTAAAGGTATAGTAGCCATAGAATTTCACTGATGGAATTCCTAATCTGAGGGCATCTGAGGACCTGAAAGCACCCTGGGATTGCCGCCCTTTGCACCGTGTGCCAGAAGCATAGGCCGGTGAGAAGAGGCTGTCTCAGGGTCCTAAAGGTGCAGTGCGCTGGGGTGGGGTGTTCTTTCTCACTCTGAATTCTCTTCCTCATCCTCACCCTCTCCAAGAGTCTTTGAGAAACTGTAGCCCATAGTAGGTATCTCATTTTGTATTTGGGTGTCCATTGACTCAATCTTGCGTTATTCCAGCCTCCTCAGAATTGGGAGCAGTGGGTAGTGGGGTTTCTCCTTGATCTTCCCATGTCAAGATTCAGCACTGTACCCGTTAACCCAAGAGTTGTACATACTTGCCTGAAGAACCAGGCACAGGTTTCAGCAGAATGCCACCAAGGGAAGGTCTAAACCAGAATATTCTTCCCTTTTATGAAATGAAGTAAGAAGGTAATTAAATTGGATAAATTACCCCGGTGGATCTTTACAAATCTTCCCGCAAGGGTTGCCAAGATATGGTGCTGAAGGAGCATGTGAAAGAGATATCAACATCTTCTGTTCCATCAGAGCCTCAAGGTTTCTGTGACCCTCTAGAAAGAATCTATAGGACTTGCTATTATTTTGTGAGGAAGCGGTAAGGTTTACTTACATAGGGTAGAAAGTGCGCTTTTGTATCTGGAGAATAAGTTTGATGATGGTCAGTAATCACATGCTCTGTAATTTAATTTGTCTTCAGAAAACGTTTGGAACTGGAGTTCAGAGAGAATGGCACGATCACCACACTGTCCCCTTGTGACTTGTAGTGTTTGCATAAACTCTATAAAAGCAGGGTCCTTGTCTGTTCCCTGCTGTATCCCTAGTACCTAGACCAGTGCTTGGCACTTAGCAGGTGCTTGGTAAATATTTGTTGAATGAACAATGAAGGCATTTTCAGCAGGTCAAACATGGCCATGTAACCTAGAGATGCATCTTCCAGGTTGCTTAGTGGGCAGCTTGTCTCCAGTTAGACCTTATTCTGCAGGTTTTCTGAGATTTAGGTGAAAGTCCTTTTGCTCCAGTCATGATAATTTCTGCTGTTAATGCAACAGCATATCTTATTTATGTAAAATTAAACATCAGTGTAATTACTACTCCTCAAGCAAACTTGAAATAAATCAAATTATTGTCTAAGTGATATTCTTATCCATTACTTTTACATGACTGGAGAGAGGGTGAATAATGATGATGATGATGATATCAATTTTATCCACAATCCTTAACCTAAGTAGAATACCCAACTTCATATATTATCCCAAAACCTGGTTTTGAGTGACAGAGTGCCCATGAGTACTGTGCATTGTGTACATCCTTGTTCCAAGATTGTTGGGAAAGAATATTAGTGTCAGTACCATCACCACCATCATTAAAATCCACCATCGGCACGTGCCTGTAGTCCCAGCTATTTGGGAGGCTGAGGCAGGAGAATCACTTGAACCTGGGAGGCAAAGGTTTCAGTGAGCCAAGATCACGCCACTGTACTCCAGCCTGGGTGACACAGCGAGACTCCGTCTCAAAAAAAAAAAAGAAAATTCACCATTTATTGAGGGATTATTATAAGCTAGGCAGTGCTTGAAATGAGTTAACATAATACTGTACTCTGTCCCTAGAACAAACCATTAGGGGAAGGTATTTCTTCACCAGGCAACCAATTGATTTGTTGAGGCTGAAAGACATTGAGTAACTTGACCCAGGATTCCTAGCTGGTGCACCCAGGCCTCTGTCTTCCTGCTCACCAACGGCCTCTCCTTCTGTGTCACCAGTGGTGGACTCTTAAATTTTCACTTTCGGTCCCATGTAGTTCCACTCCCCTTTCCATCCTCCTCCTCTATAGTTTTATTTTTTTTAATTATTATTATTTTTTTGAGACGGGGTCTGGCTCTGTCACCCAGGCTGGAGTGCAGTGGTACGATCTCGGCTCATTGCAACCTCCACCTCCTGAGTTCAGGATTCTGCTGCCTCAGCCTCCCGAGTAGCTGGGATTACAAGCGTGTACCACGATGACTGGCTAATTTGTAGAGATGGGGTTTCACCCTGTCGGCCAGGCTGGTATTGAGCTGACCTCAAGTGATCTACCTGCCTCGGCCTCCCTAAGTGCTGAGATTACAGGCATGAGCCACCGCATCCAGCCCTCTCCCTCTTTAAAAAGATTTTTGGTGGAGGTGGGCCTGACATTTTTTGTTTAGAACCACTAGACTCAAGTAACAGATTCTCAACTAAGTTTCCCTCAGCAACATTCATACTTGGTTTTCTTCCACAAGCTAAGCACCCATTGTTTATTTAATAGTGAATCTTGTTTAAAGAGAAGTTGAGCCAGCTTTATTACAGGGCATGATTAGATACAGTTAATTAGTACGGCTTAGTATATAGGCTAAATTAATAGGAGAGGTGCTGAAAGTAAGGAAATTGTAAGGGATCTGTGAATTGGGTCTTACTACTCTGAGGGGATGCAGAGAAAAGAAGCTGGCCCTATATTGTGGGGAAATATAACCAGAAATTGAAGTTACAAGCCAAGCCAAGCCAAATCAGCCCAGGTAAAGGTGATGACACTTTCTATGATGGCAACTACTAGCTCTTAAGTAGCCTTGAACCATGGTGTCTACAGCAGCCCAGCACACTTAGCCTGCTATGTGGATTATACCTGTGGAATCCCGGGGCACAACTTCCTGCAAGTTTAGGTTTAGTCACACGAGTTTACTGTCACTTTCCATTCTAAGACCGAGTGTGCTCTTGTTTCAACTCTCTAGTTTCAGGTCAGAAATGTTTCTCCTATCCTAGAACTATTTGAACCACTTTAGTAATTAATAAACTTTAGTACGTGTACCACTCAATTAACTACCCTCAAGCCAGCGCTACTTGTAACCTTCCTCGATGGCAGATTCTTGTCCGTCTCCTGCCACCACATTCCTTCCTAGGAGATCTCCATGTTTGCTTTCTCTCTGTACATTGCTTTGCCTGTGTTGGGCATCCCCTTAGTTTTACTTTTTTTTCCCCAACTTTAGTTTTGTTTGTTTTGTATAATTGACAAATACATCCATAATGCTTTATGCCTCTCTTGATGATAGCCATGTTTTGTTTATAATACTTGTGATGAGTTGTAGATGATGAGGGGATGTTGAGCACCTACAGTGTGTGCAGATATTATGCATGATGGGTACCTGTGACACACACAGTCACTGAAGCAGACACAGTTTACCTCTAACATCCATCACTCCTCCTTGCTTGTTACCTCCTAATATTAGAATTTCTAGAACTTAATCATAATGTAGTTTCTACCTTGCCTTGATGGACCATCTGTGATGTGACTTGGGCAGCAGAAATAGAAGTGAGAGCGGAGCAGCACTGACTGAGGGGTTGTCTCCTTGGACAAGCAATCCACGTGTTGAGAAGATTTGTCTGCTTGTCTGTTTATCCTCATTTTCATTAAAATGAAAATGTAACTAGAACTACAATGAGCACTTCTGTAGTTCAAGAAAAATAACCCGTAATAAATTGTGAACTGTCTATTCTCTCATGGTGTAGTTACTCTAAATTGTGGAAATTTGGCAGTCGTCCCTAGAACTATTTGTTAAAATTCAATAGTGTGTAATTAAAGACAGCGACTGCCATTTCTGCTGTTGGGTACATTAAAAAATTATATTATATATCATTTGGATTTGACCCTGAACTCATTTCCCAAAAGATCAATGCCAGAAAGACAAAAGTATATTTTAGTCTGAATAGAGGCTCAAGTTATATAAAGTAACTAAATTTATGGAAATATCAGTTAGACTCTAGCTATTTAAGAGTAATTATGCAAAAGATAGTTTTGAACGAATATTCCTCTGGAAATGGCCAAATGGAAGCTGTGATTATGATGAAATTCTGTGCTTCAAGCCTTGCCAGACAATAAAACAAGACTGCTGATGTTTTAAGCCTATATCATTAAAACTGATATTGATACAACAACCTGTATAATATGTCAATGACATGGAATATTTTATAGACACACAAAAATATACTGCTCCTTGAAACTTTAGCATTCATCTAGTATAAAATTACACTTTTTTCAAGCAATGAAACAGAAACCTAGAGGCTTGAAAATCGTTTTTACGTAGTTGGGAAAGGGAATGGTGGCAGTGTTTACCTAGTTACGATTATCTCATCAAATAAGTTCTAGTCAAGTGAGTGGGTTTTTGTCTGTTTAGGTTCCTGCAATTGGTTTGTGTTGGGGTGGACCTCCCACATACAGCCACGTGGATATGGATTCATATATTAGACCTCCTAGGTATCGGCTATTTATTCTTAGATAAACCATGTGACCTGTTTGACCCTCAGATCCCTCATCTGTAAAGTGGCCTTCATATCGTACTTCCTTGGGGGTGTGGAGATTAAGTAAAATATTATGTGTTAATTTATATGTACATACTAAATTAGGATAAACATCAGTTATCAGCACCAGTCTCTAGGAGGCTGATAATTATACAGCTGTTTGAGGTAGCTTGTTGCAGGGAGAAAGCCGTAGGGAGAGTAGAGGGATTGAATCTGGAAACACAGGTTGAATTCTATTTGAAGTATTTATCTTGTTTTGTTTTTGTTCTTTTGTTTTTGTTTTTTGAAGATAGGTCTCGCACAGTCACTCAGGCTGAAGTACAGTGGCACGATCTCTGTTCACCACAACCTCTGCCTCCCAGCCTCAAGCAGTCTTCCCACTTCAGCCTCCTGAGTACCTGAGACTACATGCACGTGCCATCATACCGGGCTAATTTTTGTGTTTTTTGTAGAGACGGGGTTTTGCCGTATTGCCCAATTTGGTCTCAAACTTGTGAGCTCAAGCAATCTGCCCACTTTGGCCTCCCAAAGTGCTGGGATTACAGGCATGAGTCCCTGTGCCCGGCCACTATTTTGTTACATTGAAATGTTATATTGAATTTTGTCAGAAGGAATGGAATTATTGGCTGTTTTTATAATATAGATACAATAATTAAACCTACAATTAAGCTTACATAATCTTTCAGGTTTTTCAGATCTCTCTCATGTATATCATTTTATTTGATAAAATGGAATTTTTCTGCCAGGTATGGTGCTCATGCCTATAATCCCAGCACTTTGGGAGGCCGAGGCAGGAGGCTCGCTGAGCCCAGAAGTTTGAGACTAGCCTGGGCAACAAAGAGAGACCTTGTCTCTATGAAAAATAACAAAAATTGCCAGGCATGATGGTGTGTGCCTATGGTCCCAGCTACTCAGGAAGCTGAGTGGGGAGGATCAGCTGAGCCCAGAAGGTCAAGGCTGCTGTGAGCCATTATGTCGCTGCACTCCAACCTGGGCAACAGAGCGAGATCCTGACTCCAAAACAAGTCATGAGGGGTGGGGGGAGCAGATTTGTCTTGCCTGTATATTTGCCTTCGAATTTGGCAGATTGTGTATATCAGAGATAGAAGTCTGGTAATTTAGTGCGCCTAAGCTTAGGTCTGTCTGTCATCTTTTGAGCAGAGGCTGGTTTGAATCTTCATCCGTTTTGTTGAATCAGCCTAGCTAATGAGTGGGAAATTTAAAAAAAGAACAGAGCTGGTTGAGCTTTCACTTCTGCATATTCAATCCTATGGCATGTTTATTAAATCCTATCGTATTGTAATATTGCAGTCTAGCTCCTCCAGATCAAGGAAAGAGGTACACAGAGAAGAAGAAACCAGGTTCTAGAGGTTGTGGTTGTGACATTTGGGGATGGCAGTGTTAAGGAAGTAGCCAGGGCATGGGGACTGTGGGACCGTAGGAGACCTTAGCATCAGAAGAAATGCCATATAGGTGCCCTCTAATATACTGTGAGCTCGTCTACTGGAATTTTTAGTTTTGCGTTTGAATGTTCATCAGAAGTTTCTGACTTAGGATATCAGTGCAGAACAAGGATTTGCTTTTTCTTGACGAATTTTGGGTCAGGTTTTTGTTTGTTTGTTTGTTTAATATCAAGTAAGTACAGACTGAGTTGTATTTTTCATCTTCTCCATTCAGATGAAATGAACAACAAGAGGATACAAACATGAAAGCTTGGGTGAGGATGGATCACCAGGCTGTGGTGGGCAAGAGCAAGGAGCCCTGGGGAAAGTCGCGCAGCAGTTACTTTCCCGACAGCCACAGAGCTTTGTGGGACGGTGTGCACGATTGTGAATAGTCCTTGTTTAAAAAGTCTTTTCTTGAAAACCAAGGCTTTTCATTTGGATTCTATTTGAGAGGCACAAAACAATTCTGGAGTCTTGGCTTTGGCAAAATGACATTGGGATGTTTATATCAATTTTCTTTAGAAATGAAATTTTCTAAATTTTCATTTCTAAAGAAAATGTTTCATTTCTAAAGACAAATGTACTGGGTCAGACTTAATTCTGGCACATCTCATTATTTTGTGCACTTTATGCAAGAGTCTATTAGAAGTACTCACCAAAGAGCAAAATCACCAAAGCCCTTTTCGTTATAAAACTAAAGGTCCCAGCATATGTTGGCCAGCTCAGAAAACTTTCACAGAAGGCTGTGTTACCTTTTTTAAGAATGTAATTTTTTTTTACTAAATTACTCAAAAGGCATTCTGAGTTTAGAGAATGCCTGATCTTGTTGAAATTTTAATTTCATTAAACTTAAATGATGAAAAACTCCAGTCTTTAAGTCATCAAGCAATAATTTTTCAAAAAGATCTGTGTAAACATCTAATAATTTTTTTCTCTTGTAATTTAAATTCATTTTTATGTTCCTCCCACAACTTGCCGTCGGTTTTGCTGCTTCTACCTAAAAAGCAGAAAGCAACGAATATTGGTTAGGCCTCTTAAATTATGTTTTATATTTGTGGATCTTATTTATATTTTTAATCCCTTAAGTCAAAGTGTATTATGTTCATGACTAAAGCATGCAGTTGTTACAGTATAAAATTATGGGCATTATAAGGCTTAAACCTAGCTTGTCAGTTGTGGGTGAATGTCTTTTTCATTTGAATATGCTACAGTGTAAAGATAAAGGCATAACAACTGTTTTAAATTGTCTTTCTTTCTCATTTTCTCTGTGGTACAGAATATGGTAAAAATACCTGCTAACTTGCCACTGTGAACACCCACTCTGCAGTTAAAACATTTCCCATAGCCTATTTTATATAATGTACTTTTTGGATCCCCTCATTATCCAGAGAAAATCATTTTTCTTTTGAGAAATTTTTTTCTCTTAAAGTTTATCCACATAGCAAAACAGAGTATTGGTATAAGTCTTTATGCCTTGTACTTTCTCATCATTCATTTACTCTAAAATTAGTAATAGCAATAAAATCCTATATGTGCATGGTACATATTTTAAGTAACCTGGAATATTGACTTTAATGTATTTCTATTATGCTGTTAGTAACTTTCTTTATCTGTGGACATTTAAAGGAGAGAGAAGGGTTTGCTGATTTCAGTTGACAATCAGCAACTGAAATAAAAATTCTAAACCATATTTTTTCAAAAACGTACCTCTGTAAGTTCTGTAAATTTTGCTGAATTCAAGAATAACTATTTTCTAATTTCTTAGTCTCACCTGTAATTTAGAATACTTTCAAATAATTTTTTTGGACTTTTGTAAAGCTTTAAAAGGTATTACTTTAACAATATTTTAATGTAATTTAATACCCTTGTTTCTAACAGTTTAAGACTTTTGCCAAATGTCTTTTTATTTTTTAGTGTTATTTTTGCACTAGTAGTTGTTCATTTCGTAAATATTTATTTAGAACCTACTATGTGGCAAGCTCCATTTTAATAGGTTCTGGGGATATAGCAGAGAGCAAAGCAGACAAAAATTCCTCTGGTTCCATAGAGCTGACAATTCATCGATGCAAGATAGTCAATAACAAATATATTTTATGTCAAGTGGTGATGGGTTCTATGAAGAAAAATGACTCAATAAGAGGAGAGAAAATGATGGTATGTGTATGGTGGGTGGGGGTGGGTGATGCTCTTTTGGATAGGGAGGCCTCCGATTAGATGCTATGTGAGCAGGGACCCGAAAGAGCCATGTGTATCATCTACCTGGGGGAGAAGCCTCCTGGCAGGTCCTGTTGAATGCTCGTTACCTACATCTCTTGCATTGGCTCCATGTCATTTATTGCTCTAGCGTGTTCTTCACTATCTTTTCCGAAAGTGCCAGGTCTGCTTTTCAAGTACAGTATCTGTCTTGCCAAGCCTGGCAGACAGTGCTTATTTTGGTCTGTACTTTGTTAGCAGATCAGTTCTATGTTGAGTTCAAATGACACTCTGGTTTCAAGAGTGACTCTAATTCTTTTTCTCCTAGAGGAATAGTAAATAAGCCCTGTGGAATCTGGTCAGTGAGTATTGAAGTATTTAGAAAATTCCTTATCCAGTGAAAATGCACCCATGATTCTCTGACTTTAGACACCTTTCCTCAAGCCTCTCCCAAACCCAAGTCATCACTAACAATGTTACCAAGCCATTCAAAATGAAGAGTAACATTTATTGCCAATTTTCTTGTGTGTATCTCAATGTGTTTGCTAGCACTGCAATGCTAAGTTATTTAATTTAACCTTTCCAGCTTTCTAGGAGTGTTATCCTCATGTTTTAGGCAAGTACAGTGAGACACAGTAAGGGTATGTACTTTATCCAAGGTCGCAGGAATAGTAAGTGGCAAAACCGGGAAGTGAACCCTGGCAGTCTAAGCTCACATTCTCTCTAAGCCACACAACACAGACTTTTGGGAAGTTATTATTGGGATGGGATTGCATTAGTCAGAAAGGAGCTGAGTGGGCCCTTTGGTTCAGTGTTCTACCAAAGTTAAGTAATAAGTGGATGGGCCACATAAATGTTTTAATATAATTGGGTGAAAGTTCCTCCTCTAACATCGTCCATAGATTGAAAATGGTTTCTGTCCACAAGGTTGTGCAGTTGATGGTTGTTACAGGCCGAAAGAATGAGGGGTCGTGATCAACTCACTGTACTACTGGAGGCTATATGAGTAAACAGCAAACTGTTCTCATGAAAGCAGGATGTTGGCAAAATGACAAACTGCATCTGCCACCCAGAAGGAATGTTGAGGGCAGTCACAACCCAGGCAGAAGTGTTTCTTGTGATTAGGCACATCTGAAGCCTGTTAACAATCATGTGAACCTGTGATCAATTAAGCAGCTGACCACTCGTTACCTCCTCACTGCTCTTGCTACCCAATAAATACAAAGGGCAGTAGAAGCTTGGGGGCTGCCTTTGCACATTAGAAGCAGGGAGCTCTCTTCTTCTTCCCCGGTTCCCCTTCCTTTAAAACAGTTTCTTTTGTCTTAAGTTTTCATTTCTACATTCGTCTCTTCATTCAATCTTGTAATGATGGTCTTAAGCAGTAACTGCTGTAATGACGGTCTCAAAGTAGTAACCATGGCAGTCAGCCACAGACGGATCTGTATTCACCACCTCCATGGGCCCTTTCCTGCTTTTGTTGATCTGTTCCCCTATTAAAACAGAGGCCTGATCGCCTTATTTGCACCTGTCATCTTTGCACTGAGTCCCCAGTTTTTGTGGTGTTCTCCCCAACCACCACCTTTGGGTGAATTCTCCTTCCTGCTTTTAGGTTTCTAGTCCCCCTGCTGTCCTCCAACCTCTTCCCTATGATTAAAGCAGGAAAAGCCTTGGTTATCTGAAGGTTTCTGTACTGTGGACAGCCTGCCGAGGTGGCAGCAGTTAGGTATGGCTGAAAAAGTTCAAGTAACTCTTCTGGGGCTTTAGGACGTATGTTCACTCCTCATCCTTAGCGTGGGTAATCACTTGTTTTTCTCACGCCATATAATTTTTTCTCAAGTTCGCACCCCCAGGTACACGATACTGCTTTCCAGTATGTTTGGTGTAATTTTATTAGGTACTTAAAGCATCTTTGTACCATAATTCTCCTTATCTGACAAATTAAAATTCATTTTAATGGTTTCTTTCAACGTTTTTGACTATGGAAAATGAAGTTTTAATGATTAGAGCTCATCTTCACAATTAGTAGAGATCTTGCTGACATTGTATTTGAAAATAGTGTTTATTCTGGGAAGGATATTATGCAGGATAATACAAGAGTTTTCAGAAGTTTTTACCTTTTATTTAGGGTCTTTACAATGTGTTGAATCATTGTTTTAGTTGAAAATCCAGGTTCATGATATTGCCACTCATTGTTTTAAAAATTGATATGTATCTCAACATGGAAAGAGAATGGTATTCTGGTGTCTCAACCAGAATCCAAAGAATGTAAGTTTTTATCTTTGTTTTAGACTTGGGGTACATTTCTCTTATCTGTCCAAGAGATGCCAGATGGACAAATCACAGTACAGGCATACTTCATTTGACTTTAAACAAAAAATACAAATTTAAAGTTTGTGGCAACCCTGCATTAAGGAAGTTGATTAGCGCTGTTTTTCCAACACCATGTGCTCACTTAGTGTCTCTGTGCCACGTTTTGGTGGTTCTTATAATATTGCAAACTTTTTCCTCGTTGTTATGTATGCTATGGTGATCTGTGATGTGATCTTTGATGTTACTGTTGTAATTGTTTTGGGACACCACGGACCACACCCATATAAAAAGCTGAACTTAATTGATAACTGTTATGTGTGTGTTCTGACTCCTCCACCCATCAGCCATTTCCCCGTCTTTTCCCCTCACCTGAGAGGCCTTCTTATTCCCTGAGACACAACAATACTAAAATTAGGCCAATTAATAACCCTACAATGACCTCTAAGTGTTCAAGTGAAAGGAAGAGTCACACATCTCTCTTTAAATCAAAAGCTAGAAATGATTAAGCTTAATGAGGAGGATGTGTGCAAAGCCTAGATAAGCTGAAAGCTGTGCCTTTTGCACCAAACAATTAGCCAAGTTGTGAATGCAAAGGAAATGTTCTTGAAGGAAATTAAAAGTGCTACTCCAGTAAACACACAAATGATAAGAAAGTGAAACAGCTTTATTACTGCTATGGAGAAAGGTTAGTGATTTGGTGGAAGATCAGACCAGCCACAGCATTCCCTTAAGCCACAGCCTAATCTAGAGTAAGACCCTAATTTTCTTAAGTTCTACGAAGGCTGAGAGAGACAAGGAAGCTGCAGAGGAAGCATTGGAAGCTATCACAGGTTGGTCATGAGGTTTATGGAAAGAAGCCATCTCCATAACATAAAAATGCAAGATAAAGCACTAGGTGCTGATGTGGAAGCTGGAGCAAGGTATCCAGAAAATCTCCTTACTATCATTGATGAAGGTGACTACACTGAACAACAGATTTTCACTGGAGGTGAAACAGCCTTGTATCGGAGGAAGATGCTATCTAGAACTTTGCATAGCTAGAGAGAAGTCAGGGCCTGGCTTCAAAGCCCCAAAGGACAGGCTGACTCTTGTTAGGTCCTAATGCAGCTGATGACTTGAAGTTGAAGCCAGTGCCCACTTACCATTCCAAAAATCCTAGGGTCCTGCAGAATTATGCTAAGTCAACTCTTCCCATGCACTATAAATGGAACACCAATTCTGGATGGTAGCATGTCTGTTTACAGCCTGGTTTACTGAATATTTTGAGCCCACTGTTGAGATCTATCTCTCGCAAAAAACGTTTTCCATTTAAAGTATTAGTGCTCATTGACAGTGCACCTAGTCACCCAAGAGCTCTGATGGAGATGTACAGGGAGATTAATAATTTCATGCCTGCTAATACAATATCCGTTCCACAGCCCGTGGATCAAGGAGTAATTTTGACTTTCAAGTCTTACTATTTAAGAAATGCGTATTTTAAGACCATATGTGCCATAGGTAGTGATTTCTCTTGAATGATCTGGGAAAAGTACATTGAAAACCTTCTGGACAAGAGTTACTATTCTAGATGCCATTAAGAACATTTGTAATTCATGGGAAGAGGTCAAAATGTCAGTTAACAGGAGTTTGGAAAAAGTTAATTCCAATTATGGATGGCTTGAAAGGTTTCAACCCTTCAATGGAGGAAGGAATTGCAGATGTGGTGGAAATAGCAACAGAATTCGAATTAGAAGTGGAGCCTGAAGATGGAACTGAATTGCAGCAATCTTATGATGAAACTTTTAACGTTTGAGGAGCAAACTTGAACAGATGATGAACAAAGAAAGTGGTTGCTTGAGGTAGAGTCTACTGTTGGTAAAGATGATGTGAATATTGTTGAAATGACAGGAAAGAACTAAGAATATTACAATACATAATTGGTAAAGCAGCAGCAGAGTTTGAGAGAATTATGAATTTTGAAAGAAGTTTTACTCTATGTAAATGCTATTAAACAGCATCCCATGCTACTGAAAACTCTCCCCTGAGAATGAATTGATGTGGCAAACTTCATTGTTGTCTTATTTAAGAAATTGTCATAGCCATGCCATTTGGCCACCACCACCCTGATTCATCAGCAGCCATCAATATTGAGGTAAGACCCTCCACCAGCGTGACTTGCTGAAGGCTCAGATGATTGTTAGCATTTTTTAGCAATAAAGTATTTTTAAATTAAGATTATGTACTGTTTTTGACATAATGCTATTGCACGCTTAATAGACTACAGTGTAGTATAAACATGACTTATGTGCACTGGGAAACCAAAACGTTTGCGTGACTCACTTTATTGTGGTCATCTGAAACCAAACCTGCAGTATCTCCAAAGTATGCCTATATTCAGTTTTCCTATTCCAGTGATATAGTGGTTGTAAAATAAAAGTATTTCCTCCTTCTTTCTCTCCCCTCATTTATCTCTCTCTCTTTCTGTTCCTCTCCCTTCTTTCCCTCCCCTCCCTTGCCTTCTTTTGTTAGTTCATTTCTTCCTTCCATCTTTTCTTTCTTCCCTCCCTCCCTCCTTCCTTCCTTCATTACATCCATCCGTCCATCCGTCCATCCGTCCATCCATCCATCCATCAGCAAACATTAAGTGCTGGATTTCAAGATTCATAGACATGATTCCTTTTTCTTAAGGTACAGTAGGTTAGTGGGAAGGAATATAGGGATTATTTTATGGTATTATAAGTTCTTTAATACAATTTATACTAATCATCCAGTTTAACATTTTCTCACCTTCATGTTCCTTGAAACCTGAAGCTTAAAATTTGTATAGATCAGACATCAGCAAACTAAGAATAATTTGTACATTTTTAAATGGTTGGGGGAAAAATTCAAAAGAATAATTTTATGACACATCAATTCTATGAAATTCAAATTTTAGTGTCCATAAATAGTTTTATTGGAAGACAGCCATGCTCATTTGTGTGTGTATTGTCCATGGCTACTTTCGTACTAAACAGAGTTGAGTAGCTTTGACAGAGACCATGTGACCCATAAAACTTAAAATATTTACCATCTGGCCTTTTATGGCAAAAGTTTGTCACCTCCTGCTTTAGACATCTTTTTTCCCCTAGAAATTCCCAAGGATAATTGATTGTGGATACATCCAACTATGTTCCAAGACATGGGCTAGGGATACAGGAAAAAGCAACAAACCTGAAGAACCTGTTTCCTACCATCACAGAGCTCAGAGTCTAGCGAGTAGAATACAATACAGAGAACAAAATGAGCCAAAATAGATCATGAAAAGTGTGATGAAAGAAACATAAATACTGTGAGAGAAAATAGGAGAGGGGCTTCAGATGAGGTGCTCTAACACCGAAACCCTTAGGAAGCATACACTCACACTCCAAAGAACAGCAGAGGTAGCCGTCCTGAGTGCTCCAGCCACCAGTCTTTCTCCAGTTTTCCTCGGGAAATGACACCATTACCTACTCAGTGGCTGAAGCTCACAATCTATGACATATTTTTGATTCTTACCATTCCTCACATTCTCTCCTTCCTCTCCAATTCATCAGGAAGTTCTGTTAATTCTCCTTCCAAAACATAGTTCAATTTTGCCTATTTTTTAAGTCTATTGCCACCGTAAACCAAGCCTCCATCTCTCTCAGCTGAGCTCGTGTAATCACTCCCTTGTCTCTCTAGTCCATCCTCTGTTCCCTCCACCACTGTCTATTTTCCAACCAAGAGCTATGGTTTTTTAAGAACTTGAGTCTGGGCAAGACTCAAGTTCTTGAGTGGTGGCTCACACCTGTATTCCCAGCTCTTTGGGAGGCTGAGGTGGGCGGATCACGTGAGGCAGGCGGATCACTTGAGATCAGGAGTTCGAGACCAGCCTGGGCAACATGGTGAAACCTTGTCTCTACTAAAAATACAAAAATTAGCCAGGTGTGGCATGCACCTGTAATCCCAGCTATTTGGGAGGCTGAGGCAGGAGAATCTCTTGAACCCAGGAGGTGGAGGTTGCAGTGAGCTGAGACTGCACCACTGCACACCAGCCTGGGCAAGACAGTGAGACTCTGTCTCAAAAAAAAAAAAGCCATCCATGCTTTTCCATAGCCCTTAGAATAAAATCCAAACCCATTACAGCTTGTTAAAGAGGAAAGGAAGCCAATAAGGCCTGAGCGTAGGGAGTGTCTGATGTACTGGACTGGATATAAGATGAGGTAAGAAAGAAGGATGATTTCTGTGTCTCTGACTTCAGCAAATGTGAGAAAGATAGAACCAGTTACTGAGTCTAGGAAGACCAAGAGGAATAAGTTTGTTCATTGAAACAAACAAAAACAATGTGCGATTGTATTCTTATCTATCAATCAAAAAAAAATCTGTTTATTTTTGAGATTGAGTCTTACTCCATCACCCACACTGGAGTGCAGTGGCACAATCGTGGCTCGCCACAACCTCCTGGGCTTAGTTGACCCTCTTGCCTCAGCCTCCAGAGTAGCTGGGACTACAGGTGTGCACCACCATGCCTGGCTAATTTTTTGTATTTTTTTGTATAGACGTGGTTTTGCCATGTTACCAAGGCTGATCTTGAACTCCTGGGCTCAAGTGATCTGCCCTCATTGACTTCCCAAAATTCTGGGATTACAGGTGTGAGCCACCGAGCCCACCCCTGTGTTTTAATCAATTTAAATTTGAGGTGTTTCTGATACAATTGATGTCAATAAAACATTTGGACCATTGAGTATGGAATCAGAGGCAAGGTCTGGGCTGGGTATATAGATCTGGGAGTTGTCAGCCCATGAGGGGAGTTTAAAGCCATGAAACTGGAAGAGCTTCGCTAAGAGACCAAGTGCAGGTCAAGGAGAAAAGTGAACCTTGAACAGCCCTGAGGTCTGAAGTGGAGGTTACTTCTTAGGGGAAGGCAAGAGTCCAGTGGAATTCCTCCATAGGGACTGAACGGGAAGGATGCAGGACTTGTGCTAATTTATCCAGGGAAGCAGTTCTCCATCATCTTTGGAGGAAGTGGGAGTCTGGACTGGACTGGACAAAAGCCAAAGAATGTTAAGAGCATCTTCTACAAACAAAGCCTCTGGCTAATCTAAATTTAATTCTGGATCTTGTAATGTATAGTTTAGGAGTTCATTTAAATTTAATTTGCATAGGATGAAAATAAGTTTTGACCTTTATAATTGCTGTATCAGAAAACTCACATGTTCCTTGACTTGTTAGCCAATTTTTCCTCTGTTACTTTATTCTGGTTTTGTTGTTGTTGTTTCACTTTGTAATATACGGATTTAAGAACAAGTGTCTGGATATCCACAAAGGCATCACAGACAGCTGACATGTCGATCTGCTTTTGTTTGTAATTAAAATTGGCTTAAATCCCATCCCCTTACACTAAGTAAAATATGTAATTAGAATTTTTAATATATAATAACTAAAATATCTCATTCTAGGTTCAGGGAAGGTAATAATATTATTCAATTAGAGGCTAAATGCCACCTCCTACACAAAGCCTTCTAATTGTTTTGTATAGATGGTGATCTCTTTTCATAGGGCATTCAAGTTAATATAGTGATCTGGAAATCAGTACGTTAATATAGTGATTTGGAAATCACTGTACGGTAGCTGTTAAGAATATTATCTCTGGAGCTCGGCTGCTTGGATTTGACCCTGGCAGTGCCACAGACAAGCTCAAATGACCTGGCAAATTATTTCCTTTCGGGGGGCCCTAGTTTTCTTATCTGGAAGATGGGGATAATCGTACCAACCTGATGGAGGTATTGTCAGGTTTGCATGAGACAGTCTATATAAAGCGCATGTTCTGGGATCAGATTTAAGAACTATTTAGAAAAAAATGTCTGTATTAACCCTTAGCTAAAAGATGCCATGATTTGTAAAGATATTATTATTAGCATTTTTACTCTTTCTTATCCTCAAAGTGATTTGATGGGATATGGGCAATATTCTAGGCGATATTAAATCAGGAAGACTTTAGTGTTCTAACATACAAACTCTCAGAGAGCTAAGGACTAAAAATATATTTTTCTTTATATATCCAGTACGTGGCACAATACTAGGCTATTCATGCTTTGTGGAACTGAGGACTAAAACTCAGAAAGTTGTTTATTAGAGAATTAGGATTATTGGGGCAAGGGCTGGCACACGCCATCTGCTTGAAGGGTTGTGTTAGTGGCTGTGCAGAACTTTCCATTGCATCATTACTTTTGTTTTTTTGTCAAGAATGAAAGGTATATAACAAAAATTGGCTCAAGAGAAGTGAAACTAAAGAGAAAAGAGGAAAAAAGTGAAGATGCCGGGCACGGAGGCTCATGCCTGTAATCCCAGCACTTTGGGAGGCTGAAGCAGGTGGATCACCTGAGGTCTGGAGTTCAAGACCAACCTGGCCAACATGGTGAAACCCCATCTCTACTAAAAATTCAAAAATTAGCCAGGCGTGGTGGAGCATACCTGTAGTCCCAGCTACTTGGAAGGCTGAGGCAGGAATATTATTTGAACCTGGGAGGCTGAGATTGCACCACTGCACTCTAGCCTGGGCGACAGAACGAGACTCAGTCTCAACAATAAAGTGAAGAAAGAAGTAAAAAACAATCGAAGAAAGCTCTACTCTGAATGAGCTCAAATGCGTCTCAGCACAGAGAAATACAGACAAGTGTGCTGGTTCTGCCTGTGGAGAGACACTGTCCCAGAAGACAGGAGTTACCCTGTGACCTACTAGGCCAGATAGGCTTTTGGCTGGAATAAAGTAGTTGAGCCTCTAAATGACGTTATTCTCCTTCAGCTCCGATCCTTTCAACACAGGGGTCGCTGATTTCTAAAACCAGACGCAGTGGGATTGAATAGCTTGCCCAAGGTCACAAGCAGTGAGGCCACTGTTAGGAAGTGCCCCTGCCATCCAGAGATCTTCAGCTCTGAAATAGGCTGCCTAGGCCAGGTGTGGTGGCTCACGCCTGTAATCTCAGCACTTTGGGAGGCCGAGGCAGGCCGATCACCTGAGGTCGGGAGTTCGAGACCAGCCTGGCCAGCATGGTGAAACCCCATCTCTACTAAAATTACAAAAATTAGCTGCGGGGGGTGGTGGGTGTCTGTCATCCCAACTATTCAGAAGTCTGAGGCAAGAGAATCACTTGAACCCGGGAGGCTGAGGTTGCAGTGAGCCAAGACCACACCATTGCACTCCAGCCAGGGCAACAAGAGCAAAACTCCATCTCAAAAAAAATGAATAAATATATAAAATAGGCTGCCTCCTGAGATTTGCCAGTCTCCCTGTCACCAGTAGTGTTTCAGGCACAATGAGAGTGATCACTTGTCAGGGATACTGTAAAGAAGATTCTTGCAAAAGGATTTGATGACCTGGAAAGTCTTTACACCTTAAAGTTCAATGATTCTAGCTCCAGTTTCATGGATTTAATAAGACAGCCTCTCTGCCTAGCTCCTTTTAGAAATGGATCTTTGAAAGCCTTTTGTTTTATGTTCTATTTAAAATAGCAATTAGCTTTGCATCTCAGGTACTTTACAGTGCACCATGTGTATTATTCTTGTGGAATATTAGTTCACCAGATGATAGCCCACAATGCTAGTTACATATGAAGTGGTGGTGCAGTGAAATAACATTGCACCTCCTCACTAAACCAAAAACTCCAGCAAGCTTGTCGCAGAGAGACCCTCATTTTCCCAGCTGTCAACCTGACTGATATTTTAATTTTTTTGCCCTGTAGAAAACTTCAGTCTCTTATCCAATAGATTAATGAGTGAACCCCCAGGAAATGCAGCAGAATGTTTCTGTTTGCCAATGCAATGAATGCAGAAGCTAATAAATGTCTACTTCTGTCAGGAGGAGGCGTGTAATGAGTAAATGATGAGAGAAAGAATTCAGGGAAACAAATGATCAATTCAATCTAAGATGACAAACAATTTCCTAATAACTTGGCCTCTAGTTGGAGAGAGGGCTTCACCAGTCTAAGAGAATGCCTGTTGAAACTAAGCCTAGCACAAGGCCATTTACATCAGCTGCTGATGGATTTGGTCTGGTTACATTTGGGTCACACTGAGCAATAAGGCGACATTCAAACACAGCCTGGTTATTACAGACTTTTCTTTGCCCTGTAATTTCTATGAAGGTGTACTAGGAAAAGGAGTCATTTCAGAGCCTAATTCACATTATTCACCCCGATTCCATTTATGTTTCACATTTGTCTTTTTAATAAAAATCTTTTTCAAAAGTAAAGATCTAGTCTCTTTCTCTTGAAATGTGTTCAGATCACAGGGGTCACACAAGAACCTCTTTTGTGTAGAATGAATATGCTGTTCTTTAAAGACTTTTGCAGACCTCAACTCCCTAAATCCCCAGTATCTGCCTTTGTGGGAACTAACAGAATACATGTGCTTTGTCTCTTATGGATGGGTGCATTCTTGGTTATGGGTCTTGTTTGGAAGGACTTGGACCTACACTAGGCAGAATACACAGTAAATGAGATGGGCCTTGGAAGGAGACTTGCATCCCACATGGAAGATGTGAGAAAGTGACATCATGCCAGACTGAAAGATCATTTGATGAAATGCATTTTATTATCACCCCTTTGTGGGATCTTTCTAAGAACAATTCTCAGAAAAGCCACGTGGCAAAGATTGGCTACAAAATACCAGCAGTCTTCAGGGACAGATTTTCATGAATATTTCTAGAAGACTATCAAACGTGTTTACTGGTCCTCTATAGCTATCTTTTTCTCCCCCTCCCCCCCCCCCCCCTTTTTTTTTTTTTTTTTTTTTTTTTTTTGTTAAACAAATATGACACATTCTGGCGTATTTCAGTACCGCATGAATGAATTGCTTTTCTGCAGTTGAGGGGTAAAACTTTTAGGTAGAGTTTAATGCAGGAAAATGCTAATGAGCCACCAAATAGAAGCCGGACACAAGCAATACTGCAGGGCTCTTAGTGTACTTGGTAGCATATGAAATACACCTTAGAGACTCGGGAGTCCTGCACACTGCCTTCTAAGGGAGAGCCATTATACCTGAAAGCTAAGACTTTTCAATGTGCCTCTATTCACATGCATATTTCTCTGCCGAGTCTTTCAAAAAGGCCTTTCCTTTGAAATACAAAAAGATAAACACATCTTTGAAATAGATCGGTGATCCCTTTGCCACTTTTGAGCTTTCTGCAATGCATATCTGAGATTTTTAACCCTTAAGACCGACTTTTCTATTCACCTGCATAACTTTATGTGTGTTGTTAGCACTAGAGAAAACCGTGTCACAATTATCATTAACATCTCAGTTTGTGCTAAAATGATGAAAAGAAATTAAACTTCAGATATGTGTATCATCTGCATTGGGTCTTCTTTTTCTTGGGTATTGTGGTTTGGTTAAGAAATAAATAGAAACCCTCTATGGTCAACAAAAGGCATGACTTAGTCAAGTACTCTGTAGGGTACCATCTACTGCTGTGTGCTGAAGGAGCTCTAATATTGTAAACCTCAAGACCTGAGGCCTTCTAGCTGTGGACTTAAGGACTGATTTATTTCCGGTACTTAATACCTCATTGAACACCAGCAAATGTGTGACCTTGTTTAAACATACCATTCCTAGTAGGTAAAATAAAGATAGTGGCCCCTAATTTACTTCCTTCTTGGCTGGTTTTTATCATAAAATCAAATGATATGAACATAGGAAATAATTGATTCCTAACAATATTTGCTTTCGGACAGTCCAAGACTCCAGCTTTCCTATGCTTTCAACTCTTGCCCTGATAGAATTGTGTTCCCTTGTATAGGAGGAATCTCCAGAGCCTCCCTTCTTTCCAGAGACTTTTGAATATGAATGTTATAATACATCTTAGTAGATCATAAGCACTGGAATCACATAACTAAATTTAAAAAAAATTCTAATTTGGGTCCTAGGACCTTACTCTGTAGGAGTTGCATTCGGTAAATACCTGAGTGAATAAAAAATGAACATTGACCCACTTAACAAATGGCAGAAGAATTTCAGAGATACCAATAATAAATAGGACTTTACCTTCATAATTTAAAATTGGTTTGTCCCCCAACCCTCTTTTAAAAATTAATCCCCACTCTCTCATCTGTATTGACCTTGTGGTTGCGTAGGTTTGTACTGTGCCTACAGTACAAACTGTACAAACGAAATGGTAGATTTTTGTTTTTACTCTTTTGTTCTAGAGGGAAAGTTGGTACAGTTTGGAAAACCATAAGAAACTGTTGCGTAACTGTCCTTATTCTTATATCTATTCACCAAGGGCTAAAAATAAAACTTAAACATTTCTTCTCTCCCTTTTTTCTCTTGGGGAAAGGGGGAAAAAACAAACCAAATTCTAAGCAGCCCTATCATTCCATTATGTGAATAATCTACTACTTACTTTAGCTATTTTCTGTGGCTGAATACTTGTTTTTCATTTTTCAGTATGATAAACTCCACAGTGAACAAATTTTAAGCTACATTTTTATATACATTCATGATTATTTCACATATTTCCAGACATGAAGCCTTTGAGTCAGAGTACACTCGAAAGGCATTTGAAACATGTTGCCATAAATTGTACCAATTTATACTCTTCCTAGCAAATGATGAGGGAACCTATTTCCTCATTTGCACATTACACTTAATACATCTGTGAAATAAAAGAAAGCAAATAAGACAGCCAGTTTGATAGGATAAAATCAAATGATTTTGCCAATCTTTGTCTTTCAAATTTTTCAGATGCGACTATCAAGGAAATGTATGTGCTAGACACCTGCAGTCTAGCCCTTCCCCATGCTACCCCCCGATCAGGAGACTTGAAAGAATGGTATTTTCTGTTAGGTGAAATCTCAGCTTCGAATATAATACAGTTCATCCCAGACTTCGGAGAGTGCACAATGCCAGTGATAAAAGTAGATTCACAATGAGACACTGTCTTGGATGGTAATTCTATACCCCTTGCCTGCACCAATCCCAAGACTGTCTTCATCGAATATAGATGTTAAGTGTGTGCATTAAAAGAGTGAGCATCATAGTTTTTGTTTTTGTTTTTGTTTTTTTTGAGACGGAATATCGCTCTGTTACCTAGGCTGGAGTGCAGTGGCATGATCTCAGCTCCCTACAACCTCCGCCTCCCGGGTTCAAGTGATTCTCCAGCCTCAGCCTCCTGAGTAGCCGGGATTACAGGCGTGTGCCATCATGCCTGGCTAATTTTTGTATTTTTTGGTAGAGACGGGGTTTCGCCATATTGACCAGGATGGTCTCAAACTCCTGACCTCAGGTGATCCGTCCACCCTGGCCTCTCAGAGTGCCAGGATTACACCGTAGTTCTTAATGAGTAAATCCATCTCACTCATTTGTGTCACCTTTTATATGTCAAAAGGTGACACAGAGAACTTCCTGAGCATAGTGATCCTTTGAGTTTAAGGATGCTTTGCCTTGCGTACACCATCAGAGCACCTCCTCATTAAGGCTTTCACTTGTCACCCTGCAGCGGTCAGTCGGAGTTGTTTCATCTTCTTACTCACTTAGAGAGGTGTGCACAGTCTGGGATACTGAGCTTGTTTGTGGCACTCGCCCTTTATGAGAGGTGCCTATTTTCTGTGGTGCTGCAAAGATATTACTTCTGAGCAAGTACATTTGATTCTGCTGGGATTACAGCTCAGCTGGTGCTGAGGAGCATAGCAAGTATCATGCCTGTGAAAGAGTTCAGAGGTTTGCTCAATCTTCAGGAAAGTTTTTCTTAAGTAGATTTTCTGAATCAGAATGAATTATTTATGTTGGCCTCTATTAGAATGTGTCTGTCTTATCTTGCTAGAGATTTGACGCAATCTTACTTTAAAAAGTCGGGTTCTAGGCAAAAGTGGGAGGAAGGCAAGCTTTGTCTTGGCCTCTCCAGCCTACTCTCTCAGGATTCCTTTCTCCACGAACACTCCTTCCTCACAGGACTCCTTCTGTAGTCTATACACTTAACTTTTGTTCTGGAAAGCGTTCTTGTTCCCATCTGTTGGTTATGAGTCTCTATAAGGAAATTAACTGATAATTAGCTGAAGGGTAATAATAACTGGATTCACTCAGTTTCTCTCTCAACCCGGATTCCAAAGAAATAATAATTCAAGGTCTTCTAATTCTTTATGAGAATCTTTAAAATTTGTTTTCTCTGTCCTATGGTATTTCTATGATTACTATAATCGTATTTTCAGTCAGTAGGATGGACCTTACAAATTTGAGAAACACTAGGTTGGATGACAAAAATACCTCCCTCCCGTGGCGTTGACACTATAATATGGAGCTCTTGAAGACAAGAAAGACAACAAAACTGAAGCTAGTTATCTCTGTGTACTATAATTGGTTAGCTGTTTGGAGCTCTCTGTCCAATAGCCTTTGGAGGTATCTTCAGCCTTTCATTCCTAGGACCTACCTCTAGCCTGGCCCGTATTATTAGCTCTTCAGCAGTAGTGCTTCTTGAATGAATGAATTTTAGGTTGGCTTCTCTGAGGACTGGAAAAGAAGGTGGAATGGTAAGCCAATATCATCCAAATGAGCATCTGTTATAAATCCTTCAGATTATTAATATAAAATTATGAATGAATGCAGGGCTAAAGAGCATTGCTGTTAACGGAGCCAGTGTTTGCCTGCTTTGTCTGCAGTAAGGCTGATCCTTTATGGCTTTCCTCTTGGCCCACAGTTTTCAAGAGGACTCTGTGTGCGTGTGCTTACACCAGAGCTTGTAGCTGAGCAAGCACAAGAGAGTTTGTTTGTTAGATTTATAGAGTTCCTAGTCATAGGAGATGATATGAGACCAGGAGTAAAATGGAGTGCAAGCCTGAGATGTGTTGGCAATACGAATGTGACACTTTCTGTATAAAGCCATCCAGTGGACGTGCTGTTAAATGTGCATGTGGCATCACCTCGTTGAGCACTTCCCAAGGAAAACTGATGACCTGGAGAGTGACTGTGTCACATCACACAGCCCTTGAGAGAATGGGAGGTTCCTGTGCTGGTTCCATGCAGTAATTTAAGAGTTACTCTAGAGGTCTTGCAAGACATCACGGTAAATTCTTGTGATAACCCTTCTGATAACTGTGAAATTGCTTTGTCTCACCCTTGTAGAATAAACAATGAGACATACAACCATGTCAAGAGCAGAAAGGTCTCAGGTGTGTAATATAGAAGTCCAAAAGGTGAGTGTAGATGGCTGATACTGCTTTATCACAGGGAGAAGGGCTACAATAATAGAAGGATTTGAGACCTTTTATTGGCATTATTATTAAAAAGAATAATAGAAAAATTAATATCTTATATTTGGGATAAATGAGAAGTCTCAATCTAAGCATGGAAAATAGAGAAAGGATTAGAGTCACTTTCCCAGTAATATTTAGATAACTTTCATGCATGATAAGAATTTACTTAATACCTGCTGGAAATGAAGGCATATTTTTCTAATAAAAATTATACATGCCCAGACTAAAACCTTAAATTGTTTTAGAAGGCTATAAAAGAAAGAAAAGTATCTTCTCACGTCGGTAACAACTGTTCCTTGCAGAACATATCTGGATATGTGAGTGCATGTATTTTTGCTTATCATTTTGTAAAATAAACTATTCAAAGTATTTTGTACCTTTCTGTTTTCTTCTTGGACCTCTTTCCATATCAAAACTAGTAGGTTCCTCTTATTCCTAAAAGGGTCAGAATAAACTTTTACAAGTAGAGAGATGAAGCTTGAATTGTCTGACACAAATAGCTAGAAAAATTTAAAAGAAATTAAATCACAACTAACTTAAGAACTGAATATGAAGGTAGATACTTCAGAGAAATATAGGACTTTAGAGACTCATTACAAAAACCACTTCCTACAAATAAAAAAATTCCACATAGTGATCCAGTAGCACTGTAATTGTTTACTAATTATTTATGTGATTTTTAAATTTATGTCTGGCTCCTTCATGATACCGTAAGTTTCATAAAAGCAGGGCCATTTATCTGTTTGCTCACCATTATATTCCAAATTCTTGGCCCCGTGTCTGGCACAGACCTTTAGTATTAAAAGAATTTAAAAAGTGACAAATAAAAGGAAACTTAGAATGCCAAATGAGTTTTTGGTGCAGTTGTTTATTTTAATTGCCCAGATGAAGAAACTGAGGCATGAGATAATGTAACTAAGGTTATCCTTGTGTAGTGGCAGGGCTGTCAGTGAATCTAGGATTCCTATTCTAATTAGAAAACCAAATCAAAAAAAAAAAACAAAACCTGAGACTCTAATTAGTGAAGTTTCTAAAGCTCCTGGAATAAAACTAGAAATGCCAGAAGAAGCTCTGAATAGCTCTGTTTCTTTATATGAGATATAGTAAAGATGGAAAGAAAGGGTAATTATAAAAGCAGTTTATTAATTTTGCCAAGGCACCCAGGAGACAATGGGGTTTTCATGAAATGTGACTTCTCAGAGATGGTAAGATTTGATGCGAGAGTTAAACATGGCTTTGACATTTTTTAATTCTTCCTGTTCTTTGTTGGAAAAGGAGAGAGGCAGAAGGAAATGGAGATTCCTGACAAGTGAAGCATTACTGCAAAGGAGAAAGATGCTTCTAGTGTGTCATTGCATTTGACTTTATTGAAGTTATTCATGAGGTGTACAAAAAGCAAACATCTTAGGGCTTACAGAGGTCTATTCCTGATTACGTTCACCCTGTCTATCATAAAAATAGAATGACTGACATTAGAAGTAGATTTTTCTCTTGTTTAATAAAAGGCTGGCATGGTGGCTTCAGTGTCATAAGAGCCTCAGGCACCTATTGTTCCACTGCAGCACCCTAACACAGGCCTTTGCTCTTTAAGGTCTGCTTATGTCCCAAGATGGCTGCTGGAGCTCTGGCCATCACATCAACATAGCAGGCTGGGAAAAGGCTGAAAAGATCCCCTGTCAGCTTAGATCAGCTCCCTTTAAGCAGCCTACTGGGAAGTCCCATATAACACTTCTGCTTACAGCTCAGCCTCACTGGCGGCAAACTTGGAATATTAGTTTTGTTTACCATATATCTAGCTTAAAACTAGGGTTATCTAAGGAGGAAGGAGAGATTTTAAGATAAACTAGTGAGAGTCTTGTTTCCATAGGGAATCTTAATTTGTCTTGACTGTGGAATGTAATAGGATTTTTGATTCGTTAGAAACTGCTAACTTGGTTATTATTGATTACTGGTGACATGGATTTGAAAAAAATAGGGCTGAGACAAATTATGATTCACTTATCCATATACACAAATGATTATTAGCAGAAATTTAGGGATACGCAGGATAAATAACTAGGTTTTCAAGTTCAATGCTTACATAAAACAAATAGCAATGCTGAGTGTTAGATACATGGAGATGCAGTTTGAATTCATCACTTGATGATTGTTCTTCAGGTTCATGTATAGTTGCATAGGTAAATGAATGGAAATCCATGCTCTTTGGATTACCTAGGGAGTCAAGGTTGCTGGCAGGAATGGTATTGTGATGGACAACCTCTGCCTTCCACAAGGAGAAACCAGGCCCTATGCCAAGTACTGAACTTACATAGTCCCATTGATACAGTCATCCTGAAAGATAAAGTCCTCATTTTAGATGTTAAAAAGCGCGACTCAGTTTAAATAACCCAAACCATTCCTTAGTGTACCTTTCAGAAACAGAATACTGGATCTGATATGCTGTGAATCTGAACCGATGTTGGCAATTTGCAAACTATTTAAATTAGCTTTGATTTTTCTGTCTAAGGACAGCATTCTCCTGGGGGTGTTGAGTAAAGACGGAGGGTAGGGGATAAAAGGAGAGAGTTCAGGGAAGTGGACTCAAGGCCATAGGTTTAAGAAGTTTCAGTAATAAAATATTAAGGTTCCAGCTACTCTGTTAGAAGGCTGCTTTTCTTAAACCAAGAATTTCAAATTCCTTCTGCTTTTCTGCCCACCTATAACCGACTTCAGAGTATAGACAAAAGAAAGGCAAAATTCAAACCAGTCATTAGGCTTTCTGATAGAATAAACATTAAAACTTCTAGATAAACTAAATTTGGACTGTTACTGATTTAAAAAAAAAAACCATAGCTTTTAAAGTTCTGGTAAAAAATGTAGTTCCATTGCAAAGTCAATCTCTTGATTCTGTGTAACTCTGTAAAAATAAAGAATGGTTGACAAGTCATGAACTCCTTCTGAACACCTGATGCCACTGAGTAAATAACTGTTTGAGAGCTTCTGTGCCTGGAATTGTATCTGCGCAGCAATTAATGCAGCATTAAATTGGGTCCCCAAGTGCTTAACTCTCACCTTTGAAAAAACATACTTGCCTACATCTAGCTGATTCTATATCATAGTTCCTGGGCGAGGATTATAACCAAAAGTATGATTAGGACTTTTGAATCTGGCTACTCAACAATGAGAACTGCTCTTATTTGACATTGGTGTTTGTGCACCCTGGACCTTTGTTGGAATTAGCTGTTGGAATTGGAAGTGTCACCTAGAGTGACACTTGTGTTTGCATGTGTTGTAGGAGGAAGAAGAGGCCTACAGTTGTTAGCAGTAACTATAGACCAGTTTAGACACAGGACAGTCTCACCTTCAGCCAGTGTGGTGTTGTACCTTGAAGGTACAGAACCACACTTGTTCCTGCCACCATTGTCTCAGTGCTGAGGATCTGTGGAGTTGCCACCATCCTTGAATGGACAGGCAGTCATCTTGTTGTTCTTTTCTGGGAAATAGTGTCAGGCCACCAGAATTTAAATTGTACCTCAGCCCTCATGTGTTCCATAGTCATGCCTTAATCTCCATATGAAGCATTCTGTAATAGAACTGACAAGAGCCAGTTACATTTTTCTTATGACCTCTTTGATTTGTTCTTTTCGTACATGCGACGGGTATGATCATACTAGTTATAATAAAACAGAAGATTCAGAATCTGAGAAAATATTTCACGTATACTATATGTGTATGTGCATGTTTTCTTTTGATCAAATTTAGAACTTGAAAACAGATACTTTTCAAATCTAGCAATAATGTGTATCTGTGCGTGTGCATTTTAATATATCCTTTTAAAAGTGAGACTTTCTGAAAATGGAAAATGGCAGTGTATCGCACGTTCAAAATCCTGGGCCACGGCCAGCCCAAAGAAACTCGGGAATGATGCCCACTCTTGTTGATTCCCATTTCCTTCCTTACGGTCTAGAAACTTTGTTCTTGGGGATGAAGATACCAGATGGGTAAATCCCTCCCATCCCCCAAATTAGTTTAAGGGATATTGGAAAGAAATATTGGAATACTTGTATCTAAAATCAACCAGTTTGTTTTGTACTTAATTTTGTACTGTCAGCTCAGCTCTCTGTGGCAGGTACAATAAATTCGCTCAGTAAACACCCATTCCAAATTCTTTCTTCTTCTTTACCCTAGAAGTGAGAAAACAAAAATAATCAATTTCCTAGCCTCCTTTGTAGCTGGGATTCTCAGCCTCCTTTGCATGATATAATTGTAGCCGAAGGGATGGAAGTGCAAATCTCTGGACCTCCCCCTTCCTCCACCCTGAGGGCATGGGCATAATAACTGCAGGTGTAGTAGTACCTTGAACCATGAGGACAGAAGTCAACTGCTCAGGGTGGCTACAAGGGAAGACAGAAGAGTGGGGCCTAGTTATTTGTTGATACACTTGGATAGTTATATCAGCCGTGAGTTTCCCATCCAGATTTCTTATTACACAAGAAAAATAAACCCCTTACTTGTTTAAGCTACTGTTTGGAGCTTCAACTGTTACTGTACTATTATTGTAATTGAACACATCTTAAGTGATACACATTTCCTTTTTGTGGTAGCATTGCAGGCTGAAGTGTTTGTCAATTTGTAGTGGATATAATAAAGGTAGTATTTATTTTCATCCTCATTATAACATCATTTACTTTAGACTTGTCTCTGTCCCATCCTGTTTTAAATATGAGCAACAGTTGAAATGCTGTTTAGAATTGCAGGTGTCAGTCTTAACATTATTTCTGTGAGTTTGTGTGTCATGTACTTTGCTGAGTGCTCTAGGTATAACAATGAATAGGACAAGATACCTACCCCTAGGGAGCTTGGAGTAGGTGGGGACCACCCAGAAATACATGTTGTTGGTACACTGTGGTAAGTTATAAAAGTCTCTTCTTGGTAAGAACACAGAGAAAGAGCATAATCAGTTAGCTTTTACTGTATAATGAACCGCCACAAACTTAGTGGCTTAAAACAGCTACCATTTTATTCACATCCTGATTCTGCAGGTTACCAATTTGGACTGGTATCAACTGGGCTCACTCCTGCTGAGTTGGCTGAGGTTTGGCTGCTCTAGGCTGTCCTCACCGTAGATAGCGTGTAGTCTCTCTTCCGCTGGCAGGCTAGCCTGGGGTGATTGACATGGCACTGTTCAGGGTTGCAAGAGAGAGGCCCAGGTTTGAAACTGGCACACCATCACTGTTGTCATATTCTGGTGCCCAGAGCAAGACACAAACACAGCCCAGACTGAAGGGGTGGTGAAGTAAACTCCACACGCTCATGATGAAAGAAGCTGTGAAGTCATGTTGCTGGGGGCACGGATATAGGAAAGAGTAAAGCATGGTGGCCATTTTTGCAATCTACCACCGGGTTCTGAGAGAACAGGGGAGGGTATAGCAACAATTTTCTTAAATGATTTCATCTCAGATTTTTAAAATTCAAGATAATAGCATGCCCTTCTTTATTAGTACTGAATAAAAGGTGATACCATCAATCTTCATCAGTTTTGGAATCATCTTTCAGTATTGCCAATTACCTGTTGAACATCAGTTTAAAAAATAACCTATAAGAAAATACCACTTTGAGAAAAGAAAAGTTGCATGCCAGAAAGTGCAGGATTGACATGTGGTTGGACTTTTCTTTAATCTGGCATTTCTTATGGACCACTTTAGGAGATTCTGTTTCCTCAAGATGCTCCGTGAGCAAATCAGTTTGAGAATCATGAACAGTAGTTCTCATCCTAGAGATTCACACTGCAGAGTAAAAATCAAGGCCTTGGGAAGTCTTGGCATTGAAGTACTTTCGCTGTTTAATGTAGTTAACTGGATTTCATTAGTGATAAGGTCAAATGTTATTGGTTTGATTTTTATTTGGGCTGGTTAGTTAATGCCATAGCTATTAACGCTCCTGACACTGGCCCACTATTGTCTTCATATTTCCCATCCATCTTGAGGAACAGAAAAACAGAACAGGTAAGCAATATGAGCAACATTCACCAATGTCTGGTTAATGGAAGAAAAGGCTTTTGTTTTAAAGATTTAAATTTTTATTAAAATGGCTTTTTTAAAAAACCACCCCACCCATACTATACAGTTTTTTTTTCCCCTGTTCAAATAATTTTTAATAATAGTTCCCATTCCTAAGTCCCTGGTGCTACAAAGAGTTTTACATATATTACCTTATTTAATCCCCAGAGTATCCTATTAGGTAATCATTATTACACTATTCCTGTTTTACAGAGGACAAGTAACTGTTGAGGTTAAGTAACTTACTCAGTTTCACAAGCGTAGGGCCATGATTTGGCCATCTGGCTCCAAAGTCCGTGTTCTTAACCACCGTGCTGTACTGCTAAGAAACGCCCACCTAAGTGCAGAGTTCTGTGGACAACATATACATATGTTTTACAGGAATCATATTAAAAAGTATGTACAATGGAGCCTTCAGTCTCCCCACACAGTTTGTTGCCTGTGTTTTCAGTAATTGATCCATGGTGCCTTAGATTGGAATGTGTTTTAATACAGAAAATCAAAATACCTATTGTTTCCAGTGATGCCTTGTCTATTAAAATAGGTGACAGAAATATCTTCCAAATATAGAGAATTATATTGTTGTTTTAGATACAGTTTACCTCCTAGGAGCTTACTTGGCTTATCTTTGACAAGGATGTGCAAGTCTTTATCAGTGCTAAGACATCTAAGAGGTACTGTCATTCTACTTTAAATTTATGAGATCTACCTTCTCAAAGAGTCTTGGTGGAAAACATGTTTTATGCTTATATCAAACAATAAGCCTTTCTTATTGAAAGAAATTACTAAAGCACACCTTTGATATTTGAATTAAATCACATTTACCTGCCACAAATTTATATTAACAGTACCATTGGACAAATCATATCAAGTATTTTTTTTTTCTGTTTGTAGGGCCGGACAATATGCAGAGTGAATATGAATGAAGATATTTTTTATTTTAGGCTGTAAAGGACCTTATAGGCACAGAAGTGATATGTTGTTACACACAAAAAAAATGATTATTCATTAGAGACTACCTTGTAAGGTCATGGACATCTTTCTTTCTCCACTTTTTTTTTTTTTTGAGACAGGTCTTGCTCTGTCGCCAAGGCTGGAGTGCAGTGGCACAGTCTTGGCTCATTGCAACCTCTGCCTCCTGGGTTCAAGCGATTCTCATACGTCAGCCAGCTGAGTAGCAGGGATTACAGGTACCCGTCACCACACCTGGCTAATTTTTGTATTTTTAGTAGGGATGAGGTCTCACCATGTTATCCAGGCTGGTCTTGAATTCCTGGCCTCAAGTGATCCGCCCACCTTAGCTTCCCAAGGTGTCGGGATTACAGGTGTGAGCCACTGCACCTGGCCCACTTGTTCTTTTTAGTTCTCTTTTTAAGGTCATCTTAACAGGATTTCTTCCCCACTCCATGTACTATGAGTAATTCTCTTAACAAATTTGGGAGGGAATGTACACATCTTCTTTGGAAATAGGAATGTGATTGTTCCTTATTTGAGCACAGATCATACAGGTCTTACAATTCAGCTATTAGTAAATGATCAGACAAATTGATACATATCCTACTACAAACTGTAGGGTTAACCAAAGAAAACAGTTATAATGATGACATTAAAGTAACAGTCATCTATAAATAATAAACAAGATAGCAGCATGTGCAACCTGTTACCATCTCAAGACAACAGAGATAACAAAAGCAACCTTTCTGAAAATAGTTGTGCTCCTACCTCTCAGTACCCATTCAGGGTAGGAACATTGTGGTGTTGCTAGGCAATGTCTGAAGACAGAGTTCTTGGAGCAGTTTGGGGTCCACCAGTGATCTGCCAGCGACATTGGCAGAATCACTAATTTGGAGTACCTTTGTAAAGATTATAGCTATATTTAATTATGAAAAGTGGTTATTTGCCATCATTCTTCTAAACACTGATTTTTTTCACTTTGAATGGCAAGCTAAATACTATGTTATTCTCACATTGTTCTAGAAACCCCGTAGTTTACAAATTTAGTGTGTGTGCTCAGAATCACCCAAGCTGCTTGTAAAAAATGCAGCTTCCTGGCCCCATCCCCAGAGATTCAGGATGTGGCCCAAGACTCTACAGTTTAATAAGCTCCGTAAGTGACTCTGAAGCAGGTGGTCCATAGACCTTGAACCAAGGGCTCACAACAAAAATTAGCTGGGTGTGGTGGACGTGCCCCTGTGATCCCAGGTACTCGAGAGGCTGAGGCAGGAGAATCACTTGAACCTGGGAGGTGGAGGTTGCAGTGAGCCAAGACTGTGCCACTGGACCCCAGCCTGGGCGAAAGAGTAAGATTCCATCTCCAAAAAAAAAAAAAAAAGAAAGAAAGAAAGAAAGAAAGAAATTATTGCACCATCAGAACACTACAGTAATCATTGCTGCAAACAGGACTCACCAGTGGATACCAAAAGGTGATGGACAAAACTTTGAGAAGAAACAGAACATTTGCATAGCCTCGAAGTATCTCCTGCAAGATATCAATTACAGGAAGGAAAAATGGTAGCTTTGTTGTGGAGAATCCCCACAGACACCACTTTAATCAGGTAATCAAGGTCAACATCAATAAAAATATCTGTTGCCATAAAGTAGCCCCTGAAATCAGGCAGGAGAAGGGCATATTGCTTCTGTAGAATTCTTCCCAGTAGTGCATAAACTCTAACCATGAGAAAACGCCAGATGAGCCCAAATCACGAGCCATTCTACAAAATATCTCACCAGTATTCTTCAAAGTGTCAAGGTCATAACAGACAAGGAAGACTGAGAAACTGTCACAGATGAGAGGGGTCTAAGGAGCCGTGGCAATTAATACAACATGGGATCCAAGATTAGGTCCTGAAACAGAAAAGGAACATTAGTGGGAAAACTGGAAATAGCTGAATTAAGTCTGTAATTCAGTTACTACTATTGTAATATTGTTAAATCATTACTTTTGATAATTGTATCATAATTATCTAAGATGTGGACATAAGGGGAAGCTAGGTGAAGGATATATGGGAATCTTTTGCCTATTTTCTGTAACTTTAAATTTTTTTCACAAAAATGAAGACAGTATATTTGCTTAGTATTGTGTATACCCTGCAACGGTTTAGTATTCAAGAATATGTAAAATCCCCACTTAGCCAACATCTTCAGGACGTACCCACCCTGCCCAATATACTTTTATATTCTAGCCAAATGAAATCTTGTATTGTTAGCCCCTTTGGAGGGAAGTAGGAGTAATACAATTTTTGTCTGTATTATAAAATATTTAATTTTTTTTTTTTTTCTCGAGATGGAGTCTTGATCTGTCACCCAGGCTGGAATGCAATGGCGTGATATCAGCTCACTGCAACCTCCACCTCCTGGGTTCAAGTGATTTGCCTGCCTCAGCTTCCTGAGTAGCTGGGATTACAGGCACGAGACACCACTCCTGGCTAATTTTTTGTATTTTTAGTAGAGACGGGGTTTCACCATGTTGGCCAGGCTGGTCTTGAACTCCTGACCTCGTGATATGCCCGCCTCAGCCTCCCAAAGTGCTGGGATTACAGGCATGAGCCACCATGCCCGGCCTATAAAATATTTTAAGGCAATGTAACAACTAGCTGCATGCCCACACCTCATTTTTAAAAATACAGCAACCCAGCATAGCCCGTGTTCCCATACTTTGTGGCATCCAGCTCCTTTTGTGCACTTCCACCACACCACATGACTGCTGCCACTCAGAGATCATCAGTGGAACTTGGTGTTTACTCTTCTTGTTCATTATTTTTCGCTTTTCAAATCTTAGCATAAGGTGCATCCTACCGATCAGATCTACCACTTTTTTGCTCTGCATGTTTGTCTAATTCATTCCTTTACTCTGTAGATTTTTGCTGTACAAATACCCCGTATTTATCCATTCTCTCACTGGAAAACAATGAGTGTTTTTTGTTGGGTTGGTTGTTTTTTTGTGTGTGCTTTTTTTGTTTTTTTGTTTTGTTTTGTTTTTTTGAATAGGTTCTGTTCATTTGTAAAAGTGTCTTCTGAAGCCAAAGGAGATCTCTACTCTTTCTGAACTACAGTAACACTTACTATGACTTCTAACTCGGCATTTGTGACTTTCCATGATAATAATTGTTCTTTTCTCCCATGTTAGATGGAAAGTTTCTTGAGGGTCTGATTCCCAAAGATAGATGTTATTAGCATAATAAGAATTTAATTTTCTTTCACGAATAAGCAAATACTTAATAAATTAAACACTGTCTACACATAGGTCTTGAGAATACTTGTGTTTATTCCCTTGGTTGTTACATGATATTACCTCTTGGGGACTTTTCTTTGTTGGAAGGATTTTATGCAATGTGGGAAACTGGTCACTGAGGTGGAAGTATGGAGCATAAATAAAGCCTAAAGCTTTAATTTGAGAATTATGTGCTAAGTTTTCAAGCAACACAGGTACTGGGTTGTGCGCGCACGCGCGCGTGTGTGTGTATGTGTGTGTTTTAACATCCTATAGGAAAGTTGACAAAATTAGTAATAATTTTACCTGCATTTGTCATGGCAAAGCAGAGAGGAACTGACTAATTTGTATTATGGCTTTTGTGCACATTCTTAATAAAATGTGTAATATTTACCATTTAGAATTTTTACCATTTAGAATCTATACCTAGAATGGAATTACCCTAATTATTTTCCTCCAAAATTATTTCATTCAGATGTTGATGTTACTCTGTGAAAACATTTAACAGATTTCACAGCTCTCTTGCCTATCTCATTTGATTTCTTCAACAGCTTTGGCAGAAATAAGCAGAGCTAATATTATCATCCATACTCGACGGGTTACACTGGAAGGGAAGCTGGGGGAGATTAAAGACTCCCTCAGGGTCACAGAACAGAACCAGAAACCAGATCTTTCAACTTAGTCCTGTCTCTGTCCAGATATTACAGTTCCAGTGCTTAAAGTAAGCGAAAGTATTAATTAAGATATTATTGCTTAGCCAGCATTTTAATAGATAGTTCAGTAACATAATACCCACTCAACATTTCGTTAGAGTAATTTGGGAGTTTCTCATCTTTAGTGAGAGTAACTATTGTTAGTGATTAGTAACTGCCTTTTTGCTACATTCTTTGATAGAAGAATTCAAAGGAAAGATTACGCCGAACATTGCAAAAGCGTGTGTTGTGACTGGTGTGTATTTTAAAGGGAAGAAAATCTTACAAGTGAAACAGATAGGAAGGTGTGACATAATGTTAAGTATCTGAGATGACAAATGGTTTTTTGATAGCTTGAGACCTACAGAGGAATTAAAACCTCTCGGCATATAGACAAGTGCAGTTGATCACTCAAATTGCAATTTTATAAAATGCAGCAGCAGTACACTTAGAATATTGTCTTCGTGTCAGAAATGCACCTTTGTGCTTGAAAATGATAAAAAATTACAATCGATCCTTACAACTGTTCTGTTCATCTTTATTGATCAGGTGCAAGAAAGATAAATCGTAGCCCAAATAAGATTATAGTAAATGTTAGCATCGTAGGGGACTATAGGTTGATAGAAAGCCATTCATCATCTCAAATGGTGACCTGTCCATGGCTCTAGCCACCCTGAGTCTGCTGTCTAATCACATACCTATTGATTTTATCTACATCCAAGAATCCTGGATGTGACTGTCATTGGACAACCTAGATTGTTAAATGCAAAGGGGTCGCTGGTGTGAAGAGGATTTCACTTTCATTTTTTCACCAACCAACAATGATTTATTAAAAAATAAATGATCCCAAGCCATGCATGTGAAACCTGAGTGATTAGAGAATGAAAGGTACACAATAGACCACTGTATTGTGGTGGTGTTTTTGTTGTTGTTTTTTAATGCAGTGCATTTTGCAGGATATTTCATTGAGTCTCAGGGCTCATGGGGTCATTTAGGCCACCTCCTGCAATAAGACCAGTTTCAGTGTAGCTAGTCAGAATGGATAAATTTTGCTGCCCTAGGAAAGGCATTACTTTGCCACTGCATCTTGGTTTATGTTGTTTATATGTCCATTCATGTTAATAGTGGAAACATTTTTTGTTATTAAAATTATCTCAATCTGCCCCCTTGTTCCTACTGATTAGTTATAAATGTTGCTGTTCTTGTGGTCATATGGAAATGATAGAACAACTTAAACTCCATAAAGAAAACTTTTTTTTTTTCTTTTTTTGAGACGGAGTTTTGCTCTTGTTGCCCAGACTGGAGTGCAATGGCTCCATCTCTGCTCATCGCATCCTCCACCTCCCGGGTTCAAGTGATTCTCCTGCCTCAACCTCCTGATTAGCTGGAATTACAGGCATGCGCCACCGGTTTCTCCATATTGGTCAGGCTGGTCTCGAACTCCTGACCTCAGGTGATCCGCCCAACTCGGCTTACCAGAGTGCTGGGATTAGAGGTGTGAGCCATACATACCATCTTGATGACAAAAATATTGTGTAGAAAGAAATGATCTTTAATATCCTAGTAGGAACACCAGTGGAATAATAGGCAAATACGAATATGTGTGAATTTCAGTTTTTGATCTCAGGCATCCTTTGATCTTACAAGGGTAGATTCCAAATGATGGCGATCTAAAGAATCTTTCCAGAATGTTAGAAATTTTCTCCAGAGGATCAAATGATAAGGAATCGTAACTGTGAAAGTTTACTCTGTAATTATAATTGGCATGTACCAACAACTCTACTGTTATTTAAACAAGTAGCTTTCCATGTGTTTTATAATTATCTATGCCACCTTTACAAGAAAGCCTTCTACTGCTTGAGTGGCTGAAACAAGGTTTTATGTATTTTTTGAAGTTGTAAATCTTCCACACGTTTTGTCATCTTGGATAGTGAAACCTTTGCTATCAATCTTTGTCCACAGAGCTCGGAGTTCTACAAAGTCACCACTGAACAGTATCAGAAAGCTGCTGAAGAGGTGGAAGCAAAGTTCAAGTAAGTTTTTAATGGTATTGTAATTATTTACTGTTCTTAACAAGATGAAAGCACAATTTTAGTGCTTTTTACACAGGACATAGTTTGTTATATGGCACTCTAGAATACTTGGAAGAGTTTGAGGGTGGTTGACAGGGGGTCATGTTATCTGCTAAACTGGAATTCAGATGCCGAGAAAAAGGCATTTGATGAAAGCTTGCTGCAAATCAATGTATTTTATGAACTAGGGGGAAATCGAAATTAATGGTAATAGAATTTTCATTTGTAATAATATATAAAATAGAATGCCCTTGATTATGGAGGTCATGTTAAATTGCTACTCTACTAAGGGAAACATAGAAACCATTCACTTTTGTATAATAAAATGATGGGCATGTCCCGATTTGGGTGTCTGCCTTTCTCATGGTTAGGCTGTTTTCATTTCTTCACATGTACCTTGAAAGCCTTTAAATCATAGACTTTACCTGGCCCTTGATTATGAAGGTGATGTTAAATTGCTACCTCTCTTAATCCTTGGAGTGTTTAAATGAATGTTCTGTAATTGATGGATCAAAGTGTCCGTGACCCATAGCCTTGTACTTTCCCTTTGCTGCCAGTTCTAACATTAGGTAAGAAGACATCATTCAGAATTTTTCTAAGTATATAAATATTCCTATTGTGTAACCCCTATTAGTAGCACATGTGCAAATTAGTGAAGCAAAAAAAGTTGTTGTGACAGCTTTAGTTGAAAGATTGCATAGGGCTTTGACCTCCTTCCTTGCACATGTTTACAAGCATTTGATAAAATGATTAAACCCTAAGGTGGAATTCCTACTTTCTGCTACAGTACAATTTGTATGGTAATGGATATTAGTGTTACTGTAATGTGGATTCAAATAAAATTTTTTTAAAATTGAAGATGGTTTGAGGTTTATTTAAAGAGCCAAAACCCTTCAGCCTTCCTTAGTGAATTATCTCTTTGGAGGCAGCAGAGAGAGACCTTCTAAGGATGGGCCACAAGTCTCACTATGAAAGATTAACGTGAGATCTTAAGAGTTTAGACATATTAATAGAACTGGGTATAGATTTTTTTAAGTTACTCTACATATCTTATTTTAAGTTAGGTGTTTATTTTTCTCCCTAATGATATAGTGACTTTTTTTTTTTTAAAGTAGTAAACTTTTTTTTGTCTCTATACCATGAGAACCTTTGAGTTGGCTCCCCGAGTATTTCTTTATTCTAAGACAATAGCTATAAAAACAACTAAATTTAGGATATGTTAGGGATCAATTTTGACTAGAGTGATCTGTGAAGTTTTCATAAAGAAGATGATTTTTTAGTTGAGCCTTTAAGAAGAGTATTGAGTAGGTGGACGGGAAAGACATTCAGAAGGAAGACTATGCTCTATAATTGGTGGGTGACAAAGCAGTGGCTTGAATCAGAGACACTTGCGCAAGATAAAGCTGGAAAGGTCAGTGGGTCATTAGCTGCTGGGCTGTGAAGTTTGGTCTTCATTGAGCAATGAGTCATGGGAAGATGTTTGACCAGATGAGTGCTCTGATTTCTGGGCTCCTAAAGGAAAAGTAACCTGACAGTGGATGTGGGGTTTAGTTGGAGGTATGAAAAATAAGAACTCGAAGAATGAGATAAGGCGCGGTGGCTCACACCTGTAATCCCAGCACTTTGGGAGGCTGAGGCAGGAGGATCGTGACCAGCCTGGTCAACATAGTGAGACCCTATATCTACAAAAGAAAAACTTAAAAATTAGCCAGTTGTGGGGGCATGTACTTGTGGTCGCAGCTATTGGAGAGGCTAAGGTGGAGGATGGCTTGAACCCAGGACTGCAGTGAGCTATGATTGTGCCATTGCACTCCAGTCACAGAGCGAGACTATGTCTTAAAAAAAGAAAAAGAAAAAAAAAATCAGATGGGAAGTCTCTACAAGTGCAAGAGAAAAAAGAAGTTGTTGAAAGTTTAGACATGGCGCCAGGCCTGATGGCTCACGTCTGTAATCCCAGCACTTTGGGAGGCCAAGGCAGGCAGATCACTTGAGGCCAAGAGTTCAAGATCAGCCTAGGCAATGTGTCAGAACTCCATCTCTACTAAAAATAGAAAAATGAGCTGGGCATGGTGGTGCATGCCCGTAATCCCAGCTACTGAGGTAGCTAAGGCTAAGGCAGGAGAATCGCTTGAATCCGGGAGGCAAAGGTTGCAGTGAGCCAAGATCATGCCATTGCATTCTAGCCTGGGCAACAGAGCAAGACTATCTCAAAAAAAAAAAAAAAAAAAAAAGATTAGACATGAATTAGTGATTGGTTGGTGTATTAGTTTGCCAGAACTGCAAAGTACCACAGACCGGGTGGCCTAAATAACAGAAATGTATTTTCTCACAGTTCTGGAGGCTAAAAGTCTGAGGTCAAGGTGACGCCAGGGCTGGTTGCTTCTAGGCCTCTCTCCTTGGCTTATAGGTGACCATTTGCTCCCTGTGTCTTGACACAATCTTTCCTCTTGTGTCTACATGCTAATCTTCTTTTCTTACGAGAATCCAGTCATATTAGACTAAAACCCTCCCTTGTGACCTCACTACAATTTAATTACCTCCTCAAAGCCCCTCACCCCAAATACAGTCACATTCTGAGATACTGAGCAGTGGACTTAGGAATTTTCAGGGCACACAGTTCATCCCCTAACATTTAGATAAAAGGGGCAAAAGAACCAGAATTATGAGGTTAGCAGATTGGAAAATCAGTGGAGAGTGGATTTCATAGAAAAAGATAGTTCTGGTTTTAGATGGAAAAATACCTGTCCTGAAGTTCTGCCCAGCTGCTGTGTCATTTAGCCTGAGCTAGGCTTGGGGAGCGAGAGGCCATGGGAAGCACAAAATTGACATCATGATGGCTGACCTCCTGCAGGTCAGCAGGGCCCTGTAAGTTAGGCTTTGTTTTAAATAGAACCTCAACAGCATCATTTTGTCTTACCTATTAAATATTATTCAAGAATAATTAATAATCTGGCCAAACTGTGTAGTAAGGAATTGGCCTTGGCCAAAGAGAAGTCTGGATTTTGTACCAAGCTCCTGGGAAATTATAAATCCTTGGAATTTCCTAAGTGATAGAAATTGTTTTTCTCAGCCAGGCATGGTGGCTCATGCCTGTAATCCCAGCACTTAGGGAGGCCAAGGCAGGCAGATTGCTTGAGCCCAGGAGTTCGAGACCAGCCTGTCCAACATGGTGAATCTCTGTCTTTACAAAAAAAATACAAAA
Source organism: Papio anubis (assembly GCF_008728515.1). Taxonomy (NCBI): domain Eukaryota; kingdom Metazoa; phylum Chordata; class Mammalia; order Primates; family Cercopithecidae; genus Papio; species Papio anubis. Next base: position 25,722,993 of record NC_044979.1, read on the forward strand.
ATTAACCAGGCGTGGTGGTGCATGCCTGTAGTCCCCAGCTACTCTGGAGGCTGAGGTGGGAGGATCACCTGAGCCTAGGAGGCAAAGGTTATAGTGAGCCAAGATGGTAGCACTGCCTTCCAGCCTGGGCAACACAGTGAGACCCTGTCTCAAAAAAAAAAAAAAAAGAAAAGAGAGAGAGAGAGAGAAAAAAGAAATTGCTATTCTTGCTGGGCCCCTTGGACCATGTGGTATCAGCTCAGCCTCTGAGGGGGTGAGTTTATCATGTGGATCATCAGTCAGTCAAGCTGTTTAATGAGGCTCCAATAAAACTCTGAACAGTGCTGCTCAGGTGAGCTTTCCTGGTTGACTGGACTCCATGGGCACTGTCACACATTGCTATCAGGAGAGCAGCAGGTCCTAAGGACATTGGAAGCTTTGCATTTGGAACCCACCCCCCACCCCATCCCCACCCCAAGTGCAGTCCTATGCATCTCTTCCTTTGGCTGATTTTCTGTATCATTGCCCTATAGTAAACCATAACTGAGTTTAACAGCTTACATTGAGTTCTGAGTTCTTTCAGTGAATTATTGAACCATTGAATTTTGGGTGGTTTGGACCCCCTCTGCCTCCTGCAAACTTGGTGTTGATGTGTCAGAAGTGAGAGCAATCTTGGGGACTGTACCCTTGGATTTTTGCAGTTTGACTAACTCCAATGCACACAAAACCTAGGTTTTAACACACTGTGAAGAAATTTTAATAGCTCGTTTTTTAGAGAGTAGCTTTCATTGTACCATTTTTTTCTCCCAGCTACTTCCTGCTAGACTGAGCTTCCTAGAATGTTGTATTTTGATTTGCAGTGAGTTCATTAGCTTCACACCTAGGAAGCTGTAGTACATTGGATATAGCAGATGCTTGCCATCTTTGAAGGCACAGAGATTACTTAGTAGACTGCTATTTCTTTTTAGAAATTTGGCCATCTCAGATAATCAGGACTTTTGTAAGACAATATATAATATTTGCATTGCATGACAGGGGTTTTTTGCCTGGTCAGATTTTTTTCACTGGCTCCTATCTGTATGACCAGCTTAGCACCTGTAAGCATCACCTTGAAGAGTTCTCTCTTGAACCTGTACCTGAACTCAACAGTTCCTCTTAGGCAACAAGTTCTAAAGGACTTTGAGGAGAATTTAGTTAATTGTATCTGATGAAAGTAGGATTCATTTGTGTGCATCTTGGTTACAGGAGATAGAAGCTTTTTAAAATGCAGTGTCAAGGGCAGTATTATATACCTGATCGGGGTCATACAAATCACTGTAAAGAGAAAGAAAGCTAAGAGCATTTGAAGCTGCCCACGACTAACACCAGTCCATTGATGCAACCTACCAGGATAGCTAATGGAATTATTTTAGGGATGCTTAAAATATTAGCTCATATTTCAGCCCCTCAATTAATAGTTTTGGCAGTAAAATACTTTAAGAATTAATGGATTGTTTTCTCCTACTTTATCCACACATCATTCATTCATAGAGCCCCTGTGTGACAAGCCAAGCTCTGAATACACAACTAAGAAAACAGGCCAGGATCTTACTACTAGCGTGAAACTCAGAGTTCATCAGAGAAAAACAAAAGGAAGACAAACTTTTTAAATGATGATCTTTTTAAAAATCCAAAGTTAGTTCTCTTCTGTTGGGGTGATTACATTCCTAATGCATATCAAGTTGTTAGAAATATTATTTACCATGATTTCAGTGGGAACTAAGGGATTTGAAGATAATTTGGGCTATTTATTTTTCCACAATAGAATTAAAATTTTAGCTCTGAAACCTAAATCACTGAGCAAATGCAGCATTCTTTTTACATGTAGCCTTAATTCAAAAGGAATACCTTCTCTTTTCTCAATCCAACTAAAACAGTAATTGTCAACACTTCATGTCACATTTTATAACAACTTAGGTGGTAGTTTCTATTATATGGTGCTGGTAATATGTTATAGCTAATCCTAATGCAAATTATATTTTATATTAATCCCTATGCTGTACCTCATAGGTAATTAATTAAACAAAATATTATTTTAATAATGTTACATGTGTAGTTCTTAACACGGGTCTAGCCCAAAGTAATAAATACTACATTTGATTATGATATAAAAAGTTACAAAACCCTGTGCCCTCGGAGAAATTTCTGTATTTGTTTTTAAACAAATTCTAGATGATGCTAAACCTCTAGCACATTAGAAGGAGTTCTTACCCTTAGGGAGCTCATACTGTAGCCAGGATGACCAGCACATAAAGCACTCACGACAGGATAGCATGTAAGAGAAGCCTCCCAGCCTCCTGTTTCTTGATCAATGTCAGAATCAGATCTCTGTGGCTGCATTGGAGCTGATATGCCACACCTATAGAAAGAAGATGTTACCAGAGTGTTCATGCATGTGAATTGTTTTTAAAATAGAAAAGTAAATATCAAGTAAATGTAAAGCAAATTTCAAAGACATGTTAAGTATTTTAAAGGCAATATGTGCATCATAAAGACAACGTAATAGTAAACAAATGAAAAGCATTTAAAAAACAATTGATATTTCATTCTCATTCTGTCCTTTATATAATTTAGTGGTGAGTTTCTATTTTCCATAAAAGAAAGAAAGAATATGCATGGAAAGTGACATAGATCTATTGAAAATATTTTTGGAATGATTTCATTAGAGGTATAACTTTTTAACATGGCTTCAGTTTCTGTGAAAGAAGTAGTACTTCTAAAGAAGTACAGTTCTATGAACTCGGATGTGAATACCAGTAATACTCCTTTGTGTGCCAGATTTTAGAGGGGTTTTCGCTTTTATCCTTGAATGAAGTTGTTGAAACCCGACTTATAAATTTAGGCTCATAGAAGCAGCTTAGGCTATTCTTATAAAGTATTAAAAGATTAGTTACCCTGTAAAAGTAGTTTAGGTGATTTTAGAGTATCTAAGGAATACTATGCAAAACTCATACAGATAAAATGGATTTTGTAAGTATTACCCTGTTTTTAAAGGTTTTCTTCAATATAAAACCCTTGAACTTTAAAATGTCCTTGATTTTTTTTAAGGGGTTGCACTTTAACTGGCAATGTTGTTTAGTTTCTTTTTTGGGTGTAAGATTTTAATAGTTATGCTACGGGTGAATTTGTGAAGCCGAGGAAGATGCGCCAATAGTGTCAGCAGGTGTTTCTCATGTTCTGTATAATTACACGTGTATCGTGGACAGTTTTAAGCAACGGTGTTTAAAGATCTTGCTTAATTGGCTGTAAAATAATTAAATACAGTTTTGACTGGCAAATTTATAATTCTGTTAGATGCATAAGCCAGTGAGCCTGAATGTCAATGCAACCTCATTTTGGAAATATTAGATTAATAGAACTAATTGTACTAAAAGTACAAAGTTTACTCTGATTAATAGTCTTAAAATTCTTCTAGAAGTTTAGTCGGGTAAATTTATGTTAGTTACCTTTCTTCTTAAACTTTTAATTAAAACTTATTTCAAAAGTTTGAGCTATTCAGTTCTGTACTTCTCTTTCTAGTTTCTCTGAAGTTGAGGTCTTGCAATTTGTCAGTGACTCCAGCTCCCTTATTGAGTAACGTGCCTTATCAAAAGTACTAAAATTATATACTGTTTTATGTGTATTTGTATCTGCAGCTGACAGGTACCCTGAACATCTTCTCTAACACGTATTGATGTCTACTTATAACCTACTTTAGTGCTGTGCGAATGGATCTAATATACCAAATGTACATGATAAATGTTTTATCTCTGATTCTCATTGATCAGTTTTGAAATGATCAAATGGTTTATCTCAGTAAGACACTAATTCACATTGATCAAATTTTAAATGATCAAGTTGACTTGGTTTCTGCTGAACACAAATTGTATTAAAACAACATTACTTGAACACGCTGCCTTCTCTAATGCAGGAGTTATGTTACCAGCAGTTACATTATAACTAGAGTTATTGTATTATAAAGATGTCTCCTTCGTAATGAAAAGTTTACACAAGAAGAAAAGAATGCGATATTACAGGAAGAACAGGGCTTCAGGCAAGGATTTGGGCTTTTACTAACTAATTAAATTCTGCATTTGTATTGGGCCTTTTTTCCCCCTTTTTTAATTTGAAGGACTATGAGCAAGAAATATAGCAGCTGCAGTGGTGACATTTTATTCCCCACGGTCCTTGGAGCCAAGTAACATCTTGATTATTCAGTAAGAGACATAGTAATTGAAGAGGCAAAATTCTAGATAAAGTAAATATACCTGTACCCTTTGGGCACAAGCCTCTTGGTTACAATTATGTCTTTAGAAGTTTCGGGTTATTTGTTGGTTTTTGTTTTTAAAGCATCAGCTCACCTACATCAACTTCCGTAGTATTTCATATCCCCTCCGGAGTTTGTGAATGTGCTGTTGGAGGAGGATTTCATATCTGAAATTGAAGAAAGATGTTAACGTACTTATGAATATACTTTGTATATGAAGCTAATGGCAAATACACATTTGGCTGTCACATCGACTTGGTTATTTAGAACACAGAATTCCTCAGGCAGGTTATTTATTATGTCTTTGACTTGAGTCTTCCATCTGTAAAATGTAAATTGTAACTGCCACCTTCTGTAGGGCATATAAGCTGAGAAGGTTTAAAAGTTAACTGAGAAAGTTGTCTTTGATCCTTATCTAAAAAATGGTCATAAGTTGTTTTATTCAACTGCAAGATACTGGCTCCCATTTCAGAAAAGTTGTAGATGATGCGACTCCTTCCGTTATCTCATCAGGGATATGTAAGGTAGTGCCAGCTCCCAAGCTGTCAATCTGCCCGGCTTGTTTGTCTGTCCACCTCCCACCAAGCAACAAATTAGTTCCACGGAAAGTGAGACCGGCTTTGGAGCATGCCAATATTTGACAGTATTTCTTACGATACCCATTTAGAATTGGTTATATTTACAAAGAAGACTTCATTGATAAATGCTTTTTTTTAACCCCCTTCTAAAATTGGAGCCCTTCGAATCAGATCTGCCTAGTTACTTATTTCTTTTTGGTTCCTCGGGTTAGATCTCTATACTTGGTCTAAATACTATTTTCTAAGATAATAGAAGTAAATGTCAAGAAACATTAAGGAGAGAGATTTCCATCTGCATTATCCCTCTACTCCACGACTGGTTGCCACAGTATTCCACTCAACTCAGTGATATCCTGCAGAAAAGGGCAGGGCAGATGGAAAAGCTCATTGGGAATATAGAGATAAAAAGGGCAGGAGGAGGAGCGTACACCAAGAACAGAGAGTATTGTTAATTTCTCTAAAAAGACAATGCAGACTGCAGCCATCTCATGAACATGGTCACAAGACCAAAAGGGTCACTTCAGAAACTTTTTTCATCACTTCAGCATAGGGTGTAAAGGCATCTCAACTGGTGAAATAAGCTGCCGATGGTGCAGCCAGATTGGCCACATCCTTCATAAATCCATGACCTGGAGCATTCTTCTCTGTTCTTGCTGTGGCAGTTGGGGTTTGTTGGCGTTGCACCAAGCATCTTCTTTCCTTTCATATAAGTGGTTTATGTGTAAACATGTAAATGATCAAACCATTCTTGTGGCAGCTGTTAGGTTTGTGGCCATATACTCCTGGATTCATGATTCATTCTGTGTGAGCTAACAAATCGTTCTGTCTTCCCCAGCAGGAACATTCGTATTGAACTTTCTTCTTAATCAATACGATCCATTAAGAATCTAGTATACCCTACATGGTTATGTGAAATATTAATTGCATACTGTTAGTTAGATAAATGAAGATTCTGCCAAAATGATAGCGTCTTTCCTTGTATCATAATATTTTAAATGAGAACATTCTGAGTGCTCGGGTACATGATATTTTGGAATTTGTTTATTGATCCTTGCTTACTTGAGTAATTAACTACACAGCTCACAGTTGGAAAAGGCATTTCTAACTGAGACTACTAGGTTTGTCCTCTTGCCAATTCCAACTAGAGAATTCATTTACTTTTTAAGGGCTCCAGTTAAAAATCATCTCTTTGATTTTCCTTTGATGCTTTCAAAGATAAGAAAACATATTTTGCGTTTTGAGTGCAACTAAGATACAAGTAGAAAGTAGTGAAGCTTGTAGGAAGGCCAATTAGAATTGATTGTCTGACTCACTTGCCCTGTTACAAGATGTCCAGAAAGACTTCTAGAAGGAAGAATTTAAATTCTGTCCTTGTGTCAGATATGCAAAGTTAACAATCTTAGGACTTGAGCACAGTTAAAAATTGTTATCAAAGAAGTTATCTACACATAAAAATGGTAGCTCAGGATAGTTTCTGGAACGTTGTATAGGTTCAGCCATAGTAGAACATCAAATTAATTATGTCTTATCACTCCAGAGTTTGGTAAGCCTATTCCAGATGCTATCAGCACTTCCCGGGTTTCAGCCAGATAATTAACTTATGAATGTATTTGGCCCCCATTCACTCTGCCTGGGGTAAAACCACATACTAAAATAGAAACCAGAACTCTCAGGATACATTATATTTAAACTTGTATTCTTGTTGCTCATTTGAATGTATAATTACCAAGTCACCCCTCATGATTTCAGCCTTATCAGTATTCTTATTTCTGGCTCTTCTGATTTTTCTTAAGAGATAAGCAAACAAAATACACAAATTGATAGATTGGACCTTATGAAATTTTAAAATTCGGCCCATCTTAAGACACCATTAGGAAAATTTTTTTTAATGGGCAAAAGACTTGGACACTTCAAAGGAAGATGTAAGAATGACCAATTAGCACATGAAAGGGGTTTCTACATCATTAGGTATCAGGGAAATGTACATTTAAAACGTAGGAATGGAGAAAATCAAGAAGACTGACAATACTCATTGTCTGGAAAGATTGTGGAGAAACCAGAACTCATACTTTGCTGGTGGGGGTATACAATGGCAAAAGTCCTTTGAAAAAAATGTTGGCAGTTCTTATAAATGTAAAGTATACACTTGCTGTATGATGCAACAAGTCTACTCCTAGGTATTTGCCCAAGAGAAATGAAAATATACATCTACAAAAAGACTTGTACACCTGTGTTCATAGCAGGTTTATTCATAGTATCAAAAACTAGCAACAATCCGAATGGTCATCATTGAGGAAATGGAGAAACAAAACAGACAGTATTCCACTCAGCTCAGTGGTATCCTGCAGAAAGGGGTAGGGCAGATGGCAAAGCTGATTGGAATATAGGGATAAAAAGCGCAGTGTTCTAGTTTATATTCATACAGTAGAACACTATTCAGCAATAGAGAAGAACAAACTACTGATACATGTAACAGTACGGATGGATCTCAAACATCATGTTACACAAAAAGAAGCCAGACGCAAAACAGTGCTTCCTATGTGGTTCATTTAAATGAAGTTCAAAAATAGGCAAAATTTTGGTGGGAATAGAGGAGATTTGATTGGAAAGAGACACAAGCAGCATTTCTGAGATTTTGGGAATATTCTGTTGTGTTCTGAGTGATAGTTTTACAAGTATATGCAGGTATGTAACTTATACAGTATGAACACTTAAGATCGGTGCATTTTGATATACAGGCTGAGCAACCCTAATCTGAAAACCCCAAATCCTCCAAGATTAGAAACTTTTTGCATGCCAACATGATGCCACAAGTTGAAAATTCCACACCTGACCTCATGTGACAGGTCACAGTCAAAGGCAGGTGCACAACATGCAGTCTATTCACTGTCCCTCAGGAAGAAAATTACCTTCAGGCTATGTATAGCATACATAAAACGTAAATGGATTCCACATTTTGGTCTGGGTCCCATCCCTAAGATATGTCTTTATGTATATGCAAATATTCCAAATTCCAGAACCCAGATTCAAAAACACTTCCATTCCCAAGCATTTCAAATAAGGGATACTCAACCTGTATGTTAATTATACCTAAAACACCCTAAATTAAGAAAAACTATACGCCAAATATTGGGAATTCCCAGTTCCTAACTGTAATTTGTCCTAGATAAAATGCTGCTTCAATTTAATCACAGTCTTAAATATATGATTCCCAATCCTATCCATAATCATATTTTTTTCATTGAATTTGAATCCTTTATCTCGAAGTCAGGGCTGTTCATTCAGGATATTTTATTACTATAGAAATAGGGATAAATCTTGCTTATATTTCATTTATTTATTTTCTTAAAGAGTCATCTTTTTCCCCCCATTAAGTTACATTTGCCTGTTGTACTCTTTTCTTCTTCAACCTAAGATCTTGTAGGTAGCCTTGGATAAGATTTGAAAATTACTTTTGATAAAGGGATTTCAAAGGCAGTATTTGTGAATGAAGCATTTGTACAGTAGCACTGGTACTTTTTAATATAATAATCATATGCAGTAATTTGTTCATACTATTTATTGAGTCCTGGCAGAATGCTTGAAAACTTGTAAAAGCTTGCGTCTTGGCCCTTCCTTACATGTTGAAATGAAAGCACACATGTTCATATGTTAAAGTGTCGCCAAGCATCCCCAACTTGCTCACATGCCTGCCTTAAGTTATTTCATGTGCTTTCCCATTCAGTGGCCAATAGTTAAATTGCTGTGTTCCTTTTGTGATTGTGTATGTCTAAATGCTGGTAATCAGCTGAATCCCTGGAAAATTGATAAATGTGCTCATTAAGGAGAGTTCTTGCTCTTGGCTCCGTTTCACAAGTCACCTCAGCTAGTGTTTCTGGATGAAGCTGGCAAGAAACACTGTGCAGTGATACATCTGGCTTTATAATCCTTTTCAAGGAAAAGAAAACCTCCTTTTTTAGTATGTTAAACATGCATTATAGGGATATTGCAATTACAAAGAAGTAAGCTATTTGCCAATTACATTATTTACACAAGAAAGACCAAGGGGCTGCTGCTGTGTGGTGAGATTTTTAATTTTTTATGCACTGCCATTTGCTCCTCTTGTTCTCTTGAGCATCTGAGATTACACAAGTGCCTATTCATTTGTGACGCAGAGCCATCTATGCAGACTCTGAAGTCCACCGGCTGGCCACTGGCGTAGATCTCAACAAACCTGACTATGTGAGAGATGCATTCAGCATGGTTTATGATTGGAGTGTTGAAGGTAGTATACACCTGTTCCTGCTTTCAGGATGAAAAATGAATTGCCATTTATAGTAGACATGTTCAGACAGACGCTTCATATGGTAGAAGCTTGCTCAGCCTGCTTTATGCTGGGCCCCCAACTGTGAAACCATCAGTTGTGAAAAAGGGGTGTGTTGGCAAGAAGGAGAAGAGAGAAGGGTATCAGTCCTTGATGTGTTACCATTTTTTGTGCTCGTGCAAGCTGTGGGCAGGAGGTCAGTGCCTCACACCTTTGTTTCCCAAGCAGAGCTCTTGAACAAGATGAAGTGATCAAAGCTGGGTGCCAGTGCATTATCACAGTCTCATTACTTTGCAAGCTGCATGCCCAGATGCTGCTGTTTTCTGCATCAGGCTTCTCTGATTTACGTTAGTAACACCTCCATTACAGCTCATTTGATACTGCTCATAATCAACCAGTTCTTGTCTTTTCCTGATAGTGTTTCTCCAATACAAAAGACGCTGGTGTAATGAAGAAAATAGCATTGCTGCTGTAGAATTCATCTTTAAGACATCCTGGCTAATTGACAAGAAGCGAGAACCAAATGCTTTGTCATGACTTAAATCATTTGTGGTGTTGGTTTGGGGGTGTTTTTGAAGTCTTTGAACTTGAGTTGTTGGATATTGCCAGCAGACCTATTTTGACACCTCCTGTCTTGGGAGTTCTTTTCTGTTAGTGAATTCTGACACCCTGTCCTTATTTGTTTGGTTTCTTCCCCTAGTGAGCTCAATGGCATGTATTTGGCATATATTTATTTTTTTAAAAGTATTAATGTGACGTTTTTGTTTTGAAGAACTTATCCTCAGTATTAACACATCCATTCATCAAGGGTCTCTTGGATGTTCCATGTTCTATGGGCCCTGAAAATACAAACATATCATTTGAGTCCCTGCCCTCAGAGGGTTTATACTCATTGGGATCATTAGCTCAACTGCAGAAGTATCGAAATTTGATGCAGAAATTATTACTAAAAGATTTGTTCATGAAAAATTTTGAGTATCTTATATATTCCATATGGTTGTTATAAATTGGGAATACAAAAAGTGACCAAAACATGTTAAATGCTAACATGAAGGTACAAACCATAAAACGCAGTAGGACTAGGAGGGGAATCCCAGGGGAATCTGGATTGCATGAAGAGGTGACTGGCATAAGCTGGATCTTCTCACCTTGAGATTTTCTTCAGGTAAGAAGACAGAGAATGGCCTTGCCATGAAGAGGGAATTGAATAGTGGAAATGGTTGAAACAGTGTGGGGGAGGTCTAATGGAATATGAGACCACAAAGGAAGGCTGGCGTCAGACTTGAAGGACTTGAAATGCTATATTTTAAAAGGCAGAGTTAATAGGGCATAAAGATTCAACCAAGAGTTCTACCTGCTTGGGAATATTTTTTCTTTCACCTATCCCTGGTGCCCATAATTGTCACCACTAGGATTATGCCTTTTGAGTTGGTCGTTGTTTCTGGAAGTCTTCTATCAAATAATAAAATATAATATTGGGTGCATAGATATTGTATACATTTATTATATAGTAATTAGAGTTTACTGCATCAAAATAATGACTACCACTCTTAATACACTAATGTCCACTCAAAAATAACCACATATTAGCTTGCCATGTTGATTGATAGCAAAGTTCAGGGGCTTGAAAGGATGGGACATAGGAAAGACTAGCTCTGATTTAAAAGGTGGGGAGGAGAGAGTCGAGGAAAGATTGGGTTCATGCCATGCTGCCTGGGAAAATCCTAGGGCATTAGGCAAAAAAAGAGCCTCATCTTTTCATACCAATTGAAATGGTATGCGATTAGCTTCCGTTACTCCTAGCTGTGATACCTTTGAATGGTGTCCTGAGAATTCACATGGTACCAGGTTCTTTGTGTCGTTGCAAAGAGTATGTGAGAGACAAATGTATGTGGTTTATTCAGATGTGTTTTATCTGGATGTCTAATTTTTAGTTTATGTCTGTAATTCTGATTGTGCTCAAAATAGATAAAATTAGCTCACTTCCTAGGTAAATTTTCTATTGCTAGTTCACTTGATTATTAAATGAACCTTTTAAAATATTCTCTCTCCTTCCCATTGAATTTTATGAACAACTTTTCTCTTTTGATAGCCTTAGAGACTTAGTGTAGTGAAAAGGATATGAAATTAATAAATACTACAGATGGCCCCCCTTACCTGCAATTTTGCTTTTTGCAGAGTATAATAAGATACTGAAAGACTGCATTCACATAACTTTTATTCTAGTATATTGTTATATTTTATTATTCTTGTTGTTAGTCTGTTACTGTGCCTAATTTATAAATTAAACTTTATCATAGAGGTATGTGTAGGAAAAAACATGGTTTATCTACAGTTAAGTACTATTCATGGTTTCAGGCATCCACTAGATATCTTAGAATGTATCCCCCATGGATAAAGTGGAACTGCTATATTAGATTTTTTTCTCTTTTAATTTATCAAGAAAGTATTTTTTTTCTTGTAACAAGGGAAATGTAATTTTACTCCTCTTTTCTTTTCCAGATCAACCTTTTAAAAGTAAAGCATGTGAAGTTGTAGTTTGATATTTAGCCTTTCACATTTATCTCTATGAATAGATATGTTAATAAACATATTTTGTTTTGTTTTCACAGAGTGTAAGACTATACCATATGTATATTAACTTATATTTATTATGGACATATCCCCCTGGGTCAACACATAAATTCAATGCCTTCTTTTAAATCCAACTCATTCTTCTAAATAGCTGCATTGTGCCTCATAGGATTGGTCTGTAGTCCTCTACTGAAAGTTTCTTTCAAGTGATATTGGATTTTGTGTGTGTGTGTGTGTGTGTGTGTGGTGGGGGTGGGTGGGAGGTAGATAATTCAGAAGAAGGCTGCAGCAAAACAAACTCATACCTAAACCCTAAGGAAATGGTACTTTTATTTCTGTAACGTGGATGGGGTTTGAATTGTGACCATTCCTTCCAACTGTGTAGCATTAGGCTACTTAACTTCTTGAGCTTCTTTTTGTTGATATAGGACATGTATGTATAATACCTCATGGGTTGTTAATAAGGGTTAATGAAATGAGGGTAAAATTCTGGGCATATAGTAGGTCTATACAGATCAGTTTCTTTTAGGGATCTGGTAGTTAGAGTCAGGGCCCAGGTTATTTAACCTTAGAAGTTATATCACAGTATGAATCAAAAATTGGCCTCCCAAGACTCTTTTTTTTTTTTTTAAAAAAAAAAAAAAAAAAAAGGAAATCATGTTTTGTGAAAATTGTAGGCTTTTTTGACTTGTATAATTTAAAAATACTGCATTTTGGCACAACCTTTGCAGCTTTTGCTGCTAGTTTGTAATTCCCTAGAGGTGAATTGAAAAGATTAGTGGCAGAACTTTTTCCATTAACTCTGAGAAAAACTACAGAGCAAAAAATTGTCCTTTGGCAGAAATGTCAATCCATACCTCTTTTGAACATTTGGAAAGTGAAGCGCTGAGAAGCTGATATAATAGGAGAATTGAAAACCAAAATGTATACACATCTTCACCTTTTCTAACAGACGACAAGACAAATGAAAAATACATCCTCAGAACTTGATGATGCAAAGAAAATAGGATTGTTGCTCCAGAAAGTGCATTAGGCTGGGATCTTTAAAAGATTTGAGTGCTAAGCTTTTGGCCATGTTCTTCAGAAGGGCTGATACATTCTTACTAATGATACATCTATTTGTACTTCATGTCATAAAATTCTACCTTTATATGCTACAGTATCTAGGAAGTAGACTTAAGAGCAAATGTTTAATATACTACAGGTTTTGCTATAGCATCTGCCAGAAAATACGCTTATTTTCTTTCATCTGTGGTTCTTGGTCTTCCTGATTTCTTTTTAAGTTTATTAGGACTTCTCTTCATTTTTCCACGTCATGATGTCAATGTAGGTACAATGGAATAATAAGTATCCACATGTGTAAAATTTTTACCGAATATAATGTTTATAGATACTCTTCACATCATTCAGTAGACCTATTCTAGTGAGTTACTTCTCATTTTCCACCCCACCCAAAGACCACACTGTCTTAGAGTCTATATCTGTGAAATGGTGATAATAACAGCTGTTATATTGGAATTAAATGAGATCTATTTATGTTTTTAGCATATCCTAAGCAGTGAATAGTGAACTATTAATAATTACTATAGTCATCAATAGTTGAATTTTCTGTTGGGTGAATTTTGTGTTGTTTTAATTGATGCTCATCATACGATCTAATATATATTTCCCTAGAGGATAATCCTTGAACTCAATAAAATTGCAATTGAGAGTATACCAGGCCTCTTAAAAGCATGTGTTGAAAGGTAAATGCTTTCTGTCAAATCATTAACCAACAGTTAGCAGCACTACTCAAAATAGTAATTATGTTTTAATATGCTACATGAGAACTACATAATTTGGTTAGAAATACATATGCAATGGTGTGCTCAGATAAAATGCAGCCATTGTTAGTTCATGATATAGTCCTCACCTAAAACCTTGTCATAGTTTTAGAATATTTTTCTTCACTTGAGATTCTAGGCAATGATAGGTTGGTAGTCTATACTGAACAAACAAGATTCTTCCTAACATGTTCTGCAGTCAGTTGCTCAGCATTTGAGCCATATTATATTTTTTTTTCCCAGAAGCAAAAAGGACAGTGGGGCTAAGTGTCTAGATTAGTCCCCAAAAGCCCGTTTAACTCCTGCAGTTCAGAAAAGAAGACTAGATGTTAGGGGCAGCAAAAGAAGCAAAAAGAAAAAAAGAAAAAAAACTAGCGCATTTTCCCGCGTGTGTGCCTACATGTGTGTTTAAAGTACATTCTGGATTTAAAAGCAATCACAGGTGCACCCTTGTTTCTATGAAGAGAGAGATTCCTGTAGAGAGTGAGAAAGGGATGCGGAAGCCGTAGCAAGAGGAGCCTCCCTCTCTACCAGTACCTCCTGTTGTTTTCAAACATTTTTTGTTAGCGGTTAGTGGAATCCTAATACCCACAACTGATAATATGCTATCTTAATACTATTACTCTAGTTCATAAGCTTACTTACAACCTTTGCTCATTATGAAGAGAACAATGAAGCTTATTTTTATGAACACAACATTTAAAAATTAGGGGCTAAGGATGATGGCTACAGTCCTATATCAGTCCCAACAGCCAAAGTTATATGTTTGGTTGAGTGTTATGATGATCCTGATTTGCAGTGATAAGTAGTGGCAAATAATAACTTTTTTTTTTTAACAGCTTGCCTTGCAACCACAAGATGCTCATCCATCAATCTGATCCAAATGATTAAAAGCGAAATAAGTTTCCGCTTCAAAGTTAAATAATCGACATTATCTAATAAATCGTAATATAGAAGTTGGGACAAACAGCCAAAACTTAAAATATTAAACCACAATATGAAAATAACCTTGGATACCTCCTGGGCTGATCTTTTGCCATCCTTTCTCGTGCATTTCAGTGTTCATTCACTAAAGGGAGGGGGTGCCTTCCGCATTCACACTTTAGCCCGGCTCATGCTGTCCCCACAGCACAGCCACAGCACACCTCACCTTCACCACCTTCCTCCCAATAAACTCAGCCTTTTGTTAGAACCTGTCTCGTGTGTTAATTCCTCTGCTTTCTCTGTAAAGTCTTTCTAGACACCTCCCTTCCTACTAAAAAGCCATAATGAATTGTTCCCTGTGTGTTTATGTAACTCCAGCCCTTATGACAATGTAAGTGGCATCCGTGTTGCCTGTGCCCTGTCTCCCTTCTCAAGTGTGAGCCATTTAAGGCACGAGCTATATCTGAGCCAGCTTGATGGTAGCACACCTCTCTCTAACAGGTGCTCAATTAGTATCAATATTTCCATTTACTAAATTGAACTCTTATAAACTGTCCATGCTTCTTAACTTAGACTCTTGCAGTTCGGAATGGAAGACTAGAGGTTAGGGGCAACAACAAAAAAAAAAAAAGCAAAAAAAAAAAGTGTGTTTTCTCGTGTGTGTGCATTTAAACTACATTCTGGATTTAAAAGCCTGGGCTTACTCACTCACAGGTGCAAATAAGAATGTTTTTGCTCTGGAAGGGATCTAATACAGCTCTGAATTTACACTAGAGGAAACCGTGTCTAAAAACTAAGAAAGAATTACAGACTCAGGAGTTTGAGGAGCTCATTGCCAAGGTTATAATCTAGTTAACAGCATGTGAATCTCATTCTTAGTTGAACTGAAACCTTCTTGAGGGCAGGAATTGTATTTTATCCTCTTTATCGATCTCCCCAAGCACCTGGCATATATACTGTGCTTGCAAAATACATATTGAAATAAATTCATTCAGCAAATTAGGTGCCTGTGGCTATGTTGACATCTCTGTGTCTGGCCTAATGGTTTGATTTATCTGGCTGTTAATGGTCTTCATTACAGGCTGTTAATACAGGGCTGATTTTTGTTGGACATTAGCTAATTGCCAGAGTTCATCTCTAGTACATGCCAGATAGAAGCTGGGCTTTTCTCTTGACAGTATCAATAGGGTAATTAGTACTATAGCAAAATTCAAAACATGATGGAGTATTTATTACATTAAGAATTGTCATTAGTTGGGAATTCCTTCAGTTGAGATTTCTATATAGTGTGAATTTTGTCAAAGGAAAGTTATTGCTACTTAAAAATTTGTTGACTTTTGCTATTTTTAAGGACTGTTTTTTTGCTTCTGTTCATGTAGATGGATTTATATATTTTCTAGTTTGAAATTTCAACTTGAAAACATAGCTTCTTCAAGTCAGGTAACTGTCTATCAAGAACACCAATTAAATACTTCATAACAAGTTTTCTTCTTATAAAAGCCTACCCACCCACTTTCCCCCATGAGGTTTCTATTGTCTGTTATACCAGTCTATATTAAACTTAATATATAGGCATTTTCTGAGCAAAGCACTGATGGAACTAAGGCATAGAGGAGAAAATTCCTGTGTACTTCAAGGATAAGAGAACCATTCCTTTTTCTGGCTCAATTAAAACTGGACTGATTGTCAAGTCCCATTAACCTAGTGGGTCACTACCTTGCGTGCATTAGTGGCAGCCCCACTGTAATGTGGAGCAGTCTTGCCACGTTGTGGACACATTTATGAAGATTGATAACAGCTAAGGTTCGGTGTTAACTTTTATTGTCAGGCAGGCTGTACAAGAAACTGTCTGGTATTGGCTTTTGCTTTGATTTATGAAAAGGTTGCCACATGAAGAAGACATCACATAAAACAGCACTGCTAGCAGCAGCATTATTCAATGCAATTGTAACCATAGCAAATACTAACTAATGCTAATTAGGTTCAGCATCATCCCTTGCTACTTTCCATAGTTTGGATGGGGTGGGCCCTCATAGCAATATAATACACTCCCAGAGAAACGGGTGACTCGCTTGCTTTTACTTGGGTTAGCACATATTTCTCCAAAGCTTTCGTTTTTTCTTTTCTTTCTTTCTTCTTTTTTTTTTTTTTTTTTTTTGAGACAGGGTCTCACTCTGTCACTCAGGCTGGAGTACAGTGGCATGATCATAGCTCACTGCAGCCTTGATCTCCTGGGCTTCAGTGATCCTCCTGTCTCAGCCTCCTGAGTAGTTGGGACTACAGGTGCAGTAGCTAGCAGTGATGCTGGTTCTTTAAGAGAGAGTCATTAAGAAATTGACTTCATGTTCAGTTATCCCAAGGTGTCAGTGATCATGTAATACCTGTTGGCTTTGCCTCAAGGGAGACATGTGTGCATACTCTCCCCCATGAACCCCAGAGGTGGCAGGAGTGTAAAATTCTGACTCCTGAATATCTACAGTAGCTCCAAGTAGTGGCAGGTGGCTCTTCTGGAAAATGGTACCTGGAGCTTCTTTCTCAATTGGACCTTTTGTCACTAAGGAGAATAGTCATCACTTTGCCTCATTTTTTTTTTTTTAATCTCAATGCACTTTGATATAATGGAGTATCTTTTATGCTATAAAAACTTTCCTTCCCTTTGAAATCTTTAGTCTCACTAGTCCCAGTTGCATCTTAATATTCAAGAAAGGCAGCTGTGTTTTCCTTTAAGCAAATATAATTGTTGGGGGAAGACATCTCTGCTTATCCCATGGACAAATACATTATGGGTAATGCCAAAAAAGAAAAAAGCTTGGGACCCCAGGAAAATTACGTAAATCTTTTCAACTCTTCATAAAGCGGATGAGTGCTGCCCTTTTCTTTAGAGCTGGCAGCTGTGGAGGCTACGGCCCAGCACGTGGACAGAGAAATCGCCATCTTTCTTTCAGTTCCCAGGTAAAGACAGAGAAGACAGAGATGCCCTTTGTGTCTCTTGTCTTTTTCTCAGGCAGCCACATTTGTCATAGTTGAACCTACTTCCATTTTGATATTCCAGGTTTTTTTTCAGGCTTTTATATTCCATTTATTGAATTCTGGCAAGATTTGGCCGTTCTCGGATGTTCTTTATCTAGGGAAATCCTTTGTGCAAATGTGGGAGGCAATCCTCTCAAGCAATAGAATGAAAAAATACCAGCAGAAGCATGCATTAGTTATCACTGGGAGCAGAATATGGCCCTGGCCCAAGCAGGTTGCATCTAATAGCCTCTTGTTGCCTGGAAGGCTTCTGGTTCCTGGAATTGCTTGGAGTGTACAGGCAAGCCCCTGCCGTAAAGGAGGAGACACAGCAGCAGCTGGGGAGAATTACATTTGGCCCACAATGGCAGTAAGATGGTGCCTGGGAAGCCCTGCTCTCAGATTTGCGGAGAGCCAAATTATGAAGGTTGGATGTGAGATGGTGTCATTAAGGGCTTTCTGGAGAGATCATGCAATTAACTATGAAGCCAAATGAGCCAGTATGTTAATATATGGCAAAGGTACTCCTAAAATGCTCATGAAGGCAATCTAGTGACTGTCATAAAAGTTTATTTTAAGCAGAAACTTTTTGAAAGGGTAAATGCTAAATCTAAACCTCAAATCAACTTTAAAAACAGACATAGCTGAGATCAAGGCTCAAACATTAATAGAGGCAAACTCTTTTACTCCAGAAAGTGAAGAAAGAGACTGCTAAGCCCAGATGATTTTTCCTGGCTTTGCTTCCCTTTTAGAGGATGTGGATTGAGCCAGAAAGGGGCATTATCTGGTCTCTATTATTTTCAGACACTGTGGATTTTGTATGGCAAGGTGCTTATTGGAGGAGAGCCAGGCTTCTCGTGAATTTCAATCTGACAAAATGCCCAGCCTGAACTACATGACCATAGGAAAGTGCCGAACCAAGAAAGTCCAACCCAATGCTAAAGATAGAATACTAAGGAAAAGTTTAGTGCAAGGGAAGGCAAATAAATTTTGTTTCAGGCACCAACTCCATTGATCGTGGTAGCGCCCTGCAGTATTTCCTTGAAAAGGATTCAGAGGCTATGACAGACTCAGCCTAAAAGAACGTCAAGATTGATTAGTGATGTCTGTTGCTGGCTTAAGCATTGAAAGAGCTGGCATTTTTCCTTTGTATTTGCTACTTCTGCTTTAAAAGCATATATAAAAATGTGTTCACCCCTTGATTGACAGTGCCTAAACCAGAAATAGGAAGGATCTGGTTGGGGTAGGGGAGAGAAAGGAGGAAGAGAGAGAAGGAAAAAAGAAGGACAAAAGCGTAAAGGACTGTATAGTGCAATTTTCATATCTTTTCTCTGTTCTCTTTTCACCTTTTTTCCTACCAGCAGGTTTGGTGAAATGAAATATCACAAAACAGGACTCTATATTTTGTTACCTCTTGTCCCAGTATGGCTCCTAGTAGGAGAACTCGTTACTTCTCCCTCATTTCAGGCAACCTGAGCACCAGTGAAACTGACTGGCATTTGCAGGTACCTGAAAGGTAAAATGTCCTTTATGTGCAGTCTTTCCTGCCGTTTCGTTTGTAATGAATAAGAGAATATATTAAGATTCCATTTTGCTGAGCATTTGTAATATATGCAAACATATTAACCTTTGGTACATTTTTGAAATAGTCTCCTGGGCAAAGACCTTAGTTTATAAGCAGGGAAATAAGACTTCAGTCAGATGGCCTCACTTCTAAATACTGGAAGGAGGAAATGCTCCATCTGTTAAACAGTTCTTTCAGTCTAAATGTTGGCACTTATAACCAATATTGGAGATCTAAAAGTGGCCGGATTTGATGGCGTCTGATAAAAATTAATATTATAATTGATTTGCCATCACGTTGAAATCCTTTGATAAAAAGCTTTCATTCCTTGATTTCATTATACAGTATGTGATTGTGATAAAAATTATCTCATTATTCAATTTAGATAACAAAACCAGTTATTCAAACCTTAAACTAAAGTTATCATCCTGAGCAGTACTTAAGTCTTTCTCTTTTCGGGTCTTCAGTCCTAGCTCAAATTTGAGTTGCTGGCCATAATCCTCCTATTTGACAGTTGACATTGATTAAGTTAGGCCAACAAGTCTAAAATTTCAGTTTCATGATCTGCTGTATAGCCACAGCCATTACATACCTCTAGTACCATGATATGATATATGATACGGTGTATGATCTGATTTACCAAAACTCCAGATTTTATAGACTTTTCACATAATCATTTAGTAATGTGCAATTAACTTCTGAATGGTAATCAATCCACATACACCATGATTTTATGATGTGTAAGGCTTCAGGTTCTCACTCATCCTTCACAAAGGCCACTCACTCAGGCACAGGGAAGACCTTTAATTTTATCTGGGTTTTCTTTGCATTCAGCCATGGTGCATATATAGAAAGGAGAATCCTCCTAGTTCATCCTCTTCCCCATTCCTGCTTATGAGTTGGCTACAAGGCCATTACAGGCAATGCTGTCATTACCTGTCCATTTAAGACCATTTGAAAATGAAATCATCATTAGTACTTTCACATTTCTCCCTATTATTTCTAAATGTCCTTTGGTGGTTAAAGCTTTTGTGGGTGTGGGGTAGGGGAAGGGACAGACCTCACAGCATGATTAAACTGAAATGTTACCCAACATTTTAATAACACCAGCATGTCTAGGCCTCCTCCAGAAGACCATCTGCTTGGCATCACAAAATAACATTTGTGACCCTAAGGATACAGAAACACACGAAAAGAGGCTGGAAACCAGTTTCTGGCCTGTTTGAATACTGGTTTAACAGTAATAGAACTTTAACTGTGTGGATTTATTATTCTTGAAACATCCAACTTGTTTTAGGCAAGATTTTGCTACTATTAAGGCAAATTAAAGCAGTTTGCCATCAATTCTGTTGAGTTCCCCTCACTGCTTAGTCACAAGTAGCAGCCCTGCCACCAGCAGTGGGCAAATCTATGCCAAGTGTAATTACTTCAAATACAGTTCCATTTATTCATAGGGAGGACTGTTGCTCCCTGTGAGCATGTACTTGGGGAAAGAAAAGATATGTAGGTTTATGTTCATTATGTACCCCATGATGGAGGTGTGGTTTTTAACATGAGTACAGCTTTTTAATCCCTTCATCAAAAACACATGCAGCAGCCCTCCTCTTTTTCCACCACCTGAACACTTTGTGGTCACCTTCAAGTTTCGTGAGCAGTTACCAACTCTCAGACGTATCATGTTCTAAAACTTGGTTTTTAAGTTGGCCGTTTGAAAATAGCAGCTCATTTTTCTTTGGAAAGAAGATGATAACTAATGGTTAGGTTCCCAGAATAACCTGCAGAAATATATTAACAATAAATGTGTATTAATAATAATAACAGCTACCATTTATTACAGGCTTACTCAGTGCCAGACATTGTGTGGAGAGCTTAAACGTTATCTTACTAATCTTCACAACAGTGTTAAACAGTAGGAACTGAGGAAAAAGTTGCGTCTTAGAGAGATCAAGAAACTTGCTCAAGCTTCCATTGCAAGTAAGAGGTAGATTCCAGTTTTGGATATGCATATTTTAGATGCTAGATCCTGTGTTTTTAACCATCACAGTAAGTGGCTAAAACATAAGTAATGACTGTATTCTAGAACTTAAGTATTTATTGGGGAATTGGTTCTCAATTCCAGTTGGGATGTTAAGAACATGTGTAGTTTGACCACTCTTCCTCACAGGTCTGCCTTGTTCCCCCACATATACACTGACTAATAGAGTGCTGATGAGAAGTGGAGAAGGTACCCCAGTGGCTTCTCAGGGGGAAAGGTTTGAGCGGCTGATGGTGTTTGGCAGATGTAAAAGGCACTGGGAATACTGCCCTTTTGGAGCTTCTGGTCTAATGGGAGAAATAACTGATCATCCAAATAACTTGACAATGGCAATTGTGAGAAGTGCTGTCAAATGCTATGAGGAGCATGTCCCATGGGAATTGACTGTGAGGCATTGGAGACAACTTCTTAAAGCTGATATAAAGCCTAAAATAGTAGGCATTAGGGGAAGGGCAGCAGGGCCAATGTGTGTTAAGACCCTGAGGAAGTTGCTGAGCTCCTTTGGAGTTCTGAAGGGAAACCTATTGTGGGAAAGCGTTGTAGAGAGAGATGGAGGCAGGGGTTACATCTTGTACGACCTAATAGGTCATAATCACTATTTTGGATATATCCCAAGAGAGGTAGGAAATCTTGAAGGGTTAGGGTTGTAACCTAGAAGTTGTGAGACCAAATCTGTAGTTTAAAAAGGGGCATTCTGGCTGTTGTTGTTTTGATAATGAATTGTGGTAGAGAAGAGAGTTAGAGACCAAAAACGGAAACAGAGGGACTACATGGGAGACTATTGAAATAGTCCAGGCAAGTGGTTATGGTGACTTGGACTAAGATAATGGCAATGGAAATACAGAGTGATCCATTCCAGGCCAGGCACGGTGACTCATGCCTGTAATGCCAGCACTTTGGGAGGCCAAGGTGGACAGATCACTTGAGATCAAGAGTTTGAGACCAGCCTGGCCAACACGGTAAAACCCCATTTCTACTGAAAATACAAAAATTAGCTGGGCTTGGTGGCAGACACCTGTAATCCCAGCCACTGGAGAGGCTGAGGCATGAGAATCAGCTTGAACTCAGGAGGCAGAGGTTGCAGTGAGCTGAGATTGCACCACTGCACTCCAACCTGGGCTACAGCAAGACTCCATCTCAAAAAAAAAAAAAAAAAAGAGAAGAAAAAAGGAAGTGGTCAATTCTAGATGTATTAGAATTTAGACAAGACTAGGTGACAGAATGGATATTGGGAATGAAAGGGGGAAAGGGAAAGGTATCAAGGACAACTTCCTGAACTTGGAGGATCTATTTACTGAGATGGGGGAGAAAAAAAATAAATTGGGGGTAGAGGAGGTAATTAGTTCAGTTTTAAACATGTGGTACCTGTAATGCCTTCCACGTAAATAGCAGTAGTCAGTCACCTATAAGAAGGCTGGGCTGGAGATACAAATTAGATAGCGACCAGCACATAGATGGTATTTAAAGCCATGAGAATGGTTGAGGTATCTGTGGAGAGAGGAGAGAGAGAATAGCAGAGAGACCTCCAGGACCATCACCCCAAGGAACTCCAACATTGAGGGATCAGTTAGAAGACAGTGAGCCAGACAGCCAGGAGGAAAAACGGGAGAGTGTAGTATTATGGAAGCTCAAGAAACTCTCTTCAAGAAAGGGACAATTTACTGGAAGAAGTCTGTGCTGATCGGGTCCTGTAAGATGTCTACTAAAAATCACTGGATTTGGCCACTTAGAGGCCTGTGATTTTAGCAGGAGCAGTTCTATCCAACAGTTGAATGAAAGCCACTTTGGCATGGATAGAGAAGAATGGATGGAAGGTAAGGAAGTGGAGGCAGAAATTGAAAGGGTATTTGCTAGAGCTGTGCTTCCAAAAACATGGTAGCCACTAGCCACTTATGACTGCTTAAATTTATTAAAATTAAGTAAAATTTAACATGCTTTTCCTTTGTTGCACTAGTCATATTTCAGGTGCTAAGTTACCACCAGTGGTGTGACCACCATGTTAGACAGCGTAGATTTAGTACATTTCCATCACTGCAGAAGGTTCTGTTGGATGGCACTGTTCTAGAGAATGCCAGAAGGCAGGTGAGAACCATCTCAGGAGAGAAAATCCCACTAGAAGGCAAGGGTGGAGGAAGGTAAGAATTGGATCCATGCATAGGGATTGCCTTTCTTTTGATGAGAGAGACACTCTTCCTCCAAAGTAACAATAGAAAAGGAGAAGATGGGTGCCGATCCAGATCTTATGTTGGGAAGATGAGGGAGTTATCTTTTGGTTTATTTTTATCTCAGTGAAACAACAGGCCAGCACATTAGCCAAGGGTGGAAAGGGAAAAGAACCAGGCGAGATTTTTGAGGAGGTTGGAGGTGGCATGAATAATCCTAGTAATAGGGGGAGAGTGAGTTTACCAAAGAAGAGCCATAACATTGTGGCAGGATTTAGTGTCTGTGAGTTTATAGTGATTCTAGTTTCCCTAGTTTTGTGATTTTTCTCCAGAAACACTCAACTGGAGAGTAGTATTAAGGGGCTTTCATAAGGCAGCCATTCTTAGATTGGGCTGTGTGTAATGGCATGTATTAATACTGCTGAATTGGAACCCTTAGGGAGATGTAAAACTAATGGAGCTTAGCATGGTGAATCCAATGCAGACATGAATTGAGAAATGCATTATTTGGTCCTACAGTAATATATCATTATCCCTTTACGTAGAAATCATTGAGATTCCACCTCTGAAATACTCATGTATGAGACTCATCATAATCATTTGGAGAATCTGTGTGGTAGATTGTTGTTTTCTGTACTTCATAGTTGGTCTTGTTCATTTTAGTCTCAGCAGCAGACTAGAATGTTAAGCCAATTTGCTAAATCTTGCCTGTCCTCTGTAAAATGCTTAAATCCATTTATGTAATACAAAGGGATATGTTGGAATTTAGTGCCTTCTTATGGCATCAGTACTGAATACTTTAATCAGAGCAAAAAAAGAAACATGTTAGAATTTTCAAATTACAGAGTTATCATGTGGATGTTTCACAGGGGCACGTGCAGTTCAGTGTGCTTATACACCCGTATAAACTTCTCACATTTATTAGCTATAAAATACCTTGAAGGTATATTTTCTTCTAGTTTTTATATTTAATTTATGGAGTATTAAGTAGGAAAATATTACAACAACTTGAATGCATGATGCACTTATTTTCTAGAAATTAGTAAATAGTGTTATCGTGTGTGATTAGTTGTGTTTAATGCTAGAGGTGAGATATTACGAATTAGCAACTCACCTTCTAAGTTATTTTCCTTACCAGTTACCTTAAACATGTCCATTTCCCAAATACAGAGAGACCATTTTCTCATTTCCAGGGACTTCCAGGAGATTAAAAGGTTAACATTTACAGTGCTCTGATTTCAAGAATGCAAGGCACTGTGTACAAAATTCGTATGTTGTTTGAGCACTTTTTTTAAAGCCTCTATGTTCAAACCTTTTGAAATGAATTTAGTTCCTATGGAAACTTATCGCTGCTGGAGATAGTGCCCTTATCCAAAAGAAGAAAATAAAATCAATTCAGAGCATGATTTTATAATTGTATAACATAGCTTGGGAATGGACATTAGGAATATGTGCAGTTGTGCTCTTCGGCTGTTATACTGGTTCATATTAGATTATGTTTGAAAACAACCTTGCAAATGTCACCATCTGTCCTTCACTTTGAGGCCAGAATAGGTAAAGAGCGGTTTAAGCAGAAGTTTCAGTGGGTACTCTTTCCTGCAACACCACAGGTAGTACCTTGTGAGGAGGCAGGGGATATGATAAATATTTTAGAAGTAAAATTAGCATTGGTAGTTGGAGGAGAGGGAGAAGGAAGAATGCTGGTTGAACTCCTAGGAAAGGTTGGCGTTTTGCAGGCTATTCATTCACTAGAATTCATGTTGATGAACACAAAAAGGAGGCACGTGAGGCAGATGGACTGTTTGAAAGTTGTAGTAATAGTAGTGTATGCTTGAAGTGATAACTTAGCCTGTGGTAAGGATATGGAAAACTGAGGAAGGGTTAAAAGTGAAAGAGGTATTTTATTTTTTTTTTTAATTTTTATTTTTTATTTATTTATTTTTTTGAGAGGGGGTCTCGCTCTGTCACCCAGGCTGGAGTGCAGTGGCGCGATCTCGGCTCACTGCAAGCTCCGCCTCCCGGGTTCACGCCATTCTCCTGCCTCAGCCTCCTGAGTAGCTGGGACTACAGGCGCCCGCCACCGCGCCCGGCTAATTTTTTGTATTTTTAGTAGAGACGGGGTTTCACCGTGTTAGCCAGGATGGTCTCGATCTCCTGACCTCGTGATCCGCCCGCCTTGGCCTCCCAAAGTGCTGGGATTACAGGCGTGAGCCACCGCACCCGGCCTGAAAGAGGTATTTTAAAACAAGAACTAACAACCTCAGTGACTTCTTGAAAGTAAAGAATCAGCCAGGTGCTGTGGCTTATGCCACATCCTAGTACTTTGGGAGGCCAAGAATGGCGGATCACTTGAGCCCAGAAGTTTGAGACCAGCCTGGGCAACATGACGAAACCCCATCTCAGCAAAAGAAAATCACAAAAGTTAGCTGAGTGTGGTGGTACGCGCCTGTAGTCCCAGCTACTCAGGAGGCTGAGGTGGGAGGATCAACTGAGCTCAGGAGATCGAGACTACAGTGAACTGTGATCACAGCACTCTACTCCAGCCTGGGTGATAGAGCAAGATCCTGTCTCAAGAAAACTAATAATTTAAAAACAGGAAAATGAATAAATAACAAAAGAACCAAAAATTGATGTATGATGATGAGCTAACAATATTGCTATTGGTGAAAAGTAGGAGGAAAATCTTGTTTGGATAAGACAACTAATAACAAATTGACCATATCCAGTTGATACTTAGTGTAGAGTCTTAGAAGGAATCTAAGAGGATCATCAGATGTAGTCTCTGGCTTCAGATGGCTAAGATTACTGATTGTATATTTTATAGAAAAACTGAAACTAAAGAAACCTAAGATCACACAGCTACCAACTGGTAAAGAGACTCGAAATCCAATTCAGTCACACACAGAGTCGTAGGAGTACCCCTAAAGAAAGAAAAATACTTTCACAAGGAACTGTAGAAGAGGAGTAGGGACAAATATCTGAGCTTTGGGAATTACTTATAAATAAAAGAGGAAAGCGGGTGGGGAGAGAGCAATTAAAAAGACCGAGAAGGGGCCAACTTACAATTTCATGAATAGAGAAAGCTTCCAGGCTTTCCAGATGCTCATGTTACACCTCAACCCAATGGCTTGCCCCATGACTTCAATAATGCGTTGGTTTCTCTGTCTCTTTTCTCACAAGGTTACTGAGATACTAAATCAGAAGGGTTTGTGCCAAACTTGTGCCGAAGGCTGATAATGTAGGGGGCATTATGAATTGTTTCCCAGTTTACATTTTGGTCTTTGCGTAGAGTTTGCATGTGGGATTTCGTCTCTGTCGTCTTTAAGTTTTCAATCAGTTTTCTATTTAGTGCCACAAAACCTGCGGAAATGGCATCACCATTAGGAATTGTGGTGCCCAGGCATCTAGGGGGAAAAGCAAACTTTATTACAGCAATTTCTCAGGGGATACAATATATATAAATAAAATATCATTGCATTTTTTTGAATGTTATTTCTTGACAAGCAATATATGCACATGATAGAAAATGTAAATATTATATGCAGAAGTCAATCTCCTTCATAACTCTTTGGCCACCTATCCAACTCCCCTCCTTGGAAGCAACTATTTCCAATTGTGTATTTTTTCAGATATATTTTATAATCATTTCTCAGCCTTTTGGCTAAGATCAAGTGTAGATATTTATGTCAAGTATATATATATATTTTATGTATATGTCAGCATATACATGGTATATGATTTTAAATTAAACTTGTGAAATCATGAGCTCGTGCAGAATAAGTAATCATTGCTGTCCAACATCCATAAACTCTTATTCCATTTTCCATTAACCATTCATTTTACTGCACGTCTGTTTCGGAGAACAAGAAAGAACTTGGGCTAGAAGTACTGGACACTCAGTATAAGTGTGAGGTGAAGCCCATCAGTAAATACATAAATATATTCCTGCCTTAGATATGTTTATATGTAAAATGATATGCTGTGGTGGAAAGTACAGCCTAGGGGGCAGAGAGGAGCCTGGAGCATCCCTTGCCAGTGTTGAACATCTCCCATCATGGGGTCCCCTACACCTGCTCAGGTACCACTGCAGGGCCAGGCAGTGGGGCCTCCCCCCAGTTCGTATGCTGTCTCTGCTGTTCTGTGTCCAGCTCCTTTAGGAGAACCTTCTTCTCGTGTACTGCTTTTTTCTCATGCATGGGCTTACTCACTAGAATTCCTCTTGCTGTCAGAGCACTGACCCGGCTGGTGAGGTTTCCTACCCAGCAATCCATTTCCTTCCACTCCTCCCCATGTCACCAGCCTTATTTTGTAATGTTCTTCACTGTGGACACCCTTTAGCTAAGAAATCGAAGTGTTGTTCCTTAACCACACCAGGTCTGCAAGGACCATGCCCTCCTTTCTGCCTGCCCTTCTTTGTCTTTCTCTAAAAGAATTGAAAACTCGCCCTTTTGACACCACCTTCCCTGATATCCTAACTTTTAAGCACATTTTTACTAGTTCTTCTACTTGATGGGAATGTCATGGTCTGCTTGCAGAATGTGTCCTTGATGAAAGTGTTTTGGCTCTGTAATTTGTATGTAAATCTCCATGTGAATCTTTTTAAAAAAAAAAAAATCTGTTACAGATGTCACTGCCTCCAGCTCTAGCCTTTTCTTCTCTCTTCTTTTGCTACCTTTCCTTCATTTACTCTCTGTCTAGAATGCCTTTCTATCCCATCTCTAATTGCCTAAGCCCTTTCCATTCTTGAAGACCCTACTGAAATTCCATAATCTCATCTAAAACTTTTCCTAGTCATCTCCAGACAGACGTAATCCTTCCCTTTTGTATTTTACTATTGCCAGATGTGTCCCTTTAAAGCAGCTCTTATGAGCTAGGTAGGTCTGCCTGACTCAGTCTCTTTCTCATGTCCCAAGGTGCCTGGTATCTCACAGGTACTCTAAAGGATACTGAATTGACCTCATCCTGCCACCTCCATTTCTTCTTCACTGCCCACTTTCTTCTTTACCAATTTCTACCTGGCTTCTGCCTCACGCACTGTGCTCAGATTCTTTCTCCAGCTTGCTACGGAGCACATTCCGTGGCCGTTTATCAGTCTTCCTTCTTTTTGACTGTCTTCTCTGTCATGAAACTCTGGTCTACCCAGCCTTGTGATGCTGTGTTACACCAGTTCTCTCCACGGTCCATTCTCCTACTGCTCCATCTTCCTTCCCTGTCACCCCCAGGTATGGACTGTTCACCAAGCCTCTGTTGTCCTTCCTTCCCTTTGCCTCTACACTCCCCAACACATCTTGCAGGGGATTTCGACACTGCAGCTGTAGCCCTGCCATCATGCTGAGCTCCAACTCCATGCTTTAGATCGTGGTGAGGAGATGTTATTTCCACTTGAACTTCCTGTCATTACTTGAGCATGTTTATTCTTTAAATCCCCAAGGCCTAAGCCATCCTGTTATTCTCTCAGTCCTTCATCTTCTTTACCTCCATGTCCTCTCAGTTACCACATCATTCTATCCTTTCTTTCCAGTGCCTCCATTCTTGCTGGATCATTCTCTTCATCAGCTTGTTTCATCTTTATAGCTGGGTGCTGCTTCACTGACCTCCCTGCCATGGAGTTCCACTTCCATCCGTCTGATTTATTTTTACATTGGATCCACCTTCCCAAGATGGTACCTTTATAACTTCACCCTCTCATTTAGAAAGGTCAGTGACTTTTCATCACCTGCAGGATAGACTCTAGGTGTGCTGTCTCTTCTTGGCAGACTCTCCGTATCCCAGCCCCTCCCTTCTCAGCACTACTCCACTCTTCCAACCCTCTACTACAACCTGAGTCCCCTGAATATGCCAGACTCGATTGAGCCTGGACCTCAGCTCACCTAGATCCTCTCAAACGCCCTCTGACTCTTACAGTCCTTCACTCTGTGGGCTTTTTTAAAATCCCATCTCCTCTCTTCCTTGGAATCCCCCCAGACTACCCCTTCCCCCAAACTATCCACCCACAATAGAATGGTTATACCCTCAGAACAGCTGTAGCGTATACTGCCTGTACTGTTTCCTTGACAGTTCGGTTGCCTTGTGTTACTTGTGACCTTTATGAGTGTGTAAATAAGTTACTCCCCCAGTAAATAAGTTTCTTGGGGGAGTATTTAGTATTCTCTCCCCTCCACTTCGTTCCTGCCCATCCTTGACTGCCCCCTTCCTAGTCTGTACACAGTGGCACAGCTCTGATGTCCATGTGACATTCTTTCTGCCTTGCAGCACTGCATCCAAGGAAGTTTGGCAGCATGGCCTATTGGCCCCATTTTGGGATTTCCCTCTTCCAGTGGCAGTGCCTAAGCATTCCCCTCTTCAAGTTACTGATAGTGATGGAAAACAGACAAAAGGCTTGACTCTCCCCCTCCTCCCACTGCTGCTTCTGCTGCTCTTCATTTTTAGCACTCTGACACTTAAAGGGCAAATCAGTATGGATAATTTTTTTTCTTCACTTGTCCCTAAAATAAATACATTTGCAATTCTTTCAGTTAAGGGAGCCAGACACATTCCTTCTAGTGTGTATCTGGTATTTGGATCTTGCTTTTAAAGTGTAGTGGAAAAAAGCGTATCATGTAAAGTAATGTAACACGCTCTCTCACCACAGACTTAAATTTTGGTCTTAACCTAGTTTTTTAGAATGTGTCACAGTCCTCATTGAGATATGTGACAGTTTTGAATTTTTTAAAATTAAACTGTTCTTGACTTCTCTTGGTATTAAAAGCACTCTCTTAAATTTGATCACAGCAGGGAAGAGGTAGGGGTACTGGAATGTATTTTTATGCATGGACGACTCAAAGGGAATTTCACCAAACTTTGTACCACCCAAGTCACCCCTCAGCTGAGAAGGAACATATAAAATTCATCCCAAAGGGCAATTCTTTGTAAAAAATTATAAACACCTAAAAATAGAAGCTTCACATGCATGCATGCCCACTTATATTTCTGCACAGAAAGCTGCCTGCATGCTACTCAACAGCAAGAGTCTGTGATTCTAAGCGATTCTAATAGATTGAGGAAAGTGATATAAGAAGGCCCATGAAGTAAGTATTTCTCCAAATAGGGAAGGATTGTTTCTGGGAGGGTATGTTTGATGTTCCCTTCAATTTTCTCATTAAGTCTTAGGTTGATTGTTAGTATCCTTTGTCAGAAAAACCTGGTAGATTGCCAAGCCTGGTGCCCTGTCCCTTGGCTACACTGGGGACTCCCATGTTGGCTATTTCCAGTTATCCATCTTCTAAATATTAGGTTTTCTGCAGGAAAAATGGGTGATAAAGGGAGTACCACCCCTTCAAGAACTTGAAATTAAAGTTATCTTCGAAGACAGATGTCATAGTTTGCTTTAGTTCCCAGCCTTGGACTCCCCATTTCTCTCCCTCGTCCTTCCCAGTGGATAGGTTGCTGTGCCCACCACTGGGAAGGGTGGATTCCTTCCCTTTCTCCTCTAATTCCAGTAGATTATTTTGCTTCCTAATATAGTTCTGCTTTCCGCAACTTATCCCAGTTCCTCCTGTCTTCCTTCTGTTGTGGGAGTGACTGAGCAGATAAAAGAATAAATGAACCAACCAACCCTCATGTTTTTAATCCTAAGACCAATTTTGATGAACATTCCAGAGTAGCATCATGAGGGATTGGAAATAACTCACAAAGCCTCGGGGGTGTCAGCATAAGTAGAATATATTATATAGATATTTAAGAAAATAGTTATTTAAGGAAAAATCTATGACTTGATGCATTGTATATGGCTCATGATGAACATATTTCTGTTACGTAATTAAACAGTTGTTTTACGAAGTCAGGAGAGAGTAAATGCCATGCCTTTCTTTAATAACAGTAGTAATAACAATGCTTTTCTTGACCCTGAAATCTAATTGAGATATTCAAATAAAAAGTTTGACCTGTGTTAAGATTACTTGGTCTCATTCACACATTGATATATCCTTTGGAGATTCGGATTTAACATTTTCATTCCAATACCTGTGGATCTTTTGAAAGGACAAAGAGAATAATCTTCAAATTTGCAATTCTTATAACCAAGGGCTACTTCTATGGACTGTGATTTTATTCTGTTTCCGCTATATGCATGCTAGGAGATAGTTCTACCCAGAAGACTTTATATAACTGCTGCTAAAAAACTGCATTGTTAACCCACTAGTGCCTGTTTTTATTACAGCATTATTATTTGACATTTATTAAACAATAACAATATTTCAAGCATTGTTAAGAAAGAAAGGGAGGGAGGGATGGCTTATAGCTCTTTAAATAAAGGCTCCCCACCCAGATGAAAGTGCAATTTGTTAGCTATAGAATTTTGCCTGTTGAGAAGACTTTGTAGGCTTGAGAAAATAGCATCTCATGAGTACGTGATCGTTCTAAATTATATGTGATCTGGAAGTTTATTTGGGGTCCTTCCAGATTGAGTTCATGTTGCCTTCAGTTATGTTGAGTCCCCAAACTCTATACAATTATTGCCTCTTAGTCCTAGTATCTTCTAAGTAAGAATTAAGTAAAAATTTTATCTGCCTTTTTAAAGATATGTAGCCCAAATATAAGTCAAGAACACCAAGATATGTTGGAAAGTAAAAATTAGCCAATGGTTTGTTTCTTCCACCTCATACCAAATGCCTGACTTCCCAAATCCTTCCACCTGTTAAACAGCTAAACAAAACTTGGGGACCCTCATTCTTTGGAGACCCAGTTTCCTAAGTTCAGACCCCTAATGAGGAACAGGAACTCTCCAGCTCTTCAGTTGTGCTGGGTGAGCCCATACAGTGAGATCCAACTCAGGGTTTGGTGCAGTTGGCAAGATCCCAAGAGGGTTTTCTGTGAAGGGTAGAATGAGAGCTGCGTCTTGAGAAGAAACCAGGCAACAGGGGAGTCCCATCGAGTCAGGGTGTGGGTGTGTTACTCTCCCCTGAGCACCACAGAGAAGCCTCAGCCTCTACCAGCTGTCATGTGGCCGAATGTCATTAAATTCCTGCTCTCCTAGGTTTTTCCACCCTGCCCCCCATCATTTCCAAGGACCCAGTATTATTGAATAAGAAAAACACATTGCAAAATTGAAAAGTTGTTTGCTCACCTTACATTTTGGTGTGTTTATACCTGTCTGTTTAGGGTGTATGAGGCCTATTGGCATAAGAACTGTGCATCTGTGTGTATAGAGTGCTGTGTTGCTCATTTTAGCAGGGATAGGTGGCCAGAGGTCCTCTCTTTTGGATTTTCTTGGGTTTAGGGCTTTTACTCAGAGTCCTAACACTGGAGTGGAAGGCTGGCAATGCTTTCCCCTCCTGCCCTCCAGGTCACGCTCCCCCTGTGGATCCAGACTATGGAATTGTGAACCTGACATCTTTTTCCAAAGTCAATAGTGGATTAAAATTAAAATGTTAAATCTTAAAGTATTTTCAGATACATACTATTCTTTCTTTTTTTTTTTTTTTTTTTTTTTTTTTTTTTTGAGACGGAGTCTCGCTCTGTCACCCAGGCTGGAGTGCAGTGGCCGGATCTCAGCTCACTGCAAGCTCCGCCTCCCGGGTTTACGCCATTCTCCTGCCTCAGCCTCCCGAGTAGCTGGGACTACAGGCGCCCGCCACCTCGCCCGGCTAAGTTTTTGTATTTTTAGTAGAGACGGGGTTTCACTGTATTAGCCAGGATGGTCTCGATCTCCTGACCTCGTGATCCACCCGTCTCGGCCTCCCAAAGTGCTGGGATTACAGGCTTGAGCCACCGCGCCCGGCCGTGATACATACTATTCTTTCAAACCTTGGGTTTACAGGATAGAATTTTATATGCTCTGTTTTCTAGCTAGCCAAAGCTAAGCTTTTCTTTTAAAGCCCCAGCTGAAGCTATTTGATTAAATAGTAAGGCCCTCATTACAGGTCATAGTCTGCTCTCAGTGTGACTG
Organism: Papio anubis; assembly: GCF_008728515.1. Lineage (NCBI taxonomy): Eukaryota > Metazoa > Chordata > Mammalia > Primates > Cercopithecidae > Papio > Papio anubis. Next base: position 25,756,154 of record NC_044979.1, read on the forward strand.
GTTCGTTGAGCTAAGTGCTGAACTAGGTGATGTCCAGGTCAGCATTCCTTTCTCTGGTAACAGTGGAGGCCACTTGGCATTTTGTGTTGTGATGGTAGAAAACGTATTAGTTAACATTCATCATGTTGGTAATCAAAAGAAATTGTATCTCAAATTGTATATGAAAACAAATGGAAACAAAGCAGGCAGCTTTTGGAGCTGTTTGGACCACTTTAGAGAGGGCCCTCTAAAGTGTAATTGTGGAAATTTGATTATAGCTCAAATGGAAATATCATTAATAAAAGGGTTAGCAGTTATTAAGAATGTCAGAAAAGCTTAAAATTGAATTTTTCAGATCTTGCATTGTTAGAGGCTATTTACATTTTACTCTGAAAACAGATATTAGGATGTTTAGATTTAAGGTAAAATTAAAAATAAAAAGTTAATATAGTACATTTCAGATATTTTCTTTATATTGCATTTTACAATAGATTAATTATAAGTGATAAGAGAAACAAAAGTAGAGGATTACATATTTTTAAATATTGGCAATGTGCCTAGTAGCTTTACTTTTGCATTTTAAAAGAAAAGCAGAAATCCTAATCACTGGGTTTAACAGCTAATAAAAAGTTGGTAGAGAAAAAAATTAGAGTTTTGCATTGTGATATAGGAACTAGACCTAAAGATTTGATTCCCTGTGTTGTGTGTCTGCTTTTAGTGTAAAATACGGTTTTATGAGACCACCTGATCCCGTGAAGGATGCATTATCACAACCTGTTAAAAAAAAAAATTAGAATTCTCCTTTTAACACCAGCCATTCTCATATTCATTTTCTCTCTCCCTCCTTCTTTCCTTCTTGTTCCTTCTCTTCTCCCTCTCTCTGGTCTTTCATCATAGTATCTGTAGAACTCTCTCAGCGTACTTCTGGTTCAGGTACAGGGAAAGGATCCTTTCTTTGCATGCCTACACTCATAATGAGTGACTTCAGTGTCCTCAGAGCCTTGGGAGTTGTGGCTGCTAACTGATTGAGTGCAGAGTGGTGTGAGGAGTGTTATCTCCATATTTTTTCCTTCTCTGAAGTTACCTTATTATCCTCACCATTAACATTAGCAGAACTAAAAAGATGGGTAAGTAGTTTACTTGAAATGTAAACCTCAGACCCACATCAAAGAAGATTCTAAGACTTGAAAGTAGAGGCAGCAGTGGAACCAACAGATAGTTTTAAAACAAATAACGAAGTGTAACTGTGTTACGGAGTCTTAAGAGGGGACTTCTGAATACTCCCTCCGCTTTGTTTTTGCTAAAACTGTTTTTGTTTCTCTTTGATCAATTAATTTAACTTACAGGAAAGTCTCCTAAGGTAATAATCAGAAATGGTAGTAATAATTTATGTCCTTCATGTTTTTTAAGCAGTGAAAAATTAGAAACAGCCTAAATGTGTATCTTTATTCTTTTCTGTCTTTTTCCACAGTTTCTACAATAGACCTGTTAGTATAATGAGAAAAAATACTTGGATGTATATTTTTAGATGCCTTTTAAGTGAATATTAACATTAAACATTAGCCAAAAAATGTTTTGCTGGTGACAGGCTACAGAATACCTACCAAAAGTGCTTCTTTTGATTTTGTTCTGGGGTCAAATCTTTGGGACTCCAGTTCTACCTTTGGTACTGTCAGCAACCCCTTGGGCCTTTGGTGCCACTGTATGGGGTAGGGAGGGCGGGCTGCTAGTGCTTGTGGAGATGAGGGGAGAGGAAGGGAAGAGCAGAGTAAAAGAGTACAAGAAAGAAAAGAAAAGAGACGTGTGTACATATGGTAGGATCCATGAAAGGTTCCCAGTAATTTCAAGTGACCACAAAACTGAATTTTTTTTTCTTGTTTTTGTTAAATGTATATTTTCGAAGGTTGACTCTGTTCCACCGATTTTTTCTTGCTAAACATGTTTTTGAGTAACTATTAGATCTTCCCACTTCTTTATTAGTGTTTTAAGTTTTCCATATCTGTATTTTATCCTTAACATTGTCATTCACCATTTATTTGCCTCTTCCTTACGTACAAAGAAATTAACTTGTCTAATCATCCTTTGCTGCTAAGATTGAATTTTCCTTCCTAGGTATCTTGAAAGTCTGCCTTTCATTATTTTTGCCTAATAGGGGCTTTTTCCATCAGCAGGAATGAAAGCAGTCAATAAAAGTCAATTGCTGACTCTATGATTATATGGAGGGTTTACCATAATGCATATTGGAAATGTTTTTGAAACCTTTATCCTGAATGGAAGGTGCCATGGCTTGTGTTTTATGGCCTTCTAATGTTAGACAGCAATCTCATTTAGCATTTTCCCAAAGTGAAAACAGTGCATTAGGGCAGTATAACAAGCTTTACAGATCAATACAGAGGCAAACCTTTACCCTTACAGATTAATCCAAGAAAATGTCCCAGAGTCTACTCCAGGAGCTGGAGGACAATTATGCATCCTCTTCCCCTCTTTCTACCATCGAATCATTAATACAGATTGAAATGTGTACAAAAAGAATATCAGAGGATGACTACACACACACACACACACACACACACACAGAACAGACCACCAGACAGGAAATCAAGAGCCCTGGAAGTGAGTAGTATTGATTTGTGGTGATAAAAGTATATTTTGACACATTTCAAATCATAAATAACTCATGGACTTTAACTTGCATGACTAATAGCTCAACTCAGGATACATGCTTATCTATAAACTACCTCTTTCTGAGGAGTCCATAACATTAGGTGAATTACCCCATTGTGAGTAGTCTTTTTAAAGGAAAAAATACGCTGTCTTCTTTATGATGTGCAGTGTGGCTGCTCATTTTTACAGTCTTTTCCTGTATGTTAATGAGGAAGGACTGCATATCTGGTCAGGGTTGTTCTAGCCTTCCCTCCTCACCTCCTCCCCCCTGCTTTTAAATCTGAGACACATTGGAGACACGATCAGTTGTCAACACTAGGATACAATGTAACCCCGCTTTCCTGTGAGCTATTAGTCATTAGTCATGTATTTGCTAGGTTCAGCTGATCTGATGCTTAATCATATTTTATTCAATCTTTATCTAGATGCAGGTCTTGCTATAATTAGTCACTTAGTGGTATCTGTGCCTGTACTCTTTGAAGCACGACTGATTCCTTTTAAATCCTGATGTTCATGGTAAAGGATTAGGGAAATCTGTGTCCAGAAAAATTCATAGACATCTGAAGTTCGAAATCTTAAAGCATGGAAACTCCGGGGATTCTATTTAAATCTGTACTTAGGTATTTGACAAAGCAGTAAGATAATGAATGAAAAAGTAAAAGTGATGTTATAGAAAAATTGTTGAAACTTTTTTTTTTTCTCTGTATGTCTGTGTTCTTTAGAGGGTAGTAGGAAGTCAGGGAACTGCCAACATGCTTTGCGTTTCTATTCTAGCAAAATAGATATTAGCTTAGTGTACTGGATAAAAGGACTGAGGAGACAAATCGTCGCCCAGGGGTTTCTATATTGATGAGAAATATTCCCCCTGTGTTCTCTAGGGGTTTTTTTTTTAGAACCCATTAAGTTTAAAATAATGTGATTTCAAGATTACTATGGAAATAACAAATTTAAATTTCAAAAATAGAAGTGATAAGACTGGAAGCTTCTTGTATTAAAACTAATTTGAAAAAACATGAATTTCTAGATTAAAAGTAGTAGTACTGTGTTTTTTTTTCTCTGTATGTATTTAGTCCTTACAGTCCAAACTTCCCTGCCGTGTTAATAAGAATATTTTACCTTCATTTGTATAACTCATGTGGTTTATTATCATTTTTCAAGCGTATATTATAAGCTTTTTGGAAACATTTACATTTGGTCTCAGATATTCACAGAAGCAATCTGACTAAAATCTGAGATTTGTAAGTATAAGTAGCAAAATTTTAACCCAAGGGACTTTAAAATGTTTTCTTTGTACCCATTTGTATTCACTGAGTAAATGTATTACATGACTTCTGTAGGGGTTCCCATGTCTAATAGCTGAGGTGACAAAAGTCACAGCCCTTGGAATTTGCATTCTAGTAAATGTAGGTTGCTAAATTGTATTAGGTTGTATGGTGTAGTCACTGTCACGTGCATGGCAAGAAAAGTGAATACAGAACCAATGGGGTCACCATAAAGGGAATGATAGACTGTACCGGGGTTGGGGGGTGGAGAGCTAATGAAGCTGACACTTGAGTGAAGTATCAAAGGATGAGTAGGTTTTCTCCAGATATATAGGCATAGGTGGGAGTTTGGGTGTAGAGCATTTCCAGAAGCAAGAGCAGCGTGAGCTTAGACCTGAAGAGAAGTGTAAGAACCAAACCCTGAACTGGGTTTGTCCAGGCTTCAGCTGTGTGCAGGGTGTGGGGGTGAAGGCAACAGGGTAGGCAGGAACCTGCTCAGGAAGGACTAGCCAGCTGGCCTTGTATTTTGTGTAGAAAGTGCTGGGGAAAGAGACCGTCTTCGATTTCCTATTGGAAAGAACCCTCTGGAAGGTGTGTAGGGGCAGGTGAAGAGGGTATCAAAGCTGAGAGACCAGCTGGGAGGTCATTTCTTGAGTCTAGGATGCGTCTCACTTGGAAGCAACGGAACGACAGTGATGTGGAGCAAGAGGACCAGGCTGCGGGGATCCCCAGCTTTGTGGCCAAATGGATATGGGAATGGAAGAGAGAACTTAGGGCTTCCAAGTTTCTGGCATGTTGATACGGTTTTGGTTTGGAAGGGACGGTTATATTGTCCAGACTAACTCACAGCAGTGTCAGTTAATGGAACTCATTTCTTAGAATTTATTTACCCTTTGTCATTTTTTATCATGGGAAAAATTTAGCTATCTTTAAAGTTTAAGGAAAATTCTTTCTCTTAAACTTTTTTCTACATTTGCAACATCTGTGTCTTACTGTACGTTTTGTGTGTTCTTTAACCTTGATTGTTATTCTGAATGAAGACCATTGGTCTCAGCGGTCCCTGTGTTTGTTTTCAGGCGGTATGAGTCTCATCCAGTCTGTGCTGATCTGCAGGCCAAAATTCTTCAGTGTTACCGTGAGAACACCCACCAGACCCTCAAATGCTCCTCTCTGGCCACCCAGTATATGCACTGTGTCAATCATGCCAAACAGGTAGGTGTGCCAGCCAGGCCAGTGGGGGCACTGGGCAAATCGAAAACTGGATGACCTGGGGCAGTGGTAAGGACTAAGTGGGCCGCTGTGTGTGAAAAGGCTTTCTAAGCCCTAGTCGTCATCATCAAGAATTACTGTAATGAGTTGATTAGGGCATAACTTCTGTCCGATCATTGTCAAAGAGCCCATATCTTCCTTGCGTTCAACTCATTTACTTGCAGAAAAAAGGATTCTACTAAGATTATACTTTTCTCCACTTGCCCTGAGCTTTTGTCTTCTAATAATAATGTTCTCAAGGTCATTCCTCATACTTTGAGGCCAATATTTAGAGCCAGTGAAGAGGATACAGATTAAGAGCTGGCACCTTTGGGCCCATAAGCAGCAGGTAGTCAGGCAGAGGGCCAGGTTAAAAAAAAAACCCCACCGTTCAGTCACTGTCCAACCCTTCCACTAGTTTGACAGAGTCCACTTAATTTGACAGGGAAAGGGAAACCAGAGATAGCATTTAAAAAAGAATTCCACTGCTTTTATAGACCATAGCCATATTCTTCTCTTGACCCTTCATATCAGAATAATACGATGTTCACAGGACGTGCATTTTCTCTAATTTATGTACTTTAGAAAGCTAATGATAAACCCTGAAGCAAATTATCCATTCTGGCAGGTCACATAATTGCCTATCATTTAACCAATTTAACAGTTGGATATAGGTTGTTCTGAGAGGCGGAAATTGTTGGAAACCTTGATTCCTTCTGCTGACAAACTCCATAGATTTGACCTTCTAACCCAACTAAATCTAGTGTTTGAGTTACACAGCATGCCTTTCTGCAGCCTAATTTGCTGTAGTTATAATAATATCACTTGGTGTAAAATTTTTATACTCTGCAAATATCCGATGGGAGGGTTAATATTGTCTGGATAGCTGGAAAATAACAGTAACATTGGTGGAAAAAAATATAATCAATATTTATTAAAAGCCTATGTTGTCCTTAAAAGCCTAGTGGCTGGCAACTTTTTTCTGTTTCTTGCTTGTAGCATAACTCTTAGTAGCATGCCAGGAATCCTTTTCTTTAAAGGTCTTTGGTAGAGGTAATGTTGCTGATGTTAAGTTAGTACATTTTATTTGTCGAAAATAGTTTCTGATATGCTCTTAATAAACCCCAGCCTTCAATATGAATACAAACTGAAGGACTTGGGACTTGTAGGTTGATTCATGGATTTTTCTAACTTGATAATAATGCCTTATTGAGGTGGTGGCCAGTGGAAAAGAGTGACTGTGACAAAGTGTATGTTCCAATGCTGGTCTCTAACATACGTGCCTGTTTGTACCATGTGATTTGTAACATTACCACAGTGGCAGCCGCAGGGGCATTGGGAGTGCTGACCCCATCCTGCCTGTCTGGGTTGTGTTGAATTATCTACACATAGTCCTGTGACATCAATGGTATATATTTATAGGATAAAGCAAAGTTAAGTTATGACAAAATCAAATACGCCACATGGCGCGATAGCAAGTTTGAATCTGGCAGACCTGAGTTTGTACCCTGTCCTTTTACTAGCTCTGTGACCTTAGGGCTTGAGTTTTCTCATCTGTAAATTGGGGTAATGTTGTAAGGATTACCTTTATATAAAGTATTCAGTAAATCTTATTTTTCCCCTTCTTTCCTCAGTTGCATTATTGTGCGGAAATTTACTAAACAGGTCAGCCAAAAGCATCAAATTATTATTAATGATTTCAAAAGAGACCCTCTTTTTTCCCCCTCAATCTCCAGTCTGTTATTTTCAGCTAGTATGTTTGGAGTATCTATTGTTTTCATGGCTCTTGTATTCAGTTATTAGGAGGTGTATAATACAAGTTAGTATTAAAAAGATAGAAGCCGTCAAACCTTTTTTCCTAAGATGGGCAACATTGAAATGGACAAGAACCAAGAAGCTGCACTGCCTGACATTTCTGCAGTAGTTAGGAGTGCACGGTCATTTCACATCCATTCTTTTACTTGTTTTCTTATGACAACCTGAGATGTAAATAGAGATGGTTTTATTTTCACCATTTTCCAGTTGAGAGCATTGAAACTCAGGGAAGTCACAATAGTAAATCACAGCTAGACCAAGATGTACCTTGCCGTAAAAACAAAAAATTTCAAAATACATAAGTGGTGTTTGGTTTTTGAGTGGGTAAGTTTGTGAAGGGGCATCCATCCATCATCCACTAATACAGAAATAAGTCAGTGAGGGAAAGGGAGAGCGGAAGCAATAAAGGGAGGGCACAGAACATGGAAGATCTAACGAGCGGGGGACAGAGTCTGAAGGTCACACGTGGGGAGTGGGTTGATGAAGCCTGTGATGAAAGGGGCAACTTGGCACTGGCCCATTTTAAGATCACGCCACAGTGGCCAGAAGGAGCTTCTGTCAGCGTTTCACGAGCAGTTACTTTCCCTCCAATACCAAGTTGTCCTTTTGCTCCTTGTGAATTTAGTCTAATCTCGTGACCCCAGCTGTGCCCCTATTATTTGAAGAGACTCCAGCAAGATACATGGTCCCTACTGCCTGTTTTAGCAGTTCCTCATGGGCCGACTTCTTATATTTCCTTGTTATATTTCCTGTTAAATCCAGACAACAAGCTGGACATGCTAAACATGGAAAACACTGCACATGACCACAAGCCATTAGGCTGTGTTGCCCATATCTCGCACAGTGCAAGGGGTTCCCCCATGGAATAATTCCAATGGCTAAGTCCACTCCACCTTTAAATAACTCATAAGATTGGCCTTTCACGGGTTCCCTGGGGCATTGTTCTAGAGACTAATAGGTTTTACTGATGGGAAAATTTCCAGATATTCCTTAGCCTTACTGTTCCTCTCTGCTTATTTATCCACTTATTCACATCAGTGTTTCTTCAGCTGTTCTTCAACAATTTCTCATGGGTTGACATGAGACATTTAGACTATTAGTTCTTGTGTATTAAGTTATGTGCTCTTCCTGAGTGTAAAGAGATATTAAATAGCTCTAATTATTACTTCTAAGACTTAAAAGCTACCGGCTGGCTGGCTATATGAGATACAGCATTTACAAATGAAGGAGCACATCGATTGATACATACTTCTGTGTCTTTTATTTCTCATATCTGCTTAGCCTCGTAACTTCCTCAAGCTCGGCAAGATTGGATTACCTCTTCTTACCTTTGATGCCAGGTTCCCATTCTATCTTACTACACCTACCTTACAGGAGAAATGGAAAGGAGTGGGAACGAGAAGCCAATCGTATTTGCTCACGGGTAGACCAAAGTGTGCCCAACTTCTGTTTTTTAAAAAAGGGGAAGGGTGTCGAAAGGGTTTGCTGTCAGACCTGCATTACCTCTGGGACCATTCCCTGGGACATACCACTTCTCTGCTATTTACTTGCAGAATTGGACTACATTGGGAGTCGCTAGTCTAAGTGTTTCAGCTTTTTCCCAGCCCTGCTGCTATTGACAGAAAAGTGCAGAAGCTGGCTGGACCCTTATGGCACATTCTGTGTTCACTGGGAGGGTGGGGTTTATAGGAAATGCTATTGCTGCCATCCTAATCTAATTATGGTGACTTGAACTTCAGTTGCTTTGATAAATTGAAGGTTTGAACCAGGTGATTCATGAGGGCCATCTAGCTCTGTTATTCTAGGTCTGATTCTGCCTTCATGTATAGAGAGCAAAAGGTGGTGTGCATAAGCGTGCCTGTTCATAGGTGCACTCAGATGAAGAGACATGGCTCATGTGGTACAAGCAGCACGTCTCCTTTTGAGACCTCCAGTATTTGTGCCTTCACCTCTTAAATTTTGCTGTCCATCTTTAACGTTCACTTGGGAGGAACACTTGCATTTCTGATTGGTCTGCTGCCGCCTGGCCTCCCACTGCTACGTACTCTTTCTTTGAGGTTCACACTCCTGACAGCCCTGGGGAAGCCAAGGTGGCAGAAAGAACTGGGAGGGAATAGAAACAGTTTCACAGTTTTTCCAAAGTCAGTGAAGTGAAAAACAGCTGTCTCTGCGCTGGCTGGCAGAATGTAGCCTGCCGGCTAATAAAGGCCATTAGAAAATGCAGGCTCCCTCCAGCCAGTCGTAAGCCTCCCCTGGATTGTGATGCCTTTCATCCTGTGAAGTACCATGGGAAGTGAGGGATTCTGAAAACAGAGCAGGAAGCCAGCAACCTGGAGCCTGTCAACCAAGGGCAAACTGGGACCAGAAGCAAGGACCAACCCCAGGAGATGCCCAAGGGACGGAGGTCAGTGTGGGACCTGAAGTTAGATGATGAGTCCGTCAGGGGTCCCCCAGACCATAGCAGAAGTTCAGGCAGTAAGCAGGCAGTGGGGCAGTAGCCACACAAACAGGTAGCTCAGCTCACAATAAGGACGTCTTGTAAATGAGACTACCCCACCTCAGACCTACATGCTTCCTGCTGATCTCTTTGGAGAGATCAGAAAGGAACCTGGCCGCAGTGAGGAATACGGGGTCAGGACCCAGTAAATGAGGCTAGATCCTAATATGACAGCTCTCCAACTTAAGGCTAGTGGACCCCGTTGTCTCGTTTCTAAAATACCATTGACATCTCCAGTATTTGGTTGGCTTCCTAAGTCAAAGCCTCAGGCTCAGTGCCTATGGAGGAATTTGCCCTGGCACAATTTCTGTCCGCCTTCTGAAGGACAATGCATTTCATCTCCCCTGTGAACTGTATTTATATTAGACCAGGATTCAGTGCTCCTAAGTCTGTGACATATTTTGAGTATGAAGGGGTCCTGAAAACATAGTAGTAGCTTTTGCTTAAAAATCAAGGTTCTTGAAAGAAAAACCTATTGCCAGAGCAAGCTGTGTGTTATCATTGTTTTCAGATGAACTCTCCATTAGATGCAAATGATTTAATAGACTTATAGGCTGTTGGAGCTAAAAGGAGCCTAGAGATCATGTCACCCAACCTCATGTTTTCACGTGCAAAAATTAGCTTCCAGAGAATTTAAACGATCTGTGGAAGGGCAGAACCCAGACCGAACAGCCCACTTTTAAATTCAAAACCAGGGCATTTTTCCTGTCGTGTCAGACCACACGTGTCACATGTGGGTGAGCATCAGAATCCCCTGAGGGGTTTTTTAAAGTGTACCCACCCAATCCCCATCCCTGGCAATTCTGATTCAGAAGGTCTGGGGTGAGGCCTGGGCATCCGAACTTTGACCAAATTTCCCAGAAGACTCTGTACCCAAAGTCTGAAAACGATTGCTCTTAGAGCCATTGGCCCGAATTACACTAAAGGTCTTTGACCTTTCAGAGGTCCTGCCAAGTCCTTGTTTTCCATCTTTTGGGAGATGGGGAACTGTGACTCCCCACAGGTCAAAGCTACCTGGCAGAGCTCTCATCAGACCAACCCTAGGAATGAATCTTTAGGCTTAGGAGCAAATTGGAAGATGACATGGGAAGAGGATGGAAGCCTTGAAAAGAGATCCTCTTCCGCTCTTCTCTTGCTTCCATTGAAACAGTAGGTGACCCCAGTCCCCTGACTAGCTCACAGCTATGACCAGACCCTCCCTTGGTTCTGCTGCTCCCAGTCACCCTGCCTGGGTCCCCCCGATGTACACAGTGGCCACTTTCAGAGAGCACGAAGATAATCAAGAAGGTTAACTTTCTGGGAAGCCCTCCAGGAGCATGTTTTTATTGTGTTCGAAAGCTGCTTTATCATCATCACCTGATGACATTTATTAATTGCCCAGCTGGGATGCTGGTACACAGGGTGACTGACGCGTGGGTATTTCATAATAGATTTCCCATCTTTTGGTAGGGCAGCCCTTTGAATTTAGAGTCAGATCAAAGCAAACAAAATTCCAAACTTTAAATTTCTTACCCCAGCCTGTTCCATCATAGGAATCCTTTTCTAAACCACTTTCCGAGAGTAATCGTTGCTTCGTGACATTTTCTCTTTTTTTAAAATCTGAGTTTAATAGAAGAAATACAACCATGGTAATAGATTTTCATTTTTCTTAATAGGTATTTCTTTTCTCGTGCTCGTCCTTCAAAAGTTAGAACTGCAGTACGTTAGTGTTTTGTCTGTTATTGCAGCTAGCTGTATAAACAGTTAATTACTTGTAACTTAATTTGAATATTATACAGAGCATTTGTCATAGAAGATATAAAGCAAGATCCAGGCAGAAAAAAGTTAACTTGTATTTCCTCCAAAGCAGGAGGAACAAAGAACAAACAGCTCTTGCTGCAGGGAATAGACACATATTGAAAACAAAATAAGTGAACTAATCAGATTTCCAGGTAGTGAAGAACAGTACTTGGTGCACAAGCAAAACTCGCTTTTTGCTTCCCATAAATTCAATTTATAGATGACTTTTCCTTCCTGTCTCATGCACAGTCTTCTCATTCTGTCTTTTTCCTTCGAAGCTCCAGTGTCTCCCACTCCCCACTTTTCCTGACCCTCCTTAGTGAAACTCGTATCTTGAGACCAGGTCTGTGCCAGGACACATCTCCAGTTTCATTTTTCCTTGGTTAGGTAAACCTTCCTGCTTCTCTACCCAGCTTTATGAGGCCTGAAGTCTTGGTGAGGCGCTGGGTAAGCTCACCCAGAGACAAGCACCCTGAGTGGTATCTTTAAAAACAAACCACTTTTCTCTTCGTGATGATTGGTTAGCAACCCAGGGTTGCCACCATTTCTCTTAAATTATCAACACAGACAGTAGCTGGCATGCTGCTATGATAGTCAACCCCTCCAAGAAAGCCGTGATTCAAAAATCAGTGGATGAGATTACTGCGTAACAAAAATATTTGAGGCAAGTGGTTAGGATGGTTAGGAAGGTTTTAATAAGCGGAAATGACGTGCAGTCTCAGGTCTCCAGGGGCGCTATTCTTATTTGTGAGCTCCGGTTGTTCCTCAGTGGCTTGAATGAGAAAAAGACTTGGGAAAAGAGCAGTGTTCATGCCTGAACCACTGTCTTCTTTTGGTGATTTACCCAGCTGTTTATAAAAGGAGTTTCTGCAGGCCCAAATACGTGAATGATGAGCAAAAGCAAGGTATCTCTTTCTCCACATTAAGATTAAGTGTTAGCAGTTCCTTAAATGAAGGAAGCAATTTTTTATAACTTGCAAAGCTTCTCCCTCATTCTTTAGGGAATTTCCTATGTTAATTTATGCAGTGTTAAATTTATGCAGCGTTGAAATTCAGCCCAACAGCAGCTACTTACAGAACCAATAGAGACAGTAGAAGAACCTATAAGGTGAAAGCTGAATAACACAGACCCCACCAGACCTTCAGATCCCTCCAGCCAAAAGCCCTGGGGTCTGGGTTGGAGCAGGTTTTGTTGCATAGCTGGAATATAATAATAACCCAGAATGTTTGACAGATGAATTCATCTTTTTTAAAAATCCAACCTGCGATTGTGTTTGTTAATTTCTCAGATAGAATTGAGATGGTTTTGTACCACCTCTGCCACCCTTTGGTAGCAAGTGAGTGCAGTTTGACAAAATGTTTATAGATCAGCCCTGGTGCTTTTCTGTGGTGGTCCCACATGTCTTCAAGGAGTCACCACAAATCAGCTGAACCACTGTGCTGTCTTTGAGGATCAGAATTTTAATACATGTAACAGGGTATTTTGTGAATGTGGTTAAAGGGGTTATAAAATGTTATTTAGTGTCTTTATGTGAGACTGGCCTGCTCATCCTCAGACCAGCCAGGTCCCATCTTGTCCCTCTTTCTGAAAGATAGCCTAACATTCTTAGCATGATATGATTTGGTTGAAAAATTACCCATCTATATTTGGTTGAGGTTGCAGGGAGAACAGTAAAAAAAATCTCTAGACTCGCGATAACACTCTTTAACTATTGCTTCATTAAGTTGTGGCAGCTGCAGATTATTTTGCAATATTTGAAAAGAGGTGCATTGTCCTGTGGTTATCCTTATAACCCTAAGCCCAAAATTGTAGAGAGGGGCACAGCTATGTAATCTTGGCCAGGCAGATGACAGCTCCAAGCTCCCATCAGTGTGTTGAAGAAAGCAGTGAACCTATAACCCCCCCAAATGCAAATGGCCCAGTGCCATCATTTATAAAGAGATCACTCTCTCTGGTAACTGAATTCCTTTAGATAGGCTCAGTATAGATCTGCTTTATACTGGCTTCCATTTTGTATTTAATAAAGCATGATGTAGTGAGGTTGTCTATATACCTGGAATTCAGAGAACTTATCATCCATGTACTTGGAGAGACTCACACAGATCAGTTCACAAGCAGGCAAGCATAGCTGAGATGCTGTGACGCTGTGACACTGCCAGGTGGTGTCTCTTACATGGTGGCTGCTCAGTGTGTTATTTTCCCAACAAACATGGGTCTTGTGCCTCATATTCCAGTGTGAGTTCTTACAGGACAACTCTGCTGAGCAGAATCTTCCACTGCACCTACTTGGTTTTTCCTGTTTTCTCTAAATGCATCTGGCTTTTTAAATTTACTTTCTGTGTGACATTGTTTTTCTGATCACTCTGTGTGTGTTATGTCTAAGTTTACTTGCCTTTATATCTTATTTTGTGCCCTATGGACATAGGCTTCTTAGAAACCTATAATGATGGACACTTTAGGATAATCTATCCACCCTTTGCTCCTGTAACCCAATACACCATCTTGTTTGACTTCTACTCTTTCTGTTCTGTCCCCTTAATTTCAATCATTTTTAAATTTTTGACCCTAAATCATTGTGTCTAGAGACTTTTGACCTCAGAAGGCCTGCAACTTCCTTCTAGACATTTCCATTTTGGATGTCTCACCCAAAATTGTCTGACAAACCCAAAATTTAAGTCATCCTCCTCCTTCTCAGGATCTCACAGACTTCCCTGTTTCTCTTGGTGACCCCATCACTGTCCTTGTCACCAAGGATCCTCCCATACCTTGGGTGTCACCATTTCCCTTTTTCTTCCCGTGTAGCTCTAGCTCTTGTTTCCGCCCTTGTCTGGTTTCTAATCTACCTCCTCCTTGGCCTTCCTACCTGCAGACTCCCCTCTGTTGGATCCATCATGCCGAGGATGTCAGGTTAACATTCCTAAATGCCATTCTCCTACGTAAAAGCATTCCTCTAGGTTTTCTGTGGCTAGCAGGATATGTCTCAGCCTGGCGTCTGTCCTGGGCCCTCTTTCCACCCTTTCTCTTGGTCAGTCCTGCACATGTACTCTTTCTTCCAGCTAGGCCTCACCCCTCAGGATTCCGTGTGTGCTGGACTTGTTTTCTCCCTGAATCCTGGCCACTGCTTTCTCCCCTCGTTCCTCCCAGTCCCACGCCAGTCCTCCCCCTGGATTCTCTCCATGGTGGAAGGTCTTTGGAGAAGCCTTCCCTGCTCACTCCAGCTACGGGCTTGCCCTCTGCACCAGGCAGAACCATTCCTCTTGTGAACTGTGACCGTCTCTGGAAGGGGACACAGAAACTGGGAAACAGAAGGAAGGAAAAAATTACTTTCTACGAGATACTGTTTTGTTCCTATTAAATGTTATGCTGTATATACAATAAAATAAATTTTAGCATGTAGTTAGCAAATAAATAAAAGTTAGCAAATTATTACCTTTTATTATTCCTGAATGTTCCACCGGTGTGTGTATTGGTTTCCCCAGTGCACTGAACTGAGTGCAGTGGTACCTGGTAGGAGCTCAGTGGAGAGCCAGGTGTGTGGATGGCTGGAAGGGTGAGTGGTTGCAAAACTAGAGGGGAAAGTAACACTTTTTTCTTCTTAAAGACCTCTAAAAATGGAGGCAGTATAGCCCCATTTCAGCTGGGTATAGAGTTTTCATTTGATAGTTAAGAATTCTTCCTGTCTACATCCACATCCCCCAAATTCCCCCAAATAAATAACTAAATAGAATGCAGGGTCCGTTTCTGCAATCTGGGCATAGGTACTAATCTGTGTAGCTCTGTCCAGCCTTATGAGCACATGAACATCTGTGTTCTCCTTCTCGGAGAAGGAATCTTGTGTTTGTCTAATGAAGAGATTCCCTCTCAGAACCTTTGGAGTTGGGGTTTGATCCCTGCACTGCCTTGGCCATAGCTTTCCCCCAATCACTGCATCCGTCAGCCATGCTCCCAACATTTCCAAATGCCCCTACCAGAAGCACTTTTGCTTTCTATTAGAAACAGAGTCTTACTCTGTTGCCCAGGTTGGAGTACAGTGGCATGATCATGGCTCACTGCACCCTCTGCCTCCCAGGCTCAAGGGATCCTCCCACCTCAGCCTCTCAAGTAACTGAGACTACAGGCACACACCACCATGCCCAGCTAATGTTTTTGTTTTTGGTAGGGATAGAGTTTCACTGTGTTGCGCAGGCTGATTTCAAGCTCCTGGGCTCAAGTGATCTGCCCCCCTACTTGGCCTCCCAAAGTGCTGGGATCACATGCGTAATCTACCGTGCCCAGCCTTGTTGGAGTTTTCAACCCATATGGTGGTGAGAGGGGTCATTTAAAGATCATACGTGATAAAGCGATGGTGTTGATTAAAGGAGCAATATTTTGAGAACAGGAAGCATATGCCTTGTTTTCTGTGTTTTTAAAGTTAGATATTTGAAAAGCAATATCTATTGAAATTTGAAAAAATCATACTAAATAGTTAGTGCCATTTATTTTTTGCCCTCTCCTGGTGGTAAAACTTACGCTTTCTGTTTGTCTTTCAGAGCATGCTTGAGAAGGGAGGATAAAAACTTTCAGAACAAGCAAAACACCATCAACGTTAATTCCAGAGATGGAACATTTTTTTTCCTAGTAAGAAAATAACCCATTTGAAGAGAAGACCACTAATGAGAAGACCACTAAAGAGAGACACCAAGAATGGATTCAGCAGAATCATTTCACATTTTGAACAGGAGCAGTTTGAAGGGCCAAAGCCGTGATCAGGGATCAGTCATTAAAGGACGCACTTCAGTATTAGTAAACCCTCTTATGATCTTTAAAAGAGAAGGGCAGCCCTCTCCACCATTTGGTACTTTCTATTCAACTTCCACTGACCATAAAATGTTTCTCTTCTGAGCTAGCCCCATCATGTGGTGAACCTGCACCCTAACAAAGTAGGACAGGGTGGGGGGCTAAATTAATTGGAGTTAGGTGAGGAGAGAGCCAGAAAACATAGATCTGGGGGCAGCAGTGCTGGGTGGAGAGAGCCAGAAAACAGATCTGGAGGCCGCAGTGCTGGGTGGAATTGTCGAGGCTGTGGCATGTTGGGTTTCTCTCTCTTTTCTCCTTTGATTATGTAAGAGCTGTTTCATTTTAACTTATTATGGTGATTATACAGGCAAGAAGACAAAAAGGAGAGAAAATGTACCTCTTCTACTGGAATAATGTTTATGATTACAAGTGAGATACGGTATTTTTATCAATATGAAGGCAACCTTGGCTGATGTAACCTCTATAGTGAATACTCACATCTTTACTTCACTCACTATCAATAATAAATATATTTTCTGACAAAGACTGGCATTGTAGCTCCTCATGCATTCCTGCGGCTGGGTTAGGTGGCTATGCTTACGGGAACTGAGCTGATTTATATTGTTAATAATTTGCATTTGTGCTGTACCTTTCCTCTCAAAGGCTCCAGAGCATTTCGTGGAGCCTCCGACAGGCAAGTGATGCTTATAACTTGCCTCTCAGGTAGGTAGAATTCAGGAAGATCTTTACAAATTGTGTGAACCTTCCTTTCTTTGGGATGACTTAAGTCATCCTGCCTGGGGCAAGAACTAGATTAGATAACCTTGGTTAGGACCTTCCGACCCTGCAATACTACAAAACGTTCAAAGAAAATAATTCAACCATTAGTTGTTTTTTCCTCTTTCCAATTTTTCAAAACTTCCTGATTATAACTCTCCCTTTTTTTTTTTTTTTTTTTTTAATTTACCATGATTGGTGCTTCAACCCTGGAGTTGAGTGAGTTGGAAATAAGTAGTCACACTAAAGCTAAATGGGAAGGTTCTTTGGGGACATAGGAGTACCAGTGCTCTGTGATATCCTTTAAGTGTCTTTTGTCATGTAGGCTTTTTATTTTATTACCAAGCAAGTGAATTTAGCAAAAGAAGACAGAATCTGTATCCTTAATCTGTGTTCAGATTCTGGCTCTGCTGTGGAATTTTCAGCCAAGTCACCCAACACTTCTTCAACTGCGAAAAGGGGGCAAACAGAAGAACTAACTTTTAGGCTTACGGTGAAGAGTCCAAATGGTTACTCACCACATACGTTTGGTCAGACCCAGTATATGCTGGCTTGTGTGATGATTCAGTAAACTGGCATTTGGAGTTGGGGGTATAGAACGTATTCACATGCCCAAGTAACTTTTATTTAAAGTCGGGATGTACTTGTGATGGGACAGTCTCAGCCAACCCATGTGAGTGTAGCTGCAGCTCCTTTTTCATTCAGGTTCCCTGGGCAATGGCTCCCTCCAAGTGACATGTTCATGGACACTTGGGCACACACCTGCTGGCCTAACATTGATTCTGAACAACACTGGAGGCTCTCCTACCATACTTACTAATGTGCTCTATGATGACTGCTGCATGAAGGTTTTTTGGTTGGGTTTTGTTTTGTTTTGTTGTTTTGTGGGGGGGCTTTCAGGTTTCTTTTTTAATGGTCTGAAAGAAGCTGGGTTTATTTCAGTGTGAACAGGGATTCACTGGTCACTTGAGGAGCAGCATGTTTTGATGCTGTCAGGGTGGCATCCAGGTGGCTGCCTGAGAGAAATGGAAGAACCTGAGAGACACAAGACAAATGTTTACATGGCGACTTGCTCTAGTGTTTGCAAATCAGCTAACTCACAAATTCCCTCCTATACAGTTTTGTTTTGAATTGAGAGCCAAGCGCTTGGCACATCCCAGGCTGCCAGTCTTGCCTCTGGCAGGCAAATGCAGCGCTGTAGAGTCAGGCGTCTAAAGTGGGCGAAATCCAGGGGAACGGGGGTTGGTTCGTCAGGCCGTCCCTCCCAGCATTGCTTATTAATTTATCATTCTGATAAGCATGGTAGGTGCGAGACAAAAGCCAGCGCTTTGGGGAAATAAAAGGATGAAATGATGCCTTTCTTTCCATCCATGGAGAGCTCCCTGCTGATGGCATCACAGCTCTGCCAGGTCACAGTGGCTTTCCAGACCACTGCTTGGGAAGAATGTTGTGATTTATATGAGGCTGTGGAGTGGTACATTCCAGTCAGTCAGTTTCTCACTTAAGTAGAACACACCTTCCACCACAGTAGCTTAGCTCATGAAGCCAAGAAGAATAAAGTGTCTTGAAAGCTGGTCAGAGGTTATCACACTAAACAAATGTTTGATGAACTTAGAGAACACAGCTGGGTTGAATCAGCACCAAGTCCTCTTTGAGAAGTCAGTAACATTGCAGAAAACTTGTCAACATGCACTGGTTTAGAAAAGTATTGACTAATCATGATTAGTAGCAAATGTAGACTGCTAAAAGCCAGATGCCTGTGGCCAGTTGGTCAACCCACAAGACTCCTCCCTACAACAGTTTTTTAGCAGTATTTGGCTTAGAACTGACCAGGTAGTCACATGTCCTCGACTTCTTGGGCTGAGAAATGGAGAATGTGTGGTTCTTCACTTGCTATCTTCCAGCCTGCAGGTATAATTGCTTTTGCCAGAAACCCGCATTTCAGTGAGCTGTAGGAGGTGACCCTTTTGAGATTTAAGAATTAAAGCAACAAAATTTCAGTTAAATTAGGAGGAATAGTTCAAGAGATCTATTGTACAACATGCTGACTATGGTTAATAATGCTATAATGTATCTTGAAATAATTTTTTTAAAGAATTAGCAGTTGAACAATTGAAAAGGCAGCAGTAACTTGCTGTGATTCAAACCAAGTGAGTTAGAAAATAGTCTGTTTAGAGTTAATCCTCTTGAAAGGCTAATGTTGTGAATGAATGAGTTGAAACTCATTCATATCTCACTGCTCTCCTCCTGTCTTCCTCTCCCAAGTTTTCTCAGTCTCTGCTTCCTCCTCTCTTCTCTGCCATCTTCATCCCCTCCTCTAACCTCCTCTGTGTGTTTACACTTTTCTCAGCCTCTCCGGCCTCCCTCCAGAGAAGCAGTGACAACGGAGTGCACAGTGCATCCTCCTGAGTGCGGAGTCCTGGGCTCTTGACCCAGCTGTGCTCCATTTGTCAGTGGGGACAAGTCACCTCTCTCTGGTCTCTCACTGTACAGTGGCCTGCACTGGGTCCTTTCCATTACGATTTGTGTTTTTTGATGCTTCCCTTCTTTTCTCCTCCATCCTCTTAAATCTTTTAGTCCTATATTTAGTACTTCCTCTCATTTAGTAATTTCTTATTCTTACAGTTCTTATAAACTGGGTAAATGGAATTTACCATTAAATTCCATTAAATTCTCTAAATGAAAACTATATTTGTATTTCTTTCTCTGCGCCCTTGATGGTACTTTTTCTACAGTTTTTGGTCCCCATTCGATTTTTGTTTTCCATCAGTGCCCTGAGGGATTTACTGCATGGGCAGGCTGCATCTAATCTTGGAAGTCACCTTAGGACACGTAGCCCATTTGCGCTGATGACACCCACAGTCCAAACCACCCCCAGAATAGGGGACTGTGGTGCGGGTGCTCCGAGGCCTGCACCGGCCAGTGAAGAATTCATGTTCTGGCTCAGGAGTCCACGGTTTAGTTTAAAACCTTCTTCCAGGCATCTGTTTTAGCTTCTTCCTCCCAGCCATTAAGAGCATGTGGAATGGAGCAGATTTCAGTTTTTACTCTCCTTCCCTTGACCCACTTGATTTTGAGGTACCAACAATAACTGAAGCAACATAAAGGAAATAAAGGAGGGGGATAAGGACCCGTTTACTGACCATAAAGTAGAATGCTGGCTCGTGGTGATCAAGGCTGTGCCTGGAGAGGACTGGACGTGATTCCCAGAAGCTCCTTTCACTCTCTAGGAGCTTTTTTTCCTCCTTTTTTTTTTGAGACAGAGTCTGGCTCTGCCACCCAGGCTGGAGTGTTGGCTCACTGCAACCTCCACCTCCTGGGTTCAAGCAATTCTCGTGCCTCAGCATCCCAAGTAACTGAGACCACAGACATGCGCCACCACGCCAGGCTAATTTTCATATTTTTAGTAGAGATGGGGTTTCACCATGTTGGACAGGCTGGTCTGGAACTCCTGGCCTCAAGTGATCTGCCTGCCTTGGCCTCCCAAAGTGCTGGGGTTACAGGCGTGAGCCGCTGCACCTGGTCATTAGGTACTCATTCTGACTGTACCAGATATGAAAAGTCACTTTTAGTTATTCCACTGTAGGTGAGTCAGAGCTGTATCTGTTTTACAATCATCCCCAGCCTGCGCATGACCCAGGGAGACTGGAGTGGTTGGTGATTTTTCAAGCTCAGTGAAATGGGAAACTTCAAGGCCTTCCTTGGGTACTGGGAGGTTGGCCCTACCCATCTCCCCTGGGCGAGCTCTGCTGTTCCTGAATAGCACTGCTTTATCCACGATGGAGGATCGGATTGGTAAACAAAAGACAAAGATTTGTTCTCCCGTACCCAGAATGAGAGTCATCTTCCTCACCCAAAAAGGTTCCTTATGCTAGGAATTTTAGCCAAAGCAGCAGACAGCCTCCGGAACTTTCAATTCCATTACCTTCCAAAGCCCAGAGTCATTGGATCCTGGCTTTGGGAGAAAAACGACCAACCACCTAATTCATTCTCCTACCTCCAGGCTGGTGTTTGAATGGAGATGGTGGAATTTTATACTTCATGTTGTGCTCTCTCTCCTCTGGTCCCTCCAGCCTCAATATTGCTGGCAGAGCCCCTAAGAAGAGTTGAATTGCTTTAGTTTATGGGGAGAAAGCAAAAATCACCCAAATCAAAGGTATCTTCCACTTTTCCTACCCTTCCTACTAGATTTATGGTCATCTCTAGATCATGATAATATCCCCTTGTATTTCAGGGGACAAGCCTAGGTTAAATCCAGATGTTTGGATTCAGAAAATATGGTCATCAAATTGATGCTTTTCAGTTAAGGAAGTTGGAAACTGAAACCATTTCAGTCCCTGCAACTCCTCAAACCAAGTCAATTCTGTGGCAAACAGCTTCGCTTCAGTTTGACAGAGTACTTCAAAACTCTTGTAGTGATTTGGATTAGGTGAGGCCTCTAGACTCTTCAAAGGCTTTCCCATGCAGAAAAACTTTACTTGGCTGCCACTCTGCCCCGCACTCCCTGGCAGATAGTCTCTCTCCTGGGGGGATGCTTATCAGGCAGCCAGTGGTCATTGTCCCTTTGTTGAGAGGCCAGTCTGCTTCGAATATAACCTTGCCTTCAAAGTAAATTATATTTCTCTGATGGCTTTGAAATGCAAACATGGAAGCTGGAGGTCAGTGGTCAGTTGCAGGCGCTTAGCTGTGCGCCTTTCTTCCCAGACTTGCCCCAGCACAGAGCAGCCTGCCAGGGCTGGAGTCCAAGTGGCTCATACTTGGGGAGCCTCCTGCAGAGTCCTCTTCCCTGTCAGGTCTGCCCATCAGCCAGGCTACTGCTGGGCCCTCCTGACTGCCCACAGCACAGGTTGAAAGCCTCTGCTCACTCTCTCTCTCAGCCCCTCCTTGCAAATATATAAAATCGAGGTCGAGGGCCGGATGACTGGGGCCAACTGCCTATTATCTGCTGCCTGTGCAGTCCAAGGGATGAGGGTAAAATCATTTTCTTCATTTCATAGCCACAGGCCATGTTTCTCAGTCAGCATCAAACCGGCAAAGCCACGCCAGCCTGCACATTTTAGCTTGACTTTGCATCTCCCTAAGGTAATGCGCATCCCGGTCTCAGAAGCATGACCAGGAAGTCATTGAAAACAGTATTCAACCTCCAGTTGAAGTGGCATTGTCGTTTTATTTCAAGCTTGGACGGCAGGCTGCGGGGCAGGGGCTGGGAACTCCACTTCAGCAGAGGGTGAATAGGATGTCGGGTAACCTGCTGGCAGGAGTTTATTTTCAGTCACCTCCGTGTTCTTAAAATGCCTTTGCAGCAGCTGCATGTTAAATGTGAACCCAAAATAAAAGAGCCCACACTCCTCACCCTCAGGTGCTTAACACAGAACTTAGAAGTATCAGTGACTCAGGCGGAAGGTATTTTTCTTCTATTGGAAGTGAATTTATCAGTGAAGTTAGATGTTATATTTTAGAAGCAGAAGAGGGGTTATGAATCACCACTAAGGTGATGATGTTTCAGGAACATCAGAAGTTTATTGTCCTGAGTTTTTATAACCACTTTCAACCTCCTCCTCATTAAAGGAGAGGCTTGTTCATTGCCTATGGCTCAGCATGGACCACTTAGCTCACCACGCCTGCCTTATCGGGTTCCCCGGAGAAGGGGTTTTTAGCCACAGTACCATGTCACACTGGCATTGCCTGAATCATTGCCGGAATTCAGCATAGCCTCCGTGCACCAGGTGCTGTTCCACGTATCAGGGATATCGTGGTGAACAGGACAGACAAGGTCCAGACCTCATGGGCTGTACATGCTGGTGGGAAGAAACCATAACCATATGATGTCTGGTAGTGATGAGTGATACGTGAGATACGAATGGGTAAAGGAATGGAGCGCTCAGGGAGGGGGAATAGAGGTCTGTGAGGGTGCTGTGCTATTTTAGATTAGGTGGTGAAAACACAGCTATAAGGTGGTCACATCTGAGTAGATTCTTGAATGTAGTGAGAGAACTGGAAGCCAGGTATGGTGTCATGTGCCTGTAGTCCCAGCTACTCAGGAGGCTGAGCTGGGAGGATTGCTTGAGCTGGGGAGTTCGAGGCTGCAATGCACTATGATCATGCCTGTGAAGAACCACCGCACTCCAGATGGGGCAATGTAGGGAGATACCATCTTTAAAAAGGGAAAAAAAGATCCAAGTGAAGTGCGTTCCAGATTGGAGAGCAGTAAGCACAAAGGTCCTGGGGCAGAAGCTTGAAGTTTCATGGGTTAGGGGAGCAGTAAGGAGGTCTTCACGGCCCCAGCAGAGTGATAAAGGCCCATTGCTCTGGGATGTGGGTTGACGGAGGTAAATCAGAGCCAGAACAGGCAGGACCTTTTTGTCTTTGATTTGAATTTTATTCTGAGTGCAATGAAAAACTATTGGAGGGTTTTCTGCCAGGCTGTCAATGTGATTGACATTTACAAAAGTCCACTGTAGGCTGGGTGCAGTGGCTCATGCCTGTAGTAGTGCTTTGGGACGCTAAGGTGGGAGAATCGTTTGAGGCCAGCCAACACAGTGAGACCCAATCTCTAAAAGAAATTTTTTTTAATAAAAAAATTAGCCAGATGTAGTGACACACACCTGTAGTCCAGCTACTCGGGAGGCTGAGGCTGGAGGATTGCTTGAGCTCAGGAGGTCCAGACTGTAGTGAGGTATGATGGCACCACTGCATTCCAGCCTAGGTGACAGCAAGACTCAGTCTCAAAAAACTCCAACCAACCAAACAAAAAAAAAAACACTCTGGTTGCTGTGTAAAGAATTAAAGAACTATCCAAAGTATAAAAGCGAGGCGAATATTAGGAGGCTATTACATTAACGATCCAAGCAGGAAGTGGTGACCCGGACTAGAGTGATAGCATGGAAAAAGTGAGAAGTCAGATTTAGGAGACATGTAGACGTAGATAGACCCAACCAGACAGCCTACTGCATTAGATGTGGGATATCAGGGAGACAGGAATAAAATGTAAGGACCCCAAGATTTGCCTGAGCAACTACTGAATGGTGCTACCATGTATTGAGATGGAGACACTTAACATCTACAAGAGTGGGAAGAGTGTGGGCAGGAAGCAGAGCTTCCGTTTTGATCATGTTAAGTTTAATATGTAATTTATGACCCCTAGTAGAGATGGCTGTGCAGGCCTTTGGATATATGTCTGGGGCTAGAGAGAAGATTTCGGGTCCTCGTTGTCAAGATGGCATGGAGCCTTGGCACTGGCCTTGGATGTGCTTGCCTATGGGATGAGTTTGTAAAGAGGAAAGGGCTGGGACAGCTACAGCTCTCTAACACTGGGAAGCTCAGGAAGAGGGAGAGGAGCTGACCAAGAGCAATGTGAGAGAATGGCCACTGAGATGAGAGACAAACCAACGCAGACATGGAGACCAAGGGAAGGGAGCGTTTCAAGAAAGGGGGAATGGCCAGCTGCACTAAATGCTACTGATGGGTTGAGAAAGATGACAGCAGAATTAGCCAGTGAATTTGGCAACATGAAAGTCACTTGATGAGCAGGTGGTGACTGCGGAAAATGAAAGCCTGGTCAGAATGGGGTTGAAGAAAGAATGAGTTTGGAAAATGAAGACAGTGAGAAGCAGCAAAACGTTTTTTTTGTTGTTGTTTTTGTTTTTTGAGGCAGCGTCTTGCTCTGCCACCCAGGCTGGAGTGCAGTAGTACAATCTTGGCTCACTGCAACCTCCGCCTCCTGCGTTCCAGTGGTTCTCGTGCCTCAGCCTCCCAAGTAGTTGGGACTACAGGCGTGCACCACCACACCCAACTAATTTTCATATTTTTCAGTAGAGGCAGGGTTTCACCATGTTAAACAGGCTGGTCTTGAACTCCTGACCTCAAGTGATCCATCTGCCTCGACCTCCCAAAGTGCTGGGATTACAGGCATGAGTCACCACACCCAGTCAGCAGCAGCATTTTTAAGAAGTTTGCTTAAAGGGAGAGTAGAGAGGGAAGCAGGTAGAAGAGATGTGGGCTCCTAGGGAGATTTCCTTTTAAGATTGAAGATACAGCCCATTTTATATGGAAAAAAGCTGAAAAAGAGGATAAGTTCAGTGGAAAGTCCTTGAGTAGGCTAACAGGCTAGAATTTAGCCTTAAACAGAGCAGGGAGAGTTTATCCACTGTAAATAGGAGAAAAGTTCAGTTTATGAGCACAGATGCAGGCAGGCTGGTGGATGGTCCTGAGAGGATGAGGACATTCTCTTCTGATGGCTTCCATTTTCTGATCAGCCATGTGGCGTATCCCAAGTTAATGTTTGCTAGCAATAATTAAAAGTAACTGAGTGCCTTCCTTTTCTCACTGCCTTTCTTCCTTCCTGAATAACTCAGTCCAAAAGCCCTTAGGTAGAGCCAAGCAAGGTGGGCCCCCACACAGGGGATGAGAGTGGTGGCGGCCAAGACTGGGAAGCCTGAGCCTGAGCAGGAAGAGAAGGGTGTCCATTCGTGGTAGGACCAGAACCTGAGTGATGGGAGGAGGGTGGTGTTGTCTGGGGGAAGAAGGGTGGCTCTGGCAGTGGAAGAGTGATGACATACAGAGGACCCTGATCTAATAATAAACATATTGATGAGAGCCAGGTTTCTTATTATCAGATAAGAAAGTTACAAACATGGAAAGGGAGAAATTAAAATGACCTCTGTAGCGCGGGCTTGGAATTGGAGATATTGAAGTGAAATTGTGGTGATAGATACTGAAACAAATATATATATGAATGCATGCATATTTATATGTATCTATTCATACTCATATATTATGCACATATGTATGTATGAATGTACATTCATTCAGATATTCCTTAGATCTGTCATTGAGAGGAGCTGGGAGCAACAGCATTCTAATAGCAGTGAGCTCACCCTAAGCCCAGATCTTCGATCTAACCACCATCCTTCACTAGAAGGAATGATGACTTCTTGAAGAAATGGCTAAGCCCTAGATAGAAAAAAATACAAGATGGGAACATACCAAAAGAGCAGTGCCATCTTGAAGGGGCTATCACTGGCCGCAACTTGGGCAGATTTAACCCACTGAGTAACAAAGGAAGGGTCCAAACTGATACCATGAGTCCATGCTAATATAATAAATAATGAATAAATAACTGGGGAAAGGAGAAAGCATTCCCTTAGTATAGAATGCAAACTAATAAATGTTAAAGGAATGATAGAATTGTGAAATTATTATTTGACAACCACCATAGTAATAATTCAGCCAAGAAACATCAATTGGATGTTAAAACTAGGGGGGTACTTACTCTTCTGAGAAACAGGATGGATGTTTACATGTTAAATTCCCTTCCAACTTACAAACTACAAAACTAAACAGAGTAAATTCTTACAAAGAAGAAACCTGACAGACACCACCTAAATCAAGTGATCGACATTAACATGACCAGGAATGGGCCACATCAAAATGTGATAGGATGCAGTGAGAACACAGCAGCAGCGCTTCTGAGACCATCCCACCAAAAGGATAGTTCAAGAAAGGGGACCAGCATAAATCTAATCATGAGGAAAACATCAGACACGCCCGAGGGAGGCCCAGTCTACAAAATGGCTGGCCTGTACCTTCTGAAGTGTCAAAATCATGAAAGTCAAGGGAAAAACTCTCAAAGAACTGGTCCAAATTGAAGAAAACTAAAGAGACACAATGAAATGCTCTACGTGATCCTGGACTGGATCCTTTTGCTATCAAAGACATCACTGGGATAATCGCCAGAACGTGAACAGTGTCTGTAGATTCGATGATAGTAATATAGCAATGTTATTTATTTGCTTATTTTGAGGATTGTATGGTTGTTATAGAGGAGATTGCTCTTTTCGGGGGTATTTAGGGCTGATGGGGTATCATTTTGGCAATTCACTCTCAAATGGTTCAGGAAGAAAAGTTTGTACTATTCTTGAAACTTTTCCGTAAGTTTAAAAGCATTTCAAAATAAAAAAGAATTATATGTTTTAAAAAGCAGCAAAAGTAAAAGAAATTTACTTTAAAAATGAATTGAGGCCGGGCGCGGTGGCTCAAGCCTGTAATCCCAGCACTTTGGGAGGCCGAGACGGGCGGATCACAAGGTCAGGAGATCGAGACCATCCTGGCTAACCCGGTGAAACCCCGTCTCTACTAAAAAATACAAAAAACTAGCCGGGCGAGGTGGCGGGCGCCTGTAGTCCCAGCTACTCTGGAGGCTGAGGCAGGAGAATGGCGTGAACCCGGGAGGCGGAGCTTGCAGTGAGCTGAGATCCGGCCACTGCACTCCAGCCTGGGCGACAGAGCGAGACTCCGTCTCAAAAAAAAAAAAAAAAAAAAAAAAAAATGAATTGAATAGCTATGACATTCTTAAAGAGCTAGAAGGGAAGACTTGCTCTACTAGAATCATTATAAAGTTATCACAATTAAGAGAGTGAAATGATATGGAATTGATGGATGGGACAGAATAGAGAGTTCAGAAACTGATCTATGCATATGTGGTTGGTTGATTTATGATGAAGTTTGTGCTTCAGGTCAGAGGGGAAAGAATGGTCTTTAAAAAAAAAATGGTGCCAGCTCAGTTGGATATCCCCGTGGAAAAAGGAAAACTAGACCCTCTCTTACTCCATACTTGAAAGTCAATCTCAACTGGAGTATCATTTAAATGAGTAAACACCAAAGCTTCTAGAATATAGTACAGAAGAATAGCTCCATGACCTCAGTGTAAGGAACTATTTCTTAAATAGCATACAAAAAACACTACCCGTAAGGGAAAAGGCTGATAAATTGTATTCCTTTAAAACTGAGAATTTTTGTTCATCAGGACATTAGGAAGAGAATGAAAAGGCAAGCCTTAAGAGGAAGATATTTGTGAAACAGCCAACAAAAGGTCATATCCAGAATATATAAAAAAGGCCTATAAATCAGTAAGAAAAAGACAGCTGAATAGAAGGGCAAGAGACTGAAATAAGCACTTCACACAAAAAAACGCAAATAAATGACCAATAAGCATATGAAATGTACTCCATGGAACTGCTAATTAGGGAATGCAAATTAAATTCACAACGAGATGCTACCATTTATCCTCCAACGTGGCAAAAATGTAAAAGACGGAAAATACTGGGGGTTGTCAAGAATATGAAGCAACTCGCTTCTAATACATTGCTGGTAAGATTACAAATTGGTACAGCCCATTTGGAAAATGATTTGACATTTTCTATGAAAGCCAAATCTATACATAACTGATGACTCAGCAATACCATTTCTAGGCACATACTTAGTGTTCAGTAGCATTATTCATACTAGCTACAGAGTAGAAACAACCAAGTGTGCATCAGAGTAAAACTGATTAAATATACTGAGGCATCTGGACTATGATGCAATCATATGGATGACTGAGTTATGGCTACACGTAAAAACACAGATGATTCCTACAGTGTTGAGCCAAAGAAGTCAAATACTAAAGAACGAATATTGCGTAATTGCATTCATATACATTTTTAAGGCAGAAAAAGGATAGTTTTTAGAGATGGATGCTTATGTAGTAAAAGTTATGAGAAGTAAGGAAGTGTTACCGTATACGGACGGCAGTTACCTTTCTTGGGGTTGGAGGGCGTCCTGATTGGAAGGGGACACTAATGGGACTTCTAGGGTCCTGCTACTATTCTGTCTCTTTGCCTGAGTGGTAAATGGGTATATTTCATTTATGTTATCTGTACATTTGTTTTCTGTACTTTACTGTTTTATACTTCAGAATAAAAAGGATTCAGAATAAATTCAAACAGGTTTAGGGTTATTCCTATGACAAAGTCATTTCCACTCCCTTGATAATACCTACCAGGAACTGACATTTGTTGAGGGGTATTCTGCGCCAGGCACTGTATTAAACATTTCAATATCTCCTGTTGCCATCTGGGCATGGTGGCTCACACCTGTAATCCCAGCACTTTGGGAGGCCGAGGCAGGTGGATCACTTGAGGTCAAGAGTTCGAGATCAGCCTGGCCAACATGGCAAAACCCTGTCTCTACTAAAAATACAAAAATTAGCCAGGCATGGTGGTGTGCACCTGTAATCCCAACTACTCGGGAGACTGAGGCGGGAGAATTGCTTCAACCCGGGAAATGGAAGTTGCAGTGACCCAAGATTGCACTACTGCACTCCAGCCTAGGTGACAGAGTGAGACTCCATCTCAAAAAAAAAAAAAAAAAAAATCTCTTATTGCAATAATCCTATAAATTAGGTATTTTTATTATTCCCATTTTACAGGTAAGAAAACTGAGGCTTGGAAGGATTAAATAACCTGCTAAGGGTCATACAGTGCGTAAACAACCCAATCGGCCCTCCCCAGAAGTCTGGCTCTTAACTGCTGCATGAGCTCCTCTCTATCCAAGCCCCACCTCGATACTAGATCTTTGGGTCAACCCTTGTTATACACCTTCAAGTTCCCCCCATCCCCACAGCGTCTAGTACAGTGCATTTGTACAGGACAAGCCTGCAATAAATGTTGAGCTGAATGAAGGAATAAAAGCCCCATTATTTTCATCAGCTTTCTGTCATGTACTGGGTGCAGTAGCACAAAATACCTTGTCTGTGCAAAGTTACTGAGATTTTGAGCAGAGGAAAAATAACTGGAGAACCTCCTGCCTGTGGCTGATGCTAATTTTGCTCACTGGGGTCTGTCAGGCAAATTCCCCACTTCCTCTTTTGCTTTCCCTGCGCTCCAAGACATCTGCCTAACTCCGTGGTGTTTCCCCGCTCGGCCTGCCACCCAGGAAGTGGTAGAGGGGGAGTCACAGCCGGGCTGTGCGCGCGTGCGCTGCTTCTGTCTCCGGAAGGTCCCAGGTGCAACCACTCAGCAGGCCCCAGGTGGGCCACCAGGGTGCAGGGCACAGAGCCCAGCCATTCTAAATAAATCTCCTAAGTCCATGTGGTTGCTGGGTTTCCAAGGTCTTCTGAGGCAACAAGATTTTGGAAGGAAAGTG
This sequence comes from Papio anubis, assembly GCF_008728515.1. Lineage (NCBI taxonomy): Eukaryota > Metazoa > Chordata > Mammalia > Primates > Cercopithecidae > Papio > Papio anubis. Next base: position 25,785,915 of record NC_044979.1, read on the forward strand.
ACTGTCGGCCTGGAACTTTCAGGCCCTGTTCAGTGGAGATTTGTCACTTGTACATTGGCTTTGGAGCTGGAGCTGCTCCTGAATGCAGATACAGAGCAGATGGGTGGGGCTCCACGCAACATCACCAGCTCAGCCTTTGAGCCTGCCTTTGCTGAGCACCCTCTCCCTGTTGCTAGTAGATTAAAAATAAACAACTGCAGAAAAGAGAAAATCAAACTTTGAGAACTCTACACATTCTCTCCTGAACATTTTTTGTTTTGTTTTGTTTTGTATTTTTGAGACAGAGTCTTGCTCTCTCGCCCAGGCTAGAGTGCAGTGGCAAGATTTCGGCTCACTGCAACCTCCACCTCCCAGGTTTAAGCGATTCTCCTGTTTCAGCCTCCTGAGTAGCTGAGATTACAGGTGCCCACTGCCACCACACCTAGCTATGGACATTTTTTTAAGAGACAGAGTCTTGCTTTGTCACCCAGGCTGGAATGCAGTGGTGCGATCATAGCTCACTGCAGCTTCAAACTCCTGGCCTCAAGCAACTCTGCTGCCTCAACCTCCCAAAGCACTGGGATTACAGGTGTGAGGCACCATGCAGTGCCCCTTGCTGGATTCAACCATAGTTTCAAGTTGCCCAAAACAGCTATTTATTTATAATTCTCCTGCCTATCCCTCAACTCTCCCCAACTGACTCCTCTAGCTCTTGGCTTTATGACACCCTACTCATCCACCACATGTTTGTGTCATCTGGGCTTAAAGTCTAAGGTTCATGGACTCCCCCACTCACCCACCTGATCTTTCCAGCCCTCGAATATCATCCATTTGGCCCAGACAGCCTTTTAGAGCCAGGAGAACTTGGGTCAGTTCTTGGTTTTATAGACAGTTTAAAGCCACATAAATAATGTCCTTAAAGTGAGGACTACTAGGCACTTTAAAGGTTATAGGCAGTCTGTAATATCCTTCAGGAAGATCACTATAAATCTGCAGAGGGTGGTATAAAAGGGTCAAGTCTCTTCCAGTTCTTTTTTCCATAATATCTTGCCCTAGACAGTAGTAAATAATGTTCGCTGTGGCTTATCCAAGTGTGAATATCTTCCTTAGTGGCAGACCTTCAGTTTGTCCAAGTACCAGATGGACAAGTCTTTCAGGGTAAAGGAGATCCCTTCCCAGACCCAGGGATAAATCCTGGTTAACTTAAGCCAATCATAGTAATTCAACTTCCCTTGCCAGTGATTGGCTCAGGAGTGGGCATGTGACATGATTCTGGCCAATGAGGTGTGAAGGAAGTCTGCTGAGTGCTTCTGGGAAAGTTAAATGGCGACACGCGTGATGCCAGGTTCTGTTCCCCTGATGGCCTTTGATATGTGAGTGTACAGACCTGGAGCTTTGGTAGACACCTTGTGAACATGGAGTGACAGGTCTGAGGACAGAAACTAAGGTATGGGAGATGGGAAGAATCTATGGGTTTTTTGTTTGTTTGTTTTTTGTTTTTTTGTATTGTTGAGCTGCTGAATTAATCAGTTAAAACTGTTCTACCATTAGACTTCTTATTACAAGAGGCAATACATTTTTTCTTTTTATTATGTTGGATTGGGTCTGCTGTTATTGTTAGCTGAAACCTCCTAACTGATACATCTGCATTCAACAGAGGTGCTCTCCCTCTCTCACTCCTGTTCTCTTTCCATCATTAGGGAGCCAACTTCGGGCTAGCAGGGACATGGGTTTTTAGCGATGTCTTCATAATCTCTTACTGGAATCCCTTTCTCATCAAATGCCTGGTCAAGGTTAAGCTTCTAATTTCTAGTCATGGAATAGAACAGTGTTGAATGAAGAAGTCCTCAGCCAGGCATATCAGAATCACATGGGAATGGGAAAGCATCTGAATAGACATTTCTCCGAAGAAAATATACAAATGGCCAATAAGCACATGAAAAGATGTCCAACATCACTAATCATTAGGGAAATATGAACTAAAACTTCAATGAAACACCAATTCACAACCACTAAGAGGGCTATGATTTTTTTTAAAAAAGAGCAATAACAAGTGCTGGTGAAGACATGGGAAAGTTAGAACTCTCATACATTGCTGGTAGGAATGTGAAAGGACGCTACAGCCTGGCAGTTCCTTAAAAGGTTGAACATGGAGTTACCATATGACCCAGCAATTCTACATCTAGGAATATACCCAGGAGAAATGAAAACATAGTCTTATACAAAAATTGTACACAAATGTTGACAGTAGCATTATTCATGACAGCTGACAAGTGGAAACAATCCAAATCTCCATCAACTAATGAATGAATAAACAAAATGTGGTATATCCATGCAATCAAATATTATTTAACAAAAAGGAATGGAAGTCTGATGCATGCTACAACACGGGTGAGCCTCAAAAACATTATGCTAAGTGAAAAGCCACTCACAGAAAGACCACGTATTGTATAGTTCCATTTATATGAAATGACCAGAACAGGCAAATCCACAGAAATAGAAAGAGAGTGAGTGGTTGGCTAGGGGTTAAGAGAAATGAGGAGTGACTGCTAAAGGTTTTCTTTTTTGTGTAAAGAAAATGTTCTAAAATTAGGTTGTGGTGATTAATTGCACAACTCTGAACATACTAAAAACCATCAATTTGTGCATTTTTTTTTTAATTGAGACAAGTCTTGCTTTGTTGTCCAGGCTGGAGTACAGTGGCATGATCACGGCTCACTGCAGCCTCAACTTGCCGGGTTTAATCTATCCACCTGCCTCAGCCTCCTGAGTAGCTTGGACTACAGGTGTGTGCCACCACACCCAGCTAATTTTAATATTTTTTTGTAGAGCTGGAGTCTTACCATGTTGCCCAGGTTGGTATTTGTGCACTTTAAATGGTTGAATTTTATAATATGTGAATCATATTTCAATAAAGATGTTTTTAAAAAGAAACGTGATTAAACCATTTTTGCTTTCTGAATTTACAAGAATTGGAAACTCTATTAACTTGTTAAAAATTAACAGTATAGACCAAAACAATTGCTATATAGGATAATAATAAATGTTACTTCTATGCATCTAACAAAAACCTCACGTAGCACCTGGGGAGTTTCCCTGGCATCACCTGAGACCTACAGATATGACCTGGAGTGAGGCCTGGGAGTGAACAGCTCAAGTTCGCCAAGTTCATGCTCAAGTTCATGCTCAAGAACAGCTTAAGTTCATGCTCAAGTTCTCCAACCAAGCACCCAGAGGGAAGTTCTTGACTTCAGAATAGTGACTCTCAACCAATAGGGGTATTTATGTTTCAGGAAGAATGCTGAGTGTTACCTAAAACTGTACAAGAATCCATGGTTACAGCAGAGTCTGAGGGTCAGAAAGACCATTCTCTTATTTATGTACTTATACATAATGATTATTGATACATACTGACTGTACACATAATTGATACATAATTGTACATATTTATGGGGTACCTGTGATGTTTGAACAGGACTTATTTTGAGGCTGGATGCGGGGCTCACGCCCGTAATCCCAGCAGTTTGGAGGCAGAGTGGACTGTATCACCTCAAGTTATGAGTTCGAGAACAGCCTGGCCAACATGGTGAAACTCCATCTCTACTAAAAATACAAAAAATTACCTGGACGTGGTTGTGGGCGTCTGTAATCCAAGCTACTCGGGAGGCTGAGGCAGGAGAATCACTTGAACCCGGGAGGTGGAGGTTGCACTGAGCTGAAGTCACACCATTGTACTCCAGCCTGGACAACAAAAGCAAAACTCATCTCAAAAAAAAAAAAAAAAAAAAAAAAAAGGACTTATTTTGAATTCTTACTCTGTTAACCTGAAAGCTGTGCAAACTGTGGAAAGTTACTCAAACCTCTTCAAGTCTGTTTCATAATCTGTAAAATGGGGATAAGAAGATCACCCCAAGGGGCTGATGTAATAAGACTTAAAAATTTGAAGTGCTTTGTACCACGTCTGGCACCTAGTAAGCTTTTATCCAAGTGGCATGAAGGAGTCAACATTCTACAGTCTATCCTGATATCAATTTAAGTCTTAGGAAAACATTGAATTTGAAGTATGTTAGCCCAAGGGCACACACAAATGCCTTTATTCAACTACTAGTCATATGGTGAAGTCCTTAGCATATAAGCCCCGTGAGAGCAAGGCTCTGCCTCGGGCTCTGTGCAGTGTCGTCAGTGTCTGGAGGTTAGTTGGTTCTTAAATATTTGTTGTGTGCATGAGAGGCATAGGGTTTTTTCAGCAGTTGCAAGTGAATGTTCCGAGTCCCCTGCAATATGAGCGGCTCCATCTGCCATCTGCCTTCGATTGTGGACCCCTGGTGTATTAGTCTGGGATGCCGTAACGAAGTACCATGCACTGAGTGACTGAAACAACAGACATTTATTTCTCACAGTTCTGGAGGCTGGAACTGCAGCCAATTTGGTTCCTGGTGAGGGCGCCCTTCTGGGCTTGCAGACGCCTGGTTTTCCCCAGTGTCCTCACATGCAGAGAAACAGCTCCTTCTCCTCCTCTTCTTATGACGCCAATAAGCCACCGTGAGGCTACAATGACCTTATGTAACCCTGATTACCTCTCTCAGTCCCCATCTCTAAATATCATCCCATTGTGGGGTCAGAGCTTCAACTTGTGCATATGGAGGGGGCACCCCTCCTCCTGCTGCAGCTCACCAGCCAGTATCTGTGTTGCTTCCGACCTCCCCACCCCACCCGTCAGGACCAGCCTTTCTGCTCCTGCCCACTCCTCCTGTCCCCCTGGGAGTGTCCAGCCCTGTTCAGCCTTTCTCCGTATTAGGGGACCTGTTGATGCTGGCCATCTGTGCTGTGTCCTACTCACTGACCCAGGATCGTTCTAGACCAACCTGGAGTAGGCACTCTGAGTAGAGCCTCACATCAGTCCTTATTCAAAGATGAATAAGGACTATAAAAGTCTTATTCATAATAAATAAGTTCTATAAAATGCCACCCAGGAAAATGCCAGCAAATGTAGAAATAACTTTGAAAAAGAAGACTTTTGCTCCCATCATGGTAGGACCAAGATGTTTGCTAGAACAGTTGGCATGCCAGGCTTTCCCTGCTGGCAACATGCTCCAGATTGCATGGCCTTTCCCGCGGCACAGCCCCGTCTCATTTGCGGGAGATTATCGCTGCAATCTGAAGTCCACCCTTGTGCCTCCTAGGCCTGAAGAAACTGGCCTCAACTCTTTCCTCTGCCAGTGGTATTCATGAACATGCATGGGTTTCCAACCCACCTCGTGTGGCTGGCTCTTGCCTGGGCTTCTAACCTCTCCCTCCACAGATTGTTTGCATTCTCTCTTAGAGCTGGTGTTTCTGGCACCTCCCAAATTAGTATCATCTGTGAATTTCATCGCTCACTGTTTACCCCGCTTCTCCCTGCTCATTAGCAGGGCTGGAAGAGGAAGATGCTCTCCATTGCGGCAGGAGAGAGACAGATCTGAGCTGCTGTGAGCCCTGAGGGAGCTGCACCCAGAGCAAGAGCTGTAGGCCTCTGCTGAGACGGAGGCGGCGCCTGCTCTAGAAGAGAATGTCGGCGCTCTTTAGAAGCAGGTTGGGAGGCCGCAGCATCAGCTGAAGGTAAGGAGAGGAGCTCCCTGGATCTCCAGGTGTCCTGGCCCTTCTTCTTGTGAGGAGCTGCTCTCCAGGCCTGAGCTGGGGGATCAGAGGCACTGTCACACCCCCCTGCTCCTGTCGGGGAGGCGAGAGGCCGTGTGTCATGGCTCCTGTCGGGTAGGCGAGAGGCCGTGTGTCATGGCTCCTGTCGGGGAGGCCAGAGGCCGTGCGTCCTGGCTCCTTGCTCAGCCCAGAGGCGCCCACTTAGCTAAAAATCTTTCTACCCTTTATGTCTTCATCAGGCCTTAGGTTTTTGTCATGATATAGCTTGCCACTGTGTCTTGTTTTTGTTTGTTTGTTTTTTGAGATGGAGTCTTGCTCTGTTCCCCTCGGGCTGGAGTTCTTGGCTCATTGCAGCCTCCACCTCCCAGGTTCAAGCAATTCTGCTGCCTCAGCCTCCTGAGTAGCTGGGACTACAGGTGCACGCCACCACACCTGGCTAATTTTTGTATTTTTAGTAGAAACGGGGTTTCACCATGTTGGCCAGGCTAGTCTCAAACTCCTGACCTCAGGTGACCTGCCTGCCTCGGCCTTCCAAAGTGCTGGGATTACAGGCATGAGCCACCATGCCTGGCAGCCACCTGTATCTTAATGCAGTTCTCTCTCGTTTTGAGACAGGGTCTTGCTCTCCCACCCAGTTGGGATCACAGTGGCCCCTTAATGCATTTCTCTCTGACTTTATTTCACTGATGTTAACACAAGGTTTGACAGAAGGTAAAAAAATAATAATAATAAATAAATAAAAAATCTTCGAATGTTTGAGTGAAAAGCATCCACTAATAGTTCCACGAATCAACTTGCAGTCAATATGAGACCCACAGTATTTCAAAACTGAGGGGTTTCAGACAAAAGCACAATTTGCATTTAAGCTGGACTGTCCAGTTTTAAAAATGAGGTTATATCAATTTCATGATTTTTTTTTTCAAAAACAAAACAGCTTTGTTAAAATATAATTCTCATTCCATGCAGTCCAGCTCTCTCAAGTGTGCATTTCAATGTCTTGTAGGATATTCACAGGGTTGTTCGACCTTCACCACAATCTAATTTTAGAACATTTTCATCACCCCAAAAGAAACCCTACGGCCATTAGTCAGGCTCCATTTTCCCCGAGGTCCTCATTCTTTGGCAACCACGGGTCTCCTTTCTGTCCCCAGAGATTTGCCTGTTCTGTACATTTCATAGAAATGGAATCATAGGATATGTGGTTTCTCTGTGATTGGCTTCGTACACTTAGCACGGTGTTTTCAAGGTTGATCCAGGTGGTAGCATGTGTCAGTCTTCATTCCTTTTTATTTCAAATAATACTGCATTGTGTGACTATATCACCTGTTGCTGTTGGTCGTTTAGATAGCTTCCACTTTTTGGCTATTGTGAATAATACTGCTGTGAACATTTGTGTACATGTTTTTGGGTGAACCTTAGTTTTCATTTCTCTTGGGTACATACTTAGGAGTGGAATTCCTGGGTCACATGGTACCTGTGCTTAAAATTTTGAGAAACTGCCAAACTGTTTTTCTTATGTATTTATTTTTATTAAAAAAGAGACAGGGTCTCACTATGTTGCCCTGGATGGTCTTGAACTCCTACGCTCAAGCCATCCTCCCGCCTCGGCCTCCCAAAGTGTTGGGATTACAGGTGTGCACCACTGCACCCGGCCCCAAACTGTTTTTTAAAGCGGCTATAGCATTTCACGTTGCCATTGGCATTGTGGAGGATTCTAATTTCTCCACATTCTTCTCAGTACTTACTGACCTTCTTTCTGATCTTAGCTATCCTAGTTGGTGTGAAGTGGTATTACACTGCAATTTTGGTTTACATTTCCTTGATGACTAATGAAGTTGAGCATCTTTTTACATGCTTATTAGCCATTTGTATATCTTCCTGGGAGAAATATCTATTCAGATCCCTTGCCCATTTGAAAAATTGGATTGTTAGCCAGGCATTTTGGGAGGCTGAGGTGGGTGGATCACTTGAGGTCAGGAGTTTGAGACCAGCCTGGCTAACATGGTAAAACTCTATCTCCTGTAAAAATACAAAAATTAGTCAGGCATCGTGGCACGCACCTGTAATCCCAGCTACTCCAGCGGCTGAGGCAGGAGAATCATTTGAACCTGGGAGGCAGAGGCTGCAGTGAGCTGAGATCACACCACTGCAATCCAGCCTGGGCGGCAGAGCGAGACTCAGTCTCAGACAAAAAAAAAAAAAAAAAAAATGGATGTTTATCTTTGTATTGTTGTCATAAGCATTCTTTCTAGATTCTGGAAACAAATACCTTATCAGAGCTAATGATTTGCAAACATTTTCTCCCATTTTGTGCGTTGTCTTTTTGCTTTCTTGATGGTATCATTTGCAGCACAAAAGTTTTAAGTTTTCTGAATTCCAATGTATCTATCTTTCCATTTTGTTCCTAGTTTTGGTATCCCATCTAAGAAATCAAGGTCATGAAGATTTACGCCTATATTTTCTTCTAAGAGTTTTATAGTTTTAGCTTTTACATTTAGCCTGTGATTTATTTTGTGTTGATTTTTGTATATAAAGTGAGGGAGGAGTCTAACTTTATTTTTTTGTGTGTGTAATCTTCTTGAAATCACAAAAATAACTCAGACCCCTTTCTACTAATAGAATGCGCTGTCAGGTTGCATCTGGTGCCCTGGCCCCTGTGCACCTCCCAGAGCACCTGAGGGCAAATGAGGTGGTACCTGAGATGTCATTTTGCAAGAGATGTGTGTGAAACTAAGAATTAAGCCACAGAGGGACCAGCTTTGGATCTGAACTGGCAGCATCCCTTTTGCAGCTGCCCACTCCTCTCCCGGGTAGTAAACTGGGGACACCATTACACTGGGGGGCACTCTGGCCTTTTAAAAAATATTGAAGGTGAAGTTGAGCCTCTGTGTTCTTGTCTTCGGCAGAACACTGCCTGGAAGACAGCCTGCATCCCGGGTGCTGTTCTGGGCGTCTCATCTGCATGCCCACAGCATTTAGGGTACTCGTGGCACTGCCCCCACAGTCCCCTGGCTGCACATTCTCAACAGCTCCAACTCTGCTGGCCTCCCTCTTCCAGCGAGGAGGGTGGAGGCAGCAAGGAGAGGATGGAGAGTGGGGGGGAGCAGTGTTGGGAGAGAGAAGCCAGTAGAGGAAGAAGATGGCAGGTGTGGAAGAGAGTGAGGAATAGACAAGGATTTTCAAGGAGCAAAGCAGAGGTAGAAGAGATAGGTACAGGCAGACGCTGGACCTGTAACGCTCCTCTTCCTCCTTTCAGTGTCAGGCAAGACGACCAGACCGTGGCACCTGTGCGCAGCCATGCTCTTCTCCACCAGGACTGCCCAAGGGGCGCTCATGCGTGTGTCGGGAGCAAATGGGGGCTCCCTGGGTGTCTGTCTTCCTTTCCGGCCCCGGCTTCCTCCTGGTGCCCCGTGTCTCCCTCTTGCCCAGGTGGCCCTCATGCTGTGGGCATCCACCGTGCTCCACTTCTTCAGGGAGGCCCCCCCACCAATCCTCACTGATTATCTGAGCAAGTCCTCTAAATCAGCTGTAGGTTATCCAAGCCAAGTGATGTATTTGCATTTTGGTTTATCAGGCTTCAAGGCTTTCACTTTGAAGGAACCAATGTAAGGGTCTGCAAGAGCCTCACTGGGTTGGGGAGGGAGGAACATAAGGTGAGAGAAGGGATATTTTCTCCTTGTTGCTCCAACTCACATAGGCCTTTCAGTCCCAGCACCTTGCTGTGAACCCAGATGGGCTAAGCGAGTCTGCCAGCCCCTGGGCAGTGGATCTTTCTGATGTGACCCCCCCAGACTCCAGTTGCTGCCATCATCACGAATCTGCCCCAACCCTCCTAGAGCTGAACGAGGACCCAGGACACTAGGGCTTCAGCCCTGCTGAGTCACAAGCCAGCTGTGTGCCCGTGGGAATTAACTGGCCACCACCAAGCCTCATCTGCTTGGATAACATGAGAGATTCAAACTGGACCCTTCCGCTTCCCCAGCCCCAGCCCCCAGTCTGATTCCCATGACATCATTTTCCAGGCAAAGCTGATTGCCCTTGATTCCGCACTGGGTGTCCACAGCCGGTTCCTATTCCTGTGCGGATAGCCGTACCTTTCTCTTCCTCCATTGGCAGGGCCTCTGGGGCCTGCTCCCCTGTAACCCTTTAGATCTGTCAGGAGAGCCAGATGCTGGGTTCACATCTAGCTCAGCCTCTTACTAGCTCTGTGAAGTTGAGTAATTCATAAAACTTACCCTACCTCAGTTTCCCCATCTATAAAAGGGGGATGATAGAAGGCCCCTCCTAGGGTTGTTGTGTGGATTAAATGAGTTGATCATAAAGCTCAATGAACGGTGCGCATGGTAAGGGTATACAACGTGAGTTCCCATGACCACTACCGCCATGTTCTCTCTGTTTCCTGCCAATCCCTGTGTACTCTGGAGGTGTTGCAGAGAGTGTCCAATCACATTGCAGTCTTCTCCCTATACCCCCTTGTGAACCCGAGTTTCTAAAGATGGGTTCTGCTCTTTGTCACATCTCCTCTCTGATCTCCCTGGTCTCTGTCCTCCTCCCTGGGTCTTCAGTCCATACAGGGACATACAGAGGTCAGACCTGGGGCCTCAGTCTTGACAGGTCTCTGGCCCAGAAATCTGCTTATTTAAAACCAGCCCTTCCACACCTACACAACCGCTCTGTAGCCCATAGTTTTAAAAACCTTGTGTTGCAGACGGGCATGGTGGCTCACGCCTGTAATCCCAGCACTTCGGGAGGCAGAGGTGGGTGGCTTGCCTGAGCTCAGGAGTTCGAGACCAGCCTGACCAACATGGTGAAACCCCATCTCTTCTAAAAGTACGAAATTCCCCGAGCCTGGTGGCACGTGCCTATAATCCCAGCTACTCAGGAGGCTGAGGCAGGAGAATTGCTTGAACCTGGGAGGTGGAGGTTGCAGTGAGGCGAGATCGCGCCATTGCACTCCAGCCTGGGTGACAGAGCGAGACTCCATCTCAAAAACAAGCAAACAAAAGAACCCTTGCATTGCAGGTTATAGCTACACATGGTAGACCACGCAGTGAGGTTTCTCACAGTCTGTCTCTCTCCTCCGTTCTCCCCATTCTCCTCTGCCTACTCTTTTATTACATCTAAACTGGGGGATGGCAGATTATTTTAAATTATTTGTTTTGTATTAGCTTATAAATGATATATATTTGTAAATTTGGGGAACACAGAATATGAGATTAAATAGAAATAAAAATTGGTGTTTTATCTACTAATCCTACAAGGGGAAATACATTTACATACGAACAATGACATGATTTAATACTTTAAAGAGATTTAGTTAATAGGGCATCTTAAGTGACAAGTTTTAAGAGAGAAGTTAAATGTGGTTATTTGACAACGATCGTAGTTTTAATCAATTTCACTTCAGTGGTCTTTTATTTCTGGCATAGTGAACAAGTGTTCACCATACTCTCTGTCATTTCTACATCTTGCATCACCTTCTCTCTGGACCAAAATGTTGCTAGGAAAATCAGTTCTGTTGTCAAATGCTGAATTAAGCAAATGTATAACAGCATCTTCATTGCAAAACTTCTCAGAGCCTTTAATTGCTAATATAATTGCCTAAGAAGGCAAGACTGTGGCATTACCCAAACACAACTATGCAACAATCCTATATGAAAACAAAAAGAAAGAAGTGTTTTAGCATCTTTCTAGGAGTTAGGGTTCCTTGGAATTCCATTTGGGAAACCCATTTTTATGTTGAGCCACCAAATGGTTCATTTCATATCCCAAAGCCAATAGCAGAGGCATGGTACCATGTATGGTGTGGGGCTGAGTGGAGAGCAGCCTGTGGCTGGTACTGATCTCTGGGAAGCAAATCTAGGGTGAAATAGAATGCTGGACGTGGCCTGGAATGCAGGGGTTCCCATTAACTCGGCGAGTTTGGTTACTCACAGCTGAGGCCGTTTCCCTACCTATAAACCAGGGATAAGATCTGCCTCCCAGGGTTGTGAAGAATAAACATTACTTACAAAAGTGCTTAAATATAAATGCTCTCGACAAGTGATTTAAAGGAGTTGGTTAGTATAGGAACAGACCCCAAAATTGTAACCTTGCTAATATTGTGTTTTATCAACTTGACTTAGGCTTAGTGCCCCAGAATTCCCACACCTCTCCAACTGGGCGCATCACAGCCTGGCCCATGGACCTCCTGGTGAGGAGCAGAGAAGTGCCATCTCTGCAGTGCCCAGCCCCTCCCCAGCCCGCTCTGGGACCCACTCCCATTTGCACTGGGAGGCCAACTGCACCAGGACACTCCCTGCCGGGGCATGAGAGCTGTTGCTCGCCTGCACGGCCCATCAGAGTGGGTTATTATAAAGCCTGGAGATCCCTCAGCATTCCCCCTCTCTGCACATATTCACTTCCCCTATGACCTTTTGCCCTGTGTTATAATGCAGCAGGAAAGCCCTCGCCAGAAGCCAGGGCCATGCCCTGGAACTTCTCAGCCTGCAGAACCATGAGCTAAATAAACCTCTTTTCTTTATAAATTATCCAGTGGCAGGGTTTTTTTGTTTGTTTGTTTTTGTTTTGTTTTGTTTTTAAATAGCAACACAAAATGAACTAAGGCAGGGATTTTTAAGAAACAAAAGTGACTGCTTTTGCTATAAGCAGGCATTTAAGTTCAGCATGTGGAGCAGCTTTAGTGACGGCAAAACTGTTGGAGGCAGGGAAATAAGTCCCTTGGCTGGCAGTGCCAATCTTTGCTGGCCTGGTCCCTCTAGCACCAAGACTGTTCTTGTCTCCACCAAAGAACCAAGGGTGAATCCTAGAACTGTAGGCTGTATCTGATCCCACAGCATCACTCTTCCTGCATCTAGAAAGTTCCCTGCACATTCCTATAGGTAGAATGTGTACATAAACAATGACAGGTGCAGACAGGCGAGCCCACTAATTATCACCATCTGGATGGATAGACTGAAGTAAAAAAAAAAAACCTATGTGATGGAATTTTCTCCTCTTTGTTTTCTTATTTCTGGTGGCTTAAATATTGTGTTTGGTTTAAATACAGACATGATCCGACCACAAACATTATGGGTGGAAAAGCCAACACAGCCGACTCCATAGAGAGACTGTTGCTTTCAGGTATGAAATAAAAATAGTGTTTGCTGCATCTCCAGGTGTTCCTGTCTCTTCTTGGCACGTGTCACCTCGCTCCTCCATAGGACTTCTCTGGCTAGTTTACTCCCATTTCAGAGAGGAGTAATTGGCAGAGGAGAGTTTAAAAGGCTCAAGGTCACAGACAATAAGTGACAAAGGTGGGAAGAAAACCCACATGGCACATATTAGCTACAAGCAGGTCTAGCCTTGGTTCCTGAACCCAGAAGCAGGACTGAGAAGAAGGACTGGGTTCATGGCCCCCTAAATAAAGGAAGTGGGAAGTGAAGTCTGGGCCACTGGGCTAGTCTTTGTTCCGATGATGAAGAAGGAGCATTTGAAAGGTAATCATCTGTGTCAAGTGCATTCCACTCCTGTGCTGTGTCTCCTGGCCCTTGGATACTAGGTGTGTCTGCCCTCATGGCTAACAGGTGGGAGAGAAAGTGCTGAGTTCAGCTGCCAGGACACCCTGGGGACAAGTGTCCCTGATCCACTGGACCCCTTCAGCATTTGGGAAGATGAGATTTTCATCTTGAACATCTGGTGTTGGCAGATTGGCAGGCTTTACACTGTATCTCTGGGGGTCTGCACCTGGCCTCTCCCAGGGTCTGGAAGACGGTGGAGGTGAGACCGACCTAATCCTTGGGAAGTAAGTGAGTGTCAGTGGCCTGCTTGCCTCTTTTTTTTGCAGCCTGGGATCAGAACCAGGGCTGGTGCAGCTGTAGGGTGCTGGCAATGCCATTCTTGTCCACTAAGCACTGTGGATGCCATTGTTATCCACAGGGCACTGTGGCACTTGGAGATGAAAAAGATGAAGTCCCTGCCTCCCCCATTGAACTTCCCAGGGTAATGCTGGGCTGGAGGACACAGGGTGTGGGCCTGCTCAGGCAGGTTCTAGAGGAGCAGAGGGCAGAAGGGTCCTTTTGCTGCTGGGGGACATGGCTGAGGCAAGGTAAGGCAGAGGTGAGGCAGAGCAATGGGCCTCTCCAGGCTCCTAGAACCAGACTCTGCAACATCTGGAGCATGGCGCCCCCCCGCCCCAGGTAATTTATGGAATCTCTTCAGCTTCTTTTACATCTCTGTGACTCTTGCAGGGTTCAGATGGCATAAAGCTGTTGGGCTAGCCAATTTCTTGGAGTCTCTTTGCTTCTGTGGGCAGAGTTGGCACCAGGTAACTCCCTATGAAAGCAGAAGCATCTATTCTGCCACTGGTCTCTTTCAAGATCAGGTCTTGGAGACTTGCTAAAGAGCAAATGCCATCTGGCAATGTTATTATTTGTAACTCCTTAGTTCCTTCTACAAAGTGAATTTGCTACTTCCCTACCAGGACCCTGGGAGGGCGAGGCTTGGGACAGGTCCTGTGTTAGCGAGAGGGGAGATGGAGGGAAGGGAGCCGGGAAGGTACCTTGGCCATGTGCCCTGTTCCTCGTGGAGAAAGGCAATTTGCTAGGGGACCTGGGCAGATGGTCAGCTGGGTCTGGAAGAGTCCTCACGCCTTGTGGGTAGTTCCCAGTGTCTGCCCTTTGTGGGGCAGGTCGCTGTGCCTATACCTTCTTACTCGCCCCTGCACCAAGGCCTATTGGGCAGGATCCCCACCACTCCTCACCCCTGTGTCCTGTGCACCATCTCTTGCCACGTCTGCCTCAGTCACCAGCCTTAGCCCCTGTGCCTGAAGCCCTGCTCCCTGCAGCTGTGACCCTCCTAGGATATGGGAAAGTAGACACAAGGCTTGAGCAGCCAAGGAACTCTGGGGTCTTCATTTGTAAAACATAGGTGGCTTCGCCCCTCATCTTCACCTTGGGATGTGGCAGCAAAGGCTCATTGATCTCTCTCCACTTTTCTCCTCCATAAAAGAAATCAGACAGGATGTAAGGATGAGGCCGGGCACAATGACTTATGCCTATAGTCCCAGCTGCTCGGTAGGCTGAGGTGGGAGGATCAGTTGAGCCTAGGAATTTGAGGTGAGCCTGGACAACATAGCATGACCCCATTTCTAAAAAAAGAAAGAGAGAGAAATATGAGGGTAGAACTAATTTCCCTCACCCCCACCCTGCATATTGTAAAGGGCAGAGGAACTGGACACCAATGTTCCTGCCAGCATGAGTCCTTGGGCCTTGCCATGACATGTGGGCCAAAGAGGAATTTGAGTGTCAGAAATGTGTAGATTTTGTAAATTTGGTCAATTGTTAGTTACCTCTTGTGACATAACAAACAGTGTAAGCCAGGCAGTTGGAAGAAAAGGCATTTTTAAATAAGGGAAGATGCCACTGTCTGTTGAACTAGGGTTACAATACACAGAAAGGAACAGATCGGCTCTTGCATGGAAGCAGATGGGATTCTGGGCTAACCCCAGAATTGGGGTGAATCTCTGCATAAGTAAGTGTACCAGTGGTGAAGGCAGAGGGACAAGCCACAGCACCCCCGGTGGTCCTGCCATCTCATTAGATGCCAGCCATGGGGAAGACAAGCATGGAGTCACCCCAGGTCCCTCTCCTGGTCCTGAGACAAGAAGCTTGCACTTTCAAAAGGACCAGTCAGAGTTAGGAATGTGGTGGGTGGCTGTAGGGTGCTGCAGAGTTGAGCTGCACCTCTGGTATACCATAGAGGCCAAGTGTAGTGAAGAAACTAAGCTTACCCCTAGAGAGGTCTGGTCTTTGCCTTCTGCAACTGGGAGGTGACCCCTAGGCCCTTGGGATGTCCTGCCCAGTAAGAGTGTCTTTGTTACCTGGCCACACTGGACACCTGTCACCTTGGCCACACTGGACAATGTGACTTATGCTGGGGGCTTTGGGCCAGCTGGTATCTACTTGACCTTTGGAGGGGTTAGAGACTAAAAATCAGCCACATAGGAGGTCAACCATGGAGCCCCAGTAAAAACTCAGGACGCCAAGGCTCAGGTGAGGTTGGTAGTACCCCATACATATGTCACATACTGTTGCTTGGAGCAGTTAACACCATGCGTGACTCCATGGGGAGAGGGTGATTGGAGCCTCCAGTGTGGAATTCGCCTGGAATCTGCCTTATGGCATCTTCCCTTGGCTAATTTTAATCTGTATCCTGTAGCTGTGATAAACCATAACTGTGAGCATAACAGCTTTTAGTGAGTTCCATGAGTCTGTCTAGTAAACTATCAAACCTATGGGTAGTCTTGAGAACCCCTCAACCCTTGCAGTTGGCGTCAGAATTGAGGGTGATCTTGCAGGTGACTGAGATGCCTATTTCTTCAATTACACAGGTGGGTAGAATCATTTACCACCTGAATGCCTTTTTAATGCTGGCTTATCTGATGGAGCTAACTGACCATGGACAGAGAAACTAGATTGAACATGAGAATCTAGGAAACAGTGCTTGGGACACAGACTTTTAGCAGCAGGCATCACAGAAGCTCCCCATGTGATGGGCCTTGGGAGCCTCCAGTGTGGTAACTACCTGAGCAAGCTGGGCTCTGGTGGAAGAACTCACTGCTGCCAGGATGAAGAGAAATCCTAAGTGAAATATGCAAGTTATGATGACTACAGTAGGTTCTTGTTTGAGGGGGGACTGATTTCCCTGTTGAAATGGGCACAGCATCTGGGTGGAATAGGGGTGGAAAGATGGGTTGGTAACAGGGAGTCAGAGAAGGAACAGAAGATGAGTCAGAAGCCTAGGATTTTGATCCTAATATTGCTGCAAACTGGTCATGACCTTGGGGAGGTTAATGATATTGTGGGTCTCCTTATTTGGTGCCTTGAATGTGGGCGCCCATATAGTTGATGGGGCTACGGGGATAGATTCAAGTAGGATTATGGAAGAGAATGTACAATTGGGTACCTTCTCTGCCAAAGGCATGCTGGGACTTGACTTAATGGAATAATCAGGGTTTTCCAAATAAACAAACATAATTTTGTTGCATTTTTTTTTTCCTTGAGCCAGGATCTTGCTCTGTCACCCAGGCTGGAGCGTAGTGGCGCAATCATGGCTCACTGCAGCCTAGACCTCCCAGGCTCAAGAGGTCCTTCTGCCTCAGCCTCCCTAATAGCTGGGACCACAGGCACTCACATACAACTAATTTTTTTTTTTAATTTTTGTAGAGACAAGGTCTTGCTATGTTGCCCCAGCTGATCTCCTGGCCTCCAGCAATCTTCCCATCTCAGCCTCTGAAGTGCTGGGATTACAGGCATGAGCCACTGTGCCTGGCCCAATTTTGTTGCATCCTTGATGCAAAATTTCTCCTTCTTCAAGAAACCTCAGTCTTTGCTACTAAGGCCTTCAACTGATTGGAGGGGGCTCCCCCACATCATGGGGGGTGATCTGTTTTTGGTCAAAGTCTACTGAATTAAATTTAATCACATGTAGAAAATTATTTAAAAATCATAAAAATTCACAGCAACATTCAGAGTGGTGTTTGACCAAACAGCTGGGCACCATAACCTAGACAGGTTGACACATGAAATCCACCATCACACTCTTTCATTTAATGCCCACAGCAACAACGCAAAGGCAGCATTAGGAATCTGCAGTGCCGAGGCTGGGTCTGAGGCGGCTATGGCTTCATCTTCTCATGGTACCATGCTGTATCTTGTAGATGATCCTGAAGATTTCACAACAGGGAGACTTCAACTCTTTGTGACTCTCTTTTTCCCCCTGCAACTATCTTTATTATGGTTGACTCAACATAAGATGCTATCATAATCAGCAGAATTATAAAACTGCACCGGAGGTACCAAAATAGGCCATTTACCATGGATAATGACCCTCACATCATCAAACTTTAAAAATACACATGAAAGTTGTACAGTCTAGACATTTATAAAATACATAGCTAAAAAGAAGATACGGGGCTGCCTCTTTGGGAGGCTGAGGCTGGCAGATTACTTGGGCTCAGGAGTTTGAGACCAGCCTGGGCAACGTGACAAAACCCTGTCTGGACAAAAAAATTACACAAATTAGCCAGGCGTGGTGACATGTGCCTGTAGTTCCAGCTACTTGAGGGGTTGAGGTAGGAGGATCGCTTGAACCCAAGAAGTCAAGGCAGCAGCGAGGTGGGATCACACCACTGCATTCTAGCTTGGGTGACAGGTAAGACCCTGTCTCCAAAAAAATAAAAAAAAAGATATGGGGTTCCACAAGGAGGATTATATTACACAGTTAATACATGAAAATTAAAGAGCCATCCATGGAGAAGCCACAATGGCACAAAATTTTTTTTTAAAGCAACCACAGATTCTATTTTTTCTACTGTTCCTACCCGCAAAGAGCTCCCAATGTTGACCCCACCTCCCTTTTTGTTCCTTTGTTTCTTTTTAACAGTCAGTGTAACTATGACAAGTCCTTGCATGGGCAAGTGACACACAGGTGGCCAAGGTGGCCACAGCCACACCTGAAGATACATTTTTCATCACTCCAGTACCCCCTTTTCAAAGCAAGGTCATGATCTGCCAGTAGCCATAGCCTTGGCATTGTGTCTCACTCTGACACTTAGCAGCTACTTTGTAACCTGTAAATTTGAATCTCTGCTGAATGGTTCAGGGAAAGCCACCATTCCCTTAACAAAGTCTGGAAGACATTTGTGAGGTACCAGGCACTGGTAAGGACTGAGGCTAAATATGACTGAGACACAGACCTGTTTGAGTTGCTCGGTGTAGCCAATCTTGAGAGGATTATGGTACAATGAGCAAATGTTTGGAAAGTGCTTTTCATATTGTGAAATGTAAGCTCTAAGTTTTCACATGCTCATTGTAGACACTGATTGTGCACACTTCCCATGAGCCGATGAAAATGATGTAGTTGGCTTCATTGTCACCGTGGTAGTAACTACACATTGTGTTATTGTCAGCATTTATTTGCTTAAAGTTTTAAGAAGTATACTAATTGCTTAACCACTTGTAAAATCTAAGGAAACCCAGAAGAAATGCTAATGAAAAATGTGAACTGAGACTCCACAAAGATTTTCACCAAAGAAAAGAAAGAAAGATTAGGAATGAGAGGTGTCATTAGGCAGGATTGATTTTTTTTAATGCCAGATGCTAAAAATCAAACTTTTACGAGTGGGGAAGAACACGGCATGGAAAATGCTGCATCTGTGAACCTGAAGACTCCTCTCATGCCCCCATAACTTGTATTCCACTTGGGAAAATGCCTTCTTCTAGGAAGATAAGTTCTGTAGTTCAGTTGTCCCATGATTGGACAGGGAAGGGGGCAAATTTCTGCCATCCATTCATCACCTTTAATGTCACAGATGATTCGTTCTCAGGGAAGTTATATTTGGGCCCAAGGGTTGAAATTAGAAAAATAATGTTTTCACCCTGAAATGTGTGAATAAATAAAACATATATTTTGCCCATGTAAAAGGATTATTATTCCTTGACCAGTGATTTTAAAGATACACCGATGGCAAGAAAATTAGTTTTCTCAATTCACATAGGCTCTAAAATAAAAGTGACCTGGAATTAAAACAAACAAACAAAAAACCCGAATGGTCCCCTAGAAGCCTAAATTTTGGCCTAGGAAGAGATCAAGGACAGTCTCTGTTCAGGTGTCTTTTTAGCAGCTATTTAGCATTCATATCCCCAATACTCTCCAAAAAGCTAGTTAAGTCTATTCCCTTTAGTTTAGAAAAAGTCTGTAACTGAGCTTTTAAAAAAAATTATTTAAAGTGAAGAACCAAAATAGACTATGGGCAAATAAGTTTTTGTTCATGTTCTGCCCCTACTTCTTTTTTCTGGGCCTCAGTTTCTTTATCTGTAAAATGCAGAGGTTGAAAATGTGTAGGTTTAATCTCTTCCTGTTCCTTCCAGATTCCTGAAATCACAGATTCCTCACATCATGACCTTTCCCCAGTGCCACTTAGATTGCTCAGGCCAGCGAAGCTGGGGAAATCACAGTTGATTTCATGAGCTCTGCCTGGAACCGAAGCTTTTTACTCTCCTTCCTCTCAGCAGGCCCTGGCTGTGCCCGGACTAGTGTGGGCAGGGATGGTAGGCAGGATTCTGGGGCCAGGCAGGGTCCGAGGGCTTACCTTCATCCCTGGGAAGTGCCTCTGAGACAAACATTTGGTGAGGAGACAGGGGGATGTGTGGGAAGGGGGTTGCTATGGCAACCCCTGAAATGTGCAGGCTCCAGACCCGTTGCCTGCCCCCTCTGGCCTCGTGCTGCTCCTAGAGGTCTTTTCGGATGGGAGGGGAACAAATGTTGGGAGTTACATGGGAATCTGAGTGCATTCCCAGAAATCCTCCTGCAGCCCCCAGCCTCACTATGGCTTCCAGAGGGGGGACCCAGCGCCAAGACACCATATAGCACATGCCAGTATGCTGCAGCCAAGAAACAGCTTCTCTGTGCCTCGCAGTCTGTCTACAAGGCCCAACTCGAAGCCCACCTGCTCCCTTCCTCTGGGCCCCTCAGTATGTTTGTCAGCACTGATGTGCGTTATTTGTGTGTAAGTATTCATAAGGTTTCTCAGCTGTTGAAGCCTGAACGTCAACAGAGTAGTTAGCCTCGGTAGAAACTGTTTACATGGTAAGTCACGTGTTTAACTACGCATCAGTAGCATCGGAAGAAATTGCTGGAGGGGGCAGAGAGATCTGTGCTCCCGCATAAGCTATGGATAAACGAGGGGAGGGGAGGTCAGCGTGGGACTCACCCAGAGAAGCCAGGGAGCTGAAGGAGAGAGAGAGAAAGTGGGAGGGAGTGGAGAGAAGGGAAGGGAAGAGGGGGAAGAAAGAGGGTGTGTGGAGAGAGGGAGAGGAGGGAGAGAGAGTGAGATTGAATCGTGAGATAAAAGATTAGCTGATGCTTTGGAAAGGAGGTAAGAAAATTAGAGGCAAAGACAGGTACAATTTAATTAGGCAAAAACTACATGTAAACAACACTTCCTAGCTACAGTAAGGAAACGATTTTGGTTTCAGTTCCTGAGCACTGGGGTCTCCAGGTCTCCCGTGCAGGGGGGGCTCTCGGCGTTTTTCTCTGAAGCCCCTTGCAGACCCAGTCTGCTGCTGTCTGCAATGGCTGGGGGGAACTGTAATCCGCTTGAAATTCATGAACAAATCCTCAGAATGGCCTCAACTGCTCCCTTTACTCTTCAACCACAAGCCTGTTAGAAATAAAAAAGATTTCTATTCTCTCAGCCACTCTGCTGCCACGGAGCTGTCAATGCCAGCAGCTGTTGGGCCAGGGTATTCGTACACATGTGAGTTCATCACAGTTTGGTGTGTGCGTGGCCGAGCTGATGCCAGCTTGGTTCGTCTTCTTCCATTCTGTTCCTTCGGCTTTTTTCTCAGACTCCCTTGCTTGGAAGAAAGTTCTGGCAAGAGCCTATACGTATGATATGAAAACAAGATTCTGTGTATACTATATATAGTTGTGCACAGGTGTTACATAAGAAATTCATGTGCTATGGGTGTGAAACGTGGTCAGAAGACCCAGATGCATAAATCTATTTATTCACAGCCACGTGCATTTGTTTGCAAGTAACCTAGTGGTCCCGGCCCTGGTCCAGAGAATTACTTAAGACCATTCAAAATGAACCATACTTGTCAACATGTTTGAAAAGCCAATTAATGAAAAAAGAAAATGTCAAGTTGTTTCCAAATCGATCTAAGTAATATTTTTTTTAAATGCTCCCAATGAAAGTTATTTATGAGACAGTTCCTATCATTTTACACACAGAAAGCTTTAATGGCTGTTGTCTGTGAGGGAAAAAATTCAGATTCTGGCTGGTCATTCAGGGTGCTCCACTGTCTGCACCTAGGATTATTCATCTTTAAGGCTATGTTTGCCACTGCTCCTCCACAGAGCTTATTTTTTATTGTATCTTTTGACCATGTAAAAACATCAGTTTCTTGGACACATATCATTGATATGCATGACCAGTTTGCAGATGGGCCAAGGCTGAGAGGGATAATGAACTTATTTATTCAACTAATGTTGAACACCTAGGCTGAGCTGGGCTTGGTTCCACCACTGGGCATGCAGCAGGGAAGGAAACAAAGCCCTCCTGTTCTCATGGAAAGCTTGTATGCTAGTGGGGAGACAGACCCATGTTCTGGAGGGGTAAGTGTTACGGAGAACCATCCTGACTGCAGAAAGGTGGCCTCTCCAAGAAGGTAGTCTGTGAGAGGAGACCTGTATAAAATGAAGGGGAGCATTTGCTGAGATTCAGGAGACGGGTGTTTTGGGGCAATGAGAGCAGCAGATGCAAAGTCTCTGAGGCAGGAGTATGCTGAGAATATTTGTGCAGCAGCAAGGAAGCCACGTGTGACTGGGGTGGAGTGAGTGAAGGCAAGAATGGGGGGAGGCAAGGGCAGGGAGACAGCTAAGGCCAGATCGTGCAGAGCGTTCTGGCCATGGTCATGATTTGGGATTTTACTCTGAGTGACATAGGATGCCACTGGCCGATTTTGAGCAGACGAGAGGTGTGATTGACTATGTCTCATGTGATGACTCTGGTTGCCACCTGCAGAGGAGGCTACTGTGAGGGTCAAGGGCAAAAGCTGGAAGACCAGTTAGGCAGTTATTCTAATAATCTAGTTTACGACTGTGGTGGTTTAGACTAGCTGAGTGATAGAGGTGGTGAAAACAGTAGGATTCCGATGATACTTCACAGGTAGAGTTGCAAGAATCTGTTATGGAATGGAGAGGGGAGTCAGTAATTCTAAGAATTCTGGACTAAGCAACCAGGAACATTGGGACTAGAGCCGTTATTTATTGAGATGGGGAGTAGTCTGGGGAGGGGTGGAAAACCAAGAGTTCTATTTAAATAGGTTTAAATGAGGCCATCCATTGTGCTATGAAGATAGTTAGTAGGCAATTGTATCTCTGAGTCTGAAATTCTGGGGAGAAGCTGGGACTTGAGAAATCATGTTGGGAGCTGTTCAGATGACTTTAGAGAGTGGGGGTAGGTAAAGAAGGGAAGAAGTCCAAGGATCCAGCAAAAAGTGAGAAGGAATGGCCAACGGAACAGGAGGAAACCGAGAGGGGGCTTCCTCTGAAGACAATGAAAGAAAGCATACCCAGGAGGAGGGAATGACCAACTCTGTCATTCTGTCATGTCATCACGGGAGGTCATTGATGGGAGTTTCAGTTGAGTGGCCCAATTGAAAGCCTGATTATAGTGGGTATTATGGATTGAAAATTGTATCCCCCAGAATTTATGGATTGAAGCCCTGACTTCACATGATGGTATTTGGAGATGAGGGCTTTGCGTGCTGCTCCCACTGCTGCCTACACAGGTGAAGGAAAGGCCATGTGAAGATACAGAGAGAAGGTGGCTGTCTGCAAGCCGGGAGGAGAGCCCTCACCAGAAATTGAATGTGCTGGCACCATGACCTGAACTTGGCAACCTTCAGAACTGTGAGACAATAAATGTCTGCTGTTTAAGCCGCCCAGCCTGTACTTTTTATGGCAGACGGAGGAGACTAATATGGTGGGCTAGGAGACAATGGAATAAAAGTGGCAACAGCTGGAATTAACAGATTTTGCTAGAAAAGTGTGATGAGGAAAGTTAGGAAAAAACATTGCTGTATTTAGAATTTTGGCTTAGAAAGTTCCTAACGATTATGATCAGTTTAGTGGGAACCCACATGTTTGTTTGCTTGCTTGTTTGTTTTGAGGCAGAGTCTCATTCTATTGCCCAGGCTGGAATGCAGTGGCGTGACCATGGCTCACTGCAACCTGCATCTCCCAGGCTCAAGTCATTTTCCCACCTCAGCTTCCTGAATAGCAGGGACCACAGGCACATGCCACCATGCGTGGCTAATTTTTAAATTTTTTTGTAGAAATGAGGTCTCGCTATGTTGCCAGGGCTTGTCTTGAACTCCTAGGCTCAAGCAATTCTTCTGCCATGGCCTCCCAAAGTGTTGGGATTATAGGCGTACCATTGCACTTAGCCCCACATGTAGGTTTAAATGGTAAAGTTTTTATGTGCAGGATTTGAAAGATGTGACTTCACAGAGTTCATGAGAAAAGGCCTGGGATTTATGGCCCTTCATGCAATATGAACAATTGCACAACAAGGATGTCAGAAAGGTCACGTGGACCCTGGCTTTGGCTCCTGGAAGAAGCAGAGCATCTGGAGCAGTGGAATTACAGTATCCCTAAGGGTCACCCTGCTAGAACATGATGAGTATGTTACTATGCTGAGCCCTATGCTTATAAAAGAGAAGGGTAAACCAGAGCACCTTTGGAGAAATTTTCCAATAGTAAAAATCTATTGAAGAATGAAAGGTGTTCAGCTTGGAGAAGACCCAGGAGGGAGAGATCTGTCTTCAGCCGTTTGAAGCTTGTCACATGGAAGAGAGCTCATACTTGCTTTTACAAATTGAGTATAGAAGGTAAGGGAGAAGTGTTTCAGTTATCTATTTCTGGGTGACGAACTACCCTGGAAATGGAGTGTCACAATTTTGTAGGTTGGCTAGGTGGTACTTCTGCTGGTTTTGTTTTGCCTGAGCTGACATGACTACACTCCCATTGTGATTGGCAAGGCTCTGGGCTCAGTTGAGTCCCTTGAACCATGAGGCCTTTCATCCTCAAGGAGGAAAATTTGGGCTTCTTTGAATGGTGATGGCTGTGAGCCAAGAGTGTAAGCCCCCAAAACAGGACTTATCAAGCCTCTGCTTGCATCATGTTTGTTCCATTAGCTAAAATGAGTTGTATGGGCAAGCCCTTGGTCAAGGTTGCAGACAACAGAAGGTTATGGATTCCACAGATGTGATTCAGTGGGAACCATTAGTGTAAAATCTACCATTGAGATATTTCAATTCAATATGAGAGAGAACTTTTAAGCAACTATAGCCATGCAATTAGCTACCTTGCGGAATAGTTGGTTCCCTGGTAGTAGAGATATCCCAACTTGAATTCATGTGTTCATTCTCCCACTCATTTAAGCATTTTATTAAATACCTATGTTGTGTGAGACACTGGGTTACCTACTATGGAGAATAAAAGATGGCTAGAATAAGGTCTGTGAACTTATGACTTTTACAGACCACTGAGAAAAATGGGGGTGAGGGAAGGAGTTACTGAGAGAGACTTGTAGGTAAAGTGCAGTGGGAGAGCGGAGAAGAGAGAGAACTTCTAGATGGAGTCGGAGTGTGGAAAATAGAGGCAGTCACTAACATCTTTACAGAAGAGATAATATTTTTGCAGAGGAAAGGGAAATAAACTAATTCCTAATGAGCTCTACTGTGTGCCAGGCAGCGTTCCAAGCTCTGTATGAATGTTTCACCCTTTAATCTTTATGACAACTGCATCATTCCCATTTAACAAGTGAGGACACTGGATCTCAGTATGTTTACACAAAAATTGTCAGACCTAGAACTTAAGTCTTGCTCTGGCTGGTCCATGGTATATTCCTTGCAGGAAGCAAGGCTGTCTCCATAACATTACCATCTGCATTACAATTAAAAAATTTGAAAGTACTTCATATACAAAAGCTCATCCAAGTTGGTTTTTACAGTATGAGGAAACTGTTATCCTCATTTTATAACTGAAGAAACTGAAACTCAGAGATGTTGATTCAGACAGAGAGGGGGCTTTTGTGTTAACTCTTCTCTCTGCCTGGAATGCTGTTTTCCACAACTACGTGGTTGGCTCCCTCCTGTGATTCAGATCTCAGCTTGAATGTCACCTGCTCAGAGAAATCTTCCGTGATCACCAAGCCCAATATGGCTCCCAAGTCTTTGGCTCTCACATCATCCTATTTAAATTCTTTGTGTAGCACTTGTTACTGTTTAGATGATCTGTTTTTTTCTTTTCTTTTTTTAATTTCCTCAATTGATGATTGTCAATTTCCCCAGCTAGAAAGTGAACTTCATTAGTAAAATATTTCAATTTTTTTTTTGTTTTTCAATGCTTAGCTTGATTGTAATTCCACAAATCAGATATGCATGTTATACTTTATGTAGTCATATTTCTTTTTATTTTCACACATTTACTATTTTTATTGCTTAATAGTCATTCTTATATTTCACCATTTTTTTCTAGTATCATTTTTCCTCTTCCTAAGGTACATATTTTAGTTCAGATATTCCTTTAGTGGAGGATTGTTGTAATGAACTTTTGTATGTCTGAGAATAGCTTCATTTTTCCTTTTTTCTTGAAATATAGTTTCCATGCATATATTTAATACAATTCTCAGTTGGCAGTGATATTCTTTTTTCTTTCTTTCTTTCTTTTTTTTTTTTTTTTGAGAGGGACTCTCACTCTGTCACCCATGCTGGAGTGCAATGGCATTATCTCAGCTCACTGTAACCTCCGCCTCCTGGGTTCAAGCTATTCTCCTGCCTCAGCCTCCCCAGTAACTGGGAATACAGACACGTGCCACCATCCCCCGGGTAATTTTTTTTTGTATTTTTAGTAGAGACAGGGTTTCACTGTGTTAGCCAGGATGGTCTCCATCTCCTGACCTCATGATCTTCCCGCCTCAGCCTTCCAAAGTGCTGGGATTACCGGAGTAAGCCATCATGCCCGGCTGACAGTGGTTTTCTCTTAGCATTTTGAAGATGCCATTTTACTACTTTCTAGCTTTCATTGTTGCTGTGGAGGTCACCTGTCAGTCTAATCTTTGTAATCTCGATTCCTTGACTAGTGCTTTCCTCTCTTCTTTAAAAAACTCCCTGACTGTTTCTAAGATCTTCTTTTTGACTTTGGTTTTCTACAATTTTATTATGATGTGTCTTGCTTGGAATTGGTTGGATTCCCTGAAACTGAGAAGCAGTGTTGATAGATTTGGCTGTGTCCTCACCCAAATCTCACCTTGAATCATAATGATCCCCACATGTTAAGGGTGGGGCAGGTGGAGATAAATGAATCATGGGGGTGGTTTCCCCCATACTGTTCTTGTGGTAGTGAATAAGTCTCACAAGAACTGATGGTTTTATAAATGGAAGTTTTCCTGCACAGATTCTCACTTACCTTCTACCATGTAAGATGTGTCTTGCTTCCCCTTTGCCTTCCACCATGATCGTAAGGCCTCCCCAGCCATGTAGAACTGTGAGTCAATTAAACCTCTTTTCTTTATAAATTACTCAGTCCTGGATATGTTTTTATTAGCAGCATGAGAACAATCTAATACAGACATCAACTCTGAAAAATTCGAAGCCATTATTTTTTCAAATATTTCTTCTTCCTTTTTCTCTCTATTTGCATCTTCTGGGACCCCAATTATACTTGTGTTGCATTTTCTCATTCTTTCTTTCCTGTCTTTTTATCCCTTATTTATATTTTTCACCTTTTTCTCCCTGGTGCATTCTGGGTAATTTTCCAGCTATATCTTCCAGTTTGCCAGATACACTTTTGCTGTGTCTAATGTGCTGTTTAACCCATCCAATGAGTTTTGAATTTAATTTATTATGATTTCACTTTAAGGAGTTATATTTGGTTCTTAAAACTATTTGGTTTGACTTTGATAATCTCTTGCTCCTTTGTAATATTATAAATTCCCTTTTATTTCTTTAACTATATGAAACTTATTTAAAATTCTTTATCTGATAATTCAATACTTGTAGGCTCTATGGGTCTGATTCTGCAATTTATTGTTTCTGCTGATTCTTACTCATGTTGGCTTGTTCCCATGCATGTAGGGATTTGCACTTTATTTGTAAAAATTACAAGAGGTCTAAGTTGAGGGTTCATTCCTCCAGAGAGGATTTGTGTCATTTTTGCTAGATGCTTAGAGCACTATCTATCTGGGAACACTTTAAACTAAGTTTGGAGTTTTTTATTTTTACCTTCTGGACCCACAGGTGGTATGAATTCCAGCCTTGAAGACTTACAAATATTAGCCTGTGGTAGGAAACATTAGGTAAGTTGTTTTTCTCCCTGCCACTTCCTACTCTAAGGGCCAAGGCTGAGTCAGAAAAATCCTTTTTTGTAGGGCCGCTAAGGTGTCATTTCATGGGCATTCCTGCTAATAAAAGTCCCATTCTACTCAGGTCCTAGGATTTTTCTCCAGTCTCATATGTGTCTCTTATGTGTCATATATGTTTCTAGGCCATTAGGAAATCCAAGGATTTCCTAAAGGAAAATGCTTCCGTAGCTTACTTATCCCCATTTAATTTTATTTCCTTATATTTATTTCCTCTGATTGTTTTCCTTATTCTCCTGCTAACTCAGCCATGATCTAAAAATATGTTTTATGTTTTAGCCAGTATTTTGATGTTCTATACTGGGAAGGTACTCTCTCCTCATTTAGTTCAACATATTGCCAGAAGCAAAAGCACCTATTCTTATTCCACACCACACTACTTTGCCTTCAAGCCCAACGAACACATTCAGAGATGTGGCTGAAAGTCATTTTTGTAGTGAGCAGTGTTACCAGGATCCTGTTCCCCTGTTGTTAGAATTTTCCTCTTTCTCCTAGCCCCTCTAACAATAAAGAAATCAAGAGTCTTGGTGTAAAATGAAGGGCCAATATAGCTGGATCATGATAAGAAATGAGAAAAGAGGAATGAGAATAAGTTCGATATGTAGATTGGAATCAGGTTGTGAAAGACTATTTGGGGGGCACTGGTTTTTATTCTGAGTCAACTGGGAAGCCATTGAAGAGTATTAAACGGGTGAGGGATGTGAACTAATTTTATTTAAAAAATATAAATGTGGATGACAAATTCTTGAAGAGCAGAAGTGGGAAAGGGAGACAGGTTAGAAGTCTACTGCAGGAGTGCAGATAAGAAAAGAGGTAGGTTGAGGTAAATGGTAATCATGAGATACAAAAATGTAGATGAATTCATTATCTGTTGTTGTGTAACTAATTACCCCCAAATTTAGCAGCTTAAAACAATAAACACTTGTATCTCACAGTTTCTGAGGACTAAAAGTTTAGAAGCAACTTAACTGGGTGTTTCTGAATCACTGTCTCTTACGATGTTGAATTGAATCATTTGCTGGGGCTGCAACCATCTCAAGGTTAAACTGGACTGAAGAATTCACTTCCAAGCTCACTTGTGTGATTGTTAGAAGGCTCATTTCCTTGCTGGCTATTGGCCAGAGGCTTTCATTCCCTGCCACGTGAGCAATCTTTTCATAATCTAATCTCTAAGTGAGATACCGTCAACTTGGCCACATGTTATTGGTCATGCAATTCAAACCCTTGTACAATGTGGGAGGGGACTACATATGGATATCAGGAAGCGGGGCTCTTTGGGGGCCATCTTGAGGCTGCCTACCATAATGAATATGAAATCTACTTTGGTTGTAGAACAAACAAGACTTTACTCATGAATTTGTTGTGGAATATGAGGAAAAGGGAGGAGTCAAGGATGGCTTCTGGGTTTTTGGTTTGAGCTACTTACTACCATGGGAGCCACTGGAAGAGAAACATATTGGAAGCTGGGAGAAATCAAGAGTTGTATTTTCAACTTTGGAAGTTTGTGAAGCATTTTAGATACCCAGTGAACATGTCAAGTAAGCAGTTTGAATGAGTAATTCTGGAACTCAGGGGAGAGTTCAAACAGAAGATTAAATTTGGGAGTCATAGCCTGTGGATAGATTTAAAACCTAGGCACTGGACAAGATCACTGAATTGCAGTCATTCTCAAGCTTAGCTGCCTATTAAAAGCTTTAAAACATTCCAACAGCAGGCCATTCTCCAAATCAATGAAATCAATACCTCTGGGGGTGGCACCCAGCCATGAGTATTTTTAAAGCTCCCTAGTGATTCTAATGTACAGCCAAGTAGGAGAACCATTGACAAGGGAGAAAATGTCAATGAGAAGAGAAGGGATCCCGGGACTTCTTCATGTGTGTGGGGGTAGAGGATCATAGTGTTGCAGAGAGACAAAGTGATGGCAGAAGGCACAGCCTCTTTCACAGTACCTGAGAATTTGGTTGATCCTGTGGTTCGTGTGCTCTTGAACCATTGAATTCCACATACAGAGGTTATCATTTGTGGCCAATTAAGAGCATAGATAACCTTGGAATTTCAAAATGTAAAAAGTCGAATGCATTGCTTCCATTTTGCAAGGCAATCAGACTTAATTAGATCCAACGTATTTACCAAGCATTCTTCTGGCCTTTTTAATTAGGGATAAAAGTTAAGCAATTTTGAATCTGACACTCTTTAAGAGTGGATGATTTTGTGCAAAGACATGGCTGCATTCCAGCTGGAAGTTTCTGAATTCAGGCTGCAGAGGGAAAAGAGTAAGTACCCAGCCCAGTTTAACTTCAAGTTAACAATAATATCCCAGTTTTTGCATGTGTAAAGATTTTGTGCACTTCATTGTTAAGTAGGTATTTGGAGATATTTTTCCATTTTTGGAGATTTGTGCATTTGAGAGATTCATTTTCTAATATCAAGGCCTCTATTTGCTACCCCGTCACCTCAAGCTTTTGCAGACTGGTGTACTTTGGTGAGCTAAGAGATCAATGGCACAGCTGTGTTCTCAACCATTCTTCCTGAGATGTTGAAACTGTGATCTTGACTCCATTAATTTATTTTCCATGACTCTTGACTAACAAATTGAACAGGTCAAATTTATAACTATTTATAAATAACAAGGTAATTATAACCTTGGAAAGTATACGGCATATTCCCTCATCCCATACCTGTACCTCATTGGGATATTTTAAAAGATATGAATTTGTCTATGTTTTTGTTTGTGATTAAGAGGATTGTTAAAGGAACCCCCAAATGCTCTATAGTTGGAGTTCAAAGACCTAGGTTCAAGATTTAGCTCTATCACCTCTTGGCTATAAGCCCTAAGGCAAGCTTTATTTTATTAAAGCTGTTTCTCTCTCTGTAAAATGAACTTGATCCCTTTCTTACCTCTTTCCTGAAGTCATTGTCCATGTTGAATGGGGTAACTTGCTTTGAGGAGTGTAGAGAAATATGTGAATATAAACAGCCTTATCTTCCTGATGTGAGGACTTGCTGTCATCACCATTTCCCCTCTTCTGGGCATATGTACAAGCCATTCACCTGCTTTGGGCATCTGCTTCCTAGCCTTCTTGCCATCTGGCCCTTCCTTCCTTCCAAATCTCATGGCACAAACCTCATACCTCTTCACAAAGTCCTCTTTGATTAACCCCATCTGACCTGGATCGTCCTTGATGTTTTTCTCCAACACCAGAATATGATGTTCTCTTTAAATTAAATACCATATACTTGTGTGTTTCTGCCAGGTCTTCATTCTGGCTTTTCATTACATTGTTAGCTTTTGGAGGGCAGTGACTGGAGATTATTTCCCAGGTTTGCAGCAGGCATAAACAGCAAAGTTCTATTCATCAATGTGGACCACTAACTTGTCTTTATCTCCCACGTGCATTTCTCACTGATTTTCACAAATTAGCATTGCCCAGAAAGCAATCAAGATTAGGATGTTTGTAGACATTTTCCTGCATGTATAACTCAGTCTTTTCCTTATTAAAGCAATGCCTGGCTCTCAAAGTTTTATTGGTATCAAAGTTTTAATTGGGTATCAGCCAGTGAGGGAGGGAGCAGAAGCATTCATTTTTGATTTTCATTCGCAGGAGTGTGTCTCCATCAGCACACCACCAAGATTTCAACATCTCTATCCTTCCTTCCCTCTCTTTCAAGTTGTTCCAAGCCCAGTGACATTCGAAGGGATGAGTCATTGTCTAAATGTGGAGGCTGTCATTCTGCATGCACAACTGTGCTGGGTTGGGTACCATCCCAGTCTGTGATGGGAAGCATGGCTCTGACCTCACAGGGAAGAGAATTCTGAATGTAATCCTCTGTAAACTTAGAAGTGACATAAATCATGATTTGATCTTTTTTGGGGACTCAAGCTGATGCTCTGGGGATTTACATAATGAACAGACTGCTGCAGTGAGTAGAAATAACACCATTCTTGGAGACAGGAGACTTCAGTTGGAGTCTTGCTCTTGCACTCACTAGTTGTGTGACCTTGGGCAAGCCATGTTACCCCTCTGGACCTCAGAGAGGAAGCAGGTTAAACTGGATCATCTTAAAGTTAGTTTCCGTGAGGACCCAAAATTCTACTGAAAGTTATATGATAATGCGGACGCAATCAACAAGGACTTTGTAATGTTTTCTTGGTCTCCTAATGTTTCTGCTGATCTGGAGAGGTGGTGGGGAGAGGGAGACTCTGGGAGTAACTTTCTGGATGTCTAGCAGATACATATGTAACAGGTTGTGAAAGGAAACTAGAAATGAGAGTGCAAATGGGAAAAGAGATGAAAGAAAAGTAGAAAAGTGGACATTCTGTGTTTCCCTCCACACTGCCATCCCTCTGGTTAATTGTAGATTTCTGACTGCTTCCAAGCTATCCAGGGTGCTTACTGATATCATGCAAGGCACAGGGTGTGAACCTGCATCAGCCCCAGTTCAGGGCTGGGATGATCTCCCAAATCATTGAGTTTCAGGGACAAATATTTATGGGCATTCTGTCTACCCTGAGAGGCTAAACCCACTGACCTGGGACACTCAGGTGTTGAGCCCTAGTCCTAAGTTGTGGCTTTCCTGGTTATTACTTGTCAGGGTTAGTGTTTCTTAAACCCGCCTTCCGAAAGAAGTGTCTCGTGACAAAACCAGCCTGGAAAATATGCTGGGTTGGATGAAATCAAACAGATGTCTACATTTCAAGGTTTCTTAGAGTCTTTTATTGCTAAATGTATATACTGCTAACATCTAAAAGGGGAGTATAATATGCAACATTTCCTAAACTTATTTGATCATGGAGACCCCTCCCCTCAACCTCAACCTCTATTTATTTATTTATTTATTTACAAGACTTCTGATAGACCTCTGAGAAGCAGCTTCTTGGGAAATACTGCTCTAAGTTGATGGCTGTCTAGAACGTTCCACCCCAAACCTCATCCCTTTGGGAGGTCAGTCCTGATTAACTCCAGGAGGATGGATGAGTCAGGGCTGACAGTGCCATTTCTGGCACCATTCCTTTTTAATTAAAACCTGAAAACCAAGAAAGAAGATCGGATCACATGTTCAAACAAAGGCTACATGAGTCAAGTGAGCGTTCTGGGGATCCTGCATCCATATGACTTTCAAAGTCCCAGATGCTTTCCATAGAATGAAATAGTTAGAAGCGATTTCATCCACTCCTAGGCCCCACCACCACCCCCTGCCTTGCCCTCCCCAGGCTCCATCTGAGATGTCAGTCACCAGCCTGGCATTCCCAACAAGCCTGTTTGTGAGTGCCTTGGTGATAGGAGGCTTCCTGTATTCATGACATCTTTGAATGGCTCTGTTTAGTGAATGCCTTGCCATAGACAACTCCTCAAAAGAATTTTGTTGCCTGGGAGTGACTCTTTTCCCATTCATTTCTTAACAGATATTTATTGAGCACTTACAATGCGTAGGAAATAATGAGTGATCAAAGGTATAGACCAGTATCCTGACCTCAGGTTCAAGGAAGACATGTGCACAAAGAAATACGAGGGTGCTTACGGCTGGAGGCGAGAAGGTGCTGGGAATATCAGAGAAGGGAGAGACCAATTTCTGCTGAAGTACCCAGAGAAGCTTTAAAGAGCGGGCAGCCTCTGAACCACGCCTTGGGATGGCTAAGAGACTGGGCGTGGTGGTCAGGGAAGGGCATTAAAGATGGAAAGAGTAGCCATGGGAGGCAGGACTGGGGCAGGTTCCCAGGTGTGCACACATGTGAGTTGGGGATTTGGGGATGATAAGCAATAGCACCAAGTGGCTTCAGTCCCAGGAGGATTGACTGGAAGAACACAGGGGTTTCTGCCAGGGCAGGGAAGCACTGGTGACTCCCAGCAGCAGCTGCTCATGAACGTCCTCTTCCAGGCCCTGCCCCAGGCCCCTGTATCCCTGTATGTCTCTGAACATGCAGGTTTCCAGGAGAGAGAGCAGGATGCCTGAGGGAGGGTCATGAGGCCACCTCTAGGGTCTGTTGCAAAAAGAAGGGGAGGGTGATAATGAAACATGTGAAAAGTGCTTAGGATGGTGCCAGGCATCTAAGAATTGCTAAATGATACAATGTAAAGTATATAAATTATGCTGGGCAGTAAAAGCAATACTCCCCCAGAAAGCATCTTATGGAAGATCAGTCTGGAAGAATAGTTTGGGTCAAGGGTAAGGAGGGGTGTGTGGTGGGGGGAGGGAAAAGGGGATGGATGGCAGTGAAGGCTTTCAGCACAGGGCAAAAGGGTCAAGGTAGCAAGATTCTTGTAGGGGCAGTGTGGGATGGACTGACAGTGGGGATCAGTAGAAGTGTTGTAGCCATCCTAGACTTAACAGCGGGGTTAAGATCACAGGTGGCAGCAGGAATGGTTTGAGTGGAGATGGATGGGCCTCGTTCTAACTCTCTGCATGGTACCGTGTGAATCCCCTCACTGGACAAGGCTTTTGACCTTCCTGTAGTCTATTTTAGACCTCGGAGCTATCTGACCTGGTTTCTCGTATCAACCACAAATTTTCCCTGGTAGTGAAAGTGTTCAAGGATGCTTAGCAGCCAAGGCTGGGGGTGCTCGTGGTGGTGGGAGGGGCAATTCCAGGAAGAGAAGTGGACAGTGTGGGTTCCTGGGGCAGAGGTTCCCAAATGCCAGTCCATAGAGAGGTGCCATGAGACAGGTGGCAAAGCTTTCGTCCTTCTCAGTAAAAACCCTGGTGTAAGGTTAGCAGCTGTCCTTTCGATGGGCCATCCTTAGCTTGGAAATTGTGCTTTTGCTTTTCTTGTAGATATATTCAAATGTCCTATCCCCTCACACCACTCACCCATCTGCACCTTCTCTATCCTTTTTAAATAAAATAATGGTCAAAGTGGATGGTAGGAGATTTTCCTCCTTAATTGTCCTAACTTAGCAAAACAAAGAACTGACAATTCCCATTTTTAAGTTGTGTAAGTCTATGGATTCTAAAAGTCTGCGAAAAATTGATGGCAGACTAGATACACAGGTTTATCTCTCCTCCCTCCCCATATCCATGAAGATGACAAAAGAAACAGGAAAAAGTCATAAAGGTTTAAGACTTGGGAGGGCTACCACTGAGAGAGATCAGAAGAGTGAAGAATATATATACATATTTTGAGACGGAGTCTTGCTCTGTCACCCAGGAGTGCAGTGGCGTGATCTCGGCTCACTGCAACCTCTGCCTTCCCGGTTCAAATGATTCTCATGCCTCAGCCTCAAGGTAGCTGAGATTACAGGTTTGCACCATCACGCCCAGCTAATTTTTGTATTTTTAGTAGAGACCGGGTTTCGCCACGTTGGCCAGGCTGGTCTCAAACTCCTGACCTTGGTGATTCACCTGTCTTGGCCTCCTGAAATGCTGGGATTACAGGCATGAGCCACCATGTCCGGCCAGAAGAGTGAAGCATTTCTGAAACGTACTTAGGTCAATGAATGCATGGGGAAGTAACATAAAAAGAAATATGAACAGCCAAAGAAGCACGGAAGTAGGCTCAGTTTTCCTAATAATTAAATGCAAATCAAAACAAAAATGAGATACCATTGTTTTGGTCTTATAGATTAGCAAACTTTTTGTCAGTCTGATAAAAATGCAATGTTCTGTGTGGTCAGGATGCAGAGAAACTATCCTTTTCATAGGTTGATGTTTCATATGTAAGTTATGAACTTCTGAAGGGGAATTGGGTAATTATCTGTCAAATAAACATATATAACACACCTTTTGGATTCCGCGATTCTACTCTCTTAACTGACTTTCAATTACCAAGCTCCCAGTTCCTTCAGTGACACGCTCTGATAGATGCCAGGAATGCACTAAAGGCTTCATAGAGTTTCTTGCCTTCTAAGAATCTACTCTGTTTATTCCCAAACCTGTTGTACCTGGTGATCTTGCAATTTAATCACAATTATGTGAATCTGAAATCTGAGTGGAAGTGTTTTTTTTTAAACTACAAATACTGTGTTGAATGTATTTTTTAGAGAAAATATAGACTTTTTATGTTCAACAGTGTGGAGATGGTTGATTAATTCTGATTCATCCCTGAGATGAAATATTATTCTGCTAATAAAATTATGCTGTCAAAGGAAACGCCAAGTGAAAACAATAAAGATATATAATTATGTTTCAGTGGGATTCTGGTGTTATAAATATACATATTGGTTTACAGTGCCTCTGGATGGTGGTAATACAAGTGATTTTCATTTTGTTCTTGATACTTATTTTCCAAATTCTATATAACGACTACGTATTAATTTAGTCATCATGAAAAGACATTTAAGAAACTTATTTTCTGAACATACATTGATAATAATCATAATTAAAAATTGCTAGTACATAGCTGATAAACTAGCAATCTCATGCAGGGGAAATAAAGGACTTCCATGAACTTGTTTTCAATAGAGCCCCTGGCCTACTCTCAAGACCAGAGTCACAGGACTATCAGCTACATTATTGGTTAATGGGAGACAAGACACGTACAGCTCAGAATAAGACCAGCTACTGAGATGAGGGGCAGAGGTGGTTAATGTGGGCTGGACACATTAGTTTACAGGGGCCAGGAATGCAAATGTGAAATTTTGTATTCCAAATTTTCTTGGTCACTGACTCCTTTTTGTTTTAAATTGGGAAATATTTTAGATATTAAAAAAAAAAAATCCAAAGACTATTTAATGAATACTGACACGGGAAATGTTCCCTTGGCCCCCTCAAAGGGCGTGACCCCACGGCAGTGTCCAGGGGTGAATGTTTACAGCTCCTGAAGCCCCAGTGGGCGTGTGTTACTGTGTGCTCTTTTCGTTTGCCGTCTATAGGAGGCTTGTGTTAACCAGCTCAGTTAGATCCTCTACCTTGTTGCAAGAACAGAGGGCTTTCTGTATCCTGGATTCTTGCCTTGGTGTA
The DNA here is from genome assembly GCF_008728515.1 of Papio anubis. Lineage (NCBI taxonomy): Eukaryota > Metazoa > Chordata > Mammalia > Primates > Cercopithecidae > Papio > Papio anubis. The sequence goes on from NC_044979.1 coordinate 25,822,399, forward strand.
GCGGAAGGATCGGATCACATGTGGGCTTGGAGAATGAGTGCAAAGTTTTATTAAGTGAAGTAGCTCTCCGCCCATGGGGCAGCCAGAAGGGAGATGGTTTTTCCCTGGAGTTGGGCCACTCGGGGCCCCGGCTTTCCTCCGATTGCCCCGGCCAAACTCTGCCTTGTCCCGCCGGTTGAGATCAGTCAGAGTGCGGGTTCCGTCTGTTGGCGTGCTCTTCTGCTAGCATGCTCCCCTCAATGTCTGGCTGCTTGTCTTCTTCCGCCGATGTGTTCCTCTCACCATCCAGCAGCTTCCGTCTCTGCTTTGCTAGGGTCTCAGGTTTTTATAGGCCCAGGATGGGGGCGTGGAGAGCCAGGGTGGTCTTGGGAAATGCAACGTTTTGGGAAAAGTCAGAAGAGCCTGTCCTCACCTGGGTCCGTAGGGTAGAGCCCTAACCATGGACCACGCCCTCCTCTACCCAGCACTTCCCCTCCCTTCTTCCTTTCACTTAAAGGGACCATGCCCTTCCTTTCCCAGCACTCCTGTATCAATACTATGCATCTTCCTATCAGTTTAAGAAACAAAATATGTAAGTATAGTTGAGACCCACCATGGTTATCTTGTCCCAAGATGAAACAAGTGTTCTAACTTTGATGTTTTCATTTCCATGCATCATGTATTTATACATTTAATATCTATACTTTTTTTTTTTTTTTTTTAAAGAGACAGGATCTTGCTTGGTCACCCAGGCAGGAGTGCAGTGGTAGGATCATAGCTCACTGCAACCTCAAACTCCTGGGATCAAGCAATCCTCCATCCTCAATCTCCAGAGTAGCTGGGACTACAGGCATGAGCCACCACACCGGGCTAATTTTTAAATATTTTTGTAGAGATAGGGTCTTGCTATGTTGCCCAGGCTACTCTTGAACTCCTGGCCTCAAGTAGTCCTCTGGCCTTGGCCTCCAAGTAGCTGGGTTTACAGGCTACTGTGATCCCATGGAACCACAGCATCTGGCCACATATGTCCTTAATATCTTACTTCGTGTACTTTTAAGTTTATATAAAGGTATCATACTGCATATATCTGCCTGAAACTTTTCTTTTGTACAATGGATCCATGTTGATACATGTAAGCCCTAGGTTCCTTAATTTTGACAACTATGCATTTTTCCATTGGATCATTATTTATGTATTCTGTTGATAAACATGTGTGTTGTTTCCAAGTCTTTTCCTGTTAAAAGCGAAGCTGTGATACACATTGTTAAGCATTCAAGATTTTTTTCCCAGAAGAGTAGATTTTTAGGTGCTCTTACTATATATAAAAAAATTGGGCAAATTTGTGGGAAAATGGATATTTTAATGCACTATAGTAACTATTAATATTTCATTCTCTATATGTGTGTTAAAACATCATGTTATATACTTTAAATACGTATAATAAAATTAAAACAGAAAAAGAAGGAATAATCTTATATTTAAGCCCACAAAAATAAAAAACTGTGTGTGAAAAAGTTAATAGAAATTAAAAAGTAAATAAAAGATTGGGTTCAAATGTAAGCAAATAACCAAGGTTTATATCTTTGTAACCCCCCGCCCCCAGTGTTTTTCTGCATCTATGGAGGTGTTTATCTAACATTTTAAATTATCTTCCTGATGATCCTGGAGCTAGGCAGCTAATTTGATGGAAACTATGAGATGAGGTAAAGATTCTTATAAAGACCAATTCCTTAAAGTTTTTCAGAACATCACCCTCCAAGAGGGCATTTCAGTCAGGGGGCTGGAAAAGAATGCAGGTATTGTCACACGCTGCCAGTAATTCATCACGCGGTGAATGGGGATGTGTGAGCTGGAGTGTAGTGATAGCTAGGGACTGTTAGAGAAGAACTGAAGAACAGCATGCTTAGCACTGGCTTATTTGAACAATATATGATTATTATGGGCCAGTGCCTGGGGCTTGGGTATATTTTTGTTAAGGTGGAATTTTCTTTGTAATAGAATTGGTTATAATGGGATTTGATCTCCATTCATCTCACTTACCCGTTCTCCCTCTGGCTGCTTTGATCGCTCTTGCTGTCTTTGCAGCAGTCAACTCTGCGTGTCTGAGGACCCAAGCATGCCTCTAATTTGTGACCAAAAGCTCTCCAATGGGGCTGTCCTCGTAAAACTTAGATCTCTTTGATTTACCAAACATTCATCCATCATTGATGGCCTCACTCAATCTGCCTTACAACGTGTTTATTGTCTTACTTAACTTGTCCCCCTCGGAACTCTCCTGGCCTGTTTAGATGCATCCTGGCTTGTCGCACATTATGGATGATGAACAGTTATGTTCTGGAGGGTTCTGAGGTTTCGCCCCTGGCCGGCGTGAGTGCCGTGTCTGTCTGGGCGGGGTAGCAGGCAATTAGAGGATGATACTCATTTGCTTCACATCCCAGGTTTTGAAAGGCACATCTGCCAGCCATCTTGTAAGAATGTTTGGAGTTAAATTGCTAAGTTTGACAAGAAAAAGGGTGGGCATGATGCAAGATGCAACCCACCAAATTGCCACTGCAGCCTACACAATTCAAAGGCCATGCCCCATGGGCACTGGTTTTGTTGGCCAATGTTTGTACAAATAAATAATTTCTCTTCTCCTGAGTTGCTATGTTAAGTATGTTAAACATTGGCTGTATCCGCCTAATCAGTTTCTTCCCTTTCTTCTTCTGTACATAGGTTGATTCGCAAGAAGGTGAAATGCAGGAAATTGTCTAATGGCATTTCACTTGATAGGTGGTAAAGGGCTCCTCACTAGACATGTTTCCTCAGCTGAAGGGCCCGTGATCCTACCATTCGTGGCCTCCAGGAAAATGTGATGATCACGGTTGGGGAATGTAAATCGCCATCACTTTGATTAATTAATTAATTAGCTTAGCCAGAGGTTCAAGTCTCACAGAAAGTGCAACACGATGATTATTCATTCCGAAAACTTTTCACAAAGAGGGGGCATGTGCTCTGTTAGGGACTAGTGATCCAAAGATATTGCCCACATCTTGCTGTGCTCTGCCCTAGGTAGGGGCATAGTCTAGGGGTATGTTTGAAAGAGCACTGAACTGGGGGCTGTGGGCCTTGAATTCTGGTGGCAATCCTGTACCAGATCTGAGAGCTGGTTGACCCAGGGAGCCTTTGGGGCCACCATTTCCACATATTTATAGTGGGAAGAGGGTGGAATAGGATCTATAAAGTCCCTTCTAAGTTTGCCTGCTGTGAGTATATAGGTATTTATTTTTCTTGGGTAGCTATTACATCTGTGTGGGTCACACATCAGTACAAAATGTCCTTCCCTCCCTGTGCCTCACCTGCTCCTCTCCCTACTCAAGCAGCCACCACTGGTGTTAGTTTCTTACCCTTCAGAGATTTAAGAAATGTAAGTAAAAGCTAACACAAGTCTAAATTCTTTATCCCTCTTTCTTTTTCTTTTTTGAGATGGGGCCTTGCTCTGTCACCCAGGCTGGAGTGCAGTGGTGCAAACCTGGCTTCCTGCAGCCTTGACCTCTTGGGCTCAAGTGATTTTCCCACCTTAGCCTCCTGGATAGCTAGGACAACAGGCATACACCATCATCCCTGCCTTTATCTATCTATCTATCTATCTATCTATCTATCTATATCTATCTATCTATCTATCTATCTATCTTGTAGAGATGGGGTCTCCCTATGTTGCCCAGGCTGGTCTTGAACTCCTAGGCTCAAGTGATCCTCCTGCCTTGGCCTCCCAAAGTGCTGGGATTACAGGCATGAGCCACCGTGCCCATCCCTCTCTTTCATCTAACATAAGATATGGCATACTATAAACACTGTTCTTCATCTTGCTTTTCTCCTCCAATTAACAATGTGTCTCAAATCTTTCCATGTCAATATAGAGCTTCTTCAATTTTTATAGCTATATAGAATTCCATTGTACATATGTTCAATACTTTAACTAGTTCCCATACAGATGACAATTTGGCTGTTTCCATTCTTTTACTGCTATAAGCAATGCCAAAATGTATAAAGTTGTATTTATATCATTTTGCATGCTGCTAAGTGTGTCAGTAAGATAATTCCTAGAAGTGGAGTTTCTAGGTCAAAGATATACATTCTGGTAATTTTGAAACTGTGATAGATTTTTTTCATCTTTTTTTTTCTGACATCACCTCTGACATCAAATATATGTGGGGTTTCCAATACCAAGTCTCTGATTTTCCGGCACCAACTGTGTGTACAACCATTCAATTCAATTTTGACAGTAACTACTGAAACACAAAACTGCCCCCACTTCAGATGCTACCTACAAAGGAGATGGCTGGGCTACCCACACTTCTGCCTGGCCAACTGTAAATTCTGGGGTTTCTGCAATGCCCCCTTCCTTTGCCCCAGAATGGCTCACAGAACTCGAGAAAGTGCTTTACTTACTATTTCTAGTTTATTATAAAGGATAGAAGTCAGGAACAATCAAATGGAAGTGACTTCCATGGTGGGAGTGGTGGGCAGAGCCCCTGAGTCCTCCAAGTGCCATTTCCTCAACACATCGGCGTGTTCACCAACCTGGAAGCTCCCAGGATCTCATCATTCAAGAGTTTTTAGAACCTTGTCTCCAGACCCCCTCCCATCCTGGAGGTCAGGGTGGGGTGGGGATGGGGCTGAAAGTTCCCACCGTCTGATCACATGTTTGTTCTTTCTGGTGACCAGAACCATCCTGAAGCTATCTAGGGGCTCCACCTTGCGTCAACTTCGATGTGGTTGACAGGGGACTCCTACAAACAACAAAAGATACTCCTAAGACTCTGAAAACCCCAAGGGTTTTAGAAGCTGTGTGCCAGGAACTGGAGACAAAGACCACGCACTTTCTTTTCCCTTCCGTCTGACGACGGATTGACGCACCCACCAACGGACATCCGCACCCGTTCAACTGCAACCAACTGACCACCTGACCAACTGCAACTGGCTCCCCTTCTTCCCTTCCTTTCTTTTTTTTTTGACAGAGTTTCACTCTTGTTGCCCAGGCTACAGTGCAATGGTGCTATCTTGGCTCACCGTAACCTCTGCCTCCCCAGTTCAAGTGATTCTCCTGTCTCAGCCTCCCAAGTAGCTGAGATTACAGGCATGCGCCACCACGCCTGGCTAATTTTGTATTTTTAGTAGATACAGGGTTTCTCCATGTTGGTCAGGCTGGTCTCAAACTCTTGACCTCAGGTGATCCACCTGCCTCGGCCTCCCAAACTGCTGGGATTACAGGTGTGAGCCACTGCACCCAGCCATGCTCTTTTTATTATAACACAGAAAGTTACAGTCAAAACATCCTAATAATCCCACTCCTACCATTAGTGAATTAGAGGGTCTGTTTCCCCACAGTTTTGTCAGCACTGTGTGTTATCATACTTCCAGTCTTTTGCCAACTTAAAAAAATATTATTTATTTATTTATTTATTTTTGCAGAAATGGGGTCTCACTATGTTGTGCAGGCTGGTCTCGAACTCCTGGCCTCAAGCCATCCTCCCACCTTGGCCCCTCCAAAGTGCTGGGATTACAGGCCTGAGCCACTGTGCCCAGCCCTTTTGCCAACTTGATAGTGATAATGGAATCTCAGAGTAGTTTTAATTTGTATTTCTTTTGTTCTAAATGAGGTTGAGCATCTTTTTACATATTGGTGAGCTGTCTACATTTTGAACAGGTAGGTTTTGAGGGGAGGAGAATGGAAGAATCCAGAACATTATACTCCTTATGGAAGGTGAGAGGAAGGGCTGTGGGGTCCCACAAATGGGAATATGCAAGGGTCAGATATGAACCGAAGGTCTCTGATTTTTTTCTTCCATGTTTTTATTAGAGTCAATCCCATTTGCTTCATCTACTGCACACTCCAAGGTTCCAACTGGACCCCCTCTGGGTGAGCCAGTCACAGTTCCATTAGTAGGAGACCTCAGGCTTCCTGAGAGATCCTCCGAGATGAGGTTCCCTGGGCAAGCCCAAGTGATCCTGCCTAAAGCCCAGCTGAGAGCCTGGTTGCTGGTCACCGTGTTCTGATGCCCTTTGTATAATCGAAATTCCAGGGCGAGGAGTGCCCGGGACCTCATCCAGTGCCTGTCTCCACCTCCCTCTTGACACCAGAAGGTGGCATTGCTGTGGTTGCCCGGACCTTTGCACATTCAAGACAGGAGAAGAAAAATCCATAAGACTCTCCGGTCCTTGAAATAGTGGGAAGAGGAGAGAGAAGAAGGGAGAGAAAGGTGGTAACCCTGTCCTGGGGAGTGACAGTCACTGTCAGCCCCGGCCAGTACAGATGGATTTGTGTCCAGCGACCCCATATTCCAAGATGTGTGGCTGCCAATAGGCTGATGCCTGAAGGGCTGTCCAGAAAGGGGTATCCTCTGTGAAGCAGCGGAGGCAGAAATGTGACAATGTTTACTCTCCAAGAAAAAGGATTTAAACCATGCCCATCCTTCCTGACTCATACACACCTCACTTCTCCTGTCTCCTTTCAAGAGGTTCTCCCAACTCCTGCTGCGTTAGTCTCTGAGGACTCCTCCACCTCGGTGGCCTCTTGGCAGGTCCCCTTTTCTTCATCCCCCTCAGCAAAGGCTGCTTAGAAGCAGACACACTGGGAACCTTCTAGCATAAACCCAGTGGTGCAGGTGGAGGAAGGTCTGGAGGGTGTGTGTGTGTTTCAGGCCGGGGTGAAGGGGCTGTGAGATCCGCTAAGACCAGGTAAGCCTGGTTCTCTTTGTAACTTAGGGACCCAGCTCCCGAGAGCGTTTGGTATACGTCCATTTTATGGCACTTGACTCTGCTTCCCTCTCTGTAAAATGGTTGTAAGTGTTCCTGTAGCCTCCTCATCTCTGGAAATGTTGAAAATCCCAAAGACTCAAGAATTCCAACCAGAAGACCTCAGATCTTCTCCAAGGAGCACAGTGGGCGGGTGTGGAGAACTGTCCTTTCCCTGAAGTTTGAACAATCCCGAGGCAGCGTGTCCCCCCGGGTGGTGATAGACGGAGGTCCCCGGCGGCGGGCTCTCTTGGCAGCAGCCTGCCCTGCATCTGATGAGCAGCCAGCTCAGAATGAAGATAAAGCACCGTGGGGCTTTGACGGATGACGGGCTCAGCTTCTCTTGAAATTGGTCTCTCAAAACAATATACAAACTAATACACAAATCAATGCAAAGTGTCTCAACTGCCAGGAAAACTCAGTCCATCTATCACACTTAAGAGAAAGTGGGGGCTGTGGCACTCGGCCATTGCCTGAGTCCCCAAGGCCCGGGGAAAGGGATGCTTGGTCCCCAGAAACTGATTGCATGATTGAGCATGTCCCTCTTGAGCGTGGACCCCAGGTTGACTTGAAATGAGAAGTGGGAGGGAATTCCCGGCCTCATCATGCTGCAGGACTAGATGAGGGGGGCCAACGTGCCTTTGTTTCTCTGCTCCCCATTGGCCACTCATGGATGGGCTGAACCTTTGAGGGTAACCATTGGCTCAGGTCCTGTGGGAGGGTAGTAGCTCCAGGCCTTGAACTAGTGATGATGCACAAGTGCAGGTCGTAACTCAAGGTGACTAAGAGCTGGGCATCCTGGGGGTCGGCTAATGTACTTGGGTTCTCCAGAGTTGTTTGCAAGATGGTTGCTCCTCAGCATCCCTCCAGCCTGTTCCTCCTGCCTCTCCGCCCATCTGGGAACTTCATGTTTCATTCTACCTCCGACTTTTTTTTTTTTTTTTTTTTTGAGTTAGGATCTCACTCTGTCACCCAGGCTCCAGGCTGGAGTACAGTGGTGCAATCACAGCCTCATTGCAGCCTTGATCTCCTTGCCTTAAGTGATCCTCCCACCTCCGGCTCCTGAGTAGCTGGGAATACAGGCACATGTCACCACCCCTGGCTAATTTTTTTAAAAAAATTATTTTGTATAGAGATGGAGCCTTGCTGTGTTGCCCAGACTGGTCTCAAACTCCTGACCTCATGCAATCCTCCAGCCTTGGCCTCCCAAGTAGGTGGGACTATAGGGGCACACCACCATGCCTGGCAAATTTGTTTATTGTATTAAAAAAAATTTTTTTTGTAGACAGGATCTCGCTATGTTGCCCAGGCTGCTCTTGACCTCCTGGCCTCAAGCGATCCTCCCACCTTGGCCTCCCAAAGTGTCCAGCCTCATTCTCTAAATAATGACACTATCTGCCTTGAGTTATGCATTCTTCCACTGAAATCAATTTCTTAGATTTATACCAATCTTATTTACTCTAGAAACTTCTTAAAACTTACATGTATATCATGCCTTGCAGGTTGCAAAATCTTTTCATGTACATGGTTAGTAGCATCATCTCCATTTAACAGGAGAGGAGATTGAGGCTCAGAAAGGTTAAATGCCATGACCAGGCTGCCAGAAGGGAAAACCTGGTAGGAATTTAGGAAATGTGTTGCAGTTCCAAGCCCTGTTCACAGAAGCTGGCCTCTGGCATGGACTCCGTGCCTCCCATCTGATATATTTCAGATGTGTGTCCTCACCCAAATCTCATGTTGAAGTGTAATCCCCAGTGCTAGGGTGGGGTCTGGTGGGAGGTGTTTGGATCATGGGCGCAGCTCCCTCATGGCTTGGTGCTGTCTTTGTGATAGTTCTCAGGACATCTAGTCATTTCAAAGTATGTGGCACTTCACTGCCCCACCCTTCTCTCTCTCTCTCTTGCTCCTGCTTTTGCCATGTGAAGTACCTGCTCCTGCTTCACCTTCTGCCATGAGTGAAAGCTCCCTGAGGCCTCCTCAGAAGCAGATGTCACTGTACTTCCTGTACAGCCTGCAGAACCATGAGCCAATTAAACCTCTGTTCTTATAAACTACCTAGTCTCTGGCTGGGCGCAGTGGCTGACACTTGTAATTGCAGCATTTTGGGAGGCCAAGGAGGATGGATCATTTGAGGTCAGGAGTTCGAGACCAGCCTGGCCAACATGATGAAACCCCCGTCTTTACTAAAAATACAAAAATTAGCCAGGTGTGGTGGTGGGCACCTGTAATCCCAGCTACTCAGGAGACTGAGGCAGGCGAATCACTTGAATCTGGGAGGCAGAGGTTGCTGAGAGCCAAGATCGCACCAGTGCACTCCAGCTGGGGCAACAGAGCAAGACTCTGTCTCAAAAAAAAAAAAAATTATCCAGTCTCAGGTATTTCTTTATAGCAATGCGAGAACAGCCTAATACACAGTCTTCCAAGGACTCCAAAGAAGCGTTAGAAACTCCATCCTTCCCTTCCATTGTTAGTTTCTGATCTCTTGGTGGCACTAGCCATGTGGCACATGGTGGCCGGCATGAGCATCAGCTCCTGTTCTTTAGTGGACTGGCAATTTGCCCAGAGTAAAAGATGATTCCTTTTTAAGGATTTTCCCCCCATGACTAAAAAAAATGAAAGAATAATCTTATCTGCAGCCTTCAGAATAAAGAAATGACTGGAGATCCCAGTAAAGGGATTCTGTAACTCACAGGGTCAGAAGAACTCCTAGATCTTACCCCTCCTCCTACCTCCCTCCAGGCCGTATCCACAGCGCCCCAGCCAGGTCTGCGGCTGACTGACTTGTGGGCATTTCCAGGGAGACAGAGATGCCCTTCTTCCGGAGCTTATCCAAATGGTTGGAAGTTCATCTTAAATCCCTCTATCCACAATTTGGATCCATGGTCTTTAGTTGGTCTTTGTCTTAGTTATGGTGTCTCAAACCTGTGAAGCCATTCCTTGAACCTGTGGGCTGTTATCTGTGCTATTGGGGTCACCCCTGACATGTGTGGTCGGTCCTGGATGTCCTGCTGTATTGAGGATATGAGCAAACTGGAGGCCCCTGGAGGAGTGAGCAGGACACAGAGAGGACCGATCACCATGCTACATCGAGAACAATCCAACAATGTGCATCCTATAGAAAAGGGAGTTGACTGATCAACTGGGGTTCAAAGGGGATACACTTAGGAAAAGGCAGGGATATGTGGGGATTAGGAGCATGAAGACGGGGAGCTTCTGGGAATGAGGCTGGAGGTCTCACACGGGCTTGGGCATTTGTTCCTGAGGGCAGTAGGGAGCCAGTGAAGGTTGGTGCATGGCAGTGGCCTATTTGGATATTGAGCAGAGGTCAGCAGGTGGCCACATGGAGAAGGGGCTGGAGGGGACAAGGCTGAGGCAAAAAGGGTCTTAGGAGACTGGAGCAAGGTCTGCCTTACCTGAAACAGAAGCTCATGGCTCTTCTGTTGCTGGAGAGAGGCTCTGGGGATTACATGGGCTCCTCCTCTCCCTTGGAGGGCCTGATCTCAGAGGAGGGGAGGTGGGTGTGGGTGATGGAGGGGCTTTGCTAGCTGACCCCCATCAGGGGAGGGGGCACGCTGCTCTTGCAGCAGGTCACATGAGGTGTGGCCAATGGTAGAACTGCTGTTGTGAGAGTGTCTCCCCTCGTGGTGCTATCTAGGCACTTATTCAAGCTTCTGGGCCTCAGGGCTTCTGGGAAGGCCAGGTCCTTAGGGTGGAAACTTCTAGGCTTACTTTAGGGGAAAAGTCCCAGAATGGTCCCCGAGGAGCAGACAGCGGGGTGTTTCTAAACACCCGTTCCTTGTTTCTGTGGCTAGAAAAACCAACAAACAAAACCTCTTATCTTTGCAGGAAAATAGAAGGCAGAGACTCAAGGTCATTCCAGGAAAGCCTTTGCAGGTCGTGACTCTGGTCTGAGGAGTCAAGTTTCACTTAGCCCCAGAGGCCACAGCTGTGCACTGCCGTGATAGAGTAGGGCTCATGGAGGTTGAAGCCTTTCCCACTATAGACTTAAACAAAATTACAGTAAAATACACATCATATATTATCATCTTAACTATCTTTCGTGTTCAGTTCAATAATGTTAAGTACATTCAAGTTATTGCACAACCGTCACCAACATCCATCTCTGGAACTCATTTCATCTTGCAAAACTGAAGCTCTACTGCCATTGAAAAACAGCTCCCCATAGCTCCCAGCACCTTGGACCCTGACAACCACCCTCTAGCTTCTGTCTTTATGTACCTATTCTAGGTGCCCCACGTAAGTGTGTGATTCCACTTATATGAGGCACCTAGAATAAGTACATTTCACTTAGCAGAATGTCCTCAGGATTTATCCATGTGGTAGCCTGTGTCAGAATCTCCTTCCTTTTTAAGTCTGAATGGTATTCCATTGTGTGTATGGACCGTGTTTTGTTTACCCATTCGCCCATCAACACATATTTGGGCTGCTTCTGCCTTTTGGCTATTATGGCGAATGCTGCTATGAACACGGGCGTGCAAACATCTCCTCGGGACCTTTCTTTTTCTTTTGGCTGTATACCCAGAAGTAGAATTGCAGGGTCATATGGTAGTTCTATTTTTAATTTTTTGAGGAACACCATGCTGCCTCCATAGTGGCTGCACCATTTTCCGTTCCCACTAACAGCCACTGCAGCGTTTTTATGCCATGCCTGTAAGCTACAAAGCCACCATGGGAGGCTAGAATGAAGACTGAGTTACAGCCACATCGGGCACATAATTCAAGCCTCAACCATACCACTGCACAGCCCTGAGGCCCCAGGGGAGCAGGGAGCCGTGGAATCTCCCAGCCAACTGTAGCTCAAAATTACTTTTGTTCAATTTCAGAGCCTTGGGTTTAAATGTAAAAATTCCCCCTAAATGTCCATTTAAGGAATAATAAAAGTTTTGAATAAGCTTTCTCAGATCCAGGGCTATATGCTCTTTATAGGGCCAATTGCTTCACTTCATGGTCTTTCTTCACTTCCTTTTTTTGTTTTTTGTTTTGTTTTGTTTTGTTTGTTTGTTTGAGACAGAGTCTTGCTCTGTCGCCTGACTGGAGTGCAGTGGCACGATCTCAGCTCACTGTAACCTCCACCTCCCGGGTTCAAGTGCTTCTCCTGCCTCAGCCTCTTGAGTAGCTGGGATTACAGATGTCTGTCACCATGCCTGGCTAATTTTTTTTTTTTTTTTTTTAGTAGAGACAGGGTTTCACCATGTTGGCCAGGCTGGTCTTGAACTCCTGATCTCAGTCAGGTGATCTACCCTCCTTGACCTCCCAAAGTGCTGGGATTACAGGCGTGAGCCACTACGCCTGGCACACTTCCTTTTCTTATTGGGAGGAATTTTGAAATGTCTCATTCTAAACAGGACTTTGTTTCTGGGGATCTCAAGATGCTATAGGGGCTTTTTGCTACCCTGTTCTGTGAGATTACCCTGAAGTCAGAAGATGCAAGAACTAATATCCCTAGCTATGGCTTCTCTAAAGGAGATGTAGATACAGCGACCCCTCATTGAGGGGTTGTCTTAGACTCTCCTCTCTGGGAACTGCACACATCACCCCAGGCCTCCAGTGGCCATGTGTCTGCTGTGTTTTCCCGTCTCTCTTGTTTACCAACTTAGGGACTGACTACTGACCCACGCTGAATACTTCATATTTTTCTGAAAATCTGGGTTGTGTCTAAGGCAGTGGTCAGTGATCCAGCCAAATTCTACCCATCGCCTTCCTGTTTTTGTAAATAAAGTTTTGTTAGAACACAGCTGCACGCCCATTTATTTGCAACTTGGCCGTGGCTGTTTTCGTGTAACAATGGTCAAGTTGAATAGTCATACCAGAGACTGCAAAGTCCATAAAGCCAAAAAAATTTTCTATCTGGCCTTTATGGAAATTAGCCAGCCCTTGGTCTAAGGAAATGTCAGTCTCTGTGCATGGCCAAACCAGTGTATGTGATCCCCCATTCGGAGGGGTAGCCACATTCTGCCATGTACACAGAAGAGAAGAGAAGAGAAAGCCAGTCTTCAGGAAGAGAGACACAGCACACAGAGAGAGCTGGAGTTGGGAGATGAGACATGGAGGCAAATCCCGATAGCTCCCGATTCCTCAGTCCAATAGCCTTTCTTTTTGTTTTGAGACTAGGTCTCACTCTGTCACCCAGGCTGGAGTGCAGTGGTGCGATCACAGCTCACTGCAGTCTTGACCTCCTTGGGCTCAGGTGATCCTCCCATCTCAGCCTCCCAAGTACCACAGGCACATGCCACTATGCTCAGGTAATTCTTGTGTAATTTTGTAGAGACTGGGCTTCGCCTTGTTGCCCAGGCTGGTCTCTAATTCCTGCGCTCAAGTGATACCCCTGCCTCAGCCTCCCAAAGTGTTGGGATTATAGGCATGAACTACCGTGCCTGGCCTCTACACCCTTTCTAAAGGCTGTTGGGTTTCATTAGTTACTCCCAGTCCTTTATGATAAAATCACCTTTTTTCCTTAAGCTAGCTCAAATTCATTTCTGTTTTGGCAGTTAGAGGCCCCAGTAATACTCTGGAGAAGCTCTGTGCCTCTGTTACCCAAAGATCAGTGGTGGTTCAGCACATCAACACCTAGTCCAGGGCTGGCCTTACCTCCTTCCTTTCTTCTGAGCTGGTGAGTCAGAAGGAAGCAGGTGTGTGCAAAGTTGGCAGCTGAGCTGACACGGAGAAAAAGTTGTTGGTGAGGAGCCCGGGGTCACAGCCCTGGTGCACGCCTCTTGCTCTTGACTGACAGCTACTGCCTCCTCCCGGCAGGAGCTGAGGTGGCCTCCACACCTTGTGTGCTGCAGCAGCTGCAGTCAGGGGAATGCCAGAAGCTGCCAACCCTGGCCTTTGTACCCTTGAACTCTTTGAAACTGTTCTCTCAAGTCTACTTTGAATTTTCTTTAGTAACTTTTTAATAAAAACAGACCCAATGTAATCTTTAGCCTGACAGTTTTTGTACTGGTGGCCTAAGAAAGACAGATACAATGCTTGGCATATGGAAGAATGGTGTTTCTAGTTGGAATTTGTGGTAGACTTCAAATAAATTTTTAATGAGAACTTCTGGTTCAAAATGGTGGGCTGAGTACTTGCTTTCACCTTCGTCACTTCTGAGTTGTCTATCATGGCAAAGAGATTGGGGAGGAAGATTATCGAATGCAAAAAATCCCAACACATTTCTGGAAGATGGAATGAATGGGATTTTGATGCATGCAACTGTCTGGAAAAGGCATAACCTGGAATAAAAGTGGCACTGCAGTGGATGTGGGAATTCATATGCTTGTTAGAAAGCAAAAAGGATTCTGGGCTCAGAGTTGGCAGGTATAGTGGAACACAGGAGTGAGAAATGGGACTCACAAGAGGAGGGACGGTTAAAAGTTGCTATGGTTGGTATGGCCCACGTATCATACTTTGGTACAGATAATCTGGTATCTGCTTCAAGATAAAATGTAAAAGGCATACTGTAAATTTAAATCAGCCCTCTGTGGAAGGCTAAGGCATCCAGTGCAGGTTTTGGTGATCCAGGACAGAGCCCCCCATGTTCTGGCATTTGGGGAGTTCTTGGCTTGGTTTTTAAGTGAGAGCCTCATACATTCTTCCTAAAGCCAAAACTACCAGCATGCCACCAGGCAATATTTCACACCCCACGGAGAGCTCCTAATCAGGATTCTAAGGAAGAGACCTGCTGGGAAAAAAGAAAAATCTCTTGGGTTCCAACATAATGCAGAAAAAAAATCCTACATCAGCCACCTTGTCCAATTTAACTATGGAAGGACAACCAAGAACCACAAGAATTGGAGTAGAACCAGAAGCATGAAAGAGACAGAACAAGGTAGACAAACTGACCCCACTGGACACCAAGTCCATCTCCAAAAAAATCTTGTAATTTATATACTCAAATTCAGTGGTGTATTACATCCATAAAACAAGCAGAAGATGTAATGGAAAAGGAACAGAAAGAGAAAAAGAGATACTTCTTAGAGATTTTAAAAATCTTGATTACCAAAATTAAAAATGTTCAAAACAAGCTTGAAATGTAAAGTCAAGGGAATCTCTCAGAATGTAGAAAAGAAATATGAAGAGAAAAATAGTAGTGGAGAAAATGTAAGGGACATGAGAACTCATCCTTTAAGTCAAACATAAAATGAAGATCAATCCCACCCAGAAAGAAAATAGAAAAAATGGAAATTAGCAAAGAAACAGTAGAATAAAATTTATCAGGGCTGAAGAAGGACCTTAATTTTAAAAGGCCCCAAGTATCCAGCATAGTAAATGGAAAAATAAAACAAAGCAAAGCAAAACAAATGACCCAACACTTAGACATTTTTCTGCAAAATTCTAGAGCACCAAAGACAACTGATAGATCCTACAGTTTCCTAGAGAGACAATGCAAGTTGTCTCAAAGACACTAAACTCAAACTGGCAATTGACTTTTCATCTGTAACCCTCAGTGTTAGAAGACAATACAAGAATGCCTTCAAAGTTGTGAGAGAATAGGACCTAACTTAAAAAAGACTTATTTACCCAACCCAATTGTCAATCAAATATTAGGGCAAAATAAGGCCATTTAATTTCCTTATACCCTTTCTTAGGCAGCATCTGAGGTCGTATCCCAGCAGCATGGGGAAGTAAACAGAAGAAGAGAAAGACATGGAATCCAGGAGACAGGAGATCAGGTCCAATCCAGGAAAACAACTAAGGAGACCCCAGAGTAACAGCCAGACTGATCCTGGAGGACGACCAATCCAGACTGGAACAGAAGAGCAAAGTATTGTACAAGAGGGAATGAGAAGAAAGAGCACTCCTGTGGTAGGAATATCCTCTCAAGGATGGAACATCCTAAAAAATGACCGTTAGTCAAAGGAAAAAATGTACTTGGAAGCACCTAGATAAACAAGAAGCTGCACCACAAAGTCAGTATCCCAATAAGCAAAATGTATCATGATTTTAAGCAATTGCTGGAATATAAGAAAGGAAACTCATTGAGCTTTATGCTGGGATGGCCATTATTCTTTGAGTGGCCTAGGGATTGCAATTTCAGATTTGTAGAAAGGAAATTGACACCCTGGCCCCACTTGTTTCGGCAGAGCAACATGTGTATTGTGATCATAATTGTTGCTAACAACAAACAACAACAACAACATTTAGAGTGCATCTATGGAAGCTCAGAGGATGGCATTGTAGTTACAGAATGCAAATGTTAATATCAGCATTTTAATGTGAAATTTATCTGACAGCAGGTTGGAAACAGAAGGGAGAAGGATGGGTAGGGGCATAAATACTCCCATCTTACCTGAAGGAGAACCAAAATACTGACTAAAGTTGATGGAACAATAAATGGAGGTACTGTTATTTAATGTTTTAAAAGTAACTAAATATATCAATAAAAAATATGAAACCACACACATTGAGCTGGGTTTTAAAGGAGGACATTTTAAGTTGATGAATCAAGAAATGGAGTTATAAATACCATTTAGATTAAGGTAATCACTACCAACATGGCAGCTGGAAGATCAGGTGGGGCCAGGAGTGGCGTGAGCTCCAGCCTGGTCTCTGGCTGCAGTCAGCACTTTCTGCTTCCCCAAATGCACTAAGTAGTATCACTTTCTATTTGTGCATTGAGCAGAGCAAGGTTAGGGAGCATTATGTTATAGAATCTGATTGGCCTTCACCTCCTTTTTCTCAGCTGATGCACGGTCTGTGCTTGTTGCCTGGCACTTGTTTGCAGTAGAGACAGACATCTGTACCGCTCAAGGGTTCTGTGTGGTCCGCAGTGGCCTTCAGGATACCGGCAATCTGAATAGAGGTGGAGAACCCTTCAGACCCACGGAGGGCCTGCTATCTACCACCAAAATGTCTCTCCAGCCGGGCCTGGAGCAGCTGCGCGGTCCTCTGCCAGTGATGTCTGAGCCCTTGAGCAAGTCCCAGTCTCTTTGGGTTTCCCCAGAAGATCTTGGTGTGTGCTGCTGCTAGGGTTGTTTTTATGGTAAAGAGCCAACACACTTTAAGGAGGGAAAAAGAGCGAGGTGTTCCGCTCAGTTAAAGTGTGTGGGAAAGTCAGTGAGAAGATGGTGCTGATGACATAAGCCTATGAAGCCCTCAAGTCACCTGCGGTGGAGGCTAATCTTTTGCAGTTACAAATTCTGTATTTGGCAGCACTGAGTAAAAATCAGAACGGGCCTTCACCTGAAGACATGGTAGACTTTTCTGGAAAAGGACAGAAAAGCCAGTTCTGTGAACTTTCAGTTCACGGACAGACACTGTCACTCAAAGATGCATCAAAATCCCTCCAATCCTAAGTGACTGATTCAAAAAACATCTTAAAAGCATTTTAGAACAATGGAGAGCAACATCAGAAGAGAATGATGGACAGTTTGAATGAAAACACTCATCTTCAGGAAAGTCTAGAACTGCTTGCCAAAAAAACCGTGAGATGGGAGCAAAGAGTGCAGGAACTGAAGGAACGGAAAACCCTCTTGAAAATGCAAACGCGGGAATGAAATAGGTCATGGGTGATAAAGTGGGCCAGTGAACATCTCTGATAAAAACCTTGCTGAAGGTCGTAGGTGTGCCTGTCTCTTTAGAAATCACGTGGCTGATGGCAGCTTGAAATTAGAAAAAAGAAAGCAGAAAGAACTGGAGATCATCCGGCCTATCAGTTACAAGTTGATTTGAAGAGACTCGTGGATGCTGTTAACTTAAATGTTTTCTTTAGAAGATTTGAAGGGAAAAAGAAAAAAAAAATCCAAGAAATTATGTGAAGAAAATCAAATGAATGAAGAGCTTCCAGGACAAACAAAGTCTCCAAACTGAGCAAGCATCTCTGCTGACTGAAAATTCACAGCTTCAAAGTGAGATTCAGAAGCTTCCCCTGGAACTTGAAATACATCAAGAACATGTAAGGCAACTTCAGAGAAAATCAGTGGAAGAGGAAATATACCACCTAGAAACAGAGAAGAAACGTTCTACAATGTATGCAGAAACATGAGCCATACATATTGGAAGTGCAGCCTCTACAGATGATGGCTGAAGGTATGGACAATGGGTTGGACAGAACCAGTTCCTTCTTTCTTACTTGTTTTTTTTTTTTTTTTTTTTTTTTATTTGAGACGGAGTCTCGCTCTGTCCCCCAGGCTGCAGTGCAGTGGCGTGATCTTGGCTCACTGCAACCTCTGCCTCCCAGGTTCAAGCGATTCTCCTGTCTTAGCCTCCCGAGTAGCTGGGACTGCAGGTGTGCGCCACCATGCCTGGCTAATTTTTGTATTTTTAATGGAGGCAGGGTTTCACCATATTGGTCAGGCTGGTCTCGACCTCCGGACCTTGTGATCCACCCTCTTTGGCCTCCCAAAGTAATGGGATTACAGGTGTGAGCCACCGTGCCCGGCCCAGTTCCTTCTTTCAAAGCCAGATTGTTTTCTGTGAGAAAAGTACTCCAGAAAGTTGGATGGGTAGCCCTGTCAACAGAAAGAAGTCTCAACAAGCTTAGAAAATAAAATAATCACTGCAAATATTGGCTAATGCTGTGTCTGAGTCCCAGCCTTTCCCTGGTGGCCCTTTTGCTCCACACGCAGCCCACAGAGGCCTGGAAGTATCAGGGGAGGACCTGGGCCTTCAGGTCGCCCAGGAAACAGGAGGATAAAGCTGTGGGAGTGCAGGGATCTAGGGTCACAGCTCAGTATCATTCAACCTTCCCATCAGCCAACCACAGCAAGACATTTGCCTGTGTTCTTGCAGTAAAAGTTTTGATGTATCTCTTATAGTTTAACGCTTGCCATTTCATGGATGGCATAGTTGCTTTCATTAAAATTTGATAGCATTAAGAGAAGAAGCCGGGCGTGGTCACATGCAGCCATAGTCCCAGCTACGCTGGAGGTTGAGGCAGGAGCATCGCTTGAGTCCAGGAGGTGGAGGTTGCACTCAGTTGTGATTGCGTCTCTGGACTCCAGCCTGGGCAATGGAGAGAGACCCTGTTTCTAAAAAAAAAAAAAAGGTAATAATCACCAAAAGAATTAAAAATGGATTGGACTTAGGAATTGCGTCTGGGAAGTGAAGTGGACGAGAGTGCGGAGACCGGAAGTGAAGTGGGCAAGAGTGTGGAGACCACTGCTGTGCGTGGAAGCTGGAGGAGCGACTAATCTGCATAGCCCTGGGGCTCATTTCCTCCCTTTGGAGCACCTGGTCCAGCCAGGCCCAGCCTCAGCCCACCTCTTTGAGAATGATGAGTGCTCAGGGGACCAGATACACTCTGCTGCTTCTCTGACTTGTAAATGTTCCATTAATAACCCCTATTGTATATTTACACAACGTAGCGCTGGCTGCTTATGCCTCCACACTCCCTTTGCACAACACAGCACTTGTGTATGATTTGCTTTGTTCCCGTATGCATGTCCTTTTGAGAAAAAAATAAAACTGTAAAAGCCCGTTTATCGAATTTCTACTGTGTGGCAGGCATAGTACTGGGTACTGACGATTTCTATTATAAACAATAATAGAAACAGAAGTCCTTCTTGAATGATGGGAGATCTAAGGGCTGTGTTTCATAGAGCTTCACTAACACTCACAGAGGGAAGTCTGTGAGTTCAACTCAAACATCTACCTGTTCTCCCCACCCAGTACCCTCTGCCCTCCTGGGGAAGGAGCTCTCTAGTGAGGGTCTCAAGGCAAGGGGCTTCTAAGGTAACCACACTTTCCATTTGTGTACGTCTTTGACCAGCCATGAAATTTCAGGTATCAGATATATGCCATGGCAGGAGAAAGGGCTGGGGGTGGGGTCGTAGCCTTGAGAATATCCTGAAAATGACTGGATGGTAAAGCTGATGATATGCCCTTGAGTTTAGCTTTCACATTGAAGGAGGGATATGCAAGTTGATGGAAAAAACAGGACTTACGTTTGCTTTTTTATTTTTTTGAGATGGGATCCTGTCTGTTGCCCAGGCTGGAGTGCAGTGGCATGATCATAGCTCATTGTAGCCTGGAACTCCTGTGCTCAAGCAATCCTCCTGCCTCAGCTTCCCAAGTAGCTAAGAATGCAGATAAGATAGGAATAGATAGGAGTTCCTATCTACCACAACCAGCTAATTACAAACATTTATTTTTTGGTAGATGTGGGGTCTTGCTAAGTTGTCCAGGCTGATCTCGAATTCCAGACCTTAAGCAATCCTTTTGCCTTGGGCTTCTGAAGTGTTGGGGTTACAGGTGTGAGCTACCACACCTGGCCTGCTTTTTAAAAATTGAGTGCCTTCCTGTTTTTCTAAGCTTGAATGCCCTTTATAAAAACAAAAATAAAACAAACTTAAAAAACCCAACCATTTATTTTCATTCTAGAGTAGTTGACTCATCTGGGGTCAATAGGGCCAAAGTGATGAACTCAACCCCTGAGATCTGTGTTGCGATCGTTAGTTGTATCTCTGGAGGATGAAGACTTCCTATCTTGTTTATCCTCAAACTCGTGTGTTCAGAATAGTTCCAGGCACATATGAAGGGCTCAAACAAACTATTGTTTAATACAAAGTAATTTGTAGTGTATCTTACTTTTGTACCAACCTAATACTAAAATGACAGATGTCAATAAATAATTCACTAATAAATGTGTCTCTTAGTTATAAGATTTGGTCCTGAACACATAAACCATGTGGCCCATCGCCAAAGCTGAGTGGGTGAATGGGTAGATGAATGGATGCCCTGTTCAGAAGTGAGTTTGCCATGAGAGTGCAGAAGTTTAGCTCAGCCCACCCTCCATGATCGGTGAAACGACTCGAGCACCGTCAGCAGACAGAGGACTAGCAAAACCATATAAAAATTTATCAAAAACAAGACAGCATCTATTTTATTGTCAATACCACTTCAAGAAAATTAATTTCCTGTGCGGTTTTTGTTTCTGTATTTTAGTGGTCGAATGTAGTGCCCAGCACACACTAAATAATGGTTTCCTTCATTCTCTCATTTTTGTCTTTTTGTTTTTTTCAGAAAGCCCCTGATTGATTAAATGTCTCCCTGCATATTGCCCTTAATCCTATGCTCTTTTCCCCCAACCTCCTCTTCAGCACGCGAGCATTCTAATTTCATCGTGCAGGGAGCTGGTTTGAACCAAAACAAAGCAGCACGTGAACCCAGTACCAAGCAATATGGCACACGAGTGCCAGCTCCAAAGAATCTGCCAACTCAGGAGAGAAGAGGGGCTGGAGGTGGGGAGGCCATGGGTCAGGATGTGATGACAGGATTAGAAAGGACTTGGAAAGGGAGAGAGAGAGTCGAGCTGCTCTGTGCTCTGGACTTGGATGAAGCTGTCATGACAAAGTGATACGGTTTCCTACCCACCGTCTCCTGCTCTGATGCCAGCCACAAAGTTGTAGAGAGGCATGGACCGAGTGTTTTATTATTGAAAATGAAGTCCTGGTTTTTTTTTTTTGGACCTTATGGGCTGCAGGAAAGCTCTACCCTTTTAGTCCCCTGTTTTTCCTATCTGTAAAATGGGTCTCCTAATGCTTGCTGAGGAAGGCAAAGAAGTGTCTTCACAAGCACTGGCCTAACAAAACTGACCTTATCATCTGCAGTACAAAGAAATGAAAAGCCACGGCCAGGCCAGCTCCCTTCCTGTCTGGGATCTAAACCTCTGTGGGGGAGGGAGCTGCCTCCTGCTCAAAGGAGAGCCCTTCAGAGGGATGTTTTATGGACACTGCTGGAAACATAGAGGATACAGTAAAACACAAAAGCAAGTGTTTTGAGCTAGAGATCCCATTCATTCTGCTTGACAGACGTAAATTACTCACCAGACACAGGCATTTCCCCTCATGGTCATCACCCAGTGAAGGGGAGAGCTTTTATTTTCTAAATGATATATGGATCCAATAAAATTCTTATTACATCATCTCTACTGGCCAGCACAACTCACAGTGGGAGAGCACTATGGGAAAATGAATGCTTCCTCTGGAATGGGGTATAGAGATGTGCGTGGGTGTGTGCGAGTGTGCATGTTTGTGTAAAGATTTCTGACAGACAGGAGATCGAGACCATCCTGGCTAACATGGTGAAACCCCATCTCTACTAAAAATACAAAAAAATTAGCCGGGTGTAGTGGCGGGCACCTGTAGTCCCAGCTACTGGGGAGGCTGAGGCAGGAGAATGGCATGAACCCAAGAGGCAGAGCTTGCAGTGAGGCGCGATTGCGCCACTGCACTCCAGCCTGGATGACAGAGCGAGACTCTGTCTCAAAAAAATAAAAATAAAAATAAATAAAGATTTCTGACAGAGAAAGATGGGAAGTTGTATTAATATTAGTTGACTAAGCTCCAGCACTCACAGGCAAAACCAAGCATCTTTCCTGGGACCTTCCCCAGGGGGTCACTATTGAAATAAGATGCTATTAGGAAACAGCTTGGAAAGGATATAGTAGACCAAGACCCCAGGGCTCAAGGAGTGAGACTGAAGGGCTCTTGTCAGACTCAATATGTCGTCCCTGAAGTAGGAGGTGAACAAGGAAGAATATATATATATATATATTTTGAGACAAGGTCTCACTCTGTCACCCAGGCTGAAGTATAGTGGTGCAATCATGGCTCACTGCAGCCTCGACGTCCCCAGGCTCAGGTGATCCTCCCACCTCAGCCTCCCAAGTAGCTGGACTTACAGGCACGTGCCACCTTGCCTGGCTAATTTTTTTGTTTGTTTGTTTGTTTTAGCTAGAGACAGGGTTTTTCTATGTTGCCCAGGCTGGTCTTGTACTCCTGGGCTCAAGTGATTGTCTCACCTCAGTCCCCCAGAGTGCTAGGATTATAGGAATGAGCCACCATGCTTGGCCAGAATCTATAATGTTGAATTTAAGATATCTGATATTTGGTATATGCCATGGCAGTGGGGAAGGGCTAGAAATGGAGTAGTTCAGTGCAGGGCTCTCAGACCCCCAAAGCTTCAAATCATCTTGTATAGCAATCTAGGAGGAGAGCCTCCTTCAATCACGTAAAGATCATAGGAGACTGTCTTCTCCAGAGATAAGTTATCAATGGGCTAGTGACCTTGAGTCAAATCAAGTATGTGGAACTATGCCCCTTTTTATTGACAGAGGGCTGAGATGTGGTAGCAAGGTGGAGTGGTGAGTGAGACCCCAAAGCTGGATAGCTCTAACTACCTCACCCCTGCAGGTGGCTGTGTCTGAGTCCTCAGTTACTCCCTGGGTCTTAGAAAGCTGAAGATATTAATAGAGGATTTCTCTGACTTCAGTGAGTCGGAGGGAACAGCTGCACCTGGGGAGTTTTTCCACTTGACGAGATGGACTGCTTCCCAAAGCATCGTTGCAATCTGCCATGAAGGCTTGGCATACCTAGGAGCTCTGGGATAGAACACAACCACACAACCAAGCCTTGAATAGCTTCAGTGCTGGGTATCCCAAAAGGCAGACTAAGTAGTTGCACGCCCATGCACACAGACACACACACACACACTCTTACAAGATGTTTAGATACTTGACAGTATGAACTAGTCATCCTAGGAAATAATCGAAACCAGGCTGGACTTTCCTACCCTTACAGTTTAGTGCTTTTTTTTTTTTTTTTTTTTTTGAATTTCACATAACAGGGCTCAGTGTTTTGGGCCCTGGATAATTTGGATGCCTTGTGCCCAGAGTTCCCTAAAGGGAGGGAGCTCTGAGAAGTGCATTGTCCTCTTGGAGAAGCTTGGGCTCAGTGGGGTTGGGTGCAGCCTGGTGAGACATAAACATCACAGCGAGCTTTGGGGCTCCTCATCTCCTGAATTCTCATGAACTATTCTTATGTTCAAGTTCATACTTTTGAAATGCAATTTGGTAGGAAAAACTATACCCATACATATACCCATACAAGTTTAGGCAAAGAAACCAGCAGTGCTGTACTCTCCCAGCTCAGGTTAGGTTAATTCAACCTTGTAATACTTAAAGTGCTGCCAGGTCCACAGGGCTCTGTCCTTTTAGGACCCTGCCTGCCCCTCAGAGGGGAGCCAAGGGGAAGGATAGATGGCCATGGGGACCCCCACAGTCCATGGATCATTGACCATCAAGAATGTTGCTATGGGTTTCTCTAGGAAGAATGGGGGCCACCAGGCCCTGATAAAAGGAGTCTATACAAGATGTGAGGGTGGTAAATCTGTCCCAGGGAATATCAGCTTTCCAAACTAGATGTGATTGTTAGTTGAAAAAAAAAAAAAAAAAGAGTCCTAGAAGGTAGGGAGAGAGTTTCTCTAGACCACTACCAAATATATCTTTCAACAATGGTGGAAGTGTCATATTTTATTTTGGTCCACAAGACACTCAGCTTTCATGGTCTTACACCGTCTCAACATATCTTAACTGCACCATAATGCTTGTCTCTCTCTCCTGGGACTCCAGCTCCATCCCCTTGAGGGCAGTCTCCATAGTGGTTTCCATGTTCAATTCAGCTCCAAAGACAGACAGAATCACGTTCTACCCCAGCTCCACCCCTTGCCACCAGTTCCTTATCCTCTTTCATCCTCAGTTTCCTCTTTTGTAAAGTGGAGATAATAATGGCCCGTACCTCCTTAGCCTAGCTAGCACCTGGCCTGCAGTTAAGTGTTTGATCAATATCTGCTGCTGCAATACACAAATCATCATCATCATCATCATCATCATCATCATCATCATCATCATGTCAACTGGTTGAAGAGCCCCCTGGTGGTGGTGATTCTGGAAAGAGTATAGGTTCTCTGTAATCACAAATGCAAAATGAAAAAAACAACTCTTTGAATATAGAGACAGGTAAAAGCACCTGAATGCTGAGGGTGTGCCACCTCAGCAGTTGTGCTTAACCGACAGACTCCATAATGGTGTGAACACTGCACACCCTGGCTGTCTGTTTTGTGTCGAACTTAATCCTTATTTTCACAAACCCAAGACTGTTTCAAAAATGGTCTTTGTGGCCACCATGAGAAAGAACAATGCAGTTACCTGACAACCTGGTGGTTCCCTGGTGCTTACTGACATTGCTTTGTTTTTTAGAATCACCTTAAAAGCATTCTAGAGATGGTAGGGAAGGGTGGAACTCTGAAAGAAGGAAACCAACAGGGCGTTGAAGGGCAGAGTAAGAGCTTGAGAAATCCATTATCCATTAACATTATCTTGGAAGTCAAGACTTAGAGATACCCCAGGATAAGTTTTCTTTCTCCACAACAGACAGTTAATTACACTATAGCTAATCTGTGTGGTTATAAGAGCTTATTTGAAACAACGACAACTCATAGCTCCAATAACCGAATGTCACTGGAGGAATTCCCTCTTCTGATCTCTTTGCGCCACATCAGCTTCACTGACAGAGGCTCACGCACTTCCGTGAGCACTGAGCCTCCCTCCCATCCTTACACAGGATGGTTCTGTTGGGGAGAATCCTGGCCAAGTCTACAAGATTCTTGTGTTCTTCCTGCCAGATGCCAGGGTCATCTGTGCTCTCCTCACTTCCTCTCTTAGCAACTATGGTCAGGCTAGTTTTAGACTCTGCACACTCATTCATACGGAGAAGTAAGTGATTATCGATAATTAAATCCTTGCAATATGGGTGCTTCATAAGTTGAGGCCATGTCTTCCTTTAAAGGCATGAGTCTATAAAGGCGGATTTTCAGGCCTCAGGTGCACATTGTGGCAGGGAAAATGTGTTGAAGAACAGGTGATTTAGTGAAAGTTCTTCTCAGAGTTGCTCCAAATTATACCACACAAGTGACCTTTTACTCTACCCGTGGTTTAAGGATATAGCAACAATTATAGTCTGTGGAAAGCCTACTACCTAAAGGAAAAAGGTTTAGAAAATGCAGTGGAATCTTATTGTCACACAGTAGACCCTTGACATTCTTAAAGGCTGTGGCCTTGGACCTTAGTGAATTACCAAATTTGAGAATGACATCAAGTCGTGTAATTTCTACCCCACAAGGTAATAAAGTATAATTGAAAAACCTAATGCCTCTTTCAGATCCATAATGGTTCTATAAATACTGCACTTGGGTAATTCATAAAGCCACTTTCTGGCCTAGACCATCACATGATTAGTTAGACCTCTTCTCTTCCCTGCCATGCCAGCAGCTGCCTTTCTTTCCCACCCAGTTTCCCACAAAGAAGCACGGGCCTTATCACCACCCATGTGCTCCATGACAAATGGAGAAGAACAAAGCCACCAGCCCAGTGCCCTGTCCTTACACCCGGCTCTGAGTACATGACCGTGCCTTGGCAACGTGACAAATGACTGCACATTGCGTGTCGTAAATGATGGGGTCATTCATGAATAGTTAAAACCATGAATGCGAAGCCCTTGAATGCCAACGGCCTTCCGGGCTGATATCATGGAAATGACTTTAACACTTGAGCTGGAGGCTGAGAGACATCACTGCGGGCCCCTGTCTTCAGCGGGTGGAACATCTCCCCCTTTGTGGTGTCCCCAGTCATGTGTATCTGGTGGCCTCTGTCTTCGTTTCTTAGGGCTGCTGTCATAAAGTGCCACAAACTGGGTAGAATGACAGGAATTTGCTGTCTCACAGTTCTGGAGGTTGAAAGCCCAAAATTGGTGTTGGCAGGGCCAGGCTTCCCTGACCCTCGATATTTGTCCTTTTGTGACTGGCTTATTTTACCTAGGATAGTGCCCTAAGGTCCTTCCCTGTTGCACTGTTAGTGGGAAAGCAAAATTGTGCAGCCACTGTGAAAAACAGTATGATGCTTCCTAAAAATATTAGGGAAGCCACTGTGAAAAACAGTATGATGCTTCCTAAAAATATTAAAAATAGAATTACCATGTGATGCATCAATTCCACGTCTGGGTATAGGCCCACAAGAACTGAAAGCAGGGTCTCAAGCAGGTGCTTGTCCACCCGTGATCACAGTGGTATTATTCACAACAGGCAAAAAGTGGAGGCAACCCAGGTGTCCAGGAGGCCAGGCACCAGGGAAGGAGCTGTTCCAGATTTCTCCTTTAGTTTCTGGAAGCCTCAGGTCTTCCTTGGCTAGAAGATGGCTGCTTCCTCCCTATCTCTTCACACCATCTTCCCTCGGTGTGTGTCTCTGTCTCCTTGCCTGGCATACTTTTTCATAAGGATACCAGTCATGTTGGTAATATTAAGAGCCCACCTACTCCAGTATGACCTTATCTTAATGAATTACATCTGCAATGACCCTATTTCCAAATAAGGTCACATTCTGAGGTACTGGGCGTGAGGATTTTCGTATATGAATTTTGAGAGGATGCTATTCAACCTGTAACTACTGCATACACTTCCTTGATGCTTCTGTTAAGTGGTGAGGGGGCAGCTTTCAGGGGTCAAAAGAGTGATAAACACCTAGTCTACCTCGTTCTTTACCCATCTCACCATACCACACACACTCACACACCTGGATGCTTTTAAAGAAGCTCTGGCACCTCACACCCATTAGGATGGCTGTTACCAAACACAGCAACAACAACAGAAAGTAAATATTGGCAAAGATGTGAAGAAATTGCACTGTTGGTGGGAAAGCAAAATTGTGCAGCCACTGTGAAAAACTGTATGATGCTTCCTAAAAATATTAAAAATAGAATTACCATGTGATGCCGCAATTCCATTTCTGGGTAAAGACCCAAAAGAACTGAAAGCAGGGTCTCAAACAGGTGCTTGTCCACCCGTGATCACAGTGGTATTATTCACAACAGGCAAAAAGTGGAGGCAACCCAGGTATCCAGCAACAGAGGAATGGATGAACAAAACATGGTGCAGGTTGAGTAGCGGAAATGTGTGGGACCAGAGGGGCTTTTGACCATATTTTGGAGTCTGGAATATTTGCATATATATAATGGGATATCTTGGAGATGGGACCCAAGTCTAAACTTAAAATTCATTTATGTTTCATATATACCTTATACACACAGCCTGAAGGTAATTTTATACAATTTAATAATTTTGTGCATGAGGCCCAGCACAGTAGCTCACACCTGTAATCCCAGCACTTTGGGAGGCTGAGGAGGGCAGATCCCTTGAGGTCAGGAGTACAAGACCAGACTGACCAACATGATGAAACCCCGTCTCAAATAATAATACAAAAATTAGCCAGATATGGCGGTACATGCCTGTAGTCCCAGCTAACTCGGGAGGCTGAGCCAGGAGAATCGCTTGAATCCGGGAGGTAGAGGTTGCAGTGAGCTGAGATCGTGCCACTGCACTGCAGCCTTGGTGACAGAGTGAGACCTTGTCTCAAAGGAAAAAAAAATTGTGCATGAAATAAGGTTTGTGTGCATTGACCCATCTGAAGGCAAAGGTGTCAGGTATGGAATTTTCAACTTGTGGTGTTTTGTGGATGCTCAAAAAATTCAGATTTGAGGTTTTGGGATTAGAGATGCTCAACCTGTATTTACCTACAATGGGATATTCTTCAGCTTTCAAAGGGAAGATAATTCTGACACATGATCCAACATGGATGGACCTTAGGGCACTATCCTAGGTAAAATAAGCCAGGCACAAAAGGACAAATATCATGTGATTCCACTTAAATGCGGTACGTAGAATTGGCAAATTCATAGAGACAGAAAGAAGAGTGGTGGGTAACAGGGGTGGCTGCGGGGAGAGGGAGTGGGGATGGGGAGTCTTTTTTAATGGGGTATGGAGTTTCAGTTTTGAAAATTAAAAACAGTTCTGGAGATGGATGGTGGCGATGGTGACATAGCAATGTGAGTGCCGCAGAGCTTCACACTGAAACATGATCGAAGTGGTACATTTATATCATGTGTGTTTTACCACGGTTTTCTAAAAAGAAGCTTCGGAGGTCCTTTTTAAGATTCCTCTGCAGCCGGGTGCAGTGACTCACGCCTGTAATCCCAGCACTTTGGGAGGTTGAGGCGGGTGGATCACTTGAGGCCAGGAGTTTGAGACCAGCCTGGCCAACACGGTGAAACCCCATCTCTACTAAAAAAATACAAAAATTAACCAGGTGTGGTGCTGCCCACCTGTCATCCCAGCTACTCAGGAGGCGAGGCACGAGAATCGCTTGAACCCAGGAGGCAGAGATTGCAGTGAGCTGAGATTGTGCCACTGCACTCCAGCCTGGGTGACAGAGTGAGACTCCATCTCAAAAACAAACAAACAAACAAACAAACAAACAAACAACCATCCATCTGCTTGTGCCTGGCCCTGGGATTTCATGCAGGTCATTTTCCTCTTCCAGCATCAGTTTTCTCATTTCCATATGGGAACTCTGTGTCCCCCAGTGCCTCCCAGGATGGACCTGGGACCTGCCAGGGAACTCCCCGCAGAAGAAGAGCCTTGCCCGGTGTGTCCAGCAGGCCATGGGCTCAGGGGGCCTCGAGTACTGATACTGGTGAAAACTGCTAGAGAATACGTGGGAGCCCAAAGCTGGGTGCTGAGGAGTTAAATGTGGTTGACTAGAACCGTCCTGAAAGGACAGCATTCATAGCCTAAGGCCTTTGGGGAGACTGGAGACAAGTGTTTTGCCCCGTTTCCCTCTTCATATAAGGCTGTGTCCTTGGAGAGAAGGAATGTGATCACCCCAGGTCCGGCCAAGTCTCCATGGACCACAGGGAATTGGGAACCAGGACACCTTGGCTGTGCTGACAGCCCATCCATTCTCTGGCTGGAATGAATGAGCAATGAAGTCAAAGCTATCTAGGTTTCAAGATAAGTCTGTGCCTATTCTCTTTTGTTTCTGACACTGAGAGGACATAAGCCCCTTCTCAGGGGTTCCCTTCTAGAGCTGCTTTTCAGAGCCACAGAGCCTGGCTAGGTCCCACTCCAAGGATCCCGGGTGTTGTCTGCAGCTGAGCGATGTGGGTGAGAGAGAACGCAGAGCTGAAATCTAGGAAGTGCACTTTGTGGTTGGCACTCTTCCTCAACCTCAAGACTCTGCCTGCCAAGATAGATTTCACGTTTGCCTTCTTCAGCGTCTTTGTTTCTGTTCTCACTCTTCTCCTTTCATAACGTTGCGACCAATAAAGTAGAAACCAGAGCAGACTCTGAGCCTGAGACCAGCACCTTCTTCAGAGGGAGTCCCACCAACAGAAGGATTTTCTTGTTCTTTTAGAAGAAAAGTGCCCCCTCTAGTAAGGGTATGAGCCAAGAAGGAGCCAAGCATGAACTTGGGGTCGGTTAAACAACACTGCCCAAAGCCGCCAGCTAAAGCTGCCATTTTCCCTTTACAAAGCCAACATTGCTGTCCACGGGCTGTGTGCACTCACGGAGTACTTGTCTTGCCAAGAGGCTTGTGGCTTTGATTCATCTACACTCAACTCCGTCCTCCTGGTGGCCAGAGGCCTGGGAGTCGTGGACAGGAACCAATCTAAAGTGCTCATGGGGTATCAAACATGGAGTCTCAGAGGGTAACTTCAATGATCCAACTTAAAGCAAGAAGGACCGTACCACTGATGGGGCACCTACTGTGTGCTAGGGTTGTGGGAGGGGTGACACAGGACAATCTCATTTATTTCTCACAATAAGCCTTCCAAGTAGAACAGGTGGCCATCATTCTTACAGAGGAATCAACAGAAGTTCAGAGAGGCTGACCAAGGTACTGGAATCACCTGGGGGAGCTTTCAAATGTTCATGGACTATGCAACTTCAGAGTCAAAGTGAAAAAAATGCGGCCACTATTTTGGGAATTACTCCAAGAGAATTAAGCACTAGGAGAGGAGGGAGCACCTAAAATCCAGGGACACCATTCCTGGCATTTATAACCTTGGCCAAGGGGACCTTCTTGAAATCTTCAGCGATGGGGACATCTCTGCCCCTGGCAGAGGAGCTGCAAAGAGGCAAGCAAAGTAGTTGAAGGCAGCAGCAGCTTTTGAAACAAGTGTGTCATTTACAGAGGGGTGATTACAGAGCCCAGAGGAAATTCCTGGGTGCTTTTTGTGACAGTGATGGAGGCCTGTGCGGTGCACCGAGGGCATCTCTACCTGAGAGGAAGAGAAAATAGCAGAAATAAGTGCCCAAGTCTTCTCCCCACTCCCTCTACACATCCTTAAGCATCCAGCTAAAAAAAAGAGATCTAATATTACTTAGACAAAGAAAAGCAACCCAGACTTCCATTCCTATGTTTCTTCTTTATCGATAGCTTGTGGAGTGCCTGCTGTTAAGGGCAGAAAAATATCACCCCATGCTCTAAAACATGACAAAAATTACCACCCTGTGACTGCTCCGGTCCTTGGCAGGTGAGCTCCAATGTTGCAGACCAGGGTTTTTGGGAGTGCCAACTCTTTTGTGACAAAAATCACCAACAGAGGCACCAGTGATGGCTGAAGGAATTCACAGAGGCTCCCTGAGATGAGGTGGGGTGGGGCCCTGTCTTGTCCTCAGGATCCAGGCGCATGGGTGCGGGAGCCACAGATAGCAGAATGGACAGGTCCAAGTCAAAGCAGAAGCTTGGGCAAGCAGAGGGCAGGGGTGAATGTGGACATTAAACCCTGCATAAGGCCAGGGGCCATGGCCCGTGCCTGGAATCCCAGCACTTTGGGAAGCTGAGACAGGAGGATTGCTTGAGCCCAGGAGTTTGAGACCAGCCTGGGTAACATAATGAAATCCCATCTGTACAAAATACATTTTAAAAAATTAGCTGGGCATGGTGGTGCACACCTATAGCCCTAGCTACTCAGAAGGCTGAGGTAAGGAGAATCACCTGAGGCCAGGAGTTTGAGACCAGCCTGGGCAACATAGGGAGCCCCTATCTCTAAAAAAAAAATTTTTTTAATTGGCTGACTGAGGTGGCACATGCTTGTGGTCCCAGCTACTCAAGGGGCTGAGGTGGGCCTGGCGTGGTGGCTCATGTCTGTAATCTCAGCACTTTGGGAGGCCGAGGTGGGTGGATTACGAGGCGAAGAGATCGAGACCATCCTGGCCAACATGGTGAAGCCATGTCTCTACTAAAAATACAAAAATTAGCTCGGTGTGGTGGCGGATGCCTGTAATCCTAGCTACTTGAGAGACTGAGGCAGGAGAATTGCTTGAACCCAGGAGGCGGAGCTTGCAGTAAGCTGAGATCGTGCCACTGCACTTCAGCCTGGTGACAGAGTGAGACTCCATCTAAAATATATATATATATATATATATATATATATATATATATATATATATATGTATTTTGTTTGTTTGTTTGGGCCTGGGAGGTCAAGGCTGCAGTGAGCTATGATTGCACCACTATACTCCAGGTTGGGCAACAGAGCAAGACGTTCTCTCAAACAAACAAACAAACAAACAAACAAAAACACAACCCTGCATAAGCTTAGAATCACAAATGTGGACAGCACCGGCCAAAAGCAGTGGTTGGCAAACTCTGGCTCTGTGAGCCAAATCTGAATGACGGCCTGTATTTGTGCCACCCTTGATGAAGCATGGTTTCTACGTTTTTAGATACAGTAGTTGGAAAAAAAAAGAACAATATTTTGTGACAGGTGAAAGTGATACGAAATTCAAATTTTAGTGTCCATAATAAAGTTTTATTGACACACAGCTCATTTGGCTACATGGGCTGTGGCTGCTTTTGTTCTTCAAAAGCAGAGTTGGGGTGACAGAGCCTATATGACCCAGAAAACCTAAAAGATGTACTATCTGGCCCTTCCCAAAAGAGTTCGTCGATCCCCGGTTAAGAGGGATTTAAATCCAAGTTCTGACACTTACAGGCTGGGTGACTTTGGGTCAGTTCTCTAACCTTTGTGAGTTTCAGGTTTCTCATCTATAAAATGAAGGAATAGTCATGCTTTTGCCATGTGGTTGGTGGAAGGATTACCTGAGACAGCAGATGAGAAGAAAGCACTAAGCAGAGACCTGGGGCAGAGCAAGCACTTGGTAAAAGTTTTCTTCTGTGATTCTGTTTGTCAGGCTTCTTAAGGAAAGAGTTTGACCCGTATGACAGAGACTGCAGGTTTGCTAACCCTATGGCTTTTCACAATAGGCTACTTTAGAGGCCTGGAAAAGCTAAATATTTGCTCACTCAGTCTCTCTTGCATCCAGTGATAATCATATGATGCAATCTGGCCAATGAGATACACATGGAAGTCTGCTCTGAGTATTCTGGGAAAGCTTTTGCTTTCTTGATTAAAAAAAAGGCATGTCATGGCTGAGCTCCACCAATTTTTCTTCCTGCCTGGGCTATAGGTGTGATGTCTGGAGCTGGGGGAGCCATTTTGAGCCCATGAAAGCAACAGTCAATAGAATTATGAAGACCCCTGACTCTGAAATCATTAAACTGCCAACTCAATGTCATCAGCCACCTACTTTCAGACCTTTTGCTATTTAGAAAAATAAAACTCAATGTGTTTAAACTATTGTTAAGTCAAGCTTTCTAACTGAACACATTTCTGACGGATACCTCATTTTGGAAGTTGAGTGGGATTCAGAGGAGCTGTGGGTCATGAGGGAGAGCTTCTGCTTGAGGGAATCAGAGTGACTGTTAGAAACGGATGTAAAGACGTACCTTTTGAGAAACTGAGTCACAGACACAGGCACAGAGATAAGAGATAGGAGCTCAGAGTTCTGATCAAGCTCAACTTTGGCGAAGAGAAATTTCGTTGTCATGGCGTAGCAGGGACAGGTGAAGAAGAGGTTTATTGCCTTTCCCCAGGGGAGCTGTTAGCGAAGAACAGGGCCTATCAGCAGTCCCGAGGCTGCCTTAGAGGGATAGGGAGGTAATGAAAATATATTCTCTTAATTAAAATGTACATATGTCTAGAAAACATACTCGTTATATTCCTCCTTGGAGTAACTTAGCAGTCTGAGCGAAGTCTACACATTGGATCTAAGCAGTTCTAAATAAGGCAGCCCCAGTGGCACTTGGAGAAGGAGCATCACCTGGTCCAGGGAGAGGTGATTCTCCTTTGATCTGGCCTTGATCCACTTAGATTTCCAAGAGCATAAAATGGCATGGTCTGTGGGAGGGGAGTAAGAGTAATAGCCTCAACAGGATGGGAAATAAGTTGTTACTTCTCCCTGGGCCAATCTGGGAAGGCTTTGTCAAGAAGGGGAGGTTTTGGTTTAAATTTATATATATATTATATATATAAAAATATATATATTTATATATTATATAATATATATTTATATATTATATATAAACATATTTATATGTTTTATATATACAATTATATAATATATATAAATTTATATATAAATTTATATATATGAATTTATATATAAATAAATTTTTATATATGAATATATATAAATTTGTATATATATAAATTTTTGTATATATACATATTATACATAAATATATAATATATTATATATATAACATATAATATATATAATTTGTATATAAATAAATTTATATGCAATATATACACAATATATAAAATATATAAATATATAAATATATAAAAATGTATATGTATATTATATTTTTAGTGGATGCATGTAAGTACAGTGGCTCATGTCTGTAGTCCCATCTACTCAGGAAACTGAGGTGGGAGGATGGCTTGCGCCCAGGAGTTCGAGGCTGCAGTGAGCTATGATCATGCCGCTGCACTCCAGCCTGTGTGCCAGAGAAAGACACTCTCCATTAAAAAAATAATCAGAGGTTGTAATATATTTTCTCTTTGGAGAGATAATGCAAGTTTAGTATAGGATATATTTTAATACAGAGAAGTATAAAAAAGAAAGAAAAACCACCCTGAAATCCCCCATCCCACACCCCAGGCAACCATAGCTCTCCCTCTGGGCAAATAAACATGTGTGATGAGAAGTTTTACACAAA
This sequence comes from Papio anubis, assembly GCF_008728515.1. NCBI lineage: Eukaryota > Metazoa > Chordata > Mammalia > Primates > Cercopithecidae > Papio > Papio anubis. Next base: position 25,856,837 of record NC_044979.1, read on the forward strand.
TGAAATCCTATCATGCTGAATATGCTTTCTTTATATTTTCTCCTCTCGCTCTCTTGCACCCTATTTTTTATTTGTAGATTTTTTTTGTATTGGTGACAATAGCTAGGAATCACTGTTTATATGATCCACGTCACATTCCTTTGCATGGCTCCCTTGGGGAGGGAATTGGGGGAACTATTGGAATGGTGGAAAGGGGTTGTCTGGCTGGAGTTGAAGCGTGGGATGATGTAGTAAAAGTTCCTGATGGATTTTCTAGTAAAGATGTAGGTTAAATTGGAGACAAGGGGGAGGTTAAGAAAATGGCACAAGTAGGTGATCATGGGAAGAGCTGCATAGCCTCCTCCTCCTTCTGACCATCTAGAGCTCTCTAGGGGATCCGCTGGCTGGCTGGATGCCCTCCTGCACCTGAGCACAGTCCCTGGCCCCTACTGTGTTGGGCAGATGCCCTGCTGGTTGTCTGGCCTGCCCGAGGTGGACAGAAGTGAGCCACAGCACTCCACTCACCCCAGAGCACCGGGAGGCTGCCTTGCCAACCAGGAAATGAAGTGGATAAATGATCCTGGCCTGAGAACCTGCCAGGTTAATTGGTCCAGGCACAGCCTCCCCAGTAAACAGGCCCTTCAGAAAACCATGGGGCAGCTTAGAATCTCATTTTAGGGATGCAGAGCCTGAGCAAAACATATTAGAAAATAATTTCCTAGATTCTGTGCTGACGGGAGGTTACTATTTTGACACTTCAATATTCCTTCTGGCCGGTCATTGAATTTATTTTAATAGTGCTTTTTCTTATTTGTCTTTCGTTCACCCTTTACTTCTTCCTGTGAGGGTCATCACTGTGGCAGAATAGAACACTCCGTAGGAGCTTGGGTCTGGTGTCCACCTGGCTTTCCATCCTGGTGTCGTTACCTACCTGCTGTGTGAGTGTGGGGAAGTTATTGGACTCTTCTGACCGTCAGTGACTTCTTCTGTAAAATGAGGATATTAACAGTGCCCGCATCACACCGGTGCTTTGGCCATGCCTATATTTCCATGACTTACTTAAGTGCACACTTAAAGGAAGTGTCCAGCTGCCTGGATTCCAAACACCCTCTCCCATCAGCCTCGCTTTTCAGACTCGGGCAATGTGCAGATGATGATGGCTTGGCCTTCCTCTTTCTGGCTCGGAGAGCTCCTCAAAAATCGTTTTGGCTTAAATACTTCCTACACACACCATGAGGGACAGAAGCGAATACAACCTTGTGGTTCAGGTCACCTCAGGACTTCAGCCTCAGCTTTGCTTGAATATGTTAACGAGGACCAGAAATAAAATTATAACTAGAAGTAGGAAGCAGGGAGCGAGAATGAGAGCCGATGAGGTAGTGCACCACAAGCAGATGTGAGTGGGAGAAGAGATGGAGACCTCTCCCAAACAGCAGGGATGGTGGGAGGGAGAAGGTGCTGTCCTCCATCTGCCTCTACAGAGGCATGTGTCCCCGTGGCATGCCACGCATCAGTCCAGGCTGATGGCAAAGTGAGCTCCCGGTGTGCTGGGTCAGTGAGCCATCCTCCCGCTTTGGAAGTAAAATGCTGCGGGGAAGAGACCAGAGAGCCACAGGCTGGACTTCGGCTCTGCATCTGTCTTTCCTTTCTTTCTTTCCTTTTCTTTTCTTTTCTTTACTTTTCTTTCTTTCTTTCTCTTCTTTCTTTCTTTCTTGTCTGCATCTCTCTCTCTTTCTTTCTTTCTGCAGAGTCTCTCTGCATCTCTTTCTTTCTCTCCTTCCTTTCTTTCTCTCCTCTCTTTCTCTTTCTTCCTTTCTTTCCTTCCTTCCTTCTTTCTCTCCCCTCTTTCTCTATTTCTCTTCTCTCTCTCTCTCCTTCCTTCCTTCTTTCTCTCCTCTCTTTTCCTTCCTTCCTTCCTTCTTTCTCTCCTCTCTTTCTCTTCTCTCTCTCCTTCCTTCCTTCTTTCCTCTTTCTTTCTTTCTTGCCTGCATCTCACTCTTTCTTTCTAGTCTCTCTGCATCTATTTCTTTCTCCTCTTGTTTCTTTCTTTCCTTCCTTCTCTCCTCTTTCTTTCTTTCCTTTCTTCTCTCCTTTCCTTCCTTCCTTCTCTTCTCTTCTTTTCTTTCTTTCTTTCTTTCTTTCTTTCTTTCTTTCTTTTCTTTCTTTCTTTCTTTCTTTCTTTCTTTCTTTCCTTCCTTCCTTCCTTCCTTCCTTCCTTCCCTTCCTTCCTTCCTTCCTTCCTTCCTTCCTTCCTTCCTTCCTTCCTTCCTTCTTGTCTTGCTCTGTCACCCAGGCTATAGTGCAGTGGCTCAATGGAACCCCCGCCTCCTGGGTTCAAGCGATTCTCCTGTCTCAGCCTCCTGAGTAGCTGCAACTATAGGTGCATGCCACCATCCCCAGCTAATTTTTGTATTTTAGTAGAGATGGGGTTTTGCCATATTGGTCAGGCTGGTCTCGAACTTCTGACCTCAGGTAATCTACCCGCCTTGGCCTCCCAAAGTGCTGGGGTTACAGGTGTGAGCCACCACGCCCGGCCCCTCTGCATCCCTTTCCCTTCTCCTTGCACATTCTGGTGGCCTGAGAAAGCCAAAGAGACGGAACAGAACAGGCAGAGCACCTAAGCTAGCTGACTGGCTGGTTGCCTGCCACCCAGCACCCCAATTTTTACCCAACTGTGGCTTCCTGCCACCCCAGGCTGTTCCTCATGCCCCTAACTGCCTTCCTCCGCTGCCCTGCTCTCCTACCTACCTCTGGGGAAAAAGAGAAAAGCTTCTCTTGGAAAAAAAAAAAAAAAAAAAAAGAGTCCCAGTGGAATGGCTGTAAAGGATAGATTAAGATGAATACATTTCCTGTAAACTTCGAATAGGAAGTGCTCTCCCAGATTCAGAAAAGGCCCCCTGCCCCTCCACTCCCTGGTGGAGCTCCTGGTCACGCCTTGCTGGGGATTTGTGGGTGGGTAGCACAGGGTTGCCGCTCCTTTCCCCTCGCTCCTTCCCCCACTTCTCCCTCCCGCCCATAGCCAGACCTTAGGCTAAGACCTCTGCTGGGCTTGAGAGCCTGGCAGGGCGGTTCTAACTGCAGCTGAGCTAGCTCATGGGAGAGAATTCTGGCAAAAGAGAGCAGAATAGATGCTACTGTTGAGAATGAGATCCCTCCTAGCTTGGAGTTCTATGATTCCATGAACAATGAGGCATGAAAAAACACATTCAGCTAATTTCCACCCTAAGAGCACCATTCCCATTATGGGTAACTGTAAACATGTAGCACATTTCAGAGAAGGGGGCCCGAGGTGGGGGAGGGGAGCCGAAAGGACTGAGCCACCTTTTTTTTTTTCCCCCAGATTACAGGAACCTCAGCACTCTGGCTCGAGTAAGAACAGCCTGAACCAGCCACTGCTGGCAGTATTTCCTTTTGTCTTAAAAAATAAACCGAATTCACGTTCGAACAGAAAATAAGCATTAAACACAACACTTAATAACCTAAATTTTCATCCATTATTTGTCGATAAACATACTTTTTATGTAGTTCTAATCACCGTGTACATAGTATTTTATGTTGCTTTTCCACTTAACATGATTTAGAATGTGCGTTTTCCACATATTGACATAGACTGAGTCTTGCCATTAGGTAGCTGTATGAGAACCCATTACATTCAGACCCTTTAATTTGTTTCTCCAAGCTATTCCCCTATTGCTGGACATTTGGGTTGTCTCCAGTTTTCACCATTATAAACAGAACTGGCAGCGACATCTTAAGATGGAACAATAATGATGAAGAGCTGAAATGTTGCTGACTGTATTTGCATTGGCAACCAAATTTAGAGAGAGCCTCAATATTGCGCCTCCCAAATGCAGGAGTAATTAAACAGCTGCCTTGAAGGATGGCTGGATGATTTATAGGCAACAAGATGCATTCAGTGGGTTTGTCAGTATCCTGCGGCATTAAGGATACGCTTGTTAATTATCTGTGGTTAATATGATAATTTAGGAAAAACAACACCTATTAAAGTTCTTCATTAGGCAAAAAGACTTCTCACTTTTGAACAAACAAAGCCTCCAAAATTAATGAGATTCACCTGTGATCTGTCAGAGATAGCAAAGAGTCCCATTTTTCTTTAACTTCCCCACAATGTCCTAGGTCAGAAAGAGGCTCCCTCTTGGAAAATTTTGCCAGGCCCTGTCCCTGCCTCTGTGGCTGCCTCTTTATGGAGCCACCAAATTAACCATTGTGGGACCAATTCATTTTGTCCAGGTGTCTTGACAAATTTTGCTCCGTCAGTGGAATTGAGAAACCTTTACCTACTCATCTCTGGGACTGAAATGGAGCAAGTAGTGGTATTCTTATTTTGTAAGTGAGGAAACTGAGGCCCAGGCATGGTGAGTGGCTTGTCTGGGGTCCCAGAGCCAGGCAGGGGACAGACAGGGTGACTCAAGTCTCTTGCTTCCCCACCTCAGTTCCTAGCTTCCCTTCCTTCCCTACAGTGTGCCCTCCCTCGGGGGGATCTGCCAGACCAGGACCGAGAGCGATATGGAGATTCTTGGAGTGAGCAGAGAAAAAGGTAATCGTATAATGTGATGCCGGAGACAATATCAGGAAGATCCGAGGAGAAATAACCTCCTCTTTATACTTCAATAAGTATTGAATGTAATTCATGGTTGTATCCAATCACCGCTCCCAGGTGTCACCCAAGTCATCCTCCACTGCCCCACCTTCATATTTCATTTTGGCCTGGACAGTGCAAACTCCATTGAAGCCATCAAGAATAATTTTTATATATGGGGTCTCTGCTGAGCCAGCATCTTGCTGCATAGATTCCCAATTATCCTGTTTGGTGGGGGCAGGAGTCACAGGGTAAATGTAGAGAGAGCTCGCCTAGGCTGGAGGCTCTCTGAGAATCAGCCAGGCCCAGTTCCTCCATCCCCTGGCTCTCTCCTTTCAGGCAATACCAGCTCCTGTTCCTGGGAAACACCAAGACCTCTCCACATGGTATCCCTTTGGAAGAGTTAGGAGGCGGGAAAGGACAGAACACAAATTGCTGTGTCCTGGAGTTTTTGTTCACTCTTCCATTTCCTTTTCATAATGAACCTAAGAGGTCTGTATTAGAAGCCTTGTCATATGGGTGGTGAAGGGAAGGCTGGAAAGGGTTAAATCCCTACTCGAGATCACACAGGGATTAAGTTGCAGAGGGGAGGATTTAAACTCAGATGCTGTTTTCATTTGCCACTGTTCCCTTCACCTCCACTCTCCTTGGTGACTCTGACATGGACTTGGCCCTTAGAGGGTGAGGAGGGGTGGGGATAGCATGGTGTCACAGCGGAAGCTACAGGGCAGAGGCAACTTAGGGTCCCTGGAGGGGCAGCAGTCCCCCACTAGCACCCAGGGATGATGCCTGTGGGGTGACACATTGATGCTGGCTGTGGCCTCCGAGGACAATCAGGTTACTCCCTTTTACATATTCGCCTCCATCCGTGTCTGAGTGCTGAATTGACTTCAGGTGGAGTTGGAGTGATAGATCAGTCCTGGTTTTAAATTCCCACTGCGGCGTAGCTAAATGTGTGCCCCCAGATAAGCCCCTGACTTCTTTCAGAGCCTCAGTTTCCTTTGTGAATCTGACATGAATAACATTTGCATGGACTGTGTCCTTGGGTAGCTTGGAAGATCAACTCAAATGAGTGGGAAAGTGACTTGGAACCTGAAGCATCATTTTATTAAAATGCAATAATGCCAGGGCTGAGACCAGTGATTACATTTTATTTCACAGCTGCCCCTTCCTTCCTGACAAGTGTGTCTACCGATATTTCCTTAAATAACCCTCTTGCCGGGGGTTTCCAAAGAGTGGTCCAGGGACCAACTGCATCAGACACAACAGAGGGTGCTGTGACAAATACAGATTGCCAGGCCCTAACCCAGACCAGAGCCTGGGGCAGTCGGGAGCCCAGGAATCTGCATTTTAATTAGCTCCCTGGATGATTCTTCTGTCTGGGCATTTGCCGTTCAACTTTCAACTCACTCACAGACCCCCCAGTTTCTCTTCTCTGAGACTTGGGAAAGAAGGGTTAAAGGGAATGTGTGGGTGTTTGTGTTCCTTTGTCTGGTTTTTGTAGGTGGCCAGCAGACTGTGAAAACCTTTGGCTAGGCTTGGCTCCCGCTTTGTGGAGACAACAATCCCTTAACCCCATGTATTTCCTTTTAGCTTGACAAATCAAACCAGTGTTTAGCTTGATCAAGCAAACCCATGCCAGCCCCTTGGCTCTCTCCTTTCAAAAGTGGGCTCAGCCTCTTTCCAGGAGATGGGGTGCTGACTTGGGAAATGCTGATTTGGGCCTGGCGGTGTCTCGGGCTTGCCGTGTGATGTTGCCGAGCCCCTTGAATCTTTGTGTTTCAGGGCCTCACTCCCAGTCAGGAGAGGTGCCTGGATCTGTCCAGTGATGCTTGGCTGGAGGACACAGCACCCCTTGGTTTTGTGTGTTGTGCTTCCTGGGCTGTCAACACTAGTTTTCACCAAGTCTTCATCTTTCTCCTAAAGGTGAAGCCTTGTATAGTTGTGTGACTTGAGGGGTCCTTTCGTGGGTCAGAAGGGCCCCCACCCAGAATGCAGGTGTGGGTGCAATTTTTCACTTCCTGAACAGTGTCTGCCTAAAGAGCACACTTTGACTTCCAGTTTGGTGCATCCTACCTGCTTGGAGTCAAATTCAGCATAAAGGCTTGTTCTCAGACCCAGGCAGGGAGAGAATCAGGGAGGATGGGGAGGGTGAGGGGCAGAGGTTAGTGTTACCAAATGATCACCAGGACCTCTTTCTAAAGCAATTTGGACTCTCATGCCTGGGCTTGCTGTGCACACCTCTGTGTGGGATTAGAATAGTCAAGAAAGTGGCAGAGTTTGCATCAGGTTCCTTTTTCCTTTTTAGACAGAGTCTTGCTCTCTTGCCTAGGCTGAATGCAGTGGTGCCATCATAGCTCACTGCAGCTTCGACCTCCCAGGCTCAAGTAATCCTCTTGCCTTGGCCTCCTCAGTAGCTGGGACTACAGGCACGTGCCACCACACCCAGCTAATTACAATTTTTTTTTTTTTTTTTTTGTAGAGACAAAGTCTTGCTATGTTTCCCAGGCTAATTTTTTTTCTTTTCTTTTTTTCTTTTTGAGATGGAGTCTTACTCTGTCGCCTGGGGTGGAGTGCAGTGGCACAATCTCCGTTCACTGCAGCTGCCGCCTCCCAGGTTCAAGCGATTCTCCTACCCCAGCCTCTCTAGTAGCTGGGATTACAGGGCCCTGCCACCATGCCTGGCTAATTTTTGTATTTTTAGTAGAGACAGGGTTTTGCCATGTTGACCAGGCTGGTCTTGAACTCCTGACCTCAGGTGATCCACCTGCCTTGGCCTCCCAAAGTGCTGGAATTATAGGCATGAGCCACCATGCCTGGCCTCCCAGGCTAGTTTTGAACTCCTGGGCTCAAGCCATCCTCCTGCCTTGGCCTCCCAATGTGCTGGAATTACAGGTGTGAGCCACCTCACCTGGCCTACACCAGGTGCTTGATCTGGCACTCCACCCAGGACTCAAGGAGGCAAGAACTAGGTCAGAGAAGAAAACAAATGCAGCTGCAAGAGGTTCAGCAGGGAATGAAGAAAGGCAGACATTGTCCCGTCCTGGCTGGTGAAGAAGAGATTCCACTGTCTCTCCATGTGAGTTAACCCCTAAGTTTCCAGGAGCACTGCTCCTTCCCAAAAGTCTCCCCTGAAGACCCTTTGCTGTGACCTGGCCACACACAGAAAGCCATCCCCACTGCTACCTCACTCACCACCAACTTCACCTCCTCTCTACCTGCAAGTGACAGGCAGTGAGTGACATATTTCAAGGCTGCCCTGGAAGGTGCGGCCAAAGGAGGGTTGATTTCATACTTCGCTTATTTCATCTTTCTCCACGGTCTGTACCCCATTCATCTTTCATTCACAATTCTCCTTTTTCACCCTTGACTGATCTGGTCCTTGCCTAATTCTAGAATCTATTTTTCCCTTCCTCTGCCCTCTGATCTGCCACTGAATTGCATCCATATTACTGTCTATTTCTATACTTCTTTTGCAATTCAGCCTTTTCTTCGCCTGTCATATCCTTTAAGGCACAGCGTGTGGGCTTGTGAATGGTGGTGAGTGCTGGGGCCACACCTGCTGTCTCTCAGACACACCGAGACAAAGGTCCACCTCTAAGAAGCTGTGTGACTTTGACCCACACACTTTACCTCTTTAGTGTTTTTTTTTTTCATCTGTAAAATTGGATGATCTGAGCTGATCATCTCAAAGGTCCCCTTTATCTTCAATATTAGTCAATTCTGTGGTTCAGGGCACTTCGTTGACGGCAAATATTCACTCTACCTATGCACAAAAATCTCTGCGTCTAATTTTATATTTCATGATGACTCGACCAGGCATTCAACCACCACCAGATCAATGTGGGCTTCGGGGATGTAACATATTGGCCCAAACCTAACATAAATCTAAGACAGCAGTGGCCAAAGACCCAAATGCTAAGTGTTTATTGATCATTTTGTTTATTATCCAAGTGCATGCTCCCGTCCTCCTTTAGGGCATCCATGAATCTTAGCAGTAAATCTTGTTTATTACAGAGCGGGGACTAGAACCCGGGCCTCAGGTCTGAATGAATGCTGGGGAGGTCCAGCTCGGCTCTGCGATGTTGGCAGGATGGACTCGTTCTGGGTCTCTTGCTTGCCAATTGGATGCTTTTGAGCACATTAGCCAAAGGGCCCCCTCTGAGTGGAGGCAGACCCACCCATTGTTTATAACTTGACAAGTTTATGGCCCTGCCAGAGCCACCTGCCTAAACCGAGGGCCATCTGCTGAGACAGTTACTTCCCAGAGGCCCAGTAGACCTGGGCTTGCCTTACCTGGGATATCACTCAATGGCCTTTTGTATCAGGACAAGTCTCCCCTCCATGAGGACTTGCAGCGTGAATCTGTACTGGCTTTGGTCCTTTTCTGGGTCTCATCACTTACACTCCTTTTTGGAAATTGGCGGGATATAAAAAAATACATTTATAAACATATCCTGAATTTCACCAACACTCGTATATGCAGCCTGTACCCAACTATCATATTAGGCTGGTACGAGAGCAATTGAGGTTTTTGCCACTACTTTTATGGCAAAAACCAGAATTACTTTTGCACCAATCCGATACTGATTTACACACGACTTAAAGTTCTTCAGCTTGTTGGTTTCTCCCTTGAGTCTTGACTTAGAGACTCTCCTACTAGTTGTTAATGCCCCAAAGGACAGTTGTTTCCAATTTAAAAACCAAATTCTCTTGGTTGGGTGTGGTGGCTCACTGTCTGTAATCCCAGCACTTTGGGAGGCTGACGCGGGTGGATCACGAGGTCAGGAGATCAAGACCATCCTGGCTAACATGGTGAAACACTGTCTCTACTAAAAATACAAAAAATTAGCCAGGCGTGGTGGCACGTACCTGTAGTCCCAGCTACTTGGAGGGCTAAGGCAGGAGAATCACTTGAACCCGGGAGGCAGAGGTTGCAGTGAGCAGAGATTGCACCACTACACTCCAGCCTGGGCGACAGAGTGAGACTCTGTCTCAAAAAAAAAAAAAAAAAAAAAGCAAAAACAACAACAAAAAACCCCCAAAAAACCAAATCCTCAAATTAGCACAGAGCTGAATTTGTGAATGTACTTAACAAATGCTGCTAAATTTAGTTGAATACAAGATGATCACCCTGGAAGGAAAGGACGAAGAGAGGCCAAAATCTGGCCCCAGGTGAAACGTCCAAGACCTCACCATTGCTTAGGAGGAGCAGATGTCTTCCTTCTTCTCATTGGTCCCTTCCTCTGCCCCTTCTCTTCCCACCCTGGCTCTAACAGAGGTTCTGAATGTCTTCTGGGAAAACAGTTCTTGATCTTACTGCTAATGAAAATGGATAATGTGTGAAAAATTGACCTTTCAGATGACTGGCTAACTGCTTTCAGTGTTAAAGAGATTTTCCAGATGGGAAAGAAAGGGAGATGAACAGCTAAGAGGTTGTTTCCTGGAAGTGGCCTTGACAGCATTGGAAGGCCACTGGGACTTTCATTCCTTCTTTGCCCTCTATCTCCACAAACCACTGTGAGTGCCTTTGGTGGGGAGAATGGGACAAGAGGAAAGGGGGTTGATTGAGGGGAGTTCCCATGGGAGTTATGACCAGACCCTTTCTTCTCACCTCTACTGTGAGGACTTGACGCTCCCTGGTCCCAGATAAATGCCTTTTCCTGAAGTAGCTGATGTAGCAATTCTCTTTAGCATTCCCGAGAGATAGCGGTATGCCAGCTGTTACACTTGTTGGCTGCTTGAAATAGGCCATAGTGGGAATATTTACACTATGGAAATTGTCAAATGCTACAAATCAGATCTTTTTTTATTCTGAGAGTGTGTTTAGGTTTACCAACACATCACTACCTGGAGAAAGAAAAATCATCTCATGTCCAGACATCACACCCAAGCCAATGAGTTTAGAATCTTTGTGTGTAGGGCCAAGGCACACGTGGTTTTAAACCCTTCCCAGGTGATTCCAATGCACAACCAAAGTTGAATTCACTATTCCAATCGAATCCTTGCATTTTACATGGGAGGAATTGAGATCAAAGGGGTAAAGTGACTCCTCCCAATTCCAAGAGCTCCCAGGGAGCTAGCAACAATAAGCAGATCTTCCTCCAAGGAACTCCAGATGGCAGAGACTCACCTGTGTGCCATTTTGTCCGTGGTTTTTTTTTTTGTTTTTTTGTTTTTTTGTTTTTTTTTGCTGACCTCTCGTCTTCCACATTTTCTTTTTTCTGTCTTCCTGCCAGGTCCCGAACAGAGCTCTCTAGGAACTGCCACCTAAGATGTGCTCCTTCTCAAAAAAAAAAAAAAAAAAAAAGGTGTTCCTTGCCCTCAAAGTTAGGTTTCTCTGCGCGGAGAGGAAATAGTGGTAGAGGCAGTTTGTGCTTGTGTCCCCACGTGAGTGGTGCAGGATTTTCCATCTGAGTAGAGGGGCCCAGAACTGAACAGAGCTGTCATGAGAGAAAAAGTTGATGTTTGCTGCAGAAGATCAACAAATCACTTACATTCTACAAAGTCAGATAAACCAGTAGCCTGGTACTTCTCAGGGTTAGATCTGGGGACTCCCCTCGAAAACTTGCTGGTCCTTCTGCCTGAGGACAGCTCCCTTACCTTCTGGGCCATCAAGTGGCTGCAGAAGGCAGTGGGGGGCTCTCCCCTGAGGAGGGAATGAGTAATAAAAAGAGTTTACAGAGTGCTTTCACAGGCATGATCTCATTTGGGTTGATGACCCTGGGGCTCTTGAATGGAGAAGGAAGTGGGGGGCTTGGGAATTCAAATTGCATCTCCATTGTCTTGGGAAACCCTTTCCGGCAAATAGGAGTCAGCAAATCCCCACCTTGCCTGTCCCTCCTTCTCAGGCCAGGAGCATTTAGAACTAATTGAATCACTAGATTAGCTAATGCAACCTCCATTAAGACCACGAGATCCCAGGGGAGAGGCCATTGAAGAGAAGCAGAAAGATCCACACTCAGCCCCAGCGCCGTCCCTGCCCCCAACACCACCGCCTTAGTCTCAGTATTCATTAAGCCCCATGGACTGCCTGGGGCACTTCTTCAGACTCTCCTGTGGCTCTAGCATTTGAGGACAGGACTGATTTATGCCGTCCGTTTATGCTAGTTCTTGATCCTAAGGAACAACAAGTATATAACAGATGGTGTGTATTCCTTCTCTGGATTTTCTTTTAAGGTAAGCTCTTCCTGTTGGAGTTCTTGTCCTGTGTCCAAGAAGAATCATAAAGGAAATAGCTGACCTCCCAAAGTTCATGAAGTGGTTTGCTAGAAGGATAGATATAAAAACTCCAGTCTTTGGACTAATTTTTCTTTCTACCCAGACTGACAGCCTCTTCTCTATGAGGTGGGATGCTGGTTGGATTTTCTGTTATTCAGTCCAGTTATTAGATGTCCACCAGTCACTGTGCCAACAGCTATTGGGGGACTACAGCAAGGAAGGTCGTTGTGGTCCTGAACTCCTGGAGCTCACAGCATAGTGACTGGAGCAGGGGTAGTCCATCCAAATTTGTGGGATGAATGGACAAAGGGGAATTGGCCGACCTGGGACAAATACTCCTTTTCTCAGCACTCCAAAGTGAATGGAAATCTCCAAAAATGGGATGGCAAATGTTGCCTAATGTATTTACTGTAGCTTTGTGAAGGCCAAGATCTTGCCCATTCCTTCTAGAGCCCTCTAACAGCATCTTATTCAAACTTGAGTCCTTTCTGTCCTTAAATCATCACCACTGTCCCACAATTAGTGCACACTGCCCATGCCCTGTACAGTAACTGGGTCCCCATCCTTCTTCTCCTAGCCCCCTTTCCCACCCCAGGGCACCTGCATGTCTGGGGAAGGGCACTTTGTCTGACTTTTAAATCTTCCCTTCCTCCACGTTCACGTTTTCTGTCTTCTCTCTGTCCTCTGTCCTCTCTACTGTTTGGGTTTCCTAGGAAGTGACGGGCTTGCTGCTGGGATGGAGTTTTACATGCCTGCTAAGGGCCCCTGCTGTCTAGCAGTCAGTGTTTTACTTTAATGATGAATTCCCTCAAAGAGGTTTGATATGTTTTTAAAAACAATAATGCTTTTGCCTCTTACCAGGAAAATATCTCATTGTGGAAAAAATTAGAAAAGACAGAAAAACACACACAAAATAGGAATATCATCTGCTACCATCCAGGAATAACTACTGTTGTCGTTTTGCAAAATTTCTTTCGAATCTTTTAACTACACACACACATACACATACACACACACATAGACACATTTGTTAATATGTATTTATGCACATCTATATTTACATATAGATTTACACATATATATGTATGTTGCGTGTATGCATATATATATATATTAACAATAGCAAAACAAAAATGTGTTGAAACTTTGAAAGGGTTTCTTTTCAGAGAGAACAGTTCAAGCACAAACAGAGACAGCCACTCAATGATTATGGGGTGTTCTTTATGGCCGAGGTGACTCCACGCATGGGCAGCCCTGTCCCAGCTACCTCAGTGAATGTGGGCTGTGGTTGCAGCTCCAAGAACCCCTGTCCTGTGGACACACTGCGTGGATAGACAATCACCCTTGTGATTGTTTTGGTTTTCTCATCTGTAAAATGGGGAGAATAATGGTATCACTTCAGAAGGTTTGCATTTATATCTGAAAGCAGAGCCCGAGACAAGGAGTTGGTGCAGGTAGTGACCTAGGAATTTTCTTGGTCACGTTGTAAGCCAGGACTTCTAGCTAGCAATGCACCTCCCCACCTCCCTGTCAGTATTATAGCTTGTACCCACATTCGGTGGTTCCCAAGCTCTTGTCCTGTGTCCAAGAAGAATGAGGATACACTGACAGTTGAAGGGTGACAATGGGTGGAGAATAATTTTACTGAGCTATGGAACAGCTCTCAGTGGAGAGGGGATGCAGAGCTGGGGGGAGGCGATCCTTCACCCCCACAATTGGGTGGTTTTTTTCTCAGTGTGGCTGGGTTTGGGGTTTTTTATGGACTCAGAATGGGAAGTGTATGCTCATTGGTTTGTGAGTATGCAAAAAAGGTTAAAGTGAAGACACGACTCAAAGGTGGGCACAACAGTGTAGAAAACCAATTAGGAAAGAGTAGGTATATATAAAGTAGGTGAAGAGTGGGGATCAATCAGAGGAAAGTGCACCAAATGGGAAGACAGGTTCTCAATCTGGCCCGTGGATTTGTCTTGTAGCTTGGCTTTCAGGCGTTAAGCTGTCTTCAGATTGGTGGTGGGGTTTCACTGGGAACCCACCCCGACCTGCCTAGGCATTTGGCTGCCTTCTGCCGCCATCAGTAGTTTATTTGGGAGGTGACTCAAGAAACTGGAGGGGGCAGCAGAGAAAAGCAAGGCCATGGAGTCTTGGTGTTGCTGGGGCTTCTCGAGCAACTTAGTGAGGATGCCCCGAATTGCCTTCCTAAGACTGAGAGACTGAGGCTTTTTCCCACTGGCTCCTGTCCTGTTTGGTTGATGTTGCCCTGGGGGCATGAACTCCCCTGTACATCAGGCTGCTGCTGCTGCTTGCAGGTCTAACATATGGTGACAGAGAAAGCCCTGGGGGCAGAAGGAGGTGAGACCAGCTGCGTGCCGCTAAAGTAGGACACTGTCAGTGGGGTGAGTCTGAGCCAGCCTGGAACTCTGCACTGCAGCTGTGGCTGAAATCAGAGGTGGGCCAAGGAGGGATGCGAGGCACTGGGTTTCTACTGTATTCCCTTAAAGGTGGCTCTGGCCTCTGGAGTGAAAATCCTAGCATCCAATTAGAGGAGAGAAGAAGAGAGCCAACACACACACACACACACACACACACACACACACACACACACACACACACCCTACCTCTCAGGAGGGGGAATATTTCAAGTCATAGATTTTCTGAGGTCTCTGGTTAGACAGAGAAAGCAAGGAGCCAGGTGGGAAGGAAAAAGAGACTTCTCAGGCCATTCAGCCTCTTGAACTAAAATCAGATTGCAGGGGAAAGAGGAGCTCTCTTGTCCCCTGCCTCCTGGGAGGAGGTGGCCCTGCCCTCACCCCAACATCCCACACCTCTCCCTTCCCCAGGAGAAGGCACACATTCAAATGCAGTGTGTGGGCGATGGGTGTGGCTGCCTGTCGACCACGTTCCTGGCTCTGGCCCAGGCAGCACTTTTTCAGATCTGCACATCTGTCCATAGCAAAGAGGTGTAGCAGCCTTGCATCTATAGCCTATTGCTGGGGCAAAGGCTTTATCCCTTAGCTCGTGACCAAATCAGAACCATTCAGGGCCTGAGCTTGTTCAGTTGTAAAATGGGCTCAAATTCAGAATAACATCATGACCCTCAAACTTACAGATCTCATCGAGGACATCTCTTCCCAAATCTGCATTCAGTAGCATCTCGTTGGTAGCTTGAAATTGGCATAGTGGGAGTATTTACACCAGGTTAATGGGCAAATGCTACAAATCAGGACTTTTAAATTTGGTGATCCAGAGGTTAAATGTTTACCAGCACAGCACTGCCCTCTAGGAACTTTATCCATTCTGCAGGGGACTGGGAGATTATGTAAGAAAGCAGTGTGTGGATGATAAAGTGCCCTTCACAGGCACTTTGATTTTGGGGGCAGTACTGGGCCTGCCAGAAGAAGCCACCATGGTCTCATCAGGCCAAGCCCCTTCAGACACCCTGGAGGTTTTGTCTGTTGCCGCTTCACTTTCAATGTGTGATTCCCAACCACTTAGCTGCCTTTTACAGCGATGGGCTGAAATGTCCCCTTGGTCTCTTGCTCCTTCCCTTATTCCTCCCGCCCCACCCACCAGGAGCCTGTCTGCCACTGAATTGCCATGCCAGCAATTTTCTCAGCCGCTTAAAAGGCCATCAAGACAGCATCAAACTGCCTGTGCATGCTAAACCCAAACGCTTATGGAGCAGAGCCCAGAGTGGGATGCTAAATTGGATTCTATCAAATCAACATCAGCTGCGTGCAAGCCGCTGATAATGAAAGGCTCCTAACGATGGTGTTCATCGCTGTAAAGAGATGACTAAGAGCTAAGAATGGATGACTGCTGGCTCTTGCTGGGCTGGGAAGGAGGCACTGGGGAGAGGCTGTGGTGATGGACTATCCCTTGTGGATGCTGGCTGGAGAGGGGAGGAAGGAGGAGTCAGATAAGGGATGTTCTCAAGTTTTGGAAGGGGGATGGATATAGGAGAGACATTCACATTCTCCTTTATATTTTATACACACACAAGACCCAGAAACACATTGAGATCATGAAGATGGGTCCAGCCCAGATGTGGATATAGATTCTAACTTCTCATCCAGAAATCACTTTCTCTGCATTAACACCCCCTAACCCCCCAGTTCATGAACTCCTCAAGCCTGGATGGTCATTACTTAAAGGAGGGAGGAGAGGCAGAAGAGTGAGCCCAGCAATTTGTCTGGGGTCTCTCCTTTTCTGCTGACTCCTTCCCTGTGCTCCAGGTTGCAAGAGGGCACTTCCTCCACCTGGTGTGTGTATTAGTTTCTGATTTCTGCTATAACAAATTCTCACACATGTAGGCTTAAAATGACAAATTTACTCTCTTGCAATTTTTAAGTCAGAAGTCTGACTTTGCTATCACCAAGCGAAGCTGAGGGTGTGGTGGGGCTGAGGGCCTTTCTGGAGGCTTTAGGGGAGGGTGGTTCCTTTGCCTCTTCCATCTTGCAAAGGTCTCCCTCATTGCTTGACTCTTGGCTCTCTTCCTTCATCTTCAAAGCCAGCATTGCTGCATCTCTCGGACCCTTCTTCTATAGCTGCATCTCCCTCTGACTACAGCTGGGAAAAGTTCTCCACTTTTAAGGACTTGGGTCATTAGATGGGATCTACCTGGATGATCAAGGATACTCTCCTCTTCTTAATGGCCTTAACAGTAATCACATCTGCTGAGTCCTTTTTGCTATGTAAGGTGACATAGTCACAGAATCTGGGGATTAGCACATGGACATCTTTAGAGAGGGCCATCATTGCCTACCACAGCATGCAGAAATTGAAGGCTTGCTCCTCAGAGCCCCTTCATTTGGCTGAAATATCTGGTGACCAGGATAGAGCCAGTTGTGATCCACCTGGGTGGATCAATGGTGAGGAACTGGCATCTGTGGGTATCACTGCCACGGTTTGCACCAGCTAAGATGAAAGGAGAGAAGCTTGTTGGATGGGAGCTGCCTTGAATCTCTTTCCTGAAAACAATAATGCCAGTGATAGTGCTGCACATTGGACAATGCTTTATGGTTTTCAAAGCCACGTTGAAACAGGGTAGCATGCAGCTGGTTGGGCTGGAGGACGGTAGGTCCATGTTGCAGAGAGGAAAACTGGGATTCAAGTTGGGTCAGTGCTGTCCCCCAGTGTCACCAATGGCTTTATGATGAGGGTCTAGTGTTTAATTTCTAGTCCAAGGCTCTGTTCAGCAGGAAAAAGCATCTAGAGATGGAGTCAGTAGATTGGCTGCGATAAGAGCTCAGCAGATCAGCCTGAGGGCTGCAAGGAACATCAGAGAGCAGAGAACAGCGTGCACCTCAGACTCCCTTGTAGTTCTCTGCTTTCTGCACTTCTGGCTCACTGCTGCAGGATGGGGTTTCAGTTGCTCCCTCATGGGGAAGGTTTGTGTACCACTAGTCACACTGTCTTGCTGGGTCCTGTATTCTGCAATCACCCACTTGTGTTTGCAGGGCACTCCTAGCCTACTTTCTGCAAACATTGGTTGTGACCAGCCTGAGAACAGAATCTGGGGTCTCAAGTTCAACTTCGCCATTCTGATCAGCCAACTCTTGCCTGATGTTCAAAGGCGAGCCTGTTGCAGGTGACAGAATGGACTTGCATGAGTCAGCAGACTCAGCCTTGCCACTTAGAGCCTTCTGGGCCCAATCACACTGACCTAGACTGATGCTGGTGAACGTAGAGGCCTATGACATCACAGGAAGAAAAAGCATTGTCCTAGATATCTCATCTAGAGAGAAACCAGTTCTATCTCTAGTATCACATCTGCATTATTTTTTTCACCGATGCGTTTATATTTTGGTTGGCAAGCTTTTATGAGTACAAACCACACTCTCCCATGTTGGACCCTTTGCCAGTAGGTAGCCTGTCCACTAACTAGTTTGTACCCCATCCTCACCTCTACCCAGAGGCCGCAGCTACTCTTAACTAACTGGTCCCAAGGAGCGTGGAGAGGAGTTGAGAGAAATCGGCTCTGGAGTCTGGCAGCAGTGGTCTTGGGCAAGTTATTTTACTTGTTCAAGCCCTAATTTCTTCATCTGTAATATGGGGCAATAATAATTGCAAGTATTTATTGGGTTTTATGTATTGGGAGCTGGGCTAATTGGAATGACACATAGTTTTCAGGTATAGCTCATTTAATTCTCACAATGACGTGATGAGAATTAACATTACATGTCAACTTGGCTGGGCCATGGTGCCCAGTTATTTTGTCAAACACCAGTCTGGATGTTACTGTGAAGGTATTTTTTTAAAGATGTGATTAACCTTTAAATCAGAAGGCTTTGAGTAAAGCAGATTATCCTCCACAATGTGGGTGAGCCTCATCCAGTCAATTGAGTTATCCCTCCAACATTTTATCTTGTTAGTTTTAGTCCATTGTTCTGGCCCAGACCTTTTTTTGAATCTTCACTCTGTCATCCAACATACTGGCTCTCCCATCTAGCTTTGGTTCGTTTATCAATTTGTTAAGCATGCCTCTTACGTCTCCACGTATCTGAGGATAAAATGTCAAAGAAGACAGACCCATTGTATGATTCTTTGGGGAAATGGACAAGCCTCTTGTGACGCAGCACTAGGGGCTTCTTTAACGTGAGAGAAAAGACTCAGGTCCCTCTAGAGGAAGGATTTCTGCCTCCAGACTGCCCTTGAACACACGTCTGCAACATCAGCTCCTGCCAGAACTTCCAGCCTGCTGGTCTGCCCTGCAAATTTCAGACTTGCCAGTACCACAATCACATGAACCAATTCCTTAAAGTAAATCTTTCTCTTTCTCACCTGTTGCTCTGCTTGTGTGGAAATCCCTAACTGATACAGACATTACGAGGCAGGGAATGTTATTATGTCAATGACGTAGATGAGGAGTGTTCCCCCACCCACACTCTCCACATTTCTCAGCCTCCCGGGTGCTGAGATGGGTCATGTGACTAGCCTGGCCAATGGAATGTGGGCGGAGTGACATAAGCCACTGCACCTGCCTTGGAATTCCCCCACCTCTTTGCACTTAGGCTGAATGGAGAAGACCCAGTGGAGGCCTCTGAGAAGGAGCCACTAGATGAGAAGCCTCAGTCCCCAAACCATCTATAGGAGGTCACCCGTGGGATTGGACTGTGACATGAGCGAGAAATAAGCATTTATGGTATTTGGCCACTTAGGTTTTGAAGTCATTTGTTGTAGCAAATGGCCCACTCTGGCAATTCACTGTCCACTGTTGTCCAGGCAGGAAGACGCAGCATCAGTACTAAAACTCAAGTGGCCTGGCTTGCCTACCTGCTCCCTTCCCTGCACTGCAGCTCCCTGTGGTGTTGTTGGGAGGTTTAAATGAGGGGGTGTGTGGTAGGTGTGGCACTTGGTAGGCCCCTCATACATGATAATTATTAATGTAGCAAGCGTTTTATTTGAGGCGTGGATTTGTGGTGCCTCTTGTAGTATTGTTGTGGACAAAATGGAGTGAAGTAGGCTGAATGATGGCTTCTTCAGTAGTTAAACAACTGTCCCCAAGAAGTGTTGGTTAACAAGCCAGTGTCAACCAGGAAGTCCCTAGTGCTGGGTCACAGGAGGTTTGTCCATTTCCCCCAAAGAACCCTACAGTGTGTCTGTCGTCTTTGACATTTTATCCTCAGATATGTGAAGACATAAGAGGCATGCTTAACAAATTGATAGATGAAGCAAAGCCAGATGGGAGAGCTAATTTGTTGGATGACAGAGTGAAGATTCAAAAAAGGTCTGGGCAGGCCAGAACAATGGACTGAAACTAACAAGATAAAATGTAGGAGGGATAAATCAAAGTCTTGCCTTTAGTTCAAAAACTAACCAAATGAGGACGAATAAGGACAGGATGAGGGAGGCTTAATGCACTAGCTGCTCATGGATGAAAGTCCTAGGGCTCTCGTTTCTATTAGCCTGTTATGAGTCAAGATACTGACACAGACTCTTTAAAGATGAAGGACACATAGGCTGCATTAATACAAGCATCATGCCCAGACCATAGTCATCCACTCAATAAATATATACTGATTGCTTCCTGTATGCTGGGCATTGCACTGACTGCTAGGGATGGAGCAATGAATGAGACAGACCAACACTGCCCTCATGCCTCATGCAGCTGACAGTTAGGGACAGAATTATCCTGGGACCTACACCCAGATGGTAAAGGGCTTGAAAACCATGTGACATGAGGAGTAGTCCAAGGAACTAGTAATAATGAGATTTATGGAAGCTTCGGAAATATAAAGGGTCATCTCTTCTAACAAATGCTATATACTTCAGAGGGAAAAAGGACTGATGACTGAGAAAAGAGGGCTGAGCCTTGACCTAGGCACTGCCGATATTTGGGCTAGGAACTGTATTCTTGCTCTTTCAGTGACTCCTCACACGGCTCTAGGAGGTAAATATGATTTTCTCATTTTGCAGATGAGAAGACAAAGTCTCAGAGAAGCTCTGTCATGTGGACATGCTCATAGAGCTGGCAAGTGGCTGAGAAAGGCTCCAAATCCTGTCTGTCTAAATTAAAAGCCCCAGGTTCTTTCCCATTCACCACCCCAATGCAGATTTCACCTTAGCTTAAGGAGGACGTTTCTAACAACTGCAGCTAAGCATAAACGGACCACCTTGTGCTTCCTGCACTAGAAGTGTTTTGGCAGAGGCTGAATAACAGTCTCCTGGGATTCCCCACAAGGGGTTTCTCCATCAGTGCCTGGGAGGTGGGTGGGGTGGGGGAGGGCAGGCTTGGGTGGCATAGCCTCTGTGCCTTCATCTCTGGCCTCACTGGCTACATTCCAACCACACTGAGCCCTGGGAGCTCCTTAAATAGGCCATCTTCTTTCCCGTGGTAAGGCCTTTTCGCACACCAACCCCACCATCCACTTCCCATAGCTAACTTCTGCTCATCTTTCTGGCTTTAACAAAAACTTTACTTTCTGGAGGAAACTTTTCCTGATGCTTGATACTGGGTTAGATGCCCCTCTTAGAGGCCGTCCTGGCATCCTGCCTATGCTGTCCATGGAGCATGCAGCACGCTCTTCCTGCTACCTGACTCAATGTCTGTCTGAATTTCCCTGAGGGTCTGCCTCTATTCTGTCCTGTCCTCAGTTTCTAGCACACAGTAGGCACTCAAGAAAGGCTCAAAGAATTCCTGACATCCTCTAAGATCCGGCGATTATTTTGGTGCCCTGGGAATGGCCAACGTCCATTGGGTTTTCACCTTGCCTCCTGCCTTCTCAGCGCTTGGCCATGCCTGGAACAAGGCTGGGTGGGTCACAGTGGGATGTGCAGTGGGGATGGGCCAGACAGCAGCGGCCACTGGCCCCAACCCTGCAGGCTTCTCTACTGTGCTGGAATCCAGGTGAGTGATGGCCGTGGAGCCAGGTCTGGCAGAGGAGGGGTAGTGAGCTTCCCCAGTGACCTCAGCGATTACCCAGGCCTCTGTGGACTCTGGACCGCCTGGCATTTCTTCCCTCTCCCAGTATCCCCAGGGCCCTGGCCTCTTTGAATGTGGGGGCTGCAACTCATTATTCCTTCCTCCGTGCATCCGCGACTTGACTTCCTGACCAGGAGGCAGCAGGGAGAGAAGGGGTTAATGATGAGTGGGGAGGTGGAGGAAGGGAGGATGATGTCAGCCAGGCCGCAAGGCAGAGACTAAAGCCCCTAATTGCTCTTTTCCTTCTTGTCAGAAGTGCAGTGGCTGACTCCATAGTTACTGTAATAAAGGCCTGTGGACAGGGAAGGCGGCCCACTAATGAGAGGGCCATTGTTCAGTGAAGAGGGAAGCAGGAGACAGGCCCATGGGGCCAGAGCCCTGCTCCCCAAAGGGAAGATGGAGAAAGTCCCTGGGTCACCTGGCCTGGGCCATGGGTGGGATCATGCAGGTTGTGGTCAAGTTGCATTTTAAATGCCTTCAGCATAGAGCAGCTGGTCCTCTCTGTGACATAACAGACTTCCAGGACCTCACTGGGAGAATGATCCGAGGCAAAGAGACTGGGCCCTGATGGCTGTGTTATTTGGTTAGCAAGTGGGATGACTTCCTTCAGGGGGCAGGTTTTGAGAAGCTGTTATGTTTGCAGGGAATCACCCTGAATATGGGGTCACTCCATCTTCTGTAATAAATGTGTCCTGATTACTCTCAATTGAGCAATTCTTCCAGAACCTACCTTAGAATCAGAGACTCCTAGGAGCAGGAGGGAGGGCTGTCCATCCACCCATAACTAGTTTTTGTTTGTTGGTTGGTTTGTTTGTTTTAGCAATGCAGGGGGATTACTCCATGTCCTTGCCAGGCTACAGTATGGAGGCTCTGCCACTTCGTCAGCGCCCAGCAGGCCGAGGATTTGGTGGACACTGTCACACAGCTATGCATGGGCATCCCCTCAGCCAGTTCATTTCCATGTTCCTGAGAGGATCCTGTACAGAGCTGTTGAGTTTGAGTCCCCACCCTTGACTATCCATACCTGAATTGTCATCTTCTCTCTCCTCCCCTTGGAAAACTTGCTTCCTGCCTTCTGCAGGAAAGCTACCCAGATCAACAACATGTGGTCTGTCTGTGCAATGGAATATTACTCAACCTTTAAAAGGAAGGAAATCCTAGCTGGGTATGATGGCGTGCATCTGTAGTTCCCGCTACTTGGGAGGCTAAGGTGGGAGGATCCCTTGAGCCCAGGAGGTCAAGGTGGCAGTGAGTCATGATCGTGCCATTGCATGATCACACTCCAGCCTGGGCAGGAGAGTGAGACCCTATCTCACAAAAAAAAAAAAAAAAAAGGAAGGAAATTTTGATACATGCTACAACATGAATGAAACTTGGGGACATTCTGCAAAGTAAAATAAGCCAGTCTCAAAAAAGCAAATACTGACAGATGCGACTCATATGAGGTCCCTCGAGTAGTCAGATCAACAGAGATGGAAAGTAGAATGGAGGTTGCCAGGGGCTGGGGGCGGAGAGTGGAGAGTTAGTGGAGTAATGGGCATAGAGTTTCAGTCTGGGAAGACGAACAGAGTTCTGGCAATGGCTGCCCAACATTGTGAATGTATTTAATGCCACTGAACTGTATACTTAAAAGTGGTTAAGATCATAAATTTTATGGTGTGCTTATCTTGGCACAATAAAAAAAGGCTTCCTGACTTCTCTCTCCCTTCTCTGAACATCTATAAACCTTCCTCTTGAACCTCCCAAAGGAGAAACCTTGCCCCTTCTTCTAGATTGTGGTCGTTCCAGAGACTGTGTCTTGAATTCACTACAGGGCTGAGTACTTAGTATTCAGGACATACTTGCTGCATTGGGTTAAATGGAATTCACATCTGCATCCTCACCAGAAATCCAGACTTTTCACTTTGGGTGCTTGGGGTGGCCCAAGTTTATACCAAACAAGTTGAACTGCTTAAGTACTTATTAAGGCTCCTGGAACCCCAGTACCTAGAGCTACCATAGAATAGGAAAACATCATGTCATTTCAGGAGCAGAGGCCACATGAGGACAGGAAAGAGGGCCAAGGTATGGTCCCCAGCTGTATCTTCCAAGGCCAGGTCTGTGAAGAAGTGGTTCTGTGGTTAGGCAGCTTTGGGAAGTGGCACAAGCCAGGCTGATACAGCAGGAATTCTCTGATCCTTTAAATATGAGTGTGCCAAGAGGCCCACGTGGTGTGTGCTGCTTTGCACATGCGTATCACCTCAGAGTCCCTTTAGGGAAAACCATCTCCTAGGAGCTGGGCTTCGTGGATCAGCCTCAGGGAACTTCCTGCGTGTGGGCTCCCTATAGAAGGCTGAAGGGTCCACACATCCTCACATTGGATCAGGCCCTGGAGGACTGAACATCTTGGGCTTGCCCAGGTCCTCCCCTTACCCTTCTTGGTGCCATCTGGTCATCCTGTCCTGGCTCACACCCTCACACCCTCACACACCCGTACAACAGAAGCTGTAGGCTCTGCCCATGTCGAGGGCAGCCTCTTCCTGCTCCCAGCCCTATCCCTTCCCATCTGAAGGCTCATTTATCTTGTCTTCTGTGCTTCTTCTGTTTCCTTTTGAACCCCACTCTGGCCCAAGGGCTATAATTTATTAACAATCCCACATCTCCACCCCGCTGCTCTGAGTCACTGATCCCATCCATATTCAGTCGTGCATTATTTAAATCTAGAAAATGTTCTGGGCTTGAAATGAACAGGGAGAGACTCATTAATATGGGTCCTGTAGATGTATTTTTTCCAACTCTTTGGAACTTCAGAGGGCTCTGTGACCATTATCCCAAATAGCTCTTTCTTCCTTTGAAGAGCAGAGGCCCACAGGCAGCCCATTGGGTTGATGCGGGGAGGGCTGTGGCTGTGGCATCGCAGTTGGTACCAACCCTGCCACACAGGGAGGGCTGCGGGGAAGGGGGGATTGGCACGTGGGTTCTGGCTGCCCATGCTGTCCCAGGGAGTCTCTTCCTCTCTCTGGGCCTGGTGTCCTCTTCTGTAAAGTCAGGCATCAGTCACATGGCCTCCCAGGTCCCTCCGAGTTGCTCATGTGCGCTGTGAAATGCATCCCTGCCTCTCCGTCGCACTGAAGAGGAAAAGAGTTAAAGTCAAGCAAATCACACTTGTCGGCTCATATATCTTTCAAACACCTCTTACAAGTCAAAAGAGCAGACCGATCACAAAGTGAGTTCATCCTTTTAAATCATTTCGCTGCAATGGGAAACCTGAGAATGCCCAATGCAGAAACTGTTTAAATCCATTGTGTTTATATAGCAGCTTTATTTGCGAAGTGCTTGAAATACATTTTCATATTTGGTCTTTGCAGTCTATTTACAGAAGGTGAGTTGAGGAGAGTGACTATTGCAGTTTACAGATCAGGCACTGAAGCCCAGAGAGACGAAATGCCTTCCTCTAAGCCACCAAGCTGCACAGTGGCAGGCGGCTGTGACATGGACTCAACGTTTCCTGGAAATTTCTCCACCAGGTTACCCCCCAAGTTCTTGGGCTTCACCTAATAAGTAGAACCATCTCTTTCTCTCCCAAGCCTTGTCCTCTTCCTGGTCAGTCCCACCTAGGCTCATCTAGGCCAAAATCTGGTCACTGGCCTCACTTTTGGGACTTTGTCATACTCCACATCCAATCAAGCACCAACTCGTTCTCCTAAGAATTCCCTAAAACCTTTCCCTTTTCTACACTCTAAAGTCAACTGCCCTCGGTCAGACCTCCATTGTGCCTCATCTCATGTGGACTGGGCTTTTTTTTTTTTTTTTTTTTTAAATCACAGCTTCCTAACTGGCCTCCTTGTTCCCAGGCTCCCTCAAACCCCTTCTCCAAAAAGGCAAATCTGGCCACATCCACCCTCTTCCCTGCCCCTCCCACACTAGTTTGAAGCCCTTCATTGGCACTCATGATTTATTGAATAGCCTGTGTTTTCTAGCATGGTGTCTGGGAACGGCTGATCTCATCTGGTGCATCTATCTGCACCACACCTTATGTTTTCCTAATATTGGGCCAACAGTAATTCTCTGAATAAGCCATACAATTTTCTGCCTCCATGCTTTGGCTTGTGCTGTTTTCTCTGCCTCGAACAACCAGTGCAGTCCTGTTTGCCTCTTCTTGGCTAATTCCTTGTCCTAATCTTTCGAGACTTAGCTCACGTGATGCCATGTGGCTGGATTAGGTGCCACTCTCTGGCTCGTCTAATACCCTGTACCCATTTCCAACATGGAATCTTCTGTGTTATAGGTAGAAATGATCTGTTTACCTATTTATCTCCACGGTAAGACTTCTGTTTTTTTCAGAGCAGGAACAAAATCTTATTCATTTTTATAGCTTCAGTGCTACAGCTACAAAGCAGAACAAAGTATGTGTGTGGTAGGGTTTGAAGGAAAATACTATCTTTGATTTTATTCTCAGAGTTGTGGATGGGGAGAAAATGCCTAAGGATGTAGGGTGTCCTAGTAAAGATGTTGTTTCTTCTTCTTTGTGCTGATCCTGGGGGTCTCTACCTAAGATGCTTCACTGAGGTATAGATGCTTGGTCAAGGTCAACTTTATCTGTTCAACACTGTCTCTAGTTCTGAGTCCAAGACTGTAACTGCAGCCCTGAAAAGAGCTGTTTACTTGGCTTAGAGGAAACTTCTATTCCAAAGCCACAGATGTTCCCGTGATCCTTGGCAGTCATCTTGGAAATTACTGTCACTGGCTCACAAGGAAGAGCTGGTGACAGGTCTTGTAGAGACCAAGGCAAACCCCTTCTTTCTCCTTGTACAGGGGAGGACAGAAAACTTCAAGGAAGCCTTCAGCATCACTGTTTGCTTCCCAGCAGTGGTGGTGGAGGAAGGGGAGGTCAGAGGGCAAGTACCATTTCAGGGAAACGTGTCTGTTTGTGTGTGTGTGTTTGTGTGTATGTGAGAGAGAGATCCTTGTTTTCTCTGCTGCCTAGGGAGACTGAGTAAGTGTTGGGACAGAGACGAGCAACAGCCAAGGTTGACCAGAAGTCAACCCCTGACCAATTGGCTTTCCCTCCCACGAGGACACTTCATCCCTGTCTATCCAAGGGCCTAACAAAGCAATCACTGTCTCCCACTGTTTCAATCTTTTACTCAATCACTTAATGATTTCTCAGGTCTGGGTGGCATGGCCACAGCCCTGTATTAACACAGAGCATAATTACCCACCCTATTCCTTGCGACTGTGCCTCCTATTTACTGCCCTTAAAAAGACCAAATTCCACCCCTCTTCTTGCTGTGGGCATAAAAAGGACCTCGGCCTCTTATCGCTGTCTGGGGCCTTGGAGCAGCCAGCCATAAACTGCAATATCTGCTCGTTTATTCCTGTTCATTCAATTGGCTCCAAATTGCTCTGAACGAATTCTTGGGCTATAGAAGAAGCTGTGCAGGCCTATTTTCATTAGCGTGGACACTGAGCAGGGAGAGAGGGAGAGAAAAGAGGAAAGGAGAGGGCACTGCAGCTGGGATTTTCTCTACTCCCCACCCCTACCTTGCCCCTCAGCTCGTCTGGGCACACATTGCCCCTCTGTGCAGGAATCAGGCCACTCTAGCATGCCTGTGCCTGAGCCTTCTGCTGAGAACCCGGATCTTATTGACACAGACTCACCCCCATTAAGTGTATAACTTAATGACTCCATGATAGGAGGGAGAGCTAAACCTGTCCTCCCCTCTGGCCAAGCTGTACTTGTTGGAGAAGATGGCACTATCTGACCATCTTTTTATCTTTCCCAGGGAGCTGGAGAAACTTGGTCAGAGGGAGACAGGGTCCCAGTGTGGCCAGTTGAGCAGGGATGCAGGATCAGCTCCACAATGATCTTAATGCATTGATATAGTTTGGATCTGTGTCCCAACCAAATCTCATGTTCAACTGTAATCTTCAGTGTTGGAGGAAGGGCCTGGTGGGAGGTGACTGGATCACGGGAGTGGTTTCTCATGAATAGTTTAGTGCCATCCTCTTGGTACTGTTCTTGGGATAGTGAGTGATCTTGGAAGATCTAATTGTTTAAAAGTGTGTAGCACTTCCTCCATCTCTTTCGTGCTCCTGCTCCTTCCATGGGAGATGCCTCTTACTGCTTCACCTTCTGCCATGATTGTAAGCTTCCTGAGGCCTCCCCAGAAGCAGATGCCTGTGTAATGATTCCTGTACAGCCTGCGGAACCATGAGTCAATTAAACCTTTTTTCTTTATAAATTAGCCAGTCTCAGGTAGTTCTTTATAGCAAGGCAAAAATGGCCTGATACACACATTGATGATTTTCCCCTCTTGTCATCAACACTGTCCCCATAGGACCACCTCATCCCAGCACCCTGGGACTGAAAGGATTCTGAGGTCAAGACATTTGGTTTCCCTGCCCTGTGTTCTTTCTTGATTTCCTGCCTACTGCGTTTACAGTTTGGAAGTTCTCAGGGAGTCTGACCTGAATCTTCCTTATATAACGAAAGCCTGTTTCTTTTTTGTTTGTCTTCCCTTGGGGCATCCGTGCCTATAACTCTTTTGAAACTGGAAGTCAGTTATGAAAGTCTTGTCTCATTTTCCTCAGCCTCATGTTCTCCAGGCCAAACCTTCCCAATTCCAAGAGTCCCAGCAGCACATAACTTAAGAGTCAGAAGGATGCCTGTTAACCAACCCTCCCGCTTGACTTTATTACCCCTTCTACACATAAGTGACTTCCTTCAGATCCTGCCCAATTTATCTTCAAGATTTTTTAAAATGTGGGTGGTCCACTTCTATTTCTAACAGCCCATTTGGTTCTGGGGGGCTGAAATGAATACTTTAAAGAGGGATTCTTGGTCTTTCTAGCTTTTTTCCTAGAGTACTGGGATGGAAAAACATTAACCTGACTTCATTTTTCTCTTTCCCTAAGGACAGGGCAAAGGGGACAAGGTTTAGTGGGACTGTGGGTTTTCAGCATCCAGTTCCCACATTTCAGCTTCAGGAAGGAGGCCTGCCCAGAGGAGGTGGGGTGTGACAGAAAGAATAATTGGTTTGTGTCCAGGATGCATGGATTCTAGGTACAATTCTCCCAACTGTAGCTGGGTAACCTTGAACAAGTTGATTTACTTCTGTGGGTCTCAGCTTCTCTGTCTATAAAGTGAGGAAATTGGAGCGAAGGAATTCTAAAGTCCTCTCTAGTTCTGACATTTCTAAGTGAAGAGCCCTGTAGAGGAATGACCAGAGGGTGAGGGACACTGGCGATCCAGGACAGTGCTGCTGAAGACACCTGGGCCAAATGAGGCTCCAATGAAATAAGCAAGAGAATGTGATGGACGGGAAACAGGGTGGTGGTATTGACTCAGAGGGCCGGTGCAAGGTGTGTGGCATGGGTGGTCAGGCCCACGTGTGCTGGGGAGTGTCAATCTCCTTTTTGTTCTTCTAGAAACTGCTGTACCCATCCATTGTGCTCCTCATGGCATTGACCTCCATCTTTCTCCTGTACCCATAGCTCATGTTTGAAGTAGGTTGCTTCAGATTTTTCAGATCATCCGAGAACTGCTGTGTTTTCCAGAGTTTCTCTCCATCTGGTCAGTCGGCTGGCAAAGAAACCCATCTAAAGGCTAGGATCATCTCACAGATAGATTAAAAAAACCTGCCAGCTTCAAGCCAGCCTTCTCTAACAAAAGAATCCAATAACCAATATTTCCCACTGTTTTTCTCTGCTAATGCTATGGAAATGGTGCATTAGATACAGGAGCTGGAGTGGTTTGAAGAAGGATAAAGAATCTATTTTTCTGTGTCTGTAAACATTTTCTCCTTGAAATCTTTGACATGGTTGGGTGTTTGAATGCCCTGGGCCCTTGCAAGTGGAGTGTCCACTGTAGCAGGCTCATTTCCCTGTCTCCCTCTTCCCGGGCTCAGCCAATTGCCCCAGCTAACAGAGAAAATGTAGCTTTCTTGTAGTGATGGACGCTGGAGCAGGCGTGGAGCCCTGCAGCTTGCCAGATAGTGCTGGGCAGTGCCACCATCTGAAACAAGTTCCAGAGGCAAAGACAGGGGAGAGACCAGGTTGACTCATGGTCATTTCCCAGACCCATAAGATTTCCAGGCAGCTGAGCCAGCCTTGGCTGGACAGTCAGGAGCAAGGCCTGGCCAGAGGGCTGAGGGTGGCATTTCTGGTCCCCAGTCTCCACGGCATGCTCTGGGCATTGTGGCTCAGGACTGTTAGGGCAAGCTGCTTTGTCAGTGTCCCCAGAGCATTTGCCTTCTCTCTCCTTTTCCCCGAGAACATTCTGCCAACTACCAACATTGCAAAAGACTGAGCACAGATGAATCCTTCTGTAGTTTCCTGGTGTCTGGATCAATGGAGCTCACATGATATGTGACCTTGAACAAATGTTCTTGTTTTTTGTAAAGTTTTTCTAAAATGAGGCCATCTCATCCCTGGCTGCTGCCTGCATCCCCCCTCTGCACAGTACAGAAAGGGTCGTGAGCCTGAAGTGAGGCATCTGGGTTTCACTTTCAGTTTCCGTTTTAACAATGCCACATAACAGCAAACTTGTGACGTCAAGCAACACATTTAACCTCTATAAGCTTCCATTTCTTCATCTATGAGATGGGTTTAATATTTGCCATGACTATAGGGTTTTCAAATCAAATGAGTTAACAGTGCTTTGCAAGAGGTGAAGATCTGTACAAGGGTAAAGTAGTGCTAATGATATAGACATGTGTAGCAAGTTTCATGTGAAATCCTTTGACGTCATCATCAGAAACGATGTGTATAGAGGAGTGGCCATTGGAAGTGCTGTGTTGAACAAGGAGATGAGCCTGTCAGACCTTAGTGATCAGAGCTCCATGACATCATCATTCACTTAACCATCTGAGAAATGATGAATCATTGGGGCTGTCCAAGCCCTTACTTGATATTCCTCAAGCCATGCTTATGAGGACATTTTGGGGAAGACAGAAGAGAAGAGAATAGGGAAGGACCATGAAGTGAGGAGGGCAGGAGCCCAAGCTTCTAGGTCCTGGAGATTGGCACCAATCTAGTCCTTATCCTGGTGATCTTCCAAATCCATCAGCAGCTTCTCCAGGCAGGCCTTAAGCTACAGTGGTAGGATGCACTTCTTAAAAAGGCTTATTCACTTCTTAAAAAGGGGACTAACTGGGTCATGGGAACCATCAAGATTTTGACTAGGGTTGACCAACTTTGAGCTAATTCATTGGAGAAAGCCTCATGGGTTGTGGATATTTCATGTGAAAAAAGAACCAAGTTAAGGGCCTGTGCATGAACAGAGTTGCTTTTTAAGACATTATAGTGTTGCTAGTGCCATGATAGTGCCTGCCTTTGCCTTTGCATTCAAGTGTGTCTAGGCCTGATCTGTATCACGTGGATAGGTATCTAGATTATCCTTTAAAATATTCTGGGATAGGAGATTCCAAAATTGCCCTTGGCAAGCTATATAAGTATTAGCAAATTTAGCAATACAAAGGCCTGGATCCACATCTCATTTCCTACTGTAGAAGAGGATATTCTTGAGTTTCCAGGAAGTGAGAAATAAAGTTTATTGACCTCTCTTTGAAGATATACTATTATTTTTATTGAAATTTGTTCTCAAGTCTATTAATGCCAAGAGTTGTGAAGGGTCTGAGATTTTACTTTACTTAAAATGTAATAGTTAGCCTGTTATTGTTCAAGTTGGTGAAAGACATGAGATTCCTGGATCAGAGATGAAAAGTTTTATTACTCACAGCAAAAGCAGTAGCCAGGTTATCAGCTTATTTGTGTTGGTTCCCCGGACCCAGTTCCCACAAGGTGGGAATGAAGATGGCCAGATAAAACCTGTACATAGAGCAAGTTTTATTGTAAGAGAGAAACCCTGAGCTTAGAGAATCCAAATCTTTTCTAATGGGCAGTAAACATTCCTGTTCTTCACTCTGGAGTGAGACCCCATCTCTATCTTCCAGGGATGTTTGCTATAGAAATACTCTTGAAAAGGTAATCTAGAACATAAGAAACATAAGATAACACCTTGCTTTCAAGACACGCAAAAAGCTGAGTCCTATGGAGAAGTGTCTCCCAATATTGATCAGTTTTACTATGTTTAGGTGAGCAAATTCCAATTTCTTTAACCTTATTCCCTGGGCTATATTTCCCCACCCCTTCATTTGTTGGGCATTTATCCCCAGTGGTGCTCCATAGCTATTTTTGGGTCCTGTGGTTTCTTGCCTCTTCGGCAGCACCATCCAGATAGACCCTCTACTCTTCTGTAGGAGACTTCCACAGAAGAAGTGTACCTCCTTGTTCAAGGGTCCCCAAGGAAACTGCACCTGGAAGGTGCATTGCCATCATCTCTTCTGTTCTAGAAAGATGAAGACAAATTGCAGGCAATTCAGAGAAAAGTAACTTAGGTGATTAGGGGTGATGTCAGGGGAAAGATGAAAAGAACTGCACATGCAAGCGTCTGCTCATGTTGTGTTGAAGAAATTGGAGAAAGAGGATGTAGGGATGCTTCCAGTGCCTGAGCAGATCAGGCTCAG
This sequence comes from Papio anubis, assembly GCF_008728515.1. Lineage (NCBI taxonomy): Eukaryota > Metazoa > Chordata > Mammalia > Primates > Cercopithecidae > Papio > Papio anubis. The sequence continues at coordinate 25,888,566 of NC_044979.1, forward strand.
AGTACCTTTCAGGACACAGATATCTGACTCTGTTCCTCCCTAGCTTGGCCTCTTTGTGGATCTGTTTCCTTTTTCATAAAAGAGGGATGAAAAGGATGCATTGTTGCTGGAGATTAAAGGACATACTATGTATTTATAATCACCTAGAATAGTGCCAGGCACATAGGAAGAGCTCAAGTAATGCCTCATGTTTTTGGAACACAGAAAATTAGAGCTAGAAAGAATCTTAGCCTCATATTCAGCTTCTCAGTCTGCAGAGGAGGAAACTGAAGCTCAGAGGCAGAGGTGATGGATCCATGGACACAACACTAGCTACAGGAAGAATATGACTAGCCCCAAATTCATCCTTTCTTTAAGACAAAATAATATATTATGGCTCCCTGTCATTTTAAAAGTGTTTTAATGGTTAATGTCCAGACTGAGCAAAAGTGGCACATATTTATTAGGCTTCAAGTTCTCCTTCTGAGTTTCTTTAGAGAGGGTAAGCGCATGGTGGTAGCTTTTCTGAGATGAAATGTAGCCTTCTTATTACAAAGGCCTACTGCTGAAGCTCACCTTCTTACTCTGGGTGTTAACACTATGGCTAAATGCATATGGGCTTTTGCAACAACTTCGGGTGTTGACACTGTGACTGGATACATGTGGGCTTTTTATTCTGGAGGCTGAGTAGAGGCAGCCACCAGCTCCTTAATTTCCAAGTTATCTTGTAGGTGTCTGTGGGTGTGGGTGAGAAAATGTACTCTAACTTCCCAAAAATAAATTAAGCTTCCTCTTGCAACATACATGAAGGATGCCAATACTTTTAACTTCTAAGTGATCTTACAAGACATTTTTTTTTCAATCAAGATATATTGATTAAACAATGATTATTATTCCATCTTATGTTAATCAAAATTTAACTGCCAATCAGAGCTTCTGATCAGTAAAATACCATTGCCATCCTACTGGGTTGACATAATTCTAGGCCATATATTGAGACATAATTTTTTTTTTAGTGTGCCTGGGCAAACCTGTCTCCAATACAAATTTCTGTTTCATTTTTGGAAATATTGAAAGATGTCCAAGTAGTCCCATTATTACTTTCAAGAAGCACTAGGGACTGCCATCATGAACCATAGGGTCAAGAAGCTAGGAGGGATCTCAAATAATCTAGTCAAATGTCTGGCATTTACAGAAGGAACAGAGGCCCAGGGACTGGGTAATGACCCAAAGACACTGGCAGAGGCCTCTTGGAGTGGCTTTGTATTAGTTCGTTCTCATGCTGCTAGTAAAGATATACCCAAGACTGGGTAATTTATAAAGGAAAGAGGTTTAATTGACTCACAGTTCACATGGCTTGGGAGGCCTCACAATCATGGCAGAAGAGCAAGGGACATCTTACATGGCGGCAGGCAAGAGAGAGCTCATGCAGGGGAACCCCCCTTTATGAAACCATCAGATCTTGTGAGACTTATTCACTATCATGAGAACAGCACAGGAAAGACCCACTCCCATGATTCAATTACCTCTCACTGGGCCCCTCCCATGACATGTGGGAGCTACAGTTCAAGATGAGATTTGGGTGGGTACACAACCAAACCATATCAGGCCTTCCCAGCTCTACTGATGTCCCTCATTCCTGAGAATGACTGCAGTATAGGGGGAGGCCTCAGGGCCACATCTGGGCTGTCATTCCTCCTGACCTAGACCCCAGAGATAGCAGGTTTTCTCTCCTGGCCTCGAGCTGAGCTTATCAGTCTCTTTCTCAAGAGTTTGACATTTGACACAGGGACTCAGGCTGAAGGTTTCTTGAGGGTAGGTCTGTGAAGGGTGGCACAATTGGAAGGAAGTCCATGCTCTCCTAATGCTGAGTGCTGGAGCCAGTCTCATGTCCTCCCTTCACGTATCTTGGTTGTCCAACTCTTTCTTCAATTTCGTACACCAGGGGCCTTCCAATAAATTTTTCATAAAAAATAAAAGATCATTTAGAGCTGGTTTCTGTTACTGGTTACCAAGAGAACTTTAACTAAAAGGATAAAGAATTAGTAAATAGCAATATTATACTTAGAATCCAGGTCTCATGATTTTCAGTCTAATGCTCTTTCTGGCACAGCATGCTGCCACTCAGAAAAATCCATAAAGTCTTGATATAACTCATGCTTTGAGTGATATAATAATTATTAGACAATGAAAATTCTAGTGGGAAAAATGCAACCTTTTTTGGAATCTTTATTGAAAGCTCTTTTTCAAAGTATGAGATGGAAAAAACAAAAGTCACATATATACCTACATACTTGATTGCATTAAACTAAAATAATGAATTCAGTTTACTTTAAAATGAGATATTATTACACAATCTCTAGGGTAGATTTACCAAACCATTAATATACAAAATAGAAAGACATTCTCTGAATTTTGAAATATCTTTCACTGGTATGTTTAATACTGCCACCTGGTTTTCTGTGAGTTCCTAGAGGGATGCAAATGAGTATGCTCCTATAGACAAATGAATATGCTTCTCTTCAAGGTTGTGAAGGAAAAAATAGGGATCTATTTTACTCCTGTCCCTGTTTATGAATAGAGAAACCAAGGCATTGAAGCTGATTTAATTGCTTGAGGTCTACTGAGAGGAGGCAGTGGAGGGGTCAAAGGAGGAACTAGAATTAAAACCCACATGCTTACTGCTTTCTAAGGTTGAGTTTAACTTCTGAAGTGAATTTTGAATGAAAGGAGAATGATGGCTTAGTTTGTGTATTACATATCTTTATACCTCCCCATGCCTACCATGTAAACAGGCACCTAATCAATATTGATGGAAAGTTGAATAGAGGGAGGGAGAGGAAACAAAAAGGAGGATGAAAGAAAAGTAGGAAATAGGGAGGGAAGAAACACAAAGCTACTGATATGGTTTGGATTTGTGTCCCTGCCCAAATCTCATGTTGAATTGTGATCCCCAGTGTTGGAGGAGGAGCCTGGTGGGAGGTGATTATATCATGGGGGCAGATTTCCCCCTTGCTGTTCTCGTGATACTGAGTGAGTTCTCACGAGATCTGGTTGTTTAGAAGTGTGTAGCACCTCTTCCTGCTCTCTCTTCCTCCTTCTTTGGCCTGCTTCCCCTTTGCCTTCTGACTTGATTGAAAGTTTCCTGAAGGTTCCCCACCCATGCTTCCTGGACAGCCTGTAGAACCCTGAGCCAATTAAACCTCTTTTCTTCATAAATTACCTAGTCTCAGGTAGTTCTTTATAGCAATGTGAGAACACACTAATACAGCTACTGAGCTGGAAAGTGTTAAAGGAGAGCTTATTTAAAAACTGCCCCAGGAAGTCCTGAGGACACATGTCCCGGTTAAGCTATGAGGCAGACAAGTTGGGAAACCTGTAGCCATACTGGCTGGAATGGGGATTCATATGTGTAGAAAGGGAAAAGATGCAGAATAGAGGAAAGAGAATCAAAAGAAAGCAAAAGATGAAGAGGTTGAGGTTGAGTTTTGGGGAGCAGCTGTGCGGTGCATGGTGAGCTCCCTGTCCTTCTCCACTGCTGGGCTCTCTCAGCTCCCTCTGGTTATTGGCCCCCTCCTTGCTCAAGGTGCCTACTCCTCTCCTGTTTTTGATCAAAGCCAGCCTCCAGGAAGCGGAGGCACATTCACAGCTGAATAAAACACTGACCTCTTTTTAAAGTGTTACCAAGACATTTGCATTTTAGCAGATTTAAACCTTGAGCTACAGAAATGAATTTGTAATGACGCAGTTTGTGTCATCAGCTGGTGGACTGGCAAAGTTTCACTTGGTGCCCCGAAATGAATCCCACTGAATGACTCTCACTGCTCAAGTCCTGCTTTTTCCCCAAATGCTCTTCCTCTTCCTACTTCCTGACTCAGCCCTCCTCCATGCACCTGGGCCCCACTCGTCTTCCATCTGCTCGGTTTCCTCCACGCTTACCACTTGACTGGTAAGCCAAGTGTTAAGGAGTTCTAGTCCCAAGTGCACACACAGGAAGAAATTATGCACTGCATCCAAAAGGGGGTGTGTGTTATTCCTGCAGAATATGTGGCTTGTGCTTTGGGCCCAGGGTGGCATGTCCCCACTCCCTGAGATGTAATTTGTGCTCACCAGTGTCACAGGCTGGCCCATGCCGTGCCAAGAAAGTTTAGGTAAACAGAGGTAAGGAGGGAAATATGGAGATGGTTTGAGGCGGATGAAAATAAGAAGAAAGATTAATGGATGAGGGGGGGTCCATTTGGCCACAGTGATTCGATGCCATACTCACAGATGTCTACCAGGAGCAGTGTTTCCTAGAGGGTTCCTGTATTAGGGTTCTGTAAAGGGACATAACTAATACGATATATGGATATACGAAGGGGAGAATTGACTCACACGACCACAAGGTGAAGTCTCCCACAATAAATGGTCTGCAAGCTGAGGAACCAGGAAGCGTGTCCGAGTCCCCAAACCTCAAAAGTAGGGAAGCCAACAGTGCAGCCTTCAGTCCGTAGCCAAAGGTCCGAGAGCCCCTGACAAATCACTGGCATGAGTCGAAGTGTCCAAAGGCTGAAGAACTTGGAATCTGATGTTCGAGGGCAGGAAGCATCCAGCACAGGAGAAAGATGAAGGCCAGTCAGCTAATTCGACCTTCTTCTGCCTGCTTTATTCTAGTCAGCCTGGCAGCTGATTAGATGGTGTCCACCCAGATTGAGGGTGGGTCTGCCTCTCCAGTCCACTGACTCAAATGTTAATCTCCTTTGGCAACACCCTCACAGACGCACCCAGGAACAGTACTTTGCATTATTCAATCTAATCAAGTCGACACTCAATACTAACCATCACAGTTACTGTTTGGTGATCTGGGACCAGGGCCATTAGGATCCAATGGGAGTCATTTGAATTTCACAGTTAGAAGGTTGAATGAACGGATAACTTTAAGGGCAAGCAGTGTAGTTTAAAGATATGAATAAACTGTGTGTGTGTGTGTGTGTTTTCCAAATTGGTGGGAGACTAACAGTTAAGACTTTGTTGAACAGATCACTGTGTCAAGAAACTGACATTTTAATAAATCCAGATCAGCTTCTGTTTCAACCATTCTGAATGCTCTGCTGTGGGTCTGAAATTAGAGCTTTTAAGGACCCATTGTGCCCATACTTTCATCTCTTGATGCCTCAGTTTCCCTTCCAAATGACCATTTCATTATTGACACACCTTCAGTTTTCTTTTGCCTTATCAACCATGCAGCAAAAACAATTTAAATTCATGCCTTAGTAAAATTGCAAATTACTTTGGGTAATGGACCTCCTGGGTCAAAATAGCAAATGATAAGCCTGTAAATGCCAGTGTTCTGTCTACTGTATAAAGCTGGGCTCCAGAGGGAGGTGGTTTGGTGGGGTTCCCACTCAACTCGGGTCCACTTACAACTCTGAGCTCCTCTGTTTTGGGATGAAGGGAATGAGGTTTTCTACTGAGAGGGGAATCTGTTGGAGATTCTCCTTCCTTAAAGGAAGGTTCTGGGGTGCACCATCAAGCCTGACGAACCAGCTGCTAGGGTTTTCTATCCTCCTAGGACTGGGTAGTGCAGTTGCAGCCTGAGCCTTGGCGGGCCCTGGGTGAGTTGCTGGTGTTGGGATCTTAGCAGGAGAGGAAGCAGACAAGAGGAGTCCAGCACGGATGCTTGTGAGCCGGAAGAGGCAATAGTATCTGCCAAGTTGATAAAGAGTAATGTGCGGATCTTGAAATCGCTGAAAGTGCAGAGGGAGGGGCCCTCGGAGAGGGAGAGAGAGCACAATGTCCCACCAGGGAAGCCGCAGCACTTCCTCTCTGGTTTGATTCCCGTTATGCATGTCAGACAGACTTACTCAGAGAAAGAAGGGGGTGGAGGGGAGTAGAAAATCAATTGTTTTTCATATTTATTGATCTCTTTCAATGAATCGCTGTGGTAATGGAGTGGGAGGGGATGGAGGAGAAAGGGTCAGCTCCAAAGGGTGAGTAGCCATCCACTTTGGCACTGGGAATGTCAGGAGCCCACTGAGGGTGCTGGGTGAGAAACTGCCACTGTGTCCCCAAGAGGCTGTGGGAGGGGCAAGGCTCAAGTCTACCCAGGGTTGGGGGAAGGGCCTGAACATTCCTGTTTAAATATTTGGGGTTGCAGATTCATCCAGATGAGTTAGAGTTCTCCACCCCAGTGTTACAAAATAATACACATCTAATTGCAGAAAAGATGGCTACAGAAAAGAGTACTGTAGTAGAAAGGTATGTAATTTCATGAGAGCATAGCAAACATTCCAATCTTTTCACATATGGTTTATGTAGTTATGATAGAACTTACATGTACAATATCATATCTTGCTTTGTTTGCTTATCAATAAGTTGCATTTGCTACACTATTAAGAGTTCTTTAGAACATCCTTTAAGTAGGACTTTTTTTTTTTTGCTATAAAATAACAAATGACCATTACAGAAAATTTGGAATATACAAAAAGAAGTAAAAGTATTCAAAATTTTACCACCTAGAAATGACTCCTGATGATAGTTTATTATATTTCATTCTAAGCTGTTTTCTGTACATGTATATATAGTGTATTTACCTCCATGAAATTTTGATCATTATATATATACATATATATTATGTTCTACTCTTTCACTTATGTGATCAAATAATTTCACCTTTCCAGGTTGGGGATGGCTCAGCTGACAGGAGGATTTTTAATGTTCATGTAATGTTCTATCATATATGCTCAGCAGTCTTTATTGGATTGATCCTATTACTTCCAGTGTTTGGGTTATAATAAACAACACAGTGATGGCTTCTTTACATCTATCTTTAACCTCTTCTCTCAGTATCTAGAAAATACTATTTTTGTGGAGATGGAGCTGGATTTCCCCTCAGCTTCGGGTAGAAACTCCACTTCCCCTGGCCTGCTGAAGCCTGGCCCAAGCAAAGTTTCTAAACTTGGCTCAGAACCTGCTGAAAGCCTCTCGTGGTGGTTATCCCTCACTGACAACTCTCATTTTTTTTTTCAGTTTAGTTTAGGGTTTTCTAGAGCTTTCTGTCTAATACAGTAATACATATGTGGCTCTTCAGATTCAAATTAATTCAAATCAAGCAAAATTAGAAACTCGGTTTCCTGGTCACACTAACTACATTTCAGGTGCTCCAGAGACACACATGGCTACCATATTGGACATAAAATCATGGAGCATTTCCACTGTGGCAGAAAATTCTATGGGAAAGTTACCCTGGGCACTTCTGATTGACTTGTCTGGGGGTCTCTCCGAGTTTTTGGGGCTGTCAGTCTCTACTTGCAATCCCCTTTCACCATCTTCTCGGACAGACCCATATTTCAGCCTTCTCTATGCCTGCTTAATATCTAATTTTTGCGTCTAAGTTGCAGCTTAGAGCAGGTTCTTTTTGTCTCTGGGTAAGTAAGAATTTACCCAGAGATCCGAATGATAAAAGCACAAGTAGGCTTTTCTAGTGCTACCTCCTCAGACTCAATGAGGAAGAAAATGGATATTCCTAGCCAAAAAACGAAGTTAGCGGAGGTGGCATCTCACCTCTCCAAGCTGGGGATGGCTCAGCTGACAGAAGGGGTGAGCTGTTGTTCCTATAGTCACCACCCTTAGAGGGCTGGAGCCTTTCTTCTCAGCACAAGGGAGGGCTAGAGCTTCTGTCAGTGTCTTCCAGGCAGGTTTCACAGCAGCAGCTTGGGCAGAGCAAGGCCATCAGTCACCACTTCCCCTTTATATAGGACTGGCCAGGTGTCGTCAGACTCTGATAGCATGTGGCAAGCAAGCAGGGATCGAGGGCCCTGGCACACCAAGGGAGACCATGTGTTCAGGAGTCAGCAAGTCGCTTAAACACACCAAGGTGTTGAGAAGGATAGGGCGGGACACAAGCTTCACACCAACGCTCGTGAAAAACGGAGCTCCAAGCCATTTACATTCACATTTCAATCATGGTGCCAGGATGCAAATTCAGACTGTTGCAGTCTAAGCAGATGGCATCAGCCAGGTGTATAGAAAGGCCTACAGGCTTTAATTACTTGAGGGGCGTATTAGTCTGTTCTCACGCTGCTAATAAAGACATAGCTGAGAATGGGTAATTTATAAAGGGAAGAGGTTTAATGAACTCACTGTTCCACATGGCTGGGGAGGCCTCACAATCATGGCAGAAGATGAAGGAGAAGCAGAGTCATATCTTACATGGCGGCAAGCAAGAGAGAACATGCGCAGGGGAACTCCCCTGTATAAAACCATCAGATCTCGTGAAACTTATTCACTATCACAAAAACAGCATGGGAAAGACCTGCCCCCAAGATTCAGTTACCTCCCACTGGGTCCCTCCCATGATACGTGGGAACTGTGGGAGCTACAATTCAGAATGAGATTTGGGTTGGGACATAGCCAAACCATATAAGGGGGACAGTCTAGTGGCCAAAGAAAGTCTAATTATAAAGTAAGATTTATTTGGGAGGCAGATTCTAGACCCCAGAAGAGATTGTATTGAAAGCTCCTCCCAAGACAGGTCCTTGTCCTTTGTCCACTGCCTCTTCTCAGAAGACAGCAGCACTATGGGGAAGGAAATGGAGATTACTTGTCCAAGAGGAAGTGAAGGAAGGAGACAATTCTCCAGGACTCAGGTTAGCTCCTACAGTCTTAGCTCTGTCAAAGTGAGAGCAAGAGCCAAGTTTGTCCTGCTCAGTGACCAGTCCTCAGGGCAGGCACATGGTAGATGCTCTATAATTTTTGGTAAATGAATGAATAATAATGATTTTATAATTTGAATTGATCTGGCCTTAATCAATCTCAACATGCCCCCAAAGGGCAAATGTATTTCAGGGAAGATAATGAGATTTGGCACCAGAGATGGCTTTCCCTCACATTCTTTCTTAGTATTTTAAATTTTAGTATATAATATTTAATAAATTTATTAATAAGTATATGTAGAGTCTATATAACAATGTAACAAATAAAGCATACTAATGAAACACACACTGCTGAAGCCACCACCCAAATTAAAAATCAGAGTTTTACCAATAAGATAGATGCTGTCTGCATTGTCCTCCCCCAACAGATTCCATGGCCCTGCTCTTCCATAAAAACAACCACTATCTTGAATTTTATGTGTATCATTCCGTGAACTTTTAAAATACCATTTCACCTCCTCATCTGTGTGAATTATTAAGCAATATGTTGTTTCATTCTGCTTGATTTTGAGTTTAAAAAAGACATATTGATGATAGTCCTTTGAAACTTGCTTTTTATTCAACATTATGGTTCTAAGATTATCCTTGTGTCTATATTTACATTCACTTTTCACCGTCACCTACTTTTCCATTGTGTGAAGATACCAGACTTACTATGCACTCTCTCACTGGTGGGCATGTCGGTTATTTCAGGCTTTTGATGGGAACATTATGGTTGTGGATATCTTGCATATGACTCTGGGTACACATGTGTAAGAATTTCTCTAGGATGTGTACCTGGAGTGGAATCACTCACCTTATGGTAGATGCAATTTTAACTTTCAAGGTGTTTCCATATTATTTTCCAAAATGCCTGAATATACTCCTGACAAAATAATTATACTTATACTTCTGACATAAGAATCCCCATGTCTCCACATCCTCACCACCACTTGTTACTCTCGAGTTTCTTAATTTTTGCCAATATAGTGAGTATGATATTGTGCTCCTAATTTATATTCTCATGACTATTAATGAAATTGACCTTCTCTTCCTATTTCCTCTCTTTAGTTTTGTTTTTCCTATTTCCTCTCTTTAGTGGCATCATTTCTCATGCCTTTTGCTCTTTTTCTTTTGGGTTTTGTCTTTTCTTTGACTTTTTTTTTTTTTTTTTGAGATGGAGTCTCACTCTGTCGCCCAGGCTGGAGGGCAGTGGCTGGATCTCAGCTCATTGTAAGCTCCACCTCCTGGGTTTACGACATTCTCCTGCCTCAGCCTCCCGAGTAGCTGGGACTACAGGCGCCCGCCACCTCGCCCGGCTAGTTTTTTGTATTTTTTAGTAGAGACAGGGTTTCACCGTGTTAGCCAGGATGGTCTCGATCTCCTGACCTCGTGATCCGCCCGTCTCGGCCTCCCAAAGTGCTGGGATTACAGGCTTGAGCCACCGCGCCCGGCCTTCTTTGACTTTTAAGAATTATTTCTGTGTTCTAGTTACTAATCCTTGGGTGATTAAATATCTTTTCAATGTTTTCTCCAGTTGCTATTTACTTATTTAATGGTATCTTTTGATACCTCAAAATTCTTCTTCCTTTTTGAACAGAAGTTCTTGATTTTAGAGTAGTCAACATGTATCAATCTTTTCTTTTTGCGTTTTAAGAATCCCTTTCTGATTTTGAGTTCGTAAAAATACTCCTCTATCTTATCTTCTAAATGTTTTTAAAATTTTGGCTTTTTGTATTTAAGTCTTCAAGGCACCTGGAATTGATTTTTATGTGATATGAGAGTAGTGATTCACACATTTCCCTGGGTATCCCATTGGGATATCCAGTGGAGTATCTTTGTGTGGATAGACAATTGTCTTGGCACCATTTGTTTAAATTAATCCTATCCCCAGTGACCCAAAATTCACTTCTGTATCAAGAATATGGGTCTACCTAATAAATCTTGAAATCTGGTAAGGCGAGTCCCTTATTTCATTATTCTTGAGTGTCTTTCTTTCATTCTTCATCTGGAGGAAAGATGGCAGTTCCCATGCCCAAGGTCGTAAATAGCAGGGACTTAGAACTCTGACAGTTTGTGTGTGATGCTTGTTTATGAGGGCTGCACCAAGTAGACTATGCCAAAAACATCTGTCTGTGATGCTGAAGTCCCCAATTCAATGTAGGAAATTCCGAGTCTCTTTTAGCCTTGGGCTATACTTTCAATATCCTTCTAAGTGCTGAATTCCTAAGACAGCGAAACCATCTGACAGGAATGTTAGGGTTTACCCAAGGACAGGATATCAGTGTTTGGCTTGTAAACCAGATGCGGTGGATGTGACAGTCCCGGGAGGGAAGCAGCGTGGTCTCAGGATGGTTTGCAGCCGGTGGTGCCATCCTGTCACACATTAGGAAGAGAAAATGAAGCAGAAGAAAAATGCTGCCTGAAATGTTCTCAGCAAAGCACTTTTCCATCAAAGCCTCTGCTTCTTGACAAACAGACTCTGAGATGCATCTAGGAATATCTCTGATGTAGAAAAATACAAGGTCAGAGACACGTCGGGTGTGGGAAGAGTCCATTTACTCATCTATACAATCGCTATTTATTGAGTGCCTACTATGTGCCAAGCACTATTCTATGGGCTGGGATTCAGCCTTGAAGAAAACAGACAAGTTGCTGATGTTCGAATGGGGGAGAGCAGACACTAAACAGTTAACAAACGAGCCAGATAATCTTACCTATGAATCACAGTTATCTAGATGCTCAGGGAAGGATTCTCTGGGGTAGTGTGAATGGCAGGAAGTGGCAGCCTTGGCACGATCTGCTGTTTAACGCAGTCCTTCAACAAAGCAGCTCAATAGAGCAGCTGGACCAAGGTGTTGTCACCTTATCTTGCAGAGGCCTGGGGTTTTCTTCCATGCTTTTGGAGGTGGTCTTTCACTCACCAGCTGCCTCACACCCTGTCCCCCATCCAATCCCTCCTGTGGACTGTGGCGACCTCCTTAGAGAGCTGCTGCCTGACACTTGCTCTTCAGAATTGCCATTGTGTTCTTCCTGACCAGCCCTATCTGCATGAGCCGTGGGACCATGTGCCCTCGGCTGCCCCAGCCAACCTGGCCTTTCCTGTTTTGCAGTCATGTACCAGGCTGTCCGGGGATTCAGGCTCCATTGCTGGGGCTGTCCTTGACCCGTCTGGTGCAGAGAACTCAGAAACAGAAGCCAGGGGACCTAGGTTCTCATCCTAACTTGCTGTGTGACCTCGGTCAAGCCTGTCTGGACTCCCATCTATAAAATGACAGTTTGTGTGTGATGCTTGTTTATGCACTAGGGGTTCTCTAACTGTTCTGTGGGATCCAGGTCATTTCTCTCTGCAGAAGTGATTCGAATTTTATCCAAAAACTATTTTTGTGGCTGTAATAGAAAAAACAAAACTCCAATGGGTTATATGCCAAATATCAATAGTTTAAAACCCAACATGTTAATTTGTTTTGCTAGGCAAACTCGTTTTTGCACTGATCTTAGAATAAATCTCTTATTGCCATCTGTGTGTGTGTGCATATATATATGTAAGCTATTTATTAAAATGTCATTGATTTGGATGCTTGTAACTCGGTTCTTATTTGGCATGTCTGCACCTAATAAACAGTACCAGCAAGTGCATGACTACAGTGCATACCTTCCCTGAGCAACTCACCGCCAGGTCTGTGCTAGCAGCATGTTCTCAGTGAACGTTGTAATATAGGCTGGGCCTGCCCTTTTTTTTTTTTTTTTCTTTTTAAGTTAAATGTTTTAGTTGGAAAGAACCTTACACTTACAGAAAAGTTGTCAAGATAGTAGAGAGTTCCTGTATATTCTTCACCAGCTTCCCCTAATGTTAACCTTTCACATACCCCTCATTGCATTGGCAGAGGAGGGGAATTAACATTGGTACGATACTGTTACCCAAATTACAGACTTCATTCAGATTGTCACCAGCTCTTCTACTCCTGGTTCCGGTCCCCTCCAGGGTCTCACATGGCATTTAGTTGTCAGGTCTTCTTAGTCTCCTCCAGTCTGTGATGGCTTTCCAGTCTTGTTTTTCATGACCTTGACACCTTAGAAGAGTGCTGGTCATGTATTTTGTAGAATCCCTCTCAATTTGGGTCTGTCTTGTGGCTTCTCATGATTAGACTGGGGTTATGCATTCCAGAACCCCAGTCTAATCATGAGATGAGTTTCAATGCATTCCAGAACCCCAGTCTAATCATGAGATGCAGACTGCATGGAGATCTTAATGCATGGAGATCTTGCCCACGAGTAGCGTGGCCCAGTCAGCGTTATGGAACACAGCCCAATCAGACCAGTATTTCCCCTCTGTAGCTGGATTGAGGAGGGAACATGGGGACTGAAACCTTGAATGCTTCTGCTTTAATTACCCCGAAAAGGTAAAAAGCATTGGGTGGAGGAGCCCCCTCATTAGGGATCACTGGGGATACTGAGCAGCATTACTGTTGAGAGTGTGAAGGCAGAGGAAAGCTGAGATACAGCTCTTAGTGACGTCCCTTGGCTGAAGCCCCATGGGAAATGGCCAAATTCTATATTTCATGTCACTGAAAAATTGGTAAGAGTTGGAAAAGAGGAAGGTTCTGTAAGTCACTGGTCTCACTAATCAGGAATTATTGATACTGTCAGAAATGGAAAGCGTATCTGTGCTTAGAAGGACATATATGAAGTGTGAGTGTGTAAGTGGATGCATATGTGTGTGTGACATGGTGTGTGTATGTAAGTGTATATGTAAGTGCATATGTGTGTATATAACACTGAGTTTGTGAGTTTGTGTGTGTGCATGAGTGTATATGTGAGTATATATGTGACTGTAAGTGTATATGTGTTTGTGGGTGTATGACTGTGTGTTCATGAGTGTTTATGGAGCATTATTACGCGGATCAGTGACGGTAAGGTGTGTGATAATGACAGCGGCAGCAACCGGACGATATGGGAGAAACGTAGACGCGTGATACGTGCATGCGCGCGCATACGACAGGCTCATGATGCATCTGGAGCATGCGTACGACTGCGTGATGTATTACGTGCGCACACGATTACCAGGAGCGCATTACGTGCGTAATCATGCCAGGCGTGAGCGTACGTGATATTACGCGATCCGTGATGTACGTGCGAGCATACGCGATCCGGTGCGTCTGGTGATACGTGCGATAGCATTACATACGCGCATTACGATAGCGGAGTGCAATGATCCAGGCCCAGGATGCATTACGCGGATACGCGATCCAGGCATTAATGATGTTAACCGCAGATGAAGGCATACGATGAGCGCGATAGCAATGACGCGCTGTCCAGATGCGACACGGGAGGAGGATGTGGATCAGGAAGGAGGAAGGAAGGAATGGATAGTGGCATGGATCAGACAGGGAAGGAGTGGATGGAATGGATCAGGAAGGTGGAGAAGGTGGATCAGGAAGGGGACGGATAAAGACAGTGGATCTCTGAACTGAATGGAAGGAAGGACAGGAAGGACAATGGATATGTGCGGACCGTGCGTAATACGTTAGCGGTACGTGATAAGATACGTGCGCAACACGACACCGTGGCAATTCCAGGATACGATCAACACGGCCCAGGAATGACATGTAATGCGTGACCACGGCATGTGGCATGTTAGCGCATACGCGGAGCATACGCATTACGATACACTGTAAGGTTCGGTGATAAATGATTGTCGCCCAGGAACGTTTATGCAAGTGATCCGCATCGTCCAGGCAGGTTGGCGTAATGATAATGCGGCATTACGACAGCACTGGCGTCTCCAGGATGTACGATCAACGTACAGGTTCAGGAAATCCGCATATAATATGCAAGTGATCCAGGCAAGTACGCTGGCGATGCATTACGGCATTACGATATCGTGGCGTTCAGGATATCGATTGTCGCTGGCGGTCTAGGATCGCACACGCATCCATGCCAGTATCGGCGCGATACGTGCGTGGCATTACGATTGTTACCGTGTTCAGGAGTGTATAACAGTGTGTGTTCATATGTGTGGCTGTGTGTCTGTGAGACTGTGGAACCAGCAGTGGCTTGGGAATTGGGTCCTAGGTCCAGCCTAGTTTTATGCATTCAACAACTCTACATCTCAATTTCCTCTTTCGTAAGATGAGCCCACCGGTAGGGCTCAGACTGAGTGGTCTAAACAACAGGCATTGATTTCCCAAAGTTCTGGGGGCTAGGAAGGCCAGGAGCAAGGTATCAGTAGGACTGGTTCCTGGTAAGGGCCCTCTTGCTGGCTAGCAGATGGCCACCTTCTCACTGTGTCCTCACAGGGCAGAGAGAGCACTCTGGTCTCTTTTCTTCTTCTCATAAGGACACTAATTCCATCACTGGGACCCTGCTCTCATCACCGTATCTAAACCTAAACACCTCCCAAAGGCCCCATCTCCAAATACCATCACATTGGAGATTAGGGCTTCAACACAGGAAATTTAGGGAGCCAGAAACATTCAGTCCATAACAGGGAGGGAATACAAAAGAGACTTCCCATGAGCCCAGGTGTTCTGAGTGGAACAGACTGAGAGTGGAGGAGGAGCTTGGTGAGTCCAGTCCTTCAGCTGTATCCTTGGATGACTCATCCCCAGAGAATCCATAGCTCTTCCAGGGAAAAAAAACACCAAGGGACTGACAGAGGGGAGATTAGCGTGTTCTATGAAGCTTGTCACCTTAATGGCCTGATGAAAGGAGGTGACAGAGATAGATCAGAATAATACCGTTGATCACTTAATGGATTGCCACTATCATTAACAGCCTTAATTAGTCCATAATATACTGTACCTCCAGAGCAAGTGCCACTGTTAGAAATGGAAATCAGGCCAGCTGCTGGGGCGGCAAGCAGCAGGAATGCAAATGTCCACGACCCCTCAGATCCACACAAAGCCTTCTGACCTTGGAATTCAAGGTACTGGCTCAAGCACAAAATTCAGCCTGAGTTTCTAATCAAGCCTGTCTTTGGCTCCTCTCTCTTTACAGTCCTGTTCTCTTCCTCACTGCTCTGATCAATCATTGTAGCTCTTACTGCTTTCACTTCCCTTGATGGTAATGCCACCTTACGTGTGCACATCACTTTGCACTCTTCCCAACTTGTGTCTGTGAGACTGTGGAACCAGCAGCAGCTTGGGAATTGGGTCCTAGTTCCAGCCTAGTTTCATGCATTCAACAACTCTACATCTGAATTTCCTTACTCATAGGATGAACCCCTACTAGTGGGCCATAGCAGCCCCAGCTGCCCAAGATACGCTCCTAGTATTCTTATAGAAACTGTATATTAGTCCATTTTCAAACTGCTATAAAGAAATAACCAAGACTGGGTAATTTATAATGAAAAGAGGTTTAATTGACTCTCAGTTCCACATGGCTTGGGAGGCCTCAGGAAACTTACAATCATGGCAGAAAGGGAAGCTGGCACCTTCTTCACAAGGCAGCAGGAGAGAGAGTGCACATGAAGGAGGAGCTGTCAAACACTTGTAAAACCATCAAATCTTGTGAGAACTCACTGTCATGAGAACAGCATGGGGGAAACTGCCCCCATGATACAATCACCTCCCACCAGTCTCCTCCCTCGATATGTGGGGATTATGAGGATTACAATTCAGGATGAGATTTGGGTGGGGACACAGAGCCAAACCATATCAGACTGGGACCATGAAATGAGGGCAAAGGAAGCAGCTGCATGAGGCTTGGCATCTGGTTACAGTGTAGGTTCTTAATGGGCATCCTTAGTAACAGGTGGCTCGCCCCTGTGGCCCATGCTCAGCTCTGCAAACTAAGCTGACACACCTGAGAAGGCATCCCAGTCCTTCCTGACCCAGAGGCACTGGGTGTGGTCCTAACCTGAGGGGAAACATCTGTTGGTCTCTCCAGTACCCTCAGGCTCTCAGCTGGGCCCGTCTCTCTTGACCTGTACCTGAGCTGGGCACACAGGGTTGGCAGTTGGTTTGGGAAGTATGAGCGAGAGAGGGAGGTGGGCCTTGAGATTTTTGTCAGATGAGGAGACTTAGAACCAAACCTCCCCATGGTTCAGTCTGCCACTGGGAGCCAGAAAGGGTGTCTTCTTGTCAAAGTTCCTAATAAAGCACTTTCTCTGCCTCTCAGATATTGATTCATCATCTTTAATTTTGGACAGGGCATGCACATCATGTACTCTTTCCAACCACAGATCGACTGCCATTATTTCCTTCATCATCTTCCTCTTTAAATATATCATGAAGGAATTACAGTGGCTGAGACCATCTATTTCCCTGGAACCAATGCTGAAAGGAGGCTGGGATAACGAATGTCCTATTAGAGTAAAGGAATGTTCTCCCCTGAATTGAAATGCGCCTTTCTGGTCACCCAGCCCCTTTGATGGTGAAGAGGCAGGAAGCAGTGGAGCCAATTGCTCTCTGTGGAGTGAGAAGGAGGATGCTAGGGAGAAGCTGCCAGGCAGAAGAGCCATGGGGCAGCTAGGAACCAGGCCATGACCAAGTTTATGGTTTGCTTTGGTGCCAGAGATTCTTGAGCAAGACAAAGGGCATATTTCTTGGTTGTGATAGTGATAGCGAATGTTTCTTGAGTGCTAACAATTTATCAAGTGTTAAGCCAAGATTTCAAGATAAGCCTAAGCACCTTGCAACCATCCCATGAGGTGGGTGTTGCTATTGTCTCCATTATACCATGGGGGGAGGTTAAGTCACCTGCCAGGGAGAAAAAATCATAGATGTGGGGTTTGAACTAAGCTTTGCTGGACTCCAGAGCCCTTTGCTCACTCACTCCTCTAGGCCACTGCCTTTCAAATACTTTTGGCTGCAACCCACGGTAAGAAATATGTTTTACCTATGACCCACTGTTCACACACATATTTGAAATTAAACATTTTCACAAAATAATACTTATTTTTACTAGTGTGTGATATATTCTGACTTTTGAACATTTCCATTCTTTTTTTTTTAAGAGACAGGATCTCCTTTTACCTAGGCTGGAGTGTAGTGGTGCGATCTTAGATCACTGCAGCCTCAAACTCCTGGGCTCAAGCAGTCCTCCTGCCTCAGCCTCCCCAGTAGCAGGAATTACAAGCATGGGCCAAAACACCTGGGTAATTAAAAAAAATTTTTTTTGTAGAGATGGGGTCTTGCTGTGTTGCCAAGCCTGGTCTTGAACTCCCGTCCTCAAACAATCTTCACCTTGGCCTCTCAAAATCCTGGGATTACAGGTGTGATCCACCTCTCCAGGCCCTCATTCTTTTTAAAAAAGGCTTGTTGGACTCACCACACTGATTTCACAACTTACTGGTGGATTGTGAACCCTCAGTTTGGAAACCCTTCCCCTTGGTGCCTGCGAAAGTCGTTTTAACCACAAAGAGCAGTTCTAATACGGCCTCTGAGACTGGGCTGGAATTTCTAGGAGGAGAGAATTTCCCCAGCTTGATTATGCAGCATTTGGGTCTGGGGCAGACTGCAGAGGCTGCTTCATGTGGAGTGGGGGCTGGGGGCAGGTGAGCCAGCACATCTGGCAGCTGGAATTAAGACACCCTTTGCTGTGTTTCATGTGTGTTAGGGCACTGTGGGGGCTCTGAACTTGCATGTGAAGATTCCCGCCCTTGAGGAGTTTATGATCTTTCTCAAAGAGCATCTCTATGTGAAACAGCAGAAAAACAATACCAGACAGACGGAATCCTGCAGGAAGCTGAAGGAACATGGAGGAGCTTCATCATTACCTGTCCACACAAACAGAGCCACAGTCTTATATGAGCTGCCCTTCCACTTAAAACATCTTTCTTCTCCCTCCTCCTCCTCCTGCAGGACTAAAAAGATTCAATGGCAGACCACTGAAATTCTCCCTCCCACCCCGTCTCCAGTCACCTAATACTCTTCTCTGGAGGTAACCAGCCCTTTTAGTTTCTTGTGTATCCTTCAAGAAATAGTCTAGCACATATAAGCATGTGTAAATTAATTTTTTAACACAAATTATATCGTTTCAAACTCACTCTTTTGCATCTAGCACTTTCTATCTAGCACATTTTGTATCTAGCCCTTAATTTGTCTTGGAGATCACTGCATAGCAATACAGAGTTCCATGTTGGTTTTTTTTGGAACTTTCTAAAAATTTCTGTTTGGGTGAACTGTAGTTTCTTTAACTAGCACCTTATGGATGAAACATTGAGATTATTTGTAATCTTTTGCTGTTATAAAAAGTGAAGCCGTGAGCAACCTCCTTGCACTCTGGGATGTGCCTACACGTGGTGATGTGGGCCCAGGAAGGCCTTTGCCTGTATCTCTGCTCTGTGCCCTTCCGTGCCCCCCATCCCTCACCCTCAACTTCAAGTCTGTCTGCCTTCTCCCTAGTTTCTGTCTGCTACCTCCAGGGCCCTGTGCATGCTGTTCCTTCTCCTTGGAATATCCCTTCTCCCTGGCTGACTCCTAACTCACCTTCTGGGTGTCAGCTTGAGAAATCCTTTCTTAGGGGCAACTCTGTTCATCCCAGCATTCTGTAGACTTGTGATCAATCACTTAATACTATACAGGGTGACCCTAAGGTTTGTATGCTGTTGGGAATTTTAATATGTTTATTTCTATAATACAAACATCTGCAAGATGGAAAAGAGAGGAAATTTAATCATAATTTACTATATTTAATTACCGAAATGTTGGCTTTCGACATATCCAGCATCATTTTAGATATATTTGGATAGAACCATTCTGTATAGTGAAGGGTTTATTACCTAGAAAATTAAAGAAAGAAATTAGAACAAATGAATCATTAAAAATTTCATTGAAATCTTGAGTAAATTCATTCTCTGTCACACTTTTCAATTTGCTTATATATTATATAGAAGCGAATTTATTAAAAACTCAAACTGCACAAGAATTACATGGATATCCTAATTTATTTATTTATTTATTCATTTTTTACCATATTTAATCTAAAACACACACACTTTTCCCCACATTTAACATTTCTGAAAGGGGGATGTGTCTCACTGTTAAATGCTATCTTATGATGCTGTGGGTTGGACAAGAGCGTTGACTGCTGTGATCATTGTCTGAGCATGCACAGACTTGGTCATGGGTGCTTATGTTGTCATCCCTCCAATGGAGTTAGGTGCATGATTGACATTGCGTATCTGGGGTTTAGTTTATATTTAAAATACCTTTTACAAAACAATATTACTCTAATTTGGTACCAAAACAAAAAGTTTATATAGAAAGAAAACAGAACAGCAGGGTGTCAATTTGATGCTAGCAAGCAAAGCAAATTTTTTATCATTTGAAAGATAAGATCACTATTCTCTTGCAAAGTAACAACAAAATGCTTTACAAGACTAGTAGCCTGAATTGTGTCCCCCTTAAATTCACATGTTGAAGCTCTAACCCCCAATGTGACTATATTTGAAAATAAGGACTTTGGGGGAGGTAATTAAGGTTAAATAAGGTCATATGGATAGAGCCCTCATCCAACATGACTGGTGTCCTTACAAGAAGAAGAGACACTAGGGATGTGTGAGCACAGAGGAAAGGCCATGTGAGGATACAGCAGGAAGGTGACCATTTGCAAGTCAAGGAGAAGGCCTCAGGAAAAACCAAAGCTGCCTGCACCTTGGTCTTGAACTTCATTCTCCAGAATTGTGAGAAAATAAAGCTCTGTTGTTTAAGCCACCCAGGCTGTGGTATTTTGTTATGTCAGCCTAAGCAGATTAATATAAGGACAAAGAAAGAAAGAGTTCACAAGGAGATGAAGCTATGTTACAGTTACATTAGTGTGCAAGAATTGTGTATCACAGGCAAGCATGGAAGCATCAACATCCATTTGCATGATGAATGTCAAGAACTTGGAAGAAAGTCTTGGAAGCAATAGTGGAGCACACTTTTAGGAAATATGGCCTCATCCATCATCCATCCATGGTGCCATTTTCAAGTCTGAGTTGGAAAGTGATTCAGAAGACTTTGACACTGACTAAGAAGTTTTAGGGATAGTGTAATTAATTTATTTTGCTTTTATTCCCCTTTTTGCCTGTATAAGAGCAGCCCAAACTAAATGATTCTAAAAGAGTTTTTCAATGAATCTAGAAGTTCTAAGTGATAAGAAGTAATTGTGTTTAACTGGCAGTGCCTCTTTTTTTTTTTTTTTTCTTCAGCAGACATAAGGCAATGGTGTGTTACAAAGTCAATAGTGTCCTGGATTTGATGAAGCATGGTGTAAACATGGTGTATTGGTCAGCTTGGGCTGCCATAACAAAATATTGCAGATTGGGTAACTGAAAAACATTGATTTTTCTCATACTCTTGGAAACCGTAAGTTCACGATCAAGGAGCCAGCATATGTGGTTTCTGGTGATGGCTCTCTTTCTCGCTTGCAGATGGCTGCCTTCTCTCTCTGTGCTCTCATAACCCCTTTTCTTTGTACATGCAGAGATAGCAAGCTCTGGTCTTTTTTCCTCTCCTTATAAGGACACCAGTCACATGACCTCATTTAATCTTAATTACCTCCCCAAAGGCCCTATCTCCAAATACAGTCACATTGGGCTTAGGGCCTCAACAAATTAATTTTAGGGGGATGCGATGCATTCTGTAACCTATGGTTATTTAGTGTAAGTTTCTCCTACCAACTGAAAGATCCCTGAAAGCCACAACTTCTTTGATTGTCGGTTCTATGCTGATCACGTCTTCTCTGGTCACTGTGTACCTCAGCACCCAGCATGTGGTCTGGCACACAGTAGATACTCCATGAACATCTTTTGGCTCACTGTCATCTCTTCCTGATCCTCTGCAAGAACGGAGCACCATTTCTGCTTTGGGAAGTAATAACAGAGATCTCTCATATATGCTTCAGACGCTGGTGTCAAGGTCAAATCCTGTCTTGGTTGTAATTACTTATCATGAGTGATAGTGCAATGCTAGAATGTTGGAGCTCTGCAATCCTTAGAAATTGAGCCGAATCCCCTGAACTCACAGATGAGGAACCTGGGCAGTGTTCTTACCCCAAGCCAGTTAGAGAAAGGGCTGGGGCTGGAGCTTGGGTCTCCTCTGAGGTGCCCTTTCTACTCATGACTCTGATCAGTGGTCCGGAAATTTACAAGTGTCCATGGAACTGGGTGCCATGGCTTTAAAACTTTTACAATTTGAGTATAGAAGCCAGGAAATTTATCATTGGAAAAATTGCATGCATTTTTTCCCTAGCTATAGATGAAAACTTTAACATTATTTTGGAGAAGATTAATCCTTTGTTCTGCAAGACCCCTTGAATGGCCCCTTTGGTTCCATCCATGCTGGGGAACTGGGTCGGGGGTGGCGGGGGCAGTGTTGACTCAACGCAGAGGTAAAGCCTGGAAAGATAAATGTTCTTTTTAGGAACATTTTACTACTGGTGATTGTGGGGGCGCATGGTTCTTGGCAGGGCTTCAGGGAATGAGGGACAAGCTGAGTGGCAAATATTATATTTTACTTTGCCTGAATTCTTGCTTTTTCTTATACACACAATGATGTGAGTGTATACATGGTCATGATGGTGAGAGGTCGGGGAGGTTGGGAGATGCTTTCAGGAAAATAGAAACAGAGAGAGGACACAAGAGCATGATGTTTGATCTTCCCTTTGTGCTGGAAGTGGAAACTGAGGCACAGGCTACCCTGCTATAGAAAATTAGCACAAAGATCTAAGGACTGGAAGAATTGTCACTGTCCCTTTTAAATGAGAAGCCCTGGATCTGCGCACCCAGGATGTGGAGGATGGATCAGCACTGAATCTCAGGCAGAGAAGCTATTCTGGGTCCACTGGCCTGGGTTATAAGGTCTGGGGGCCCCAGGCTCGGCACCGTGAAGGGTGTTTTCAGTCTATCCTTGGATGGTGAACTTTGATATGACCCGGATGCTGCAGAGTTGCTGCTCTGGGACGCCAACCCCTAGAGCACCATGTGAGGGGTGCCCACTGGAACTGGGAAGTGCTGGACACTTGGGTGTAATTCCTGAGGACCTTAGAGATATCTGGAGACTTGAAAAGATAAGATGTCTTGTGATTAAGCAGACTGGGGCTCAGAGTCATTGCTCTTTGTACGTTGAATGTCAGTGAGCATTTGTCCCCACGGGCTAAGACATTCTGGTTAGACACACACCAGAGCATCTCTTGCTCCCTCTAAGCTCAAAATGCTTCCTTACCATTATTATTATTACTTTTTATTTCATGTGATCAAGGTAAAAAGGGTAAAAGGGAGTGAAGATGTGATAGCCCAGAAACCATGGGTACAAATGATCAGCATTTTTTTTTCTTTTGTCTGTTTTTTGAGACAGAGTCTTGCTCTGTCACCCAGGCTGGAGTGCAGTGGTGCAATCTTGGCTCACTGCAATCTCTGCCACCTGGATTCAAGTGATTTTCCTGCCTTAGCATCCAGAGTAGCTGGGATTACAGGCACGGACCACCACCCAGTTAATTTTTGTATTTTTAGTAGACACGGGATTTCACCATGTTGGCCAGGCTGGTCTTGAACTCCTGACCTCAAGTGATCTGCCTGCCTCAGCCTCCCAAAATGCTGGGATTACAGGCGTGAGCCACCATGCCTGGCCCTGGCATTTTCTTGTATAGGAGTTTTACCAAGACTGTCTCAGTCTTCCAATTATCCTAGGCCTAGACCTGCTATGATGTGTGTTGATCTGCTCATGACCTCATGGGGTAAGCAGGGATGGGGACAGGGCTGTGCCTGGCATGACAGCTGCCCGTGATAGAGGGACAGATATGGGGAAACCAAACCACAGTCTCTCTTGCACACACAGCTGTGTAGGGAGGGGGCTGTGCACTGGGAGCGGAGGCTCCGTCGTGGCAGACCCTGGGGGTGGATGAGAGCCCAGGCTTCAGCCTGGGCCCTGGTCAAAAACTGTCAGGAAGCACTGCTGTGAAAGACAGCGGAGCCCAGCTGACTGTGGGGCTGTGGGCAGACTCTGCACTGATGGAGGCCAGCAAACTCCTGCTTAGTATCCATTTTTGGATTTAGGAGTTGAAGCCAAGGTAGAAAACTTTATAGTGGGGAGAAAGAAACTGAGCCACCATAGAAGCTTCCTGTCTCAGGATTAGTTCAGGATCTGGGCAGGGAGTGGAGGAGGGAAGTCTCTGTAGTCAGCCCATCGGAGATGGGGAGGCAAAGGCGTGAGAGATGAGGCAAAGCCTCCCACCTGCGGTTTTGGGATGTCTTGTCCTCATTTTCAGTTATTTGCTTGTTGATGGATTTTCTGCTGGAGTAACTACATCACAGGTGGGGAAACTGAGGCATAGGATGGGCCAATGCTAAGGCTGCCAAGGGTTTCTCATAGACTTGGAAGACAAGCATGGCTTCTGTCAGTCTTCCAGAATTTTCTTAGGCAGGAGCTGGGATGAGGGGCAGCTGAAAGCAAGTCTGGGGGCATCTTTGCTAATATTTTACTCCCAGTTAAAGAGCACTTCAAGTGTCTGAGAACGTCGTGTGGCCTTCCTCCTGTGCAGGTTGTGGAAAATTGCATTCTCCTGTGCTCAAGGCAATCAAGGAGAGCCTGGTATGTGCAGGACCCTGCTCTGGTATCTTTGTCAATTCCCCTGTGACCACTGCAGATTCAGAGACCACACTTCAATTATAGACCTAGCAGGTGAAGGGGTGCTTGGACAGGGCCATCACGTTGAGATCAATTCATCCTTTTCACAGCCACGGAAAGGGGGAAGGATTGTGAATACAAATTGTGGTCCTGGTCTGAAAGTGGGATGGGGGATGAGGAATGGAAGAGGGGATAGACAGAGAAAGAGAAGGGTGAGGGAGCTGAGAGCCAAGGGAATGATCAAAAGGCTCTTTGGGAATGGACTTGTAGAGCCAGCTATCTCTGCATTCCCTCTCGCTTATCCTTGTCATTCCAAGCATTTCTACAAAGCAGTGTTTAGGCATCAAACAATACCAAGAAGACTTGAGGCAATAGCTTCCTGGGAGGGAGCACGTGCATGTTGGGGAAGCTGGATAGAGCAGAATTCTTCCCAAGTCCCTCCCCACCTCCTGCATCCTTTGCATGCAGCTAGCTGTGGTCTCTGCAGCCTCATTCAAATAGCAAAGATGAGGGCTGGCTTGGGTTTGCCCAAGGGAGACGAGAATGATTCAGTGCCTGAGACCAGTGGCATTTTGAGAAGAGAATGAAGCTCAGAGAACTGCTAGGCTGGGAAGTCCTTTCTCTGCTCAAACAAGGCCACCTTATTGTGGTGCAGTGGGGGAAGCGTGTGGGGTGGCATCATATGAAATCTGACCTTCTAAGGCTTTACATGAATCTGGAAGGGCAACAGCAGAGCAGGGTTTTGGCAGGTGACTGGCTGCTACTCCCTGGGCCTTGTATGGCTGGGCTTTGAAGCCCACTTGCCTCAGGGAATTTGGGCATTTGTATAGCAACCATGGGATGGGAGCTGAGAGTGTGGGACAACAGCCAATCTATCACTCCTGGGGGATATTCCTTGATGAGGTCTCTGAAGCTCACAGATTCTTGGAAAACCATACTCTAGAAGCCCCATACCTGGAACATCAGACTATAGGGGATCTCCCCACCCATGTGGCTGGAAGTCCAGGCTGCTGGTGCCTCAGCTTCCCTGCTTGACTTGGGGTAGCCCCTTCTCTCCTCTGCCCCCTGCCTGGTTTCTTGTGGTCCCTCATTCCTAGGCCCCTGCACTCTCAGAAACCTCTTGGCTAAGGAGCTTTATTGGCATTTGGCTATGAAACCTTCGGTTTGCTTGGAGTTTTGTGCAGAGCTGAGCCAACCTGGGTGCTAGATGGGAGGCTTTGAGCTGAAAGTTTCTTGCGTTCATTTTCCATCCTTATTGCAAGATGGTGGATGCTTTCCTCACACCTCCCTCTGCACATTGGAGTCTTTTGAAGGGGATGCCCACTCCTGAAGCTCTCTACCCTCTGAGTTCTGTTGAGCGGGCTTCTCCTAACAGATCCCTGGAGCCTCCTCCTCTATCCCCCAGCCTCCGGAGTTGCATCCTATCTTTGCTGCCTGCAGATAAATACTTGTCATTCATTTACCTATTTCAAGTTCAATAACCTGGCCCTTGGAAAATTCCTGTGTTGTTAAGTATTAAACATGGAATTTTCTGATGCTGTTGCGTGCTTTTGCATCTTCTGGGGTTAGCTGGGGATTTGAGTCCAGCCTGACAGAGGCATGGGGCAAGGTGCAGGGCCATGGGGTCAGAAACAGCCCGTCCTGGGGAGCTGAGGAATTGTCATGGCATTTCTTCCTCTTCAGTCCTCCAGGAAACCTCTTAGCAATGTCAGCTCACATTGTTTTTTCCTTCTAATTGCTGGGAACTTTGTGTGTTCTAGCTCTTGGTTATTTTGAATCTAGCACTATATTTTGTCTTAGAATGTTTCATCCTGTGGGTGTATCATCCACCCAATTTACAAGCTCCTGGGGACAGAAGCTATATCCCTAAATCCAAGTATACAGTTCAAAAAAACTATTCAAGTTCTTACCCTGTGCCAGGTGCTGTGCTGGCATTGAGAGTGCAAAACTAAGTATGCTATGACCTTTGACCCCAAGGAGGAAGCAATGGACACATGAGTTCAGCAGAGCACAGTGACTGTATTAGGGTTCTCTAGAGGGATAGAACTAATAGGATAGGTATATATATAAAGGGAAGTTCATTAAGTATTAACTCACACCATCACAAGGTCCCACAATAGGCTGTCTGCAAGCTGTAAGCAGAGTGAGTCCAAGTCCCAAAACTGAAGAGTTTGGAGTCCAGTGTTCAAGGGCAGGAAGCATCCAGCACAGGAGAAAGATGTAGGCTGGGAGGCTAGGCCAGTCTCATCTTTTCACGTTTTTCTGCCCACTTTATATTCTAGCTGCACTGGCAGCTGATTAGATGGTGCCCACCCAGATTAAGGGTGGACCTGCCTTTCCCAGCCCACTGACTCAAATGTTAATCTCCTTTGGCCACATCCTCACAGACACACCCAGAATCAATATTTTGCATCCTTTAAAGTTGACACTCAGTATTAACCATTACAGAGGCCATCATGACAAGGCATGCATGCACATCCACATGTCCCAGACTACATGAGAGGTGGTGACCAGAGGGGGATCTCAGAGGGGCTCCTTGAGAAGCTGAGACCTGAGTGAGGCCTGCAAGGGTGAATAGAATTAGGTGGAAAAGGGAGAGGGCAATATTCAGAGAGAGCAGCATGTACAAAGGCCCAGGGGCACTTGTTCAGTAATCTAGAGGAAGTTCTATGTTTCTGGAGTATTGAATTTAAGGCAAAGAATGGGATAGGATGGTGTGGATAAGTATAGCTTTCTGTATGTGTGTGTGTGTAGTGTGTGTGTGTGTGTGTGTGTGTGTGTTGTGCCAGACCCCTACTTACTCCAGTAGGGATGGAACCATGTTAGAGAGGCCAAAGAATAGACCTGGAGCCAGTGAATGAGACATAGGGTTTATTGTGGCCTTGCATACGGGTAGACTAGTGGCAGTGGGCTGGACAAGAGAACTGCTGTGTGTAAAAAGTATGCAGTTTATATAGCATTTTCACTTAGCACCCTCCACCCAGGAACCTCCACCTAGCAACCTCCATTTAATCCTAAATAAAGGACCTTGATGCCCTGTGTGCCGTGCATTCTAAGGAATGGGCCAAGGGTTTAGATGACCCTCATAGATAAAGAATGAGGCTCCAGGCTGGCCACTCCTGGATTTCCTAGCTTGGAACTCCAAAACCAGCACTCTTCTTAGACCACAGGGCCAGTCTCAGGGTATGCTTAAGTTATTGCTGTCAGATGCATCTGTCATGCACTGTGTGTTTATTACTGTCAGGTGCATCTGCCACGCACTATGTTTTTTTTTTGTGTGTGTGTGTGGTATGGTGTAGTGCATGCGCGCGCTCATATGTGTGTGTGTGTGTGTGTGATGTGCTGGAGTTGCTGTGTGTGCTGAGTGGGAGAGCCCAACTTGATTCCTTGGGTGACAAGGGAAAAGATTCTGATGGGAGGAGGTGAATCACAGGTTTGCATTTCAGAAAACTCAGTCTGGAGAAAGATGGACAGGCCATGGGGACATGGAGCAAAGCTACTTCAGTGGTCCACCAAAGAGATGATGAGGGTCAGAGTTAGGGAAACAGCTGGGGGAAAACGTGAAAAATACTACGGAGATAAAATGGTCTGGACCAGATCCTTACCTTTAACTATTCAGTGCCTGAATATATCCTTGATGACACAGTAGACTGAGACAGGAACAATCCGCACAAGAATGACAACCTTGGTGGGGCGCGGTGGCTCATGCCTGTAATCCCAGCACTTTGGAAGGCCGAGGAAGGCGGATCACAAGGTCAGGAAATTGAGACCATCCTCGCCAATATGGTGAAACCCTGTCTCTACTAAAAATACAAAAATTAGCCTGATGTGGTGGCGGGTGCCTGTAATCCCAGCTACTCAGGAGGCTGAGGCAGGGGAATCGCTTGAACCTGGGAGGTGGAGGTTGCACTGAGCCGAGATCGCACCACTGCACTCTAGCCTGGTGACAGAGTGAGACTCCGCTTAAAAAAAAAAAAACAAAAAAAACAGAGAGAGACCCTCAAGCCCCACTGTTTTCTCAATCACCTGGAACAAATTGTGTTTGTCCTCCTCTGTCTCAGGCAATTTTAGATCTTTCTTGTCTGCAGCCCACTCAGAACACTGGCTTCATTGATTTAATTTCTCTCTCCCCATCTCTTCACCTGCCTCCCCCTATATACTGACTGCCCTTGACCCAGGAATATTTTGAGTTGAAGGGAGTGTGGAAAGCCTGATTAGGATGGAGGATGCCTTGGATAGGAACAGATACAGATTTTCCCTCCTTGTGATGTTGCCAGGGTTGAAGCTGGGGTTCTGTCTGCCCACCTTCCACTCCATGTCAGCCTAGAGACTCAACTCTGTGTCCTGAGAACACAGAGATTAGAAGAGCTAATCTCTGGTTCCAAATGCTATAAAAGGATCACAGTGGGTCCCAGATAGTTTCCACTGGTCTTCAGCAAAATGGGGAAAGTGTGGAGGCTCTCGTATTTTTCATAAGTCTAAATTTATTCCGTTTTAAGTTTCTGCTTTTATCCTGAGATTATCTTCTTCCCATCTTGTGGTGTTAACAAGTCATTTAAAAAAATGAAATGATAGGGATAACGGGATTTATTTTTAATGTGCTTATTTGGCAAAATATAAACTTGGCAATTTTGTGTTTATCTACCCTCCCCCAAATTATTTTGAAATTTTCTTGGCAGGTGAAATCTCAGAGCCTGGGAGCTGTTGAGATGGATGCTACATTTCTATCCTGGGAAGTAGATAATGAGTAAGAGCCTAACTCTGGAACCAGGCACATCTAAGCTCACACTCAGCTCCAGCATTTGCTCACCGTGTGATGACTTCTGGGCTTCAGGTTCCTGATCTGTAAAGTGGGAATAATATAGTAGCTACTTTATAGGGTTGTGAGGATCAAATGAGTTAATGTGTATTCTCTATTATTACTTCTAAAGAGTTCCATTACATATATCATTTTCTTGTCTACCATGAGCTCTAATTTCAGAAATTCTACCCAAGAATTCTACCCAAGACTGCTCTTCCTTCACTTTTTTTTTTTTTGAGATGGAGTCTAGTTCTGTTGCTTAGGCTGGAGTACAGTGGTGTAATCTCGGCTTGCTGCAACCTCCGCCTCCCGGGTTCAAGTAATTCTCCTGCCTCAGCCTCCTGAGTAGCTGTGATTCCAGGTGTGTGCCACCATGCCTGGCTAATTTTTGTATTTTTAGTAGAGATGGGGTTTCACCATGTTGGCCAGGCTGGTCTTGAACTCCTGACCTCAGGTTATCCACCTGCCTCGGCCTCCCAAAGTGCTGGGATTACAGGCATGAGCCACCACGCCCGATCTTCCTACACTAATTAATCCAATCTCTCTCATATTTCTTCAGCATTTAGAGTTTTGATGAGAGGTATAAGTAGAAAAGAAAGGAATTGAAAGGAGAGTGCTTAAAGTTGGAACATCTGACTATGTCCCTTAGTGTAAGATCAGCCCTACTTCCAAGCATGTAGCTTCTTGGCTTGGACATGTAGCATAGATTTAATCATCCAGGAATAATGAGGAGAGGTGGGTGAGGAGCAGACGAGACCATGGGGTTTGGGGAGGGTCTATGGAGTTGAGTGTCAGGGTAAAGATATTTCAGTGAAAGGCTCATTCAGGGACATAGCTGCCCTGGGATCTCAGGGCAAAAGATCAGATAAGAGCATTTGGAAAAGCTTCCAGTCTGGGGTACCATGTAGAGCAGACACTCATTAGACAATGTGCTCATTCTTCTCTCTAGAGCTTGGCTTAGCTAAATGGTCTACTGGAAATGCCATATCTCCCCACTCCCCATCCAAATAATACCCTTCCTACAAGATTATTCAGTTCAGTTGATTCATCAAACACTTGTTAAGTATATTATCTTCTAGGAACCAGCTACTGGACCCAGTTTTCAGGACTCAATAGGACTAAGGCACCTTAAGAGTAAGGGCTGTGCCTCTTAAACTGTATGTGTCTCATGGATACACAAAGTAATGAGATAAATTGATCAGTTTTTCAAAGCATCAATTTGAGTTGAAGATTGAAGAAATAAAGTAAAGGAAAGCAATTTAAATGCCAAGTAATTTAAACTAATATTCTTATTTTAAAACAAACAGATCCATTATGGAACAGGGGCAAAATTTGCATGTATTTAAAAAATAAAACGTGAGATTTCAAAGAAATTTTATGCAAGTGGTTGAGTCTTTTGGATTACATCCCAGACACTTGGGAATACACACGTTAATTATCTGCCACTATGGGTGCTCTGGTTTAAAAGTCTGAAAATTCTTTCTGTGTGTCATGAGAAGAAGTTGAAGGGTTTTAGTTAGGGAAGAGTCATAATAAAGATTGCAGTTTAACAATGTCACTCTTGAGGAATACCAGGTAAACTTACAGATCAAACACTTAATTTATTTCTACTCCTTCCGAAAACTCCACTGACATGACCATAAAGAATCAAATAAAAAAGCAAAAAACAAACGAAAAAACAAACAAGCAAAAACCCCAAAATGGACAAACAATGTTTACAAAATTGAGAAAGCTGGAAAAACAACGGGCACATGACAAATGACTTAGCAGTACAGAGAAAGTTAAAACTCTGCTGGGGAAAAACCAAGAATCAAAGTGATTTGCAGAAAGAACCAGAAGTCAGAAGCAATAGAGTCTGAAGTTTTCAGTTATAGACTGTGTGCTATGGACATTGAATTGTGTTTTCCCCAAACTCATATGTTGAAGCCCAATCCCCAGTGTGACTGTATTTGTAGACAGGGCCTTTAGGAGACAAGTAAGGCTAAATGAGGTCATAAGGGTGTAGTCCTAATCTGATAGGAGTAGTATCCTTATAAGAACAGACACCAGGCTGGTTGCGGTGGCTCACACCTGTAATCCCAGCACTTTGGAAGGCCGAGATGGGCGAATCACAAGGTCAGGAGATCGAGACTATCCTGGCTAACACAGTGAAATCGCATCTCTACTAAAAATATGAAAAAATTAGCCAGGCGTGGTGGCGGGTGCCTGTAGTCCCAGCTACTCAGGAGGCTGAGGCAGGAGAACGGTGTGAACTTGGGAGGTGGAGCTTGCAGTGAGCTGAGATCGTGCCATTGCACTCCAGTCTGAGCAACAGAGTGAGACTCCGTCTTAAAAAAAAAAAAAAAAAAGAGAGATACCAGAGAACACTCTAAGCATGCACAGAAGGAACACCATGTGAGGACATAGTGAGAAGGCGGCCATCTGCAAGACAGAAAGAGATCCCTTACTGAAAATCAAATTGGCCAGAACACTGATCTTAGTTTTCTAGCCTCCAGAACTGTGAGAAAATAAATTTCTGTTGTTTAAACCGAGTCCACGATATTTTGTTATGGCAGCCCAAGCTAAGACACTGGCTGGCAATAGGAGAAACAGTCAGAAGTTGTTATAAGGAGCAGTTGGACTCTTGGTTCCCAATCCTCAGTATGCATCAGTTTCACCTAGAAGAGTTAAAAAATATGCAGGTCAGGACTTGGCCACAGAAACTCAGAGGTAATTGTTCAGGAGAGGGTCTAGGCATCAGTTTTTAAAAATGTTTCCCAGGAGATCCTAATGTGCACTCAGCATTAGACTAACAGAATAGGACCTACCAGATGCCCTTTACAAGTCTACATACTCAGGTATCTGTCTATGACTTTAGTGCAGGAATGAAGCTTTCCTCTCTGGAGAAGTCACACCAGAGAGTCTCTAGACTCAGGGTCATCAGATAAAATTGATGGTAAGGTTGAGTCAAAATCATTTTACTGAGGCCTCTTATTCCCCTTCTTCCATTCAGCTTTGCAGAATGCTGGTAGTTAGGTTTATTGTCCAAGGCAGGAGATCTAAGTATTCTTCTCTGAGGAATACATTCCATCCAAGAGAAAAGCTCTAAAGGTATTACCACTTGGGGTCCCCTTACAAAAGGGCCTGGGCATACCTGATCAATCAATAGTGAGGTTAACTAGCAGAAAAGACAGTGACAGAGCTTTCAATCAGCATTTGAGTGCCTCACTCTTGAACATAAATAGACAGCCAAGAACATAAGACAGCTGACGAAATATTTTTAACATGAGACAGAATTTGAACTAAGCAAATCAGAAGGAACTCAGAAGAAATGAATGCAAGGCGTAGTGTACAAGGAAAACAAAAAATATCCTCATGATGAAAATGCTTTGAGATGTAAGACAGAATACTACATTCATAAAACAATAATAGAAGGTTGTAAAGGAGTTTCAGAGAACAAGATCACATAAATTAAAAATAAGAGAACAGAAATAACTCTTAACAAAAAAAGTTACAAGATAGAGTTGAGGAAAGTCTAGAAATTAGATCAAATTAACTTAGAGACTGAAATGTAAGAGAAAAATAAAGAAAATCCAGGAGATCCAAAAAATAAAAGATGTTTTGAAAAAGAGAAGAGAGGAAATGAGGGAGAGAGAGAGAAGACATTTTTAGAAACAAACCCACAAACAAAAAGGCATGTTCAAAGAATATGAGTTTCCAGACTAAAATGATCTGTTGAATGTTCAGCATAATGAAGGAGAAAAAAACACTCTAGCAGAAAATACTATGAATTTTCAAAATGCCGTATAAAGAGCCTAAAAGCTTAGAGACAGAGAGAAAAACAGGGAGAGCAAGAGAGAAATACAAAGGAGCAGGAATCAACACAGCATGGGTCTTCTCATCAACAACATTAAAAGTTGGAAGACTGTGGAGCCACGTCTTCGGAATTCTGAGAGAAAATGCTTTTGAACTTAGAATTTTATACCCAGCCAAACTACCTTGAGTATGAGGATAAATAAATTTTTAGGAAGGCAGGTCTCAAAATATTACTGCCTGTATGCTCTTTACAGAAAGCTGTTAGAAAACGTGTTCCACAAGGATGAGGACTATTGAGCAGGATTAGAAGGCTTCTGTCCATATTGGAAAAAGAGGAGAGAGAGCTTCAGGAGGGATGTCGCCAAGGAGAAAAATATTAAATGGATTGAAGACCAGCTGTGTTTAAACATATTGAGAAGAAATATTCTGGTGGAGAGTCTGGAGAGATATTAGTGAGAGTATCTGAGTCCATTCTTGTTGCTATAACAAAATACTTTAGATGGGGTTATTTATAAAGAACAGACATTTATGCAACCACAGTCTGGAGGCTGGGAAGTCCAACATCAGGGTGCCAGCAGATTCATTGTTTGGTGATGGCTGTTCTCTACTTCAAAGATGGTGCCTTCTTGCTGAGTCCTCATATGGTAGAAGGAGCAAATATTGTGCCTTCACATGGTGGAAGGGATGAAGGGCAAAAGGACCTAGTGAGTTGACTTGAACACTTTTATAAAAGCACTAATCCCATTTATAAGGGCAAAGCCCTTGTGACCTAATCACTTTCTCTTAATTCTGTCATGTTGGGTCTTAATTCCAGCATAAGAATTTGTGTGTGTGGGACACATACATTCAAATGATAGAACTGAGGGCTACATAAAACCTAAGCAAATAAGACAACCAGGGAAAACAAACAAGCAAAACTGTACAGGAAAAGAAATGTAATGATAGTATACATCATGGATCAGCTGTGAATAATGTTATACAGAATCAAAACAACAAAAGCCATGAAAATTGTGATATAAGAATCTCAGGAGAAAGAAGACAGGAAAAGTGTGTGTGTGTAAAAGATCTAAACCTTCATCTTTGATAATAGGAAGTTGACAGATATCTAAAACTGAAAAGCATCAACAAATAGAAGCATAAGCATGTTATTTAGAAATGCAAAAATAGATGGCAGAAGGTGATGGGATGGGTGTTGGGAAGGAATAGCATTCTTCCTTGTGAACCATGAGTTATATTTGGTTTCATAAACTGTAGTACTTTAATAAAACTAAAAGTTAAACTACAGAGATTGGAAATATAACTTTTGTAGATATTCAGAGGTGGGATTGATGAAGGGTTGAGCCAAGGTAGAGCAGGTAGTCAGGAGCCATTGAAATTTTCTTGTCATCATAGATCGGATTCCAGCATGCAGCCTCTTTATTAAGGAGGGTCCTTGGGATCAACATCTGTGAAAGGAAATGGACAGAGTACCATGTTGTTCTGTGATGCAAGCTCACTTGCATTCTCAGATGACCCCATAGGGTGCTCCAGAGCTATATCCTGGGTTGGGCTGAGATGCATGCACCTTGAGTGAGACAGTTCTCTGCAGCTGAAGCAATCCCATTATGGATTGACAGATGTGTTAGGTCATTCTTGCACTGATATAAAGAAACACTGATACAAAGGTAATTCGTAAAGAAAAGATGTTTAATTGGCTCATGGTTCTGCAGTCTTCTAGGGAGGGCTCAGGGAGCTTTTACACATGGTGGAAAGCAAAGTGGAAGCAGGCACATTACATGGCCAGAGCAGGAGCAAGAGAGATATGGGGAGATGCTGCACACTTTTAAATGACCACATCTCACGAGGGTTCACTCATGATCACAAGGACAGCACCAAAGGGATGGTGCTAAACCACTCATGAAAAATCTATCTTGGTGATCCAATCACCTCCCACCAGGCCCAACCACCAATACTGGGGATTACAATTCAACATGATATTTGGGCAGGGACAGATATCCAAACTATAGCAATAGCTGAAGGCTGAGCACTGACAGCACTCCCAAAGCTGAGGCAAAAGTCCTTCAGGCTAAATTGAGAGGGAATCTGGGCTGTGCATGACAGTGTCCACTACAGTAGGTAAAAAATGATGATGTGACAAGGACTTGACCTAGTTTGTGGCAGTGGGAATGTGGAGGAGGGAATATATTTCAGAGGTACTTAGAAGGTAAAGTCTACAAGGCCTGCTTGATTGGTGGTGGTGAGTGAAGGGAAGGAGAGTGAATTGGGATCATCTGGTATACCACCAGTTTTCTTGCTTGTAAGGCTAGGTTCACAGAAAGAGGGTATATAAGGGTAAGGGTGATGAATTCAGTTTGGGATAAACTGAATAGAGAGGCCTGTTGGGGGAGAAGACCTGCTTAAAGCCTCTATTTCAGACCACTCAGATCTTTTCTCTTAATTACTGATGACTTTGTTTTCTGAATTCCACAATCAAACCCTGAAATACATTTCCTACAAGAATGTAAACTCCATGAGAGCAGGATTTTTGTCTGTCTTGGTCTTTGCTGTATCCCACTCCCTAGGGGAGACCCTCGTATGAAGTATGCAGCAATATGTGGATATTTGTTGTTGATCTAGTGTGATGTTCCCATATCACTTCTTTGTGTCTGACTTCCTCAATGAGAGTGCAAGTCTTTTGCAGTTATAGTATAAAAATTATTTTACTCCTCTACACCCTATAGCACCCAGCACAGTGCTGGTACACATGTGCCAAATGCTTGAGAATGAATGGATTGAGGAAGGCCAGGGGATCTCAGGTCTCTAACTGCCTAGGACTCCACACACCCCACCCTGTCTCCCAGACCTGCCTTCTGTGATGGTCTCTCTGGTGCTTGATGTGACAGATGCTCTACAGGATCTGTGTGAATGGTGTGAAAAGATGGTACCTAGAGCGAGAGGGAAATCCCCTTGAAATATTGCAGAATTAACCAGTTTTATTGGAGATGAACTCACATTATGTACATTAGCAGGGTAGGGAGGTAGTTGTTGAATTTTAAGGTCACAAATGTCAGAATGTCAGAAGAGGAGAGTTAGGGATCCTTCATAATTCTGCTCCTTCAGGATCCAGCACTGTGCTGGGCTGGAGGGGCTTTCATCATATGGTTGCATGACCCTCAACCCAGAGAGGCTTGATTTGGCACTCTCCACCTCTCCTGGGCTGAAGTCATCAGTATGTACCCCATCGGGGGGTTTAGGTTCTTTCAAATTGCCTAGCCCTCACTTTTGAGATGGAAAAAGTAAGTAGAGGACAAGTTTGAGGAACAAAGAAGAAAAAATCGTGAAGGCCAAATAAATGTCTTTATTTTTGGGGCTCAGAGTCCTGTGGGTGAAAATGCATTCACAGCATTGGCCATTTGTGGGGAAGAGTTATTTTATCTACTTTATACAAGGAGAATAAATTGGGCAATCTAGAAGCAGAAGAAGAAAGTCCGAGGACTTGGGTGGTTTGTTCTCTCTTACCCAGGACCCTTTGTACACATGCTTCCTGTTTAGACTTGAGGACTGACTTAGAGGTAGGTGAACTTTTGAGATGTATGGTGACATTGATTCTAAGAGTCGTGGCAGGTGGTAGGGAGCCTAAATAGGGCAGCCTTTGCAAAATTTTCTGGTGGGGCTGGTGTTTAACCCTAAGCTTACTGAACGCTAAATCAGCAATCTGTGAGTTATATGGACCAAGTTTATGACTAATACCAGGACCCAGGAACTGTGGTTTTCAAGCTCATGCTTCCCTTTCCAAGATTGAGTAGTCCCCAGATGTGACTTTTCATATGAAGTAAGATTTGGGCTTTGAGTTGGTTTCTAGATCATGAGGATGAGTTTGGGCTGATCTGCTCATTCTCTCTATTCTTCCCGCACACACACCCCCTTGAGACCTCTGGCATAAACATTTAGACTATTTGGCATGGGCTCTGTGATCTATGCTCATGAGCAAGGATCACCTTTCTCAGTGTGAAGAGACAGAACCTATAGCCATGGGAGCTAACCAACCAGGCATGAGCTTATGGCCAGGGACTGGAGCCTGTATATGCTTTGCATATTGCTGTGATCTTAATGAATAGTATACTACCATCACCATGGGTACTACCATTGTGATGGCAGCATCAGAGTATCAGCAGTGAGGGTAGGATAAAGAGCCCTGGTACGTGGAACCTGAAGATGTGGTTCCAGTCTTGCAACAGCTTTGGGACTAGCTTTGTGGCACTGAGCATGTCACCTAATCTCTCTGAAATTCTGTTTCTATTAAATGTCAATCTATCTTGACTACATCATAGGAGGTTCTGAATATTGAATGAGACAATATAAGGGAAAGTGCTATATAAACTGTGAAGTGCTACATAAACTGTGAAGTGCTATGTGGCCAATATGCTGTGATTATTACTAATGGCAATGCAAAGACTAAGCTTCCTTTATTCTTTCATTCCCCTGATATTAAGTGCCTCGTATGTGATGGATACCAAGCCAGGTACTAGGAGTACAACAGGCCAAAAGCAACTAAGCAGCATGGCTTTATGATCCAACGTTAAGATTTCCGGGTTCACATTTGGTGGTCTGCCACCTTTGGGTGAGGTGCTGTACACCCTGGGGGTTGCTTCCTGCTAGACCTTTGGATGGGTCACCTGTAAAGGCCTTTGGAGTGGCTGTTTTTAAACTGTTCTCTGTAGAGCCCCAGCGTCCCAGGGAGAAACTCACATGGGTACGGGGTAGAGCAAACAGGAGGGACTCTAGGCCCTCTTCCCCCTGTCTTCAGCCAGGCTTGCTCTCCTTTGACTGCTTTATTTGATTGTTTGAAAACTGCTGCTATGGTGGAAGGAGCTGGACAGTCTGGCTCCTTGATCTTTTCTAACTTTTGCAGTGACTTATGGGTGAGTCCTTTTTAAAGTCCATTTCCTCCTCACTCTTCCCAGGGCAGCCAGAGTCATAGACTGCTGTCATTATTGGAAAGTAATCAGGGTATGAAGACTTTAATTTTAGTTTTTCTTCTTTTTTCTTTGAGATGGAATTTTGCTCTTGTCACCCAGGCTGGAGTGCAATGGTGTGATCTCGCCTCACTTCAACCTCCACCTCCTGGGTTCAAGTGATTTTCCTGCCTCAGCCTCCCGAGTACCTGGGATTACAGGCATGTGCTGCCACGCCCAGCTAATTTTTGTATTTTTAGTAGAGACGGGGTTTCACCATGTTGGCCATGGCTGAACTCCAGACCTCAGGTGATCTGCCTGCCTCCACCACCCAAAGTGCTGGGATTACAGTTGTGAGCTACCATGCCCGGCCAATTTTAGTTCTTATACCCAATGGGGAAGGGGCTGGGAGAGTCACCTGGAGAGGTGGGTTGGTTTCCTTTCACAGCCATGGAACAATAGTCTGCACAAATAGCTTTGACAGCCACCTGGCTGGGCAGCTGTGCTTCCAGAGAAATGCTGGGCATGACTCTACCTTGGGCAATTTCTCCACGCCACAGAAAGTCAACTTCAACAGGTAACCTGGTAACCATATGGTAGATTCACCCCTGGCCCTGAGCTTGAGGGCAGCTTCCTAACAGCAAATGGCATTTTAAATAGTCTTTGACCTCGGATGAAACAATTCTGCAGCATCTAGACTCTCGGCAGTAATTGACTCTGATGGCTGACAGGACATTTCCAAGGGAATAGGGTCCCCCAAGCCTGAAGCACCAACCAACAACTGGAGTCATCTGGGAAGTAGTTCTTAGGTCACAGTGAGGACCAGCAAATGGAAGAAATCTCTTTTTTAGCTAACTTGTGACATAGGCCAGGGATTTTTTTTTTTTTCCTTCAGATAGCTCCTAATTCTTTAGACAGTTTCTAAGACGGAGTATTTTGTGCTGGGAGGTATATCTATATGCCCAGGATGACTCCCTGATTATTTTCCCAATGTTTTTATAGCATCTGCAATCATCTTAATGAGCTAATCCTCACTACAATACTGGTAGCTGCTGTAATAATAATAAATAACCCCACAAATGCTTGAATAGGAGAGAAATTTGATTCTTGCTCACATTAAACTCAAAGCAGGTGTTCAGGATTGGCGAATAGATCTTTTTCAAGTGGTGACCTAAGGACTCAGGCATCTTTCCTCTTTCCCCTGTATTTCTGCCATCCTCAATGTGTGGCTTCTAGGTTCATCATGCTTGTTTATATCCAGCCAGTGGAAGGGAGGAGAGCATGGATGATTGTGTGCGGAAGGTTTTTATAGGCCAATCCTGGAAGCAGTACACATCGCTCCATTTACATTTCAATGGCTAGAACCCAGTAACAAGTCTCTACCCAACCACCAAGAAGTCTGGGAAACACAGTCTAGCTGTGTGCCCAAGGAGAAGAGATTTGGAGGATAGCTAGCTGTCTCTGCTACTACTATGTACGTAGGTAAAGTCTCCCTATTTATGGGGAGAAGAGGGCAAGAAATAGAGTAAGAAAAATTATCTTAAATAGCAGCAATGTAGTTGACTTTCCACATTCAGATACTCCTGGGCAAAATAAAACAACAGTGGGAAACCATTTTCACTCATCCGATGAAATGATTTTTAAGTTTGGTGATGATGGCAGAGGTTTAGGGAAACTGGTTCTCTCATACCTTGCTTGTGGGAAAGTAAATTGGTGCAGCCACTTCAGAATACTATTTATCAGTATTTATGGCAATTTTAAGTGTTCATGTCCTTTGACCCAGCAATTTAATTTCTCATTATTTTTTCCTAGAGTAACACTTGCCCATGTATATGGTGGGGCTCAAATAAGATAGCTTTGCAGCAATGTATAAAAACCAAGAGATTGGCCAGGTACGGTGGCTCATGCCTGTAATCCCAGCACTTTGGGAGGCTGAGGCGGGCAGATCATGAGGTCAAAAGATGGAGACCATCCTGGCCAACATGATGAAACCCCGTCTCTGTTAAAAATACAAAAATTAGCTGGGCATGGTGGCATGCGCCTGTAGTCCCAGCTACTTGGGAGGCTGAGGCAGAAGAATCGCTTGAACTAAGGAGCCGGAGGTTGCAGTGAGCCGAGATTGTGCCATTGCACTCCAGCCTGGGTGACAGAGTGAGACTCCATCTAAAAAAATAAAAAAATAAAAAATAAAAAAGCCAAGAGATTAAAAACCACCTGAATGACCAGCAGTAAGGGATTAGGTAAGTAAACTCTGGTTCACTTGAATTATAGAATAGCATGGAATGGTGCTATGGACTGAATGCTTTTGTCTCCCTAAAATTCATATGTTGACGCCCTAGTGTGATGGTATTTGTGAGTGGAGCCTTGGGGATGTGATTAACTCATGAGGGTCAAGCCCTCATGAATGAAATTTGTGCCCTTATAAGAAAAGACATGAGAGAGATGATCTGTCTGCCCTGCGAGGATACAGCGAGGAGGCCATCTGCAAACCAGGAAGCAGGCCTTTACTGGAAACTAAATTGGTGGGAACCTGGGTCTTGAACTTTCAGCCACCAGACCTGTGAGAAATAAATGTCTGTTGCTTAGCCACCCAGTTGATGGTATTCTGTGATAGCAGCCTCAACTAAGACAAATGGTTAAAAATATAGGGTAGAGTTATATGAGTGGATGTGGAAAGGGCTTTAAGACACATTCCAAATGAAAACAGCAAGTAGCAGAGCAAAAGGTATCATATTACATCATTTATAGAAATAATGACAGCAAGACAAAAACTACAAATCTCTCTAAGTACATACATATTTACATACATCAAAGCACAGGGAAGAGTCTGGAAGGCTATAAACCAGGGCAATGTTGTTGCCTTGGGAGAGAGGACTGGGTTTGACATGGTAATTAAGGAGACTTGAGATTTTATTGTTTGGATTTTAATAACCCTAAAGCATCCCAATGTACTACTTATATAATTACAAACAATAAAAATAAAGATGTTAAATAAAATAAATTTTAAAAACTCAAATATTTTGGACTTTGCAAATATAAATACCAATGGTATTTATCATGTTTTGTTATTATCTTAATGTTTTAAGACCTTGAACAAAGAAACAAAAACTAAACAAAACAACAAGAACCCTCTCAGAAATCCTAATCAGAGGCAGGCCAGTTATCCAGGGTGTCTTCAGAAATCTCAAGAGTAGGTTGGATTATGAGAACATGCATACTGAGTGTGTCATGACGTCTTTCAAGACCGGTAGGTGATCATGTGACCCTGTAGCCTTAAACATGGTACTATCAAAAAAGAGCTTATTAAGAAAAATGGGCCAGGCATGGTGGCTCACGCCTGTAATCCCAGCACTTTGGGAGGCCAAGGTGGGCGGATCACGAGGTCAGGAGATCAAGACCATCCTGGCTAACACGGTGAAACCCCATTTCTACTAAAAATACAAAAAAAAATTAGCCAGGCGTGGTGGCGGGTGCCTGTAGTCTCAGCTACTGGGGAGGCCGAGGCAGGAGAATGGCATGAACCCAGGAGGCGGAGCTTGCAGTGAGCCGAGATCACACCACTGCACTCCAGCCTCGGCGAAAGAGCAAGACTCTGTCTCAAAACCAAAAAAAAAAAAGAAAAATGGACAACAAGTAGTCCTGCTGTTATCTAGTAGCTCTCCAGTTACGTTCCAGTAGTTTGATAGTTGGAGTGAGATTGGTTCTATAGCTAAAATCAAGTAGTTGGTCACACATCTTTGTTTAGCTTCTAGAATATGCCATACGCTAACCCGGAACTGAAATGGAGCTATGAGTAAGACAGTCATTGCCACTTTGCTCATGGGGCTTGTAATCTAGAGATATTTTCCTAATTAATACAAAACATTTAGTCAATTCATAGAATTTTCTGTTTATAGTTTTTCTTCCATAGATGTTTCCTGTGATTTTTGATTTGCTTACATACCAGCAAGCACAAATGACAACAGCAATAAAGCTGATGAAACAGAAGCAAATAAGTATTAACAGAAAAATTCAGAAATCACTTTTCACGTTTAATCTGACAGTTAATCTTTTTGGACAGGTAAACATGGTTGTGATATTATATTTCATGTATATGATATAATCTTCTTGTCCTCATTTAAAATTGTTGATTTGTATGTGGAATTTAAAATATCTCATGCGGACCAGCCAGAGAATGTCGTGATTTCCAGGCTTGATACTATCTGGAAAAGTTTGAGAAACATACATATATACTTGGCTCTTTTTAAGGGTTCGTTTTCCTAAGGATTCAAAACAGGCAGAAATCTTGGTTAAGAAGGTTTTTTGGGATTTACACTTCACTGACATTTTCCCACTGTTCTGAGTCATTTCCTTCTGAGCCACAGCTTGTCTAGTTACCAGGCAGTGTCTGGGTCATAGAAATACAGTCTAATGAATTTAAAAAATTTCCAAATAATTTCTGTCCTCTTCTTGCATTTTTTAATTTCATAATGTCCACAGTGATACTTCTGAAATCTACTTTTCTTTCCTGTCCACTTCTCTCATGGAGCCCAGGCTACCAGAAATCACTTTTTATGTTTAATTTGACAGTTAATCTTTTTGGACAGGCAAGCATGGTTGTGATATCATATTTCATGTATATAATATAATCTTGTCTATAATTAAAATTGTTGATTTGTAAATGGAATTTAAAATATTTCATGGGGGCTATACAGAGAATGTCATGATTCTGTCCTCCCAACATAAACCTTCTGCTACTTTTCTCTCTCCTCCTTGCCTCACAATCTTGCATTGCAAAAGCCCAAAGCACTTGTCTGGCCTGAATGAGCCTGGTCTAGAGAAGGAGGAGGAAAACGGAGAGGCAGACAAAGTTAGGCAGAGCTAGAGGGAAACAGGGAGTGAAAGACAGAGAACAGTCAGAGGTTAATTACTATTATCTTTTCACATAATCATTTGTGAAATAGTTCACTTGGTCAACACATATTTATTAAGAACATACCAAGTGCCAGGGCCTGGAGATACATTAATAAATAGACAGAATGAACATGGCCTCTGCCTTCATGAAGCTTCCCCTAATGGGACTTAGAGAGGAGTAAGGAGGTATTCACACAGCACCGTGATGAATGCTGAAGAACAGCAGTGCAGGAGTTCATGGGCCATGGTGAGGTAGGAGGAAAAGCTTCCTGAAGAAGGCCACGTGGCTTGCTAGGAAGCCAGAGGCTGCTAGGTGTCCACTAATATTCCTTTAATAAGAGCACCTAAATTTAGCTGACCAATGGCTGCCCAGCTAGGGACTACATTTCCCAGGCTCCCTTGCAACTGAGTTTGGCCATATGACTTAATTCTGGTCCATGAGACCTCAGCAGGAATGATGTGGGCAACTTCTGGTTTGCACCCATAAGATGAAGGGTCTGCCTTCCTGCTCTGATTCCTGTCTGGAAAGTGGGCCTGGAGGTGGTAACTGGAGCAGCCACCTTAGACAGTGAGAAGGAAGCTCAATGGTAAAGGTGGCAGAGGAGAAAGAATGAAGCAGAAACAATACTGTTGAGCAGAGTTGCCCTACCAGCCCAAGACCTGCAGATAAAAAGATTCTATCTGGTATAAACTGCTCTTATTTAGTTTCGACTCTGGTAGCTGGACAAATATTTTAGGTCATATATCAGGTTTAAGAGAGAGTTCTGAATTTCTAACCTCTTCTTATCCACTTGGGATCCCACAGTTTAATTCAGTAGCAGTCCTTGGATCAACCAGTCTGGGAGGCATTTGGGAAATGGGCTGTCAGTGTTTTAGATTTCATGGGAGGAAGCCTCAGTGATGTAGATACTCTTCCAATTTAATTACTGTGAAAATTTCTAAGAGACAGTGATTACTGCCTTATTTGCTGAAAGAATGGCCTAAAGGAAAAGAATTTATGTATTTGGTCTGAAATCAAACTCCTTACTATTAGGAAGACATACGACATGCAGAAATGGAATACAGAGGCATTTTTCACTCTCTAGCTTGGAGCTCTTTAGCCCAGGGTTCAGGGATGGCCTTGGGATAAGAGTGGAAAGTGCCCTTCAGTTCCTGGAGCAAATCTGCCCACATTGTGCCTTCCTGATCAGTCTTCAGATTCTGAGCCATTTCTTACAT
This sequence comes from Papio anubis, assembly GCF_008728515.1. NCBI lineage: Eukaryota > Metazoa > Chordata > Mammalia > Primates > Cercopithecidae > Papio > Papio anubis. Next base: position 25,932,412 of record NC_044979.1, read on the forward strand.
TTTGACCCCATCCCTCAAACCACCCTGTGCTTTTCCTCCATGGCACTGTGGCTCCCTGTCACTACTGAGAAGCGCCCTCTCAGTGTGACAACTGGGAGGGAGCAAGCCTCAGAGAACAAACCAGTGCCTCAGGTGGCACTCAGGTTCTTTACAAACAGGATCAGTCAAGAGAAGCTAGGTTGTGCTGATATAATGAAACCCCTCAGATCTCAAATCCAACATGGCTGCTCACTTTATCCACTCAAGTCAACCTGGATGACTATCTTGACTCCACCATCCAACAGGAGGCTTCAGGCTTCATTGTGGTGAGAGGAGAGAGGTCATGGGAAGTTCTTGATATTCCCAATCAGAAGGGACCCATTTGCTGGACAGAGCAAGTCATGCAGCCACTCCTAACTTCATGGATTGGAGAGTAGCGTCTTCCTGTCTGTCTGGAAAGGAAGGGCAACTGGAAGGATCAGAGAGCAGCACAGTCTACCACAGAGATGACCTGTGAAAGGGCTGGCGGGCAAATGCAGTGTCTTCAAATAGGTGCATATTCCAGGAGACTCACAAGAGGATCCACTGGGCGCAGGAAGAACATAATAGAATGTTGAGTTGTATTTATTCTTTATCTTCTCCTTTTACAGTTTCTGTATTTTAAGTATGTCCATTACATCCACTATAATGTCTATTTTAGTATAAATAATGTTAGACATGTAGTTTATGTGATTATAATTTATAAATAAATACGTATATACTGGGGGTGGATGCTCAAAAAGTTTTATGGATGAAGCAAGCAATTAAAAATGTTTGGAGGCCACTGGGCTGGAGAACAGGACCCAGAGCCTCTTAGGTTGTAAGTGCTGAGGGCTCTTAGAAAACAAGGCTCCTGCAGCCCTTGACCTCAAGTGACTCAGTTTCCTTGGCTATGAAATTCCCATCATGATTCCCTTTGCGGAAGCTTTTAGGATCAATACCCCAAAGGTCCTTAGAGAACAGGCTGAGACAGGATAGGCAGGTAGGGTAGACAGAGGAGGCTGAATACATTTTCTCCTCTCTTGCCTGCAGCCAGCAAACGCAGAAGCACTGCGAAGAGGCAACATGCTTTTTAAACTGTGCATGGCACATATAGTCGGTGTGTGGGGTGCATGGTTACTGTCTGTGTGTCAGGTAGAGAAGGCAGCCTTGGACTGGAGAGCCAAGGGAAAGCATGACCAGGGAGTCTGGGCGTTATGTGCCATCGCTTTTCCTGGTGTGGCTGGAAATTTTTGAGGGATCCACTCCAAGGGAAGAGTGTTGCTAGCTAAGTCCGGCTGATTTGGGGATAGGGAGAAAGCAGGTGGTGGGGAAGAGAGAGAGAGAGAGAGAAAGAGAGAGATCCTTTATCTGTCAAAAGTCTCCAGAGGGGAGAGGGGAGAGGGGAGAGGGGAAAGGGGAGAGGGGAGAGGGAGGGATAGAGGTGTGGAGAAGGAGCGAACGCATGCATGTGTGTGTGCATGTGCATGAGTGTGTGTGTGCACCCACGTGCACGTTGCTGAAAGCTGATGTGGACAGAGTCTGTTAGTTTTTCTTCCTCTGGTTCAAATGGGGTCTCCCAGCTTTGGAACGTGGAAAGTGTCACTTCCCTGCTCACTCTAATGGCCCGCAGAAGGGAAGAAGAGCAGGGAGGGGAATAGGAGCAGGGAATAAGGTAGCAGGTGCTACCGGGTGCGGAAAGGAGAAAAAGTGTCAGAAGACAGATCCCGAAGTGAACACCGGAACTGACTCTTCGTTGCGTCCAGAGCCCTCAACCAAAGCCTGCAACCCAGAGCTCTAAGGACGCCGAGGCCGGGCACTGCGGGCCGCCTGCGGTGGCGGGAGCAGCCCCAGCCCCCGCCCCCTCCGCCAGGGGCGCGGGCTGCAGAAGTCCCTACGGCGGCAGTCCAGGCAGACAGGACGCGCGCTGGGTTCGTGCTGCACAGGCATCAGTTTCCCTTAGGGCCCTGCCCCCTCTGCCACCACTCCCCTCTCTGTGAGGGACATCATCACTTTCCCAGCCACAGGCTCAAAACCTGAGCCATCTCCCGAAACCCCTCCCGCTCCACCGGTGGCCAAAGCCCTGGAATCTCAGCTCTCCCGGCTCCCTCCCTTCCCGCCCCCATGCCAGGTCCCTAGGTCGGGAGGCAAAACCACAGCGTGTCCTAAAGCCCTGTGCTGATGATATTTCTTAGGACCTTCTAAATCTTGTGTTCTATGGAAGACAAACCAGCGTTCTAAAAGAGGGCGAGGGCTGGGAGGAGAGAGATTGATTACAGTTTAAGGGCAAGGGACATCTTGGGAAGCCAGGGGGCAGGATTTCAGAAGAGGCTCCGGAAGGGTCTGGAACTTGGAAGCCAGCGGGACACAGGCGACCTTCCCAGACACTCCTCATCTCCCCCTCTCTGCACATCTGCTTCCTCCTTCTCTGCAGCTTGCTTTTCTCCGCGGCTCAGTTCCACGGTGGGAGGTGTCTCCGGCATTTCCCAAGTATTTACATCTCCTCCATTCAAGAGACCTGAATAAACTGAACTAGTACCAAATTTCTTGGAAATTTCTCATTAGTCAAATTGGGCCAGGTGCCTCTGTCCCGTCAGCTGTGGCCAGGCAGTCAGAGTGCTACACACAGCTGTGGTTGCTGGGGCCCGCGTCTGTGCCTGCCAGCCTTGCCTGGGCACCCTCCCTGTGGGTCTGGCATTTATAAACCTCTGCTCCAACAGCACTCCTTGAGTCTTCAGTGCCTCCCCACCTTTGTGCTTTATTTCCATCAACTTACATGCTGAAAACAATATGAAATATGCTTGTTCCAACTTCACCCGCTGTCTGCTGCATCCTGCTATCTTTCAGGGTGGGCCTGCTCAAGCCCACTCCCGCTATGGCACTAGACCTGTCCAGTATGAGGGCCTCTAGCCACATGTGGCTACCGAGAGCTTGAAATGTGGCTAGTCTGAATTGAGATGTGCAGTAAGTCAATCAAACATTAGATTTTTAGCATTTAGAAAAAAAGAGTGTAAAATATCTCAGTAATCGTTTATATTGTTGATCTGTTGGAATAACATTTTGGATATCCAAAATATTGAATATTAATATTGGGTTAAAGAAATAAAATGTAATTTAAAAAAGTTAATTTTACCCGTTTTTACTTCTCTAGTGTGGCTGCTAGAAAATATGACTCTCATTACATTTCTACAAAATAGCACTGGGTGAAAGCACATTCTCAGCAAAGGCCTGGGCTTGCTCACTTACTCCCTTTACTCAAGCTGTTCCTCCCTCCAGAAGGTCTCCCCATCTTCCACTTATGCAACTCCTATGCATCCAGCAAAACCTCCTTCTAATGTTGCCCTTTGAAGCCCCATGCCCACAGGCAGAAGTAACCTTCCCACCTTCAGAACTGTGGAACGTTTTTTCTTTTACTTTTTTTTCCTGGATTTAAAAATACATTCCTAGCACACTTTACATGTAATTATTAAAATACATTTTATCTTCTGTATTATATTGTAGGTCCTTGTGGCCATGTGTTGTTTATTTTTTTATTCCAGGTATAGATAGCCAACAAATGCATATAACTGACTTGGAAATATTAAGTCTGTGCAAGAATATCACACATGCTACTTTGCGTTTGTCCTGGTCTGTATTCCAGTTTTCTCCATCACCTCCTCGTCCACTCACTGACACACCACAGGTGCACACTGTCTCACCCCCATTGCCATATCCACTCAGCCACCAAATAATGGCACTTTCCTGTGCCAGGTGCTGGTGGAATATGGGTGAACACCGGTGAATAAAAAGACACAGCCCTTGCCTTCATAAAAGCCGCAATCTAATGGGGAGAGTGATAATTAAAAAGCGAATAGACCCACATGGACTTATGAACTGTGATATGGAGGATTCAGAGGAGGTGCCAGTGGGGGAGGGCAGGTTTATTTAGATTCATGGTCAATTGGTGGCAATGACCTTTAAGTAGAAGCTGGTGGGATGAGGAGGCAGCTATGTACAGAGCAGAGGAGGAGAGGCCCAGGCTGAGAATCTGATGCGAGAGATCCCGAGATGGGCAAGAGCAAGGTGTGCTAAACCTAGGGAGGGAGGAGGAAAGCTGCATGAGACCAAAGGGCATTTTCTCTGCAGTCCAACCTTTGTGTGCATGAGAGGAATCGCTAGTAGGTCAGTTTCCTCTCTGTCTTCTGAGTTTACTCTTTGGAACTTCAGAAGCATCATGGACTACACTGGGCTCTTAACCTCTTTTCAACAAAGCATAAAGATTAAGTCCATTTTTTTTCTCATAGCGTTACATCTAGGTGACTGTGTAATACAGTATATGTATATATATTCTTATGAAGATCATGTGTATAATCTCATTTTGATGACCTTTTGATATAAATCAATGGTTCTCACCCACGGTTGATTTTGTCTTCCATGAGACATTGGGCTATGCCTAGAGACAGTTTGGGTTGTCATAACTGCTTGGGTGGGGGGTGCTGCTACTGGCATCCAGTGGATAGTGGTCAGGGATGCTGCAAAATATCTAATACACAGGACAGGCCCTTCCTGCACCCAATGAAGTATTATTTGCCCAAAATGTCAGTAGTGCTGAGAGGGAGAAAGAGTCAGGATGAGGACTTTTTTTTTTTTTTTTTGAGATGGAGTCTCTTTCTGTTGCCCAGGCTGGAGTACAGTGGTGCAGTCTCCTCTCACTGCAACCTCTGCCTCCTGAGTTCAAGCGATTCTCCTGCCTCAGCTTCCCAAGTAGCTGGGATTACAGCTGTGCGCCACCACACCTGGCTGCTTTTTGTATTTTTTAGTAGAGACAGGGGTTTCAGCATGTTGGCCAGGCTGGTCTCGAACTCCTGACCTCAAGTGATCTGCCCACCTTGGTCTCCCAAAGTGCTGGAATTACAGGCATGGGCCACCGCTCCTGGCCAGGATGAACACATTCTTGTGATAGGTAGAAAGTTGAATCTGTGACAGAGACTGCCAGATGCTACATCACATCTGTTGTTCCTTCCATTCTTAGTAAAAGAAACCCAATTTTTTTCAAGGTCACACAATACATGCAGCTAACAGGTGCTATGTCCCAGTGTCCTCTGCAGTTAGGTGTGGCCATGTGACTAAGTCCTGGCCACTGAGATGTAAGCGGACATGTGCTATCCTTTGGGAAGGTTGCTAAAATGGAGTTGACTTGGCATGCATTGTTGTCAAGGGGGCATTTTGCCCTTGTTTTTCTGATTTCCTGCTCCCTGGAAGGTGGTGTAATAGCAGGAGCTCAAAACAGCCATCTTGACATACTGATGACCTTGAGAATGGAAGCCGTGAAGCAGCCTTGAGGTGACCCTGAAGATGGCAGAGCACAAAGTCAGCAGCCTTGGTCTCCAATGACTTCATGGAGCCCCTGGACTCTTTCCCTCCCTCCAGGCTTTTTTAGGTGAAAGAATGTGCCCTGCCTGATAAAACTTCTGTTACTTTAGTTGCTTGTAATATGCAGCTGCGTCTATTTTTAGCTGAGAGCGTCACGGTCACAGAGAAGGCTGAAGGTCCAGGGCCCTTTCTACTGGTTCTTTCTCACTACAGGTATCAGCACTCCTCTTTTGGTACTGGTCTCCCTTGCTAAATTGTCAGCCTCAGACACAATTTTCAAATTCTAGGTCAGACTCTACCTGTGGGGAGATTTGTGTGTAGCCCATCTTGCAGGATCATGCCCCAGGTTGTTTAATAAATTCCCCCACCTTTGGGTGCACATTATGGCACTGGCACAGCATAGTAGCCTCGCTGCCCTCTGATCTTTCTTGGAGACATTCAGAAGCTGTGAAGGAGCTGGGTACTGAGGAGTGTGCACCGGGCTTGGCCCCACTGCTGTCACTTTTGAAGTCTGAAGTTCTGTGTCGGAGCGTGGATTTGGAAGCGTTAAGATATGTTTGCCAAAGGCTGGAGTTTTGATGTGGAGTGGAGAAAGAGCTGTTACTTTGAGGGGGAGAAAAACACCTTTCATTTCTTTAGGGAAAGATAAGTAATGCAACTTTGCAGTTTCTCACTTCTGATCTTCTGGGGAGCAGATGTTTCTTAAGGAATGGCAGGTCCAGAGGCGACATATTTAAGTTCGCAAACACCACACATTTAGATGTTAGACATTTCAGTGTTGCTAAAGAAAACCACCAAACGAAACAGCCAACTCTCCCTCTTAGTTTGTCAAAGAGAGACTTTTAAAAATTCACTTGGCTGCTGGCTGGGGGGACTGGCTCACTTGCCAGTCTCAGAGATGTGGGAAGGGGGTGACTGTGTGAGTGGGGTTGGGGAGACCAGTGATTGGAGGAGAAGGGATATGGGGGTGCCTGGGTACACAGAGAAGCCTCCCTTCCTTGTGGGGACAGACAGGGAACTGCTCCATGGGCCAGACACCCTCCTGCTCATCCATGTTACAAATGGCGAACATCTGCTCCTCCAAGAGGCAGTATCATGGCACTCAAGGGGGAATCCACCCCTGTGCTACATGGGCGGTTATCTCCTAAGATGCTTTCTCCAGGAGGCAGAAACTAGGAGGAGAAGAGGAGCCTTAGGTAAATGAATGGAAAGGATTCCTTCAGATAAGAATGAATGACACCTGGGTTTTAAATGATACACTTTTGGTTGAGTAAATGGCTTCCCTTAGCCTGATGACCCTCTTCCCATGCATGCACATGTTAGTTTTGAAGACATTGTTGAGGCTGAATGTTAGGGGAGGTTGCTGCAGAGAGCAGAGAGAGAGGGAGTTTTAAGCAGCTGTATTCTAGCTATGGTCTGAACAAGATGAAATTCAGCCTTTTATTTTTAGCAGGGATTGGGGGACCAGGAAGAACCTTCTAGAGGGGACTGAAAAGCTTCTTTCGGAGGATGAGGATGAGAAGGTTAGGGATGCCCTCCAAACACCTGCCAGTGCAGCAGCAGCAACAGCAGAGCAGTCCCACTGCACACAGCATAACTCCACTTCCCAGTCTCAGAGGCTCCTACTGCCAGTGCTCTGGTGGAGAAACTGAGGCCCAGACGTTGTAGTGACATTTTTCCCATCTTCCCAGAAATTCCCTAGGAGGAGTACGGCCAGCCTGGGGCTCCTGGCATCTCGTGTAAGGGTTTTGTCTGCATGATTGCTTTGCCTTCATTATAACACTTTCTGCTCGGGTTCTTGGAAGTGTTCCACAAATGCCCTGCTGTGTGAAGCTCTTTCTTAAAATAGGAAGAGGATAAACTCATCTAAAGGAAGGGAAGGACCTTGTGAAGAGAGCTGGGCATAATTACAACTCACCCTGGTTTCACTAGTTCAAGCAGGCAGATGGTGGATAGAACTGAAGCCAGATAATTTGCACTTACCAAATTAGCACCCGTCTGTTAGTCTGGAGAAATGGGAAAAAAATGGGCATCTCTCTTTTAACCATATAAGGTAAATAAAAACCAGTATTCATGGAGTGTTGGCCCTACAGGATGCAGAGTCAATGCTGTCCCAGCTACTGCTCTACAGCCCATAGGCTTCCCCCTCCCACTGCCAGTGGGGGGCAGCCCAGTGTAGCGGGAAGAACTTAGTCAGACAGCCAGAGGTTCAAATCTTAGCTCTGGTACTTACTAGTTGTGTGATGTTGGGGAACTTAACACCAGAGAGGCTGTTTATTCACCTATAAAGTGAGGATAATAATATCTATTAGTCTAATCAGTAAATAAAAGTAAACGAGCAGGTTGTAGTTGGCCATCTGCAGTGATAGCTCATTGGTAATGGCCACCAACCACCATTCAGTCATCACCTACATATGACCATAGCCACAAGAAGGGTGGTGGAAGGGACTAAGGGGAAGGCTGGTCCAGGGCAAATTCCCTATCACTCCAGGACATTGCCCACAAACCACAGTTTGTCGTTCACCACTCTTTCCACTAACTATTACTGAGTGGCCCTACTCAATGTCAGGCACTGCTCTGGCATTGAGAAGACTGGCTCTGCACTCAAGGAATTGTAAATCTGGGAGGGAAGGGAGATACACAAATGTAATTATTACAAAACATGTAAAATGCTATAATCAAGGTGTGATGAGTCCCACTGGGAATGGGACGGAGGGGGCTGTGGGATGTCACTCATGTGGACACTGAACTGGGCCTTTAGGGACAAGGGGTATTTCAGCAGGTAGTGACGGGGTAGGAAGGGACCCCCAGGTAGAGAAACAACATGTGAGCAAGGTCTCAGGGGTGGCAGTGCCTGGCTTTCCCAGAGAGAGTGAGCAACACAGGGTAACCAGTGTCAGTCCCACCTGGGCATGGCAGAGCAGGGCTGCGTCTGACCCTGAAGGGCCTTTTCTGAGTTTGAATGTGGGCCTTGAAAGGAGAGTTTTTAGTCAGTGGAGTGAGTAATCCCTGAGGGTTGCAGTTTGGGAAGATCCATCTGGCTGCACCAGGGAGAATGGACCACGAGAGGCAAGAGTGGAGGCAGTGAGACCAGTTTTTAGGCTATTGCAGGAGTGCGGGGGTGGGGGATGGGGGGAGGGGTTGAATGGAAGCAGTGGCAGAAGGAATGGATTGAAGTCCCCATGAGAGGAGAGACTGGGCAAACTTGGTGATGAATCGACCACGGGGTAAGTGTCAGAGGGCCAAGGGTGAATACCTTATGACTTTCTTGGGCAGTTAGAATCTTGGGCCAGCTTTCTCTGAGAGCACTTTCATTGTAATGCTTGCAGTGTACTTCTCCTTTGCCATTGGACTGAGTGTTCCTCGAATGCGGTGACTCTGTGTTATTCATTCTACCTGTAGCCCTCATGCTAATACAGAGTATGGTCCCAACAAGCATAGAATTAATATGTTTGTGAATAAATGAATGAACTATTCATTCTGCCTTTTACTGCACACTCCTGCCTGAGAGCAGGTGCCCAGTTGGTTTACAGGTCTCAGTTAGTCCTTACTATCCCCATGAACAATGAGGATAACAATACGTGATGGTGGTGATGATAGTGATGAGGATGATGATGGCGTGATGGTGGTGATGGTGATAGTGATGAGGATGATGGCAGTGATGGTGGAGGATGGTGATAGTGATGAGGATGATGGTGGTGATGATGGTGATGGTGACAGTAATGATGATGGTGGTGATGGTGTTGATGGTGATACTGATGATGATGATGATGGTGATGGTGATAGCAATGAGAATGATGGTGGCAATGATGGTGATGGTGATAGTGATGATGATGATGGCAGTGATGTTGATACTGATGATGATGATGGCAGTGATGCTGGTGATGTTGATACTGATGATGATGATGGCAGTGATGGTGATAGTGATGATGATGATGATGATGATTGTGGTGATTGTGGTGATGGTGATAGCGATGAGGATGATGGTGATGGTGCTGATGGTGATAGTGATGAGAAGGATGGTAGTGATGGTGATAGTGATGAGGATGATGGTGATGGTGCTGATGGTGATAGTGATGAGAATGATGGTGGTGATGGTGATAGTGATGAGGATGATGGCAGTGATAGTGGTAATGGTAATACTGATGATGATGATGGCAGTGATGGTGATAGTGATGATGATGATGATTGGTGATGGTGGTGATGGTGATAGTGATGATGATGATGGTGGATGGATAGGAGGATAAGGATGGATGACTGTGGTGGATGGTGGATGGTGGATGGATGGATGAGGATAATGGTATGGTGGAAAGGATGGATGGATAGTGGATGGATGGCGGCATGGTGGACAGTGGAGGGATGAGGATGATGGAAGGATAGTTGGTGATGGTGATAGTGATGAGGATGATGCTGGTGATGGTGATGATGGTGATAGTGATGAGGATGATGGCGGTGATGATGGTGATGGTGATAGTGATGAGGACGATGGCAGTTATGGTGGTGATGGTGATACCAATGATGATGATGGGAATGATGGTGGTGATAGTGATACAGATGATGATAATGGCAGTGATGGTGATAGTGGTGATGATGATGATGGTGGTGGTAATGGTGATAGTGATAATGTGATGTTGCTCCCCTTCCTCTTTCTAGAACATAATGCTTCTGTTCTGAATTTCCTTGGGGATTGCAGGAGGCCTAATTAACTAATGTGAGGAAAGTGATTTGATTGGCACTTCTAGGCTGCAAAAAGGTATAGGCTCAGGGAACATCTTCTTTACACAGTGATCATTGCTCTTGTAGCCCTTCATGAGGGGCCCCATTAAGGTGCTTCTATCAAAGGTAGATAAAACTCCAATCCCTTTAGCCTGGTTATTACATTTCAGAACTATCCATCTCTCCATCTAAAAAGTTTTCCCTTGATTTCTCATTTGCTCAGTATGGATTTGCAGCTGCTCTTCTGTTGTGCTCTGGGCTGCTCCTGGCTAGGTATGAGGAGCCCTGGCTGCCCTCGGGGAGGCAAGAGGAGATCCAGGGTTAGTGAGCAGTGAGGCAGGAGGGGGAGAAGGGGAAAGGAAGGAGAGAGGCTGCTTTTCCTTAGACAACTTCAGTCATATTGGCAATTGCTCTAGAATTTGAAACCATGCTCAGAAGGCATGTCTTCTGGTTGTACGTGCAGGTCAGCCTCTGGGAACTGGAATGCTCCGGGCATGGGTTTTCTGGTTAACTGTGGAATATTGAAAATCTTTGTTTTGGTTAGACTCGTTAAACTTTTTCAAAGGCTTCTGTTCATTTTCCTTCCTCGGATGTTTGAATGTTGAACATTATTTACTTTTGATTTGGTGGTTTAGAAAGCTTCCAGGATCATGATTCAGAAACCCCATTCTAAAAAGGCCAGTTTTTATTTTGCTTGATCATAGGTGTGGAAGGCTCAGGGGACTGTGTGAATCTCACTTCGGGATGCATTCCTGATTTTGTTTGTCTAAATTCCAGATATCAGCTTGTTTCTTGTGATTTGCTTCTACTGAAGTTTAAGGCAGAGAATTCTAAATATGTGAGAGCTCAAGCTGCTTTCTGATGAATGACATTTTTGCCGTATATCAGGTGCTCCCTCCTCCCTACTTTTTCTCAGGCTTAAAGTGAGGGGTGACCCTGTGAATCTAGAGAGTTACGTGTAAGACTGTGCCCAGCCCTATTGCTAACTCTCTGTGTGAGTTTGGTGGTTCAGTCAGTTCTGCTGTAATGCTTGTTTTGGAAATGCAAATCTGTTCCAATGCAATTGATGGATTAGGGAATGATCTGAGCGTAACACAGATTTCACATTTACTTGCATGCGATTTAGCCTACGAGAAACACTAGGTGAATGCAGAAAACTGCATACAGATGAACTGAGTGGCATGAGAATGTATAGAACGCATGCTTACACACTTCAAATGTGGCCCAGTGACCTTGGTTGGTTTCCCTTTTGTTACCCTGACCTGCTCAAGGAACTAGGTTTTTCTGATGATGGCTACTATTTTCCTGGGGCTGACATAACAAAGTACCACAACCCAAGTGTCTTAAAACAACATAAATCTATTCTCTCACAGCTCTGGAGGCTGATATTCTAAAACCAAGGTGCCCACAGGGCCATGCTCCCTATGAAACTCTCAGGAGAATCCTTCCTTACCTCTTCCTGGCCTCTGGTGGTGGCAGTCAGTCCTTGGTGCTTCTTTTCTTTTATCTGAGATGGAATCTTGCTGTGTTGCCCAGGCTGGAGTGCAATGGCACGATCTCAACTCACTGCAACCTCTGCCTCCCAGGTTCAAGCGATTCTTGTGCCTCAGCCTCCCTTGTAGCTGGGGTTACAGGTGTGTGCCATTGTGCTCAGCTGATTTTTGTATTTTTAGTAGGGGCAGGGTTTCACCATGTTGGCCAGGCTGGTCTTGCACTCCTGGCCTCAAGTGATCCACCTGCCTCAGCCTCCCAAAGTGCCGGAACCACAGCCGGCCTTTGGTGTTTCTTGACCTGCATCTGCGTGGCTCCAGTCTCTGCCTCTGTCTTCACATGATGTTCTTCCTGTGGGTCTCTCTGTGTCCAAATTTCCCTCTTTGTGTAAGAACACTAACCATATTGGATTAGGGTTCACCCTAATCCAGTCTGATCTCTGCTCAATTTGATTACATCTGCAAAGCCTTATTTCCAAATAAGATTACATTCACAAGTACTAGGGATGAGGACTTAACATTTTTGTGTGTGTGTGAGGGGTGGGGGTGGTGGTGACACAATTTAACCTATTAACAATAACCAAACCAAGTTCCAACTCTGCTTGACTTCTTGTGTCCCCAGAATTGGCCCAAATCTACCAATGCCACATACCCGCTTCCTAACAGACCCTCCATGCACCGTCATGTTTCCAAGCCCTTGGCCTTTCCACCACTTATCATGTCACCTACCTGTTCTCCAGGGCCAAAGTCTAGTTCTGCCTTGTCCCCAGATCCTGAAGACAAAGATCTGATGACTCTATCACTGGATCCCCTCCCTAAATTCTTACAACTGTTGCTCAGACATAGCCTCATTAGTACAGTAAATAACAAAAGCAATGCCTAGTCCGATGGGTCTCATCTACCGGGGCTACGAGGCAAAGTGCATGGCCTTGGCACACCGCTGCGTGGAGTGGGATCTTAGCTCTGCCGTTTCCTAACCGTGTGACCTTGAATAAAATGACTTATCTTCCCCATGCTACATCCTCTTCATCAATAAAATGTGGATAAGAACAGTGCCAAACTCATAAGTTGTGAGAATTAAATGAGATGGTTCCTGTGGAGTGCTCAGCATGGGGCCTGCACATTTGTTAATTTTATTGTGAGTGCTGAGGACACTTGCCTTTTAAAAGTACTGCTTTTTAGGTTGATGCTGAGCTTGGGCTGGTGTGCACTGCTAGGACTGGAGTCAATAAAGGAAGAGCCATCAAGGGCTGGGACAAGAGGGAAGTGCAGGACCAGGAGAGTTGAGTCCCAGGGAGAGACTGTGGCTAGGGGCAGAGTCTGGTGCAAGCAGAGTCATATCTAGGGGACAGGACTGAGATATGTCACCATCTGCACATGGAAACAGAGGTATGTCATGCCTGTGCCTGTACAGAGAAATGGCTTATCAAATGAATGAATTATTGAATAATGATAAGTTTAGTTCGAAGTAGTTGTAGAAAGAGATATAGATAGGGAAGATGTCCCAGTAAGTAATTATATCAAGTCAGATAGTTGGCTGGGCAGGGGTGGGGTGAGGCAGGAGAACCTGTGGCCCTTGGCCAATTCTTGTGTATTACATAAGTTGGTGTTTACTGTTTATTGAAAAACCACTGTTTACCAGATTATTAAGACTCTTTTCTATTTCATGTAACAAAACCAGCACAAGCTGATTTTCACAAGACGGGGAACCTTATTTTGAGGATGCAAGGGTATGAGTTTCGTGGAAGCCAGGGGCAGAGATGAATTAGAAGCAGAGCCTTGAATGATATCTACCCTCTGTCTCCTGTTTCCTCTTTGTATATCTATGTTCCTTTTCTCTCTCTGCATTTGAAGACTAGCTCCTCCCATTGTTGCAGGCTGGTTGGCAGAGCACAGGGTCCCCATCAGCTCCTGAGGTAGTGGGAGTTCATGGGCCACTATCCAGAGAGAGACTGATTTCTCTCTGCACTCATCCAGTGCAGAATCTTGGAGAAATGCACGCATATTGGCCTGGCTTGTGTTAGGTGCCACCTTCCCACCATCCCGGAACACAGAGGGGTAGTGGAGTCAGGTACCTTAGCACCCACCCCTGCAACACAGGGAACTTCACAGAAGAGAGGTGTGGACAGTGTTGGGCACAGCTGGGCAAATAACCCAATCGGATAGTCTGCTAGGCACTTTAGGCATGTTATCTTTTAAATCCTCACCACAACCTTGCAAAACATGCATTAACTTTCCCATAAGGCACCACCAATACATAGTGGATGCAGGGTTTTAATTTAGATCTGTTTGAAACAAAGGACCTCGCCCCAGATTAAGTTATTTGCTCAAGGCCAGAATTAATTGGTAGCTAAATACGCACTCATCAGCGTGATACAGTTTTTAAAATACAAAACCACACCTAAGGAAGAAATATAAATATAAACCAGTCCTCACAGCTGGGAGTCTAATATACTTGGTTGAAGTCCAATATCTGACTCCCAAGTCCTAAGGTTGGCCCTGCCCTTTTGCATGCTGTATGAGCTGGCTCCTGGGGAATGCAGGCCCCCTCCCATAGCAGAATCTGTACTTTCAGCAGTGGCTTCTCTACTCAACATGTTTACCTGTGAGACTGAATCCTGGCCTGCAGGTGGTCAAAAAATCTGATACATATTAGAGACTGGGCTCATCCACTTCTTCCTGCAGGCAAAGCTGGTACCAGAATCCTCTTAGGGGAGGTCAATGAATCTTTTGCTTAGAGACCAGACACAATCACTGTCTGGATTATCTGCAACTCAAGGCTGCCGAGTAGCTGGGCAGAAGTGATTTACGGAGGAATAGTTCCCGACAAGGGACTCTGGTGACCTTATAAACCAAGAGACTGAAGCAGCTCAGCTTCTCTCTTCCCAGGGTGGAATTAATTCCACCTTAATCTCTGCAGTCCATTTGATATTTTTTTTTTCAATAAAGAGAATTCAGATCCCAGCAGTCTATGCTGCTTCTTGGAGACATTTAAACGACCAATCTCATTAGTGTGGGAGCTTCTTCAAGGAAAATTGAAACCAGCAAACTGGCTATGAGAAGAATAGAAACATAGTATGGAAAGGAAGAAAAATAGGGAAATTTGTAAAGGCTTTTATTTCCAGGCTAACAGCTCTTTTCTGGGTAGTTTTGGTATTTCTTTCATTTTTTAATTGATTGATGGGTTGTAAGTGGTTGATAGGCATACTTATTGGAAAGTTTTGGTTATGGTAGGGGAGAAGTTCTCTTTCTTTTTCCATGTTTCTTCTGGTTCCTAGAATTGTACTAATACTTCCTGATGGCTTTAGGGAGATCTTTCCACTTCTCAGTGACTCCTCCATGGGTAGAGGAGAATCCACTGAAAGGTGAGACAGTGAGAGTCTGATAACCTTCTCACCATGCCTGTGTCTCTTCATGGTGCAGATCTGTATCATGGCTGATTCTCATGTCTCTGGTCCCTCTTGTACTGTCTTCCTTGGCTAAGATGGGAGGCAGGTCCTTGTCATCCCTGGTAACTATTTTGATGGCTCGGTAAATGTCTTTTCTGCAAGCTCAAACCTTCCTTGTGTGGGAGGATCAGGGTTGGGGCTTGGAAAGAAAGACTGGGAAGCTTGTTGGGGTCTTGAGTGTAAACTTTTCTCCTGGTCACAAAAGCAAATATTTTTAGTCAATTTAACTCAGGTGATTTTGAAGTTGATTTTGAGAAGAACATGCTGAGAAACTCCCCATAACAACAAGGAGACCACAGGGCCATAACGAAGCTGGTAGACAGAGACAACATGGTCTCTTGGTCGTATAGGTTACAGAGCATGTAGCTGTCATCTGGGAAGCTTGCTCTGGACTGAGCTCCAAACCTCCCTGCAAAGCCATGACTGAGAGAGTGGACTCCAAATGACAACTCATGAAGGAGGCGAAATAGCTCCTTGAGAGTCAAGCTCATTAGCCACAAAGGGTAGACAAAGTTCTCATATTTTGGTTCAATGGTCTTTGACCTTGAAAAGAACAGGGAGTCTAATTACCTCACTAGCTAGAGAGTCAAACCTGAGAAAAATCATACCAGAGTCTGAAAAATTTGAGGCTTACTTGGATTTTTCCCAGGCGGTCACTAGAACTGAAAATTATTCAGTGTTTACATGAGTAAACCTAGATTCTTCTATGAAGAACCTTTGGGACCAGCCCTCATTGATTTAGAAGAGGCAAATTTGTCCAACAAATTGAGATCTGAGTAAGAATGAGAGACAAATCTTAGTCTCAGCTCCCACACTGCTTTCCCCATGTGTGAAACGGGGATTTTAACATCAACTTCTTTCTTAGATCTTTGTTGTGTGTGCAAGGACATCTTTTAGAAAAGGATCAACATGCACCCACTGAATCAATTACTAATCTAATTCTGTTCTAATCATTTAATATGTTCAGCCACATGTGACAGAAACCTCCATCTCGCCACCATAGAAAAAGACCCCAAACTGTGCCTTAAACAACAAAGGAGTTCTTTCATAAAGAAGTTCAAAGACATTTACATAGAAGGATAAAAACCCACCAACAAAGCAAGATCATAGGAGTGAGTAGGGGAACCTACCCTACCAGACTTTAAGACATATTAGAAACATGTGGTAGCAAAAACTGAGGTGGTCAGGCAAGAACAGCCAAAAAAATCAATGGAACAGAGTCAGTATAGGGAGTAAATACCCAGTTAAGATGAATTATGAATGATTGAGGGAAAGATGAATTATTTAATTAACAGATTTGGCTAAATCTACTTACCATACAGAGAATCATTAAACTAGTGCCCTACCTAATGCCACATATAAAGGTGACCTAGAGATGGATTAAAGACCTAAGTAGGAAGGACTAAACTGTAAGGTTAAAAGAAGATTTCCTTTGAGACCTAGGATAAAGGATAACTTCCTCTTTTTTTTTTTTTTTTGAGGCGGAGTCTCGCTCTCTTGCCCAGGCTGGAGTGCAGTGGCGCCATCTCAGCTCACTGCAAGCTCTGTCTCCCGGGTTCACGCCATTCTCCCGCCTCAGCTTCCTGAGTAGCTGGGACTACAGGCGCCCGCCACCACGCCCGGCTAATTTTTTGTATTTTTAGTAGAGATGGGGTTTCACCGTGTTAGCTGGGATGGTCTGGATCTCCTGACCTCGTGATCCGGCCGTCTTGGCCTCCCAAAGTGCTGGGATTACAGGCGTGAGCCACCACGCCCGGCCTGGATAAAGGATAACTTCTTAAACGGAATTTTAAAAGCACAAAATATAAGGAAAAAAGTATTTTATTTAACCATAATCGTATCAAAATCCAGGATTTCTATTGGATGAAGGATACCATGGACAGTGAATGAGCTGATGACAATTGGGAGAAGATATTTTACTGTGTTTAAAACTGACAGAGCGCTATTATTTAGAATTCACAGGAAATTCTTGCAAATCAACAAGCAAAAGATGAGAACTCCAAATAAAACATGGGCAAAGGTTATGAACAGGTAACTTATAAAAGAGGAAACCTGAACAACTAACAAGTATATGCAGAAATAATCCAAATCTCTTTAAAATGCAAATTAAAATGTTACTTTAATGTAGTAGACTGACAAAAATGTAGAGGTTGGATAATGTTTGTTGAGGTTGTAAGAATATGGAAAATCTCATGCCAATAAGAATATATATTTTGGCCAGGCACAGTGGCTCACGTCTGTAATTCCAGCACTTCGAGAGGCTGAGGCTGGCAGATCATGAGGTCAGGAGTTTGACACCAGCCTGGCCAACATAGTGAAACCTCACCTCTACTAAAAATACAAAAATTAGATGGGAGTGGTGGTGGGCACCTGTAGTTCCAGCTACTCAGGAGGCCGAGGCAGAAGAATCTCTTGAATCCAGGAAGCAGAGGTTGCAGTGAGTTGGGATCACACCACTGCACTCCAGCCTGGGTGACAGAGCAAGACTCCATCTCAAAATAACAACAACAACAACAACAATAACAATAATAATAATAATAATAAAGAATATATATTTTGTTGTAGACATTCTGAAGGGCAACATAGCACTAGTTAGTCACACATATTTGTTAACCATATGACCCAGAGATTCCATTCCTGAGTATATATTCCAAAGGTGCCTAACGGGATTGTACCCAGGTGCAAATCTGGGTGCCTATCAATGGACAGTAACAAATGTAAAATGTGATAGAAGCACACAATGGAGTGCTATTGAGAAGTTAAAAATGACAGATTGGATATATATATATATTATATATAGAGAGAGAGAGAGCGCAACATGAATGGATTCTCAGAACTTAATATTGAGTGAAAACAGTAAGGAACAGAATGAAGCATATGACATTATATATGTATGTAAATTAAAATTCTATATGCATGAAATATATACGTATTTTACAAAAATGCATATAAACAAAAGACCCCCATTAACCTTATCAGAATGGTAGTCAGTGGTCAAAGTAACAGGATCGGGAAAGGGAAATAAAAGGGGATAAATAAATACATGAATGAATGAATGAAAGGAGGGAGACAATGCTTGATTGAATATGTCATGAACTAAGAGTATGGTTGACTCAATTCTCTGGCCTAAAGCCTAGTAAAATAGACAAGAAAAAAGAGATAATTAAATATGGCCACTAGGTCTTACAATTTAGTAAAAGGTCATAGACATATTTCATTTAAACAGTAGGATGGAATTATTGAGATATTTTGGAACAATTCTGCTTGTGATAGAATAGTGACACAAATGATGATGTAGTGACTTCTGTCTGAGTGGGGGCTCCGGAAATGAGAAGTGGTCTTGCAGAGGAGACAACAAACTATTGGGGGAGACTGGCATGAACAGCAATAATGTAATTCACAGAATGATAGGGAAAAATTCAAAGTGAATTATAACAATAAATTCAATGGGAATGCAAGGAAAGTCACGATAATTCTGCAGAGGGAATTGAGGAACGCACCTTGATCCTGAGCTAAGCCCATAACACCGGGCTGGTGACTCAGGCAGTCAGTCAGTCTGGGGTCACATCTAGGTCCAGAAATGGCTGCTGACTTTTGCAGACTATGCACGGAAGCTCAAATCAAAGCTCTGCACAATCGTACCACCAGTGTAGTTAGTGTGACCTGAGAACCAATCAAACAATTAGTAATAAAATATAAACTTCCATTCTGCTTCCTCAGTGAGGAGGTGAATCATTTGAAAACCAGGTTCCAATGCTGTTTTTTTGTTTTGTTTTTGTTTTTGTTTGTTTTCAGGACCATGGCATTTAGATTCTGTTTCCAAGTTTGTAGATGTAATGAGATGATTTATCATGGAAAATTATTGCATGATCATCAAAAAGTAATGAAAGTTGTGACAACCTTCCTTCTTAATGGTATTTTTCCCTGACCTCCTTCTCCCTACCCCAAAAATGAGCTCCAGGATTCTAGCATGGAGCCAACCCAGGGATCTGATACTATTTAATTCATGCAAGCAGTCAACCATAAATACATTTTTCAGAAGTAAAGACAACTTCTGCAACTTTTTAATTAAAGCATAAAAGCCCTTAATTAAAGAGACATAAATCACTCGGAAACCTTTAAATCTTCATAATCTTTTGTGGCATTGTATGTGTGTTTCCTGCTGTGCTCACTACAATCTCAAAGGCAGCAGAGTCCAGAAAGGGACAGCACTGTTCTCCAGTGTCCTGGAGCTGTGGCTTGGCAGGACCAGGCATTCGGTGGCTGTGTCATGGTGGAGGTGCTGGTGTGGACCCTGTACTCAGTGGAGAGAGGCCCAGAAGACCTTAGAGCAGGAACATCCAGCCCTGCTTCTGTCTTAATCTCAGCCCACACTCAGAGTGTTTGGTAGGTCAAGATGGCAGTCATTTCTAGGGGACAGAGGGACAAGTCAAACAACACCAGGAAGAAGCAATCAGACAAATCAAGAATATACAACATTTATAAAACTATCAGCCTGGGTTCCTCAAAAAATCAGTGTCATGAAAGAAAAAAGTTGGAGGACTATACTGAATTAAAAGAGACTCAACAGACACTACAACCAAATACAATGTGTGACTTTTGATTGGATCTTGGTAATTGTGAAAAAAAAATCCTATAAAAATATATTTCTTAAGATGATGGAAAAATTGAATAGGGACTTGATGTTAGATAATATAATGGAATATTATTAATTTTATTTTACACAATAATGGTATTGAAGGTATGTAGGATAATGTTTTATTCTCAAGAGAGGTTTGCTGAAGGGTCTAGAAGTGAAATTTCCTGATGTCTACAAATGTGACAAGATGATAACAATTGTTGGGTATAGGTGGAGGACACCTAGTGTTCATTTTATTAATCTCAAACAGTTTATATACATTTGAAGCAACTTTGTCTCAACACTTGGGGGGAGAAAGAATGGCAACTTCTTTGTAACTTCTATTTGATCTTCCTCTACATGTGGGTCACCAGTGTACTGAGTGAACGAGAATCAGGTTGGGCCAGTATATCTGGACAAGGTTTCCTCTCTTGTGACTTAGTGCCTGGGTATTGTGAAAGTACCCCTTTTCCAGGTTTTAAAATAATATGGGCTTTAAGAACAAGGTAATTCTTCAGGTCTTCCCTCTGGAGCACTCATCGCTGATCCACCCGTATCTGAGGATTTAAAACTTATGAGCACAGAAGTCCTCATTCTCCTGGAGCTCCCAGTCTAGCATGGGAGACAGATGGATAGTTAGGCAGTTAGTCCCCATGAGGCATCATCCCTTGCAGAGGCTTCTGACACCTGTGTCATCAAGTTTGCCATGATGCCTGGTGACCCTCCAATATTGGTGATGCCATGCTCCTTCTTTCTCTGTTTAAAGATAGACAACAAGGACATCATATACATCTCAAAGTGGTGTTTATTGTTCTATGAGGCATTGGACATCACTGCTGGGTGCTGGGGGTCTCTGTAGGAATATGGGGAAGTGGCAGGTCATGGAACCTTTCACGTGGTTGGGTCCACTGTGGAACTTGAGATGGTGACTAGGTCTAGAATCGGACCGAGTCTCCGGGATCTAACAGGATCTAAGCCTGGCAAAGATCGATCTATCTATCTATCTATCTATCTATCTATCTATCTATCTATCTATCCATCCATCTATCTATCATCTATCATCTATCTAATCTCTGTCTGAATGGAAACACCGCTGGACTAGACCCAGAAATCTCCGTACTTTCTAGCTCGTGTGTGAAGTAGCCACCTTCTCCCAGGGCTCAGTGCCTGAAGAAGCAGAGTGGAATTGTGTGGGATGGAGTCCAGCAGGGTCCCATCAAGAGACCAGCCTATCCATGCAGCTGGAGAAGAAAATGTCCCCCCATGCAGCCTTCCCTAAATTTTGAACCGTTCTTTGTCAAAACTGAAAACGGCTTTAATTTAGAGAGTGAGAGCTGGAGGGACCTCAGAGGTCGCACCATGGTTTTCAAAGGGTGCTGCCACAAAGTTGTGGGACTCTGAGAAAGTTCAAATGGAAGTCAAGACTCAAACAGTTTAAAAACTGCAAGTTAAGTCCAACCTACTCACCTTATAGAAAATGAGCCTATTAGTTTCCTAGGATTGCCGTAATGAAGTACCACAAACCGAGTGGCTTGGCAGAAATCTGTTTCACAGTTCTGGAGGCTGGAAGTCTGAGATCAAGGTGTCTGCAGGGTTGTGCTCCCGCTGAAGGCACCAGGGGAGGTTGTTTCAAGCCTTTCTCTTAGCTTCTGGTAGTTCCTTGACTTGAGACAGAATAACTCCTTATGGAAAACATGGTATTCTCCCTGTATGGGTATCTGTGTCCAAATTTCCCCTGTTTGTAAAGACACCGGTCATGTTGGATTAGGGTCCCATGCTCCTCCAGTATGACCTCCTCTTAATGAATTGCATCTGTAATATCCCTAATTCCCAAAAAGTTACATTCTGAGGTATTGGTGGTGACCACTTTAACATATGATTTTTGGGAGAGACACAATTCAGCCCATAACAACGAGTAGAGAGGCATAGACTTGCCTTAGCTCAAGTAGCCTTGCCTGGTCGTGGCCCCATGCCTGGGTCTGGGTCTCTTGGTCCATCACCCGGAGCTCCCTTCATCACTGCAAACTGCTTCCCACCTGATGCTCGAGCTGAACAACGATGCCCAGGCACACTTTTCTCAGCCCTAGCATAGGAATCACTTGCCAGTTTTGGGGTGCCCTCATTCAACCTCTTTTTGTGAGTGCCTGATCTCCCATTTGGGGAATCCCCTATTGTATGGCCCTTCCATGGCAGGCAGCACTTGTTTCCCTCTCTGCGGATTGAAATGGCAGACCCTCTTTCTCCTGTCTTCAGGTAGCCCATGTGTATACATGCCTTAGGCTGAGCCAGTGAGACCTGCTGCCTGCAACTTGTTCCCTGGAATGAGCAATGGCACGACATGGAGGCCACATTTGGGTCCCAGTGCTGCAGCCACGCCTGCACCCGCCTGTCCTGTAAAGTGTCCTCGTGGGGCCTCCTCCCTAGTCATCCTCCAGGACTCCCTGCCTTCTTGCTTTTGCGAGTCCCTGATGTCCTTTTAGTAAGTTCCATCTTTGCCTAGGAGAGGCAGATGGCATCCATTTCTGTAACGGACACGCCCAGGGTGTCCCGGCTTACCTGGGGTGGTGTCACAAAATTAATTTTAATTTTAGGCTGAGCCAGGACAAATCATGAGACCCTAAAGATGACAAATGACCATTACGTGGATTTTTTTTTTCCTGAGACCTGAGACCTGTTCTCTGAGGGTCGGACTAACCCAACCAGCTTGGAGCTGGGGTAGGCAGGGAGAGGAGCTAATTTAGATTCCATGTCAGCCCACGCTGCGTGTCAGTTGTGTGGGTAAACAGCTTCCCCACTGGCAGAACACCAGGCCCAGCGATTTTATCTTGTTAAAACTGAGCCTAAACAAAACAGATAAGCGTTATATCATCCTCACGAGTTAGTCCACCTCTGGTTTATCTTCTGAGAGGCTTGCCACCCTGTCATTTGTATCATTGTAAACATAGGTTGGGTAGATCACTCTTAACTAATTTAATTTGCTTTCAAATGTATATGTGTGTGTGGGACCTCCTTTAAACCAAATTATCTGGAAAAATAACATCAAAGTAGGTGAAGAAATGCAGGTGGCAAAACAAGGTCTTGGTTTTTTTTTGTTTTTTTTTTTTTTGCTTCTGGAAAAAAAAAAAAAACCACCTAGGGGTTTATTTTTGATTAAATGCCTTAGCCTTGCTTTGGTATTTATCTTTCTGTGGCAGCCCCTGATCTAGTCACAATGTGTAATTCCATTAGCATTATCTCTCCATTCATTTGAGAGGGGCTTCAGCCTGGACAGCCGCAACATAAAAGGGCTACAGCGTTCCGGAGGCTTATTTCTTATTTCTTCAGCAAGTTTATTCCTTTATCGGCAGCTCGTTTAAAGGGAGCTAAAGGGGACCCCGTCAAATCGTTAAACGAGAATTTAATGTGGGTTTCTAAAGGCAAACCCAAAAGCTTTACAGAAAAAAAAAAAAAAAAAGGTTAAATTAAATAAATGAACAATGGCCCACAGCAAGCATAACTGATGGCTGAGGATAATGCGGACGGGCCTCAGATTTATGAAGGAGGTTTTATCTTTGTGCTTTTAATGAGAAGAGTGATTTTGAAGGGGTGTCAGGACTCCTGGGTGCATTCTAGCTGAGCCGCTAAGTGACCTCATGACTCTGTTTCTCTCCCTGCACCGCACTCCCATCTTTGTCTCTTGTCCACCGCAGAGGTGATGCTGGGAGGAAGAAAGAGAGGCTCTTTCTAAAGTGCTTTGAGTAGCTGCAAAGGAAGATGAGGGCAGATGGAATGTAGATACTGGCAATTCTCATTTGTCCATGCTAATGGGAGGCAGGGTTCCCAGGGAGAAATGAATTGCACAGATAATGCCCAGACCTTGAGTTTTAACTCTCCCTTCCCCGAGGGGCCTTTCACCTCATGGGCTGGCGGGTCACCTCTCTGGCTGGCTTTGCTTCTCCTCCTGTCCTTGCTGTTGTTCACCCCTTCACAGAAGTTCCCACCAGCCAAGACATATAGGGAAGATGAACAGCAGGTGGGAAAGAGGAGAAGATGCTGGGGGTTGGGGTAGCTATGTGATAATAGCTCCCGGGAGCTGCTTGTAGGACACAGCGCCTGTAATCCTGTTTTCTGGGACAGGGATTTGAGGTGCCAAAATAGTACATAACACGCAGCATTCTGAGAATGGAGTTGGGAGGGACTGTGACAGATGCCGACCCTTGCCATTAAAAATGGCAACACTAATGCATCTGAAAGGGAGATGGGGACAGCCTTTGCTGAAGACCCAATATGCTCCCAGTCCTGTGCTAAGTCCTTTCTATGTGTTACGTTTTTAAGGAAGTGTTTCCAAGCTTACAAATAAAATCTGGATCCTTATCAGTAATTTTTTTGAGCATTTCCAACATATACACATGTTATGTATTTATAAGTTATATATGTTCTATTGTTGTAATGCATTATGTATTTTATATGCATAACTGTATATATTTTAAAAGAATGAGAAAAATAAATAGAAATAGAAGTTACAATACTTTTTTTCCTGCATCCTTGTGGAGTCATGGGCAGACACTAGGCACTCACAATTCACTCTGGCAATTCGTGCTCTTCACATCCTGCTTGACAGAGAGATATTGTCACTTCCACTGTATGGATGAAGAACTGTGGTGAAGATTGTTTGAGTGATTTGATCAGAGCTGGGACAGTAACCCATGTCTTCTGAATCCATTACAGTGCATTCTCTTTTTCTTCCCTCTTGTCCCCAACATGGGCCCTGTGTTTCTGTGGCCCAGCCTTCCCTCCATCCCCTGTTCCATGGCTCCCCATGTTGATTGCATCTGCGGGGGATGACACCTTGACTCTTGATTAGTCCAAATCAGTGTTAGTGATCCCATGCTTCCTTTCCAGAGGCTCATTTTCCCAGCCTCCCTTGCAGCTTGGAGTGGCCAATTCTGGCCAATCAGACATGCAGGAGCACTCTGAGAAGTTTCACTTGCTGTCAGAAGGGAGCACTGGGAAGGAGATGCAGAGAAAGTAGGAAGAGAGACTGGGTCCTTGATAACCTCACTGAGTCCTTGATAACTTCACTGAGTCCCTGAACCAAGCCAGGAGCCACCTACCTCCAGACTGCTCTCCTGAGATATTAAATGTCTTACCGCTTGAGCAGCCAGATGAGCGTGATGGTTAATACTGAGTGCCAACTTGACAGGACTAAAGGATGCAAGGTATTGTTCCTGGGTGTGTTTGTTAGGGTGTTGTCAAAGGAGATGAAGATTTGAGTCAGTTGGACTAGGAGAGGCACAATCCACCCTCAATCTGGGTGGGTACCAGCTAATCAGCTGCCAGCACAACCAGAACATAAAGCAGGCAGAAGAACGTGGAAAGGCTAGACTGGCCTAGTCTTCCAGCCTACATCTTTCTCCTGTGCTGGATGCTTCCTGCCCTCAAACATCAGACTCCAACTCTTCAGGTTTTGGACTCTTGGGCCTTTCACCACAGACTGGAGGCTGCACTGCCCACTTCCCTACTTTTGAGGTTTTGGGACTCAGCCTGGCTTCCTTGCTCCTCAGCTTGCAGACGGCCTATTGTGAAACTTCATCTTGTGATTGTGTGAGTCAATACTCCTTAATAAACTCCCCTTTATATATACATCTATCCAATTAGTTCTGTCCCTCTGGAGAACACTGACTAACACAATAGGCATTTTGTTACTTGCAGACAAAGGCCTTCGTAACTGACTTAGTCTCTATTTCTAATCAGCACCTTCCGTCCTCAGTTCGTTTTCTCAGTTACCTTCTGTGCCTGTGCCTCAGTTAACTTTTATGGAACCAGGCTTGGTTCACACGGCATAAGAAGTCAGATGACCCCGAGGTCTTTTTAGAGCTACAATATATTTTCCTAACTCTTTTCTGTGTTATCTTTCCCAACTGTATTACCATGTGTGTATTTGTGTGTTCCGTTTCTTTCCCTTGCATAGTTCTACCCACATTGATCCTTTCGTGGTTCTTTGGAACCGAGTATTTTCCCTCCTCTATGTCCCACCTGGAACTGAGTATTTTCCCTCCTCTGTGTCCCAGCTCACAGCCTTTGCACTGGCCACTCCTCTGTTTTGTCTTCTCTCATCTGCTGGCTCTTTCTTTTCCTTCCAGTCTCAGTTCAGACATCATCACCTCAAGGAAGTCATTCCTAGCCTGTGTGTCTCCACTCTTCACAACACCATGTTTTAATTTTCTTCATGTAAATTACCACTGCAAGAAGTTCTATTGCTAGTTCGTTTCACTCATTACATCTCATCCCCATTCAGAATGTATGTTGCACTAGAGCAACCTTGTCCGCTTTGATCTCCACTTTATCTGCAGCACCTAGAGCAGTGCTTGGTACACACTAGGAGCTCACAGTGTATTTTTATAACAAATGAATAAAAGAAAGAATGACTAGATATGAGGTGACTACTCACCTGAGTCCTTGGTTTTCTTCCTCAAGGGTATATTTGAGTGTTTATAAATGGGGATACTAAAAGCTAGAATAATCAGAGCTTCCTGTGCAACATGCTAGTTAAATAATATGCTATCATCAACTTTCTATAACTTAAAATCTTAACTTAGAAGAACATATATAAACATTACTATTTCTTACTGAGATGACTGTTATTTTTAAAACATTGTAACGGCAGAGACAATATTAATAAAAATACATAGTTATAATTTAATATAGTGTTATGATCAGAATCAAGAAGAATTTCATTCTAAATCGACACTCTCCCCCTTACAATCCCACACTACTGAGAGAATACTTATATCTTAGCATTAACTACAGACTACGACAGTTATTTGTTTGCTGTTTTGTCCCCTATTCACCTGAAAACCCGTAAAGGTGGCAACTATGGCTGAAACAGCTTTGATCTGCAGCATGGTGACATATGGCAGGCATTCCGTAAATGTGTTTTTCAATGGATGATTCTAAACATGATATGAGTTACATAAAATATCCTGTTGGCATATTTTGCTCTACAGTTACAATGAAATTTTCTAAAATAAAAAATCTTTATCATCCCATGAAAATCTATATTATCTCTTTTGGTTGTTTGAATATACCTTTATTATTGTCATAATCACTCCTTCCTTCCTCTCTCTATTTCTCTCTCCCTTCCCTACCTCTTTCCCCATTTTCTTCCTCCTCTCCCTCCTTTCTTCTTTCCTCCCTCTCTTCCTCCCTCCCTCCTTTCCTTCCTTTTTTCCTTCCTTCCTTCCTCTTTCTCTCTCTTTCTTTCTTCTCCCTCTTTCTTTTCTTTTTCTTTCTTTCTTTCTCTTTCTTTCTTTGTTTCTTCCTTCCTTTCTTCCTTCCTTCCTTCCTTTCTTTCTTTATTCTTGCTTTTGGTTTCTTTCTTTCTTCTTTCTTTCTTTTCTCTCTTTCTTGCTTTTCCTTTTTACTTCTTCTCTTTCCCCTCACTTCCTCCCTTCCTTCCTTCCTTCCTTCCTTCCTTCCTTCCTTCCTTCCTTCCTTCCTCTTTCTCTCTCTCTCTCTTTCTTTCTCTTTTCTTTCTTTCTTTTGTCTTTGTTTTTTTCTTTCTTCTTTCTTTCTTTCCTTCCTTCCTTCTTTCTTTTCTCTTTCTTTCCTTCTTTCTTTTCCTTTTTTCTTCCTCTCTTTCCCCTCCTTTCCTCCCTCCCTCCCTTCCTTCCTTCCTCTTTCTCTCTCTCTCTTTCTTTCTTTGTCTTTTCTTTCTTTCTTTGTCTTGCCTTTCTTTCTTCTTTCTTTCTTTCTTTTTCTTTCTTTCTTTCTTCTTTCTTTCCTTCCTTCCTTCTTTCTTTTATCTTTCTTTCTCTTCCTTTTTTCTTCCTCTCTTTCCCCTCCCTTCCTTCCTTCCTTCCTTCCTTCCTTCCTTCCTTCCTTCCTTCCTTCCTTCCTTCCTTCTTTCCTTCCTTCCTTCCTCAAGGTGTGTTCTCTTCCTGTAGTTTCTATGCCTGAATACGCATGAAGAATTAGGAGGGAAATTATGATTATGCTTGAAAGATGTTGATAAAGCCACCAGAGAGGAAAATACAGGTGCTTTAGTTTTATTTTCAGGAGAAGAAATTGATGGCAGTGTTGATAATACTGATTGCAGTACGGGAGGAAGCATAATTGGGAATGGTAAAGAGTTTAGATAGAATTTGGAACTCCTGCAGAAGAAGTAAGCACACATTCTTTCACAGACAGGTGCATTGATGATAGAATTTCTCCCAAGGGAGAGATGAGAATGTCATTGTTCAGGTCATTTAAGACAAACTAGAGGAGGAAAAAGCAGTCATTATTTTTAGTTTGAAGAATGTCCACAGTGTAGTTAGGCATAGGACAAAAACCTGTCCAGCCCCCAGGTTCACAGTCCATAGGATGAGATGATACTACCTGACACTGAGTTCATCACCTGAGGCTTCTTTGAGACATTAAGATCTCTGTACTAGTTTTCAGGACCTTATTAACTGTTGAAGGCTTCAGAGGGTTAAGGGGGTAGGAAGGGAGAAATGGAAAGGGTCCCCCAAGGAAAGGGAGAGACCACCTAGTGAAAAGGGAGACAAAAGGAATCTGGACATAGAACAAAGAAAGACTGGGAACTCCGGGGAGTATGGAATGGGAGGAAGATTTGAAAACCAAAGAGAAAAATAAACAAAAATTCAGAACCCTGGATTATATGAATATTCAGTAGGCAAAAGGAACATGGAAGATAAATTCATATGGACCAGCACCAAGTGGAAGATGGTGCATCTGGTGAATGAGGTGTACAGTGCAGAGTGGGAAGAGGCAGGGTTTGATTGAGTCCTGTGCCTGCTCCTTCCCTTTGTCCCACCCTTGGCCTTAAGTTTCTGGCTTCATCCTTGACTTCTCTCCTTAGTAATGGTCTTGGGTGGGATATTGGTTCTCTTCCCAAGGAATTACCCCCAAAGCATTCCAGTTCAACCTAATAAATATCTACTGAGTCAATGCAAAGCCTATGGCACCCTAGGGCATACAAGGATAAGTACAGAATGAAAAACATCTCAAACCTCTAGCGACATCAGAGGTCATTCAATCCAAACTCTAGTCTTCACTTGAGCATCCCCTTGTTTCTGCCTGACCACACGAGGTGATGGAGAACTCACTACCACTCAAGGAAATTTATTTTATCTTTAGAGAACTCTATTAGAAAGGCATTCCTCGCATTGAGCCAAAATATGTCTAAATAAGATAAGTTCCATTCTCTGATCCTACTTTCACATCTTGATGTTAAACACAGAAGGAATGCAGTAGCTCTTCTCTCTGACAGCCCTTCAAATATTTGAAGCTGTTATGTTCCCTTGAGCCTTACTTCTCAAAGCTGAACATCACCAGTTACTTTGATTGTTTCAAATTAATTCCCTACTGGGCTCGGCCACTCTCTCCTGAATGTGCTCAAACTTATCATAAAGTGCTTAAAGTGTGGGGCCTTGAGCTCTATACAATAATGCAGGTATAGTCTACCTATCTCAAAGTTGAGCAGGACTGCTTCCTTTGGGACTCCATTCTCTTTTAATACAGCTTACATTCCCTTGACTTTGGCAGTGTTTCACTATTGATTCATATTGAGCTTATTGTCAACTTCAGCTCATACTTTGTTTTTGGTTTGAGACAAGGTATCACTCTGTCACCCAGGATGGAGTGCTGTGGTGCAATCACGGCTCACTGCAGCCTGGACCTCTTGCCTGGGCTCAAACAATCCTCCCACCTCAGCCTCCTGAGTAGCTAGGACTACAGGCACATGCCATCACACCCAGCTAATTAATTTTGTTGTTGTTGTTGTTGTTGTTAGAGATGGAATCTCACTCTGTCACCGAGGTTGGAGTACAGTGGCACCATCTCAGCTCACTGCAAACTCCGCCTCTCGGGTTCAAGTGATTCTCCTGCCTCAGCCTCCTGAGTAGCTGGGACTACAGGTGCCCACCACCACGCCTGGCTAATTTTTTTTGTATTTTTAGTACAGAAGGGGCTTCACCATGTTGCCCAGGCTGGTCTTGAACTCCTGAGCTCAAGAAATCTACCTGTCTTGTCCTCCCCAGTTCTGAGATCATAGGTGTGAGCCACCATACCTGGCCTGAGAGCGCCATATATTTTCAAACGTAAATCTGTTAAGCTCTCTCACCTTTTTCATTCCTTAGAATGGTACCTCAAGGCAACACCAAAATGCCCTGTCAACACCCAGAATGCCCGACATTCAGCAAAAGTTTCTTTTTCTTTAAGATGGAGCAGGATTGTCAATACTCACATTTAATATGTTTCTTTTATTGCAATCGTAGACAAATTTGATGACCATGTCTCCTCTATCATTATCCAAGTCATTAGTAAATGTGTTGAGTAGGATTAGTCTGAGAACAGAGCTCTGACATATACCCTAAGAAAACCCTCCTTCATGTTGTCTTTGATGCATTAATGAACATCTTTGGGGTTTAACCATTGAGTCAATTAATTCACCAGCCTACATTGCCTGGTGTTCTACAAGGATTTTATTAAAGAGTCTATTAAATGCCTTGATTCAGTTCAGATGTTCTCACTTACATTTCCTTGATCTAAAAGCCTCACAGCCTTGTTGAGTTAGAGAGCAAGACCAGCCTAACCAAGTTTGTTCTTTGTAATTGCTATGGACTAAATGTGTTATCCCACTCCCAATTCGTATGTTGAAGCCCTAACCCCCCAAGTTGGGGCCTTTGGAGGTAATTAGGTTTAGATGAGGTCATGAGGGTAGAGCCCCCGCCCCTGATGGATAGAGTCCTTATAAAAAGAGGAAGAGTCGTTTGAAATCTCTCTCTGCTTGAATGAACCAAGGAAGAACCATCTGAGGACATAAACCGAAAAGGAGCCATCACCAAGAACCTGACCATGTTGGCCTCATCTCAGACTTTCAGCCTCCAGAACCATAAGAAATAAACATTTGTTGTTAAGGCCACCCAGAGAGTGGCATTTCATAATAGCAGCCCGAAATGATGAAGACAGTGATTCCAGACTTACTCCTAGTGATCAATCACATCCTTTTCTAAATAATCATATACCTATCTTTTAGTGATCCAATGGTCACTTTGGGGGCCACACTCATTTGTTTGTGTTTTTCAGAACTCACATTATTTTCCCCTTTTGCAAAACTGGAATGCCATTTGCCTGTCTCTGGTCTTTCTTTGTCTCTCCCTACACAGTTCCTGATAACATTAATAACAATATGGAGCTTTTACCCGTTGCTATCTAAATGTTTCCTGGCATCATCCTATTTTTGGCCTGTACCATGTCTGAGTGTTAGTTTCCATGAGTTTACTGACTCCAATGTAGAAGGATATTTCCTTTGACTTGATCTAAAGCTGCTTGCTTTAGCATGGAAAGGAGGTGCTGGAGCATCTCTGGAATCCCCCTATAATCAATCTAGTGCCAAACAGAAGTTCTCTGGCCAAGTAGGATACTGGCTGGTCTTTAGGAAATGAGAGATGAAGTCTCATTCTCTGGGACGTTTACCGGATCATGCCTAGGCAGACAGGCTGCTGTGTGACCTTCACGGCAGCCCACAAAAGAGGAGCAACAGGGTGCATCTAGTAGGAAACTAGAACAAAAGCAAACTCGAATATGATACAGATGGGGTGGAGGAGTGGTTGGCTGGATTTGAGAAGAGAGAGCGAGCAGAGGACTGGCGGTGTGAGAAAGATTTTTTAGTAGCAGTATTTTTTTGTTCATTTTCAACTAGCTTTTTGAAAAATGGAGAATGTAGTACTTGCACGTGGTAAAATGTCAAAAAGAATAAGAATATACAATAAATTAAGAAAATACATATCGTTCTCTCACTCTGAGGTTTCTGCTGTTTTTTGTGTATCCTTCCAAAATGTCCTATGTGTGTACAAGCCTATTTTGTATACTCAAAATATGCAAAGATATACACAAATACACCGTTCTGCATTTTGCTGTTGTTTTTCAGAGCAGCATACATAGATTTACTTCATTTTGTTTTCATTTTGTTTTACATCTGCACCATGTTCTGTTGTATGGATATATGGTGATTTTAACAGCAGTGCTTTGAGGAAATGAAAACAGAATTTCTGCCAAACCCAAGGCATAAATCTTAAGTTTGAGGTGGAGGGAGTAAATGACAGGTGTTACCAGATGTATATTTCAAGCTTCCTACGCACCTGTGGGTCACGTCAACATCCCTTGCCTCAGTTTACCTACCAGGAAAAGAATAACAAATTGATTTTAGCTTCAAAAACCACGAGTAAAGGCTCCTTACCTATAAGACTTGGAAAGAACAGCTAATAGAAAGATTCCATATTAATATTTTCTTATAATCAAAAGATGGGGTACGCACAGAAAGAAACTCTTACTCTGACCCTGAACTGGGCTGATGCAGTTCATTTATCTGATGGGTTCCTATGAACAATTATTTGAGAACTGGGCAGGCCTGGGCTGACCTACCTTATCCAGGCCCATCACTGGACCTGCCAGAAGTGTACTGGAAGGTGTTTAACAATCAGCTCTCCACAAAAACAAAAGTCCCGATTTATAGCATGTGCCAATTTCCATGGTGCAAATACATCCACAGTGGCTGATTTCCAGCTGCTGGCCTGGCATTGCTGGCTGCAAAGTTGGGGAGAGATGGCATGATTGGCCCTCCCCAAGCCTCATGTGCTACCACACACCTCTGTGGACTTCAGGCTTCGAGGGTACCTGCTCTCTCTGGACTCCACAAGGGACACATCACATCTGTGAAGGTTACAGTCAGCAGGGGTGCATTAGGAGAAAGCCCTTTAAAAACAGAGGAAGAATATTGGGCCTAGCCAGGAAAATAGGGCCAGAAGGAGAAGGGAGCCAGGCTGCAGAGTCCTGGAGGCAGACACTAAAGTGGGGAGAGGTCACCTTGGGCCTAAGCCCTGTCCTCAGAATCCCCAAGGCAACTGTCTGCAGCTGTCTTTCTCTACTTCGCATAGGCACCACTGTGCCTTCATTCTTCTTCCTCTTTTCCTCTTTCTTCCCTTCTTCTCTCGTCCTAACCCTTGTATATGCCTTGGACTTGCTGATAGCCTCCAGGCTCCTCTGAGCTCTCTGGAAGCTGCTGAGGGCACAGGAGAGAAGGTGATACGAGAAGTTCTCAAGGAGAATGGTGTGTAGGGAAAGTGGACGATTAGCTTTCAATCACATCTCGCTTCTAGTCTCTTTTTACACTACCTGCCATCTATGGGAAGCATCCTTGGGCCTCCCTCCTGCCCTGTGGTGCAGCACGGGTCAGGATCAGATGTAGGGAACGCTTTATGCACCACTAGGCCTGGTGCTTGACAGGTGCAAGGCCTCACCCTGGAACCTCATTCAACCTCACCTCCAAAAGACTCTCTGGCAGAGGCAGGTGCCAGACAGCTTGTGAAAGTGAACAGGACCTGGCACAACTTTCTGCCTCTCTCTTGAATGTCTCTGATGACCAATACCCTGGAACTGAACGGATGATGGCCCATCTCAGGTGAGTGCTGGATTTCAGTATTCTGTGTGTGGATGCTTTCAAGCCTCGTCACTGGGTTTTCTCATTTCCATGTAACACACTAAGATGTACTAAGTGGCTTAACCCAGGAGCTCTGAAGGGAGTGACTGGCAGGACATCTATTGGTGCCCAGTCCTGACCAGCATGAGACTATCACGCATCAAGCATGCCCCTCTTTGTCCTTCTCATTCTAAAGCCAAGTGGGCTCAAATAATAAGCTTAAGAGGTTAATGAGGTCAAGGTCAGAGGAATGACATCTTCCCTGCAAATCACTGTATTTGTTATCTGTTACTGCATACCAAATCCCTGGCATAAAACCATATCTTATCTCTGCTCCATGATGTCTGGGACCTCAGTTGGAAGCTTCTGAAGGCTGAAATCATCTGAGGGCTGAACTGGGGCTGGAGGATGGGCTCCTAGGGTGGCTTGCTCATGGGGATGGCAAGCTGGCACTGGTTGGTGGTGGGTAGGCTCAGTTTCTCACCACATGGCAGGTCCAAGGGCCTCAAGAGACCAAGATTGAAGCTAAAATGTCTTTTTTTGACCTAGCCTTGGACACTGTCACTTCTAGGTCAGTTAAGTCAGCTCTGATTCAGTGTGGGAGCAGACTGCGTGAGGGCATGAATACTCTGGTTGAGAGTCACTATGGCCATTTTGGAGGCTGGCAACCACAGTCACTTAGAACAGCTTACACTCAGACCACCTGGCAACCATCTTGTAAATGTGTTACCAGGCAAGAGCCTTCAACCCATCAGCACAAATCCATCTTCATCACAAGGAAAACAACCTGAGGCCTTTCTGTTATGTGCACCCCAGTCTGAGGGGCCAAGTGACTCATTTAAACCAGGCAGTGCCAAGAGAGAGGCGCCATGTGGGAGACATGAAATGTATCCAGTCCTTGGAATTCAGGCATACTATGGGATCTTGTGCCTCCCAGGACTTAACCCCCAGAAGTGTTACACTGAGGTATTTCTCCTTTCTTGTTGTAGCAAGACATGGCTTTGGCCAGATCTGGGACTCTGTTGTTTCTGGCCAATGGAGTTAGGTCACGCCACCTCCCTCCCTCGATCTACCCTTACCTCACAATATCCTCTAACTTCTGGTTTCTGTGGTTAAAAAGACAAGTTTTGTTGTTGTTGTTGTTAGTTGAAAGAGAAGGAAGCATTCTGGAGAGGGAGCAATGGATGAAATGGTCTGGGGAAGAAGGGGAGTAAGACTGGGACCATGGGAGGTATGGGAGTTGTTTTGGCGCCCAGAGGATCAAGATCCACAGTGTGTGTGTGTGTGTGTGTGTGTGTGTAGGAGGAGAGGGGTGTCCTCCCTACTTAAACACCAATCCCCAGGTGTGGCTTGGAAAGCCATGGCACTGCAGCAGAGCTTGCCATGTCCAGCAGTGCAGCCTGGTGGAGGTGCCCTTACAGAGGGCAACCACAGAGCTGGCAATGCAGAGATGTCCTTCCATCAAATGGCTCATGGGCAGTGGATTTCCAAGAGGGTACTTGTGGTGAATGAAGTGGTCAGACTTGTTCCTAAGGACAGGGGGTCTCTGACATAATGGGAAGAGACAGGGAGGGGTTTCTCGGTGGTGGCCAAAGTCTTATCTGAGCAGAAAAGGCTGGGAGTTGAGATTTGAATGTTAATATCTCTGTGCTCATTTGCACCCATATGCTAGGGAAGCCTGGAACAGTTGGGTCTGCTATGAATACCCAGCCACCAAGTTCAACCTACTAGTAGGCACTGTGGTGACACAAGGATGTTCCTCCCCTCATCTTCCTCGAAAGGCAGTCACTTCTCCTTTCTGCTTTACTGTTCCATGGTCCAGTCTCGAAGACTTGGCTTAGAGGTCCACTTAGTCCCTTGGGAGACAGAGGGAAGAATAAGTTAGTTTGAATGGACTGAGAATCTTGAGAGCTGCCGTCCATGCCTTGAAATGGCAGCATTCAAGGAGGATGCAGATTAAAGGCTGCTGGAGTGTGCTGTGGACATCTGGTGACACATGCAGAAAGCAGGGGCCAGAGGGGACCCTGGCCTCACCCATGTCACTGCAGAAGGCTCCTCTTGCCTCCTCTGCTGAGCTGTGGGATACTGATGATATTTCTGCTGTCCTGCAGGTGGCGCCACAATTTAGGTTTTTAAGCTGCTGCCTGCCTGCCTGTGGTTTCTGTCCAGTGCAAGGTACAAGACCCAGCCGTGAGGGCAGCTCTTGGGGAAAAGAAAATGTCTCTCTAGCACCACCAGGCTCTGGTGATTTATTTAACGAGCAAATCTGGCTTTTATCAACTTAAATAGCAGCACTGTTCCTAGGCTAATAAAATGGTGGTAGCTAAGTGAAGGGAAATTTAAGGGTTTCTTCTCCTCTTTCCTATTAAACTGGTCCTTTTATTCAGCCGTGAGAGATGAACCAATACTTTTTCTGTCTAAACCCAGCAATAAACCCCAACCCAAGTCCCACAAACATAGCTTCTTTAGAAAACAGGACTCTCTGAAGCAATATGCCATTTAGCTTCTCCCTCTTGTGGCCGTGGGTCCAGACAATGACATAACCAGCTTCACGACCAGACAAGGGACAGAGGGAGTGACTCTCAGAGCCATTGTCAGTAGGGGACAGCTAGATGGTCCTACTTGTGTCTCCCCTAGCCCTCGTCAGTTGGAGGGGGTAGAGGAGGTGTGAGAGTCAAAAGAACTTGTACCTAATGCAGAAACACATTTTGAACTGTGGTAAGATGCTGCCTTTGCCTGTGTGTTTATTCATGGGGTGCGGACAAGACAGCAGAAGGCCTACCCTCATTGTATCATTCTATTTGAAAATAAAAAAGATACGTTTGTCTGGAAAGTGACCCTAATTCCCTACATGTGTTTTGTACTTACCTTTTAGTTTCAAAGCACATTAGTAAGATGGTATATCCTTTGAATGTCATTGCAACTCTAAGGGGCAAATGTGTCAAATGAGAGATGAAGTATCATTGAGAGGGCGTGACCTGCTCCAAATTATAAAGCCAATGACAGGACCAGAAGTAGGACATGTGTCTTCTAACTTCCAATGTGGAGGCTCTACTCATCCCACCCCATTCCATTCTCCTAACTTAAGGGAGTCAATCCAATGGGCCATCACTGAAAAAAAAATCCTCTACTGCGGCTAATTTGACCCTTTCTGCTCCTCCTTCTGATAATGTGATAACTGCCCCCTTCAGTATGCCTTTCACCGTGTTATTCAGTGAAAGGAAAGCAGGGAAAAGGCAATTTGAGATATGGCCCCATTAACAACGGAGAGCTGGCTGGGCCCCTCACCTGCCCATAGCTGGTCCAGCTTTTTGCTGTATGTCTTCCCTGTCATTTGGCTCTGTTATTACTCTTCAGGCACCACATGGCATTCATTTCTCTGAATGAAAATAAATGACACCACACACTAGGCAGGAGATAAAGAATAATAAACACATTTTATTTGCCACCTCTGAAAAAAAAAAAAAAAGAAAAAGGTCTTTGACTTCCCGTCTATCCATCAGGAAATGGGCCTGGAACTCAAGCCATATTCACGCACACACACACACACACACACAAACACACACACGCCTGATACGAGGAGGAAAAAGACAATCAGATTGTATTAAAAATACATGCCAGAATGACTGAGAATGGAGACAGAGCTGTTTTCTCACCTTTTCCCCTTCCTTTCAGCATTTTATGGCATACTGAGTGGCCAACAGATATTCAGAAGGAGTACCCCCTGCCCTGCTTTTATTGAACAATATTCCTTAAGTAACCCATTAGGGACTTTCCTGGGGCTATCTGGGCTCTCACTTGTGGGAATGGACTGTGATGGTCCCATGCAGCAATTTTAAAAGGGGCACCTAGAAGCAGTGCCAGGATCAGGTGATGCAAACCTTACATGGATCTGGGGGTGAGGGAGCTTCCTTCGATTTTGTATCCTCAGTGCCTGGCTGGCCTCATGCTAATCCCAGTCTTGCACAGAGAGACATTTGGCCCTGGGCTTCCTCCACCCCGGAAGGATGTCCAAGAGGCAGTAGCATTGAGTGATTTTGTTATGTGTGTCTCTGGACTTCTGAAACTAACCTGATATTGTGTGCTTTATCTAGAGTCTGGGATTCAGGGTTTCTGGGAAGAGTGGAGCCAGATCAATGTATTCACGTAAGCTTAATAAGATAACTCCTTGCTGCTCTCTGGGCCATGCAATACTTAGCAGAGAACCAGAGACTAAAAGGGCTCCACGCTGTCTCCTGGAATATCCTTTAACCAAAGAATCAAACATCTGGTTTACTCCTCATTCTGGCTTGGTTCATCTTCTCATTGGTGAGAGCAAAGTTTCAGTGGGGTCCTCTATGGGTGGGCCAAGCCTGACCTACATGTGCTGCTCACCTTGGGGCTTGTTTAAACTATCATCTCACAGCTCCTTTCAAGGCTCCCTAATTCACACAACTTTGTTTTCTGTGAGAATATAACCCATATAGGGAGGTATAGGAATCTATGCCATTATCAATCATGTCTATCTAATAAGGAGGCTCTGAGATGTTTTGATGGGAGGGACAGTAATGGGCAGGGAGTTGCTGGGTGTGAGGACACGGAAAACTAAAGAAGGGACAGGAGAGAGGAGGCCAAGAGCCGTTGACTCCTTTAGAGGGTCGTCCTTGATGGTTGCCTATCCCAGGGAATGCCTACTGGACACTGCTGAAGGTGCCACTTCCCTGAGACTATGCTGGGAGCCGGGATGAGGATGAGGGAGGTATGCACAGAGTTGCCATAACAGGTGTGGGAATCCCTTTGGGTTCTCTTGGTGGGTGGGCCCATTCCTAACGGGATCTAGGCAGAGGTTTGGGAGGTAGTGCCACCCACTCCCCATCTCCACTGCCTAAACCAGAACCACATGGTAATTTCTTTCTTTGGACTTCAGAAACCACCCTGATGTTGGCATGGTCTGTTTTGGATGTAGTCTAGGATCCAGGGTTTCAGAGAAGAGAGGAGCCAGGAGAACCACTCAGTATAAACATGACTGGAAAAGTCAGGTTACCAAGCCAGCTCTGGGGCACTGACCACTCATGTTCTCTCGTGCAGGCCTTGTGCCCTCGGTGTCCTCGGCCTCCTTGGGTGCCATGTGGGGGTGACTTGGTGGGGTGTTGGGAGGGGTTCTGAGTAGGAATGGGTGTATGCCTCGGCGTCAGTGTGCGCTCGTGTCAGCTCTGAGCACCTGAGGGTCCCTCCGACGGCCAGCGCCCAGAGCTGCACCTTCCGAGGCGGCTGGGTGCCTCCCTCTGAGCGTGCGCCTTGCGCTCGGGTCACCCATGTATGGCTCCCTCTCCGCCCCACATCGCCACTGCCAGGGTGGCTCCGTGCGGGCCGAGGGGACCCAGGGGGGTGTCGGCAAACATTAGTAGGGCGAGAGCCGGCGAGCCAGGAGGCGGCGGGTGGGAGAGTGTAGGGAGGCGCCCCCTGCCCCCTCTGCCGGCAGCTCTCCCTCGGTCTAGATGTCAGCCGCAAGCTCCGAGCCAGCGAGAGCGAGCCAGAGAGGGAGCGGCGGCGGGCGTCGGGCGGCGGGCGGCGGGGAGGAGAGGAGGCGAGGCGAGGGAGGGAGGAAGGGAAGCAGGGAGGGCGGGAGGGAGGAGAGGAGGACCCAGAGAGCGCCAGGCAGCTGGAGTTTTTGCAGCGCTTGGCCGGGCTTCAATGCACAGCAGCAGCGAGCCGCGGCGGCAGCAGGCAGCCCGGGAGCTCCGGCGGCGGCCGAGCCAGCGGCGGCCCCGCTCCCTGCCCCCTGCAAACTTTGCTAGCAGCCCGCCCGGGGGGCCGGGGGCGCGCCCGGGAGGCCCGGCTCGGCCCGCGGCCGAGCTCTCCGCTGCCGCAGCGCCAGCCGCCGCCGCCACCACCGCCGCAGCCCCGCGCCTCCCCGGGGAGCAGCCGGCGGCTCCCGAGGCCCCCCAGCCCCGGCCCCAGGGCACTGCCCGGCAAATCCCCCGACAAGGGTGGGGGCTGCAGCGGCGCGGCCGGCCGCTGGCTGCCGGGGGGCGGCCGCCGCTACCCAGAGAGGCGCGCAGAGGCGCCGAGAGCGCTCCCCGGCGGGTCCCCCGCGCACTCGCCGCGCCCGGGCAGCGGCCCGACCGGGCGAGCATGGGCGGCGCGGAGTGACGCCGCTGTGCCCGCTTGGCATCAAGGACATTCAGCCCGCGGGGGTGGGGACGAAGGGGGGCAGCCCCGCGTCGCCACCGCAGCCCCCGAGAGCCGCCGCCGCTGCTCAGACTCCGGGGTTGGGTGGAGGAAAGGGGTGTTCGGAATCGATCCCCATTTTCCGACCTTCTTGTTGGACATTACGCCCACCTTGGACGCCGCAAGAGGAGCTGTCAAGCCCCGCAGGCTCTGATTCGGCGCCCTCCGCGTTCCTCGGTTGCTCCTGGCTTCCCTGTGCCTCGGTGGAGTATTTGCGTTCAGGGCTGGGGCTGGAGGAGGCAGCCACACGCGCGCACACGCACACGTTCAGAGGAGGGCGAGAGGCAGCGGCATAGGCTCCATCTGCAGTGTCAATGCGGCGCTCCCGCTGAAGGAGGGAAACGCGGCGCGTCCAGGTAAGGAGCCGGCCAGCCGGGGAGCGGGGCCGGGCGGGCGGTGAGGGCAGCGCGGTCGGAGAGACCCGGCCCGGGTCGGCCCGGGAATCCTCGGTGCCCTGGAGCCAGCCCGCGGCACACGCACACACACACACGCAGGCACACACACAGATCCACACCGGCACACACGGCGCTCGAGCACCTGCCCACGTCCCACCTGGACGCCCGCGGAGGTGCAGCGGCCGGAGCAGGGATTTCCCGGGTGCGTTCTCCTCTCACGCTCCCGGACTCAGACTTCTCTTTCCCGGACTTTCGGGGTGGGATTCTGTGTATACCCGGCTCTGCCTCCCACCCGAAAAGGTTGAGGGAGCGATTTTTTAGCTCTCAGCCCTTTTCATCCCTAGCTGGGCTTTAAAACGGGAGAAGTCCTGGGAGGTCTCCGGAGACCCACCCAGTGTCATCGCGGCCCCGTGGCCTTTGGACACCCTGGGATTTCAACGGGAGACAGAACCACAGATATTCGGACGCCTATTTGGAGAGAGTGATGGCCCAACGCGTGGAGAGGAGGCCACATAGGCGGTTGGGGCTGCAGTTCTGTAGGGCGGCGCATATGGAACAGACACTGCGTTTCCCCAGTAAGAGGCAGCACAAACGCCTTTCTGAAGCGTGGCACTGCTTCCCCGGGAATGCGCCGAGATTTCAGACAGAAAGCGGCTTAAAGCATCGCCGCGTATGTTGCTTGTCTAGGGAAGGTACGGGGGTCATATCCTCCTTAAAAGGTATGACCTTATTCACAGCCTCAGTCCCTGCTTAGCAGCAAGCAGACAGGGCTTGGAGACACAGGACTTGGGTCCCCTCTCACCTCCCTACCCTTCCTTGGCACATGGGGCTGCCTTCCCCGGTGCCTCCGGCTGGCGAACACCTGTCACATGCCTTTCGAGGTGTGTGTCTGAGAAAGATAACTAGAAGGGGGAAGCACGAGGGGTGTAGTTCTCCAAAAGAGGAGGCTTCCCTCCCTCACGACCGCGGCGGGCGGCGGTGCCCACTGGAGGAGGCAAAGCATTCATGGGTCTGCCAGCGTCCCCCAGAGCCCAGGGCTGCTCCGAGTGTAGAACCACTCCACAGAAGCCCGTTCTTTAAGGTCCTATTTCCCGAAAGCATTTTCATTCTTGTTCTCTCTGGCTGGAGTTTCACAGGCTGCTCATTTTAACTTTTTCTGGAGGAGGTAGGAAGTGTCTGGGGTTCTAAGAGGCTTTTCCATAGTTCCCTTCTTAGGGTCTAAGAGCAACTCATTTAGGGTCTCAGTTGTCATAGGGTGAAGAACATGAGCTCCAAAATAAATTTGGAATTGAATATACATGTACAAGCTCCTGCGTTTCTGGAGCTGTCCCTTTGAGGTACCTTTCTGGGCAACCTGATCATATCATTCTCCCCCAGAACTGAATAAGCTTGTACCCTCTGTCCAAGATCATGTGTTCAGAGTATCCCACAAACCCACCAGTGGAAAAAATATGTTACAAGTCTTCCAGAACATGATGGGAGAGGAGCAAACATTCTTTTGAACAAGGAGGCCTCAGTGCTAGGCTCAGAATTTGGTTGTTTTTGTAAATCCCGAAGATGGGGGCTGAATGAAAGGGCTTTTTCAGCACCCTGACTCCGCTATTTCCAAACTTTTTTCAGCTCCTGCAAAGGTCTCTGGCTAGGTTGGGGAGAAGCGCAGACGCCCCGGGAGGGAGATTGTGTTCCCGCTGTGTGCTGTGTGAGCTGCCCTTTGATTGACTGAAAAGCGTAGATGGAATAAAGCAAATCTCTCACAATGGGGAGACCCCAGTAGGGGGAAGAAACCTTATTTGCTTTTTAAGCATGGTGGGCGTGTGCAGACACATACACACCCAAGATATATACCCACATGCGTTCTCAGAGTCTGGGTAAATGTGGTCAGCTCCCCTAGCCATGTGTGTCAATGGGGTCCACCTCTGTCTTCCGGGCT
The DNA here is from genome assembly GCF_008728515.1 of Papio anubis. Lineage (NCBI taxonomy): Eukaryota > Metazoa > Chordata > Mammalia > Primates > Cercopithecidae > Papio > Papio anubis. The sequence continues at coordinate 25,974,031 of NC_044979.1, forward strand.
GTGGAAGAAATGGAACATTTCTCCCCACATGCCCCTCGAGGGCGTGGACAGGTAGGTCCCACCTACGTGTACAGCAGCACATGGTTTGCAATAGAAATAATGAGCTCCAGCAACAGTGGGTGCCTCCCAGGTAAACAGTCCCTCATGAGACCTGGAAGAGGCAAAGGGATAGGGTACAGGATCTTCCTGAAATGTCTGCATCTTCCCTGCAGACCTCCACTCCTTTCTCTGCTTTCCTCCCTACCCTCTTTCCTTTCTCATGTATTTGCAGCCTCAGGATCCATCATTTTAATGCAAAGCCAGCAGTCATTATGCTGGTTCTAAGCTAAACATCTGGGTTCAAACAATCTCCGCACTTTCTGCACTTAGCATTAGGTACCAATTTGGTTTCTAGGACAAGGCAGGCATTAATTAACATCTCTGTAAAGCGGAGTATATATCACGTTTTCCTGGCTCTCTTGCCCAGCCCTGGAGCATGACATGCTGTCATTCACCCTCTCTGCCACTCTTCTGTGCCCTTCCTTTTAAGTTCTCTGAGGTCTTTCTCACTGAGAAGGGATTCGCACTAGAAAAACTCCAGCCATGAATGCTTCTTTTCAGCAGACCCTCACTGCCTGGTAGATGGTGCTTAAGGCAGCTCTCCTGTGAGCACTAGGCGTGGGTCACCTGCAAGCTGCTCCTTCTTGCCCAATCACACCCTCCCGGGGCTCTCCTCTGTCCTCCCAGGACTTCACCCTGGATGCCCACCGGGACACTGCAGACATTTCTGGAGGACTCCAAGGCAGTCAACTTGTTTCCTTTCTCCTTCTCTGTGCCTTTCTGTCGCCTGCTGCTGCTACTCCCTGCAGACAGGGAAATCTGCATGGCAGAGTCTGCCTACATACACTTGGCCTCGGGATCCTTTTCATCACAATGAGGGCTGCTGGGAATGAAGTGGGGGCTTTCTAGGATGGCAACAGTCCTGAAGTGGGAGAGAGCTAAAGGGGCTGGGTCATTAACCGCTCTTGGTTCATAGTTATCATCAGGCTTTGATGCAAAGAAATCGCAGTGGATCTCTCTACTTCTAGCCAGCTAGGGGGCATTTCTTAGCTGCTTCTCCCCATCCTCACCTAGAGAAGGCATACGCAGACAATGAACATCAGAGACCTGTTGGAGTGACTCTGTGGTGGGTTACAAGGGGGCGGCAGCAATACAGAAAACACGACCGTGATCTTGGCTGTCATTAGACTATGCAACAGATGTGCCAGTGTCTCTTCTCTTCTTATTTGTGTCCGGCGCTACCCAATGTGAAACTAGCTCAGACCCTGGGCTATTGAGTAGGTTCATTTCCCTCCCTTGACACCTCCCTTCCTCTCCCTCCAACCCCCACTTCTCCGCCCCCACCATTTGCTAATCTACCTCTTGGCTTTGTGCGCACATCCGCCAGCCCATTCGCCCTCAAATTTGCGGCACTCCAAGAAATCAATATAACATGAATTTAACGACAGCTGGATGATTAAGTGTTATTTATATTTAAGAGCGGCATTTTAAAAAGACGTCTCACTAATAAATCAAACGGCTGTTTGGGAGATGCACATGATTAGGATAATTGGCCTATAGGCTCTATCGAGCTATGCTTGGTCCCCACAGGGCCCCGTGGACAGGACACTGTCTCTTTAAAAGCTGCAAGCTCCACTGCTCCCTCCCGGGACTCCCACCTGATCCCCTCTAGCTGCCCAGACTTTCTCTTTCTTCTTTCACGTTGTCCTCACTGCCCAGGCTGCACCATTCAAGTTGTAGTAGGAAGGTGGAGCCTGTAGGGAGACTGAAGGGGGCTCTGCTGCTAAGTGGTAAGAGATGGATCTTGAAATGAAAGACGGGCAGGGGTCCTGATTCCCACAGCCCAGGCCTGTTCCTGAAGGAGGAGGCTGCTTCCCTGCCTGGTATAGAGCAGCCTGGAAGAAAAGCTTCCCGAGTCCCTGTGTAAGTCGGTGTAAGCCCCCACACCCCTGCCCTGTCCTGTGGCATCAGCCTCCCAAGGGAAGAGGCTGTGAGGATATTAGTATTGGTTTCAGTTCTTGTAAAAACAATGGAATGAAAGATGATAATTAATGATGATGGTGGCCAATATTTATTGAGCACTCATTTGGGCTAGGCACCATTTAAGTAGTTTGCCTCATAACAACCCAGATAGGCTATTACAGTCCCCATTTCCTCCAGGAGGAAACTGAGATGCAGGAGGTTAAAGACTTTGTCCCAGATCACATAGCCACTTAGTGATGGAGCCAAGTCTCACTTGTGAGCAATCTGACCTTTCTCCTCATCACTGTGCTGGTTGCCTCCTTAGAATATATGTGTTCACTGTATTGCTGCCCCTTTGGGAGGTTTATGGGTGAGGGCTGGGGAGGAAGTTTAGAATATCTGGTCCTAGTCTCTTGCACTACGTCTGTGATACCAGGCAAATGTATTTATTCATTGAGACTCTATTTCCCCATGCATCAAGGGGGATGAGTCTTCTCTTTGGCTGTTGGTAGGTTATAAAATTGCATGGATCATTCTAGCAGAGTGCCCAGGTCCTGAGGGTGACTGTCACCTCATTTGGCAATTCCCATTTTCTCCCAGGAAAAAATAAGGAGTGAATGAACGAATTGAGTGAAGTCCCCATCTTTACTTTAGACTCTCTGAGGCTCCAATTCTGATAGGAGTCTAGTTCTCCCTGCTGACTGCTTCAAGTTGCTAGTATTGTGGAAACAGCACTTTCTCATTTTGTCTTTAAAGTAGCTGTGCAAGGTAGGTATTGTTTATTCCCATTTTGACAGCATAGAAACTAAGGCTGAGAAGAGAGTTTAGGTGAGATGTCTAAGGCCCCAGGTTGGTAAGGGATGGATGGTTTTTTCACTCTCGGGCAAAGATTCTTACCATTACACCACTCGCGGTAGGTGCTTGACATTTGTTCAGTCATGCATTTATTACTCCTAGAGTTTCTGACTTTAGGATCCAGAAACAGGGAAGAAATCTGTGCCTGGGGACATGATGCCATGCTGGGTGCCTGGATCCTATGGTGGTCGGAGCAGAGACTCATCAGATGTTGGTGCCAATGGACCATGTTGGGGGATAGCCATCCTGTAGCACTTAGAGGAATTTTGATAGGTCCCCATTTACATGAAGAAAATAATTCAGACCTGAGATGGTGCAGGCCTAGGCAAGGCATCAGGAATTATATCCTGATGCCAAAAGGTGTAGGTGTGAATCCCTGAAGGAGCCCATGGGCCTGGTTGGGTTCTGTCCCAATCCAAAGCCAGGGCTAAGCTCAGTCCCTCTGGTCCAAATGTTTTAGGAAAAATCCACAAGTGAGGCACTTTGGTTACTTGCTTTTTTTTTTTCTTTTTCTCCAAAAGACAAACTTTTATTCCATGCATTATTTCTTTGACTTCTCTACACTGTGAGGTGAGTGAAGGTTGTGTCCAACTTGAGGTGGCTAGAAGGGGTGTACCTGGAATTTTATCACCTCCTCTCTGAGGCAGCAGTAGGAATGAGTGGATAAAACACTGGCAGGTAACGTCCTGTGCACACTGAAACCAACAGGTGTTGGCGAGATCTCAGGCATCCTCTCTTTTCCTTCTGAGCTTGGATCTTCCCCTTCCCCTCTATGGTGTTTCCTCCATGAACCAGGATTCGCAACAGCAAATCGGATTTGGGGATGTTTTGTCACTCCAACACAAAACAGATCACTAGCTAAGAGGATAGAGCCTCCTCAGTCAATGCACTGAACATAGCCTCGCTGAATTAATTCCCAAGGTCTTACAGTGTAGAGTATTTTCATTATGAAGTGCGAGGAGAGAAGCAGTTGAGGAAGAGGTCACTGGAAATTTAGGAAAGGAAAACCATGGCAGTTGAAAGGCTTTCCCGGTCTTTGCTCAAGATCAGTTCCTTATCTGACATACTCACTGAACTCTTCTCGAAAGAGCACAGCTGGATTTCCCTTTTGGTAGTGTGGAGGCTCACACTAGAAGGTGAACCAATCATTCCTTGGCTTTGGCCCAGAGGCCAAGAGGAAAGAAATAAGCAAGGCATAGCTGGTGGATTGCTTCCGTTCTTGTGGCAGGGTTAGAGAGTGAGAGGAGACAGTAGCAGACTTTAGGATGTGCAACTGAAGAAGCAGCCTACCTGGAATGTCAGCTAACGTTGCTAGAGTCAGTTGGAGTTCATTTTCTTCCTCTCCATCTCAGACCTGCTTTCCTGAAAATAATACTTAAAATAGAGCAGAGTTTCCCAAAGTATATGCTGTGGGGGAGTGAATAGGCATTACATACAAAAAAGTTTCCACAGTCAAATAAGTTTGCAAAACCCTGGGTGTAAAGCAAAGCTAAAGTTACTCCTTGCTGCAGGACTTCTCAGATCCTTAATACACTCACATGGATTGTGAAATCACAAAAGTAGATATACTGTGTAGTGGACCTGGAATCCACTGAGAAACACTGAACTAAGACAGGCACTTTCCTATGTCTACTCTCAAATGTGAATAAAGAGGTGGCTTCTATGGTGAAAATTTCCACTGAACCTTTGCATTACATAAACCAAGTACTGGATTCTGGTGATTGTGTAAGCATTAGGTTCTCAAGCAGAATTGTGCCAAGCAGGTAGAGAGTCCACCTCTGGCCTCAGCATTTGCTCAGGCTTCTTCAGAGCCTATCCTGCCCCTTGTCTTTCCAAGGAAAGAGATGGCTACTTAGGCACATGTCCATTTTCTTAGGTTCCTAGATGATTCCAGTATGTCCCCTTGCTTAAAAACCACTGTTGTGGAAAAAGCTGGGCTTTGGATACAGATAGATGTAGAAAACTCTAACTAAAGCATCTTGGGAAAAATCATTTTATGTTTCAGTTTATTGTTTATAAAATGAGGAAGTTAGTCTAGATTGGTGATTAAACATATTTTAATATGTATACAGTGAAAGTCTTTGCTCCAGTGAAATTTTATGTGGAATTCCAATGCACAGAACAGATGCAAGCAGGACTGTTCTTGTCAAACCTATGGAGAGCCTGGACCTTGCCCCCTCTGCCTGTCTGTCCTTCACCCCAGTCACAGTCTGGGTTCCCTAGAAAGTAGAGCTCAAGGCAGAAGCTGTGTGTTACCACTTTATTGAGGGGTGGGGTCCTAGGGAAGCAAAAGTGAAGCAAAGGAGGAGAGGTAGGGAAGGAAGAAGAACAAATAGTGTGTTACCAAGCTGGCCCTGGCTTCCCAGTGAAAAGCAGCTGGTGGCTCAGTCACTCAGGAGGTATCCAGGGAAGCCTGGTGTGAACACTATATCTCAGAATAGTCTGTGGTGGAGAGGCACAGCCAGCAGTTAATCCACGGGTCCTTCTGGTCTGCTGTAGCTCACTGGTCACAGGTCAGCCCACGAGGCATCAGTCAACTCCTCTCACTTTGGGGTTGGGATACCAGGTCAAGCTAGAGCCTCTGTGGGTCAGGCCCTGAGGCTGGGGCTTCCTTGGCTCTCCCTGCAGTAGGTATGTCAGAGTTACCCCTGCAGGAGCTCAGCCTTTGCCTCTAAAGGAAGAAAAGACAGTAAGAACTTTAGGATCAGAGGAATGGCAGAAAGCATCACTGGGGCCTCTCTTGTCCATTAGATACTGACCCTGTCTTCCTCCCTAAATACATATGCTTGCCCCTAACCACTGATTGATGTGAGCAACTCACTGACTTAGAGACGTGGGTCTGCGTTAGGGCATCTGCCTGAGAGGAGCGGCTCCTAGAGGGTAGGGTCAGCCCCTGCTTCAAGGAGTGTCTTGTTTAGTCAAGAGCTCAATTCATGCTTTTTAATAATGGTGAAGAAGCTGCTACTGGCAGTGGCAATGATAACAAGGGGAACAGGAAAATGACTGCAGTCAGAATTGGGGTGGGGTGGCGTGATGTCAGGTGAGACTCTGCAGATTTGGGTAGATACATAAATTGGGAGTCTGGGATAATAGTTTCCATGCAAGGAACATAAAGTTCTTCAGAACAGAGTCAGATGGCAAGACAGGGCAGGGTACTCCAATTAGGAGTCCCAGAATTCACGAGTCTATGTCAACACTAGTCGACTACACTGTGGGTTATCCAGTTTAAACCCCAAATAGAAACCACATGAAGAATGGGTGCCAATCCGATATCGGGAGACTTTTCTAATGTTTTGGGACTTGTTAAACAACAGCAAGCCTTCCGCATAGTGGTGTGTGACTATCTCAGGGATGGCACGGCTGCTGGGAAGCAGGGAGAGGTCGTAATGACCTCTGCCACCCCCCTAGTTTTCAGAAATAATGAAAGCATTGAAATATAATGCAACAGGGGACATTTCTGCATAAACTATTTCCTGTAAGTCATTGCCTTTAGCTAGTCCTGCCCCTCATCAACATTTTTTACTACTCCTGTGCTTTGAAGTCCCTTTAGGGTCAGCCTGGGCAGAGGACTGATGGTCATGCTGTGCTTGTGACCTCTTTCCAGCTCTCTTGTCCATTAGATACTGACCCTGTCTTCCTCCCTGAATGCACTTGTCCCTAACCACTGATTGATGTGAGCAACTCACCGACCTAGAGACATGGGCCTGCATTAGGGTGTTTGCCTGAGAGTTGCAGCTCCCAGAAGGTAGGTCAGCCCCTGCTTCAAGCAGTTTTTGGTTTAATCAGTAACTCAATTCATGCTTTTTAATAATGGTGAAGAAGCTGCTACTGGCAGTGGCAATGAAAACAATGGGAATCATGTATTTCCTTATACTTTAGGTTGAGAGGGATCATTTCTTACTTCTTGTATACTCACTGCCCAACCCAGAGCCTATCTTACTGGAAGCAATGGATAAATATTTGCTGTAAAAATAGAAGGAATAAATGGAGCAGGATAAGGTGGAGAAAAATGACCTTAAACATATCAATACTAGGGAAGTGTGAACCAGGCTAATATGGTGGGTTCTTGCTCTGCAGCAGGGACAGAGCCAAAAGTCAGGCTGACTGGCTATTCCAGAGGATTCAGATGAATCCAGATGGGTGCAGGCTGAGCCCCTCAGTCACCCTCCAGCATCCTGGGTCATAATGGTCAGGGACAGGTAGGTGCAGTGCTATTGCTCATGGATGCACATGGAATTAAATTATTTCTCTCTGTGCAAAACTCACTATGGGTTTAGGCGCTGATAGATTTGGGGGGGAAGACCAAGCTGAATTTAGCAGAACATTCCAAAGACTAGTCTATAAAATCCTCCATGGAAAAAGCATTCTGTGACCAAGTAAGTTTTGCAAGCATCCTCTCTTTTGTCCTATTCACGGAGATGCACAAGGGTGAATTACAGGCGAAGAAGACCTGTTATTGGGAAACCTATTTATTCTTCGCCCACTGCTTTTCAGGTTATTGGGCCATGGGGATCCCTTTATGTGGGTGTATTTAAGCCTATTGATGTCTCCTGGAAAGAGGGTTCCCTAGAAAGGCATTTTGGGAGATGGTGGCCTTTAACCGGAAGCGTTCAAGTTTTGGTTTACTTCAGAGGTGAAAAAACCAGAAGAATGAATTCACTGTACTGATAAAATGGGGACTTGCAGGGACTTGTGGCCCCAACTTTCAGAGGCACTGCCTGCCTCTTGTCTTTGTCATTTGCTTTTGAGACTCCCAGAAATGACTGCGAATTCTCACAAAACTTTAGCGACCGTGGCCTTGCGATCTGCCTTCAGGTGTATATTTCATAAAGATACCATTTCGAGAAGTGTGAATGCCACTCTGACAGGTCTGTGGACATGTTTCCCACAAGTGGCACTTTTTGGTTGCACATAACAGATCAAGATGGATGTTTGCAAAATATGTGAGTAATGACATTCACCTTCTCAATTTTTTTTTATCCAGCTATACTTCTTGAATAAGAGGCTTCAATATAACTGACAAAGATAAGTGTTCTTTATCAAATTAACAAAGGAAGCTTGAGTTATTAAGACACATCTCCCTAAACTTTGGATGATTGAAACAAATTTTCTCTTGGGAAGAGAAAACTTTGCCATCCAAGAAAGGGCTGAGTATTTCTAATTAGACTGTAAATCCATGGTTTCCACCACTGGGTAGTGACCTGGGAGTGAAGTTAGGCATTTCCCATGGAAAGCATTTTCACCACCTGGCATTCATCTAACACAGTAATGATTGTGTATGTGCATGTGTGTGTGTGTGTGAGAGAGAGACAGAGAGAGAGAGTGGGAGTGTGTATGTGGGTTGGGGTAAAAGGGGGTACCCTCTCAGTGGTATTTGGGTTTGAATCACTTGGGGACACTGGTAATTCACGTGCCCAATTACAGGGCCCCCCCATGCTTGGTACAGGCACGGTCCTCCTTTCCAGAGTGAATAACAGTTGCTAACACACACTAACAAAATTCCCCTGACGCCCATTCATAAAGCGTTGCACTGGTGATTCTATCAGCATTAAACTGTTTGGTGACTGAGCTTAGAATTATAGGAATCAGAGAAATGAATTAGCAGTAAATCAAGTCCCAGCTGAGTTCGAACCCAACTGCAGTGAGTTTTAAATTAAAAATATCTTGCTATGATGAAGCAGTTGTAAGTCAAGCACTGGAGCTCTGTCGCTCTTGACTTTGGAGAAGTGTGGCAGCCACCCTTTGAAAGGAAAACCCTGACAACAGCTTGTATTGATTCCCAGCCATGCTGGGAAATTGCCACTTCGTTTCTTCTTCATAAACTGTTGACTTTCTTTTTTTTTCAAAAAAAGGAATCCTATTTGCAGGGATACAGCAGGGCTTTGGGAGGAAGACAGGTGGGAGAGGGCTCAGGCCCATGGGGGACTATTCATGGCATTCTCTTTGGTCCTCAGGAAGAGTCATGCTGAAGGGGAATCTGGGTCTGCGGGTGTCATGTGGTTTGTTTCCCTGCTCGGACCATATGTGATTCTTCTTTCTGGAGGATCTGTACAAAAACAACAAAGAGAACACTTCAAGGAAGCTGCAAGACTGTCGTGTTGCAGTGACAATTGCGGTATAATAGGAAATCATTTATGTAAGTTACAGTGCCCTCTGAATGGAGCTTGTCAGAAATGTGGCTACGGTCTTTCCAGGCCTATTTTTGTTTCTTTCTGCAAAATAATCCTGAGGTTTTCATTTTCAGAGCAATTGAAGAAATATTATGTACTGGCCAGGGAATACAGAAACTGAGCTTCTAATCCTAGGTCTGCTGAATGTCTTTCAGCGAGTGCCCTCTCTGGGCTAGGCCTCAATTTCTCCTCTTTAAAGCCAGGAATAAGCCCTTGCTGTTTCACACCTGCAGCCCAGGAGGTGAGGATGAATGTGGCCTTGCATATTAAAGAGTTGGGTGAGCATCAGAAGAAAGAGTCTATTTACACACAAGGTCAAAGAAAATCAAGACAAAGAGAATGAAAACTGAGCTTAGGCCTCTCATCACACCTTTATCAGCTCCCGTGTGTTTGCTGAGCTGGCGAGGAGGTATAAGTGATAAAAGCCACATGCAGAGGGTCAGAAAGGAGAATGTAGTAGGGATGGCAGGAGACAGTGGCAGGGGATGGTCAGTGCAGGAGTCCAGAGGCCTGGGTCCCCGGGGAGATCTCTATCCTGGCAGTAGTAGGTTCAATTGGGGACTGCAGAAAAAGAAAAGGGTTCGTAACATCCCTCGATGCCTGCATTTCACCAAGCTCCATGCACATATATTTGCATATTTTAGTAAGAGACGTTGATATGATGTTATGAAATATTTAATCAATTAATTGATCAAGCAATTAGTCAATTCGAGCAATATTTATTGAGTGCCTACTATGTGCTAGGCACTATGTGAGAATTTGTGTAGAGATGAAAGACCTACTTCTGCCAGGAGGGAGTTCATGGCTTAGTGTGGACACAACGTATGTGGGAATAGAGAATTTACATGCAAATGCAGGCATGGGAAGTGAGAGATTGGAGGCATGAAGAGAGTGCTCTGGGAATAGGAAGAGAAAGCACCTAATCCTGGGAGGGTGAGACAGAGAGAGGATAATGAGGATGAGGAGAAGGAGGAGGAGAAGGAGGAGAAGGAGGAGGAAAAGGAGAAAAGGAGGAGGAGGAGAAAGAGGAGGTGGAAGACGAAGAGGAAGAGAAAGAGGAGGAGGAAGAGGAGGAGAAGGAGGAGGAGGACAAAGAGGAGGAGGAGGAGAAGGAGAAGGAGGAGGAGGAGAAGGAGGAGAAGGAGAAAGAGGAGAAAGCAGAGGAGTAGGAGGAGAAGGAGGAGGAGGAGAAGGGGGAGGAGGAGAAAGAGGAGAAGAAGGAGGAGGAGAAAGAAGAGGACAAGGAAGAGGAGGAGAAGGGAGAGGAGAAAGAGGAGGAGAAAGACGAGGAGAAGGAGGAGGAGGAGGAGGGGGAGGAGGAGGAGAAGGGAGGAGGAGGGAGAAGGAGGAGGAGGAGGGAGGAAGGAGGAGGAGGAGAAAGAAGAGGAGAAGGAAGAGGAGGAGAAGGAGAGGGAGGAAGAGAAGGAGGAGGAGGAAGAGGAGAGGAGGAGGAAAGGAGGGAGAAGGAGAAGGGAGGAGGAGGGAGGAAGGAGGAGAGGGAGGGAGGAGGAGGAAAGGAGGAGAAGGAGGAGGAGAAGGAGAGGAAGAGGAGGAAGAGGAGAGGAGAAGGAGGAGGGAGGAAGGGAGGAGGAGGAGGAAAGAGGAGGAGGAAGAAGAGGAGGAAGAGGAGAAAGAGGAGGAGGGAAGAAGAGGAGGAGGAAGGAGGAGGAGGGGAAGGAGGAGGAGGAGAGGAGGGGTGGAGCGGATGGAAGGGAATTAAGGGCAGATCGTGGGAGGAAGCAGCACAGAGAGGTGAGAGCACAGCCCTCGAGGTCTGCAGGAGTTCAAGGCAGAGGTGGGAAGTGGGGCAAGGGGCAACATGGCAGAGGCTGCACCAGGAGCAGTATCAGTGTCCAGCTAAGGGATTTATCCATCAGGCAGCAGTCAGGCCTTGGGGATCTCCAGGAAGAGAATCAAGACCAGATTTGTACTGTGGCAAGGTTAAGCAGGGGCCACGTGGAGAATAACTGGAAGTGGGCTATTGCAGTAAATCAAAGCATCCTGAACTGGGGCTGATCAAAGGTGGTGGCAAAGGAGAGAAAGGGGCTGATTTGAGAAGTACATCATAGGAGTTAGCGCTGACAGATGGTGGATATGGTGGTGAAGGTGGTGGGCAGCAAAGAACGGTCAGTGGGGCTGCCCTGCAGGTGTCCTGCCTAGGCGGCTGTGGGAGATGATGCCATTCATGGAGCTGGAGAAATCTGGACTGAGGCAGGTTGTGGGGGAAGTGGTGGGGCAGGAGTACTGCATTCTTTTCTGGACAAGGTGAATTGAGGCACATGTGGATTTGCAGGTGGACGTGACCAGGAGGCCGGTGGATACAAGGCTCTTGTGTCCCTGGCAGCTTCAACTTCATGCTTACCTAGTGCTGTTTCCTTCTGGACCCAGTTGCAGACTTAGGAGTTCCTTTTGGGATCTGGCAGAAACTTGACAAAGAAGCTAGAAGATCCACACAGAGATTCTTTCATTTTTCAAGTAGTTCATGTTTCGATGTAAACATACTGTCTTGGACAATGTACTTGAAATTATTCTGAAAGCATCCCAAGTATTCACCTTCCCTTAGGAGAATCCCACTACTTTCCAGTGGAAAAAGAACGATCCCTGGAGGTTGAGTAACACCCAGAGTGCTACTTATGGAGCAAGCTTGGAACAGAGCACACCTGGGCCACTGTTCTGCTTGTTCCCTTCCTTGGCGCATGCCTCCAACTTCAATGAGTGCATGCTCAAAACAGTATGGTCTAGGGAAATGAACTCCACCATGAACTAAGAGATTGGTGATTAAAATATTGACCTTGCCCATTAGGAATAATGTCCCGTTGGCCTAATCCCACATTCTGGGAGGTAGGACAAAGTCTGCACAATCAAAGCCTGCAGGTAGTACCTGGCCGCTACATAGGGTTGGCTTGGTCCAGGAGTGTCAGGTGTCAAGGAAAAATTTTTATGATTGGAATGCCATTAGGTGGGGCAATCCCTCTCCAGGTTCTGCCCCCTGTTTCTTATATCTTTGCTTCACACATCTATGATGAAGGTATTTTTAAAATACCAGACACAGTCTAGGGCTTAGTAAAACTCAAGCACTATCTGTTCTCTCTCTTTCCAATACATGGGGAAAAATGAATGGATTAGCATGTTAGTGACAGATGCTTTGCATTTTGCAGGGGAGCTTTATAATTTAGTGGTCTTCATTTGTTGTAGGAGGTGTAGACATGGGCTCCTGTGTTCCATTACCGAGTGCATGCCATAGGAACTGCAGAGAACAGGCCATTGGTTTGAGCAGTGCTAGAGAGAGATATACCCAACCCCTTCAAGTCTTCCCAGATGCTTTCAGCCCTCTGTGCTGCTGTGGAAGGTAGTGAGACTTGGGGATGGGGAGAGGCCCGAGACAGTGCTGGGCCTCTGACTAGCCCAGGCATCATTTAGACCTGTTCTTCCAGACTGAGGGACCCCGGGAGTTCAGGCCCAAAGAGTGTCTTTAGCTGCAAAATTGCAGTGCAACATCAAGTGAAACGATGGATCTACCCTCTTCTCTGGATTACTTCTGGGTGTCTCAGAGCTGCTAATAAAATTGGCTTGTGCTTTGGGCTGTCTTGTGGGGAGAAACGGGGGGCAGGGGTAAGTGTTTTTGAGCTCTAACCTTTCAAAAACCCCACAGAGGTGGCAGGATTTCTGTTCATTCCTCCTCACGCCTCTTTTCCCAGCTCTTGTACATTATATCAACTGCTCTTGGCATGTAATAAATTTATGGAGCTGCACTTTTAGTCTCAGGGAATTTAGCAGCTTCTCCCAGTTTATCTGGTGGCACATTGTTTCCTTACTAGGAGGCAGAGGGCAGGGCCTGGGGCTCTAAGAAGGAAAGTAACCTAACCGCAGTGATCTGTGGTCAGCGCTGGAATACAGCAGTTGACGCCACGGGGGGTGTCCTTGTTACATCCCGTCACCATGCCCCTGTCCACTGCAGCTGAAGCCTTTGGGATTGGTGAGCTGAGCCCTCTCCAAGGCTGTCTCAGAGCCTGCAACAAAGGTAGGGAATCCCTACGCTTTCCCCTTTTCTTGTACCACCTTTTTACATTTCATTTTAGAGACTACCTACTGACCTGAAGGCATCAGATGTCCTCAAAGGGGCTGCTGGCTTTATGCTTGGATGAGAAGATCTAAGAAAGGAGGCAAAGGCAAAAGAGGCAGGATACTGACCATGTGCATGATGTCAAATTGGACAAAGAATCTTGGCTGTCATTGGCTCCAGGCCGAGTGTTGGGGGTGTGGAGCAGAGAGAGTGAGCTTTGCTAAACCCAGGCCTAATTGCATGAAGTTGCTGTAGCTCATTTCACTCTCCTTTGTTCCTTCTCCCAGGACTTAATACTAGCAAGACCGAAGCCTTCTTGGCAAATACTTAAAAATAAACTAATTAAATAATTTTTCTAAACTGTATTTATATTTCTGGCAATCATTATTGAGTGAAATGGTATTTTATTTACATCTAGGATTTGCGGCAATGTAATAGAAGTTCTCTTGTTTTAATTTGATGATGCTCATTTTTGGAATGTTCTAAAGAGCGTTTATAAAAAAGCTTACAGAATATCACATGACCAAATATAGAAAATTCGCTTTGAAAATATGTCATTTCTCCAGCACATACTGTTTTGAAAGAATGGCATTTTCACTTAAAACTTATATTTGAAAACTTAAAAATATTGCTAGGCATGGAACAGCATGTTAACCAGGTAACAAATTTTACAAGTAGACTTAGCCACATGCCAGGTCTGGGCATTTTTGTGTGCAGACAGTAGTATACAGAGAGACTTTCTGAAAACTCAGCCTGCCAAGAATTTCCTGGTAATATATGATTTATTGGCTTGTATTTTCAGTATTTATATCTCATATCCCCACTTAATTGCAAGCTTCTTGAAAGCAGGTATTGTCTTAGACACATTTGCAGTTCCCTTTGGACCCAACATAAGGTTATTTGATTGTCTCTCTCTCTCTCCCTACCTTAAACTTGGTTTTCTGAGCTTGAAAAGAGAAGTATTTGAATGGTCGGACAGTAGAGGGCATACACATCCTGAAACAGCTGTGGATCTACAGGAAGTGGGAAGTAGCTTCCTGGGGAAGTCTGCAGGCAGTGATGTCCATGTTTTGGTGTTTATTCTTCCATATGATTATCATTTTTCACCAGCTGATGGTAAACAGAGCACCTAATGAGTTGGTCTCTAGACCATGGATGTACCATATTGCTTGGTGGGCACAGAGGAGCTGCAGATAACATCCTTTCCAAAATGAAAACTCCATTAAACTTGGCTGACTTCCTGTTGTCTTTGGTCAAAAGGTCCAAAGGTTTTGCAAAGGTGAAAACTTAAAAAAAAAAAAAAAGGTAAATTCAAGGAAAATTCAAGGAAATAAAGAGATTTTTATTCAAGGGCACACACAGTTGCTCCTTGGTAATTGATTGCCTGTCTTTATGTACCCCCTCCTCCCATTTCCTCCATCTTCTGTGAAGAAAATCTTAAGTTGTAGGTTTTGATAAACTCTCTTCCCACCTCTTTTGTCTGAGCCAAGCATCCTGGCTGTGCTGGCAAGTTGGGAGCCTTTGCAGGGGATGGGAACAACTCAACTTCAGTAGCACGTGATAGAGGGCTCTTTCTCTTTTAACTGCTTTGCACATTGATGCAGAGCTCATTGCTGCTCATGGTACAGGTAGGTCTGACTCCACATCTCATTTTGTGCAGGTCACCATTTACAGGAGGTGTAGATAGCAAAGCCCAATGTCAAAATTCATCCGCATGGCAGGGTTTCTGGGCAGCCCTTTAAGATCTTAGGGCAGCCCCCATCCCACTGCTGGTTCATAACCAGTGGGTCTCTAAGCTTCTCCCACCCTCATTATATGTGTGTCTTCCACAACCTTCTTCCACCTGGTACTTTATCCATTAATATTTTTTGAAGCCTAAAATTTGAATTTTTGTTTGTCACATTCAATTTCTTTTAGGGGGTCCAGTTTTGACCTGTTTCAGGCTGCTAAGATAGTCTTAAACTTTGTGTCATCCTCATCAATGGGTTGAGCCCTACTCTACTATTAAATGACTTCTCTCATATTATCTCATTTGACCTTCACAAGTCCTGGAATCTGTCAGTTGCAAATTTGACAAATGTGACTCTCAGTCTTCATTCAACTTACTGATAAAAGTATGAAACAGCACAGCACCAAGGACAGAACCCTTTGACGTGGCATTTTCTGAAGAGCTTCACTTTTGGGTTGGACAAATAACCATTGATTCACTTTCTTTAGGCTCCAGAAGCAGGGGAGCACCCAGGACCCAGGATAGACTTTGGAGGCAGACAGATCTGGCACTGCAACCCGACTTATGCCAAATTGACCACGCCCAATGGGCAGATTATGTGGGGACTCATTTCCAGTGATTATAGGCAGGTGAGAGCTATGGGCCTTCTCCTCCACAACCTTCCTACAAAAGCAAGTTGCAGACTCAATTCTACCCTACCTACCATTCTTTGTTAGTAACCAGGCACAGAAATAGCCATACAGCCTGTTTTTGAAGCTCAGTGTGGATCCTGCTCTCTGCCTCATCTAGTGTCCCGGGAAGGGTCTCAAGATTTGCTGATATAGCGGATCACCTCAACCCTGCAGGTGGACAGCCAGAGGGCACAAGGGGCATGCAGTAGGCAGAGGCTCCCTCTCTGGCCCCAGGGTGTAGTAAAAATATTGTCAGTTTCTGCAAGTATCAGGAAGTGAGAAAGTTTGAGAGGCACTGACTTAGTAACTCTGACAAGTTTATTTCAAGGAAGATTTATTTGAGGCAGATGTGGCAATGTGGTTGCAGGTTTTGGCTCACCTTCTAGTGGGATTAGAGGACAGCATCCTTTGAGAGATGAAATAGACCCTAGTAAGACCCCTAGGCCAAGAATGGAGCCACAAAGGGCTCTAGGCTTGCCAGATTCTTGTGCCCAAAGGGCAGAGATGCCTGGATGGCATTTCTAACCAATTATGCATATTCGACACTGCTTAATTTCTCGTTGATAAATTGTTTCCAACATCTCTTATGCATTTTAACAAACAGTGTAGACTCTGATGCAAGGCTTTCAAAGGCTAAGTCACCGGCCCTGGTTAGTTACAATACTTCAGATGTTGACTAACCATCCTTGGGTGAGGATTGGAACTAACTTATATTATACCACTCTGTTTAAGCTGGCGCATTTTAAAGTAATTTACAGACATCATCAAGCCTTGGCTACTCAGCTGTGTGGCTGAGTATGTTACCTGTCTTCTCTGTTGTTCAGTGTCCTTATCATTAAAAGAATAAAATAAGGGACTACTCTAACAATTAAGTGACATAATACATGGGAAATAGCTTGCACACTGCTTGACACATATTAAATGCTCAATAAATGGAGAGGTGATATTATTGAAAATTGTTGCCTGTTCTTCAGATTCCTAAAGCTTGTCAGTTCTACTACTTGCCACCCTGTGTTGGATTAAAACACTTCAGTTTTCTTGGTTTATAAATAGTCACATCTGTTTCTAACACTGGGCTTCAACAAGTCTACTGCCTTGAGGTTCTATAAGCAAATGGGAAGGGAAGAAGAGCAGGTGGCTGGTCCCATTGCATTAATTCTGGCTCTCTGTCAGAGTATGACCTCTTAAAAAAAGATTTAAAAATATTTGTAGGGATTCCTTTATTTTTGGAAGACTCCGAATTTTCTGAGTCTAGATTTAACAGCCACATTTATATATTCAATCTGTGCTCAGATCAGCCATCCCCATGTAAACATGTATTATTTTTATAGGACCTGGAGTGATATCTTAGATAATGTGCTTTCTTGCCAGGCCATGGTAATAGTTAGGTTTTTTGTTTTGTTTTATTTTGTTTTTCAGGTTTACCACCCAAGACTCTGAATTTGGTGTAGGGAGAGCAGATAGGAGACTCTTGGCTCAAAGCAGTGGCTAACCATTAGTGAGTAATTATTGCCTGGAGCCTACCTGATAATTATGCCAAGCATTGCAGGATGGGGCATCTGCTAATGTTTGCCTGCAACAAAGTCAGAAAACTGAAGTGGTCCATCAGAGACCAGAGAGGTGTGTTCAGTGTACATGTTATTTGCATACTTGGATGTCCTCACCTGCCTTCAACAGGGTATATTTATGAGCACAGCCCATCTCAGCTGTCTTCGGCCCCAGGCCCTGGTTTCCTGGAAAGACAGCCTTAAACTGGCGAGTAAGGGCCTCTGGGATTCTCCTGTGTGGTTTTCATCATGTACAGCCAGCCAGCCAATCAGAACCCTCTGCCCTGAGGCATCCTGGTTCAGAGCATGCTCGATTCTTCCAGGCACCTTAGCTTTGAAATCAGTGAAATCTCTGCATGATGACAAATGATTAAGCTGGAAACATTGCATTATTCCCAGCAACACTCTGGCTGAGAGAGGAAAGAACCACTGGTTGACTGTGGAGAAAGGTGATTTGCCACTGTGGAGAGGGAACAAAAGCTCTGAGAGTCTGGAACCGGAGTGTGTCAGTATATTTTGAAGATGATGAGACCTCTGTGAGCAGAGTCCTGCTCTGGGCTTGTGGAGATGGTCTTTCCACAGCATAGCACATCATGGGGAGATTTTCCATTGCTTCTCTGTCCCCTAAAGGAAAAGGGGCACCTCATTGTTACACTGTTCCCCCAGGGTCCTTGTCACTGCCATCCTCTACTGTTCAGCCCATCTACAGAATGCAAAAGAGGGGCCAGATATTCTGTGCCATTGCTTGAGTGTGTGTCCTGATATTTTTGGGTTGAAAATAGTCATATATCTATATCTATATCTATCTCCAAATGGGTATCCTTAGGCAAAATTGAGAAGTAGTTGAATTTTGCCCCAAGTACTTGGGTATCTCCTTTCTATCTCTCTTTCTTTCTTTAGACAGGGCTTTTGGCGCTATACGCTGTAGTGTGTATACCTGTGAGCTGGGAGCAAATAAGGGCTGAGAGTCTGCTCATGTTTTATTGGCCAAGGCTTGGTGTATCTCTTTGCTCAGGAAGGGCTGCCCTTTTCTTCCCCCAAGATGCCTTCTGTTTACCAACTTCTGTTTACCAAGTTCTGGCCAACAAGAGAGGACAGCACTCCCTAATTCTCAGTAAATAGCCATGTAGACCAGTGGGGACCCTGCTGTTTGCACCCTCTCCACTCTCTTCTGTTTAGCCTTGGGCCACAGAAAAACAGAGGTGATGGAGGAGGTACACTAAGGTGTAAGTTGTTGAAAGAGAAAGCATGATGCTTGACCCAAAGAAACCATGTTCCAATGGTGGACTTTCAGGATGTCAGTGGAGGGAGTAAGATGTGGACTGTGCAGGGGGGCTTTGCTAGAACCTCTCAAACCAGACAGGAAGGTCCTATGTGTGGTTATTCTCTAGGTGCCTGTGCTTCAGATTGAGCTCAGGGACAGCTGTCTCTGGCCCCTCTTTTGCATTTAATTTTCATGTACCCTGCCAGGAAGCTCTCCCCCTGGGCTGATGACTGTCACCCCTTGGCTTTTCTGATGGGTCTGGGGAACCTTTTCTGATGGGTCTGGGGAACAGGGAGATCCTTCTGACTGTGTTATGAGCCTCCTGGGGGCAAAATACCATTCACAGTAATGTGGAAAATAGCCTAAGGACTGCTGAGAGCTGCCTCCTGCCATGTCCCCCCACTTCCTTTGTGTGTATCCTCCCTGTCATTCCAGGAAATGCTGACCTCTGGGTGAGCAGGTTGCAGGCCACGCCTGGGGCTGGCAGAAACATATCTCAAGAGGCATCTGCGAGGCTTCCAGATCATCCATGAGTGGATGCCGCGCAAGAGCTAAGGTCCGCCCAGAGAGACTGGCTTTTCCAGCAACCAGAATTAGGAGGAGCTTCAGTTTCATGGCATGGGAGCCCACAGCACCCCAGAATCCTGAGCCAAGCATTCTAACTGCTAACAAGCCAATCTCCTGCCTCCTGGCAGAATCGCCCCTAAGAGGGCTTGTGATAGGCAGTACTGGTCCCAAGACAAAATTATTTTTTGAGTTTCTTTTATCCTAACACAACTTCCACTTCAACTAGCATCACTGAGCTGGCTTTGGGGTGAGGGTCTCAGGCACTGAATTGATTTTATACAGAAGGGCATTTCTCCTGATATTAATCTTTAGGGAAATGAAAGCCTACTTTTATTCTGTCCAGTATTTTGTGGTCCAAAGCAGGTGTGTCTCCAGATGAAGGAAATGGAGTATCAATGCTAATTTGAGATCCAATGAGCAGTGGCTCAGGTAATCAGATACCACTTCAGCTGGAAACCTCACACCTGCAGAAGGACTTTTTCTTCTCACCTTCCAGAGCCTTCTAGCTATGAGGTGTGCTACAGGAAATTGGGAGCTGATGAAGAAGCGGGCTGCCCCATTCCCACTCCCAGGGCTGCCTGTAGAGAGTCCAGGCCCTTCACTTCCCAGTGCCTACCATCTTGGGGCAAAGGTACTTACAGCTACTGCTTGTGAACCAGAATTTCTGAAGTGGGGTAAGACTAACAAAGAGCCCCAAACAGATAACTCCCACTGTGGCTTCTTTTTGACCAAGTGGTTGCTGAGAACTAAATCAACTCTCCTAAGTGTGTTCTTTCTCAGTATTTTAAATCAAGGTCTAGGAGTCAGGGCTTCAGCACTGAGGTTCCGGGTAACTCTGCCAGCTGTGATCCTGGACACCATCTCTGAATGGCTTTTCATGCCCCAATTAATGTCTTCCTTGCTCATCATATTAACTCTCACCAGGAGCTTTCCTGTCAAAGGAAGGAGGCGGAGCGAGCACTTAGCTTTTCATCTACTGTCACTTCGGCTGCATCTTGGCTGCACGTGCGGCATTGATTTTACATGTCCCTCCTCAGCAAACCTGCTAATAAGATTATTTTCCTTCCTCTCCTTCCTCCCACCCCCTTCAACCTGGCCCCGACTCCTGGTCAGACCTTGATTACATGTCTAATTGATTCCATTCAGCTATTTATTAATACACTAATTAGTATGTTCATTTAAAGGAGAGTGACACCGCTTTTTAAAAATAGATGTACAGAGGTGTAGGTTAATGGAAATCTCTGTTTATTTAACATAGATGTCTGGTGTGAAGAGGATTAGTTTTGGATGTTAAAAGGACACAGGGGTTTTTCTGGGGCTTAAATCACTTTAGCTGACAGTCAGAAACACCCTTTGAAAGGTGACACCTAGAATCGTGTTTCATTTTCCTTCAGTGATCATAGATACTCCAGTATTGGGGTGGGGAAACTAGAGGGAACTGAGAGGGTACAGTACAGGCCTGGTGGTATTAAGTCTTTTGCAGACAGCTCTGATTGTGTATGGGGACTGGCTGGCTCTTACAGCCTCCAGTGAGGTATACTCACTACTCTGGCTGTAGGACCTGACTGGCATTTTGTAATGAAAGGTTTGTGAAGGGAAAAGCAGTGCTTTTCTATTATAGACTTGTTCTTTTTGTTCTTGAGTTGCTCACTATTAATCATGGCCAGTTAATTCTGTAACAAACCACCTCAGTTCAATATGGGTTAGTATGTGGGGGGATTTTGCTCCATGCAGTCATTCAGGAGCCCAGGTTCCTTCCATGTTGTGACTCCACTATCCTGTTGAGGGCTTCTCAATTTCCCACTGGCTCTTCTGTATCTGGTCAAGAGAGAAAGGAAGAGAAAATGTGTGAAGAAAGCTGCTGAGTGCTCTGGGGACCTGGGTGTGCACCTAAGCTCTCTGTCTCCAAGTTCGGTGTGCTGGGACTGCACTTTGAGTGTTGGGGAATTGTCAGGAGGCTGCTGCTGTGGTCCAAGGGAGAAATGATGAGGACTGGGCCTGGGGTACTAAATGGAAGGGAAGGCAGAGGCCCAGAAGTGGGTCTTGGTGAGAACTAGATGAGGCAGCTGAGGGGCACGGAGGACTGAGTGGGTGCTTGTGCTCTAGCAAAGGAAGAGAATGCAGGAAAAGGAACAGGTATGGAAGAACTGATGGGGCCTGTTTTTGAGGAGCTGGGTTTGAAGTGTCTATGGGACAGCATGGAGATATACTGGGTGTGTGAGTGGCCAGGAGGTCAGGGGGAGACCAGGATTAAGGTCTGCACTGCAAATTGGATGAGGGGCTATAGGTGCAGATGTGGTCATTGCAGCCCAATGGGGTGGGAGGACTATTAGGGTCGTCAGCAGCAGAGGAGCTGGACTCTTCCTTTCCTCCTCCCACTGAGTCTTTCAGACAGAAGCCTTGAGGGAGAGGAGGACGGGGGAGGTTAATTGTGTATAGCAGACCTCGGTGCCTTGCAAATACAAAATAAAGTCATATTTTGGTTAAAACTCAAATTATAATGATTTTTTAAATTAGCTGAGCTGCACTCAGATCCTCTTTAAGTGTCTACTAATTGCCTCCTGCAGCTGAAGAAATGCTGACCCCTCCCTCTCATTGCTATTTCTCCCTGTTATTCCAAGCCTGGAAGAAGTCCTTCCCCAGATTCCTTCCAGCACAAAGAGATCAGGCTGTATGTTTGAATATAACTTTTCTTGATGGGTCGAGGGTAATAAAGGAAACACAGAGAGTAACTTAACACTTCTTCAAAAGGTAGCCGCTTAAACCTGTCCTCACTTGTGGGTACCTCATGCCCCACTCCTGGGCATCCTGCTCCCTAGAGGAAGGGCAGGCTCACCACCATGCTGTGGGGTCGGGGGTACTCTGAGTTGCAATGAAGACCCACATTCCAGCCCTCATTGTCTTCCTAGGGAACGTTCACTTCCTTCAGGGTAAACCTTACCCTTGGGCAGCAGGTGGGGTATCGCCCTAGCCTTAAGGCACCCAGAGAGCAACCACAGCAGAACAAGGTTACAACCCCAAAGTCTGGGTTGGTGCTCCAAACTGCAACTGGATCCTGGGCTCAACCTCCACCTTCTTGTAAAGTGAGGATCTCACCCACCTGCGCTGTCTCCTTCTGCCTAATTTTTAAACTATAGCTCTACCTCTCTTTACCTAATGTTCAAACTGTGGTTTGAACTATAACTCATCTGCCGATCCACAAAAATAAGCTGAGCATTCTAAAGTCATTTTAAGAATAAAATCCCAACCCCCATGCTGTTCCCCAAACAAACAAACAAACAAACAAACTCACCCTAAGGAAATATTAAAGATGTAGCAGTAACTTAACCCAAATAGCAATTGACATGACTGCTGAGGAATCCTCCCTGCATTTGATGTACTTTGCCATTTTCCAGAACACTAAAGAGGGTAATGGCTCAGGCAAATGACCCTCCCAGGAGCAAGGAAATCTGTCCCCAGGAAGATTTTAGGATCCACTCACTTTTAAGGTTTTTCCTGCATTGATGGTTCCAGCTTTCAAAAATCTTGGGAGGGTCCAAATGTATCAGTGTCACCGGGGTTGGGACCCAGGATTTTTTTAAGTTCCCCAGGTGATTCTCATGAGTAGCCAAGTTCGGAATAATTTCCAGTGTCTGAACTAAGTGGTTCAGGTCCTACCAAGACACCTCAAAGGGTGTGAGTAGTTAATCAATAGTTTGCACGAGGGAAAATTAGGTTCCCTGGGATTCCTGTTTTCTTAGGTGGGATAATGATAGGGGTGTTATCGGAAAAGGGTCCTGATCCAGACCCCAACAGAGGTTTCTTGGACCTCACACAAGAAAGAATTCAGGGCAAGTCCATACAGTAAAGTGAAAGCAAGTTTATTAAGAAAGTAAAGGAATAAAAAAATGGCTACTCCATAGGCAGAGCAGTAGGATGAGTTGCTTGACCAAGTATACTTACGGTTATTTCTGGATGATATGCTAAACAAGGGGTGGATTATTCATGAGATTTCCGGAAAAGGGGTACAGATTTCCTGGAACTGAGGGTTCCTCCCTTTTTTAGACCATATAGGGAAACTTGTGGATGTTGCCATGGCATTTGTAAATTGTCATGGTGTTGGCGTGAGTGTCTTTTACCAGGATACTGTATTATAATTAGCATATAACGAGCAGTGGGGATGACCAGAGGTCACTTTCATCACCATCTTGGTTTTGGTGAGTTTTGGCCAGTTTCTTCTCCACATCCTGTTTCATCAGAAAGGTCCTTATGACCTGTATCTTGTGCCATCCCCATCTCATCCCATGATTAAGAATGCCTAACCTTCTGGGAATGTAGCCCAGTAGGACCCAGCCTCAGTTTACCCATCCCCTATTCAAGATGGAGTTGCTCTGGTTCAAACACCTCTGACAGGGGTACATTTTACTCTGCAAACTAAGAAATAACAGATTAAGGTTTAATAGCTATGTTGGGTATTTATTGGAACTTTTAGGAGAAACCTTGGTCTTGGTCTTGGATGAGAACATGCCTTACCTTGGGTCAGAGCACATTTCTCTTGGCCCGGGGCTAGGAACCATTCGTCTCAGACTGCCTGGCAGCCTGTCTCACTGTTATCAGTGTTGTCTACCTCCAAGTCCCACTCCTGGGCACTCTCCACCAAGCAAAACCCCCAAATGCATACAAAATGGTAGGACATTTTTTAAAAAGCAAATAAATAACTACCTTACTTGCACTTGAAATTGCCCTAGGCTCATCTGCTTGTCATGAAAGTCCTTTCTCAGTCTTCTTGCAATAAGAATTAAACTCTACTCTGTTGATTTGTGATGAGGGCTAGGGGAGTCTAGAACTCCGCTTCCTACTATGACAACTAAGTGCTGTTTGACAAGCAGGACTCTCCAAACCCCTTACCAACCCCACCGGATTTGGGACGTGGCATTCCTAGAAACTCTTTTGAGGCTTTCCAAAGCCAGGCTTTATCTCTCTTCACTCTCTCCCCACTTGCAGCCCTGGAGTGAAGCCACCAATTCAAAGGGCTCTGTGTGGCTGGGTGTTTTCTTCGGTTTCACGTTTTGTTCGACAGCATTAGATCTGCTCGTGTTCAGACTCCCCAGGGCCTGTGTGTGCGTCACTGAAGGCTTTCTGTCCTAATTTGGTCATAGTGGTCTTGGGATCTGTAGTTGTGGCTACAAAGAGAGGTTCTGCTTTCTTGCCATCCCCAGGGCTCTTTTGCAAGCTGCTACATGAAGCTGAAATACAGAGCAGTCCAAAGAATAAAAATCTAGGCCACCAACAAACTCTTTTTTTGCCTCCACAGACCCCGATTTGATTCTCCCGGTAGGTATATTTGTGGGGTTCTGATGGCTTTGACTGCCTCCCTGTTTTCTCTGTGGTTCTGGTTTGCCTGGCTGTTGGAACGTCTGTCCTTTGATACTTCTGCACAGTAGGCCAGAGTTGGAATCCCTGGTATAGTTCTGCACCCTACCAGGATGTCCCAGGAGGAGCTCCAGACAGCTCCCAGCCTCTCCTCTTGACTCCTACTACCCACTGTATCCGTACTCATGCCTGCATGCACTCAGGAGCATTGTAGCAAAGAAATAGATGCAACCACATTGGCATGGAGGGGATGCTTGTTAAGTAACATACAAAGACCTAGAAACTTAAGCAGAGATGTGGGTGTGGGAAGGTTTAAGAAAGAACATACTGTAGGCTTCAAGGTAAGGACTCCAAAATCAGATTAAAGTTCAATTCACATCCCACCACTTTGTAGTTTGGGCAAGGTACTTAAATCTCCTTGAGACAGTGACTTCATTTGTAAGAGGTGGGTGACGATGCCTTCCTTACAGTTTACATGAGATGACGTGTGTGAAGTGGTCAGCATCAGTACTGGGCCCAGAGCAAGCATCATTGAAGAGCACAGCCTATTGTATCTTCCTTTTGAAAAGCATTTTTCACTTTAAATTCTCTCTGTGAACTGGAATCAGGGGAAATATCACCATGGAGCTAGCTTGCTGTAATTCAGTTTACTATTTCAAGAGAGGAAGTATTTAAAACATAGATGTATTTTTCAGGCCACTTGTAACAAATTAACATCCTTTTGGGCTCCCTTTCCTGGAATAGTGAAACCAGATGGGCCAGTTTGGCATTTGACTTGCATATTTTCATTTTGTGAATCTCAGGGGTTGGACCCATGGTTCCTAAGCCTTGTTTATCCTCAGATTCACCTGAGGAACTTTTGAAAGTTACAGATTCCCTGCCCTCCTTCCAGACTGATGTAACCAGAATCGACCAGGGTGTTAGGAGCAAGGGTGGGGATGGAGAACCTTCTCAAAAGGGGCTTGAGGTGGATCTGATAATCAATCAGTTTTATAAGTCCAAAACAAGATCACTGTTCACTAGTGGGGCATTTGTTTCAAGCATTTCCATTAGTGCTATTTCTTCTCCCCTCTGCTCTCCAGTGTATTATTAAAAAAGCTTAGCACTCGAGGGATCACCAGCCCCTGCCCCCTTCTGTTCCTGAGTCTCAGTGAGTGTCTGGTTATGAATTAACGGTGCCCACTGTTTTTGGCCACACGGATATATTAGATTCTGGAGATATGCTTACAAATGGCTTTCACCAGAGTTCCACTTTCTTTGGACTTAAAAAATTTGATTGGTGCTTTGGGATTTTTAGTCTCTCAGTTCCTACATCCCGACGGGGTAGCATATTGAACCCATTAAGACTGTCAAAGCAGGAGGGAAGATCCAGACCATATGAAAGGGATCCCTAATACTTGTCCCTTCTTAGATGCTGCATTTTTTGTGGTCCTGGAGGCATCTATTCCTGCATTTCCACATCCTAGCCCTTTTTCTGCTGTGCTGCCATTGTTTTTCATTCTGAGGATTGGTTTTGGGACTAGGTGAGCTACTATTCCTGAAGCTCTAGCTAGAGGCAAAGATCCCAAGTACTTGGGTGGTGGCCAGAACATCACAGAGAGGAACCAGATGTAGGTCAGGCTAGTCAAATGCACCCTTCTGTGCACCATCTGGGGTTGATATTCAAGCCAGTCCCCTGTTGGACTCACTAATGATGACCATGGTTATCAAAGGTGACTGACAACTCAGCACTGGTCAGTTTTAGGGGTTGGTTTGCAACTGCGGGTCCCCTTCTTAGCCTTGAATGTGCACAGTTATCCTATCAGTCAGCAGGAATACACCCAGCCGCCTCCTGCAGGGTCCAGGCCCACAGGTGCCTGATGACTTTGTGGTGGATGATGTCAGTCAATCAGTCAAACCTCTCCCTACTCCAGCAACACTGAGTTTTTCTTAGCCTCCTCTATCCTATTACACTTCTTAACACCTTAGTTCCAAATTTTCTTAATCCTCACTTTTTTTTTTCCTTTCCTGCGAAAAACAAATGAAAGTCATCCACTCACTGTTTTGCTTTCTTCTGGAATAAAAGCATTTGGAGAGAAAAAGTGAGCACATTTACAGGGAGGATTCTCTTTGGGGCTGTGTCATGAGAGAAAAGCCTTGGGTCAACCCATTGCCCTGCCTTTGGGTAGCAAATGTATAAGGATTATTTGACTAGAAAGGGATGCCTGGCTTGTTTTCCTCATCCCAGCTCTCTCAGTTCAATAACTCAACAAGTATTTATAGTGTGTTTTTTATGAGCCAGGTATTGTGCCAGGTGCTGGGGGTTCA
Source organism: Papio anubis (assembly GCF_008728515.1). NCBI lineage: Eukaryota > Metazoa > Chordata > Mammalia > Primates > Cercopithecidae > Papio > Papio anubis. Next base: position 26,000,557 of record NC_044979.1, read on the forward strand.
GTGTGAGTGGCAAACATGGTCCTACCCACAGGGAGCCGAGAGTCTATACCTGGGACGTTTTTGTTCAGCCTCATTATGCTTTGATAGGTTTCCAACCTCATTCTGCTTTGATAGGTTTCCCAGGCCTCTACCCAAACCTACATCCTGACTTCCACTGGGATACATTAAAGCTGCCCACAGGAGCATGTGAAGTAACTGCAGGAGGTAGGGTCCTTTTGAGAGAATTAGTAGGAGCTTTCTTGGGACAGACAATAGGAGCCCAGAGGACACTGGGGGAGGGGTGGTTATCCTCTTAAACTCCAGGTCTGAAGCAGGAAAGGAGTCTTGGGATAGACTAGGGAGAAAAAAAATACATTCGCTTTTTGCAGATCTCATTACTTTGGTGTAGACAATAAGAAAGGCAAAAGCAAACAGGTTGTGTGGTGAGCTTTGCCTGGTGTGGCTGTACTAGTCCCCTCTATTGTAGCACAGGTCCAGTTCAGATCAATGTCAAGATCAGTCATTTATTTATGAAACTAATATAGGCCCTTCCCCAAGTTACATTTTACTTTTAATTTATTTCATCTCCAAGATCTTTGCAGTGAAAGCGAAAGTTTTCTATTTTTATTTTTTACAGGTACCTACTTTTGATATTCACGCATATACATGGAAGGGAGGAAGAAATATCTAGTACATGACAGACATCTAGGCCAAGAAAGCCATAGTTATTTAAAGGTTTACATTTCCACTCCATTCAGACACTACCTAAAAACCTGGGAAGTTAACCCTAATGGGCACCTTTTCATTACTCAGTAGACCCAATAGTGAGAATCCTAGGAGCCCCCATGGATCACCTGTCACATAGTGACAAGGTGTGCCCCCCTCACCCTCTGCACACTTAAGTCTATTTCTGTGTACTCCTTCTTTTCTATGGAACTTCCTGGCTTGTATTCCAATGCTCCAGGACCTCTATTACTAACAAGTGGCTCTGGGAGCTTTCTCCTTCCCCAAAACAAGAATTGTGCTGTCAGCCAATTTCACTTAGAGAATCTCTAATATCACAAAATGGGTTGCTCTCTGACTCTCCAAGAGGTTATCCCACCTGCCTGACTGTAGTGACACCATATCGAGATGTATTCCATGGTAGGTTATCTATTCTCAAATGAAATCATCTCTCCTCTGGGAGGTTTTTGGGTTGGAGAGTGGCCACTGTCACTTACTTGAAACTGAGACCTTTACCTTGAGCTGTCTCATGACTAAAGGAGGATGCGTGGGTTGTGGCTTAGCCCTCATAATCTCTTTCCCTTGTCTAAGCTACTCATGTTCAAAACCTCAATATCATCTTTGATTCTTCTTTCTCTTTCAAGCCCAGTCTCAGTTAATGGGCAAATCATATCATTTTACTTTTCTCCCTCTGTCCTTCATCTGGTTTTCTTTCCATATTCTGATTTCTGTCCCATCTTCTAGTTGGTGTGCCTCACTCATGAAATAACCCTGGCCTTCCCATCTTTCCCTGTCTTCCTAGTGTTGCTGCCAGCGTAGCCCTAGCTCAGATAGTTTGCCTTCTTCTCTGAAGTTTGATAAAAGGGGTCAACTCTCCTTCCTGATTTTGGTCTCATCCGCCTCTAGTCAGTTTGGCACATAAGTGTCCGATTCATCTTCCTCAAGTATAGCTCCCCAGGAGAATTCCTTTGCTTGAGAATCTTCAATGGCTCCCCATAGCTTGTCAAAGATCCTTCCTTTTAAGCCTAGCATTCAAGTTCATCCTTGTTTTGGAATTGGCCTGTTGTTTGGGTTTATCTTTTATTTCCTCCCAAAAGCAAATCCAATGTTCCAGTCAAATCAAATACCAGCTGGGAGATTTTTGCTTCTAGTAAAGGCAGACTAGCTAATTCAATTGACTGACCTTCCTACTGATAAAAATTCAGAAAGTGGAGAAGATATTTTCAAAAACAGGCTTGAAGACACATGAAAGCTAGTAAGGTGGTAAATATTGATAGGGCCACATTTTGGAAGAAGCTGGAAATCCAGAGGTTAACTAATCAGAGGGATTAGACTTTTGCTGGCTTCTAAAGAGGCAGCTGAGGGTCTAAGCATTGCATTTGACAGCATCAGGGCATTAGAGGACACAAGCCGGAGTTCAGGGCCTATTAAGCATGGGAACATTTTGGATTGGAACTACAAGTAAACCAGCTTTTGCAAGTTGTGAAGTCAGGCTTTGAATCCCTTGAGTAGCTAAGAAAAATGACAATTTCTGAAATGGGATTAATGTTACACTATGTTGCAAGTCAGTTACCTGGTAGAAGCAAACAATATTATCTGGAGGAAGATACCTTATCTTAGTCATCATATTATTTCCACAAATAAATCTTTGAATACAATGTCTAGCATGTAATCAAAGATAAGCTGGCACACAAGGAAATAAGTCAACATGACCAAGAACCAGCAGAAATAATAGACTCACGGGTTTCCTGGATAATTTCCAATGCAATTATCAGACCATGGATTTAAAATAACCATGCTTACTATTTTCAAGTAGAAATAAGACAAGATTACAAGTTTTGGCAGCAAACTAGAAACTATAAAAATGACATAGTAGATTTCAAACAAGAACCAAAAAGAAATCCTGGAACTGAAAAAATACAACAACTGAAATTAAGAGTTCAGTGGATGTATTTTAAATAATTTAGAAATAGCAGAAGAGATAATTAATGAAGTAGGGCAGGGGGCAAATGAAATCATCCAAAATGAAGTATAATAAATACAGAAAACTTAGGTAAGAGACATCGAGGATACAGTGAGAATAGTCTTTATCTATTTAATTGGATTTCTACAAAGAAAGAAAAAAATGAAGAAGTATTATTTGAAGAGGTAATGGCTATGAATTTTCTAAAATAAGCAGAAAATATCAATACAGAGATTCAAGAAGGTCTGTAAACTCCAAGCAGGATAAATAAGAAGAAATCTACATTCAGACCTGTCACAATACAAACATAGAAAATTGAAGACACATTGTAGTATTTGTTATTTCCTGAGCAAGTCTTTAATTTTCTTGCATCTGTACCTTGGTCTATACTATTTCCCCACCCCCTCATCTTCATCTGTCCAGATGTTACCCATTATTTACCAAGCTTTATCTGATAATCCTCCTGTCTTTACCTCCAACTGGATTTATAATTAAAATTATCAGTAAAAACTTAATGTCAACCATATTAATCCTACTTGTTTGACTACTGCTATCATTATTAAGTGCTTACTTAGTTCCAGGCATTGTCCTGGGCACCTGTCATATATTATTTCTTTTAATTCTCATAAAACTCAGCAGAGTTATTACACAAGAAAACTCAGAGACCACCCACCTCTCCTCTGAACTTGTCTAGCATTTTACCTGTCATGTACCACCTATTTCATTTCTTTAAAAACACCTCTTCTTCTAGACATGTATTCGATTTTCCTGGTACTATTATAATTTGTATGTAAAGCCCATTTCATGTAGAGGAAGTGAGTAGCAACTGGTTTTGCTCATGCATAGTAGGTGTTCATTCATTTGTTGAGTGAGTGTCTCACGTGGCTTACCTGGCTTGTCCCTGAGATGCCTTAAATGCCTGAGGATCTGTTAAAATCTGAGCAGATGCACCAGTGGAAACTGAGCCCATCCCCACACCTTATCATCTCTGCCTGCCTTAGCAGCTCCCGTTCACACGTTAAATTGAAAGCAGCAACCCATGCTCTATTTAAAGTGTCCTCGAAAATGGTACTCAAGTGTGTAACACAGCTATTTCACTGACATGGGCAGGGTATTTATGGAGAAGTTGTTTTTCTTTTGGATAGGGGGCTTTATAACCAGAAGCCATTATATGACACCTATGTGGATGTCAAAAGGAAAACAACGAAAAAACCTCTACTAGTTACTTCCATCTCTATCAAGACATAATCTCCCTGGTTATTTTCTCTATCAAGCCATCTCTCTTCCATCAGCATCCAAAGATCACAAAATACGACCTGGGGCCAGTAAAGTTGAAGCAAGAATTGTCCAGAGCAGAAAGAATAATTGTGGTTTTCACCATTAGCATTCCAGCAGCACCGGCTCTCTCTGGGTTTGTTCACCAGCTCAGCTTGACAGCTTAATGGTTTGCGGGGCAAGGAACATTTTAGCACAGTCAGTTGCTACTCTTATGGGGAGGGGGAAGCTGGTGAAAGCACTAGGTAGGAGTCTCTAGAGAAAGGGGCTATGTATGGGAAGAGAGGTGTTAAGTTAGGGGAAATGACCAACTTCATCCAAGCCACATTTCATCCAGTGCTTCAGGAAACCTGTGAATCGTGCATGCTTTTGTGTGCTGCTGTTACTTTTCTCCCCTCTGGCTCTCTGTCTGGCACTTTTTCCTTGGGCATCCTTTGAAATAAATCTTTATTGATTCTACTGATTAAATTCACTCCTGGCATTTTTGACAGCCAGGATTGTTAAGTTTCTGAATAGTACCAACATTCTCCTCCTCTTATCCTTACCTCCCTCTCCCTTTCTGAGTAAAAATTAATAATTAGCACAAAGTTTTAAAGAACGGGCCACACTACACCTTCTGCTCTCTTGACCCAACATCCATTTCCTGTATGAGCTTTGGGGAAATTTGGGGAATTCCTACGAACACCGTGTTGGAAAATGTTTGCCTGGGCCCATGGAGCTGGAGATCTAGCCCAGGTTTGGTAAGGGGTGATCGGAGCCAGGGCAATTGAAGCAATTGCATGTTAAATGAGATTTGAAGCAATTGCATGTTAAATAGGACAATGAAATGTCTAGAGTGAAAGCTGGCCCTCACAGCACCCACAGTAGGACTGGAGCAGGAAACGTGTCCCATGAGACTTCCAGCCCTCCACTGCAATTGTGATTATTTAGTGGATTCTGCAGGCAGAGACACGGTGCATGCTCTGGATAGCTCCGAAACTCTCGGGTGATCAGTGTTTCTCAGTGGAGATGCCACCTGCATTGTAAGTAGGATGCTTCTTCATTATGCAGAGCCATCTTACACAGTGCAGGAGGAGCATTCCTGACCCTCTGGATCCTAAAAGCCAAGAGCACTCAGTCAACCACAAAGCCTCCGTACATTTCTAGATGCCCATGGGGAAGGGAAATGGCCCCATAGGAGACCTTTTGCAAGTCAGAGAGAAGGAAGGGCATTGTTAACACCTTGCCTTCAGTTAACACTGTGCCATTCTCTGGGGAATGGCCATTAAGATATCTTTGATAGCTGAGTGACCTTGAACAGTTCCTTTCAAAAACTCTCTAAGCCTTCACTGAGGTCTTTGATAGTTGCCTGGTGATCGTAGAACTCATCTCTTAGGTTTTTAGGAAGATCAATATTAGCAAATATTTATGAGTGCTTACAATTTGCTAAGCACATTATATGCAGGGTCTCATTTAATCTTTGTAACCAACAACCCTATGAAATAGGTTCCATCATCATTCCCGTTTAACACATGATAAAACTGATCCCACCTTAAGATGCAAAGACTTAAGTGTATTACTCAAGGTTGTGCAGCTAGCCGGACTATAACATAGGTCAGTGGCTTTTCAAACTTCAGTGTGCTCCAGAACCTCCTGGAGGGCTAGGAAAAATCAGATTGCCAGAACCCAGCTCCAGAGTTTCTGATTTTGTAGGTCTGAAGTGAGCCTGAGATTTACATTTCTAATAAGTTCCCAGGTGTTGCTGCTCTGGGGACCAATTGCAACTTGAGAACCACTGACTGGAGCCCTCCGATTCATAACTGCCAGTAATTTGGAATGTACCGTGAGCTCTGGGAAGACAGGTGGAGGGTCTGTCCCTCTCCCCATGTACACGCAGCACACTCATCACGGGATATTGTATGGCTCTACGTGGCCTTGGACAGGGCACAGTCTTTGTGGCAGGGACAGAGTCTCACTTGGGTTGTATTCCACTGTCAATCTCTTGAGACTCCCTGTGTCTCACAGCCCTGGGATGGAGACGCAGGGTCCTAAGTAGGCACAAATATGTCCTGGGGCCTTGTAGTAGGAGAGAGAAGAGCAAGGTGGGTGAGGGGGTGGCAGCAGTCACAGGGAAACAGGCAGGGGCTGGGAGGTTAAAAAGTCGTAGAAGATGTGAGTTATTACAGGATCTGAAACCTGTATTCAGGAGCTTTAATTATTTCTACTGTGTTTGTGTTTTCTGTGACTACCAGATTTTCATTCTCTGCTTTTCACAATGTCAACTTGGGCAAACAGGAGCCAGGGAAAGGGATTTTCTTTCCCTCATGCTTGGGGCAGGATGTTAGGGGAACAACATCTCCCTCTAGTTGGTTATGATGGCCGCAGCTGGAATCAAAGTTACGGAAGTCTGGAGAGAATGGACAAGGGGTGGGGCAGCAGCCTACAGCGTCTTGGCTCTCCCAGCCTGGAGGTACTTCCAGTCGTAAAATGATACACACTGCTTGTCATGTGCAGGGGCAGATGCTAGGTACCTTATCATAGTTGTGAGGGAAGGATTCTATTTTGAAATCCTGCCTGAAAGATTCAGAAATTTGAGAGGTTTGCACAATGAGCAAATGACAGAGCCAGGCTTGGAGTCCAGGGCAGCCTTGGGTATAGCCCGCACCCTTAATGCTTTTGCAGTAATGCTCACTTACAATCTTGGTGCTTGCTCTGTCTGAATTCCTGACACTGGGGATACTTCAGTTCCATTCACCTTGCCCGGAAGCAGGTATTCCCTTCCTGTGAAGCTGGCCATGCTCCAGGCTTCAGACTGCCTCTGCCTAAGACCTTGCCGGTGAACTTGTGCTGATCATATAACCTCATGCGGCCCGAGTGTCTCCGCTTGGGGAGCACCAGGACTCCTTTCCTCGCTTGCTGGGCTGCTGTGTGGACACTGACATGTCTCTGTGCTCATGAGAGGAAGGTGGTACAGGTGTTTATGGAACCAGGCAAGGGCTCCACTGCCACCCTGTGTCTGCAAGCCTGGTACACGTTTCTCCTCCATGTGGGTGGCGGCATTGGGAGGACTGGAGACAGAGAAGCAAGAGAGGTCAGCGATTGTCTGATCCTTTTCTCGGAGGAATTGAAATGTGAGCAGGTTTGGGGTCAGGCAGGATCAGCGAAGCTCTGCATTTCGCAGAGGAGTTGCTTGGTGCTGGGGGATTTTCCCCTCTGCTGGTTTGATAAATGATCCCAGGCTGGGTGTCCAGGCTGAGCATGCGGGTCGTCATGGCCCCCACTGCCTGTGCACTTCTCTATGAAATTGACAACAGAAGGTCATGGCTTGAAGAAGGGCTTGATCCAGATAAAGACTTTCTTTTTTAAAGAATTTCCCAGCTCCCATTCTTACGCAAGGCTTTACTGTCATTGTGGATTTGACACCTCACTCTCAGAGGGGCTGGCTTCACTTCTCTCTTCCTGTCTGGCCTTCCTCACTCCCACTTCCGTGCAGCACGGTAGAGCATGTTGAGTAGATGCCTCCCACCCTCTTCGGCGTCTGGTCAGGCACACGTGCCTTAGTCCCGAGACACCCTGCAGTTCTGCTTCTGGTGTTTGTCTCTAACTAGGAAATCCTAGCTAAAGCCCTTAAAGAGGGTCTTAACTTTTTTGAAATAGGACCTTGGGTGCTGAAAATGGCCCCTTCAGGGCAACGTATGGACTTAAAGGATTAAGGCTCCTTCCCAAGAGGCTACTTTCATTGTGTCAGGCCAAAAAAGAACCACCAAATCTTATCATTAGATTGTTAATTCCATCCAAAGTTTTCATTGGTTGAGTGCTTGGTAGGTGCCACACACAGCCAAGAGCTCATTTTAGGCATTGCTTGCTCCAACCTCCTGCCCTAGCAGGGAGTCTTGTGCACAGGAAAAGGGCACCTGGCTGCTGCCTGGATATATCTGGGGTTGCTTGACCCATTGCCAGGCTGGCCCTATGGACGGTGAGGTCTCAGAGAGGATCAAGATCTCTGATCTTGATCTTCTGACCTCCACTTGCAGGCCCTGCTTCTGCCCCTTGAAAGAAAGAAAGTTCGCTCCTCCAGGCAGCAACCCCCCAGTGCAGTTTATACATAACCTGTCGCTTCAAGGCTTCCTGGACTTCTCTAGTTGCTTGCTTCCTTGCCATCTTTTAAATCAGCCTAATGCCCCTGGGAGGAAGGTCAACTTAGCAACACTCCTTGGTAAGAAGCAGAGGCTGACATAGAGTGGGGACTCAGCAGTTCGTGCTCAAAATAATCTGCTTTTCTTCAGAAATGCTTTCCTCATGACTATCTCTTCCTGCCCTGACTTTTTAGAGTTGGGACTTTTGACTTGTCAAAGTCAGCCACCTCTTTAGGACAGCATCTCCTCGCTTGGGGGTGGCATATGAGTCGCTGCCACTGCTGTAGCTGTGGCACCAGGCAACTCCATGGCTAGCTCTAGGATTACAGCCTGCTATCCTCTCTCGGCAGCTCCTGGTGGCTAGGTCCTCTGGGCTGATTTGCCCAAGGACTGGCTGCCTAATTAATCTCCAGGTGTCTGGAGCCCTGGTAGAGCAGCCTATATCTGGCGGGTTTACTCAGAGGAGAAGCTTGGCCGTGCCATGTGGGGGCCCTGCAGGGGCTGAAGGAAGCCTTGTTTGGAAGCAAGCCTTGTTCAGAAGCCTCCTTCTCCTTCCTTCTGCACCACCGAAGTCCTCGTTCTATTTGTTGAGACCTCGATGTGTCAGTGGGGTGCATGCAGAGGCGGAGGTAGGCTTAGGGAGGGGAATTTAGTCTTTGCCCTCTGTAATGCACAACTTCTCCCTTGGTCTGTTGCAAGGGTCAAGACTGGGATAAAAGAATAAAAATTAAACACTTACAGGGAACAACAGGAAGAAAAACTGAACTTACTAGGGAGAGCAATATAACACAGTCAAGATGGCAATAATAACTGCAAACACGAATACAGCAGCTACTACATATACAGCACTGTTTGAAGCATTTACACTTATTAACTCATTTAATCTTCACAAAAGCCTCATGCAGTATGTCCTATTATAACCCCATTTTACACACGAGGGCCCGAGGTTTGGAGAGTAACTCGTCCAAGGTCATAAGACAGAGGTAAGTTTTTCTCCAAGTTTGGCATGCCCGCTTGCTGTGGGAAGCAGAAGAGAGGTGGGGAGCAGGGTCTTGACTTTGAGTCTAGGCTGCAGCCTTTAAAATGATCTACTCTCTGTGAACCCCAGTTTTTCTCTCTGTCTAATGGTAATAAGACCTACCTTGTAGGGTTGTGGTGGGGATTAATGGAGATGATGGGGGTCAAGTGTACAGCCCCGTGCCTGGCCTGTGGTAAGTTCTCCGTAATTAGCTCCTGTTGTGCAGGGGAAGATGCCTTGGTTTTTCAATCATCGGGAAAAGATCCTGCCTGTGTGGCCTGCAGAGGGGATCTTGGCCAAGGTATAAGGCATGAGTCTGGGAACAAAAGGACCGGGGTTCTATTCTCTTGGGGTCACACTTTCCTTTTGGCTTTCTTAGTGAATTGGTGGGACAGTGAGGTGTGGGGTATGGGGCGGCTGCCTTTGAGGTAAATGAGATGAATCAGGGTCCTGAATACCAAGGGACCCCTTTCCTTTGCTCTGGAGCCCCAACTCTGCAGCTGATACGAGGAAGAGGGGAGGATGGGAGATAAGCTTGTTGACCTCAGCCACAAAAGGCCATTACCAAGAGCTGGGTCTTGAGGTTCCTGAGTGTGGCCCCCTCTTGCTCTTCTCCCATGGAAACCCACCAACCAGACCGCAGCCCATTCTCTGCCTCTGCAAGCCAGGAGAACCCTCAACAAAGTCAGGGAATGGCATTTGGTCTCTGATGTTTTTGGCATGTACCTCCATCCATTGGGCATTGTCTCTAAGTAAATCAGCGCTCATTGGAAGGTTCATCATTAATGATGGTGAATATAAATCCAGATATCAGAATAGTCTTCTTCATAATTTTGATTTCTTTTTTCTTTGGAGATGGAGATGGGTTGATTTCTGGCCTGATGAGTTGGTCCTGCAGCTTGTAATATGGACGATACTAGGCCGTGAAGGATCACATCTTCATTTTCTTATTGATTACCAGTGCCTGCATTATTTATGTGTTACGTTCTATCCATATTCTCCTGATAGGAAGCCCTTAAAGCCACTTGCCTACTTTTTGAAACACTGGATTATTGAAGTGAAATAATTCAGTAAATCATAAGTTTCCTGAATTGGCTCAGGTATACTGTCATATCTTGCTAAATACCGATGGCAGACTAAGGAATGAGGGCACCATGTCAGCCTCAGCATCATGGCGCTGTCTGCTCTCAGACACCTACAGGACCCACGCCCCACAACACACCAGCCCGGTCATAGCATCCATTCTCTATATCAAATATTAGTAGAGCTGTTATGTTTCAATCTTTTGAGATACAAATATATTTAAATATCTTTCCATAGCCCTTCTTTTGGAGACCACTAAAATAAAAGTCTCCGGGTGCCAGCCAACCCAGTGTTCGTCCCATTTGCTCCAACTTCTGACTGCTCTCAGGCTAGAGGCTCTTCGTGCCTCCTCACCCCATTCCGCCACTACTGAATCTGTGCACACACAACACTCGTGGGTAGGCCCCCATGGACAGGGCCCCTGGAGCCAGGTTCTCAGTCTCTGCATCAGGCTTAGATATGTGGATGTGAGGGTAGGGAGGGCTAGGGTAGAAGGAACCTCAGGTCTCTCACTTGGCTCCTCTCACTTGGAAGTTGCTGCTATTTCGTGGGGCCTGCCACAGAGGGGAGAGGGTCTAATGGTGGAAGTAGTTAGTAGGGGCGGTGGCCCTGAGGCTGGTGACTTGGGGAACCTTGGAGCAGAGTCAGGGAAGATCTGGAATTGCTGATTGGATTTCTCACCAGGTATCCCTGCTCCAGCCAAGCAGTCTTGTATCCTCTCCTTGTTGAAGCTGACCGGTTTTCTATTTCAGTGTGAGTTCCTGCTCCCCTCCCCTCTCTACTACTACACACACTCAAGCTGGAGCTTCCTCTTTACTGGCCTTTTCTTTTCTTCCTCTTTACTGGCCTTGGGAGTTCTCCTAAAGCAGCCATTTTATTTCCCTTTCTTCAGCCTTCGCTCAGCCACCAAGGAATGTGTCTGAATCTCATTGCCTTTGTTGCCTGATGACTTGTTAACATAATGATAATAATAATATCCTTATTCTGTCCTTTAGAGCAACCCCACAGGGGTCTGGTTCTGTGGGAAGTGGTCCCAAACCAGAGTTCTGTCCTTCGGCGCGATCTGGGCTCACTGCAAGCTCCGCCTCCTGGGTTCACATCATTCTCCTGCGTCAGCCTCCCAAGTAGCTGGGACTACAGGCACCAGCCACCATGCCTGGCTAATTTTTTGTATTTTTAGTAGAGACAGGGTTTCACCATGTTAGCCAGGATGGTCTTGATCTCCTGACCTCATGATCCACCCGCCTCAGCCTCCCAAAGTGCTGGGATTACAGGCATAAGCCACTGTGCCCGGCCGAGTTCTTGGTTCTAAGATGAGAGGATGAGGTGGCCTTGTTCAAGGAGGTGGGTTGGTGTGGGATGGGTGATGGCTCCAAGGTGGGCGGTGAAGGGAGGAAGGGCTGGGTGCTGGCAGCAGGCACAGAAGGGAGAGCAGAGCTCTCTGGTCCTGCAGCCTCTGTGCTCAAGAAGCCCAGCTTCCACTGATCAGAGTTCCCCGAGGTGGGTGGGGCAGCTGCAGCTTCTTAGACTAGCACAGCAAAAGGAGAACAGAGGCCCAGAGCATCAAATAGAGAAAAATGGCTTTCTTGTGGAGCCAAGGTTTTTTGTTTTAAGTAAGCACAGGGGAGTCCTGATATGGACGAGAATCTTTGAATTATTGGAAGATGCTTGGGATGGAAAATTGGGCTTATGCTGGCCTCTGTGGATTGCAAGGAACCCTTTGAACAGGGGGGTGTCTGGAGACAAGTTGATTCTTTTTATGTTGGGGGCCTTGCACCTCTCCAATTTCTGAGTTTGTGTTCCACCCAAGGATTTGGCTACCTAGGACAGGACCTCAGAGCACTGCAAGGGCGGCTCTAGGGGGAAATTTAAGGTGTCACAGTCCTGATCATTTGTTCCTCCTACTTTGAGTGGGTGTTTACCCTGTGCTGAGTATTGTGCGTGAAACTGAAAATAAGAAATATATCTTCACCTTAATGGGGTTTCCTTAGCAGCAAAGGGAATACAGGTATAAATGTTATGGCAAGTGCAAAGTAGAACATGCTAGTGATAATGTGTATACAGGTTCTATTATTCTGGAAATTAAGGGAAGGACAGAAATCCCTTTGGTTTGGAAGTTAGGAGGGATTTGTGGTGGTGGCACTCAGTTCCACTGATGGCCCTACTGATTCCTCATCACAACCCACAAGGAAGATCCTACTGTCCTCTCTGTTTTATGCTTAAGGAAACTGAGGCCTAGAGGGAACAAATAGTCTCAGCTCACATTTGTTAGTGTAGAGTTGGGGTAGGAAGGAGGAAAAAGGAATCTCAGGTAAAGGAAACAACTAGGTGAAGGTGTGACAATAGGAAAGCACAGGACATGCTTGGGCAATAGAGAGTAGTTCTATTAGAGTGGAAACCATGAAGCCAGATGATGGAGGTCTTTGAATACAACATTAAGTCTGTCCCTCACTCTGTAGGCAATAGGGAGCCATTGAAGATTCTTGAGTAGGAGAGTGGCATGATCAGAGAAGACAAATGGTTTGGAAAGAGGAGAATCTGGAGCTGTATAGAACATTAGAGGTGATGGTAACAAAACACAGGACGGATAATGCATTGTGCACAGAGGATGGTATGAGGTCATGTTTTTCAAACAAGGCAGGAAAGAAAATTTTCTTTCACTTGCATAAGAGGCAACTGATTTCATAAGAATAAAGAAGAAGTGACCCATATTCTAGTTCTTCCCATCTGCATCCACACGTTTGTACCTGGAAACTTCCTAGAAATGCAAACTCTCATATCCCACTCCAGACCCGTGGCACCTGTGTTTATGAAAGGCCACCAGGTGATTCTGAAGCATGGTCAGGTTTTAGATTCCACTGTGACAGAGTCCTGACCCCCAAATGAGGCTCTAGTTATTATTGTCCCGTCCTTTTTCTGTCTTCTTACTGCATTTCTCTGGCACAAATGCCAGTTAGTTTTTTAGATCAGTCTAATGCCAGTTTGTTGGAATGGGTAAAAATGTCTTTTATGTCTTCAAACCTGTGTTGGCTTTGAGGGAGGTTGTGCCAAGTTGGCACCTGGAAGCATCCGGATCACTGGGGTGATGGCTTTATGCTGTAGTGAAAAAAGCTTTGGACTGAGGCTCTAGGCCCAGCCAATGACTAACCCCTTTTGTGGTTCTAGGATTTACAATGTCAGATTTTGAGTTACAGCATCTGTAAAATGTGGACAATAATGAGATTCTGTATATTAGTGATTCTCAAAGTGTCGTCCCTGGGCTATGCGTGTTACCTGGAAACTCGTTAAGAATGCAAATTACTGAGCCCTGCTCAAGACCCACCAAATCAGCCTACTCAAGATGAGCTCCAGGTGAGAACCACTCCAGGCAAGCATCAACTCAGGTGATTCTGATGCACCGTTAAGTTAGAGAAACGCTGCTGTTTGTTGAGAATAACTGCTGCTTATCATAGCACTCAAAAGTTCAGGCTCTTAACTGAACTCAATTTTGGCTCTATTATAATGGTTCTAAAACCTGACCATGCTTCAGAATCACCTGGCAGTCTTATCACACAGCTTCCATAGGTCTGGAGTGAGGTCTGAGAATTTGCATTTCTAGGAAGTTACCAGATGAGAAACATTATTCTATTACATACTAACTTTGTGGTCTTGGACAGATTTCCTGCTCTCCGTGATTCAGTTTCCTCGTCTATAAAATAAAGATCATAATAGTGTCTACCTTATAGACTATTAAGATAAATAGAATAGTTAATTCATGTAGCGTTCTTAGTGCATGATAGCTTCATAAGCCTTTTTCTTGTTATTAATTAATCTATAACATGTTTTACAAATACAGACAGTAATTGTGAGAGTTGGGTGGCAGAGGACTACAGTGTGTCTATATTTAAAAATTCCTGTGGTGGGCCGGGCGCGGTGGCTCAAGCCTGTAATCCCAGCACTTTGGGAGGCCGAGACGGGCGGATCACAATGTCAGGAGATCGAGACCATCCTGGCTAACCCGGTGAAACCCCGTCTCTACTAAAAAATACAAAAAACTAGCCGGGCGAGGTGGCGGGCGCCTGTAATCCCAGCTACTCGGAGGCTGAGGCAGGAGAATGGCGTAAACCCGGGAGGCGGAGCTTGCAGTGAGCTGAGATCCGGCCACAGCACTCCAGCCTGGGCGATAGAGCGAGACTCCGTCTCAAAAAAAAAAAAAAAATTCCTGTGGTGGTAGAGTACATAAAACATAAAATTTTCCATTTTAACCATTTTAAGCGTAAAATTCAGTGGCATTAATTACACTCATGATGTTGTGTAACTAACGTTGTCATCCATCTGCAGAACTTTGTCATCATCCCCAGCTGAAACTCTGTTGCCATTAATAACTCCCCATTCTCTTCTCCTCCCAGCTCCGGGTAACCAGTGTTCTACTTTCTGTGTAGGAATTTGCCTGTTGTAGAGATTCAGATAAGTAGATTCTTACAATATTTGTCCTTTTATGGCTGGCTTATTTTACTTAGCGTAATATTTTTAAGGTTCATTCATTTGTAGCACATATCAGAACTTCATTCTTTATATGGCCAAATAATATTCCAGTGTGAGGATATATAACATTTCGTTTATTCGTTCATCTGTTTGTTGATAGACACTTGGGTTGTTTCTATCTTTTAACTCTTGAACGTTGTCTGCAATGAACATTTTTGTGCAAATATCTGTTTGAATTTCTGTTTTGGAACATACCTACGAGTGGAATTGCTGGATCATGTGATAATTCTGTTTAGCTTCTTGAGAAACCACCAAATAGTTTTCCACAGTAGCTGAATAAACCATTTTACACTTTCGCTGGCAATATCCAAGAGTTCCCATTTCTCCACATCTCCACCAATACTTGTTACCTTCTATTTTCTTGATTATAGCCATTCTAGTGGATGTCAAGTTGTATTTTGTTGTAGTTTTGGTTTGCATTTCCCTAGTGGCTAATGAAATGCATATTGGGCATTTATATATCTTCTTTGGAGAAATGTCTCTTTAAGTCATTCGCTCATTTTCAACCTGGTTTATCTATTTGTTGTTGAGTTGTAGAAATTGTTTATGTATTCTGGATATTAGACTCTTATCAGGTAGTTGATTTGCAAATATGCTGTCCCTTTATGTTTGTTGCCTTTTGGGTCTATTTTTAAATACAATTTTGTTGAGATATAATTGATATTCCATAAACTGCATGTTTAGACATTTGAACGAGTTTTGACCTGTGAAGCCATCACTACAATCAAAGTAATGGTCATATCCATCACCCCTAGAAGTTTCCTCATGGCCCTTGGGGAGTCCTTCCTCCTGCGCTTCCTCTCTATGTCTATTAATAATAATGATCTAAATACCCTGGAATTGACACAGAAGCATGATGAGAAGATTCCCAGTCTGGGGCTCCGGAGATCAGACCCCAAGTGCCCTGACTTTCTTGCCAACAGATGAGTGATTTTGAACCCTGGGCCTGCTTCCTCATCTGCATGTGACAGGGTTTGGCTATCAGTGGTTCTCATCCACTCTGGCTGCATATAAGAATACCCATTTGGGAAGCTTTTAAAAAATATTGATGTCTGCCCTAGACCTTTTAGACCAGAGTTTCTGGGGGTGGGATGCTGAAATCTGTGTTTTTAAAAAAGCTCTCCCAGTGAATCCAATGCATAGTAAGTTGAGAAGATTTCCAACACAGCCTTCACATCCCAAATCCCATGATTTCTGTAACACCTTGTATTTTTCATGCTGATTTAATGTTATTCTTTCAAAAACACCACGAGGTGGGTAAGAAAGACGTAGCTCACTTGAAGACATGAAAATAAGTATGCAGAGTAGGGAGGATTTGAGGAGATGTGAGGTAGAGTGGGGATGAGAAGGTAGCAGGTGTTTTCTGCTATTTCCGTTATTCCCTTTGATTGCTGTTAAGCAAGATGACACCAACCTGCATTGGAAGGCAGCCAGTGGCTGCCAGGTAGGGCCTTCCGGGGTGGGGTTATTAGGGACTGGGGCTGGTTTGCTGGTGTATGTACCCAAAGATGAACAGATTCTCAGGACTAACTCATTCTATTCCCAAGGATATTGATATTTAAGATAAAATACCATCTTATTCATTGCTGGTGAATGGCCGTTGCTGTCCTAGACACCCTTCATAGTCTTCATGGTAGCAAGGTATCATCAGCGAGCACAGCTGTAGCCTGAGGGATTAGTGGGTGAGTCAGTGAGATGCTTTCACCTTGGGTAGGACCCAGTGATAGTGTGAACCATAAGTGAACGGTGGCCTCACACAAGAAGACCCAGGTTGGGCGGCTCCAAGATTGGTCATTCAGCAGCTCCCCTGCATCATCCTACTCATGGCACTTCCTTTCTCTCTGTTCAGCCATTGCAGGCACATCATTGGTGCCTCCCTCATGGGCACAAGAAGTCTGCCACAGTTCCAGGCATTGTAAGCAGGTGGACAAGTAGGTAAGAGAGGTGCTCCCTCACATGTGTCTCTTTTAAAGAGCAGTAAAATTACATTCCTGATTCCCCTGGCAGGCTTCCCATTCCATCCCATTCTTCAGGCTTGGGTGGCATGGCTGCTCCTAAACTCATCACTGGCAGGGGAAAGGAGACCAGCATGATTGACTTAATCCAATCACGACTGTTGGTTGGGGCTGGGAATCATTGGCTTGGTCCAATCATGGCTGCCCGCTTCTGGGGTGCGGCCATGTGTGGAGGGTGAACTCCTGAATACAGTTGGGAATATTCCAGTAAGAAAGACACATTGGTGGGTTGGCTGCTCCTTGGGGAAGCATGGGTCGGGACCAGGAGGCTGGGCGTTCTTGAGAACAATGTCATCTGCACCGTGGAGAAGCCTTGTGTCCAACTGCTGCCCCTCCTGGGAGTTCACCTTCCTGGTGGGTCAACCACAGCTCTCTCTCCCTGGCTGGCATGAGATTAAGAACCAAGTGCTCACGCTGCTTACTCTGTTCTCCGAGCCGACCACCCCGAGTTGGTTAATACCTTCTTTATTTGAGCTGTTTAGATTATAGCCTTCTTAAGTTATATTCTTGTCCTGGGGAAGCAACCTTGTCTCCCTGATTGGGCTTCACTTCCCTGCTCTTTCAGTGGAGACCTGGGGACACCTTGCCCTTGTAAGGTGGTTTCTGCAGGTATCTGGTGCTTCCATGCGATGTCTTGATTGTTACTAAATTAACTCTCAGAAGGTCACCTTATCTCCTTGTTCCAGGGGCTCTGTTCTCTTGCCTCTGTGTGCAGGCTCTATCAGTTACCTCTCAGGGCTGTTGGAAGATGCTCTTCAGATTGGATCAGGTGGGCACGTGCCTAGAGGTTAAGTCTGGCATGTAGGCAGTATGCTGGCAGGTGGCATGGGGAGTCGGTCTGGACAAATACAAATATGACTGTAATGCAGTTGGGTGTCAATTCAGCTGGGAATACAGGTTATTGGTCCGTTGCCTCATCGATTTTTGCAGGCTGAGTCTTTGCCTCATTGATTTTTCACTTTGGACTGAACCTTGTTCGTCCGTTCACTAGAGATTGCTTCATTTCTTTCCAATTCTTTTTTTTTTTTTTTTTTTTGAGTCTGTTTCACACTGTGCCACACTGTGCTGCCCTTACTCACTGTAGGTTCCTAGGAAAATCTCTGTGATGTGGAGAAAGGCATTTAGCCTCTTTAAGCTTCACTTTCCTCATCTGCTCAATGGGGATGGTAATTCCTGCCTAAAATGCCTATAAGCTTTGAAGGCAGTTGGGTACCTGGGAGAGTAGCTCCTGAGAGGTGGATGGCAAGATTTTCTCAGTAAGGGAATTCTTACCTTGCTGAGCAAAATAAAACTCAGACTCTAGACTTGGCAATGGAGGAAGAACCTCTACTTGAGGAGGTGCTGAGGTCCTGCAGCCTCAGCTCTTGTCTAAAGATTTGAATTTCTCTGCCAGTAACTGCAGCTTTGGCCACGTTGCGTCCAGAGAATGGAATGCTTCTTCCCAATAATCTACATCCTAAGTTGGGATTTACAACAGTCCATTAATTTCTAAGAGCATGGCTAACATAAGGCTGGCCATTTAACAGGATTTTATCTGGGGCCTGGGGGTGATAAAAGTGAAATAAATAGAGAGAGTTACCATAACAAGTCAATGGGCTTTCCAAGTTATGGTTTATTTTGCTTCATCGGTGTCTCTTGTAGAGTGGCCCTGTTTAACACCCATTGTGCCACCATGGGGGCAGGGTCTGTCTTTGACCACTAGCCAGACCCTTAAGACCCCTTAAAGTTTAGGCATGAAGACTATGCACCAGAGAGGGATGGGAGGTCCCTGTCCTACCTGTGAAGGTATGCCATCAGTCCTAGTGACCTCTTTGGGAGCCACCTGGATGACTGCCACCATAAATGTTCACCTCCTTCTTGAGAAGCCATGTCCAACCCTCACAAGCATAGCCTTACCCCATAGGGCAGGACAGAAGAGTCATTATCCCCAAATAAAACAGCAGCCCCAACAGGGGTTCCAGGAGTACGTGCACTACAGGCAGCAAGGAAGTGAGCCATTCAGGCAGGGCACCTTAGAAGTCGAATCAGCAATTTGGGTGTGAGGATTGGCGGGGCCTTTGAGCCTGGGAATGAGCTAGGAGTTGATGAAACAGAAACCTACACTTTGTTCAGATAGACTTATTTTATCCTTCCCCCTTTCTCTACATTTGTTTTCCTGTCAGATTTCTTATAATCAGAGAAAATTGTGGCCTCTCTCATCTGTGCTAAGAGGATCAGGAGAAGGCAGTTGTCACAGGCGGGCAGGCATCTGCCAGGAGATTAATGGGAGGGCTGCTGTGTCTCCATGGGGCCATGGTGATGGAGGATGCAATGTGTTACATGCATGAACCTTCAGTAGGAAGGGAAGATCAAGGAATGCAGTCTATACCAGTCGCTCTCGTTGCTTCTCCTCACCTAGAGATTTTCCTTCCAGACCTAAATCTTGAGAGCTTGGGTTTTTGTTTCAATAAGTGAAGCATATTGCTTTAAGTTTCTCAATTTGCTTGACAGGGTTTTTATAAAGACTCAGTGAGACAATAGATGTGAAAGTGCTTTGAGGAATGGAAACCAACATGCCAGTATTTCCCAAGGTGTGTACCGTGGAACAGTGTTCCCAGAGGTCATAATAGGGATTCAGCAAGAAAAGCTTCCTTGGTCAAACAAGTTTGAGAAACCCTGGTTCACAATCCTTCCATGGGTTTGCTTATCAAAGCACCACCTCTCAGGACTTTTAGTGAACTGACGTGCATCATGGCTCCCCAGGAGGGTGGTGCAGTGTTGTCCATACTTGCTTAATAGGGGACCTTTTCAGGGCAGAGCCTCAGGAGGGACTGGTGTTCTTCTCAGTGCTATATTATTATAATCCTGTGGGTCTGAAGATGCAGGTTGGTGAAAGGGACATGTTTTCACCCAATAAGGCTTGACAGACATTTGTTCACACGTTTTCTCTAGGTTTTCCCTTTCTCACCTGTGTCCATGAACTGGCAACTATAAACAGGAGTTACTTAAAACCCGGAAGTGTCTGATGCCCCTGCAAAGACACTTTGGATCTTTATTAAAAAGCATCTTACATGCCTGTAATCCCAGCATTTTGTGAGACTGAGGTGGGAGGATTGTTGGAGTCCAGGAATTCGAGGCCAGCCTGGGCAGCATACTGAGACTCAACTCTACAAAAATTTAAAAAATTAGCCAGGTGTAGCAGCCTGTGCCTGTCATCCCAGCTACCCAGAAGGCTGAGGTGGGAGGATTGTCTGAGCCCGAGGGTTAGAGGCTGCCATGAGCCGTGATTATGCCACTGCACTCCAGCCTTGGTGACAGTGAGACCGTGTCTCTGAAAAACAAAACAAAAAAACACCTTGTTGTCTACACGTTACCACATGAATGAACCTTGAGGACATTATGCTAGGTGAAAGCAGCCAGACACAAAGGAAAAATACTGCATGATCCCACTCATATGAGGTACATAGGATAGTTAAATTCATAGACATAGAAAGTAGAATGGAGGTTGCCAGGGGCGGGGGGTGAGGGGATGGGGAGTTGGTGTTTGATGCGTACAGGGTTTCAGTTTGGGAAGGTGAAATGTCTCTGGATGGCAGCGATGGTTGCACCATGACATGGATGTACTTAATGCCACTGAACTGTATGCTTAAAAATGGTGAAAATTGTAAGTTTTATGTAATGTATATTTTATCACAAGTTTTAAATATGTTAATATGTTTTTTTTAAAAAAGTCTTGCCCTTAGTCTGAGTTACTTTGATTTCAGCCTAATTTTCTTGAGACTGGCCTTTAGCCCTTCACTGGTTTATGTAACGGAGTACCCACGACACTCTTTATGACTTGAGAGAAGAGAGGGCTCCTTGCTAAGAGGTATATGATCAATGCTGTTTCCCCTTTTCATTTTCAATCCTTTAATGTTATTAACTTTGGTTGGGAACTGATGAAGTTTATAAAGTAGTCTGTACTGCATAAGCATCTGTAATTTCCCTTTGGTAAAATGGAAGTTTTGCAGTGGTAGTTCTTCCTTCACAAAAAATAAGCATCAAATTATAGGTTCCTAGGTAAAATACTTTCATTGACATCCCCTTCTTCCAGCCAAGGACCCTTGGTACAATCTCTGCATCTACCCAGAGCCCATCCCAGTTACAAGGTCCCCATCTCTATGGGGCTTTTTGCAGGATTAGGTTGGTATCTTAGCCTCACTTCATTGTAATTATTGAGAATCAGCTTCTCATCCAGAGAATGAGGATGACATTAGCATCCTCCTGGGAGCATTTACATGAGATGCCTTCTGCAGAACACACAGTGTGGTTCTCTGTGAGTCACCTCTCTTGATTGTTCTCTTGAGCATCAACCTGGGCCGGGTGGGCCCTCTAGACAACCTCACGCTTGACATCCTAAAAAGAACTCTTGCCTTCTCTGCTCCCCTGCCTGATTTCCCTATATCAGTTAAGTGGTACCAGCACCCACCCAGACCCTCGATCCAAAAATCAAGGAGGTGTGACTAAGTGCCTCTCTTCCACCCCCCTCGTTTCCGTCATCACCAGCAACCCCTGCTGGAGCAACCAGTCTTGTTTAATGACACTGTCACCTGAGTCAGGCTGCTGTCTCTCCTCAGTGAACTCCTCTTCCACCCAAAATCCATTCTCCACACAGCAGCCAGACTGAGCTTGCAAGCCATAGACCCTGACTATGTCACTCCCTTGCTTAGAAGTTTTTCATGGCTTTTCCTGCCATTTGGAATATACCCCTCCAGCATCCGCTGTCTCTCTTCTCTCCCACCCCATCACCCATCCTTCCATGCTTATCTGGGTCTTCCAGCCCCTCGGCCTTCTGCCTTTTCCGTGCCAAGTCTGCTTCAGTATCTTTGCATTTACATTTCCTTTGGTCTGGAAAGCTCCTCTCCCAAATCTTTGCATGACTGGCTCCCCCTGGCCATTCAGTCCCCCTGCAGGCGTCACCTCAGAGATACCAACCGTGGCTATTCCAACTACAGAAGCCAGGGTTGGTCTCTCTGAGGTCATGCTTGCAACAGTTATCTTGTAGCAAATGACTTTGCTTCTTTTTTGTTTTAGGTTTTAACACTATCTGAAAATAGTTGTTTTTCTTGTATGTCAACTCCATGAGACCAAAAACTTTGTTGTCTTACTCATTGCTGCACCCCCAGAATGCAGGTTCCCAGTGTAGAGTCTAGGGAGCTGAATAAGTGTTGGTGAATGAATGCATGAAGACATGGGCCATCTTCCCTGCCTGCTGGTTAGCTTCTTCAGACTAGCACTTGGCCCTCGAGAGCCTGCCCAATGGTGCCACCTCCTTGAGCTCCATTGTGCACAAGTTATCAAGGCCTACCAAGGTGACAGGCCAGAACAGGTTAGAAGGCTTTTCTCTCTTCCCAGTTAACATCTGTGCATTTATTATGGGCCTTCTAGATCAATTTCCCTTCTCACTTTTGCTATACAATCCCCAGTGATGACTCTGGTGAGTGACTTTGGGGTGTGTTTATTTATTTATTTTGAGTCAGAGTCTCCCTCTGCCACCCAGGCTGGAGTGCAGTGGCACAATCTCAGCTCACTGCAACCTCTGCCTCCTGGACACAAGTGATCTTCCTGCCTTAACCTCCTGAGGAGCTGGAACTGCAGGTATGTGCCACCATGCCTGGCTAATTTTTGTATTTTTTGTAAAGATGGGGTTTCACCAGATTGCCCAGGCTAATCTCGAACTGCCGGGCTCAAGCAGTCTGCCTGCCTCAGCCTCCTAAAGTATTGGGATTACAGACGTGAGCCACCACACCCAGCCAGTTTTGGAGTTTATTAGGAAAGTATCAGATCAACAGAAGACCTGAGGTGTAGACAGAAGAAAGGTATGACTTTGGGCTAGTTAATGAGATTCTGTGACACCCAAAGTCACGCCTCAGCAATGACCCTAATGGGTTGGGTTGGGGTGGTCATGTATGTTTGAAGCCATGAGTGGTTTATTGCCTATGAAGGAGCTTAGAGAAGGCAAAGTGTTCCACCAATGAGAGGTGGTGATGGTTGCGTTGATGATGGAGTTTCGGGCGGCATAAGAGGAGGAGGGCAGTGGGAGCTGGCAGGTGTTGTCCCCTCTGCATGGAGCTTGCTGTGTTTCTGTCCGTGGAACTGATCCACAGAGTGGATTCAGAAGAGCTACTGAGTCTACTGAAAGGCCTCCTGGGTCTTGCAGTGGATCTGACCCTTTATCACACCTCAGTCCACCTCATGGCCTCTCTTTCCCCATGGACACACAGCAGGTCCTGAAAGGGGGATGTCAGCAGCATCCAACACGAATCCCTCTTCTGCCTGGCCCTGCCCTGGGCCCTCCACCAACATGCTTCTTTCTGTATTCCTGTCACCTGAAAAAGGAAGAGGGCATGACCAAGTCATAGGGGTGCCATGGGAGAGAACCTGTTATGTCAGGAGTATTGGCGAGAGGGCCTGGTGTTGATTTCAGGGGTAGAGGTTGGCTTGTTGAGGACACATCTACTTTACAGTCACGGGTACCTGAGAGGATGGCGTCCCCGGTGCTTCACCCTTCTATGCCCAGCTTTGTGAAGTTGGGGAGGAAGGGGATGAGACTTCCTGCTCCTTGCCCATGTGTTGCTGGCACAAACACAGAGATAGGGTGAGGTTTCATCACAGTGCAGAGGTGAGGGGAAAATGAGCTGGGAGATGGGGGTGTGTTAGTTAATTTGGAATCATTGACAGAAACTGCACATCTCCTTGGCCATTTGACTTACAGGTGTGTGCCCAGTGGGAGAGGCAGGATGACTCGGAGACTGGGACCCAAAGCCTTAAAGCACGTGTTAATTCTTGGGAGTAAGGAATGAGTGGGCCCAAAACAACCTCTTTACGATGTATGACATGTTCTTCTGGCATGTACACTATATGTTACACTTGTTACTTGATCAATACTAAATATTTCTTAAATTTAGTGTTGTCATAGTAACAGAGATTATTTCCAAACTTTATGTCCTAAAATCCTCTATTCTGCTACCCCCTTACATATTCTCAGGTAGTAGTGCCTGGCTCCAAAACTTTGTTGCAGTCATTCTGAATTTTTTTTTTTTTTTTTTTAAAGGAGCAAATATAGCTCTGTTCAGCTTCCGGCTGCAGCGGAGATTTCTGCCAAGATTTTCGGCACACAGCTGAAATATGTTTTGTATTTTATGAGCTTTGGCTCATCGTGGAATTAAATAGCACTAATTACATGAATATAGACCAGCAAGGGAGACAACTGTTCACTTCCTGATTTTCCGGGGAATTGAGAAAGAAGAGAGGGGGTACAGGGACAAGAGGGGCCTGGAGTGAGGCGCTCCCACTAGATGTTGGTGACAACAGAAGCACTGTCATTTGGCTGAGTGAGCCCCAAATAGCATGCTCCCCCGCAGTGCCAATGTTTGGTGGGATTATGGGCTTCCTGGAGTGAAGACTCTGTGGGGTTAGAAGGTAGGTGGCTGAGCTGTTGGGGAGGCTGTGACAGGGGCTGGTGGGGGTGGCCAGGCCTTTTAGGAGTGGAGGGGTGGCCGGAGAGTTGCTGAGGCCCAAGGATCTGAGTGTGTGGACTCTCGACTTGGTTTTTCCAGAACCTTGCATGTATTATTATCATTTCTAAACCCACTGACTGTTTTTACAGTTAGAAAAGTCTAGCTAGAGATTCCACACCAGTCTGCGGAAGGGAATATTTCCATTTCTTTTTCTTACTTGCTATGGGTAGGAAATGAAATGGGTCAGATTATGCTGGCAGAGTCAACCTGTTGAGGGGTCTAAATTAAGCCCTTGGGTGGGCGGGAGAGTTTCAATGCTTGGAAGCCTCCTGCTGGCCTCCTGCTGTGGACTGAGGTCCTCAGAGGCCGGAAGAAGCAAAGGCCCTTCCTGGAAAGATCAACTTGCTTGTCAGGCTCAGTGAAATGGGCCAACACCTGAGCTGTTAAGAATGTGCTTGGTCCTTTTTATCTGAGGGAGAAAATAGACTCCAAAGCATGTGACTTATGTCCACTTAACAGATGAGTACCCAGAGTTCTCTGAGGGCAGGCTGTGGAATTCAACCCTGGCAGGCACTCCTGAGGCTCCCCACAACCTAGATTCAGGCAGCTAAAAAGGCAACTTAAGCAAAGATGCAAAGAGTCTTTGGAGAGAAACTTCAGCACCAGCTTTTTGTCTCCCGGTGAACACCACCCCCGGGTGTTGTAATCATCACATCACGTGGCTCTGCCCTACACCTCTACAAAGGCCGTTTGTGGAAACTTCCCAGCCTCAATGATGGCCTGTGTTCTGTGAAGCCACAACATTTCACTCTCACTCTGGATTTAGCACAAGAAGAAACTGGGTGATCTCTCTTCCCCGTCCTATTTCCAGAAACACCATTTTACAGATGGGGAAACTGAGGCAACAGGAAAGAAGGCCTGTCACTTAGAAGGATGTGTCTGGTTAGAATGACCATTCCTGATGCCTATAGTATCCTCAGCCATGGCGATCCTGAGAGGAGACTTTTATGGGTGACACTGGCTGGTGCGTGACTGGCTGTGAGCTAAGAACATCCCACTTCTTCCCTTGACCATGAAAGGAGAGCAAGGAGCTCATTTGGGTGAAGACCACCGAATGTGGCTTTGCCTACTGGGGCCAGGCCAGAGCAGCTGGAGAGGCTACAGGGAGTGTAGGTTAGAGTGGCAGGCAGGGATGCAGTGAGCCTCCTGTCCTGATGAAAATGTCAGCTGGGCAAGCCTCAGGCCACATGCACGAGACAGGCATTCCTGGAGAGGTGACTATCCCCAGCCTGTGGTGACACCCAAGCCCCTTTTCTGTGGCCACAATGTCCACCCAGGTCTTGGGGCAGCAGAAGTGACAGCAAGTCTCCCTTTGCTGCAGCTTAGCAACTTTCCATGGTGTGCCCCCATTTCTGTGCACTCAGAGGCCAGTGGATCCCCTTTGGAGACCAGGAGCCAGCACCCGTGGACAGACCCTGGATAGAGTGTTCCTCATGGGCTGGGTAGGAGACAGTGACCACATAGGTGCCAGGCTGTGCCATTTTGTAGAGCAGGTCTTGACGCCAACTCCAGCTGGGACATCTGACTCCAAATTCCTGGCTGGACTGTTTCTTTAAGTGAAATGCTGGAAAGAAGTTTAGGATTCTATCCTCCCCAAGTCAGGATCCTATTGAGAGTGCTGTGTTTTTAAAGCCTCGCTGCCACACTTGGAGTAAAGAAAGCCATTGCCTAGCGACTCCCCCGCCCCGAGGCACAGTGCCTGGAATCTCAAGGCGATCTCCACGTGGTAATGGAGAGTTTCACATGGGGCTGCCTGGGCCTCAGCTGGAGCTCCTGCTCGACTCTGCTGGGAACGGCAGACTTGGCCAGGGAGACGTGGTTTTGTACCCTGAAGGAACACCCTGCAGGCCAAGGACAAGGAGTCCTGGGGCAGGGAAAGGAAGGAAGGCATGGAAACCATGGATAAATGCCTCAGAGGTCCAGCTGGGACCTGATCTCTGAATGGAGAGGCTCACAGGCTCAGCCTCCTGCAGAGGCTTCTTCCAGGCTGGGTCCAAAGGCTCTGTCCATGGTAATCACTTCTCCTCAGCCCCTGTTAATAAACTAGGAAGTAAGGATGAAGGGAGCCCTGCGTAGCTGAGCTTGGTGCTGGATTTCCCTGGGACCAGGCTTGTTGCCTGGCGGCGCCAAGACTCTACATCAGTGCCTGGCCCTCTATCACTCCCTCTTCCCCATCTTTTGTACTTTTCTCTAGCCCTCCCACCAGTCATCAGTTTCACAGTTCCCGTCTCTCAGAATAGAAGCAAAGGCAGAGGGAAGCACACTGGAAGGGCTCCCATGGGCCCTGCTGGACTGCTGCTTTCTGACCCCATGAAGCCCCACCCACACTGAGACTGCCCAAAGCCAGCAGTGACCTTCTCTTGGGAAAACAGTTGCTTTGACTTGACTTTTCCCCCTAGTGGTAGTGGTAGTGATGGGTTGTGCTGTGTCAACCCTACCCTCTGGCTCTTTCCTTTGATGAATGTGACACTCATTTCTGAGATAGCCAGCAACAAGGGGCAGGGGTAACATTGAAGGCCGGAGCGGATGGAGCTGCAGTGAGGTGGCCAAGTACATGGGGTCAGTTGTCTGTCACGGGCCCCAGACTGTAGTGAGCTGCATGATTGTGCCCTAGATGGGTATAAATAGAATTCTCCAGGGAAAGATGTAAAATAATTCATGGCTCCTACTTCTAGAATCCAAGAGTTGAAAGTAAAAACAATGCAGACATGAAAAAATACCAGTGTTACTGAAGATGCTATTCTGAATGCATGGATTGCGGATTGGGGTAGAAATCTACAAATAACATGTGTCCATTTTGTTTGCATGCATCAATGAGGGTTTAGAGTTTCTTAGATGAAATGGAAATGAGGGCCTGTTGCTGCTCCCCAACTCCCTCACTGCCCTCAGCTGCACACACACTTGCCTCCCTGGGCCCCAAACTTGGAAATGGCCATCACGCAGGAAGATTTCTCTATCCTGTATATGTTAGCTTGGCCGTCTCCTCTCTCTCTGGGCTTGGCTACTTGCCACCTGGCTTTGGGAATAAGGGAGGGGGCTGCTGACATCTAAAGAGAACTCTTCCTAGGGCCAGAGCCTGATGTACCACAAAGAACAGAGACCTGCAGCCCCCCAGCATTAGATTTGAATCCCAGCTCTGAGTTGCGGTGAGCTTGCTATGTTTCTGCCTGTGAGTTAGGGTGAGGCTAACTGTTTTCATACACAAATCCACAGTTTCAGTATTATCACAGTAAAGGTTTCTTTCTTGTCTGATGTTCCTGGTTGGTGCACAAATCTTTCATCTTGAGGCTCCACCATCCTATAGGGCCTCAGGGTCCTTTTTATTCAGCTGGGTAGTGAAAGAAACTGTAGAGAAGACATACTTATTTCTTCCCTGCTTTGGCATGGAAATGTCACCATAACCTTGCTATTCACACAGTCACACCTGAATACCATGTGGAAATGGAGAGGCTGGGAAATGTCATCCATCGCTGGTGGCCACCTCTCACTGACTTCATACCAGCAGCCTAATGCATAGGGAAGCCCATGTTTTTTGTGAAAAGTTAGCTTCCTGTTCCCAACCCACCTGCACAATTGAGGTGAAATGACCTGTTGTACAGCGTTGTAGGAAGGACTAAGGGAGATGATGAAGTTCTGGGTTTCTAATAGGAGCTGGGAAGGGGAGGATCTGCAGAGTTTACCAGTGGGACAGCTAGAGGGGCCTCAGCCTCTGGAGAGCAGGGACACTTTCTTTTTCTTTTCTTTTCTTTGTGTGTGTGTGTGTGTGTGTGTGTGTGTGTGTGTATGTGTATTTTTGTTTTTTTGATTTTTTTTTTTTTTTTTGAGATGGAGTCTTGCTCTGTCACCCAGGTTGGAGTGCGGTGGTGCGATCTTGGCTCACCACGGCAACCCCTGCCTCCCAAGTTCAAGTGATTATCCTGCCTCAGCTTTCCGAGTAGCTGGAACTACAGGCATGTGCCACCATGCCCAGCTAATTTTTTTGTTTGTTTGTTTAGGAGAGATGGGGTTTCACCATATTGGCTAGGCTGGTCTCAAACTCCTGACCTCAAGTGATCTACCTGCCTCGGCCTCCCAAAGTGCTGGGATTACAGGCATGAGTCACTGCTCCTGGCAGGGACACTGTTTTTTTGCTCTGGAATGTATCTACCCTTTCACCCAGCCCAGAACTCCTTATGTGGTATGTGTTCCATCAATAGTCGTTGGCTGAATACGTGAGTGCATGCTGACTTCTAGCAACTGGCATCTCCTGCATTGTGGCTGTTTTCTGTTGTTGTCTGTTTTCTATCTGCAATTTTATTTTCAGGCTCAGCTTCTTCTGTTCAACCAGGTCCATACTGATTTCCTTTGCTGCATAGGACGGTGGGTCTCAAAGTCCAGTTTGCTAACACAAGACAACTTTTTATGATATTCCAGCTGGTGGACCGGTTGGTCTCTACGTAAATCATATATGAAAGGTGTAGTTTCTCTGATGCATTTGAACTCATGTTTTAAAAGGACAAAATGGAGTATTTTAAGTATTTATAAGCCCTGGTTTAGAAGAGGGTACACCCAATTATTTAGGTTGGTCCCTGTTGAACTGACTGGCTCAAAAATTTACTTGAAGCACCAAGATTTACTTTGTACTTTAGCCGTACGTGATACCCACTGGCATCTCATATACTCTGCTATGGAGCATTCCTTCATTCATTTATTCATGTTTCCAAACATCTATTATATACCTACTGTGTTTCAGGCTCTGAGCTTGCAACTGGAGAAAAGAGGGGTAAAATATAATCATTGTCCTCGAGGAGCTCATATTTTTAGACTAGGGGATAGCATCAATGGACAAATATCACAGAGTTTGTAAAATGTGAGACTCTGGTGGCACTGGTTCCTGCACTAATATATAGTAGGGGCGTCTTAGACCAGTGGCTTGATCAGAGAACGCTTCATTTGAACAGTGAGTCTAACTCAGGGCACGGAGGCGTGAATTGGTGAAGACTTCCCAAGAGGGCCGCTGGTGCAGCTCCTAAGGCAAATGCTCGGCAGATAGGGAAGTGTTGTGTTTGATTCTGAAAGTTGGTACGTACACATGCATACACACTCAAACATCACCTGGGATTATGCCTCACTATCTGTAAAACCGTAGTTTATCTCTGTGGGCAGTGGAAGGCACAGATCTGTTTGGCTTGCTCACTTGAACCCATGGAATAATAGTCTATTAAAGAGGTTGTGGTGGGAGACACTGTAGTCTTTGGGATTTTTCTCTGTATGGGTTAGGATTCTTATATTAGCAAGTGCCAGAAAACCGAACCCAAACTGGCTGCTGCAAAAGGGGAATTTTTTTTGAAAGTACAGGCATAGAGCTGGTTTCAGTGGACACAACTGAGGTATTTATAGGATGTCGTCAGGCCTGGGACCTAGTACTCTCTATCCTTTGGCTTAGTTCTGCTCTTCTCACTACTTTGGCTTCATTCTTCCAGGCTCCTGTCCCCTGCTCCCACCCCTGTGATTACAAGATGGCACCAGCAGTTCTTAGGCCCTTGCTTCTCCATGGTCACATCTGGTGGAAGAGCTAGAACTTTCTCCCACAGTATCCCCATCCAAAGCCTGTTGCTTGTCAGAGACCTGATTTAACCAGTTTCTCATTGCTGAGCCAATCACTCTGCCCTCCCCCACCCCTGTTCTGTGCTGAGTGGCTCAGGCTCTGAACCAGAGGTGGAGTCAATTCCAGCAGAAGTGTTTGGGCTGAGAGAGGGCAAAGGCACAGATGCCCAGAGGATAAATGAATGACAGCAAAAACAACAGGTATGCACTGTCTCTGAAAGTGTGTTTCAAATTTTTTTGACCATAACTGTATTAGTTGGGCTTCTTCAAAGAAAACAGAACCAAGAGGATATGTGTGTGTGTGTGTGTCTGTGTGTGTGTGTGTGTGTCTGTGTAGAGACAGAGAGATTGATTTAAGGGATTGGTTCACACAATTTTGGAGGCGCCAGGTTCAAAACCTGTAGGGTAGGCCTGTAGATGGGAGACTCAGAGAAGAGCCAATGTTGTATCCAAGTCCAAAGGCCATCTGCTGGTGGAGTTCCCTCTTGCTCAGAGGAGGCCAGTCTTTTGTTCTATTCATGACCTTCAACTGATTGGATGAGGCCCACCCACATTACAGAGGGCATTCCGCTTTACTCAAAATCTACTACTTTAAATGTTAATCTTATGCCAAGACACCCTCCCAGAAACTTCCAGAATAATGTTTGACCAACTCTCTGGGCACTGTGGCCCAGCCAAGTTGACAAATAAAATTAACCATCCCAGGGACCCAGTTACATCACACATATTTACACCACACTCAGTATGTACTTTGCTATATAGTGGGTAAAACAAAAGTCTCACCAAACAGTGCTTATCTTTTCTATGTGACATACTAATATTTTCCCTTCTATTTTATTTCATTAAGAAGAGCACCTGGTCAGGTGTGGTGGTTCACACCTATAATCCCAGCACTCTGGGAGGCTGAGGCAGGCAGATCACTTGAGGTCAAGAGTTCGAGACCAGCCTGACCCAACATAGTGAAACCCCATCTCTACTAAAAGTACAAAAATTAGCCAGGCATGGTGGTGGGCACCTGTAATCCCAGCTACTTGGGAGGCTGAGGCAGGAGAATCGCTTGAACCCCTTGGAGATGGAGGTTGCAGTGAGCCCAGATCATGCCACTGCATTCCAGCCTGGGCGACAGAGGGAGACTCCATCTCAAAAAAAAGCACCTGTGACTCACCTAGTTCATGGTGTGCTGTGACATGAATTTTGAAGTGCTATCCTAGGACACATTTTCTGAGAATCCTATTACCCCATAGCAAAAGGTCTGAGGACCAGGCTTCTGTCCAAGGGGCCAGGGAATGTATTGTGAATAACCAAGTGAGGCCTGAAGAGCTCAGCTCTCCAATGCCCAAAGTGACTGTGTGTGACCTCCACCAAGACCTGTACCTGTTCATGCCTCGGTTTCCTTATTTCTAGAGGGCATACTTATAAATACCTCATCTACCTAACAGGATTGTCATGAACAAGAAATGCAGAACAAGGTAATATCCATGAAAACACTTTGTAAACTCTAAAGTAATTTCACAGGGTAATTGCTATTTTAAACGACTCTATAATAACTTTCCTTTCTACCACTCAGGAATCTGAGAGGATGGTACTATTTCATGAAAATTAGTTTCAGTTCTTTGAAACTTGCTGCCTAAAACAAAGACAGCCCCAATTTCTTTAATCAAAATGATGATCAGCCTCTATAAATGAGTCCCATCTCCCCCGAGACTACTCAGAATTAAAATCTGATTTCAAAGAAGGGAAAACTGTGGCGTGTTTGGGTTGGGTTTGGGGGGTCTTTCGGTTCTCCTGCCTTCTTACCCACCCTCTGTAGTTCAATGAATCCTTTGGGGCAATCATGAAGCTCATTTGGTCCCATTACTTACCTTTAAGGATCAGAGTTGGGCCGAATGCAATTTCCAATACTTGGTTTTGACACTAGCTAAATGGTGACTTGAGAGTGAAATGGTGGGTAGGCTCTGAAATTGGGGTGGGGGTTTCCTAGGTTGGGGTTACCGCTTACAAGAATTGACGTCCTGGAAGGGAAACCTCCCTGGAAACTCTTGCTTTGCCAGATTGGAGCAGCCTTAGATAGGTCAGGGAGGCAGGGGGCTGGTGGCTCTGCATATCTGTGTGTCCCAAGCTGGGCAGGGGTCACTTCTGTGGTGGTGCCTTGTGGGGTCTTCGGTGAGGCAAGCTGGAGCTCGCATCCTTATTTTCCCCCTTTCTCTTCCATTTCTCTCTTATTTGTTTCCTAATCAGTCCCTTTCTTGGTGTGTAAAATGAGAGGCTGGTTATTCCCAGTACATGTTATTGTTTCTGTGGGCCCCCCTCCTCTCCGGGTGTAGTAATCTCACCATCTCCAGATGAGGCGATAAGTGTTTGAGATGCATAACTGTGTCTCATTTCAGTGCCTAATAGAAGATGCAGAATGAGCCATGGCACCTTTCTGCTCAGTAAATTCATAATCATAGGATTCTTCATCTCGCCTCTTGCAGACTAGAGAGCTGTTGATTGGCCATGGGTCCATGTGTGTGTACAGTAAGGCAGGTTGTGGGGTATGCACACTTTCCCCAGCATATGGCACATTGTGATACAGAGACTGTGCGAAGTTCCCTCCTCAGAAAAGTTGGTGGCTGAGCCCCGACCTGCACCTGCCTGTCTGAAAGGGGGATTATCAGCCCTGCTGGAATTTGGTTGTTGGCAGAGATGCTTTGAGAGCCCTGGTAGCCAGCAGAGCATATGGTGCCCAAAGAGCAGTCTCTCAGACAAAGGCTGGAAGCAGCTGCTGGAGTGAGTTCACATAAAGTCAGAAGAGAGGCTGGGGTGGTGGAAAGAGCATGGGACGGACAGTGTGAGACCCGATCTTACACCATCTTCAACTCAATGTGTGACCTCTTGCAATTTCATCTGACCTCTTGGATTTCAATTTCCTTGTCTCTAAAATCAGGGATTGGGAAACACTAAACTGGATTATCCCTTTCAGATAAAAACCGTATAGATTCGTCTTTGATAGGAATTTGACTTTGCACAAGAAATTCAAGATGAACCATCTTGACTCTTCATCACTCATCTTGAGATGTACCACCAAGTACCATCTCATTATCATAATCCTAATCTTTCTAATCTTATTTTAATCTTGCTAACGATAACAATGACAGCAACTATCATTTCCTAAGCACTTAACTGTGCTGGGCAGAGGCTCTATGTGGCTGCTGCTTTACAGTCATTAATACTTTCAGAGGTAAACCACAGAGCTCACCTGATCGGTGTTATCTACCAGCTTAGCCCCTGAGGGTCAGACAGGACTTTGTTTTTCTCCTGATACTGGTAGGTGATATCCCAGGATTTCTGTTTAGGGCTTCCATGAGTTAACAAGGGCTTCTAAGTGCTCTATCTTCTGGGCTCTGGAATTGTGCTTTTCTAGAAAAGTATGGATTTTGCAGTGACTGAAACCTGGACTTCAAACCCAGTTGTGCTATGTATTAACCAGTGTCCTTGCAGAGCTAAAGTTTCCTCACCTGAAACAGGAATAAGACAGTTCTGACCCCAGGGAACAGTAGTGAGGATTATGTGAGCCAAGCTATGTGAAAGTGTTTGCATGGGCTCTGGGGTGCAGTAAATGCTCCACAGATATTGATATGCCTCTATGCTTCCAGCCCCTCTTTCTGCCAGTCAGGAAATAGTTGTTGAGCCTCCTCTCTATGTCCAGCTGTGAATGTGTTGACGAGCGAGACAGACCCAGCCCTGCCCTTGTGGTGCTCACAGACCCTCAGCTCCAAACTCTCCTTCTGCAAAGGCTAAGGCTAAATGGAAAGAGAGAGGCTGCTCTCTGCGGGCCTTTGCTCTTTTCCTCTACAATTTCATTTCTTTCTTCAACACTTTGCATTTCAGTCTCAACTTGCCAGTGATATCCTGGCAAGGCTGAAGCTCTCTCTTTTCAGCCTCATCTTCCACCTGATTCATTCATGAACTGTGTTCTCCAGATGTACTCTTCCTTGTACACACCCTCATGTGATATGCCCACGCTTCTGCTATGTAGACCCCTCCCCTAGAGGGGAGCCTTTGCCTTCGTGCTCTGCCTGTCTTCTCCAAGTTCACAGCTCAGCCCGAATTCCATGCCCTCCCCAAGGCCTGCTGCAGCCTGCTCTTTGCTCTCTCTCACCCCAACTTAGAAGTCTTCCTCCTCCTAGGAACTTCCAAAGCACTCTCTTGTATGCCACGTGACTTTTCATCATGCGCATCAGTTCAGGTTCTGGTGGTATTGGCCTGATGTGACTACGCGTTCTTTGAGAATCTGATCCTTGGGCCCTACAGCATCTTGCACATTTTGTGTGTGTTCTGAGCAAATACTGACCACATAGGTGAATGAATGAAGGCCCTTGGCTTGCAGCACTGCTCTTGGTTGTGGTGTGCTCCACTAACCAGTCTTCCTCCTCGGATATTGACTGGAGAAGACCTGTGCTTTTCATTAGTTTGCTGACTGACAATGCAAAGTCTTTATTTGGTTTTCTTCCTTCTTCTCTTGGTTTCCATCTAACCTAGTGTTTGCTCCCTGCTGGGGAATTTTCCATTGCTTAGTGGTCTACCTCTTCTCATTCTCCACTTTTGAGGTGTTTGGGGGTGAATGAGAAAAATTCCACAGAGCTGAGGTACCCCTAGATAGGACGTTGGCAATTCCTGCCCTGAATTCTCCCAAACTGGAAGAAACATAAAGCTGTCCAATGGGAACATACACAGGAAGCATCTTGAATAGAAAGAGACCCTCAGGATGGGAGGTGATCTTGTTCCCTGGGGAGTTTTGTATTTGTTTGTTTATTTATTTGCTTGACCGCTTCTCAAAGCATTTTTTCTCTCCCTTTAATGAAAACCTCTCAGAGGCGGCCCTGCTAGGGGAGGAAGCCAAGATCTGCCTTGTGAAAATGACATTAGGGCTCAGGGCTGGGCAGCGAACCCACAGGATCTGGTTGCTGCTGCAGTGTGAAGAGACTGAGGATGTGGGTTTTTAATTTGGCCTCTTCCTTCGGCAGAGGAGGCACAGAGGAAAGTTTCTCCTGCAGTAGTAGGTACGGACACAGAGAACCAGAGGTAGTGGCTGTAATGGACAGCCCCCACAAACGGATCAACCTTAACTCTTCTGCTGCATTTCACAGGGACCACGGTACAGCCCCATCCGTGCAAGGCTGGGGTGAACTGAGATGGTTTAGCAGTTAAGATTGTGAACCTGTGCACATTTACGCTATTCATATTTGGAGCTACTCTACCACTTATAGCTGTGCAAGTTACATGACTTCCCTAAGCTTGCTTTCCTTAGCTGTAAAATGTGGATACAATAGGATGTACTTCGGAGGTCTACCAGTCAGGGTCCCAGCAGGTAATAGGCAGCACACACAAATTTGGTCCTTTGAGAAAAGGTTAATAAAGAGGCTGTTCATAAAAGTGTGGCTCTTTAAGAGGCAGTGTAGTATGGGGGGATAGTAATAGTGAGGTCCCCATTACCACCTCTACGGCCAGATGGGGTCCAGCAGGAAGTGGTTCAGAGAGCCTGGAGACGGAATAACTGTGTGCAGAGGCCTGCTGTGGGGAACACGGGACAAAGCTTGCAGCCAATGCAGGCAGTCCCGCCTCCTGCCCTCCCTCCCTCCCTCTTCTCCTGCAGCCAGTCTTTGTGGATGCTGCCTGCTGGTGGCACCTGACCCGGGTGACAGTGCTGGACAGTGTCTGACACAAATTCAGGCACTCAGTAGATAATGGCTGTTGATCATGATCATCATCATCATCACTGCTATTATTATCATGTCATTATCATCACCACCATTATCATTACTGATGTGTCCTCCTGGGGCCGCTGCCACCCAGCTCTGACTGTGTCACAGGCCTGTGGTGGGGGTCGACTCAGTCAGCCTCCAGCACCCCCAACAGTGCAGTTCTGCTCAGTGTGTGCAGAACATTTTGAAAGCCCAGGCAGACAAGCCGTGGGGTGAAATGAAGCTGCTGGCGCTGTTATCCAGCTCATAGTCTTTCCTTTCTCCAGTAGGGGAGACTGCGTTGCTGAGTCCTGGCCCTCCGAGGGGACGACCGTGCCTGAGTGCTGCTGTGCCACTGGGACCCGCCTCTGCCATGAAAGCCATGCCCTGGAACTGGACCTGCCTGCTCTCCCACCTCCTCATGGTGGGCATGGGCTCCTCCACACTGCTCACCCGGCAGCCAGCCCCGCTGTCCCAGAAGCAGCGGTCATTTGTCACATTCCGAGGGGAGCCCACCGAGGGTTTCAATCACCTGGTGGTGGATGAGAGGACAGGACACATTTACTTGGGGGCTGTCAATCGGATTTACAAGCTCTCCAGCGACCTGAAGGTCTTGGTGACGCATGAGACAGGGCCGGATGAGGACAACCCAAAGTGTTACCCACCCCGCATCGTCCAGACCTGCAATGAGCCCCTGACCACCACCAACAATGTCAACAAGATGCTCCTCATAGACTACAAGGAGAACAGGCTGATTGCCTGTGGGAGCCTGTACCAAGGCATCTGCAAGCTGCTGAGGCTGGAGGACCTCTTCAAGCTGGGGGAGCCTTATCATAAGAAGGAGCACTATCTGTCAGGCGTCAACGAGAGTGGCTCAGTCTTTGGAGTAATCGTCTCCTACAGCAACCTGGATGACAAGCTGTTCATTGCCACAGCAGTGGATGGGAAGCCTGAGTATTTTCCCACCATCTCTAGCCGGAAACTGACCAAGAACTCTGAGGCGGATGGCATGTT
The DNA here is from genome assembly GCF_008728515.1 of Papio anubis. Taxonomy (NCBI): domain Eukaryota; kingdom Metazoa; phylum Chordata; class Mammalia; order Primates; family Cercopithecidae; genus Papio; species Papio anubis. The sequence goes on from NC_044979.1 coordinate 26,037,113, forward strand.
CGCATACGTCTTCCATGATGAGTTTGTGGCCTCGATGATTAAGATCCCTTCAGACACCTTCACCATCATCCCTGACTTTGACATCTACTATGTCTATGGTTTTAGCAGTGGCAACTTTGTCTACTTTTTGACCCTCCAACCTGAGATGGTGTCTCCACCAGGTTCCACCACCAAGGAGCAGGTATATACATCCAAGCTCGTGAGGCTTTGCAAGGAGGACACAGCCTTCAACTCCTATGTAGAGGTGCCCATTGGCTGTGAGCGCAGTGGGGTGGAGTACCGCCTTCTGCAGGCTGCCTACCTGTCCAAAGCGGGGGCCATGCTCGGCAGGACCCTTGGAGTCCATTCGGATGATGACCTGCTCTTCACCGTCTTCTCCAAGGGCCAGAAGCGGAAAATGAAATCCCTGGATGAGTCAGCCCTGTGCATCTTCATCTTGAAGCAGATCAATGATCGCATTAAGGAGCGGCTGCAGTCCTGTTACCGGGGCGAGGGCACTCTGGACCTGGCCTGGCTAAAGGTGAAGGACATCCCCTGCAGCAGTGCGGTGAGTCCAGGGAGGGCTGTGGGTGGGGATGGTTGGGAGTGTAGGATAAGAACCCCAGCCTTGTAGCCCCCATGGGGTGTGTATCATCCTTCCCCTTTTGCAGATGAGGCGAATATATCCCATACCATCTCTGAGTCTCATTGGACCCAGAGTGTCACCAAACATTCTGCAACTATGACATTGAGTGTATAAGAGTCAGAGCGGGAACTAAAACATAAATTCCCATCAGAGTACTCTCCTCTGCCCCATACTGGCTCACTGGTTATGAGGGGGAGTGCTGGAAATAGGTAGGAATTGTGTCAAATGGATGTTGTAGGGACCGGGCATGGCTGGAGTCTAGATCACAGTGTGCTGTAATGCAAGATGTGTACACGCCCTTTGTACTCACCAAGCCTGCAAATAACCTTCCTGGGAGCTTAGAATAAAACCACAGGATAGGAGAAGAGGAGAATGTGAGGAGTCAGCCTACATTTGGGATAGATATGGAATTTCAGGAGAAGTGTGTTTTTAGCCTTTTGTATGTCTTTAGCAAATGCTAAAACGAGAGCACAGTTAGGTAAGAGTGCAGTGAACACATAGAGAAAGCAAAGCTAACTTAGAAAAGGGATGGGAAGGGACAAATCATGTTTATTGAGCATCTTCTGTGTGTACAGTGCCTTGGAAGAGACGTGAGAAAGTCAGGAAGCAGCCCGAGAGCAGCATGGGATGATGGGAGAGCTGCGGGGAACCAGAGGGAGAGCAGGAGAAGGGTTGGCTTAGGGGTCTTCGCATGGCCTGTGGGTATGGCCTTGCTGGGTGACCCCAGGTGAAGCAGGGGACACAGACTCTTGCCTGTCGTAGCCTAGCTGATGTGTGCCGCACCATGAAAAGCATCTGCCTTCTTGTAGCTGGACTCTGTTCCTCTTCACAGTGGTCCTGTTTGTTCACAATCATTCTTTGGGCGACTTGGAAGGCTCAGCTATCAGCATCTTCTGTGCTCTTGTCCTTTTCCTTTTGTAACTGTGCATTTTAAAGATTATGAACCTACTTTGAGAACATCAATTCTGTAATTTTAATTTGGGGAGAAGAAGAAAGGAAAATGTATCCATCAGACAGAAGTACACATCCATACTGATGTGATTCTTGACTCCTTAAACTTTGGTGGAGTTCCATATTAGGAAATGTATTTTGGTTGTTTAAAAAAGCATTAGTTTCCTTTCATAAAGTATAACTATGTGCCAGGCAGATCTCAGAGGGGACTGGCACCCTCCCCAGCCAGAGTGTAGAGAGGCCATCACTCTGGTCTTTGGGATTTGGGTTAGAGGTAGGGAAGAGAGAGGAGAAAGATGGCGCCCTGGCATTAGGCTCAGCCTGTTTTCCACTGTCAAGTCTTCCAGGCACTGGGCCAGCTGAAACTAAAAGATGTCATCTCTTCTTAGAGGTTTTGAAAAGCCAGGAGTCCCCTGATGTCACAAAGGAAACAGGAGAGGTGCTATGGACCAAGCAGGGCAGGAAAAATTTGACAAATCAGAGCCAGACCAGAGAATGGAGGGGACTCCACTGTATCTACTGAGCCTTCCTAGCAGGTGACTTAACCTTTGGGAATGCCTCCTGGAGCCCTCTGTTTAGGGCAGTAGCGGAGCCACTTAAGAGAGTCCATGAGACAGGGCTATGAACTTGTGGGGGCATGGAATGCTCCCAAATGAAGGCAGCTAATGACAGAGGCTGTGCTGGACATATGTCTATTATGCACTCAAACATGGGTCTATGTGAGATGTATTAGAATGCTGGTGTTGAGAAGGCCTTGGCCTAAAACTTCATTTTACATTGAGCACCTTGAGACTCAGCAAGGTGAATGAATTGCCCAAGGTCACACATGTTAGGAGTGAGTGACAGAGCCAGCAATTGAAGAGAATCCCCCTTACCTGCAGGTTACCCACACATGTATACATGTAATAAATTCCCCACGAGCATGCACACATATGCAGGCCTGTTAGAAGATGGCAAGTTTAGGCCATGTACTTACTAAACAACAACTAGTTCTTTTGAGACCAGAAGGGTTGGCAATCTCTGACAGTTTCCTGTAGAAAACTTGCTTCAAACCCTGACTTTCTGGGTGATGCTCCTGGGAGAAAAATCAGCTGCAGGGGTCCGTCGTGGGCAAGTGTTCATGCTGCCCTTGCTTCCTGCCACAATACAAAAAGCCAAGTTCATCATGGAAGTCTGCAGAGCTGCAGGTCCTAACACCGTGTGGTGGCCTTGGAGAGAACAGAGGGGAAACAGCTTTGCAAGACAGGCTAATGCCAGGATGGGGAGTAATGGAGCCAGATAACAAGCTTTTGATTTTTCTTTTGGCTTTAATTAGTCCTTTCAAGTTACAGGCAAGTTCAGGGCTGAGAGTAGAAAGGAGGAGGCCAGAAACTCTGCACAGGGCTGGGGCTATCTCTCCAGCCAGTCTGAGAAAGGCCAGGCTGCCGTTTAATGCACAGTATCAGTTTCCTTTGATTTGGCAGATACCTGAGTTCCTTTGCTCCAGCATTCATTTGGAGTTGGCTCAGACCACACGTGTTTCATGCCAGGCCAGGCTCTGTGTTGCCACAATGGCACCATTTGCAAACCCAGCTCTTCCTCAACCCATTTACAAGGCTGTTGGTTTAGTTTTCCTGTTCCCTTCCTGCCTAGGGGTGGAGGATGAACAAGATGAACTCTGGAGTTCTTGCTTGTCATGGAGTCTGACTCTCCCTTGAGCCCTGTGAAGTGGGAACTCAGTCCCAGATGACCTCTATCCTGTGGTGTTCCTGCTGTAGGAAGATGGCAGAGGGCAGGGCAAGGCCCAGGAGGTTGGCTTTTAGTACTTGTGTTTTGTAGGGCAAGGGGTTCCCTGTGGGTTTTGTCATAGTTGCAACTCTACAAACTTGAAGAAGGGATTTGACTAGCAATGAATGTCGACTGTGCTCTAGGCTGTACCAGCTCTCTAAGTTAGAATGCTCCTCTCATGTGGCTCTTCAGGCTTTTCTAGCCCTTTTCATATCCTGAGACCCATATTCTTCCCCCTGAACTCACGCCTCCAGAACTCAGAGCCGGGATCCGCATAACTCCTGGGCCACCTGCCTCCTTCATAAGGTCCCAGCACCTGCTTTGGTTATGTTCATTCGGGGGATAGGAAGGAATGGGAAGAACCCCTACTACAAGGCCCCTGGTGCCAGGAAGCATCCACAGAGCACTGGGCAGGCCGAGGCCTGAGGACTGGGCAGAGGGAAAAGTCTTGGGCCATGGGGGTGGAACCTGCTGACCCACAGCCGCCCCCAGAGAGCTCTACGGTGCCTCAACTTCAGGTGAATCAGGTAAGGCTGGCCGTGCTCCCATCGGAGATGAGGGCTGGTTGGCCAGGAGTGGCCTCCTCATGGGAATGTGTTGCTGTGGACATAAACAGGCCTGTTGCAAATGCACATTCCTGAGTGGGCACAGAGTGTGGAGGCTGGGGAAGCAGCTGGGGCTTTCTGGTGTCAGTGGAGGGTGGGAGCAGCAGCTTCCGCCTTTGCCCTCTGAGCCGTGCTTTACCCCTGTCCTGGCTTTCTCCAGCCTGGGTGGAGAGAGGTCTCCCAAAACAAGTGGGTTAGTATCTGCAAGTAACTCTAAGGATCTCATGAGGACATGGGTATGAGGGGGGTCCTAGAGGGTCTGTCAGGGCCCCAGTTTGTCTTGGGACTCACAAGACTAGAGGTCAAGCTAATGAGCACTCATGTGGGGAATGGCAGTGATTTCATTTCTGTTTCTGTGGCTTATCCTTGGTGCATCTCTATCCTCAGCCCCTTTTGAAGGCTGCCATCCAGGCTCCCTGAGACCGCCTGTCTGCAGAGCATGTGACAGACAGTAAGGCTGAGGAGCCCATACCTGTGGCCTCTGTCATGTGCCAGGGCCTTATGCAGGAGAAGGCGATGGCTCTCTGTCCTTCTCTTGGGGGGACGTGACACTCCTGACTTGGAGTGGGCAGCTGGCTGGAGAAGATGCTGGGTTTGACCAAGCACCTGGCATCTCAGAATTCCCCAGGCATAGGGTTATCTATACCTTCTCTCCTTTCTTCAGCCTCCTGGGGCAACCTCATCCAACACTAATGAACTAGCGCCTCCAAATAAACTAATGAATGGTGAAACATGTTGGAGCCCTAGGAAAGGGCTTGGCAACGCACTGCCTCCTGGTGGATATCAAGCATCATGGAATGGCATCTGTCTCCAGGAGCCCACACAGTGGAGGCGAGAGATGCACACCATATGGCCCGGTCATGGGAGTGACTGTCGTTCACTCCACTTCATTCTTCCCTGACTTTGGAACCAATTGAGCCATGGGTAAGGGAGTCAGATAGTCTCGGCCATAGTACCGATTAGGTGGTGTGGAGAAAGGTGACATGCAGTAGGTACAGAAATCAGCTTCTCAATCTCTCTGTCAAGCTTTGACCTGAGTGTCCTTCAACTAGAAAATTTGGGTCCTTGGAGCAGAAACTATTATCTAGCATCACTGACTCACACCTGTCAAACCCCAGTAGTGGGAGCAGAGGGCAGAGGCTTCCCGCCTGTCTGGAAATAAGACACTGGAGTTTGCATGGTACTTGATGGTTAACAAGGGCTTTCACACACCTTTTCTTCTCCCGACAGTACTGTAGGATAATGGAAGGGCAGGCATCCTCTGCAGTTGAGGGAACAGAGGAACAGAAAACTCAAGTGTTTCACTCAAGGTCATGTCATTAGTAAACTGAAAGCTGTTCTGTATCCTAATTCTCAGCTTGGTGCTCTTCTCGTGGTGTTTCACAAGAGTGTTCTAGCAGTGTCCGGGGTAGGCAGTTCATGGTGCCGGGATTGCCTGATATTGGGGGGTATTTGTGATCCGGGGCCCTAGAGTGCTGAGCGCCAGTGGAAGTTCCCAGTCGCTGTGAGGCAAGAAAACCTCTCACATTTCCAGAAACCTCTCATTGAGAACCATGGCTAGACCCAGCTTCCACTTGACTCTGGGGTTTACCCACCAGCCCTGTGCAGTCCCACAAGGGCCACACAGGCACAGGAGATGGAGCTTTTCCTTTTTAACTCAAAGCTCCCCTTCCTGCCCTGCTGTGTGCATGACTGGGTGGCGACGGAGGTCCCCTTCCAGGTGCCATTCCTTTGACTCACTGGTTTCCTAGGCATGGCAGTCCTGAGCAGGAGACAGGGTCACCCCCTTGGACTCAGGCTGGCCTCACGTCCCAGTCTGGATGGTCATTCAGGTTGATCTGGCGCCTGAGATCCTGAACCTCCACGAAAGTGAGCATCCGGAATGGCCAGGCAGGCATCCCAGGCTCCGGCGCCTGGTTTCTGCAGGTCTTCTTGGGGTATTTTCTTTTCCCTGTCAGCAGGAAGCACAGGGCTCAGACTCGATGGGGTTGTATCCTGTTGTTTATGGCATTAGACAAGGCGTGCTCTTTCTGCTCAGCTCTTGTCCTCTCTAGACCGGGAACTCCTCCTCTTCCCTGCACCATCCCTCCTCTCTCATCTCCGCTACACTTGCCGCACACACCGTGGTCCATGCCACACTCATGTCCCAATAAATGCATGCATCAAAAATCTCACACAGTGGTCTGAGTGCCCACCTCTCATGGCCCATGACCCTGTACTCCAGATTTCTTATTTAGCACTGGGTGCCTGACATATCACAGCCCCAATCTTTATAGAATCAAGTCTTCCCACTCTCTCTTGGAGATGGCTCCTGTCTCAGGTATTTAGGTGAAAGGCCCACCCACCTCCCTCTTTTTGGTCAGCAGGGTTTGCAGTGAAAGTCCCATCCCAGCCTAGTGTGCATGGTGCTTTGTGTGACAGGTGGCTGAACCCTGGGGGATGTGCTGGGTTTGGCAGGAGCAAAGTTAAGGCTGGCTTCCTAGGCTGGATGTACTCCCCCAGGATGCCCATCCTGGAGGCCACTGGGTCAGCGGGGGGTGAGGCGGGACCCAGGAATCACACAGACTGAATTTTAACACAGACGGCTGCCAGGAGAGCTCAGCACAGAGTTAGGGTTGAGGATGTGGGGTCTCACAATACTGAGCTGTGGACTGCATGTCATGAGCCCAAGCACAGTGGCGTGCACACCTGTAGCACACCCACATGCACACACCCATTCTCTCTGTCCTTGATGTCTGTCCTCCTCATTGCTGTCTGTCTGTTGCTTTCTCTGCTTCTCTCCTCTTGCTCACTCACTCACACTCCTGGTGCATAGTCCTCTCTTAGCCTTTCTCTGTCTCCCTCTTTCTGTGACTTGTTCTCCCTCACCCCACACACTGTGCTCAGCAGCAAGTACAGTGAGATTCTCTCTTTCTCTCTCACACACACACACACGCCTCATGCAGTATGAGATAGCCCTGCCAAAATGGGAAGCTGGACCTCTTGTTCAATGGGCACATAGAGCAGCCCTACTTAACAATCCAGATCTGGATTTCTGGGCCTTCCTTTCAATTCCTGTCATCCTCACAGGGTGGCGTCTTGGCTGGGTTACTGGTCTGGGAGTCAGGATCTTTGGATCTCAGCCAGTCCCAGTTTGTGAGATGTCACTGGGCAAGCAGTTTCCCTTTTGCTTTGAATCACACATTTTATCTTCAAGAAGGAGATGATAAAAAAGTATCCTTTTAATAAAGAGTACGGAAGCTCATAAGGAAAGAGAAATATACAGATGTTAATAATGATAGACACACACAGCCCCTTATATTCATAGGACACTCTAACATCTTCATAGTGTCATCCTGTGTCTCCTCCTTTAGTTATAATAACCACTCAAGGGGACAGAAAGGGGCATAATAATATTGTAGTGATTTCATGCTTAGAATTTTTTTTTCTTCACCAATACCTGCTTTTGAGAGATTTGGGCTGTGCTTAAATCAGGTGTGATGTTTGGTATCTCAAGCCCTAGGATGTGCTCCAATTGCCTTTATTATTATTATTTCCCCATTCCCTTCCCCTTCCCCTTCCCCTCCTCTTCCTTTTTCTCTTCCTCCTCTTCCTCCTCCCCCTCCTTTTCCTCCTCTTCTTCCTCCTCCTCCTCTTCCTCTTCCTCCTCCTCCTCCTCCTTCTTCTTTTGAGACAGTGTTTCACTCTTGTTGCCCAGGCTGGAGTGCAAAGGCACGATCTTGGCCCACTGCAACCCCTGCCTCCCAGGTTCGAGTGATTCTCCTGCCTCAACCTCCCGAGTAGCTGGGATTACAGGCGCACACCACCACAACTGGCTAATTTTTGTATTTTTAGTAGAGACAAGGTTTCACCATGCTGGCCAAACTGATTTCAAACTCCTGACAGGTGATCCACCCACCTCAGCCTCCCTCCAATTGCCTTCCTTTCTATATAGCGCAGATTACGAATGATAAGAGAATGCATTTGGACACTAAGACACGTTTTGAGCCAGTGCTTACTGCTGTTACCTTCATGTGTCCCTCAGTTTTGTAAGGCGGAAGGGAAGGACTGCACATCACCACATCAGGCTTGTTTCTTTTATCAAGAAAGTCAGTGGAGAGAAGGAAAAAGAGACAACTGAGAGAGCTCTTCTCCATCCGGTCTCTCAATTTACACGTTTTCCCTAGTATGTGTGGCCCTATGGGCGTGAAATGGGGTCAGTGGGAGAGAAGCAGCCCACTCCCTTCCCTGGTCTCTGTGTCATTACTGTGTCTCTGTCAGTGTTCCAAAATATAATGGGATTTGTTCGACTGATTTATCCCACACGCAGGCAACATTACCCAGACCCACACTCAGACCTGAGGAGCAAGAGAGGAAGATACATGGCCGTGAGAGTGGGGCTAATAAAATTTATTTCCACTAACGAGGGAATGACCTACCCCCTAACTCAGTCTGGGGAGCAGGGCCACTGCTTCCCAGCACCCACCAGAAAACACACAAACTTAATCATCGTGGCGTTCCTCACTTCAAGGACAGCCCTTGTGGCAGCTGAGGCTGCCTGTCACAAACTCTGGGAGGGAGAGTAGGATTTGGGATTGATAGACTGGTGGCATGGGATTTATCTGCCCCTGACAGGTAGCCACTGGGGTTCTCTGGAGCTAAAGTACAAAAGGAGAGAGGTGGCACCCCAGTAGGTTTTGGTTGTTACCGTTCGCAATGCTGAGATGCTTCCCTGGGATTTCCCATGGGTCTGGTGTTGGTTGCTAAACCAGCCCCCAGTGATAATGCCATCTGCAGAATTACAATTCTCTTGGTAGACTAGCCTAGAGCTCTGGCCTGTCCAGACTATCCCCAGGTCATTGTGCCATGGCCCTGTCTGCTTCTCAGAGAGAAGAACATGAGGCTCTTGGCAGCTAAGCTAATGAGGAGAAGGCTATGGGTTCAACCCTTAGGATTCTGAGCTGAAGCTTGTCTTTGGCTGCTATGCTCAGCAACCCCTAGAAGGGGTGCATTGCTACAGCTCGCTATTGGTTACAGCCTGGCCTGCAGAATGTGTGCTTGGCTTAATGCCCCTCTCCAGGGAAAACTGCTCAATTTAGTGACATTAGTTCCCCATTAGAAGGATAGTTTGTTTTCATGATGAATGAAAGATCACTGAGATATCTGGTGGGCTTGGGCCACAGATGGTCCCAAAACACACATAGAAACTTCAAAATGAGTATTGAAAGAAGTGTTGCTTTTAGCAAATGGCTTTCATCGTTCCATAGGTAGTTAAATGCCTTCATTTAATAAATATTTACATGAAAATCCCCAGCCCCACCTCCTAAAACACAATGACTTTGTATCCTGTTTTGTGGTCTGCTCTCCTTTTTGGGATGCCCAGAAGCAAAGCTCTTGGTTCTTGAGAACTGGGGCCATATGATAGTCCCCACTTATCCTTGGGAGATGTGTCCCAAGTCCCCCAGTGGATGCCTGAAACCGCAGATAGTCCTGAACCCCATATATACTGTGTTTTTTCCTATGCATACTGTCATGGTTTGGCTATGTCCCCATCCAAATCTCATCTTGAAGTCACATGTGTTGTGGGAGGGATCTGGTGGGAGGTAATTAAATCATGGGGGCAGGTCTTTCCTGTGCTATTTTTGTGATACTGAAGAAGTCTGACAAGATCTGAGAGTATTATAAGGGAGTGTTTCCCTGCACAAGCTCTCTCTTTTTGCCTGCTGCCATCCGTGTAAGACATGACTTGCTCCTCCTTGCCTTCTGCCATGACGGTGAGGCCCCCCCAGCCATGTGGAAATGTAAGTCCATCAAACTTTTTCTTCCAAGTCTCAGGTATGTCTTTATCAGCAGTGTGAAAATGGACTAATACACATACATACCTATAATGAAGCTTAACTTATCAATTAGGTACAGTAAAAGATGAACAGTAATAATAATCATAAAATAGAACAGTTGTAACAATATACTGTAGTAAAAGTTATGTGAACATTATCTCCTCTGTCTCTCTCTCAAAAATTTCTTATTGTGCTCTACTCTCCTATTTTTGGACAACAGTTGATCTGAAGCTGCAGTAACTGAAACCATGGAAAGTGAAGCCAAGGATCAGGGGAACTGCTGTAATTTGTTGAGTTGTTTTTCCAATGCCAAGACACTTTTCTATAAGGCCCTGCAATGATGGGTTTGTCTAACTGGGTTTTTGTGACTGTGGCTTGCTGGCTCTCCCTCTGTTTCTCTTACACATTCATTTTCCCTACAATCTCATTGAAAAAGACACCAGAAAGAATCATTCTGAGATGAAGCATTAGTAATTGAGTGTATGAGCCCTCACTCTAGCACTGTTTCCATGGCCTGTGCTCACAACCAGGGTGCAGGGGTCAAATTTCACCTGTTATAGGACTTCTCTGGCTTGCTTTCAAGAGACTTCAATCTCATAGGGCCAGTGTGGGTCATGTGCCTGAAGGTCACGTGTCTGAAGGCAGACCTTCCGGGGAAGGCTAGAAGTCATAAAAGAGAAAGTTTAGGCATTACAGTGAAGCAATCAGAGGATTGGATAGTCAGGTCTTTTTGATTTCTTCTTTGTTACAGAAATCATCACTCAAGCGTATGGAAATATCTTATAGAATAATAGCCTTTCTGAGGAGCTAAATCTAAGCCCACTAGAGACTCCCAGAGATATTTCTACCTCCCTGTGGACACTCTCCACTTACCTCTACCCCTGAGGAGGTAGTGGGGAGTAAACACGGTGTCATCTCAAGGGGTGGATGCATTTTGTGTATTTATGAGCACCTTAGGGGTCAGCCGTCATATTTGAGATATGGTTCCCAATAAGTGGGTGATCATTATCTCCCTGTACTGCAGAGCTTTACAACTGGAGCCTGCATTTAGACATGAGCTATTACAGCTTATCTGATCAATATCTCCCTTTAAAAAGAAATCCCACATGTGCAATTCACTGATTCCCCATTTCCAGTGGAGGTGTGCTATGGTCAGCTCCCAGGATATGTGTATGTGTGTGCATATGTGTGTGTGTGCGCACATGTGCATAAGTGTAATTAATGGGAAGAAATTTAGGGCTGCTCAACATGAAGAATATAAAGACCTTTTCTTTTCTGTATCAATAGGCAGCTCATGGGCTTCCCTTCTCTTTTTCTCCTAACTTGAATTTCTTTTCAAAATGTCAGCTCTCACTTTCCTTTGGGATGCACAGACCCAGGAAAGGAAGAAGCCCAGCTTGGGTGAGTGGTCAGGGGCCTCCTTGGGAGTGGAGAGTTGGTTGATTCTGGTTTCTGGAGATGGCAGAGCACTCATCCCTGGTGCTGGGAAAAGAAGTGGACACGTAGGCTCTTCCCCAGCAGTCCCCTGCCTTTCTCTGATCCTGGAATAGATTGTCTTTGTGACCACCCTCTAGCAACCCCAGAGGAAACACCTGCTTAAGATCAGTTTTTTGGCCAGGTGCGGTGGCTCATGCCTGTAATCCCAGCATTTTTGGAGGCCAAGGAGGGCAGATCATGAGGTCACGAGTTCAAGACCAGCCTGGCCAACATAGGGAAACCCCTTCTCTACTAAAAATAAAAAAAATTAGCTGGGTGTGGTGGCAGGTGCCTGTAATCCCAGGTATTCGAGGGGTTGAGGCAGGAGAATTGCTTGAACCTGGCAGGGGGAGGTTGCAGTGAGCCAAGATTGTGCCACTGCACTGCACCCTGGCAACAGAGCAAGATTCCATCTTAAAAAAAAAAAAATCAGGTTTTTTTTTTTTTGTTTTGTTTTTTTCTGTCACCACGAATTTGGGGCTTTGGTACCTATTTTCTCAGCAACCTGATAGGTAACTAGGGGAGGCACCTCACTTTCCAGGCTCTAGTGTCCCCTTCTGTAAAATGGGGCTGTTGGATTTTATAATCCTGAATTATTTTCCACATCTGAAATATGATGTGCAAAAGAAGGGTAGAATACTGTTTCATAAGCCAGAGAACTTGGACGTGAGCCCAAACCTCGCCTCGAGCCCAAACCTCGCCTCCTCCTCAAAGTCATGCCTGCTCCCCAAGGCAGTTGGTGGCCCACTCTCTGGACTCCCCCAGGCACATAACTGAAGCAGGGCCCAGATGGCTTTGTCCAGTCATGGCCCAGGCTGTCCATCCCTGCACTGGGAAAGAGGCAGTTCTTTGGGGCATGAACTGAGACTTTTTCATCTTTATATTCTTAGGGGCTCACCTGGTGCTTGGGGCTTAGTAGGTTTTTCATAAATGTTCTTAAGCAAATTAGTAAGTGAGGAAAAGTAAATAGCATTGTCTTCATCTAGTGCCTGTTTCCCTTGCTGAACGCAGGGAGTTCCAATAGCCCAAGGAACCAAAGGTTGGTGGAAAAAGGTTGGTCTAAAGATCCAGTTGGCCCCACCATGGGTGAGCTTGGGAAAATCTCTGATGTCTTCTTACCCCATGCAATGGACAGGAGTGGGGGCTTCCCAGCTGTGGAGGAGCATGAGGCTAGATGATACTTTTCCATTCAGGAAGGGCAGGAGAGCTGGTTTTCTCCAGACGAGAGAAATCTTCTCTCTCCTGGACCACAGGAGTTGCCCACAGAGTAATGGGAAGACCAGAACTGATTTTGTCTTCCATCCTGGGACTCAGAGATGGCTGCTGCTGCCCCAGAGCAGCAGGGCAGGTACATAGGTGGCTGGAGGAGTTGGGTGCATGGCTCATCCCTGCTGGTCACCTGGTCTGCCTCTTCAGGATCAGCTCAGGATGTTTGTAAACAGTGGATGCCTGCAGTAAGAGGGCAGCCTGTGGCTATGGAAGAGGCTGTGTCCCAGAGCTAAGCTAATTGGCCCACGGGGGGATGGACCTGCTGACCTTTACCTCATTAGCACTGCATTTGGCCACTGAGCTCTGGCTTAGTTCTGACCTTCCCATAATAAGGACTCAATGTGAGGTTTCTGCAAAGGTGGGGCAAGCCAGGGCCGGGGCTAAAACAGCTTCGCTTGGCAGAGGAGGTGCAATCAGGACTCACACCAGGGGCTGTGCAGGCTGGGGTCAGGGGAGGATGTGGGGATCAGGGGTCCACCCCGCCTCATCACCTGCGACCTTCAAGATGGATTGGTGTGGCTGTCAGAGTGGGTGATAGTTGGTTCCTTAAGAGTGTGTCATTGAGGCCTAGGGTTGGGGGTGATGTCTGGGGTTCTTGAGGAGATCCCCCCACTGTTCCCCAGGTCTACCTCCTCCTCCAGCCCTTCCCAGGGAGTCTCCATAGAGACCACTGGACACTTCTGGGGTGGTTGGGCAGTGGCTTTGCAGCTTTGCCCCCGGTGCCTGTGGAACTGCTGGAGGAAGGACACTGTCTGCATTTAAAATCCCCTTTTCATGGAGATGATAGAGTTTTTCAGAGTGCCAGTCTCTCTGCAGAGTGGGAGCAATTTCCCTGTAATTGGTAAAGTAACCGTAACTGCTCTGTCATTTGTATGTGGCGACACGTAATTGCACGGTAACCTTTGCCGCGGTGCACGAGGGAAGCGCTGTAAGCTATTAGGTTGTAATTCGGAGTGTCAGCTCCAGCTCCCCACGCCACCTCCACCACTGCCACACTGTGTGGCAGCCCCTGGGGAGGCTGCTATGGGGTCTGTCTGTATCCAGGTCCAGCTCAGGGTCCTGCTCCCGAGTGGGGATGCTACGCACCTGCTGTGTTCTGTAGTGCCCTCAGCTAGGAAGGGCCCTCCATGGTGATCTAGGCCAGTGCTTCTCAAACCTTAGCAAGAGGAGGTTGGAATCACCTGGAGGGGTGTGAAGACGAAGATGTCTGAGCCCCCACCCAAGGCTTTTTAATCCAATATGTCTGGGGTGGAGCTCAAGAATGTGCATTTCTAATGAACAGCGCTCAATCTTCTGGATCTGAGACCATTCCCCAGCTCCTGCATTCAATTTTGTGACCAAATGTCTATCTGATTCTGAAAGATCTTTGGGAAGAACTACCTTTGCTATTTCATCTTCACAACATTAGCCCCTTTAATCTTGATGACACCTCTGAGATAGATACCATGAATTTCCTCAAAGATGCTGAGACCCACAAAGGTCATCTGACCATCTAATGACAACAAACAATAAGAGTGAACACTCCCATAGAACTAAGTGTCAAACATTGTTCTGTATGTTTTAAATTATTTAATCCTCACCACAGTACTATAAAGTATGTACTATTGTTATAATCCCCATTCTACAGGTAACAAATTAAGGTACAGAGAGGTTAAGTGACTTGCTCAAAGTCACACAGGATTAAGTGGCAGAGTTGGGATTCAAACCTAACAGTTCTGGTTCAGTACTGTTAGCCACTGTGAAACTCAGGCTTTAATTTATCCCATCTATCCACCCATCCATCCATCCATCCATCTATCCATCCATCCCTCCATCCATCCATCTACCCATGCACCCACCCACCTATCCATCCATCCATTTAATATACATATATTAGCCTACTATGAGCCAGGCACTAAGCTAGGGGTACAAAGATGCATAAAACACGGTCCCTGTCCTTGAGCTCATAGTCCTTGGAGCACAGTGGATCAGCCATCTTAATTTGCACCCCATGCATTCTATGAGGACATTTGAGCCAGTGAAAAAAAGATCCAGTGTCCTCCGGATAGGGATCCAGGCAGTGTGGCCCTCTCAGGGCTTCTGGGTCTGTCCACAGGGTTGTCCAAATGGGTTCCATATACATTCTCATGTAATGGGCCCGTATTTCCTTTCCTTGTGAGAGTAGAGTTGCTCTCTAATAAACAAGTGTTATCATAATCATGGCCAAACATTTTGTGTATTTGTGGAGTGACAGGAGGCCGGCCTGGGCCTAGGGCACGACTGGGCTCCTGAGCATAGCAGAGTCCGGACCTGGCTCCTCTGGCTGTGGCTCTAATCTCACTGTTAATGGGGCCCAGAGGAAGGCCCAGCCAGGGCTGGAGCAAACACTCTCTCCCCCCATCACCCGGGGGCTCAGGAAGCCACACCAACCCTCACCTGTTGAAGGCTTTCACCAATTAGCCTCCCCTTCTTGGGCCCAGGCAGCCCTGGCATCTCTTCCCTACATGTCTACCTCCCAGGTCTGCAGGCCCTGGGGATCCTCCCTCCTCCTGCTTCAGGTACTGTAATTAGCTGGTGGTTTCAGCTCAGACCCAGCAACGCATACGGTGTTTGCAGTGCATGCTGTGGTCGAGAGGCATGCTAGGGCCACGCCCTGCAGCCATTCTACCCCTGTTCCAGGCAGGATTTCTATACACGAAAAATCAACATGAAATATCTTACACTGAAGTGCTTCCCAGCTCACCAGGTGCCTTCGCTCCTACAAGCTTACCCACTCTATAGCCAAGGAAAGTCAGATTAGAGAACAGTAGGAACAAGTTCTGCAATTGGGAAGCAGCTGAGCTGCCATTTGAACCCAAGTTTTTCCACTGTTTCAATCTTAAAAATCCCTCCCCCATCACCCCAGCCTCGAGGCAACAAAGAGCAGGGCCACCTGCTGCCACAGCTGGGGGACCTCAGCAATCATGCAGACCTGGATGGTGCTTGGTCAAAGGCCTCAGTGGCACCTGTATCACATTCAAAGAGAAAAGCCAAGCCATGGGGAAACTTAGGGAGAAAGCTGCCATTGTCCCAGATCTCGCCTGGGCTTCCTGCTGCATGAGGTTCTGCAGAGGAAGACTGTCACAGGCCCCTGACTTTCTGGTGAGTGAATGATGTCACTGGCCAAATGTATACTCTCCTTTTGTACATGGCTGTTGATGTGCTTGTGTTGTGCTCAGCCGAGGGGAAGAATTGTATTCAGTAATCCTGACCACTCAGAAATGCAATTTTGGGAGCTGAGAGGCCTGAAGCCTCCTCGGGCTAATGAGGCCTATGTTTGTGGCAGAGGTGGTGGGGAACTGTGAAACATGGACTTCCTTTCTCCCTGCCTCAGTGTCCCCACCCTGTGCAGTGTGAACAACCATTCAGCCATCTCTACTGGGAAAATGGATCATAACGGGCGAGGTACAGACTTGGCGATGGCAGAGGTCCCTGCAGCACAGTTTAGGCCTGAGAAAGTCGGGGATGCGAAATCCTTGTGAACCAGAGCGGGAACATTCAAGGGCCACGAGGACGCCTAGCACCCCAGGCTGCCCTCGGAAGGCCTGGCAGGTTGCCGTGGTCATATCCAGCAGGGACAGGGCATCGTCTCCCCTTTGCCTGGATTTGTCCTTCCTCTCTTCTACTCCTCCCTTTAACTCTCTGCCTCCTGTCTCCTTTGCCATCTCCTTATTTAGGGAAGAATGGTAAAGATCAGACTAAATCTTGAATACTCCCTTGTAAATTTGACTCCTATAATTTTTTGTTTGTTTGTTTAGTAGAGACAGGGTTGGTCTCGAACTCCTGACCTCAGATGATCTGCCTGCCTCTGGCGGGATTACAGGCATGAGCCACCATGCCTGGCCAATAATTTAATTTTTCTTTTTCTTTTCTTTTCTTTTTTTTTTTTTAAAGGGAAGGGGAGACAGTTGTGTTTGGCCTGGGCTGGTGGACCAGGCCACGCAAGAGAGGCCAGAGGCTATCAAAGGCCTGGAGAGCAGACGTCTGCTCTGCACGAGGCCTGCTCGGGCTCGCCCATGCTCTCCCCATTTTTACTCTGGCTGTCCCTACCCTGTAGGAAGATGGGGAACGGTCTGAGAGGCTTCCGATGTTCAGCAGGTTGCCTTCTTTGGAGGGACAGTGCCCGCACCTCTTCTGGGAGGGAGTGGAGGAGCCTGCTGGGGCCGGGTGAACACCTGTGGCCTGATTTCACACTCCCTGGCAAGAGCCTGCCTGCTGTTCTCCAGATGCCCTTTCCTTTGCCCAGATTGAAGCCTTTAAAAAAGTGACACCTTGTATTTTATTTCACCCCTTTCTCTGCAAAGTCCAAAGACGTTTACAGGCACGAGTGCAATAGGCTTTATGGTAGCCCATCAAAAAGCAGGGATTGTTTCCGTCATCTTTATAGAGCAGAAAATAAAAGCACAGGAAAATGGAGTAACTCTTCTGAGACCACATAGTCCTTCCAAGACACGGTGGAAAATCTACCCCAGAGGGGTGTGTGCCAGACCCAAGCTGCTTGTGGGGAGTGCTAAGGGGTTTTCACCGGCTACTGCCAGGGTCTTCACCACTCCCCAGCACCACAGAGCCCAGGTGAGACCCTCTGTTTCATGGGGGACCTGATGGCCTTGTATAAAAAGGGGAGATTCCACTGGAAATACAGTGGGGGAACTGGCCCCAAAGCTTCCTGACTTCTGAACTTATGCTTCCTGGAGTCAGGAGCAAGTGAGTCAGGGTCAGTGTCTCAGGGATATCTGAAGAATATTCTCTTTAAGGAACACTAGTAGGTGTTCCAGTCAAAATGGTTTAGCGGCTGGGTGCAGGGACTCACACCTGTAATCCCAGCACTTCGGGAGGCTGAGGGTGGTGGTTACTTGAGCCCAGGGGTTTGAGACCAGCCTGGGTAACATGATGAAATCCTGTCTCTACAAAAAATACAAAAATTTAGCCAGGCATGGTGGCACATGCTTGTGGTCCCAGCTACTCGGGAGGCTGAAGCAGGAGGATCGCTTGAGCCTGGGAAGTCAAGGCTGCAGTGAGCCATTATCATGTCACTGCACTCCAGCCTGGGTGACAGAGTGAGACCCTGTCTAAAAAAAAAAAAGAAAAAAGGTTCAGAGAATAAAATGTTTAGGAGAGGCTGAGATAAGGTTAAACATATTTTTTCTTAAAAATACTTTCCAGACCTTTCACATAACTAATCGTTATGAATCTCTTAGATGGTGTTAAAAGGCTTTCTAGAAATTTGCCTGCGGAGTCCTTTTGTGTAGGGCATATCGGGGACCTGGGTTTCCATGGATGGCACTTTGGGAAGTGCTGGTGTAGGCATGGCAGGGCCAGGGCTGCCCCTCTTCATAATGCTGTAAAAGAGACAGGGAGCCTGCGATCGGAGCTCGTAAAGTACCAGCTGTGGCACATTGAGTTGAATCAGCACCTTCCTTCCCCCACTGCTCCTTTCCCCAGCTGACTGCCCGCACATGGCTCTGTTGTGATGGTGCTACTTACATGCTAATGTTTTCCGTTCCCTAGTCTATACTTTTGAGTCCTTATGTGTGTGTCTGCTCAAGATATGGAGACCACATCCCTTTTCTGTATAGATACGAAGACCACATTCCTCTTTGTGTATAGATACGGAGACCGCATCCCTCTTGTGCCTGAGCAGAGTGGCCTGGAGCCCTTGCTCATCTGGGCTGACCCAGGGCTTTTCCACCTGAGGATGATAATGATAATAATGATGGACAAAGCTCCCAAGATGGTGCTGGGAGGGGCTGGAGAAGAGGCAGAGACACAGATTATGAGGAAAGGAGACCTGGGATCTGTGTTTTTTGCCTTGTCCCTGCACCTGCCCACTCAGGTGATTCTTCACAGGTCACCTAGTTTCTCTGGAGTGATGTTTTTCATGTAAAAAAGAGGGATTGTTAGCAGAGGATTAATCTCTAAGGATTCTTCTACCTCCATAGTTTCCTGACTTAATACCTCTGCCAATTTCCCTGACGCTCCCTTCTAATTTTTCTCTTTTTAAAATTTTCAGCTCTTAACCATTGATGATAACTTCTGTGGCCTGGACATGAATGCCCCCCTGGGAGTGTCCGACATGGTGCGTGGGATTCCCGTCTTCACAGAGGACAGGGACCGCATGACGTCTGTCATCGCATATGTCTACAAGAATCACTCTCTGGCCTTTGTGGGCACCAAAAGTGGCAAGCTGAAGAAGGTAGGAATGAAGTGCAGTCCTTTTGATTACTGTGAAGACAGTCTGACCCTCCTGGGCTGGAAATTATCTTATGTCTTTTCACTACCTTGGGCGTGTGGGCAGGTGATACAGTTTGAGCTAAGGAGATACGCTGCTGTTGAGGTCATGAGGATCATCTTGTCCTTTCTCTGCCTCCGTGCTGAGGTTGCGGGGTGAGTGTGTGGATTCACCTCCTCCCTAGAACTGGTGTGCACATGAGAGGTGTCAGACCAGCCTTGCAGGGTTGTTCTAAATGGCACATACTGTGTTCAATTTGGGCTTGTGCCTTTAAGGCAAAGGCTTTGCTAGGTCTGAGCAATTGGGGAAGGTGGGCAGGGGGAAGGGACAGTCCTGTTCCCCTTGCTTCAGCCCTTCTGGCTGCTGCATCATCTGGAATGCATTCAGGGAACAGAGGGAGGAAAGTGCAGACCTGTTAAAGTCGCAAATGGGGCCCAGAGCCAAGTTGTGGGCTGAGAAAACCACAGGTGCAATGGGAGCATGGAAATTGCTTCTGGTGAGGTCAAATGGTATGATCTGGGGACCTGACCTTTCCCCTGCACTTTCGGAAGCTGGCAGGTTCTGGGGTCCTGGGTAATCTTGGCTCATCAGCTGTGTTGGGAGCAGTCATCCACCGAGGGATGTTCTGTGCTCAGGCTTCTCATCTCATGAGTTGGAGCTGGCCCTACAGCACATGTCCTTCTTGATTGGGTTAAAAGCCCTTCTAAGATGGTAGGCAGGAGGTCCTGTTTCCTGTTGGCCAATAATTGCATTTTAGTCCTTTCCCAGGAAATATTGGTGATTTCATGTGGAGTTCTTGCTTGCTTTATTTTGGCTTCTCTTGGAGTTCTCTGGACATTGTGTGATTCAGATTGGGTAAAGAGGCACTGCCTGATTGAGACTGAGCCTTCATCCCTCCATTTCCCTTTGCTGTATTTCTGGCTCTAGCTCTGGATGGTCAAGAGGAAATGTTCCGGGCATATTTAGAGGACTATGCCTATTTTACCATCCTACAGTGTAACAGCCCAGCAATCATTTCTGTTGGCATCTCTGTGGACTGGTGGTGTGTCTGGAATGGGAGCATGCGGAGGACAAGAGGTGGGCACCCCAGAGTGTGTTTGTGACTTGGGAACTTGTGTGTGGAGTAATTCTATGGGTGATGATTGGGAAAGAAAACTGAGCACTGGGGAAACATCATGGTACTCTGCAAGAATGGTGTCCACGAGGTACCACGCAGCCGGCGCTGCCTAGGAGGAAGTAACCGCCTAATTTGAGTGGAACGCATTCAGTGCCGCAACCAAAAACAGCAAAACACACGTTTAAGAACTGTGTTTCATAATTCATTGCAAATAATTCTATTTCATACTTCCTTTCTGTGAAGAAAATGGTAAACACAATGGAATCTTTCCTTGCTGCCTCAGACTCCTCGTGAGTTTTGCTCACATAATGAACTGAGTTTTGTGGATGCCCAGGGAAGATGCTGCGAGATGTGGGCATGTTGTCCCCACACAGCTCCTGTGTCTGATTGTTGCCCCCTTCCCAGGTCTTCCTCTTATGCACTTGGCCACTCATCACTTCCAGTTGCTGCCAGGAATCCTGGTTGACTTCAGCACCTTTCCTCCTCCCTCATTCTGCGACTTCCAGCTTTGGTAGGCTAGGAAACCAGATTGCCAAGCTTACTGAAATTGTGTCTGACAAGCGTCAGTCCACACTGAGGAGAGAAGTGTGTGAGCTTTTGGGTAGGGACTTCAGATGGCTCGATTCTTCAGTAGGATTCGGCAAGTTTGGTCTGCTGGAAAAGTGAATTCTAAATACAGGGGACATTACTATGTACAATTCATGCACTGAGACCTGCTTCACCTGCTGCAATGGGTGAATGAGCACTATTGAGAGTAAATAAGTCAGCAAGGCAGTATGGGGGATGCTTTAAGTCTTTTCTCCAGTGAGCTCAATCTCAGTGCAATGGAGAAGCTAACTTCCTGCCTTGCTCTAAAACAGTCCTACTCACTGAATTTCCTACCAGCTGCCAGAGGACCATTTACTAGCTGGCAGGATGGAGTAGACCCTGGATGAGGATTTGTGTGTGTGTGTGTGTGTGTGTGTGTGAGTGATTGTCTGAGCTGGTTGGGCAGTGAATGTTATCAATGAAATGAACATGGAGAGTTCAGTGCACATAACAAAACAGTTATTTTCTCTTGGAAAAAGGAAGGTGTTTCCTGTCCATGGATGCATTGTAAACCCAAGACAGTCAACTTGCATTTTTGTGCTGTTGGTCCAAGGTTGGGTTGAGGCATTTGGTGGCTGGTGCTCTCTCACCTGTGGAAGCCTGTCCAAATCTGTTCCCCGACAGGGAGGTCAATCAAGTGCAGCACCGTGAGTGTGGAATCAGGACACCCCCAGGAGCCTGGGCCAGCAAGGCGCTCAGAGACGACCCTCCTGAGGCAGGTGAGGACAGAGCCCAGCAGTCAGGCAGGCAGGCAGTGACAGGCGACACACGCAACACCCCACCAAGAGCCTGGGGCTTCATAAACCGTGGCTGGCATTCCCATCTTTTACTTTGGTGGATTGATGTAAGAACAGTTCTGTTTCAGCCACCTGGGATATTCTATCTAATTTCCAGAGCAGTGCTGGGGCTGGTGAGGCATAAATGTTTCAAAGGTAAGAGCGCAAGGGTCAGTTGCGGGGAATGAGCCTTCAGTCCTCCTGGGGAAAGCCAGGCCACGGGGAGGGGGGGGAGCCAAACTTTCTGCTCTGCAGGCTCCGAGTGGCAGCCTTTTAATGGTTTTGCTCACGCCTAGCTCCCGTGCCTGCAGACTCAGCACAGCTGGCCCAAGGGAACAGTCTGAGTTGGGAAAGGAAGGCTGGGCCGCCGAGTCTGTTGTTTGAAATAATAAAAAGCAAAAGTGACCCGTTTATTTATTTTTTTCCGAACAATAGAATTCCCCACCCCCGTTCACTCACTAAGCACCACTCCCCTTTCCTTGTAATAATTCCGACTCGCTTTTCCCAGAGGTTATCAGGACCACAGTCACCTTTTGGGCAGAGGCCCAGCCATGACAAGTTGTGAAGCTGCAGGAGGATTTTGCTAGAATTTTTGCAAGCAACTGAGGCCAGGGCGTGAAAATAATGGAAATCATACTGTAGCCATAATTATAGAGTTGGTTTCTCTGAGCCCTGTAATAATCTCCTGTGTGTATCAAGGCTTTACGGTATGACAAGAGACTGGAAATGGGGGTAGGTGGTCAGGAGACAGCTTAGGGGGGATGCTAAGAGTAAGGATGTTTGCTGTGGGTTTCAGGGGTCCAGGAGCTAGACTGAGCTATCTGTGGGCTGCCCTCAAAATTACTGACTTTTTATTTTGCTTGAAAGGCATGAGTCCCAATCATTTGCAACCTTGTCTTTGATGACCGTGATTTCACTCCTTTGGTGCACACATCACATGAAGCAGGGGGAAAGGAGGTGAGGAAAGTACCAATTTTAGATGTCTTTGATGTTTTCTGATGTGTGTGAGTGTTGTCATGGTATTGGCAGCCTCTTCCTGTGGTGAGCTTTAAGGGTATGTGTGTAAAGAAATATGACCTATAAATGCTACAGTCATGAGTAGGTGTCTAGGAACTTAGCAATAACCTACAGACTGTTAATATTTCCACTATAGGTAAAAATTGTAAGGCAAATGCCATCTCGACTGGCTTTAGGGCCAAGCAAACCTAAACCTTTGGTTTGAGTTGGGACAATCAGCTCAGTGTTGTCTCAGAAGCACAAGATTTCTTTGCTTGAATATTTCTGCTGAAATCCTTTCCCTCTCTCTCTTTCTCTGCCTCTTGCTTTCCTTTCACTAAGCGATCATTTTTATGGCTGCTGTTCAGTGGTGAATTACTGCCTGACATTAGTGGGAGAGACTAATGTTCATTGTGAACCAAAACATCATAAACTTCCACTTGAGGTGCGATTGCTCCTCTCGCTGGTGATTGCTTCTTCCCTGGATGTTCTTGCTAGGTTAAACTGTTTACACCTAGGGGGGTGGAGCGCTGTATGGATGTTGGTTAAGTCAGGCTGGCCCTGCTATTAGCCTGTTATAGGACATGCATCCATGTGTCTGTGCACAGACGAATCCGTACCAGCCTCTCTGAGTAGGAACTGGGTGCACGTTCCCATGGAGAGGCGATAGGAGTATACAGTACAAAAATCATTCTTACTGGGAATTGTCATGTAGATTAATTTAATCTTCCTAAATTTTTTGGCTCGAGCCTGTTTTAAAATTAATTTGCTTGTGTTCCCTAGACCCTCAGCACAGGTCCACAAGGGGAAATCACCCAGGAGTGGATTGGAATGGAGGGAGACCCACCTGGGGTGAACATTGCTTCTCAGGAACAGATGCTGTGTGTGTGTCTTCAGTGCTCGAGTCACAAAGCAGTATCAGATCAGAGAGTCCAGCCCCTGCTTTGTTGCTTCCTAAATGTACCTGGGAATTCTTCCTAAAATTATTCTGGAAATTTGAATTCACTTTAACTAAAAATAAATATTCATAGCACAGAAAGCCCTGCAGATGGATAGAAGTGTCAGGAAATCAAATGGAGATACAATGTTGGAACACCAAATAGAACAGGAACCTGCGGTTAGGGCAGAGGGCATGTGTATTTGATACAGGGTTCGGTCAGGTAGTTCTGTTGTGCTACATGTTTCTCCAGCCCAAGCTGCCATGGGCTCATGTGTGATTGATCACAAGCAGAAAGGGAAAGAAATACAGAAGCATCAGGGCTGACCGATTTCCATGTCAGGAAAAGACCATCTATTTGCTATATTGTGTCTGCGTTTTCCATCCCTGGTTTTGCAAATGTTAAACCTGCATAGACCTTACCCTGTGCATTGTGTGAAGGGGAGGCTGAGGTTGAAGAGCTCCAGGCAGAAGATCCCACAGGTGTACCAGCAGTGCCACCCTCCCTCCTCTGATTTCACGTTCAACCACAGACAGATGGTATTCTGTCGTTAGTCTTTCCAGCCTGGGAATTCTAAGACTGGCCCTTCAGACTGACCTTGCCTCAGACCAGTGCATCCGCTTCTCAAGGGCCTTCCTCCTACCTCGTTTCAATCTCTTCTGCTGTGTTTTAAGCTTTCTTCCCAAGTTGAACTCAGTTAATAAGAAGAGCAACTAAGCTGGTTGATGTCCTCTTGGACATATTTTATATTCTTGAACACTATTAAGCCCTCACTCAATCACCCTTTTGATATAAGTGTGGCCACACTGGCCTTCTTTTCTTATCTTTTTCCATTTCTCACTATTCTGCCCTTGGGCCCACCCACCTTCCCTGCATGTCCCTGGGGGATCTCGAGTGGTCCCTCTGTGCTAACCTGAATAAGCCCGGGGAGGTATTCTCATCATGAAGTTTCTGCTGCAGCCAATAGCGAGGCACTGTTGCATTCTCCTCCTGGCTTCCTCCTGAAACACACGTTGAGATCCCAGCAAAGAGTTTCTCCGAAACACTTGTCATTCTGTTTTCCAAGTGATCATTGCTGGTGCACATGATTTAAAGAGATCGTCTTAAATGAGCTTTGCCAATTCAAGATTTATTGATACATGTGCCACTTTTTTTAATCATATGTGTGTATATATATACACACATTGGTATAGAAAGATCCTGATCATAAATTAAAATGCAAACACATTAAAATTGAAGAAAGTGCTGCAGAAACACCCCAAATCATAGAGCGCATTCAGTCAGCTGATACACAAATGTCAGACACACTAGAGGAATTTATCCAGTGACACATGCAATTGAAGTAAAATATTGTGCTTTACAAGAACATATCATTAAAATGAAAACTAGCAGCATATCAGGAGTCTGGCCATGTAACCAAGACAACAAAGATAGGAAAGGATGAAAGACATGATGTACAGAGGAAGAGGGAGGAGGCAGAGGCAAGAAGAGGGAATGAGCCCCCAACCATAAGTGGTCCTTTTACTGCTGGGCTCACACCTGCTAGACTCTGGATGGGAGGAGAATAGAATCTTGAAGACTCCCAGAGAGGGTAGAGCCAGAGGAGGTCTTTGTTACCAGCAATTGCTATGATTTCCTCAGCCACTTTGATGGGGAAGGCAGTGGCAGTTGGAACGATTCACAGCTCACCAGTTGATGTTCTGATTGGGGGTCTGCTGAGAGTCCATACTTGTTCTTAGGGAACTTCCTGGGAATGTATCTACTGGGCTTGCTTATTGGTGATATGGTGCTGCTTTTCCCAGCAGTTCTGGCTTCTCATGGATGTATGCATGGTGACTTTAAAAGAGGTCTCTTGGCTGGACACAGTGGCTCACGCCTGTAATCCAAGCACTTTGGGAGGCTGAGGCAGGCAGATCATGAGGCCAGGAGTTCAAGACCAGGATGACCAACATGGTGAAACCCCGTCTCTACTAAAAATACAAAAATTAGCCGAGCATGGTGGCGCATACCCATAATCCCAGCTATTCAGGACGCTGAGGCAGGAGAATCACTTGAACCCAGGAGGCAGAGGTTGCAGTGAGCCGAGATCATGCCATTGCACTCTAGCCTGGTCAACAGAGCAAGACTCCATCTCAAAAACAAACAAACAAAAAAAGGTTTCTTCAAAGCTCCCACACTCACTCCATACCTTCTCTCCTGGCCCATGAGACACAGGTGTGTTAGTTATCAATTGCCGTGAACTACTCCAGAACTTAGAGTCTTTGAACAACACTTACTATTATACATACAGTTTCTGTGGTTCTGGAATCTGGGCATGGCTCTGCTGGGTCCTCTGGCTTTGGGTCAAGGTGTGGGCTAGGGCTGCAGTCATCCCAAGGCTAAAGATCGGAATGGGGAAGAGTCTACCTCCAGTGTCCCTCCCAGGTTTGTTGGCAAGCTTCAGGTCCTCACTTGAGAGATCCTTGCATTGCCATGTGGGCCCCCCCATGAGGCCACCTACACAACAATGTGTGAAGCAGCAGGCTTCTCTAGAAGGATGTCTGAGAGATGGGAGTGAGAAAGAGGCTGAGTAAGGTGCAGGCCTTTGTCATTTTGAAACCTGGTTTCAGAAGTGACACCCCATCCCCTTTGCTGTATTCTGTCTTAGAAGTCAGCCACCAGGTCCAGCTCACACTCCAGGAAGGGGCTCTATAGGTCATGAGCACCCAGAGGTGGGGATCACTGGGGGCCATGTTGGAGGCTGCCTTCTACACGAGCGCTTTGTTTCTCAGCCATTGAGGGGACTTGAACCCATACTTTCAAACTTCAAGTTCACTTTTGGTAGCATGGAAAAGGACACAGCCTTCCTCAGGAACACCAGTGGCCCAGGCACTGAATCCTGTCTTTTGACTTGTGGCTTTGCTTGTGCAAACACAGTAGAGAATCCAGAGGATAAACAGGAGGCTGTGAAGCAGTTGCCACACCCACAGGACCAGGGGTGAGGAAGCTTCCTCAGCAAGGTGGCCTGGGGGCTCAGCAGGCAGTCCCAGGTGCTCTGTTCATCTAGAGAGAGGGCAGTGCTCGATGATGGACAAAAGACACTTAGATTTTGAATCAGTAGCTGCCGAGAACTCTGTATGTCCATGGAGAATCCATATCTTCTGCCTTTGGCCTCTGTGGGGAGGCCCCCAGCATCTTAGGAAGGGGTTGTTTTCTTAGTGTTTAGGGCTGGCAGAAAAGAGGTGATGCAGAGGGAACTACCAAGCTTTGAACACCGTGTAGGCACCAGGATTGTTCTAGATGTTTTCACATGTTACATTGATTGTCATGTGTAATCTTCAATTTTTTTTTTTTTTTTTTTTTTTTTGAGATGTTACACCTTCCATGTAAAATGGAGGAAAGGGGTTGGGTAACTCCCCAGAGGTCACACGGTCTAATCTGAGGTTGTCCTGGCCCTTTATGGAGTAATATCATGGACTCCACCTAAGGCCCGGCTCCTGGGCTGTACGGTAGGTCACCTCTCCGATGGAGGGAGGAGGTGGTGGCTGGGCCTCTGGTACCTGCCTCGGAGCCTGTTGCTCAGAACCCTCCTTTCATTCCCTCTGTCCCTGCCCTGGCTCAGGTCCTGATGTCCATGCTAGGGTGGTTGAAACTGATTTTCCCCTCTTTAATCCATCTTCCTGGGATGGATTAAAGAGGGGAGCACTTTAGGGACAGGAAAATCAGTTTGGATGGATCCTAGATGGCAGATTCAGCTTCCTAAAGCAGTTCCAATCCTCTCACCCTTGTCACTAAGAAAAACAAAACTGGACTTGTCTCACCCACCCTTCCGTAGACCCTTGCCACTAGTTCTGCCTGCGTGGAAGTGGCCCCAACATGCTGAGGACTCAGGTGCCCGACTCAGCCATTCAGCCTCAGCTGGCTGCCTCGGCCTTCACGTTTTGAGTCCTCAAGGGCCCTGGCTAAATTTAAATACCGAGGAAGAGGCTCCCACCTGAGAAACGGGAGGGGACTCCTGCCTCCGTGGCTGTTCTCACATCACCAACCTGCCTCCATGGGCAATTTCCTTCTCCGAGGGCAATTATGCCAGAGCTCGGATCCCACAGCCGAGTGGGAGGTGGCCATGGGGAGGGCAGGAGGTTTTGTGGGAGGCAGCCGAGCTGTGCTTTTCCACTTACCCCTGGTGAGCTGCCTGGGACAGACTGGGCCTATCTTTGTCTTGGTTTCTCACTGGAATTGTCCCTCCTAGAACCTATGGGACTGTGTGCTGTGGTTCTGGGTGATTTTTCCTGTGATGGGTTATCCATGGTCCCTCTCTTGGTGCATTTGGAGGATGACGGCTTCTCCCTAATCACGGGTCATTATTGCTTTGCAAGCGCTCTGGAGCAGAGGGCCTAATGAGCCAGTCTCCTTGTTACTCCCAGTCACCTGGAGCACCTGTCGCCACCAGCACATCCAACCTTCTTTTTCCTTCTAAGTGTCTAGCCCCCAAACCTGAGCTTCTCGGCTCTTCTCACAATCTTTTGCCTACTTTCCTCACTTTCACCCCCTCCATTCTTACCTTTTCCTTCCTGTCACTCTGTAGTATTGTACTTTTAACTTAGTGAAGATGTGTTCGCAAATGTTATCTTGACCAATTAATTTGCTCAGGATGATGTGGAGTTAGGAAGGCCTAAGGCAGTGTTGGCTTTGCTATTTCATTATAGATATGGGGACTTGGGGGAATAGTATGATTGGATGGGAGGTTAGGGAGACTACTTCAGAAGTGTGCATAGTTCTTTATATAGTCAAACCTCTTTTTAAAAAAATGCAAAGAGACCAGGAGCAGTAGCTTATGCCTGTAATCTCAGTACTTTGGGAGGCCGAGGTGGGTGGATCACTTGAGGCCAGGGGTTTGAGACCAGCCTGGGCAACATGGCAAAACCCTGTTTCTACTAAAAATATAAAAATAAACAAAAAGAAAAATTAGCTGGGCGTGATGGTACATGTCTGTAGTCCCAGCTACTCCAGAGGCTGAGGCAGGAGAATCGCTTGAACCCAGGAGGTGGAGGTTGCAGTGAGCCAAGATTGTGCCACTACACTCCAGCCAGGGCAACAGAATGAGACCCTGTCTCAAAAAGAATGATTAATAAATAAAATAAAAGAATACAAAGAATTTTGTATCTACAAAGAGCAATCCTCTTTCCCCCTAAACCACTCCTGGCCGCCCACTGCAGGCGCTCATTGTTCTCTCCGTCACTCATCGTGGGGTCCCAGGCTCACTAAGGTGCGGGCAGAAGGCCATATTCCCCATGTCCTGTGTTGTGGCACAGCTGCATGGGGACCCAGCTCTATTTTGTTGGCTTACTGGGTTTCCCTTATGAGTCCTTTTAGGAAAGGCTCTCCACTTACCCCTGGCGTGCTGCCTGGGACAGACTGGGCCTATCTTTGTCTTGGTTTCTCACTGGAATTGTCCCTCCTACGGCCTATGGGACTGTGTGCCATGTTGCTCCAAAGGTTGCATCTGTGAGAAGTGGATGTTGGTTTGGGGTTTTACCCCACCTCACAGGCTCTCCCTTCTTTGGGGTTGCCCTCTGACACTCCCAGTGCCTCACCTAGTCCCAGTTTTCCTTTTGGGAACTTTTTTTTTCCCCCCCAAAGAGATAGGGTCTTGCTCTGTCACCCAGGCCAGAGTGAAGAGGTGCTATCGTATCTCACTACAGCCTCAAACTTCTGGGCTCAAGTGATCCGCCTGTCTCAGTCTCCCAAGTAGCTGGGACTACAGGTATGTGCCACCATGCTCCACTAATTTTTAACGTTTTTTAATAGAGATGGGGTCTTGGGTCTTGCTATATTGCTCAGGCTGCTCTTAAACTCATGACCTCAAGCAATCCTCTCACCTCGGCCTCCCAAAATTCTGAGATGTATGAGCTACCATGTCTGGTCATGGGACATTTTTTGAGCTGCCTTCCAAAAAGTTTCTCCCCTCCTGGAGAAGGCTTCTGAGGCTTTGGTGGCAAGGAGGTTGGAAGGAAAGAGATGGGTTGTCTTTCTGCTTAATCGCTTTTACCTTCCCACCAAGATGTGAGTATTCTGGGGCTGGAGGTGGCTAAATTTGAGTGTTCCCAGGTATTGTTGGACCTGAGAGGCCAGAATGATGTTGAAACCACCTGATGACCTGCCCTCATCATTGCATCCAAAACTTAAACCAAATCCTACTGTGTTCTAGGTATTCCCATGGGAGTCTCAGATACAAACTGCCATTTTGGCCTCCAGGCAGATCATATATGGGTGCCTTATATATATTGTGGTTTTTTATAATAATGAAAATGAGTAGATATCTTCAGTCTACCTTTTAAAAATCTGTAAGTCAATACATTCTTTACCTTGGTCTTTCTGCAACAGACCAACATTTCCTCCAGTGATAATTCAGCTCTGTCCCTTTTGTTCTTCCTTCCCCCACAGAGCATAAAACTTATCCATGATTTTCTGTCAAACAGGATTCCTCTACTACAGGTATCTCTTGTGAAGGGTAAACAGATTTTTTTAAAATGTTGTATGTAATTATAACCATATTTTAAATGCATCAGGTTAGCATACCTGGAATATTTTATTTTATTTAATCTTTATGATCAAAGTTGTCCTGGACCTTTCCCTAGACATACCAGACTTGGGAGAGAAAAATATATCTTAAACCTCACTTAGAGAATGAGTCTTTTTTAGATCCAGAGAGGTTTAGTTAGGCAGTGTTGGCTTATGCCCTAGGTGGGACTGAACTTGTACACGGTTGACCTTAAGTAGAGCTAGAGTGGCAGCTGGGGACCTTAGAGGTTCTGTGACCTAGGAAGGGCCATGGCTGGAGGGAGGCTGATAGTACTGATGGCTTCCCTACCTCAGCCAGGCTGTGGGCTTCTTTATCTCATTTTGGGTAGGAAATGTGGATTCATTGTAGGAAACTAATGAATCTCTTTCTAAAATGGAGAATTCTTTTCTAAAATTAATAGCCTCATAATGTATCCATTTTATAAATTTGGTTTTTATTTAGTCACATTTGATTACCCCAAAAATTACAGGCGATAGAAGCTTTCAACATTGTAGCTGAGATGGTTTTCTGAAAGGAATTTGTTCATTTTCTTCACATAGAAAATACAGTTCATTAATATAGCTGGATCTATTTCCCCAGTGTGTTTACACCTTCTTCCAATTAAACTGAAGGTGCCCCCACAGTACTGCCCCGAAGGTAACAAATGCTGAATAAAAAAATGTATTTGAAGATGGGCCACTGGAGCTTTAGGGTCTTCTAGTGCCTGTGTGCACATGTGTGTGTATCAGCTAGCTTAGACTACATTGTGTTGCAGTAACAAATGACCCCCAAGTTTAAGTGGCTTACAACAACAACAATGAAGGCTATTTTCAACTCATGGTCATGTGCACCCTGGGCTGGCTGCAGCCCTGCTCCATGTTATTTATCTGGGAGACTTGGAAGGGCAGCCCCTGTTTGGGACATGTTGATCTCATGGCCAAAGGAAAAGAGAGATGGCAGAACCGTGCCATGGTTGTTAAAGCTACTGCTTGGTGGTGGCCCATGTTGTTACCACCCCCACTTGATTGGCCCAGCCAAAGTGAATGGTGTGGAAAATATAACCCTGCCTGGAGTCTTGGGAGGGGGCTGGTGTGTATGTATGCAGGGAGGTGGGAGAGAAGGGCAATGAGTATTTTGTGGATAATTCTGTCTATACAGTTTACCATAAGGATTATTTTTGTGAACATCAACATTCAGTCAAGAACTATCTTCTTGGTCATCTAAAATGCACTAAATGCTTCTTGACTTAAAGAGCTCGTGATCTCGTCTTTGCTCAGTGTTGGAGAAGATGTGCAAAAAATATAGGATATGGCTGATTTTATATCATCAACCCCAGATATAATGTTGGAGATTTTTAAAAAACTAAATCCTCTCTCAGATGATTTTCCTGTGATTTACTTTTTTCCTCCTAAAACTGAAACTGAAATTATTCCTTATCTTTCATTAGTCAGGTTCTGAATGTTTGTATCTCCCCAAAATTAGTTTTGTTAAGAGTGAGGGCACTTTTCTACTTAAATACAATGATTAGATTGTGTTCAGCAGATGTCTCTTGGATAATTAAATTACCCAAATTTATGGAAGCATTTCTTTTACCTATAATTAAATAAAGTTTCCAAATTAATTTTCCCTAAGTAATTTAAGCTCCAGAGATTCCCCCACTTTCCCTCTGAACCCACCTTGCCAACCATGGATTCCACAAATTCACTCTGGACACAGGCAGGATATTGCCCATTAAATTCCATTTCTCAGGACAAGGAACCCAAAGTTGTCTACTGACTCAAAACAAGCTCACATGCCTTCTTGTCAGGGTTTCCTGCCAGCCTGCTCCTCTCTAGAAAAGACAGGAGACTTGCAGAGTCAGAATCCTGAGTGGAGGAACCATCCTGCAGATTGCACTGAAAAACATTGATTTTTATCTCTCAAAGTCATTTTGTAGACTGCCAAGTTTTTGGCCAACGTGTCTCAAACTTGCATTGTATTGATGATGCCTGGGAAAGCATCAGTCATCCATAACTGGGTACCATAATATGTATTTTCATGGCTGAGCTGGTGACAGCAATTGCGGGGGCCTTGACAATCTCAGAAAGCTCATAAGGAGTTGGCTGGGTGCTATGATGCTAGGAGGGGCACTTTGATTCTGTCTAAGCTCTTCACCTTCTATTTTCAGGTAGATAAGATATACTCACACATGCCTAGCTCTGTATCCCCTCTCCATACACACATCCATAGTCATAAACACGCACATACACCCAGCTGACACACACACCTGTGTTCACCCGTGCACAGGGAGGCACCCACACATGCCAGCATAGGAACTGGCAGAACCTTCTCTGCACTCAAGCCTGGGGCTGCTCCCGCTGGTCTCTGTGTTCTTGGTTGGAGCATCCACTTCCCTCATGTTCTCTCTGGGAGATCAGCAGCACACCGTCTAATCAGTTTACCTCTGACTCGCCCGCTTTGGCTTCAGGATGATGACAGAGCGGAGCTATTTAGCTGTCAAACGCCCTGACCATTGCCCAGATGAACAGTGCCTCAACCACCAGAGTGGCTTCTTTCTCCTCTGGGTGTGGGGAAATCAGTCTCCCAGCTGCTTTTTTTTAAGTGCTTCTTGCATCTGCCTTCAATTTTCATGTTAATGCCTCTTGCTTGCTGACCTCGCTTCCCAGCAGCCAGCCTAAGTGTGAGTCCCATAATTAGCTTAGTGATAATTTAATCTCTCTGCCTTAAATCTGATTGTTTCTGAGGGAGTTGGGTCAGGGGAAGGAGGACCTTTATTTCTCTCTTGACCTGTGCTTTTGTCTGGATTCTTGTTCTGTGTGGGGGCAGGGGCAGAAGGAAGCAGTGGGATTGGGGGATGCAGTGACAGAGCGGTCCCTGGCATCGAGGGTAGATGCCGGGCAGGAAGCTGAAATGAAGTTCATCTCTATCTCTAACATTTTCTCTCTTAGAGGGGGTTCCGTTTCTTTGTCCTCATTTCCCCCTAAAACTGTGAAGGCATTTAAGTGTGGGCATATAAACAGCTCTAAGATGCTTGGAGCTGGGAGGCAGCTTGAAAATGGGAAATCAATGTGCTTCCTCCACTGGTCATGATGACCATTCTCTCAAGCCCAAGGAGGGCTGGGAGGGGCCACGGGAGCCACTGTGGGCCACCCCGCTGCCTCCCACTACTGCTCCTAGGTACCCCTGCAACCTTTATGCCCAGGTGTCTGCCCTGGTCTGTTTCTGAGGCCATCCATCCCTCTAACCTGTTAGGAGCCAGGCCTGGGTGTGGCTTAAAATCTTGGAACCGACATCCAGGAGATCTTAACTTTGTTGCTGGCTGCGCTTCTGATTTGGGACAAATTCTTTATCCACACGTGTGTCACCTTTGGAGTAATGAGCATATTAATGTATGCACCCTCCCTCCATCTCTCTTATGAATGAACTGAGGGTAGTGAGATTTCACATCTATAGAACATTCTTTAATTCACCCAGGAGGAAAAAATTAAAACAAATTAAGATGGCAAGGGTCCATAAGACTTTCTGTGTTTAAAAACTTCTAAGAAGAGTCTTCAGGCTCACAGATGCAAATAGCCATGTGAGCCGAGGCAAGGTAGAAATGCAGAGGGCGGCAGGTCTCCAGAGGTGGGGCTCTGCAGGGGAAACAGCAGATGCTCCAAATAGATGCACTAACCAGTTCTGATGGGATTTAATTTTGTGTGTGTGTGCCTGTGTGTGTGTGTGTGTGTGTGTGTGTGTACATATGTGCTCAATATCTCTTTGGGAGAACTTCGGAAACCCCAATGAAGAAGGTGAGGTGTAATTCATCAGAGCCACCCTTGGCTACTCACTGAGTCCCTGTAACATGTGCGGTGCTGTAATTGGGGTGAATAACCTGGGTGAGGAAAAGCAGGACAGGCGGGGCAGGCTCAGCTCTGCAAGGCTTAGGTTCCCTCCTAATACCTCCTGCAGGCTGGAAACAGGGGCTTTGATTTATGAGCTCACTTTTAATGAAAAGAACTGCAGAAAAAAAAATCTCACGTTGCCTCTACAGGATAAATGTTTTACAATGTAAACTAATTTTGTATCTTTCCCAAATGCCCCAGTGCTGCAGGTGGTGTGTGTGTGTGTGTGTGTGTGTGTGTGTGTGTGTGTGTGAGAGAGAGAGAGAGAGAGATCGATTTGACCTTGGCTCAGCCTTGTGGGTCTGACCCCATAAGGATTCTTTGCTCCCACTACTAATGCTGCCTCTGCCCTTTGAGCTCTGCTGCACAGCCCTAATGCCTCCTACTAGGTGTTTATTGTCTTTTTTTTTGTTTTTTGGTTTTTTGCCATTTCTGTCTGCAGCTTTCTCTAAAGTCTTCACTTGAAGAGATGCTGTCAGTTCTGTTCTAAGTTGCTTGTTGAACTTTCTTTCCTTTAACCACAATAATGTTCACGCTGTCTTTGGTGGGAGAGATTTTATTTTGGTGGCCACCCCAAATTCTCAGTACATTTTAATTTCTTTTTTTTTTTTTTTTGACACAGAGTCTTGCACATTTTAATTTCTCTGACAACCCCTCATTACGTTCCCTTGGCACTTCCCAGTATGGAATTTATTAGCCTCCCAGCCCTTGTTCTCGGTGAGCTGATCTTCTCTAATATGACTGAAACTGACACAGGAGTGGCCCTGGTGTGCTTGAATATAAACCTGGCCTTTTTCACATGACAATATTTATTTGCCATCACTATCCATCCCCGTTAGCAGTGTGATACCAACCACTCTTTTTGGTGGGCCCTGCCTTCTGTAAGTACCTATGTTTATTTGACATTTAGAAATGTATTTATTTCTTTGTGAGAGGTGTCATGTCTGCTTTTCGTAGTTATTTTCGTACCTTCCTTCATCACAAAGGTTCATGGGATGCTGTCCATTAGCTACAGAAGCAGGAGACGGGGTCCCCATCCCAGCAAAGGACCTGCCACCACTGCCCTCCTGGGACTGCTTTTGGGAAGCATTGGGGGAGCCACTGGGGCCTCTTTGCTCCAGGAACAGGAGGGAGAATCTGACCACCAGACATACTAAGAAACTGCAGGGAAACGGACCAGCAAAAATCTCCAGCTAAGGAAGCCAGAAAACCAACTTCAGAGCCATGGAGAGGCAGCTTGAGCCAGTGGCAAGATTTGGGGTTTGCACCTAGTGACAAGTTCTCATCTTTTTCTGCCACTGACTCACTGCAAGAGACAAGGGATCCTTGCCCTCCCTTTGCAGGGATTTGGTCTTATTTTCAGTAAATAAGAGGGAATGTGCCCCACCCTCTCTACCTTGTGCCTGCTGCTGCATTTATAAATACTCTGCCACGTAACGTCCTGATGTGGGCCTGACAGGGGAAGCTGTAACTCCACAATGAGCATGTTTCGTACTGTTTGCCACTCATCTCAAACGAAGTGTGTCCGTATGTGGACCTGTCCTGGAACTTCAGCTCACTGTGCCTGGTGTTGTGGGGACTCTGAGGAGAGCAGACCCGCCAGCCTGTTCCCCGCTGGCCACGCCCTCACCATCACCTGTACCTGCTCCTTGTGGTCTTGGTGTTCCCTTTTGGTGAGCTGAGAGAGGGGCCCTGTGCCTTTCAGAAACCTACATTATGGGACTAGCACTGACATCCTCTTCCCAGCTCCTCCAAGTGATGTTTCCCTGAGCCCTGGGGCTGTTCTGCAAGATGAGATCATCGGTGCTAAATTTGCCTCTGCTGACAGCCTGGAATTGGGTTCCACAGCCCCAGCAGGCTTGGGAGGCTTTCGGCTGGGGGCGAGTCCCTTGCACTGCCCTGGCTCCTGCCATCGCCCCTGCTGCTGTCTGTTGAGAGAGACTTCCGTCTTCCTCTGAAATTCTTACCTCCCTCTTTTCAGCTCCCAGTTTCCTTGTTCTAAAGATTTGCTTTTGTGCCCAAGGAGGGAATTAAAAATATGATAATCATAAGGGAAGCCATGGTAGATATGAAGAATCCAGCAAAATATAGATAATTGATGCTCTTGTGCAACTGACCAGAGCAAATTAAGAAACAAGCAGAATCCAATAAGGAAAATATTTCTGAGCAAGAAAAGATCTGGATTTTCATGCTGAAAGACCTTGCTAGGCCCCAAGAAAAATAAATGAAGACATGGGGGGAAAAAAGTATCAGGGCAAATTTTTTTTATTTTCATGATCAAAAAGCAAGTATGCAGGAAAATAAATTGAACTTGAAGAGGAAAGAAAGGTCAGTGGGCTCAGATTCCTCAGACTTCTGAGGCTTGTAGACAATAATGGAGCGTGGTTACAAGCAAACTTTACAGAGTGTTTTCTGCGCAATACAAGTTCCGAGAAATACTCCATCGGAAAACTGTTTTGGCTTTTGTTTGTTTGATCAAACAAGTTTATGAGATGCTGCAGGTGTGTCTTCTTTTGGGCAATTCAATAAAGCTCACTCAATATGTTTTAAAATTCTGAGAAAACAAGCCGGAAAGCATACCCGGTTCCAGTAAGAAAGGCTGTGGCCCTGCTTGTTGGTTCTTGCGTGTACTGTTGCTTGGTATGGAAAGTGAGGTGGCTGGTGTTTTACAAGTCCACGTGTGGGGAAGTGGGTGAAGGGGGAATCAGAGTTTGAAAGAGCGCCCCTCCTCCTCCCCCCACTCCAAGGCATCTGTGGTCTATCCTTCTGACAAGTGATGTTTGGAACTCGAAGGGCCCTAGGGATTAGAAACAAGATCTAGAAGGCCCCCTCCCCAAAGATGGCCACATCCTAATCCTCAGAACTTGCGAATAGGTGACCTAACATGGTAAAAGGGACTTGGCAGATATCATGAAGTTAAGAACCTTGAAAAAGAGAGATGAGCCTGGACTATCCAGGTAGGCACACTCAAAGCACATGAGTCCTTAAAAGCAGAGAACTGTTCCTGGCCATGGTCAGAGGGAGGGAGACATGACTACGAATGAAAGGCCAGAAACTTGTATCATTGCTGGCTTTGAAGATGGAGGAAGAGAACCGTAGCTAAGGAATGTAGGTGGCCTTTAGAAGCTGGAAAAGAAATAGATTAGGAAATAGATGATCTCCTAGAACCTCCAAAAAGGGATGAGCTCCTGGAAAGGCATGAAGACCTGCCAGTGCCTGGATTAGCCCAGTGAGACCCAAGTCAGATTTTTGACCTATGGAACTATGACATAGCTTGGATAAGAGTCCCCGCCCAAATCTCATGTTGAATTGTAATCCTCAGTATTGGAGGTGGGGCCTTAGGGGATGTGATTAAATCACGGGGTGGATTTCTCATGAATGGTTTAGTACCATCCCCTTGGTGCGGTTTTTGTGATAGTGAGAGAGTTCTCTCGAGATCTGGTTGTTTAAAGGTGTGTGGCACCTCCCCATCTCTTGCTGCTGCCTTATCCATGTGACGTGCCTGCTCTCGATTCGCCTTCTGCCATGACTGTAAGCTTCCTGAGGCCTTCCCAGAGCTGAGCAGATGTACAGCCTGCAGGACCATGAGCCAATTACACCTCTTTTCTTTATAAAGTATCCAGCCTCGGGTGTTTCTTTATAGCAAGTGGAGATTCCTCTAAAGCATCTGCAAAATTGTTTGGGGATAGCTGTGAAGTTTGGGGGATGGCATTTTGGGACCACATAGGGCCACTTAGAGGCCCACATCCAAAGAGAAGGTGAGAAAGTTTGTACAAAGACTGACAATCCCACCAAACTTTGTCATCATTCCCAACTAGAGCACTTCAACTCCTCTGATCCAAGCCAGAGGGGGTGAGGACAGGCCCCCCATGTTTCTGAGCCTAGTGAACTCTACTGGTCAAGACAACTGTCAGCTCTCCCTCTTGGATATTTATTGAGAGGAGCCCTCTGTAAACTTCTCAGTGTCATTGACTTTATTTGAGGTTTCATTACATACAGAGTTTCTTCCCCTTGGTTTTGGAAGACGTTTGGGCATAAAAAACTTATGGGAAGTTCATCTTTGTCTTAATTGGACAGGGCGGAGAGGGTTTTGGTGGCTCTGGCATGTGGAGCAGCTACTAGAGCCCAGTGAGAAGATCTGCCACTGAACCCCACAGTGTGCAGGGCCAGTCGTGACAGTGGCAAATGGTGTCCTCTCTCCCTAAGGGGAGTCACCACCGACCTTGGTTGTTTACTGGTCAGGAGAAACCATGACTGACCAGGCTTATGTTCTTGTGTTTTGTTTCTGTTTTCCTCTGATAATTTCCTGGCACCACTGCCATCTTCCGCTTAACAGTTCCTGTTGAGCAGGATGTGATTTTAGGCAGTGTGTGATGATCAAATAAGGAAAAAATGGTCTGTCTATTCTTGGAGATTTTAGGTAGACAGAAAAATTAGAATGGACGAATGCATTGAGAAACCACGGAGGTATATTGGGACGAAGACCATGGGTTACTTTCTCACTGAAAGGGTATGTTCTTTGCTTGGCTTTGCAAAGCATCCAAATGGAGCCGTGTTTCAGGAAGGCTAAGAGCTCCAGAATCAAATTTTTGAAAGTCAGTTTTCAATCCCAGGGTTGAGAAATAGAACTCACTTCCAGCAACCAGGTGAATCATCAGCTGAGGTTGGATCTGCTGCAAAAGTGGAAATCACTTCCAATCAGTCAGGGCTGAGGAGAGGAAGAGAGAGAATGGAAAATGAGAAAACGGAGAGCAACTACTTCATGGTGAACCTTGTGCTATCAATATTTTACACATGTACAGTCTAAGGCCCTCACAACAACCCTGCAAGGTGAGGATTTTTGCTCCAATTTACTGTAAAGAAACTTACACCCAGGGAGGTAAGGTACTTCTTCGTCCACAGACTCCAAAACCCATGCCCTTGTACTACACCATGACATTGTGACACTCCTCCCTTTTGGATCAAAAATATTCTTTTTGTTGTTGTTGTTGGTGTGCAATTCAGAGCTCAATTTAGTTTCCCTACCAGATACCCAGCTCTATGGGGGTTAGTCTGGGGGATATGTGGAGACTGAGGCTCCGGAGAGGAAGCACTTGGTGCTAACATTTCAGGTCGTCCTCCAGGCTGGAAGCTTTCAAGCATTCCACAGGCCATGTTCTGTGCTTCAGAGTGGGCCTTTTCTTAGTGCCTGTTGAAATTCCTAGACTCTCACCCCAGACTTCTATACTTATAGGATTGAGCTCCATTTCAAGTGGACCTGTGAAAATGAACAGCTGATGTGTTACATAATTCCTTCTCTCCTTAAATGTGTGTATGTAACAGTCGTGCATAAATATTATGTGTATTGTGTGTGTTGAAGGGAGGGAGGTGTTCCTGGAAAAGTGGGGGAGGACTTGTCTGCCATTTTGGATAACTTATTTCAAAGCATTCTTCTCTCTTTCTCCTCATCTCATTCTACTCTTACTTCTGCAGGAAGAGTGAGAGGGCCACAGAGCAGCGTTCTAAAAAGGGATGATAGAAGCATTGCCTGCCCCTTTGACTGCCTCTTCTAGTTTTTCACGATAAGGCTGAGACTTCCCCACCTGACCTCAGCTCTTTGGATTGAGATGAGAATGTTTTCCTTCAGGGTTCACTGGGATTGAGTGTGCAAACTAATAACACTATTAGGAAAAATTATTGATATAGAATACGTATGGTGTATGTATAAGCACCAATTTACAAAATGGCAACTGGGGACAATTTCTAAATCGTGTCCTCTAAATATGAATTATATTTTAAGTTTTCAACAATACCATCTCTCTGTGTGTGTATGTGTGTGTATGTCGGTGTGTGTCATTTAAAGCCTTGGCAGTTTGAATGTAAGATTTGTCTATCTCTGTTGTAATTACTTGAGACTTATCTTAGGCCCAGTTGATATCAGGTTACAGGGTTTTTTTTTTTTGTTTTGTTTTTTTTTTTTGTAAAACTTTCTCTTTTTCCAGAGAGCTAAGGACTGGAGAGGTTTCTTCTAACTCAGTCACACCAGGATGGATTGGGGAGTGCAGCCAGCTGTACCCAAGGAACCACCCAGTGAGCCAGCTGGAGCTGCGTGCATGTGTGTGCAAGTGTGACAGCCATGTGCAGTTACTGCTGATGGCATTGGAGGGGACAGGTGTTTCATTAAGTTGGAGAGATTTGGAACATGTTGGCATTCCAAAGTGAGCCAGCAAAAGGATCCCACAGCCAAGAAGTGTGTTCCTCGGCAGTGCTGCCATCCAGGGATGGTCTGTTTCACCACTTGGACACCACCGTCCTGAATGATGAGATTATTTGAGGTATTAGAAAGACAGAAACAACTTACTCCCATAACACCTATGGGAATATTCTCTTGGGCCATCGTGGGAATGGGCTGGGAGCCTGGGTCCCTAGGTTCAATGCCTTTTAATTTTGTGATCTTTGGCAGCTACTTTGCCCTCTCTCTGTGCGTTAATTTCCCACCTTTGAATCGAAGACCAGAAAATGTGCTTGGGACAGGATATGCTTGACACATGTGCTGGGACATGATGCCCAGCTGAGAGGTGGGAACTTTGAGGAAGTTTTTGGTGAGTACCATTGGTGCGTGGACCAGTTTTCAGAGCCTAGGATGGGAGGATCAAGTTGTATGAAGCAGTATAGTAACAAGGCCAAGGTCTTTCACATGTCCCCTGCAGGAGGATAGCAAATACCTCTGGCCCGCGGTCTCAGGCAGAGCCCTGAGCTCTTGCCTAATGGGTCACCTTGGCTGTGAGAGACTGGGACTGACTCAGCTCTGGAAAAATAATACAAACTCACCCCCCAATATAGGTCAGTTACCCTCACACCTCTTTTGGCCCCAAGGTCAGCCACTCTACAGAGCTGTAGAGATGACCCCAGAGAGGTGGGCTAGGAGCTCCTCATCTTATTTTGTGACTTGATGAATTGGGAGACAGGAAGCGTCAGGGGCTGTGGACTCTCAGTCCCCATCCCACCAGTGACTTCTCAGTCCGTCTGAGGCTTTTCCATGTGTGGAGCAAGTAGTGTGCAGTTTACCTGATGGGGCTGCTTAGGGAGTGGCTAATGATCATGGAGGGCAGCTAAGGCATAGCGGCCATGGCAGCTTCTCTAAGAGGTTAGAAAACATTCTAGTCAGGTGGCTTCCCCTGGCAGGAGTCTCCTGCTAATCACCCAGAAAGCCCAAGAGCCTGTGAACAGGCAATTGCAACTATGGTCCTACATTATTTAACTTTCTTGATAGATGGCTCTGCAAATCTGCTAAAAGAATACAGGGGGGAGAACTTAGAAAATGCTTAAAAAATTAGGAAGAAAATGGAGAGAGAAGAGAAAAGATGGAAGTGGAGAGACTGCCCCCGAGGGAGGGGGTTACACATAGAGAAAATTGCTGTGGGGGTGCGGTTTGCATCCCACTGCCACCAGGGGAACTTCATCCACCCACCTCCATCCTTGCGTCTTGGGAGGGCTGGACCCAATGGGGCTCATTGTGAAGGGGATTTCCCCACGGCTGCTCCAGCCAACACTGACTGCAGACTTACCAAGTGTAGACACTGCTCTGCGTGATTTACACCTGCTAACTCTTTCAACCCTCAGAACAGCCCCACAAAGTAGATATGCTTACCGTTGCTGAGGACGCTCAAGGAAACTGAGGTCTGGACAGGATAAAGAGCTAACCCAAGGCCACATGACTCAGGCTCTGGAGGCAGGATTTGAATGCAGGGCTTGACTCCTGGCTCCAGAGCCTGTACTTGTCCTCATCATGCCCTGTTGGGCTCAGGCTGAGCCGAGTGTGATCATCCACGACTCCTGCCTGAGACCTACAGCCTCCAAGAAATGTCAGACATTGTCCCTCCTCCATATTTGCCCCTTTCACACTGGCCGTCTCTCTTGGATCCTTCTTGCTTTAAGATCTTTCAGAGCCAAGCAATGATAGATGACCCCTTTCTGTCTAGCTGGCTGATGGCTTCCAACTTCTCCGTCTCTGAGGGGAGAAGCTGAGCTGAGGGGCTTCAGCTTGCTGGCCTCTTGATGTTTCCCAAGTTGAGACCAGGCCCCTGACCTGCGTGGGTGCCTGGCACAGTGGCTTGTGTTGCCCGTGTGCTTTTGAATCCCTTCGAAGGGAATGTTCTCTGGCTTTAGGCAGGTGTCTCTGTTTCCCTAGCCTCCTCTTTTTCCAAAAATGCGTTTCGAAAAACACAGATGGGCCTCTGTGTGCTCTTCCAGCCCCTCTCTCCTCCACCTCTGCAGGAAGAGGGGTCTCCTCTGGGTCTTTCTGCTTTCTTTCCTTCCCACCAAACCTGCTGCCTGTGTCTCCTTCCAAGTTTGTGATAACATGTTGCTCACTTGGGCTCATCTGACCTGAGCTGACATTCCCAGGCTCCATGATCCTGGGATGACAGCACATGGGAGAGGAGGAAGGGCTTTTTCCAAGAAACAGAAAATTCTGTGTACTTAGGTTTGGTAGCCACATGCCCAGAGAGATTCTGGATGGTGTTACTGTTGGACTACATTTTCCCACTAGGAATAAAACATGGTCGTTATTTGGATGGGTCCTTAGGTGACTTCACTCCAATCCAAGGACCAAGGTAAGGTTCCCTTTCCCTGGATTTGTATAAGCCTCAGGAACAAATATTGTAAAACTTTTTAGAGTTTAGAGAGAGAAACTTTTCTTCATATCAAATCTTACATGCAAGTCAAACATTAAACTTATAAAAATCATTTCAGGTTGAGGGGTGTACATTGGTGGGTATGAAGTGGTTTCAGAGCTTCCCTCTCAGTTTTCCCAGTGTTCCCCCCAAAACTCCTAGGACAGCTTGGGGGAGCTCGGGGGGCCCAATGCAGCACAACAAGAGGCCCCACCCTCCACACTGCCTGGTGGGTGGTCCAGACTGAACTGTGAAATCACCCTGTCTATGGGCTGTGTGTCCAGTTGTTGGGGTGCGGTCTGGGGAGTGGGGAATGCGAGTGGTGGAGGGAATGAAAGGAGGGAGGGAAACTTCCAGTGCCTCACCATTCACCTTCCCCATAGATAGCACCTGGGCTCCCCAGGACTGGGTCAGGCTCTGAGTGACAGCTGTTGAAGAGAAGCCAGCCTCCAGGAAATTTCTCCAGTGTGACTGGGCATCCTGTCTCCTAGTCAAATGTATCAGATCTTAGAGGAAAACAGGCTTCTGGCCAGGCCAGCCTCGTCCTTAGGAAGAGCTGCTTCCATCTGAGGAATCTTTTTGTAGATAGGTGCTGGCCCTTGAAGGGTAGGTCCGCTGAGCTTGCGCCATAGAATGCCTGCACCACTGACATCCTTTAGTTCTGCTGAGGGGAGGGGCTAACTCCTGGTAATTTTCATTTTGCTGATCAATGAAGGTTGTTGTACTGGCAAATGCCACCTGTATCACTACTACAGATTCTTAGGGACCTGCCCTCACATGTGAATCTTGGGTTACATTTTGCAAAGCCGTTTCATGTATTTTGCAAAGCATTTTGACACATTTTTCACATATTTCACATATTTTGCAAAGCCCTTTCACTGTATTTCAATGCACGCCCACCTGAGAGGCAGGTGCTGAGAGTCTTACTTTACAGTTAAGCAATCAGCTTAAAGAGGTTCCCTGACTCAGGCAAGGTCACAAAACTGGTTAGTGCCAGCGTGGAGACCTAACAATCAAATCTCATTCCAAGCCAGATGGCATCTCGCCATGCCGCAGGGGCCTTCTGGTGGTATATCTGGTGACTGAGGACAAAAGAGGAGTAAGACAATGGCAGACTCTTAATTTCTAGCAGGTTCTCTGCAACTCCCTCCTGAATCACCCTAATATTCCCGCTTACCTCCCCACCCTTCCCTGGTGAGACAGAGCAGGACTCTTCCAGAGAGCAGATTTCCATTGTTATTTTTCGCATCTCAGCACCACGTGTATTGCTATTTTTATCCTGTACTAGAAACTATTAAGTGGGGAGAAATGTTAATTGGTATTATTACAGCAAACTGTGTCCTAGTAACATTGCAATTCAGAGGTAAGCTCCCCTCTCCCCTCCCCTGCCTTTTAGGCAAAGATAGGGATTTTATTCATTTTGCTGACAGCCAGCCCTGGTTTCCTAGGCTGGTGCCCGGCCTGTGGGGAGAAGTACTTGGGACTCTGACATGTATTGGACAT
Organism: Papio anubis; assembly: GCF_008728515.1. Classification (NCBI taxonomy): domain Eukaryota; kingdom Metazoa; phylum Chordata; class Mammalia; order Primates; family Cercopithecidae; genus Papio; species Papio anubis. The sequence goes on from NC_044979.1 coordinate 26,080,866, forward strand.
GCTCCTGGCCTCTGCTCTGTGGCTGGTTTATGAGGGAAGGAAGTGGGGGTGGGTGGAATAGCGATGAATTTAGTTCTGTTTTATCCACCGATGCTGGACTGAAAGGAATGAGATGTCTGCTCAGGTAGCCCTCATGAGGGGTGACTTGCAGGGTCTTTGTGAAAGAATCTGGGGCATGTGGATTCACGGTCCAGCTGAAAGTAAGAGACTGTGGCCCTCATGGTGTGTCCCTGTAAGCCAGAGGGAAGAAGGAGCAGATTAAAAATAATAGCAGTGAAGTTCACACAAGTTCTGCCTGACTTCCAGAAGGAAGGGGACACATTATTATTAGGGATTCAACAAACAGGCTGGTTTCTAACCCTGGCAGCTTGCCTTCCCAGCTATGTAACCTTAAGCAAGTCTCTTATCCTCTCTGGCATCAGTTTTCTCATCTGTGAAATGGGCTAAAAATACATCTCTGGGTTGTTGTAAGAATAAATTACACTGCACAAAGCACACAGTAAGGGCTCTGGAAATTAAAGCTTAATAGTGATGTTTTTTTCATCATGTGCTCTAAGAATCCTGAGGGCTGAGTGTGCACTGGTAGATGGAAAATCCAGTTTCCAATCCAGCAGCATCCACTGACTGCTCAAACCCAACCTGCGCTTGATAATACCTTCCAAATCCTCTCTGGCCCTTCTTCCTTCCATGGGAAGAATAATCGGCATGATTTCATGGTACCCTACAACTTTTATTTTTTATAGTGTTGATTGTTTTTAAGAATTATTATAGGCTGGGCGCTGTGGCTCACGCCTGTAATCCCCGCACTTTGAGAGGCTGAGGGGGGTGGATCATGTGAGGTCAGGAATTAGAGACCAACCTGGCTAACATGGTGAAACCCCGTTTCTACTAAAAATACAGAAGTTAGCTGGGCTTGGTGGTGTGTGCCTGTAATCTCAGCTACTCAGGAGGCTGAGGCAGGAGAATCTCTTGAACCTGGCAGGCGGAAGTTGCAGTGAGCGGAGATTGCACCATTGCACTCCAGCCTGGGCGAAAAGAGCAAATCTCGGTCCTCCTACCAAAAAAAAACTATTGTAGGAATGCGTATTGTTTGTGGAAAATATAAAACAAGAATAAAAAAGAAAAAAAATAACCTGAAATCCTACCATCTTCAAAAAATTATTAATGCTGGGCATGGTGGCTCATGCCAGTGAATACCAAAGACTTGGGAGGTTGAGGTGGGAGGATCACTGGAGGCCAGGAATTTGAGGCCAGCCTGGGCAACATAGTGAGACCCCATCTGTACAAAATAATAATAATAATTAATTTTTTAAAATAAAAGATACTTGAGTATATCCCTATGCCTTTTTCTCTATGAACATGTACCTTAAATATAGACAAAGTTGAGATTATATATATGTACATATTATGTTTTTGTCTCTACTTTTTATTGTGAACATTCCCCTGTGTGATTAAGTATCCCTCAAACATGGTTTTTAGTGGCAGCCTAATATTTCATAGCACAATCCTTGTTTTTCTGTTTTTCGTCTTTAAGCTTTCTGGTTTTCTTTTTGATGCATTTACTTCCTATTTCCTTTTTATCTCTTGTTAATTATGCTCTGAGGGTTGGATTTTCTCTGCTTTCCTTCCTTCTCGTGATTTGGAAAGTATTCATCCTATTTTAACCTAATAGTGGTTACCCTTAAGTTTTTGAAAGCACATTTAAACCCACATTCCCTAAGGCATCAAAGTTAAGAATTAAACAGTATGATTTTATGTCCTTCTCCTCCCCCTACTTCCAATTTTTGTTAATATGATCTAGGTTTTAAGACTTGTATTAATTATTTTTATATTATCATAATTTCAACATTGATTCATCCCTTTCAAACACTGTTTTTGACGTCTCTACTATGTTATAATTGAAATTATACTAAGTATTTGGACAACTTTAACAGCTTTTCATTGCTCATAGATCTGTAACATTGCAAATTTTCCACCTGTGGGTTCTTAATTTTGATTTGTCTCCTTAACGGCATTTGCCGTTAAGACTTTTTCCCCCCATGAAGGGGATAATATTAAAGCCCTTGGATATCTGAGACTGTTATTCTGTTAACCTTAAATGTAAATGGAGACTTGACTGAGTATTTTTCTTTTCCTCAAAGTTGTTGAAATGACTCCATTGTCTCAGAGCAATGAATACAGGAGAGGAGCCTGAAGCCCAGTGGATTTTGATTCCTTTGTAGGTAATCTTTTCATTTACTTTGTCTGAAGGTTTATAGAATTTTCTCCACATATCAGAAACATTTATCAGGATATGGATGTGTGTTGACTTAATTTCTTTTGCCTTGGATTTAAATATGTTCTTTCAATCTGTAGCCTCCAGTTTTAAATGCAGGAAAGGCTTTTATTATCACTATTGTTATTATTCTCATCAAGATGTCTGCTCTGTGGTGTTTTGTCTTTGGAGGGTTCCTTGTATGTACATGTTGGGGTGTCTGGTTTTGTGGTCCAGATCTTACTTTGTTTTCCTCCCTGTCATCTGATTTCTGAGAAAGCTTTTCAAGTGCGTCTGTCACTTTCTTTTTTGCAGTGAGGTTCCTGCTTCTTATAGTGAGGTTTTAACTTCAGCCATTCATGCAACCTTACCTGACTGCAGCTCCTTCCCTCTGGAGCAGAGGAAGAGGCCAGATTCAGTCCCACCCCCTCATTTACACATTGTTTCTGCTTAGGGAAGCCTGTTGTACAGACACCATGTGGTCTCAAAGCCGTGCATATTTCTTGCCTAGCCTTTTAATGGAAAAGTTTGCTGACCTCTGCTTTAGATGCTATTTACTTTGATTTTTTTCAGACAAAAGTCCTCTTGAATCTTACTGAAAAACAAAGTTTCCCAGACATTTTCTTTCTTTTTTCCTTTTGGTAAATCTATCTCATAGGAAAATATTTCCTGTGATCATCCTCATCTCTTTTATTTTTTACTTTTTGGGGCTGCAATATCTTTCTGCTTACTTGGTTGCTTGCTTCTGTTTGTTCAGCCTTACAAAGAGAGGCTGTGTGCAGAGGTACCATGAGTCTAAGAGAGAATAGTGCGAACACCTTTCTGAAACATGTAGATTCTGCTCCCATCCCCCCTTTGCTTTTGTTTTACTGAAAAACCAAAATCATCCTTGTGGTGGGTGATGTGTGCGATTAGCAGAGGGTAGGATTCATTCTCAGACAGTAAAGGAAAGACAGGGAGAAACTGAGGCTCAGAGAGGCTGTGACTACATATGCTCAGTTTTTGAATTGAAATACCGCCTGCTAGGTTTGACTTCTCCAGTCCCACACTTCTCAGCCGGTGGCCTGATCTCCAGTTGTCCTGACTTGATATGGCTTCCAGCTGGCAAAACACCACCCAAGGTTCTTTGCCACCTGAAGCTCTGGGAAGCCTATGATGCTGTCACTTGAGAAGTGGACCCCACAGAGTCACAGGAGAGAAGGGTGGGCACACAGCTAATTTTTTCCATGCAGCTATTTTTGAAACTATTTAGAGAAATTACGATGTGAGGGTTTTGTTTGTTTGTTTGTTTTTTGAGACAGTGTCTGAGTCTGACACCCAGGCTGGAGTGCAGTGGCATCATCATGGCTCACTGCAGCCTCAATCGCCCGGGCTCAAGGAATCCTCCCACCTCAGCCTCCCAAAGTAGCTGGGACTCCAGGTGTGTACCACCATGCCTGGCTAAATTTTTTTAAAAATTTTGGTAGAGACAGGGTCTCATTATGTTGCCTAGGCTGGTCTTAAACTCCCAGGCTCAAGCGATCCCCTCAGCTCGGCCTCCCAAAATGCAAGCATTAGCGGAGTGAGCCACAGTACCCAGTCAAATGGAATTTAAACTGTTGTATCTGAATTGTACACAGTCATAAGTATTTTTGCTATCAGTTGCCATCGTGACAGCATTGGGTACTCGTATTATGTGCTGATGTATAGGTTAATTATAGGAGGGGCATGGGGAAGAGAAGGGGCAGGGTGGGGACACTCTTTTGTACACAGTGAATTAAAAAAATCAGTTATTTTCGCAATTTAGTCAACTCCAATTATCTACACTTCAGGAAGGGAGGTGTGATGTAGATCATAGAAACCGGAAGGTAATTTAAACGTTATTTTCACTTTGTTTTGGGATATTGTATATTAGGATCAAGGGAGCCTCCCCACTTCAGATCAGGCTCCCTGCCCCCAGCACCCCCGCTCCACTGCCCCCGAGCAGATTTCCCTTCTGGTCTGTGCCTGCTTGGGCTGGTGTTGAAACAAGCCCAGATTTGCTGAAACGCTGCCCATGGGCCTGAATATCTGGGGGAGCAGGAATATGAATTGAAAATGCCCAAGGGAAATAAACCACACACAAAGCCGAGACCTGGACCACTTCCGGCATCTCTAACCTCCCAATGTGCTGGCCCTGGAAGAATCCACAAAATCAAATTGACTGTAACCGGCTCACCACTCTTGGTCTTTCCCTGGCTTCCTCTCCTACTGCCATTCCATTTGCATCCAGCTCCTCTTGACTGACAGATTATGACCAAGAAGGCTGTATTTCAAATACGAAAAGGGGTGGGAGATTGTTTCCCCGAATGTAAGATCTTGTTGGTGTTAAAATTAACAGTGATAACTATTACTCTTCCTCCAGTTCTTACCTTCTGCTTCTTCATGCAATTTTTAAATTAGGGCTTCTGGTTCAGAAAACCGTCTGCTCAGGGGAATTGATCCTCAGAGCTACCATCTTTGATCAGACAGTGGCCCAAAGGCTCCAAATGCTCCACGGCTGGGAGCAGGAGGAAGAACGCGGGCTCTGGTTCGGTCGTGCCCTGTAAAGGCACACGGTTTACCTAGGCCTACGTAGATGTGTGTATTTATACTGCCTAAGCTGCATATTTCAGGCTGTAATTGCATCCTGTGTCCCCACAATATTATAGACATGGAGGGAAAATGAGGGCTTTGCACATTCCCAGAGATGTAATTATGGTAATAGGCAAACCTCATTTGCAGTGCTTGTCCCGTTAGGCATTTTGCCCAGCCCTCCACTGCACACAGCTTGGGGGTGGATGGGCTTGGCGGAGGGACTGTTTCCAAACTTGGGTTTCTTGGGTAACTTTTTATTGCACTGTCATATTCAAGCAGCAACGTGCGTATGTCCTAAGTGTACACCTTGGTGAGTTTTCACATGCTAAACTCCTCCATGTTGCCTGTACTGAAACCAATAAATAGAACATTCCCATGCCCCAGAAGTCCCTTTCTGTTCCCTCCCTCCAGGGACAGACACCATCCTGACCTCTCACAGCGCAGATGTGCCTTGCCTGCTTTCTGCTTGATATGCCTGGAATCCTGCGGTCCATACTCTCTTGTGTCTCTTTTGCTCTACTTAAGTTTGTGACAGAGACCCAGCTCACTCTGTGCAGCTGTGGTTTGTTCATTCTTATTCCCGTGTAGCATTCCGTTGTGTGGATACACCAACATTGACTTTTCCATGTTATTGCTGATGAACATTTGAATGACTTTCAGTTTTTGCCTTCCATGAACAGTGCTGCCCTTGATACTCTCATGCAGGTCTTCTGGTGACCATATATAATCACATTTCTTCTGGCAGTACACCTAGGAGTGAAGCATGTGTGCCGCTTTGGTAAACCCTGCCAAGCATATACTAGATATTTTTAAAGGACTTTTGGTTTCTGGTAGGCTGGTTAATATCCTCACCAGAAAATAGCAGGAAGGGGATACCTTGTCGTTCTTAGACTGCATGGTGCAGTGGGTTTTGGAAGGAGATACACCTGGGTATATTCACTCAATGAGTATGTCTCGAGTGCCCACTATTGTAAATGACAGGATGTGTTAGTTTCCTACGGCTGCTGTAACAAATTACCCCAAACTTGGTGGCTTCAAACGACACAGATTTATTCTCTTACAGCTCTGGGGGTCAGAAGTCCAAAACAGGATTCGCTGGCCTGAAACCAAGGTGCACACAAGGCCACATTCCTGCTGGTGGAGGCTCCAGAGGGGAATTCATTGCCTTGTCTTTTCCAGCCTCTGGGGCTGCATTCCTTGGCTCATGGCTCCTTTTTGCATCTTCAAGGCCAGCGGCATAGCATCTTTAAATCTCTCTTCTCTGTCTTCACACTGCCTCCCTCTCTGTGTAGTAAAGTCTCCCTCTATCCTCTTATAAGTGTCCCTCTTAAAAGGATACTTGCAATTGCATTTGTGATCTACCAGATAATTTAGGGTAATCTCCTTCATCTCAAGGTCCTCAATTCAATCACATCTGCAAAGTCTCTTGCTCTAGAAGGTAACGTATAAGGTAGCATTCAGAGGTCCCAGGGATTAGGACATGGGTGTCTTTGAGGACCATTATCTGGCCATCCACACTGGGAGGTATTGTCTCTCCATTTTCACCACGTCATCCTCGGAACCTGCCTTCGTGAAACATCATAAATGGCACCACAAGCTGCCCAGTTGTTTAGCTCCTCTCTGTGATTCTTATTACATTGTGAGGGAAGGTTGATGGATGCAATGGGGGATGTGTGCTTAAAGGATAGATGACTTAAGATGTGTTTCATCAAATTGTCATTTACTTTCAGCAGTAACGAAGACTCTGAAATGGATAGGAAGAAAAATCCAGTGCAGTGTGGGATCTTGGACTGGATCCTGGAATGGCAAATGGACATTAGTGGAAAAACTGATGAATTCCAAATATAAGCCTACAGTTAGGTTAACAGTACAATGTTAATTTTGTTATAGTAATTGTACCATGGTTACGCGTAACATGTTAACACACAAGGGGAAGCTGAGTGCGGAATATACAGGAATCTCTGGATTAACTTTGCAATTGTGCTATAAATCTAAGATTGCTTTAAAATAGAAAGTTAAAAAGAATACAAGGTACTCACTTAGGTACCAGAGGAAAAGCTCCAGATTCCTTACGTTTATGTGACATGGGAGACATTGTTCGGTGTTGTCAGAATGAGTTTAGATCTGAAAGGTAATCATGAGGTTTTAGAAAATACAGAACCATTAAAGTGTAAATGGAAACTGAGGAATATGAGACAAATCAGATGGTGTCAGTTATCTCTATGGGGATGTAGGAACCAGTTCCATCCGAGGTCTCCCAGGCAGGCGGGGCGGAGGGTGGTCCTTGGGCATGAATGGAGAGGGAGCCCTGCCCTCAGTCTTTCTGATTGATTCGTCAACTCCTCCCTAGCCCTCCTCCCCTCCCCTCCTCTGCCCTCCTCTCTTCCTGGCCCATCCTCGGCTCAGTCTGTTAAGGGCTCCCCAGTGGCTGCCGGCTCACAGCTGAGTTGTTATCTTCTTGTCACACACTTATCTGGGCACAGTTAGAGCTCCATAATAAAATTTGTCACTGACTTTAATCCCATCACTGTCCAGACCTGGTTGATTAGTCCCTCTGGTTGTTTTGGCTTAGTTGTGTACCTCCAGCCTCTTCTAGGAAATTGGTTGAGATGGAAATTCAGAGTGTGCTCTTGGCCTTACAAAAAGAGAACAGAGTCTGGGCGCAGTGGCTCACGCCTGTAATCCTAGCACTTCGGTAGGCCAAGGCAGGTGGATTGTTCAAGACCAGCCTGGGCAACACAGTGAAACCCCCCTCTCTACTAAAATATAAAAAATTAACCAGGCATGGTGACGGGCACCTGTAGTCCCAGCTACTCGGGAGGCTAAGGCAGGAGAATCGCTTGACCCAGGAGACAGAATTTGCAGTGAGCTGAGGTTGTGCCACTGCACTCCAGCGTGGGTGACAGTGAGACTCCATCTCCAAAAAAAATAAAAAATAAAAAAATGTAGAGAGAACAGAGGAGATGCGAAGAGGGACCTCCAAACATGTCTACCAGAAATATATAAAACAGTTTTGTCTCCCTCCTGCCCTCCCAGCGGCCCCTGTCAGGCCCATCAGGGCCAGAGGCAGAGGAGGGGCACCTTCTTTCATCCATGCTGTGAGCTGCAGAAGGCTGGCCTCACCTGCATTCTCCCGACAACTTCACATGCCCCACATCTTCCTCCCAGGCCTCCGGAGATGGGTGGAGGGGTTGATGGTTAGGTCTGGGCAGGGGAGCAGAGGGACCGAGACTGTCAGTCAGGTCACCGGGAGCCAGGCACCCACACCCTCAGGCTGGCTGAGGACCATCTGGGCCCCACTTCCCCGCCCCTTCGTTAGGCCACATGGAGCACCCTGGCAGACTTCTCTGCTTGTATCACTCTCTTCACAGCTGCACGCTTGGTGCACAATTTCAAAGCCCAGAAAGAAGGGGTGTGTGTGGAGAATGCAAAGGGAGGATTCCCCAAGGAGCATTTTCACTCAGCAAACTTACTGCAGGGGCTCCCCACAGACAGGAAGACCGTGCTTGTGTGTGTCACCCAGGGTCTGCACGCAGGCATATATGTGAGTGAGTGCATTGGGGTTTGGCATATCTCCAGGTGTCAATTTGAGCGGCCCTCACTCTGTATGTGTGTGTGTGTCATATACTTGGGCACACTTGAAAGTGGCCTGGCCCTTTCTTCCTTCTCATGTTGTGCTTGCTGCACACCTGATACCTTCCTCTGTCATTCCCTCTGTACCATCCTGAGAGCCAGGCGCCCCTCCCTGCCCCTGAAGTTGAACCTGTTTTCTGCAAATACGTGTTTTGTCTCAGCTCCATGGTTTTCCATCCTTGAGCTGTCTGGGCTTCATGTTTTATTTTCAGGTATCTGCCAGGAGGGATGCAAACACTGGAACAGCCACAGTGCTGGCCACAGATACCTGCCAGTGTGTTTGAGTACAAACAGCACCCAGGCAAGGCTGCAGGCTGACGGCCGGGGCTGCCTGTTTCTCTGATGTCTCCCCACCTCCTCAGTCAGGGCAGTACCTCTACAGCTTCAGGCCCCCACCCAGGGCAGGGATGCACAGAACCTGCTCCTCTTGGCCAGCACTGGCCCCATCGAGGATGCTACAGGAGCTATGGGAAGGTGGACAGCCCACTGTGGGACAGGAAGAGATCTGGATGAGTTTGCTAAGGCTGCCATAGCACAGTACCACAGACTGGATGGCTCCCACATTTATTCCCTCGATCTCCTGGTGACTGGATGCCCAAGATCAAGGTACAGGCAGGGCTGCTTTCTCGTAAGTCTTCTCTCTTTGGCTGTCTTCTCCTTGTGTCCTCACATGGCCTTTCCTCTGTACCTACTGGTGTCCAAATTTCCTCTTCTTATAAGGACACCAGTCAGTTTGCATTAAGGTCCACCCTGGTGATCTCATTTTAACTCAATGACCTCTTTAAAGACGCTATCTCCAAATGCAGTCACATTCAGAGATGCTGGGGGTTGGGACTTGAACATATGAATTTGTGGAAAGGCAGTGACATGGTTGCGGGGGCACACTTCAGCTCAGAACAACGTCCTTTCTATGCCCTACTCTACTCGGCCTCCTTTTGTAGAGCCATTTCCCAGCCAGCTTCTTGTTAAAGCCAAGAAATGCCCCTCACAGAACCCAAGCCCCTTTTCTTGCATGGGTGATAAGGCAGCTTTTGGTTTTGTGGTTTGCAAATTAATTGCAAAGAAAATGGAGAGGTTTGTTGTTGTCGTTGTTAAGAAGAAGGCAATGCAGAAGCAGGAACAAGCACCTTGAGATGAGACTTAAGAGTCATGTGGCCTTGATCAAATGGCTTCACCCCTCTGCACATGTTTTGTCTATATGATGGGGCTGTTGTGAGGATTGGGGTGAAAGAAGGTGTATCAGATGCTCAGGACAGCGCCCGACACGCAATGGGTGCTCAAAGCTTACTTGCTTCCTTTACTTTCATTGACAGCATTGATGCTGCTGCCATTCCTGCACAGGAAAGTGTGCTGACAACAGACACACTAAATCCATTGGGCTGCTTGGCTGCTGCCCACGCCAGAGAGCAGGGACAAGGGTGTGCTCAGCACGTGGCACAAACCTCATTCTGCTCTTTCAAAATAAACCACACTCTGATGTCCTTTCTGCTGTTGGTGGGTCAAAGACCACATCTCTGGATACAAATGCTTATGATAGTCAGTGAAAGTGATGTGAGGTCTCAAGGGGAAACTTGGAGTTTAAAAACACTCATTGGCTGAGTGCGCTGGCTCATGCCTGTAATCCCAGCACTTTAGAAGGCTGATGTGGGCAGGTCATGAGGTTAGGAGATTGAGACCTTCCTGGCCAACATGGTGAAACCCCATCTCTGCTAAAAATACAAAAATTAGCTGGGCATGGTGGCGTGTGCCTGTAATCCCAGCTACTCCGGAGGCTGAGGCAGGATAGTCACTTGAACCAGGGAGTTGGAGGTTGCAGTGGGCCGAGATCACACCACTGCAGTCCAGCCTGGTGACAGAGCGAGACTCTGTCTTGAAGGAAAAAAAAAAAAAAAAAAAAAAAACCCTCATTGTGGGCAAAGGATGCAATGGAAAACTAGAATTCTTTTTCCTTCCAGGGACTGTTCTCAGACCTGAATGTGAATTGGGATCACCTGGGGAGCTTGTTGAAACACACCCCTACAGTTTCTGAGTCAATAGAGCTAGGGTGGGATCCCAAAAGCGGTATTTCTCACAAGTGCTGAGTGATGCAGCTGTGGCTGGTCTTAGGGCCATGATTGGAGAACTGTGGCCCTGCAGTCTGAGTCCCATGTGGGGTCTGTGTCACCTTTCTCTCCAGCCTTGCCTGTCTTTGCTGCCCTCCTGCCTGCCTGATCTGACTTCTCTCTCTTCTCGGGAGAAGGGCAGTTTTTTTGGCCCACCTCCATCCTCTCCCTGATTGACATAGGATTTGCATCTGTTCATGGGCAACTAATTTTTTGGCCCTTATCCTTCTCTCCTCCTTTTCCTCCACTTCTCTTGTCATTTTGGGGCCTCTACATAATTCCCCATGACCAAAAAGTAGAACGTGGTGCATAGCTCCCTAACTGTTGCCTGCAGTGACCCCAATTAGGAGGAGGCAGATGCAGAAGGAGCATCTTTGCCACTGCCATCCTCATCTTCTGAACCCCCAGGTGCCTCTACCCCAACACATATCCATTCCCTGGTCCCAATTCCCTAATCACTTTGCCAGAGTAAATAATTGCTGGTGCATGGTGACCCAAGGTCATAGCCAATGGAGGAATGTAATTAGGACCTGCATTTCTGACCATCTTGGGAACTGTCTTGCAGCTGATATGTTTCTCTCAGCCCTTGCACTGATGCTCATATCCAACCCCACCTCTCCTCTTTGAAGACCAGAGAGCTTGGGTTGGAAGAGAGTTGCTCATGAACAGATGGTCATATTGCCTTTCTTTGCATCTCTCCCCACAGAAGCAAGAGGGTAGAGAATCAAGCCCCCATGGAGCTGGGAGCTGGACCCTTACACCTTTCAGATCATATCTTTTATGTGTGAGGGCTCACTAATGAGCCTTGCAGGGAGAGATTTGAGACTAGAAACTCATTCTATGCCGTGTTTTTTCGGATTTTCCAAGACCTCATGGCCACCATCACTTTCCTTGTGTTGGAGACATTACTTCTTCTTTTCCTGGCCTTCTGAGCCCTGCTAACATGTACTTGGTAGAGATGGGCATGCCACAGGCTCCCTGGGTCGAAAAGGCCTGAAGTGAATTGGCATGTATCCTGATGGGTGGGACGCTAATGTGGGAGGCAGGAGCCTGACCTTTTATTCCTGTCTCTTCCATCTCTCCATGCTGGAATGATTTCTCTATTAAATGCATGGTGCTGGGATGCCTTACTGGGGGAGATGATGACAGATAGAGGCTTTTGATTTCCTTTGGAATTATCCTCCTGGTCAAAGCAGGAGGAGGAAAACATCCTCTTGCCTCTACTCTGACTTCCATGGCTAAGCCAGACTTGAGACAAAAATAAAACTAAAAGAAAAGGGCAAGAAACTCTTGTGTGTCCTTCTAGCATCCCTTTGTGGAATAAGAGAGGACTCTTGGGGAAGGAAGGGGGCAGGGAGTGTGATACAATATTTTGGTGTCTGATACTTTGAGCCTCCTTTTGAGAAGAACTTTCAGACAGCCTGAAGGGAGCAGAAGTTTTATTGATTGAAGAAAGATGGGAATCATTGGCTGTCATGTCTAGGAGGGCCCTGCCTACCGATGAACTTGCCCCTCCCACACAGCCCCATCCCATCCCTGCCCCTCCCACACAGCCCCATCCCATCCCTGTGCCAGTCACTCCTGGGCCACTGGGGCAGCTTAGGAGTGTGAGCTTTGTCTCTTCCAGGGGCCAACACTGCCCTCTCTTCTTGGGGTCCATGGACCAAGCTCTTGCATCCTTCTAGAAAGATTCTCTATGTGCAGGGATGTTTCTTTGACAGCTTAGCTCACAGCCATTTACCCACTAGGCCCATCAGGCAGGGCTGAAAACAGAGTACAGGAGTCTCCACAAAGGAAAAGGCCTTTCCTTGCTGGACATCAGTGCAGGCAAGCCCTTACTGAAATTTTGATTTGGGACCAGGCTTCTGTCCAATCCTATTTCCCCAACTTCATGAGTACTGGGCCCATGTGCCCTTGTGGACATGCTTCCCCAAATACCCCCTAAGCTGCTCAGCACATTGGCTCTTGGTGGTGAAGGGGATACTGATGTGAAGTCAGTGGCCACTGCTGCCTCCAACCGTTTTCCTGTGATAACTTCAAGAGGCCTCAGGGCAAGGATGCAGCAAAGAGGAGGCCCAGGGCATAGACTATAGCCAGAAGGATTGGAGTACAACCCAGCCACTCCTTAAGATGTGATGCTCATGATGGGAAGACTTCTGGATCAGTGTGGATGAGGCCTCAGCTGTGAAGGGTGGGCCCTGAGTCCCTTATGGTCTAGACTTACTGCACCTGGCCTCAAGCTCCTTCCTTAGACATGGTCTTCCATGAGGCATAGCAGTCAAGTGCCATTTTCACAAAAGTGCCTGGAGGTTAGTGAGTAACTAGGACTTCTGTGTTTGTACTACTTGAAGGTGTGGCTACAGAAGAGAGGGTGACCTGGAATTTTTCTCTGCTTGAATCATCTTTCTGGGCTCCTTAGCCTTGCGTCAAAGATTCCACCCCTGCAGAGGACCTTGAGCCATAAAACAAGAGGACTAGGGACTGACTCATCCATGTGGGCCTCCTGGGCCTCCGACTTGCTCAGGGAGCTCAAGGCCATAGTGGAACAAAGTGCTCCCTCATGGACATACAGAAATACTCCAGAATCTCAGAGAGAGAGAGGTCTGAAGAGGCACACAAAGGGGGCTAGGAGTCCCTGGGGACACTCAGCTGACTCCTTGGCCATTGTTCCTATAGCAGGCCAAGCATGTTCCTCTGCTCCAAGAATTCTAGGGTGATGCCACCCTTGACTTCAGTTGAGGGCAGGGTCCTGGCCTTTCCGGCCTTCCCAGTCCACCCTCCTCAGTAGCTGAGTGACCAAGGAATTGGGGAGGAGGAGTGAAGTGAACATGATCACTGGCTGCTGATAGAGCAGTAATGAGATTAATGGCTCTTAGAGCTCTCTCATTAACAGTGGAAACGGTGTGTCAGAGGCATTTACAGTATTGGTTCTCAAGACGTCAGCCCAGGACACACAGAGCTAATCGCGTGTTCTGCCTACCTCTGAGCAAAGACCTACCTGCTTCCTTGGAGGAGCACTCCCTACCATTTTGAAACTTCGTGTATGAGGTTTCATACCTTCTTCATAGCTGAGGAGGAGTGGAGGCCACGGTTTTGATGTAGTTGCTTCTGAGATCCACAAACACAGCACTATGTGGCTACATTAGATTCCAGAAAGAGCCACAGCCTCCCGGACCTACCTGCTGATCCCATCTCTCCTAGTAAGTTTGGTGTGAGCCTGAGCAAGTTGCATGGCCTCTGTGGATATCAGTGTGCTCACCTGTATCTGGAGGGGTCCCGTAGAATAGTCATCTTCCTTCCTGGAGGACAGAGGGGATTCAAGAAATGAAAAACAGGAGCTGGTGTCCAGGAAGGAAATGGACAGTATGACTGAGAGAGGCATTTCATCAGAGGCCATTAGCCCAGGGCCCCCAGAGGGGCTGTCACAGCCTCTGAACTCTGTAAGGTTGTCTATAAAACAATGGATGAGTGAGCATTTTCCAAAATCTTTGAGAAGATTCTCAGAGAGGTCTTGGTTCCCCCAAGGTGAACGCCCACTGCCAACTTAGGGTGGAAGTTGTCTGGACTTCTACTACTAGGTTGGGGAGGATGGGCCTCTCTGTTGAGTCAGTGTCCCAGCCCAGCAAACCTGGGCTTTCGTACAGGGTACTGAAGGCTTTTTGCCTCTGGTTCTGGATGAAGCTATCAGGAAAGAGAGAAGCATGACCAATGGTGGCAGTCATATGTGACAGAGAATCCAGAAAAGGACAGGTTTCCAAATGAGGTAACTCTGCCTCCTCACCCCTTTATGGGAGTAGAGCTGGTGCCATGTGACCAGGATCTGTCCATGCATTTCTTTGGGCATGGTTTCCCTGAAATGGATCATCTGCAGTGGGAAACACTGATTGAGTTGGGGGTTTAGAGAACACGGTTCCTCCTGGCTTCTGAGTCCACCTCTGAATGTGGACATGGTGGGCCACCAACTTCATTGTCTTGACCTGACTAGACTTTGAATTGTTTTAATTTGGGTTGATCAAGGTGCGCAGTTGAATGTTGTCAGGGGCCAAGTTACCAGCTTACTAAGAACCCAAATTCCAAAGCACATGGATCTGAGTAAGAGGCCAGGAGCCAGGAGAACTGCGGAGAAAGAAGCGAAGCCAGTCAACTGGACCATACAGGAATGAGTAGAGCCAGGGGTATGAGCTCAAGATAACTTATAAGGTCATGTGTATGCCTAATCAGTGTCTATTGGTCTAGCTCGCCAGCCAAGCAGCTCATTTTTACCTCTTAGAAAAGGAATTTGAAAAGTCTTGATGTCTGATCATAAGCCAGTGGTTTGCCACCAGTTCAATTCAATTCAAAGTGATTCAATTAATAAACCAACATTTTATTAATTACCTGTTGTAACATCAATATCTTACCAGGTACAACAATGGTTATATAAGAAAAGAAGAGCACAATCCCTGATTTTGATGAACTCTACAGTTAGCTGTTGTCTGGTATATATATTTCTACACAAGAAATCTCTAGAAACAACTGGAACTGGGCTATGTATAAATGTGCATATAGAATTCAGTCCGTGGTTCAGAGCTCTTTGCTGGTTCTTCCTGCTCTGACTCACAGCTTCTGAGAAATGATAGGATCCAAAGTTCTGTCTCTTTAGTTTTCTCCACTTTAGGTCTGAGAACATGAAACAATAACTACTTTCCTTAGAGAAGAAATAACATATAGATGCAGAGGGAATAAGATGTTTCCTGGTTAGGAAAGAAGGAAAGGAAAGGTGATTAGAGTTTGCTTTTCCCAGGATACTGAAGAATGTGGATTCCCTGACTTGCCTCTACCTCGTCCTCCTCACCACACCCTTTCTATGCCTCTCCCTCTATCTATGTTGATCATGTGACTGGGCACCCTCTTCATGAAACTCTTGGCTCTGCAGAAAAAAGAAGCCCTGATGTATAGCATATGCCAATTTCTATGGTGTAAAGACTTCTGCCCTGGTGTTCTCAAACTACCTATAGTTTAACAACTGGATCACAAACTTCCTAAAAATATAACAACCAGCTATTGTGAGCTGGCAGTGGCCACTCTAGTGTACCTCTGTGAGTCATCTCCTTGTGGAACTGGTCACCACTGACCACTTACAGGACACTGGGCCTATTCCTCATTGACAAAATGGAAGCTTCCATAAAATACCAGCTTGGACACCCACTGGTCAGCACGCACTGGGAATGGGAAGTTCTGGGAGGAAAATGTAGCTCTGTCTGGAACCTAGTACTCCAGTGTACTTATCAGAGAAATAAGTTAGAAGGTGTGAGAGAGGCTATATGTGTTTGTTTGTTTGAGGTGTTTGTTGTTGTTGTTGTTTAAGACAAGATCTCAGTCTGTTGCCCAGGCTGGAGTGCAGTGCCATCATCTTGGCTCACTGCAACCTCTGTCTCCTGGGTTTAAGCAATCCTCCTACCTCAGCCTCCTAAGTAGCTGGGACCACAGGCACACGCCCCCACACCCGGCTAATTTTATTTTTTAATTTTTTTTTTTTTTTTTTTAAGTAGAGACGGGCTTCACCATGTTGCCCTGGCTGGTCTTAAACTTCTGTACTCAAGCGATCAACCTACCAAAGTGTTGGGATTACAAGTATGAGCCACTGTGTCTGGCATGCGTTCTTAAACTTAGGAGAGATGCTCACCTTCCTACGATGTGCTGTGTGGTGTGGACAGAAGACTGACTTAGATGACCTCTGGGGATTATTAAGTCCCGTTTTAGAAAAGTGATCATTCTATAGAGTCTTCTGATGGATTAATAGATGAGAGGTCCTCTGTTTGCGAGATATGGTATCCCAGTCCCTTTCCCACCTCTATCTCTGAGTCCATTTGGTCTTCCTCGTAATCCTCTTTCTCCTCCACAAGAGGTCCAATTACCCCAGCTATGGCTGAAAACATCAGTACTTAGGAGATCAAAACTTACCTGGTCCCACCTCCCAGGACATTTTCCACAGTTTTCCCCTCCTCCCCTTCCCGTTGAGAATCGTGAAGGACTGAGGTGTGCATATCCATGAATCGGTTAATGGGGACAGAGTCTAGAGGGCACTGAGTTCTGACACAGTGAGAGCACTGAGAGCAGGAAGGAGGGGATGAGTTCCAATTCCGTTTATTCAGGTGATGCGCTATTTCACTCTGGGCTCTGGCGGGAGCCTGGTGAGCCAGCTGCAAGCCTCTAAGGGGAAATCAACCAGAAATGTCAGTCAGGCAGTGGAGCAGGGCCAGAAAAATCAATGCTGAATTTCAGACATCAGGAGGGCAAGAGAAGGGATAGGAGGATGAAATGAGAGCATTTGTTTGCAATTCTAATATAACAAATCAGCAGATCACTGGGCAAAGAAGCCTAATGAAAATGCGCATTATGGATGTGGGTGGGTGGGGAGAGGAAGGGAGGATGGAAGGTCCAGGCAGAGGCCTGTTGAGGAATTCAAAGTTGTGTGTGTCTGCTGCAGTCCTGCTGCAAAGGGGATTGGTGCCAAAAAACAGCTAGCTCTAGGCTGGAATCCCAAATCTACCACTTACTAGTTGTATGGCCTCAGACTCATTACCTTAGTTTGTTGACCCTCTATTTCCTCCTCTGTAAAATGGAACCCTTGGGTTTTCAGATGGGGTAGGGTTTTTATGAGGATACAATGAGGCAACATAGTTACCTGGATAGTTGAGTGGGTGCCAAGGCAAGGGCACCCACTCGGCTGTGGCAAGGAGAGGGCTTTGAAGATCCCAGAGACAAAAATCAAGATGGTGTGGGGTGTGAGTTGCCACAGACAAGTCTCTCTGTGTCTGCTCCAGAAATCACATAGGAGGAAGAGCAGGTGGCAGACTGGGAATATTAACCTACACATGGAAGGGTGGATGTGGTTGGCTAAGCCAGGATGTTCATGAGAACCAGTCTTAAGGGGATGCCTTTTAACACACCTGACAGTGCTGGTTTTCAGTTTCTCCTGCACATCTAGAAAAATGATTTTGCTTGTATGGTTTACTGATGGTGACCAGCAGAGCACTCAGGTGTGGAGAAAGTGGACAGGGTGCATGGTTGCACACCCACAGGTTGGCACAGCTTCACACAAATCCCACACACCCTCCCACACCAACACACACACATGCCTTAATGCAGATATGCACCAGGCTGCCTGGGCTTACTGGAACTTAGGTCCCTTTACATGTTCATTAGATGACACCTGCCGTTCAAGATGCTTAAAGGACAGAACTGGGTCCTCTGTTAAGAAAGTCAGGCACAGTGGCTTACGTCTGTAATCCCAGCACTTTGGGAGGTTGAGGCAGGTGGATCGAGAGTTCGAGATCAGCCTCTCCAACGTGGTGAAACCCCATCTCTACTAAGAATACAAAAATTAGCTGGGCATGGTGGCATATGCCTGTAATCCCAGTTACTCGAGAGGCTGAGGGAGGAGAATTGCTTGAACCCAGGAGGAGGAGGTTGCAGTGAGCCGAGATCGTGCCATTGTGCTCCATCCTGGTAGACAAGAGCGGAGACTCCTTCTCAAAAAAAGAAAGAAGTTACTTTCTGATAACAACACCTGAGCCAAAGGGCATCGTTAAAAGGATGAGAAGGTGTCTGGTTTAATTTCCAAATTTGAAGGACAGGAGTAAGTGTGAACTAGAGTTTCGAGACAAAAGACTTTCAGATTCTAGAAAAGGGTATTCATGAAAGCTGAAATTCAGCAAGATAATGTTCTTAAGTTGGTCTCCAGGTTTTCAATCAGGCTCAGTTTGTAAGCCAGGCATTTGCAGAGAAACAACAAAAGCGGGGGATCCCACCCAGTTCACTGAGCTGGGTGTGGCTTTGTTGGCCAGTGTTTTAGCACTGAATGACAGCGGGGGAGCCAAAGGAATCCATGGCCCTCCTCTGCTCGCTGATGGGATTGGTCTATCATTGTGTTGCTTGGAGTGGAAGTGCACATTTTTTGAAAAGAAGTCATGCCAGAAATGTTTTAATTTGAGAGAAGTACCAATTTAGAAAATGATGGGGAACCCTGGAGATGCCACATGTTGGTCTTTGGAAATTTTCTCTGCTGAATCCTGCAGTAGCAATATTTTCACTTCTGTGTAATAAAGAAAGGATGCAGACGTGAGGTTAATGAAGAGGGAAGTGTCTAAAGGAAGATTGAGTCCAGGGCAATCCAGGGGAACATGGTCACGACCAAGCGCAGTGTCGGCTCATCGTCTTTATTTGTATTGACTGATCACGTGGCAGGAAATGGACAACAGGCCTGGTGGCAGCTGGAATTGACTCTAGAAACATCTGGGAAGAGAGGGCAGAGATATCACAGTCATGAAACCATCAGTTTCTCGTTTGCACTGAGGAAAGAAAGTCTATACAGAGTATCGGCAGACTTGAGTTCTAGAAAGCAAATTGCCCCGTTGATTTAAACTTCAGGCAGTGCGACTGCTCTCTCTGAAGGTTTGGGACTTTGAAACCAGATGGAGAGCAGCCCAGAAGCCAGGAAAGCTCCTGCAAAGAGAATGGGGTGCAACAAGGATGGTACTGCTGATTGGATTTGCCTTGGCTGTAGGAACACGGCCACAAAAAGGAAGGACACAAAAAGGAAAGAAAGCCTCCAAACATCAGCAAAGGAACTTCCCTCAGTTGGGCAAAACTTCTTGTTCCCCAAGAGAATCTGAGGGAGCTAGGCCCCTGAAGACACCAGGAGTGGGAAAAGCATGGAGAGGTCTGGCTGTCTGCATGATTATACAGTGATCTCAGGCTTCCGTTGGTTGGTCTCCTTCATGATAAAACCAGTAGGATGGAAGCTGGTGCAGCGCGGACTGGGGTAAGCAGAGCCGACACTATTTGTCAGCAACCCATGGGACCCTACTGGTGCCATCCCATCAAACGCCAGCCAGCCTTGGGCACAGCATAGGGGTTTGACCTCTCAGGCCCTGCCAGCCCCAACAACCAATCCCTTGAAGTCTGCTAGATCAGGGCAAGGTAAATCACAGAGACAGAAAAATCAGGGGCCAGAAGGTATTGCTGATGCAGGCAGCTTGGTTCCTTGTTTAATGCCTGACCCTGTGAGCTCAGGTTGGCCTGGGACTGTTTTTTGTCTTGGTCAGTGTTCCACATCTGGTGCTTAGTCCAGGGCCTGGGCACAGAGCACGCTTAAGTGGGGACGTTTGCAGAGGGGGACTTCTCTGAGTGATAACATTTGGGAGGACAAAGGTCAGCAAAAGAAAAAAGAAAAAGAACAGAAAGAACCCCATGGAGAAGCAGCAGATTGGAATCTAGAAAGAACACGTAGGTGGTGGGGAAAGTTGCCCGTTCAAGAAAAGTAAGAATCTTGAGGCATTCCCAAGAAAAAAGGGAGTGGAAAGGACATCTGTTAAAACTTCTGAAAGTGGGATGGGGGTTGGGAGATGCCTCATTTCCATCTTTACAGGCTTCTCCTCTTTCTTGTTTCAGTGCTTGCTGGCATCAAGCAGTAACTTCATACACAATTTATATACAACCCATAGGCTATCCCAGCTCCTGGCATCAGGGACCTCTGTAGCCCTGACACAAGAATCCAGGCTGGTGACACTCACTATGTTCCCTTAATCTTCCACTCTTTGTCCCTGACTGATAACTCAGTCTCTGCCCTTTGAGATCTGGATTTATCCTCTCTTTTTGTCTCTGGAGTGCCTGGGCGTCCCTGAAGGCGTGGATCATTAAGGGCTTGGGGCTCCTCCCAGATAGGGTGAGCACATGGTTCTCCAGCCTCAGAAGATCTACGCCCTTGTCTTGCCCCTGACTGTGATCAACGGGTGACTTGAGGTCAGGAGTGTCACTCTTGCATGTGATTTTGACCGAGCGTTGGTAGCATGCCACTTCACAAAGCCGTTGGCACTCCTTACCCTGAAGGGCCTCTCCAAAGTGAAGCCCCAACAGACCTCTGGCCTCATTAAGCTGAGTCTACCTTTGGGATCATCCTTCTCTGATATTCAGTCTTTGCTGGCCTTGGGCAAATCAGTCTTTGTGAGACCTTCATTCCCTTGACTGGCAGCCAAGGAACCTATTGACTGAATAGGTTTTTAAAATGTGGTACAGTCATGATTTTTAAAAATATAAATATAATATGAAATGTAAAAAGACATGAAAGAGACTCCAAATGCAGGGTTTAAAAAATAATTCATTACTACCTAGAAACACTGAGCTTAGTGCAATGAGCACATGGAAATGCTAGGTCCTATAGCTCAGGATCTATGGGCAATGTCCTGTGCTTTGGATCACAGTGTGCTCCTAGCTAGGGAACATCAGTGGGGGTTAAGAGAATTTTGTTGTTGTTCTCAATTCAATGCAGTGAGCATTTATGGAGGATATATTATAGTCCAGGCACTGTGCTGGACACTGCCAACCAGAAAGAACTCACCGTGACCTAAGGAGCTATCAGCCTCCCCTTACTGGTCAATCTTCCAAAATACTAACAAGGGAGGCATCTTGTCCGAGATCCCATAACAAGTTCGGTGACAAAGGTGAGTTTAAAAATCACCTGCCTATAGAATTTACCTTTTGTTGCAATGCAGGTGTGATGCAGTCACATTGGGCGGGAGCTAGCAGGCAGAGACTAAGAGTTAGGAGGCTTCAGTTCTAGCTCTATTTCTGATGGGAACTCACCATGCAAAGTTGTGGTTTACCATACTGTTCCTATATTATATTTGAAGAAGCTGAGTTTTCAATACCCTAAGCCTTGTTTTTTTTCATATGTAAAATGGAAATAATAATACTTACTTTGCATGGATTTTAGCGAATAAAATGTGAGAATAACTATCATATTATTTTGGAAAAAATAAGTTCATAGCGGCCTTGACTTTGCTTTTAGAAGCAGATGTTGTCCTGTTCATCAACCTTTTTTGCTCCTCATCGCCTTCTCTACCAGGTGCCCAAGTGAAACTTTGTAGATCCCAGCAGGGTTTCTGCAAAGAGAATCAGATGCAATTTTTAAAAACATTTTACTTGTGGGCAAAAATCCCATAACAGCAGCTAGGCCTTGACCCCGTCTGGTTGACTCTTTTCACAAATAAGTGTTTGATAATCACCCTTTGTGGTAAAATATTTGATTTATTCTATGTCAGTTCTTTGGAGAGCCCTTAAAAAAAACTGCAAAAGCATTCGCTAGCAGCTTTAGGGAAGGGGAGGAAAGAACAGGAAGAATTATGAACACACACCCTTGGAATCGTTATCATATTAAACCTGTGTTCCTTGAGAGTACGGATTTTCTGCTGCAGTTGGATCTCTTGCCTCTGGACAATGAAATTGGTATCCTCTGCCACAGAATAAATTACCTGTCAGGCTCTTTTAAGCAGTTTCAGGATGGTTAGTTTGAAGACAGCAGCCCACGCTGGAGAAGGCAGACAGGGCTGGGTGTGAGGACAGCGTGCTTTCGAAAGTTGCTGGTTGCATGTCGTAGTGTTATTTGCTGTGTCATGTTGATGGGGTGCAATTTGACAGCTGCATGGGAGAGGTAGCAACCTCAAAGAATTGAGAAGCACCTTCCAGGTGTTTGTCTGTGCAAGGCAGGGGGAAGGTAAACCAAGGCTCCCTTTTTCAACACAGGGATCCTGGCATTCTCCTGCAGGTTGAAGCTCAAAATTTGTTTTTGTTGCCTTACTTGTGGGGAAATGGGAGAACATAATGGACCCTATTATGAAGATAAATTTGTGTTCTATGGCAGTATGGCACAAGCCCACGCAGATCTCTCTCTCTCACACACACACACACGCACACACGCACACATGTGTGCACATGTAAAATAAGGTTTTCCAATAGCCAGAAGCATTTATCCTAATTCCATAAAGCTTTACAAAGTGCCACACTGCTCATTCACCATTGGGAAATTTTTGAGGTCAGGAACCGGGTGCTTCTGTCTCCAGTCATGCCCTAGTCAGCAGGGCCTGGAGGACCATGGGTGCAGAGGAAACTGTGCTAGGGCCTTTAGGGAAAGGGAAAAGAGAGCAGAAATAATTAGGACCACAAACTTTGGTTGGCCACCTGTTGTGCGAACCTTCGAGTTCAGGTCTTGCCCCTTGAGTTCAGATCTTGCCCCCTAAACCAGTGGTTTGCACATGTTTTGGTTCCAAAAGCTATTTGAGCAGCAGAAAATGCCCCTTCTTGTCCCACAAAGATCCCTAGCAAAATGTGTCACCTAAGGTGACTGGGAAGGGTAGTTATGCATGGATATACACATTGTATATGTATATGCATATGTATATATGCATATGTGTGTATATGCATGCATGTGTATGTATGGGTATATGTGTGTATATGTATATCCATGTATACCTGTGTGTATACATGTATGTATAATATGAATCACCAAGTAAATTGCTTGTTTGTGTATTCTAAAGTGTAGACGGCCACACATTCTGAGAGACCAGTTTGCAGATAGCAGGGAGAATTTCCAGAGTCCCCCGGGGATGGCTTCATTGGCTGGGACGGGCCTCTGTGGTTGCAGAGCCCCAGCAAGGTGGGCTTGTTGCACCTGTGGGCCACGTGTCTGAAGCTCCAGCACCTGCCAGCTGCACTGCGAGTGTCAGGGTGGCTGGATCTGGCTGAGCCTATTTTCTGCTTCTCAGTTGCCTCCAGGCCTGAGGAAAAAAATGAGAACTGCAGTTTGTGAATGATACCAGGGTTGCTGAATGAACCAGGGACTGTTGACATTCTTGCCAATTGTAAAGCACATTATACACGGTAATAATTGCAGGTTAATACTTGCTGCCTGTGATGGAGTTTAAAAGGCACGTGACAGTTCATCTCAATGTGGGTTGAAGAATTAATACATCCACGTGTTTCATATAAACCTGTGAAAGTCCATCGACGACTTACTGTCTAGCAGTGGGCAGTTGATATGGAATAAATCTTTTTGTTTTGATATGTTGACAATCAACTATAAGGATGATTGAAAAAAAAAGCTATTAGACCAAAAACAGAATTGTCAATATTAAGCACATCTAAAACTCCACAGAACTGTAATTTTTAAAAACAGCTATTGGGGTGTTAATATGTGCAGGGCGTTAGGCTAAGCCAGCCTAATTGCCAGCAAGTGGCAAAAAATAGAATACTCCCCTAGTCTAATATCAAAGTTCTTGCTTTACCATGACACTATGGGATACTTTTAAATATATGTTAGACTAATACTGAGATTATCCAGTTAGAATTATCATCCTATGTTGATACTCAGTGTGTGGTTGAGAAGTTAGCAGTTCCCTGTTTAACTGGGTAATATGAACAATGGCTTTCTTGCAAATAATAATGTTATATATCAACCTACCCTATTTTTGCTATGCCATTTTAGACCTGAGCTCATGGGGAATGTCAAATAATAATAAACCGAATTAGTATTTATGGAGCACTTACTACATGCCAGGCCCTACGTCCCATGCTTTATCATGGATTATGTCATCAAAGCAACCCTGTGATAGTTTTTTACTGTTATCTACACCTCATAGATGAGGACATTGAAGCTCTTAGTGGTCATATACTCTAAAGCTGGTATTTTAACCAGAATCTATGGTCCTAACCACCCTTTAACCCAATTTATAAATGTGCTTCAAACCCACACACATGCTTGTACACCTGTAAGTCGTGCTGAGGTTTTCCTGCATAGGGTGTACCAGAGACACACTTCTCAAAAGCTCCATCCTCCCAGAACCACAACCACACACTGGATACAGTTCCTGCCCCTCCTCTTGGCTTTCCTTCCTGCCTGGTCTCTACGGAACCCATGGGCGTAATCTTGGCTCAAGTTAATTTCACTTTTCACTCCTCCCACCTCTTCACCTCTCTTTCTCAGTGGAGAGAGTGGTTTCCACTTAACGTAGAGGGAATCACATGGGCTTGTCAGGCTGCCCTCTGCAATCACATGGCCCTCCTGCTGCTGACAGTCTGCATTGTGTGTACTCATGTTGCTGTGGTCACCACCTCTGGGTTTTGCTGTATCTTCAGGTGGTGTGTATTTAGTGGTCTGGGGCCAACCTGGGGTGGGAGAAACAAAGGAGAGTTTCACTGAAAATAGGAGAGGCTAAAGAGGCCAATGAGAGCGCAACAAGCTAAGGATCTCTTGGTGCGGAGGGTACCGGGCTGGTGGCTTTTTCTGGTTTTTTTTTTTTTTTTTTCCCTCAGATGGAGCTCTCCTTCCATTTGTGATCCCGAGCTTCACATAGCCACATGCACAACCCCCTAACTCTCACACATACACCCACACATCACCAGTGATCTCAGTTTCATTTGTAAGGATGTGTGTGTCTGTGCACGTGCTTGCAGGCAAACATGCACACACACGTGTGGTCACATCCCTCCCTGTTAGATTTCTGCCCCTCAGGAGTCAATTTCTTCGGCTACTTTAAGGGGTTGCACTTAGGACCATGAGAGGAGGCAGCTGACACAGGCCTGGACTTTTCAGGGTCTTTCTATGCACCAGGTTCTGACTATTGCACTTCTGATTCTCTTTGAAGAGCAAAGTGGATGCCCTGTATTAGTTGGTGGGGCACCTGAATTGGATTCTCTTCTCCAGGGCATCAGCTTACAGCTGTTTTCATCTGAGGACTCAGGGAACAAAGGAAAAGAAAATCTGAGGATGCTCCCTGGGCATGCTCCTTCCCATCTGTGTTTTGGGGCTGAGGTCAACATGGGCATGATCCCTGAGCAATGCGTGGGTATGTGGTGATGGAGCATCTGTAGGGCATTGCAGCAGGGAAGCCCAGTCTTATCCAAGTCAGATGGCTCCACGTGCTCCTGCAGGGGTGGCATCTGAGCTGGCCAATAGTCCGAGTGTCCTGGAGCCCTGAAGCAGCCTGCATTGAGTGGGGTATAGCTGCTGTGAAGCCACTAACAGGGACTGCATCCCAGCTTGAGGGGGGTGCTGGGGATTTTAATAGGTCATTCCTAGCTTGTGGCAAACATCTTTCAGCTTCTCCTTTCCCCTCTCTCATCACTGACCTTTTCACTGTCTCTGTCCTGTGTTGATTGTGGGTTCTCCTTGTCTCTTGGCTCAGCAGCCATCACTGAAATTCAGAGCCCTGATTTTCCATGTAGTAACTTGGAGGAGGGGTATGCAAAGGGACTTTTCTTTGCATTTCTCCAACGATTGGAAATTGAGGGACAGGTCATCTTGCTTTGATTGGGATCTCCCACTGCATTGGTTCCTTCTGCTGTTTCCGTTTGCAGTGAAGGTGCAGGTGGAGGAAGGGAATTCCTAAGCTGGCTGGCCTTGTCTCATTGCTCATAATCTATGGGGCAAGCCTTCTGCCGCCTGGCTCCAGGATGGCTGGGCGAAGTAATTATCCTGGATAGTGGCATGGTGTTCATTGCCATGGCCTTACCTCATCACTCCAGCTGCTTAAAATATAAACCAGACCCGTTGTCCCCATAGACGGACTCCCTTCAGAGTGGGACGGAGTGTGCAGCATGTCATATGTCATTTGATTTGCAGCGTGTTTGGGTGATTGCCAGATGAATACAGGAAGAAGGACAGTGCAGCCTGGAGTGTGCAGGGGGCTGTGTGGCTTTCCAGGGACAGAGTCTCCAGGCTGACACCTGACCCAGCAGGTGAGTTTGACAAGTTGCCAGCCTCTGAGGTCTCATATGTGGATTGGAAGAAAACCTAGAAGTCACTCATCATTTTCTGGGAACTTGAGAAGTCCATAGGGAGCAGGGTGGGGGGTGTCCCTAAGCCAGAAGCCTCTAATTTAGAGAATATTAGCACAGTTCTTCTCTCTATCCCAACAATTTGCTGAGAAATTGTTGGAAGCTGCTGATACCTACTTCTGGCTGGGTGCTGATCCTGGCCTTTGCTTCACAGGGTTTATCCTTGGACTACAAAGCTTAGAGCTTTACAGGGAAAGAGAGAAGAGAGGAAGCAGGCACTCCAATGTGTAGGAAGGGGAAGGAAGATGGGCTCAGTGGACGTGCTGTGGATGGTCACACTCACACACTGGCTGTAGCCGTCATGCGTCATGTGGGTGCTCAGAGGCTCACCATCACAAAGACAAGTGTCGCTGGACACAGGTGGCTCCAGCAAACATCCACAGACAACCCCCCGAACGTCCGGCTGCATCTCTGACTCCTTCCTTTCACTCTCCACTTTCTTCAACACTCCTCATTGTTCTTTCTCACCTCCCCTGTGAGCCTCACCCCTCCTTTGCCCTCTGTTCTCTTTGTAGGAGATTGGGGTGGTCGGAGGATGATGGTGGTCCTCCAGGCTGCTTGGGAGCCCCCTGGCTGGAGGCCATTTCTGGGTCTGCAGGCTCCATCCACGGGGCTGATTAGAACAGGCTGCAGTCTGAGCAACTGTATTAAGGAGTGGTTGTCATGGAAACAGGCTCTTGATGTTGTCTAGATTCCAGAATCTCTCCCCTCTCCCCACCTTGGTTATTTTCTTTCCTCCCTTGTTTTTTCCCCTGGGGCTATGGGTACATGTTCAGTAGGAGTTTGTGGACCCACAGCTGACACTGAAGACTGCAGATCTCAGCCGGCTCCATGATGCAACCATTCTAAATGAGGATATAGGTCTGTGTGGCCAGGAAGCCCGAGGCAAGTCACACGTACTTCCTGCTCGAGTCCTAGAGATATAGGCTGATGTGTCCAGATGCCAGAAGCACAGACTGATGCCCCAACAAGTGTTCTTTATGCGTAAAGAAGGGCTGGGGAGAGTGGAGCAGACTGGGAACTTGGATCTCAGCCCTGTCTCTTCCTAGGGTGGCCCCAGAGCAGAGACCTGGAAAGAGGGTTGAGCCTCTGGACTTGGGTGAAAAATTAGAGTGGAGACTTTGGTAATCACCACTGACAAGGCTAGTGTTCCATCCATACAAGAGACTAATCCTCTAACTCTCTACACCTGTACCCATCAAGGCTGTGCCAGCTTATGCAGCTGAAGGTGGTCAGAGCAAAGCAGAGCTCACTGTTCCACACTTAGGATAACGTCATTCATGGGCTGTGTGCCTCAGTGTCCCCAAATGAGGCAAAATGGGGTTCATGTTCTTTGATCTGACTACATTCATCCCAAGGAAGTTACGTGGCTAAAAACAGATAGCAGTTGGCAAGCTCCTTGGAAAGAAGCAAGTATTATACAAAGAAAAGAAATAGTTGTAGTTGGGAATCTACTTTAAGATAGACTTGAAACAGCGTGACTTAAAAGCCACAGACTGATTTGTTTGAGGGAAACTAAACTTTTAAGTTTGAATTTTGCTAAGCCTCGGGGAGAGACAGTATAGCATGCACAGAGTGCTCACCTACCTCTCTGCCCTCCTTGCGTCCTACCGTGGGCAGCTGGGACATGCATGGCAGAGATGCCAACCAAGATGGAGAAAGTGAACTGGGCCCCAGGGACAGCAATGCGGGTATGCTGTGGTGGCCAGAAAACCGTGGAACCGGGAGCTGGGTGCACACTGTGGCCAAAAGAGAGCTTGGAAAGCCAGTGCCAGGAGTGCCAAATCTGATGCCAGTGAGGGCACTGGGGATAGAGAAGGAGAGACAAAAGCAAAGTGTAAGAAACTGAGGAAATAGGAACGGAAAGGAAGGGTAACCAAAGTCGGGAGGTGTCCCTGGAGTCAGGCAAGGCTGTACAGTGGTGGGCAGGCCAGCCTGGTTTCAAGGCCCAGCTTGGAGCAGTTTCATAGTAATGGCACCTAGTAGGTGCTGAACATGCTTTTATTGATGGGCTGACACTGGTTCATCCATCTCTAGGGATTGGGGTCATCAACTATTCCTTCTGTGAATCCTTAGCCTGGTGTTAGCATGTTGGGCACTTTTGTTTCTAATTTCCCTCCTCTGCCTACTCAGCTGAATGGAATGAGGATATGGACGAATTTTCCAATATGGTGATTCTTTCTAGAATCCCGAGAGGTGCCAGATGAGGTTAGGAAGTCAGGGCTGACCTGAGTCCTTTTATCTCCTTGCTCAGGGGGTCTCGGGTATCACAGGTGGCACGGGTCCGGTCTTCTGTTTTGGGCCTCTCCTTCTAAGTGGTAAATTGTGCATCTCTCTAAGTAGGAAATCATACAAGGTAAGGTGGTGTCCAGCTGGTTCTCTTTTCTGAGAACAGAGAGGAAGCTTCATGCACAAGCCAGCTACTCTCTTCCTTTCAGCGGTGTTTGTGCTGTCTCCAAAGGGAAATGGACGCTGAGCACAAGCTCAGAAAAACACCCTAGTTTAGAATGGTTCTGCCGTGGCCATGGCCACATGTTTTCTCTTGCAGTTGTGTTTCATTGAATGTCTTGTTACCTCCAGCCGCCTGTGTTTGGCACTAACCAGCAAGGGTGGCACTGAAGCCTTTGCTGGGTGTGTAGGGTAGGAGGCTTCCTGTCCACTTCAGGGACCCCCAAAGCGTGTTTTTGGTATCGCTCTGTTACTGTGACAAAAGGTGACATCAAACCAGTGGCTGTAGGAACAGGTAACATCACAGAGCTGTCAAAAGCGGTGAGTGATCTCAGAGTCAAACAAACTGATTTTTCCTCCCAAGTTTTACTCTAGTAAGGGAACATTTATAGAATTTAGGAAATTGAATATAGTTCCTACATTTTCCAACCCAGTCAGGTGCTTTAATCTAGTCATGTTTGTTGGCCCTGTTGACCATTTGGTGTGGGTGTCAACCAGGACTAGACAGAAACATCATATGTGTAAGAGCCACTGTAATGCACAATGGAAGTATAATGAGAAACACTTACAATGGTGGGATGGTAATGCATACAAGAGACATGGTAGCTCCCACAGTACACTGTACTTGTTTGTAGAGATGCTGCGGGAAAAATATACTAAAAGGGACTCGAAAGCCCTAGGTTTCAGTTTAGGCAATGTCATTTCTAGTGGTGTGTTTTTGGAAAGATCCTTTACTTTTTGGGGCTTTGTCTATGTGATAAATGAACCTACTTCGGGGGATGTTGTAAAAATGAGATGAGAGAATAAAAGTGAACGCACTATCCAAATGCAAACTGCTTTTAACAATACTGTTTTCTTATGACATGTTCCCACAGCCTCCTTCTTACCCATTTCCTCAGTTTTTCCATCTGTTAAATAGTCCTTCCCCACACCCCATCAACAAGCAGACCTCCTCCCCTTCTCTCCTTCACATTAGTGAAGAAAGAATAATAGATGTGAAAATCTTTGAATTCCTTGGAACCAAGGAGTGGGATAAATACCCTATATTGATTATGATGATTATATCTGGGACTAGAAAAATATGATTGCCTGGTTGCCAGTAGCAACCAGATGGCAATGCAGGAGTAGGAAGTTGAGCTGCGTTGTGTGGAGAGCTTCCCTGAGCACAGAAACACATTTATTTTCTTCTTTTTCTCAAATCCCCATTCCTGCTCTCTTGGCCTGGCATTCTTGCTTTTGGGAGACTGGTCACCCATAAATGGGATTCAAAAGGAGTTGCAGAAAGGACTAACTAAAAGCTTTTTAGGGAATGACATGAGTGACTGGTGAGTCTTCCGTCACCAGTTCTGGTCCCCCTTTAGATGCAGAGATGGGATATCCAGCTTCTTGGAGTGAGGAGGGTGGGCTGTAATTGGACCAGGGAAGAGAAGAGACCATTATTGTGGAGAAACATAGAACCCCCATGCAAAGGAAGACAGAGGAGCCATCTAAAAAGATGCAAGGGGAGAGTCACCATGGAGGCCATGGGTAGGGAGTATGGAGAGGCTCTGAGCCAGGTTAAAACCACTTCCACCTAAGCAGAAACCAAGGTCTCAGGCAGGCATGGGTTATGAGAGGCAAAGTCCCATCCTCGTCTCAGATGTGAGCAACCATTTCTTCAAATTCCAGATTCCTCTGTCTTTATGCCAGAGGTCCCAGGCACTGGGCTACAGTCTGTGCTGAACACACATTATCTCACGTACCCTCATTTAACTGATGTCCTTATTTACATAGTCACATGGCCAGGGAGCACCGAAGCCAAGACTGGAGCTCATGGCTGCCTGGATGCAGGGCCTGTGCTCTCTCTGCCAAGATATTGATCATGTTCCTAGCAGGTCAGAGCCCAAAATCTTGAGCATGAGGGTTCCCAAAAGTGAGCCCTCTTGTAGGTCAGACGTCTTGCAGTCAGAGGTCTTGGCTTGAATGCTGTGATACCCCTGTGTTCTAAGACATTTAACTTCTAAGGCATTTAACTTCTGAGTCAGGTCTTCCCCTCCCTTCCTCCTTCCCTCTCACAGTGTTGGGGCTATGAGTTTTCTGTTGAGCACATTAACTTGCCTGACAGAGGTCCCCACATGGACCTGCACATTTCTGGTTGTTGGTTGCCACTAGCTGGCTGAGGAGTGCCGAGGAGGGTGTGTGTCAGCTTCCTGAGGATGTGTGTGCCTGGCCACCCAGGATTGGGAGGGGGAGCGGGGAGGTTGGGCGGGGGGATTGTGGACTGTGGTCAGCTACCCTTCCACCTCCCTGGCAGAAACAAGCTTCTTTGACTCGACTGGGACTTCTGGCCAATGGACAGAATTTGACCAGGATTAGCAAATGTCTATTGAGAATTT
Organism: Papio anubis; assembly: GCF_008728515.1. Taxonomy (NCBI): domain Eukaryota; kingdom Metazoa; phylum Chordata; class Mammalia; order Primates; family Cercopithecidae; genus Papio; species Papio anubis. The sequence continues at coordinate 26,111,927 of NC_044979.1, forward strand.
GCTCCGTGCGGGGCATGAGGGTAAGCACTTCACTTGTTTAATCACATCTCAGCTTCACATGGAACCTAGGAGATGATGACTCCGTTTTATTGCCTCTGTTTTACAGATGGGGAAACTGGGTTCCAGAAAGGACTGATCATTTACAGGGAGTAAATGAGTAAAAATCACTTTACAAGTCCCACCTCCTCCCGCTGGCCCACAGCCACTCTTCTGCTCTGCCCAGTGGTATGGCCGAGGCTGCCTGCTCCTGTCCTAGTTTAGGGTTTCTTTAAAGGGACTCCTTGCTTATTCCAGTCCTGATGTACTCTGCCACCATGTTCACTTTCCTAATCTCATTGCCACCCAACCATCTTTGCTCAGAAGATTCGATGCCTCCTACCACCTACAGATGTTTAAACTCCTTTGCCTAACTTACTTGGCCCTGAACAATCTAGAAACAGCTTAACTCTGGATTGTTAGCACTCAAGCTATTATTCCTCAAAAGGCATGAAGACTGCAACCTCGGCTATCCATGTTCTTATAGACACCATCATGCCTTGCTAGTTGTTCTTTCTGGCTGGAATTTTTCTCTCCTCTTTCTCTATGCCCCAACTGTGCATACCCTAATCCCACTCATCTTGTCAGGCTTAGCTCAACTGCCCCCTCTGTCATTGGCCCTTTCTTGGCTTCCTCAGCTGGACCTAATTCTCCCTCCTCCCTGCTTGCATAGGATTTGATCTGCCTTATGCTACTTAACCATTTCCCTCTTGCACATTGATTTTCTAATTCGCTCAGCATTTCCTGAGCTTCTCCTGTGTGCCTCATGCAGTACTGGGTGCTGGGTGCAGAAGAGGAGTAACGTCCCCGCTGTCAGGGTACTAACTGCGTAGAGAGACTTGGTGTCTGTATGTGTCTGATATCCTGTGCCTGATTTTCCTCTGGTATGGTGCCAGGGTGGCATTCACTCAATATACTGGTTTTGAATGAATGAAGATGCTTGGTACTCCCTGTTGCTAAACGGAGAGGCAGTAGGAGAAGACAGTGGTAAGTTGGGTTGTACTGCATAGAAACTCAGGATGTTGGTCTCTTATTACCTTATATGCCACAAATACCCTCTGCATAGAGAGGGGCAAATTGAGACATAGTTCCTCTTCCATGTCCTTCTGGGAAGGGATTGTTTGCCCATCTGAGGAAAGCTGTCATCCAGCTGCCCAGCCTGCTCCTGGGGACTGGGTTCTCACAGACATCAGAGGTGTCTTGAGCAAACCTTGTAGGATGATTTCCTGAGGGCTTCTGTGGTTGGTAATAGCCTGGCCTACCATGGTAATGTGACCTAGCAAAGACTGACCATCAAGCCTTGTTCTAAATACCATGCTGGGTTTGTAGAGTCAAGGGATGGTTAAACTCTGGGTATGGAATAATCAGAGATGCACAAAGTCTTCTAGCAACATCCTAGAGCAACAGTCAGCAAACTCCAACCCATGGGCTGGATCTTGTTTGCCACTTGTTTTTATAGCTCACAAGTGAAGAATGATTTTTATGTTTTGAAATGGTTGGAAAAAATCAAAGGAAGAATAATATATCATGGCATGTGAAAATAATATGAAATTCAAGTTCCTGAGTCTGCAAATACAGTTTTGCTAGAACACAGCCAGGCTTACCTGTTTATATATGGTCTGTGCCTGCTTCCATGCTGTGATGGCGAAGTTGAGTTGTTGCGTCAGAGACTGCATGGCCCACAAGACTTAAACTATTTCTTATCTGACCCTTTCTGGGAAAAGTTTGCCCACCCTTACACTAGAGGACAAAGTTCTTCCTATACCCATCCATTTTGGTCAAGAAAGTAGAATTTCCCAGCTGTCCAGTGCGTGGGACCAGTGATTTCTAACCCAGGCACCAAAGGCAGAAGTTAAGGAGCCTGCACATGGACAAAGTGTTGGCCTGGGGCTTGGAGTCCTGAGTTCTGTTGGTTTGGGGCAAGACCGTTTCTCTCTTGGTCTTTCTCATCTTGACAATGAGAAGTTTGGGCTGCATGATCTTGAAGAGCGACATAGTTCTCTAGTCTACATGGCTATTCCACAGAGGGGTCTGCTTTGCATGAGGACTTTCTGAGCCATCCTTTGAGACCCTGAGCTGGAGGCAGCCCCCAGCTGACCTGCAGGCAGACATAGGAGTGCCTTTGTCCTCCCCACTCTCCTTCAGGGTCTCAGCCTTTGCACCCGAAAACTTTCCAGAAGTACCATCTTTTCCTCACATTGGTCCCTGTTTGGACTCAGTTAAGCTTTCCGCCCCACCCCCTCCCCCCAACCAAGTGCCTGAGATCTAGGAGAACTGTAATTATGTAATTCTTCCTTGTTATCTTTTCTAATTGTTCTCAGAGCTGTTTCCTAAACTGATTGGAAACAATTGCAGACAGGGAATGGAGTGGGAGGTAGGCGAGGACCTGGCGGCTGGCCAGAGCTTGGCTGTCTGATGGAGGCAATGTCTTGGCAGTGGGTGCAAGGGCCGGGACAGAGGGGACCACCAGGGGCCAGGCTGCCGCACACGGTTTCTGTCTGAGCAGCAGAGGTAGCAAGAAGGAAACACTCATTGAGGTGTTGGAAGCTTCGGTTTAATCACCCTGAAATAATAAATCTCCCTTCTGCTCTCGGGCCCTAGAGATCCAGCTGTTTTCCCTTTCTCTGCTGACGCTGGTAGAGCTCCCTGGGGATTGCGCCAGGGGCCAACAGGGAGCAAGGTCCTCACCTCCTGGCATCAGATTGTTTGTGCTTTCTTAACAGAACAAAAATTGCAACTCTTGAGTCTTCCATCACCCCCAGAAGCCAGGAGAGCCAGAGTGGGAGAGCATAGGGACTTCCCACTGATTTGAGCCTGAGTGGGTAGAATGGAGTCCCTCCTATGAGATCTTTGGGAAAGCATCAAAGGTGCTGGCTCTTTGGGCCAGAGCCCCAGGAAAGGGATGCTCCTGGGATGTCCTCGCTGTTAGGAATTTGTCCCCTAGTTGCATGGTTCTCTGGTGGGGGCAGGCAGAAGGCAGCTCATGCAGGGTACTTGAGGTACATGGGGCCTTCCATGTCACCTGGAGGCTTTCCTGCAGTGTCCCTTGGTTTCCCTGTCTGTGCTGATGTTCTCCCCTCCCCCATGCCTCTTCTCACCTACTTTGCAGAAGCATATGGGTTTTCTAGCAAGGGGAGAGGAGAGGGGATGTGGAGGGGACGCCCACCTTGCCTATTGTACGCAGGTTCTCCCTGCACATCCACACCATCTCTTTAACATTCCCAAGAACCCCCTGAGGCATGGAGATGGTCACTCCCTTTTTCCTTTTGCAAAAACATTTGCAAAGGAAGGATCACACTGGATTCCGCAGGCATGTGTGAAGCACGTAGTGCATGATGGGTTCTAGAGAAGGCATTGGGCAGGAGAATGGAGTAAGACAGAGCCCCTTCCCAAGGACCAGACTCTCCAAGATCACAGGGACAGTCAGACCATGATGAGCTGGTGTGCAAAGCCCAGCGGGTCTGACCCAAAACTCTTTCCACCAGCCCCCGAAGCTGCCAGTTAAGATGGATACTTGTTAGGCTGAAAGCTGCACCACTCGCTTGGAGGAGCTAGCCCAGCTTCCATTCTTTTCCGGGTGGAGGTGAGGGCCCCCACAATTGTCACCCATGAGTTTATGACTGGGTGTGTGGGGGCCTGTCCATTCTGCTGTGTAGTTATTTCTCTTCCCTCTTTCCCAGCCTCTGGAACCAGAGAGGGGAGAAAAAAGGAAGTGTGTGAGGGGTTCTGGTGGGGCGCTGTGGACCCTAAGGTCACCCCACTTTGGTCTTCTACCTGGAGCATCCCAACTCCCCTGGCTGTTTTTAAGGTCATGAATCCTTCCAGCCCCGCACTCCGATCCTGCCCTCAGTCAACCTCCTGGAGCTCGGATGTCCGGTGGGCCATTTCTCTGAAGGCTTTAAGGTCTGGGGTCAGGAGCAGGAAGAGGCCCCAAGGTATTTTTCTCCCGGAAGCTCTTGCCTCTGCCCTGGCAAAAGAGACAGCATTGCGGTGTCTCAACCAGTTGCCCTGCTAGGTTGCTCAAGTCTCCCACCACTTTTAAAGTTTATGAGTTTCTTCGGTAGGGGTCACTGACTAGTTTTGGGGAAGAATCCCCTCCTGGGCCCTGTTTCATGTTTTGTGTGCTGAGCTTGGTCCCAAGGGGGTACAGGTGAGTGGATCCAGCTCTGTCCTGTGGGACTCGAGGGGCTACTGCCCTAGGTCAGCATTTCTCAGCTTTTTAAAAATCACCTTTTCCCCCTTGGAGAAAAGTTAAATTTAATTTAAATTCTCTTTAATGAGATGACATGTGAATTTATTGAGTAATGCTGACGTTTGGAGGGCCACAAATCATTATATCTAAGATTTTTTTGTGTGTGTGCCCTCTAATTTTCACCCTCTGGGGAGTACTCTTGCACCCATTGAGAATTCATATTCCAGAGGACTATATGTTTTGAAACTCTCTAATTTCTCCAGACTCTCACTTAAGCTATAGAAAGGAGGGTCTCAGTGAATGAAGAATGTGCCTCCCAGGACTTTAGATGGTACTAAATCTGCTACTACAGCAAATTTGCCTCGGTGTTTCTGGGCCTCCGAGTTTCCGTGTATAAAATACAAACACCTGCTGCTGCCCCTTCAACCAACAGGGAGGCCACACCTAGTGTCAGGCAGGCGTGACACTGAGCTGGGGTTGGGCAGACATGACAGTGCTGGCCACACTGTGTGCCTTACACAGAGGTGGAGGCAAGACATCTTTACTGTCCTCTTCCTACCCTAACTTCTGCCAGCAACCCAGCCCGTGGAGGGGTGTCCCTGGCGGAGAGGACCCCCACCCCCATCACCTTAGCCACTCTGCTGGGTCATCACTGGGGGTCATTGAAGGGCGGATGAGCCATGGAGGTGGGCTCTGCAGGATGACGGAGGCCCTGTGCAGTTGCTCTGGACATCTTCTCTTGCTTAGCTGTGCTTCTTGACACTCCCCCAGTTGTACACTGAGCTCTCCCTGGGAGAGGCCCTCTTGCCGCTTTTCGGAGGCAGGAATGAATCTACAGCAGTGGCAGAGGCTGGGAGGAACCAGAAACAGCGCGGTGCCGCCTTCCTCCTGAATGAGGCACCAGAGTCCTGGGCCTGCACTTTATGGACAGTTTTCTCATTTTCAGAGCCAGGGAGTTGGGGCCACTGAGCAGGGTCAGGGAGCCTGGGCAGGAGGCCTGAGGGCTGCAGAAGCCCCTGTCTGCCTCCAATGGAACTGTCTGAGGGAGGTACCATTTTCAAGAGCAGGCCAGAGCCCCCAGCTCCCGCCCCCACCTCGATGGAGAGTTTAATAGGAAGCACAAATGAGAAACAGCCTCCTGGAATTTTGCTTTGGTTCCTTTCTCTCGGTTTCCTCAAATGTTTCTTTCTTCTCTGTTTTCCCTGTCTTTCTCCTCTCTCTCTGTCCTCTGCCCTTGTCTTCCTCCTTGTAGGATTTTCTGGCTGTGTGGCCCTGTCTGCCTGCCTGCCTGTCTGCCTCCCTGTATGCCTCTTCTAAGGCAGGTACCCCTGACTGGGGCAAGTCAGGGCCCAAGGTGGCGAGAGGTGGGGATCTGAGGAGGGAGGGTGAGGAAGGGGAGGAGGAAGCAGGAGGGGCCTGGTGTTCCAGGACACAGACATTAACCCTTTCCTGGCCTAAGGAAAGGTCATAAAATCTGTTTCTTACTTTCACCAATTCCCCTGTCAGTGCCAGAAACACACAATTAGCTTTAAAAGTGTCTCCAAGCTGTGGCCAGTTAGAAATTTATGACTTTTTTTTTTTTTAAAGCTTTCCTTTAAAGTGGCTAATTAGGTGTATTTCTCCAATGGTAATTTAAAAAATGCTAATTGGTCTGCACTCTGGAAGGAGGAGAAAAATCTTTCCCCCTTATTATCTTGGCACTAGGGAGACATAGAAGAGATTGACATGGCCCGAGCCTCCAAGGAGAGAGGCTAGGCGCCTGCTCTTTTACGGACTTGGCAGTGTGGAGGGGCCAGGACTGGTTTTGTGTTTCAGACAGTGAGTGGCCTCGTCAAGGGGATGTGGCACAGTGGGGCTGGAGAGGGCAGTTGGGGTAGGGCGGGGAAGCGATTGGCTCACCCACCCGGGTGCCGTGGTGCTGACACCCAGCAGAGGGATGGCAATTCCTGGGAGGATGGGTGAGCTGGAGGATGTGTGGAGGGCACACCCTGGTCAGGACTCGGCTGTAGCACAAGATTTGACAGCTGCCAAACCACACACTAGCAGAAGCTCCCTTTTTTTCCTATTTACTTATGTATAAAATTTTTATTGATATATAATGCAATGTTTTGGTACATGTATGTAATGTGTAACCATCAGATCAGGGTAATTGGCATCACCCCAAACATTGATGTGAGAATTCGCCATTTGGGGGAGGCTGTTTTTGTCAGAGACAATTATAAATGGAATTGAAAGGGGACAGCATCCAGAGTATATAATGTCCTCACATGTGGGAGGGGCAGGTCACAGGGAGCCCTGGGCAGGAATGAGGCTGGGAAAGGAGCCCTGGCCTGGGGGGTTCTACTGACCTCCTGACTTGCTAGGCAGGGTAGGGGTTCCACCAAGATTTTGGTCTCCCTAGAAGGATGGAGACGACCTCAGCCTGGTTGGATGTCCACGAGGAGCGGTGCCCCCTCCACTTTCTTGTGGGCCTGGGCCAGGGCTCTCCAGCTGACTCCCTTCTCAGCCCCTTCAGTCACAGAGTATCTTGGGACTTGGCATGGGTTTCCTAGATCTTCCTCTTTTCCAAAAGTTGCTCGAAGTTGGAGCAAAACCCAGGCCAGGGACCAGGGGCAGCCCAGCAGCACCAGCATGTGAATCCACAACCCCTGTGTTTCCAAGACATGGGTCTGATGTTGGGTGAGGGGCTCCCTGCTCCTCTTCTTGGGGCTGGGGAGTCACTCAGACCCAGGCAAGGAGGAGGCATGGGCTCATTCATTTCAATGTCTCAGCCTTCTCTGTGGGAAAGCTGAAGTGGGGATAGAATCAAGGGCCTCAGGTGACCCCTGCGTGGTTAGAGGCAAAGGGCATGTTCTGGGAGCTGGTCCAGAGGGGAGGGCAGCCCTGGGGGGCATTGACCTCCGTGCAGTACCGCCTGGTACAAGGGGGCCTGGTGGGGAGTGGGGCATTCTTTTAGAATGCCGTTGCTTTCTCCTTGTGGCCCCGATGCTGGTGGCTGTAGTGTGGCCATCCCCCTGTGTTGCTATGTGAGTAACGCAATTATGAAGACACAAAACAGGGATGAAGAAAAACATTCTGCAGGAGAGAGAAGGGGAGGGAGGATCAGTCACAATCAGCTCCGTTGTTATCGGATCATTTCAGGGAGGAGTCGAATTCCAGACAGGGAGCCCAGTTCCCTTTAAAACCCTGTGCTGTTGTGGAAGGGAGGAGTGATGAACAATTAAACAGATTCCTCAGCTTGTTTGTTGAAATGAGCTTTTATTAAGGATGTCACTTCATCTCTTGGCTTCATGACCGTCTCTAGAAAAGCTGGATGGACATGTGACTGGTATTCTGACCCCAATCTCTGCAGCTCTCTGCAACTTCCCTGAATTGCTCACAGACTCAGTTTATCCATCAGCAAAATGGGAAGAGGGAAACCCCTTCATTCTCTCTGCTGCAGTGTGACAGATTCTTGGGAGCCCTGAGGGAGGACAGAACAGGGCCTAGATCCTGGCTTTCCACTTCCTGTTGAGTGGACTTGGGCGCGTCCCTTCACTATGTAAGCTTTGGCAGGTTGGGAAGAGTTAACTGAAATAATAACATGAATTGTGCAAAATAGAAATATGGACTCGATCTGATTGATGTAAAAATGAAAGATGAGCCATGCAAAGTGCCCAGCACAGTGCTGGGAATGCAGAGCCTGCGCAGGGCAGATCTGATTTCTTTGTTACCCCTCCTGGCTAATTCCATGGTGTGTGCACAGGAGGAGACTGGAGAGGATGAACACAGCTCAGGAGTCGTGTAACAAATTCCGTGCCACCCCAAGGGGCTAGCGGGGCAGGGATGATGAATGTTCTTAATCAGAACCTGCCACACCATCCATTCTGCTCTCCCTTGACTCTGGCTCCCCCGGTTGTGGAAGCCTTTGCTTGGCAGATCTCACCTCCAGAGGTTTCCCGAGGTGCTAGGCCAGCTCGTTTGTCCATCTTCTGGGGTTATCCAGAGTTACTTAATCTTTATGATCCTCTGCCCAATGGGGTAATAATACCCCCTTTATAGGGATATTATGAGGATTAAGAGAGATTATGTATGGCCAGGAGCTCCTGGAACAGGGCCTGGGCCTTGGAAAGTGCTCAGCAAATGTTACTTCCCTTCCCTTTGCAAACCTAATAGCCAATAAACTGGCAACTGGACGTCTGACTAAGCACATCGCGAATTAGCTTGAGTCATAAAGGAGACAGAAGGGGAACGAGAGCCAAGCCATTAGATATGGCCAGCACGAATCTGTCTCTGGATGAATTACTGCTGGGTAGTTAGGATAGCCCCTATTAGAATGGCTGCTTGGAAGAGTAGCACGTTCATGGATTTTGGAGGTCGGCAGCCATACTTTTAATCTTGGGTAAGCTGCATATCCTTCTGTGCTTCTCTGTGTGTGCACATACATGGGAAGAATTAAATGCCATTGTGACTGTAGAAAATCTGGAAGGACAAGTAGATCCCCAATAGATGTTCATCTTCTCCCCTCTTGCTCTCTGAGGTTGGAGATCAGTTTGGTCTCAGTAAGTCACCCATCGTTCTGCAGGAAGTCAGATTCTTTGCATCCCATCCATGCAGAGCCATACAGGTGGAGGAGGGTACTGGGCTCACAGGTTCACCCTTGTTTTCCAGCTTCTAGGGTGGGGCTTGCATAAGACATAGACTCAGACCATTCAGTAACCAACTGAGCAAATCATTCTCAGAGTATGACCATTTTTCTGTGACTACAGGTGTCTATTTGACAATGACTTCCCTGTGAAAGGCTCAGGGCACTTTGAAGACATTACCTCATTGTTGGGAGAATTTTAGAGGCATCATTTGATCTATTTCAGAGCCAAGGAGGGTGAAGAATACAGAAAGACTTTGGCTTGCCAGGGTTGCAGCGAAGCAGTGATGTATTTGACATCTCAGTTCTAAGCTGGGGTTCCCACTGCGGTACTCTTGGTAACTAAATTGGTGTCTCAAAAAAGAGGTTCTGGGATTCTCTTGGTGATCTCTAGGGTTCATTTGGGATACTAAGACTAGACTGTGACCCTGGAAAACATTATTAATTGGGATAATAATAATAATTACCATTTTGAGCACTAAGTTGTAAGTTTTGTGTTTGATATTTTGTATCTTTTATCTCTTTTTCACAACAGTCATTATATAGATGGTAGTTATTTTCATTTTGTAACTGAAGCTCTGGTCAAAAATTTTAGCAATAAGGTAAAGAAGCAGCTAAGATTTAAATTCAGGGATGTTAGCCCAAATAAAGCCCACTCGGTCTCCCTGACACACAGTAGAGAAGTCGGAGAGGGTAAGCAGGACGGCGGAGTTTTCTAGGGGCAGAGTGATGATAAGAGGACAGAGTGAGATCCATCCTTGGTATTGTTGGGGGAGAGATGAAGAGAGTTTGTTGTCAATGTTGTCATATGTCGAAACTCCTCTTATATTCTAGGACAATTTGGGACCCACCTTTTAAAAGTGAGTGTTCTCTTATTTAGCGTTTAAAAAGACATTCTGACACATGCTACAATGTAAACGAACCTCAAAAACATGAGGTTTGAGTGAAATAAGCCAGACACAAAAGGACAAATGCTGTATGATTCCATCTACATAAAGTACCTGGAGTAGTCAAATTCATAAAGACAGAAAGTAAAATGGTAGTTGCCAGGAGCTGGGGGACAGGGGAATGGGGAGTTAGTATTTAGCAGGGACAGAGTTTCAGTTTGGGAAGATGAAAAAGTTCTGAAGATGGATGGCAGTTGTATTAGTCCGTTTTCACGCTGCTGATAAAGACATACTCGAGACTGGGCAATTTACAAAAGAAAGAGGTTTGTTGGACTTACAGTTTCACATGGCTGGGGAGACCTCAAAATCATGGTGGAAGGTGAAAGGCATGTCTCACATGGCAGCAGACAAGAGAAGAGAGCTCGTGCAGAAAAACTCCTGTTTTTAAAACCATCAGATCTCGTGAGACTCATTCACTATCACGAGAACCACATAGGAGAGACTTACCCCCATGATGCAATTACCTCCCACTGGGTCCCTCCCACAACACATGAGAATTCAAGATGAGATTTGAGTGGGGACACAGCCAAACCATATCAGTGGTGATGGTTGCACAACAATAGGAATGTTCTTAACACCACTTAACTCTACACTTAACAATGGTTAAAATGGCAAATTTTAAAAGAAGTTGAGTGTTCTTCCTATTCAGGTGCGTGAAGACAGAGCTTTTTGTTGGGCAGAGGCACCTGTGGGGCAGGTGGGATCCCTGTGGCTTTAGTTAGCTGAGGAGGCTGTGGAGGCTGGAGCCTGAGGCTAGGTACCAAGAAGCACCAGAGGATGAGCCCAGCAATAGATTCTTTGCATGAGCCAAGAGAGTATTAGAAAGGGCAGAGGCTCTCTTGCTGTCCTCTGGACCAGCAGCTCAGGAATCTACTGGATCACAGTCCCAGGGGTAGACAAGCAAAGAGACATTTCAAGGCAGACTGAGAAACGTGTGATCCAAGAAGTATATCCTCTTGGAGGACACAGTTCAGGGGACAGAGACCATCAATTAAATACATTAGAATTCATGCTCTAATACAGAGGCACAGGAGCAATGTGGACTTGACCTTGACTCGTGGGCAGCTGTGGAAGAGGTTATTAAGGCTCCCCTCACTCCCACATATTTGTGGATGCCAGAAGCCTTGAAGAGAAGGACTGGCAACATGCTGCAAGCATTGGTTGATGTGGTGTGGTCTAGTGGGTGATAAACTCTGTCTCCCAGGCCAAATCCAGATCACCCCTGATTTTGTACAGCCCATGAGCTAAGGATGTTTTCTCCATATTTAATGGTTAAAACAAACAAACAAACAAAGAAGGCTATGTCATAGCCCATGAAAGTGACATGATGTTTGAATTTTACTGTACATAAGTAAAGTTGTGTTGGAACACAGCCACATTCATTTGTTTATGTATTGTCTGTGGCTGCTGTCATGCTACAACGGAAACGTTGAGTGGTTGTGACAGAGACCATATGGCCTGCAAAGCTGAAAATATTTCTTATCTGGCCTTTACAGAAAAGTTTGCTGACCCCTGGTCTAGTCCAGTATTTTTTCAAACTGTGGGTCACAGCAGCCAGTCATGAATCAACTTGGTGGAACATGACCAGAATTCAAACAAGAAAAATAGAAGAATGGACAGAAACTATCAGAGTGTATCGCTTATTATAAGGCTGTGTTTCTCCTCAAACATTTTCTTATTTCCTTTAACTTTTATTTCAATTAAGTATGTATGTGTATTCTTGGTCATGAGCTGAATTATTTATCTTACTTATGGGTCTCAACCAAAAAAGTTGGAAAACTACTTGTCTAGGTGAACCTAGGAAATTTCCAGTTGTTCACCCAGTTATCTGGGATGAAATTTGCATGCAGGCTGCTCAGCTACCTGTGCTCAAGGGAGCAGTTCTCTATTCCTGCAGCCCAGATCCAAGCTAAACTGATGGGTACAAGATTCTCTACTGCATTTCTCTCCCTGGAATAACGGTGGTTACCTCTGCCCAGGACACAATGCCTGGCCCCACGTAGAACCCTTTCCTTGTTCTCACCCAATTTTCTCCCACTTAAAGAGGAAGGTTTCCATTTTCCCACTGGGAGTGAATGAGGAATGTTCACTTCCAGGCAGGAAGAGAAAAAGAAGCAAGTCCCAGGACCAAGGACACAGAGCTCCCTTCCCAACCCTTTGATTGACAGCTAATACTCAGTGACAAGAGATGGCGCCTGTGGAAGGTGATGAGAAGTGAGATCCGAGAAAGCTCTGTGTTTACAAACATATTGCCAAAAGTGTCACGGATACAATTGAAAAACATCGATAGTGATCGATGGGAACAAATCACTGGCCCCAGCCATTAAAAAAGAAAGTGAATCCAGGCCTGGAGGAAGTGAAGGGGAAGAATCTGTAGAGGATGGGAGCATGGTTACACCCTCTGCCTCTCACTTCTTCCCCTCCTGCTTACTCTTGGTTTTTCTTCCCACAGCCCCTGCTCTGCACCTCTGCTCATCACTGCCAGTTGCCCCCTTTACAATGGAAAGAAAACCATTGATTTCTACAAAGCCTCTGCCTTGGTCTTAGAGGAGGAATCTGAGCAGAGCTCCCTGCTTTCCTCTTCCTTTCTCCAGGCTGTTTCCCGATGCCTGTTGAATTTCCAGCAGTGACTTTGTGAACCAGTTCTTAGCTAAGCTTCATGTTCTCACAAGGCATCCCTCCACACAGGGCATTATTAGGATGTGATGTGCTTTGTCTGAGCAGGGGGTTCTAGGACTTGAGAGCTAAGCTTGGTTGGATCCATCTTGGTCTGGAAAGTTTTGGGAGGCCAAGGAACTATGTTCAGCAGGAAGTTTCGACCCTGGTATTATGGTAGAAAACAGAGTGTGGAAAACAGGAGCAATCGCAACTCCAAAAATTTGAGGTGAATTTGCCACTGGAGTCTGAGGGACTGGAGTAGACATCGTGGAGAAACTTGGGGGAGGGATGAATGAACTTAGATGGATGGAGAGCAGAACCTTCCTGAGTTCAGGTCACTTTAGAGACTGGGAAAGCGGTGTAATCCTTCTTTTAAAAAATGAGATAAAACATACAGCAGCAGCAAGAAGGACAGTGCTCGTGCCAGAGCGGCAGAAGTGTCTAGAAGGACTCAGCAAAGGGTTGGGGTTGGCTCGATGCTGGGCTGTGGATGGTCATTAAGACTCAGTGCCCAGAATGCTGGTTCTAAATCAATTCAAAAAGTCTTCCACAGGAGGAATAATAAATTAGAAGTGTTTTGTCCAAATAAACCAAAGTGACCTAAGAAGAGACTTTAGAGGACAGATAGCAGGTGGTTGCAGAGAAAGCAATTTCCCCACAAAACTAACGAGGTAGATAGGGGGCCCAGAGAGAATGAGAACAGAGACCCAAGGACCAAGGAGTAAACCAGCTTTCCTGGGATGAAACAACAGCAGCCCGGGCAGAAACCAGAGTAACAGATTGGGCATTGTTTGATCTCCTGCTTCTTCTCTCTCCCTCTGTCTCTCCCTCTCCCCTCCTCCCCCACCTCTCCCCCTTTCTCTCTCTCTCTCTTTTCTGTCTTTTTCTGTCTCTCTCCTTCTCTCTCTCCCTCACACACATATATACATTCATTCATTAATCTATTGTATTGCTTATTTATTTTGTGCAAGGCATTTTTCTGTACACTGGGAATTCAGATTTAAAAGATATAGAAATAAAATCTCTGCCCTCAAGGAATTTGTGAACTAAAGCATTACCTCATTCCTTATCTACTGGACCAAGTCTATATCCCGAGATTTTTCACTGAATCTCAAAACAATTGCATCATTTAAGTGACTGAATATGTGGTTTGAGGGAACAACCATGAAGCAAGGGTCTAGGAAGAAGCAGAGGAGGCAGCCCCAATCCAAAGCGCAGGCCCCATGACACAGGGAGCACACTTGGCCATGGTGACAATAATGTCGTGGCAGGTAGGAGGAGATGCCCAAGAATCTTCAGACAAGGAGCCCCTTCTGCCATTTCATCTCTGGCTGTCAGAGGCTCCCCCACAGCCCTGGTCGGTGGTAAGTGAGCTGTCAGGAGGATGGATTAGCGTCATGCAATGAGGTAGGTAATGATCTTTGAGGCCAGGGGGAAGCAGGAGTCCCTGTAGAGTGGGCATAAACTTAGCTTAAGAGAGTGTGAATTTCTGGTGCAGACAAGAAGGCATTCAGCAACATTCTCTTGCAGGACTTAAACCCCTTCTTTGTCCTGGTATATAGTCATGGCAGGATATAGTCACTTCTTTTTTTTTTTTTTTCTAGAATCTGAAATGCAGTTGAATTTTTCTACATGCTGAGATGTTTTCCATTTTTAGTAGCTTGTAGAGAAGCAACTGGGAGTTTGTGATGAACAGTATGGGGGTGGACACTAGTCCATAAAGTGATTAAAGGACTGTTAGGTGTCATCCAACCACTCTTCCATCCAGCCAAACATCCGTTGGTTTACTCACGGAGTATTTACTGAGATTGAATAGGGAAGAGAGTCCTACAGGGCTGCTTCCCAAACTCCAGGTTTGCCATTTATCTTTTCAATTGCTGCTATTTTACAGATGTTCAATGTCCCATTCTTGGACAGCCCTGTGCCATAATAAGAAAGGAAGACACAGCAATAGGGCTAGTGATTTACCTGTTAGGAGTCATAATACTGTGAAGATGTGTTGGAAATCACCTCTGAGTACTCTGATATTTTCTGTGCACATCTCAGAAGGGATCAAGGATGAGAATAATGGGAAGAACCCAGAGTGACAGGCTGGGTGGGATGGGAAGAGCCTTCGACATAACTGGCCATGTGACCTGGGCCATTGGCCTCCCCAGTTGTCACGGGTCTTATTGTAATGTATGAAAAGAGGTTGAATATGCTAATCTCCAAGGCCCCTTCCTTCTGTGGCATTTCATGAAGTCTCACTTGTTAATAACAGCAACCAATTGATCCGTGTCATGCTGCTCTAGGTTCTCCTCTTTGCTTCTCACCCTTTTCTTGTCCTTTCTAGATGTGAATAGCTCACAAATTAATGCCATCCTTCCTCCAGCTGCTGGTTATCCTGAAGAGTGTTTCCATTTGCCAACATCCAGTCTTATACTCTAACCAGTGTTACGCAATGCATTTTCAGTAACAATGGCGGTATTCACATCTGCACTAGTCATTCTGGTGGCCACCAACCACATGGGACTACTGAGCACTTGAAATGTGGCTAGTAGGACTAAGGAACTAGATTTTAAGTTTTACCTAATTTAAATTTAATTTGACTTTAAAGAACCATGAGTAGTTGGTTATCAGACAGCGTAACTATCATCTGTTCTTTCCCCAGTGCTCTCTGGTCTATATCAAACTTATCTGTTCATTTCTTCCTAAATCATTGGTTACATTTGGTATCTGTAGTGAAACTTCTTTGGCTGGAATTCTCTTGACCACTTACTAGCTGCAGAACCTTGGGCAGTTTACTTAACCTATCCAGACCTCAATCTCCTCACCTGTAAAATGCAGGTACTAATAGTCCTACTTTGTGGGATTGCTGTATTGATGAAGATAATGAACATAAAGCACTTAGCACAGTCCCTGCCACTTTGTGTTGATAAAGATTAGCTGAGAGAGAGGAGGAGAAAGAGGGAGAGAGGGAAATGTATTTCCACTATCTATCTCCTATTAGAGTTAAGTTTTGCAGGCTGACTATCTAACCTGTAGTGTTACTAGTTAGCATATGGAGACAATACTGTCTCCCAGGGCCCACATGTGTATCTTTTTTATTTGAGTCTTATCTTTTTGTCAGGCACTCCTGATACCTCTGTTCCCTGCACCAGAGCAGATACAAATCTCCTAACAGCAGCTACACTGACACAAGCTGAGGGTCTGTATCCCTGGTCTCGCACACACATACATGTGAATATACCCATGCACACACACACGTTATAAAGCAGACAGACCTGCGATCTCATTCCTTCAGACATCTGTGTCTTCTGGCTGTGGCTCCTCCTCCTTTGGGCGATGGGGAGCAGGGCGATGACCCCATTAATTCCAGGCAGGCCCTTGTTGCTCTGCAGGCCTCCAACTCCCTTCGGACCTCCCCTCTGGCCAACTTGATCTCCCAAGTGACGTCTCTCAATCCTGCCCCAGGAATCAGATGTCTAAATAGCAAATGAAAGATTAATGCCAGTGGCCAAGATTAGGGTGTGAATAATTTAAAGGGCAGAGTAAGAGCCAGCTCTGCTTACCAGCAGGGCTGCCTGGTAGAGGTCAGGGAAAGGGTAGGGGCCTGTGTAGGGCCAAGGATTGGAGGTTGTGCATTCCCATGGATTGATTTGGGAGAGGATTTGTTGTCCTTGGCGTTGGGAAGAATTTGTAGTTACAACCAGGAAATGGATCCTTTGGAATTCTTATCAATATAGAGATTGTGGGTTCCATGAGGTGTGTGGGAGGATTTCGTGTGGGTGCCATGTTTCCGTGGAACTCATAGCACATCCTATGCCTCTCATGATAAGGATACCTCTCACCAGTATCTCTGTTCTTGTTGCCATCTTGAACCCGTTGGGCTATAGGAATTCACATGACTGGGGACTGGGGGCTGATTAATTAGCCACTCCCACAAGTAGTGGAGCACTTTCTGGGGTTATGGGATTTAAGGTGAGGAGTGGCCAGATATTTGTGAAATGAGCAGATATTTTACAGAAAGTATGGCTCTTGTCCAGGCATAAAACCTCTGTGTGGATATTTTTTTCTCCCCTCCCTACCATCTCGGTCACCTCTCTGCCACCCCAGCCTCCTGTTAGGTTTACCACAGTCTCTCCTCTGATGGTTTGGGGTTTGATAAATACTTTCCTCTCTGGAAGTCTTTAGCAGTGCAGCAAAAAGGTTACATGATGGATTCTCCCCATCACTTAATTGAAGCCATAAAAAATGAAAAGAGAGTTTCCAATAAACCAAACCATTACTCACTGGTGGATGGAGAGGGGATCCCAGAACCGGGACCTGGGAGGCACAGCTGGGAAGCCCTCCAGCTGACTGTCTATTATGGTTATTAATCACAACAGCAACAGGGTTCATCTGCACCGAGCTTCTTAATGAACTTGGACTCATGTCCTTACAAGGTTGTAGCCATTACAGCAACCAGAGCTTTTCCATTTAAAATCCCTGAAGGCTTAGTTGACTTGGATGGATGTCCAAGTGGGTGCATATGTCCCAGTGCTCCCCCAAATTATGAGATATGTGTAGTCATATCTAGGCCCAAATAGTGGAAGAGAGATAGCTCTATCTGCCATGACTGGGAGACTTGTGTAGTGACTAGCAATGTAAGAGTATGGCTGGTGGCTGAGTGCATACCTTTTTTTGTGAGCACAGCTTGATGGCTGCATGTTGTGAATGGGGTGTTGAGAGTTTTGTTTACTGGATGGTTGATGTGGGGGTGAGAGTGAGGAGTGTATGGTGGTAGTGGGTGTATATACTCTAAAATAGCATCATCTCTGTGTGGATTCCGTAACATTTGGGTTTCCAGGTGCATCACAAGTAGGAAGACCCTAGAATTTATTGTCCAAACTGGAAGAGTTTTAAAAGTAAAAGAGGGCATTGCTAATATTTTGCCTGGGCCACACACCTAAAGCAGCACCATATTTCAGGCAGCCAGGACCATGGGGTAACTCCATTTATAAGGCATCATTGAATTGCTTAGGTGTGTGTTCCATTGTGTTTTGCTCTGAGTTGGGTTTAGGTTGAGGCCTGTCTGTTGGTGCCTAGAGGAGTGGCAGAGGGTGCCTCCTTGGTGGAAGAATAATCGTGACGTCTGCTACATGGTGGAAAAAACAGCCCCATGGCTCCAGGGTCAGAGACGTGCTGGTTGTGTGCCCCTGTCTTGATGCTGGGGGACTTTGGTGTTCACTAGAGACAGTGAAGCAAACCCCTGGGCTGCTCCAGGGAAGGAAGTAAAGACCCCATCGAGGAAATCTTCAGAGTTGCTTCCAGGCTTTGCTGTGTGCCCTGGGGCCACTGTGCAGCGAGTCGGGAGGCAGACTCTGTTCCAGTATGATTAAGTTTGTCCTAGACTTGCCTGGGCCTCAGTTGATCTCTGTGTAACACTCAGGGAAGAATAGTATCTAGTAATGAGAGTGTTAATGCTTGAGACAGCGTCAGGAATGAACTGTATAAGAACAGCATGCCTTCTTTTCCATTTTCCTTGCTCCTTCTCTCCCCACCCCCTATCCTTACCATTCTTTTATCAAGTGACTTTGCTTCTAAAGACCTCAGATCTTTGTTCCCTAGTCACTAATCCCTACACATCAGCAATAGTTTACCTCCGTCATGGCACCCCTGAGGTTTAGGAGGAAAGGAGAGGGGTCATCCCTCCAAAGCTTGGCCAGTGTGTCCTGCATGGAAGTCCTTCCCCGGTGCTCCAGGCCCTGGTTTTCTCTCCAGCTCCCCCTGGGATCCACAGCAGGCAGTGAGCTCTCTGGAATAACACCTACAAGAATTGTGTCCTGGCTGCTTTCTCCAGAGGTCCTCTCTCCCACCTCCTCCCTGAAAACGAAGAACTCCCCCATGCTGCCAGCAACTAGATGTAAACAGAAATTAATCCATCTGTGCCAAACCTCAACATGTCACCTGATCCTTATCACTGCCTCATAATCACCTCCAAGGAAGATCTTATTATATTAAAAAGCAATTGCCCTCTATGCTGGTAACACTAATAGATTTTTGTGTGATATTTATACAGGATTTTGTTGTCAGCTAACGAGATGCTATTCCCTTCCTTCTGCCTCTTTCCTGCCCCCTTCATCTTTGCCCAAGTCTCCTATCATTTCAGTTTCCTGCAGGTCTCTGTCTGCAAGGCGATCAGCTCTATGAGGGCAATGCACCTGTCTTCTTGACTGTTGTATCGTCAGCATGGGAAACATGCTTGGTGCATAGTAGACATACCATTTCATCCAGCCACTTCATTCATTCATTCATTCAACAGATGGAGCTGAGGTCTAGAGGGGGAGATACACCAAACACCAAACAAATAAATAAAATAATAAACAGTTATCAGCACTTTGAAATAAATAAGTAGGGTGTTAAAATAGAGGATAATCAAGTTTTGGAGGTCTACTGAGAATGAAAGGCTGGAATGTTTGCTCTGAGACATAAAGAATGTGAGGAGCTGAGGTCAGCTGAAGAGCGTTCTAAGGCGAGGCACAGTCCTACCTGGGGGTTGTGAAGTGGAGAACAAATTCGGCACCTTTGAGGACCTGAGAAAGGCTTCCTGTGGACAGAAGGGAGGCAGAGGGCATTGGTCAAGTTTGGAGGGGCAGGCAGGAGCTAGGCCATTTCAGAAATGTCTGGGGTGGTCAGAGCATTCAGGGATGTGATCATGTGATTGGATGTAGAATTTGGGATCCTTCACACTCCAAGCATAAATATCGATGTAAATGAGAGACCAAGCCCTTAGGAAGTCTGTGGTGTGGAAATGCAAGGTGAACTTGGTGAAGAGTGGAATTTGAACTGGGGATGCCAGAATTTCTGGGCCTTTTCTTCTCTTTCACACTGGCTGACACTCATTTCCTCGTGTCCTCTGTTTCTCATGTTTACTGAGATTATGTCAACATAAACATGGAATTTGGACTCAGATGGTGGCAGAACTTGAAATCAGGGCCTAGCTGAAGCCTTGTGATAAGTTGAAAAGACCCAGGTTTCATAAACAACCACAATCGTAACAATGGCAAAGACAGTCCATTTTTGCCTTCTGGGCTCTTTGGTGTCAGTAAATTCAAAGCAGTTTAAATTGAAGATAGATTTGATGGCAAGAGCCAAGCCCATAACACACCCTTCATCAGCTATGGTCTTGTCAATTACTCATCGGAAGTAGCTGCTGATGAGGGATTCCGGGGTGAAGCCCGAACAGGGTGGCGAGGTGCCAGAGCCCAATCTGATTGCTGGAAGGTACCCATTCAGAGTCTGGGGAAACATAACCTGCACAGAGAATCACCCAGCTCCGAGAGAACTTGGGCCTTCATCTGCAGTGAGGGAAGAGATAGGAGAGTTGTTTGGAAACACGGAGCAACTCATTAATTAGAAGTTGAATGTCCCCCTTGCTCTGCCAGCTCTGAATACATTAAAGTGAAAACATGAGATCAGGCACGTTCCTTTCGTTCTCTATTTCTAAACATTCCTTGCATTAAAACCCTCATGTTTCTTTATTCCATGACAGCCGGATCATGTCATGGGCAAACATAATCGGGATGATGGCCAGAGTACCAGAACTTTTTCTAAAAGATGCTACTGAGGACTGGTGCTTGCTGCACAGGCTGGTATCTCCTGGGGCTCCCGTCTGAGGTTTGGGTTCCCGGTAGAGTTTCCACCTAGAATGGATGGGGGACGGACAGATGGGTGGATGCACCGTCAGAAGGGGAGCTAGCTGGAGTCGAGGCAGGTTTGTGGCACCTTCCGTACTTCCTGATGGAGATGAGTAAAAGCATAAATGATAGTGGCCTTCCCCACCAGGGCCTTGGGGAGGGGAGTGGTTGCATGCCTGTTTTTGGCAAAGTGCTTGGAGAAAGGCAGCCTAGACAGACAAAAGTTTTATTATCAAAAGGCAGCACTTGCTAACCCTCTTCCCTCCATGACACCAGCCTCTCTGGTTGTCAGTTCATAAATGTGTCTCCCAGTTACACAGCACACGATGTAATCCTGTCAGATCTCCTCACTGCCCATTGGGATGGAGTTGGCAGTTCTAACAGCTATCCCTGCAGAGGGGGGAAGGCTAGGCTGGGGTCTGTTCTCAGCTGTGTGAGTGACAAGGCAGCTTCGCGTCTCTGTGCTTCCTTCTCCCCTTGGACGAAGTCAGGAAAAGCGTCTCTCCTTCCTGTTCCTTCTGAAGGTGCCATGTGTGAAAGGTACTTCGGAAGCTCAGACGGAAGGCACTGTGCTGCTTCTGGGGTTCTACGGTGCTGGCTCAGAGGGTCTCAGTCCTGTCTGTAAAGAGCAACTGTGAATGCTGAGAATAGCACGGGGGGCCACGGGAAGGTGGGGACAGTTTCCCTTTCCTACCTGTTTGCCCCAAACTGTTGCCATCCCCCAACTTTCACCCCCTGGAAGCAGGAGGGAGAACAGGAGGATCCAAGCCTAAACTCGTCCTTATTACATATCAGCCATCGTGGTTATCCCATGCAACTACAGTCAACTTCTCTCAACCCAAGGGACTCCATTCAAAAGAGGGAGCAGGGAGAGGTGAGATTCAAAATATTTAAACTTCAAGGGCACAAAGCCTTAATGCTGGGTGAAGAGTCTGGAGGCCCCCTGCCGGGCCAGTCATTAACCCTTTAGGTGACACATCTTAGGTCACTGGGGGGTCTCCCAGAGGACGAGCCAGCCTGCTGGGACTACAGGGGAAGTATCCGAAGGTGATGGCAATTTACCAGCCAGTGTGGAAACATTTCAGTATTTTATCTTCCATCCATCCTGGTGCATGCTGGATGAATATCAGTTCTAGAAACAAGTCGTATTTTCTCTGAACTGTGGGAAAGATGGCCAAGGTCCAGGAGAGAGATACAATCCCATGTAATTATCAAATCATGGAATTCCACCGTGAAAGAGTGAAAAATCCAATTAGCCCCCTCATCCAGGGAGGGGAGCTGGTTCAACGTGTGGATTCTCATTTCCCCTCCCCTGTGAACCACTCAACCACTCTGGCATGATCGAAGGAGGGACAGACTTTCAAGGGGTGACAGACAATGTCCTTGAGGAAATGGAACTGCAAACCATGAGACCATCAGATGATTTGTGAGGTGATGCCCCATGCTCATAACGGACAAAAAGAATCCCATGGAGTTCGGTCAAGGGGAGACATCTGGGGGCAGGAGCTGCCATGGGGGTTATAGGACATGGGATCTGTCCTGCTGTGCCTGTGTAGGCCACCAAGCCATCTACTGCAGTACCCTGGAAGGTCAGGTCCAGCTGGGGCCTGGATGGAGGCACAGAGCTGAGCCCCCACCTCCCTAACCTGGATTTCTGGCATCACAGGGCAGCTGCCAGCGACCCCATTAATCTGGATGTTTGGCTCCAGATGTCCAATCCCAAGGATATCAAGTCAGCGTTTTTCTCTGCAGACTCTAAAAGAACAGCTGCATCTAGAAGACCGTCCAAGTTCATGACTTGTTAGGATGATTACAGTGTTTTACTTGTAGCATAGTTACATCTCTTGGACCCCTTTCTGAGATCCCATTCTCAAACACAGGGGGATGGTATTTCAAGACACAGAGTGTGAGAGCAGAGGGGGTTTCAGAGATCACGTGATCCAACACATTCCTTCTTGAGATGATGACATGGGGTGGAGGGCGGGAGGGAGGCAGAGAGGGCACTTCCCTGCAGTCATCTGCAGAGGTAGTGGAAGAGATGTGACTGGATCTCCTCTTGTAAATAATATGTTTTTAGCCGGTTGCAGTGACTCATGCCTGTAATCCCAGCACTTTGGGAGGTCGAGGCTGGTGGATCTCTTGAGGCCAGGAGTTCGAGACAAGCCTGGCCAGCATGGCAAAACCCCCTCGCTACTAAAAATAGAAAAAAATTAGCCGGGTGTGTTGGCACGTGCCTGTAGTCCCAGCTACTCATGAGGCTGAGGCAGGAGAATCGCTTAAACCCAAGTGGCAGAGGTTGCAGTGAGCCGAGATTATACCACTGCACTCCAGCCTGGGTGACAGCGAGACTGTCTCAAAATAAATAAATAAATTTTTAAAAAGTGTTTTTGTGTTCAAAGCTAAAAAAGAATTGAACAATACTTGTTTATTTAAAAAATTTAGAAATCTATAAGAAATGTAAAAACTGCACACCCAGAATGCCACCGCCTGCGGCTATCATTAATATTGCCTTTCAATTTTTTATGTTAATCATTTTCTGTAGATAAGATTATACTATGTATCTCATTTTTTCCTACCTATTCAGTGAACCTTGTAACTCAACTAACTTCCTCACTTGTAAACTCTTCATAATTTTAAATATCTGCTTAATATTCTATTATGTAGTTTACTTAATTCTACATTGTAGTTTACTTACCCACTCCCCTACTGTTTTATATTTAAGTTAGTTCTCATTTTCTAATTATAAATAATGCTAATATGAAAATTATTGTGCATAAAGGTCTCTTTTTAAAATCCCTGTATTTCAGACTATTTCCTTTGCTAGAGTCCCAGAAGCGGTATTTCTAGGCCAGAGGGTATAAACACATTAAAGATTGACTATCTGTTACTCAGCTGTTTTCCAAAAGTATTGTTCCAATTTATGTTCCCACTAGAAAGCTATGAACTTTTATTAAGTCTTTGCTAATGTGGTAGACACTTCTTGTTTCCGATGTATAAAATCTGTGTGTTCTAAGTTCAAGTTCTGTGACATAGCAGAGATGGTGATATGAATAAACAGTTTCATTTAACATTCTTGAAAATTCAACAAAGCCCTGTATCCACCTTGGATAACAAAAGAATTGGCCCCATTTAGCCCAACTGACTAGGACAAGCCCCTCAAACTGATGCCTACACTCCAGACCAGGAGAAATGTATTGACATAGTCCCAGGAATAAAAATAAAACAAAGTAGGTTGGTTTCCAGGAGGCATGCTGGGATGTAGGACCTGAGCAGCCAATGTACTTGTGTGCATATGTGTGCATGTGTGTGTGCATGTGTGTATTTGTGTGTTGGCGTACATGCATGTTTGTGTGCATGTGCATGTATGCATGCATGCAGGATGCATCTACATCCCTGGAGGAAATCCAGAGTGCTGGATCAATGGACTCAGAAACACACTTCTCACACTAGAAAATGGGCGTCATACACCTCTCTGTGAAAATCACCAGAGGGGCTCATTTGGCTACTCTGATGATCCACGCCAGTCCATCTCAGCCCTGCTGTTCAGAGGGCCTCCGAGTCCCGGGGGTGGGGTGTCCCAGAAAGGATTGGGCCATTTCAGCCTGGCTTAAGGAGACGGCCAGCTGAGATAATGAGCCCCTGCTCATTTTTAGGGCAGTCTGGCAGGCAGGACCACCAGAACAAATGAGAGTGTCAATATCCATCTTTGCAGATGCATCAGTCAGGGCCATCAGTGTAGCTATTTCTAGAATGCCCCTCTCTCCCAGACTCCATATAAGGCAGATGAGGACATGGGGGATGAAGGGTTCTTATGAAAGCTGAAATCCCACTTGGGCTTGTTTCCCTTATCATTAGAAAAGGGGTAAATGAGGCCTAGAAAGCTGAATTTTCCCCTCAAAATGATCACCTACTCCGTTATGATTCTCTTGGTTCCCACTCAACCTTCTCTGCAAATGCAGAGTTGGGGAAGTGCAAGGACATTAGAGATTTGAACTTGGCCCTTCTTACCTTCATTCACACAGAGGTTGCGTGGCTTCTGGGAGACAGGTCCCTCAAATTCTAGCCCACACTCTAGCAATCCATGTGGCTCCACGTGAGTCACAAATGTCCCTGGGTCATGCTCTTCTAACCTGTGAAACAGGCTGGATGAGGTAAGTCCTGGACCTTTTCTTTTTTTTTCAGTTTTGTGAATTTGAGATATAATAAAAATCAAATATGCCTAAACAAGTGATATTTGGCTAGAAGGCAGCAGATGCTCTGAATCTAGGAGGCCAAAGGAGAAGCCCTATTCCTTTCAGTCATGTGGTCAAGAGGCTCTTGGGTTTCCTGTAGCATCCAAAGATGATGGGAGAGTTCAAGGTGAACAACAGGTGAATTAGAACGCGCTCTGGTTTACTCAATTCCAAAAAATCTCACAAGGGAGGAAATAAGCTGCGGCTGGAGTAGCTGAATAACTGACTCCAAATTTGAAGAAGTTCTTGGAGTGCGTGATTGACTTATCTAATGTCAGCTTCATTTATGGGCCGTGGAAAAAATACTCAGACCATTGTGTGGCAGGAGGGTATGCTATCCCTTTCAAATGAGCCAACTTCTGTCTGGGCTGAGAATTAGTCATTGGAAGGATACAGAAATCCTTCTCTGTGAAGAGGTCCATGGATCTGAAAAGTCCTTTTAACCCTGCAGTGTAAGCCTGGAGATACTTGGACTCTGACTTGGTCAGGCAGTCTGTCCCTTTGCAAAATGGGATTTCCGCCTGCATTGAGGCCACATTGAGTCATTGTCACTTCCCTGCCACTCAAACGGTACTTTCCAAGCCAGGGGGCCACAAACTCATTGTGTAGCTTTAAGTCAATTTAGTGTGCTGTGGCCAACCTTTTTAAAAATGGAATAGACTAAGGAAAATATCTGAGTGCATTGCAGGTAGCAAGGGGAAGACTTCCTTTCCTGAAATGTGTTGTTTTATCCTGGGTTTCAACGTAAGATCTGGGTAGGCCTCCAGCAAAACAATTTTTACAACTGCCCTAAAGGATGGGGAACCTGAGGTCTAAGGAATCCAAATGCTCTCTGCACATCCTCCCAATGTATATTGTGTGCCGCATGGGTATGTGTAGTAAAAACCAGAAATACCACCTGGTTCTGCAAGTGATGGGCTGTGGGGCCTGTGGGCATCCACTCAGCCCAGTGTCCCCTGGCTTTGCAGCCTGGGCTCCAGATGGAGGAGACCTGATAACCTGACACCTCCTCCCCTGGGAGGACCAAGAGCTGTCACCCATCTTTCCAAGACTGGCAGTAACCAGGACTCTCCATTTCCTGTTGCCCCTGCTCCTCTGGGAAGAAGGAGCAGGAAAGTTTAATCAAGGAAGAGTGAGATCAGAGAGAAAAGGGAGTGGCTGGCTCAGCATCTCATGGTGAGTCCAGTGTGGCAGGTATGGAATCACAGTTCCTAGGATTTCCTAAGTAGGAGCAGCTGTAGACACAGCCTAATCCTGCCTTATCAGTGTACAAGGAACCCAAAACTCTGCATTGCTGTAGCCCATTTCAAACCAGACTTTTAATCACCAAGGCCCAGGCTCCACTGCCCTGCCTCCTGCTTTCAGTCAGGCAGGGAGCACCATGTTTTAGCAAACGGCTTCTGAGAGCTATGGAGTGGAAAACATACATCCCTCAGAAGAGAATGTGTCCGACACACACACACATGCATACATGCACATACACACACATACGCACACACACACACACATACCCTCAGCTGCCCTCTCTTATTATTTTTCTGAAACAATGGATCCCCTGATGTTATTTTAAAGTATAATGTCAGACTCAGGTTCTTCACAACAAGGAGGACCAGCCCGGGGAAGCCAGTGGGGACACTGGGGTGACAGGAAGGCAGTAGCACCCCACCCTGTGCGATACTCCCCCTGCAGCTTCATCCTTCCACCCTCGATACTTTCTGGTCTCCTGAATCACAGGGAGAATAATAATAATCGTAGTAGTAGGCATCAGAATGATAATCACAGTCTACACCAGCTTGGCACTGTTCTAAGAACTTTACATGAATTATCTCAATCTCTATACCCCTATCAGGTGGCGCTGTTACTGTCAGCCCCTTTAACAGGGGACAAAACTTGGGAAAGTTAAATAACATGGTCACATTGCTCATTAGGATGCCAATCCAGCAGTCTTACTTGGGAGTCCATTCTTAATCACTACCCTGTAGCATGTGGCTTCCATGTCACCTGGTGCACTGCCAGGTTCATGTAACAGGGACACTGTGACACTAGCAAGCCATGTTGGTCGTGTGGCCATCCTGTTCTGCCACCCAGTGGGAGGCCACCTGCCCACTGCCCCCTGGCTCTGGGCCTGCGAGGGCTGTTTGGCGACAGTGGTGGAGGGTGGCCCCCTGGCCCTGGGCCTGCGAGGGCTGGTTGGCGACAGTGGTGGAGGGTGGCCCCCTGGCCCTGGGCCTGCGAGGGCTGGTTGGTGACAGTGGTGGAGGGTGGCCCCCTGGCCCTGGGCCTGCGAGGGCTGGTTGGTGACAGTGGTGGAGGGTGGCCCTCTGGCCCTGGGCCTGCGAGGGCTGGTCTGCGTGACAGTGGCTGGAGGGTGGCCTGCATCTGGCCCTGGGCCTGCGAGGGCTCGGTTGGTGACAGTCGGTGGAGGGTGAGCCTCCCATGGCCCTGGGAAAAGAGGTCTTTGGAAAGCTTTCTTGGGACATTTCCTGGAGTTGTGTTGGGCGGGCCCATCAGAGCTGGTGGCATTGTGTGTAGCCTCACATCGGCCTCCTGTAGGGTTAGAGGTTCAGCCTTCTCATGGAGCTATTTAGGGTCAAGGCCTCTGGGTTAATTCCTCAATGGGCTCTGACCCACCCTGTGTTATGGAGGTGCTTGGAGACCCATGGAAACAAAAGAAGTGAAAGAAAGAAAGTCTTGTCTCCTGGCCCCCACAGAACCTGGGTGAATCTCTGCTCCCCAGAACAGCAGGACCAACTACGAACCCCTTATCCCGCTCTGAACTTCCCTGTTGCACTTCCTGAGTCCTGCCCCTTGTGAATGGAGCATGTCTGATGCAGACTCGCCTGGCTGCCCTGGGGACTGAGAAGGGGTTTGTTTGCAAGGGGGACTGAACACCAAAAGTCGGCAAGTGGGTCCAGTTGGCCATTTTCTCCCTCCTGATCCCTCAGGTCCTGTCCCCAATGTCAGCCCCCAAACACCCTCTTCCCCCTTCTCTGCCTCTTCCCTCCCACCCCACAAAGTGAAGCCACAAACTTGCATTTTGGAGTCGACAGGCAGATTCCTCCATCATCACTATGCATGGGGTGGGAGGAGGTTGGAGAGAAGAGTGGAGAAAAAGCCAGGCCAGGCAGGGGAAAAAAGTCCCAATTTAAACCCAGGCCAATTTGGGAATTCAGCTGACACAGCAAGCAAACGCGATCAGTAAGAAGCGAGAGGGAGATGATTTATGTTTTGTGCCTGAGGATCCACGGAAGACTTTCAGGTGTCATCAGGGCCCCCCAGTGATCTTTAGCAGCAATTAGGGCCCCCTCCCCTCACCGGCCTGCCTGGTTTTAGGCTCACGCTGCCACCTCCTCCCCTGAGTAGGGGAGATCTTCGAAGCCTCTCTCCCTTGCCTGATTTCTCTTTTTCAACTTTCACATTTGGATGAAAATGGGACACTGGCATTCCCAAGAGAGAACGTGATTGAGTGCTGGGCTCCTGAGAGGGCAGTGCATTGCCAGCATAGGATGCTTAGGTTTGGAACCTCCATGCCCTTCCCTGCTGCTTTTGGGGGCCAAGCATAGCAGGGGTCAGGGCCTCTGAGTCTGGGGCGGGGACCTGGGTTCTGTGTAGTGGGAGAGATCATCTTCTCTCATCTTCCTGCTCCAAGCACTGCGTCCTGGGATGTTGGCATGGAAGGGGCTGCCCAGCCTGCCCTCTCTGGCTCTGAACCACACAGAGAGCCAAAGCAATGCAGCTAGCCAAGAAGAGATGCTCTAGGTTAGCTGCGGGAGAAGAGAGATCCAGTTATTACATATTTGCATGGTGGCGGCGGGTCAGCTGAGTGTTTTGTGTTTTGTTAATGAGCTCTTCAACACTAGCTCTCTGGATTGAGGGTCAATGGATGGGCGTGCTCAGCACAAGAAATGAAGGAACTGGGTCAAGGACACACAGTTTCTGGCCACGCTGGAGGTGGCATTCTCAGCCAGACCTGTCTCATGCAAAGTGATGGTGCTGTGGTAATAATGTAGGAGGTGCTTCTCCTGGTCCTCGGATGCCTCCTTGTTAAACCTGATTGATCCAATGGACTGAGCGGCTCGGGAGCCGCCTGCCCTTTGCTCTGCATACCCTGTGATGGCAGTGGCCGGTGCTACAAAGTGAGAAAGCAGGCTTTGAGAGGGGAGCTGTGTTTTTGGCAGAGAGTACTTCCTGCAATAAGATGATTAGCCAGCCGCCCCTCCCATAGTGGCCGCCTGCAGCAGCACACTGCCCCTCTCCACTGTGTATATGTTGGATTAACTAATAACAGGAAAAAGTAAAGAGATGTTCTCCAAGGCATTTAGAACTTGGACTTGAGTATCTTAAAGCCCTTTCTCCACCTTTAAAATGGAGCCCCTCTGCCTTGCTAGGGTGGCTGTCTCGTGTTAGGTGAGTTCCCCAAGTTACTTTTTATAGCTTTCTGTCTCCCCGTCTACCGTCAGGATGTCTGTCACCTGTCACTCCTCACTGTTGTCACTGATCCTGTCTGATGCAGCTCTCCTGCTGCCATTTAATTTGTTCTTTTTAATTTGCTATGGGCTTGGAAACAGATACTCAAGCTTATTAAACTTGTGTATAAAATAAAGAGGTGTTGTGTGATTACTCCAGGGACCTGCTAAGTCAAGTGCATTCGCTTTGGTATGTAGGCTTGAGATTTCTATTTTACTGTTTCCCAGGTCATTTCTGGTGTTTTCTAGCACCTGGCTGTGTTCTCGACTGGGGAATCTAAGGCCAGTTGAAGTGCAATCAGGCAAAGTGACATGAACCATGACAAGGACTGCTTATTTTTATACCCATCGATACTATATTCTGAAGCCTCTCCAGCATCTCCCTCTTTTGCTTCTCTGAGAGATGCCAAGTGCCTTCTGGGCAATTGGGTTTTTGCTAAAAATTGCTGTTGGTAATTTGCAGGGACTTAGAGCTGGTTCAGGTGTTTGAAAAGATCCACTCGTCTCAGCAGAGGGATACAGCCAGTTTATTATGAAAAGTTTTATCCATCTTCACTCCTCAGCTGTCCCCAAGTTCAGTTCTTCCCCTCCTCCCCAGCATGGCCACACCATCTCTGAGCCCTTCTTTATTGGCTTAGAGGGCACTTTCCCTTCCTTGAATTCTCCAATTCTGCCCCGTCCTGGTTAAATCCCACTTCACCATGAAGCCTTCCCTTATCCTACATGAATTTCTCCAACCTTTTGCATCTGTTCAGCAGTTCACTGATTTACTCCACAGGTATTTATGAAGCCTTTGGTACTATATCACATCTGTTTTTAGATTTCATGTGTGTGTCACACCTTCCTCCATGAGCAGAGGTTCTCAGCCTGGGCTTCACGTTAGAATCACCTGGGGAACTTTTAGAACTCTGATGCTCAGGGTGCACCCTAGTCCCATTAAATCAGACCCTGGAAGCACATTTTTTTAACTTTGCCTTTTGAGATAATCCTGGATTTGCATGCAATTGCAATAAATTGTACAGAGGTATTCCTGTACCCTTCACTCAGTTCTCCCTTCCACATGGCAGCATTTTGCATAACTATAGTACAATATCACAAATGGAAAATTGACTGGTACAACCCACCAAGCTTATCCATTCAGATTTCACCGGTTTTTGCATTGGTGGGTGTGTATTTAGTCCTGTGCAATTTTATCACATGTGTAGATACGTGCCAGCCAAGGGTCTCTCCCTTTTCCACAGGTCCTGGAGACCTGATTTGAGATCGTGCATGTCAGGTCGCTGGAGTCCTCTTCTGGCCCGCTTGCACAGATAGCTATTTGCAGGGCTCGGGAATGAAATTGAAAATAGACCAAACAATGTGACAGTTTTCTCCTGCTATTTTTTCTTCCACGAACAGAATGTTCAGCATTATTTTTTTCTCTTTGTGCAATACTGCAAGTGAGAAATAATCTGATTGGAATGCTGGCTTATGCTGTTTATAAGCCTGCAGTCTCCCGCAAGCTGTGCACAGGGAGCTTTCCCGAGGAGGACATCTAGGGACTTGCAGGATGAAAGGTTTGGGGAGTCTCTTCCGCCACACCCAAAATCCTGGTGAGGCTAGGAAGAAAATGCGTGGCATGCATATGGATGGTACCCCTGGAGGCTTCTCTTTTTCCTGGGAGTGTTCTCATGCATTTTGCCTGAAAACCATCAAGGAGTGGACTAGCCCATTCACACAGGGCCTGGGAAGGAAGGGTGAGCGTGTCTGAGACTGGGGTACATTATGTCTCAGATTTTGTCTGCTGAATAGTGGGGAGGAGAGACGAGGACCTTAAGCTACTTGCTTGATTTTGTGAAACATATGGAATTTGAGGCCTGAGATGGACTGGCTGTAGAGAACATAAGAGCCTGGGTGACAGGTGGGTCGCAGGACAGAAGGATACTCTTCTGCATCCTCCTAGGGACTCCTTCCTAACCTCAAGAGAGGGGACAGAAAAGCATCATAATTGTCAGTATCACATGGGAACTTGGAGAAAGTGAAGTCCTTTATTTCCTGGGAGGCTTTAATCTGAGGATGTTAATTCCTTCCTTTTTTTAAAGAAACACGTATGGATCACTCACTCTGTGCCTGGTATGAAGCTTGGTTCTGGGGCACAAAGCTAACAAACACAGGACAAACTAGGCATTTGTCTGTTTAGATGTGGATGAATTTTATTTTATTTTTTTCTCCTGGGGTAGGAGGTGAACTGGGTGGGGCAAGGGAGGAAGTTGATTATTTTGATTTATTCCAATTTACGAATGCCCAGAAGATGTAGGTATGGGACAATCTGATCACAAAGGTCACATTCCTCCCCTTTCATGCCCATGAAAGTATTCTAGATCTCGGTTGGATTGTGAGTTACACAGGTGAAGGCATTTGTCAAAAATTCCTCAAAGTGTGCACTGAAGATCTGCACATTTCACTGTGTGTAAATTTTACCTTAAAAAAAAAATCACACTCCAAACAGAAATGGAAAAGAAGCAGTGAAGCCCCAGTTAAGAGCAGTCCACTTTCATCAGGAATAAAACCTGATTTTGAAATTTCGTTCTAACGACATTTTCAGATGCCAGAGCCCACTACAGTGAATATACCTGTGGCCCTGCAGCTCTGCCCTCCAAAGCACAGACGTGTGACCTTCAGCAAACTCACTGCAGCCCTGCCCGGGTGTGCCTGTTTCTGCTTCTGGAACACTCCTTCCAGACCCCACTAGGACCAGCGTGGTCCCGCCTCCCCCGTGAAGCCTCTCTTGATCTCTCCAGTCAACCAAAGTGATCTTTCCTTTTTTTTGCTTCACCTGCATTGACTGCCTTAATATAATGTGACTCTTATTATTCAGAGTCTTTCATTCACATTTACTAAATAAGCCAGCACATAGAAAGAGTGTAGAACAGTGCCTGGCACAAAATAAATGCTCAAGAAGTGATCATGACTATTTTTGTTGTTGCTATGTTTTATGCTTATGATCAGTCTCTCTAAGGCCTGTGTCTTTGACTGACATACAAGCTGATAAGTCTTGTGGGGACTGGGTTGTGTCCCTTTCGTGACCAGTGTGATGCTGAGCACTTGCGCCCGTTTGAATCCGTTGGAATCTGCAAAACCGTGTGTAAATACTCCAGGCAAACTTGAAGCCCGTGGGTGTAATAGAGACATGACTGAGGGAAATTCTAGCAGGGACCTCTGTACTTAAATGCAGCACCAATCAGATGGCATGAGGTGGGAGGGGATGCCCAGGATTCTAAGACTCTTGTCCAGCCCTGCTGTTGAGAGGCCTTGAGAAAAACCTGGTGCCAGGGCCAACCGAGGAGTGGATGTGGCAGCCACAAAGGCCATCTTTGTGGACAGCCTTTAGAATCTCCTGTGGGTGTCCTGAGGTGGGGTAATAAGATGCCACTTGATGACAACAGCCCTGCCTTTCAAAATGACACTTGGCAAAGGGACATCATGACAATGACACCTGCTCATCAGCCCTGTCCACCTCCAGTTGGCGAGGGCTGGGCCACCGTGCTCATTAGGTCGGCATCTGTCCCCACCAGCCTGCCGGCAGCTGATGCTCCTTAATCCTGGAGCCCCGAGCCTACTGGGCCGAAAGAGGCTGAGCTTTTAGAGCCATTTATGGCAATGGCTTCAGTGAGTGCTGCTAGATTGATTTATAATTGGGCTGAGGAGCCTCCCTGCATCCCCGGAGCCCAGGGTCTTAAACTGGGCCAGCCCGGGAGGGTGGTTTTGGCTCACTGGTTTTGTGAAAAGGACAAATGCAGAGCTGGGGTTCCCATCAGACCCAGCATGGATGGTGTCTCCACAGAGCTGACTCCTGCACACCCAGGGGCCTCCTGGCTTAGCCGCCTTGGGCATGTGGTTCCTTGTTGGGACACCAAATAGAACCTGTGATAGTGAGGACGTGGACTCTTCAGGAGAGCAGAACACTCAACAGGGTCTTCCTGGCCGGCTTTGGGATCAGTCCTCTGAAGTCATAACAGTTTCACAGGAGAATATCAATAATGAAAATGGCAGATTATATTTATTGTCTGCTTTACATCTGCTTGGCATTGATCTAAAGGTTTCAAATGGATCATCTCATTCAATGAAGCAAGAATTATCAGGCCTCTTTGGCAGATAAGGAAACTGAGGCACCAAGGGTTCCATAACTTGCTCAGGGACACACCGTACTAGAGGCAGAGCATGGCTTTGGACTAGGTGGCTTAGCTTGGGGCCTTGGTGCCTTTACTTTCTGCTGCTCCAGGCACGGGACTTGGCATTCCCAACCTAAGCAATGGGTCTGATGGATTGCCAGAGATCCTGGGAGCCTCCATATTGAAATGGCAGTGCCCAGGGTGATGAAAGAGAAGGTGACTGGCAGTCAGAAGACTGGAATTCCAATTTCCTTCTGGCCGCTAAGCAGTCGTGTGACTAGGTATATCACTTTTCTCCCCTGTGCCCTTCATCAAATAGGCATACTGTCCTTAGTTGTTGCTTTTAAATAAGGATATCGGCCCACAATAGATATTAAAACACTGAGAAAATAATTAATAATGATGACCGTGACTGCCGTTGACCCAGTAGAAAGGCCCCCAGCATAGGTTGAGAGCTTGAAGGAGAGCATCATATTTCAGGTGGTAGAGACAGTGGCCTTTTGACAGTCTAGGAGCTGCTTCATTGTTTGCCAGGATGAATCCCTGGTTCTCTCTGTTGCTGTCTTTCTGTGTCCTGTGGAATTTCCCGGATTTGGGGGAAACTGATGTCTACTCGCCTCTTTGGGTCTTTTCTTTCTCCCGGCATGGGGCTCTCATGAGTGTGTGGCAAATAAAGCACCTAATGCCACCTCGTTCCCCTAATTCTTCCTACTACCTGCTCTCCACGTCCCCTTGTGTCTGTTTCTCTCCTTCTGCTGGTTCACTGTCATCAAAGACACATCTCAGTACCCAAACTGTGCACCCAACTGGCTTCATTGCTGCAGGTTTCAGATCAGCTCGAGTGATGGTGGTGCTTTTTACGGCAACAGAAGCTGCTGATGCATAATTCAACAAACAATCCAGAATTGCATCAGAATCCAAATTACTCACATCAGAAGGATCTTGATGTTAAACACTGTCTCTTAAAAACCAACTTCATTCATGCCGGTTCCTGTGCTTTTATCTTCTAGTATTTGTAAAATTTGGGGGAAGACTGAGATGTGGAGAAGACTTTTAGCCTAAAACGGATGGCTGGGTATCCCTGCAGAGAATGCGTATGGTATGATGTCCCCAGCCCCCATCCCTGGGCCAGCTGTCAGAGTAGCAGGTGTCTGTGTCTGGATCTTGTGGCAGGATTTCCCTAGGCCCCAGGCAGGTGTGGGGCAGGGTCGCCCCCGGAGGCTCTGGTTCCCACACCAAGGCAGGGTCTTTCCCTAAAGAAGCCAGCATCCTGCTTTACTCTGGAGAGGCTGCGTTGCACCGTGGTTAAGAGTGCACAGGCTTTGGGAGAAGCCACCTCAGGTTCAAAGTCTGGCCCTGCTGGTCAGGTGCGGTGGCTCACACCTGTAATCCCAGCACACTGGGAGACTGAGGCGAGTGGATCACTTGAGGCCAAGAGTTTGAAACCAGCCCCATCTCATGGTGAAACCCAGTCCTCTACCAAAAATACAAAAAATTAGCCAGCCATGGTTGCACACACCTGTAATTCCAGCTACTTGGGAGGCTGAGGCATGAGAATTGCTTGAACCCGGAAGGCAGAGGTTGTAGCAAGCTGAGATTGTGCCACTGCACTCCATCCTGGGTGACAGGGGGTGACTCCATCTCAAAAATAAATAAACAAACAAACAAACAAACAAACAAACCCAAAACCAAAGTCCGCCCCTGCCACTAATCAGTTGTTTGACCTTAGGCATGCTACTTAACCTCTCCGTGACTTAGCTTCCTTATCTATCAAGTGTGGATAAAAATAGGATGTGGTAAATAAAGCACCTTATTTGGAATCAGGATGCTAACTGGCTTCATCATTTGTTTCCCGGCCATGGGGACCCTGGTCATTCCTTCTAGAGCGAGTGGTTATGGATTGCACTTGCATCTGGGCTTCTTGCTTTTTCTGGGAGGCAAAAAAAGTCAAGTGTTTATCTTACAGTGCTGTTGCGAAAATTAGAGTTAATATATATGAGTGCTACATACGTGTGGCTATTTGTCTCTTCCAGAAACTTCCATAGATACCTAGGGAACCCGCGGGTCTCCCCATTCCTTTTATGAACTCCCCAGTTTTCGAAGCATGACATATACTCTTCAGTATCTGGACTGAGTCCCCAGAGTCCTTTCTGCCCATCCATGGTGGGGATATCCCAGGGGGCTGGCTGAAGGCTTTCTCTTGATGTGAT
Source organism: Papio anubis (assembly GCF_008728515.1). NCBI lineage: Eukaryota > Metazoa > Chordata > Mammalia > Primates > Cercopithecidae > Papio > Papio anubis. The sequence goes on from NC_044979.1 coordinate 26,147,101, forward strand.
CACTTTGACCACCGGCTCCCCATCTCTAGGGTGCATTTACTCTAAGCCTACTTTGGTTCAGCTGTGTGTCCCAGGAAGCCCCCAGGCAACATCACTGTCTATCTCCAGTGAGGCTTAAAGGATCCGAAATTTATAGCTCACCAAACTATGGCAGCTCTTGGGATACCAGTTGCCCATAATTTGCGAGAAAACAAAACACCCCCAAACAGTGAAAGCTTTCTGTGTCTTGAACATATATACAGGCAGAGGTATAATGGGAGAAACACTCATTTGGAATCAGGCTGCTAACTGGCTTCGTCATTTGTTTCCCAGCCATGGGGGCCCTGGTCATTCCTTCCAGAGTGAGTGGTTATGGATTACACTTGCATCTGGTCTTCTTGTTTTTTCTGGGAAGCAAAGAAAGTCAAGTAATATTCTCCCCTCTTTACAAGAGGCTAATTGAGGATCCCAGCTTCCAGGCTGTCTGTCTATCAGAGGCAGCCTGCATGGGTGCCAGAGCTTAACTGACTGCTGCTTCCCCCTGGTTCTGCCCAGCAGCATGTCAGGGGCCACATGGCCAGACATGAGATGCACAGGTGGGATGTACATGCCAGCCTCCCTGCGATACTTCAAATAGGACTTTGTGCCCCCACTCAATGCTGCATCATCAAATTTATGGGGCTGACACCCCCTCTCAGCAGGACTCTCTCTGGGGTCCCTCCCAAGGTTTCCATTGATTTCTTCCTCTTACAGTGCCTCAGACTCTAAAGAAAGTACTTATTCATCTTGTCCCCACTCCTCATCTTCCTTTCTGCCTGAATGGCCACCAGCCAGCCCCTTGTCCTCAGCCATGCCAACTAGCCCCCATAAAACCCATGGTCTTGTTATCCTGCAACCGCTGCAAACCGGTGATTTCTAGGAGCCTGGAGGGCAGGCTGTGACTTCCACTCAAGTCCAAACCTACACCTGAATGCTTAATTGAATGTTTCCAGGAGTGAAAAGTGGGTTATTTGGTCAATAGCTCTCCTAGCTGTTTATCAGCAGCTGTGGTGGCTACCTGTTTGCTGTAAGACTGTGGAGAGATGCAGCTTCACTTTTGCTGGAGTGTGCAGCCACACCTGTCCCGGAAAGGCAGAACTACATCTGCATGTGATGAGGCCCAGGATCCCTGAAGGCAGAGAATCCCCAGGGCTGGTCCCAGAGCTCACCTGACTGGTGGATCAGAGCCACAGATGGCCTCAGAGAATTCTGGCAAAGCAGAGGGATATTTTAAGTGGGGGAAGAACGGCAGGAGCTCAGAGCAGGACTGCACACACAGTGGGTGGACCAGCAGCTTCCTCATGACTAGAATCCCAGGGCAGGGGCAGTGGGAAAAAGTGGGGAAAAGTTCTTCATAGATTCTCATGATTTCTTCCTGGGTTCATTCATGGCCCTGGACTCACACTAACTTGGTTTTAATTTCATGTTGCATGCAATGTGACTTCTAAAAGATGGCTAATCTTAGCACAGAGAGGTGAAGGAGTTTACCCAACTTCACACAGCAGGTTAAAAGCAGAGTAGAAGTGAAAACCCAGTTTTCTTTTCTTTCAAAGCAGTATTTGCACTTCTGACAGCTAGAATCACAGACCCAGACAACAGGGACACCCAGGGTCAGAGAGGTGAAGCGACTTGCCAAAGTCGTACAGCCTATTTGTGGCAGAGCTGGGACTAGAACCCAGGTTCCTACCTCTTAATCTAGTGTTTGTTTCACTTCTCACTCCGGATCACATTCTCTGGTCCCTTCACCTGCTCCCCTCATTAGCTAGGGAGGAGGGACCCTCCTAGGGACTGGCATCTGCTGGTGCCATCTGCACCAAATCGGCTTGGGTGTCTCGAGGGGGTAGGACAGAGGCAGCCCTACTGGCTGGGCACTGCTTCAGAGGAAACTCGGCCCCATCCCGGCTCAGGGGCAAGCTTTGCATGAGCACAAACTGTTCCCTTCCCCCTCTCCCATGTGTCCTGGGTCTTGGTCAGGGCTTGGAGAAAAAAAAAAAGAAATCTGGATGGCGGCTAGCCAGGCAGACTCCCAGGTTGTCAGAGGATTGGGGAAGGTCAGGCAGAGATGCCAGTTAACAGAAAAGAAAAAAAAAAAAAAAAAAGAGGGTGGGGTGCAAATTGGTGATCTGCGTCTTAACACCACTGTGCCTGGAATCTTTAATAGGTCTTGTCGTAAGTTGGCAGAAGAGCCTGGATTGTTACACAGCCCCACTTCTGAGTCAAGCCTGGGCTCTGCTGCCATGCTCTGAAGATGGCTCAGTGTCCTGGTGCTGCCCCGCTCTGCCAGTTTCATCCAGGCTGAACTTCAAGCCTTTAAATATCCAGTTTCTCTCTTACATGGACTCAGGGGCCTCTTCTTTGGATTCCCACCCTCCTCTCCACTTCCCTTGCCATGTCTGCTTACTCTTCTGCCTCTCCTCCTAGCCTCAGAGTTTCTAGAGAACGGGGACTATGTCTTGCTGCACTCTGTATTCTCAGTGCTTAGCACAGTGTTGTGTAGTGTTATGCTCACTAAATATTTCTCAGATGAATGAATGAATGAATGAATGAATGAATGAATGAATGTGTAGCTAACAAAATTAGGACTTGAGTGATGAGCTTGTTGGGAGGGAGGGTGCTGCCATGATAATCAGCCATGCCCAAATCCAGGTTCATATGTGGGGCTGTTTGCTCTTGACTCCTTAGTTTGACACCCAGGTTAAAGCCAAAGCACCCTCTCTGGATCATGGGTTCTTGGGATAAAGCCCATTCACTGCCTTAGGTGCTGGGCTGATAATCAGATGAGAGACATAGTCTGGCAGGGGAGTGGGATTTATCACCCGCTGTAGGAACCCAGAATGGGGAGTGGGAGAGTCTTCTTGGGTGGGTGGGGCTGGGGTCAGTGGTGATGGTGGGGGTGTTGGGGTCAGTGGTGCTGACAGAGAAGGTGAGCATGAGCTAGGCCTTGGAGGATAAGTGAACATTTCCAATGAAAAGGATGAGGAACAGCATGAGAAAATTCGGAGAAGGAAACTGACAATTGGTATGGGGAACTGTAATAGTTTTATTTGGCTGGGGCATGGAGTAGGGTGGGATGGGGTAGGGCATGGGTGCAGAGGAAGCTGTGAAGCACCTTCATGCCAACTGGAGGAGATCCTTTGCTGTGGGGCATGGGTGCTCAGATGGACACAGGGAGGCGGCATCTTCTAGGGCTGCTGGGTTTTGTGAATGATCACGCCTTTTTTGTCTCCTGGCCAGCCTGGGGTTCAACAGGACTCCAGTGTCTGTGTCCACTCACTGGTTTGAGATGCCTGGACCTGCACAATGACCAGGATGGCTGTGGCTCACAGGATTGTTGTAGCCTCCAACAGCGGCCCCTTCTCCTCAGGACAGCCTAGGCGAGGCTGAAGCCTGGCTGTTGCCACAGTAACTGCCAAGCAGGGCACACAGCAATGCGTGATGCTCAGCTCTGCACTGTACCTCGCTGCAGAAGAGCACTGAGGCCAGACAGCAACTGCCAGAGCCTCTGGGGCACCTGGCTACCTGCCTGGAGCATCACCCGCCAGGGGTGAGCCTCCTGCCGACTTGGAGTATCATGACTGTGAACCCAGGAGACCTGGGAAACTCAGGGAGTGGCAGCCCTGGAAAGATTGTGAGGACAGATTGGGAGAAACAATGTCTGCATTTTTCAGAGAGCATCTGAAAGACAGGCCAGGGCCTCCTGATAGCAGGTGCACATTTACAGACCACATGAAGGCTAGTTAACTTTGTTGCCTCCGTGATACCCTTCCATTCCTACATTTCTTCATACATACACTTATTAGTGTAATAAATATTTTTCAAGTGCCCATGATGCCCTTGGCACATGGATGCTGCCCTCCAGAAAATTACGTTCTAGGAGGACAGAAATATCAATGAGTAATTCCCACGCACACTAATGTGTGCTTCTTCCAGGAATCTTTTTTTTTTTTTTGAGACCGAGTTTCACTTTTGTTGTCCAGGCTGGAGTGCAATGGTGTGATCTCGGCTCACTGCAACCTCTGCCTCCCAGGGTCAAGTGATTCTCCTGCCTTAGCCTCCCGAGTAGCTGGGATTACAGGCACCTGCCACCATGCCTGGCTAATGTTTCATATTTTTAGTAGAGATGGGGTTTCACCATGTTGGCCAGGCTGGTCTTGAACTCCTGACCTCAGGTGATCCACCCATCTCAGCCTCCCAAAGTGCTAGGATTACAAGCATGAGCCATCAGGCCCGGCCATTCCAGGAATCTTTTATTGATGCTCCAGAGCCTTGTGCCCTCCAAAGACTGTGGAGTCTGCCTCAGTGGCCTTCCTGGCCTCTGACTACTGGATGACCTGGACAGTGAGGACCCCAGCAGGAGACTAGTGGGGTGGAAAGGATAGAGGTTGGAGATTAATTCACACTAGTTCCCCACCTTTAGCACTCCCCTCCCACCCACTGTCCACCACTGCTGGGTAGCCTGGGATTGGCTGTATCCTCTACCTAAGATCACTTCTCAAAGTGATCTGCCCTACGCGATTCTTCTTTCAGCTTCCAGTGACCATCCCCATTCCTTGCTCTCTCAGGCTAAAGGGTTATAAGGGTGCTTTACTTTTGCTAGCCCCGGGATCCTGCATTATCCCTTGAGGTTGCCCATTAGTTCACATGGGTGAACCAGAGAAGAAATTGGAACCTATCAGCACAAGCTGTCCCTAGTAACAGAAGACAAATGCAGGGAGGTTCTACTTCTTCTTCAACATGCTTTGCCAGTCACTATGGGGGAGATCAAGTAAGGGAAAGGAAGCGGGTTCCCCTAGCCCCAGTTCTCCTGCCCTAAGCCTGATGCTGGGCATTGCATTTCCCATGTCACCTACCTGATGCCACCTTGCAGCATGGCCACACACACACACATGCACACACGTGCACATACCTGCTCCTGCCAGCCGCTGGTACTCTTCCATCCTCCTGGCTGGTCACAGAATCTCCTTTCCACTAATGCTAACTGGCATTGAGGCTAAGCAGAAACTAGATTCCATCATCCCTTTGCTTTGCTCAAAAGGAAAAGGATGGGGTAAAAGGGAAACTCCCTAAGACTATGGTGCTGTGGTACAGGGAGAAATAACTAGAGTTTGCCCTCTGCGTTCCTTCCCATCCACTGCCTTCTGTGCTTACCAGCTTTTGAGTCACCAGCAAAGAATTTCCTGTCTTATTACAGACATCATTTTTCAACATTAAAAGCACAAAAGGAGAAAGGAAAAGCCTTAGCCCAGCTTGTGCCCAACCAATGTGAGGAAGTACAAGCTCCTTGGGACTTTCAAGGAGTGCAAGTAACTGCTGAAAGGCAGGGTGTGGCTGGGCATGTCTCAGGAAACACTGAGGAGGATGGTTGGTGGGCAGAAGGGGGCTGGGACTCATGGGGCAGAGAAGCAGGGGCCATGCTGTGACACATCCTGGGGCTTGCTTTGCCAGAGAGAGAAGTTAATGATGGCTGTGTTTCCAGTGGGGGCCTTTTCTTTTTTTTTTTTGTTACTATTTTTTATTTATTATACTTCAAGTTTGGGGGTGCATATGTAGAACATGCAGGTTTGTTACATAGGTATACATGTGCCATGGTGGTTTGCTGCACTCATCAACCCGTCATCTACATTAGGTATTTCTCCTAATGCTATCCCTCCTCTATCCCTCCACCCCCAGACAGGCCCCAGTGTGTGATGTTCCTCTCCCCATGTCCATGTGTTTTCATTGTTCAGCTCCCACTTATGAGTGAGAACATGTAGTATTTGGTTTTCTGTTCCTGTATTAGTTTTCTGAGAATGATGGTTTCCAGCATCCACGTCCCTGCAAAGGACATAAACTCAGCCTTTTTTTTTGGCTGCATAGTATTCCATGGTGTATATGGGCCACAGTTTCTTTGTTCAGTCTGTCATTGATGGGCATTTGGGTTGGTTCCAAGTCTTTGCTGTTGTGAACAGTGCCGCAGCAAACATACATTTGCATGTGTCTTCATAGTAGAATTATTTATAATCCTTTAGGTATATACCCAGTAATGGGATTGCTGGGTCAAATGGTATTTCTAGTTCTAGATCCTTGAAGAATCACCACACTGTCTTCCAGAATGGTTGAACTAATGTACACATCCACCAACAGTGTAAAAGCATTCCTATTTCTCCACATCCCCTCCGGCATCTGTTGTTTCCTGACTTTTTAATGACCGCCATTCTAACTGGTGTGAGATGGTATCTTACTGCCTAAAGTAATTTATAGATTTAATGCTATCCTGATCAGGCTACCATTGACTTTCTTCCCAGAATTGGAAAAAGACTACTTTAAATTTCATATGGAACCAAAAAAGAGCCTGCATAGCCAAGACAATCGTAAGCAGAAAGAACAAAGCTGGAGGAATCATGCTACCTGACTTCAAACTATACTATTAGGCTATAGTAACAAAAACAGTATGGTACTGGTACCAAAACAGATATATACACCAATGGAACAGAACAGAGCCCTCAGAAATAATGCCACACATCTGCAACTATCTGATCTTTGACAAACCTGACAAAAATAAGCAATGGGAAAAGGACTCCCTATTTAATAAATGGTGTTGGGAAAACTGGCTAGCCATATGCAGAAAGCTGAAACTGGATTGCTTCCTTACACCTTATATAAAAATTAACTCAAGATGGATTAAAGACTTAAATGTCTAAGACCTAAAACCATAAAAACCCTAGAAGAAAACCTAGGCAATACCATTCAGGACATTGGCATGGGCAAAGACTTCATGACTAAAACACCAAAAGCAATGACAACAAAAGCCAAAATAGACACATGGGATCTGATTTAACTAAAGAGCTTCTGCACAGCAAAAGAAACTACCATCAGAGTGAACAGGAACCTACAGAATGAGAGAAAATGTTTGCAATCTACCCATCTGACAAAGGGCGAATATCCAGAATCTACAAAGAACTTAAACAGATTTACAAGAAAAAAAAATATCAAACAACCCCATCAAAAAGTGGGCAAAAGATATGAACAGACACTTCTCAAAAGAAGACATTTATGCAGCCAACAAACATATGAAAAAAAGCTCATCATCACTGGTCATCAGTGGGGTCCTTTTCTTTTGAGAATGTTGTCTCTTCCAGTCCGAGCTCTGTGAAGGCCACGTGTCTGCTCTGAGCTGCCAGTCATGGCTTGTGGGATTCAGGTTCCTCTCATGTGTTATGGGACTTGACAGAAAGAAGCCCTGCTTTGAGGAATAGAATAATGAAGGCTAATGCTTCCTAGAATCTAGCAGAATTGGAAGGGAGGGCTGGCATGAGCCCCAGGCTTGAGCTGATCGTACCCTGAATTCTACAGCCCAAAGTTTGAGACAGTTTCTGTCTTATCCACCCTTGAAGCCAATGTCGTCCCAACTTGTGGCCCCAATGCCTCTTAGGACCCCTGGGAGAAGTAATTGGGCGAAACTCTTCATATGTACTTATTCTCCAAAATGTTGAACAGCTGGAACCCCTTAGTTGGATTGGTAAAAGTACATGGTCAGGACCACAGAAAAGACATTAATAAGGAGCCTTTTTTTCTGAACTAAAATTGTTAGTTAGGGTAGACTATTACAATATAATAACGAGTACAAAATTGTCACTGTGGTGGAATATCTGGTGACTGGGACTAATATGAATGATTGACTTACATATTCATTTTCTTGTATTAATCTCAGGCAGGGACACAATCTGGCTGGGTGACTCTGGACGAGACACTTAACCTTGGGGGTCCTCAGTTTCCAGGGTCTCCCCAGCTCTGTGTATTGGTGATTTTGGGTGGAAGGGGAGAGAACTCCTATGGAAGTCAGATTGAAGTGACGGTCACAGTGCAGGTGGGACAGGAATAGGGAGGATAGGTGTAGGAGAGTGCTCCGAAAAGGGAACTAGGGCCCCCACCTGCCCCCTGAGATAGAAGTCTCTTATGAATCTGTACATATTCCTTGTGATTTCCTTTCAGCTGTACTGAAGGGGCTGTGACTTCTCTCCTAACTTGTGTGCAGGTTGAATGTTTTAATTAAGATCTGGGCTGCTGGTCGGTGGGAATTGATTGAAGCGGGTCTGCAGTCCCGTACAGAAGCAGAGACACGCCGCAGGAAGGAGGTGCAGAAAGAGACCCTGGGGAGCTTCCAGCCTCTCTGGCTCTATGCTGGAGACAGAGCAGGGTGCAGAGAGCCGTTAATGGCCAAGCAGATTAGGAACATGGTTCCGGCTGAGGGCATAAAGCCCTGGTGAATGATAATCAAACTTGCAGCCAGTCAACCAGCTAAGCAGACAAGATCTAAATAAACATCCTGCTGTCTCTGCTTGGGCCACGATCTCCATTACAGAATCAAGTTGTCCCCTCCAGCACACTGACCTTAGGCTCTCTGCCTCATCCTGGTGCAATGCCCATTTCCCAATATTGGATTCATAAATGTCTCTCACCCTTTGTGCTCACTCTCCTAAGCTCCCTTTGGATCTGGCAAGTGAGTGCCATCATTCTCTGGTAGCTTCTGAACCATAGAGTTACCTGGCGACAGATGAGCTATCCCGTTTTCTCAGCTTTTCTTCTTCATTCTTGCCAGTTACTCAACTCCCATAAAACATTTCAGCCTGCAGACCCTGCCAATTTTTACACCCCCTCTTCTCTCCAACTTAGTTAAGGCACTTCAACGTTGAGTATCTCCTTTACTCAAAGACATTGTGAAGGTTGGATGAGAGGAAAACATAATCTATTAGCTCAGAAGCCTGGTCTGTTCTAGCACATCTCAAACTTTCACATGCACATAAATTGCATGGGAATTTTATGCAAAGGCAGATTCTTATTCAATAGGGTTGAGGTGGGACCTGAGATTCTGCATTTCTTGCAAGTTCGCAGGTAATGATGATCTTCGTCCTTGAACCACACATTGAGTGGCAAGGATCTAGACCAGTGCAATTCAGAATATACTCTGTGAACAAGTTAGTGGTCTGTGCTGAGATAGGTACAGACATTGAGAGTGAGCATTTAGAAATCTATATAGCAATTTGATATTGATGCAATATCCCAGTGCTTAGTCAATGCATTTGTATTTTGCAGCTTTAAGTTTCACTCTTCTAGTAATTTGTTCTTCTAGTATTTGACAAAAGCATCTATCTACAATAGATGGGAAATTTTACAGAATGGCCCTTCAAAACAGTTTGAGAAGCCCTGGCCTATGTGACATGTGATGTGCTTTGCAGTCCCTGAGATTCTCTGATGCTCTGCAGCTTGTGCACACAAGTGTCCTGTCTTTGGGGGCAACCCTGGGGAACATGATCCCTGCTGAGGCTCTCAAGTCAGGTCCCTAGAATATCCTCATCCCACCGGTTTTCCAGGCTCCATGTTTTCTTTCCACAACAGAATCCTGGATATTTCTGATTAGGGTTTAATGTACCAAGGGGATATGCTTAGGAAAGGCTGACCAACAAGAGAGGCAGCCAGAGAGCTTCTGAGCCTGTGGCCCCAGAGGTGTCCACCCCAAGCCTGGGCAGCCTGCTCCCTTCCCCACTAAGCAGGATTTTACTCTAATGTAGTATCACCGGCACCACTTCTGAGAAGGAAAAAGCCAGGCTGCAAAACAAGCCAGTGAGAAGGCTTCCTGCCTTCTGTGCCCACAGGGGAGGGCTGGGTGTTAATGAACCCAAGTGCAGTCATAACAGGAATGAGACCAGCTGGAGCCCGCCCGTGTTTGACCAGCGGTCATTTGGCAGGATCCAGACTGCTGGGGGAGTGGTCAGAGACGCAAACACAGCCCGGTGTTCTCCCTGCAGAAGCTGTCTTTGTTGTTCTTGGACCACTGTGGGCCAGGACTGGTGGGGATGACCCTGGGGATGCAGGGCTGGCAGGATTCCTTTCAAACTCACTCCTTTTCTTCCCAGCTTGTTTCGATGCTGGGCAGCTCACGGGGCCCCTCTGTCAATGGACTGATCGGTTTTATATTCCGCCCTTCTGAGCTGGAGGTAATCCCTCAAAGATCGCTGCTCTGTGGAACATCATGCCATCTTTACTAAATACTAATTAAGTTTAAAAACCACAGAGAAAAGGGGCTGATATTGAATAACCATGTGTTGAATGATCTTCTTCCATCCTTTGGAAATCAGCCACTTCAGTGTTCAAAAACAATGTGATTTCAGCTAGGTTCATATTTAATTGAGTGGATAGATTTTGATTTGTGCTTATGATTTATTGAATGACCCTATGCTGCTTTATCTTTTAATTTGTGCAAATTATTAGTGAGGGGCAAGGTTGGCCACAGGAGGGCTTGTCACTGAGAATGTGTGTGTGTGTGCGTGCACGCGTGCCTGTGTGTGTGTGTGCGCGCGTGCGCATGCATGCTCACCTTTGGATAAAAAGTGATACTTGGTAAGGTGGGGCTTTGAGGTTGTTCTTTCAGGGATATAGGTGAGGCATCCTGTCCTGATCATTCCCTTTACTGTCTAAGGCACGTGCCACCATACAGCTTGCCGAGCCAGGTGCCTGGGGCCGGGTGTAACATCCATGGCCAGGGAACAGAAGTAAAGTTGTTTGGTTGACCCAGGATTTGGACTCCAACTGTGGCCTCATTAGTTCTGCTCCATAGCCATTGAGGCTCTTAATACATTTTGTAATACATATTTATATGTATTACATATAAATACTGTATTTCAGTAAATATGTATTACAGTGCTATAATACATATTTGCTGTAAATGGAAAGGAGAAGGGGAATAAGGGGCCTTGTGGGTACATCTTGTGCATCATGGTCTAAGTCTGCTAAGGTTTCATCTTGTCCAGATGCCTGGTACCAGCCTCTGCCCTACCCTTGAGCTACCGATGGGACCCCGATCCTACAGAGCAGCAGTGACTCTGGAAGTCCTGTTCTCTAGCTGTTCATCAAACTGAGAAAAACTTCAGAGCTGTGTAGGCTTATTTAGTGTGTTGTCAGCCTTGGATATTGAAAAATGGAAACAGATGAGACACATCTACCTCCCTGTGACCCCAGCCATACATCATAGCTCACGTTCTGCCACCCCAGGTCCTTAGGGAAAAAAGACTTTGGAGAATGTGTCTCTGCTTAGCTTGGCTAGGTAGCTGGTCTCTTTTCCCTGCCCCAAGCATCCCATGGGTACTCTTGGACAATAGAGTGTAGGCATGTTTGACTCTTGTGGTGTTATCACTTGTAAATGTCAGTGAAACTAACTGATTCTCCCATTGGAATATAGTTATCTCTTGGACCTAGTCTATTTCTTTCCTGATATATGATAGGATAACCTCATGCTCATTTGCCCACTTCTGCAGCCAAGTCACCCGGTCACTGTGTGTGTGTGTGTGTGTGTGTGTGTGTGTGTGTGTGTGTGTATGTATGCTCATCTGTGTTTAAAGGTGTGTGTGCATACACAGGGCAGAGAGGATGGAGCCCACCTTATCGCAGCATCATGTAATTAACTCAGTGCTCAGAACCATCCCAGCCTCTGCAGGAAAGAGAAAAGGAAGCCAGTAGTGCCTGCTGAGCTGATCATATGTGCAAAAGCTCTGTTGGCATCTGGTTCAGGAGAGCACCCCAAAAAAGTTAATTGGTGTTGTTCAGTCTCCTTTCCTTAAGACTATGGTTACAACCATGCATGAGCAGTGTCTCCTGCATGGTCACTATCCAGCACGATTCCATAATTCTCCCATAAAGCCAGTGGGGAGGAGGAGGTGAGTGGTGAAGGGAGTGGGAACACTTGGTGTCATGTGCTCCCATCATTTCTACTAGCTTACTGGGAAATAAAGTGTAGTCAAGAGTGTAGGAAGGCAAGATGTAAAATTAGAGACTGGTACTAATCTGGTTACCTGAAAACAAGTGAAAGTGCTGTAGATTTGTTCTGTTGCTGAGAACTACCACACTAAACTTTGTGTAGTTCCTGGAGGATGCACAACAGTGTAATTCTCTTTAGGGTGTGCCACAGGTTCCTGGTCTGTGGGAGGGAATGAATCAAGAGGGCTCTTGAGAACCTTCATCTGTGTGCTTGCTCCGGAAGTGAGTCCCAAAGCTGGAGATTTAGTGAGAGCAGGCATCCCCTCTGTGTCTGACTGTGTGTATTCTGGAGGCAGAGGTTTGTAACAGGCCATGTGCACCTGCATAGGGATGGATAAAACAGGGACTTTGAAAGAGTTGAAAAGCATTATAAACAGTTGTTCAGAAACGAGTCCCAAGAGTTCCACGTGAAACTGGCTCTGTGTGCATTGAAACATGGCTGTTGGGAATTCTCACTGGTCCAACACCCCTGCAAAACAATGTGTAAATATTTAGGAAGACTTCAAAGTAGTCGAATCCTTTGAACTAGTGACAATTTTTTTAAGAATCAATTCTAATTTGTTTTAAGAGTAATAATCACCAAGATACACATTTCAGGATTTATTTAGCCTATCGAAAATTGGAATCGATATATATACTCATTTAGAGGGGAATGGTTAAGTAGATTTGGTATATTTATGTAGTCATTGAAAACTTAGTTTATAAAGGCCAATCTTGTAATTGATTCTTGTGTGATAACATTCAGTGAAAAAGCACGAGACAATTAGAAAGCATGATACGATGAGTAAAATAAAAACTGGAAAGAGAACCACCAAAATGCTAACAGTAGTTGTGCTTGGAAAATGGGATGAGGTATGGTTTATTTATTGTTTTCTATTTATTTACATTTTTTTCTTAATTTTCTTTAATGAGCATTTATTACTTTTGTATTGGAAAAAATAAATTTTGAAAAATAGAATCCCAGGGAATGCTTTAGGTAGCATTTAAGTCTGAGGGTGAAGGTGCTTTGAAATATCCATGTCCAACCCCGGTGTGTGCAGCCAACCAGCTAATTAACTCAGCAGTGAGGGGGTCTTTTTTCAAGTGGGTTGTACGGTTTGCTTGGTGGCTTGACCATCTCACAATACATGCCATGAGTGGGCTTCAGAGAGAGAGAGCATGGATGGAGGGATCAATACAAGCCTTTCCCCACTGCTGGGATAAACCTGACTGCCAACAGGAATGTATTAAGGGGTTTCCTACAGAGGATGCACCCTGCTTTGAACTAAAGATGATACAGAAGAAGTACAAAGGAAAATTGTTGCCGATAAGAACTTGTATTCCTATTTAAGGATAAGACACTAAGACATAGACATCCAAAAATGTTCATGAACATCATACATAACTACATTTGTGTATGCATATACTTATGTGTGTTTATATATATACATATATATAAAAATATACACATGCACACCCACGCATATATATACACTCACACACACATACTGCAAATACTCTCTCAAATATATTGGTAGCTCAATATATAGACAATATATAATTGGGCAATGGAAAATAAGCACTTGTTACACTGTGTTAGTAGCATTGTCTTTGAATACAAAGGACAGTGTATCCTTGCTGATCATTTTGATAGCGATAGCAATTATTGCAGACCATGCCAGTGTCAATACTCTCTGTTATTAATGAGCTGATGATGTAGCAATCTCCATTTGCAAAATGCCACACATGACAATTTAAAAATCTTGATCCTTTCGTTAAAATTGACTGTGTATGCTCAGGGTGAAAGGCTGGTGGAGGTTTGAGGTCCCTGCCACAGGGACGTCATATTTGGTTCTCATTTGAATCCCTTCCGGTGAGCTTGAACAGCCATCCTCATTTTACCAAGGAAGAAACTGAGATTTGAGTAGGCTGCATGAGAGCCTGAAGCCAGCAGCAGCAGGGGCTATGATTCTTGTGTCTACCCTGCACCCCTCAGCTGGTCAAATATTATCCAAGCAGGCAAGGCAAACAACCATGAAGGGCTCATACTGGAGCCTGGAATGTGTCTTTCTGACTCCTGCAATTGGTTGTGCTCTTAACCCTCTTCCCGCTTCCTCTTCTCTGGGCTTCAGGGAAAGAAGGAGACATCCTCAGCCTGTATGCTTTGTCCAAGAGGACAAAGGCAGGTGACCTATTAGAAAGCACATCTAGTGGTCTACCCTATACCCAGCCCAGAAAAGTCCCCCAGTTTTCTTTTCTCCCCTCTCCCTTGTATTGTATCATCCCCTGTGGCTTTTCCTGTGCTTTTTTTCCGCCTCCTCTCTCTCAAAGCAAGCAAACAGGAGTGTGAATAATTGATTGAGAGAAACTGGAATGACTAACAGTTCTGGTGGGAATCGTCTCTCACGTCAGGAAGCCTGCGGGGGTGCACAGATGACGACCAGACGCCTCTGGCTCCTGCCCTGGAGGGATTGTGGGCTGCAGGGGGTGCCCACCGGGCCCTGTGGCACCTGGCTGTGTCTGGATCCTGCTCAGGGCTCCTGGTGCTCTCCATTAAAGCCTTGGCCCTGGGCAAATGTTGCAGGATCTTGGAAAGTCCTCTGTTCCAATCTGATTTGAATCACACCAGATATCCGCTCCGCATTCATCCCAAATGTGTGAGTGTATGTGAAGTAGAACTAGGGGTATAAATTCTTTGCCTTATTAATATCCATGCCAGATGTTTCCAGACCGTGTTCCTTGCAACTGGAATGTCGCTTGAAATTTAAATAGATGTTTTTCAATAAGAGATTATCTGGTCAAATTTGAGAAATGCTACATAGCCTCCTCTTAGAGATTCACTGCACGCTTAAGTAAATTAAAACACCTGAGAAGTCTAGAAAATTTTTCCACTGCATTTGTTTTCTTCAAACTTATTTGGCCATTTGACATTTTGAATCTTTTTTGTTTTATATCTTGTAGGACACCATCTCACGTATACAATTTAGGAAAATGTTCTGTGCATCTCTGCTCCCTACCTCATATCTAGAAGGGACAAGATCAGACTGGAGATGTGAGTTTGAATCCTGTCTCTGCCTCATGCCAACTGTCAGACCTTGCAGGAATCTCTGAGCCTCAGTTTCCCCATCTATAACAAGGATACAACCAAACCAACCAGTCCTCAATTTGCAAGTGCTGCCTATTGCAGATAACAGTGCCCAGCAGAGTGCTTGGGATCCTGGAGATGCTCTATAATCTTGTATTGAAACTGATTATAGTCCATGGTAGATAAAATTACCTTGTAGCTAAGCAGAACAGATTCAGATCCGTTTCAGAAACATGAGTCTCTAACTCAGGAGATTTCCACAACTGTCCTTTGTAACCTGATCTTATTCTTGTGTTTAACCTTGGCAGTGGGAAGTTCTTCCTGGTATCTTGCCTAATTTACTGGAGTTGGTGTTAATGCTATTTCCCCCTAAGGCATGGCTCTTGGACCAGTAACACCTGAGAATTTGATAGACATAGACCCAGAGTTACTGAGGCAGGTGCTCTGAGTTGGGGACCAGCAATCAGTGCTTTAGCAAGTTCTTTGGGTGATAGAGTTTGGAAACTACTGCTCTAAAGCGTCATCTGTTTTGACTTTGCCAAGCACAATCTGAACTCCCATGAGGCCCTGCTCCTGATACTTTAAATCTGTCCTGTCTCTTTTTCTGCCCCCCCCCCATGGAGGACTGCTGTCTATTTTCTGGGTTCCTGGAATGTTGGCAAGTTTAAATCAGGATTATGAAATTATTTGAGAATGGCAATCTTCCATACTTTAGGAACACCCCAGGAGATGAAAGGCCACATTATATTATCTTCTCCCTCCGTGCCTTGGTCCTTCTGTCTGGGCGGATTCTCTGATTCCACCCATCTGCTTCCACAGCCATGTCAGGGACCAGGCAGGGTGAGCCAAGAGGGCCACAGTACTGCAGTGGAGGAAAAACAGGCTTCCTGGGGGAGAAGTGTTAGATAAATATGCCTCCTTGTTATCACCACCAGGGCCTGGTGCTGCCCTTTGCACATGATCACAATGCTGCAAATTCCACAGGCTGCTCTCTACAGGGAGTTAAGCAATGGATAACAACTGTTGGGAGGGTTATTTCTTTGGTATTTTGATTCGTTAAAAAAGTTATCTGTAGTTCCTGGAAGCCCCAAGGGGAGGGGCTGCTTCTACTCCTGGAATCCCATATGGGGCCAGTTACAGCATCTCAAGCAATTCTCAAGCCATAAAAAAGCCAACACCATTATAAAATGTGGTGAGCCCTGCCTCTGTTGTATTAAGCCACTGTTATATTATGAGGTGCAGGGACAGTGAGGGGTGACGGTAGTGGCAAGTCCAAGAACATATGAAGCCCAAGAACATACCTTTGACTAGTAAAGGCCAGACAAGAATTAAGTAACTGGTCCCTACTGCAAAGGCCTTGAAATCTAGAAACAGTGTGTACACCAAAAAGGGTAATAGTTTGGATGTTATCTTTCATTGTTTTTGAAATTTGCAGAGTGACTGTGAAGAGCTATAGTGTGAGACTCTGAAAGCCTTGGTTTTAAGATTGGCTCTGTCACTGGTGGTTTGCAACCTTGAACAAGATTATTTCTTCGTTCATTCTTTTACTCTTTCCTTCAACATTTGACTGATGTTGATGATGCTCTTGCCACTATGCTGGTTGCTCAGAGTACATTATACATCAAAGAGTAGAAGCACAGCCCTGTTCTTAAGTAGCCCACAGTCTGAGGAGGGAGGTACTTGTAAATAGATCACAATACAGAGAGCAAAGGCTTCCATGGAGGTATGCAAGGTCCATGGGGATCTGTAAGACAGAGCCTCAGGTGCTTTGGAGAAAGGAATGCTTCTCAGACAAGGCTTTGACATGCTGCCTCCATTTCTTTCCCTCCTCCAGGGGTTTTGTAAAAGCCAAGTCATATCAACCTAGTCCTGGTTCTCCCCTGCATGTTAGGCTCCCATATGAGGAAGGACATGAGACACTGCCTGGTGTAATCACCCTTTGGATGCTAACGTACCAACTCCCATAATACACACCCACCGTTGCCCACACACAACAACCAAGCCACTTGTCCCGCCTCCACTTGAATATCTCTGATCATGGGGAATTTTGTACCAAATGTTATGCCATCTGTTATAAATAAAAGATCTGGCCGAGCACGGTGGCTCATGCCTGTAATCCCAGCACTTTGAGAGGCTGAGGTGGGCGGATCACCTGAAGTCAGGAGTTCGAGACCAGCCTGGCCAACATGGTGAAACCCTGTATCCACAAAAAATACAAAAATTAGCTGGGCATGGTGGTGTGCGCTTATAATCCCAGCTACTCCGGAGGCTGAGGCAGGAGAATCGCTTGAGCCCAGGAGGCAGAGGTTGCAGTGAGCCAAGATTGCACCATTGCACCCCAGCTTGGGCAACAAAGAGTGAGACTCCATTTCGGAAAAAAAAAACCCAGATCTAATGCCCATTTCGGAATTGTCTTGGCTGTCATTGGTTTAAAGTAGACTAAATCTCAACTAGCAGAACCTCCTGATACCATTGAGTGAAATTTCAAATCTTAGCAGCTCAAAGAATATCAGAAGTGGGAGGGACTTTTCAATAATCATTCTCATTCTCATTCTCTTTCTTTGAACCTCATTCTGCATAGGAGAGATTGCAGACCCAGGTGAAATGACTGGAGGAAGTTAATCATCTGCCATGGCTGCTATTCATGAAACTTCTTGGAATGTCTAGTATTTTTAGGGAATAAGGAGCTCGTAAGAACACCTTAGGGATAGGCAGAGTCCTCAGAACTATGACATGCTAGGGGAGAGAGGACAACCCAGGACACAGCCTGCTTTAGGCCTTTCTAATCTTTAGGGATTGTTGCCTAGTAGAGAACTTTGGCATCAACCAATGACTCAAGAAATAATCACCCAGGATATACCATGTGCCAGCCATGTGCCGGGGGTGGTGAGAAGCTGGAGCTCTGAATTAAATACTCCTACTCTTTTCTCTAAAGCACGTCTTAAGTTTTCAATGGGAGGAATCACTATTTCCATGACTTGAGAACACTAGACCTCTGGCCCACAGAGCAACAATCACTTCTGCAGCATGAAAGG
The DNA here is from genome assembly GCF_008728515.1 of Papio anubis. Taxonomy (NCBI): domain Eukaryota; kingdom Metazoa; phylum Chordata; class Mammalia; order Primates; family Cercopithecidae; genus Papio; species Papio anubis. The sequence continues at coordinate 26,165,008 of NC_044979.1, forward strand.
CCAAGCTGCCACAGCTAGTGCTCCCTTCTAGGTACTGTCAGGACTCTTGAGAATAACATACGTGTTTCTCACAGAAACAAGATAATTGGGGAATAGCATAGATGGTTTCACCAGGAGCGTGTGATGGTTGGGTGGGGTGGGTGATGGAACCTGTATGGTGCTCTTCCTACCCTCACTCCCAATATTTGGGGGAACAGTGCTATGTCAGCAGAAGTTGGAGGATTGCTCCTGAAAGCCCCATCCATTGCCTCTCCCATACCACAGTTTCAGCTTGTGGCCTCCAGTGGAACGTGGGTGTGTGTTGCCGTTCTTTTCTCTTGTGCCAGGCTGTGCTGTGAGAAACAGCACTCTCCCCTGTCATCCATCCTGGCTCTTTCCTCTCCTCAGCCCCAGGTCTCTGCACTTCAGTCGTTACCCTGGGCCATAGCTTCCTGCTCACATGTATCTTCCAGAGAGCAAAGGATTTGCAAGTGGGCAGCAGAACCTAGCTATTGAGTTGGTGCTGGTGGCCACTGAGGGGCACAAGGAAATCAAATGGTCTCTCCAAGCAGAAAGGTGGGGAGGGGGCTCCTATGGACCCATGAGGAATGTCGTAGAAGGGGAGGCTGTGGTACCCCATTTTCTGTGCTGCCCAATCAGATATGTGGGTACCACAGAGATGGGAGAGGATGTCACATCTTGCACCTCAGTTTTCCTACTGCACAGGGGAGTTGATCCTTCCAGCTCTCTCCTTTGTTTTCTTTCTTTTTTTCTTTTGAGTTTGTAGAAGACTGTGTCTGGAAAAGCTCTGGGCTTATCAGGGAAACACATTCTGTACAGGCCATTCTAGGGGAGGCTATAAAAATGAGGCAAAAGTCATTTGACTTGGAAAAATTATCTTTAGTATTGAAATCATTTAAAGCAATTTTTGCTAGGAAAAGGAGAGGACTTACTTATTTGGGAATCTGGGTTTTTTCCAACTGGGTCCCAGAAAACAAGGCTGCTGGGCTGATATTTCATAACACAAGCATCTCATATTCTCTGGCTTTTCCTAAATAGCCTTTTCTAGCAGAGAGAGAGAGAGAGAGAGAGAGATCCAATTGCCTCATAGAAAACATCTGGGGAATCTAGTGTAGGATTTTTTTTTCTGTATTTTGTTTTTACACATTTCATGAGCCCAGGAAAGGAGTTTTTGCTGGTGTTCACATTTGATGAAGAGAGAGTAATGCAGGAAGATAAGTTTCTCCATAAGCAAACATTGCCATAGGCGGGATTTGGCTCCTCCTGCTAAAAGCAGAGAGGATTAACCCTGCCTGGCACCCAAGGTTGACCTGGGAAGACAGAGAGGATCGAGGAGGACTGGGTGCAGGTGGGGCCAGGTGGGAGTTATGGCTGCCTCGTGTCATTTCTAGGACAGTCACAGGGACAATTTCTTCTGGGTCCAAATCCAGGCCAAAGCCACCATCAGGGCCTGCTGCATGAAATTAAAGGTGGTGGGCACTGCCTCCACTGCAGGGCGGAGAAATCAGGAGACCTGGAAAGGCCTTCTCTCCTGCCCAAACAGTGATTGATCAGGGCTCCTGAGAAATGGTTATTGCTGAGCAAATCGCTTCCTGGGAGCGGAGATTTAACAGCAGCAATTTTATTTCCTTATGGTTGCCTCTTGCTGGAAGTGCCTTGCCTAACATCACTGTTTATAGTTGCTGAGTTTGAAGGGCCTTAAAAAAAAATCCTTTAAAGGAAGGTATTTGGAGAGCTGAGTTGAGTGTAAATGAGGAGAAACAGATACTCAATCAGGATGCAGGGGGCACAGGGACCCCAGCATCTTGCTCCTCCATGGAGCAGTGGCAGAGACACGAATTTCTTCCTCCCTCCCCTGTATCCTTGGCTGGGGATCCTTCGCCTTACGGAGCAATAGATGCTTTCCCCTTAGTATGTGAACTCCAAGGACTTTCGGCAAAGTTGGTACAGTCCCTGGGCCAATGCTGGGATCTCTGGTGATGATTGTTGAGACCTTTTCACATCGCCATAGCTCTCCACAGTCTTCAGAGGAGCAACGCTTCGAGAACCTTATTGAAATTTTATTCTGACAGCAACACCATGGGGCACATGCTACAGGTGGGGCTGTTTCAAATTTGCAGATGGAGAAGCTGAGTCCCCTGAGGTGAAGGCATTGGTCTAGGGTCATGCCAATGGCATTGGGACTCAAACCCTACTGTCTGCTGTTTTCTATTCACATAAGGGACTGGCTGGACTGGAAGGAAATATTGCTCCCTGCTCTCCTTGGCTCCTATTTGCCTTTTTCCTTTCTGAATTCCACGTAAGCTCTCCCTCACTTAGTTCTTCATGCTAGCAGTCCCCACTTGTGCTTAGTTCCCGCACGTGCCATGCTGTTTCCCGCCCCGCTGACTGAACACATGTTGCTCTGCCTACAGTGTCTTCCCCACCATTTTGACTGCTCTAGGAGCTCTTTCTCAGCTCAGATGTCACCTCTTCCAGTAAACCTTTTTTGATCTGACCTTCCTATCCTCCTCTTCCCCAGGTAGACAGAATCACTCCCTGTCCTGGATTGCTACTGGGTCCTCTAGCATGTCCATGTTGGCATGGATCACACTGTGCTGTGGTTATTTAATCAACTGCCTGTCTTTCTTACTGAGTTCTGCATGAGACCCTTTAGGGCAGGAACATCAACAATTTGTCTTTGGGTCTCCAGTGCCACACACAGAACATGCATATGCTATTTGCTTTTGATGAGTGGAGTTGGGGCTGAGGAGCCCAGTCCATGTGGCATTATTCTTGAGCCTTTTCTACCTCTTGGGGGACAACCAGGTTTCTGGATCCTAAGGAAGATGTCTGTGTGAATTTCATGATGTCCCAAATCCTTCTGAGGGCTGAGTGGGGTGGAGTTAAGGGGAAGGACCAAGATGACATGGAAGATGTGTAAGCACTGGCCACGTGGGCCTGGAAAGCCCAATCAGCCTCTGCCTGACTAGGTTTCTTTCCTACTCTGGCCCTGCCCAAGCCTCTACTAATAGGACAAGCCTCTACTAGCAGGACTCAAAATCCCAGCTAAAGTGTCTGTCTTGGAAAAAGGCATGTAGATGACATGAGGACATCAGCCTCAGAGGCCTTGCTAACATGAGCTTGGGATACCCAGGATGAGAATGGGGAGGGCGGGGACAGCCTCGCCTTTCTTGGTCTTCTCACACAGACTTGTGCACCTTGTCCATCAGACCTCTGACACCTTGAAAAGAACCCACACAGAGCTTGTCCCACAGCAGACAGGGTAGTTGTAACTGACTCTGGGTGGCTTACCCCTCACATACATTTTCCCTGTAGAAAGCTGGAATGCTTTTCTGGCTTTAAGAGTGAGTTTGTTGGAGTTGCTAGTGAAATTGCTAGATAAAAATTATATGCTCTCTGTTGGTACAAGTGCCTCACACTGATTCATATTGCTAGTCATGACTTTTCCATTTGTCTTGGGGGCAAAGCTGGCAAAACAGGAGTTTGGTAGAGCTAGAAACTGTGGTTAGGATTCGAGGGTTCAACAAGTGGTGACTCTTTGGCAATCATGGAATAATAGCCCAGAACCTACACCAACTCCTGGGACCCACAGATACTCTGTGTGTGTTCCTGTCTGAAGACGTCTGATGGATGCATTTTGATACTTACCAGTAGCTTCTAATTACCAGCTGCTCACTCTTACCTTCCCTCCAGCCTTTGCTGGTGTAGGCCTGGCATCTCCCAACAGCTAGGCTTTGACACCCTGCTTGTTTTGTGAAGGAGCCTGTCGTATGGTATTAAGGCAAGGTGGATCAACCCCTCAGAACTGAGAGCCAGACCCTGGATAGAATTGTATGTGACAGGAGAGATGAATTTATCAACATCAGCGGCTCCTAATGAACACAATCTCCTGGTGCTAATGGGAACCGTAAGGAGTTAGGCGTGGATGAAGGCCACAGAGGCTTTCAAATGCAGATGCCCCTAATCAATCACATATTGTGACTCATCACTTACTCCTTTGGTCCACTTTTAATAAAGACCAGGATGAGCTTCTCTGTCCAAACAGGAATGAATGGGAGCCAAGCTGCCATCTTCACTTGGCCCAGGTCAGCATCAAATGGCTCATGATTACTGTCTGATGTGCAGCAACTTTGTGTTGCTGGACTGGCAGTTCTGCAATCAATCCCAGCTGCTGGACTGGAGGGTGGGGAGCTCCTGGCCACCTGAGCCTCAGGTTGGAATCTCTCTTATATTCCCATTAAATACAAGGCCCCACTGCATAGCAGAGTTTAAAGGGAAAATGAGATTTTATTAAAGCCAGGAGACCTCCCTGATAGAACAGAAAACCTGATAAGGGCAGTAAGGTTTCTTATCTCTGATGAAAGTTTCCCATTCTCCCAGATTCCTCTCTTTTGTTGTCACTATATTGCTCCTCCTCCACCCCTGTATTTCCATGGGCACCTCATTATTTTAAGTCACTGCTAAAAAGCCGAAAATTAGTAGCCAAACCATCCAAGAGCTGTTTTCCCCCAACAAAGGCCCAGCGGTTTAGAGTATATTTGTTTCACAGTTTGAATATGGTGACTTCAGTATGTTCTCTAGCTTCAGAGCATTGATGGGATCTGGATTTCCAGTGGAAAATAAGACAAGTCAGAAAAATGTGAGGAGCTGATGGCTAGACACACAAAATCTAACCTTTCCTGCTGCCACTCTGCTGGTTTCACTAACTGTATGCACTTCCAGAACTACAGAGGCCTGGCACCAATCGTGAGGCACTAAGGCCTGGAAGTCTGTCCCTTTCCTTCCCTTCCCTTCCTCTTGACTTCTCCAGATCTTGGAGAGAACATTGCAAGACTGGGTCCTCTGGGAAAAGGTGTACTTGGAGTCCCTGGTTGCTGGGGCTAAAGGTGAACTTAGCAATGAAGTTCACCCAGAGACTCATGGGCAGCCAGGGCTTGTCTTGCCTGCTCTCCTGGTTTTATCGTTACTTCTGCTGCCTGACCACATAATGCCCTGGCCATCTCAAAGCTTGGAATTAGTGCCCATGCAAAATGGGAATAATGATATTTACCAACCACATAGTATTTTGAAGATTAGAAGGGATAATGGATGGTAAACCCTCAGAAAAGTGCCTGGCACATAGTAAGTACCTAATAAATGTTTGGCATTATATAGTTGGCATTGCATTAAATTATTTTATGTTTTTGTTAATAAATGCTGGAGAAATGCCAATTTTTGAGGCACTTCCCTGCTCTCCATGCCAGGCCCTCTGCTGAACCCACAGACAAAGATTATCTTCTGTAAGCCTCCCAACTTTCCCTATTTATAGGTGAGAACGTTGAGGCTTCCAGATGTTGCACAAAATTATATTGTTGGTGAGTGACAGAGCCAGAATTTCTTTTATTGATATTTATGCAGTACCTATTTTATGTCAGACACTACTAGGTGCTGGAGATTTGAACCTTTGTGGGTTTGATTCTAAAAGGCTTCATCTCTTTAATGCATTGTGCTGGTTTCCAGTGTGTGAGGTATGGGAGAGGGTGAGTAACATCTGACCTTGGAGGTAATGAAGATAGAGAGGACACATTGCTTGGTGTAGGGGCTTCTACTCCTGCTTGAAGGCTGTGGTGCAGTAGCTAAGCTGATGCCACTGGGAGGAAGGATCTGCATGGGTCCACCTGACCTCCTTCAGAGGACTGTCATCCGCAAATCCTAAGGGAACAGGAGGGACCCCTTCAATGAAGAAGTAACTGCTTGAGTAAACAGGGCCCAGGCCACACCACATGTGTGATCCATGTGGTGATACTGAATGCTATACAGTTTATTCTGGGAAAAATTAAACATCAAAACAGCAGAGCCACTCAAGGTTATCATCTCTGACTTGGTTTTAGCCATTTGTTTCTGCTTCTTTTGGATTAGAAAATTGAAGCTCATTGCTGGAAGGGGTGATACCTTTGTTCAATACCTCATCCTGCAGCCCTAATGTAGTGTCACATGACATGTCACGTGACATAAATCTTCCCCAAAGCATTCTCATGTGCCCGACCACCTTAGTACAGCTGGTGGGAGTGTGGGTGATGCATTGATTGATAGGAGATAAGCCAGGCTGGGACAAAAATAATGCAGGTGTCAATCTAGAGGCAATGGCCAACAATCATTAATCAGAGTGGTGGCACAGATAATCAAAAGATCGTGTCTTTTTGGCTTTGGATGCATGATTGCAGTTTTTCACATCAGGCTTACCTTCCCAATCAAGTTTCCCCAGAGTTATTTCTCAGTGTGTTTTCATGGATTAAAGCAGTCTTCAGTGGTTGGGTGTGGCCCAGACTGAGTGTGTGTGTGTGTGTGTCAGAAGGCAGGGGCAGATCAGAGAGGCCCAATCATGGGCCTTGATAAACGAGTTACTGTCCCTGATGACTTCTCTTTAATTCATCCCTTTCTAGGACGTCTGTGAAACTCTCTGGCCACTGTCTCCGTCCCCACCCGAGTTTAAGGCTCCCTCCTGAGTGGCTGCCTTCCTTCCAGGCTCACTGCAACTTTGGTTTTAGCCATCAGGCCCCTTGGTGCCCCAGTTTTATGAACTCCTAGGGGGAGGATTAATTTTCTATCCCAAGGCTTTATTCAGGGAACTGTGTCCAGAAATACACTCCTACATCTAAAAGATACCAACATCATTGGCAAGAAACTCTCACAAGAAGTGATTTGAGATTAGGGAGATACAGGAATAGCTGTAAGATCCCGAAAGGTAGAGAAGAGGTAGCTGAAGATGGTGGGCCACTTTCTTTGAGGGTCTTGGGTCGTCTCAGAGGGTCTCCTGGAACAGTTTTTGGTAAGCTCCTTCCTTGCCCACCCAAACATCCCAGTCTTAACTTCCCATATTCTTTTCTCTGTGCCTTCTCTATACATAACATAGAGCCAAAGGACTTAAAACCTGGTTCATGATTTCCACCTTCACACTGTGAGTCCCCACCCCCATTTCCCTCTCCACCCCAACCTGTCTCCCCAGCCCGACCACGGGGCACGCGTGTCTGCAGACCAGCCCTAATCTGGAAGCATGCCTTCCCATTCCACATGCTCCTTCTCTGGGATCTCCTTTCACTCTTCTTGTGCCCCCCTCACCTCTGCCTCTGCCCACCAGCGTGACCATCCACACGTGGCTGACACTGATTCAGATGCTCATGCCAACTAGGCATCAGCTCTCCCTGCCTGCCATAGGCATAAATGCAGCCTTACTGGGGACCCTCGGGGCAAAAGTGAGTTGTTGACTCCTGGGACGTGGTATGCCCACACAGGAACACAGTTTTGCCTAATGGCAGAGGATGGCCTAGCTCAGTCACACCCATCAATATCTAGGGGCTGGAGCAGGGGGGGAAAGGGGTGATAAGAAGGAGTCAACAGAATACAGGAAAAGAATCTGCTCACTGCTCCTCTGCATGAGTTTGTTATACCTTGACGTTTATTAGTGATACGATTGGGATAGAAATAGGTGAAACACACACACAGGCGCACACACAGAGTCCAGGAGAGCCGGCACCATTAAATACAGGTAGAACAAGGCTAGTTTTATTAACCAAATACAGCTAAAGGACATTTTTAGGTATGCATCCAAATACAAATGGATAATTTTATAAAAGTTGTTTGCCAGCATTAAGAATTCTAAATAAGGCCAGGAGAGCATCACCAAAGGCTGTGGGCTGGACATTCTCCAGCATTTGAGAGGCCACGTCCAAGTCAAGAAACCATGGCACCTCTGGCTTGCAAGGCCTGTGGGCTTCCCTGTAGTCCCATCGCCAGCTGGCTGCCTCTACTTCCCTTGCGTCTCATCCAGGGTGGCATCTGTGATAACACAGTGATGGGCAGCCTCTCTGCATCCACCCACCAGAACAGCACTTTGGGAGGAGTGCACCTGGATTTTCTATACTCAGAGCTAAGACTGGGAAGGAAGAACACCCAAGTTGACTCTTGCCTCTTCCACATTAAATGCTGGAGTCCTCTTTGCAAGGGAGCTCAAACCTGCTGTCAGGGGCCACACTGCATACCTTTTTTTTTTTTTTCTTTCTTTCTTTTTTTTTTTTGAGACGAAGTCTTGCTCTGTCACCCAGGCGGGAGTACAGTGGAGCGATCTTGGCTCACTGCAAGCTCTGCCTCCTGGGTCCATGCCATTCTCCTGCATCAGCCTCCTGAGTAGCTGGGACTACAGGCACCTGCCACCTCACCCGGCTAATTTTTTGTAGTTTTAGTAGAGATGGGGTTTCACCATGTTAACCAGGATGGTCTTGATCTCCTGACCTTGTGATCCACCCGCTTCGGCCTCCCAAAGTGCTGGGATTATAGGCAGGAGCCACTGCACCCAGCCACATACCATCTTTTTATACCTACTTCTCGGGGGACCATAATGGACAGATTAGTAATCATAATCACTCCTCCATAGGGTGTCTGTAAAAACTCCCTTTCTTTGATGAGCTCTTTGTTCAAAGTGATGGTTTCAGGGCAGACATGAAGTGTCTGCTTTTTGGTGAAGTCTACTGAGGGATGTCCTTCTCTGTCAACACAGATGGTCGGTGCCCTCTCTTTTTGGTGTATGTTATGCTCACTGGGGGCTCTTCCATTCTTTCCATACAGCCCCCTGGCTTCTTCCATTAGCCGAGCCAGTGCAGGCATTAGTCTGCTCTCCTTGGAAGGCTCCTTGGGGTGGCAGCAGAGAAACAGGGGCCATCGACCAGCGCTCCCTCTGTTCTCACCAGGCTTGGGGACTCCTCCCTTCACCTCCTTTCCGGGAAGCCATGTCCTGTCAGTTTTGCTGAGAAGGGGAAAAATGCTTATGATATCAGCAAGGGGTCTGGTGATGCATCTTAGCAGGTTTCTGGCGCCTGGTTGGCTCTGGGGGCCTGAGAATCAAAGGAGGGGCTTAGGCCACTCAGCTTAGTCCTGTCTCTGCTGCTGATTTTGCCTGAGGGGAAGAGAAAGTTGAAAGGAGCTGTCTTGGTCAAATGGCAGAGGCATTAGGGATTAACTCAACTCCTGTGAAAGGGCTGGGAGAGGCTCTGGGTTCTGAGCAACCAGACACATCAGGCCAGGCAGATCCAAGCAGGAAAATCAAATGCGGAGGTGTGCGGCAGGATGGAGAAATGGCATCGTCTGGATTACGGGAGGGTGGATGGAAAAGAGGACTGCAGGGGAAGCCCCTTCAGGTGGTGCTGACAGTGGCAAACATTTTCAGAGTGCTATGTGAGGTGAATGCAGACACCCACTGCAGATGCAATGTGGGTTCCCAAGGTCATCGCCTGAAATCCAATGTCACCACGTGGCTGGCGGCTGGTGACTGCAAATTTCACCTGGCAACCATGTGCTTTGGGAGGGCTGGGCTGCCTTCCTTCAGGGCGGGACCCAGCTCCTCAGCAGACATCTGCTTGTCAGTTCTCCTTAGCCCCAGCCTCATCTGTGACTGTTGATGGGGACGGGCATGGTGCCCAGAGCAGGTGTATTTGAGCCCAGCAGGAAGGGCCACACCTGCTGTGTCCATCAGGTGCTGTGAGCCGCAGTGCAGGCAGCTGAGGACCCCGCCCTAGACGCTCTAGGTGTCAGCCTGGGCAGACAGAGAGTGACAGGAGAAACCACAGCCCACCTCCTCCTCTGGTCCCCAGGTCAGTGGGATTTCCCGCCAGCTGGGCTTAGGCTCAGACAACTGCTCCTCTGGATGCCTGGCAGGCCCAGGAGCTACTGGCAGGAAGGAAAGCAACAGGGAGCCAGGGCTTGTGTGGGTGCAGCTCATCCCTCCCCACCCGACTCTCTCCTCCCATGTCTCCTTGTTGCTTTTCTTTTCTCTCACACCTTAGTAGTTGATCAAATAGTTAACTTAAGCGAAAAACACTAACCAGAATAGAATACTCAAATAAACTGCTGTTCCACTCCCTCTAAATGCCCTTCGTTCTCCCTTCTTATGGAGGCGACACTGCCCCTCCTTTGATCACGCCTGGCATTGACATTGGTCCCAATCAACACCCTGCTGTTCAGCCCATTTCCAAGACATTCTTCTCTCTTGCCGACTGCCCCCATGGTGCGTGGGTGTTTTCTATGTCATCACAGAAAGCTCCTTTCTACACCCCCTGTGATCTCTGCCCTCCGTCAGGCCTGGAGCATTAAGAGAAAAGTGTCACAGTAGGAAGAGAGAGGGCTTTGACAAGCAGAACTGAAGTTCTACCGCTGACACCTGGGCTAGCTATTTGGCCTTCCTGGTCCTCCGCTCTCTTATCTAATAAGTACTCGCACCGCGGGTCTGTTGTGAGGGCTCAACTCAAGTCAGTTCAGTTAAAGCGTCTGGCTCCTGGTGGCTGTTCTGTCCCTGCAGGTGCCCTTTGCTGCTCTGTCCTTCTCGTTCTCTGTTGGTCTTCATGGATGCTCCCCAGAGACACACTGCTCCAACCTGTGGTCAGCTGTATCAGCCAGATGTGTCCTTTCTCTGGACCGTGTCATCTCTAGTGATGTCCCCTGCATGAGAGGGGGACTTATTATTGGTTTTATTATGTACTCGTAATTCTTCCGGGTTTCTCCGTCTTCTTGTGTGTTGCGTTATTCCCCCCCTCCTCCCCACCCCACTCCTCACCTGCATCCTTCATCCTTTCTTCCCAATACCTCCATCCAACTTTCTTCTTCCAGGCTCCAAGGCAGTTCCTTCTGCATCTCCCTCCTTCCCTGCCACTTTGCCCCCAGGTATGTATCCTTTTTGAGGGTGGTACACCGCCCACTTGCTGTCACGCCTGAAGAGTTCAGTGTATGGTGATCCTTTGGACATACCTCTTTGGTCATAGTCCGTGACAGAGCTGCTAGGCCACCATCCTTAGCAGTCTCTGGATCTAGGCAAGGGAGTCTGTGTGGCCACCACAGCCCAGCCCAGGGGCTACTCACCTGAGCATTTTCACTTCTATTTCTTGAACATAGCCAATGTAGTTAATGATTTGCAACTTGCAGTTACTCTATATCCACATGTAGAACCCATGTTTTGCAAGGGTTTCATTTCCAGGTAATCTTAGATATCTCTTTCTTAGCTTATTTGAAGCTCTCACCAGCCAGGTCAGTGCTCATGCCTGTAATCGAAGCACTCTGGGAGACCGAAGCTGGAGGATCACTTGAGCCACAGGAGTTTGAGACTAGCCTGGACAACATAGTGAGAGCCCATCTCTACAAAAATAACAACAACAAAAAAAATTAGCTGGGGATGGTGGCAAGTGCTTGTGGTTCCAGCTACTAAGAAGGCTGAGGTGGGAGTATCACTTGATCCCAAGAGTTTGAAGCTGCAATGAGCTATGATTGTACCACTGCACTCCAGCCTGGACAATAGAGCAAGACTCTGTCTCAAAAAAGTTTTTTTTTTTTTTTTAAATAATAAAAACAAAAAATTAAAGCTCTCATCATCATATTCCAACAGCAGATGCCAATTATTCTTTCAACTAATTTTTCCAGGGTAAATTATAAATGGCCCTTTGCTGGAATTTCTTTTCGCAACATCAGTCATTCCCCTTCTTTCCAAATAGTTACTTTTTATTTCCCAAAGAGCCCCTACTTTGAGGTGGCCAAGAGAAAGAAATACTTCTTACTTAATTCTCTCTCTCTCTCTTTTTTTTTTTAATTGAGACAGAATCTCACTCTGTTGCCCAGGCTGGAGTGCAGTGGCACGATCTCGGCTCACTGCAACCTCCACATCCTGAGTTCAAGTGATTCTCCTGCCTTAGCCTTCTGAGTAGCTGGGACTACAGGTATGCGCCACCACGCTCAGCTAATTTTTGTATTTTTAGTAGAGATGTGGTTTCACCATGTTGGCCAGGCTGGTCTTGAACTCCTGACCTTGTGATCTGCCTGCCTCAGCCTCCCAAAGTGCTGGGATTACAGGCGTGAACCACCACGCCCGGCCTCTCTCTTTTTTTAATGGTAGGAAAATCAAGACTCAGAAAGCACAGGGTCTATTACCCTAAAAGACAGACCCTCTTGGTCCTGGAAGTGAGAAAAGAATGGAGGCGGTCACCTCTGGCTCCTGCACAATGTTTTCTGGAACTCTGAATGTACTGTGTGTGTTACAGGAGGTAACTCGCCATCATCCCCGGCTTCATGATTGGATTACAGATTTCTTCCAATTTCTCTTAATATGGAGCTCCCTGTAACCAGACCTATTGAGACAGGTTCATGGCTTGTAACTTATCTCACTGTTTCTCTGGAGGAGTCCCCAAGCTCCCTGAAAGATAGGAAGGCACCCCAGGGACTGTGAAGGCGAAGGAGTCCCATCTCCTGTGGTTAGCGACGTGAAAGCAGAGGAGGCAGGACACCCAGATTTCCTCTTCACAATGTGCTTTGCTAGCTCACTTTTTAACATTCTCAAAGGAATTGAGTTTCAGTAATTTCCTCAGGGATCTGGGTTTCTATCTAAGAGCACTTGGCAGAGGAAAGATTTACTTGCTGATGCCTGTCTTCTCTTTCTGAAGCCCCTCTTCTGTGCCCTCAGTTTCAGGAGCCCTGGATTTGCACTTCACTTCTCCCCTCTGCCTCATGTAAAATTGCCTTCCTTTTCTTTTCTGGTTTTCCTGCCCATCAGCCACAGTTCCAGATTCATGGATCCACTGAACCACAAGTCATTCCAGAAATGAAACTGTACAACGTTTATTTTAGAGATGGGGAAACTGAGCCCCCAAAGGGGGAGGGTCTTGCTGAAGACAGAGGTGAGCCTAGAATCCAGTTTTCTGACTTTCAGCCTAACCCCACTCACCATCACACTCTTGCCCCATGCACGAGCGCGCGCGCGCGCACACACACACACACACACACACACGCCATAGGAAAGACCGGGGAAGCAAGGCCTGGAAACCCCTGGAGGGACACCTTCTCCAGTGTACTCAAGGGACCATTATTCACTAGTGCTTTTGATTGACTCACTGCTGAGCTCTCTCAGCTTATTGATGGAGCAGTTAAATGAACCAGACATAGACTTCAATGAGATGAGCCCTTAAGTTTGTTTCCTAGACCTTCAAATTTGGTGAGAAGCCATTGCTATCCCGGAAATGCCCAAATCCAGCTCTTGGGAGCCCTGGTAGGAAAGGCATTCACGAGGACGGACGTCTGTCAGGGAAGGTTTGGTGCAGTCTTCCCCAGGGAGGGGGGGACATCTCCATTGGCATGGACAGTAACCCTGAGAGCTTACATTGTGCTTTTAGGTGCCAGGTTCCTGATATTATTAACTGAGACAAGGCAGGTGTTCTTGTTTTCTCCAGTTAACAGATGAAGAATATGCGGATTAAGTGACGTAGTTACTGTAATAATTCACCTAAATTCACACACTAGAAGCATCAGCCCTGGGAGTCAAACTGGGTTTTTCCCATCCCAGAGCCCACTTAGCTTAACCACAGGACTAAACAACAAACGTAGTGGGAAAAAGGAACCATCATTCTCTGCATTCCCTCAGCAAGACCACGGAATGGGAATTTTTGGTGATAAGGAAAATTCCTGATAGTTTGGGATGGTTTCACTAATGTCCAGTCCAGGCAGAAAGGAGGCTAAATGACCTTCTTTTAAGTCCAGTGACTTCTTGACGACTTTATGGAGAAAGGAAGAGTCTGTCAAGCTGGCTGCCACTCTCAGATGTCAACAGTGCCCTGGGTTGGGCCGCATCCAGGCAGCGCAGCCTCTTAATGGCTGTGAGCTGGCATGAAACCACTGCCCCAGTGCAGAGAGGACAAGGAGTCTAAAGCTTTGTGCTCTGGCAGGCTAGCTCTGATCTCGCCAGCTGCCAGGGCTTTGGGGAACAAAGAAAGGCAATGAGTTTCTTTCTTGTTAGCCCATTATTTGAAAGCTGCGTTTCTATCCAAATATCCTGTCATTTGCTCTGTATGACAAAGTCTGGACACCAATATGTCATAACCAAAATGTGAATGGCTTCCTCCTACCATGTCTGCCCATCCCTCCCCATTGTTCCCTCCCCACACCCAGCTCCGCCTTTCCCACAAAGGGGTCTGCATTCCAGAGGGCAGCATCTGAGCCATCCCCCTGCCCAGGGAAACATTGCTGCTGATGAGTGAGAATGTTCTTCCCCACTAGAGCACTGGTCCTGGCCCAGGGACCACACCAGGCAAGTGACAAAGGGGATGGATTCAAGCTATTGCTCCTCCACCCTGGTGCTCTGCTGAGCAAGACAGCCACAGGCAGCAGGAGGGGAGGGCAATTTGCCACGTGCCCCTGGCCAGGCCCAGGCCATACCTGGATGACTTCAACTTGAATTTCTCCAACCTTTATCTCTTTGTGACCCTTCAACTTCTCTATAAAGGTTTTCAAACAGGCATTATAATTGAAATGGAAGAACAGATGGTGGCACTATGATGGTTTCTCAAAAAATTAAATACAGAATTACTATATGATCCAGCAGTTACACTTCTGGGTCATGCCCAAAAGAATTGAAAGCAGGAGCTCAAACAGATGTACAACCATATTCATAGTAGAATTATTCACAAAAGCCAAAAGATGGAAGCATCCCAAATGTCCACCAACAGATAAATGCATAAGACAAATGTGGTCTATCCATATAATATAATAGAATATTATTCAGCCTTAAAAAGAAAGGAAATGCTGATATGTGCTACAACATGGATGAACCTTGAAGACATATGCTAAGTGAAATAAGCCAGATACAGAAGGACAAATACTGTATGATTCTGCTCGTATGAGGTTCCTAGAGTTGTCAAACTCCTAGAGATAGGAAGTATAATGATGGTAGCCAGAGGCTGGGGGAAGGGGAGAATGGGGAGTTGTTTAATGGATTCAGAGTTGTAGTTTGGGAAGATAAAATAGTTCTGGGGGCTGGGTGCAGTGGCTCATGCCTGCAATTCCATCACTTTGGGAGGCTGAGATGGGTGGATCACTTGAGGTCAAGAGTTCAAGACCAGCCTGGCCAGCATAGTGAAACCCCATCTCTACTAAAAATACAATAATTAGCCAGGCATGGTGGTGCGTGCCTATAGTCCCAGCTACTTGGGAGGCTGAGGTAAGAGAATCGCTTGAAGCTGGGAGGCAGAGGTTGCAGTGAGCCAATATCGTGCCATTGCACTCCAGCCTGGGTGACAGAGTGAGACTCCTTTTCATAAATAAATGAATAAATAAATAAAGTTTTGAAGATAGATGGTGGTAATGGTTACATAGCAGTGTGAATGTACTTAATGACACTGAACTTTACACTTAAAAATAGCTAAAATGGTAAGTTTTATGCTATATATATTTTACTACAATAAAAGGTAGCATGCATGCATGTTTCACAAATTGCAAAATTTATATACATACATGAATTTTCCTGTTATTATTATTTTTAATGATAGGGCACCTGTGACTCAGAAAAAATCTGTGTCTTTCCCAAAGTCATGGTTTGTAGTCTTTTGACTTCAAGTCAATTGTTCTTTTAAGTGTACCAGGTTGGCATAAACATAGCATATGATACCAGGACTTTCTCCTAACCCTTATGGCAGACATCAGTTAATGGGTCACTATACTTTCTGACTAAGTGCAAATTCAACCCCATAGTCATTCTTAACACAGCACTATAGGAAGTCACTATCAATCAGTCAGAGTTAGCATGCAAGTTGCAACTTACTCCCATCTCTGCGCTTCTAGCATTTGCATGAGTTTCTTAGTCTGGCTGCCCCTGATTTATCACTATTTTGTGTGAAGTTTTGAAGATGCATAAGATTGGTGTAGAAAGCGTGTGGTCCTCCTTGGAGAGCAAGGGGGCTAGTTACACCAATTCCCAACCCAGAAATGAGTGCTTGTGGTCTTGTCTTGTCTTGAATATTGCTATCTCAAGCCGCCTCTCTGAGCTTGTAGTAGCCCTACCACATCAATAGTATCCCTCCCTGCAGGTGGCTCTACAGCAAACCCATTGAAGACGGAAGTATGAACTGGAGGCCTCTCCATCTTGCTCTTCCCATCTCGGCCTTACTTGACCATGTATCAAGGCCTCTAAATGGTCTCATGACTTAAGTGGGCCCAGGGGAGGGGAGAGGGCCTATGATTAAGAGAATCCCTGGTGGCTGTAGTGGCCTTGGAAACCATCTCTTATTACATGCTGCAGATTTTCATTTGTGGATTGCCTGGGCTTAATAGCTATTCGTACCTCACTTTAGATCCAGTTGAGTTACTGATGGAAGTGAAGGAAAGAAGGGAACAAGATTGGTATCAATTTCTCTTCTTCTTTTCCTTTTTCAAATGTTCTTTTCTTTGAAAGATCAAAGGAGGGCCAAATAGAACTTTTTTTCACACACGCGTGCACACACACACATGCAGCCACACCCCCACCATAATAGAACACAGGAGGGAAAATTCCAGCAAACAAAATTGTTCTCAGACATCTTTTTATTTTTCCTTTCAGTGGCTTTGATTTAGTCCCCTGGCTTTAATCAAAGTGTTCAAGGAGGCACAGAAATGATTCTGTTAAACAAATTTCTGGCCTCACTCCCTCTTCCTGCTCTAACCTTTCCTCCTTCCACCCCACTCTCCACATTTTTTATTTTTCTTATATTAATGTGGGTTGGGAAAAAATTCTCTTAGCAAAAGAGAAAGTGAGGACTGGGGAGAATCTTATTTTCCAAACTAATAACTGGTTGCGGTCCAGCCTTTGCAGCTGACATACCAATCTCCAAACTTGATTGTCCCTTTCCTCCTTCCTTCTTTACTAAATTCATCCATCACTCTGGGCACAATAAATAAAAGACTCAATAAGCAAATCAATCAATGCATCATTTTCTGTAGCTCACGAGGTACCTACAGTGCAACACATGTGGGCTCTGTTCTTCAAGCAGTGAGTGCGCACACAAGGCATCGTGGACCTGCAGGGGCCTTTGAAGAGGCTAGCTTCTGTCACTGGGCTGGCACAGTGGGACAGCCCTCATGATTGTCATCTGCCAACCTGGGACACTTCTCTCTCTCCTAGCTCTTCCTAGTTTTCCCTGGAAGGTACCCCATGAGTTCACATCTGGAGCAGAGCAGCAACCCTCCCCCTAGGGCTCATTACAGCTGAGTCCTTGGGGAAGGGGATGGCACAGAGGACGATCCATGTTAAGGCCAGTATCTTCAAACAGACTGTCAGGCAGCTGGAAGTAATACAATCAATTTTACTCATCTCTTTGCTCCATTTACCATGCATTCTGCAAACATTTAGTGAGCTCCTATGCCAGGTTAAGAACAAAGCCACCACCAGGGATAAAATGTGCATTCAGCAGATGTGGCCCCCATCTTCAAGCGGAATGCACTCAGTAGACTTGAGGTGGGAGAAGAACAAGACAGGGGCTATCCAGGGTGCTGTGCAGGACTGGGTACGCTAATGCCAGCCCAATGCAGAGGGCAGTACCCACTGTCTCTCTCTCTCCACAAGCATACAGGCCTCTGTGCCATCTTCTGAGCTCTGAGGTTGACAGAGGCACTGGACACCCTGCAACAACTCTACGGGGGGGTTTGGGGCCTCTTCTTCCAAATAGGTCCATTTTTATCTTTTTGTTGTTGTCGAGAGAAACATTCAGCTCAGAGGTCACTGCAAGACCTGTCATGATATATTCTTGCTAAGGAAAGGATAGAACAGGACACTTATTGTTTGGTAACCCCATAGTCCTAAAGAGAAACTGAGTATCTGATCTGTGTTTTTAGTGAGTGCCACCTTTGCTGTGATCTTCATAATCTCCTGTCTTGGTGCAATGGGATAGGCAGAGATGATGCCTGGGACCTGGCACGGATGAATAATTGACAGAGCATATTCTCCTAAGCTGTCTTGGGGTTCATTAGGAAGGCCTGAGGGACAACAAGAGCTCTCATGGCAGCTACATGTGGATGAGGGACAGGCCCACCTGGAGATCCTGACTTCTTGGTCTCTCCCACCCTCTGAGACCATGTTTCTTAGTGACTGCCTGGCAGAAAGGTAAGCTTAGGTAGAGAAAGTGCCCATACCTTTAAGGTACATAGCAATGGTCCCAGGAGCTGTGTAATCTTGTAGGATAAGAAAAGGGATGTTGTGTCTTTAACATCAGGTCCCTAAAGGGAATATATTTGTTAAACATTATACTTACCCTTCAGCTGCTGAACTCCATGGCAAATGAGAACTCAATAGCAATTGAGAACTATATAGCAATTGAAACCACACTGAGGCCCATTACTGTTTCTCAAATGATGCTTTCATTTAGATAAGACAGGCAATTATGCATCTTGATTAGGTCACTGCTCCCAAGGGGATAAGGTATTTTTCAGGATTTCCCCCCTCCCTATAAATAATGCCCTAGAACTACATCCAGTCTCTCAAATATCCTTTTTCTTTTTTCTCTCTAGATACAGATAATGAAATAAAAACTTAGATACAAAGACACAGACATACACACATAGACACATGCAGGCAAAGCTCTATTTTTATCTCTCTTATCTTAACACTTAGGAGCATTGAGATGTGTGAGTCTTTGTGGCCAGGGTGGGAGAGATCAGAAATAATAATTTAAGACCATAGGTGTACATTTTTCTTTATTTTACAAAATATGTTTACATGTATTATTTCTTTCGATTACTGCCGCAGTCAAATTAAGTGAACAGAACAGGTATTAGGAGCCTTGACAGCCAGGCATGGTGGCTTGTGCCTATAGTCCTAGCACTTTGGGAGGCCGTGGCAGGTGGATCACTTGAGGTCAGGAGTTCGAGACCTGCCTGGCCAATATGGTGAAACTCGTCTCTACTAAAACTACAAAAATCCGGCATGGTGGTACACACCTGTGGTCCCAGCTCCTTAGGAGGCTGAGGCAAGAGAATCGCTTGACTCTGAAGGTACAGGTTGCAGTAAGCCGAGATTGAGCCACTGTACTCCAGCCTGCGTGACAGAGCAAGACTGCATCTCAGGGGAAAAAAAAAGCAACTTTGACTTTTTCCTTCTGAAATAGGAGAGAGCCAGACATAAAAAACAAAACTCTCAGGTGCCTTCCAGGTCTAACTTTGAGTCTCTTTGTATTACCCGTTTACAGAGGAGAAAACTAAGACAGGAAGGTTGAATGGCTTTCTCAGGGCTACCTCACTAGTCAGGCCATTGGTCTGGGTCTACAGCCCACGTGGTCTGATTCTGGTGCTTTTTCGTCTATATGATTCTAAGTCCTTCAATGGATTCTCCTTGCATCCATGATAAAATCAAGTGCCCCTCATGTATCCTGCAAGATCCTGACTTTTCCAGGCCTTGCCTTGTCTGGCCCTGCCTGTTTTCAACCTTCAAGTCTCAATCACCCTGCTCTGTCCTGAGCAAGCTCACCCTAGCCCTGCCTATGAGATTGTGCCCAGCAATACTCGCCCATAAGGCATTCATCTTTTCTTCACAGAACTTGACATAGATGTAATTATATACTCACTTGTAAAAGTTGTTTTAAAAGCTTGTTTTTATCCCTTTATTCTTAGCACCTACCCAAGTCACTGTCATACAGTAGGCATCAACTTAATATTTGTTGAATGAACACATGCATTAAGGAATTAACTGTGAGTAAATAATGGCCTGGAACCTCTACATGGCCATACCCGAAGATTCTAAATTACTTCCAGGTAATTTAATAAAACACAGTCATATCCTCAGTCTGTTTTCTTCTCCACCAACCCTCTCCTCCAAATTACTTGGCCATTTGAGAGCTGCTGCTCTCTAGCTATACTGGCAGGCAATACCTTTTCTTAAAACTTTGCTCTCCCCAAAAAGAGTGTGGGTACATTGCATCAGGCTCACTTGTTAGTAGAAAGGGCAGCCCTTGTAGACAAGTGAACTTGAACCTCCAGCCCCACCCTGGTTTCAGATGAGAAACCTGAGTCACACACACTTGCTACAGATGACAAACATCTGGGCTGAATTGGAAGTGGGGAACAAAAAGGATTTGTATATTTCAAAATATCTGGATAATTAAATAAACTTCTCAATTCCCTTCCAGATAGTTGATGCCACATAGATGCAGCCACAGCAAGACTTCGTTTTGGACTCTAAAAAACAAGTTAGCAGTGGCAGTGGAATTTGAATCTTGTTCACAAATCCTCATCTCCATTGAGACACACTGGCTGGGAAAAAAAATATATTGTTGTCCTTTCCCCTGAATGGAGTGCTCTGTGTCTAACAACCTCCTGCTTTCTGGCATGGATTTCTCTGTAATTCCTTTCTCTGACTTTGGCCTAACAAAATCCTTCACTTTAACTTGGGCTCAGCCCAGCGCTGGTATTTATTTACTAGAGTTGCCTGAGGAGTTCTAAGACCACCAGGTGTATGCAGAAATCTATAAAAACACAATGCAATTTCCAAACACTGCAGTAAACTCCCCCTAAAGAGTCTGCTATCTTCGGGGAGGTTAGACTGAAAAGAAGGTTTGTGTTGGCGGCAAAGAGAAGGCTGAGTGGCTTTCTACAAATTGAATGAGGACAGACCTTAATTCCTCTTAGGAAAAGTTCTGAACCCCTCACATGCCTGGGATGGGATGTCAGAGACTCTGGCGGATCCTATCTTCATGGCAACCAGGGGAAAGACAACATCCTGCCATGCAGGTATTTTGGCATCTTGGTCTTTTAAGATTCCAAACTGGACATGGATTTGGGACCAAACTATTGCCCTACTCTGGGGGGCACTATTTACAATGAACAAATGAATTGATACTCTCATTTGGCTGAGAAGGTGGACAAGAGCAGTTTTCCTTGAGACATGCACTCCTGATGACGAGAAGACTATGCAAGAAACCCTTTGCTGAGGTGGATTAGGAAGGCAAGAAGGATGCAAAGGAAAGAGGGAGGGCAAGTGAAATACAGGGCACAGAGCTTGGCACTCAGTGTTCAGTGCTCTCAGCTGAGCAGGCTGGCTCTCCAGCCCCTCCTCTGTTTACTCCATGTGCCCTGCAAAGATTATCCTTTCCTATGGCTGCCATGAAAAAGGTGGGAAAATTCTGCTGTTTTTAGATGAAGATGGTGTCTCTGGCCACGTGTACATTTTTTCCAGGTTCTTGTGTCTGGAAGAGACTATGGCTGGTCAACATTCCTTAGCCGACACCCATCTCTCCATTTGGACACCACACCTCTCATAGGCAGAGATGTTGCCTCTAATGTTGAAGCCCTTTGGAAACAGGTGGTTTCACAACCTTCCTTAGGAATCCTTCCCCAGGCCCCTCTGTCTTCCTCATCCTTTAATGAGAATCCCTCAGGGAGTATTTTTGGCTTTCTAACACATGTTCCTTCCTCAGAGAAGGAAGGCTGGCTTCCATTTCTCATAGGAGAGCCACCCATGGAGAGAAATAACTCTTACAAAGTCCTGCCTCCAAATTCTGTTTCGATTAGAATTTTGATGGGCTCTCTATCTGATCTTTAGCAATCCTTTTTGTTTTCCCCTGGACTTCTCAGAACTTGCTTAATAGAGGGAACCAATATTGCCTGGACTAGAAAAAGAAACCCTTTGCTAAGGTGGATTGTTCTGGCAAAGGGTTAGGTCCATAATACTCCTGTCCTAGCCTTACTTCTCTTTTGGTGGACAACAGCAGTGGATGCAGATCTGACCTTGGGAAACGACCAAAGCAGGTAGTAAAGAGAGGACATCCTTGCAAGGGTTTGCCCTTATAGGGCGCTCTTTGTTCAGCACAGGAGTGAGAATATGGGAATCTTCAAAACACGAACCTTCTAGTCTTGTTTTTTAACAACAACATTGACCAAATGCAGGAAGTTCATCTTGAACATCACTGTTTATAAACGGCTCAGCAATGTTTACCATGGTTATAATTGGTATCATTAAGCTTATGTGACATTATTAATGCAGCTGATTAAATTACTATAAACCCAACTTTGCCATTTACACAAACAGCTGTATCTGAGCTTCAGGCTTTGCCATTTGAGCACCTGGGTAGAAAAACAGACCCACCGGTGGGCCCAGTTGGGAAGAACATGGAACCCCAGCTGCTTCTCACTGATCTGCTAGGTAGAGCTTCTAGGAAGATCTGTCTCAAGATATCTTCACCTTGTATGAGTAAAGTGGTTTCCCTTTCTAAAGCAGTTCTTCAAAACTGGACATCCCAAGTCCATTAATGTATGTTCAAAAGGAGCATAAATATCTCCCCTCTTGCTCTCCTATCCCCAACCCCCTCCTCCCTCTTCCCTTTAAACCTGCATCAGTTGCCCACTGATATGTTGGGGTCATTTCTCAGCCTTGTCCTACTATAGAAATCTACTCTCTGTCATATAACAAACTGGTACCTTCTTACCTCCCCGTACACTTTGCAAAATGAATACTCCCTCCTTCTGGAAACACTTTTCTCTGTTGGTATCATATGATCTCCATTTCTCTCCTTCTCTCTCCCTCCCTAAAGCCTCTTGATTTTCCCCCTTCCCCCTCTCCCTCTACCCCACCTCCTCCCTCTCTTCCTAGTCATAGGCAGAGGGATTTATATGCCTATTTGTAATTGCTTGCCTCATCCCACACTAGGATACAAACTACACGAGAAAAGGGATTTTCTCCTATTTGTGGCTGCATCTCTTGTTCCTAGGACAGTGCCAGGCACATGGTTAGTACCAGGTAAATATTAATTGGCTGAATGGGAGAGTCTGCCGAGCACCCAATGGTCTTATTTGTCCAGACTTGTGATGAAGGTGGGGATCACTCTGGCTGCACTTTTTGCTCACAGCCAGTGGGGCTGGCCCCTTTCAGCTAATGGAATCTGACGTCAGCTGTCTTGGGGGATTTATCAGTTAGGATGTTTTGGTTGCAACTAACAGAGACTGACTCAGGTCATCTTAAATCAAAAAGGGAATTTATGGGGAAGGATATCGAGGCCTCCCAGAATTGATGGCTAGCTGGAGGAACAGACTTGGACGAAGTTCAGGAATTGGGACACAGGAAGCTGGAAGGGTGATAGCCATCTCTTAGCAGGAAGCATCGTCCCTGTAGTGACTCACCACAGACATCCTGAAGAGTGTGTAAGCATCCTTCCTTACCAGTGCATTACCTGCTGGAGATCCAAAGGCTTGGGAGCAAGTCTTCATGAACCAGCCCAGGGCCCTGACCACTAGAGGCAGGAAGAGGAGGCATCTAGCTCTTTGAACTTCCAAAGTGGGGGCACTTGGTCCTGCCTGAAACCAAGATCTTCCATCATGGAGGGTTATACCTAAGGAAGGAGTGCTTGGATCCTGGACACCCCTAAAATAAGACCAGTAGAAGAAAGCAGGCATTTGCCTCATCTTTTATGAATTGCGTTTCAAAACCACTAGACTCATGTATGCTCATGCTGAAAAGGGGCTCACGCACCTTCTCCACATTTTCCTGGGGCTGTCAGCCAGTTGCCTCCCATAGGGCCCTTGTGAAAATTCCCACCACTTCTCTAATTCTCTGCCTTTGCCACATCTCTACGTGCTGGTTGCTAAGTGGAGGGAGGAGCTAGAGCATCTTCCTTTTTGAAGAAAAAGAATCCCTCTCCAAGAGCTTTCCCTGTCCTGATTAATTAGAGCCATCTGCAGGGCAGGGGTACATTAGGACATGCACACGTGGACAGACAAGCACATCCAAGAGCCATTCACCAAGAAGCCTGCCCCTACTCCAGTGACCTACCTACATTAGTGCTAAATAGCGCTGATGATAATGATGATGCATTATGATCAAAAGTTATTTTTATGAAAGACTCCTGCCTACCACCCTCTGCCATCAGAATAGTCTATTCCCTGATGGGGAAAGAAGAACTGTAGTAGAATAGGAGCAGAAGTGGGAATATAAAACACTTTGACTCCAGATAACTGAGCCCTAAAAAGAGTTTAGACCCCAGTGGGTTTCAAATAAAAACTCCTCCTGGCTAAATTGTGAGTACCGTGAGTTCACAGGGATACATGTTTGTGGATTTGAGCTCATTCCTGATTTAAACCCCTTAATATGCACAGGCTCAGTGTGCAGTGTGCGTGCACACACACACACAGTGCTGGTGCCCCAGGCTTACAGGCATACACACTTCTGGCTGTAATGATTCAGATGCCATTAATCCAAACCCGCCAGGACAGTTGCTCCTTTGATGTCCCCTTGGGGGAACATTCCAGGAGGTCCCACTCTTACTGATGTGGAACTCTCTGGGGGTCAGTGAGCAATGAGGACATGTGTTGGGGGTTGGAGGGGAGAAGAAAACCCTGGGCTTAGGCTCCATGAGGAAAACAGATCTGACTTGAAAAGAATTCAGACTTTGAGGGGTTGCAAAGCTTTCAAGAAGCACAACAGACTTCATTAATACCAGACTGTGAGGACCTTCCCTACAGAAAGCAAGGCAACTGACACCTCATTGCAGGGCTGGACAAGATACTGCTTGCCCCCCACCTCAAGTTCTCCCTGTAATAAATGGGGGAAATTTATGCTTTCTCTGACTCTCAACCATAGAACCAAGTCATTCATAGACTTGTTGGGTCAAATAAGAACAGCAGAGGAAGCTAATGCAGGGATGAAATAAATTATGCTTGTGTTTTTTTGTTTTGTTTTGTAATGAAGTTTTCCTCCAGCTTCAGGAAAGTCAATATCCCAAATACACAGAACTTGCCAAACAGATATTTCAAGATGTGATAATATGTATTAGGAGGAGAAACTTCCTAGTGAATACAGAAAGAAATGCAGTTTGTAAATTTCAGCTTTACAAGCAACTTTTCCAACATAAATATATATAGCATAGAACCGAGTACACAAATCTGTGATTAAGTAATAATGGTAAGATTATAGCAATTGGCAATGCACTGATGCTAAGTTGATACCATAACAATTAGTCCTCAAATATGATTTAATAAAGGAATAAGCACATATTTAAGAATGGATCTAAGAACAACTTAGAAAGTAATCACAAAAAGTGTTCTGGGATGGAGCCATAAAAACTGGGCCAATAAATCTCAGCCAGCCAACCAGACATTCTGTTATTTGATAAAACTAATAATGCAAAACTTATTGCTATAGCAGAAACGTCATAAAAATGTAGTAAAAATAAACAAGCACATGGCTCTGGCAGAAGAGCTAAAAACAAGCGTGGAAATTGAAGACATCAAAGTATAGCCAAGAAACATCTTGGCAAGTGGGAGCAGGCGATGTTCACATATATTAGTGGAAAATGTTAAGGAATTTGGGAGTTTTTTTCGTGTTTGAGCAATATTTTGGGAAGTGATATTTCATACATACTTGTCTCTGTACCAAGATATTTCCCCTCCCAAGATTATTTTGTAACGTACTTGACTGGTGAGGTCTGTTACTTTTATGATGCCTTTTGGTAGAAAAATTTGAAATTTGTACAGCAAAGGGGAGAAGGCGCTAAACGTTATTAAGCCTCCTACTCATCACCTTACCTGTATTATCCCAATTAATTCTCAAAGCAATCCCAAGTGGAAGGAAAGCGTGTTCCTATTTTACATAGGAGGATGCTGCAGCTTTGAGAAGTTGGTCACAAGTATCTGGAAACTGTCACCAGCCCCGAGAGTGTTCGCTTCCCCATTATGTGTGAACTTTTTCCCATATCCCTCCTCTATTCAGCTTCTACCACCTGCCCCTGAGGGTCTTTCAAGGATTGACCAGGCAGGGGATGGGAGGAGATTCAAAGGTCAAGGTAAACTCTGCTCCAACCCCAAGTCCCCCTCTTCCTTACTGTCCCATGAAACACCCCTGCACCTCCCACTGCCAATCTCATCCACAGTGGCTTGGAAGCAGGAGCGGTGAGGCTGGCCTCCCTCCTGGGGACTCTACTCACAGTCTGAAGTCTGCTGCCCAGCCTGGGCAGGCACCCACAGCTCTGCACCTCCTACAGCCACCGAGGACCGGAAGCCAGCCAGGCAGGGATGGGCACACGTAGGCGAGAGGGGGGCCTGCTTTAGCCTCCGGGCTCTTATCAAAAGAGGAGGAGGAAAACAGCTGTGTTTTGGATCTGAAGGGGTTACAGGGCCTGCTCAGCCCCTGGGATGGCAGCCAGCAGGGGAAATGGGGAAGCTGTGAGGAGAATAGTAAGTTTCTCCTTGCAGGGACCCTATTCCAGCTGAATGCAGCCTCCTCGCCCTTAAATCCAATTAAAGGCCGATATTATGTCAGTGGAAATGTATGCCAATCCTAATATAGTCTAATAAGCCTTAAAATAGCACTCTGTAAGTGGAAAGCCCTGTGGTTTAATTTGATTCGCAGCCTAATAACAGGCTTAATAAGAGGGAATTGGCCCCCTTTTATTTTCCAACTGGTCTCTGCATGCTCTTTTCTTCTTTTCTTTCTTTGTCTCCTTTTTCTCTTTCTCTGGAGCTCTGTGGAATGACCAAGCGAGGCGGGAGTGAGCAGGAGGTGGGCGCATCTTCCCCCACATTGCTTCCAGCTCAGAGGCCTGGCACCTGCTACCTGAGTGTGGTTCTGGGATTCTGGGATGTAGCAGGGACTCCAGGTCCTTGGCTGGGTCCTACATGTGACTTGACTCCTGGTGCACATGGACAAGGTGCTTCCTGTTGGCTTTGTTGCCTTCCATCGTAAAGGAGAAGGTAGATGGGAAGTACCTCAAGGCACGTATCTTGGGCATGCACCTTTGGATGAGAGAGGCCTCATCACTTTCTTCCTGGGCCTTGGGTCTCCCTTCCCAGGATGTTGGAGCCAACGGCCATTTTCACACACCCTCTGCTAGAGATGACGGGGTGGCCAGCCATGGGCAAGTCTTATCAACACAATCTGGAAACTGAATCCGCTTTATGGAACTTTGAATCAATTCTTTGGAAGGACAAAGGATTCTCAAACATTTAAAAAGCAGAGTTTTTGAATTTAAAGTACTCTTAAAAAAACAGCTTTAATGAGATATTCACATTTGGTATAATTCACCTATTTAAAGAGTACAAGTCAATGGCTTCTGCAATTCCGTAGCTTTTACTATAATTATAGAGTTGCACAACCATCACCACAATCAATTTTAGAACATTCTTATCGCTGCAAAAAGAAACCCCACATCGCTTAGCCATCTCCCTCTCCAGCTCCACATGGCCCCCAGCCCTAGGTAGCCACTAATCTATCTTTCTCTATACATTTGTCTATTCTGGACATTGCATATAAATGGAATCTTACATGTAGTCTTTTGTGTCTGGCTTCTTTCTCACTCAGCATAATGCTTTCAAGGTCAGTACTTCATTCCTTTGCCTTGCCACTAATATTCCATTGTATGGATATACCACATTTTATTTACCCATTCTTTATTTGATAGACTTCTGGTTTGTTTCCTTTTTTGGCTATTCTGAATAATGCTACTATGAACATTTGTATACACGTCTTTGTCTGGATGTATGTTTTCATTTCTCTTGCATATATTTCAAGGAGTGGAATTTTGGGATCATATAGTAAATCTATTTCACCACTTGAGAAGGTGCCAGACTGTTTTCCAAAGCAGCTACCTCACTTCCATTCCCACCAGCGATGTGTGAGGGTTCCAATTGCTGCACACCCTCTTCAACACTTGTCATTTTCTATCGTTTACTCTAGCCATCCCAGCGGGTGGGAAATGGCATCTCCCGCTCATTGAGGCTATGATTTGCATTTCTCTGAATGGAGTTAATGTATTCTTTTATTTTTTATTTTTTATTTTATTTTTTATTTTTTGAGACAGACTCTCACTCTGTTGCACAGACTGGAGTGCAGTGACACAATCTTGGCTCACTGCAGCCTCCGCCTCTCTGGTTCAAGCAATTCTCATGCCTCAGCCTCCCACATAGCTGGGACTACAGGTGCACACCACCATGCTCGGCTAACTTTTGTATTTTTTAGTAGAGATGAGAGTTTCACCAGGTTGGCTAGGCTGGTCTTGAAATCCTGACCTCAAGTGATCTGCCCACCTCAGCCTCCCAAAGTGGTGGGTTTACAGGTGTGAGCCACTGCACCTGGCCCTGAGTTAATGTATTCTTGATCTGAACTGGTCTGCAAGTTAATAAACAATGAAAACAGAATTTAAACCTCAGCTGTGGTGATGATTAGCCAGCTCATCTTGAACCCCTTACTTCTCCGAATCTTAACTTCTGGCTTTGTGAACAGGAGGTTGGGATTTCGACGATTAACTAAGACAATGTGGGGAACGGCTTACAAGGGGGAGGGCTGCAGCATACATTCATTTCCTTCCCTTCACCTGGTCCTGATGTGTATGCCTCCATTTTCAGGACAGTACAATGGGAATGATATTTACTCCTGTGCCATCAATTTTTCAACAAGGTCAGAAGAAAAAATATACTTTGAAAAAAAAATGGACAGTGATGATGGGTTGAGTTGGGACAAAGGAAAAGGGCATTTGATGGCAAGATACGGAAATTGGAGTTTTAATTTTTTCTATTAATAAGCAGCAAGTGGTGAAAAGCAACATGATACCCATCTTCAGTAGAAGAAGGGTTATGATGGGGAGGAGAGTGACCAGCTGTTCCTGATCTCCACGAAGGACATCAGAAGGGAAAATGCATTTAAACTATGGGAAGCAGCCTGTAGCTTAGTTATTAAGATGAGCTCCTTTGCTGTCAGGGTCATGAAACATTGGAATGGGAATTTATCAAGTTTCCTGTCCCTGATGGCCTTTCCAAATATGATGAACTGCATCTAGGAGTGGGAATGAGATGCCCTGAGGCAGCTCTGTCCGGTACAAAAATGCTGCAATTCCTGGCATTGGCCCCCCTTGGTAGCCCTCCCTGTGTCGCCCTCTGCACACACCAGGCAGGGTTGCAGCCACTCCTCGTCCCCACTAGCCCCCCACCCCCACACCCTGCTTTGGCTGGACCCAGTTGCTCCCTCCTCTTTCCCTCAATGCTGTGGGGGAGATGCTGCTCTTCTCTATTTCAGTAGTGAATGACGTGGCTTCTATACATAGCACGGCTTATAACTTCTTTGGCAGCTCCTGGGTTGAAAGGTGCTGTTAAGAGAAAGGGAGGGGAAAAAAGAGCTAAATTACCCTTTTATTTATTTATTTTTTTAAAAAAATATTTCAAGAAAAGCTCAAACATGTGGTGCTTTACTTCAATTGCTCACTGAGACCGTTACGATCCTTGACCCATCTTTCGGAGTTGGATGGCTACCAGTGTCTTACCGAGGAGCAAACAGAAGTACACATGGGGAGCACAGAGGGGAGACTCAGACTTGGGACACTGCTCCCATTAGCAGCTCTGCCTCTGTCCATTCAGTGTGCAGTAGGGATGGTGGTGGCTTCCTCAACAAAAATTCTTTCCACCTCTCTCCCATAGCATAGTAACCAGGAAGTATAATAAGAATTACCTCCACCCCTAGGGCCTGAGGTGGGCTCCTATTGGCCTGAGCTAACCAGAGTGATTCTCTGCACTCCAGGGTTTGGCCAAAATACTTCTAAACCAATTGGTGTCCAGATGTCCCCTGGCCCCAGGGACTGGGGTCGCCCCCACCCTAATTTCTGGCTGTGCTTATTTTGCTTCCTATTGGTTACCAGGAACCTAAATATTGATCCCCACAGCCCTGGAAGATGCCAGGAGGGGCGTGGGGCAGCCAGAGCCTCAGGCCATGTGCTTGCAGCTGGGAACAACCTCTCCATTGACCTCAGCCTGTTGTACAAATACTGTGATCTTTCTGTGCTGTGATGTGGAAAGGTTTGGAGTGAGGACAGACTAACCTTCCTTCATGCATTCACTCACAAACTGTTGGATTTGTTGGCTGTGTCCTCGGACTGGGCTTCCCTCAAGCATGCAGGAGAAATGCTAGTGATATCTTAGGTCTTAGGTCTGTGGGTCCCTGTTTCTAAGGCAAACCCTAGGAGGTAGGTATTGTTATGATTTCTGTATAGAAGATTAGGAAAGATTGTTAGGATCTCTGTGTAGAAGATTAGGAGGCAAAGAAGTGAAGGGATTTGGGCAAGGTTATTCAGTTAGTGAGCGGAAAGGCCACAGTTTTAACCCAGGCAGTCCAGCTTCATTACCCTGATCTTTCCAACTGAGTAATGGCTGGGTAGGGAGAAGAAAGGCCAGGTTGATATCTGACACCTCCTGCCCCATTGATCACTTCTCCAGCACCAGCCTAAGGAGCAACTGGGAGGAAAACGGAATGTTTTCTTCCTTTCCTCTCATCCTTTCTCCCACAGCTGTCCCAGAAGAGCCATCCCTGGAAAGGTGCTCAAACCACAGTGCCCAGGCCTCTCTGCAGGGAAATCTGGTTACAATGAGCATGCTGGTAGCATGAAAGTGCCCAGAAGAGCAGCTGCTGCAGGAAACACTGTACAAAAGGGGAGAAGGAAAAAGTGAAGCCAGTAGAAGATACAAAGATAGCCCCAGACTGAGTTAGAAAGCATGGGCTTAGATCTGGGCTCTACCACCATCTCTGTGATCATGGCCACCTGCCTTCCCTCCCCAGACCTCCAAGGTGGCTTGCAGACTCTTCTTGGAGCACACAACTGCTTGTCCCCCTCTGTGACCAACTCAACACTAGACCCTCAGACTGCCTCTCTTTTTGTGACCCAGCTACCATTTCCTACCAAACGATCTTGGACAGCTCTTTGGGCAGCCAACACTCTTCTCCAAAAATACCTCTTCACTGAGCTGGCATTGATCTGGTCAGTTTCTTGGTCAGTTCCCCGATCCTTTTGTTCCCTTTTACCCATCCCACATCAGCTGCAACGCATGCCTGCGTTCAAACAGGCTCGCCCTTGTGGGAATCCAAACTTCCTGACAGATGCACCCTCCTTTCGTGCCTTGCTTAGTTTTCAGGTGATGAAAGTGGCCTTGGCCTGGGTGGTTGTCATGGAGACACATCGCAGCTTCTCGCCTCATATGGGCCCTTGAGCTCTTCCCAGCAACCTCTCTGGGCTAGAAAAGGAAGAAAGGTCTGGCTTTGCCCTCTGTGTCTCCTTTTTTGGGGGGAAGGGATTCAGCTGAGAGTGCTTTGATGCTATTTAATCCAAGTTATTCCACTGGGGAGAGGGGAATGGGCTAGCAAAAAATCCAGGCAGTTTTTCTATTTGCCTTATTGTATTAGCTAATTATCTCAAGTGGCAATCAGAGAAAGAAGAAAAAAAATGGAATCAGAGTAACATCCATGTTATTTATATTTTATCATCTTTGCCAAGCTCAGCGAAGGGATGCAGTTTTCTTTATTTCTCTGACCCTTCATTGAATGTCATCCTCTCACTACTGATCAAATCTCACTGCCTATTGATATCAACATCAAAAGTACCTCACCTTTTCATTCAAGGCTCTGAATAGACAGCTCATCAATAATATCTACCTGAACCTCTGCAAGTATACTTTCTGTAGGAGCCTGGACTCACCCAAATGTCTAGTAAAGTGTGTGTATATGTGTAATTTCTCCAGAACTCATCTCTAAGCATCTCAAAAGATTTTAAATAGTACCTTACATAATTCTAACCATTTTTACTAGAAGACCTCCTGCTACAGTGGGCAGATGGGGAAAACTGAAGTATAAACTATAAATGAAGGATGCTGTGTTCTTTTGCGGAATCCAATAAATTAAACAGGTTTAAATCTAGTAGGAAAAACAATGTAGGTTTCCTGCTGCTCTGTGGCCTTTCCAGCATGTTTGGAAGGCAGGGCTAGCACAAAAATTCTGCCACAGCATTTGCTTTATAGAGAGAAGAGTGTAATTAGGAGTGGATAAGGAACCTGCTAAACCTGCGTTTTGTTTTTGCTTCCTCTGTTACTGACTTGGGTAGGTCACTTAATATTTTTGACCTTTGTTTTTATTTTGTTTTCTTTAAACACTGAGTTAAAATACCTACCTGCTTTCCTGGTGGTGGACCAAAGATGTGAAGAGACTTTGTACCCATAAGGCATGCTAAGTTTCATGAAAGCTATGACATATCTCATTTAGTCCTTGCACCCATCCTATGAAGTTAGCATTATTTTGAGGCTCGGAGACATCAAACAAGTGCCCAAAGTCACACAGATAGCAAGCAGCAGTATCTGGACCAGGGTATGCTTGTCAGTAGCCCACAGCTGTCTGTGGGAAGAAGGTTAAGTCAGTGCTGAGAAAGACCCGGGGGAAGGTCATTTCAAGGTCATCCCAACAAACAGCCTGGTGTACCAGCTGTGGAATGATATGCTGCTCCAGTGACCAGAGCTGATAGGAGCCTTGTAGCTCATGCAGCAGATGGGGAAAGAGGAGAACAGGATAGAGTGGGAGAGGAGAAACAGTGGAGGAGAAGGGGGAGTCATGTGAACAGCTGTGCTGGCCTGGGAGAGGGATGGGTAATGTGCCATGGTGAGGTCCTTTGAGCCAAGAGAAAATATGTGTCTTTATCTTTGTCTGTACAATTTATGGTCCAGCTGGGCTCTTTCGTGAGGCTGGGGCTGTTCTGCCAATGCCAGAAGAGTTACTCTTGGGGTGAGACACTGGATCCCCTGGGGCCCTGCCAGGAGCATAATGTCATTGTGGTTATTGGAGGGGAGTTCCCAACTGGGGTTGGCTGCTACAGCCCAGAAGATTTAGGGAGCAGAACTCTATGGAGTTCCCAGAGCAACCAAATGACCTGACCTCATGTATGTTAGAACCATGGATTATATCATTTCCTTCCCCACTAGTCAGGATGATAGTAACATAGCAAGCTAGGTAGTTGTTATAATTGTGGATGAGATTTAACATGTTTTTTCTGCAGGAGAGATCAATGTGCTGGGTACATTTGAGCTTTATTGACTTTAGGAAATAGGCAAGAATGAAGTATTAATGCTTAATGCACATATGGTATGTACAGATTATAGTTCACCATTGTTCAGATTTCTTGGAGTTAATAATTTACTGAGATTAATGACGATCTTTGGAGTGTTGATTTAGCAGAAAACTTTGTTAACCAACTTTGTGCAGTTGTGTGTGCTTTGGCGGTTCCAGTGTTTGCCAAAGTAACCAGGCTTAGTGTGTTAAGAGTCTAGACTTTATGCCCAAATGTTATTATTTATCACTCTGCTCATCAATGGATTTCCTACTTTCACACCTACATCCATCCCCCAAAGATCTAAAGATCTATGATCTAAAATGTATGTATGTATGTATTAATTCATTTCACCAGCACCTAGCAATTGCTGGCACCTAGTCTGTTGGGGAAAATAGGTATTTTTTACAACTTTCTGGTGAGAAAACTGAGCTAAGTTGCTCTCAAGGGCACTGCTAGTACACAGCAACCCTCATTCCTCTACTGGGGTGGGGAAAGGTCCTACCTGCTATGACATGTGTTACTTTGGGTTTGGACACAGGATGCCTGCAAGCCTTGCAGATATTATTATGCCCTAGTTCTACTGAGAGGCAAGACCATCTCAACTGATCTCTTCCTTGACATTTAATTAAATTGTAGTACAGAAGTGACATGACAGCATTTTGAGGACAAAGATAGAAATAGAAGATGTTTTGATGAACAGCAGTTGGAAATCTGCATCAAACTCTGCATGTAGATAATGGAACAACTTAAAGAAGGGAAGAGGAAGGAGGAAGCTAAACCTCCAGGAAGTTTAAAGGAGGACCGCCAGAGGGAAAGGGGAGGGATGTGCCCTCATTGGACAGGTGCTGGTAGTGACTATTTCTGGGTGCAGGAAGTAGGTAAGGCACGTGCAGTTGCTCCACAAGACCCCACACCTGCTCTGCAGGGGTGAAAACCCTAAGGTAGCCCTTCATTGCACTTGTCCCACCCTTGCCTCTGGGGAGCTCAAAGTTTTTCTGAGTTTTTTGTCTTGTGAAAAAAGAAAATCCAAATTTCAATAGTCCTTAATCATATCATAGCACATGTAGAAAATGATAATATCTGTGGGGCACATTGAGGTTGCACACAGTGGCAGGTGACTGCCACCCCAAGGACTAAGGGGAAGAAAAAAATTCATGTCTCAACACACCCATGGCCCCTTCATGGCTCCCCTTCTGTGCTGTGGACAGTCGAGGTGAGCTCATTAATGAAAGGACTGGTGCTTTCCAGAAGGCATTTAACTTGTTCTACATGCAGGAAACAACTGCACTGGTGTCATCCTGATAAGACACAGTAATTTAAGTTGGCCATTGGGTACTAGGGGCATTATGGGCAGGAGTGGTGAGTGTGGGGTGGCAATTATATATCTAAGAGAGGTAGTACCTGCTTGTGCACTTAACTTTTTTTCTTTTTTTTTTTTTTTTTAGACAGTCTCACTCTGTTACCTAGGCTGGAGTGAAGCAACATGATTTCAGCTCACTGAAACCTCCACCTTCTGGGTTCAAGCAATTCTCATGCCTCAGCCTCCCAAGTAGCTGGGATTATAGGTGTGTGCCACCATGCCCAGCTAATTTTTGTATTTTGTAGAGATGCGGTTTCACCATGTTGGCCAGGCTGGTCTCGAACTCCTGACCTTAAGTGATCTGCCCGTGTTGGTCTCTCAAAGTGCTGGGTTTACAGGTGTGAGGCACCGCGCCTGGCCACACTGAGTGTTCTAAGGGAAGCCAAGTCTTATTTTCTTCTGAGCCTCAGTTTCCCACTTGTGACTTTAAGCCAGAGGGCTCTGGATGGATGGTTCTTCCCTTTTCAAAGGGCACAAATTGCAGAAGGCCTCCTGAAAGAACAGTGCAATACTGATTATGAAATGCTCCATTGGAAAAGACTTTCCAGACAGAAACTAGAATGGTGGTTGCCAGGGCCTTGGAGGAGGGGAATGGGGAGCAGTTATTTAATGAGTGTGGAGTTTCAGTTTTGAAAGATGAAATGAGTTCCATGGCTGAATGGATGGTGGTGATGGTTGCACAACAATGTGAATGTTCTTAACACTGCTCAGCCACACATTTAAAAATGATTAAGATGGTCAGTTTTATGTTAGGCACATTTCACCGCAATTTAAAGTTATTAAAAGGAGATTTTCCATGGAAGGCTCTCACCCAGTCTAATTTTTATCATTTCAAAGTAGCTTCCTTCTTCCTTTTGTAGTGGGTTTTCCTAACCTTAAAAAAAAAACAAAAACAAAAACAAAAACAAAAACTTAACTGTTGAATTGATCTTCCATGCTAGAACTTTGGACACTTCTTACTTTTTCCTAGGGCTTGGTCTTGGAAAGGGACTTCTGCCAGATGCTAGTATCCCCCAGTCCTTGTGTAAATATCTTTTTTTCTTTCTTTCTTTTTTAATCTTTTTTTTTTTTTTTTTTTGAGACAGAGTCTTACTCTATTGCCCAGGCTGGAGTGCAGTGGTACAATCTTGGCTCACTGCAACCTCCACCTCCCGGGTTCAAAACAGTTCTCCCACCTCAGCCTCCTGAGTAGCTGGGATTACAGGTGCTCACCACCATGCCTGGCTAATTTTTATAGTTTTAGTAGAGATGGGATTTCGGGATTTCGCCATGTTGGCAAGGCTGGTCTCAAACTCCTGACCTCAGGTGATCTACCCACCTCAGCATCCCAAAGTGCTGGGATTACAGGCATGAGCCACCATGCCTGGCCTCGTGTAAATATCTTCTGAGGGAAAACATGTAGTGGCCCAGGGAGGCTTAGTCAGCTCCCTTCTCCTTAAGCCAGCTTGCAATGGTCAGAGGTCAGGCCACAGTCTGGCCTGCAGGATTGCTGGCCTCTCACCTGTGCCCAGAAACATCTTTGAGCTAGAGAAACAAGAGGCAGAATTCTTGCTTGGGGTTATGCTTTCAGGTTTATTAAAACGCACCCTTTCTGCGGCGTGATATTTTTAAGCCCAGCTAAATTTATAACAACAACAATAACAATCATAGAAGCTTCTTATTTTATAGCCAAGATGAATCTGTTTGTAACTCATTATATTCACAGAACCTTTATTGGATTAAGCATATTACTATGGTTCATGAATTCTCTTATTATCAGCATTGTTATTCATACCTTTATCCAACTTTATTATTTTTTTATCTAGTTGCCTTTTTCCTTACTTTTTAGTAATGTGTTACAGGCTTTATTTTTATTTATAATCATAAATTCCCTAACAGCAGGAAATACTTTTTCTGAATGTTGTGAGGAGGAAGAATAGTAAGAGATAGAGTTGGCCTAGGTGGTCTCCTTCAAGTTGGATTGATGCCAGAAGAAAATCCATGATGGACTGGTTCATTCATGTCACTCCCTGCCTCACTTGATGCCAGTGCTCAGGCCATTAAGATCCATTTTAAATGGTTAAAAATGGGCAATGGTGTCACCCAAAAGCATGTTGGAATCTCATTTTGAGTAAGTCAATAGCCTGTATGAGTTTGGCAAAGTTGCTATCTACATCTTATTTTCCTTATTAGATAATAGCACTGTCTCGCATATGAAATCTACGTAGTTTACACTTATATAACTGTCATTCAGTAAACCCTCAACACATGTTAACTATTGTTGTTTTATCTTCCTCAGGGAATTTATAATCTAGAGAAAGAATTCAACCCTAAAATACCCAGAACTATGCTGTAAAGGGACAGGGTAAGGGCCATGATGAGGAAGAAATGGAATGGGAGGACCAGCCCAGACAGGGTAGTAGGGCTGGGGCCAAGTGGCTACCTCCCAGGCAACAGAGACCACATTAGTCCAGGCCCAGAATTAGAAGGTATGCATGTGCTGACCAAGGAGAATCAGGCCAAAGCTCTGGTCCGTGCAGGAAGGAAGGATATGAGGCTGGAAATATTGGTTGGGGCCATTCTGGGAAGGGCTTGAATGCCATTGTAAGGGATTGAGATGTGACTATATATTAACAATTCTAAGACACATTTTTCCCTCACAATCTAACATCTCTGAAATTGAATGCTTCTTACAATCAATGTATTGTCATAGCTAATTGCCAGCCTTTTTTTCTTTCTTAGTAGTACATAAAATTATAGTGTACCGTACAATTGGTGCTTTAGATTAGATAAAATATGGTGTGTTAAAGGCTGCAAGACCCAAGGGTTGGAGAAAACTTCATGTTGCTATTGTTTCTGTGCCATTCTAGTAACTTGTTCAGTGTTAGTAAGTAAATGCCCAATTATCCTCAGATAGAATTCAGTTCTGATAGAGGACATGAGTCTCCCCAACTCTTAGCAGTCATTCAGGGGTAGGGCCTGGATAGGGGTCAGTCCTAACACTCATGCTCCCTCCAAGACTGGTTCTATCTGTGCATAACTGCTATGGGTTCTTCAGGATGAGTTAAGAACCTAGGAAGAGACCAGGTGTGGTGGCTCATGCCTGTAATCATAGCACTTTGGGAGGCTAAGGCAGGCAGATCACCTGAGGATGTGAGTTCGAGACCAGCCTGGCCAACATGGTGAAATCCCGTCTCTAATAAAAATACAAAAATACAAAAAAACCCCACAAAATTTAGCCAGGTGTGGTGGTCTGTAATCCCAGCTACTCAGGAGGCTGAGGCGCAAGAATCTCTTGAACCTGGGAGGCAGAGGTTGCAGTGAGCTGAGATTGTATCACTGCACTCTAGCCTGGGCATGAGACTCTGTCTCGAAAGAAAAACAAAGAAGAAGAACCTAGGCAGAAAACTGGACTTGCAGGATGGATAATGCTTCAGAGAGAGGTCCTTCATTGTTTCCAATTTCCCAGTTCTTTTGTGGTCTTTCCCATCTCTTTTATGTCCTCCCCTTCTCCATTATTTCTCTCTTTTCTGCTTCTCTCCATTGAGTAAAGCTGTCCTTGGGGTACACTAAATCCATGGCTCACTCTTCAGTAGGGGCAGGGACAGGAAGGCAGAAGGTGACAGAGGATCTGGAGATTCTACCAACTGATGCTCAGAAGTATCTGAGGTCATTTACATCTGGGTGCCACAGAAGCCTCACCCCTCCTTGGTGGACCGGGGTTGGTTGCCTAGCAACAGTGCCCTCTGCTCTTTTCACACATCCTCTTCAGCATCTTCTGTATCTTGTTTTCCTTCAGACCAGTCCATGAGGTTGAGTTTTATCCAGTTTTAAACTTTAATAAGCAATACAGTGAAGAGGGGTGAGAGGAGTGTTTGGTACAATTTTCCTTAGACCCTCAACCCTTTAACTCCAACCAGGACACTAAGGATGTAGGTGGAGTCTGATCCCCTGAGTCTCTGTCTCAGCTGCCACAGACTCCCTCAGGAACTGGTCAAAAGCAAAGGTTGTGAATGAAACCTAGAGAATGTTAAAAAAAAAAAAAAAAAAAAAAAAAAAAAAAAAAAAAGATCTGTTGGGCCCATAATTCTACAATATACCCATTTCCCTGCTATGGCTAGCTAGGCAGGGAAGTGGAGTGAATATTTTCAGTCTGGATCTATATTGTCTTACATACTGCGTGTGTAGATTACAGTGTCTTTGGCTAAAAATATCTTCATTATTAGGTTCAGCTTCTGTGCTAGGTCCTTTTAGATAAGAACCATTAGAGACCTTTTTATAAAGAAACTTCCAGTCAAAATCAAATATTCTATAATCTAATCATAATAAGTCCTGAATGCAGGCATGCTAGGTCACTCGTCATCTAAACTAAGTGTGGGGGCCCCTGAGTATTCCATCCTAACCTAAAAAGATGGAAAATTCAGGCCTAAACATTTACAATTATTGTATCCAGGATGGGGCAAGGAGAGAGAGAGCAGGGGGAGAGAGGTTATATTAAGGTTTATTCATTTATTTGCATAGGAGAAAATGCATTCATAATTGCTACTTTTCACAAAACGGAACACTCTTTTTCCCTTTTTATTGATGCCTTGCATATGGTAGGTACACAATAAATACCTTGGAAAGGAGAAATGGAAGGAATCGCTAGTTCAATGATTTTATTAAAACAAATCTTTTCATGTGATAAAATTTGGAAAACTGCTCTGCAGAATATGTGACTGAGAACTGGTGTTAAATTTAAGTTGCAAGATTTATTTCCAGAGATAAACTTTCACGTAGTCTTTACTGGCCTGGTGTGGTAAGAAACATTAGAAGGGGGATGAGGCAGTATAGGCCAAGTCACATCTCTGGCATAGGTGTCGTTACTTATGAAATGAGAGGTGGGTAGAAAAATGTCTAACATTTAGGCTAGCTCAAAGGTTCTGTGATTCCAGGTGATAATCATTAGGTTTTGCCGACTCTCAGTTTGGTCTGTAAAATGGCGGGAATGCCACTTGCCCTGTAATTTACTAGCTGAATCATCACCTGAACCAGAAGAGGTCTTGTGGGGTCATTCTCTTTCCCAGGCTCCCTGCCATTCTGGAAGAAGCTGTGTCTCATCTTGGATGGATCCATGGGCTTCCATTCCTCCTCTTCAGTCATCACAGTTCCCTGAAAGGAACTGTCATAGAAAACAGTGCTAAGTGGTCTGTGTCATCTCGCCAGCAGTGAGATGAGCCATCCTTCTTCCATAACTTTAGGATACTGCTGCAGCCCAGAAATGTGTCTTCCTGGAGAAGAAAAGAACCACTTTCCTGTCCAGAGGATGGGTGCCTGATGAGGGAAGTGGGTGGTTGGGGTTGTCAGTTTCCACAGTTACTATTTGAGGGCAGGTCCTGTCTTTTATTCAGTGCTGCATCCCCACAGACCACTGTCTACCTCCTGATATTTATAATGTGGTCACTAAGTAATTATTTATTGAATGTTGAGCATTATGACTCTTTTACAAGACATTCCAGGGTAGATTAGAAGATATCTGACTGTCTATAGAACATCCTCATATGATTTGAAGGGTGAAAATGTTAATCACTGTGTAAATATCTGAGTAATTACTGCACTGGCAGCATTTTTGAGACAATTTGTCCTGAAAGCATGGAGCAACTCATTTTTACTGACATCACATTACATCTAGACTTAATAGTTGGCTGGCTTTGACAACATCAGAGGTACTCTTTTTTGTGTGCCGGTTCTCATAAATGCAAGATGGACATTTGCCTTTCATCAGTGGATTTCAAAACATCTTGAATTCATAAGTTCAGGGGGGCTCACTGACCCACTGAAGTGTCATTTACACATTTAGAGGCCGAGAGGAATTTGAGTCTGTTCATGGCTCCTGTGCCGGTGGCAGAACTAGTGTGGACCCAGTTCTCCTGACTCCTGATCCAGTGGTTTTTACAAAACACACAATAGCCTTCCATCCTGCAGTCCTTTCAGAAATTGGAAATTTTAAGAGCACACCCTCAGCACAGTACGCATCTAAGAAAATGAGTTTCAGAGAGGATGAAAGTCATAGTGAATTTCAGAGAGGACCCTGCCCAAGTTGAGAGTGAATATATAACAGCGTTCTACAGTGTAGATATGAGAGTGTGACAGCAACTGCCTTTCCCACCACAAGAGAAGATGAACTGAAATTGCTCCAGGAAAAACTTAGAGCAGACAGTCAGCAGAACTTCCTTGTTCTTCTGTAACTGGGCTGGGCAAAGGCAAATCCCATCAGTCTGTGACTCACCCAGCTACTGGGAGTGGCTTTCTGTTTTCTCCAAAAGTTCAAAAAAAGGCTCTTTAGTGAGCAAGGCACATTTTACCCAGCCTAGAAATATGTTACAAGGAGAGCCTCATACCCCCTTAAGCTCATTATGCCCTGCTCTTTTTTTGAACATCGTCTGTTTGTGTCACTTTGGATAAAGCCAAGCCTGCCAAAACTACTGAAGCTACCTTGGCTGTGTTTTCTCAGCAATAGGAAGAGAATGCTCCAACATTTAACATCTAGGTTGTAAACATTGTTTCTCAGAAATCGGCTTAACTTTCTGCAAGTGGGATGCAGTTGACTACAGAATTCCAGGAGGGCTTTATTGATGGCATTTATATGAAAGACAATAAAGCACAACCCTCTCCATATGACTTCCCATTTCTACACCTGTGTTGAGCAAGTATGAATGGACACAACACAGGTATACGTGTGCTGCTTTAGCCATGTATTTCTGTGCATGCATCTGAGTATTCATGTGCACAATTTTATGTGCTTCCACAGCCACGGGACATGTGTGAATGTGGGAAGTGTATATGAACATGCATGTGCATGTGACCAGTCAGTTTTTATTTGCACATCAGGCACAGCTGCACACATGCACAGGTATCTATAGCACATTTGCAAGTGTCCATTCTATTTTTGCTCATGCCACTTTCCCTGCCTTTATGGGGGAGAAATTGTTGAATGTTGGCAATGCAATAAAGAGAAACTGATTTCAATGGAATGTTCCTTTGCCCTGCAGACACATTGCTACCGCTTTTATGCAGCACATTACACTGTGGTGAAATTTAGTTAATTTTATGGTTTGTTATTACAACAGCAGAGTGGATTGAGAGAGGCAGCTTTTGTTGGCTCCAAGTTCCAGATTTCCTGGGTGTGATGGGAGTGAACAGAGCAGGAAGCTAGAAGTGGTAGGAAACAAAGTCCACACAGAAGCAGAGTGACTGTTTCAAGTGGCTTTTAACTACAAGAGTTAGTTAATTAGTCAGCAGAGGCTTGGCTGCTACCCTCATGGAGTGGATAATTTGGTCAAGGGCATCAGAGGAACATTCACAGAACAATGAGAAAGCAACCAGTTGCTCAAGTGTTTTTGCTGAAAAGCAAGATGTTTTGGTGAAGAGAGCTTTGCAGCCTGAATGTTCTGTGTTCAAATCCCAGCTTTGCTAGTGATTCGCTCCTTTGTCTCTGACCTTAGCTTCTTCGTGTATAGAGTGGCGGGTAGTGGTGGCCACCCTCTGAAGTTCTGGAACCAAGCACCTAGCACATAGTAGATGCTTTGTAAGTGCTCCTTCCTCGTCTCCCTTGTTGCCTAGGAAAACTCTTCTGTTCTGCAATATCTGTAGAGGAGAGAGAAAGGCAAAGCAGGTGGGGTTTTGAGATCAGGCTAAGTACCAAGTGGGAAGAGGTTATGGATGCACATAATAGTACCCATAATTTCTGAAACCCCATATCAGGATATACAATGTGAAAACTTCGGAAGGACTACTCTGGAAAAACCAGGACAAAGATGTGTGTTGCCTGGATCAGATGCTCAGCACCTTGACTCGGGATGTGACTAAAACTCATTAGCTCATTAGGAGTTAAGCCATCAGTCGCTGAATGAAGCAAAGCTATTAACATTCTTATTTATACTACTAATGAAGCTAATTAAATCTTAAATCCAGAAACAGAGTTGGTGTGGACTAGAATACTTAGAGAGCAGAAGCTGTTTCCCAAAGAACATGGCTTTCCTTGTTATTCTTCTCAGCTGGGGCCTTGAATCTTGCCATACATGGTAGGGCAAGCAGATGACAGAGAATATGTCAGCTCTGCTATCATTCCTCTAAGTTCTGGCAACTTCTTTCCCAGACTGGGAGGCTGTTCATCTCTCTACTGATGATTCCTTCATTCTCAGCAGACAGTAGCCCAGCAACTCTGGTGGTCTTGCCAAATGGCATGTGCTGGTTGGGGGAGACCACCAGCAGGCACCCACTTCCCTCCTAGAATTGGAAAAAAGTCTTGAGACAAGGTGGCAACACAGAGAGGACAGACCTGCAGATCCAGGCACATGAGTCAGCTTTAGTTCTTCATTGAGTCAGTCTCTCATCTTTGGTAATGTGTTCTCTGGAAGTCTCCTTGCCTTTTCCTGTCTTCGAAGACCTCTAGGAGCATGGAGATGCCATGAACTCATACTCACTGATGGTTTGAATAAGAACAAACAATGATATCTTTGTTTCCTGAGTAGAAACTCATGATTTCATGGATAATGTTAGAACTCATCAATTTAATATAGGATGACCTTGAGCTTTAAAGCTGAAAAAAGGCGGGGTGGGGGGGGGGGGTTCTATTTTGGCCCAGGGAGCCCCAGAATGAAAATTCTTGAAAATTAGCAAACAAGGCTGACTCAATGAAGGAGAATGAACTCTTGTGATTTGGGGCAGTGGGAAGAGGAGGTAGGGCTTGGGAACAAACAACCTCTGACAGAGAACACAGGCTTCTGAGTCATAGCATTATAGAATAGTTAGATTTTAGCAGTCATTAAACCATACTCCTTATTACAGAAAAGGGACACTGTTTATTTAGTGTCCTTCCTCCAGAATCAAAATGTTCATATTGTTCATCATCCCTAGAATCCTAACTTCTGATATAGCTCATGAGCCGTATGAAGGTTGCTGTACGAAACTGTTGGGCTATGAAGACTACGCTTAGAGAATAAAGTGTTGGGAGTCACTAAACAATAGATTTGAGTGAAATACAAACAATATATTTTGTACAAAGGTGATAAATGGTCAAAAGATTAAGGAACAACAAATTTGACTTCCCAATACAGTTATGCCAA
This sequence comes from Papio anubis, assembly GCF_008728515.1. Classification (NCBI taxonomy): domain Eukaryota; kingdom Metazoa; phylum Chordata; class Mammalia; order Primates; family Cercopithecidae; genus Papio; species Papio anubis. The sequence continues at coordinate 26,208,093 of NC_044979.1, forward strand.
ATATAAATTTTTAAAAAATTATTTGAAAGCAGTCAGGATTTTCACAGAGCTTAGAGTCATCATCCAAATATTAACCTGTCAATGTAGATAGGCTGACATTCTGGGTAATTGAAAGAACAGCAAAAGCAACTTACAGTCCTGCATTTTGAATGAAAGTGTTTGGTCATCTTCTGGTTAGACCCTGGGGAGAGTCTTCTGTTATGGCGCCATTCAATGCCAATGTTCTGGGCACTGGGTGGTGACGTGCCTGAGGGCAGGTTGGTAGAAATATAAGGCAAAACGTTTCATCGCTAGTCCAACTATTATCCACAAGAATGGGAGAAGGGCTTTAGGGGCCGCCATTCCCCCTCGTTGTTTAACCCATGAAGTTCAGTCCTGATTCTGGCCCAGATATCACATGCCGGCCCTGAATTGTGACTTCCTCATTGTTTGCAATCACCACAGAATCTGCAGTGTCTCTTTCTAGAGTAAGAAAAATGTCTCAGCCGGGCACCTGTAAGCTGGGCACCTGTAATCCCAGCACTTTGGGAGGCTGAGGAGGGAAGTTCTCTTAAGGCCAGGAGTTTGAGACCAGCCTGGGCAACATAGTGAGACACCATCTCTACAAAAAATAAAAAATTAGCTGGGTGTAGTGGTGCATGCCTGTGGTCCCAGCTACTTGGGAGGCTGAGGCAGGAGGATCATGTGAGCCTGGGAGGTTGAGACTGCAGTGAGCTGTGATTGGGCCACTGCACTCCAGCCTGGGAAAGAAAGTGAGACCCTGTTTCAAAAAAAAAAAAAAAAAAAAAAAGAGAGAGAGAGAGAGAAAAGAAAAGAGAAAAGAAAAGAAATCTGAAATCTTATAAAGCAGCAGGAGACACCTCTGTTTGAATATAATCATGAGACTTCTCTGTGCAAAAACATGACTATTTCCCCCTTCCTATAGCTTCTGTATTTTACACTGGGCTACAAAGTTCTATTAAGGAGATTACATATAGTGTAAAACAAAGAAGTTACAGATGTTATAAAATCATCACAATTGTTAAACACATTTAATAAGCATAACAACAGCAGCTATATATGTGTACAAAACACTGCTTTGTTCAAAGGACATTATAAACAGGGAGAATTAGGTCTTCCAGGACCCTGGAGAAGAAGGTAAGTTCTCTCTGTGTAGAAAGAAGAGAAAAAATCAGCAGGGCCGGTGGTTGGAATGACTCCCTCCCACTCAAAGCGTTGCTGGCAGTGTTTATAAGACAAGACCCGTGACAAAGCTCTGGAAGTGTCTTATCCCCACAGGACCCTGGGAAGTGGGGCCGGGAGCTGATTTTCCTCACAGAAGGGGAACGATGTCTCTTTCTCAGGACTGTCTCGTGGGGTGCCCCAAACCTTGACTCTCATCTTTTGGCAGCCCTGCCTTCTGGTAGAAACACCCCTCCAAACCCAGACACCTCCTGGATTGCACCCCACAGTGGCTGCGTCCCTCCAGCAGCTGAGAAGTGGGCACAATTAAGAGCACCATTGCAGCTCCCAGTGGGACTATCAGCAGCAGCAGGCACCTGGGAGGAGGCCCGGGTGCCTCCTGTCGCACCTCCCCTGGCGCTGGCCCTGGCCTAGGTTACTCATGGTTGCTTGGTGCTAGTTACTACCTTCCCACCTCCCCACCTCCCTCTTTCTCCTCCTGGCTGAAGATGCACGGGAGCTCCAGCTCAGAGCTGGGAGCAGGTGCGGCATGGCGGGGAGCTGGGAGAGCCCATTATTACTCTGCACACATGTGCCAAATTGTCACCGGGCGGGAGTCCCTCAACAAGCCCCAGTTTTGGAGAACCCTTCCCACAAACCCCCCACTAACCATGCCCAGGGATGGCCGCTGCAGGGCAACAAGTTGATGGGGAGGAGTCAGAGAGCTGCTATCCCAGTTTCCGACTACAGCATCGGAAACCGGAAATGTCCTTTTGAGCACATCTCATCCAATGACTTTTAAATTGTGGGGTGAGACCCATTAATGTGTCATGAAAGCAGTTTAGTGGGTTGTAAACAGCATTTTATTTTAGAGTGAGTGAGTGAGAGAGAACAAGAGAGAGAGAGAGAGAAGGGAAAATATCAGAATTCATGTCATAGATAAGTGGAATTTTACTTCTGTTGTCTATAAACATGGATGTCCTGTCCTTTTTTTTGTTGTTTTTTTTTTTGTTTTTTTTTGTTGGAGACAGGGTCTTACTCTGTCACTCATGCTAGAGTGCAGTGGCATGATCATGGCTCACTGCAGCCTCCAGCTCCTGGGCTTAAGCGATCCTTCTACTGCAGACTTCTGAGTAGCTTGGACTACAGGCCCTCGCCATCACACCTGGCTAATTTTTGTATTTTTTTTTTTTTTTTAAGAAATGGGGTCTCACTATGTTGACAGGCTGGTCTTGAACTTCTGGCCTCAAGCAGTCCTCCTGCCTCGGCCTCCCAAAATGCTGAGATTACAGGCATGAGCCACTACACCCAGCCCATGGAATAATACTGGAATAAATTATTCCCGTGAGGAATTTAGGAATCCCAGTTCCTCAGATAAGATTTTGGCCAACTTCCCATAGATGATTCCTGCCCTTCCCACTGGCTTCCCTAGCTCGCACCCTCTCAGCCAGCCGGGACAAGGCTCAAGTTAAACAAGACCTGGTAGAGATGTTCTTGCTTCCAAACATAGCCATGAAGACCAGTAGTCACAAAAGGACAGTAGGGGAGAAGAAACGTACTGATTTCAGGGTGGACAGGTCCCAGAAACACTATAGGAAAAGCCTGTGACCCTGGTAGTGCATTGCCCAAAATTTCAACTGAAACAATGTCCATTCCCTGGCCTAAACGTCTCAGGCTTCTTTCCACACTCAAAGTGGGCACCATGGGTTCCTTCCACTCCCTTTACAGGTACGAGAAGGCAGAGGAAAGAGGCAGAATTCCAGATGGCTTCAGAATGTTCCCTTAGTGAACAATGACTTTATTGTTAATGAAATGTGAGTGTTTGAAGGGAATTTAGAAGTCGTGTATTCAGAGTCTGCATTTTACATTGATGATATACACATTGTCCATGAAAGTTCAGTGCCTTGCCCAAGGTTGCCCAGATGCCTGTAGCTCAGCAGGGTCTAGGACCCAGATCTCAACACTCAAGAGCCCCTTCCACTTTCTCACGGATGCATAAATGTCTCTAGCCACAGCAGTGGCTGTAGAATGGGGAGGATGGGAGCAAGAGTCCCCATCCTATAGAACCCTCCCTCTACCTCACAGGGCACACTAGTTCTGCCCATCACCTCTTTCAACCATGGTGCTTGGGACATGTGAGACAGAGAGCTGGTGCTTTGGGATCCCTGGAAAGGTGGCCTGGAAGGAAAGCCCAAGAGCAGTAGCCACCATTATAATTATTATGAGAAAAATACTGTACACTTGAGATTATTATTAGTTGCAATGGCTGAGTGAGCCGTTCACTTGGACCTAACAGAAAATTGCTCCTGACCACTCCCCATAACCACAGGATCTGGAGGAAAGTGATTGAGAGAGATGCTGTCACCTTCCCTGGGGAGTGACATGGTCAAGACTCAGACCTGATGCCCCAGGTCCCTGAGCAGCAGACCCGTGTGTCTTGCTCCTTCCTGGGCCGGCGGCTCTGAGTGGGAAGAGCGGGTGGAGGTTGCAGAACAGGCTGCAGGCCCTGATTACCCTTGGTAGAGGCAAGCTCTCTGTCCTTGACAAAGGTGAGGCTGTGTGCAACGGTGTTTCAGCCCCTCTGCCAGCCCCAGCTGGCAAGGTTCAGGGGCCAAGGCAGAGAGAGGTTCCCATATCCATCTTCCTCCCGCTCTCAGCTGAGCCCATTAGGAATGTATCTCTGCCTCCTGATTGCTCTTCTGTGCTATTAATTTGTGGTTGTATTAATTCCTGCTGTTATTATACAGCTAGGTGATGCAGAACAAAGCTGCTCATTAACATGGCCAAGGAGTTGTTGCTACTGCCAGGGTTGAGCAGCCCCTCCCCGCTGTCCCATCCCACCCTCACTCTCTACTCGTAGTAGTCTTGACATGAATGGAGCCCTGAACCTTGAAAAATGACTGGCGGGCTTGGAAGTCAAAGGTGACCAGGGAGGTTACAGTAAAAGGAGTAACTTTGCTTTGTTACTGCCCTTGGTTGGACTTCTTTATTTAGAAAAACGTATTTATTATGCTCGTAAGCAGCACCTATAACCCCTTATGAGAGGTGTTGCTTTTGTGATAAGTAGGGATACATGGTACACATTCACCAGGTGACTGCCAGGGTCAGTGGTGCTGTCTGTGACCTTGGACATGTCCATCCTTGTGAGTCCAGTAGATTCAAGATCAGACCCATAGCGCAGCTGGGGCACTCGGCCATTGACCAGCCATGTCATTTTCCTAAGAGTTCCCATTTGGGCCACTTCCCTCCTACAACCAGATGCAGGCACAGTTGGGGGTTGGGAAGGATCCCCAGTGCAATGCCCTGGCTTGGCCAACTTCTTTACGTTTTCACATTTTAAAGTGTGCTGTAAAGAAGTACTCAGGACTCCTACAGGACAGAAGACGAGTTTTATTTTTAATGCTTGAGGACCTTTTCTGCCCTATCTCTGTTTCTGTCCCTTCTGGATCACTCACTGGTGAGCAGGTTATATTTCACCCTGAGTGATTACTGGAAAGGCTTGAAATCCTGATTCTGATGGTTACTCTGCCACTGTGAGCAATCGATTAAGTCACTGCTGGTGTCGCGGAGGTCTCTTGATGTAAGGTGGCCAGCACTGCGAGGGACTGTCCCTCCAGCTCCACCTTCTTCCCACCATGTCCCTACTCAGCTTCAGCCAAACTGAGCACCTCACTGCCCCCACACAATCCAGGTCCTTTCCACCTCTGTGGCTCTGCACAGGCTGTGCCTTAAACTAGTCTGTTCCCTCTCTGTTCCATCTTCAGAATGCCCACTCATTCCCTAAAAACCAGCCCAGGGAAATCTGCCCTGTGCTCCTCCCTTTGCCTCCTGCATGTCCATGGCACCTTCTGGTTTCAGCCAGCTCTCAATATACAATGGAGAGCACGCTTCTAAAGAGTTAAGGTCTCTCAGACATGATATGTGGTGCCCAGGACAGCACCTGGCTTCCTCTAAGCTCAAAAACTACCTGTTACTAAATGATGGAATCCTCCCTATTTTGTAACCAGAAAATCTTAATCACGGGGCTCAGAATGACCAGGCCTAGGTCAGCAGATAAAGATTCAGTGGCAGCAGGACTAGAACTCAGGAGCCTTCATTTCTTTGTGGGGCCTCGCGAATCGTCAGTATCACCAGATTTCCCGACGGCCTCCAGAGACTAGGAGTCAACCTGTTTGTTTCCTCTTTGTTCTTATATCCCTTCAGAATGACTGGTGCAAAGGACTTGTGAGTTATTATTTTGATAATTTAAAGAAATCCAAAGGAGCTGGAGGCCCATGATGCAGACGAGGAAAAGCAGCTGGAATTGGCTGCTGGCTCTCAGGCAGTGCAGCCACAATTAAGGCTAGTGCTTAATCAATTCTCCCTGGTTTCTGCACAGGCAGTGTGTGACAACCGCTGGACCCCTGGGGCACTGGCAGGCACAGGGCTGAGCACCCTTGGGCAGAGTCCTGGGGGGCACAAACAGGAGGTACCCACTCTCTTCCTGTAAAAAGGGGGAAACACACATATAAAGATATAAAAATTCCTCCAAGAGCCAGAGACAGGGAGAGGGCGAGCATTCCCAAAGATGACTCGGAGACCCCAGAGCAGCCTGGGGTGAGTGCTAGAAGGGTAAGGCTGGAGCTGGAATCAAGAGACAGATTGCATCTACAGGAAGGTGTGCAGTGGGGGCATTTGGACTTTTCCTAGAGATTTCTTTTATGGGCCGACACAAAGGTGTCCTTTGGGTAGCAGTTCCCAAACTTGGGGGTGCATCCACATCATCTGGAGTGCTCCTTGAAGCACAGACGGTTGAGCTTCACCCCCAGACATTCTGATCCAGTAGGTCTGGAGGGAGTCCGAGAATCTGCATTTTGAAAAAGTGATGTCGATGTGCCGGAACTACGGTTTGAGAACCACAGCCTCAGAGCAAGCAAACCCAACTTCCCCAAGAACCCAGACCTTGTGAACTTGACGCCAGATGGGGCATCTTTGGTGGCTGAGTCTTGAGAAGATGCCCCCTCCTCATCTGCAGTGGTCTCTCCCTCTTAGAGTTGCCATGAGCAGGACAGGAGATCACGCTTGCAGAGCCTTCGGTACCTGGCAGAGGGAGTGATCAGTAGAGTACTGGGGACTCCTGGAGTGTGCACAGGTCTTTCTGATCCCACCTGGTTTGCCAGGGCCTGGAAATCCTGCAGGGCAACTCCTGGGCAGAGACCAAGCCCATGGTCTCCTGCTCTGCTTTCCAGTTTCGCCACCATGACATCCTCTCTAAGGAGTGATTACCCTTTATTTCTCCAAGGCAAGGAATCTGTTGAACCTCATGGCCCTGGTGATAATTGCTCCCAGAGTCAACAGTCCAGGCCCTCTGATTCTTGCATCTGATTCCACTGGAACAGAGGTGGTAGAGGTGTGGGGCAGGGGCAGGAGGCCCCCCTGCTCCTGTTAGCCCCAGGCGTCTTGCACAGAATACTCTTTTTGTCCAGCCCTCCGCCAAGCCCATGTGCCTCAGTGATGTCACAGTGAAGACTTGGTAGGAGGAAGACCGTGGGGTGGGGGAGGGTGACACAGGCCGAGAAGATCAGAAATGCAGCTGAGAAGGTGGCTCAAAATAGCTCATGGAGAACAGGCTTCTGCTTGACAGGCTGACGAGGATGTGCCTGGAGCCAACACTCCTCTTTGAATGCTCTGTCTCCTTCTAATTATGGATCTGTCAGGAGGAAGGAAAGCCAGTGCCCGCCCGACCCGGTGACCCCTTCCCTTAACGTGGAAACAGGGAGGCAATGCTCAGTCCCCATTAACAGGGTCAGATGCCTAAAGGAAAATGGGCTGCCAGAGTGGAACTGGGAAGACAGTTCAAAGGCAGTGCTCTGTCCACCCGGCCACTCTTTCCATGGGGACCGGAAGTTCTCTTTGCACCCTGCCGCTGGTTTCCTTCTAGATGTGCAGAGGAGCTCACCTGCGTCCCCACACAGGGCAGCTCTCCCTGTTCTCAACGACCAATGGGAAGGACTGGAACCTTCTCCTCATCCAGCGATGGGGGAGGAGGCTGGTGGAGGGAGGACTTGCTGAAAATCTCTCTGCCGCTGAGACTGGCTTCATGTCCCTTCTTCATACACGGGGCACAATGGACCATGTGCTCTGCTCTGTTTTAGAGATTTGTTAACTCACATATGAAGAATTTTATGAAAGGATTTCAATTTGATATACTTTGATGAATAAATCATACAGGATCCTGATGTGACCTTCCTCACACAGTATTCACCTCTGTGTTCAAGGACCCAGGGCATAGCAGAACCTTGATGCATATTTTGCATGGGGGCCGACCTTGGTGTTATAAGGGTGACAAATGAAATTCACTCAGAGAGGACCTAGCTTCCAGGCAGACAAGTTATATATGGATCTTATTCTGGAAGAAGAACCTGCCACTTCAGAAGGTTTGGGGGTAGGGGTGAGAATGGGAGACTCCATATGTTATATAATTTTGTAACAAGCAATTATGACATTCCCTGAACCTTCAAGTTAAAGTTTATCTTTAAAAATCTATGTATTTAATCTTAATTTTCACAAGTAACCTATTTCTCAGTACTTCTGACCCTTAGATGGCAGCCTCCCCTGGAAATGTCAAATTATGGGATGCTCTGGGCATGAGCAGACCCAAGGGACCATCTTTGGATGGTGGACTCAGAGCCTGGGGTTACAAAGCTGCCCACCTTCCCTCCCTCCCTCCCACTCCCCCCTCCCACTCCCCCCCACCCCCCCCCCCCCCTCCCCCCCCCCCCCCACCCTCCCACTCCCCCCCCCTTTTTTTTGGCTTCCTTTTCTCCCTTTTTCCTTTCTTCCTTTCCCGTCTCTCACTCTCTCCTTCTTTTCCTTCTCACATTTCTTTCTCACTCCTTTCTTCCTACCCTCCCTCCTTTCTTCTATCCCTCCCTCTTTTCCTCCTTCCTCTCTTCCCTCTTTTTCTTCCTTCCCTCCCTCCTCCCCTTCCTTCCTTTCTCATTCTGTTTCTCCTTTCCTCCTTCTTTCCCTCCCTTTCTTTCCTCCCTCCCTCCCTCCATCTTTCCCCATTCTCTTCCTGCCACAACACTTACTGAGTACCAGCTCTGAGCCAGGCACGGGGCACAGACACTGTGGGGAGTGAGACAGACATGATTCCTGCCTTTAGGGAGTTTCTAGTTTCTACTGGGGGAAACACACTAAATAAACAGCTATAACTTCAGGTTGTGTTATTGAAAAAAAAAAGATAACACTGGGTAAGGGCACAGAGATGTGTTAGAGGAATGGGAACCATCAGCACTGGGAGTCAGGGAAGGCCTCTCTGAGATGCCATGGGGGTACGAGGCCTGCGGGAAGTGAGGGGGCAGCCTTGCGAGGTTCTCTGGGAGAGCATCCGAGTGGGCAGAACAGCCCTGACGCAGGGGCTGGCAGAGGAGGCACAGTGAGAAGGCAAAGGTGAGGGTGGGCAGGAAATGAGCAGGGGCAAGAGTAGGACAGGGAGAGGGCCAGATCATGCAGGCCACAGGAGCACCAAGGGTCACCATTCAAGGGCATCAGGGCATCTGATTCCACATGGATTCTACCAAAACCCAGAAACAATAGGATGGTGTGTATTTGTGTGTTCATTTATTTATGTACATAAAGAGATTTGTTGTAAAGAATTGGCTCACAGGATTATGGAGGCTGGGAAGTTCCCTGATCTGGAGTTGGCAAGATGAGGAGCCAGGGACGTCAATGGTGTGAGTTCCAGCCTGAGTCCAAGTTCAAAGGCAGAAGAAGACCAACGTGCCTACTGGAAGACAGGCAGGCAGAGTTAGGGAATTCTCCCTTCCTCTACCTTTTTATTCCATTCGGGCCCTCAGTGGATTGGTAGAGGCCCACCCTCACTGGGAAGGCAGTCTGCTGCACTCCTCCAACCACTCAAATGTGCATCTCATCTGAAAGACCTTCACAGGTGCACTCAGAATAACATTTAGCCAGCTATCTGGGCACCCTGTGGCCCAGTCAGGTTGACACATAGGATTAAGGATCACACAAGGTCTGTACAGCGGGTAGGAAAGGCTACTGTGTCCTGGCTGTCAGCTGTGTTGGAATCCACTGCCTGGTGGGCCAGGGGCCCTGCAAGGTCCGTGCCCACCCTCCCCTTTACATGGCTCCCTGTAGTGCCGAGAATGACCCACTGGGCTTGCATGTGTCAGTTTCCTAGGGTTGCTATAATACAACACTGTAAACTGGGTGGCTTGGGGCATTAGGAGTTTATTCTCTCGCAGTCCTGGAGGCTAGAAGTCTGAAATTAAGGTGTCAGCAGGGCCACGTTCCTTGAGACTCTGTGTAGAACCCTTCCTTGCCTCTCCTTTGTGCTGGTAGTGGCCAGCCATCCTTGGCTTGCAGCTTCATCACTCCAGTCTCTGCCTCCATCACTACATGGCATTTTCCTCTTCTGTCTCCATTGCCACATGGCATTTTCTTCTTCTTTTAAGGACACCAGTGATACAGTGTAGACTCCACACTAATCAATTCCTCTTATCTTGATTAATTCTGCAAATATTCTATTTCCAAATAAAGTCACATTCACAGGCACTGGGGCTTAGGATCTCAGCATATCTATTTGGCGGACACAGTTCAACCTGCAACAACTATTTTTCTGAGATGCCCTTGGGTGCTAGAGACTTGTCCAGAGGGGCCCTGATTATTCAAATGGCAAGAATTTTACTCTTGCCTTTCAGCTATTAACAAACTCACTAACCATGGATGGCCCTGTATCCAGAAGCTTCTTCAAAGCTCTGAGACATCCTCATTCACACCCCAGGTCCAGGGGAACTGTTAGGCACCCTAGAAGCCACTTGAGCAGTTGGGTGGTAAAATTTGAGCCACAGAATGAGGGTTTATTTCTTTTTCTGAACCAAGCTAACAGTTACCCAGAAAAATAAACCAGTATGAGGAGCCCGGAGGTGAAGGCAGGTGGAGCCAAGTGTCCGATGCGCTACAGGAATCTGGTGGCGATTTGTCAGCCAGAGGATGCTGCCAAAATTCCATCTGGAGAAGAGGAGGCTGCTGTCCTCTGTTTTGTGCTTTTCAGGGGGCTTGTGTTCTTGATTTTAATCATTGTGGATTCTGCATTCTATAACCCATTACCCAACACTCAGATACCTTTCCAGGCACCTGTATTTTATACTGTATTTTGTCAAAATTTAGTTATCCCATTTTTTATGTCCCTACCTTTCTGCAGCATGCAGAGAATCCTTCTAGAATAAACTCTGGCCTCAGGCATCACTCCCATTCACCCTAGGGAAAGGATGTTTAATCTGCAAAATTATTTTAAACTTATCTGAAGGGGCTCTCCAATGCTTAGCCGTTTTAATAGCCGACTCTCATTCCGTTCCCAGTGCAAAGAAGAGGGAGATTTATTTTGGCCAGTTTATCCCAAGTAAATCTTGGGTATCTCAATTTTACGTTTTAACGAGAAACAAGCACTTTATAATAGCTGCTCAGATTAAACTCCAACATACTCTCAAACCATTAACCTGAAGGAACTGTAACGATAAATTAAACATATTAATGAAGCTGTATTACAAGCTCAAAATTTGTTAGGTAAATTGTAGCATTATTAACAACCAACTTGACTTCTCACAATCTATCATTGGGGGGAAAATGAACTGAAACAGTGATTACATGACATGCAAACTCTGCCACAATAAATAAACACAAAAATGTTTGTTACTAGGAAATGCAAATCTGCTGGGACATTTTCATGGGAGTGTCAAACCTGGCAGATCTTTTAAATTTTTCTCTTTTTCCTCTCTCATTCTCCCTTCACTCCTGTCTGCTTTCTCTTCTTCTTCCCTTCTCATTCATTCCCTTCACTTTCTTGGAAGGATCTTGGCATCCGGTTTTGGGTTCACTGGTCAATATCCTTGTCTGCAGGTCTCTGCTAAGTTTTTAGATAGAGCCTGATTTTTGTAAATAGGATAAATTGCTCCAGGGCCCTCCTTACCCACCGTTTGCCTGTCTCTGATGATCCTTGCCTAGCTCAGTGTGGTCCAGGACCATCTCCATCCTTACGCTTATTTTGTGATGATTTGTAACCAAATTAGTTTGCACCTTATGTAGAATTTCATCATTTCTGCTTGGAGGAACCATAGAGATATGAGGCCCTCACTTCCACCCAAGGAAGCTGAGGCACAGAGGGTGGTGTATCTTTCCTGCAGCCACCCAGATATTTAAACAGTGAGAAAAAAATTAAACCTGCAAGTCTTCTCCACATGACAGATCTGTACATTATATCACAGATTTCTCAATCTTGGGTTCAGATTGTTTTGCAGAACCCGGAAGCGTGGCTATAGTCTAAGGACAGTCAACATTATAGTGGCCTGGAAGTGGAACATTCACCCTTGGCCTGGGAGAGTCTTGTCAGAAGATTCCCTGCCATGGTAACACCTTGCACAGCACAGCCATGAAGTAGGAGGAAGACCTAGCAGACCTATTTTGGAGGGAGAGTGCCTGGAATTGTCCTGAGGGATTTTAGGTGGACCCAGGTCAGGCCTCCTGGGTTGGGGTTTTGTTGTTGAAGGCTTTGTTTTTACTACTTTCTCTTAGGCTATAGAGGTAATAATGCCTGACTCCTCAGATCACTCAAAGGATTAGATGAGATGATGCAAGTACAATCAACTTTGTAAAATGAAAACCTAATGGACTGTGTAGCCTCATGGCTGTTACTATTGGCACATCAACACTCCCATGCCTCTCAGTCCTTCGGTTTCCTGTGCCCACCAGGGCATCTGTCTGTTAAGTTTCATGAATCATCTGCTGGCACCCAGCAATGCACATGTACAGGTGATTGAAGGTCTGGTGGTGGGGAGAGGGCAAAAGGGAAGACAGGCTGGACAAGGTGAACTCATGGGGATCACAGTTCAGTGGTCACCTGAGTTATGAGTCTCTCCCCCAACAGATCTTTTCCCTCTGTGAATTTCCATTATGTCACCCAGTATATTTCATCTGTGCTAAAGGAGAATACACTGATACAAATGTGCCCCACCCCTCCCCAACCCTTGTATTTCTGATGTTAAAGGCCTCTCTGGCTTACATTGCCTAGAGGGGACCCAGTGAGATAGTGGATCAACTGTCCTGTTTAAAATCTGACCAGATCTCTAAGTTACAGGAAGCTGAACCCCAGAACAGTGGTATCCAAACCTGGTTTTGTGACATCCCTTTCTTCCTGAGCATCTCTGGTTGTTTCAAAGAGTGACCCAATGATCTCCTAAATTTCCAAAGCAAAATAAGTCACAGTAGTTTAAAAATACATACAGCACAGGGGGTGCTTAAGAAGAAGAGATGAGTGTCTCCAACTAAATGAGTGGTAGTGACAGAGCAACTCACCTCCTATGTGGCCAGGTACTTTTTGGGGTTTGAAACTAGAGAATGTTGAAATTGCACCAGGACATTTAGCCATGCTACCTTCTTGCTGTGTGGGATAAAGAATGGAGCCACAGCCTCTTAAAACCTGATGCGACATCTAGGAGACAGAGAGGAAAAAGGCAGCCCTTCTGGCTGGGCACAGGCTCACGCCATAATCCCAACACTTTGGGAGTCCAAGGTGGGTAGATCACTTGAGGCCAGGAGTTCGAGACCAGCCTGGCTAACATGGTGAAACCCTGTCTCTACTAAAAATACAAAAAAAAATTAGCCAGACATGGTGGCACATGCCTGTAATCCCAGCTACTTGGGAGGGAGAGGCACAAAAATCACCTGAACCCAAGAACGGAGGCTGCAGTGAGCCGAGTTTGCACCGTTGCTCTCCAGCCTGAGTGACAGAGTGAGACTCTGTTTAAAAAAAAAAAAAAAGACAGCCCTTTTAGGGAAATTGAACTCTAGCCTTGGTCTATCTGGTTTCCAGACCCAATGGAAAGTGTGTCTCAGATCCGAGTGCCTGCATGCAAAGATTTCTAGATTTCTCTGGCACATTCCTTTTCCAACCCTTTTGCTTACCATGTTTATTTTTACTGTTTTTTTGTTTTTTTTCTCACTACTATTCTACTGTAATCATGCCCAATTTGGTGATTGGGACAAAAAAGGCATGGAATCTGGGTTGTAACTTGCCCAGATACTCTGCTAGTTTCTACCTTCTTCTGGGGGTAGAGTTTAGGACTTCTGATGCCCCCTCCTCCCCACACAGGCTTCCCTCCTCCCCAGAAACTCAGAACTCTCCTGGGAGGCTGGCCACCTGCATACAGGCTTCCCAGCACATGCACCTTGGCCGTCTCCAAAGGGCCTCCTTTGTGCCCATCCCCACCCTCAATGACAGACACATCTTTAAAATCTTGTCTTGAATGTTCACTAGACTCTAACATGTATCCACGTGTCCCCCAGGGCTCCCTCCTGCCTGGCTCTCTGCCTCCTGCAGGTCTGTCTGCTCATTGCACCGACACAGCAAACACACATGGCACACCAACATTTCAGCTCAGTGTTGCTTTGAACAAGGCCTTCCAGAGGATCAGAAATGTGGACAGCAGATGTCAGAGGTGACCCACCGTCTGCTGTTTATGGGAGTTGCTCATTCCCTGGGTCAGGGAATGTGTACAGAGACTGTCACAGCCGGTGCAATGAGCATCCAAGAGGTTGTCACTGGTATCTCCCTGGGAATTGGATCACGATTTTAAAAAAAGAAAAGAAAAGAAAAAAAAGCTTGCCTAGAACACAGACACGCTAGGGTAACTGTAGATCTTACATTCACACACACCCTGGGCTTGACATCCTTGCCTTCAGCAGCTTGGCAGACAGAAAAATAACAGTTTGTTTTCTGTGTGATCAGAGTTAACTTAACCAACCCCTGCCAAGCTCTTCCCTTTGTCAGGAGAAAGAGTTGGAGGGAGGTGAGGGCATGCAAGTAAGCGCGAGGGGGCGGCAGAGGGAGAGCCAGGTGAGGAGAGACAGCCAGAGAAAACCAGTGGTGGGGAGCTGGCCGGTGAGTGTGGAGCCAGGTGATGTGCCAGGCATCTGACAGCCATCAAGGAAGGGCAGCTGGCAAGGGTTTGCCAGGAACCGGAGGGCAGAAAAACAGGGAGATTTGGGGCAACAAAAGACATAGTCGGTGGCTGGAACTTGCTGGGGATGCCCTTGTGAGTCCTTCTGCAGGAGCAGTCGTTCTCAAAGTTTAGGATGCATCCAGACCACCTGTAGAGCTTATTAAATACAGATTGCTGGCTTCACCCCTGGAGTTTCTGATTCTATAGGTCTGCACAAGGCTAGAGATTTGGCATTTCTAACAAGTTCCCGGATGCTGCTGGTCCGGAGCCCAAACTCTGAGAACCACTGCACTCAGGGAAGCCCAGCTGACTTGCTTTAAGCTCTTCCAATATGGCATCCACCAAGAGCACAACCTTTATTCATGGGAAAGGTCATTCAGTGCTTGGAGAAGCACTGAGACCCCGCTCTCCGCTCTCCAGGCAGGAGGTAAGAAGTGAAAGCACAATCTATGGTTCATGGGGTGTTGTGGGTTGAACTGTATCTCCCCAAAGGGGATGCTGAAGTCCCAACCTCTGATACCTGTGCATGTGACGTTATTTGTAAATAGGGTCTTTGCAGATGTGATCAAGTTAGGATGAAGGATGGGCCTTAATCCAGTGACTGGTGTCTTCATGAGAGAAAGGAATGGGAAATTTAGACAGAGAGACCTGGGCCATGTGAAGACAAAGGCAGAGATTGGAGTGAGCCAAGGAACAGCAAGCACTGCCAGCAGTCACTGGAGGTGGGAAGAAGCAATGAAGGATTCATTCCTGCCGACCCCTTGATTGCAGACTTCTAATCTCCAGAGCTGTGACAGAATACATTTCTGTTGTTTTTTGACACCCAGTTTGTGGTCACCTGTTATGGCACCCCCAGCAAATGAATACACTGGGTTTTCAGAGTTCATTTGCGTTGCCATCTTAAAAGCACCTGGTATGACCAATGTGGGTAGGTCTTGTGTCATGCTGACTTTCAAGGGAGATGCCTGTTCTCTGCACATGTCTGTGGGTGCAGCTCTAGGTTGCTTGACTGTGGAGACGTTCACCAGGGGCAGTCCAACTCAGGTGTCTGAGAAGGCAGGGGTGGAGAGCATGGGAGAGGCATGGAAGCATGGCACTGCCCTGCAGAACTCCAGCAGAGCCCCATGACTGGGAAGGAAGCAGGTGGAGAGCATAAGAGAGATATAGAAGCATGGCGCTGCCCTGCACGGCTCCAGCAAAGCCCCATGGCTGGGAAGGCAGGGTGAGGCACTGTGCATTTCATGAGCTTACACCAAATAAAAGAAAGGTTAGGATGACGGGGAGGCAGTGTGAGAAAACCTGCTTCTAGAGTAGGCAGTCCGGTGATCTCAGAGAACCAGGAAATTAGCATAAGGAAACAGCAAAATGGTCCCTTAAGAATGCAGGGCCGAAACTTCATAGTAGAGGAGTGCAGCTGCAATGTGTTCGAAGAGTAGGAAACAGGTGGAGAGAATTATAAATTACAAGGAACCCTGAGCACAGATCTAGGATGAAGCCCTCATCACAGCACCTGGAATATGCTAGTTTTTCTATTGCTTAATTGGAGTTCCCTGGGGACTACATGGGCCTCACCAGTAGCACTTATTCAAAATGCACGTTCCTGGGCTCCACCTCAGCCATGCTGCGTGAGAGTCTCAGGGGACAGGGCCTGGGACGCTGCATTTTCACAAGCTCTGCAGGGGTTTTATGCTAAGTCTGAAAACCATACAGCATGTGCTTAGTAAACCTTAGTAGGTTTCCTCCTTTCTAGATTAAATTAGGGGAAGTAAGAATGGAAGAGAGGTTTCAGAAGGGCCTTTGGATGGCTCTCCTCCATATCGCCTTGCCCAGGACCTCTATGTGGGCCACCTTGGGGGGCATGTGGACACGCCTTCCCTTCCATGGTTAGACCAGTCCAGACAAGCGCTGCGGGGCCAGGCGTCACAGGACTGTAGTCACCCGACTGTCGCAGCACTGCCACCTGCTGGCTGCAAGAGAAAATGCAGAATTCAACAGCGAGTCCACACTTGCTAAAGACCAGCTTCAGAACACACATGCAGACGCCCATGCACACACATACCTACATACACACCACCGAACAGAGCCCCTCCGACCCTGGCTAGACCACAGCAGCATCTGTGATTTCACCTGTGTAACAAGTACAGATGCATTCGATTTCTCCCTTCAGGGACAGATGAGATTGGAGTGGGGGAGAAGAATTGAAAAAAAAAAAAAAAAAAATGCAAAGTGCATGATGATCACCAGAGGCTCTGAAAAGACTTCCTCTTCCCTCCTTCCTTCCTGTTTTCCGGTAAACACAGGAGGTAAAGATGTTGTGCAGTTGTGGAAACGCTCACTCTGCAGGGGGTGGGGAGGGAGAGTCCCGCAGCTGAGGCATCCCTTGGCTCCCAGCCCTGGGGAAGGAGAGAGAAAGGAGGGAGGGAGCCAGGAGGCTGGAGAAGCCGACCCTGCCCCAGCTCAGCGCTCCCAAGTGTCCAAAGCAAGTGAGCACATACTGATATCATCCCCTTTCCTCGACACTCTGGGTTCTGGGCAGTATTGTGCTCTTTTCTGCCTCAGTTTCCCCTTTAGTGAGCAGATGGGGCTGCCAGAGGGTCAGACCCAGGTGTGATCTCTGGTGCTCAGAAGGGTGAGAGTGTCCACGTGAATCACCTGCCTGGCTAGGAAGGGCTCCAACTCCCTCCCCCTGCAACCAGAGCCCCGAGAGGCATGCTGCCCTGCCCTCTCAGCTCCAGTCCCCCTGCCTGCAGGCCTGCCTGTTGTGTGGGATGAACTGCTGAGACTGCCTTGTCTCGGTTCATGACCTTATGTCAAAACCACTTGGGATTGAGTTTCTTTGACCGGGTTACTCAGGTCTTCAGGGAAAATGGATTACAGCCTTTCCCAGGAGGCACAGATTCTTGTGTGCTCTCAGAGAATGTTCTCTGGCCTGCAAACTGTGCCTGCCTGGCCTCTACCCTTGCCCTGTCTGGTTCTTGTTCTCCACTCCCTGCTCTTGGATTTCTTCCCTACCCATTTCTGAAGTTGCCTGGCCAGGTGTAACCTGAGCCAGCTGAGGGAGGGAGCAAGCTGAGAAGCTCCCTGCAACTGGTGTTCCACAACGCTGTGCTGACTTTTGCTTGTGCTGCTCCACTTTGCTCTTGTCGCACACAACCTGGTCATGGTAAACTCATGGCAGCTTTGCAAGGATACACAAATGGTCACTGAATGCCACAGAATGAAAGCAATCAGGGAAGACTTTGGATCCTATGCTATTGAATCCCAGACCAGTAAATCCAACCTAATTCAGTCCGACTCAAGTCAACCAATTTAATCCAATTCAACATAACAACCCAATCCAACCCCATCCAATGCAACCCAATCCAATTCAGTCGAACTGAACACAACACAACCCAATCCAATCAAATTCAACCCAACCCAACCCAACCCAACTCAATTCAATTCAGCACAACCTAACTCAACCCAATTCAATCCAATCCAATCCAACCCAACCCAACCCAACCCAATCCAATCTAACATGATACAGCATAACACACACAACCTAACCCAACCCAATCCAATTACATTTAATCCAACACAACTTAACCCAGCCCAATTCAATTCAACACAACACAATCCAGTCGAATCCAATTCAACCCAACACAATCCAGTCAATCCAATCTAACACAACACACACAACCCAATTTAACACAACCCAACCTAATCCAATCCAACACAACACAACACAGCCCAACCTAACCCAATGTAGCACAATACAACACAATCCAATCCAACCCAACCCCAGCACAACACAACTAAGCTCAAGCAACAGGCAGTCTTATAACACCCTGTTTTACTCATCTCACTCTGCATTGATGAAACTGGAGAGGTGGGGGACTAAATGGTGTACTTTTCTTGTGAGAACCCAGTCCGTTATTTTAAAAGAAGTGGGTGCCAAGATACTGTGGTAAGGACCGCAGGTTCAGAAGTGAAGAGACCTAATGAAGCTACAGTGGTGTCATGAATTTGGAGAGTCATTTCTCATCCAGGCTTTTGTTCTTCATCTGCTGGGGAGCTATGGCCTAAGGACACTTCCCAAACCCAGCTCGCAATACTGCTGGGAGGACACACTGAAATAATGTACATAAAAATCCTTTTCAAAGTTTGAGGCACCAAGCTATTACTGATTAAGCACTTTATAGGCTAGTGTTAAATCTATGTCTTAAAATCTTAGTCTGGAAGTTTGTGAGAGTTTAGGGTCTCTATCCCATAGTGACTTTATCAGTAAAGTGCTAAAATTAAATGTTGTTCCTAAGTCCACCATTTTCTATGACTTTAAATTGGTTGATTGAATTTATGTTAAGAACATCAAGGTTTTCCCAAACTCTGGTTGGAGAGCTTGCTGCAAACAAATGTATTGTTCCCTTAACCCAAACACAAAAAGTTGACTAGAAGGGAACTGGGAGAATGTGGACAACTCAATATAATCCACCTCCCAGCACAACATAGGGAGGCTTATGGTGATGGAGTTGCATTTTTTAGTTTAGTCGTTTGAGGCAATAAGTAGGTGTTCACCTTTGTTAAAGGGAATGACAGTGCCCCTCTTCAAGGGCATAGCAGTTTTTCCAAGTTGAAAAGTGGGGTATTCTTTGCTTATTATCTCCAATTTACAAAAGTCAGATCGTGTCACTTCCCCATCCTGGAAACATACACTACTTCCCCTCCATGTACAGGTTAAAGCCCAGCTTTTTGAAAGACATTCAAGGGTCTTTTGCACCTGCACCCAACCTACCACTTTGGGCTTCCCTCCCACCATGTCCCCGTAAGGCATATGCCCTGACCACAGCTGACTACCCTACACTGCACACACACGGCACTTTCCTCCATCTCTGCCTTTGCTCATGCCAGCTTGCCTAGGACATATTCTTCCTCATGGTTCCTGCTATTTGAGTCACATTCCTCCTAACAATCAGCTCACATTGCCACTCTTCTGGGAAGTGTACTCCTCAGAATTGACCACTGCTTCCTCAACATGGCCACCAGAATGGAAGCCAATCATTTGAATGTGCTGCACTCGGGAGGGGCGTGAGGTGTGGGCCAAGGTATATTGGGTTTTAACCAGATCTGATTGAAAATGAGATCCAGCACTTGTTAGCTATAATCTAATTTTGAGCATCATGTAGCCCATCTGAGTCTTAGTTTGTTCATAGATACAACATGAATACAAATAATCATCCTCCTTCCTTCACTGGAATCGTGGTTTATTAATTCAATAAAGTTAATTGTGTCCCTACTATGTGCAGTGTGAATTAAATTTAGAAAGTCAATGTGAAGCTGCCTTGTAAATTGTATTATGAATCTTGTTTTGGACAAGAAGTCTTTGAGGGTTGAAACCAGCCAAATTTAATTTGAAACTTCTGCATTTCTGGGTGGGATTTTACAAAGTAGGTGCTCAACTCATGTTCAGGTCACACAGAGCAGACCGGTGTGAAAGCCCCTCTGGTCCTGTTTCCCAGGCCCCAGTAGCAGAAATGTCTCCCTTGCTCACAGATCCTCCCCCTGGCTCACTTAGGTGCCAAATGGAAAAGTCAAGGAAGAAAGTGTCACAGAGGAAGAGCACAGTATTCCATTGGATAACTTGGTTAGGAGGGTGGATAAGATTATCCTTAATAATCTGACACTTTTATTTATGGAGTGTCTGTGATAAAAACCCTCCAAAGTGCTTGTAGTCCATTGGAGGAGAGGAAATAATTACCTGCTTAGAAATCTGAGAGGAAGTTAAGTGACGCAAGACAATTTTGTTGCTGGCTTCTTTTTTGTCTTGCAACACAACAAACTGGCATGATCAGAGCCCTGCTGGGCTGAGGAGGAACAAAGAAGTCTTTCCATCATGCTTTTTCCTGGTCACCTTGAGGATGGCAAGTAAAGTGGCTGGAAGTCCAGTTAGTGAACTCCAGCATGCAGACCTAGGGCAGTTCTGATACGGGACACAGGGTCTGGTGATGTGGAACCTCCGTGAGGACCTCTTTTGGAACCCCAGAGTAACAACCTGTAAAATCTCAGGTTTTTCTTGATATTCTCCAACCCTCAGCTCTCCCACCCTTTCCTTCCTCCCTTCCTCCCTTTCCTACTTCCCGTGGCCTCCCTTTCCAGACTCTGATAGGGGTGAACCATGGAAGGCCCCAAGAAGCAGAAGGGAACCAGCGACCCCTGGTGGTAGACATTGGCATGAGGCCAACTAAACGCTCTGACCCAAGGTCTGTGGGGAGAAGGGGCCACACCACACACTCAACCCTTAAGAGTGCTTCATTTTGCTTTAAGTCTTAGGTCAGCGTGGGAAATAAACCCTGCTATTTTTAAAATAATGGTAGATATTTCTGGATTTTTAAGTTGACATAGACTTTGGAAAGAAGTTCCTGAACCAGCCCTAAGCAAAAATTGTGAGAATTTTGGTGCAAAATGAGACTTTTGTTTGGTTCCGTGAAACTGTTTAACCCAAAGAAAAGTTCCTCAGATACTAAAATTGAAGGATCCTGGTGATAGTGGAGAGAAGGTAATTAAATCGGTGTGTCTTTCCTGTGCTCCTCAAAATGACTGCCTATTCATTTGTCAGTTTATGTTGGGTCGTGCGTGGAGCCTGCAGCTGCTGGGACGGGAAGTGGGAGAACATTCTATTTCTCAACTGAGTGAGCCCTCTGTAGTGTCTGGGGGCAACGTGAAGGCAAGTAGGAAAAAGTAATTTGTGTTCTTCCCTTTCCCTGGCACTTTTCCAATCTGTATTCTGTAATCTATGGAATGTGTCTGACGTGACCCTCAGAGACAGGGTAGGAGGGCCAGCCTGCCATGGTGGTCATCTAAATTCTGGCTCTGGGAAATGATTTGATATCATGATTTCACAATCCACCTCTAAAATGACAGTGACTCAATTGTCCTAAGCAATGACTTTCTGCCAAAGCACCAGTCCTGAATGTCCAAAAACAATCAGACGGCCCATCGGCCACACTCCCACCAGTGACATTCAACAGAGCTCAGACCCGCACTTCTTTCCACCTACACGGCATTCCCTTCAACTTGCTCCTTGGGCCCGCCATTTCCTGGGCCACCCAGGTGTGAAATGCAGAGTTGTCCCTCATTCTTCAAGCCCCATCTCTTTCTCCCTCTATCCTTACCCTCTATTCCAACTGCCTTTTGGCTAGACCAAGATAAGTGTCACAATCCTTTACTGCCACCCTACTTCTAGTCTCTCCCTGTCCACACCATGCAATATAAGGGAGTATGTTCCAGGCACATGCAACTTCCTATAGCAAAAAGGTTCAGGAAGGAGAATTATTTCCAAACCAGTCTCAGACTCCCACCATCCAATACATTTTATCCCTTAACATGTCCTTGAAACACATTAAATAATATTACTTTAAATGCATTTCATAAAGAAGGCTTTGTGTAACCGTTACTAGCTTAATATTGACTCTAGGCTTGAGGAAAAGTGATGGGGGGACATAGGTACAGTGAGGTAGGCAGAGAGGGAGGTTGGAGCTCAGGACCACCCCCATGTGCATCCAGATGGCAGCTTCAGACAGAGGTCCAGGCCCAGCTCCTGTCTCAAGACCATCAAAAAAGAATGCAGTGCCCCTCAAATCTCAGTGCAGAGATTCACAGGAGAGTAAGCCTTTCCTCTCTCTTTTGCCAATGACACAGCTGTGCAACATGAGTTGCCAGAGGTGTGTCATGGTCAGTGAGTAGCCATGGACCTCCCATGTTAATAAGTGCTAACTGTAGTTTAGCTCTGATTATGTGCTGAGCAGTATGCTAAATGCTTTTCATTTACTAACTCATTAAATCTTCACGTCAGCTGATTGTGATAGGTACTGTTATTATCTGCATTTTCCAAATGAAACCAGGGGTTAGAGAAATTGACTCATTTCCCAAAGGTCATGTAGCTAGGTCCTGGCAGAGCTGGGTAGGAGCCCTTGTTAATGGCCTCTGGAACCCATGCTTTTAATCACTACATTGTTAATTTATTGGGCAAACGTAAAAACTAACACTTTGACAGTGCTGGCCAAATGGATAAATGGATATATTACTATTGTATGTCAATATACCATTAGCATGTTATATTAGCATGTTGATCATTAATATTAATATACCATCCCCTGCCTCTTGTTCTTGGTGACTTCCCCACTGGACTCAGTTTTCACATCTGAAACATGGGCAGAGGCAACTCCCAGAGGACCAGAACCAGTGGCTGTAGGTTTTTGCTCAGCGCCTCGGAGCTGGGAGATCAATAGTTTAATTGCTGTGAAACACATGGGCCTTGATGATGCTACATAAATAATTGTATAACTGTGGCCAGTGATGGAGAGAATGGTTTTCCAATATCTTATTTTAAAATGGATTTCTCTGCAACTAACTCCACAGGCTTCTGGCGGAAGGAGTAGCTCATACAGGCACTTATTATTTTTTATTTTTCCTTCAAGGCACTTTGGCTCTGGTGCCTCCCTCACTGGGATCAAAGGTCACCCGTCTGATTGGAGGAGGATGTCTTTAGGCCCCTCAACTGAGGGCAGGGGTGGCTTCAAGCCGGGGCTCTGTGGTTTTTCCTGGGATGAGGGTGGTCAAAAGCCCCTTTGTGATCTCCCAGCCAAGCTCTCTCCTGGCCCCAGGGCCCCCAGCTTTCTGCATCTGTGCATTCCAGCTCTGTCTGGTGATGTCATCCCCAGACAGGGATGCCCTTCTCAGCTCCGGCATTCTAAGCCCGGGAAAGGCTGTCCCCACAGTCTCTGGGAACAGATTTTCTGACTGTAAACTATTCACATGCCTCACCCCAGGCCTCACGAATTCCTGGGTCCTCATTTGTGATAGTTCCAAGTGTTTCTTTCCCAGAGTAGCTGCTGTTTTTAAAGAGTAAGATGTGGGCAGTATCTGTGCTGGAGAGATGTGTGGGATGGGGAGGGGAAGGATTCAGTAAGGGGTGGTGATCTGTGAGATAGCCCTCAGTGAGGCCCACTCTTCAAAGAAGCTCTAGTAATTTTTTTTTTTGCTGGTGACACTGAACATTACAATGCCTACTCTTAGAAGAATTGCTGCTGAGTACAGGTTTGAAGCCAGAAAATGTAAACTTCAGTGTGGGGCTCCACTTATTGGCTAGTGAGCTTGGGTAAGATGAATAATATGTAGCCCCTGCACTCAAGAAGCTCCTAGGGAGTGAGGAAGACAGTGAGCGCTCATGACCTAGTGTAGCAATGCGTGTAAGTGCCATGAGCGAGGTGTGCAGGAAGTGCCGCTGGAGCCCACGGGAGGCACCAAATCATACCGGGAGACTCTGGGGAGAGTTCTGAGACTCTCAGTTTTCCCTGAGCTGGATCTTGGGTAATGTCACATGCATCCCTCACTTCCTTCCGACCCTCATTTAGGACACACACACACACACATACACACACACACACATAATTATCCTAGATAGCCCAGGAACTGGGGCTACTTTGAAATCCTGGTATAGATCCCTACTGAGCAAATCTGGAATCCCCTCCTGTTCTAGGGCTTTGCAAATGCACTGACATTGCAAAATGAAACTCCATCATTTCGGCCAGAAGCCAGGCAGCACCACTCTGACCAGCGTGTGCTTCCCAAGGGGACGAGGAGTGGATGGAGGGAGATGCCCCAGCCTTGTTGAAGTTGTGTCCTCTGCCTTCTAGGAAGCTGTACCTCTGCCCCTTGTAATAGGTGAACATGGGCTGTTCTTAGCCTCTCTCACACACATGGCTGTCCTTGGATGGCAGCCTCAGTGTCCCTTGAAAGGGCTGGTGCCCCAATAGCTTGATGAGGCTGCAGGCGAAGAACCTAGAGCAGAGCCCAGAAGGGAGAGCAGATGTTGAGGTAATATGCACTTGTCTGACGCTCCCTGGGTTATTTGTCAAGGAAATTGCAGAACAGTGCTTGGGGCCTGAGCAACAGACCCATGGGGCTTCCTGCAGACAGCGTGATGATGGGGGCCATATAGGGCTGGCTGCTGCAGATGCCCTTAGTGCTAGAAAGAGGCTTGGTGGTCCTATAAGGACAGAACATCAAAGAAATGCAAGTTTGGAAGATAGTCTCTGAGGTTGCTGGGACCCTTCTGATCTCTTTCCAATGTTAATGGGACTCGTGTGTTCATTTGTTAATTTGCTAAACATCTATTAAGCAACTGGTGTTCCCAGAGCTACCAGAGAGCCTTGCTAGGGGAAGCTGTGCTCTGCTGCA
The DNA here is from genome assembly GCF_008728515.1 of Papio anubis. NCBI lineage: Eukaryota > Metazoa > Chordata > Mammalia > Primates > Cercopithecidae > Papio > Papio anubis. Next base: position 26,232,470 of record NC_044979.1, read on the forward strand.
CCATCATCACCATCACATTATCTCCTCTTCATCTTCATATTGGCTTACTGGGCACAGCAACATATTAACTAGCCACAACTCACAGGCACGTCCATATGTTGAGAGCATGTATCAGGTGCTGCACTGAGAGCATTTCGGAATTCACCTGATGAGATCCTCATGGCAGCTCTAAGCTCTGAATTCTGAGACCCGTATTTCAGCTGAGGTCTGAAAAGTCCTGCCTGAGGTTGCAACATCCATAATAGACAGAATCAGGGGAGCTTGGTTGCCTGCACAGTCCCAGGCTTAAGCTCTATAACACTGACCTGCCCTCAAGATGTTGACACACTCATGGCTGAAACAAAACATGCTCAAAACGTGAAAGGAATGTTAGGAATAGACTTCCACACCCTAAGTGCCTGCACCCAGAACCGAGGCTGCACATGAGGTGAGAGGGCGATCGGAGTGGGCAGGTGTTACGGAAAAAGCCCTCAGAGGAGTGACCAGGGGCAGGTCCAGAGGGACTGATGGGCATGGCCTGGCTGAAAGGAAGCAGAGAGTCAGTGGAAGGAAAGGGAAGAGGGGACGAAATGGTATGAACAGGACTGTAGGTAGAGAACTGAACTGAGTCCTGGGGGAAACAGAAAAGTATCTAGCTCTGCAAAGAAGGGCAAGAGGGATGACTGGGGACTGCGCCCACCATGCCCTGGGTGGTCAGTGTCCAGCAGTTGTTGACCTGATGAGGAGGAAGATGAGGCATGTTCCTGAAATTGGGAAAGAGCCAAGAGGAGGCCTTAGCTTATAGGGGAGCTGCTCTGGGGTGATGGTGACAGCTGGTAAATCTGGGATGTGAAGGGAGAGGGAGGTGAAGCTGCATCTGAGGCTGCAATGAAGGCCCCGTTTGCTAGCGTGGTTGACTTATTGAGTCTCTGCTCTGTGCCGAGCTCTGTGCTAGTAGCGCCCTTCCTCTGAGTTAGGACCTGGACGACTCCTGGAGGTGCCGTAGCAGCTCACACAGGAGCCCCTGGATTCCCTGGCTTCTCTCTACTTCTGTTTTCTTTGGGCCTCCAGCTGGACAGGGGTTTTCTCCTGGTTCTGTTGTAGCTGCACGAAGCACCTGCTGGATCCCACTCCGGAGGAGGCCAGATTTCCAGCAGGAGAGGAACATGGATTGTGCCAGCCCCAACATCCTTGTGCACCTGTTCCTAGTCCTCATTGTCTTAGGAATCAACCCCTTTGTCATTGCAACAGGTGTGTGGCCAGAGAGGAGAGGAGGGAACCTCTGCATGTGGAGGGGCCAAGGTGAATATGGCTCGTCCAAGCTGTAGGATGAGGCAATAGAGGCGTGTGGATGAGGAGCTGGTGGTCCTGGTTCTGGCCTCCCTCTCTGTGCCTGATACCATGCAGGGCCACTGACTCTGCTTTTGGAGACTGGCCCTGCTTCTCCCCAGCATCTTTCCAGCCCTTCCTCTGCCCTGCATCTTCCCTGGGTCCTCAGAGATGCCGCATCTCTCAGCAAGGCCAGGCTGTGGTTCTCCACTCCCCCTCCTGAGCTTGGTCAGACCATAGGCATGAAGCTGCTTTCCTCTTCCTCCATGAAGTCGTTGGCTGTCTGAGTCTCTCCTGAGTTAAAGCAGACTCAGCGTTTCCTGGACAATTCCTGTAGCTTCAGGGCAGCCATGAGAAGGTCTCTGGGTCCACGATGGTGGAATGTCAATCTGTACAATTCATCCTAAAGAGCACAGACTCTTTAGTCCTGGTTCCTTGCCCTCTATTGACTTCAGACAGCCCAGAGCTAAGCTGTGGGTCCTTTTCTGTCTCTCCTGCCCTTAGGTGAACTTGTCAGATGTTGGGAGTCCAGTCTGCAGGTCACATCTTCCAGCCTCTTTATCTACTGCACATATAGAAACCTTCTAACCTCTTTATATCAGGGTCATGCTCTCTGTGAGCTTGGATGAAAATCATAGAGATCCCTTCATTTGAATAATAATCATTGCACGTTAATCATTGCTAATATTTATCAAAGCCCCCTCACTCTGCTAAGTATTATCCATGCTTGAGACATTATCACACTTGCCCAATAATGGTAACAATGAGGTATTGTTATTATTTCTGTTTTTCATATGAGGAAAGTGATAGGAAACTTTAGTAGATTGCCTGAGGCTGCACAGTTCCTAAGTGTCAGAGTTGGGAGTCACGCTGTTTGCACCACTCCTGTGCTGCAGGTGCACCCCAGCTCAGGTACTCTGGTCTTTTGCAACATAGATGAGCATGGTCCATCTGCCATGGTCCATCAGAAGGAGCTGATGCGTGTAAAGTGCATGGCATGGTGTGGGGTACATGGCAGGTGGTGAATAACTATCTATTCATGGAAACTTGTTTTCCTAGGGGTGGGAGTTGCCCAGGCTCCTTTCTAACCAGAGGCACACGGGAAATGGCCAACCAAGATTTTAGGGTGCAGGCTATCCAAAGAAGTGGTGGCTCTGGGGTCACGGGGTGGCTGACCTACCAAGGTTTCAAACCTGTAACTTTAGCACACAGTGTTCTCTGGTGTCTCTGGGAGCAGTGCAATCAATGAAGCTGTTTCAAAATATTCCACATGTGAAATATGCTGGTTTGAACCTTTTCCTGGTGTGTTCTTTATATCAGTCCTATTGATTTCCCTTTTTATTTCTTCAGCATCTTTCTCTTCTGGAGTCATAGCTTGTTCTTTGTGTCACCACTCAAACAGGTGGGGAAGGTTAGGAGGCCATTATCCCTGGTTTCTTTTTGGTTTGGACATCGCAGGGCAAGACGTTCCTAATGGCAGCATAGAAATCATTATTTGGCTCTGAGAATGTGTGTAATGGGAGACCCAAAGGGACCGATTGTCCCGGCAGTGTTTGGTAACACGGCACGGGATTCGTGCACACACGCTGCCTGTCTAATTAATTACTGTTTACACTCTTGCAGTTCCCTTTGCATCCTCTTTCTCCTGGCTGGAATCAGGAAATCAAAACAAAGTGCCTCATGGAGCTATTCTGGGGCAGCTTAAGCAGCATGAACACAGAAGCAGGGTTTACACCCACCTTCCAAGCCCTGAGACTAAAGGCAGGAAGGCACAGATGTGGCGTCAAACAGTCCACCCTGCTGGTGAAACAGGGCACCTACCGGCCACGTGGGCCTGGCTGGGCAGTTTCTGCTTCACTTTTGCTGTAGAATCTCCCAGTTACAGTGAGGGAAAGCCCCTAACTGGTTCCCTCACTGTAAAATAGGGGAAATCTACACCATGAGGCTGAAGAAACACGAAGATGATTACTTTGAGTGTTTTCATTCATGCATTTATTCAACAAATGGTTATTGAGCACCTACTCTGTGGCACGGTTCAAGGGTCTGAGATACATCCCTTGATAAAGATTTCTGCTCCCGTGGTGTGTATGGTCTAGCAAGGGCGTAAACAATAACCATCATAATAAATGCAGGATGCAGTATGTCAGAAGGGAACAAGTGCTATGAAAAAAAGCAAAAGCAGAATGGGGAGAGGGGATTGGAAATCCAGGGGAGAAGCAGAAGGGAATAATTTTAAAAAGCAAAAGCCCTGGGGAAGATGCGAGGTGCTTCTATGACTGCAGTCTTATTCTCAGATGCCCTTGCTGTGGGGTTGTAGGGATATTGGCAGTGAGGGCCTGGGGTGTGAGGGAGCTCCTCTGGTGAGGAGATGGACTTGCAGCCCATCAGGGTCTGATGGGAACTGAGAAGTCCTCCAGTCCACCAGCATGCAAACTAGGCAGCTCTTCCACAAGGAAGGGCCCCTTTCTGAAGACGTTTAACCCACAACCAGCCAGTTGCCAACATACTCAGACCTCATGCCCATATTCTCGTCTATCTTCCTGCCAGCCTGCTGCAACCTTCCCAGCTGCTCTTTGTCCCAGACACAGTTATATCACCTGCCCTCTCTCCCTTTTCACAGAATTAGAAAGGGAAGGTTCTAGAGAGTGTGTTTGAGCTGAGATGTGGCCCCATCTTCAGAGCCAGAGGGTGTACATGTGTATACATGTGTGTGCGCACATGTCTGTGAGTGTGCATGTGTGTCTCCTGGTTCCAGCTGTGGCAACTCAGACCCAGAATCAGCTTCTCAGGCCATTCATTCATTCATTCAACAATGAGTACCTACCCTGTGCCTGATTCTGGCACTCTTTGTTGTGCTAATTCTTCCTTTCAGGTGCTGAGTGACAGTGACAAGGGCTACATCATTTAGAACCTGTGGGTGCAACTGAGTAGACTGCATATCTATGATCCAAATGGCTCACAGTTTGCTCCCTCCTGAGAGACATCATACCGCTGTTGTGTGCCAGAGATACGGATCCTGGTCACTTATTGCTTGCCAAGGATCTTTGTTGCTATTTTTGCCTCCTTGGGAGCCAGGTCAGAGCCAGGAGAGAGACCCAGGACAGCTAGGAGAGCTGAAGTCATGTGCTCAAGGCTTCTGAGAGGAGCCAAACCTGGCCCCCTTTCTTCCCTCCTTCGGCTCCTCACCTATCCCTTCCTGCCCTGATGAGGTCTCCCTTGTGCAAACTGACTGGTTTGCATTTTGTTGCAAGGGATCTCCTTCCAATTCTGGGCAGTTCAAGGCCTAACTCTGGCTCTGGCATGGCTGGAATATGGGGCGCCTCTCCGTAAGCCCTCCACCTCTGGCCCTGTGAGCAAGGCGTGACCTCCTTCCATCCTGACCACCAGCTGGTTTGCCACGTGCCTCTGTGTTGGAGGTTTGAGGGTCTAGGTGGGGAATTAAGATTGGCCCTGGGACATGTGCCTCCAGGTTTGCTCTGTTCCCCTCTCCATCTACAGTTCCAGCTCTATTTCCCTGCTTGCTGGATAAGACCCCACCCTTGCATTCTTATACCTGGGTCCAGCTCCCAAATCTCAAAGGTGTAGACCTCCACTAGGAAGTTTGGGGAGGGTGTGAAGGGATAGAAGAAAGGGAGAGTGCAGAGGTGGTGTGCATCTTTAGAGATGAATAGCACTGTTTGCTCATTAGGGAGATTAGTCCAAGCAAGACGGCAGCCAGAACGCTCTAGTGCAAGCATCTGCCTGCCTGCTACTGGGAGACTATATTTATTGTTCAATCCTTCAATGGATGTAAATAAACAGCCCGGCCCAGATAATGTTCCAGTAAACAAACAAGCAGCTGCCAGGAGCTCCCTGGATGGCTGACCTTTGCGTAGGCCATGCTGCTGATGTTTCAATAGCAGTCTGTCTGGCAGTGCAGAGACTCACCGTGCCAGGGATGGAGATAGGTGGCAGTGCCTGCTGATGGATCGGCAGGGGGCCAGCGGGGCTGGAGGAAAGGGTCTGGCTGCCTTGGAAGATCCCAGGCTGGGGATGTGGATGCCTGGATACCCAGAGTAGAGGGTGTGTGTGTGTGTGTTCTTGGTAAGCTGCATGTACTGTGGAGTAGTGCAGTGCACATTGAACGCTGTAGTGGAGGTTTCTGTGTGGCACAGGCGAGATGATGCTCAGTCCTTAAGTGCTCATGTAGCCTCGCCGGTTGTTAATGTTGAAATGCATCTATGCAATTGGTAGTCAGTTGCTGCCCCCAGTCCCAGATGCCCACCACCGTCTGGGTGTCCCGCTCATCACCACTCTCTCCCAGGGCAGTATTACTTGGTGTGGGTAAGAGTCCCCAAGAATCCCCTCCCATAGCAATGATTCTGGCTGGCTGGTTGGTTCCCTCCCACGAGCAGGGGTACCAGGGATCCTGCTGCACAGGAGGTGTGCCCAGAGTGTGGGAAGAGAAGGCATGGGTGCATCAAATGAGCCTGGATTAGAATGAGGCCCATGCAGCAGCATTCTGACTTGATGGGGACCATATAGCTTGTTGGAGCATATGGTCCAAGAATACCCAGAAAGTAAGGGCAGTGGGGCACACTGCACTGTGCCGTAGCTCAAAGGTGCCTGGGAGACACAAAGGGATTGCAGCAGAGGACGGGGAGAGGGAGGGTCGGGTGGGGTTGGGGATGGTTGCAAAATCTCAATGGAGCATGCCTCCAGGGGGATAGTCACCAAACCAAATTATTAGCAAGGTCACTTGGTGAATGCAGAATCAAAACACAGGGAAGAGAATAGTCTAGAATTGTGCTGTCCAATATGGTAGCCTCTGGCCACATAGGAAGCACCTGAAACATGGCTGCTCCAAACTGAGCTGTGCTGTAAGTGTAACATGCACCTCAGGAGGCAAAGGTTTAGTTAGTATGAGGAAAAGCAGGTAAAATATCTCAATAATAATTTTAATAATTTTAATACTTGTAGACATGCTAACAAGATCATATTTGGTTTATACTGGGTCAGATTAAACATATGAAAATTAATTTTACCTGTTTTTTTGTTGTTGTTGTTGTTGTTGTTTTGAGACAGAGTCTTGCTCTGTTGCCCAGGCTGGAGTGCAGTGGCACAATCTCTGCTCACTGCAAGCTCCGCCTTCCGGGTTCACACCATTCTCCTGCCTCAGCCTCCCAAGTAGCAGGGACTACAGGCACCTGCCACTACGCCTGGCTAATTTTTTGTATTTTTGGTAGAGAAGGGGTTTCACCATGTTAGCCAGGATGGTCTCGATCTCCTGACCTCGTGATCCGCCCGCCTCGGCCTCCCAAAGTGCTGGGAATTTTACCTGTTTTTTAAAATTTGGCCACTACTAGAAAATTCTGAATGACATATGTGACCCACATTTGTGGCTTATACTATCTTCCATTGTCTAGTGCTGTTCTGGAACATTCTACTGGGGCTGAGGCAAGGCCTGCAGGGGCACCCCTCCCTACCACAGAGGACACAGTGGTTCTCTGATCTGCTCTAGTCTCTCTCTCCTCAAGATGATGCTGCAGAAAGATGATCAAATTCTTCCCCTTGGACACCCTTTTTCCAATTTTTACTCTAACCCTCCTGTCAGTATGTTATGTCTTTATGAAATCTATTAGTCCTGCTAATTTTGCTACTTCAGATCAGTCTTCCTACTAATGTAAAAGATTTCGTCCCCTAAGGTGGCTTTGAGTAAATCTCATGTTACCTGTTATGTGCTGTATTAGTCAAGCTCTCATCACTGGCAGCACCATATTGGTAGTTCTAGGTCATGACGCTGCCTGCCCACTAGCCTCACCTGGAGCTGGGCTCATCATCCCTGGTTAAACTCCAGTTGGCCAGATCTCCTGAGAAGAACAAAGAGAGGCCTTTGAACACCGCTCTGCCATAACATTTGCCACTGGGCATTATTTGTGTGAAATCTGAGCCCTCCAGGAGACAGGCCTCCTGGAAGGCAGGGCTGGCACTTACCACCTCTCCAGAAGGAGAGGCCCTGGAACAATGGGCATTCAACAGACGCATGGTGGGTGTGGGATGTGTCGTTCTGTCAAGGGACACACAGGATCAGGGTGTGGTTTCCTCCTTGGTGTCATCCTCAGAGGCTAACATCTTCCAAACACCCAATGTGCTTTTGTGACCCGTGATTGTTTTCTTTACATTTTCTTTTTTGAGACAGAGTCTCGCTCTGTCACCAGGCTGGAGTGCAGTGGCGCCATCTCAGCTGACTGCAACCTCTACCTCCCTGGTTTAAGTGATTTTCCTGCCTCAGCCTCCTGAGTAGCTGGGACTATAGGTGCCCGCCACCACGCCCAGCTAATTTTTGTGTTTTTAGTAGAGACGAGGTTTCACCATATTGGCCCGGGTGGTCTCAATCTCTTGATTTCGTGATCCGCCCACCTTGGCCTCCCAAAGTGTTGGGATTACAGGCTTGAGCCACAGTGTCCGGTCAGTTTCTTTACATTTTCTACCAAAAAAAAAAAAAAAAAAACTTCTGTTTTCATCCTTTCTCATTATTATAGGTGATCCACAAGTATATATACTATGTAAAATAAGAAATCTAGGCTGGGCCTGCTGGCTCACGTCTGTAATCCCAGCACTTTGGGAGGCTGAGGTGGGCAGATTACAAGGTCAGGAGTTTGAGACCAGCCTGGCAAATATGGCGAAACCCCGTCTCTACTAAAAATACAAAAATTAGCCAGGCGTGGGGGTAGGTGACTGTAATCCCAGCTACTCAGGAGGCTGAGGCAGGAGAGTTGCTGGAACCCAGGAGGCAGAGGTTACAGTGAGCTGAGATCGTACCATTGCACTCCAGCCTAGGCAACAAGAGCAAGAATTTGTCTGAAAACAAAAACAAACAAACAAAAAAATCTAATTTGTTCAAGCTGTCATGTTATAAGTGTTGGGGTGGCCTCTGCATTGATGACTGAACTGTGACCACTGGTCAGTGTGTCTCCTTTCATCTCAACTATTTCTTTCTGGCTTGGGTTGTCTTTCCTAGGCTGTTCTTGAGTTGCAGGCATATGGATTGTGTTCCTACCTTATGAAGGGTGAATTGAATGTGATCTCGTATGTTCAGGTGAACTTGACTAAGATGTTGGCTCTGCTAGTCTGTTTTTCTATGAAATCTTACTTAAATGCTACCTATCATTTTGTTGGCCTTTTGGCTGCCTGAGTATTGGGAGTAGTAAATGGTGGCTTTGATCCCTTCCTCAATCCTGACTCTTACCTCGATTATAACTAGCAGCTCAGATATTAGAGACTGTGGTTGTTTTACATTTATTCAGTAATTACTTAGTAAGCACCAACCACGTATCAGGGATTGCGCTGGGTACAGCAGGCATGACCTCTTCCTTGGGAGACTCATGGTCCCAGGGCTATTTGCCCACGTGGCAACTGTCAGCCCTGCAGAGGGTGGACCATTTTTTTTGTAGTTCACCTTTGTTGTCGGACTTCTTGCTGTCCCAAAGAGTTTACAATCATTTGTACATTTTCCTGCTGCCTCCTCCAGGCCATTTATAAAAAATATTAAATGAGATTAGTCATAACACTAGTTACTTCTCCATGCACAAACCTGTCTTTTCCTGTCTCTGAGTCAGTTCTCTCCCTCCATGGCCAAACTGCCCGAAGTCCCACGGAGACTCATTATTTTTAAATACCTTTTCATGTGGAACCTTGTCAAAAGCTTCTGGAAAATCTAAATAGCTAAGAGACAGGCACTGAGCTAGGAATCAGGAGACCTGGATTCTAGTCTTATATGCCATTGGTTTATCATCGAACTTGGGGCAAGTCACAGAACAGCCTCCATCTCAGTTGCTTCATCAGGAAGATGAGAATGATTATTCTGGCAATCAACATCATAAAAATTTTACAACCATCAGCTGAGACAGTGTTATTTAAGAATGCTTTGCAAAGTATAAAGCAAAAATATAAGGGATCATTATTTAGAAAATTTACAATAGCATCTTCATTCATATGCAGGTTTCTCTCCCAGAAAAACTGCAGTAGATAAAGACATGGCTCCTCCAGCACCCCTGGGGTGATGCTTGTTTAAAACCAACTCCTTTGACATCTTGAAGGAATGCAGGTTTACGTAAACAGTAGTGCCGGGTTCAGTGTGAGCCTTTGGTGTAGAGTGTGAACTCATAGAAGCATAACCACTGGAATCAATCAGACCCTGGTATGGGTGCAGCCTGTGCCATCCGCCAGATGTGTGACCTTAATCAAGTTATTTAACATTTTTTGTGCCACACCTGTAAATGGGGACAATATTAATGCTTACTTTACTGAGTTCTGAGATTTAAATAAGAAAATAAGTATATGTAAAATGCCTACCATTGTCCCAGACCCATAGTGGCCACTCAATAAATAGCAGCTTTTGTTCTATTTGTCTGTGTTAAGGGTCCAAGAGCCAGCAGCTGGTCTATTCTACCTAAATTTTTGGATTGCCCATCAAACATTCAGTAAATTCCACCATAAATTCCTTTATCCATGTCCTGTGTGAATTTTTTCAACAGATGAATAAATAATGCTTTTCTTTGGTTTTCTGAAAAGTTATTGGAGGGTGAGGTGGGAAAAGAGAGAAGGAACCTTTCCAATTAGATATTTCCCACTGGCAGAGTGCAGAGGGTGGGGTCTTAGCTGCATCCAGCCTCCTTGCAGAAGGCCAGGCCTATGGAAACTTGTCCAATTGCTGCTTCCTCGTCCACCCCTCTGTCCCTCCCTCACGTCATCTGGTTTCCTTTGATGTCCAGCCACACCCAGCAAACCCCTCATCCTCAGGAGCAGGGAAGTTGGAGTCGAAAGATAAAGGAGACTGCTCAGGCACTGAATGTAATTTCATTTGGGGATCAGGCCAAGGGGCACTGGATGAGGCTTAGTTCCGCCAGCACTCCCCCGGGGACCCTGCTCTGGCCGACGGTGGCCTGAGGGGGCTGGAGACCAGCCAGGGCATTCAGTATCATTCTCTGCTTCTGCTCCAGGGGCACCTCCCAGCTGGGGATGAAGCCTGGCTGGGCCAGGGGCCAAGGCCATCATTGCGCGGTCAGACTTGGGTGGTAATCCCAATTGGTTTTGCACAAACTCCTGTTTCATCCAGATTAGGAAAGGACCTGGCCAGCGTGGACATCTGGTGGCTTGGGGATGGGCACAGAAGAAGGAGGGCTCTGGGAATCAGAGGCTTTTCCATTTTAAACACTAACCATGACTCCTTTAACTGTTGTTTTCATGGGCTTAATGGGAAATTAACAAAGAGGAATCTGAACTACATTTATATATTCATTCTTTTTTAGAATAAATATTTGTCAAGCTCAAGTGTTTGAGCACCAAAATCAAGAATGACTAGAGAAAGTCTCAGGAATTGTAGAGACTAGAGACAGACCCTGACCTCAGCCCCCTGCCTTTAGGTGGCTGCCACTGGGAGACACACAGGAAACCCTCTGGAAGCAAGGACTCTCATGTAACTGGTGGTAGGAAAAGCATGGACTTCCAGAGTCAAACTGAATTCTAATTCTCTCCCCAGATTTTATCACACAGGCCAGTTGTTTAATGTACCTGGGTATCATTTTTCTCATCTATTAGTGCATCCGTTAGGACTTTGGATGTTGCAAAAAAAACAAAAACAAAAACAAAAACAAAAAACCTTTATATTACTTTAACATAAAGAAAATATCTGGAGTAACTAGAAAGTCCCAATGTCAGGCAGGCTTTGGGGTTACTTTGATTCAGTGGCTCAGCAATGTCACCAAAGACCAATTTTTTCCCGTCTCTGTGCTTGACCTGCCCTGGTTCCAGCTCCCTTCCTTGTTAGGAGAGGGCTGCCCACAGATCTTTGAGCTCCAAGTTCATTTTATCCCTTTGAGAGTTAGGAAATACGGTCTCTTCTCTCTACCATGAGTCCCTGCTTTGCTCTGATTCACGTTGATTGGCTTGAGCCTATTTTCTCTTAATCACTGTGGCAGAGAGTAAGATCGAGCTGGTTTGTTTGTGCTCATCATGGACAACCTGGGAAGCAGGGAGTGGGTTCAATCCCACCCAAAAGGTGGGAGAGGGTGGAATGGATGCTGGAGGGGCACGTGAGCCGTGATGAATGAACATTAAACCCACGGGATTGAGAGGATTACACCAATAGAGAATTATGTGCAAAACCATCTCCCAGTACCTGATGTCCACGAAGCTTAAAATAACGCTTAAAAGGAAATTTTAAAAATCAGAGTCCAGAACAAACCTAAAATCAAGCAAATAAACCACAAAATAACCTGATATTAGAGTTCATGGACTCAAGAGAAATGAAAGGGGGGAGCCTTCTGGGGGACCTGGTGTGGTCAGTTGTCATTAATGTGGTATTCTTTCTGTAATTTAGTTCCTCAGAATGCCTCTTTTATTCTCCTTGATCTTGTGAGAGGTTAAAAATTACACATTAAAAATTTAAAATAAGAGTGCCTAATGGGAATATTTGGAGTATATTCTTTTTCCTTAGCTTTATTGTTGAAATCTCTAAAATTATACTATGTGTATCTTACAGTCCTGTGTGTGGTGGGGAAGTGTGATGATCCCCTAGCTCTCGCCTAACCACACTCTCAATAATATTTGTTCCTGATTTATGGGAGTGGTGTTATTAGCACTCACTGTGCAGTGGTCATGTTGGGTCTATGCACTCAAACACAGGATGGTTCCAGTGACCTTGGCCAACATCCAGAGGCCAGACGAGCATCATGTAGGGTTGTAAAGCTGATGTCTTTTCTAGGTTAGTTCTCATTCATGGGGCATATGGGCAGAAGTCTTCTTTCCATTGTCTCTAAGCTGTCCCAGCATTTCTAGGAAGGACTTATGGATGGCTGGGGAAGATCTACTCAGCTGAGTGTTTGCAGAAGGTTGTGGATGACTCATGCCTGAAGCACATTTTCCTGTAATTCCCTCATCCCCTTCCCTGGGGATGTGAACAAAATCTCTAGAAGGTTTCAGGACCTAATATTATAAGTATAAGCCACTATTTCAATGCCAAAAAGAGACCCTTAGTGTGAAACCTTTGGGGTTGGCCCCCTGCCTGGTTCCCCTTCAAGGTACAGCAATGACATCTGGGTAGCAGTTCCCTTCCTTACACTGACATGTTTTTCTGCTAACAAATGCAGCAAATAATATTGCCTTTCCAATGCAGGGTGACACTCTGATCTGAGGCAGCTTCAATAACATGTTGTTCCTCCAAGCCTCAGAGCCTCATCTTTTTCTCCAAAGACCAGCAAGAAAGGCATCAAATGCTTGAGCCTGAGGCAGAGGGAACCAGGGAGATCAAGACTGGATTCTTGGTGAAGCCCAGCTTGGTCCCCGGCTTCCCTCTCTGCCACTCCCATCCTGAGGCCCTTGGTGAGCTTATGTCACTCCACTCCTTGGCTTTAGCCTGTGAGCACTGTAGAGACAGAACTCATGCCCTCTCCCTCGGCTGTTGACAGGGTCTCTGGCTGAAGTTTGACTGTGGGCAGTGCAGGATCTGAACTCACATTGACTCTCCTCCTCTTCTCCACAGATCCGGGTGGATGGACCCAGGGGCAACGCTCTCCAGTATGAGACGGTGCAGGTGGTGGATCCTGGCCCAGTCCTCCGGGATATGGCCTTCTCCAAGGACCACGAGCAACTCTACATCATGTCAGAGAGGCAGGTAAGACTCTTTGGGCTCTGCTAGACGTTTGTCTTACAGCTAAATACTAGCCTGTGGCTCAGTACAAACCTTAGGAGGCCAGCTGCAGAGAGGTGATTTGATTTATTTGGCGCAGTGTGTATCTTTTCAGTTTTGCTGCCTGGGGACTGAGGCTTGGTGTTCTGAAACAGGAAAGAAACATTTAAAATATCAAAATATTGGAGACTCTAGAACAAATCCACTAACTTCAAAATCATGTGTATATGTTCAGGGCCAACATTTGCTTTCTTTTGAAGAAACGTCATACAGATGTCCAAATTGTGGGTCCAGATTTCCCTATACAAAATGTGATCTCATACCAAAGTCACCTTCCTGGCCCCCAGAAGCCTGTGGGAGGCAAGGATTTATTGCCAGAAGAGCCTAGTTAAGGGAACACCATGGTCAGGACCCAGAAAACAGAGTCTGTGTGGTGAGATATGATGAGGTAGGGCACGGCCTGAACGTTTGTGTGTACATACAACTCTTTGTGGAAACTCCAGCAAGTGCCGCGGAGCCCACCCGAGAAGAACAGATATGGTGCAGGTTTACTGATGCTGAGTAGGAAGTCGAAAACCTGGGCTTGGTTCTCAAACTGAGCTGAGAAGGAAGTAAGTTTTTATGGAGTCCTTGAGCTCAGGCCAGGAGTCATATATCTGCAGCAGGCAAAGGAAGGGGTTTCACCTTGGACATCCATGTATTTAAGGGTATTTCCTGCAGTCCTCTAATTCACTGCCTGGAGTGCTCCACCCCACAACACACAGCCCACCCCAAGTGTGGTGCAGCACCACCGTACCTCTGCCCTGTGGCCTCTGTGGAGGATGGGTCATTCCCTGGAGCTGTCCCTCCAGCCCATGAATATGTATGCGTTAGCTCTGAGTGGCAGCAGCAGCCATGAGGGGCAGATCTCTCCTCTTTTTCATCCTCGTCAGCGTGGCCTGAACTCTCTGGAGGACCCTGCTAACAGAGTCTGGATTGTTCTGCCTGGACCCTCTCAGCATTGTGGGGGAGATGAATTCCACATTATGCCACCCACGGGGCTTGTGCATTATGCCTTAGCAGTCATAGGAGCTCTGCCCTCCCCAAGAGCTCGATGACATCTTCTCTTGGTGTCGGACTCCCCGTTCTCCCAACTTTAGCCACACTGGGACCCATTGTGCCCTGGTTGAGGCTGCCACGGCTTGGGAATGGTCTCATTCCCAAGGTGGGGTAGAAAGTGGAGTCTTTTTTCCTGGGAGGAGAGACTACCAAGATGGAGCCTGCAGCTGGGCACAAGGCTTCCCATTTGTCTACATTCCTTGCTCTTATAACAGCTTCCAAACTCCCCACTCCCAGCCTACCTCAGAGGCCCTAGGAGCTGAGGGGAAGCAGCTTTCTTTGGTGGCATGAATCATCTGGAGAAGATCTTCACAAGGCATTGAATATTCAGGATTTCTTGCCTGATCTGAAAGCCAGCATTTCTGAACCTGGGACTTAAAACATAAGAGGACTTTCAAAGATGGAAAATATAAATGGAGCCAGGTGCAGTGTCTTGCACCTATAATCCTAGCTGCTCGGGAGGCTAAGGCAGGAGGATTGCTGGAAGGCCAGGAGTTCAAGGCCAGCCTGGGCAATATAGCAAGACTTCGTCTCTAAAAAAATAAAGAGAAATTTCAAAAAAAAGCATGAGCTGATAATATGAGTTATCAGCCCCCTCTGAGAACTGAGTCAGGATTCTGAGCATTACTCCTTCCCTGGAGGGGCCCTTCTGAATCCTTGTTCACCTCCTTGTCCTCAGCTATTTCCCCTTAGATGAGTAATGTGGTCAGTACCCATTTAGGCTTGGCAATGAGGCACCCTGAGAGCTCCATATTATGGGCACATTGGAAAGGAAGGCAGGAATGAATAGAGCCAGGGAATTCATCCATTCCAGGGCTGCTCCACACAGATGGGGAGACTGGCCTGCCACCCAAATGACCATTTCAAAGCCCTAACACCTGGGCTGACAGTGGTCTCCACTGGACTTGTGGATTCTTGGTGGAGATTTGTGGAACAGTGCGATGATTAAGTCCACAGGTGTTGCCATTGGAATGACTGAGCATGCATCTTAAATCTCATTTACTAAATGTAGTCTCTGATAAGTTCCTAACCTCCTTAAGATTCAGCATTCTTTACTGTCCTGTGAAGGTGACAATAATATCAGATAGTTTTGTTCCAAGAATTGAATGAGATATGCATATAATAAACTTAGAACCATGGCTGGCACAGAGTAAGTGCTTGTTAAATGCAGAGACTCTTGTTTTTACGACTCTGTGACAGGAGTTTCCAGACACTGGCTGTGCTTACAGTCAGGCAAGGGCTCGTATTGAGATTCTAGATGGTCCATCTGGGTTGGAGCACAGCAGCCCAGGTGAGGCCAAGGTAGGCAGGGAGCAAAAATCCAGTCCCGGGGGAGAGCCCATGAGGAACCCAGGCCTGCTTGACAGACTGGGCACGTGGAATAGAGCTCAGGGCCAAGCAGCTTGGTAAATATACCTGGGTATTTTCCAGACCCAGCGCATCAAGACTAATTCCAGCCTCCTTCAGGTGGTGGGTCTCCCTCAGCCATGATGGGTCAGAACACTTTGCACACCGTGTCTGCAGGCTAAGGGCATAGCTTGGCCATGATGTCAGTGCGGCCTGGAAAGCACTTTCCTTTCTTATCTGACTAATTTTTCCTTGTCCTTCAAAACTTAGCTTGACTGTCACATTCTTCATTGGGTTATTCCTAGCCTGCAGTTAGACACGTCTGTAGTAGCTCTTGTCAGACCAGACTGTGATGATGACTTCCTTGTCTCTGTTGCTGCCAGCAACTTGAGGGCATTCCATACCTTGCCAGCCTAAATCTCACGTGATAGGCCCCTCATAATTTTTTAATGAATGAGTCCCCAGTGCCTTCACTGAACCAGAATTGGAAGAGAGAGGTACCAACACAAATAACCTATTGCTTCAGTTAATTTCAAAGCTCAAACTTAAGTAACTGAAAGACTAACTGAAGCCTGACCTTACTCTCCGCCACAGAGAGTAAGGGTGGGACTGAACCCACTCCCTGCTTCCCAGGTTGTCCATGATGAGCACAAACAAACCAGCCTGATCTTACTCTCTGCCACAGAGAGTAAGACGGAAAGAAGGAAGTTCAGATAAAGGAAGCACCTCCTGTGTGTCAGTAATCTATCACTTGTATTCATTGGCTAGGGCTGCCATAACAAAATAGCACAGACTGGGGAGCTTAAACAACAGAAATTTGTTTCCTCCCAGCTTTGGATGTTGGAAGTCCAGGATCACAGTGTCAGCAGGGCTGTTTTTTCTGAGGCCTGTCTCCCCGGCTTAAAGATGGCTACCTTCTCACTATGTCCTCACATGGCCTTTCCTCTGAGAGCAAAGCCCTGGTGTTTCTCTGTGTGTCCTACTCGCCCCTTCTTCTAAGAGCACCAGTCAGATTGGATTAGGGCCTCTTTCTATCAGCCTTATTGTAACATAAACACCTTGATATGGTTTTGCTGTGTCCCACCCAAATCTCATCTTGAATTGTAGCTCCCATAATTACCTCCTGTCATGGGAGGGACCCTGTGGGTGGTAATTGAATCATGCAGGCAGGTCTTTCCCATGCTGCTCTCCTGACAGTGAATACGTTTCATGAGGTCGGATGGTTTTCTAAGGGGAGTCCCCCTGCACATGCTCTCTTGCCTGCTGCCATGTAAGACATGGCTTTGCTCCTCATTTGCCTTCCACCATGATTGTGAGGCCTCCCCAGCCATGTGGAACTGTGAGTCCATTAAACCTTTTTCCTTCATAGATCACCCAGTCTCAGGTATATTTTTATTAGCAGAGGGAGAACGGACTGATACACACCTTTTTGAAGAAGCCATCTCCGAATATAGCCATACGCTGAAGTGCTGAAGGTTAAAGCTTCAATGTGTGAGTTTTGGGGAGAAACAATTTAGCCCGTTACATCACTGTCATGACTTTTGCCCTGTCCTATTTTTTTACATTATGTTTTTGTTTTAACTTATGGTTTCAACTTGGATAACCTACTTTAACTGTCTCTTAAGTAGTAGTATTATGGATCTAACACGTCAGTCATATATGGTATGACTAATGTACTTACAAATCAAACAGAACTATTAAAATTATTAAAACTCCATGTCTGCATCCACACAAAATCTATCTGTGTGTTGCTTTGGGAACCACTGATATATTGGCTGTAGCTTGGGTTTTGACGTCTGAAGACCTAGATTCTAAGGCCCAGACCTATCCTCCACTGGCCGATGACCCTGGACAAGTCAATCAGCTTCTTTGAGTCTCACTTTTCTCATCTGTAAAATGAAAATAATCATGATAATCTTCTTCCATCACAGAGCTCAAATAACACAAGAGACACATCTAGTAACTTTCAGATTGTTATTTTTTTTTCTTCACATGAAGTGAAGACCTAAATATTCCTGAAAGATGTGAGTTAACAACATTACATACCAATGAGTTAGTCCAGGGGTCAACAGACTTTTTCTGTAAGGGGTCAGATAGTGAATAGTGTAGGGTTTGTGGACCATATGGTTTCTGTTGCCATTATTCAACTTTGCTGTTGTAACACAAAAGCAGCCATAGATAACATCTAAACAAATGGGGACGACTATCTGCCAATAAAACTTTGTTCACAAAAACAGGTGAAGAGCAGTGGTTTTGCAATCTCTGAGTCAGTCCTATAATGAAAATGTGTTAGATGATGACCCTGGCATTGGAGATGGTGGAGTTACTGTGTACAGGTCACTCAAAGAAGTGTGGGGAGAAAATTCCTCAGCCTATTAGAATGGACCCCAGTGCCACATATCCAACTGCTGCCTGACATCTCCACTTGGTCATCTGGTAGATATCTTCACTTAACATGTCTAAAGCCAAATTCTTCATCGACCTTCCCAGCACTCCTCACCTGTAGTCTTCTCTATCTCAGATGATAGGGATGATGGCAGATGATGGCAACTATGCCATTCCAGCTAAAAATCTTAGAGTTATCTTTGATTCCTTTCTTTATCCCTTATCCCACATCCAGTGTGTCAGGAAATTCTACGGACTCTGCAAAATATTTCCAGAATATGGCTATTTCTCACCACTTCATTGTCACCTACCTGGATTGAACCCCCATGGTCTCTTGCCTGAATATTTGCAATAGCCCTCCAACTATTCTCTCTGTTTCCACCTTCATCTTTCCAGTCTTTTCTCCATGCAGCAGTTAACCTTCAAAAGTTTGAGTTAGATAGTGTCATTCCTCTGTTCAAATCCTTTCAATGGCCAAAGTGCCTGTGAAGACCCACAGGGCCTTATATGCTCTGTCCTCATGAGATGTCCAAGCTCATCACCTGCCACTCTCCTGCCTCCCCTACTCTGCAGGGCCAAGGTGGGAGAGAGTGCCCTGGACACAGAGATGTCCTCTGTGATGCTCCTGCAATATGGCAGGCTCCTGCTTCAGGATCTTTGTCCTGGTTGTTCCCCTTTGCCTAGAATTCTCTCCAGGTATCTGCTTCCCCTGAGTACTACAGGTAAAACACTAGATTGCCTTCCACCCACACTTATAAACTCCCAATCTCCTCTCCTGGGTCTATTTTTATCCATCGCACTTAGTCTCTTCTTATTTGCTATATGATTCTTATAATTGTTCTGTATTATATGTCTTCCTCATTTAAAATGTAAACGCCATGAGAATATAAATTTTTGTTTTTTAGTCTTTTTAGTTTACTTGTGTATCACAGACCCCTGGAACAGCACTGACACCTAATAAATACTCAATACACATTTGTTGAATGAGTGACTGAATGCATCTGGGCTCAAGAGAGCTGTGGTTTCAATTCTGCTGCTCTGGCTGCTCCTATAACTGAAGACTAAAATCTACCATGAAACATACTAGCATCTGTATTCCCAGATCTTAGTGGAAGAGTGTCCTAAACATATGGTAGGGTGGCAATCTGGATGATAATCCAAGAGGTTTATATTGGATTGAAGGACACATTTTCTTACAGGGATCACTGTATAAAAAACCGGTGGTAGAAAATGGTGTGCTTTATGCTGTCCATTCTTACATACCAGCCTCTCTCTTCTCTGATCTTTTTGGGATCTGCAGCAGGGCAGTGGCCTAAAGGAGCTTTTGGTCCTGGTGTTGTGTTCAATACAATGATAGGTGATATGGCTTGGCTGTGTCCCCACCCAAATCTCATCTTGAATTGTAGCTCCCATAATTCCCAAGTGTTGTGGGAGGGACCTGGTGAAAGATTATTGAATCATGGGGGCTGGTTTCCCCCATGCTGTTCTCATGTAGTAAATAAATCTCACAAGATCTGATGGTTTTATATTTGCTTGGCTCTCATTCTCTCTTGCCTGTCGCCATATAAGATATGCCTTTCCCCTTCTGCCATGATTGTGAGGCCTCCCCAGCCACATGGAAATCTGAGTTCATTAAACCTCTTTTTCTTTATAAATTACCCAGTCTCAGGTATGTTTTTATCAGCAGCGTGAAAACGGGCTAATACAACAGGTAAAGAGAGAGCAGAGATGAGCAACTGAATCAGGAGGCTTGTGAGCATTTTCCAAGTTAACAGAATGGGTGTTCATGAACCCTTCCTACCATCAGGGGCATCTCATCACTCTCAGCATAAGGCCCAAGCTCCTGGCATGGCCCCTCAGACCCATCCTGCGGCTCCTCTCCACCTCTGCAAGCTCATTTTGTGGCTCTGGCCCCTGGCTCTCCGTGCACCAGCAAACAGGCCTCCGTCTGTCCCTGAGCCTAGCTCCTTCCTGCTGCAGAACTTGCATGCTCACTGTTTCCTCTGCTGTGACAACTCTCTGGCTTTTCCTGTGGCTGGTTCCTCCTCATGCCTGTCGTTTTTGCTCAAATATCGTGTCCTCAGAGAGGTCTCCACTGGCCACCCTACATAAATGTCCCTCATCCTGGCATCTTGACTTCTTCCTATTAAGTCTTTTTGTTTACTCACTTCTGCTGCCCACCACAGTATGAAAATTACCTGTTTATTTCCCATCTCTATGCATTAGCATATAAGTTCCTGGAGGGCAGGGACCTTGTCTCTCTTGTGTCTAGCAGGTAGAGGAAGACCTTATCCAGAGAAGGGGCCAGGTATATTCTTGTAGAGTTAATATGAGTGAATGAGCTTTGGACTTCATCTCTTTGTGATGAAGAGCAGCCTTTCTTTGAAAGCACTCTGATTTTGGTGAGGCTAGGACCTCCTGCCTGGAGATGATGCCTGAAGACTTAAATAGACATAGCAGGATTCTGAGTTTTGTTAAGAACCAGATAACTGTGATTCAGTCAGCAACCCAGCAAGCTCTAGGGTGTTACCTCTGCCCCTGAGGAATGTTCCTCTTTATCATTTGGTAGGCAGCAGCTGCTCTCCCTTCTAAACACTCCTTTATCCCTTCTTGTCCCTAGTTTCTTTGTGGACGGAGATGCTGGTCTCTGCCACCTCCAGCCTCCCTCTGATTTATCTGATACCACACTGGGGGACACAGAGTGCAGAAAACAGGCATTTGACAGTCAGGGGAAATATTTCACATCATATTTTAGTAGTTGTGAAATAGTTAATGAATCCATAGTTAAAGAAGTATCCGGAGAGATCAACTAACTTTGAATCCCCACCGCTGTTTGAAACTCTCCTTGGGGCCGAGTATGGTGGCTCATGCCTGCAATCCCAGCACTTTGGGAGGCCGAGGCAGGCAGGTCATCTGAGGTTAGGAGTTCGAGACCAGCCTGGCCAACATGGTGAAACCCATCTCTACTAAAGATACAAAAAATCAGCTGAGCCTGGTGGCACGCACCTGTAATCCCAACAACTTGGGAGGATGAGGCAGAACCACTCCAACCTGGGAGGTAGAGGTTTCAGTGAGCTCAGATCACGCCATTGCACTCCAGCCTGTGTGACCTAGTGAGACTCTGACTCAAAAAATAAATAAATAAATAAATAAACAAACTCTCCTTGGGTTCCAGTGTTCCTCATTCCATACGCTGAAAGAGGCCAGCTCTTGGCATGTGGTAGGATGAATGGGTGGTAAAGAGGATGAATGAATGGCCAGCTCTTGACATGCAGGGTAAGGATTATATGACTAATGGAGGTAGAGAATGGAGTGTATGTGTGTGTGTCTGTGTGTGTGTGTACACATGTGCATATCTCTGCACACAAATGCTATACATTTTCTGGCTCCGTCACCCGTTCCCTCAGCACCTCTTTCGTTCAGTATTCAACAAATGTTTACTGAGCACCTGCTCTGAGCCAAGCATTCTTCCAGGTTACCAGGAATTCCATGGGGAGCAATACAGTCAAAGTCCTTATCCTTATAGGCCGTACATTCTGGGCAGAGAGACAGATAGTGAATGAGAGAATGAGGGAATGAATGAATGGCTTAGAACAGGTAATAGTGAACAGAGTGAAAAATTAAACCGACTCAGGTGGAATAAGGTGATGGCCAGAAGAGTGGAGGTGAGTGCTCTTTTAAAGACAGTTGTCAGGGAAATTCTCAAAGGAGGGAATTTTTGAGCAAAAAGCAGAAGAGAGTGAAGTGGTGCGAGAGGACTGTCTGGGGAGAAGTGGTCTAGGCGGAGGGAACAGCAAGCACAGAGGCCAGAGACAGGCAGGTGACATATGTTTTTGAGGACACCAGACGGGCTGCCAGGAGGGGAGAAAGGGGAAAGTGGTGAGTGAGGCAGCTGAAGACAGAGGCCAGCTCAGGTCACTCCAGCCTCCATGTGCACCTGTGAAATGGGGATTTATAGTAAACAGTATTGATCTCCTGGAGTGAGCGAGGATTCAATGAGATATTCCAGGTAAAAGAGCTTAGGTCAGAAAGGACATTCAGCAAATGTTAGCTATTAGATTATTTGCAAATTACATAGTTCTGCAGGCTGGATATGGTTTCTCTTATCATGGACGCGTAGGTCCCTCTGTGAACTCGTGCAGCAAGTGCCGTGTTGTGTACACTTCTGCTTGGAGTGTATGAGTGTGCACTGTGGGGTGTCAGTGTCATTTTGCCATGATTTAACTGTCTCTTTCAGAGCCGTGTTACATTTCTCTCTGTCTCTTTTCTTTCTTCTGAGTGATTCTGAATCTCTCTCTGCTGTGTGTGCATATGCACACCCACCCCTTCCCCTGTGTCTATCCCTGTCTGTGTGTCTCTGTTAGCCTCCTTCTTGCTTTGTGTGTGCATGCATGTGTATGAGTGTGGTGTGTATTTACTAAAATCCCAGTAACCCCGAGGGAATGTCTATACACACTGAAACCAATGTGATAAAAACCTGCCAAGACAATGGGAGGGAGGTGAGAGGAAATGTCAGTGAGGCAGATAAATGAGAAGATGAGGTGGCAAAGCTGGGACCGTCCTTGTTCTTGGGTGCCCTGGAGTGACACCCACCAGGGGAGAAGCAGCTGTCCCCCAGACAAGGCAAGTATCTTCTTTGATAGGCCCAGAGGAAGTGGCAGATTTCTCAGTGAATTTCAATGTCTCTGCCTCTCCACATACCAGCCCTTGCCTGCCTGAAAGCCAGAAGCCTCAAACACACATTTCTGCTTTGGGGATCTGTTTCAGCCATGTTTGGACCAAAGCCATCTTTTATGATGTCCTTTGTTTTACTGACTCTTCACAGTGGGTCTGCTTCCAGGTGCTGGGGGACTCTTGCAGCCTGTCCTCCTGAGCTGCTGGTGCTCAAGTAATTGCTATAAAGCAAGATGCGGACGACTATGGGGCCTGAGGAGGTGGGCCTGGAGGTGAGTCCCCTGCCCATAGGCATTGCCCAGGATAGCAACCTTGCCTGGCTCCTTCTGGCATAAACCAGTAGTGAAGTGGCGAGGGCCACCTTGCTTTATAGCATATTACTCAGGCCTGATTCATTCATTTGTTCAGGAAACACAGACCAACCTGGGCAACATAGAGAGATACTATCTCTAAATTTTTTTTTTAATTAGCTGGACACTGTGGCTCATACCTGTATTCCCAGCACTTTGAGAGGCCAAGGTAGAAGGATTGGTTGAGGGCAGGAGTTTGAGACCAGCCTGGGCAACATGTCAAAACCCCATCTCTACAAAATATTTAAAAATTAGCCAGGTGTGGTGGTGTCCACCTATAGTCCCAGCTACTCAGGAGGTTGAGGCAGGGGGATCACTTGAGCCTAGGAGGTTGAGGCTGCAGTGAGCTATGGTCACGCCACTGCACTCCAGCCTGGGCAACAGAGGGAGATGGCTTCTCTAAAAATACAAATAAATAAAAGTAAAGTTTTTTTTTAAAAAAAGAAACATTCTGTAAGCTCCCTCCTACTATGTGCCAAGTACCAGTCAAGGCATTGGGAATACAACCCTGAAGAAACAGTGACATATCCCTATGATTTTAGCAAAAGGAAGCAGCGAAGGAACCAACCTAAGAAATAAATCAGAGACTATTTATGGTGATAAACACTCCAGGAAAAGGAAATCAAGTGGATTAAGTAGAGTCAGGATCCTTGTGGGGGCAAAAGGGTTGCATTTTCAAATAGAGAGGTCAGACGGGCATACGAGAGGAGAAGGGGAGGCCTGTCCATGTTGTCCTGTCCCTTTCCTTCTTCTATTTATTTGTAAGTTCTTTGTTTGGGGTTGTGAAATTGAAAGATGGTGAAGCTAGCCTCTCTGGAGGGTAGAAGTGAGAGGAGGCATCGTGATTGTTTTTTTACCATGCTGTGAGCTTCAGAAGGAGCCATAGTTCAACGGGGAGGTGGTACCATGGTCTAAGAAAGGGCAGCATCGCTTGAGGCTTGGGACCCCGAAGTGGATGGTGCCTCCACCAGGGACCCCTGTGTGATGAAGGAGTCATTACTGTTTCTTTGCGCCTCAGTGTCCGTCCCTGTCTCCACCCTGCCTCCCAGGATGTTCTGAGGGAGGCGACGTGAAGTCTGGCAGTCTGGGAGGTCTATAGACATTGATTTGATAGAAGATGCTGTTGTGAAGATACTGTCTCCAGCCAAAGGTGCTGGGCTCCTGTGAAAATAATTCCCACTCTCAACACTGGGTCTGCGGGCATGTCTCACGTGAGGTGCACTGGATGGTGATGCAGCCGTTTCTCTGCCATCCTGTCTGCCCCTGCGGGGGCCAAGCTGTACACTCCAGTTAGTGTTTGGATGGCTGACATGGTGACGAGACCATGTGGACGTTTGCTCCTGGCACCCAGGCTGGCCTGTGTCTGATAGCTCCTGTGAGAGTGAACTTGAAGCACAAGGCTGAGGAATGAGTGACAGGAAATGGAGCCACCTCAGACATTCACAAAAACAGAAAAGCTGTGTCAGTGTTTCACCCAATTTCCCTCAGGTGGGAGCCTTCCCATTTGTCTGGAACAGATTCTGAAGGTTCCAGAATGTCATTATTGAGATAGTCCCACTTCCCACTTCATTCTCAGGCAAGGTACAGGATGTCTCCATTTTACCACAGCGGAAATGGAGGAACCAGAGGGGAAGTGACTTCCCTCCCTCATTTCCTACAGTCAGTAGGTGCTGAATTGTCCACTGCACCCTAAAACCTTAGGCTTGGAAAATGCTGCTGGCTTATCTGGTGCAACACACTCCTACTGCACTTTCCTTCTGCGATCAGTGTGGAAACTGAAGCACAGAGGAGGGAGCAGGTCATCCAGAGTCAACAGCAGTTTGGGAGAGGAGCTGAGCTTGAATCCAGGGTTTAGCTCCTTCTGCAATGCCTTCCCCAGCCCCCTCTTCCAGTGAGGAACAGGGAGCTCTCTGTGAGAGGAAGAGATACTATTCATCGTCTTGACTTCCCAGTAAAAAGTGATGCACCCCACTCTCAGATGTCAGAACCAGCTATAGAAGGCAGAAGGACTCTCTAGGGATGGGGTAATGGAGCAGTGCAGATGTGAACAGAACTCAAAACCCACCTCGGCCCCATGAAGGACGTCCCTTGGTTTACTTCTCCTTTGTTGTAACCTGACACAAGGTGGGACAAGAGCCCCTTTGCAACCTTTAAGGCATCTTGGGGTACATGGAGCCCTGGGCAGCACCAGCCCTACCTCACAGAGGGAGTAGGCAGGGAAGCAGCCCATCACTCCCACTGTTCTTTTCTGACAGACGTGTTTCTACATGGTCACTGGTGTAGGCAAAAGTCTCTGACATCTGAGTATGATCACCACAGTGGCCTGGCATCTCTCAGACAGACCATGGGGGTGACCGGAAAGCACAAGCATGTGCAGGACGGAGGCCACAGGGGGGTCATTAATAGACCACGGACTTGGCTTTTCATACCTGTCCTTAGTACTCACCAGGTGTGCCACCTGGAGTCACTCACTCGGGCAGTTTATGCTTTGGTTTCTTATGTAGAAAATGAAAGTGATGATAACTCTCTTTCAGTGCTTTTAGGATTGAAGTTAATATATGTAAAGTGCCTAGCATGTAGTAGGAAGTTGTGGTTGCTGTCATCATTATCATTATTCTTATTACTATTAGAAAATGTATTGTTAATCCTAGCACTTTGGGAGACTGAGGCGGGCAGATTGCCTGAACTCAGGAGTTTGAGACCAGCCTGGACAACATGGTGAAACCCCGTCTCTACTGAAAATACAAAAAGTTAGCCAGGCCTTATGGTGCGTACCTGTAGTCTCAGCTACCTGGAAGGCTGAGGCATGAGAATCACTTGAACCCAGGCGGCGGAGGTTGCAGTGAGCTGAGATCATGCCACTTTACCGCAGCTTAGGTGACAGAGTGAGACTCTATGTCCAAAAAAAAAAAAAAAAAAAAAAAAAAAAAATTCTTGTTAGGGGCAGGGAAACCTGGACAAACCACTGCTTGGTGGCTAAAGGTCAGTCGAGCTGCAGGCACCAGCTACCCGGGATTCTGTGCTTCCCCCATCCATCTCAAAGCCCCTGGAAAGTACTCAGGCAGACACTCCCTTCGTAGTAAGGAGCACTGCCTTCCAGGGGATGGAGGGCCTGGGAGGCTGCGGTCTCCCACCCTAATCAGAGAGAGCTATGTTGCCTCTGGGTTTTTCTCTGTAACTCTGCTTCCACTCCGGGGAAGGAGTCTGAATCCATTTGAGTCCAACCTCATTGGATATATGAAGTTATCACAGATTGGGCAGCTGAAGAAACTTTTGGTCACTCATCTTCCAGGACTTCTAGAGCAGAGGGAAAACTGGCTCATTTTCCTTCTTTCTGCCCCAGAATAGAGAAGAGCTATGATGTGGAGGTAGAGCAGGGGTGGGTGAGGGAGGATGTGGAGCAGAAGGAAAGCTGAGGAAACCCAAGGGCCAGTGGTTAAGGAAAGCGCTGGCAGCTCTCTAATCCTGAACTCCATTAAGCATCTGTCTCCGGCAGTTGCCCTGACAGTCACGGCGCCTTCTCCTAACTTAGCGCTGGTGTCCTGGTATTTTCGGGGCACTCTAAGTGCCATTTTTAAAGACAACCACCCATCATCGTCCACTTAGCAGTACATAAGGAGACTCCACAGGGTGGATAGACAGGACTAGGGCTGCTTCTCTTCCAGCTTCCAGCTCCTCTCCCACCATGTCTGTTTAGTAAGCGCCACTGCATGCCCCGCACAGAGTCAGTCCCTGTGCACAATCAGAGAAGGGCTGAGGGAAGGCTCTGTTCTGGAAGCTCTGCAGTGGTAAAGTGAGAGCAAACTCCAGCTTGAAGCGTGTTGAAAAGAGTATGGTCCTACTGTGGGAATTGCTCCAGAAACCCAACTTTCTTGTGGAGTTAGGGATCAGGGAAGAAAAAGATGTCAGTTTGAAGGGCACATTCTCTTCATGCTTTTGAGTGAGGTCATTACAAGGACTCTGGTCTGGAGGCTGGAGTCTTTGGGGTCTTTCTTAAGACTACCACTGATCCTCACTTGTGGGTGGGGGTTGGGCCTTGACCACCTCACCCGTCTCAACAGGCCAGGTATTGGTAGAAGTTGACTCACACCGTTCCAACCCACTTCCCTGTTCCCTAGGGATGGTATCCTAATGGAAATGGTTAAATTCCATGAGCACTGATTGACTTGCTCTTGAGTTCTGTGAAAAACAGACCAGAAATGTTGATACTTAAGTAAATTTTACACTCCGTTTGAATATCAATGGGACGTTTTCAAAAGTAAATAGATGCACATTAATTTATGCCCTTGTTCAAGATGACTAGTTAGCATTAATGATGTCACATGACTTTACTAAATACAATATAGGTATAAAAGGGTAAATTACAAATGGCATTTATTTACATATCTCATATGAGTCTTTCAAGTGCATTTCAGATATTACAAGCAGACAATGGAGACATCAATTTGAAACTGACTCAGAGACGTATGCAATGGTTTTGAAGATATGCACAATGGCTGAGGGGAGATTATCTGAATACTTATCTAGACAAAGTCCAGAAAAACAATGAAGGAGTGGAGAAACAGGTAGAGAATATATCCTTCTCCAAAAGGATTCCAGCTGGTGCAGAAGGCTATCCAGTTACAAGCTGTATGGCTTGAAGGTGGGTCAGGGCTGGAATCACAGCTCTGCTGCCGGATTCTGGCACTGCCACTTGACTCTGGACAAGTTATTTAATCTCCGGGTATTTCAGTTTCTTCATCGGCAACATGGGAATATCCTAGTGCCCATTGGCTGGGTGGTTACAATGAATAAATAAGAAAGTGCACATAAAATTCTTAGTGCATTGCCTGGCACATAATGACGACTCAATTAGTCTTAGCTTTCATCTCTATGATTTTCAGTATGCTGTTGACTATTATAAGAATGTCTATGTTTCATTGAAAAAAAGCCACTATGCCAGGTGTGGTGGCTCACTCTTGTAATCCCCGCACTTTGGAAGGCTGAGGTGGGCAGATCATCTGAGGTCAGGAGTTCAAGACCAGCCTGGCCAACATGGTGAAACTCCGTCTCTACTAAAAATTCAAAAATTAGCCAGGCGTGGTGGTGTGTGCCTGTAGTCCCAGCTACTTGGGCGGCTGAGGCAGGAGAATTGCTTGAACCTGGGAGGGGGAGGTTTCAGAAAAGAAAATAAATAAATAAATCCACCTGTAATATTTTTCTTCCAACATTCATAAACTCACTCCTGTATCCTCTGGGGCATTTTAGGTTTTCTTGGCGCCAACAGTGACAGAGAGCAGACCAGGAGGCCTCCATCGGCCCCACTCCCGGTTGGCTGTGGCCTCATAGTCTGAGTCCGCAGGTTCCAAGGCCCTTTGGGTGTTCTAGTGGACTGAGGTGCCCAACCCCCTTGCTTGAGACATGGCCTTTGGCTAGGGCCACTACTCACACCTGAGATCACCTTCAGTGGGAGAGGAAGGCCCTCTGGAGAAAGTTTTATTCCCTCAAAGCACCTTTTAATCCACAGGCTGGGAGGTAAATGTTCACTTTCATTAAAGTGTGGGGCTCTAAAGAGACAAATGATACCCTTGTGAAGTGTGACATGTGTAGACCTCCCCCTAGTCCTTGCTTGGTCCAGATTTAAGCACGTTAGTCCAGCATTTCCCAAACTTTATTTCTTAGAACCAAAATTCTGCAGGATTTTTTTTTTTTTTTAAACAAAAGCTTTCTTTAGTCAAATATGTTTGAGAAGATCTGAGTTGAGCAGATGTATAGATATACAGAGATTTTTAGAGATAGGGTCTCACTCTGCCACCCAGGCTGGAGTACAGTGGTGCCATCATAGCTCACTGCAACCTTGAAGTCTTAAGCCCAAACAATCCTCTCACCTCAGCCTCTGGAGTAGTTGGGACCACAGGTGCCATTTCTCTCTAAGCTAAATTTTTAAAAATTGTATGTAGAGATGAGGTCTTGCTGTGTTGTGCAGACTGGGCTCCCCCTGGGCTTAAGTGATCCTCCTGCCTTGGCCTCCCACAGCACTGGGATTACAGGCATGAGCCACTGTGCCCAGCCCTTGAGTTAAGTAGATATCTTGACTATAGCATTTTATAGTGCATTTAATATGCTAATGGGTATTATGAATCTCTGAGCTATGAGTGGGTTGACAAATGACAAATGTAGGAAGTAGTATCTCCCAAAGTCATTTGGCCACAGAACTCATGTTACCAGGAGTACCTAGAATGATCTGTGCATTGTGGAACCTTCACTGGGAAAGACTTAACTATCTTTTCCCAGCTCTCCTGGTTTCCTCTACCTTTTCCTTGGCCAGTCTCTCTGACCCCAGTTACTCTTTTGTGTGTATGCTGTTCTGTTGTGAGCACAGGCCGAGTTCTTCTTGGTCTTCATTCTTGCGATTTGGGGAAAGGAGGGTTCTCTTCATCAATCAGATTCTCAGGGTTACCCCTTGAAGTCCGGGGAGCTGTTGCCTTTGAGTCTAACTGACCTCTGGCTCGCTCATGCTCACACAAATGCCCAGGATCGTATCTCGCTATCCTAGGTCAGTGGAGCCTTCCTCACGTCTGAGCTTAGTCCATGATCTCAGTCTCTAATTCACTGTTCTTTTCTAAAAGGCACACATTTTATTACTATTATTAAAAGTTTACCTCCTACTGCTGCCAGTTACATAGTTCTCAGTGAGAACTCATGTATCACTTTGCATCTTCTCAGATGTTCTTAATTTAGGAGCCATTGTTTATTGTCAAATATTTATTACTCTGTCTTCCACAATTAAAGTTGAATGTTAAGCTGGGTACGGTGGCTCATGACTGTAATCCTAGCACTCTGGGAGGCCGAGGCCGGTGAATTGCTTGAACCCAAGAGTTCAAGGCCAGCCTGGGCAATGTGACGAAACCCCGTCTCTACAAAAATTAGCTGGGTGTGGCGGTGAGTGCCTGTAGGTCCCAGCTACTTGGGGGGCTGAGGTGGGAGGGTCACTTGAGCCCAGAAGATCGAGCCTACAGTGAGCTGTGATGGTGCCACTGAACTCCAGTTTGGGTGACAAAGCAAAACCCTTTCTCAAAAAATAAATAAAGTTGAATGCTGATGACCCAATATCCCCAACTTCACAATAATCTAGGGGAAGCTATTTATTTAGTGTTTTGTTCCAGAATATCAGAGACCAAACTCTAAACACTGAGCTCCCTTTTGCCTCTTTAGTGTTATGCATTTTGATGCCAAGGGCTGCTAAGAAGGAACACTCTCCAATAGCGCAAGCGGGAAACTGTTAGAACTACTGCTTTTTTTTTTTTTTTTTTTTTTTTTCGGAGACAAGATCTGGCTCTATCACCTAGGCTGGAGTGCAGTGGTACAATCGTGGCTCTCTGCAACTTCTGCCTCCCAGGTTCAAGCCATCCTTCCACCTCAGCCACCCAAGTAACTGAGAGTACAGGTGTGCATCAGGGCATACAGGGTAGTCTCGAGGCATCACCACGCCCAACTAATTTTTGTATTTTTTGTAGTGATGGGGTTTCTCCATGTTGCCCAGGCTGGCCTCAAACTCATGAACTCAAGCGATCCACCTGCCTTTGTCTCCCAAAGTGCTGAGATTGCAGGCGTGAGCCATTGCACCGGGCCTATAACTTTTTAAAAAATTTTTTATTTAAAAGAAGAAATCTGGTTTTACTTGTGTTTAATATAGAGTTGATGCTAGCTAGTGTCTGCCTGCCTTGCTCTATGCATCAGTCATTCATGCATTAGGGAGGCACAGAGATGCTGGGAACCCTACATCTTGGGGGGCTTGACACTGGCATCCTCACTAGCTGAGTCAGTTTCAACATACTACAACAAATTTGCAATTTATATGTGACAGATATTATCAATGTTATAAAAACAATCCTTTAAATAAAATCTTTATAATACTTTGCAATGATGTACAAGTGACCATGGAAATTTTTTGTGCAACATAGAGGTCTGCTGCTTATGGAAACATAATTAACCATTTTTCTTTTAAAAGAACCAAAATGTTCCACATTTGCTGATCTTTTCACTTCTGACAAGCAGCTGTCAGAGTATGCCACTTTGCTGGTAACTTTGAAAAAACAAACATATAATCTTTCCCTCCAATATAAAGGTAATACATTCAAAATGGGTAAGAAAGTAAGTACTTTCAGAAGGATTTATGGCATGGGGAGATCATTTGGGGAGAAAAGAAAAATGTTTGGAAATATTTTCATCATTATGTGATTTTGTTGCCGATAATGAGTAAATGTGACACCTTAAAAATTCATATCTTAAAACTTTTAAAACTTGGAAACAGAAGCTTCTACCTGCTTAAAAATCTTCCAAATGAAGAGTTTCAGAGAATTTTGACCCCTTTGTTTAAAAAGTATAAAAATTCAGCGCCCTCCAATTAGTTGAAAGAGCTGATTGACATCAGAGAAGATGGAAATCTAGTAGCTGAATTTCAACAACAGTTCTTCACATAATTGGTGCATGAGACTGAAAAAGAAAACTATCTTGATTTATTCAGCATAGCCAACAATGCACTTTTCTGCACCTCTGCATCTATGTGAGGTATCCTTTTCAGTTATGACAGCCATTAAAACAAAGTATGGAAAAACATTGAACCTTAGACCTTAGAGCCTTGTATCACTAAGTGCTAAACGAATGTGTTAAACAATAATAAAACCAATTCCAGCACATCACTCTTACCATTACAATAATTTTCTTGGTGATAGTAAAATGTTTTGTATCACTCCTTTATAAAATCAAATACAAATTAAGATGCTATTTTATCTTTATCTCACTTCATTTCCTAATTTTTTAAAGGTTTGATAGTGCTATGATGCTAATGAGCAGAGCATATATATTATTTGTAAATAAATATATGTGCATTGTACGTGCTTGCTCAAAGAATTTTTTACTATGAAGTGTGCAGTCAAAATCAGTTAGAGACCTCTGGCTATTGGAGTATGTAAACTTGCAGCTTCTTTATAAATTAACTTTACCTCAATCTCTGAATTTCACTTTTCTGTTACCTCATAAAACAATCTCTTTTGTACCAAGAGTTGGTTGTGTAGACTCAGCTCAAAGTCTATAGAACCCACAGTGCAAAGGAGTGGGTAGAGTGGGTGTGGTCAGTTTCTATTCCTTGGTAATTTACCCATAGCCTTCTAGACTTTTCTGTTCTTTTCCTGAAGAACAGATGGAAGAGTCTCTCTGAGAGTCACTATAGGAATTTGAGATGGTGCTGACAGATATGAAGCCCCCAGACAGGCAGACAGCATTATCAAGGCTATGGCCATTAATGCTGGCAGGGAAGATTCTTGTATAAATGTGACTAGAATGACTGTGGAGCTGGAGAGCAGTTTTCATGGATATGAATCTTTCAGCATAGGGTTTGCCTTTTCTCATTATGTCTCCCATTTCTCATTCATTTCTCCCTTTTTCTCATTTAATTTCCATTTTTTCCTTTATCCCCTCCACTGTTTTTGGTATTTCTCCCACCTTCTTCCTTATTTTTATCTCAATCTCTCGATCTCTTGTCTCATTCTTTGTCTCCACGTTCACCTTCCGTTCTCCCAGCCTTTGAGGAGGGAAGGGGAGCTGGAATAGGGTCAAGCCAGTGTTTTTCAAACTGCTGGTCATGACACATTAGTGGGTCAAGAAATCAATTTAGTGGGTCATGAAATCAATTTAAAGGTTCATGACCAGAATTTTTTTTTAATGGAATAGAATAAAGTCAAATAGAATAGTGGCCATCAAACCTAGTAAGGATAACTACTATTTGTGAAACTATATATGGACATGTATGTATGCCCTGAGTTGCAATGTAAAACATATCTCTTTCCATGAGTCATGGTCAAAATGAAAATCACTAACCTAGGGAAGAATGCCTTGTATAAACTGGCAATATGTTGGCTTCAGCTCTGGGCATCTGGCTCCCATTTCAAGCCATGCTAATGTCATCATCTCTCCCTCCACTAGTTTTTAAGTGATTTCTCAATCTCAACAACTTGCCTTCTACAGTTATTTGTTGACAGTTTACTGTGGTGGCTATGGAGCAGCAGGTGAAGTATTAAACACAGAGTAAAGCTAACTGGATTCAAGTTCTTGACTTGTGAGACCATGACTTCCAAGTCTCAATTTTCTCTCTTTTTTCTTCATTGAGACAGGGTCTCACTCTGTTGCCCAGGCTGAATGCAGTGGTATGATCATGGCCCACTGCAGCCTCAACCCCACCAGGCTCAAGCAACCCTTCCACCTCAGCCTCCCAAGTAGCTGAGAATTATAGGCACACCACCATGCCTGGCTATTTTTTGTTTTAAATTTTTGATAGAGATAGGGTCTCACTGTGCTGCCCGGGCTGGTCTCAAACTCCTGAACTCAAGTGATCCTTCCACCTTGGCATCCCAAAGTGCTGGAATTACAGGTGTGAGCCACCATGCCCAGCCTTAATTTTCTCATGTGTAGAGAAGATCAATGCGTTCCAACCTGTCAGTATGTTAAAACACACATGGAAAATGAATGTATTTGTGTAGCTAGCCCGAGTGATGGAGGTCCCCTAATGACCAGAGGGAACGAGGTATTTTCTAGCTGCCCCAATGGCTGAAAGTTTCACTTTGGTGGCACACGTTGGCCCATCACAGTGTGCACCACTCACCAGTCAGGAAGCACTTTCCAGATGACCACAATGGACTCTGTAGCTCTAGAAATCTTTGTCCTTGTAACTTTGTGAATATGTCTTCATGCTAGAACATCCAAAGATGCACAAGACAAGCTCTATACCTTCTGGGAGCTTACTATTCAGTCATTGTTATCACCACCTGCAGTTTGCAGGAGACACAGTGTGGTACAGCCAGCTGTGTCACAATCAACCTTCCTTTGCAGTGGCCTCTCCTTGCCTGAAGCCCTGACATGTGAAAGTTTCTTTTATCTCCTTGGGAGCTGAATACAACCCCTGAACTACCTTGTAGTCTTGATATTTCTTAGTTATAGACATAAACCTCAGGCAAATCAAGATGAGAGAGACAGACTCCAATGGTTCTCCAAATACCAGATTCTGCTGCATTCACCGTGAGCACTGAAGGGGAAAAAACTAATTACTACCTTTCTAAAGAGCTGAGCATGGGTGGATATGCCCTTGATAGTGGCCAGCAGATATGCTTCTTGCAAACCATTCTCCCCATGCAGCCGCTGGCAAGTGTCTCTCCTAGGGCCTTCGCTGCCCTGAGAACCCCTGCCTCGGGCCATTAGTGAAGAGGCTGGTCATTATTAACTAGTTGGCATTGACTGATGACACAAAGGCTTTTTGTGGCCATGCATGGGCTGGTGGTAGGCACTTAGTTGACCCTTGGAATTTGGAGTTTATTCTGCCATGAAAACAAAGAAATAAAGAAATGAACAGAAGCCTCCCATAGTTAGACATACTGGTTAGAGACAGCCCAACAGCCTGAGCTGCCCCCATCCAGAAGAATCTGCCTCCCAGTCCCTTGTCTCAGGCTCTGCAACAGCCCCTCCTCAGGCCTATAAAATGAGAAGGGAGATTCTTTCCCTTTTACTGCCCTCTGAAGTCTGGTGCCATGCAAAAAGATAGTGTCTGTGCAATATCTTGCACACTGGAGAAAATTCTGAAATTCAGGTTGTATGTAAGAGGCTATTTCTTGACATGTGTTCATAGAACAGATTGTATGTTATTTGGCCACAGGAACTTTCTGCATAGAAAATAACTCTTTTCACATGTTCTACATTTGTGTACTTTGTCAAGTCATATTTGATATTTTTAAAAAGTGAGGTACACTTGTTATTAATTGACATCCCTCTAACTCAATTCAACAGGCACTATTTTTCACCCAGTAGAGAGGCTGGCAAGCAACAATCCCAATCTGATCAACCACCTGGTTTTGGAAGTAAACTTGTATTGGAACTTGGTCACACCCATTCATTTACATGTGTGGTCTACGGTTGCTTTGGCCACAACAGTAGAGTTGCATAGTTGAGACAGAGACCATATGGCCTCTGCAAAGTCTAAAATATATATGCTATATGCTATCTGGCCTTTCTTAGAAAACAGTGTGGTTTCTCCTTCCCTGCTAGGTATTAAGCCTCAAGGTCAGGGAAGAAAAGGGGTAGGAACCAAACAAGTCTATGGCAAGGTCCTTGTCCTAAGAGAGGTTACAGGTTTATTGGAGAGAAGAGTCTGAAACACAAAGCATAAACCGCCAACAGTTTCTCATTTTCTGGGCAGCCACATGGTGTGTGTCCTCCCTCCTGAGCCTCTGCTTTCATCCTGCCATCTGTTCAGGACACCATGGGACTCATCTCCCCAGGGAAATCCTGTGCGTGATTCAAAGCCTGTGTCCTATACTGAGTCATCCTCACACTCATCCTCCAGACTGCACTCTCCTGCAGGGCAGACACCAGGGCTTATAATTGGCTTGCAGCCCTCACGGGACCTGCATGGTGGTTGGTGCCGTGCAGATACTCATAAGCATCTGGTGCATTTAAATGAATCTTCACACTGATTTAGGGAAGGTGGGAGGAACTTACATGAAATGACCTTTTCTTCACCAGTTAAAAAAAAAAAATTCCAGTTGGAGCCTGGGTCAAACTCCTGAGATCCAACTTCCCCCACTTAAGCAGTGCCAAGGATTTCCTGAATAAATAAACCATTCTAGTAATTCACTTCTAAGCAACCCAGTGTTTCTGGAGAATATCCAGACAAAAATGTTTGCCTTCTAGGAAAAAGGGGCCAAGTGACTCCTTCCTCTCTTGCTTCCTCACTAATATCTTCTCAATCCCACCATCTTACAAAAGAAAATTCTTTAAAAATCAAAATGAGAACAATAATTTTATGCGACAGGAGTATTTATATGGCTGTTCTTCCCATGATGAATCCATCTAGGGGCTCAGCAGCTCCCTCAGACGCCAATTCATAAATCAGAAAATGCTATTACCCACTGGCCATAAAAACAGAGCCCACCCCCAACACAGAGGACTCATTTCAGAAACAGGAGCCCCGTTTCCAGGGCAGAAATGAGTTCAGAAAATCTACCTGGCTGTCTAGAGAGAGGAAAAAAATGTCTTTTCTTTGGTAAATAATCAGTCTTTTCTTCCTCTCCATTCTTTTTCCGCTAGAAATATGTATAGTTAATGGTACGGATATATGCCATTCCACAGAAATAATAATAACAGGGCTAACCAGATTGCAGCAGGGCAAAGGGGAAGAGTGGGAACAGCAAGAAGCCTGATGATTTCCGGGGAAACCTTTTCTATTAGCTTAAATGCAGTTCATGAATAAGCTGCTTAGGAACGACTCAGGGAGAGTCCTGCTTTGTGGGCACTCTTCCTGGAGGCACCCATCAACAACAGGCAGGGCGCCAAGGGAAAGGGTGGGGAAGGAGGGGGTCATTGCAGAAAAGGCTGGGAGTAGGAGGAAGTCTCTGGGTTTGCTTGTGATTCCACTAATGATATTCTATACTTTATTTTCCATCTCAATGGGTGTGTGTTAGAAGCGGGAACAGACAGAGAGCTGAAAGAGAAGAAAAGAGGAGAGAGAATGAGAAGGAAGGTGGCAGGAAAACTCTTCTGGGGGTGTGAACAGTTTTAGAAAGTCCCCACTCATATTCCTTTGACAGAGTGGAGAGGCAGCAGTGGACCAAACAGGCTATGCTCATGCATTTATGTAGCTTACATTCTGGAGGGGACCAGGGATAGACAATAAACACAGCAGAGAATAAATAACCAAGACAGCTTCTTCCAGCAGTAAGTGCTATAATGGAATAACACAGAGTCACATGACAGAGAGAAACTGGGACTAAGGGTTGCAGGGAGGGGCCATTTCAGACTGGGTGGCCCAGGAAGCTCTTTCTGAATAAATGACATGAGAGCTGGCCACTGCATGTCTTCAAGGAGAACACTCTAGACAGAGGGAACAGCAACAGAAAAGACTTGGAAGCAAGATGCACTCGGTATATGCAAATAACAAAATATAGTCACTGCAGAGAGGGAAAATGGGAGCAAAAGAAAGCCCAGGCTGACATGCATGAGAGTCACATGTCACATGCAGGGGGGTGACAGCCCTGGGGTCACTCCAATAGAGCTAGAGGAGTGCTAGACCCAGGTGCTGGCAACTCATTTCCATCTAATCCATCCAGAATAACAGCAATCAGGGAGGCATGCAAAAGGAGAGGTCCCTTGCCCCTTTGTTTGTTTCTGGGACTGGCCTATCTCTGTGGTAAAACAGCAACAGTATGAGAGCTGATAGTTATAGAGTGCTTAGTATAATATGATCCTGGCAGTGTTTGGGTGGTTTTTAGTTTCAGTCTTTTGCCAGCTTTACTGAGGTATAATGTGCATCTGATTACCAATATTAAGTGTCTGGTTTTATGGTGGTGATGGACTAGTTCTGGATGTTGATTGTGGTGGTGGTTTCATGAAACTAGACATGTAATAAAATGGCATAGAACTATACTCACATTTTAAAGAAATGTCAATTTCTTGATTTGATAGTATACTAAGATTTTGTAAAATATAACCATTGGGGGAAGCTGGGTGTAGGGTATGTGGAACATCTCTGTACTATCTTTACAACTTCCTGTGGTTCTATAACTGCTTCAAAATAAAAAGATTTTAAACAATTAGAAGATAAAATCAATTCAAAATGTGAAAGAAAAGAAGAAAAATTTTTAATTATGTTACAATAATAATTATAGAAGAGTCACTACTGGATGCAAAATTGTGGGCAACAATTTGAGGAGAAACTGGATATTTGCATAGTCTCAAAGTATTGACCCTGAATATTTATTAACTACAAAGGTAAAATAATTACTTTATAGTGTAGAAACCTGGCAAAAACCATCTTAGCCAGGTGATCAAAGTTAATATCATCAATAACAAGACTTGACAACATCATGACAATTTGATATGATGCACGGAGGCTGGGTGCTATGGCTCTCACCTGTAATCGCAACACTTTGGGAGGCTAAGGTAGGAGGATTAGTTGAGGCCAGGAGTTCAAGAACAGCCTGGGTGACATAGTGAGACCCTGTCTCTTAAAAAAAAAAAAAATGCACTGAGAAGAGCACAATATCACTTCTGTGGTATTCTTGCCAAAAATATATAAGTCATTCTAATCATGTGAAAACCTCAGACAATCCCAAATTGACAGACATTTTACAAAATTACTAACTAGTACTCATCATAAGTGTCAAAGTAATAAAGATGATGAAGGATTGAGAACTTGGTAGAAATGAGAGATGATGAGGTTACAAAGGAGTTATAACAACTAAATGGAATGGGGGACCCTGGAAAAGAATAAGAAATTAAAAAGAACTGGTGAAATTAGAATAAGGCCTAGAGCTCAGGTCATGGTATTGTACCAATGTTAATGTCCTGGTTTTGAGCATAGGTCATGGCTATATATGATCTTAACATTAGGAAAAGCTGGGAGAAGGGGATATAGAAGCTCTTTCTACTATTTGTGCAACTTTTTTGTAAGTCCAAAATTATTTATATTCTAAGACCTATTGATTTTGAAATATATATATACACACACATTAGTATAATTACCACTACACTTGTGATATAAATATTGCCATTACTCCACACAATTCTTTTATGCGCCTTTGCTGTCAGTCTTCTCTCCCTGTCTCCAGTACCTAGAAATCACTGACCTGTATTCTGTCACCATAGTTTTGCCTTTTCTAGAATTTCCTAGAAATGGAATTACACAATATATAGTCTTTTGTATTGGCTTCTTTCACTCAACACGGTGTTTTTAACATTTATCCATGTTGCCCCTTTGTTACTGCTGAGTAGTATTCTATGGCATGGGGGAACCTCAGTGTACCCATTCACCAGTTGAATGATATTTGAGCTGTTTCTAGTTCAAATTATAAATAAAGCTCCTACAAACACTCTCACCCAGGTTTTTACATGAGCATAAGTTCTCATTTCCTCAAGTGAGACTTCCGGACTTTAGTTGCCGCTTAAAGCCCCTTCAGCACTTTAAAAGCTGGAGGTTGTCTCTTTCCATTTTTTATTTTTGTAGATAGATGAGAGCTGGTGTGACAGAGTTCTCCCCATTTTATAAACAGGGGGAAACAAGCTTAAGTCTTATAGCAAGTTGTGGCTATGGAGAGGAAACTCATCTAGGGAGTTCTAGGTTCTCAGTCAACACTATGGCCATCAGCTTCTCTGATCTACCTCCCCTCTCCTCTTTGCCTCTAAGCTTAATTACCATGCAGCATGATACTACCCCAGCAGATAACTAAGTGAAGATCTTGCTATTCATCAGTATGGCTCCCCTTATATTCTAGAATCAGGCTCAGAAGAAAAGTTGAGCAGTACATAGTTGAGGTCAGTCAGCAAAGCTGATTGCAATTCTCAAGGTTGAAATAGCCTGTAATGTTATGATTCTGGAGACAAAGTGACAGGAGAGGTATATGTGTGTGTGTATTCAAAACCAATGAGGCATGAATTAAAGGGTTCCAGTTCCAAACAAAGAGTTTCCAGTGTGAGCTTAGCGTATTATATTTTCCCCCAATGTTAGGTTCCAATGCTTCCACTTTCAACAATTCCAGAAACACAGACATCACTCAGAGTGGATGACGTCTGCTCCATGAAGATGAAGGCTATGTAGGGATCATCTTCATGGCCATTTTATGATTGCTCCATATAGGCAGATGCATTTGTTCAATTATTCATTTGTCAAACATTTGATGAATACCTACCAGGTAGTAGATATGGCTTTAGGAAAGAGAGTTACAGAGTTAAATAAAACACGGCCTGCCCTTCAAAGCATTCATGATTATTGAAAGCTGACATGTAAAGACATAAATGACAATATAATGAATTAAGTGTGACAACTGAAGTGAATACATTATGGAGAGGTAACATGGAGAATGAGTGATGAAGAAGGTTCTTAAGGAGGCCAAATATGAGCAGGATTTCAAGGATGAATAGGATTTTGCTGAGAAAACCAGAGAGAATAAGGATATTTAAGGCAGAAGGAGCAGCATTACAAAGTCATAGGAAACTTTGAAACATTATGGTGTCTTAAGGGAAGCTATAAGAAGTGTAATGTTGCTGGGACATAAATTGAGATGAGAGACTGGTGAAGCCCGAAGAGTTGGACAACAATTGTATCATCCTATATTCTAGTATCATGCTAAAAGAACCCCTGGATTTTACTCTTTAAATAATAGAGACCAACTGACTTGATTTAAGCAGGAATGAAACTATACAAGACTTGATTGTCAAGCAGATCAAACAGATCATTCTGGTGACAAAATAGTGAATAAATAAAAACTAGGAAATCCAGGGCTAGGGAGACCAAGGAAGAAGTTATTGTGATCCACTGCCAGGGGCTTATTTAATTTAATCTTCACAGCAGTGCTTATAAAAATTAATTGTTTTTATTTCCATTTTACAGATGAGAAACTGAGAAGTTTGTAATGTACTTGTAAAGCCATGATTTGAATAGCTCCATCAAAATTAAGGTCATGATTTAAGGCTGTAGAAATGGAGACAAAGGTATAGGTTAAGAGATATTGAGTAGGTTAAATAGCATTGATGATAACAGAATGCAGGGAAGCCTGAAGGACATAAAATGTCTTTGCCAAGATTTCTGGAGTTCTTGGCCGTTCGAAATTAGTTGTGTTGATGCACTGACTCAAGTGAGAAATGCAGAAGAAAAACCTACCTAAACCCTCATGTGTTTCCCCTCCTGATAACAAGTGTCTTCCACCTGTGCTCTGATCCCTAATTCCTTCAAGCATACATGGGATTTTCTGTCCAAATTTTCAAAATCTTGTGTTCCTTCCTATCATCTGTTTTTTTGCCTCTACCTTCAATCAAACTCAAGTTTTATTTTTCTCTTTTAAACTACAGCTTTGTTTCTTTCCTTTACCACTACATAATTTGAGTCTGTAGTTTAGAGTTTCTACTTTCATTTTTCCACCTTTCTTTCCCCAACCCTCTGTAATCTGGTTTTTCCAATGAAGCTACTCTTTTGAAAAGGTAGCCTGTGACCTCCTGTTGACCACATCCCATGGTCTCTGTTGCATCCTCATCCTCTTTGACCTCTGCCTGATAGTTACATCCATCATTTCATGACAGTGATGTTGACCTTGGCTTCTCTATACATAGAACTCTAATTATCAGAAATTCAATATGGATTATTTGACCATTTAAAAGGCAATGGAGAAATGGACTTCTATACCAAAGAGGTGCCTCAGCCTCTGGAAATATTTCCTTCATAGC
The DNA here is from genome assembly GCF_008728515.1 of Papio anubis. Taxonomy (NCBI): domain Eukaryota; kingdom Metazoa; phylum Chordata; class Mammalia; order Primates; family Cercopithecidae; genus Papio; species Papio anubis. The sequence continues at coordinate 26,273,540 of NC_044979.1, forward strand.
TTTCCCGAATAAAGCTATGTACCAGTCACCACTGGGGTAGAGGGAGGGGACATTGTCAGGTATGTTTCTTGTTTTTTTGGTTTTTTGGTTTTTTTTTTTCCTAAGTGACTAAAGTTCCTGGTTTCCCTATCTATTTATTTGATGTCTTTGATATCAGTGTAAGGTTTTATTGTGATGGTCATGTTTTTTAGACATCCAGATGAATAACTTAGTATATTGAGATAGGATAGATTAGGATAAGCTTCAAAAATTCAGGAACTTTAACACATAACATTTTATTTCTCTTTCATTCAAAGTTTACTGTGGATCTGACAGATCTTCCAAGGAGGATCCTGTCCAGATGGGCACTTAGGAATTTAGGCTAATTCCCTCTTGTGACTCTGCTGTCTCAAACATGGTCAATATTATTGTTGCTGTGGAGGGAAAAGAGCTGACTGGTCACACAGTGACTTCAGTCTTTTGGTGCAGCAGTTATACGTTTCACTTTTACTTACATTACACTAGATAGTCATATGGCCTCACATAACTGCAAGGGGGTGAGGAAGCTCCATTTCTATGTGTCTCGGAAAAAAATAAGAACCAGATATAAGTCAGTACTACTCATCTCCACTGCACTGAAAAGTTTCAAAAAACATTTTTCTTTAATTCTCTAGTGATGGAACAAGTACTTGTTCAGCTTTATATTGGTCATAGATGGTTGAGCAGCAACTCTACTCAGAGCCAGGAGAAAACATTCATTCATATTGTGTAGGCACTTTAAATGATAAAATTCTTTGGTTCTGTATTTCAGCACCAGAACTTGAGGACAGCTCCTCCACATTGTAAATGATTCTGCCAGTACATCAGGTTTATTAGCCATACTGATTTCCTGAATTTTCATAGAGGTATTGACATATTTACAGCATAAAATATTGCAATTAAAATACTTCTTGCTCTCATTCCTCTATCCCACAAATTTGAGCAATTTCTTTGATGAGCAGGGACAGAATTTCAAAATGCCATCCTAAGTGGTTGGCAAGTCCATCTAAATTTTAAGGAACAACCTTTACTTTCTGAACTTATGAGGCTGCACTGCCTTTCACCCTAATGAAGCTGCGAAGTAATTTTGGAATCATGGGGGAAAGTCTGGCTCTAGCCCTCAGGGGATATATTGAATAACTTACTTCTTGCTGACCTCAATCGGTCTGTAATTTCTAGACTTTTTAAGCTATTATCTGTGAATTTCTCCCTCTCTCTGGGTTCTTATTTGGAAACTATTCCCGTGGTACATATAACTTAAGGAGTTACGGGCATGGCAATTGTTGCTAAAAGAAATTCACATGTGGCAGCTCTTTCCATATGTGGTATGGAAATTAGTAAGCATTTATTTTATGGCAAAATAAAAATAAAACTGTAGGTAGGGCTATGTCCTTGTTTCTTCATATATACAGGTCTCTTTACATATAGTGGCTTCTCTCCAAGTAAGTATTTAGAACGATGAGTTTAGTTCTTAGAAACCTGAGGGTGAACCGAATGGATTCTGAGCATGCTGGTGTTTTTTATTATTCTTGTCAACCCCTCAAGCACGTTTCTTTGTGATTTCCCATTAAAAGTAGGGGCCTCAGCACTGACTTCCCGTAATGTACTAGGGACAGCTCCCTCTCCCCTCTGCAGGACTTCCTGTTTGCCTCATTCCTTTCTCTTCTCTCTAGCAATAGCGATATCAGACATCCCAGCAGCGTGTTCCTGTTCATCCAAACCTGGCAGCCACTCAGGGAAAAGGACAACAAAATGAAGCCACATTCCCAGAAAAAGATAAAAATAAAATAAAACCTGCAGAGGGATATGTTTTTGGAAGGGCAACAGTTGGCAGGAAAAAAAAAGTCTTTTTTTGGCAGAAAAAAAAATCAATGTGTTAGAGTCCCACCACTGGGTCAGCTTTTTGTTATTTCTACAATAAGATTGCATCTGCACCTTCAGATCCTGCTGGCCATTTCAGACATGCCTAACCTGTCATCAAAACACTACCCAGTTCTGAAGAGAGCTGATGCGGTGTCCCGTGTCACTGTAGGCATCATGAGCAGCGTCCTTTCACTCTCATCTGGTCTGTAATGTTTGCTGCCCGGTCTGATGGAGCTGTGGGGAAGGCTGTGGTGGGAGGGGGATGGTGAGGGGAGGCAGGGGGTCTATAGGACCTCTTTCTGCTCAAATTTGCTGTGAACCTAAAACTGCTCTAAAAGTCTATTCAAAAATAGTTTAAGTTAGAAAACAGGCAGTATACCTCTCTTTTATCATTCCTTTAACGAATACACCTACATTCAAATGTCCTTCCTTGCTCTCATACCACCAAATCTGACATACCCAGGGGGCATGGAAGAATAGGAAGGAGCAGAGCTGCCACCAATACTGGGGCAGCTGCAAAGGTTGAGGGACCCAATGTGGAGAACCAGAGGTGGGGGAGGACACATGTGTCCAGTGTCATGTGGACACGTTCCAAATATTAAGACCACAAGCTAATAGAATAATAATACTTTGTTTTTATATAGCGCCCCCCCCCCATTTTGGAGGTATTCCAAGTGCCTTGCCAACTGAGACTCTCACCAGCCCTAAATGAAGTGCTACCCTGTCCCCTTGCTAGAAGCAGGGACAGCTGAGACATCAATAAGTGGGACTCAGGAAAGGTGACATGATACTCCTTCCCCACACCACACATTCACCAGGAAGGCCAGCAGTTGACATGCCACAAACATTCCTTGGTCAACTGAGGAAGCAACAGATGCTATCCAAGAAAAGAGGGCTGAGATCTGTCATCCAGGAAGCCTGGCAGCCTTCCTCCTCCTGGAGGCACCAGCAGTCTGAGATGTCATGTGGGAGTAGATTAGTCCATAGGCACCTACGCTGTTCACATGAAGCATTTAGCTCTCTCTCTTAGCAGCGTGTGGGGTGATCCCCTGTGCTCCTATGTAAATAAGACCCATGCCCCTCCCACCAGCCACACTCCAACTAGCCTTGCTTCAGGTAATTTTTCATAAGTGTTTCATGAGCAGACCAGTGATCCAAACAAAATTTCAAACTCATGATGAAACTGGATGAGGGTAAAATAAAGAATTGCAGAGTGGGCAGGGAGCCAGTCTTATATTTGGGATTGAGGAAAGTGAGGCAAAGAGGAAACTGTCATGCATGGTATTTCCATGATGCTGTAGTTTCACACTCTGATACTTTAAAGCAAAGAAGCTAGGGGCAAGCCTAAAGTAGTTTTACCTGCATTCATTCCCCTGTGTAATAAATTACTTTCTTAAGAGACAAGTGCAATCATGACAGGTTAGGGAGTTCTGTGCCAGCCACATTGTATCTCAAGGCCCTGCAAACCATGGAGTGGCACTAGAGGCTGGCAAGTTCATAAATAACCCTCCCAGTCTATTGCATTTTTAATCACGGTGTGCACCATGATCACTAATGGCACTTGCTTACGGGACAAAGCCCCAGTATTTATCTTGTTTTAATTATATTAGAAAGCAGTGATATTCAATTAACCAACTAATCAAGCAAGCCAATCAATACTTGTCCTGGCTGGATTCTCCATTGCCTGGCTTATTGTTCTGGGTGGCAGTGCGTGCATTAGAGTCAGATGGAGTTAACTCTTGATGGCCAAGGTCCTGCTGCTGAGAAGTAGGCAGGAGCAAGGAAGCCAGAGTTCAGCTCTCAGACATGGGCAGAAACCCCACGGGTTCTTTCCTTTGCTTTATTACGGTGAGGACTTGCAACAGCCTCCATTTGGTTTGAGGTGTTATTTGTTCTACATAGTATGCTCATTTTCCAAATACATATAAAAAACAATTTCCCTGTATTCCAAGGATTGAAGAGCCGAGATTCCATATCATATAATAAGCCAATGGCAGAGCTCTAAGTTTTGAGCTGACAGAGAATCTAAATGCCATGAGATGAGGGCATGATGTTTCCAAGGATTGCCATGTGGTTCCCAGCTCCACCATGTAGCTTAACAGCAGTAGATCACCCTAGAAAGCCTCTACCATGATTATTTGGGGCATATGTGTCTAGATTCATGATAAGCTGGAAGATGTACTAAGTCAAGGTCAGAGCTGCTCTAGGGCTGAGGGCTCTGTGAGCTGGGCACACCCCTCTCCCCATTCACATGTGTCCAAGGACACCTGGTTTTGAGACTGTGTTGTTGGTTGTCCAAGGCTAGGAAGTGGTTGTTGACCAGAGAGGAAAGTGTTCCCCTTGGGCTATGCTCATTATTCTTCATCCTCATCAGGCTCCTCCTACAGACACACCTGAACATAAACACTCGCATAACAACCCCACTTCCCAAGGTGAACTGATGACTGACATTTGCTCAGGGTTTCCTAGTTACCTGATTATTTTATCTCACAAGAGATAGTGTTATTTTGCTCCTGGATGCTCCTTACTTGGGTGGTTATGTATTCATCAGACCCCAAGCCTTGCGACGGTTTCATGAATTCCCACCCTTCACAAAGCTGAAGGTCTTAACTGAAACCTCTGTAGATGGTCTGCTGCTAGATGGAGATGGCACTGGAAAAGGAGAAACTATCCAGATAAGATGGGATTTAAGGATGCCCACCATTAGCTCACAACTCCCTAGCAAGTAGCATGGCCCATACACAAGATAATCCTTTTGAAGCCCAGTCACTTTATTCCAAAATGGAAGTAGTTCTGTTTGATGACCAGACTGTACCCTAGAAATGACTTTTCAAATGTCTTAAAGCTCTCAAGGTATCCTTGAATGGAAAGTAGAAATCACTTGGTGCAGCCAGGTCTATGCTTATGCAGAAGGCCAGTAAGCATGTTGCTGGTTGGAGAAACCACCCAAGTTCTCAAGCTCTTGCACCTCTGTGGGCAGCTGACTCCCTGATACTTCAGCTAAGCTAAGACTCAAAATCTAATTCCTGAAGTGCAGCTATCTGAATCCAAGTGAGTATGTAGAAAAAATGAGACATTTCACAGAGAGATAGATTAAAAGGAAAAGAATCTTAAGACTGCTATAGTTTCCAAACATTTGATGAGCTTCAATTCATTAAGAGTTTCGTAGGCTTGTTAATTTCATAAGAGCAAATGGGGCCCTAATGTCAGACAACAATCAGTAATTTGAAGGGGGTGAAAAAGAAGAAGAAGTAAAACAGTCATTACCTAGCACAATGTTTAATCAAAAGACACTAGGAACTTTCAACTTCACAATAATGTTTTAAAAGGTTGGAGATTTCAAATGCACACAGTCTTTGACTCTGGCTGGCAGGCTGGAAAAATGAACATAGTTGTGATAATTTATTTTGATGGATTTTTAAAGTTCAGCTCCTCACCCTCCCCCCTACACACCCAAACACACAGACACATACACCACACATACACACACACACACGCTTATCCCAAACCTTCTCTTTTTCCCTAGAGCTGGATTTAGTTTGGGTTCCAGCCCAGTGAACATAGGGAAACAAGGCTTTATCATGGGATTTGATGTCTGCTGAGCCACACATTGATATTGAGTCAACTTTTTCTTGATTCTGAGCCATTTTAGAACTCCTCTTTTCTAATGACTTTTTCTTATTCCCACCCATCCCTTTTCATGGTAGTTAGGACCTGTGTGCACCTCCGTTTCCCCTGCTCTTCAGCATTAAGGGTGTGACCATGTGGTCTGTGGATTCCCCAAGCCCTTTAGGACCCCAATCCTGCACTGGCTGCTGGCTTCTAGATAACTGCCCAGAATGTTAGTACCCATGTGTGTGGCTGGTAGGGTCATAGTGCACAGTACCTGCAGCTGAGCCCTGTCCTATTCTTCAGGGACTACCCAGGTTCACATGTATATCTGCTAGGATCTGTATACACTCACTTCTGCTACACAGAGTATTCAGTTTGAGATTCAGAGATTCATAAATACCTAGGAAGGCCCCCACTGATCTTGTCTGACTGAATCCTGGCTCAATTCTTTGCCCAGGACTGAAAATGACCCCAATCCTGTCTTCTTGCTGTTCTCCTGCCACCTGATCCTTCCTACACACACCCTGCATATTGCTACCCAATTCCTAATTGTTCGATTCATGATGCCAATTGACCATTCAATTGAATAAATGAATAATGGTTCCAAAGGCTTCTCTTCAACTTTTAAGGTGCTGCATTGCCTGACCTGACCAATATAGCACAGTACTTAGCCTGGGATAGACACCCAGCAAATGCTGGGTATGATAATTGGTAAGCAAAATAGTGTTTTTAAAAGTGTGGAAACAACCTGTTTCAATCTAGATGCTTTAGAATGCTTTCGAAACCTGGACAATCAGGCAGGACCCAGCTGACCCCAAAGCACAATTCAAACTCAACACCCAGAGTTTCTCAAAGTTATGAACCTGGTATACGTTGTGGTTGGGACTCAAACCCAGCTCTCTTCAGCACTCTTCGCACTCACTGTACCTAACCACTTCCTGTGGCCTGCCATTGCTTGTTGCATTTGTCCTTGTTTACAAGCTGATTTTATCTACTTCTGGGATCAAGTTTCTCTATTAGCATTAAAAGGGACAGACAGGGCTGGGCTCAGTGGCTCACACCCATAGTCCCAGCCCTTTGGGAGGCTGAGGCAGATCACTTGAGGTCAGGAATCTGAAACCAGCCTGGCCAACATGATGAAACCCCACCTCTACCAAAAATACAAAAATTAGCTGGGTGGGATGGCAGGTGCCTGTAATCCCAACTTCTTGGGAGGCTAACACAGGAGGATCACTTGAGCCCAGTAGGTGGAGATTGCAGTGAGCCGAGATTGCGCCATTGCACTCCAGGCTGAGTGACACAGTGAGACTCTGTCTAAACAAACAAGTAAACAAAAAACAACAACAAAAGGCCGGGCGCGGTGGCTCAAGCCTGTAATCCCAGCACTTTGGGAGGCCGAGACGGGTGGATCACGAGGTCAGGAGATCGAGACCATCCTGGCCGACATGGTGAAACCCCGTCTCTACTAAAAAATACAGAAAACTAGCCGGGCGAGGTGGGTATGGCGCCTGTAGTCCCAGCTACCGGGAGGCTGAGGCAGGAGAATGGCGGAACCCGGGAGGCGAAAGCAGTGATTGAGATCCAACAAGACACAGCACTCCAGCCTTAAGGGCAGATGAGACTCCGGCCTCAAAAAAAACAACAACAAAACAACAATCACTAAAAAAAAAAAAAAAAACCAGGGAGGACAGATAGTATTTCCCAGAGCCAAATGATGCCTAAAGAGCAGGTGGGGTAGCTCAGGGCATTAGGAGCCCAGCATGGCCTGTGGTTTAGGTGGTATAAACCCTGCTCCCCCTGTGTATAGCAGAAGTAGCAGAGTGGCCACAAAAGCAAGCGCTGCCTACTTTTAAGTGTCTCTGCAAACCAGGGCATATGAGGCCTCATTTGCAGAAAAAAATGAGTTAGGTGTAAGTTGGGGAAATTCAAGGTCAAAGCCAGGTTTGGACTGAATTATTAGTTACTACTCCCCAAACCCCACACCAGACAGTTGACCCCACAATAATTTCTGGGCCCTGCGGGCTGCATCTCCCTAAAGATAAAAGCAATTTTAGTACCTGCTGCAGAGAACGTAGAGGGAGCAAACTCCAGGGGAGAGGGTTCTGATGGGATATGGATTCCTTCATAACAATTACCACAAGCACCAGAGCTTTCAATTTAATTAAACCAATTCTTCAGCTTTGGGATCCATCTCTGGGCTCAGTTGCTTTTCTTCTTTCTTTTCATTCTTTCTTTTTTATAATGTTCTTGCTTCTTCAGTCTTGTATCTGAGTGCAGCAGGATATCTGAAATAATGACGAGCGGATGAACAAAAAAGGAAAAATGATTTCTCTTCTGGTGCCTTAATGGAAGGCAGTGAAAGAACGGAATCAAGAAGTTAATAGTTACTATCATTTATGCACCCTAGAAAGCTTGATACAGGCGAACTCTAAATTATCTTTGCTAATGGTACAGTGGTAGCAAATGAAATGATGCCATGGATCTGTTTAGTACTTGCTATTTCCCAAGCGATTTTCCACACAATCTCTCATTGAACCTACCCAGCAACTCCTTGAAGTTGGCACCATTATCTCATGTGACAGATGAGAAAGGTTAAATTACTTCTCAAAAATCACCCAGCCGATATGTGGCAGTCAGCTCTCAAATCCAGCCCTTTTGATTTTGAGTCCAATGCCCTATAAACAATCCTAAAATCTCGTCTGGGGTGTTACTTTTAATTTTCTTTTCCACAAAATCAATGCACACAATGGACAATTTGGTAGGTTTTCAGTGTCAGCTCCACTCCATCTTCTAGCTATGGGTAAAGGCTTCCAAACCAGAACTAGTGTGTGACAAGTTCTTAGAACAACCCAGGTAGAGTTTCTTACCCCTACTTTACAGTGAAGAAGCTGAGACTCGGAGACACTCGTAACTTAGCCCAGGCATGTCTCTAGTAAATGGTAGGCTGCTGCCCCAGCCTGCTCTGATGGGGTGCCATGGAGCTGCTGGTTTGCAGGGTAGAAGTGCTGCAGACACTTGCCTCCTGGTAAGCCTGTGCAGGGTGGTGGTGTGTGTGGATGGGATGGCCAGAACACATTTGACATGGCCAGTCCTGCAGTCCCCACCCCACTGGTGGTGGGTCAGCCACGCCAGGTTCCTTTCCACAGAAGTGTTCCCGTTTTGCATCTCTGCGAACTAGATGGATATGAGGGAGAACAGAAAAGTTGTGGTTACCCAGGGGAGATGCTCAGCCTCCCACTCTCATCTGGACTTGTGTTTTCCTCAGTGGTCCTGTGCAGGCTGCCTGGATGTAAGGCTCAGGGGTCCAGACTTAACATAAAGCACTGGAAGCTTACGAGGGGTCACATGACATAAGGAAGTGAGGCTTCAACTGCACTAGTAAAAGAAATTGGTTCCACTTAGCCACCCAGTACTTGTGGCTTCCCGCCCCCAGCTGTATCGAAGCCTTGGGTTGTGGTGTTATGCAGAGTTGTGTGAACTTGAACCACTGACCTTAGGGAGTCGTGAGTGACGAGTGGTCTCTAGGGTCTGGCAGTCTGCTGATGCTTTGACCCCTTAGACCCAGCATCTCCGCCTTCCTCCCCAGCCTCCCCACTGAGCTCAAGCCAGCAGAGGAGCTCTCCCTTCCCCCAAAATGCCATCTGAAGCAGATGGTGCCTCTCTCCTTAGTGCACATAAGGAATAACCCTAACAACAATATTAATTGATCAGTTAATTAATTTAAAATTCTTATTGCCATGGGAACCCGACATGTACATAACACTGTGCTGTCTCCTAGTAAGTGGGCTGGGAGAGGCAGGCTCACCCCATTTGTCTGTGCCACCAGCTCTTTCCTACCTGCAGCCATGGGGCCACCTTGAAGGACAGTCCCACTCCCCTCTTTACCCCCTCCAAGGAAAGGGGAAAAAGCCCATCAAGGTTTGCTGTCAAAGGGTCCACTGAAAATCAAGTTACAACCAGCAAAATGTGTTTCAGAGCATCTGGGCTCCAATCCATCAGCCCAGGACATCATTAATAACCCACAGCCTAATGACGGAGATGAATATTGGAGCAGGGAGCAGAGGGGTGGCAGCCCCTGAGCATCAAGGCGGAGGGAGAGAGTGACTTATGAGCTTGGTTCCAGGTGTAACCTTCTCCCAACCACCAAGCCGGGCCAGAATGATTTATTGATACAGTAAACAGATTTTTATAATTAAAATTGATTTTCAGTTTTAGTCTGGTCTGGAAGGGCTGGGTCAAGTTCAAGAAGGGAAAGGGGGGCAACCCAGAGAAAGGAAGGGAAATGTACTCTCAATTTCCCATATATCTTGGATTGTTAGAGCAGGAAGGAGCCTCTCATTTTACAGATGAGAAAACAGCAGCCCTGAGAGGTTGATCTATTTGGTCAACCTCTGCTGGTGAAGTAAGGCAGAGCTGAGATTGGTTTTGGGTCTCCTGGATCTCTGAGATACACTCATTTCCCTGGGACTGTGTGTGTAGGTGCTCACAGAGCCACAGTATACTGTTGTACAGGTTGCTCACTGCACAAGGACTCCTCGCTAAGGGGATGAGTAGGGGCTGAAATCTAGCCATGTCTTGTGCGCTAGGGCGGAGTGGCTGCTACCCAGAGGATGTGCTCAAAGGCACCATTTGGAACTGTTTCTTTTGGTGGACTGCTAGAGACTGGCCGGCAGCTGCCCGGGTCCTCAAGGGCTGTGCCCATCTGACCCACTCCCTTCATTCAGTGCCTGGAGGCTATGCTGGGGATGTTTACTGACAGCCCCGGTGGGCTTTGCTGCGGACAGTGTAAATACCTTGGGGTGTGGTGTGTCCAGCCCAGTGTCATTCATCAGGCAGAGAACTGGTGACACTGGCGGTGGCAGACACTAATTGATAAATAGTGCGGGTGTGTCTGCATATTCACACACAGATGGACCTGGGCACATCTGGATTGCACTCGTGCTGCTGGCACTCCCACATGTGCACACACTGCTCTTGCTCAGTCCCTGCAGGAAAAGCACAGCTAGGAGAGAGAAAGTGAGTTTGTGTCCATTGCCAAATTTCACTGAGCAACCTTTTTCTGTTCCAGCCCACCGCGGGCATCGCAGCCACAGGGCTCTGCGTCCTCCCCTACCTCTGGCTCTCCACATTGGGTCTCTCAGCTTTTGTAGCGGCCCCAGTACTGGTGGCAGTTCTGCTCCTTCCCCTTCTTCCACGTCCCCTGGGCATGTCAGATTTGGCTGTATGAGAGCAAGGAAAGACATTTGAATGTAGGTGTATTCATTAAGGGAATGATAAAAGAGTAGTATACTGCCTGTTTTCTAACTTAGTATTTTTGAATAGACTATTTTTTAGAGGAGTTTTAGGTTCACAGCAAATTTGAGCAGAAAGAGGTCCTATAAACCCCCTGCCTCCTCCCACTGTCCCCCACAATCAACATCCCCAACTGGGTGGTCCCTTTGTTACAATCAGTGAACCTACATTGGCATATCATTATCACCCAGAGTCCACAGTTTTCGGTAGGGCTTACTCTGGGGTTGTACATTCTATGGGTTTGGACAGATAAAGCTATCCACCATTATGATATCATATGGAGTAGTTTCACTGCCCTAAAAATCCTCTGTGCTCTGCCCATTCATCCCTCTCCACTCCCCCAACCCTGTCCAACCCCTGAAAACCACTGATCTTTTTTTTTTTAACTTTTATTTTAGGTTCAACACTTATATGTGCAGGTTTGTTGCATGGTAAATCGCATGCGGCTGAAGTTTGGTGTACAAATGATCCCACCTCCCAGGTAGTGAGCATAGTACCAGATAGGTAGTTTTTCAACCTTCAGCCCCTTTTCATCCTCCCCACTCTAGTAGTCCCTAGTGTCTGTTGTTCCCATCTTTATCTTTATGCTCACATGTGTACTCACTGTTTTGTTCTCACCTATTAGTGAGAGCATGCAGTATTTGGTTTTCTGTTCCTGCATTAGTTTGCTTAGGATAATGGCCTCCAGTTGCATCCATGTTGCTGTAAAAAGCATGATCTCATTCTTTGTTATGGATACATAGTACTCCATGGTATCTACATACCCCATTTTCTTTATCCAGTCTTCTGTTGATGGGCATCCAGGTTGATTCCATGTCTTTGCTATTGTGAGTAGTATTTCAATAAACATACGAGTGCAGGTCCTTTTGGTAGAACAATTTATTTTCCTTTGGGTTGATACCTAGTAATGGGATTGCTAGGTTGAATGGTAGTTCTGTTTTAAGTTCTTTGAGAAATCTCCAAACTGTTTTCCACAGGGGCTGAACTAATTTACACTGCCACCAATAGTGCATCAGTGTCCATTTTTCTCCGCAACCTCACCATCTGTTATCTTTTGTCTTTTTAATAATAGCCTTTCTGACAGGTATGAGATTATATCTCATTGAACCACAGATATTTCTACTATCTCCATAGTTTTTGCCTTTTCCAGGTCATATAGTTGGAATCACATAATGTAGGCTTTCCAGATTGGCTTCTTTCATTTAATAATATGCATTTTAGTTTCCTCCATATCTCCTCATGGCTTGATAGCTCATTTCTTCTTACAGCTGAATAATATTTCATTGTCTGGATGTACCACACCATTTATTTATCCATTCACCTACTGAAGAGTGTCTTGTTTGCTTCCAAGTGTTTTCAATTATGAATAACGTTGCTATAAACATCTGTGCGCAGGTCTCATTTGGTGGGTAGTAGATGGACCACCCCTCACTATAGAAGAACCAAGATGCACAAAGGCTTCAGTGAGTCTAGTCTGGCTGGAGGGCCTTGGGAATGCACACCTTATCCCACAGGTGCCAAGCACTGGAGGTTTGAAGGGAATACCATGGGCTGGTTTTGTTTTGCTTTTGTTTTTTCCTTTTTGTTTGACTTGGAGTTTTGCTCTTGTTGCCCAGGCTGGAGTGCAGTGGCATGATCTTGGCTCACTGCAACCTCTGTCTCCTGGGTTCAAATGATTATCCTGCCTCAGCCTCCCAAGTAGCTGGGATTACAGGTGCGTGCCACCACACCCAGCTAGATGGGCTGGTTTTCTAAGCCGTGATCTCTGAGTGATCTTCCCAGCTGTACTGAGAAATAAGTCTGACCCTGCAGACTCTCTGTAGATGGAGGGTCCATCAGAGCTTTCTGTGCCATTCATTTAGGGTTCCCTAAGAACTCTAAACCCTGAAGTGGCTCAATACTGTCTGCCAGGATGGAGGAGGGACCTCTTTAGAAGCAAAGTCACCAGGAGATGTAAAGAATGCTCCCAGCTCTTTGTTTTTGTAATTATGAATAGATTACCATGGCACACAAGCAATAAATTAGGACAACAGTACCAATAAACACAGTTTAATGTTGCATCAAACCCTTTCATAAGTCATGTCTGATTATATTTAATGATGTTATTCTTATTATTTTTCTTCAAATTGGGTGTAACTGGCAAACACATAGCATAAATGTCTGCATTGAGTGGTTATATCCAATAAAAGTTTGGGTTAGGCAACTAAGTTTTCACCCAACTCTGGGATTCTTTGGTCATATAATTAGGTTAGTGCAGCCAACCTTTGCTTTCATAGTTATTTTTGTCTGCTTCCCAGGTGTTTTCTTGGATCTGGGGTCTGAATTGGTGTGGGTGGTTTCTCTAAGCATCACAAAAGGTCTAAGCATAGCTCCTACAGAATCGTGCACATGAGTGTCACAGGGACGCTGATCACAGGGGACAGGAAGGAGGACAGTGGAGAGAAAGGAGAAAAGGCCAGCCCCAAAGGCAGGGGCTGTGGTCAGGCAGGGTCCCCTGCTCCTGGAGTCATTGGGAACACAGGACTTTCACATCTGCTCCTTGACTCTGCTCCCAAAAGCAAACCTGCAGCAGCCACCACCAGGAACAGCCTGACGCCAGCCCATTCATGCTGAAGTATGAGTGAGAGAGAGCCCACTAGGCAATTTTTGATAAAGAACAAAAGCAGGAAGAAGAAGGGAAAATCTAATGGAGTGCTGAGGCATGCAAAGTTAACCTTTCATACCCTGTGGTGTCACCAATGCCACCCTTTGCTCAGACCCCAGCCCGCCTTTCATCGACACAGCAGCTATTTGGTCTGCACTGTTTTCAGATTCCTTTCACTCCTTGAAGAAGCATTGGCCAGAGAAGCACCAGGGGTGGGGAGGCCCTCTCCAGGCTTTGCTGAGTCTCAGTGACCGGACATGAGGGCAGACCAGGGTGGCCTTCCAGGCCAGGGCTCTTGTAGAGAGTAGATGGACACTATGGGGTGGAGCTTTCTCTCCAACTTTTCTGCCTTCAATGACCCCTTTCCAGCTACATCCTCCACCTCAGAGAGCTGGCTTTATTAAGGCCCATGCTAGCCAAAGATGCCTTAGCATGTCAGTGGTTTTGCTGGATTCTCCCTTGGCAGGACCAGGGTGAATGGCACAGAAAGCTGAGATGACCCTTCCAATTCCTCCATCTACAGACAGTCTGCAAGGTCAGACTGATTCTTCAGCGTAGCTGGAAATATCCCTCGGAAAACATGGGCCTAGTAAGCCCATGGCCTTCCCTTCAAATCTACAGGGCCACAGCTGAGCATCTGACAGGGTCTCTGTGTCAGAACTAACGGCCTACTCAGTTCTAGCAGCCTGGGAGCCCTGTGAGGTTCAGGTTGTCCTGAAGAATTGGCCCACCTGTGGGCTCCTGCTGCTCTGTGTTCCCAGACCATACCCTTGGCCCCAAGACAGGATGTGGATTCCCTACCAAGCTACAGGCAGCAGTTGCCTCAGGATGTGGCCAGCTCTGAAGTCTGCAGCCCCTGGAGCCAGTGAAACAATTCCATAATTGGTAAAGTCTCATGAAGTCAGACATACCAGCCCCTGCTGGGTTGGGCCAGGGTGACATTGCACCAACACACTGAGCGATTGTCTAGAATCCTGCCAGGCCCCAGATGATGGAGAGCCTTATTTGGAGATGTGTGTCACGTAGAAGGAGACAGACCTTGTGAGGGAAACATGTTGGCCAAAGAGTGATTATAAGATATATCTGAATGGAAATGCTCCAAGCCAAACTCTGCCTTCATCACTGTCCATGATGTTTGGGGCAACTTGCCTCTGCAATCAATTAAGCAGCTGCTGCTCATCACGGGGGAGCTACAGTCACCTGGCCCCTGCAAGCAAGGGGACTGGAGTGAAGAAAGGAGGCTGCACCATGCCTCAGAGCAGCCGTTGGTCACAGACACCTTGTGTTAGGGACCTGGCACTGCTACTTACTGGCTGTGTGACCTTGAGCAAGTCGCTTAACCCCTCCCAACCTGTGTCTTCATCTGTAAACTGGAGGCTGTCATCCCTGAGCTGGCTACCTCACCAGATTGTGGTCACAGGCAATCGTGGCTGTGAAATTGCTTATGAATGGGGAAGCCATGTACAGCTGTCCAGTGTCATCGCTATGCTTGCCCCACCCTGTCCCTGTGCCCCATAGCCTTCCACCTGCCGTATTGCTCAGATTCCAGGGCAAAATGCATAATCCTCAAATCACTAACTCCTCTGCTCCCTATGGTCAAGGCCAGTTGTCCCAAACCCAGCCCGTTAACAGGGTCATGGGTGGGGGAATGAGCAGAGCAGTACAGGGCTTTGAGAAAATACAGATGCCCAGCTCCTGGGAATTTTGATTTTGCTGCTCAGAGCTTGGCCCAGGCATCAGCATTTTAAGGGTTCTACTGTTGATTCTGATGCTCAGTGAAGTTCAGAGTCAATTAACCTAGACTCCAAATTCCTGCCTTTCCCTCCTCCTTAGCACCTTGTAAGTGCCTTGATTCTCCCCTTAAACTGTGAGCATCCCTGAGGGGTGTCCCACAACTCAGCAAGCAGTGGCATAGTGAGCTTGCCTGGGGAGGCACACAATCCAAACCAGCCCCCACTGTGCCCCAGACTCTGGTCCAAGTTAAGCTATATTCCCAGCAATATCCAAAGTAGGCTTAATGGAGGAGAAAAGCATTAGAAAATGAATTGCATGTATGGCATGCTACCTACCCTGAATTGTCACATCCATTTTCTTGCTACTGCCTCAGCCCTGTATCCTGCAGGTTTGTTTGCAAACTCAGCAAATGCCCCATGTTTAATTGTGTCTGGAGGCTGCATCCTCATGTCCCTGCCACAACAGGGGTTGCTGGATTCTGTGCCAAATACCACCATGCTGGGCCTTACTGCCTGACCCTGGCCTTCCAGACGTGCCGTGCCAACTCATGTCCCAACATGCCAGCGCACAGCACGGCCTCTTGTGCTTGGCGAGGAGCCAGCATGATCTCCTATCCCAGACCCACAGCGCACTTGTGGTTATGCCTGTTCACAGAGGTCAGGGGAGACCCTGGTTGAATAAAGAGCACAGATAACCCTGGCCTCATTTCATCAGATAGTTGGAAGTGTTCCCTGTCTTTTCTTAACTTTTCCAGGTGCTGGGGCAATAAAGTTTACTTGCCTGGGTTTTCCTCTTTTCCTTCCTATACAATTCAAGAGCAGAGCAAAAGCTCTCAGAATAGCTGAAGAGAGGAGAGAAAGAGACAGGGGACTGGTTGGAAAGTTCTGGGGCTGGCTGTGTGGCCAAAGCTCTATTGATAGGGAGGGGTTTTTTAGGCCTGAGGACCACAGGGCATCACCCAGTGGAGTCAATGGTCAGGTTAGGAATAAGACCGTGAGGTCCCATCACAGGTTCTCTTCAGTTCTGACTCCTTTTCCAGCACTTACTTATAAGATAACTGAGGGCTGAAGTATTCAGCAATCACAAGGACACATCTGGAAACCTTTAAAGTTGAATTTTAAAATTGAACTTTGCGTTAAGGAGAATGTTGTCTGACTCAGGAAAAGCAAACCCAAAAGATGAGTTGGCCCTGGTGGTCATGCCTATAAGGACAGATGCTGGGTGTTAGGTGTGGATGGTCTAGGACTGTGTTGAGTGTTTTACATGTATTATATCATTTAATCTGCATAGCTTTCGGAGGCTTGAGAATATTGAGTACACTTGACGAAACTCTTAAGTGACCGAGTTAAGATCTGAGCATCAGCTCTCGGACTGCACAGCCCAGGTCCCAGGTCCCCTGTGACCCACAGACTCCTGACTAACACTTAGTTACTAAGATCCTCCACCTATCTGCTGCCCCTTCCTGTGGGCTGCTACAGTTTTAGATCCTTCTCCCAGGTTCTCCATCTACTGAGCTTGTCTGTCATAGGCAATGGCATTTTGGTATTGGGGGTTGGTTGTCTGTTGCTGTAACAGAGGCCTGAATGGACAGAAAGAGAGTGGCTGAGACTCCTGGCCTTCCCCCAGGCTGTCCACCCTGAGAATGGGCCCAAATTAGCCTCCTCCCACCCCATCTCCACCCCAGGGCCAGCAATTATTTCTGAGCTCACTGAACCCCTAGTCTAAATATAGGTCTAATAGCCATTTCTCATTTCAGAATGGGGAATCTATTCTGAGTTTTAGTTGGATATAGATCAGACTCCCCAGATGCACAAAATGTGAAATGGATTCATTACCCCTGCCACCACCACCACTCACCCCTTGAAAACGAACTTCCTAATGGGAAGTAACTGGCCCGCTACTACAGTCCAGCGGGGTCAGCTCCTGGCAGATGGAAGCGGGAAGCTCTGCCTTACATCTGCAGCCTAGAAAGAATGAAGGCTGGCACGGCGCAGCTGGGTCTCCCGACTGTCCTTCCTGTCCCACCCAGAGAAATGCAAGGAGGGACATTGCTGAGCACTGACAACAGAATTTAATTGTCACCTAATAGGGGGTATATTCACTACTCCCTTTATGCACAGGAGAAAACCGAGGCTCTAAGAGACACTTTTGACAAGTGGCTAAACCAGGAGTTGAATCTAGGACTTCAGAAGACTGTGCTCTCTCCATTCTCTCAGAGACGATGTGCACACAACCCTTTACTCACCCTCACAATTGTTTATATTAATGATAAATAGAAATGGTCGCAGTAAACTCTAGTGGTTTCATAATTCATCATTAGAAGTTGTGACAATTTCCTTTCTTAGAATTCAAAGTATATTTCAGATTGATATCATCGTACTTTTTCAAGATCACAAGAGCTAGGGAAAGGGCAGAGCTGAGGGTCCCTATCATACAGATAGATGAAGTAACCCAGATGAGAATAAAATTGAGGGAGATCCTGGAGTGAGACTCCTGGAGATTTTTCTAGCCATACGATAGTTAGTTATGATGGAATCTTCTGGGTAGAAAGGACGATAGAGATCAACTTATGTTGAACACTGAAAGCTAAACAGATGAAGACAATTGCTAAGGGCTTGCAGCAAGTGAGGAACAGGTCTAGGATTACAGCCCAGGTCCTAGGACCCCCCACCCAGTGATGTCCCAGCATACCATGACTCCTCCACATGGAAACTAAACTGATGCAAACATAGTGCATGATAGCATCTGCACATATTGGGGCTGTAGGCAGAGGTGCCCTGGTCCTTGCCCAGTAACTTTTGTAGAGAGATAGAGTCTTCTGCATGTTGGGTGGAATTGGTGTCTGGGTGGACAGGTGACATCACTGAATAAGTGCATTGCCAAACAATGACTTTCCCACCCGATATGGGATAGTTAATTTTTTTTTTAATTTATTTATTATTATTATACTTTAAGTTGTAGGGTACATGTGCATAACATGCAGGTTTGTTACATATGTATACTTGTGCCATGTTAGTCTGCTGCACCCATCAACTCGTCATTTACATCAGGTATAACTCCCAATGCAATCCCTCCCCCCTCCCCCCTCCCCATGATAGGCCCCGGTGTGTGATGTTCCCCTTCCTGAGTCCAAGTGATCTCGTTGTTCAGTTCCCACCTATGAGTGAGAACATGCGGTGTTTGGTTTTCTGTTCTTGTGATAGTTTGCTAAGAATGATGGTTTCCAGCTGCATCCATGTCCCTACAAAGGACACAAACTCATCCTTTTTTATGGCTGCATAGTATTCCATGGTGTATATGTGCCACATTTTCTTAATCCAGTCTGTCACTGATGGACATTTGGGTTGATTCCAAGTCTTTGCTATTGTGAATAGTGCTGCAATAAACATACGTGTGCATGTGTCTTTATAGCAGCATAATTTATAATCCTTTGGGTATATCCCCAGTAATGGGATGGCTGGGTCATATGGTACATCTAGTTCTAGATCCTTGAGGAATCGCCATACTGTTTTCCATAATGGTTGAACTAGTTTACAATCCCACCAACAGTGTAAAAGTGTTCCTATTTCTCCACATCCTCTCCAGCACCTGTTGTTTCCTGACTTTTTAATGATCGCCATTCTAACTGGTGTGAGATGGTATCTCATTGTGGTTTTGATTTGCATTTCTCTGATGGCCAGTGATGATGAGCATTTTTTCATATGTCTGTTGGCTGTATGAATGTCTTCTTTTGAGAAATGTCTGTTCATATCCTTTGCCCACTTTTTGATGGGGTTGTTTGTTTTTTTCTTGTAAATTTGTTTGAGTTCTTTGTAGGTTCTGGATATTAGCCCTTTGTCAGATGAGTAGATTGCGAAAATTTTCTCCCATTCTGTAGGTTGCCTGTTCACTCTGATGGTAGTTTCTTTTGCTGTGCAGAAGCTCTTTAGTTTAATTAGATCCCATTTGTCAATTTTAGCTTTTGCTGCCGTTGCTTTTGGTGTTTTAGACATGAAGTCTTTGCCCATGCCTATGTCCTGAATGGTACTACCTAGGTTTTCCTCTAGGATTTTTATGGTATTAGGTCTAACATTTGAGTCTCTAATCCATCTTGAATTAATTTTCGTATAAGGAGTAAGGAAAGGATCCAGTTTCAGCTTTCTACTTATGGCTAGCCAATTTTCCCAGCACCATTAGGGAATCCTTTCCCCATTTCTTGTTTTTCTCAGGTTTGTCAAAGATCAGATGGCTGTAGATGTGTGGTATTATTTCTGAGGACTCTGTTCTGTTCCATTGGTCTATATCTCTGTTTAGGTACCAGTACCATGCTGTTTTGGTTACTGTAGCCTTGTAGTATACTTTGAAGTCAGGTAGTGTGATGCCTCCAGCTTTGTTCTTTTGACTTAGGATTGTCTTGGAGATGCGGGCTCTTTTTTGGTTCCATATGAACTTTAAAGCAGTTTTTTCCAATTCTGTGAAGAAACTCATTGGTAGCTTGATGGGGATGGCATTGAATCTATAAATTACCTTGGGCAGTATGGCCATTTTCACGATATTGATTCTTCCTATCCATGAGCATGGTATGTTCTTCCATTTGTTTGTGTCCTCTTTTATTTCACTGAGCAGTGGTTTGTAGTTCTCCTTGAAGAGGTCCTTTACATCCCTTGTAAGTTGGATTCCTAGGTATTTTATTCTCTTTGAAGCAATTGTGAATGGAAGTTCATTCATGATTTGGCTCTGTGTTTGTCTGTTATTGGTGTATAAGAATGCTTGTGATTTTTGCACATTAATTTTGTATCCTGAGACTTTGCTGAAGTTGCTTATCAGCTTAAGGAGATTTTGGGCTGAGACAATGGGGTTT
Organism: Papio anubis; assembly: GCF_008728515.1. Classification (NCBI taxonomy): domain Eukaryota; kingdom Metazoa; phylum Chordata; class Mammalia; order Primates; family Cercopithecidae; genus Papio; species Papio anubis. The sequence continues at coordinate 26,293,543 of NC_044979.1, forward strand.
TCTAAATATACAATCATGTCATCTGCAAACAGGGACAATTTGACTTCTTCTTTTCCTAACTGAATACCCCTGATTTCTTTCTCTTGCCTAATTGCCCTAGCCAGAACTTCCAACACTATGTTGAATAGGAGTGGTGAGAGAGGGCATCCCTGTCTTGTGCCAGTTTTCAAAGGGAATTTTTCCAGTTTTTGCCCATTCAGTATGATATTGGCTGTGGGTTTGTCATAAATAGCTCTTATTATTTTGAGGTACGTTCCATCAATACCGAATTTATTGAGTGTTTTTAGCATGAAGGGCTGTTGAATTTTGTCAAAAGCCTTTTCTGCATCTATTGAGATAATCATGTGGTTCTTGTCTTTGGTTCTGTTTATATGCTGGATTATGTTTATTGATTTGCGAATGTTGAACCAGCCTTGCATCCCAGGGATGAAGCCCACTTGATCATGGTGGATAAGCTTTTTGATGTGTTGTTGAATCTGGTTTGCCAGTATTTTATTGAGGATTTTTGCATCGATGTTCATCAGGGATATTGGTCTAAAATTCTCTTTTTTTGTTGTGTCTCTGCCAGGCTTTGGTATCAGGATGATGTTGGCCTCATAAAATGAGTTAGGGAGGATTCCCTCTTTTTCTATTGATTGGAATAGTTTCAGAAGGAATGGTACCAACTCCTCCTTATACCTCTGGTAGAATTCAGCTGTGAATCCATCTGGTCCTGGACTTTTTTTGGTTGGTAGGCTATTAATTATTGCCTCAATTTCAGAGCCTACTATTGGTCTATTCAGGGATTCAACTTCTTCCTGGTTTAGTCTTGGAAGAGTGTAAGTGTCCAGGAACTTATCCATTTCTTCTAGGTTTTCCAGTTTATTTGCGTAGAGGTGTTTATAGTATTCTCTGATGGTAGTTTGTATTTCTGTGGGGTCAGTGGTGATATCCCCTTTATCATTTTTAATTGCGTCGATTTGATTCTTCTCTCTTTTCTTCTTTATTAGTCTTGCTAGTGGTCTGTCAATTTTGTTGATCTTTTCAAAAAACCAACTCCTGGATTCATTGATTTTTTGGAGGGTTTTTTGTGTCTCTATCTCCTTCAGTTCTGCTCTGATCTTAGTTATTTCTTGCCTTCTGCTAGCTTTGGAATGTGTTTGCTCTTGCTTCTCTAGTTCTTTTAATTGCGATGTTAGAGTGTCAATTTTTGATCTTTCCTGCTTTCTCTTGTGGGCATTTAGTGCTATAAATTTCCCTCTGCACACTGCTTTAAATGTGTCCCAGAGATTCTGGTATGTTGTATCTTTGTTCTCATTGGTTTCAAAGAACGTCTTTATTTCTGCCTTCATTTCGTTATGTACCCAGTAGTCATTCAGGAGCAGGTTGTTCAGTTTCCATGTAGTTGAGCGGTTTTGATTGAGTTTCTTAGTCCTGAGTTCTAGTTTGATTGCACTGTGGTCTGAGAGACAGTTTGTTATAATTTCTGTTCTTGTACATTTGCTGAGGAGTGCTTTACTTCCAATTATATGGTCAATTTTGGAGTAAGTACGATGTGGTGCTGAGAAGAATGTATATTCTGTTGATTTGGGGTGGAGAGTTCTATAGATGTCTATTAGGTCTGCTTGCTGCAGAGATGAGTTCAATTCCTGGACATCCTTGTTAACTTTCTGTCTCGTTGATCTGTCTGATGTTGACAGTGGAGTGTTGAAGTCTCCCATTATTATTGTATGGGAGTCTAAGTCTCTTTGTAAGTCTCTAAGGACTTGCTTTATGAATCTGGGTGCTCCTGTATTGGGTGCATATATATTTAGGATAGTTAGCTCTTCCTGTTGAATTGATCCCTTGACCATTATGTAATGGCCTTCTTTGTCTCTTTTGATCTTTGATGGTTTAAAGTCTGTTTTATCAGAGACTAGGATTGCAACCCCTGCTTTTTTTTGTTCTCTATTTGCTTGGTAAATCTTCCTCCATCCCTTTATTTTGAGCCTATGTATGTCTCTGCGTGTGAGATGGGTCTCCTGAATACAGCAGACTGATGGGTCTTGACTCTTTATCCAGTTTGCCAGTCTGTGTCTTTTCATTGGAGCATTTAGTCCATTTACATTTAAGGTTAAGATTGTTATGTGTGAACTTGATCCTGCCATTATGATATTAACTGGTTATTTTGCTCGTTAGTTGATGCAGTTTCTTCCTAGCCTCGATGGTCTTTACATTTTGGCATGTTTTTGCAATGGCTGGTACCGGTTGTTCCTTTCCATGTTGAGTGCTTCCTTCAGGGTCTCTTGTAAGGCAGGCCTGGTGGTGACAAAATCTCTAAGCATTTGCTTATCTGTAAAGGATTTTATTTCTCCTTCACTTATGAAACTTAGTTTGGCTGGATATGAAATTCTGGGTTTAAAATTCTTTTCTTTAAGAATGTTGAATATTGGCCCCCACTCTCTTCTGGCTTGTAGAGTTTCTGCCGAGAGATCTGCTGTGAGTCTGATGGGCTTCCCTTTGTGGGTAACCCGACCTTTCTCTCTGGCTGCCCTTAAGATTTTTTCCTTCATTTCAACTTTGGTGAATCTGGCAATTATGTGTCTTGGAGTTGCTCTTCTCGAGGAGTATCTTTGTGGTGTTCTCTGTATTTCCTGGATTTGAATGTTGGCCTGCCCTACTAGGTTGGGGAAGTTCTCCTGGATGATATCCTGAAGAGTGTTTTCCAACTTGGTTCCATTTTCCCCCTCACTTTCAGGCACCCCAATCAGACGTAGATTTGGTCTTTTTACATAATCCCATACTTCTTGCAGGCTTTGTTCATTTCTTTTTCTTCTTTTTTCTTTTGGTTTCTCTTCTCGCTTCATTTCATTCATTTGATCCTCAATCGCTGATACTCTTTCTTCCAGTTGATCGAGTCGGTTACTGAAGCTTATGCATTTGTCACGTATTTCTCGTGTCATGGTTTTCATCTCTTTCATTTCGTTTATGACCTTCTCTGCATTAATTAGTCTAGCCGTCAATTCTTCCACTTTTTTTTCAAGATTTTTAGTTTCTTTGCGCTGGGTACGTAATTCCTCCTTTAGCTCTGAGAAATTTGATGGACTGAAGCCTTCTTCTCTCATCTCGTCAAAGTCATTCTCCGTCCAGCTTTGATCTGTTGCTGGTGATGAGCTGCGCTCCTTTGCCGGGGGAGATGTGCTCTTATTTTTTGAATTTCCAGCTTTTCTGCCCTGCTTTTTCCCCATCTTTGTGGTTTTATCTGCCTCTGGTCTTTGATGATGGTGATGTACTGATGGGGTTTTGGTGTAGGTGTCCTTCCTGTTTGATAGTTTTCCTTCTAACAGTCAGGACCCTCAGCTGTAGGTCTGTTGGAGATTGCTTGAGGTCCACTCCAGACCCTGTTTGCCTGGGTATCAGCAGCAGAGGCTGCAGAAGATAGAATATTTCTGAACAGCGAGTGTACCTGTCTGATTCTTGCTTTGGAAGCTTCCTCTCAGGGGTATACTCCACCCTGTGAGGTGTGGGGTGTCAGACTGCCCCTAGTGGGGGATGTCTCCCAGTTAGGCTACTCAGGGGTCAGGGACCCACTTGAGCAGGCAGTCTGTCCGTTCTCAGATCTCAGCCTCCGTGTTGGGAGATCCACTGCTCTCTTCAAAGCTGTCAGACAGAGTCGTTTGCGTCTGCAGAGTTTTCTGCTGCTTTGTTGTTGTTGTTGTTGTTGTTGTTGTTGTGTAGCTGTGCCCTGTCCCCAGAGGTGGAGTCTACAGAGACAGGCAGGTTTCCTTGAGCTGCTGTGAGCTCCACCCAGTTGGAGCTTCCCAGCAGCTTTGTTTACCTACTTAAGCCTCAGCAATGGCGGGCGCCCCTCCCCCAGCCTTGCTGCTGCCTTGCCAGTAGATCACAGACTGCTGTGCTAGCAATGAGGGAGGCTCCGTGGGCGTGGGACCCTCCCGGCCAGGTGTGGGATATGATCTCCTGGTGTGCCTGTTTGCTTAAAGCGCAATATTGGGGTGGGAGTTACCCGATTTTCCAGGTGTTGTGTGTCTCAGTTCCCCTGGCTAGGAAAAGGGATTCCCTTCCCCCTTGCGCTTCCCAGGTGAGGCGATGCCTCGCCCTGCTTCAGCTCTCGCTGGTCGGGCTGCAGCAGCTGACCAGCACCGATCATCTGGCACTCCCCAGTGAGATGAACCCAGTACCTCAGTTGAAAATGCAGAAATCACCGGTCTTCTGTGTCGCTGGCGCTGGGAGTTGGAGACTGGAGCTGTTCCTATTCGGCCATCTTGCTCCGCCCTCGGGATAGTTAATTTTATAAGGAGAAAACTCCCCCATGGCCCAGGGCTCACTTCCAGGGTGCTGCTGGTCAGAAGGTGAACCAAGAGGGAGAGACCAAGCAGCCAAGAGCCCTTTCCATAGTTCCAGAATATTAGAAATCTTGTGGGTATAAAGAAAAGTTGGGCCAGGTGTGGTGGTTCATGACTGTAATCCCAGCACTTTGGGAGGCCAAGGCAGTCAGATCCCTTGAGGTCAGGAGTTCAAGACCAGCCTGGCCAATATGGCAAACCCCTATCTCTACAAAAAAGAAATACAAAAAAGAAATCAGCTGGGCATGGTGGTATGTGTCTGTAGTCTCAACTACTCAGGAGGCTGAGGCGGGATAATTGCTTGAACTTAGGAGGCAGAAGTTGCAGTGAGCCGAGATCGCGCCTCTGCACTCCAGCCTGGGTGACAGAGTGAGACTCTGTCTCAAAAAAAAAAAAAAAAAAGAAAGAAAAGAAAAAAGAAAAATTCAAGCTGTCACCCTAAAATAAATTTTGAGCTGCACAGTTAATTTAGTTTAAAAGACTAAAGGTTAAAGCATCTTTAAAATATTATTTTAATTTCCCGGTCTATAATACCCTGTCTGTGAAAAATTCAAACTCCCCAAAGTTAACCACTGTTAGCAGATAGTAGGTATCCGCTAGATATCTGCTAGGTATCTCTCTAGAAGTTATTCTTTACACAAAGTTTGCATATATATGTGTACACAGCTGCACAGTTATCTTTTGAAAACAAACATTGAGTTTTAATATACCCTGTTTTTAAAATTTGTTTTTTTAACTCAAAGATGAATCATAGACATTCATCCATCTGATACATACAGATTATTATCTTAGAGTGTAGATGTGCCATGATTTCTTTAGCCAGCCCCCTGTGGATGGATATGTTGTTTCCAAACAGTCATTACTACATACAAAGCCACAGTGAATATCCACAGCCAACCACAGGTGTCTAGGTGCTAGTATTTCTGCAGGAAAGATTCCAAGAGGAAGACTTGCTGGGTCATTTTAGGTTTTAGTAATAACTGCCAAATTACTCCTCAAAATGGTTGCACTAATCTAAACCCTCACCGACAGTTTCTAAGGCATAAAACCCTTTTAGAGGCCGGGCATGGTGGCTCATGCCTGTAATCCCAGCACTTTGGGAGGCCAAGGCAGGTAGATCACAAGGTCAGGAGATCGAGACCATCCTGGTGAAACCCTGTCACCACTAAAAATACAAAAATTAGCAGGGCGTGGTGGCGTGTGCCTGTAGTCCCAGCTACTCAGGAGGCTGAGGCAGGAGAATCCCTTGAACCCAGGAAGTGGAGGTTGCAATGAGCCACAATCAGGCCACTGAACTCCAGCCTGGGCGACAGAGTGAGACTCCATCTCAGGACAAAATACACCTTTTAGAATACTGTCATTTTAACAATTGTCCTTTCATATTTGAAGAATTACTAGAAGATGCCCTCAAAGCCATATCTCCTAATGAAGAAGCTACATTTTGCCTGTGTAGGCAAAGATGACCTGTGTCCAGGGTGGCCCAGACACAAGAGGGCCCTCTTCACCTTTTCCCCAGCAGCAGGCTGGGCCCTGATCCCAAAATGGGAACTCGTGTAAGTTCAGGAGAGTAGGTGGGTACCTTGAGGTAGGAGATAGGATGGAAGGAAGACGATTTAGGATTCCTTGGGTCATCTGTCATCTCTGCCTCCTTTCTAATCCAGCAGCACCTGGTCTCCGGAGAGTGGGGCTCCATGTTGATGGACCTAGAAGGTTCTCCTTCAGGAATATCAGTTTCCAACCATTTGAGCACCATGATTTTCCCAGAGTCAAATCCCTTTTGGGAAAAAGATATTTGTTTCCCAGCCAGAGAAGCCTCACACCCAGCCTTGGTTTCCTGTGGGGGAAAGATGTGTTTATTTGCAAACATGCTCCTGTGGTCCAGAACACTTCTGCCCATAGGTGTGTACAAATGCCACTCCTGTGCTGAGACATGCACATCTGGGCACACCCCCTTGGGCTGCTGTGCACTCATTCGCAAAATGTATCATTTACACACACTGTTTTTTTGTGGTTTGAATAGCTAGAGCATTGCTGGGGATGCTGGTCAGCAGAGCCCTTACTAGAAGGAAGTCAGAGAGAAGGGTCAGGTGCTGGCTGGAGAAAGGAGTACCCGCCCAGCCTGCCCTGCCACTTCCCACAAGGAGCCAGTGCCAGCCAGCTAGGGAGCCTCAGCATATGCCTGGGGACTAGCCTGGCTCCACTGCCTGGGCCAGGAGTTAGGTGTCACCGTGCCAGCCCCTCCCCGCCTTCTTTTTGGCTGCAGGAACAAAGGCTCCCATTGAGCAGGCTGTGCTTGGGAAACACACAACAGCAGGTTCCCGGTCCCAGTTCAGAAGGGGCCGTAGTCTTTGTCTGTGTCATTCGCTAAAAGATAGGCTGGAACAGGAGCAGCACTTTGATCCCCAGGACAACAGCCCCTTCCCAGCTGCTGGGCTTGGGGATGGGGAGGAGGCTTGTATTTTCCTCCAGGATGTGGGGCCCTGAGGTTCTGCCCCTGCTTCAGCCCTGACCTTAAGACTGGGTCAAGAATGAGCATCTTGGCCAGGAGTCCGTATCTAGGGACTGGGTATCAAATGAAGAGTGTTGGTAGCCATGTAGCCTTGGACAAATCCCTGCAGCAACTGAGCTTCAACTGAAAAATGAGATGATTGGCAGCTAGAATGTTTCCAAAGTCCCCCTTGGCTTGTTAACTGTGTGAATGCCAGAACACTCCTGTCATCCTCCATTGCTTTGCACCTCCATGTTGGCAGGGCTGCTCTGGGACTGCAGTCTCCTCTGCGAAATGCATGGGATCTGCCTAGCTAGAGAATCTCACACATTGCAACCCCACAGCCCTGGAAGTCAGGAAGTCGGGCCTCCTGAGCCTGTATGTGAATGTGAGCATAAGAGCTCAGAGAATGAGAGGATTTAACCTTTACACTAAGAGATTAATCTGTGGCAATAATCTAGAAATGATAGGTTTTAGAGTAGAGCCAAGATTGTCAAATCAATGATCTCCAGGGGATTCTTGGAGTATGCACAAGTGTAACAGGAACCACGTTCATTCATTCACTTATTTATTTATGTGTGCATGCAAACATTCATTTACTTTTCTCATTTACTGCACATAAGCTGAGTACTAGGTGTAGTGGAGTGAAGAGAGATGACTTTGCACCACCTATCACAGGGGCATTTTATCGGAGGAAGATGCTGGAACAACAGAGTTGCCGTTAGCATAACACTAACACATTCATATGTGTCATCCCAATTAGTCTTCGAAACAACCCATCAGGGTGCTTAGATGAGGAAACAGAGGCTTGATGAAGTTAAATAAGTTGTCCAAGTCACACAGTCATGGCAGATCCAGGATCCAAACCCAGGTCTGTTTTTCCCCCAGATCTCTGCTTCTCACTTGTCCCTGAGATAAAACTATTTCAAACTCTGTTTTTCTCCCTACCACATTTGAAGGAGTAAGAAAACCTCCTGGAGGAGGAGGCTGTGCTGAGACCAATTGTCATTCTCTCTGTAGGGCTGCTACTTGGTGATCTGCCCATAGGGGGGGCTCCTCAGCCCCTGAACTCAGCCAAACCTTCCTGATAGTATAGTAAGTAGCCTGAATGCTGTGAAGTTTTCAACACAGGACCTGTGTTCAGCAGACGGACCAGAGGTTTCTCAATCCCCTGTACTATGTTCCAGGAACCAGTGGTGTCTGGCAGGCCCGAGGGTGGGCTCCAGCCCCCAGCTTCATTTCCATTTCCACCTTTGCCACCACCCTGCTGCGTGACCTTGGGCAAGCTGCTCAGCTCCTCTGGGCTATGGCTTTTCTGTCTATGCAGCAGGGAAGCAGATCGCTCTCCCACTTGGCGAGGGCTCTGGCTAATAACAATCACGTGCCATTGCAGCGCAGCCCACACTGGGAAGCCTGAGGATGGGGTGATTTCTCGAGGCTCTGCAGAAAGCACACTGAGAGCTCCTTGCCCAGCTTCCCAGCTACTGCCGTTTGCTAATGAGGACCAACATATGTTGATGATTCCGGCGTCGGCACTCGCTCCTTGGCTGTCCGAGTTCCCGGAGCAAACTGGCTTCCTATTAGGCATTTATTCTTATTAATAGCAACAAATTGCAGCCCTCCGCAACATCTGCTACTTTTCGTTTACAAGAAGCTTCCCAAATCATTTGTATTGGTAGCATTTTGTGACCAATTCTTTGAGGCAGAGCAGGACTGGATCCCCCTAATCTGAAAATGAATCAAGTGAGGCATGAAAAATGGGAACTTTTTGTTCAAGGTCACCCAGACACACAGAATAGATTATGGTTTGGAATCCCAGCTCCCCAACCCTTATGCCCTGTGGCGGTTGCCTTTGCTATTCTAAATATCGTCAGCCTTGACCCCAGAGGTCCTGCCTAGAGGCAGGTAGGGATAGTGGTGGTAGCCAAGGCTGCTGCCCTTGACCCTGTGCCTCTGTCTGCCCTCAAGTGAGGCCCCAGCTGGATTAGCCCCATGGCCCAAGCACCAGCAGGAGGAATTGCAAAGCTCAAGGCAAACCATTCCCAAGGAGCTTTTACTGCTGCTAAGTAGAAAAAAAATCATTTTCTGACACTGGGGCAGCCAGATGGCCAGTACAGGGAGTCTGAAGCACATCTGTGCTTCTGGTCAGCTGACCACAGCTGGAGGGCTACATTGTCTTTCCAGAGTCTTCTTCAGTCCTTTGCTCAGGGCCTAGACTTTCCTGAGATCAATAGATCTATGACCATAGAATTAAGAGAGCATGGCCAGCATGGGAGGTACTGAGAAGGGCCATTTATCATATCAGACCCAGCTTTCAATAATTTCTGAACTCGTACCGGGTACATATGCCTTCAATGTTTGCATAACCTATTTGAAGCACAGGGTGGTAAGAAGCGACCACACTGCAGCCTTCCCCCTCCTCCATTTGACTGACCTCTTCTCTCTCCCTCTCATGGGACTTTTACATCCTGGTGTAACTTTCTGCCCAGCACCTGTGTATCAGCTAGCTATTGCTATAATAAAGCTTTGTAACAAACCAACCCAAAACTCAGTTGCATACAATAGACATGAATCCTCACACTCATGGCTCTACAAAGCAATTGCATGTCAGCTCCCTAAGCTCAACTCAGCTGGGCAGTTCTGCTTCAAGCTGCTGCATCAGCCAGGATTGTCTCCTGGCTATAAGTTGGGCTCAGTTCTCTCTCCATGTGGGTTCCTTTGGGGCCCAGGCTGAAGAGGAAACAGCTATTTCGGGAAGCTCTTCTTATGGCAATGACAGAAGCACAGAAGGCAAAGAGGAGCACATAAGCACATTTGAAGCATTAATTCGTCTCAAGTTTCCTACCATTCCATTGGCCAATCAAGTCCTGAGGCCATGCCCAAAAGCCAAGAAGTGGGGAAATGCATGCCACTTCTCTATTCACCATGAGGCCATGGGGTGGAGACATAAAAGTCTTTTTAGGGAGTGAAGAATTGGGACTCATAATACAATCTGCTACAGCCTGGGACCAGCTTCCTAACATCTGCCTTTCATACCAGTTAGCTAGGTTCAGAAACACCTGCCACCTTTGAGCAAAGAGAACAGGAGTGACAGGGTTCCAGGCATGTGGAGTGACTTGAAATAAGCACAGCTTCTTGAGCCACTGCTCGGCCACAAATTGCAGCCCTGGTGGTGAGGGCCTTGGAGCCATCACAGGGAGACTCCACAAAACCTTTGTGTGGTCCCTGGCCAGCAGAAATAAAGCTTGGAAAGGCAACCGGTGGTGACCAAAGGAAATAAAGGCCGGCGGAGAGGCTTTGAGGAGCTCCCCAAGACCAAGCCACCAAGACCCACGTGTATTACTGAGCTAAGAATTTTCCAGAAAAGGAGTAACTTTTCTCAACTCTACTTCCTCTGCTCGGGGACGGTGGCAAGGAAGGACAGCATGATGTACAGCACCAAGTGCGGCATCTGCACGGCTTGACAGTTCCCCCAGCAGCCTCTTGGAGTTTCTTAATGGGTCATCTTGCCTCTTTTTTTCTTTCTTTTTTGACAATTTTGAAGGAAATTGGGTACTTAAGAAACCTTTTGGACATTTAAATTAACTCCAACCATCAGGCTCAGTGTAGCCATCGTTGCATTAGCATCCAATTATAAGAGTAGAAATGGAGTAATAACTCACATTTTGACCAGAATGTCAAATGCTTAAACAAATTAGAGATACACACAGAGACTGCATGCTATATCTGTGGAACATTTCTGAATGTAATCAGCAGAACAGCAGGCACCCTTCAGAATGTGAGCAACAGGAAGAGTGGGACCCTATTGCCAGAGGAAAGCATCTTTTGAAATAATCAGGGAAACCAGGCGGGAGTTGGGCAGTGGGGGCCAGGACTCAGAAGCTGTAAGAATTCCTCCAGCTGCCATGGAGGACCCCCAGGCTCCCAGGTCCCCAAGCAATGGGCTCAGCTCATCACATGGAGAAACTTATGAAGACCAAGGCCATGACTTAAAATCTGATGTGGGACCCTTTGCTCTCTTCTCAGTCATTCATTGCCTTCCTATGCTAGGCCATTGTTCTGTAAATTTGTGACCTTTGGAACTGAACAGGTTAGGAAGATGATGATGATGATGATGATGATTGCATGTACAACAGCAAATGATCATTCTATTTACAATTATTTAAAACCAAACCAAACTACATTATATTATTTAAGGAAGCTTACCTTGGTGGCAAAAGGATAAAACCACCCAGATTCCCAGAAAGGTGATCTAGGGGGAAAGGAAGTATAAATGGGGAAGGACACACAGGTGATTTCTGGCCATAACTGTGAATGAAAAATACCAAAGCAGAGGTTGAGCAACAGCAGGATAATTTTCTAAAATCAGTGGCCATTTGACCTCGTGTGAGTTATTTGAATTGGGAGCTCCTCATTTAGGCCTTTTGGAATGGGTGGGAGGCAAACATTTCCAGGAAGAACAAGGCTATGGCATCATTTTTCCAAATCAGGAAACAGGTATCCAGACCTTGAGAATGACAGAGCCAGTTATGTAATGATACATGATAGGTGACATTTATCCAAAACCCTTTGTCTATTTGAGATTACATTGAAAAGAGTAGCAATGCCTATCTTCTGACTGAAAGATCTCAGAATGTTTCATAAACATGATTGTATTAGTCTACCAGCAAAAGCTGTGCCCCTTTGACCCAAGGAGCAAAGCAGAGAACAGGTGTTTTCATATCCATGCTGCCATGCTGAAGATGAAGTAATTTGTGAAGTCCACTCAAAAGGATTATTTCAATATTTTTATTGTGGTAAAATACACATAACAAAAATTCACAGTGTTAATTATTTCTAAGTGTGCATTTTTAAGTACACTCACATTGTGGTGCAAGCGTCACCACCCTCCATCTTCTGAACTTTTGCATTTGCCCAAACAGAAAGTCTTTGCCCATTAAAGAGTAACTCCTTATTCCTCCCTTCCCCAGTCCCTGGCAACCACCATCCTGCTTTCTGTCACTATGAATCTGACTACTCTAGGCACCTCACATAAGCAGAATCATGCAGTATTTGTCCTTTTATGTCTGGCTTATTTCACTTAGCATCATGTCCTCAAGGTTCATCCATGTTGTAGCATGTGTCAGAATTTCCTTCCTTTTTAAGCCTGAATAATATTCCATTGTATGGATATACCACATATTGTTGCTTCATTAATCTGTTAATGGACATTTGGGTTGCTTCCATCTTTTGGCTGTTGTGAGTAATTCCACTATGAACCTGAGTGTGCAAATGTGTCTTTGAGATCCTGCTTTCATTTGTTTTGCTTGTGTACCCAGAAGCAAAATTGCTGGATCATATAGTAATTCTGTTTAACTTTTGAGGAACTGCTAAACTGCCTAATAGGTTTTTGCACAAAGCCAGACAATGTCCCAAGACAATGTTATGCAGACCCTACCCTAACCCTGCGCCCAATCCTTCTCCCCAAGCACAACTTATGCACACGTGGAGGTCCCCGGAGGTGATGGGGCTCCCATCTCTAGAAGCAGCAAAGGAAGCTGCAGCCACATCCATCAACACGTTTGCTAGAGTCTTGTGACCAAGGGACAGACCTCAATATTCTGTGGTCTCTGATACCATCTATCATTATGGTAGCTTAGGTCATGTCACCATCTGATTTGTTCTCCAAACAGAAGTCCCTCCCCCACCCCATTACTTTCTTTTTTCACCTCTTCCTGTGGTCTGAATTCCCTCACTCAGTTAATTAGCATGCCTGGCACTGCAGCTTAAGACTTTAATCAGCGTGGGGTGGTTTTAATTAATCGTGTGGCTCTGCATCTGGAGTGGTTTGTGTTCCAGGGTCAGGAGAGGAGTTAGAGATGGGGGTTGGGAGAGGCAGCTTTGTATGGTGTAAGGCTATGAGTGGCAAGTCTAGGTATTTGGGGAGAAAGAATCATAGAGGCAAGGTGGCTCAGAGGTCATCTGGCCACCTGTGCAATGTACTAGCAAGGTGTGGATGGTAACTGGGGACATGAGGGAATACATTTATACTGAGCTAAATGGTTGGACTAAATCCAGTTTTCAAAAGTGATTGAAAGTATTAGAAAAACTTCTGATGCTTTGCAGAATTAACCATGGGGTAGAGAGTGAGGCAAAGCAGTGATAGAGATGGAGAGGTGTGCAGCCAGCCTGGGAGGCCTTGGCCATGCTAGAGACTATTGCCTGATGGTGGAGCCTGGGAGATTTCCCTGGTTCTGTCCTTCCTTGGGAAGGTCCTAGCAAGGTGAAGGAGGTGGCACCTAGCTTTCAAATGATGGTAACCTTTCTACTTGGACTGTCAGAATCCTGTTGGCTCCCCAATTTGAATGTCCACACTTTAAAAAGAGTAGAGAAAACCTAGATGAAGTTCAGGAGAGAGTCATAAAAATGATTAAATCATAAATATAACTATTCTGTAAGGACAGACTAAAGGCAGTTGCATTGTTTACCTTCAAGATGAGAAAGCTCTGGATGCCTGGATGATTGTCACCAAGAGAATGTTGTCTTGAAGGTGGACCCAGTGCCATTGTTATACATGTCCATGAAAACCACACAAGTGAGATGAGGTTGACCCGAGAGACTTTGTCGGAGCATTAACAAGGAACTTAGGATGTTAGGACTGAAAGGGAATTCAGAACTAACCTGCCCAGTTCCTCATTTCTCAGATCATCAAAAAGAAGCCCAGAAAGAGATTTGTCCAAGTTTACCCAAGAAACTGGGGGGCAGAACTGTGGCTGGAACCCAAGGCTCATAATACCCGTGCAGGACTTATGTCAGGGCTCATGATACCTGTGCAGGACTTGTGTCCCTGTCTCACATGGACCCACCTACATGAAAAGCTAAGAAAAGCAGATAGTTGTTCCAGAAGCTAGTAAAGATAGTGAATAAGTCCTGGAAATGAGATAACTCCAGGTTTCATCCGAAGCGTGGAACAATGAATGGTTTAGGGACAAATATCATAGTTCAAGGAGGAAATGACGCTATCAAGGTATTAAAAAAGAAAAGTTCTCCCAGGTCTGTTGAACTCCTGACAGAGTTCCTGAGGCCTCAGAAGACTGTCAGAGGAGTTTTCTGGGATGTAGGGGAGAGGTAAGTGACAGTACAAGGAGGATTGGGATATTAATAAAAAGGATAGCAGCGATCCATCATAGCCGTCACTTATAAAGTGCCAGACCATTTACAAAACCATTGCGTTGTCTGTGCTTTGGGAAACTGAATTGGGGTGGGGGTCGGGGAGGGGGGATTTTTATCTCCAGTTAAGCCAGAATTTGAACCTAGCTCTGAGGGCTCTTGCATTCTTTCAAACCCAACAAAAAATGACTCATGTTTAAAATCAAGAGGAGGGACTTGACAATTCCAGGGTATGGACATTATTAAACACCAGTTTCAAAATATTTTAAGAATCCGAATGCAAAGGTTTTTGAGAATTTCACGTTCACCAAGGAGCTGGCTCTTGACTTGATGTGGAACATTCTGGAACCTGCAGCCACATTCCATCCAAGGTGGATTATAGAACTTGTCAATAGGAGAAACTGGGGAGGATGGTAATTAAGTTTAAAGCAAGAAAATGTTTTTGATTGAGCAAGGCATGATTTTCTGTTTAAGCCCATGCAAAATATGGAGTGCTAGACAAGCAGCTGGAACATATGAAAACATTATTGTGTACTTATGGTTCCCAACTTTCACCATTTATGGCCCCTTTTATTATTTTTTCCCTCTGTGCATTATGTTTTGAAAGATTCTGTCTACTAAACAAACTGCATTTATTAAGTAATAACATATTTCCTATTTTTAATATGAGACGTACATCACTGAATATGAATAAAAAACATAAAACAGCAACAATTCAATTTCCATTAGGCTTTGGGAAATATTGAAAATAGCTTGTGGACCTCATTACCACTCATGAATTCCTAGGAGTCCAGGTACTTTGGGTTAGTCGTCACTATTTATATGCTTACATAACTAGCATGTCTATACTCACTTAAGGAGTAAGAAGAGAAATTAAAGACACAACAGAAAGAGGGCAAATTCTTGGCTGGTGTGGAGCCAGTGTGGGTAATTCATAAGGAACTAATTGTTAAGGTTAATTAGTAGGATAGGAAGGTCGTATGTAGGCAGACTCCAGGCACAGCCCATGCAGATTACATGAGCAATAATAAAAGAAAAGATAAAATTCCAAATGTGCAAAAAAGACATCTGAGAAGGTGGAGGAAGGGCCACCAAGGTCAAGGTCACTGCCGTCAGAATGGGAGAGGGAGGCTAAAAGGTTGCTTGAAAGAAGTGAAAATGCAGTGTGGTCATTAAGAACTCTCGGTGTGTACTTTGGAGAACAAAAAGATGCATAAAGGGAATAAGAAAGTTAAGGGAAAAGAGATCATGTGGGATTGGGAATTAATTATTAATTAATTCCAAAAGAGAGTTGGAGACTAATTGAGCAGCTCTGGTGCCAGTTTGCCTGTGCGTGAGTTACAAGTAGCCCCTGCCAAGCGGACATCATTTTACAGAGGCACATGCCCCATAAAACAGCAGGGGAAACACTGCCTCTGCATTTGCTCATGTAACAGAGAGGGTTCAGCCAGGTCAGCGCAGTTTATAGTTTTCTGTGCCTGTTGTCTGGTGGCGAGAAATTAAAAAGGACGGCCACATCAAATTCTCTTAGCTCAAGCTGAAACATCAGGTAGGATTCTCCATTGAGATGAAAAGGTATCCCAAATGGAAAAGGATGATGTAAAATTAAAAAAAAAAAAAAAAAAAACTTTTTGTAAAGAAGAAACTGGCAAAACAGAGAATAAAGACCAAGGCTATAAAAAGAAAATAAAAACTCTGTTTGATCCAGTGTGTCATTATTGAGTACCTACTATGTAGCAGGTGCTGGCAAGTCATGTAAAGAGATATCAAGGCAAAGCTACATTGGAGAACAAAGAAATTCAAAAGATATTTAAGAGCATGCAGGAAATGGAAGCATTTGGGCTAAGCAAAAATGTCATGTGGAACATTTTACATTAGCAGGCGGCTGGTGAAAGCTAATATAAAGTTTTGGGTTGGAGAGGAAGCCTCTAGTCATGAAAAGAGTGTGGGTAGGAGGAGAAATAGCAGCAGATGCTCTTTGAAAGCACCATAGTGAAAGCTTTTAGAGCCAGTTGGCCAACATTATGAGAAAGAAAGAGCGGGTAAGTAACAGCTACAGAGTGAGCTTATGATATCTTGGTAAATGGCAAGGAGGAAGAGAAAGAGAAGGGTCTTGGTCTCAGGCTAACTGCTCTCTGGAGCAGCAAAAATGATGAAACGTGAAGGAGGACTGGAAAGAAGGGGAAACACTATAGAAAAAGAGAAATGATGAGGGAGTGAGAATGACCATTCACACTTATTAAATTGATAGGAAACAAATACATGATGAATTGGCCATTTGTAGAGATATTTGGGGGTTTCAGAGGTAGAAAACTTGAACGCTGTAAATATCTTTTCTAACAACTTAGTATGGACTGTATGGAGTCTGTATTCATGGAGACTGCTAAGAAAATAATATGGCTGCTTGTCTCCCTGGATGCATATGTGGCCACCTACTCAAACATAATCACTCAAGGTCCCTTCCCACACTGGGCTCCAAGCACCTTCATGCTCCTGCAACATTTCAGGTGATCCACTTGATATTTAGAGCAGCATCTCTTCTGGTACACTACTGGGTGTTCTGCAAAATCTTGACCACTTTCTCCCTACCCTGCTATCCTAGCTCACCAGAGTCCCTGTGGAGTCCTGTGGTCAGTATCGGAGCTGCGGCGAGTGCCTTGGCTCAGGCGACCCCCACTGTGGCTGGTGTGTGCTACACAACACGTGAGTACCATGGGGAGGCTGCCTCCTGCCTCCCACTTCCTCCTGGTAATTCCCTTCCTCCACTTCTCTGTCATCACTGCCTTTCCCTTTGATCTGTCTTTTCTCCTCATCTTCCTTGCTCTTCCTTCCTAGTATCCTTTCCAAATTTTATCTCCCTTCCTTTGTTCTTTCTGACTTCTCTTTAAATTTGCCAAATTCCCTTAAGAAATATATGGCAATGGTGGCATGGGAATGATGATGGGTCAGGATATAGTTGTCACGCTGGGTAATCACACACTGGAGGGCGGGAAGAAGCAGGATTCCTGGACTTTCCTGACTGTGGCTTACTGGGCTGGAGATTGACTTTCCAGGACTGAACACCAGGAAGAAGGCATTGGATATTTTTTCTCCACCTTCATACTGGCCACAAAATCATGAACAAGATATATGCTGTCCCTTTAGTGATTCCACATCTCCTTAACATCTCCTTCAACATCTCTATAGGATTTTCTGGTTTGGATCTGCAGTTAAAGTGTGTAGCACCTGAGGACCCTCCCACTGCTGTCAAACACCCATCAGCTGGCTGTGAGTGCACTTGGGCTAGAGTCACTGGGTCAGTAAAGCCTGGCCTGAGTGCTGGCCACTTGCCAACATGCCTCCTTTTTTGTGGCTCCATTTTATTCTGTAGAAGAGGGAAGAAGGCAATGGCATTATAGTGGAGGTAAACGGTAAATAAACCAAGGGGCAGAAATAGGGCTCAAACAACCAGAAAGCTGAAGGCTTTTCTTTGGGGATCCGAAGACCCTTGCCATCAATACCTGGAGAAGCCAACAATGGTTGGACCTCACTCTGATGAAATTTGGTTCCAGTCCAGCTATTGTTGTTTCTGGCCAACACCTGAAATGTGCCACTTTGTAAGCTGGATCCAAACATTATAAATTAAGAAGAAAAACTTTATTCTTCCTACTAAGAACCTGAACTACATGTGACCAATAACATTTACCAATAATTTTCAAGTATAAGAAGGTAGGCGTAGGATCTTGTCTTCTCCCCTCCCCTTTGCAAAGAGTGCCTCTAAAAGTTAGAAACACCCTCTTAAACTCGAATACATCTCTGGGTGGCAGCCTCAGGCATAATGAGTCCTTGAGTTCCTTAGGGGAAGGTCTGACATCCCTCAGGTAAGTTATAGTAGAAAAAAGTCAAGAACCACTGAGCTACACTGAAGTATACATAACTCAGTCTACGGCCATGCCACCCTGAATGTGCCCAATCTTGTCTGAAATATGCATAACTCACAGACAGATCAGAAACTGTGCACTCAAGTGTATAGAAAGGTTGCATGGTAACAGAGCACGGGATCCTAGCAGTGGCCAGCATAGAAGAGGACCGCAGAGGTTGCATTCAGAATGCAGATTGGCTTAGATGATACCAGAAGAGTTTCCTGAATGATACCTTGCAAGGCAGACAGGGGACAGTTTTCTTTGTGTCACCCAGTGAGGCCTCTCAGGAAGAGACCATGCTCTAAACTCATTGCCTTACTTGGGAGCCTTGACTGCCCTGTTTTCTGCTTGGCTGAGGATAGCTCTGCAGTCCTGGCATGGGGCTTTCTTACCTGGCATAATTCAAAGGCAGTCAGAAAATCTGGTCCCTCCCTGACACTCCATGCCCAGTGGCAGTTTCCATGTCAGCTTTGGTCTCTGCCCACAATGCTGTCCCAGCCCCACAGAGCACGGAGCCCTGTAAACAGAGGGGCTCCAAAGCTTAGAGAAGGCACCAGAGAGGTTGTGAGAACCCCTACCTCCCACCCCCAGGGCTGCAAGGTAAGCAGACATGAGAGGAGGAGGCAGAAGGCAGTACTTCCTGTATGGCCTCAGTTTTACCTTCTGTAACATCATACCTGCCTCCTGTCAAGTAGAAGAAAACAGGGATGGATGGAGGCCAAGGTGAAGTCTGGGTGGTTTGTGAAAGGGGCCCTCAGCCTGCACGGGGAAGCCAGCTGCTCCATTCTCAGCACGGCATAAAAACAGCCACAGACATGAATTTTGGGCACCTGCCCCCAAGTCCAGACTCCTCATCCCAGCTCCTCCTCTGTGAATTGGACATGGTGACGCCTATCTCCCCTGCCTCACTGAGTCACTGGTGAATCAAATGAGATGGTATGAGGACCAATGCCTAGCGGGCTGTGGAGCACTGGGAAATGTAGTGTAGGGTGGGGCAGGAATGTTGACAAGGCTGGGGAAGGACTGCGAGCTCGTGATGGCCCGCCTCTTGTGACTCTGCTGATCCCTGGTGATTTTCCAGATGTCTCTACTTTAACTGCATGCTTCTCTTCCTGGGGGGTTCCCAGCCTTTGTCTAAATGGTGGGTGCTCCTGCTAGATCCTACTCACCCCTTTAGTCTGGCGCCACGTTTTATTCCGACACTTGCATGTCTTATTCATGTTTCCATGTAGCCCAGCCCTTGTTAAGCACAGGCTCTCAGAAGGTAGGGGCTGTGCAAGTGTTGCTCTCTTTGTGGTCATCATTGTCTGCTGCTGCTGCTGGCACCTCCTTGCTCAAGAAGCCACAGTGGAGCCAGCGAGTTGAAGCACTGGGGGACACTGGGAGGATTACTGGAGTGGAAATCGGTGGACTCAAGTTCACATGCCTTGGAAACTTGTTGCAGGGCTTTAAGCAAGTGCAGTCAGTTCTCATTGCACATGGTAGATATGTTCCATAAAGTCGCCGGAACACACAGTTAGTGAATACCAAGCCATTGCTTCTAGGAGAAATACAGGGTTAGGTTCCTGGGAGCCTCTGGTCACATTTTCATCAACAAATCCATCTATAACCTTGTTTTGTGTGTGTTTTTGTTTAAAGACATCTTACTTAATATATATCATTGATTCATTAAGGTTGACCTCACTGCCAACAGCACTGTAACACATACCTGAACAAGGCTTATCCAACACAGCTATTTTCTCCATAAGGTACACCATGGCCTTCTTGCACTCAAGATCACTAGACAGCCCTTCAGCACTACATTCAGGGACTATTTTAAACAGCAAAATCACCTGCAAAATTAGAAAAATGTGGCACTAAATAGGGCTTGAAGAGGACACTTGTTTATAGAGCGAGAGCTAAAACAAGAAGCTGAGGCTGCCTCGTCCCACCTCAGCTGGCAGCATGTGTGCCAGATCACTCAAATTTTTCAGTGCCCTGGGCATGTCCACAGGTACTGATTTTTGTCACAAATAAACGTTAGCAGTTAGTTGAATTTGCAAATAGATTGCACGATAACTCTGTATGTCAGAAACTTGGCATCCTTGTTTCAAAGAGGGAGAGCAGTACCTTCTCAGTGGTGGCACGAGGATAAAAGGAGGTAATTGATATAGGACGTTACAGAATTCCAAGATGCTCCACCAGGGCAAGGTGCTGTCATTTGTAACCTTGAGCCTCCTGGTTATGTCCATGACTTGATGAAGGCAGACACAGGTATAAGAGTTGTACCAATGTATCTGGTAAAGCCCAGCTCTTCCAGGAGGACAAAGCTCAAGAGCCTCCATAAGCCAAGGCTGCCTGCCCACTGAGACACTCAGTAAATCCTCCCTCCCTCTCAGAGTTATGACCAAGAAGACCCCCCTGGCCCACATAGGGCCACATCCTTTTCAACTGTAAGAAGGTGGGAGAAGAATCTTGTCTTCCCCCGCTGCCTTGTGAAGAGTGCCTCTAAAAGTTAAAAAGACCCTCTTAAACTCAAATATGTCCTTGCTACAAGAGCAGGCACCCTCCCCATCTCTGAGTGGCAGTCTCAGGCATGAGTCCTTGAGTTCCTTATGGGAAAGTCTGAAATCCCTCAGGTATGGATTTCTGAGGTCCTGAAATCCAGGTTCTAAAATCCGGTCATGGATACGTAGAGTAGGTCCCTGGATTTCTAAGATGTTTTTAGTAAAGGTACAATTTTAGATTTAGATGGAATCAGATGCACAGATCTTAAGTGTATAGCTTGAAAGCTTTGACAAAGGCAAACAACACCCCTGTAATCCACATGTCTATCAAGATATAGAATACTTTCTTTATCCAGAGAGCTCTCTCCTTCTTCTTCCCAGTGGGTCTTTCTTCCCTAGTTCCTCAGGTTCAGGTCAAAGCCAGATATTGCTCCTCCTCATCTGCCCTCCTTTTCACTTTTCGTGAGAGTAAACTGGACATCCATGGCTTGGAGAGACACATGAGGAAGTGGACTCAGCAGGAGAGAAAGGAGAAGGCTGGTGGCTGGCAGTTCAGTGCTGGAGACTGAGGGCAGCCAGAGAGAGCCTATGGATGCTTGCTGTGAAAGGCATCAATTTTCTAGGGAGTCAAGTGGAAAGAGTGGGAGGTTTAATTGCTTCCAGGGAGTGCTGTGTCCACACTCACAAATTTGTCCATAGATCTCTCAGACCTGCCCTTCTCCCTCCGTGCCCAGCAGTGTGCCAGGCTCAGTGATATGAAGGCAACTCTGTTAGGTCATCTCTGCCCTAAAGCTTTTGTGGAACCAGGCCTTGGATTCAGGGTGGGAGTTTACTAGAATCAATGCATTTGTTCAGCCCCCACCATGGGCAAGACCCCGTGCCAAGTGACTCATTCGCATGCTAAGTGGCCTCAGCAAGCCTGATCCTCACTCAGGAAGACCAGAACAGCAGGAAAAGTGTTCCTCGAGGTGTCAAGAGAAATTCATTTTCTCAGTCATTTTTGCCAACTTTCCCCATGGTTGGAGTGAGTGAGGTGGTGGTAGCATCAGGAAGAGAAGGGCAGTAGATGGGTGTATGAGAGACAGAGACAGACAGCCAGCAAGAGAGGAAGAGGGAAAAGACAGAGAGAGGGGTTGAGAGTGAGCACATGTGACTGAGCTGTACAAGGGCAGGGCCTCTGTAAACAAGTGGCTCATGTGGCTGAATGGGCTGTTTGTAGCAGCAAGGTCACAGGTGGGTTGCACAAAATATGCTTGAGAAAGGCTCATGTAATTTAAATCCTCTCTCCTGTTACTCTCAATTGTCATGAAGCACTCACCTGCCAACCTGGTAGTACACAGGGTCACTCAGTCGCTCTCTTTTGCAGCCCCTGACACCGGCCCACAGGCTTGCCCATCTCTGATGGCAATGACAGCTTCGATAATGCTGAGTATTGAGGTGGCCCTGAGTTTTGAGCCTTTATTCCTTGTTCCTGAGCTGACCCATTCTGACTTGGGTGAAGGTAAAGGAAAGCCTTCGCCCGATCACAGCTATCTCCTGTCCTGGGCCAGAAACATTTTCTCCAGTGACCAGGCTTGGCAGGTCCCCAACCCCCTCCTCCATCTTCCCCTCCCATGGCTTCGTGCCCAATCAAAGAAGCCTGTCTCAGTCTCAGCAGGTAATGGGATCCTGCCCAGCAGACCCAGCCGCATCGATTGGCCCAGACATTACCTTTCTTAAGAAAAGTCATCAGCGTCACTCCTGGGAGGTTCATGTAACCCAAGACATCACAGGGGAAGGATAAGATCAGCTTTTCTAAAGTCTCCCTCTCACCCCCTCATGACCCTGCCTCTTCCCATATTTCTTCTGTTGGAAGAATGCCCTCCTCTGGATAGGCTGGCAGGGCTTACTTTTCAGGAGTCATTCCTGTTCTTTTCTATGTGGTTTCTTCCAAGATGGCGAGAGTGGAAAGACAAGAAAGACACTGCTTTTCAGAGCAGAAAAGAAGACTTACAACTTAGTTACAACTAAGGACCTGTCTTTGAACAGACCCAGTCTGGGTTTAGTTTCTTCAGCTCTAATTTCATAGCCATGCTATGAAAATTAAGGGAGAGGGCCTGCATGAAGCCCCTCGCTGGGCCTACAATGCAACAAGCCCTCATGCCTGAAGTGGCCCAAATGGCCATGACTGTGGGAGCAGAGGCTGGAGTTGGACCCCAGTGCCTCCTCCTGGTCCCCCTCCCCTTCCATTCCTCTCCCTCCCAGGGCTGGAGGGCTGTGGCTGGTGCTGGAGCCAGCCCACTGTTGGGAAGTCTGCCTCCCCTTGGAAGGCTTCAACCAGCCATGCCAATGTCCACTTAATGACACACAAGCTGATTGCAAAATGCAAGCCCTGCTTTGCTTCACCCAGGCATATCTCACAGCCTTGCTGTCTCATTTTTTAAACCTATATTCAAAGGCTACTTAACACTAATCTTCTAGGTCAATGATCTCTCCTAGGGCTGCTTGCACAGGGCCTACACAGTCATGAGGAATGGTTGGTGTCCACTTCCACCCAGCAAACGCCTTGCAATCTGTGCAAGGAGGTTTTCCTTGACTCTTTGCCGAAAAGCTATCAGCCTCTCTGGTCCAAAGGAATGAATCCCAGACTAGATATTAGTACACTGGAATTTTCCTCTCCACGGCTTAGCAGAGACATAGTATGACTTAGGGAAATGGGCCTTTTCTTTTTTAAACATGCCCCCGCCACCCCCCAGCCCCCAATACACACACACACACACACACACACACACACACACACAAAACACATGTTTCATGACCAGAGAATGATAAGTTAAAAATGCCATCTTCCCATATGAATTTAAAAAGCCCTGTGTTCTGCTCAAGCTCTCAATGTCCCTCCCAGTCTAATGACTTGGATCCCTGTGGACAACCTGAGGAGCTGGCCTACCTGTGAGGCTTCACTCCAGACATACACACCACACCCGTATTCCAGCATTCACACACTGCATTCAGTCACGCTGCACTGGGCCACATAGGATGGAGCAGCCCAGCCTGCACAGAGCAAAGTGCTTCCCTGCACCAAGCCTACTGGACTTGGTGACATTAATGGAAATGAAGACACCAGGCTGTTGGATAAAGTATCGTGTAAAACTGATGAGAATCAACTGGAGTCATCGTTGGAATGTGTCTCAGGTAATAGGCAGTGTTCTCCTTTTTACTGACTGGATTAGAAAGAGAATGGATTCGCCTGCGGCGATGCCTTTGTTGTCTCCTTTTTCCCTTCTCCTGCCTTTCCCTCCCTTTCCCTCCCTCCACTCCTGCTCTGCTCCACACCTGTTCTTTCCTAACCTCTCTTCAATCTTAGTAGAAAATTAATAGGCCCTAATAGAGCTAGCCACTGATGAAGAAAAGAGAAAGACAAGCCGACTTCACTTTCTCTTTTGGCAACTGCTACATGTAATTTGGTTTGGTTTGAGATCATCTGGAAAAAACGAACATTTCCAGGTCCTTTGTACCTCTCATCTAAGGTTTTGTTCAATAGATTGTTCATTCAAAGCATGGCTACCAAGGTCAGAATCCAGTCAGGGACCCAGGGCAGACAGAACATGGCTTCTCAATGCAGGCTGCAAGCCCGTGATCTGAGCTAACTGTGGTGGGACAGGATGCCTTGGTTGCCATATAATCCCAGAAAGGTTCTTGGGCCTCCACTCAACCCCTGAACCTGCTGTTTTCTGCTAAGTTCTATTCCCTCCTCCTGTAGGGGAGGCATGGATAAATCTGATTCGGGTGCTTCTTAGGTTAATTTTGGGTCTTTAGAGATGGCAAAGGACCATGGGTCCATTTGCCAGCAACTGATGGCAGAGGGAAAATTACAGTAGAACCTTGGGCTTCCTCTCTTGGGATTCATCCTAAGTATTTACATGGCACAACCCAAATACTTCAAGTTCCATGAGACCATGGTGTCAGTCACTGGATCCTAGAATTGTAACATTGAAAGGACTCACCTGGTCTACCCCTATGTATAAGGAACCTCTTTCACATCCACCTGCCTAGGAAGGACCCTGTACTAGCTACTCCACTTCCTCCAAGTCACGCACATCTATCCATTACTGTGGTCATTCTCAAGGAGGACAAGGATTTTGAATTAGGAATTATAGTCTCTTCCCTTGTCAGTGTCCCCAGATGTGATGACAATGGCCAAAGCTTCCAATAATCTCCTAGTTGAGTAGGCATTCTAAATTCTCTTAACTTTTCTATTAGGTCCGCTGGGGAAGGCCCTCACCCCTACCCCCTTTCTTTTTCAGTCTTCTCAATTCTAAGCACTGATAGTACACCTTAAGCATAGGTCCTGGCCAATGTGAAAAGTTAAGGATTGGGGATCATCCGCAGGGAGAAATAAGGAGCAAGCTCTGATGTCTAAGCCTGGTAAACATGCTGGAGAGCCCAGGGAGATCGACCAGCATCGGCCTCTCCAAGCTTGGAAGCTCACTCAGGCTGGACTCACAGATAGCCCTGTTTCCAAATTGAAATTTGTTTGCCTGGCCAGTGGCACTGGGAGTTAATATTTCTATCGCTGTATTTGGGAATTAATTTCTAGAGCACTTAATCACCACCTCTCTCCCCCTCCCTCACCCTCTTCCTTCCTTCATTCCTCTCCCTTCTAATTTTCCACTTGGCTGGGAATTCTCCAGCAGTGAAAGTTCAGGCTTAGGGGAGGGCGGAGGTAGCTGCTTCATTAGAGAGGATAATCTCATTGGAACCACTGGCTTGAATAATAACCCCTTCTAGGGGCCCTAGGGCCTTTCTCCCCAAGGGCTTTTTGCACCTTTGATCTGAGGCTGGAGAAGATGAACTGCAGAGAAGTGGAATGAGGAAGAGAGGTCAGAGGAGGTTAGCAGGGAGGGACTCCAGCTCTGGGGGTCTGATGTATCGTCTTGGGGTCAGCTTCCTGCTGGCCATCTGAAGGTTTGTATTTGGAGCGGGAGTGACATTGGCATGCAGAGAAGAATGTCAGAAAACTCCAAGTCACACAGCATATGCACTATCTAAATTCATATCAGCTCCTGTTTTCCTACCTGGGAAACGGATGAAGCAGGGGATTCCTTCATGTCAAGGGGCCCGTACAGTGGAGCTGAGGGACATGCTTTAGGAGTACCTGAAGCCTCTTGGACGGAAACATCTAAGCCACTACCCCTGCCTCTCAGGTGATGAATTAACACTTTGCTCTGCTTTCCAGCTCCGGTCTGGGCTGTTGGGAATCACAGTCCTAGAAAAGCAGAAGTCCATTCCCTTGACAGACCCCAGAAGAAACCAGCAGGAATTCATGCCTCCCCTTCCATTATCCTATCATATTTAAGGTCAATTGTCTGTGCTTTTGGACATTTGTAGCCTCCACCCTCATGAGTCCTGGAGGATAGTAGAAATGTCAAAACATCTCTGGCTCTGACCTTACACTTGACTTTCCACTAAGATAGCTGAGTTCTCAATACCCTTTGACAGCTATTAAGAAAACAGAGCTATGATCCAGACCATTCTTTCACTCTTTTCTCTCTCCTGGTCTCTGGGCTGTCCTTCTCCTTTATTAAGAGGAAAAGTGCTGCAGTCCTGCCTTTCTTTTGTCTTTGATTTGCCCCAAGGGCCAGTCATGGAGAAGATCTGTGGTTCTCTGGGCTGGGCATGGTGGCTCACGCCTGTAATCCCAGCACTCTAGGAGGTGGAGATGAGTGGATTGCTTTAGCTCGGGAGTTTGAGACCAGCCTGGGCAACATGGTGAAACCGGTCTCTACCAAAAAAATACAAGTTAGTTGGGCATGGTGGCGTGTGCCTGTAGTCCCAGCTACTTGGGAGGCTGAGGTGGGAGCATGGCTTGAGCCCAGAAGGTGGAGTTTGCAGACAGCTGAGATTATGCCACTGCATTCCAGCCTGGGCTACAGAGCCAGACCCTGTCTCAAAAAATAAAAATAAAAAACACTCATTCTAAAAATAAATAGCAAATTAAAAAATAAAATAAATCTGTGGTTCTGCATCAGCTACAGTTTGGAGAGGTCAAATGAGGATGTCAGAGAAAGCATAAGATGATAATACTAGCTAACATTTATGAGGGCTTACTATGAGCTACGCTCTGTCCTTAATGCTTTACTCACATAATCTCATTTAATCCTCATAATAACCTTATTAGGTAGTTACTGTTTTGTCCCCATTGTATAGATGAGAAAGCTGAGGCACCAAGATGTTAAGTAATTTGCCCAAGATTATACAGTTAAATGTGATATTTAAAATTGTAAATTACAGGTGACTTCCCTATAAAACCTAAAATTGGGGGAAGGTGATGAGTAGTTCCTTTGGCGCTCTCAGGAGCAGTGACAAGATGCAACCACATGAACTTTGGAAGCAGCAAGCACTGCAGGTAGAACTTGTCCTGAGATCCCCCAAGCAAACACCTGTGTGCCACCTCTCCCTCCCTGCCCCTGGAAGAGAGATGGAGTCCTGTCTTTTCTATCCGAACCTCTATTTGGTAACTCCAGGTGATGTTTGGCCTGGAAACAGCTCTGCTTTTCCCTCTCTTCATAATTTAATCAAAGACATTTTTCAGACCTACTGATTGCTCTTAGAAATAGGAACTTCAAAGTTGGGGAGTCAGTGAATAATTTAAGCCCGTACTAGCTCTCTGGGTCTGCTGTTAATGGGAGTAATAACACTATTAATAGCGATGTCAGTGCAGACACTCTGGAAAAGTCCATAACATTAGCTTAATGGCCAAAGGTAATGGAGTCCTCGCAGAGGAGCTGGCCTGGTAAATTAACTTCCAAGTCTTTTAGGCAGACACTCTTGTTGCCATCGGTCAGCTGGAGCAGCAAGGAAGTGCCATGGGGGTGACCACACTCACGCCTGATCCTTCACTCCTGGGAGGGTGTTTCCTAGAAGCACCCTGGAGAATTTATCTTCATCCAACAAGTTGCAATAACACTCAAAGTGCATCCCAGTGCCAGGCAAAAACAGCGATTAGCCTAGACAAAAAGATTGAGGGGAAAATGTTTGAATTGCCCTAAGGACACGAAGAAGGCACCAGGATGGTGAGGAGAACCGGCTTAGTCTACAGCAGGGGTAGAGCCCCTCACTCCTCAGTCTGGAAGTTTCAGGAGGTAGAGCTCCATAGTAGAGCACAGGCTGCAGGGTGCGTCTGTGTCCCAACACGTCCTGACAAGGTGGGGTTTGTTGCAGCATTGTCATAAGACTTAAACGCTAGGCAATGTAAACCCCATATCATGTGCCTATTAATAAGCGCTCATACCTCGCAGCCATGAATGTACTGTTCAGGGTTGTTTTTCACTTTCGCATTGCACATCCAATCTACTTTGAAGTCCTGTGTTCTGTCCCTGTGTCGCTCCATTTATCCCATCCTTAGAGGAACAGCTTCAGTCCATGGCCTTCAATGATTTTTCCTTCATTTGTTAGATTCTCTTCTCAGGCTCTCTACCCAGGCTGTCACTCTTGCTGTGGCCAAAAGTGGGAGGAGAAACCCCCATAGCTTTCCTTAAGCCTGAGTTACCCCAAGAGCACCTCAGGGTATCCAGGTGCCCCCTTCCCTCATCTCCTTGCCCCACACCACACCTGTCTGCTTCCTGAGACAGTTGTTCCCTCCCCAAGTCTCCGTCCCCAAGGCTCCCTCTCCATGTAGATTCCCTATTCCTGACTGTTCTGTGTCCTAATAAACTCCTTGCCTGGGGCTCCCTCCTGCCCTGCAACAGCTCCTGACATCTTCCTTCCTCTGCAAAATCTTATCTCTTTAATCAAAAGAGATCAGCAACTCTGGAGTGACTTCCCTGCTCTCATCTTCTTTCATCTTGTCCCTCTTGAGGACCCTGCTTGACCCCACCCCACAACAAAATCTGTAGTCCAGTTTCCAAATCATGACCACTTGGTGAAGCCCTATGTCCACAAAGTTCACCTGAGTTGGATTAAATACTGCTCCCTGAAATTCAGATACCTCCATGCAGTGACCTCAAGTGATGCTTGCATTTGGGGGAGGTCCATGATTTTCACATGCATCTTTCACAAACCTTCATCAGCTAGGACTGCAAGATCCCAGGTCACACTGGTCATGGTCCACCTGTGACACCATACACTTTGTACAACACAGAGCACTGAAGAGTAACAGCAAACCTTAGATAGAGCCAGGATTCTGATCCAGAGCAAGCTTTTAACTACAGTTTTTAGCTCCTTTGATCCTTCCTTCCCTCTCTCTCACCTGCCTACATGAGGGGATTCCAAAATAAATCGAACATAGCTGCTTTTTTTCTGAGAAGCTCCTACTTGGTAGAAGAGGGCTGCACTTAGCCCAATAATTGTCATATAATCTAAGAAGTTCCAGACTTCTTAAAGTAGGAGACTCCAAGGTGCTATGAGATCCTAGGAGGAAGCTCTTCACTTTGCCTAGGGTGGGAAGGAGAGATTGCAGGTGCATCTTGAGCCATGACTGGAAGAAAAAGTAGGAACTGGACAGGGGGAGAAGTGAGGAGAGGGAAGCCCAGCAGAAGAACTGGCATGTTCAAAAGCAAGGAGATGTATTTTCTATATGAAGAAAACAAATCTCATGTTGCCTAAGGAGGGGAAGAGAATGGCAAGGCCTAAGGATGTGCAGAGAGGGTGAATAGACAGAACCATGCAATTCCTTATATGAGTTTGGAGAGGATGAGTAGAGTTAGGATGACTCTCAAGTTTCTGCCTTTGGCAAGAAGTGATTGGAATGGTCATCTTTTCTACATTTGGGAATGATGGAGGAGGACCAGGCTTGAGGAAGGACACAAAAAGTCTAGCTGCAGGTGCATTGAGTTTGGACACATACTGGGAGCTGCTGGAAATGCCTGACCTCAGCATCCGGACCTCCCTGGACCGAGTGGCCATCTCCTGAGTAACTCGAGGGTATGTCCTTCCTAGCTGCACCCGGAAGGAGCGGTGTGAGCGGTCCAAGGAGCCCCGCAGGTTTGCCTCAGAGATGAAGCAGTGTGTCCGGCTGACGGTCCATCCCAACAATATCTCCGTCTCTCAGTACAACGTGCTGGTAAGAGTTATGGGGGTTGGGGTAGGGTCCAGGGATGCAAGGAAAACTCTCTCCTACCAAAAAGTGCCTTAGCCCAAGGCCTCTCTGGAGGACTGGGCCAAGCCTGGCCAGCAGAAGCAGCTTGAGAGAAGGGTGCAGGATATCAAAGAATTAAGTGTCCATGGGGGGATGCAAGAAGGGGACAGGGACAGGACTATTGGGGAAGAGACTCTATTCATGAAGAGTAGAAAGGCAGGGAGCACCAGCACCAAAAATGATCAAAGGTGACAAAAGGTGTTGGGAATGATATGTTCAACTATAAAATGGGAAAGATGCATGTAGAGAGAGAGAAAGGTGCACAGGTGACTTCCAAGTTCTAGCACTGGGCACTTGGTGGTTGGTGTTTCTGTTTTTCCAAAATAGGGCCTAATGGAAGAGGTGCTCCATCAGCCACACCTCAGTCCTGTCCGATATTCTCTCGCCACGAAAATCCCCTAAGCATTCTTGTTTCCTGGGGCCAAATCCATTTAGATCCTAATGAGGTTTCTTTTGTCTCTGTCTCTTTGCATCTCACCACGGCCTCTGTGCTGCTCTCCTAATAACTTGAGTCTCTTCTCCATGTTAATATTGCCTCTTGCTTGTCTTTGCTTTGCCTGTGATCTCTCTCGCTCTCCCACTTTCTTTTTTTATTCCATACCTGTCCTTTTCCCATTTCACCCTCCTCCTTCTCTTCCCCTGCCTGGCTGTTCACAGCTGGTCCTGGAGACTTACAATGTCCCGGAGCTGTCAGCTGGCGTCAACTGCACCTTTGAGGACCTGTCAGAGATGGATGGGCTGGTGGTGGGCAATCAGATCCAGTGCTACTCCCCTGCAGCCAAGGAGGTGCCCCGGATCATCACAGAGAATGGTGAGCATCCCGGAGGCACAGCTGAGTAGCACGTCTTCCTCCTGGCTGGATGATAACTCAGGACAGATGTGGGGGGATTGAGGGAGCCTACAGGCAGGGGAGGGTCAGAGGAAGGGGCATGGGTTGGTGGGTGTGTTATGGGAAGAGGGGGATGAAATCTCCCTCTGCTGTCCTTGGCATTGACTGTTACAGCCCTTCCGTCTCAGCTCTAGGTTAGCCCCCAAGAGTCACCCTCATCCTGGGCAAGGAGCAGCTGCAGAGAGGGTGGGGAGGGGCAGGCCAGGACAGCGGTTAAGTTCAACCTGCTCCACTGGCTTGGCAGGTCAGTGGAGGAGGCCACTGAGCAGGTGCAGGGATGCTCACATGGCCGGTCTCTGACCCTGGACCACTGCCTTCCCCATTCTGCCCTCCCAGCTCTCCCCAGAGCTTCCTGTTATTGGGAGCAAGCTGCCCTGGGAAAGACAGCAGTGGGCAGAGGCTCCATGCTGGTGAGGGACAGGCCCAGCCTGGGCAGATTGATTCCATGTTGTCCCTCCCATTTGGGCTTGTCACATTTGTTTGGAGCTGATTGATTAATGAGGCTCTCAGGGAAGGCAAAGAACAAGGCTTGAAGTGGGGGCCTAAGGTCAGGGTTGTGAATTAAACATGGGCTGCAGCTCCTCCCTGGCGCCAGCTGAGGATTCCAGGGTCTCCCAAGCCGGTGGAGCCCTGAGCGCCCCCAGAGGAGGTAGTGTCAGAACAGGGGCTGTCTTTACAGAGATGGAGAATGAGCTCATGCATACACACACATACATGCAAAACCTCTTATGCAGTTTGTGGCAGCATTCCTAGAAGTCTACATATGTGTTTCTTCTGGTTATGAATCAATTTTGTGAATCTGGCCAGGATATCATGCATGTGAATGCACATTTGAATTCCTGGCAGTGTGCATCTGTATGTGTACACGTGGAAGAGGGGAAGTGATATGGTGGGCAGGGAGAACAGACTAGAACTGCCCTCTGCAGCTGCTCTCAGCTGGGACCCAGCTGAGTCCCAGTTGTCCTGGGACTGGGTCTGCTGGGTCAGAGCCCTGTTAAGCCAACAGCACCCTGGGGAGCAGGCTCCCTTTTCCAGCATGTGTCACTGGTCAGGGAATCCTTGGCTTGGGGCCTCAGCATTCCCCGACCCCTCAGCCATCTCTCCTCGTAGGGGACCACCATGTCGTACAGCTGCAGCTCAAGTCAAAGGAGACTGGCATGACCTTCGCCAGCACCAGCTTTGTCTTCTACAATTGCAGCGTCCACAATTCGTAAGTGGCCCCTGCCTTACCCCACTTCCTGTTCCTGGGGTCAAGGTTCATCCAAAGATCAGAAAACCCCATCACTGTTCCCAGGGAGTCACCATTTAGAAGCCCCAGAGGAGACCTCCTTCACCCTCTCTCCTCTGGTACCCACAGGGTTAATAGAAAGAGACTAGAAGAACAGAGAGTGAGAACTTAGGGAGTGGGGCTGTCCACACCCCTAGCGCATACATCTTCCCTGACATCAGTCCTTCTAACTCAATTCCATCTCCACCATCTGTTGTGGGGTGGTGCATCCCACGTGAAGAACAGAGAGCAAGCTCCATGGGCAGAGGATGGATCTGAGGGAGAGAGGCCCTGATGTGTATCCAGGACAGGGGCAAGTGGTCTAACCACTCAATCGCATGTTCAGCTCCCCACAGGCCCCTCAGGCTAGGTGGGGACAGTCTGGTAGGGGCCAAAGGGAGGCAGAAAGGTATGGGGTGGGCAGATTCTGGCTCAGGGGTCTCCAGCTCCAGCTTTGTTTGACTTGAGCATCCAACTTCCAATGGCAGGTGGGGAGGGCAGAGGCTCTGGCTCTGCAGCCGGACCAACTGGGAAGGTCAACCATTCTGTGCCCCAGTGTCCTCTATCCACAGGGAAATCGTAGTGCTCCTTCCCAGGGCGTCACGCAAATATATACCAACTGACATGGCAGGAGCACTGTCCCATCAGAGCAGTCATTGGCTGGGATGCTGTGCTTGGCTGCTAGCCCTGAATATCAGCTCTGCCTACCCCATAGGACAGCCACAAGGGGTAAAAGGGCCATGCTAAGAAGAAGCATTTAGAGCCATGTCTGGCCCAGTGTTTAGGCACCACATGTTCTTGCTATTATATTATCTTTTCTTTATCAAATGATGAGTTTGGACCAGGTTGTGAACAGGCCAGCCTGTTTTCTTTTCACCATAGAAACCTAAACTGAAAGTAGGTGTAGATGCCCAGTATACAGAATAGATGGAAGCAGGACCTACTCTAATTAAAGGTTGGGGGGCCTGGAACCCCTCTAGGAGCCCCACAAAACTACACATTCTCCAGAGAAGCTCCATGGCATCCCCAGAGTTCCACAGAGCAAACCGTGGGACCTGACCTCAAAAAACCCTGCTTGCTTTAACACACTCCTGTTTTGCAATCCATGCATGACATGACAAGAGACACTTTGGGGATCTAGGCTGGTGGAATTTTAGGGTCTATTGATCTGCTTATGGTAGCTGTGAGTCTAAAGCTTAGCTCTCTTTGGGGCCGCAAGTAAGAAGGCATCCAGCCCTCCCAGACAAAAATGAGTTGCTCTAGCCCTGGGACTCTCCTCTTGCCTCTTGTGACAGAGCTGTCCCTGTCTTTACCAGACAGAGCTGTCCCTGTCTTTACCACTCGGTGGCCTAATCCCTCCATCCTTTCTTTCCCCTCTGGGGAAGCAGAGTAAATAGGTGAAATCATGTGTGAAGCTTCCATTAAGCCCATAAACTGATTTTAAGCATCTTCTATGTGCAAGGGAATGTGTTACTCATTAGACACGGTGGAGTCAAAAATCAATGCAACACAAAGACTCAGTCCTTACCCTCCATGAGTTGATGGCCCACGGACTAGTAGAGGAGCCAGACAGGTAATGGTGAGGTGGCCAGGACTGTCCCAGAGATTTCAGCCAGGAGATTCACGGGAGAAGGGCCCAGGGTGACCAGCTCTTCCTTGGTCAAGCAGGTAGTCAGGTGGTGGAAAGAAGAAATGGTGCTCTGGAGGGAGGGATGGCTTGTGGGGAAAGTGTGGCCTATTCATGGCCAAAGCAACAAACCTGCGTTTGGGGCAGTGGTCATCGACACCGTGAAGGGCATAGCCTGTATGAAGAGGCATTTGAGTTTTTGGAAAAAGGAACCATGTTGAGCTTTTAAGCAATCAGGAGCTCCTATAAAATTGCCTTGGTTTCCTGGGGTAAAGGTAAGGGGTGGGGTTGCCAACCACGGAGGAGCCATCGTAGTGAGCAAGCAGCCTCAGTCACTTCCTCCTGAGGCAAGGTCCAGGTGGCTTCTCAGCAGCAGAGACCCAGAGTCCATTTGAATACAAACCTAATATTTTGTTTGCCCCAATTCGTAGGTCTCTCTACACAGCCCTCTACTCCAGACCTTATCATTCCCTCTTTTGAAAAGGAGGATATCATCCCATGGAGATGGAGGAGGGCTAATTTGGCCTTGGGGGACCAAGGTTGTCAGCTACATATGGGAAAGGAAGGAAACCAGAGACCATTAGCTTCCTGAGGTCTTGGGGAGTAAAGGGATAGATATGCATAAGATCTGCCCTTGCTGCACATTTCACGGTGGTTTCTCTTAATACTAAAAATGTTTTGCTAGATCCTAGAGACTCAGGCCCTCTGCTTTGGGCTCATCCAGGTTCTTAGATTTGTGCCTCCCTTCCTCTGTGCCCAGGTGCCTGTCCTGCGTGGAGAGTCCATACCGCTGCCACTGGTGTAAATACCGGCATGTCTGCACCCATGACCCCAAGACTTGCTCCTTCCAGGAAGGCCGAGTAAAGCTGCCCGAGGTAGGTCCCTGGCAGCCAGAGTGGTGAGTGCCTCTTGTTGTGAGCATGGAACACAGAAGAGAGACATTCCCTTAAGAGGAGAAACCAAAGGAAAACCGTGCAGGACCACCCCCTTCCTCCTGGCTCTTAAGGGTCCACTTTATAAAAGCAGGAAATATGCCAAACTCTGTGCTGGGACTGTGGGTTCTGGATCAGCCCTGGAGGTTCTGTTATAGACAAAGGTGTATTCCAGGTCATTCCAGCAAGAAGGATCCTCCACACACCAGATGGGTCCTAGAAAGATTCCAAAGAGATGGGTGTGTTGGTGTGTCCTAGAAATAATTGTGGGTACACAGCAGGACTGTGTCCAGACTCCTCAGCTATTCCTCAGGGCACTGTTGACAGAGGAGAACTGAGACCCCCAAAGAGGGCAAGTTGAGTAAAAGGGAGAGAGATGAGAATAAAAAAATGGTCAACTTGTGAGCTAGAGCAGTGGTTTTCAAAGCGTGGTTCCCAGACTAGCAGAATCTGCATCAGCTGAGAACTTGCTAGAAATACAGAGTCTTCTGTTCCAGCCTAGGCCAACTGAATGAGAAGCTCCGGGGACAGAGTACAGCAACTTGGGCTTCAACAGGCCCTTTGGGCTTCAACAGGCCCTCCCTGTGGTTCTGATGCTCGGACCAGGTTGAAGAATCACTGAGATACTGTAGGCTAAAATGTGACCTTTCTATTTCCTCTGAAGTTCTTTTCTTCTTGAACATTCATCATCACTGCACCAAAAATACTTTCTGCCTATGCTGTTATCTCTCTTAGAATGTCAGAGTGTGGGCAAGGACTTCAGGGATAACAGGTATACCTCTGGAAAAGTCTGTTGTTCAAACATGACGGTGTTTCTTGCACTCTCTCAGCCAGCACTGGACTCAGCAGGCTCCAGCACCTTCACCTCCACCCCTAGTCTTGGGTGTATCTTTCAGACCCCTTTACACACCACACAGGTGTCATGACCATGTGGCCAGCACCACAGCTGTGAGAGAAGGGACCTGTCCAGGTGCAAGAAGCATAGGGGATTTGGTGGGGGGAGGGGGAAGGAGGGGCATTGAGAGAACATACAGGCCCATCAAATGCCCTCCTCATTCCAGACTCTTACCCCACTAAGAATCCTACCTTTGGCCAAACCCTCATGGCAGGAGAGAAGCTCTCTTTTATCTGAGGCTGAAAGGGAAAGTCAATGTACAACCCATGCTAACACCTGCTGCATGGGGCTCCCCTAGCACGGTGGGTGTGACTGCATTGTGCTTAGCCATCAGAAAATCCAGGCCCAAATCCCATTTTTCCCAAGTCTTGATGGCTGAACAGGAGTTCTATAGGTGGACAGTAAGAAAGGTGATTCATTTTAGAAGTAAAAGCAAGGAGTGGAGATGTTGTCAAGGGAGAGGATGGTCATGATTGAGTAACAGACAAGGGGAGCAAACAAGAAAGAAAGAGTAGAAATTGGAAAACCTTCATTAAGATAATGAAATGACTAGGGACCTTTGGAAGGCTCCACATAGCTCAAATGTTTTGATTGCATTTTATTCTTGGGCCTCTTTGCTAGATAAAACCTTTGCTAGATACACTAGTCTGGAAAGCTGATGAGAGGCTGAAAACCTTTGTCTCAGCTCCCATGAAGTTCCTTACAAGTTTCAGACAGAAACAAGAAGAGATTACGAAAGCCTCAGACAAAAGACCAACTGCCTCTCCATGGGAATCTGTTCATGCCTGGAAATGGCTACTATGGATTCAGTCAGGAAAAGAGACCCTGTCCCTTTATAGGGAAAGGGAGGAGAGTGGTTGCATCTTGGATTTTACGTAGGAGTGTGAATCTCATACTTATGTGTCAGTTCTCTACTTTAAAAAAGACGACATGGATATAAAGGTAATAAGAGCGATGTGAGTCAGACAGCAAGGTAATGTCCTTGATAAAAGGCTGTACAGTCTCATCAGCCTGGCTGGGCCTGTCTTGGGGTGTGGTTTCATGAGCAGAAGGACTGGTTGACCCACCAAGGCTGGGGACAGGGATGTGAAAAGAATCCTTTTCTTGTTCTGGTCTGAAACCTGCAAATAATTTGATGGGAGTTAAGACAAAGTGGTTCTCAGCTTCTCTCCAGCTTTCCAGACTGCCGTGTTTGGCAGAGGTTCTATGTGTGGACAGGCCCAAGAGTGAACTGAAAGCAAAAACAATTGAGCTAGCTGGTGGATTCTGAAGGCCTCTAATCATTTAATTATCTTGCAGGAAGCTTTTGAATTTCTGCCTTTTTTTTCTTGTTTGCTCTTCTTGTACCAAATTTCTTTCTTTTAAGTATAGAAGAGGAGCCTCCTTCTGTTGCTCAGAAAGAGGGAAAAAGAACCAGAGGAGAATAAAATAAGGCCAGGCACGGTAATCCCAGCACTTTGGGAGGCCAAGGTATGAGGATCACTTGAGCCCAGGAGTTCAAGACCAGTCTGGACAACATAGTAAACTCTCCCCAGTAGAAAAATATTTTTATTTTTTTCTATAAAAAGTAAAAATAAGTAAGTAAGTAAGCTGAGCATGGTGTTGCATGTCTGTAGTCCCAGCTGCTTGAGAGGCTGAGATGGGAGGATTGCTTGAGCCTGGGAGATTGAGGCTACAGTAAGCCACGAGCAAGCCACTACACTCTAGCCTGGGCAACAGAGCAAGATCCTGTATCCAAAAAAAAAAAAAAGTGGGTGGGGGAAGAAGAATAAAATAAGAGCCCACCGTGTTTCCCAGGGCAATGCAGAGATTTTAGAGGAATGATGGCTTCAAGTACCCAGACTCCAAGCCAGTTGGGACACCCCTCAACACCTGACACAAGCAAAGACTGCCACAGATTCACAGCATCTTAGAGGATGGGATGCCAGGGCCCCAGAGAAAGGAACTAGTCTGGAGGAAATGGCCCAGAGAAGGATATGGAGCTGTATGTACTAAGCTCTTGCTGCCACACTGACATCCTCTCCATTTCCCATGAGCCATGGTATGGTGAGCCTGGCAGGCCATGGCAGGGAGCGGCTCTGAGGTAGTTTGGAATCGCCCATGCCTCCTTTATCACATGGAATACATTTTGGCTCCTCTTTACCTTGGATGTTTATTTATTCTAAGAAAAGGAAGCTCTCCTGGGGTGCTTCTGGTCCAGGCTTGGAGGTTGCATTCTACCCAGCTCAATCCCAGGGCCATTTTGAATGTGAGCATAGAGGTGAACCAGAGTTGGCCACCTGGTGATGGTGGTTGTAGCATCTTCCTAGTGAATGTGGCAAAGGGGAAACAAGTAAAGAAGTATGTGTGGACTACTGACTGACTCCAGCCACTTGGGGTCAGTGAAAGGAGGTCATTGTCCTCAGAACTCAAAAGACAGTTCCTGGCTGCTAGTGTAAATATGAGGATTTTTTTATGTTGTTGTTTGATTGTTTGCTCTAATTTTACATTCTACATGTATTTATTTTAGCAATGTACAGTCGTGGGCTGCTTATTGTTGGGGATACCCTCTGAGAAATGTTAGGCAATTTTGTCATTGTGCGAACATCATAGGGTGTACTTACACAAACCTACGTGCTGTAGCTTACTGCACACCTAGGCTACATGGTCTAGCCTATTGATCCTAGGCTACACACCTGTGCAGCAGGTAACTGTACTGAATACTGCAGCCAATTATAACACAATGGCAAGTATTCGGGTATCTAAACATAT
The DNA here is from genome assembly GCF_008728515.1 of Papio anubis. NCBI lineage: Eukaryota > Metazoa > Chordata > Mammalia > Primates > Cercopithecidae > Papio > Papio anubis. The sequence continues at coordinate 26,331,369 of NC_044979.1, forward strand.
CTGAACATAGAAAAAGCATGGTAAAACTACAATATTATAATCTTATGAGACTTCTGTCCTATATATAGTTTGTCATTGACCGAAGCATGCTTATGTGGAACATTACCATATATGTTTCAGGGAAGAGATAGTAGCAGGAGTTAGGGGTAAAAAGAAAACTACCCAATTAAATGGTGATTTTGTGGAAGCCTCCAGACACCTGTGTGCTGTCACTACTCTAGGGGAAGAGCTTACTCACAGCACGATACTCTGAAGTTTTGTTATGATTTAACTGTTCATTTTTCATTACCCTAAGCATTTCAGCCATACTCAAGGCATTGTGAGAGGTTTAAAGGTGTAGAAGATCTATGGAGATCTATGTTTAGAGATCTGTAAAATGAGGCCATTGGTCTACATCATCTCTAAAGTTCTGTCATTGTAAGTAGAAAGAAGCTGGAAAGTCCCCAAGATAAATCCATGCCCAAAAAGTGGTCAGAGGGCTGGCAATTATAGGGTGACTGTCAAGTCAAGGCTTAGGTCAACCATCTTTACCTAACAGGGTGACCCATACCCTCAGGACCTGCAGTTCCACTGAACATCCAGCCCAAGGCCCACCCTTTTGGAATGAAGGTGTACCCAGGCCCTGGTGACTCTTCTGGAAATCTCTGGGGTTTTCATTTCCTTTTACCCTTTGAGTGAGCGGATGCAGACAGTGTCCTTTTGTTAGCTAAGAGTAAGGCTGACAGGTGGCTTTTCATCTACCCGGCACCATCTTGCATCTCAGGAATGCTTTCATCTGTGTGTCTTCCATTTCAACAGTAGCTTTGTTGACTATCAGGGATATCGAATTACCTTTTTTGTTCCCCCTGAACAAAGAATGCGTTCAGGTGAAGTTATTGGTCTGGAACAGAGAACTAGTCAATCGTTGTTGTTATTATATTAATGGCAAGTATTCCACTATAATTACAATTATTAGAAATAGAATGCCCAATAACATATGCTGTTCATGGTAACTATATTCCAGTTACAAGGAATGATTTTGTTTCAACTAATGATGGCATTGTGATAACAGCCCTGGGCCTTCAGATCAGCTGCCAGAGCCTTGGGTAGCCATTAACAAAGCCATGCCCACCCCTCTACTGAGCAGCAGCAGCCACTGGTCCCCAGGTGGCTTCAGAATCCATCCCCAGCTCCTCCACAGGCCAACCTGGACCTCCCATCAGGCACACACACTTAATGATGATGCTTGAGGAACAAAGGTGAACTTCCTTGCAAAAGCAAATCCATTGGCAAGAATTTGTCCCTGATGGACTATTTTGTTGTTTTTTCTCATCTAAACTGAAAAGCAAAGTGAGCTGCTGCTGAAGCTGTATTCTCTGGGCACCAGACTAGAGAGGCTTTGCAAGGAGGGTGAAGCACATCTGGCCCCCAGGTGTGCAGGCTCGCCGAGGAGGCTCCCAGGAACGCCTCTCCTCTTGAAGTTCAACCAGCCTGCCTACTCCAGAGAATAGTTGTAAGATCAGAGGAGGCAAAATGAATTCTATTTGATTTGCAAAACTGTGTTTGAAAGCTTCTCCCAACATCCCCTAATACCCCAACACCCCTGAAAAGAAACTCAGAGCCAGGATGAAATCTGGTATCAAAAGGATCAAGTCTTCTCCAGGACTGAAGACCCAACAAGACCGAGAAAGTCCTAGCTCATGGGCTGCTGCTTGCCCCTGGTACTGAAATAAGCCCCATGCCCTGAAACAGGAGCAGAGCAAGGGCATTGACCCACTGACTGGACTCTGGAGGGAAATCACCAATCCACTTTGTTAGCAATTCTGCTTCCCTTCTTGCAGGGAAGGCATTCTGGGATCCAACCCAAGGGAACAAAACCACACCTGCCGTGCCTTTCACCCTCCTGTGAAAAAAAAAAAAAAAGCAAATCCAGCTACAGAACATGCTCCCCACCCATGCACCACCCCCACTCCAGGTATTCAATTACTGGGTTGCCATTCCTCCAGACAACTGCACTTTCCATCAATCTTGCCTGCCCCTCCCCGCTTCAGGTTATGGGTATTTCCTTTTTATATTATTACTTTGCTCTCTCTATAAACCAGCCTGTCGTAGATCACACTAATGGCATTATAAACTTGGGGAACAGCAAGAAAATATACGATGCGTTACATTTTTGTATTGGGCACCGTGGTTCTGAGAAGGTGAGTATAAATTTGGGGGGTTGGTTGGGGTTAGGGCTGGCTTGTCTTTGGGACTAATGAAGGCTGAGGTGACTTGGACGGAGGAGAGGTGACCTGTAAATCATTTATTCCTTAGCTGCCCACCAGGTCCCTGTTCTTCCCTAGAGCTCTGTTTTCCCCAGTCTTGCTGTAACAATAGGAGAATTAGAGCCCTCATTTTGTAAACACACTGAGGGCTATAAATTCAAGGGCCCATCACCCCCATCTGCAGGCAGCACCAGCCCTGAAGGCAGCCTTTTCTCTCCCAGCTAGGCTGCATTCTTTATGTCCTTGTTCAATTATTTAAATATGCAATGAAGCCTCTGTATAAAGCAGTCACTAACGTGCTGGACATGGTGGATAGAAAGTCATCATTCTCGCTTTTATACTTTGACTTCGTGTTCCTGTCCTCTGCAATTAGCGGTGCGATTTGTATTTTGTGTGCGTATCAGTGGAGACCAAAATGTTCATGGGGCTGGACAGTTGACCTTCGTCACCTCCTGAATGCCAGGCCTTTAAAGGTGTGCTTGTGCCTCGAGCCACTGCCACTTCCCACCCCCCTGCATTCTTAGAACTGCAGAATGTAGCCACAGGCAAAACAGCCTCCAAGGGAGTCGGGTTCTTCTGGCATGCATGTGTCTCCAAAGAATCTCGTTAAATACAGGTGTTTTCCATCCTCCAAAAGCTGGCCCTTTCAAATGGTAGTTCAGAGAAATGGCCTCCTTCAAAAGAGAAGGGCAGTATGTTTTTGAGGAGTTTTGGATGGAAGCTGGATAATCATCTGTGGATAAAGGTATGGTATGGTGATTGGGTGAAAATACTGTGCTCATCATTGTCATGGGCACTGAGTGAGGTAAATAGTGTCCTTAGTGTCTTTATCTAGAACACGGGAGTGATCTTATATGTGTGTGTGTGTGTGTCTGAAATAATATAGTACACGGAAAATATGTGGAAGGGGATGGAGGTAGTGGAATTGACACCAAATTGAATGCTTGTACCAAGTTAACCATGTCAATTAGAATCGCAGCAGTATCCCATGCTGCCTGTCAGAGCCAGTTACTCAACTGGACAACCATACCAAGTTGCAACATACAAATTATTAAAATATTAAAACATGTCCCTGCTGATAGGTGAAGAGCCACCTCTCAGAGGCCCACTTCCCCCATACCTCCAGTATTCATTCATTGGCTCATTGAATGCCACATTTTGAGCTAGTTTTGCAGGTATTATTATCCCCATTTTAGAGGTGGGAAAACTGAGCTTCAAAAAGATCATACAGTTCTATATCCCAGATTATCAGCTGGGTTATTAATAGAACTGGGACTAAAAGGAAAACAAACTGTTCTTTTCTATACTTAACAGCAAATGCATGGGGCTTTTTTCTACACCAAGCAATTCTCCAATCCTCGGTGCTACCCAAGAAACCACTTGGGTAGCCTAGAACTCAATTCATTTCTGATGCTACCTGCCCAGAGTGAGCATTGGATCTCACAAGTTAAAGGGCTCAGTCCCACAAGACTGTCCCCACTTCAGATGCCAATTGCAAGTCTGAGGTTGTCCCCTGCAGTTCTGACCCACCAGTTATAAGTCAGGGGCTCCCACAATCCCCTCCTCAGATTGGATAATTTGTTATAACAGGTCACAAAACTTGGGGAAACATTTACTTACATTTACTAGTTTCTTTTAAAGGGTGTTGCAAAGGATACAGATAAACAGCCGGATGCAGCAGTGCCTAGAACAAGGTATAGGAAGGGGCACAGAACTTCCTTGTCCTCTCTGGGCACCACTCCCTCAACATCGCCACCTGTTCACCCCCGGGGAAGCTCTCCAAACCCCTTCACTTAGGGTGTTGATGGAGGCTGCTTTATGTAGACAGTTGAACTCAGTCACCAGCCCCTCTCCCTTCCCCAGAGGAGAGGGCTGAAGTCCCACCCTGTAATTACATGTGTGGATCCTCTGGCAACATACCCCCATCCCCAGGAGTCACCTCATGAACATAAACTCAGGTATAGTGGAAAAGGGCTTACTGTGAATAACAAAAGATGCTCCTTTTCCCCCAGTCATTCAGAAAACTCCAAAGGTTTTAGGTTTTAGAAGCACCGTGCCAGCAGCCAGAGGAAAAGACCCAATATATATTTCTGATGTCACAATATTCCAGGGACTACACAATTCATCGAATCCAAACCAACCTCTTCATTTTATGGGTAAAGAGACCCAGAGGGTTTGAGGGGTTTGCCCAAGGCCAAATGGCTGGCAGATCTCCTGTCTCAGGACACATGGAATGTGCAACTTTACGATGTCACTTCCCAGAAGCAGAGGCTGCTGTTCGGGGAGCAGTGGCCAGAACTGGGACCTCCCTGCCAGTCCCCCTTGTGTTTGGGACACTTACAGCTATTTAAGTTAGGCAGACTTATCCTAAGATGTGAAGCCCAGAGGACTGGAATAAGTTGGGTGGGAACTGCTGGGGTATTTGCAGAAAATTGCGTGGAGGCAGGAGCAAGGGAGATGGGTCTTTTGGAAATGAGGTGGGAAAAGGGAGCAGATGAGGGACAAGATGCAGCCTGGGTTGGGAGGAAAGGACAAACATTTGCTGAATGTCCACTCACTCTAGGCCAGATGCTTTATATGTGTTAGTTTATGGAATCCCCAAAATGGTCATTTGGAAGAGGAATTTTCAATCCCTATTCATTGTTAAGCCAAGCAATGATGACAGGACTTGTTCAAGACTCTGAAACTAGTGGAGGAGGAGGGAGGCAGACTTACTCTCACAGTTACAGGATTCCCAGCCAGACTTTTGCTGGGTGATGAGCCTTCAAGGTGAAGACAAAGGTCTGGGTGCCCTGAGTCCCTGGGCCATGAAACAGGGCCTCAGGCTCGCGCCCTGGAGGAATATGAAAGTTTCTCTGAAGTTTCCCTAGAGTGTCAGATCTGTAGGTGATTTTGTATCTGGAATCTCAGCACAAGGCAGGTCAGGATCTGGGATGCTGGGGTGGGAGGAAGGGGCAGGGTGGTGGAAGTGGTCCCTTCATGCCTTGATGCCTAGGGAGAAATTGCCATTTTACATTTCAATTAGGAGGGACACTGGGGTCAATCAGCAGCGCTACTAGAGGAAAATGTGCCCAGCCCAGCCCTGGGCCTCTCCAATTATTATTAATGAACTTACTCTCAGAGCTGCCAACCTTTTTATATGCAAACTAGGCCTTTATGGGGCTACTGATAATCAGGACTCATTAGAGAACTCATCACACGTCTCACTAAAAATCTTACAGGGGACGTGGGAGAGAGGCATTTGCTGCTGCCCATGTCCCGGACAAGAACAGTCCAGCCCCCAGGCAGGGTTCCAGCCCAGCTCCAGAGGGTTTCACAGCTCCAAGTCCCCTGGACTTCAGAGGGACCGTTGCTGACTGACCAGCCCATCCTGAGGTGGTCCTGCCCATTGGTGGGAACTTGCCTCTTTCATGAAGGGCGGAAACTTGGTGACTCAGGCAGTTGGCATCTGAGTTCTTCAGCTACCAGCTCATCTGCTGATACTGAGCCCTTCTTTCTCTCCTTGCCTCAGTTTCTCCTTTGCAAAATAGATGGGGTCCATGAGGGTAGTCAGAGGATTCTGAGATTCCAGTACCCTCAGCACCTCATTTCTGGGTGGCAACATGTGGATGCAGGAGGTTGAGGGAAGAGGTTCCAGGGCCTCCTGGCTCTCACTCCCAGTGCGACCAGACCCACCTCCCTCCAGGGATTGTGGCAGGAGGGAGAGTCAGGCTCCTTCCTGCTTCAGGGGAGGGGAAGCTGCCCAGGGCTCAGGCAGAGGGAGGGTGGAGTCAAGTGGAGCCTGGACTCAGAGCAACCCCACTCTCAAGGATCTGCTCTCCTCGAGCTGCTAATATCACTCTCCTCCTACTCCAGCTCTGATCTCCATCTTTTCCACAAATCGCTTCTTTCCTTTGTGTCTCACATTCCCACCTTGCTAGAGCAGGGGCTGAGGGAGCGGCTGTGGTAGGGGCACAGGATGGAGCTGCTAAGACTCTCCACAGGTGGCTACCTGGTGTCTCCAGAGACCCACACGCTGTAGAGCCTCAGACCACACGCAAGGTGAAGGCCAAGACCAAGGCCCCTGTTCTCTTCCTGCTGGCCCACCTCCCAGCTGCTTCTCTTCATTGTTTTAGAATGGTGGCAAAACACACATATCATAACATTTACCATCTGAACCGGTTTTAAGGATACGGTTCAATGGCATTAAGTACATTTCACATTGTTGTACAGCTGTCATCACCATCCCCAACTAAGGTGGTGTTCCCGTCAAACAACTACCCATCCTGCCTCCCCTTAGACATCACCATTCTACTTTCTGTCTCTATGAAATTGACTGCTCAAGGGACCTCCTACAGGTGGAACCCTGCAGTATTTGCCATTTTGTAGCTGGCTTATTTCACTTAGCATAACGTCCCCAAGCTTCATCCATGTTATAGCAGAGTTTCCTCCCTTTTCAAGGCTGAGTAATATTCCATTGTATGAATAGGTCACATTTTGTTTATCCATTCATTCCTCAGTGAACAGCTGGGTTGCTTCTGCCTTTTGGCTGTTTTGAGTGATGCTGTTGTGAACATGGGTGTGCAGATTTCTGAGTCTCTGTTTTCAGTTCCTCTGGGCATGTAAACCCAGGAGTGGGATTTCTGGATCTGCAGCTCCTCTTTTAGCTGCACTTCAGGATAAACGTGTGAGCAGCCTGTAGGGGCATGGGAGGAAGGATTAGTTTAATGGGCCTGGGACACTCCCATGAAGCAAGGCTCCACTGCTGGTCCATCTGTGGACCATGGTCTTGCTCCTCCAGCTTCTTCTCTGTCTCCTAGCTTCCCTTATAGCTTTCTCTCTCCCTTTCTTGCTTCCATTTCCCCTGCCTCTCTTTCCCTCCTCTTTTCTTGTTGGATGATCAGAAAGCATAGAGGGAACAGCCACTCCAAATCATGGAATCATGATGGGTTAAGATGAACAGGGCCTTGGAGTCCCGCTCAACTAATAGATAAGGAAATTGAGTTTCAAATGTGCTCAGAGTTCCAGAGCTCATCAGCAGCTCAGAGGTGCTAGAGCTAGCTGAAGCCTTCTCCCTCCGAGCCTAAGTCTTGTTATGGTGTAGCTCGTAATGGCACGGAGATATTTGGCTCATGTTTGCTCTGGGACCTGGGAGGGACAGCTGCTAGTTGCCTAACTACCTGGAACCCCTCCCTTCCACCATTCCTCAGTGGCTTCCTTTCTGCCTTACTCTGCTGAGGACAAGTGTTACGGTGGGGGAGAGAAGCCTCTGCTGAGAGTTGGTGGTGAGCCCATGACAAAGCACCCTCACAAAGAACATGTGCGTCATGCTTTTGATGATCAACCTGCCCAGGAGCCATCTGTCTTGGCATGCCCCAGACAGTGCCACAGATGGAGGAATCTGGGGGATGATGGGACCTGCCTAGCACAGGGGGTGCCCAGGCCATGCTTGTGTTATGGAAGGCCTCACGCCTGCCCACATCCATCAGCAGGAGCTGCAATACTGACTCTCCTCCACCCAGCTCCTGAGAATACAGCAACACACCAGCTCCTACCACTCAACTGGGCAGAGCACCCACCCTCCTTCTGACCTCCTTATGTCCCCAGTCCTCGCTAGACAAAGCCGATAGCCCCAGGAAAAAGGGGCCCAGTGATTCACTGTCTCCATCCTAAAGGCCATCTGGGCTCCTGTGGCTCCAGGGCTAAGTATGCCCATTGCTAGCATCTAGAAAGAGCTCAGAGTGTTTCTACTCTGAGAGGCATTTCTTTAGGGCCAGGACATCCTAAAGCTTGGTCAGAAGCTTCTGGATTTATAAAGCCTCTGGGGCCCATTCCAGAACATTCTCAAATATCAGATTCAGCCCATGTAGGGAAGGTCCTCCCAGCCCCTCTGCTGCGGTCAAGACTCACATTCCAGGGACAGAGTAGGGCCCAGGGCTTTGCCTGTCTGTGGAGATTCTCACATGGTCTATCCATCCCAATTCTTGACAGCCTGGAACTTAGCAGGCAAAGAGATCATCAGTCCGCAGTGGCGGGGGGGAGGCCTAGCCAGCAGAGGCAGTCTCTACTAGGGAAGAAGGGTGCCATGAGGAGGCTACAGGAGTGTCAGAGAATCCGGATTGCATAAGGAAGGTATTCAGGGAACCCAAAGAGGGTGGGGACCACCTCAAGATATGACACTAGGACCCCAGATTCCTCAGTTTCATTTTTGTCCTCAGTGCATTGCCCACTGGGTGGGCACGAGCACCTCAGGGGTCACCTGTGGGTGTGTCCGTGGAAGGGTGGAGACAGGGAACATCCGGATTATGTCTGCAGAGGTCCTTGCTCTTTTGGTTTCCTGGCTGCCCAGCCTGAGCCATGCCCTCTGTCCCCAGGATTGCCCCCAGCTGCTGCGAGTGGACAAGATCCTGGTGCCTGTGGAGGTGATCAAGCCTATCACGCTGAAGGCCAAGAACCTCCCCCAGCCCCAGTCTGGGCAGCGTGGCTACGAATGCATCCTCAACATCCAGGGCAGCGAGCAGCGGGTGCCCGCCCTGCGCTTCAACAGCTCCAGCGTACAGTGCCAGAACACCTCTGTGAGTCACCCAGCCCTGCCCACCGCCAAACCAGGCCCCAGCCCCGCCCACATCACTGTCATTTTCTCGGAGCCAAATCAGCTCAGCCCTGCAGTCATTTCCTCAACATGCACAAAACTGCCACCTGCTTCCGCCATGCCTGCTGGCACGTCCCAGCCCCAAAACACCTGCCCCAGCCACGTGCTGGGTTCTGAGGTCACCCAGGGCCTGGCCCTAGCTGTAAATGTTTTGTGATGAAGGTTGTCCGTGCAAGACAGGATTAGAAGGGATATTGGACCAGCCGTGGAGCTGTGAGCCCTGTTTGTGGGCAGATGCTGGGCTCCAGGAACCTTCATGTCCATCCTCTTTCCTGAGAAGCTCTGAAAGCCCTGCACCCTGCCTTCTCCACAAGCCCCAAAGACATCCCACCACCTTCACATCTACAAAGAGGCTGTTTCTCAGCAGAGAAGGCTTCTGAGACAGACCAAGCATTGGCAGGAGGAAACAACAGAAGGGAAGGAGCTGGCCAGGAGCGTGCTGCTTAGATCAGCACAAACCCTGCCCAATGTACAGCAAATCCACACTAAGCCCAAGCCCTGTCAATGAGTGGTCAGCAGGCCCCAGGCTGCCGACAGCTGTCTACCTCATTCCTAGGTACCTCACAGTGAACCCCACCTGTGTATCACCTTTCCTGCCCACTTCCCTTCGCACCTGCCATGTTGCCTTTCCAGCTACTGCTCTGGTCTCTCTCTCTCTTTCTGGGCTCCCTTCTTTGTGCCCAGATGCTCAGAGACAAACACTAGAAACATAGATTCAGAACATTTTCAAGTCATAGAAACTTGAAAGTTTTTCTTCACTGCACAAAAGAGAAAGTAGAGGCCTGGAAGCAGGGGCAGATCTAGGTTTGTGGGGTGAGACATACCATTTGGAGACCTTCTTTATGACCAAAATATAGTAAGTACAAAATTAGATACATAGGCCTTAAAAGGGGCTGTGTGTGCGAGTGTAGGCCCAGAAGCTGAAGCTCTATTCACTTTGGGGTAATGCATCCCAAAATGTGCCAGAAGGTAAGTGACTTGCTCAGGGTCACACAACTAGTGAGTGGCAGAGGTGGCCTGGATTTGAGGGCCCCTCCTGTGTCACACTGTTTCCCATGTATTCTTCTAGTTGCTCCTGGGCACTTAGATACAGTGTCTGTATTTGGAGATGTGATGTGCGACCAGGAAAGTCCCAGACAAAGGATTTCGTGGGATACCCCACTCTTCCTACAGGAAGTAGTCCAGGGGGAAATGGAGCCCAGAGAATCCTACACACTTGCCCTAGGTCACTCAGCATTACAGGGATAGAACTGGTCGCTGCTCTCACAACCTCTGAAACCCCAGATGTTGTCCCCACGGCATCCCGTGTGCCCATCCCCCTCCTCCCCTGGCGGCCAACCTATTTTTCAGATTTCTGCAGCACTCCAGATTAAACCTGCAAGCAAAGGAGATATTAAACACCTCCTGTTTCCCCATAAATTCTCAGTTCAAGCAGATCAGCCCCAAGGGTTTGGCTCAAGTCATTCTCTCCAAAACAAGACGCTCCCTATAGAAAGAGACCTGCATCTGGGCCTCACATTTGACTCTGCAGAAGGCTGATGAGGATCTCAAACGGTGGGGAAAACAGCCTTGTTTCTTCAGAGAAGCTGCCCCAAGGATCTGGGGATGTCAGAAGGGTGGATAGAGCCTGTGGTCCTCAGATGGCTGTGCCTTCAGTTTCCCAAGAGAGGGACACGAGTGTCATAAAACTGGGCCCCATGGCCTGGGCTTTGGTTGACTCCATTAATAGACAAAGATACTTCAGACAACAGCGTGAGTTAAGTCTTCTAGACCCCTTGGTCAGAAGTTCTTTTGTGCCCTGGGGACTAACTTTAGCTTCCAAGAAGCTCGCTGGGACCCTCTGCCATTCTATTGACTGCCAGAATTGGAAGTAGATTGTGTTGAAATGTCCTCAGCTTTTCCCAGGCCAAGAGCTGCCTGACCAAAATGAGTCCTTAGCCATCACAGGGAACTCCCCAAACATGGGTGCGAAATCAGAGCCTCCTGAGAACAAGAGCACAAACAGGGTCTCAGCAGCGCCAGGCAGGTGAGTGCTGTCTCCTCCTTCATGGTGTCCCCATGGGGTACCTAGTGCTGGCATCCTCATCGGTAGCCATGGGAAAAGGAAGGGAACGACTGGGCTCCAGTGCATACACAGTCTGTTTGTCAGATGATGAATCCTTGGACCTCAAGAAATCAGCAAATGACATAGCTCCACCCCTGGGAATTTCACATCTGGAAGCCTGATATCCCAGGACACAGTGGTCAGTTCTACTTCCAGCCCCTGTTGGCACTGGAGCTGGAGGCCTGGAAGCTGCGGCTCCCTTCACCAAGGAGAGAACCTGAGACTGAAGCTCCTGGCCCGTGCCCTGCCTCCAACTCGGGACCTGAGGAGGGCTCCCGCTATGCTCTGGCCCTCTGGAGTTCAGAGCTCTGGAGTTCAGAGCTGCGGCCTCCCCATCCACCATGGGCCAGGTGTAGGTGCCCCCAGGTCACCGCTTCCAAAGCAGCTCAGCTGACTTGGCCTCCATGACTTTTTAATTTTGACACCATTAGTTGTAGGAGAGGTGATTTCTCTACCATTTTAAAGTCTGAGAAAAAAAGTGAGGCAACAGGAGGGGTACCCCTCAGACAGTAGAATGTAGGAGGAGTCCCCTCTGCTTCCTAGGACCCACTGGAATCACATAGTTCTGGAGGGCTCAGCTCTGCCACTTCCCAGGAGCCTCTCTTTTCATGGGGGACAGTGGAATCCCAGTTTAAATACTGGTCTGGGTCAGGTTGCTGCTTGCCATCAAGCGATTTCCATCAAACATCTTTGCAGTCATGATCGGAGCAACCCTCCCCCACCGTAGTTACAGAAAACAGGGTACCATCAGGCAAGAATAGACCTGAGAGAGTGTCTACTTAATCCTGATATGGATGAGGTCTCCAAGGCCCAGAGAGGGCAAGTGACCATCTCCAGATCACATAGCAAGTAAGGCACAAATTGAGAACTTGAATCCAGTTTTATAACACAACTCCTAATCACAGGTTGAGAAAGAACAGCAGCGAAGGGCACTTTCTACCCCAGCTTTGGTGTTATTCCTGGGAGTATGGTCTGATCAGCCTCAAAGAGGATTGTGTGGAAGAAGAAATTGTTTCATTTCCTAAATCCATGAACAATCGAAACAGCATTGGACAAGGGATCTAACAAAGAAATCCATGAGTTTGTGATGGCAGAAGAAGGTGGGTGATAAATTAGTCTCAGAGGAGAGCAGAGAAAAAAGAAAATTCAGTGTGGGAGTGACACTGGGCTGGGGTGGTGGAGCCACTTCCAACCCCATTATGCGGGGACAGGCCTTGAGCCAATGGCTGCAGCCCCCAGGGCTGGTGGGAGGACGACAGAGCGGACTCACAGGTAGCAGTTGAGGGGAAGCAACTGTGGGTATTCGTGGCCTGCTTTAGACCAAGGCTCTAGGAAAATGTCAAGTGCTGCTAATAATAGTGCATGGCCACCAGCTCTCAGAGGCTGCCAATCACACCAGTGAGTGGGCTGCAAAGGGCATCTGGCTGGCTGAAGTGCTGGTCGTGAGGGCCGGCACCAGGCCCAGCTTCCGTGGACTCATGCCGGCCTCTGGTTTTCTCTTGGCACCTTCATTTACCACGTGCAAAACAGGGATAGGGGAGCAATAGGAAGAGAACTTGCCCCCTTTCTACTTTACTGGGACACAGCTGAAAAGGGGTCAGCAGAGCCCTCTGGACTAGAGATGGACACAGGGTACATACCAGCTTCTTGTGTAGCATTAGGTTGTTGAGATTTGTTTGCCCAAATGACAGAACTTTCCGGCAAAACATCTCAGATCTCGGGACAAGGGACTGGCTGGGGGAAAGAATGTCTCAGTTATATCAAGGTCTCATTTTTGCTTTAGAAGTAGAAGCTGAGGTTCACACTTTCCCAAGGTAATGGGGAAAGTCATCCATTAGCCCGGCATGGTGTGCCAGACCTTGATTGAGACACTTAACCTCCCAGCCTCCAGGAGCCTGGAGCCTGTCCTCCCCGGGCTCTGAGCTTTGTGCAGATTAACTGCCCGCTGATTACAGAGAGCTATATAAATGCTAAGTGGAGTGGAGATGGGGGGATCCTGGGGGATGGGAGCCTGCGGTCCAGGCTCCCAGCTGTCTGCAGAGGCAGAGAGTCTCCGTCTGCCATGCCCACCCCTTTCCCCTACCCTGCCCCAGGCACGTTGCAGGTCATCCACAGGAAAGAGAGCCTCCAGGAACAATGGAAACTTCCCTAGAGACAGAGGGGGGTTTGGGGGGAGCACATGGGGTTAATGATTTCTCTAATATTTCATAGTTGTGATCCCAGGATTGGGGGAGAGAAAGAAATGCCCAGCATATGTGATCCTAATGTCTTTTTTATTTTCAATTTCTTCAAAGAGAAAATTCATGCTTGCACACATGCACACACACACATACCAGAGCACATAAGCATTCTCATATGCATACATCCCATACATATTAAGGGTCTGGCACAGAAACACTCAGTGCATGGCTGCTATTATTTTTCTGCACAAACATAAACATAGGCAACATGAATATAGTTTTGCATAGCATCCCCAACTGTATGCACATAGACTAAAACACAAAATCACATTTGAGTGCTTAGACTATATGACAGATCCTATGCTCAGAGCATGCTGTGCTTGATCTTGAATCCTTACCCCAATCCAAGGAGATGTGAACTGCTTTGAATTCCCACTTTACCAATGGGGAAACTAAGACTTGGATTATCTGCTCACTTCACACAGCTGGTCACTGGCAGAACCACTTTGTGGAACTGTGTGTGTCTGTGTGTCTATGTGCGTGTGCATTTATGGACACAGATAACATGGAGATGTGTGCTAACCTCTCCTCAAGTCAGCATGCACATAAACACATTTGTGTACACAGATGCTCACATGCATACGTATGTAGGATTCTTTGCCTTCCTCTCTGTGGGATGTCAGGTCCTTCCTGAGAGGGGGCTTGAGGATTTATTGATCTTTGGCTAACACACCCCTGGTCACCACCTGCTGCTTCCACTTTGTGTCTTGGCCAGACCCAGGCCTGAAAGCAGAAGCCAGGCTCCCATCCTGACATAGCCACTGCCAGTATCCCTCCTAAAGGTCAGAGCTCTGCCCGCCCCAGCACTGCCTCCAGGTGATCAAATGGTGCTCAGATTGGGGTGGAACAGCCAGCCCTGCCCAGAGTCGTCCAGACAGCAGTTTGAAGTCTGTTGGGATCACCTTTCCCCACTGGGACCTTCAAGGAGAGAGATGGGAAGGATGGGAAGAAACTGAATGTGGCTGGAGGAGGGAATTGGAAGCCTGGAAGTTTTCTCTCTGTCTCTCTCTGTCTCTCTCTCTCTGTCTGTCTGTCTCTCTCTCTCTCTCTCTCTCTCTCTCTCTCTCTCTCTCTCTCTCTCACACACACACACACACACACCCGAAGGAGGGAGGAAGGGAGGGAGGTCATCCCCCTCTTATACCCTTCTCCCTCCACAGGGGCAGTCCATCTACCTCCCTACTTCTAACAGACTACAGAGATTCTCTAACTCTTTAATCAGCACCGGAATCACAGGGTAGTTCTCAAAATGCTCCCCATCTCCAGAGGTTCCAGTCTGGCAGATCTGGGACGGGCCCTGGAATCTGCATTTTAGTAGGCCCCCTGGGTGGTTCTGATGAAGGAGTCCATAGACCACACTAAGAAGCACCAGTCTAAAGTAGAAGAGGTTTTCAGGAAACATAGGACCACCCAGCCTGACCCAGCTGCAGAGACAACCTGTGGGGAGTTGATGATTGAGTTCTGTGATGATCAAAGTCTCCACTGTGGTTTCTGCAGGGCTAGGAACCTTTGCTTTACTCTGTGAGCTTGGACCCTGGCCCTGGCCCCAGAGCCATTGTTCACAAGACAGATTCAACGAGGGGGATGCAGTGCATCCATTGTGGGACAAACAACAAACGTGGCTCTCTGGCCACAGCACACGTCGCCAGGGAGGGAGTTAGAACTCTGGACACTAGGGCAGGGCCTGAAGTGACTGGAGGCATGTCCTCCTGCGGTTGCTGTATGAGGGCAACATCAAGTCACAGTCTGTTCTCATGGGAGCGCATTCCGTAACTCAGGAACTTAGGGTGATTTCCTGCATTGAGGACTATAACATCTCCTTTAGAAGCTCCTACAAACAGGGTGCAGACCTGTCCCTGCCCAGAGGCAGAGGTGTGAACAGTAGCCCTCTGAGATTCTTCTCAGATGTGTTTTCCCATGTCCTGTGGCCACCCTCCCTCTTCATGAAGGTGCCATGGCCAACTTGGAGGAGGGAGCCTCAGCAGCCTCCTGTAATATCAGTCAACATCCCCCTAGTGAAGCCCTCCAAATTTTTAATTCAAATCTAATTTGAATTAAAAGAGGCCATGGGTTCTGCAAACATCAAACCTGGTCCTCTGGACTAACCTCTTTCAACAAATTGCCAGGCCTCAGCCCCTCCTATGCAGAAAATCTGTCCCAATTCCATTCCTCCATCCCACCCCATGTGGCGAGCAGAGTCGGGTGGAATAATGAGAAAATCACCAGGTAGGTGTTGGAAATTGCTGCCCAGGGTGGGCTCTAAGTTCCTCTGCTAACCCTCTTTCTCTGGGGACTGAGACGGGTCTGCTATGGGAAGGCAGACTAGGGGCCATCATGCCTGGGGACTGCCCCCTCCACCAGCATCTTCAAGCCAGCACTTCCCTCTTCTCTCCACCCTTCACCTCCTATCTCTTAGCAGGGGAGCAGGACCCTGAGGGGCCCTCCAAGGACAGGAGCACAACAGGAATCTGGGTGTGAGCCTGGCTTTGAGCTGGTGACTACCTGCAGCATCCAGGCCCAGATTCCCATATTTGCCCTCCAGGGTCCTCAGGATTTCCCTCTCACCAACAAGCTCCCATCTAGTCCTCTTTTCTCTTAACTTCTAGCCTCTCATCCCCCTAAGGTGTAGCTCCCTCATTTCTTAGTCTCTGCAACCACCATCTTGCCTGGGAAGTGATCACCCCTCCCCAGGTCTTTGGAAAAGCATCCACCTATCCTGGACATTTCCTGGAAATTAGAGTTCCCCAACCTAATTGCAGACTTGGGAGGGCCTAGGGACCAGGGTTTACCTGGGCAGCCCGAGAGGAAGTGGACTCTTCCCTCAGTTTTACCTCTCAGGAAAGCGGGGTGGGAACAGGCCTCCTGCCTGAGACCCACAGGAGATGACCTAGTGGCTTGCTCCCATCTGCTCCTTGAGCTGGCACCCACAGGGGCATGCTTGGAGGCATGTTATCTTCCACTCCCTCTAATATACACTTCCCCACCTGTACCCACATGTGCCTGCGCATACTTGTGTGCACACAGGTAGACACAGGCACACAGGCACAGTCTTGGCCAGTCCTTAGCCCATGAGCTCTTAACAGCCCTAGGCTAATCCTTTGGGCCCTCTCTAGAACTCTCTGTGACCCCACTTTCTTCTTTCCTCCTCTCCAACCTGGCTGCAGTATTCTTATGAAGGGATGGAGATCAACAACCTGCCCGTGGAGTTGACAGTCGTGTGGAATGGGCATTTCAACATTGACAACCCAGCTCAGAATAAAGGTGTGGAAGGGCTGGGGCCTGGCAGGGGAGGGAGGGGAAGGGACAGGGTAGAGAGGGAAGGAGCCGCCCTGCATTCTCGCAGGTATCATTCTGCCCCCGCCTCCTGGTGGCTGTCCCTGTCCCTCTGAGCCCCTCCCTCACAGCCTCTCCACCATCTGTGCTTCTCTGTTACTTCTTGAGCATGGGCTCTGTACAGCTTGACCTGGGCTGGTGGCTTCTGGGAGGAGGTGGCGTGCAAAGGACTTCCTGGGAAGGGCTGCTGAGTGCTGAGTGAACAGAGTTCCCAGAGCTTCCCATTTCAGTCCCTCTGCTCTGGCCTGGACTTTCTTTCTGGTTCTTTTTTGCATCAGAATGGCTAAGGGGGCAAAGCTGCCTTTGTGCCCCATTGCCCCAGGCTGGGACTGCACTCTTTGTCCCTCTCTGGCCCCCTCCTGTCCCCACTGCCGTTCCCAAGCACCCCTTGCCCTTGCCCTTCCCCTCTGCAGTTCACCTCTACAAGTGTGGAGCCATGCGCGAGAGCTGCGGGCTATGCCTCAAGGCTGACCCAGACTTCGCATGTGGCTGGTGCCAGAGTCCGGGCCAGTGTACCCTGCGCCAGCACTGCCCTGCCCAGGAGAGCCGGTGGCTGGAGCTGTCTGGTGCCAACAGCAAGTGCACGAACCCCCGCATCACAGAGGTAAGCCGGGGTCGGGCCTCCTGCTCCAAATGGATAGGCTCCAGGCTGCTGCGCCACACCCTGCGGAAACTGCCCAGCCGTGGTGTCAGTCACCCAGTGGTCACCGGGTGGACTTGGTTGCTCCTCCTGGCTGGGTGGTACCCTAGTTTTCCTTCATGGCTTCCCTGGAAGCTTAGGCTTGCATCAGAGACTCTTGTTGCAGCTCGACTGTCCTGTTGGAATCTCCGAGGAGCTGGGTCAGGAAGGACTCAGTCCTTGCCAGCCCTTTCCTTTGTCTCTAAGAGCCTCAGTGGCAAGGCCTGAAGTTCCACCAGTGGCACCCTCACCAAGTGTCAGCCCGTGATTGGAGGTTGCATGGGCGTTGGGGCACAGCCCGGCTCTGGGGAGGTGAAGAAGGTCACAACAGAGAGGCCTTCGAACTCTGCCAAAACAAGCCCTGAGCTGTAAGATGGAGCACAGTTTAGGGGGACCAACGGGACACAGGCCATGGAGCGAAGACCCAGGGAGGAACACAGGGAAGAGCTAAACATGCAGACACTGGGACCCAGAGAACAGGGTTTGAATCTAGGCTCTACCAGCTGTTTGTTGGGTACCTAGGTGTGGCTACTATCTCTACACTTCACCTTCCTCACATGTGTGGTGGGCCTCAGCATCCCACTTACACGGGAGTTGGAAGAATTTCATGCGCACCTGCAGGCAAGGTACCTCGCTCCGGGCCCAGTGCATGGGGATCTCACCAGACTCCTCCTCACTCATCATCATTGATAAAATCATTCCCAGGGATGTCTAAGCCAAGGAAATCACTGCCCGTGGAGTTAATTTAAGTAGTCCTGTCTCTTCTCCTCCAACTCCTCTACTCTTCCAGCATGGCCAGAGTCCCTTGCTCCCTCTTAAAATAAAAAAGAGGGCTGCATCTCTCTCTCCACATGCTCCTCCCCTGTGGCACCATGGCATCTGTGCCTCCAGCTCAGGGCTTAGCAAACAGTAGGTGCTCAATACCTCTTTACCATTGTGGATGCTGATCAGGATTATGAAGCAGCTGGAAGAGGGGGAAGGAGAGAAGATAAAGACTCAAGTCTCTGCCTCAGTGAACAGTGAGGACGAACTGGTACAAGGCTTTGTGCACATTTTCACAAATGCACACAGTATATGATCACTTAACAGTGGCAGGCAAAAATATAGGCCATATATTTGTGTGATGGCTAATAGTTGCACCGCACCTTTATACCCCTTACCTTGTCCAAACAACCACCTGTTCTATTGGAGTCCCAGAGCTGCCGTCACAAGGTACTGCCAACTAGGCAGCTTGCATGACAGAAATGGATCATCCTGTAGTTCAGGAGGTAGACAGTCAAGGTCAAGGTTTTAGCAGGGTCGGTTCCTCCTGAGGACTGTGAGGGAGGTATCTGTTCCCCATCTCTCTCTTTGGCTTGGAGATGACCATCTTCTCCCTGTGTGGCTTCCCATTATCTTCTCTCTGTGCATTTCTCTGTGGCCAAAGTTCCCTTTTTCATTAGATCATATTGTACCAAAGCCCATCCTAACAGTCTCCTTCAAATTTAATTGCCTCTGTAAAGACCCTGTCTTTGAATAAGGACACATTCTGAGACACTGGGGCTAGGACTTCTCCCTGTGACTTTGGTGGAAACACAGTTCAAACCCATAATGTCTCCCAAGGCCAGGGTTATCATCAGGTTATTATTCTCTTCCAGACAGAGGCTAATGCTCAGAGAGGCACACATACTCTAACCAAAGTGTCAGTAACATGGTCCTGAATCCCAGGTCTCCTGAGTAATGTTCTCCTAGGTTATTGTTCTCCTCCACTACAATGGTGAGACTTCACACCCCCACTCACAAATTGTGCATGTGCACCAGGGATGTGTGAAAGCAAGATTATGGGTTTTGTGGATGAACAGCCTCACCCAGCAAAGCAGCCCCTTGGGGTGGCCCTCAAAATGTGCCCCATGCTTCAGATCCTTTATCCTCCACCTTCCTGGCTGTACAGGCTCTGAGAGTTTCTCTCAGTCCCCACTTCAGTCTCTTGCATGGTAGGAATCTAAACAGTTATTCTCAGACTTGGAGGAAATGTTTGCAGAATTAACCTACAGAATGATCTAGGATAGGAGGACAGGTGGACCTCTCCTCTCCCCACTACCCCCAACCCCACACTGGGGCCCATGTCCTCCCTTCCCAGTCCCCACCCCTCACCCTCACACCTCCTCTGTGGAATGGCTCCTCCCAGAGCCCTCAACAAGAAACCAACCCAGGGGGCTGCTGTGTATGGCAGTGTGTCTGATGCTATCGGTGGAACTTGCTTTCTTCTTGGCCTGGGTCCAAGAAAATCACAGAGAGGAGATGGCAAATTAAACAAATCTCCCTGTGACAGAGGCTATTTACTGTCTCCATACTGGCATTGGCCCTAGGGGAACCTGGGGAACTAAGGAGTGGGCCAGAGATAAAATTCCTTTTTCAGTATGAAAAGCCAGGGCTAGAATATCATGGGGACACCACTGCCAGGTGCCAGTGGCACTTTGGGGACTGGCCAGGCAGACACTTGGGAAGAACACAGACTCTCCCTCCAACCTTCCCCATGTCTGTCCACATCCCTCTCATAGAAATGGGCCTATGTCTCCAGGGAAGCTGTTTTTCCACTGCAATGGGAATACACTTATACACAGGCTCACACCCTGCATGCGTTCACTGACAATCACACGCACCCTCACGGAGATGTGTAGGAGGTGGGAGATAGCTTGACTGTGGCAGGTAAGCAGTCTCACCTGGAGAAGTTGCCACTTGGTGGGGAGGGGAGCACAGCCTAGTTTCTTCTGCTTCCTCCTTCTTTCACCCTCACCCCAGGTTGGAATTCCCACTTGTGGCCCTGCAGGGTTGAGGAGAGTAGGATATGCTGGAAAGGAATAGAGATAGAATCTCTGGGCTCCTTCCATTCTAATCCTGCTGACATTGGCTAAGGTCCAGGTGCTGGTGCTCATAGGTGCCAGGAACGGAAGCATGCCCTTCTCTGGCCCATGAAACGCCAGGATGAGATTGTGTTAACTGTACAGCCCCCACCTCAAAGCAGGCACTTGGATGTTGAGTCCTCACATTTTAATCATGGGTTTTTGACATGGATTTAGGAGAGAAAGCCAATACACTTTGACCTGTGTATGAGGATAAAATTGAAATTAAACCTAAATCCATGTGGTACCAGGCCAAACAGCAAAGGCAAAGGAGTTGTGACAAATGCTGATAACAATTCCGGAAAGATGTTTGGACAGTTGTAGGTTTTATTACAGTGACAATGCAAGACATAAAGATTGTAATGTTACTGAAAATCCCACAAGGAGGAGTGAGACAGACCTGCTCCTAGAGACTCAGGATTGGAGGAGGAGGGGGCTGGGAGTGGGAAGGGTGAGGGACAGGCACAAAGAATTGTTGCCATGTAAGTGTCACAAAGAAGGTATCTTGGAATTTAAGTGGAGAGAGGAAGAACACAGGGTTGTGGGGCAGTGTCATTTGAGAAGCATCTTGAGAGGTGGGTAGGGTCACATAGGTATAGAGGGCTCTGGGTGGATAGCAGGGGTTTTTCTTTTCCTTGAGAGTAGAACCAACACAAGCAAATGCTAGAAGGCATGAATCCCAGTTTTCTATGAATCACCCAGTAGCATTGCTGGTCACGTTCCATCCCCTCCTCTCTTCTTCTATGAAATGGGAAGATGTACCATAGGCTTTGAATATTGTTCCTAGGGACACACACAAACACGGACTGTTTTCCTGGAAGCTACTATACATTGATTACCACAGGCTTTGGGTGCCCTTGGGGACTTCGAGCCACTCAGGGACTCTGGGACAGACGAGAGAAGAGCCAGCAGCCTCTCCTGGCCTCATCAGCAAGTGAGTGATGGCAGTATCTTGGTGTCTGTCTAATTACTTCTTTTCCTGCCTCTAGATAATCCCAGTGACAGGCCCCCGGGAAGGGGGCACCAAGGTCACTATCCGAGGGGAGAACCTGGGCCTGGAATTTCGCGACATCGCCTCCCATGTCAAGGTGGCTGGTGTGGAGTGCAGCCCTTTGGTGGATGGTTACATCCCTGCAGAACAGTAAGTGAAGTTGCCCAAAGCACAGGAGGAACAGGGGAGGGAAGACAGGTTAGTATTAGGGATGTCCTGGTCAGCAACTAGGTGCTCTCAGAGCTTGTTGTGGGGGAAAAAGGAGAATCACCCTAATATTCTAGAGTTGGAGGGTGGACTCCCACAACTCCCTGCGTGCTCAGCTAGCTAGCTGCCATACTGGGGAAAGTGTAGAGAGGAAAAGGAGAAATAGCTGGTAGAGAAAGGTGACCGTTACCTACCTGGGGTATAAGGCTGCACGGAAGGAAGGGAGACAAAACAAAATGAAAATCTGCAAGAGAAGTATGAGTCCAATTCCTTCTGCTCTCCCCAACTTCCTACTCATATCCCTCCGCCAGCACTGATCCTGTGCTACTCTCTGTGGAAACTGACAATGAAATTCACACCCACTCTCAGGCTGTGGGTGCCTTAGATTATTTTTCTCTTTGAAAGTCTGCTGGCCCACTGAATAGGTCATTCAACAAATGACCCTGACCTGTAACCCATCTAGTAGAGGAGGTTCGTGAATCATGCATGGCCTTGTAAATAAGTAAGCACCATCTTCCAGCCCAGCAAACACAACTATGAAAATGTTTACCAGCACTATAGAATCTCTATTCCATACCGTCTTTGTTGCACCTCCTGGAGTGAAATCTTGTCACTTGTGCTGTATGCATAAATTATTGACTCTTCGCAAGGCCTCCCCTAGGTATGTGAGTGCAGTTTCCATTTCTGCTTGCTGGGTCTTGCCTAGGTTTACTGATTCTGAACTATCACTACCGCCATCCTCAATTGCTCCTGATTTCCATGAGGTCTCCCCAAGATGCTCATAGCAGATCAGATGGTTTAAGGATCTAGTCTTGGTAGGACTCACCTCTCTGGTCCATCACCAGTTAGTTACCAAAAGATCTTTCTATGGCTCTTTCAACTTTCTGACACCTTTCTGGAATGAAACCAAACTAGGCCACTGCTAATATATTGTGATTTGAGGAATTTTAAATATCCTACTTTGGATTTACATATCCAGATATCAAAAGTATTATGAAGCCACATGATTAAAATAATGTGATACCAGTTAGATCAGTAAAGTAAGATAGAGGACCCAGAAAAAGAATGCTGGTGCATACAAATTTAATTTGTAATAGAGGTGATATTTCAAATCACCCAAGGAAAGATCATTCAATAATTGATGCTGGTTAACTCCCCGGAAAAAGTACAATAGCAGATCCTTATTCCACATTATACACCAAAATAAATTCCAGATGGATTAAAGAGTTACGTTTAAAAAATGAAACTGTGAAAGGATTAGAAGAAAATGCAGGTGGAAATTTACTTGATTTCAAGAAGGCGAACTTGTGCAAAGTATAACTGCAACAGAGGAAATTATAAAGAAAAAGATTAGGGGATTTGAGTACTTAAAACCTTAAAACTTGTGCATCAAAAATCATTGCAAGCAAAATAAAAATGTGAATGATAAACTAGGAGTCTGGTTACATCCTATTACAGTTAATAAATACTTTTTCTTTATATATAAAGAGCTTTTATAAATAAAAGGCAAAGATCACAAAATGATCAAAGAGCTTGAACGTACAATTTATGAGATTTAAAAAGAACCAAAAGTCATACAAAAAATAAATGTTTAACAGCAGTAGTAATCAATGAAATGCAAATTAAAACACTAGGGAGTGGTTTGTGAAAGTTAATGACCAGTGCAGGAGACGCATGAGAAGTAGCTGACTCCTTCACTCATGGTGCAAGGGGAAATTGGGACAAACTTTCTGGAAGGAGATTTGGAAATGTGGGTCAAAGGCCTTTAGCCTGGCCATCACACTTCCAGAACTTTCTCTAAATAACCAGAATACACAACTATTTATTTTCAAGAATGCTTATTTCAGCCTTATTTATAAAAGTAAAAACTCAGAAGTGATTTACATGTGTAAAAACAGGGAATTTGTCAATTCAATTAATTATTGTATAAGCACAGGAAAGAAAACTACACAGCCATTAAATCTGATATTATAGAAGAATCATGACCAGGCATATACTCAAAGTATATTAAGTGAGAACACAGGTTCTTGGAACACAGGTTACCAGCATAATATAGAGTTTCGAATCAGTTTTGTAAAAGAAAATTAAGACTGGCCACAGAAACACCAAAACATTGACACTGGATATTTCACGTGGGTGCAAGGCAGTGTGGCATGGTACATAGGCAAGAACTTGGACTTTACAAGGAGATTCCTGGGACTGGAGCCTTGGCTCTGCCACTTACTAACTGGGTGAATGTGAGCAAGTTGCTCAACATTTTATTTGCCTCTATTTCTTCATTTATAAAATGAGGATAATAATGGCATCTACTCCATGGTCTTATGGAAAATTACATTCTGAATGGTACAACTGGGGGGTATGTAAGTATGACAAGTGCTTTTATGTACTTTCTATTTTTTTTAAACACCAAACATGCATTAATTATGTGATCTGGATAGCAAGGTATTACTTGTTCTGGAACCTTACTCAAAAGTCGTTTCTAAGAGAAACAGAAAACATAGAAGCCACAAAGTAAAGAACAACCAATTTAACCACACAGGTGCTTTTAAACTTTAGTGTGGCAAAAGACATTGGAACCACAGTTGAAAGATGACAAGCAAGGAGAAAATCACTGCAATATTTATAACAGACAAAAGTTAATACTCCTAATTCAGACAATCTATCAGCAAGAAAGAGGGCTTCACCAGAAAAGTCAAAGGAAAGGCTATATGAGATTTTAAAAACACACCCATGTGAAAAAATATGAAACCTCACTCATAATTTGTGAAATAAAAATGAAAATTAAAATGAGATTACTCCCCATTGGATTGTTCATATCTGGTGTTGGCGAAAGAGCAGACCATCGATAGAAGTGCCTGGTCCAGACTTCTTAGAACGTTATTTGGCTCTACCTACCAAATATTAAATACGCAAACTGACCCAACAGTTTCCCTCCTTAGAAATCTATCCTACTATACAGTGCCTAAGGATGTGTGTGTCAGTTGGTTCATTTTGCAGAATAATTTAGAGTAGCAGAAAAATCAGGACAACTAAACGTTCAATAGGAAGATGGTTGTGTAAATGATAGTGCAATCATCAGAGGAGACACTGTGAGGCTGCTGAAAAGAAAAATGTCAAGCTGTGTCTATAGAGATGGGAAGGAAGGTCCACGCTATTGTGCTGAGCAAAAACGGAAGTGTTTATAGCAGTGGATATGTTATGTTTTGCTTTTATTTTAAAAAAAACATATATCTTTCCTTACATATGTATGTTTATAAGTGTAATTGTATATATATGTAAAAACACATTTATGTTTATGTGTGGCTGCATATGAAATACAAATATAAATATACATATGTGTGTATGTATATGTGTGTATGTGTATGTAAAGATATATATTGGGCAAGTTGCCTAACTTTCCTTTGCCCCAGTTTCTTCATTTGTAAAATGAAGAATACATATACATATATACATAGATATATGTACACATATATATTTATATATTATGTCTGCAAAGATATATATATACACACACACTTAAGTTTTTAAGTATATATAT
This sequence comes from Papio anubis, assembly GCF_008728515.1. Classification (NCBI taxonomy): domain Eukaryota; kingdom Metazoa; phylum Chordata; class Mammalia; order Primates; family Cercopithecidae; genus Papio; species Papio anubis. Next base: position 26,356,220 of record NC_044979.1, read on the forward strand.
AGTTTTAAGTTTTAAGAAGAATGAGGCACTCACTTTTTACTGCCATACTCTGTACTGTTTGACTGTTGGATTATTTTTAAAAAGGTATAAACAAATTTTGTAATCAAAGCAATAAAAATTTTTAGAAAGGAAAAAGTTCACACACGCATACACACACACACATACACACTCACTCAATTATCCCCTCACCTGGCCTGGAAGCTGGGGCTGGCTGGGAAGCAAAAGCACTTCACTGAAGCAGCCCAATCATTGGGAGCAGAAAGCTCCCAGGTGGGGACCAGAAAACCTTAGGTCGCTCCAAGTTCTGGTTTGACTTGCTGCAGCCCTTGGGTAAGTCACTTTGCCTCTCTGGACTCTGCCAGTCCTATTCCCCAAGGGTTTTGACTAGAATGTATCTGCCAGTCTAGTTGACAACTGAGTAGATAATCACGAATTAGAGACTGAACATCTAGAGTCATAACAAAGGGACCCTCTTCTAGGCTCGCTCAAAGGAGATCCCATAGGTCAAGTTTCCTCACTGCCTGACAATTAAGGAGAAGACCCTGCTAGGAGGAATTAGGATATCTTCTCCTTCCTCCCCTACCTGGCCATCCCTGAGATCCTACTGTGGAGAAAGGGACCTGGGTAGATGCTGTGGGGTGCAGGGTCTTGGCTGGAAGTCCTGTGACCCATGGAATTTCTCCTATCCTCCCCGCAGGATCGTGTGTGAGATGGGGGAGGCCAAGCCCAGCCAGCACGCAGGCTTCGTGGAGATCTGCGTGGCTGTGTGTCGGCCTGAATTCATGGCCCGGTCCTCGCAGCTCTATTACTTCATGGTGAGTCTTGACCAGCAGTGATCTGGCTGGGTAAAGGCCACAGAGCTCATTACCATGATTGCTGGGCCCCTCTAGAGCTCTGTGGGCAAACCCAGGGCAAGGGCCTGCCCTGCAACCTCCTTCAGTTCATGAGAATCCTGTCTGATAGTGAGAGCACAGCCTTTGAAGTCTGGAAGACCTGGATTCAAATCCAGACTTTGCTGTGCCTGGCTGTGTGGTTTCAGGTAAGTTGCTTTAGCTCTCAGGGCCCAGAGTCCCCAGATGGGTACATGGCAGTGTGGCACAGTAGGTAGGCAAGAGCTTGGACTTCACAAGGCAACTCCTGGGATTTGATCCTTGGCTCTTCCACTTACTAACTGGGTGAACATGGGCAAATTGCTCAACACTTTGTTTTTGCCTCAGTTTCTTCATTTATAAAATGAGGATAATAATATTATCAACCCCATGATCTTGTGGAAAATTACATCAATGTATTTATGACTTCTAGTATCATTTGTTTTATTATTTCTGTGGTTGCCACCATTGCTTCCATTTTCTGACCCGTTCCTGCACACTCATGGCCCATTGTGCCATCCTATCGCCCTCACACCTCCTCACCCCAATGTCTTAGTCTGTTTACTGCTGCTATAGAAGAATGTCTGAGACTGGGTAATTGATAGAGACGAGTCATTTATTTGATTGCTTCTTCTGGAGGCTGAGAAGTCCAAGATCTAGGGGCTGCATCTGGCAAGTGCCTTCTTGCTGCGTCACCTCGTGGCAGAAAGTGAAAAGTCAGGAGACTACATGCAAGAGAGCATGAGCGGAGAGGGTAGAACTCCCTTTCATAACAAACCCCCTCTTTGATAATAAGCATGTTCCTGTGATAGTAACATTAATCCATTCATGAGGGCAGAGCCCTTGTGAACTAATCACCTCTTAAAAGTCCAACATCTCAACACTGTTTAATTGGGGATTAAGCTTTCAAGACATGACTTTGGAAGATGCATTCAAACCATAGCACCCACTCACCATTATCCCTATTTGATGACCTCATTAACCCCTGCCCACCAGTCACCTGCATCCCCAATGCCTTTCCCTCTACCCACACCATTGCCCCCTACCCACACCATTGCCCTCACCTCTCTCACCCTAGCACCCCCTTCCCCCTTCCATGGCCTCTCTGAGGATCTCTCCCCAGTCCTTAAATTCCTTCCTGCCTGGAACCTCTCATCAAAGGCTGGCTGACAAGTAGTTCTATGGGACAGAGGCTTTTGGAATCTCTCAGCCTTGTGATTATGGAGATGGTGGAGACATGAACACACTCCCTGCCGCACACACCCATCATTTTAAAAACTAAACCTCTCAGATTAATGACAGCTGTAGTGGTATAATTTCCTCATGTTTCTGAGCTGCTTTTGGAAGCTGGAAGCCTGAAGTGATGGATTTTATGCCTGGCCATCAAATGCCCTGAAATATGTCATGGGGAATTTGGCATTCATTCTCCTTCGTCTCTCTCTCCCTCTTTCCTCCTTTTCCCCCCATTGCCTCCCTCTCTCTCTCCTTCCTTCCTCTCTCCCTTCCTTCCTTCTTTCCTTGATCCCTTTCTCCCTCCCTTCCTTTCTTCCTCCTTTCTTTGCTTCCATCCTTCCTCCCTCCCACTTTATCTCATCTTCCTTCCTCCTCATCCTTTCTTCTTCAACTGACAGCCATTAATCGCCTTACACAATGCCTCTCACTAGATTATTTAATGAGTGCTTGTTTAATTGAGTTGGATTTTATGACTTGATGGTTCTGGCTGTGGGGGTTAGGATGAGGAATAAGTTCCAACACAGCACCTCCCTCAGGAGGCCCACAGTCTAGAAGGGGAGGTGAAAACAACTGAGCCTCAGTACTTGACACAGACTTGAACGTGGTCAGGGCCAAATCTTAGAGAAACATGAGTGTAGTGCGGCACCATGACTGGGACTGCAGCTGCATCTGCTCCACCTCTGCTCTCCGAGGGCCAAACACCCCCTGGATGCAGTTGGCTGTCACTGAATGCACATGGGAATTCATAAAATGAGTATAACATGCGCATATAATGGGGTTCATGGAAGTGTCATTTTCCTTATTTGTTTAGGATTTGTACCCACCACCTTCTTCTGAAAGCATATGACGGAATTTCCAAGGGGAACCCAGTAGACATTAAGACAACTAATGAGAAATGTATATATATATATTTGTATATAAAGTATGCATGTGTGTGTGTGTATATATAGTATATGATATAGACATAGAGACAGAGAGGGGGAGAGAGAGAGAGAGATGGAGAGAGGAGGGATGACATTCACCAGGTATTTGCTAAAATTGGGCAAGAAATCTGGCTTTGAAAATTCCTGGCAGCCAAAGTAAAATGGGAGGAAACTGCTGCATGGCCAAAGCAAACACTGGACTTCCTTGGCCAGCCACTGCCCAGAGCAGCTTTCCATCCTGAGGTACTTGGCAGTGATCCTGAATGATAAAGTGGACAGGGCTAGAGCCACCTCCAACTTATTAAGCTGATGGCTTCTTTTGAACCTTAGCTGCCTCTGCCCTGCATCCCCAGTCAGGCCCCTCACTCCTGTGGCTCAATCAAGGCTACCACCACCTGGCTATCCAGCCATATCTCCACATGGCCTATCCAGGCTCTCAGCTCCCATAAACAGTGCATCCTCCTCTCTTGCCCATTCCCATCAGTGGTCCATCCCCTAGGCCTGCAATCCTGCTGGACTGTGGCTCAGCATGCCTTCATTCCTGACATCAATCCATCACTATGTCCTGGAGTCTTCCTTTTCCCATTCTCTTTGCCATAACAATAGCCTCCTTAAATCCTTCCCTTGCTTTTCTCTGTTGTAATCCATCTACCATCATATCAGCTTCCACCTCAAGAAGAGCCAAGGCTCCCCTCCCTGTAAGACATTGTCCAGGCTCCTCTGTCTGCTTCCCCATTCAATCCTATTTTGCCAGCCTTTGCATTGCTTGCCACCTTACCTTCTCTGTCTCCTTCTCCTAGTTGCACGAGCCGTATCCCCCTTATTCGTCAAAGCTGCGCTTGGGACCCTGTCCTCGGTCTGTGAATACACAGTCCTGAGCTGTGGATACCCACAGGCCCTGCGCCCCACCCCACTTCCTGGGACTCCAGACATCTGCCTGCATCACACCACTCAGGGGATCCTCTTTGCGCCCTACTCCTCTTATCAAACCAGTCTGTCTTGGGAGCCACTTGCCTTGCCCAGCCACCTGCCCAGAGCAGGGTTCCTTGGCAGGGACCCTGGAGGACACAGTCGACAGGGCGAGAGTCACCTCCACCTCATTAAGCTGATGCTTCTTTTAAGACTCTCTGCCTCTGCTCTGCATTTCCAGCCAGGCCCCCACCGCTGAGGCTCCATCAAAGATCAGCCCAGGACCCTCCTTTCTTTGGGAGCCCCACAGTGCATAGGCAGCGCTAAACCTCCCAACACAGGAGAGTCTCCTGGGGCGGGACGGGCATTAAACAAAATGCCCTGGACCTCTCCCTGCCTCCCACCAGGACTAATTAAACCCAATGCTATGGATCCTGGGTAATTCTGAGATGCAAGCTGGGCTGAGGCCCCCTGACCTAGGAGAAAGGGCGTTTCCTGTGTGGCTCCTGTGTGCCAATGCACTCAGCTCTCTGCTTTTATTCTTACAATAAGCCTGTGTGCTACACATTGGAAAGTCCCATCTGCCCTCAGGAAGGGTCCAGTCTTGCCTGTGTGATTGTTCCTACCCTGTAGAGGGGTGTGATTGAATTTAGGGCATTAAGGGAGGTTTCCTAGAAGAAGCTGGAGGGAAAGATGGGATTTGTATAATACGAATAGAATATAATTTTCCATGTGGATCTGAAGTGGTGGGAGGCTGTTCCCAGCATAAGGACTGACAAAGTAGTACACCAAAAGATGGGAACAGGAGGGAGAGGGAAGAGGGTGGGTGGTGAGGAGGAGAGGCTGAAGCAGAGGCAGGTCAGGACAGATGACAGAGGTTGCCACAGGCAAATATGCATTTGTCTGGTGGGTCCCTGCAGCTCAAAGATTTGTGTCACTTTTCTACTTAAGGGACATCTTTGAGGAATGGCTCTGGTGCCACATGTTCACTTGGGAAGACTTTTAGGGAGGAGAAATAGTGCCAGGGACCTTAGTCTCTTTTTCTGGCCCCTTGCATTTAAGGGTTGTGTCACTGAGGCCCACCCCCATTCCTCGCACAGAGTTTCTAGGGATTCCAGGTGGGAGTGAGGGACAGAGGTCCCCATGAGTCTCCGCAGGGGTTGAGAAGGGACAGAACCCTGTCTATCACACTTTCCAGAGTCTCCGAGCCCTCATGACCTTCTCGTCTACCAGGAAGCTTACAGGTGCACTCTTTGGGCCCTACACAGAAGCCTCTAGCTCCCCTGGAGTTCTGAGACAGCCAGGAAGCTCTTTTCCCAGGACTTGGGGCATGTTGGAGAGACCCTTTTTAGTACCAAGGCTAGAGGGAAGACTTGTCCTCTCCAACAATCAGGCCAGACTCCAATGTGTGGGTTTATTCACCAAAAACCAAATGCCAAGGCCAAGGGGCCCCAGATTAGCACTCTGGGCTGTCACTAGCTATTCCTAAAGGTCTCCATGCAGGGAATGCTTTCCCCCTTCCCTCCACCTCCATTCCAAGTGAAGGAGGTGGCAAATCATGCAGAATTTGATTTCCCGCGCAAACTCACCGTGAAATATTTATGAAGCATGGCTTGAATAATTAATAGCTTCTCACAACTCTAAAACATGTATCCATAACATCCTGTCCCCACCAGTGAGCCCCTTGATAGTGTCCTGTTAAACACCTGCAGAACACCACTTCACCTTCTAAGAACCCTCACCCACAGGCTGCCAGGGAGCACCAATCCCCATCTATTTTAACTTCCCTGAGTTCAACTCTGTCTCTCTAGGACCATCTCTGCATTGAAGCCTGTGTGTACACTCTCTTTCTCTCTCTCCTTTCCTCTCTGGGAAGGTTGGTGGGGTTCCTTTAAGGTGGGGCACAAGTACCATTTGAAGAGGTACTGCAAGTTACAGAACAAGAAAACTGCCAGGAGCCTTGGAGATCACCACTTTTTGGCTCAGCCCCCTGATTTTGTTGACGAGAGAGGTGAAATGTCTTGTCCAGAGTCATACAGCGAGATCCAGGCAGAGCTGAGAAAGGAGGGCTCTTTCTGCAGCCTCACCCCACCCTCTTCCTGGTCTCCAGTTGAGCCAAAATGATAAGCTATTCCTTGGCTTGGCCCATGTTACAGGGATGCTAGACCTGGGATCCAGAGACAGGGTGCTGGGACCTGGTGAGGCAGATCAGGAACTGTGGTCTGTGTGTCTCCCCACCTGCGTGCCCTGATCCTGGACCTGGAGGCGCGTGTGCCAGGTGATAGGGAAGCTCCAGAGCTTCCCTATCAAAGCATCTCCAAGGGGAGGTTGTCAGCCTGCTCTGAGGAACTGAGAGGGTTGACTTTTGGTGCTGAATTCTTTAAGGAGGAGGTAGCTGGGGAAGGGAGAGAAATCTTCATTTAAATGCAGATACAGACTTCTCACCTGGGACTGAGGAAAGTTTTTCCATTAAAATGCTAATGAAAGAACAAACTGCAACTCCAAATCCCCAGCTGTCAAGAGCTTTTTTCTGCCCTGCCCCCAACCCGGACTCCTCACTGGTCCCATTCTGGCAGAGGGCTGGGGGCAGCCCTTGAAAGCAACTGACTCTTTTCTGCTTCTCTCTCTGAGTTTCCCTGGGGCTCTCACTTCCCGTTGCTCTGCCACTGGGTGCTTTGGGCAGCTCTTTGTAGAGACCTGTGGGAGAGACAGTTTACCACCCAAGAACAGAGCTGTAGTTTGGAAATGGGTTGAGAACTGGAGCTCTGGGGTCAGATCTCAGTTATGCCATTTTTTAGCTCTGTGACCTTAGAAAACTGAGTTAACATCTCTAAATCTCTTCTGTAAAATAATAATGCCTACTTTATAGAATTGATTGGTGATTAAATTATATATGTATGTGTATAGGGATATACATATAATGTGTATACATATACATATTATAAGATATAAATTATATATGTATGTGTATATATCCCTATATACACATACATGTATAATTATGAAGACATATAATCTGACACTTAAAAAATAAGTACATGGCAACTATTAGTATTACTAGTACTAAGGTAGGTATGCAAACTCTCAGGGTCTGGAGCATTACCTATCCATACAAGCCTAAGAAAACTGTCCTGGTCCTCTGGGAGACTGCTATTACCAAAGATTCCAGAAAGCAGCTTGGGGGAGTGGGGTGCTGCCTCATGCCTGCCCAGAAGCCTCCTCCACCCCTTCCCAGTTGTGTCTCAGGCCACATCCTTTCTACACAGACACTGACTCTCTCAGATCTGAAGCCCAGCCGGGGGCCCATGTCCGGGGGGACCCAAGTGACCATCACAGGCACCAACCTGAATGCCGGAAGCAACGTGGTGGTGATGTTCGGGAAGCAGCCCTGTCTCTTCCACAGGTAACTCAGAGGGCCCCTTTCTGCAGCACCAGAGGGGGAAAGGTTAGACAGGTAGATCACTTCAGGGTAGTTTCGTTTTTATTGCAGAGAGTTGGGAGGGTGTAACCACCTGACAGTTTCTTCTTGCCAGCTGCACAGATAGAGCCAATTTCCTGAGACAGCATTATTGCAATAGAGAAAGAATTTAATCGATACAGAGCCAGCTAAATGGGAGACAGGAGTTGTATGATTCAAATCAGCCTCCCTGGAAATTTGGAGACTAGGATTTTTTAAAAGATAATTTGGCAGGCAGGGGGTTAGGGAGTGGGGAATGCTGATTGGTTGGGTTGGAGATGAAATTGTATAAAGTTGAACCAGGATTTTCTTGCTGTCTTCAGTTCCTGGGTGGGATGGCAGAACTAGTTGAGCCACATTACTGGTCTGGGTGGTACCAGCTTGTCAATCAGAATTCAGGATCTGAAAAGTATCTCCAACAGTGATCTGAGGTTTTACAATAGTGATGTTATCCATAGGGGCGATTGGGAACATCTAGAATCTTGTGGCCTCTGGTTGCTTATGTGCCTCCTGAGTCATCATTTTTGACCTTGTGGCTAATTTATTAGTTTTTCAAAGGTGGGCTCTCTGATCCCCAGGCAAAGAGGGGGTTTGTTTAAGGACAAGGCTATTATCATCTTTGTTACAAAGTTAAACTATAAACTAAATTCCTCCTATAGTTAGCTTGGTCTGTGCCCAGGAATGGACAAGGGTAGCTTAGAGGTGAAAAGCAAGATAGGGTCCGTTAGGTCAGACTTGCACTGTGATAATTTTTCTATGTCAGACTTTCCTCACTGCCATACTTTTTGCAAAGCTGGTTTCAATCACCTTATGGCTTGGAAGTACTCCTCCTGCCTAACAAAGTGGACATGCTCTTTGGGAGAGAATTTGGGCTCAAATTCTCTCAAAGTCTGGAGACCTGTCTGCCCTCCCTTCCCTGGATGGGCCCCATATGCTTCATGGCCCATCAGTTAGCCCTGGTGACCCCATAGCACCCACTCTGCAGAACCATAGGATACCCCAGAATGCAATTTGGAATCTACAACTAAAGCCCATTCCCCAGGGTCAGATGCACTCTGGGAGCTGCAGAGCCAGCTGGACCTTCTCAGAGATGATAGGCACAGCAACCCAGCAGCTGAGGTTGAGCCTACAAGGCCAGGTGACCTTGCCTCCCTTGATCCCACTGTGCAGTCCCAATGCACAGTGAACTGGAGCCTAGGGGATAGGAGCAAGGCAGGAGGTGCATTCAGTGAAGGACACTAGGCAATGTGGCTGGAGATGCTCCCTCAGCTGGCCTAAGATTCTCTAGAGAGGATTTTCCCTGAGAGAGCTATGCTGAGGGTTGTGACAATTCCCAAGTCAGACCCGGCCAGGCCTGGCATCAGTAGTGTTAAAGAAACAATTATTCTGACACTTGTTAAAATGGCAAGAAAGACTTAGGACGATTGCAATTGATGTCAAGACTACTGCAACAGGGGAAACAGATGGGGCTCAACTCCAACTACTACAGAGACAGCAGGGGGTTTATAGCCAATGAGAAGAATAAGGGGCTCAGTGAATGAAAAATCACTAAGAGGAAACATCAAGGTAGGTGGACTCCTGCTAAACCAACTTAACATGATTCTTGCTGAAGGCAGGCCAGGGTGATCAGATATCAAGTACAGGAGGATTCTCCCCAAACAGACTTAGCCAGATTCTTGCGAAAAAACGAGGCTAGACAGACCAAAGACAGACCCAGGGATGAGGCCCGGTTGAAAAGAGGGCTCAGAGGAACCTGTCTAAAGTTTGGCCAAGGAGAGAGTCTTTGTCACCGGATCTCCAGCTTTCTATCTGAGAGCACCCAGCCATGGCCTCTGAGCACCCTGACATGCAGGGAGCAGTGTGGGAGGGCCCTAACTCAGGACCTCTGTCCTCCTCAACACTAGGCACCCAATGCTGTGTCTTCCTGCCCTCCAGGCGATCTCCATCCTACATTGTCTGCAACACCACGTCCTCAGATGAGGTGCTAGAGATGAAGGTGTCGGTGCAGGTGGACAGGGCCAAGATCCACCAGGACCTGGTCTTTCAGTATGTGGAAGACCCCACCATCGTGCGGATTGAACCAGAATGGAGCATCGTCAGGTAGGAGCTGGCCCAAGTAGACCTTAATGCTCCTGGACCTCTGTTTCCCTTCCCTGACTCTCGAAAGCCAAGGAGAGTTCTGGGGGCCAAGTTCTACTTGGGGAACTGAAAACTGGAACTGGTTCCAAGTACCCCCAAATCAGACCTTCCTACTGTGGTTCCCTCCTTCCACTGAGAGTACCTCTGTGCCAAACCCAGCCTGGAGGCCAAGCTCCTGTAACAGCAAGAACCCACCTTCCCCAGTTCTGGGACAGGCACTGTGCTGGAGGCCATGTCCCCATGCTGCAGTGACTGCCGGGGGTGCCAGGCTACTCTTCTCACTTCTGGTAGACATAGGTGCTAATCCTGGTCCCACCTTCAGGCTGAGGGGTGTGGAAGAAGGAGTTAGATCAGGCCTGACTACTCCTTGTAGTCAGCTTACATGGGGGAAGCTGTGTCCTGAGCCTGGAGGCCCCATCCAGATACCCATCCTCTCTGCTCCTGGCTGCCTGCTTACATTTCTCCTCCCCTCTGCTGTAACCTCCTCAAGGGTAGAGTTTAGGTCTTGTTCCCTGCTTTTTCCCAGTGCCCAGCCAGATGCACTGAACACCTGTCTCAGAGGGAGGGGACCAGGCATTGGAACGTTGGTATAGAAAGGCCCTGGGGCAGGGACTTGGGGACCTTCATTTACCTTGGGCAAATTGGTATTCTTCCTGGGCCTCTGCCTATTCAGCGATTCATCTGGGGATTTTGAAATCCCAGGATCTCTAGGGTCCCTGGAGTGGTATGTCTCCCATCAGGGGAGAAGGGGTAGGCACATGGCATGAGTCTGCCTTTCCAGGCCCTGGATAGCACATGGGAATGAGAAGATGCTGCAGAGGGCACCCCATGCAAGGCTCACAGAGATCACTGGGAAATCACTGTAACAGGGGCAGCATGGGAAGGGTCTCAGCCCAGCTCCACTGCTTACCAGCCCGGTGACCTTAACAGTTATCTCACTTCCCTGGGGCCAGAGTCCCTCTTCTGTCCACTCTCGCATAGGCAGCTGAGAGACTGAAGTGAGATGCACATGCACAGGGCAGTGCCTGGCTCCGCCCCCTCCCCCTGCCCCCTGCTGGGTCCAGGCCTCTCACTGTCTGCTTCAGTTCTCAGGGATGTGGGGCTGGGAGAGTGAGCAGGAAGTACATGTAGAAGTGGTCTCCCCGGGCTGAGGCAGAGAGCAGGGATGTGTCCAGTCCAGGGAACAATCTTTTTTTAATCCAGGGATCGGCAAACTCCAGTCTGTGGGCTGAATCTGGCTAGCCACCTGCTTTTGTAAATAAAGTTTTATTGGCACACAGCCATGCTCATTCGTACATGTATTGTCTATAGCTGCTTTCTCACTATAACAGCAGAGTTGAGTAACTGCGACAGGGACCATATGGCCTGTAAAGCCTACAATATTTACTATCTGGTCCTTTACAGAAAGAGCTTGCCACCCCCTGCCTTAAGCCCAAAAGAAAGACAGCCTTTGCCTGCTGAGATGAGATTTGGCCGTCCTCAGCAGTTACTTTATAAGGCCCAAACCTTCTGAGCTTTAGCCATGACCTTAAGGCAGATGAAGACCAGAAGGCACAGAGGGGAAGGTCGTCTGTAGAAAGCCATACCAGGATTTGGCCCCAGGAAGTTGATGCAGCCCTTTGTGACTTAGTCAACAAACTTTGCAACTCTGCGAAATTCACAGCCTGGTATAATTCAGTTCTTCTTTGTGTCATCCTCATAGAAATAGAGGTGTCACCCTTCCTGGCACTCAGCTACCGTTCCTGCATCATGCTCCCACTAGAAGGGAGGATGGAGACAGACATGTTCTGGGTCTGCCAGCCAGCTCCAGGGCTTTTCTTTAAGTTAATCAAGTCTGAGGATGGAGTGAGGCTCTGCTCTTGTGAGCCGCCTGGGTTACTTGTGAACAGTGATGGTGGGCATTTGATAAATGTGTGTTGAATTAGTGATTGAGAGGACTGGGAAGATGGCTAGACACCAGAAGGTCATCTATAGCACTGTCGCATGTGCAGGAGCCTCTCTGAGTTTCACAGAAATCTTCCTCTGTGTGTGCACACACATGTGTGTGTGTGCGCATGCGAGCAAGGAGAGAGGGGGAAGCAACTGGCAATATGAAGACAGGCAGATGGATAGATGGGTGGAAATGAATGTGGGTGTGTGTGTCAAGGATTCTTTACTCATCAACTTATAGCTAATTAACTTGCTAAAGCCTGTTTTAGATAGCAGGATTCTTCTCGAAGATGCTCCTTTGATTGGGGATCAGGCTATTTCTCATTTTTCTTTGAGTAGCCCCCCGGAGGACACAGTCCACTACAGTACTGCCCACCACTTTATGCCCACTTCTCAGCTGCCCTAAGGACGGGCACTGATGTCCAGGTTTCTTTTGAAAAGCGACACAAGATGAAGCTCCTAAGCCCTCCCTGTCAGCAGTCCTGTGTCCTCCCTGTCAGTGGTCCTGTGCCACCCCAGGGTGCAGGAGACCCGAGTCCCAGAGCGTTTCTCACTTGCATTCACATTTGCATTCATGGACCCTCTGCCTTTCCCAGATCTCAGCCTGATCAAAGCCTCCAACATGGAAACTTGTAAAGTGATTGCCTTGGGGGAGCAAACTGTGCTCAGCGCCTGGAGGATGTGGTGGGGACAATCTGGAGCGAGGCTTTCATGAGGCCAAAGCTAATGTCTAAAAAATCCCAAGATTAGCAAGGACCAGGGGAAGGATGGAGGAAGAGACACCAAGGGGTTGCAGAGAAGCAGCTGGCACAAACCAAAAGGTCTTGGAGAGCTAAGGGGACTGTGCTGTTGACTGGGCCTCCACAGGGGTCCATGCTCCCAACAGACTCAGCAAAGGATGGCCACAGACATCTGGTCATTACTGTCCTCCCCTTGGCTGCCGAGATGCTCGTCGTCATTACTATGCAGTCAGCTTGTCACCTTTGTCCCCAGGAACATTACCCTGCTGCCTGGTTGTCACTGTCCTTATTGTTGTAGCTCAGTCAGTCATCATTGTAGAGTGCCATTGCTCTTCCTGAACTTATGATTTACACGCCTCCTTCTTTCTTCCTGCTCAGTGGAAACACACCCATCGCCGTATGGGGGACCCACCTGGACCTCATACAGAACCCCCAGATCCGTGCCAAGCATGGAGGGAAGGAGCACATCAATGTGAGTGCAGGGCTGATGGGGTTCATGGAGGTTACCCACACGAACGTGTGGGTCTTCCCAAGTACTGAGGCGACTCCCTGCCCATACACTGATAACCCACAGCCTGTGACACCCTTGAATACTCGGATAGTGGGATGGGGGAGAAGATGTAAGGGCATTTTTACTTCTTGGGGTACAGGCATGGAGGAGCAATTACTTTTGGGGTTCCCAGGGTTTTATACCTTTACTCTTTCATTCTTCCAACACTAGCCATTGCCACACCCACTACAGGCAAAACCGGAGCTGGGTGCAAGCTATAGCGCCTATTCCTTGAGGGCCCAATTGTGTGGTCCTGACTCATCTCTAATCCTCTTGTCAACCCCATGCTATCCGATGACATCCAGGGAGGCCTGGTACATGTAATGGGGCTGTGGGTATGTGGAGATATTGCATAGGCTCCGCCCTGTGGCTCCTCCCACAGATCTGTGAGGTTCTGAACGCTACTGAGATGACCTGCCAGGCACCCGCCCTCGCTTTGGGTCCTGACCACCAGTCAGACCTGACCGAGAGGCCCGAGGAGTTTGGCTTCATCCTGGACAACGTCCAGTCTCTGCTCATCCTCAACAAGACCAACTTCACCTACTATCCCAACCCAGTGTTTGAGGCCTTTGGTCCCTCAGGAATCCTGGAGCTCAAGCCTGGCACGCCCATCATCCTAAAGGTGGAGTGAGGGTGGTAGGAGGTGGGGGTGGGGAAAGGAGGGGCTGCTGCATGGAAGGGGATGTTCAAGTCGCAGACTCCAGTCACGTTTTTCAACCGGCATCTCTTGCAGAGGTTGCAGTATAGCCCAGAGTGTGATAAATGTTCTCTCTGAGTTTGTACTGGGAAGAAAACTCTCTTTATGGGCCGGTTCTATCCAGGGAAGGCAGATGCACCTTGGCTATTTGACTCTCAAGCTTTTATTGTCCTGAAAGTCCAAGTACTGGTAGGTCAGGCTCACTGCTTCCTCCGAGGCAGCCTTGTGCGAACCACAGCATAGGGCCTCCTTTGGAACATGGGTCACAAGTTAATTAAAGTTCATGACAACTTGAATCAATCGGTAGTGACTGACTCCAACTCTGCATTGAGAAGGATTCTGAGGCTGCATTTGGGATAAGCTGAAAGGAATACTTTGATAACTGATTACCCACTGGGAGGAAGAGGCAATGGTAGTAGTCGTGCCACGAATATTTTTTGCACTTATTACCAAAGGTGGCTTCTTCACCAGCTCACCAGCAGGATAGGACCTCCAGGTGGGAGGACGTGAGAGCCAGCTGGTAGCTGTGGTCCTCACTCTGGGATGGGAACTGGGGCTTTCCCATCTGTACAGGGCAAGAACCTGATCCCGCCTGTGGCTGGGGGCAATGTGAAGCTGAACTACACTGTGCTGGTTGGGGAGAAGCCGTGCACCGTGACCGTATCAGATGTCCAGCTGCTCTGCGAGTCCCCCAACCTCATCGGCAGGCACAAAGTGATGGTGAGACTGGGAGAACCCCATCCCGGATGGAGTGGGCACTAGGGATGTGGGTGTGAGCGGCCCAGCTCTGTCTCAGGCCACCAGGGATTTCCAAGAGGGGATTCTGGCCCACAAATAACTTTTCCTCTAGCTACCACCCACCCCAAGTTCTTTCTTCATGTCCCCTTTTGAGCTTCTCTCTTCTGTATTGTCATTCTTTCCATGCTGGCTGGTGCAACAATAAGGAAAATGCAAAACAGCATTAAATAGTTGCTAAATCATCTGCAACAAACAAGAAAGTCTTCAAGGAGAAGGCCGTTGCTGGCCCACGGAAGTCTGTAATATCTTAATATCATGTTCTGTGCTTCCATTGTGCACCCTTAGAATGGGCATAAATCTTAGGGGATCTAGTCATTGGTGGCAGACTGTGTTTAGGTCCCAGTTGTGTGCTGTTTTCTTATGAAGATGACAAAACTCGCTCCTGAATAAGAGGAGGTGAGGTGTTTCCAGTTGGTGGTGAGCTCTGTTAAGCTGCATCTGTCCCTGCTCCCAGCCCCCCATGCCCTCTTGTCTATTTTGACACCAGTGATTGGTCTCCTTTCCCTCATCCTGCCCTGGTCGCCAGTTCCTGGGTGACTTGGGACTGTTGCCAAAGCTGCTGTGTCCCCACACCCAGCTCCCTCTTGCCCGGTGTGCCCCCAGGCCCGTGTCGGTGGCATGGAGTACTCCCCGGGGATGGTGTACATCGCCCCGGACAGCCCGCTCAGCCTGCCCGCCATCGTCAGCATCGCGGTGGCTGGTGGCCTCCTCATCATCTTCATCGTGGCCGTGCTCATCGCCTATAAACGCAAGTCCCGCGAAAGTGACCTCACACTGAAGCGGCTGCAGATGCAGATGGACAACCTGGAGTCCCGTGTGGCCCTGGAGTGCAAGGAAGGTACTGAGTGGCCCCGTGCTGGAGGCCGTGTGTGTGTGTGTGTGTGTGTGCACATCTGTGTATGTGTATGTATATGTTTCATATACAAATAAGCAGGCTGGGCAGCAGTGGGCAGTGCTAGAGGCTAGCGGTGTGTGTGTCTGTGTGAATGTGTGTGTGCATGTGTCTGTGTGTGCACCTCTGTGTGTGTATGTATGTTTCATATACGAGCGAGCAGACTGGGCTGCAGTGAGCAGTGCTAGAGGCCGTGTATGTGTCTGTGTGCATGTGTGTGTGTGCACATCTGTGTATGTGTGTGGATATGTTTCATATACAAGCAAGCAGGCCAGGCAGCAGTGGGCAGTGCTGGAGGCTGTGTGTGTGTGTGTGTGTGTGTGTGCATGTGTGTATGTATATGTATGTGTTTCATTTACAAGCTAGCAGGCCAGGCAGCTGTGAGCAGTGCTGGAGGCTGTGTGTGTGTGTGTGTGTGTGTGTGTGTATGTGTGTGTATACATGTGTTTCATTTACAAGCAAGCAGGCCAGGCAGCTGTGGGCAATGCTGGAGGCTGTGCATGCTACCTGCAAAGCCTCTCACTCTATAGTTCCTATACCTGCGTCCCAGACCACACCCATACCCAAGCAGGCCCTATCCTGGCAACACCAGAGAAGCCAAGGTCTCCTTGCCCTCTCCTTGAAGGTGTCAGATTGGGATCATTCTCCACCTCACTAGAGCAGCCTCCAGACCTGGAATCCTGGCTGAGTGGGTTTTGCACTCTACTCAAGGGGAGATCTGGGGGTGTCTTAACATGACGCATTTCAGCAATCTTCAGCTTTCTTCCTCTAGCAGGAAGGTAAGGCTGTAGGGCTGATCTGTGATTTAGAAGGAAGGGTGCTTCACAGCTTGTATTAAAAAAATTACAAACACCACCATAAAGTGAAATCAGCTGCACTAAATCCAAGAAGGAAATTTAGGAGTCAGACTCTTGTAACCCCCAGGATATCATTTTGTGACTCATCCTGGGAGGATCTGAGCTGGTTCTTTGCTGTAGATTTATAAATGGAGTAAATCCGGCCCCGTACCTGGGGCTCTCACTCCACACCGATTCCCACCAGGGCAGCCACAGCTCTTTTTGATGGGGAAGTGGATCCATTCCATCCCCTCTCTACATCCTTCAGCTGTCAACACAGCATCCGTCTTGTGGGACCGTTAATTACTGCCTTTTATTATATTTACGCTGCTTAATTTTTTTCTCCGCAATGTACTCTTTCCTCTAATTAGGTGTAGTGATTAGAATCTCTTTTATGTGTGGCAGGCACGCTGCTTTGAATGTTGGAGGCGCTTGGTGACTTAAAGGAAAGCTGCAGACTGATAAAAAGCCAACCCTCCCTTCTCCCTGTGGGCTGAGCACCCCAACTGGGAGGGGGCAGCCGAGGGGAGCTCCCGCCCAGGATTGTCAGCTGAGGCCCCAGGAGGAAACCTTGGCTTCAGACTTTAGGGGCGAGCTATGCTGTGCACGTAGGAAGAGGGGGCCTTACAGCAAAGGACTTGTCAGACTAGCCACGGAAACACTTTGCAGGGTGGCCAGAGCCGGCTGCAGAACGGTTACAGGGCTGCACTGGTCCAAGCCAAGGGGTCTCCTTGAAGACTTCACAGCCAGCCAGGACGTCCTCTATACAAACTCAGAAGACACCCAGCTGGGCCCTTCATGGGCCTGAGCTTCTGATATATAAACATACCCATGTATTTGCAAACACTCCTACACATGCCCACACACACTGACATACACTTATGGACTAACACATACACTCACATGCCCACATGCACGCACACTCACATACACTCACTTGTGCACTCACATACATGCCCACACATACTGACATGCTCACACACTCATGCTTTCACATACATACACTCACTGACATATACTCCTGTGCTCACACGCTCATGTACTCACATTCATACACACACACTGACATATACTCACGCACGCTTGCACACTCACACACACATTCATGCACTCAACTCACATGCATGCACACACTGACATGCCCACATACTCATGCACTCACATTCACAAGTGCTTGCGCACATAGACTCATGCACTCACACATGCATACACACATACACTCACACTCATGCACTCACATGCATACTTGCATACACACCAACACACACATATGCACTCACACTGACATGCATGCACACTCATGCAGTCACACACACATACACACTGAGACACACACGCAGGTACTCACATTCACACACATACACACTCATGGACATACATTCATTCACACCCATGCACTCACCTTCACACATGCGTACACACTCACTGACATTCACACTCACACATGCCTACACACTCACTGACATATACACCCTCATGCACTCATGCTCGCACACTGTCACACTCACACACTCACACTCCCTGACATACACACTCAGATAAGTGCCCACATACCCACACCTATGCTCATGCACATGTTCCCATGCTATCCTATAAGCATACACACCCATGTTCCTCACTCAGGACATACATGAGTGTTCCCCAGGGGTTTTGGTGACAGCACATGCCAAAAACACATGCACACACATTGGTGCAGGCTCCACTTGGATACATTTGGGTTCTCTACTGTCGAAGTCAGGCTACATATTAGGAACCCCTGTGTCTGTGTGGCCAGTGCAGAGGTGCAGGGGTGCAGGGAAAGAGGAGCAGCAGGAGAGGTTGCAGAGGCCTCTCCAGGTGGCATCCTCTTGGCTCTCTCAAACAAGCAGTCTTGGTATTCTCCTGGCACAGAAAGCCAAAATTTGAGGGCCTGAAGTCTGCTCTGCAGTGTGGAGCTCTACCCAACTCATGGGCAAGGGCGAGACTGGGGTCCCTGTAGACAGTTCCTAGAGTGGCTGTGTTGTGTTTCTGTAATTATCACGGCTCACTGAGCGCTTGGCTTGCTTTTTGAGGCTCTAGAGCCACATTGGGCTTGTTCATCCCTTCTGAGTTCACAAAATATTTTCTCCCTATTTTTGAGATTACGTAAATAGAAAGGAATATTTTTTAGTAGTCAATGCCCACTGGCTGTTCTTTGCCAGCATGTGTTAATCTGTCCTGGTTGTCCATGTGCATGCATGCACACATATGTGTGTGTGCACACACCAAAGAGAAAGCCAGAGCAGGGAAGGGCTGGGTGCCTCACCCCTGAGTACCCCTGTGGCAGAGGGTGGCCCTGGGGGAGGATGTTCTCAGAACGAAGTATGGTGACAGCTTTGGCGCTATGTAACAGCCTCAGGCTGTACTGCATGCTCACTTTCCTGGGGGGTCTTGCCACTGTGTTCATCTGGAGACCTAAGCTGCCACCACACACAGCAGTGCCCATATGCAGGTCATAATTCACCATCAAGTAGCATCACCTTGAGGAAGGAAGGGCAGAGAAATACCTTGCCTATTTATACAGAAGGACTATTTGAGTGTGGCTGAGCCTCCATCTCTGCCCCATTTGGAGGTTTGATGGCTCTCATGAGCTGCATGGTCCAGACTTGTGTCTTTAAACTTGTTTTCCTTTATCAGAAGTTGTTCTTGTCATCTTATAAGGAAATCTATTATAAAACACAGCATCAGGAATGGACAGTTACTCATGGTACCTCTCCCTTCTCTTACTCATCCCTCTACATCCCCCTCCCCAGCATATTTTGCAAACCAAAGCCCTTCATCTTCAGATGGGGAGTCTCTCCTGGCCCAGCAGTAGCACAGATCTGTGGACAGCCTCACCCACCATCCCCCATCACTCATGCTTTGGAAAGGTTTTAGCCCCAATGCAATCTTTCTCCCATGCTAATGCAGTTCATCCCAATCCCAGCTAAGTAAACAGCATCTCCAGTTATTCCTGCCCATCGTGGTCCATTGCTCATGTCTCCTAGGGGCTTGGGTAAGGGTTCTGAGCATTCTGAGATGGAGGTGACTCCTGGGGCCTCCCTATCCAGCCATCTCACAGGCTTCTCTTCGTGCCAGCCTTTGCCGAGCTCCAGACGGACATCCATGAGCTGACCAGTGACCTGGATGGAGCCGGGATTCCCTTCCTGGACTACAGAACCTATACCATGCGGGTGCTGTTCCCAGGAATTGAAGACCACCCTGTCCTCCGGGACCTCGAGGTGAGAAGCAGTGCTCCATCCTGGTGTTAGAGCAGGGGAGTGTGTTGGTGATCTTCAAGTCCAGCCCCTCTTTCAGAGGTGAGAAAGCTAAGGCCAGGGAGAGGACACAACTTGCTCAAGGTCCCCCAGCTTGTCAGCATCAGCCCATCCCTCTGGAAGAGGTGGGGCCAAGCCAGGGAACCTTGGAACAGAGATGTGAGTAGGGCTTCGGATCTTAGAGGGTCATGGAGCCCTTTCAGAATTGAATGGAAGTAGTTGATGTCCCTCTCCCCAGAAAAAACTACATATGCACAGAAACAAGAAACATGGCAAGTACATTGGGGAACCTCAGGGACCTTTGGTTAAGGGTCCATGAAGTAGGGGATTTGACTCACATACTTGGTACTCAATATATAAGGGATTTACCACTTAGTGCTTAATTGGAAAAGGTAAACGATGTGTTGGGAAGCGGGGTGGAAATGTGAATGAGAAATCATAACCCTCTCTTCTACCAGCAGGGACCTCATCTTTTGAACACTTTATCCTGCTTACTGTCTAGCATGGTATCTGGCTTATGTGTCTATTCATATTATACTTTGTTCTGAAAGGGCTTTGGAATGGCTTACAGAGAGAAATACCAGAGAAAAGTGAAAAATATAAATGAGAAAAGACCAGGACAGAATAATAATCCTAAGGAGTAATCACTATGAATTGACTGTTACTAACATCTTAGCCCAGTTTAAGCACTTTGCATGCATTCATTCATTTCACCTCCCAAGAAGCCTCTGCAGTAAGTAAGGCCATTATACAGGTGACAAAACTAAGGGGCCAGAGTTCAGTGGTTGCCTGGGACCACAGAGCTGGTGGGGGCCGAAGGGAGATTTGAGCTCAGGCATTTAGATGTCAGTGTCTTCCCTCCCAACAACAGGCCTCTGTGCCGGACTTCTGGGGAGCTATGTCAGTGACCTGCCTTACAGCTGTGGATGGATCAAAAATCTACAGCCAAAGCAACAATGCAAACTAAGATTAATTCCAAGGTTTACATTGTCCATAAAATAAAAACAGACCCATCACTCAGGAGCTGTGTGGGTTTGCAGGTACCGACACCCGAGGGAATGTCTAAGTGGGCTCTCCAAGGGAATGTAGTAGGCTGTGTACCTCTGCAGCAAATGTGAGAAGTCCAGAGGGGCATTTGTGGCACACACATTTCTCCATACTTGCTTGTTGCATGAAGCATGCGCTTGTGTGTGTTTCTATATTGAGGGCATGGGCTTTTCTTTCTGGAGGAGGCTCCCTTTGGCTCCTCAACTGATAGACACCAAGAGACACTTTCAGAAGTTGGAGGTGACGGTCTCTATGTCCTCACTGTCAAGGTACCTTTTCTCTCTGTCTATAGGTATGTATGTGTACATGCATGTATACATGTATCCCGTGCATAAATAAAAACATAACGTGTATCCTGATACTTTTATCCATCCATTTCCTTCGTCTTGCTCCTGGTCTTTGCTCCTCCCCCAGTCCCACTCATTTTTCCCTTCCTTTTATTTTTCTCCAGCCTCACCTTTGTTTGCTTCAAATTACCAGGATTCTCTTAGGGCCCTGGAGAGTATGCAAATTCCTGTTTAAAGTGAGACATGAGAGGGACAAGAAGATAAGACCATTGTGTGCACACGTGTATGTGTGATTGGATGTGTAGACTGTGCATGTACCTTATTTATCTTTGTAGTTCTAAATTCCAGCAGAGTGGAGTGCCTGGCACATAGTGGGCATGTGGGAAGTGGTAAATGATTGAATAAATGAGTATCTGTGTGTTTGGCTGAGTTAAGGTGGAAATGGGGTTGTAGGAAGGGAAATTATGTCTGAACATTCCCATACTACTCTGTGGATGGGATGGAATAATCTAAATAAGAATGCAGCGAGGACGAGTATATAAAGTTATTCTCCTTTCTTCGTGAGTTCAGAATTCCAAATCTAAGTAGGTTTCCTTTAAAGATGTAACTTTTAAGTTGGATTTTCCGAGAACTTTTACTGACCTGCATTAGCCTGGAGCTATGTGAGATCCAGCCTTCTATGTGAAATTGAGGGACTGTGTGTGGATCACTGTTTTCTTATTTGTTTTTTTTTCCAACCCCTTCTTGCCCCTGAAGTAGTATCTCCCCCTTGGTGTTCTGAGTATGGAAACAAGTCATTGATTAATCCAAACCAGTATTTCCCAACCCTTTCAGCCACTGGGGTTCCTGCTCACCTCTGGAAGTGTGAAGAAGGAGGTGTCCTCTTGCTTCAGGCTGTCCTGGAGGGGAGGTCACCCGGCCCCCTCACGTAGGGCTCTCTGGGTTAAATCCAGGCCTTCAAGAAAGGTGCTTCTCAGGCACTAGTCATGTAGCAACCCTTTAAAATACAGAGCAATCTTCCACTCCACTCAACCTATCATTGGCTCCTAAACTCTAACCTATTGGGTTACAATTAAAATTTACTATCCAGTTTTATACTCACAGACTTCAACTAAATTAGAGAACCATCTGGTGAATAAAGAAAGTCTTGTTTCAGAGTAGCATTTGCTTGGGCTGGGGAGGGTGGCAGGCAACAGTGAGGAACTGTTTTGGATACTCCTTACAAAGACACTTCACTTCCATCTCCTTCCTTCATAAAGTGGGGAGAAAATTCCTACCTCCCACACCCCAAAACACTGTCCTGATGCACTAGATGTCTGGGAAACTCTTGGAGGAAAGGGATCCCTGGAAGGCAGTCCAGGGAGTCTGAAAGGCAGGTAATAAAACTGTCCCCGTTTAAGTGTGCATGGAGCATGCCAAGCACTTTACATACATTATCTTATTTAATGTTCATAAAACATTATGACATAGACACTCATATTCTCATTTTACAGGAGAGGCAATAGAGCCCAGAGGTGATGGAGTTTTCCTCCACCTACGAGTCACTGTGGTCTCTCTGCTTCTAAAACCCGTGCTGCTGAATAGGATGCTATTTCGCTGTAGGTGGCTTTGCTAAAATCTTCCTTCCCAGGAACCCAGACCTCTTCCCAGGAGGCATGTGCATTTTGCACACAGAGAAAGGGCAGCCTCGCAAGAAGCCCAGAGTGTATCCTCACACCAAGTGTGCTATCTGGCCAACCCGTGTCCTCTTCCACCTCTCTAAATGCCATAATGCTAAACCTTCTGGTGACTGCCCTCCCTTAGCCAGCCAGTCTGAGCTGGTGGGAGGCCCTGCACGGGAAGGCTTTAGAGAGACGTCCGAGTTGGCTTTCAGACAGCTCTCAAGCCCAGGGGTAGGGCTAGACATGGTGAAAGATGGGGAGGACAAACGGGCACTTGGGAGCCAAACAAGTTTGGGTTTCGTAATCCAACTCTGCCTGCCATGAGATAGGCTGCCTTGGAATAGCTGCAATAGCTTCTCTGAGAGATTGTTCGCTCAATTTTGCAAGATCATTAGAAAAATTCATTGAAACAATGTGTGTAATGTGCCAGGCACTGTGCATTGCACATGGTGGGTGCTCAAGAAATGACATTATCTACTATTATTAGAACAAGTCGTAGAACTGCTCTTCTGAATAATTTGAAGGACAGCGGCATGTATGTGACGGGGATGGTCACAGAGTTGGAAGACAGATAAATGGGGCAATGGAGGCTTGGGCTGATGGCAAGGTAAGGCTGTGCTTCCCTCATCAGCCCCCAGTGGAGGGGAGAACTGGGGGAGGCGGGCATGAAGAAAGCAGAGGCTAGTCCCACCTCCGGAGGTGAGGGGTTCGCCAGCAGGGGCTGTGGCCTGCTGTAGCCTGCTTGTCTCTGGCTGTTCCCATCTGTCTCCTGAGAATTGGCCCTCCAACAACCAGCACCACAGTGAGAGAAATGAAAATGGACCTGATTTGGAAACACACACGTTTCCTATAGCTTCCAGATCCATAGGAGCTACTGATACCCGGCAAGTTGGAGGTTTCAATGAGAGCCCTTCTGTGCAGGGTGCAGGGCTGGCTCACAGAGTTCCCACTGTGGAAGGGACCTCAGGACTCGCTGGGGCTGGCCTCCTGGTTGAAATTCTCAGGACAGGGCCTGGGTCTGACTGAACCTGGCCTCCTGCCAGTGCCTTGCCCTGAGCCTGGAACACAGGGAATTGGTAATGAGGATCATGAATGTTCTGCCACCCTGTGACTTTGGTTAAACAAGGCTTTCTCTGGCCATCTCCATTTTTCCCAGTTTAAAACCTCAAGAGTAGAGCAGGAGAATGTACCTGCTCTTTAGGAGCTGGGCTGTGCATCAGCTTTTCATACACTCTCTCCTTTCAATTCACATCATGGTCCCTGGAGATGGCGGAACGAGGGGCCAAGTGCCTGGATTCATGACCTCCCTCCACCCTTCTCTGTCTTGGGGCTTTGTGAAGCTCCTTAGCCTCACAGGGTCCCTCATAGGGATTATAACAAACCTACCTTTTTGGTGCTGTGTGCATTAAGTGGGTCAGTATTTCTAAAGTACATAGAATAGTAGTGTGGAGTTAGATCTATATCAATATTAGCTATCATTATGTTCATTTTGCTGGTGAAGAAACTGAGTCACTAAGGGCCCTAGGAAATGACTGTGACAGAATTAAACCCAAGTGTGATGGACTCTGAAACCAGGCTCGTTACTGCTGTATACATGACACTCTTTCTCAGAGAACTAGAGTATCCAACCCCTCGGGGAGACAGTGAGTATCCACCCACTCGGGGAGACAGTGAGTATCCACCCCCTCAGGGAGACAGAGCCCTCAAGGTGTGGCTCCGAAGGCACCTTCCCACACCATCCCTCCCACTCGCTGCCTCCTCCAGCGCCCCAGTTCAGGAGACACACCCTGCAGTGTTCTCAGAAGCTCCCCCTTGGGGGCAGATCCTATAGCTGACTTTTTAAGTAAGTTTTTTGGTTTAACAGAAGCATGCGTACAAATCATGCACAAATTGTCAGCGTGCAGCTCAATGACTTTTCCCCAAGTGAACATGCCCATCAAGCCAGCACCAAGCAGAACATGGTCAGTCCCCCAGGAGTCCCAGGGTGCCCCCTTTTAGTTACAGCCACCCGCTAGAGCAGCCATTTATCTACAGCCATTGATTAATTTTATCTGCTTTTTAAATCTTTCTTTAAATGGTATTCTATGAAGACTATGCCCTCTTTAGCATCTGGCTTTTTTCATCCAGTACATTTGCAGGACCCATCCTGTTATTGTGTGTGGCCATAGGTCATTCATTCTTGTTGCTGTGTGGTATCCATTAGGTAGAATACACCACAGTTCTTCCACCTGTTCTCTTGTTGCTGGACATCTGAGTGTTTCCAGTTTGGAGCTATTACTGACAGGATTGCAATGCACACCCTTGGACATCTCAGAGGTGGATCTTCTGTACTTACCTGAGTTGTTGACTCATGTTTGCTGAGTGAATGGCACACCCTTGCAGGGATCTCCCAATGAACAGACAATGGAGGCAGGAAAATAAGACCGTCTTCTTCCTCTTCCCCTGGATAGAGCAGGGTCTTAGAAAGAGTCCCTAAGAAAACAGCAAATGCTAGAGTTAGAAAGTTCTTTAGAGATGGTTGGGCTCAATCTTCCCTTTTGATCATGTGGATAAACTTAGGCCCCCAGAAAAGGAAAGAGACTTACCCAGTGTTACCCAGCAAGGTGGTATCAGAATCCACGTGGAACCCAGATGTCCTGACTCTGAGGCCACTGGTGTGTCAACAGCACCCCTAGGGCTGAAGAGGGGTGGGCATTAGGTTAGTCCCAGGCTTAGGGCTGGGGATTCTCAGGGTGTAAACCATGACAGCCCTGGGCACCTGGAATTCCCCACAGGGACTGTGAGGTGCTTTGCCATGGCACAGGGGTCCTCATCAACTCTGCGTCACCATCAGGGAAGAGCTCTGGAGTCTGGCAGAAGTGAGTGCCATCCCAGCCCCGCCATTTACTAACCATGTGATGCTCTCCTCTCTGTGCTTCAATTCATTCCTCTCTAAACTAGAGGCTGCAATCGAGGTTAATCAGATACTTAACTCAGTGCTAAGGGCTTCACAGCATTAGCCAGGTGAACTGTGGCTTAATTGGTGGGTGAGAGGGTCATGGGTATGGGCACAGCCATCCCATGGGGAGGTCACTGAGCTCCCCACCCTGCCAATGGCATCACGACTCCTAGGTCTCTCTGCAGGTCCCGGGCTACCGGCAGGAGCGTGTGGAGAAAGGCCTGAAGCTCTTCGCGCAGCTCATCAACAACAAGGTGTTCCTGCTGTCCTTCATCCGCACGCTCGAGTCCCAGCGTAGCTTCTCCATGCGCGACCGTGGCAATGTGGCCTCGCTCATCATGACCGTGCTGCAGAGCAAGCTGGAGTACGCCACTGATGTGCTGAAGCAGCTGCTGGCCGACCTCATAGACAAGAACCTGGAGAGCAAGAACCACCCCAAGCTGCTGCTCAGGAGGTGAGGGTGCAGTCTGCGGCACCCTGCTCCAGCCCAGTCATGCACCTGGCTCACCGTGCCTTGCAGGGAGACTGGGGTAGAGCTCCTAGGAGAGCAGTCACGTTCCTACGTTCAAGGCACTAACTAGCCCAGAGCCAGGGCTACATTGCAGGCCTCCTGAGAAGAATCTGTCCACTGTCCTCAGGAGTCAAGGGTGCATGGACTTGTTGGCTCACCCTCTTGTTCTCTTGCCCCTATGTCAAATCTACATTTTTGCTTCTCTGCCCTTCTACTTAATCTTGACCCTGTCTACTGCAATCTCCTCTCATGGAATCTTCAGAGGTCACTTAGACCATCCTCTGGCCTTATCTAAGTCCAAAGTTGGATTAGGAGAGAAGACCTGTGGCCTCATGCCATCAGGTGGCAGGGGGCAGCATCGGGAGCATGCTGGAGCTTGTTAGAAAAGCAGAATCACAGACCAGGTACAGTGGCTCATGCCTGTGATCCCAACAATTTGGGAGACCAAGGCAGGAGGATCTCTTGAGGCCAGGAGTTCAAGACCGGCCTGGACAACATAGCAGGCAACATAGACCTCATCTCTACAAAAATAAAAATATAAAAATTAGCCATGCATGGTGGTGCACACCTGTAAATTTCCAGCTATTCTGGAGGCTAGGACAGGAGGATCTTTTAAGCCCTGGAGTTTGAGGCTGCAGTGAGCCATGATCTCACCACTGCACTCCAGCCTGGGCAACAGAGCAAGACCCTGTTTCTAAATAAATAAATAAGTGTAGAATTTCAGGCCCTCCCAGACCCACTGAATCAGAATCTGCATTTTAACGAGGAACCCAGGTTATCCCAATCCATATTAAAGTTTGAGAAGCACTGAAGGAAAGTCCTTTGGTGATGTCTCACTCAGTGCAGCCCAGTGAGTGTTTCCTGGCACCTGCTATAGGCTCTAAATGGGACCAGAGTCCACCACTCAACACCCTGGAGGCCTCAGACTTGATACTGTTGAAACCTTAAAGGTCCTATGTAAAGACATAACCTTATCCTGTGACTTTGGCCTTATAGGAACTAGAGACTGTCTCACTCTATCAGTGCTTCTGTTTGAACTTTCTGTGTACCCTACGACCATTTCTCCTCTAGGCCGTTATTCCAATACCTTTGGCCTTGGCATATCTGAAGTTAGAAAACTCCCACATCATGTCATTTTGTCTAGCCCTCTGCCTAGACCACTCATGTGCTCTCTGCCTGTCCCTCAGACTTCCATCTTTGGTCTCTGGGTCTAAGGCTAGGCTTCAGTGGTTCCCACTTGGTCCAGCAGAGAGATTTGGCTTTCAGAAGTGTTTACTTCAGGCTTTTTCCTGGAGCAGTGGGCATTTGCCTGCACAGCTGCAAAAGTCTGCTGCATATAAGAGCCAGCAGACAGCTTTGGAAACAGCAAGGTAGATCATTTTGATTTTTGTTTTACTTTCACCACGCAGCCACCCACTGGCATAATTCTAGGGTTGCCACTGCCTGCCAGAGCTCCCACCGACAACTTCCCGGCGTGGTCTCGCTCTGCCTCTGTGTCTCCCCACCCTTGTTTTCCATTCCTGTTCTCCTGGATGCTCTTGCTTCCTTCTGCTCTCCTTTCCTTTTCTTCTTCTTGCCCCTGGCTGCCTACCTCCTTTCAATATTCCTCCTTCTTTTCTCTTCCCAGCTTCATTTTGTGCTGGCAGCCTCCCAACTACCTTGGGATTTTAGTTATTAGCATTTTCTGGCAACTGCAACTTTAAACTATCCAGACATACCTGGATGGGCTAGTTTCTCTCTGGAACTGGCCACATACTTAGTGCAAGTTCGAACGTAATTTGTTTTCTCTAAATGGATGCAACCAAGAATGTCCTTGGGCTTACTGCACTGCTTCTGCATCTTCACTTCCAAAGTAAAAGAGTAGATGGGCTTGTGTTGTAGCATGAAAGACACAAGTTAGACTCAAGAATGAACTTTCTGTCATTGCAAATGCAGCTGTAAAAGGGCTCCCAAGGGAAGTTCCAAAGGATGTGGAAGCTTTTGCCATAGGACAGTTTTTCGTTTGTTTGTTTTTGAGACAGAGTCTGACTCTGTCGCCAGGCTGGAGTGCAGTGGCAAGATCTTGGCTCACTGCAACCTCTGCCTCCTGGGTTCAAGCGATTCTCCTGCCTCAGCCTCTCAAGTAGCTGGGGCTACAGGCACGTGCCATCACGTCGGCTAACTTTTGTGTTTTTAGTAGGGACGGGGTTTCACTATGTTGGCCAGGATGGTCTTGATCTCTTGACCTCATGATCTGCCTTGGCCTCCCAAAGTGCTGGGATTACAGGCGTGAGCCACCGCGCCCAACCGCAATAGGACAGTTTTGACACGGCTTGGGATGAGCTGAGTATATGGCTTTATGCTGCTGTGAATGCCAGGAGCCTTTAGCTCAGGCTGTAGGCTCAGTTTGGCCATCTGGCCTTCTGACATGGACCCTTCTCCCGCCACCTTTATTCCTATTCCCTGCCAAATTGGTACCTCCCCAGGAATTTGGGATTCTTTTTTTTTTTTTTTTTTTTTTTTCACCCAAAAGAACACAACTAGCCCATAAAGTTCTCTAAGTTTATACTATTTAATAGGATAGCTTTGAGCCACATGTGACTATTTAAATCTAAATTAGTTAAAAATAAATACAAGTTCAGGGTCAGTTCCTCAGACATGCTGCCACATTTCAAGTGCTCAGTAGCTTCGTGTGGCTGGTGGCTGCCATATTAGATGGCACAGGTAGAGAAAATTTACATCATCACAGAATGTGCAATTGGTCAGCAGTGCTCTAAGGCACTCCAGCCAAAAACCCTCCCACAGCCTGATGCCCAAAATGTCATCTTCCAGCTTTGTAGGAAAAGCTTGTCTTACCATTATGGGGGCATCTAGGAGTCCATGAAAGTCTTATATTCATTAGGATCTCAAGATTTGGCCTAAACGCTAGAAGCAGCAAGATCAATGCACAATTCCTCCCCTGCCCTTCCCAGCCTGCGGGCTCTGACCAGCTGCTTCTTTCTTTGTCTTGTTCCGCTGGTTCCCTCGGTGACTGCTGACAGGACTGAGTCGGTGGCTGAGAAGATGCTGACCAATTGGTTCACTTTCCTCCTCTACAAGTTCCTCAAGGTAGGGTTGGATGTGGACGTATTTCTGGCCCTGCCTCGTTCATTCTCTGCAGCCTGACTGGGGATCACTCCACAACCCCCAGTTCTCCCTTACTGGGCCTGGCTCTTATAACCCCACAAGAAATGGAATCCATCCTTATCATGGACTGTCTAGGAAAACAGAGGCCTGCAGTCCATCATAGCTCCAAAGACACAGTCTTCCTGAAGCTAGTTTCCTCCCTCCTGGCGAGGGACAGATGAGCCCTGAGAGGCCCTGCATGGTCCCTAAAGCTGAATCCCCCTTTGAAGCTAAAAACAATTTGCCCATTATTTCTCTGCTTTTCCTCTTCCCTCTCCCAGCCCCAGACTTACTGAGGCTGATAAGGGCCCCGGGCCGGTGCAGAAGCCGCATGTTGCGGCAGATAAGCCAAGGATGCGCCTGGGAGGTGGAAGAGGCTCAGCTTCCAATTATTAACTTATGTTCTAAGGAGTTCGTGCCACCCAGGACTGACCTCTGCCTTTGGATGGAGCCTCTGAGAGAGCTGGGTTTGGCGGGGAGGAGGAGCTGAGAGGAGGGCAGGAGGGGAGGGGAGGGGAGCGGGGGAGGAAGAAAGAGCCCTGGAGAGGCGGCAGTAGGAAAGGAGAAATGGGCAGAATGGGAAAAGACCCTGTGATGCAAAGAGCCAGGAGGAATGCCACCCTGCAGGATGAGGAGTTGGAGAGAAGGAGATTGAAGAGCTGAGTATAAAAGCAGGTGGGGGCAGGCAGAGGGACTTGGCAGGGGATGGAAGCCGCCCTTTGGAGAAGTAGGAACTCGGGGGTGCACTCCAATGTTCCAGGAGCTGCTCCCAATGAGGTTCTTCTCACCTCCAGGAGTGTGCCGGGGAGCCCCTCTTCTCTCTGTTCTGTGCCATCAAGCAGCAGATGGAGAAGGGCCCCATCGACGCCATCACGGGTGAGGCCCGCTACTCCTTGAGCGAGGACAAGCTCATCCGCCAGCAGATTGACTACAAAACCCTGGTGAGCCCACCCATCTGTTTCCCCTGGGGCTTTGACAGGCGGGCTTCGGTCCTGGGTAGCCCTGCTCAGCAGAGGGGATGGCAGAAAGGCTGAATGGTCACCTCTCCAGGTGTGTCTGCTGTATGGGCCCAGCCAGGTGCTCCCCCTGTGTCTATCACCCCAGACTTTCTCTGTTGTGTTTCACCAGTGCATTTGGATTTGGGGACCAGTAGCTCAGACACATTTGAGTGACACTTCAGCCAATGAACTGGGGGTTTCTAGCTACACCAGTTATAGGGTCATAGCCCTTGACCCAGGTGAACTCCTCTTCTGTCCTCCCAGCTTAGAGTCAATGCTTTACAGAAGAGGTCCGTGCAGGCAGAGAGCGGGGGACAGAGAGGAAAGGAAGCTAGAAAGAGTTCCTCATAGTTCTTAAGCCCACATTGCCTTCTGCTCTAAGTTCAAATACAACTGTGACCCGAGCTGTATAATGCAAAGCCAAGGGGGCGTGGTGGTGCAAGGCGTTTGCCGAAGGAACATAGGGATCCCCTCCGTTAAGGTCAGGCTCCCTCACCTGACAAAAACAGCTACGCTAGGAGGCACCAAGGCTTAGCATTCAAGAGCATGGCCTTTGGGATCAGACAGACCTGTATTTGAGCCCTGACTCTGCCTTCGACCAACAGGGTGAATCGGGATAGGTCCCTAATCTCTCTGAGTTTGGGTGTCTTTATCGGAAAAAATGAGAACACCAACAGAACCGACTAAAGTGGGGATAATCCTAGTTGTTCAGAGTGAAGTTGTGCAGGGGATCCAATGGGACAAGATGAGCAGGTGGTGAAGCCCATGTCATACTCATGCCCTAGTGCTTGGTCACACAGGCCCCGCCTGCCTCTCCCCACTGTGACCGTGCGTCCACTCGCTGCTCACTGTCTTTTCAAACCCAGGGAGCTCACTCTCAGAATTTTTTGGAGATCATTGTGATCTCCAGCCAGCCCTTTCTCTCTGAGAAAGAGAGGATGTGGAAGGAGGGAGTATGAAAAGATAAAAGCTGAGTGTTGGGGGTGATATGCAAGTGGCACCCAAGAATGGAAGGAAAAGAGACAGAAGGGAATGATGAGGACGGGGAACAGACGGAAATTCAAATGCAGAGGGAGCCACAGCAGGCCGGGGCGTGGTAGGACTGGGAGGGAGTGTGATTCCCGGACAACCCCTCCAACTGCTCTGAGTCGAGGGCAAATTCCAGACCCTGTGGCCAGCTGGGGAGACAGTTCCCACCTCTGAACAAAGCCATCCCTGCTGGCTGGGAAGACGGCGACCGTGATCCACCTATCCCACTCTCATTTTCCAAAAGCCCCGGGAATCCCAGTAGACGTCGGAACAGATTTGTGGGGATTGGCTTCCTTATGAAGATTCAAAGGAGCAGCCTGCGAGCGAGGCCCCTGCTTCCTGGCAGTTACCATCTGCTTGGAAGGAGAGAGAGACAGGCTCCGATTAAAATGGAAAAGGGGGGAAAAACCCTTCCAGAAATAGAGACCTGAATGGATTTCTTAATGAGATAGAACTACTGCGTAAATGTCTTCCACCCTGTCTTCCCCGTTCCACTCCCTTTCTTTCCTGTCTCCTCAGCACCTTCCCAATATTGAATCCAACACAATGAGTTGTAATCATGTTCTGTCCCCAGATTGTAGCATCCTTTGTTCCAGAGGCCACAGTAGTGCTAGTGCACTGAGCTGATTTCAGGTGCCACAACTTAAAGAGAACGTGAGGACATTGGAGTGGTTCAGGGACCAGTATCCATTTAGATGGGAACACTTGGGGACAGGAGCAGTGAGGAGAGAGGAAAGAAACTGTGGTTTTTTTGCCTGGAGAAGAAACGGCCACAGGGAGCTTTAATAGCCGCCTTCAGGCCTGGGGAAGGTATTTGCACATGTGCAGGGGAGCAGCCCTTTCAGGGTGTGGGCAGACAGCAAGAAATCGTGCAGGACGGCAGCATACAGGACGTGCAGACTCCGAAGAGCAGACCAAATACAAAGATAGGGAGTTCTGGGATTTGGCGGTGGCTGAAGGAGCCCAGAGTGCTATGGGCCTGCTAAGAGTAGCCTTGTCTTGGGCGGGAGAGATAACCACAGAGAGGCTCTAAGAGGCTTGTGGGGAGAGTGAGTGTACCACTTTGCAGTCAGGTATGCCTCCTAAGTGTTTAGTGATTTATTGGATTGATGCTGGAGCTTGGACTGGTGTGGCCAAGGACCCTGCTAGTGGGAGTGCCCCAGTACCAACATCAGCAATGTCTGGATGCTAGAGTGTAAGATGCCTACCTAGGAGTTCACTAGAACACTAGGTGCCCATGTGGAAGCCTGGAGCCAGGCAATGCTAGATGCCTACCTGGTAGCCTGCAAGAGCACTAATTGCCCGCCCAGGAGCCTGCTGGAGCACTAGATGCCCACCTGGGACCCTGCCAGAGTGCTAGGTGCCTGCCCGGGAGCCTGCTGGAGTTCTAGACATGCACCTGGAAGCCTGCTAGAGCACTAGATGCCCACCGGGGAACCTAGGAGCATTAGCTAGTTGCCTGGGAACCTGGAAAAACGGAGAATCTCAGGCCCCATCCCAGACCTCCTAGATCAGAATTTGTATCTCAACAAAGCCCCCAAGTGCTTGTGTGCACATTAGCGTTTGAGAGGCAATTCCCTGGCAGAGAAATCATGAGGCAGCTTGTTCACAAACTAGCCAAGGAGCATGGGGGAAGGGAACCTGTGGGTGGAGCTCTGGCTTGGCCAGTGGCCGGGGCTCTGCCCTTCTGTGGGGCCACTGCTTCCACTTTAGAACGCCAACCCCTGCCCTGAAGTGCACCATGGAGTTGTTCTCATGAGGCCATGCTGAACTCCTGCAGCAACTAGAAATGCCAGGAGATTACATTTAGGTGGCCGCCTCTGCCTCATGGGTCCCTCAGAGGAGGAAGCCCAGAGCAAACCATGTTGCTGTCTTGGGAAGGCTGAGCTGCCCCACCAGGGCCCATAGGACAGGACAGCAGGGGCTGCCAGAACGGCCCAGGGGTCAGGCTTTTCTCAGCTGTGGAGCAGAAGGAAGGGGCCAGAAGACTCTTAGAAGGAGGGGGGAGCTGGGAGGAGGCACACATGGGATGCTCAGGGCAGAGGTCTCTCCACCATTGTTTTCAGGTTAGGGCATTTTGAGGGTAAGAGTTTGGTTTTATAGATTTCAGGGTTTTTTTTTCTTTCCCTTCTTAATGGAATAAGCATGTTTCCATTGGAGCTCATAGCAGTCTAGTTGCTAATGAAAGGCAGGTGCCCAGAGCCCAGGGTTCTGATTGCCACCACATGGAGCAAGAAGGGGGGTGGAGTGGGAGAGAGACTGGTGTCTGGCTCTGCAAACCAGATAGGACAATTGGGAAATGCTTATGGGGGCACAGAGGGAGTGAAATTTCCAAGAAGAAGAGAGACTCACAGAGGGCTCTTTGGCAGCAGAGCCCGAGGGAGAGTTCGGGAGCCCAGAAGGGGAGGGCCACTTGGCATCAGTACCCCTAGGATGCCCAGCTTCTCTGCCCTGGATCTTGTGCCCTCACTTATTCCAGTACCCACAGCACCCACCCCCATTCCCCACCAGTCCACCCAGGAGCCCACACGGTGCCGTCGATTTAGAAAGATCCCACTGTGAGAACAGCAAGAGAAGAAAAGCCTTGTTCTTTTTAAAGGAAAAGCCCAGAGCTTTTTCAAGGAAAAAAAAAATAAAAAGGTAGCTTGGTGAAGCAGAGTTTTAACTTTTCCTACTAGTTCCAAAAAGAGAAATGGAAGCCCTGAACTATGCAGTCACTTCTTCCCCCAACACAGGGGTTCAAGTTCAGGGCCAGGAAAGAATCTCAGGTGTCTTGAACCTGCAATCTTTAAAGGGCATCTTTTTGTTTTTAAAGAATACATTAAGTGTCTTATAGATTTGCCAACCTCTAATCAGGCAAATGAAACCTTCACAAAAATCGAAGCTTGTGAAATCTTTGGAGAAAGAAGCCAGATTCCTATTAGTTCTGTGTGTGAGTGTGCGTCCGAGAAGGAGTGACAAGAAGGAGACAGACACATATGGATGGGCAGGGGGTTTCAGAGGTGGGCGAGGGTCTGGGTGTGCCGCTGCGACACTGCCTCCTGTGTGCATGTGAGAGAGATAGCACGTGTGCATGGATGCATTGGTGTGTGTTCTGTTGCAAATTTCCCCTCACTGCTTCCACATGCTTGGGTATTGTCCCTTTGAAAAATCAGGATTTTAATGAAGTTTGTTCTGACAAGGAGTGAAGTGTGCAGCTTGCACTCCCTCAAGGACATTGAAGCCAAGGCATTGTCCTGCTTACCCAGACAGGAAAGGGCAGTGGACTTGGTGGGAGCACAGATGGCCTGGAGCCACCCTACTCCTCCCCAGCCCATTCTAGAAAAAAAGGAAGAGCCTTTTAGAATGGGATCCCAGGGTGCTGCTGGGGATCTAGGAGCTTTTCCTGCTACCCCATTTCATATCCTCCTCTCCCCACCTTTCCTTCAGGTCCTGAGCTGTGTCAGCCCAGACAATGCCAACAGCCCCGAGGTCCCAGTAAAGATCCTCAACTGTGACACCATCACTCAGGTCAAGGAGAAGATTCTAGATGCCATCTTTAAGAATGTGCCTTGCTCCCACCGGCCCAAAGCTGCAGATATGGATCTGGGTGAGTAGGCTGTCCACCCAGGGGCTGTCCTTGTGGCTGGTCCTGAACACACCTCACCTTCTCCTGTCAGCAGAGGCAGGGCTGGGGTAGAGATCCAAGGGGGAGAATCACTGGCTGGAGAGAGTCAGGCATGCCCAGATCCCCGAGGAGCCCATAGGTTGCCTTCCTGGACTGCTTGGAATTGACTAGAGCTGGTCAGTGAACAGTTTGCAGAGAGGAGGCCGCGAGTCACTTGGTAGTCTGTTGGTGATCTGCCTGGCAGGATATGCCTCTGGGGTCCTTTGAATAGCAGAGGGGTGGGAAATGAAGGAGTCATATCTGGAAAGAAAGGGATTTAAGGGCAGAGTCCGCTAGTCTGAGCTCCTGCATCCCAAGGTCCTGCCACCACCTCTGTCGTCACCCGAGGCTCTTCCCTTCCACTCAGTTCTGTGGCTATAATTTTTGCCGAATGCCTACAGCTTGAGGGAGCTGGATCAGTGATAGAGAATGGAGAGAAAGTATAGGGAAAATGAGATATGACAGCCTGCTGGGGAGAAGGATGACATTTTAACTCAATGTTCCATGAATAGATCTCCCAGCCTCTATAAACAAGGGCATGCTGGTTAGGACCACCTGTACTTAGAGCCAGTTATGGTTTGCATAAGCATTTCATAGGATGCTATCCGGGGGAAATCCTCATGGGGAGCCCCATGATCTGAAGTTGCCCGCGGGGAAGAGAGGTGGTTCCAGCATTGTGGGCCAGCATCAAACACATCTAGATTTGAATCCTGGTGCCTCCAAATCCTAGCTGTGTGACCCTGGTCAAGTAACCTGTGTGTATGCCTTAGTTTCCTAGCTGTAAATGAAGATAATCATAGTGCCTGCCTTGTAGTAAGAATTCAGTGAGATCATGCATGTAAAAGCCTCTTTAATGCAGTGTGTGGTCCATCATACACATTCAGTAAGTATTGGCTGCTGCTGTCACTGATTATGAGGATAATATAAGGATACTGAGTGTGCCTGTTTGTTGATGCTGGGCATGGAGGGAGAAGCACTGATGTGTGTATATGCTCGTATCTGGAGATTCCTGGCAACATAGTGGTGGGAGGACCCCTCAGACGCCTCTAATCCATCCATCTGGCCTCTAAGCTGGCTTTGGCTAAGCCATCCAAGACAGACGGGCATCTGTGCTATTTTCTAGAATCCAGAGGGAATTTTCGTCGCCTCCCACTGCTTCACCCCACTCCCTCTGAATTCTGATGCCTAAAGATTCTTAGGATCAGGAAGTTGTAGCAACTCCTCTAAATTCTCACTTCTTTATTTAACCCCATCTCCTCTCTCTTGGCTCTTGGCTGAAGCTGTTTGGCCCTGTGCTCTGAGCTTGGATGCTGAGGAAGGGAGATTGGGTGAGCATGTGTCTCCCTCCACTGTGGAGGTGTCTCTGAGTATGCTGTTTCTGCGACACAGAGGAAGCCAATATGTGATGTGGTGGGGAGGGGTGTGAGTGTGTGCTCACGTGTGTGCCCTTAGAGTCAGACCAGGCCTATGTGTCTGTGTGCATTTGATTTGCTTTTGCTGCCATGAAGATCCCACAGACTCATAGGGTGAAGGAACCTGTCATGGCCCAGTGGGAGACAGAACAGTTCCTGGAGGGAGGATTTTTGTGTTCCCCACGTCCAAACAATTGAGTGGGATACTCCTTAAAGGGGTTTTCCAGGGAGAATTGAGTTTGGTAGTGGAACCAGCTAGCACCCACTGTTCCTTTGTTTTATCTGTGGGCATCTTCAGCTTTGCAGGGTCCTTAATGCAATTCAGGTGGGAGGAGAGTCCAGACAGAGTGGGGCCAAGAGGGAGAGCTGTGATAGGAGCAGGCTCCTTCATGCTGGAAGCTGAGATTGCAAAGGTGTGCCAGAACACAGAAGGAGCACCTGCATGCAGCTGCATGAGGAGATGTATGCTTCTGTGCTTAAGAATAGGTGATTTCCCATGGAGGGGCTCACAGAAGGCAGCCCCATGACCTTCGTCCTGAGAGTCCCTTAAATCGCTCCCTCAGAAAGCCTGGGAGCACAAGCCCAGCAAAGCAAGTCTTTTATGGGATGCAAAGCCTCCTGAAGCCAGAGTTCTAGACTATCTGAAGTGGAAACAGAAGCAGACAAAGCAGGCACAGTCATTCCTGCCATCCACCATGATGAAAGGAAGCCCAAGGGCAGCTCTGCAAAAAGGACCTACCTGAGGGTGGCTGGTCTCCCCAGCTAGAGGCTGCACAAGCCAGGGAAAGGTACCGACTTCCAAGGGGAAACAGGTCTCCAGTGCTTACCGTGACTGTTCAAGCTCCAGGCAGCCAAACAAACAGAGGGGATTCCTCTGCCATCACATTTGCTGCTGGGCCACACTTGGAGAAATAAGATCCCCACAGCAGGGACAGATAACAGGGAGAAGCAAAGAGAGGCCTGGGGCAGTTTGAACCTTAGGGCCCCCTCTCACTGGGAAGGGGCATCTCGCTGAGCTGCTCAGCAACGTCTCCCTGCTCAACCATGATGGGTGCTCTTCTGAGAAATTCCCTTTTTTCCTTTTAAATCCAGCGTTTGGAGCTGCCCGCAAAGCTCTAGGCTTCTTCTTACCAAAGCTAGATTGCATCGCAAGAAAACTGGGGCCTCCTGAGAGACCCAAATGCTTTTTCCACACCGTTCAATCACAGCCCCCAAGGGGAGAGAGAGGCAAGGAAAGTTGTTCCCATCATGTAGGTGAAAGTGCTTTGAAAGCCTAAGAGCAATTTACAAGTGTAAGGTGTGACTATTTATGCCAATAGGACGCATAGCACATTGGCACTCACTCAGCCCCAAGTGCTGGACAGGGCCAAGACAGCACAGCATGCCCCCCAACTTTCTCCCCCTACCCGCTGTGCTTTCTTCTCCCACTGCTGAGGGCATCCAGCAAAGGCTGCCTTCCTTCTCCTGATGCCCAGCCCCTGGCATAGCAGGAGCACCCTTCCCAGGCCAGCTCAGCAGGAAGCAAAGACATTTGGCACCACCCTGTCATTGTCCCAAGTAAATCCAGCCCAACCCTCCCCGCTCTTGCTTGGCTTTTGGCTCCTGCCTTTCATCATTGCTGTGGCCCCTGGCTCTGCCTAACTGCTCACTCCTGACATGTCTATTCATTGCTCCTCAGAGCTCTCCCACTCCTCTCCCTCTACTCCCTCACAAGACTTGTCCAGGCATTAAGGAGCTAAGACGGGAAACCACGTTAGTAAGGGTTCTCCAAAGAGATAGAACCAACAAGGGTTGTGTGCGTGCGTGCATGTGTGTGTGTCTAGAAACAGAAAGAGAGATTCATTTTAAAGAAGTGGTCACACAATTATGGAGGCTGGCAAGTCGAAAATCTGCAGGGTTGGCTGGCAGGCTGGAGACCCAGGGAGGAGGCGACAACGCAGTTCAAGTCTGAAGGCCGTCTGCTGGCAGAATTCCCACTTTCTCAAGGGAGGTCAGTCTTCTGTTCCAGTCAGGACTTCAACTGATTGGATGGGGCCCATCTACATTATGGAGAGAAATCTGCTTTATTCAAAATCTGCCCTGGTATAAATGTTAATCTCATAAAAAGACAGCCTCACAGAAACATCTCGAATACTGTGTGACCAAATATCTGGGCACTGTGGCCCAGCCAAGTTGACATGTAGAATTAACTATCCCAGGAACCGCAGGGCCCACTTTCGCTGCAATCAATTGGAAGCTGGGGAAGGAAAGCAACCCCAGCGGGAGGAGTTGGGACTGAGGCGGAGCTCTAAGGCACAGTGCCCAGGTAGCACTCCCCCTGCTACACGTGAGGCTGTCCCCACAACCAGGTTTACGTCCCTTTCCACTCACAGGTATTTGGGCAGGGTAGGTACCTGTTTGCATCACTTAACTCTTCGACAAACATGAGAAGATCCTACCCTGTGGCCAGCTCTGTGCCAGGCATGGAGGTGCCAAGGTGCCTAGGAGAAGTTCCCCACTTCTTAGCAGACTAGCAGAGGCAGGACATTTTTCTGTCTGAACTAAGGAGCTCTTTTCCTCCTCCCTTCACTCCTCAAGGGAAATCATTGGTGCCATTCTTTCCCCTGCACAGATGGAGAATCTGCAGCTCAGAGAAGCACAGTGCCTGGGCCCAGGTACACAGCAGGGAGGTAGAGAGAACTCCGATTCCCTTCACACGCAGTCTCCTCTGCAGCCCCCATTTCCTCTCCCTTCTGCCACTGTCCATGACCTCCAGAGATTCCTGTAGTTTAATGCAAATGCTCTATCAATAGCCCCAGAACTCCACCACCCTCTCTCTGTCTTGCGGCTCAAGTCGAGCGAGCTGAAAGGATATATTTTTTCAAATAAGTAATTCCTGTAGGCAATAAAAAGATACACTATCTTCTGAGTGAAATATAAAGAGTTCACAGCAGCTGTCTCCCCAGTTTGCATTTTCCTCTGCACCTGATGGGAAGGACAGATAAAGATAATGGGATTTTTCTTTCTTTTTTATTTCACCTCCCTCTCTCCCTGGAAGGTGGAAATGTAACAAATTGGATTGTGAGTGTGTCTGTCCTTTGTGCTTGGTGCCTGGAGCAGGGCATCCGGCTGCCGGGCAGAGCTGCTGCGAGAGAGGTCAGAGCTAGCAATTTTCTCTTGGTGCCATGCATATGAATGCCAGGGTCACCTTTCCTCCTTCCCACTGACACCACCTGCCTTCTAAACTCTTCTTTGACCCACCACACCGCCTGGACTCATGCCAGAGCCCTGTGTTCCACATTCAAGAATATCTACTAAGTTCTAGCTTGTCTCTCTCAAATCAGGAAGTGGGGCACAGCCTGCCTTTGCCTTTCACTCTCCAGGCATCCCTAAATAGCAACAACTGACCAGTGCACAGCACTTTACAGTTTACAAAGATCTAGTACCTTCAGTGCAAAGAATGCACTTCTATTCAGGAACTTCTTCTTTTAAGCACCAGGTGTCATAGTTCAATCATGTTATATTTGGGAACTTGCTGTCACAATAATTTTTTTTTTAAAAGAACATTTTTAGAGGGTCACCCCTCCTGCTCCCAGGTGAATTTTCTGGCCTTTTTAGCAGACACACTCTGATCTTCTCTTGGCTCTCCCAGCTCTTCCCTGGTGCCTGCTCCCAGCACTTCAGCTTGGCCAGATGTTGAAGGTCTCAGGGCTCTCCGCCAGGTGTTTCCTTGGGGCTCCCTGCTGACAGGCATGCAGAGCCATGAATCTTGTCTCCTCCTCCAGCCTCCTTCTCGGCCCGGGGTTTGGAGGGTAGAGTGGGTGCTGTGTAGGGCTGGTGTGTGCTTCTAGTGAGAACCTGTTCACAGTGCCCCCAAGGTAAGGAAAGGTGGCAGGGGTGGAAGTCCAAGCATGTGGTCATGAAGGTGGTCCTGTGTGAACTGTGTAGGTCGGTTTTGCTGGCTCTGCCTAGCCTAGTTGGTGCCTCCTTCCACCCTTGCCTTTCTTCAGCAGCCCTTCCTGAAGCTTCCTGGGATGGGTCTGAGGAGAGATGATGACAGGAAGACTGGAAGGGGAGTTAATGCAAAGCCTGAAGGGTCCCCAGCTTGGGGTAAAAGGAGGTGCATGTGCACACGTGTGTGCGCATGTGTGTATGCGCATGTGTGTGCATCTGTGTGCGTGTGTGTGCACGCATGTGCATGTGCCTGTGTGTGTGCCTGTGTGTGTGCACGTGTGTGCAAGTGTGTGTGCGTGTGTGTGTGTTTGCGTGCATGTGTGTGTGTGCATGTGTGGGTGCCCTTGCACCCACCTGCATATCTACACTGTGAGGGCCAGAACTACAAGGTGCTGTGCACCCTGGGGAGAGTTTGCCTCTTAGCATGGCACCTACTGGTGGGTACGGGACTCTTCAAGAGTCAGACCAGTGGGGTCCTCCATGCCAGCGTCTCCTTCCAGGTTGGCCTGCGGAGGATCTCAGCTTCCCGCTGCCAATTACATGGATCTCCACACACTTGGAGGCAAGCCAGGTTCCCTCTACCTCCCCTTCCTAGAGACTCTGCAAGCACGACCTGGCCATCTTCTGAGCATCCCTGAAACCCACACCCCTAAGCATCCCTGAAACACGTCTCCACAGCCATCTCCTGAGCGTCCCTGAAACCCACACCCCTTCCACACTGACTTAGCTTAGGTCCTCAATGCTACTTCTGCTTTGAACAAAGACGGCCATCCGGGCAGGGCTCATGCCTCTTTGTCCCTCTAATAATGCTCTCCTCTCCTTATCCCCTCTCTGCTCTGTCTCGATGGCCTCAGCTCAGTCCCAGACACCTTGGCAAGGCATGCTGGATCTTTCTTAACTCAGGTCCTGACCTCCCTACACCTCTCCAGCCTCTCCTTTCAACTTTCTCCTGCTCAGACTCATCGATCCCTAGAACGGTGGCATGAGTGTCACCTTTGGACCAGAACACTTATCCCCCTGGCCAGCCAGCAAATGCCCACTCATCCTTCACAATTTAACCTGGGCAGCCCTTTCCTACCAGTTCCCTGTAGCTCTTCCTCCTTGTCTCACCCCTGTCCTGACCACTGGGCTCCTGCACAGCCCCTCCACACAAGGAGTCTTCAAGGGCAAGGGTTTATGTTTTACTCCGTTTTCTTGTTTAACTACCTCTCATGCCCAACTGGCAGTGCCCAGCACACTGGGGGCACAGAGTAAGTGTTCTTTGATGAATGAGTGAGCATGGAGCTGTAACACGTCCTGGACCTGGGTTCTCACCATGGAGACTGCGTCTTGTGAGATGGGACTCTAGGTGTCCTCTTTTGTAGGAGCAGGTGTTTGTGAGGAGTCACTCTGCCCCAGGATTTGCTTCAGCCCTCTCTGAGCTCAGCATCTCATAGCATTTGGTGCCTGGGAGGTATTTTCCGGCTTCTCACTGTGCCCTATGGGCAGGCAAAAGGCCAAAAGGCTCAGCCTT
Source organism: Papio anubis (assembly GCF_008728515.1). Taxonomy (NCBI): domain Eukaryota; kingdom Metazoa; phylum Chordata; class Mammalia; order Primates; family Cercopithecidae; genus Papio; species Papio anubis. The sequence continues at coordinate 26,397,586 of NC_044979.1, forward strand.
CATGGGAGGACTCTGGTCATTGGCTGAGCTGTGACATTGCCTCTTGACTGGTCCTAATGTGGTCACCTCCTACGGAGCAAGGTAGAGACTCAAAAGAGAGATATTTTTAGTGATATTTTTATAGGCAAGACAGAAGGAGCCCATCTGGTGAAAAGAGGGCTGGACCAAGCACTGGGGGACCTGGGTTCTATTTATTTTCATTACTGTTATTAAAACTAAGCACACATTGAATATGCAACAAAGCACAAAATTAGATACCACCCTCACAGAGGGCCTCCTGAGGCTGATTCAGCCAGCCGTGCATACCATGAGAGAACCAGGGTGTTGGCCTTCATATCTAAGGTGGCAGGGCTGTCTCATCCTCAGCTCACTCAACCTGACCTTGAGATCTTTACTTCTGGGGTGGGGATGAGATTTTATGAGCCCAGCCATGCACCTCAGGAGAAGGCACTGCTCCTGGGCTAGAGGGAAGCCACCTGCGATGGCCTTTGACCTTGGCTTTTCCTGGCCCCTGCTTTACTCAATAGAGCTCTATGGCTCAGACTTCTATTGAGAGAAGGTCAGGAAGTTGTAACAAGAGCACTCCAGAAAGCTGAGCCCATACCCACTATCTGATCTTCTTGAGACATTCCGTGATGAGTCTAGGGAAAATAGAGACCATAACTGGCCTGAAGAAGGGGTTTCAGGAAAGGAAGGAGGGCAGGTAAGTATGGAAATGAAAGTGGATTCTGGCCAACAGGGTAAAAGTAAGGAATTTGGGCAGAGAAGAGTGACATTAAGGGTTGGCTTTCCTTGTCAGCCTACTTGAATTATTCTGTGCCAGGGAATGTGGGGCTGCCCACCAGTTATACTCCACCCTCTGTCCTCCATTCCATGTTCAGCTGGGTGGTCTACTTGTGATCCTTTCTTCTTTCCTGAAAGCCTCAGGAATGGAGCTGCCTATACCAGCTGCCCATCCCTCTGAGCTCTCTTTCATCAGGACTAGGTTGTAGATGCTACAAAGCAATAATTTCAACTACTACTTTCTTCTTCTCCTTCTCCTTCCTCTTCCTTTTCTCCCCCTTCCCCTTCTCCTCCTTCTCCTCCTCCTCCTCCTCTTCCTCCTCCTCTTCCTCCTCCTCTTCCTCCTTCTTCTTCTTCCTCATCATCCTCCTCTTTCTCCTCTTATTCTTCCTCTTCTTCTTCCTTCTCTTCTTCTTCTTTCTCCTTTCTTCTTCTTCTTTCACCTTTCTGATATTTCAGAAAAAAAGCACATAGTCAGCAATTTTTTTTCTGTCTAGGAGATAACAAAACAATAGGCTTGAGTGATCTAAAAGCAAGCTAAGTGTACCCCTTGATTTCAGCCCCCTCTCTGTATATTGGCTTTTGGGGGAACATTCTTGACTTTTTGAGATAAGTCCCAAGGAGACATGACCATCCTCTACCCAGTCTTTTTGGATAGGGGCATGGAGGTGGGTGGACTCTCATTCTCATTCTCATAATTTCTGGGCATGACTCAGACAGGGTTGTTGAGTATGGCCGCCCAGGCTGTGCACTGCACAGCTCGAAGGGGAATTGTACATCATGGAAGAAGACCTGCCCTGGCACCCAGAATCAGTCACCAACTGTCATTGTCTAATTTACCAGGCCATGTAGTTTATTCGGATGCTCCTGAGATGTGCTACAATTCTTTATCAGCAAGGAGTACCATTGCAGCTGCTAAGCTAGAGGGCTGTCTCTCCACTGGCACCTTCTCCTTCTAGTCCTAGCAAGCCCCATAGTCACTTCAGTGGAGGAGACTCCCTTGGGGCCCAGCCAGAGGACTTAGTGTCCAGAGCTGAGTTCATTGCATCCCTCTCCCTAGCCCAAATATGAGGAAAGCAGAAGCTGGCTCCCTTTTGTGTTGTGCCTTACAGCTGTTCCTCCACCACATGCAGCCTCTGACTTAACCAGGTGCCGCTCACTATGCAAGCGGGGGAGACTCACTGCCATATACTCTCCAACCCAGACTGGTGTCCGCCAGCATCCAACTGCACAGCACATCGGCTGTCTGGCCAACTTGGAGAGATTCCTCTTCCTTTGCTCCAGCCACTCAAAAGTGCATGCATGCATACCTCCATAAAATAAAAAACAAAAAAACTCAAGAAACCAAACAACACAATAACAAGCAAAAATGCTAGTGACCAGATACCTCAGTGAGGCATTTTCCCCTTTGCCCATTAGCCTAACTGCCCCAGACCGTAATCACCATGAGCAATCCCAGCTGTGACATCCACCAGACTAAGGGATGGATGGGCCCCAGAGACTTCTTGCTCCAGTGAGCAAGCATGTAGTCTCTATGCTTTCATTCCTTTGACCACCTGACGTGAAGCTGAGCTCTAAATTAGGCAGCAGGGAAGCCCCAGGGACTGGAGCCCCAGGAACTGGAGGCAAGGGGCTTAGATTTTAGGAGCATCTCTGTTATTCCAAAGGGCATGCCATCTGTGAAATGGGATTGGCAGCACAGACCACAACAAATGCACAATGCAGGGAGGAATTGGTGCTCTCTGCCACAAATGTGGCTGATCGTGGACCAGCCTTGGCAGGAGGGAAACGAGGAAGAGAATCTGAACATGTGGCTCTGTGAGACATAGGAAGAAATCCCTGGTGGGTCAAGCAGTGACTGCCAGGCCACTTAATCCAGCAACTAACCACACTCTGAATGAGCCCAGCGTTCTTTGCACATTTCAGAAGTATCAGCATCTGAGAGGCATTGAGCAGGATCTGGGCTGCCTGGAAACCAAATGTTTGGCTTCTTGGCTGGAACACATGTTGCATTTGAATTTAAGAGGCTGTTTCTCCTTTCTGGTGTGTATCCATGAGAATGGTATGTGTGCATGCATGAGCTCATACATGTGTGTGCTGCATGAGTTTATGTGTGTCTGACATGCACATGGATTTTCATGCGTGTACATTTCAAGATAGGAATGTGCACTTCTGCACCTACACGTGATTTGTACCAAGTATGTTGGTGGGGATTTGGTTGATGAGAAACAGCCTCCCATTTCCCCATGTGTGATCCATCAGTAGGCCCATGTATTGTAGGTGTTTGGGCCCATGAGAATAATATGGGGATGTAAGTATATCCTTGTAACATCAAATAATTAGGTGTTGGATAGATTACAACGTTGATATCATTTCATCAACTTTGTGGAGAAGGGGACGTTCATGGGCATGAGAATGGGTTTTGCTGATTTTTTCCACACTCTTTGACCCAATCTCCCTGACAAGGGTGACACACCTGCCAGTTTCACCCTATGGCATGCACCCCTGGAGCAGATCTGGGGCTGTTCAGTGGCTGAGCCTACAGCCTTGATTTCGTCAGCTCTAAGAGCTTCCAATCAAGCAAACAAGCCACGCTACCACAACTATGCCACTTTGCATTTGCCTCGTGCTTTGTCAAAGCTTAGTGTTTTATTATGTGCCCCTTTTGTTTGGCTAATACTTTTTGAGCATCTACTTTTTACAGATGTAGCCATTCCTAGCAAGCAGATGGGCAGGGGTGGGTAAGCGATGTTAGCCCCATTTTGGTCACATAGTTTGTTGGGATCAGAACCAGAACTGGAACTCAGGGCCTCTCTGCGTTGAGAGCTTTGGCACTCCGTTTTCACAGGAGCATGTGCTAGCACTTACAATGGATACACCCTTGAGCTAGCACTGCATAGGTTACCTACACAGGGGTCCTCAGCTTCCCTATAGGAGGGGTCAGAGGGCCTCTCTGAGATGCCACTGCTCTCTTGGCAGAGTGGCGACAAGGAAGTGGGGCAAGGATGATCTTGCAGGATGAAGACATCACCACCAAGATTGAGAATGATTGGAAACGACTGAACACGCTGGCCCACTACCAGGTGAGGGGAATGTGGAAAGGGGAGGAGCTAGCCAACTACAAGTCCCTTGCCCTGGAAATCATTGTCCTGGAATAACAGGGCTAGACACCAAGCCCCTCAACAGCACTCCATGTTCCGTTAGTGCTCCAGAGGAAATTGATGTCTCCCAGCCAAGAAGCCAGGAAACCCTGACCTCTTTGGAGATAACATGCTGACATGCACACTTTCTGCAGGGCACGGGCAGAGTCCCCAAGGAAGGCCCTCCTGAGAAGTTCCTCTGGGCATTTAAGGCTGGGTCATCTTCCAGGGAAGCACTGGGATTGAGAATGCTAGGGAGGAGCTCTTGCCAGGAGTTACTCCGAGAGAAGCCACAAAATAGAACATCAGTCAGTATCCAGATCTGTGTCTTGTTTTGCTCCAAGGAAAGCTGACAGCCTCCAAAGTCCCCTAGTTCTCCAGCAAGGCACCAATTGCCCCTTAGTGCCAAGTTCATCCTGATTTGTCCTTATTTCCTGGAGTGGCAGAGCTGCTGTGCCCAGGCCCTGAGAAGCTTTTTTCCTGTAGGTGCCAGATGGTTCCGTGGTGGCATTAGTGTCCAAGCAGGTGACAGCCTATAACGCAGTGAACAACTCCACCGTCTCCAGGACCTCAGCGAGTAAATATGGTAAGATCCCACCGAGTGTCCTGGGGAGGCCTGGGTGTCCTGAGCAGTTGTTGTCATGACAACAGCATAGCCAGAAGGCAGGAGACTCTTGGAGAGGGGAGCTGGGGCATCAGAAAGGCTGACCATCAGGGAAGAGAGCCAGGTGGGGGAAGAGGCCCCTGGTTTCAGTCCGTCACTCTGATGCATAAGCGAGACCTTCATCCATGAGCAAAAGAGTAAAGCCAACTTTCATGAATGTCTTCCAGGCTGTAAGATGCCTTTCCTTGTGTGATAGCTATTATCTCACATCATGTTCATAACAATCTAGTGAATTAAATAATTATTATTTCCCCCTATTATGCAGATTAGTACATTATAACTCAGGTGCACAGAGGCTAAATGATTTGTAAGAGCCACTGTTATTTTGCAGTGGAGTGCAGGTACAGACCAGGTGCAAGGCTTTGCAGTGGTGGGGAGAGGGTGCTGGAGGTGGGATAGAAGCCAGAAGGATCCCTGTTCTGCCCTATCTGTGTGCTTTGGGGCTAGTCATCTGACCACTATGAGCCTTGGTTATTTATTTATTTACCAAAAGAAGAGATTGAAAAATCTACTGACTGAACAGGGTCATTCTAGATAATAAATAGATGAATACAGAGAATAGTTCCTGCACACAGTAGGACCGCCATTTCATTTTCCTGCTCAGTACTCATTTCACAACACTTCACAAACACTGGCAGGAGTTTCAGCAAATAAATAGGAATAATTTGGCACAGGCCAGAGGGGAGGACAGATGAAGGTGAGCAGGTTACCAGGCGATTACTCATCCGATCAGCGGTTATTAAGGGAGACAGGCTACCTGCTCTTAAGTGTGTACTTAATTGGCTGCACAGAACTCATCCTGAGACATGACTTGAGAACTCTAACAAGGAAAAGCATTTAAAAAGTACAGGCTTATATTTTTTACAAATTGAATAATTAAGGGTTGACACGATGCAGAGTACAGGAAGGAGGGGGAGATCTGAGTGGGTAGAATTAGCCACAGATAGTTTCCTGGAGGTGGTGAGAAAATCATCCCAGTTTCAGGGAATGCACCAAACCAAGGCGAGGTGACAGCACCGGCCAATGGCAGGAATGATCAGACAGTCGTTGGCTTCCGCCAGAGCGAGGGATGCATGGTAAGGTGATGGGCTAAGGCCTTGTGGCCTCACATACGTTGGGTGGTGATCCTTGCCTCGGCAGAAAACATGATCCGGTACACGGGCAGCCCTGACAGCCTCCGCTCACGGACACCTATGATCACTCCTGACCTGGAGAGTGGAGTCAAGATGTGGCATCTAGTGAAGAACCATGAGCATGGAGACCAGAAGGAGGGGGACCGGGGGAGCAAGATGGTGTCCGAAATCTATCTGACCCGACTCCTGGCCACTAAGGTATCAGACTTGAAAACTGGGTGCAGGGAGCCCAGAGGCTATGAAGAGGGACTTTGTCAGCCCACAGAAATGCCAGAGTAGCCAGTACCCAGCATTCGTGCTGGTGCCCACTCTATTATCCACCCCAGGAGGCACTGCTGATTAGCCCCTGCACCGAACCTCAGAATCCTTCTCAATCCAGCGCTCCAGGCAAACCCCACCAATACATTGGTGTTGACATGCAATCTGAAGATTTGTTTCTATCCCTTCTCCATGCCCTTCTGAAATGCTGAGACTCTGACTGCCTCTTTTCACATTCTTCTGCCATGCCTTATAAAAGAATAGTTTCTTCTCTGGGGTATCCTCTACAATCTCAAGTGGGGGAAGTCAGGGCTCCATCAGTGACTTCTCAGGCACCATTTCTTTTTTTCTTTTTTCTTTTTTTTTGTTTTTGAGATAGAGTCTTGTTCTGTCACCCAGGCTGAACTGCAGTAGTGCAATCTCTGCTCACTGCAACCTCCTCCTCCCAGGTTCAAGCAATCCTCCTGCCTCGGCCTCCCAAGTAGCTGAAACTACAGGGATGCACCACCACACCTGGCTAATTTTTTTTTTTTTTTTTTTTTGTATTTTTAGTAGAGGTGGGGTTTCACCATGTTGGCCAGGCTGATCTTAAACTCCTGGCCTCAAATGATCCGCCTGCCTCTGACTCCCAAAACCTGGGATTACAAGTGTGAGCCACCGTGCCTGACCCCAGGCACCATTTGTAATTCTGGTTCTGGGGACATTGCTTACCTGCAGTGCTAGTCTTTCACTCCTGAGACTGGGCTCAGCTCTGCTCTCTGCAGAGCCAAGTGAGTCACTGTTCATTAGCCAGTGTGAGTAATGCCCAAACAAAACCAGCAGATTGTGTTTGTCTGCTCTAACCAAGTGAGTGTTCATTAGCATTTGTGAAAAGTGCTAAAATAACACCGCCAGAGGGTGTTCAACCAAACCGTGTTGTTGGCAGAGGAAGCCTTACGTAGGTCCAGTCATCAGTGTTATATCTCTTTTCCTTGTGCAGGGGAAATTTAAAGCTGTTAGAGACAGACGAAATGGGAAAAATGATTTACATGGACTTACCCAATTTCACCCAAGTGGGGTGGACTGTATACCATCCTCCCCTGCCTAGGTCTGTGAGGCAGGTTTTAAAAGCCATCCTCATAACTACGTGAGTTGAGCTGTGTCTGAACATATCCCACCTCTCCAGGGCACACTGCAGAAGTTTGTGGATGACCTCTTTGAGACCATCTTCAGCACGGCACACCGTGGCTCTGCCCTGCCCCTGGCCATCAAGTACATGTTTGACTTCCTGGATGAGCAGGCTGATAAGCATGGCATTCATGACCCACACGTCCGCCATACCTGGAAGAGCAATTGGTGAGTGAAGGGAGGGCAGGGGGCACATCGGGAGCCCTGAGCCCACCCAGCCTCGAGTCAATGGTGATGGGACTCTGGGCCTCCAGGAGAAGGGCTGGCCAGAGTCTGTTTTCATCAGCAGGGACTCTGAGCAGGCACATTCTCTGGTCCTCCCCATCCACTCTTCCTAGATTTTTGTGCTCATTCCCTCTTTCGCTTCCCTCTAGTAAAATCTGTCTGTGCATCTTTCTTTCCTATCACTTAGTCAGTTAACAAACATTTATTGAACCAGCTGAAGAAGCAAGAAATAATATGCCAAATGTCACGGCCCGGACACTCTCCCATCCAAGTACCTCCTGGGTGCCTGTGATTATGCTAGACACTGAGGATCATGAGCTAATCAGACATGGCCCCTGCCCTCAAAGAACTGACAGATGAGGGTGAGAGGCAAGGTAGTGTGGGACAAATACTATGGAAGATGGAAAATGTGTCATGTGCAACCGGATCTTAGAAGGGCAACATCTATCAGTGACTTGCAAGCAGTTTTGAAACACACCTAGGAAACAACCAGGTGAACAAAGGGCGTTCGTATTCTGTTCAAGCAGTTGCTCTCTTCCCATTACCTCCTTTTCCAAGTTCTGTGTGGTGAAGAGACCTGCCCTTAACCACTATGTCTTCCTTTGAGACAACAGGACTCTCCAAGTACTAACTGACACTCTAGGTGTTCTCCCCTATGATCCCCTCTGTCCTTTTAGCATGGAGCATCCTTCCTTTCACTTGTGCGTAATTTGTATTTGAGGTTGAAATTTCAAGAGCTCACATCAGTATTCAGCACTTAGTATGGAACCTTGCGTAAAGCTGGGTCTCAGTAATTATTGATGAGATGCAGGGCCAAGGTGGTCTCTGGTTGAGAGCTCTACCTGAGGCAAAGCTGGCTTATCCTTTGTCCCATCAGTTCCAGAACAGCCTCCCTGCAGCTTTTCCATGGTGCCTGTCCCAGGCTCTTCTTCCCCAGATCATTCTTCTGAGGCAGTGTGGGCCTGTTGCCCAGCACTGACAACTGCTAGGATGGGCAAGGCATTAGAGCTCAGCCAAGCACCCTGGCACCTAGCCCCAGGCCCCAAAGCAATGCACAGATGAAGGCAGAAGTCAGACTTTGGTACCAAAACTGTGTTAGATATAGTATACTCTGGCTCCTCATCCTCTTCACCGGGAGAAGAGACTATCCCTGCTGAATATGAAAAACCAGGCAGGAACCAAGGTTGAGACCACAGAACTGAAGCGTGGGGTTTGCTCCCACATTAACTCCTGGTGAGAGAAGACCTTCATGCTGGGGTTCTTCCAAACTTTCTCAAATAAGACTCAAAAATCTAGATTGCTCACTCAGTGTAGCAAAACTGGGTGATGCGATTTCCTCCTTTGAAAGCTGTGCTGGGTCTAATATCTCCCAGGACCTGCCTCTAGGTAAGATGCATTTAACTCTCCTAGACTTCTAGACTTCTTGGCATGACTACTGGGAGCTGTTTGGTGGGGCATGTCCCCAGCCTACCAATCTGCTTCTGTCAGTGAGTCTTCCTACTTACTGCCTCCATTGAATGTTAACAGCCTTCAGAAGATTAAAAAAAATGCTCTGCCCAGAACTTCTCTTGGTCCTAGCTGGAGAAAGTTGGGTATTTCTAAACATTTCTATCTGCTTTTAGTAGCACATTGCAGGAATATCACCTACAATGGTATCCAAACCATTTGTTTTCACCCCGTCCCTCCTGCTGCGGTGAGGACACCTCCAGGGGTGCCATAATGTCCTTGGAGTAGAGCCAAATCCTTGGATCCCAGTTCTTCCAAGTACTCAGGTCTGAGCAAAGGACACCCCAGGAAGTAGACAGTCCTGCTAGGCTCAAGTTCTCCCATCAAAGGACACTTTCCCCCAACCCTGACTTGATCTGTTGCTATGTTGAGCAAGACACAGTAAGTCTGGGAATTTTAAGATCTGCATATTGACTTGGAGTTAATTGTCTCTGATTGAAAGGTGATTATTTTTTTATTCCTGGCCCAAGGTGTAACCCACCCTCTCCCCACCCTCTTCTTCCACAGTTCCCTACCTCTTCTCTTTTAAATAAACCTCCTGCTCATTTAGCCTGAGTGGCTGCAATCAACCAGAGATTAGTGCCACCACTAATGTTAATAATATGCTAATATTTCATTAGGCGGGAGCCTTGGGTGAGTGCTGTGGCTTCCCTGTTTGCTGTACCTGTCAGCAAAACTGGCTTGAGGACCAGGGAGCATAGGGGAGAAAAAACCAGCAGAGCAAATGTGGACTCCCAGAGTCCCTATTCCTGGGTGCAACTTCTGGAACAACAGGAAGATATGAACAGAGACTTCATTAGCTGAGAAGTCGTGAGTCCTCCATTCAGGGCTCTGACCCCAGCTGTCAGGAAGCCTGGGCAGCTGGAGTGACCCCTGCTTTCACCTGGGTGTTGTGGCTCTGTGAGTTTTTCTGGACACCATCCCATTATTTCCTATTAGGAATTTCCAGGGATGAAGCAAACACCGCCAAACATTGTCAGACCTCAATGCTGCCTGCCTGAGTCCCGCCCTGCACACTTTGTAGGAACTTAATAGATCCTTGTCGACTGATTGGCAGTCTTGAACATTAGGTTTTCCTGTATTAATAGCTTTTGTTATTTGTACCTGCTGGCTGCTGGGAGATAGAGCAAGTATAGAAATATTGTACTGGTTCTATTGAAATGATGTAATTCAAAGAGTTTAAGTTCTAAGAAGCAAGCCAAGCACATAATTAACATTCTAACTATTACCATCAGTGAGAACAACAACCAAAACAACAATAAAACATCAGGGGAAATGGCAGGAGGCAGAGGTGGGAGCAGAGGGAAGGAAGTAAGCAATCCCTTGCATGGTGCCTAGTCCTCTTTCCCACCTGCGTCCCAGCAGGCTGGTTGGAAGCCATAGGATTAGAGCCCACAGGGATGGCTACAGCCAAAAGGGGCAGAAGGCAGTTTCTCCTAGTGTCCCAGGATTGGGACATTTTAAGCAACAGGTTAACAATAGCAGACTGCAGGGCACACTTTTCCCTCTTTGTCTTTGTTGATGCAGATTTCCTGTGTGCAACCCATCCTCCACCCCATTCCTCCAGGCCTCACCCTGCTAAGAAACACACAGGCCTGGCACGGTAGCTCACGCCTTGTAATCCCAACACTTTGGGACGCCAAGGTGGGCAGATCAACTGAGATCAGGAGTTCAAGATCAGCCTGGCCAGCATGATGAAACCCCATCATACTAAAAATATAAAAATTAGCCGAGTGTGGTGATGGGTGATTGTAGTCCCAGCTACTCAGGAGGCTGAGGCAGAAGAATCATTTGAACCTGGGAGGCTGAGGTTGCAATGAGCTGAGATCGCCCTACTGCACTCCAGCCTGGGTGACAGAGCAAAACTCCATCAAAAGAAAGAGAGAGAGAGAGAGAGAGAGAAAGAGAAAGAGAAGGCAAGGCAAGGCAGAGCAGGGCAGGGCAAGAGAAGGGAAGAAAGGGAAGGAAAGAAATAAAGACTTACACAAGTTTTAAAACTCCCGCCATCAAGTGCCCCCTTTATGAAGGCATTCTGGACACTGCCTTCTGGGTAGACTTGATGATTCCCTTGGTCCCATGTTGGACCCTACACATCTCTGGTCCTAGCACCAACAGTCCTCCCGGCATGTAGTCGGTTTCATGTCTGCCTTTCCATGAACCCATCACAATGCAGGCTTCTTGAGGGCAGAGGATGTGTCTCATTCATCACTGTATCCCCAATTGCAAGCACAGTTCCTGGTGGGCAGGAGGTGCCAACCGGCAGAAGCAGGGAAGGGAAGGAGGGAATACGATGGGGCCCATGAGGTGGGTGAATGTGGGTTTTCAAGCATGCCAGCTTAGAAATGAAAAATCAGTCAGCTACACTGTACTTCTCAGCCCCAGTAGGAGTAGGCTGAGAGGCCCAGGCAGGGAGGAAGGGTGTGACTTCTGCCAAGTCATACAGTAGATGGCAGAGCGTCAGATACGAAGCCTAGATTCCAAGCAATTCCTTAAAGTTTGCCAACTGGATACTCTTGTATCAGGCTTAGGAGCAGACAGACAGAGTTAGAAATTCCACTTTATAGCACACATCAAAGCTGCCTTTTAGGCCAAAGGGAAGATGATGAGCCCTGCCACCAAGGCTGGGTATCAAGTCCTCTCAAATACCTACCAAGATTATATCTCCGGATGAATTATTCAGCCTTGGCAGTTCTCAGTTTCTTGGAAGGTAAATTGGGGCCCTGCAGACCTGCCTTATCTCCCTTCCTGGGCACATCCCGTCCCCAGCATAGAGAAGGCTCTTAAGTTCTATTAGTTCCCCAGGCTTCTCTCCTTCTCCAGAGACCCCTCCTACCCACGCCGCAGCCCCACTGCGCCATCTCCCCTGACTGTCTGCCTCTTCCTTCCACGCAGCCTGCCCCTGCGGTTTTGGGTCAACATGATCAAGAACCCGCAGTTTGTGTTTGACATCCATAAAAACAGCATCACAGACGCCTGCCTCTCTGTGGTGGCTCAGACCTTCATGGACTCTTGCTCCACATCAGAGCACCGGCTGGGCAAGGACTCGCCCTCCAACAAGCTGCTGTATGCCAAGGACATCCCCAGCTACAAGAACTGGGTGGAGAGGTGAGTGCTGGGCCATGGAGCCAAGTCAGGGCCCCTTGCTGGAGCCAGCAGCTTCCTCCACAAAAGGTTCCTTCCCCATCAAAAACCAGCTGTGCTTCCAGATGAGTCATTCACAAAGCCTGATCCTGCCACTGCAACACCCACACCCCCACGTCCCAGTGCTCCTGTCCCCTGAAACCAGAATAGGAAAACTAGGCCAGAGGTTGCTATGATAGCTCAGCTTCCCTGGATAACAGGCCCTGGAGCCTAGTGGCTGAAATGCCTTCTAGGCCCAGAGAGGAGATGTGCTCCTAGTTCTAATCTTCACCTCCCACTCCCCAAAAAGTAAATAAAAACTGTCATCATAAGACTTCAAGGGGCCAGACTACATCATTGCAGCAGAAAAGGCTGGAGGCCTCTACCCATCTGCTCCCGTCTGGCTGGCAGTTCCCAGCATTCTGTGGGGATGTTTTTGTCACTGTCTGAACAGCTTCTCACTCAGCCCCTTGCCTCTCACGTGAGCTCTTAATGCCCTGGGTCTTGCAGTGTTGTGATCAAATCCCAGTGTCCTGCAGAGCTCTCGTGACTGAAGGTCCCCCTGTGAGCTGCAGGGCTGGGCTCCTCCTAGGGTGGCGCTGACTCATGGTAAAGGAGGTTAATGGTTTGTCTGAGCCGCATCAGCTCCATACGCCAAGCACCTGAACTAAGCAACCAGCTGAAGCTTTATTTATTCATCACAGCAGCCCTGTACTAGGGAGAGGACAGGAACTGTAAGCTCCTTTTATGCCATGAAGGTGAAGAAATGTACATGCAGAATGCCCAAGGTGATTTAAGGGACCAAGATGAAACTAGATCCCAAACCTCTTAGCTGACTCCCAAATAACCTTCCTACCTCTTTGCATTACTTTCAGACAGGACCTCTGCCAACCCATATGGTGCTTCTGTATGGTTTAAGAAAGATACCCCTTCCTACAGAATGAGGTAGCCCCACACCGAGTGTGTTTGCTGAGTGTTGGGCTTTGTCAGCCCCAGCTCGTCCTCTTGTCCAAGTATCTTTGTGCAGTGAGTAACCTGCACAACTCTACATGGCAGTCCTGCATTTAGACTTTCTCTTTATTCCAAGTAGCTTAAATATAAGAAACCTAGAGGGAAGCTCAGATTTGGTGCCTTTTGAAGAGTAAAAGAGTTCAGAAGGTGTGCTTGACTTGGTGACAAAATGTACTTTATCATTTTGCCTATGACAGAGACAGCCTTTGTCTTTATACTTGAAAATTGCCTTCCCTTAGGAAATAACTAGGAGGGAGTAGAGTCCTGGCCACCTCAGTGCATTAGTGTCACTGAAAGGGTTTGATTTTGTTTTTCCCTGTCCCCTCTGCCCTGTGATACCCTCTCCTCCTTTCCTACTGAGGCAGGTGGTGGACATGCCACCTCGGCTGTCCAAAAGGAAACTAACTCTTTTGTCCTAGTGTCTGATTATGTCTGAGTCATCTAGTCATGTTCTTACCTCCTGCTACATAGACAGTGGCTCACTCTTCCAACAATAGAGCTGCCAGGACCGGGCCCTCCAGCCCCTCCCGTGTGGGCAGCCAATTCTTTAGCAGGGAGAGGGGAAAGAGGCAGCAGTGGGCTGTTGGTCATCCCTGTGCTACAGTGTCATTGTGATAGTGCCCCAGGCGGGGAGGGGGAACCAGGGTTGTGAAGGGCTGGGAACATTTGTGAAGTGTCTGCATAAAGGACGCTTCCCAGAAACAGGCTGCGTAGTCAGAGCTGAAGCTCATGCATGCATGGGCTGAGGAAGTGGTCTCCTTTCTGCTTGGTGCTCAATGAGATTTGTGCCATGCAGCTGCTGCAGGTCACAAGTAAACTCAGTCCATTGGGTTATTTTTAGGAGTGATTTGATGGTTTCCATTTCCTATCCCACTCGTTTCTTAGCAACCACTGACACTCTGAAGAAAGTCATTCACTTACTTGAGGCCCCAAATCTTTTCTCCTTTCCGGGACCAGGGTACAAAGACAGACAGATCAAGAAAACAGCACGGACAGGGCTAAAGTGAAGCCCAGAGGGCTTCTTCACTCGGTGATGGAGGGACAAGTCCACTCCCATTCGCAGAGGACGTATCCTCCGAGCTTGTCTGGCTCCCTCGAGGGGAAAGTAAAGTCTGGCAGGGCAGACCTCACTTGGTACCACAGCACACCTAATCTCCCACTTCCCCATTCCAAGGACATTGACAGCCTGCAGTTGAGGATGATGGTAGAGTGACCTGGCCACGGCTTGTTCACTTCTGAATCTGCTCACCTGCTGTGGGTCAAATGGAGACAGTCCTCCCAGGACTCGAACTTAGAGGCTCACTGCTGTGGAGTGTGCCCTGCATGTATTTGGGGAAGGCTTTCTGTACCATCACAACTGAAAAATAGGGCTTACCCTGCCTTGTCCTCTCTTCAGAGCAGGTGAAAAAGGGAAGCATATAAATTCAGGAAGCCTCAATAACTCTTGGTTGAACAGCATAGATGATTCTGCCAGTATGTTGAGTCTTCTAGAAATTCTTTATCTAGCCTCTCACTCATCTTTTCATCTGTCCTCCCACCCATCCCCGACTCATCCTTCCATCTAGTCTCCCACCAGTCTTCCCACCTGTCCTCTCATCCATCTTTGAGCCCATCCTCCCACCCATCCTCTCACCATCCTCCCACCATGCTCCCATCTGCCCTCCCTTCTCTCCTCTCACTCATTCTGTTACCCATCCTCTAACCCATCCTCCTGTCTGTCCTCCCATCCATCTTCCTACCTGCCCTCCCTTCTCTCCTCTCACTCATTCTCTTAGCCATCCTCTGACCCATCCTCCTGTCTGTCCTCCCATCCATCCTCCCACCTGCCCTCCCTTCTCTCCTCTCACTCATTTTCTTACCCATCTTCTGACCCATCCTCCTGCCTGTCCTCCCATCCATCCTCCCACCTGCCCTCCCTTCTCTCCTGTCACTCATTCTCTTACCCATCCTCTGACCCATCCTTCTGTGTGTCCTCCCATCCATCCTCCCACCTGTTCTCGCTCCTGTCCTGCCATCTATTTTTCCATCTCTTCTCCCATCTCTCCTCCCACCCATCCTTCTACCTGTCTTCCCTCCCACCATCTCCCCATCCATCCTCCCCTCCCATTCCTGCCTCCAAGTATCTTGTAATAATGGTGGTTTGTAGACCCGCTGTGGATTCCCAGTATTCACTCCCCTCGTACAAGAATTTGAATTTTGCTGTGGCCAAATCTGGAAAAGGGGAGAAGAGTCTCTTGGTTTCCAATTAGCAGTTAACTGCTACCCTCATCTTACAGATGAAACCCAACAGTGTCATCACCATGAAATGGTGTGTTGTGATCAGTTGTAGTTTTTGTGTCATTACCAGTAGCAATACATTGCACACTTTAGTAGTGATTTTCTCCGATTTTAACTTGGAAGAGTTGAAAGGTCATTCTTGCAGCAACATTGGCCTCACTCACTTGCCATCAGTCAGCTTTTAAGAAGTAAGTATAATGGAGTCGCAGCAGGCCACTGGAATTTGGACTAGAGTGTGCCACACATTTGAATGTCATCTATCATGTGTGTCACGGCACGAAAAAGGTTAAGAATTTTAAATATTTAAATATGCCTCCTATGGAAACCATCCAGTCAAATACATAAAATGGTGACAGCTCGCCCTGGGAGCAATACTAGAGGTGAGATATAGACATTTCATTAACATATTCATTAATTCATGGGTCAAACATTAATGGTATCCATCATGAGTGAGTTGGGTACTTGAAATGCATTGAACTTGACCCTTTCTTTGCAGCTCCTGTGGTCGGGGAGGCCACACAGACAGATGCTCAGCAGACCCCACGAGCATCATAGTGGGTAACTCAGGGTGTGGGGCCTCTTTCTGCTGGGCCTAGAGAGACCCTCCTGTGATTCACAGAGGAAAAGACTTTTGTGCGGGTTCTTGAAAGGTACATATTGGGGATATCAGAGCATCAGGCTGGAAATATCTTTCACTCCTACATCTTCATCCTCAAGGTGTGTGGAGGGATGCCAACACTGTGTTCTTTCCAAAGAGTTTAGGGCACTGGAGACCATCTTCCCAATCACTACAGACCTATCCTAAAGGCAGGTATTAGATACTCACGGTCACTCTCTGGGCGCAGGATTTCTGCTGGCATCCCACTACCCCATAGAAATCCACAGACTAGGACCCTAGGACCCTGCAGCCAACAGTGGAGGATGCAGCTCTGTGGGGTGTTCATCTTTATGGCCTCTCCCAGAGGCCTGATGTCGGGACCTCAGGGGTGCTGGCCTCCTCCCTGCTGTGAGCAGGTCAGCAAAGAGAACCAGGGAAGGCCAGTGGTGGGACCAGCTCCTTCTTAGCAGGTCAGGCTTGGGGCAGCTCGGAGGGGTCCTGAAGGACTTCCTGGAGATGGGCTCACCTGCAAGCAGAACGCCCACAGGAGCGAGTTCAAGCACAGGGTCCCAGGCTCCCTTTTCCCTTCCTCAATGCACAGCCAGCAGATGAGAATGCTTGTTTAAAGTTCCTTAACAGGGCTTAATTATGTTCTTCCCAATCAATAAGGCTTCCCAGTGGAGGAGCCCAGCACAGGGGCCAGCACAACAGGAGCGAGAAGGAAGCAAGGTTCACCCGGCAGAGGTAGTACCACATGAGTCGGCATCAGGCACAAGGTGCTTGCTAGGGAGTGGGAGTGGGGGAGCAGGAGGGGTCAAGGCAGCATTGGCAAAGCCCTGCAGAGAAGAGGGGACCACTTAGCAGCAGGCAGGCTTGGGATCAAAAACAGGGTAGACTGTCAGCAAGACTTAAGCCCCACACCCACAGATATTGGGCTGTCAGTGGCCACTCAGCTCAGCTGATTTAGAACTTGCTGAAGATGAGGTCATGCAGTTGGCCCACCTGTCACTAGTGTGTGGCCACAGACATGCCCTGGTTTGATCCAGCCTCCCCAGTGCAAAGGCGACAGGAAAGAGACAGGAGCTGCCCGGCAAGGACCTGACCTCACAGAGAGGATGACATATTCAGGAGAGGCACGTCACCCAGTACCTCTAGATGAGATGGTCAGGGCCCCAGCCCTGTCCTATCCTACTCTCAACTCCCTGCCCTCCACCCCAGCTGCTCTCTCTGTCTTTCTCACACACACATATATACTTGTAGATATTCTCTTTGGGGAAATGGATAGGGCTTTTAGTGCGCTGCCATGAGGCAAGCCGCTGTGAAGGCACAGAGCGCTGGGCTTCTGTTGTTTCCCCTAGCGATGGTCCCTTCACTGCAGACACGGTGGCCCCTAACCTAGGATTCCTTACACCTCAGGAACTATAAAGGCAACAAGAAGGTCCCTGGCACTGTTTGCAAAAAGCCTGACAGAGCCGCCTGCCTACTGTGATAGGTTCCACAGCTGGTGAGAGAAATAACAAGAGTCTTTGCTTTTGGTGACGGTTATGTCCTTTCCACGGGAACCTGGGTTTTTCACCTGGTCAGAGGCTCTGATTGTGTACAGGTGACAGAGTATACCTGTCTGGTGGAAGCTTGGGACTCAGCTGAGTTACCAGAGTTGCATGGCTGGCTGCTGGCCATGGTACCAAAAGTGAGTGAGGTTATTCGTTCACACTTTTTACCAATACAGCGTGTGAAGATAGCCCTTTACTTGACAAACATATCTTGCTTGGTAGACATGGGATCCCTAAGGGGACAGTGACACAAATCTCCTTGGGAATGGCAAGGTTGGGAGCTACTACTGAAATCTCTGGTCTCCCACTATAAAATGGAACATTGGCATTTATTGCATTCCAGAAATGGTGACAGTGAATTGAGTCTCGCTGTAATTGTGTACCTGGAATGTCATTAAATTACTCAGAGCCCTGTGTCCTAAGGTACCTGAGGATGTGTTTTGGGGCGGGTGATAGGCCTTGAAGAGAACAGGCTCTTCTGGGGATGGAGCAAAGAAAGCAAAATGAAACAGGAAGGGGTACTGGGCCCTGGGGGTTCTGAAGATGGAAGAGGGGCGGGGAATGGAAGAAGATGTGAAGGATGGAAATCCAAATGAGACGGGGGCAGGGCGGCCTCTCTGAGTAGCCAGGCTGCTCTGAGAAAGGCCATGTTATTACACCCTTGGCCTTGTTGCCTGTCTCAGGCTCCTGCCCAGCCAAAATGCTGCCAGTTCAACAAAGCAGTTGGCAAAATGTCTGGTATGTGGCCAGTGGAGTCCCTTCTGACCAGCCCCTTCCCTTGCCAGGGAGCACAGCTGTCATCTTCCCTCTGCCTCCCCATTTTTCAGACAGAACAACAGATCTGCAATCCCAGTACCACTCAGTGCAGGGAAGCCATTCCAGCCCTCACTAGCCCAGGGATGCTGTGGGGCAAATTGAGCTGTCATTCCATTGCAGGCCCTTGAGCTGATGACTGGGACAGTACAGGAAAACCGTCTCTGCCAGTCTTCACCCACCTCCTGGGCACTGATGGGAACAGTTGGAGGTCAGGGAAACAGCACAAGCCTGATGGGGTCCGGGTTGGAGAAGTGAAGGATAGGGCTGGGGTTCAGGGGGAGACTGTCCCAGAGCCTCTGACCAAGATTCGAGTTCTGAGAACTCCCAGGGTCTGCCACTGTCACCAATGCTTGTGCAACCCTGAGAGTGAGTGTCTTTCCTTAAACTTGGTGCCTAGGTGCCTTGCTTGATGCACCCTAATCCCTGCCCTGGAGACTGTCCTCCCCCATCCCCTCTGATCCTAGGTTTTAGGTTTACTTTCTACAGCATGGTAGCCACAGGGACTTGGCATGGGCTGGATTGGGCTAGGCTGAGCCGGGCCACCACAGGGCTTTGAGGTTTATGATGCCCCCCGTCATTGTAGTTACCTCTTCTCTTTTATGCAGTCCACAAGCCCAAAAGTGCATAGGAGAGGGTGAGAAGTGGCTGTCTTTGGGGGCACTGAGGCCTTTCAGTTCCTCATTAAGAAACGGCACAACTCCCCTCTGGCGGGAGAGTTGGGGTTTGGTGCATAAAATGTCAAATTGCAGAAATTAAAAATGTAAATGCTGGCATCTAATTAACCAGTTGACAGCAGTGCACAGCTGCAAGTGACAGTGACTGATTGCCTTCTGCCAGTCTCTCCCCTAGCAGCCTCAGCGCTGCCTCCTCCCATTGAGCCCCTAGAGAGCGGAGGACATCAGAGAAAAGCAACCGCTTGGAAGAGCCTTCAGGCCCTGCTGGAGGAGATCCCTTGCATCTGTGGAAGGGGTGTTAGAGAAACTCAAGACAGCCTAGACCTCTCTGTGTGGTAGCTGAGAGCAAAGAGCATGCCCGAGGTTGGGCCCCTCTGGCTCTCGGTTCCTCTCCTGACAGCCCTTAGACAATGTCTTGGCCACTCCCCAAATCCCTTCCCTCTATGCCTCGTGCATCCAGAGCTGTAGAGGGCTCTTCCTGGTTTGGACCCAGCAACCCAGATGAGAGAGAGACCACAGTGGTCCCCAGGTGGTCACAGTGCAGGTACCCACTACCTGGAGTGCACGCTGAGCTCATGGACCCAGACACGGTGCTGGGAGCATCCATCTCTCCTCTACTCTGAATGCACGACTCCAGCTTCTCCCTACTTCCATCCCTCCACAGGTATTACTCTGACATAGGGAAGATGCCAGCCATCAGCGACCAAGACATGAACGCATACCTAGCTGAGCAGTCCCGGATGCACATGAATGAGTTCAACACCATGAGTGCACTCTCAGAGATCTTCTCCTATGTGGGCAAATACAGCGAAGAGGTGAGCTTTGCCCTGCTCCAGGCCCATTGGGATGGAAGGGGGCAGAGAATGAAGACAACCCTGTGTGCCTCCATGTAAGAGAACATTGCCACAGACACCTCCACCTCTGCTGGGGGAACCACCACTGAGGACTTGGGGCTGTATTCCAAAGGCTGGAATGCTAGAAACCCTCCATCCCATAAATTCTGCATTCATCCCTGTGCTTCTTAGATATATAAATAAGTACCTATTTCTTTTATATTGTCTTTTTTAATTCTTATTTTCTCTCCAGTATTTCTTCTTTTTTATGTTTTCCACATCTCTCTGTGATCTAACTCTCTTTAAACAGGCACCTCCCCACTCCTATGGGCAGGATATATGGAATGGCATGGTATGGTATGATATGGTGCAGACTCGAATAGGAACAGAATAGACTAGAAATGAAACAGAAGTGAGTCAAAACAGAATGGAATAGAATAGAAGAGAATAGGATGGAATGGAATGGAATGGAATGGAATGGAATGGAATGGAATGGAATAGAGTAGAGTAGAGTAGAGTAGAGTAGAATAGAATAGAATAGAATAGAATAGAATAGAATAGAATAGAATAGAATAGAATAGAAAGAATAGAATAGAACAGAACAGAACAGGAGAAATATAATGTGTTTTTCATTGTTGTGTTCCCTCACTGGAAAATCCCACCTGGGGTCATTGCCACTATAGACAAGGCCCTCTTTCTGGCCAGTGCCATGGTGCTATGGAAGTTTTCTTGGCTATGCATAGAGTCAGGAGCAGCTTGGAGAGAGAGGCCCCTCAGACATCTTCTTGTCAGCCCAGGAAGCCCAGGAAGGGAGCAGCCCAGGAAGACACAGGCATGTTCAGGGGCATACACAGCACTGCTGGGTAAGAGGAGGCCTGTCTTCCTGGGCTTCTAGTCAGCTCTCTTGCCCTGGGCCTGGCCATCCTTGGAATCCAAATTCCCTGCATCTGAGCAGCAGCATAGCCACCTTCTCTGAGTGGAGGGTAGTAAGAGAAGCTGAAGCTCGTGCCCTGAGTTCTCTATCTCCTCCCATCCTCATTACTTAAGGGAGAGTCCAGGAACCCCTGGTTAAAGAAGCAGACCCAGCAGGCCCAGGGCCTGGAGTCCTGCAGGCCATGAACAGCCTAATTCCGTAGCCCTTAAGTCATGGGAAAGCCAGTGCTGGCTCCGTTAGGGGAGGGACCCTGATGGCAGTCTGCAGCTGAGTACTGGTCTGGGACAGAGTTTTCCCCTGTCTGTGGCAATGCAACGTAATAAGGATGCTGTAGTGTGCACCAGTGTAAGCTTCCAACTGTCTCATCTCAGAAAGGATTCTCTGTTACTCTGCAAGTACAACTGTCTACCTTGGTGTTTAAATAACCCATCTTTATGAAATGATGGTGTGTACAAATGACAGTTTTTGGCCAGCTCTATCTTGCCTCCCCAATTAAAGAAACATTAACTGGGTCATGAAATCCAAAGCCCTGGGTGCCTCCCTTGAGCCTTCAGCCTCCTTCTCATCCCCTTACCCTCCCTTCTTATCCCTGCCCCCTCAAACAGCAACATCAGTAGGTTCCACCCAATTGTCTAGTGCCTCTGGCAGGGCAGGCCTTGTGTTGAGGGTGCTCACAGATATTATCTGACATCCTGTCCCCTGGAGGTGGATTAGTCATTCCTACATTAACAGTTGAGGACGTTGAGTGTTCAGATAGGTTACCTGTTTGGCCTCAGATCACCCAGCTAGAAACTGGCAGAGCCTTTACTCAATCCCTCATCTCCTGAGTCTGAGTAAAATTCTAACACATTTTTCATTATGGGCCACAATTGTTGGCTGTCATTGTCCTCTGCTAACTGCCTGCCCTCAGAAAAGGCTTTGGTAGACATTATCCATTAGGTGTTAATGGCCAGGAAAGCTTGTAGTCTTACTCTTCTAGTGATATTTGTTTTTTAACAGGCAAAGTGAAAACAAATGACTTTCTAAATGTAGAATCTGGGGCCCCAGGGAGCTGATGGGGAGGATTTTTATTTCTGTGGGAGGAAGGGTGGGATGTCTTAACATCCATGAAATCACATTCCGGCTCCATGCTGAGCACTACACATTTCCATGGGATATGGAACTAGCTGCTGTCTAACCTGCAGGTAACTGCAGCAACTCGGCACAGGCGTCTTCAGCAGAGTTTCTGCCCTCTGTCTACCATCTTTTGTAGCCAGTAGAATGCACAGTCATTCAGACATGACCATGTGTGCTGGCATCCTGTGCGCACTGCCATGCTGATGCCCACATGCTGTGCCTGCCATACCTTCCCACCCGTGCTGCCCAGGCCTCCTCCTACCCAGCAGTGTCCAGTGTGCCCCTGCACGTGCCTGTGGCTTCCTGGGCTTCTGACCACATCCACACCATCTTTGTGCCTCCTGAGAACACAGACCTATACAGACGAACAAGTAACCTCCCCATTCTTGGCCCTTCCGCAGATCCTTGGACCTCTGGACCACGACGACCAGTGTGGGAAGCAGAAACTGGCCTACAAACTAGAACAAGTCATAACCTTCATGAGCTTAGACAGCTGAGAACCGTCCTTCCAGGGCCGCCCTGGAGGGGGACACACCAAGCCGTGCCTCAGTCTAGATTATCATCTTTACCAAGTGCAAGTTCCGACTGGCATCAGCAGCATCCCCTGAGCAGCGCTGTTTCTTTCTGTCTCTCTCTCTCTGCCTCTTTCTGTTTCTCCCTCCTTCCTGGATCTCTTCTCTTCCAGTTGCTCTGCCAACACAACTGGACCAAGCCACTGACCCTCAGTTAGTCCAAGAATGGCCAGGCCCATGGCAAGGGAACTGACCAGAAGATGTCAGAGGGGCCTCTCTCCCCCAGCTGCTCCTGACCCTGTGCATGTCAGCAGCAGGAAGAGGAGCCAAGGACAGGGGACGTATCTGTGCTGCTACTTCGCCTTCCACTTTGGCAGCCGCCGCTTCGATCTGAGTCTTGGCCTAGAGAAGAGGCAAGGAAGTAGTTCAGTGTTATCTTCACTGGGAAGACATCGCCTGGCTCTCCGTTCCCACAGTTCCATCTCCAGTGGTTCAGCCAGTGGTCTGATCGCTTTGCAGCTGTGAGGAGAAAAGCCACACCTCCTGCATGTGGCTGGAGCAGGACATGTGTGAGCAGCTGGGAGGTGCTCCTTGAGGCTCCCTCTCCCCCGCTGGGATGGCGTCCAGAGGCTTCCTGTCCTCTTCCAGGTCTCTAGAGGGACCTGCCTGCCCCGCCTACTCCCCCGCCAGTAGAAAGCCAGGCAGGAGAAAGAATAGCAGTTACATTCCACCGTGGAGATGCTCCTAACCTTTTCATCTGAATCCTAGCAGCAGAAATGTAACACAGTGGGGGAGAAAAGGAAAGAGAGTTGCATCTACCCTGGAAGCAGAATTTGTTGTTTTCCATTTACCCCCAAATTCAAATGAGTCACGATCATAATCATAGGTCTAGTCCATTACCAGAGCCCTGAGTGCTGTCAAGAGAAAGCATCTATCTCCACCCTCCTTTGTCACCCTTCATCAAGGGTCAACGTGAAATGCAGAGTGCATCTAGGAGATTCTACCTCCAGCCATCTCCATGGCTCCATCCCCACCATCCTTCCTGAGAACTCCATAGACGGCTGGGGCCAACAGCCTAGTCCCTGTTCCCTCTGCAGAATCTGGTGCCATTGCTATGCAGATGACTTTGTCACTGGGCTGTCCAGACCTCTTTGGGAATGATTTCATCAACATCTCAGCTGTCTCTTTCATCATTCTCCTTCCTCATCTCTTCAGCAGTCATCCTTGAAAGAAACAGACTTAAGCACAGCCTCAGAGAGACCACCCAAAATGCCAGCCAACCTCAGCCTCCAGCTTGTCAGGTCTGGGAGGGACAAAGAATTGAGCTGATGGGCCTGGCTGGAATTGAGAAGAGGGACATACAAATGACCTCGGCCTTGGCATCCATCTCCCCATCTGTTCTTACATCTACAGATGCACGATTTTAGCCAGGCAGGCAAATGTGTGCCTAGAAATGGATACCAGGTAAGCTAGAGGATATCGGGAGAAATGGTCTAATGGAGGGTTTTAGGAACCTTTCATCCTAAGGAGACCTTAGGTGCTGTCTGGTCCGGTCTCCCACCCTAAGCAGGAGTCTCTGTTGGCACCTCTGCTCTGGAGTTGTTCACCACTATGGGAGACAAGGAGAAACATCATCTTAGGTGAGGTTAAGGAGAAGGATTCACAGTCTTGCCTTCACTCCCCAAACATCAGACATCGTTCCTTGTCACCCACTCAGAATGAGCCCCACTTGGGGAAGAAACCACACCATCTCCAGCAAAGTCCATGGAGCATCCGGTACTTTTACGAACACTTGCCCCTTTGGATATGAATATGTGCACATGTGTGTGAGCGCATGTGCATGCGTGTGTGTGTCTGCCCCAGGTGTAGGCAGAAAGCGCAAAAGGATTCCTTGTCCTTTGTAGGAGGATTTTTGGTGTTCCCCTTCTCTTTCCCCTTGCTCATCCATTCATCCTGCAGCTTCAGGACATTTCAACCCTTGCTTTCTATGCTGAGAACTGGCGGGTGGAAGGAGAGGTCACTTGTCCATAGGAAATCAGGGTGGTCACCTGCCGAGGCCTGGACCTTGGCACAGGGCATCATGTGACATCGCAAAGGACAGATGGTGGAAAAGACACGAGCAACCTAACGGGAAGAGGAAAATGGGAAACAATGCATTGGAAGAGGAAGAAAAAAATAACCAAAGGTTTTGGCAAGTGCAGTACCAGGTGGAGAAGCTTGGATTTTTCTATCCTTGATCATTTTATTCCCTCCCAAGAAGTTACGGGACCTGGAAGGCCAGAAAGGGTGCATGTGGAAGACGGTCTGAGGAAGTACCTCGGTCACTAAAATATTTTTGCACATATGAAGGGTTGGGGAGGAAAGAGACACGAACATATTTAACACAGATTTGCTGGATGGAAGCTGCGTGTGTGAACGTGTGTATGAGTGAGTGTGTTTTGATTTTTTTTTTTTTTGCACAGTTGAGAAAAAATTGAACAAGCAGAAAAAAAAAGACTCATAACAGTTCTGCTGAAGCTTTTATTTTTTACCGGATGATTATTGTTATTGTTACTTTCGCGGTACAGGACTTTATTTTTTTCCATGTTTTTGTTATAAGAAAACCTTCAAACACCTCAGAGAAATAGAAAGGTTAGGAAGAAAGAGGAGACAAGGACAGACAAGTTTTCTGGCTGTCCCCATTTCTCCTGGGGAGGGGTTTGGGGCCGGTTTGACTTTAATTGGTGGGTGGGTTGTTTCTGTTGCTCTGTTTGCTGCAGTCCCCGTGGCCTGCTTGGGGACTGAGAAATCCGAGCCAGGTATCCAGAGCCACAGCCCATCTTGCTTATAAAAATTTTATGTTTCCTTTTGCTGTTTGTTTTCCATTTCTTCCATTTGGATTCTTGTGCACATGTGATATGTTTAAAAGCAAAGACAGGCAACATTGTCAAAAAGCTGTCCTTGCCCCCCCCATCCCCCACCCAAACCTATTTTCCAAACTCCCCCAGGGATCTTCCTCCCCCCATGGCAGAGCAAATATCCAGGGGCTGCCCAGGTGGCTTGCAGGCTCCCAGAGAAAGGAATTGGGCCAACTTGGTCCTGTGGGATGGAGGCCCCCTCACGGCCTCCCTCTAGGCAAAGTTAATTTGTTGAGTCTTGGGCAGAGAGAAGGCGAGAAAAGGCCATCTCCCTCACCTTTCCCTCCACCTCACCCCCTGTACCTTTCCAGGGAAAAAGGTACCAGACTGAGTCATCAAAATCACTGACAAAGTTTAGGTGGGGATTTTGCATGTTGGAGAGAGAAGGGCTTAAGGTAGCAGGGAAGGAGGGGGCTTTGTGGGGTCCTAAATTTTAAGGAACAAGTAGAGGAAGACAAGAAAGAGAGCTGTAGGCTGGTCATTTCTCCCGGGCACGAGTCCCCCAGATGTAGCTTTTGCCCATTCTTTGTCCTTCCCCATAAGGAGAGAGCCTGACAGTTCTTGGTAGCTGCAAATAATAGTGCCACTAAGTGAAGGCAGCCATCGTGCCAGTTAGTTACTTCCTCAGGAAAATATTTTCTTGCCTTCTTTCAATATGGTTTTAAATTTGGGGACAGAGGATAACCCAAGTGTCCCACAGGCCAAGGTACGTTCCAATGGCAGCATGACCCCCGCACCCAAAGTCAGCCCCTAGAGCCGCCCCCTTGTGCACCCACAGCCTGGTAAGTGAGCTTGGGTGCTTGCAAGGAGCTACGGGTGAAAGAGAAGTCATTTTAAATAAATCCGAAAGTTTGAGGCAGACTGTGCAGGACTGTTCCCAAAAAGAAGCGGGAGTTACCCACAGGAAAGGTCTCTGACCTGGTCCCCTCAGGCCCAGCTACTTGCGCCCACCAGGAGTGAAGGTTAATGTACTGGCCCAGCATCTCCACCTCCCCCACGCAACCAGGTCCCTGGTACCCGTGTCTCCCGTTGCATGTCTGGCTTCTGCCTGTGCTCCTCCTGCCACGAGCATCCTCCCTGTCCCTCCTACACGCATAGCCTCTGTCCCAGGGCCATTTATCCACTTAGTACAGGAGCTGCTCAGACCTCTCAGCCCAGCCATCTGTGACTGCCCCAGCCCCTTCCCACCCCACCCAAAGCTGCCTTCCTGGCTGTGGGGGCTCCCTCATCTGGTCAAGGCCCTATGGGTCCCCATCTGAGGATCCACAAGTAATGACTTCCCAAATGACCTCTACTGCAAGAGGCATCCTCACCACTGTTTCCAGAGCCGTGAACGATGCTGTGATGAGTCCAGGTCTCAGCACCACCCTCTGTGACCTAAAAAGAAAAGCTCAATTTCCATCTGTCATCTTTCCCAGGACCAAGGGGACACAGTAATGTGAAGTCAAATACTTAACCGAGCGTAGGGCCAGTATTATCAATCAAGGACAAACCTCCCATCTCACAGACAGCTGAGCAGTGAGGGAAAGACAGACACAGGTAGGAAGGTGCTCTGCAGGCACAAGGCCCAGAGGTGCTCCTCTCCGGGAACTTCCCCTGCTCCTTCCAGGAACAGTGAACCCAGTGAGCAGCTTCAGCCAACTCTTCAAGGCCATCAAGGGGTCTTTCCGTGAATGACTCACCTTCAGGAGCTCAGCTGACCCCCAGAGAAGACCCACCCCAGGCAGCTCAGTGCCCTGGCTTCTCCCCACGCCCCAAATTCCCCCAGCCATCCCTCCTGGTCCTTGTCTACATCAAGGGCCTCTTCCCCTCTTCCTGCCAGCTCTCAGGACAGGTGACTGGGAGGACTTGACCCCTCAGCCTCTTCCTTTAAAAAACAAAACTGTGGGCCATTTATTTAGGATTTTGGAGTTGTTTGGTTTTTGTTTGTATATTTTAAGAGTTTGAGAGTAAGAAGGGAGCCCTGCTATGGATGTTAAGTCCAAATTACTTGGTTGGTGGGAGCAAAACCCATGACTTACAAGGGGATGAGGAGAACCTCAGAGGACAGGAAGAGCCTCCCACACTAAAGGAAAAAAAAAAAATGGGTCAGGACATTCCCTGGATGAGGACAATGCTAGGGGTGGCATCTCGCATGGCTGCTGCTATTCCTGGTGCTTCCCCACACATTTGACAGATGGAGTCTTTCTCCTCCCTCCTCCCGCCACCTCACCCTACAGGCATTCTCTGTATAGGAAACAAGAGCCTTGTTTTATAGAATGGGGGACTGAGACACAGCCCCAGGTAACACTGACACAGCTCTCGAGAGAGGCTGGGACACTCTGCAAACCTCTCCTCATGGTGCTGAGGGTGGCATGCTCTCGACAGAAAACCTAAATGACCACTCCTCTCATTTGGAAGGTAATTCACTGTAGTAAAAGTTTCAGACATGCAAGAGAGAGGTTTTTTAATACTATAAATTTTTGCTCCCCCATAAAATTATTTTTTTATTAGAGGGAGTATCCAAGTTGTAAAAATACATAGAATTTTTGGGTTGTAAAAGAAATACATACTCATTAGGATCCCAATTAAATTCCTTGAGTAGACTGGTGACTACCAGAAAGCAAAGCAAAGCAAAGTTAAACAAAACGAAACAAAATCCTTCATATACAAAAAGAACTTTCTGTTTGTATTGGCAGAGGTAGTGAGGTAGGCTGAAAATCCTGGGTTGGGGGAACCTCACCCCCTTTGATGTCTATGCTTGGCTCTCTGGGCTGCCCCTGGTACTGCTGAATCCTATACATCTCTTATTAGCTTTCCTCAGACTTTAGGGAGGCTCTTTTAGGGATGGGTCATGGGAAGACCCAAGTTTTCCCTCTGCCAGGATTGCAAAAGTAAGTAGACTTGGTCTATGCAGCTCATCTTCCACCAATTTCTTTATGTGGAATTAGAACTTCCTTTGTTAGTATCTTTGATCTTTTGACTCAAGCACATTTTGGAAGGGCTCCCTTACAAGAGTAGAATTTAAAACAGAGGATACAGTTAAAGAGCAACCCAAAGGGCACTTAAGAAACTGAGACCACTTCACCAAACAGGACTAAGGAACGCTTTCGTGCACAGAGGTCAGTCGCAATCCAGGCACAGGATGAAGATGGGATACACCTGCTCATCTTCTCGCCTCCTTCCCTCTCCCTCCCCAACGTTCTCGTTAGCTTCTTGGCTTGCTAGACCTTCTGTTCTTTAAAATGAAAAGCTAGCTTACCTCAAATAATCTTGTTTCCATTTGGAAACCAATGATTTTGTGTTTTAGAACGGATGGCCCTCCCCTCACCACTCCCTACCTTGGCCTGGTGTCCTTGAGACATGCCGTCTTTGCTTAGTTGTGTGTTGGCTGCTTTGAGCAGGAACAAGGCCCCCAGGCCCCGAGGTGGGAAGGAAGGATTGGATGCTGCTGCCCTCCTCCCCACTTTAGCATGTAGGGGCCAGTCCACCTCTTCCAGCAGGGTCCTGCCGAGTTACCGTAGCAACTAGCAACTCCAGGGTACCGCAACAGACAATGGCTCAGTGAGCCGACATGTGGGGGTGATGCAGGGATTTTGGCCCGGCCAGATGACCCAGAGTTGAGCTTCAAATGCTAGAGGAGAAGGGAAGAAACAGGATGGATGGGTGATTTAAGGAACCGGCAGGAGTCTGAGTCACATAGAGAAGCCGCTGAAGGAGTTAGAGCAGGTTATCTCTGTTCCAGTCACCCCCTTCCAGTCCCATCCCACTTCTGTTTCAAACTAAAGCTCCCACCTCGAACACTGGCCCTTTGTAAGAACAAAGCAAAACATATCTTTAGACAACAGTGTTAAAATGAGCCTCAAATATATGTGGATGAGATCTCTAAGAAGAGGGTCTTCTGGTTTTGATTTTTAAAGAAGAGTATCCTAGTAAGATATTAAAAAAAAGATTTAAAAAAGTTTTTAAAAAGGAAACCTATGCTATTTAAATTGGAGCCCAGTTGTAACTTGGTAAAGGCAAGCTTCTGTACCTTTGTTATAATTAATTGTATACCTGTGTATGTAAATATAAGGCATTCCTATTTTGCAGTTCAGAACAAAAAAAAAACTTATTTGTAATATAGAATAAAGTTTATTAAAAAATAATAAAAATGCAGTTTGGGATTTTGGGTCCTTCTCTATATGACTGGCTGGGAGGGGCTGGGGGAGAAGGCTGGCTATAAGATGGCTACAGCTTCCAGCATGCAGACACATGTCTGGCACCTTCTCTCTGCAGTTGTGTGACATCTAAACTCCACCGCCAGAGATGCGTCCTTCTACTTAAGACTCTGTTCTCAGTTGCAAGGCAGCCATCCCGAGGTGGCAACACTTCAAGCCAGGGACAGTAAACATGTTACTAGTCAGTGCTGTCAGGAGACAACGCTTTTCTACGCAGCCCAGTCAGTCCCAGAATCCCTCTCAACGCAGCCCTCCAGGAACTTGCTACTTGCCCATTAGAGTTAGCTCTGGGGATGACACAAGCATTGCCATCTCTGCTTCAGGTCTTCCTGGCAAGCGACACCTTTGTGACCAATGATTCTATCAGCCCCCATTTCCCCTGGTATGTTGATGGAGAGTGAAGATCTTGAATCCAACTGTGTTCCTGGGGTAGAGTGGGTTAGGGAGAAAGAGAATGAAAAGGGTGGCAGTGAGGAGGGCCAGAGGGAAGGAGCCCATGCCGCTGCCTGCCTTGTACGCCCATCTAAGGCCCATGCTGCTCAGAGGTGGGGGGTGGGGAGCCAGTGCCACTGGCATGACACAGAGAGCCCTGGCCCAGGAACCAGGACTTCTGCAGGTTCTGCTGTTGGCTCACTTGGCCACCTTGGGCAGATCTGTCCACGTTTTAAGCCTCGGGTCAGCAGGTGGAGGACAGTGGGCTGAATGACTCCATGAATATTCCAGCATCCTTCTTATTCAAAGGGAAAGCCATGAGAGAAGCGAATCAGGAGAGAAGCAGGATAAAGAACAGGAGGCAGAAACATGGAAAGGGGAAGACTCAAGAGGGAAGCAAGAAAGGAAGGAGGAGTGTGGGGTGGGGACAACGGGGAGGGGTGAGGCAGATGCTAGGACACAAATGCTGATGAAACTTCAGGCAAATTCCACTCTCCTGCCTCCCTGCTGCCCCCACCCACCCACCCATAAGCCCCTCCAGGCTTCACACCCTGAGATGTGCATGGGGAAGAGTTCACCCAGGATGGGACCCCTGGAGGGCACAGAGAGAAGGGTCAGGAAGTGGCCTGGGGAATGTCCACAAGGGTCCTTCCTGGCCTTGCTCTCAGCACTGTCCCACCTTCCAGAGGCGATTTCTTCTGAGATAGGAGGGAGCTCCTGAGGAGAGAGCATCCCTCAGTCTGAGATGGAGAATCCACGGCCTCTGGAGGCACCATCAGCATGGCTGGCCACAGGACGATGTACAGCGTGGAGTGACTGTCGAATGGACGGGGCACCTGTGAGGGAAAACCGAGGTCCCTCAAGACCTAGAACAAACCAAATGGATTGAAATCAACCAGAGTGGTAGTTTTTTTTTGTTTTTGTTTTTGTTTTCTTCTTAGTAGATCAGGCTTACAAGGAAAGTATAGTTCAGGAACAGGAAGGAGATGTTCTTCCCTTCTCCTAAATAAAGACTCAGATTGAGTGGGGACAGTGATGTCACTCTGAAGGCGCACATTGAGACTGAACAACAAAGTTTCCACCAGGGCCTCAGATTCCCTTACCTATCTGAGCTCAAACTTTGTCAGAACCAACCACCATGACCTTGAGCAGGCTGCTTCTCTTGTATTTTGTTTACTTAGCCACAAAATAAAGATGGTTCTACTTGTACTACAAAGCCCAGAAGATCGGGGCAGGTCGATTTAGACAACTGAAATGAAAAAGACCCCATGTGCTATGAAGGCTCATACATGCATGCAGTGTTATTATTAGTCATGCAAATGATACTCTACAGGCCGAGCATGGTGGCTCATGCCTGTAATCTCAACACTTTGAGAGGCTAAGGTGGGTAGATCACTTGAGGTGAGGAGTTCGAGACCAGCCTGGCCAACATAGTAAAACCCCATCTCTACTAAAAATACAAAAATTAGCCTGGCGTGGTGGTAGGCGCCTGTAATCCCAGCTACTCAGGAGGCTGAGGCAGGAGAATCACTTGAACCCAGGAGGCAGAGGTTGCAGTGAGCCAAGATTGAACCACTGCACTCCAGCCTGGGGGACAGAGCAAGACTCCATCTCACAAAACAAAACAAAACAGCAACTGTAAAAAGAAGAGTGGGCCCATCCTGGAGCTTTAATAACAAATTTAGAATAATGCCTAATTTACCCATTGCAAAATAAGTAAATATCTAACACCTTATGAAATCGTTTACTGTTTGTGGTCATTAGACTAGAGATCTTTGATTTTTTTTCCCCCAAGACACAGTCCTGCTTTATTGCCTAGTTGGAGTGCAGTGGCATGATCTCGGCTCACTGCAACATCCACCTCCTGGGTTCAAGCAGTTCTCGTACCTCAGCCTCCCAGGTAGCTGGGATTACAGGTGTGTGCCACCAGGCCAAGCTTTTTTTTTTTTTTTTTTTTTTTTTTGTATTTTTAGTAGAGATGGGATTTCGCCATGTTGACCAGGCTGGTCTTGAACTGCTGACCTCAAGTGATTACTCTCCCTTGCCCTCTCAAAGTGTTGGGATTATAGGCATGAGCCACCATGCCCAGCTGACTGTGAGATCCTTAAAGGCAGAGACCACATCTCAGTTGAATTTATTACCCCAGCTTAGCACAGTGATCCGCTCAGAGAGAGTGCTCAATCAACTATGAATGGAGGGAGAGAGGGACAGAAAGCAAGACTCAGTGAAAGCAGTCAGCTACAAAGTTGGCCACTGGGTTGTCTCCCAACTGTGACTCCATTACCTTCAAAATCAGGCTGCTCGCCCTCTCCTATGCATGGTTTATCTTTAGAAAACTAATTCCTTGAGTTGCAGCTAGTGGCTATCTTTTACAGGTAAAGAGAGATGGTGTTGTAGTCAAAACCTCTCCCTGGGTTAGCAGAGCTGCTCCTAACTGAGCAGAGTAAATGGAGGCAGATGCAGGTCACTTCTGCACCGTCACTTTCTCTAAACCTGCCTCACTTTTCTCTTAGCAGAACTCCTACCTTGAACACTGAGCCAGAGCCTGCAGGGCTGCTGAGAGTATCCACTAAAGCCAAGGCTCATGAATGACGCTGGACCCAGGCAGAGGATGTAGGGCCCAGGCAGAGGAGGTTAGACCCAGGCATAGGAATATCTGGTAGGTTATATCACAGTTCAACAATAGCTATTTCCCCTTCTTGAAGGAGTACAGTTTCCCACCCCAGTAAAGTTCAGGTGACCCAGCAACTTGGTTTGGGCCAATGGAATATGAGTGCTAGTGGTGTGCTCACTTGTAATGCTCCAGAGAGCAGCAGCCCGAATCACAGAGTGAGGACAATGACAGCACAGAGCAAAGCCACTGGATGATAGTATGGTTATGTAGTATGAGTAAAAAATAAAACTTTGCTGCTTTAAGTCACTAAGGTACAAGGCTGTTTGTTACTGTTGCATAGCCAAGACTATCTTGACTGCTATAGGGTATAAGGGATTTAACCTAATAGGTGGCCCCTCAGTTCATAATGAATGTATGAAATCTCACATTTCACCTACGGAGACATATTCTTTTGACCTAAAGCCTTCTTTAAAAAGGACACTGTTGACTATTTACACTCAATACGGAGCATTTTGTGGAAGGTCCTAATTTTCCTGAACTAGCTTTGGGTCAGATTAGGGAAGAAAGGGAAGACTAAAGAGGAGGAGAGGTGGAAAAAGGCAGTGCAAATCTACAGAGTTAGGAAAGAAGGAAGTGGAAGGAGGGGAAGTATCGAGGAGAGAAATGGGGAGGATTTGGAGGGTGAGAGAAAGGACCTGCCTTTTGCCAACTCTGTACCAGGCGTGTGCTGCCTGGTTCCCACACCACCTGCTGTGGTGAAGAGTTTTCAGGCCCAAGTGAAAGTCATGGCATTAACATCCCACAGTGCCCTAGGAGAAACAATTTATTATCTAGGAATGAATACAACTACGGTTGTTTAAAAATATAACCTATAGTTTTCTATATGCCTTGGTTTTGATCAATGATCAATTTACCAGGAAAACAGAGAACCCATCCTTAGGGGATACAGACCATATTCTCAGCACTGGTCCTTGATCAAGATGGCAGTTGCCTTTGAAAGCCATAAACGACAGCTTCTGGTGATGCCTAGAAGGATGCTGGCTGATTCTCATGAAGGCCTGATGATCCCTCTAAGATGCAGGAGAGGAAGAAGTCATGCTCCTCATGCACATAAACGCAGAAGAGGGGTCCTTCTTATCCCTGCTCCACATCCAAGTCCAGACCAGACCAGACCAGACCAGCCACTATCACTCACCTTCAAGTTCCTGCTCATTACCTGTTTAAGTCTCTCCAAACTCCAGCAATGCAGAGTCAGGGCTTGGGGTAGAAAGAAACAGAGGCCCTGGGAGAGGTGGCTGGCAGGTCAGTAGGGATGTGTGCTCCCCCTGATTCATTAGGATCACATCCCTCACCATAGGAAACATCCTGTTTCCTTAACTAAAAGGTCATTGGCTGT
Source organism: Papio anubis (assembly GCF_008728515.1). NCBI lineage: Eukaryota > Metazoa > Chordata > Mammalia > Primates > Cercopithecidae > Papio > Papio anubis. The sequence goes on from NC_044979.1 coordinate 26,431,444, forward strand.
GCTGAACTACCCCAACTCCACAGTACCCTGCCAATCCTTCCTTCTGCTTTGGTTTGCCTGCTGTTTTGTGAATTTCTGTGGGCAACGCAGGCTGGAGATGCCACTGACTCAGAGCTGTGTGAGCAGCCCCCCTTTGCAGACAGCTAGGACTTCTACTCCTAGGACCCGTTCTCCATCCCCCTTTTGTATCTGGAATATACTATCTACATAGTGTGATGGTGAAGACCATGGCCTGGTTCAGACTCTGCCCTTCTCTGGCCAGTTTTTACCTGGAGTTCCCAGCTGTCTCTAAATCATGGCTTCCCCACCTGTAAAGATGAGAATAATAATGCAGGGCTGCTGAGGATATCCTCATACAGCTCTCGTGAGGATCAAGTGAGGCAAGGATTACAAAGCACTTAGAGCAGGTCCTGCCACCCTGTAAGTTTGTGACAGATGGTAGCTTTTACTATTGTGTAGCAGGCTTCTGAAAACTCCACATATGATCTCTCTAACCCTTGCTCATGGGACAACACCAAGCACATAGTAGTTGCCCTATAAATGTTTTGTAAATGAACGAGTAAAGTAGGTACAAGAATTTCTCAACTGCCCAAGTCTTGAAATACACATGTAAATAGAACATAGCTTTCCAAAAAAGTACAAAAACAGATAACTAAAAATTATAAGAGCCTGATTTCCCCCTAAAAGCAGAGGTGAGACAAGGGTTTGTGAGCAGGGGGCTTATTTTGGGAAGCGGTCCTGAGGAAGAGGAGTGGAAGGTAGGGAAGTGAGGACAAGCCAGTTCTAGGGGATATTTTCAAGCTGGGCCTCACTGTGGGGGGCCGGGACTCTGATCCCTCTTGGACCTTCTAGTAATGTAGAATGCATCTCAGAAACCATCCACTGGCTCCCACTCCCCACTGCAGAAAGCTTCCCTGGGCTGTTTATTCCTAACACTTCTAAGTTTGCAAGTGAGTTGGAAAAACAGAGTGGTTTCTCCCAGGCACCCCCGCCCTCCATGGTAGGAGCAGAGGAGCCCTGGGGCAAGAGGTAAGGAGAGTGCAGTGTCCCTGAAGCAGACACTATCAGGCTCCATGTGCATGCCACCTGGTTGCTGTGGTAACAGCTGGGGTGGAAGGCAGGTCCAGAGGGTATGTGACTGAGTGCAAGGGAAGTCTACAACACAATATGTAATCCTTTAAAACCCTTCATTCTAGATCAGTAAGATTAAAGTCATTTCAAAAACTTTTTTTTTTCTTTTTTTTTTTGGTAAGAGTCCCCAGTTCTTTTCTTCTACCTTCTCATTTTTCCACTACTTTCATCACCGGCTACAGTGATTGCCTTTTCTCCTCCTTTCCATTATTCACAACAAAGCCGAGTTTTTGTTCCACCTTGAAAGTTATGACATATGGGAGATAAGTAAAGATGTCAAGGTGACCCTGACTCATGGATGTTGGTGAGGGCTGGACAAGCCCATTGGTTCTGTGACCCATCAAATTCACACATGACTTCTGGGGTGGGACGTGATACTATTTAACCTTTCCCAGCACTGTCTGCCTTTCTCAGCTGTGCCATCCAATTAGCACCTCATCTTGGGTGGCCTTAGCCTTTCATTGCCTGTAATGCACCACTCAGCACTTTATTTTAATAGAATCAATGCTGATACGTATGTGATAATTTTATCCCGTAATAATTTCACCTTTTTATATGCTGTCTCCTTAACTCAGAAATAGACCAGGTCTTCTATTTCTTTGATTCTGAACTCAATGCTGGATACACAGTAATTAGATGAATGCTCAAGTTTTACATGAACTGTGTATGTCTTTATTACTCATTCAAACATGTCAGCCCATTAACAAAACTCGCGCAGGGGTGTAATAATTATGAAATCCGGCTATTTATATTTTTACCAACTTTCAGTCACATATAAGGCGTAGATTTCACTCCCCCGCCCCACTAATTTTATTGCTTTGAAGGTATATTTGCCAAGGTACAAGGAGGGAACAAAGTTTATTTAAATATAAGCATTTGATGTCTAGGCCTCCATTCATACCCTCACCCTCTGCAGCTCTGCAAATATCAGGACTGGTCTGACTATGATTCAAGGTCTCCATGCATAAAGTAGGGAAATATCTGCACTTAATGAGCTTTTACTTGACTTAGAATCTCCTTCTCTGTCTCTTGGCAGGATGACACCTAGTCCGTCTAGGAAGAGGGTTAACATTTCCAGTTTTTCAGGGTCATCAGTTCTGTCTACAATATTCATTGCATAGGAATTCATGCAGTGGATCATGATTTACCTTATGGAGAAACATCTCCTGAACTAGATAAGATCAACAGCTTCAGGCCATCAGTATTTGAACCTTAGGAGAGCTTTTAGAGACCCTCCCTCCCTTGCAAAAGTTCAGCTTATTACTCATTTATCTCTGCAGCCCCTTCATCACCTATGTTCCAAAGATATAAATGGATAGGCCTGTCCAACCAAATGTCATTCACCATTGTTTTCTTTATAGCACTGGACCACAAGACCAGGTATGTAAAGAAGATCATGTAATAAAATCAAGCTGATACTGAAGGCAAGTTTTTCCTAAGTGATCTTAGTCTGCTATAGTCTATCAATTAAAAAAAAAATTAGGTCCCTTAGAAAATGGGATGTTGATAAGACACTTGGAAGAGATAAAGAAGACAATACAAATGTTGGGTGAGATTGTAAACCCTGATTTCCGTTACCCCTTGTCCAAGAGTCATCACCTCCCAGGACACAAAAGGATTTCCTCAGAGAGATGATGTCTGTGTCACTCACATACATTACTTGCATTCAATTCTCAGGATACAGTTCTAGTCTGCAGTTATCATTATTGTACCCATTTTATAGATAAATACACTGAGACTTAAAATAATAATTGAACTCCAGTTCCACAAATGGAAAGTAATAGAGATCATAGAGCAGGGATGTAAGCCCAGGTTTCTCTGATTCCAAAACCTACGCTCTTAATGATTGTGCTGAACTATGACAAACAATAAACAAGTCCATCCATCAGTCTCTCTGTCTTTTACTGTCTCTCTATTTCTCTCTCTCTTTTACTGATGGATGGATTATCATCATAGTGTTACTGGAAAGGGGTCCCAATCCACACCCCAAGATAGGGTTCTTGGATCTTGTGGAAGAAAGAATTCAGGGCAAATCCCTAAAGTGAAAACAAGTTTATTAGGAAAGTAAAAGAATAAAGAATGGCTACTCCATAGAGCAGCCCTGAGGGCTGCTGGTTGCCTACTTTTATGGTTATTTCTTGACGATATGCTAAACAAGGGGTGGATTATTCATGCCTCCCCCTTTTAGACCATATAGGGTAACTTCCTGACGTTGCCATGGCATTTGTACACTGTCATGGTGCTGAAGGGAGTGTAGCAGTGAGGACAACCAGAGGTCACCCTTGTGGCCACCTTGGTTTTAATGGGGTTTAGCCGACTTCTTTACTGCAATCTGTTTTATCAGCAGGATCTTTATGACCTGTATTTTGTGCTGACCTCCTATCTCATCCTGTGACTTAGAATGCCTTAACTGTCTTGGAATGCAGCCTGATAGGTCTCAGACCCATTTCACCCAGCCCCTATTCAAGATGGAGTTGCTCTGGTTCAAACACCTCTGACAATAGCAAAGGACATTGTAGAGAAAATGACTAGGGGTAGGCATTGGGTTGCAACTGCAAGCTACAGCAGGGAGAGAAGAATAGAAATTGAGGGGATTCCGCCAGCAGATTTAGGGACTGCTGTGCACAGGATGGGGCACCAGGCAGCCATGCTTGTGGGATGCACTGCAGATACCGAGGGATCTGGATTTAAGTCTCCAGTACAGTACTTAGCATGTGTGTGTGGCTGGAGAGAAGTTGATTTTGATCACTTTGCCTCACTCCCCTCATCTATGAAGTGGAAATAATTTGTGACAAGTTGTGGGGATTCAGCATGATAAAGTGCACCACGCCCGACTCAGTCAGTGCTCCTCAGGAAAGGCAGCTTTGTTTTTTTTTCTTTTTTGAGGCGGAGTCTCGTTCTGTCCCCCAGGCTGGAGTGCAGTGGCGCAAAAGGCAGCCCTTTTACAGTGCCTCACTGACTTGCCATTAGAACCCACTTCCTGGGGCCTTTCCTTCATCCTGGACATGCCGGAGGCCACAGCTGGGGCCAGCGGGGAGGTGGGCATATTGGTAACAAACCTCCCCTCTGGCCATAGGCATATCTTCCCCACCTGCAGGAAGACCCCAGCTCCTTCAGCGAACCATTTGCCCTCAGGCTATGAGCTCTTCTGAGGCCTCAAGAGTATCTGTCAGCTCCCTGAGGAGAGGTTGGTGGTCACCATTTTGTAAAGTGGCAAACTAGAGACATGGCCCTGACAAGGAAGTGGTAGCAGGGTGTCTTCATGCTACCCCACCCCACCCAGGAGGGGTCCAGTGTGTGTCCTTGCTGTGCGGTTCCACAGCATCCCGTGGAATGAGACACTCACACAAGCCTTCTATCCAGCAGCTCAGCTCACCTCTTCAGCCTCAGCTCCTTGTCACTCTGACAAGCCTCACAGAATCCCTAACACGGAGGCCTGGCTGCCCGCACCTAGCTCAAAAACATTGCCTCGGCCTCCCTTCAGCTCCCCTGAGGCCTCTGCCAGGTCAGCCTCTCATTGCTGTCACCCAGATTGGCCTCCCCTGGGGGCCCTGCCTGACAGCTGAGGCCAGGCTAGAGGAAAGAGCAGGCCCCAGTGAGTTATGAGGCTGTAATTCCATCGCGGGCTTCTGGAGAGATCGTAAACTCATGTCCCAAGTCTCCCCGGTCCCAGAGCCCGTTTTCTCCTCAGAGTGATTTATGAGCCTATAATTCTGAGATGGGACTGCTTCTTATTTCGCATAATCCAAATATTTTCATAAAGCAGCATCTTTCTTTCTCCTGGCCTCTAGTTTTCTTCTTCAGAGCTAAAGAGCTGCAACAGTGTCATCCAGTGGCTGAACCCCAGGGTGGGCCCCCCGATGGATTCACCCATCACACCCCTTTTGAGATGGCTGTGGAAACCCAAGTCATGCCTGAAACCAAGTGGATATGGAGGGCCTCTCTGGGGGTTCTGGGACGTGCAGATATGAGCCAAGAGGGATTTACACAGCTTTGATTTCTGCATCATTAGTTGACAAGCATTTGCCGGGCTCCACTTGTGTGGTGCTCTCTGCAGACCCTGTGAGCCACATTGCCAAGCCCAAGCTCCTTGCTGTGGCCATATTTCTGCCCTTCACATGCCAAAGACCATGTGTGACTGTGGTCACCCTCAACAAGGCCCCGCCTGGCCCAACACACCAACCTGAGGCCAATGGAACATAACGTTTATTACCTGACATTACAGCTTCCGTGTACACTTTTAATGTCAGTCTCTCGCACTGGAATATAATAAGCTCCACGATTGTGGAGATGTTGCCTGGTTGGGCTCTCCTGTATTATCTAGCCCCAAGCTAGATAGTATTTGTTGATTAAAGCATGAAGGAGAGCGCCAATGAGTGATATGTGAGGTAGCTGGGTGGTCCACAGCGTTGGCCTCAATAGATGACAGAGACACACAGGCTTGCTAGGGACATCCAAGTCCCAAGCTTGAGCATCAGTGGTGGTAGGGCTGGTACAGACACTTTCCTGCCATTTTTTCCTTTTCTCTAGCTTTCCTTTGGGTGGAGGCCCATAGTCAGGCATTTCACGGAAGGAGAAACAAGTGAAAATTCTTAGAGCTCACACTGGAATGGGGCCAGAGAGTAGGACCTCTGAATGGTAATCATCCTACCAACTGCGCCAAAGGCCCCTTCTCAGCCTGCTAGGTGCCCTTCATGGGAGGCTACCATGGTGATGTGCCATTACTGCAGCCTGAGGACCTCTGCCCCGGGATAGAGACAACGACTAGAACTGCAGCTATGTGAGTAGAAGCTGCCCTCTAGCCCAGACCCTCTCTGGGACCCGGCTCTTCCTCCCCTCCCTCCCTGCTTCCTGACTTCTACCCGTGCACAGCTTTTCCCTTTAAGATCTGCTCACGTTCTCCTCAGTGGTGGCTGGTAACTATGGAAACTACAATTAGGCTGTTTTGCTCCATGTCTCTAAAAATTGCCAAGTGCAGGCAGCAGCAGCCCCTGACTTATGACAGGCCCCACCCAAGCTCTTCTGCAGGTTCTTTTAGGACACACCCTTTGCTGGGCCAAAGACTACCTGTGAAGAAGGACCAGTTTCTCTTCTTAGACATTTCCAATTCATCACAGTTCAATGTTTTTGTAAATGCAATGAAAACATATTAGAAATGAAATGGAAAAAAGATGTACAACATTCAAGTCCCGTTAATTGTGACAAATGTAATAGACATAAGATTACTCATTAAAATTGCCACAAAAAGTTTCTCAAAATTGCTCTCCATTTTTGTACTAAATTATCCTAGGTCAGCACCAGTGTGTAGACAGGCTCCAGGCCCCAGACCATCCTTTGAATAGCTCTAGTCTAGAGTCACACCCAGGGCCAAGCCTGCTGACCTTGTCCAGCTGGGGCCTGTACCCAAGGATGCCTCAAAGTGGAAGGTGGGGCTTCTCTAGGGGCCTCTGACAACCTACAGAAATGTCTGCACTTGACTTGAGCAAAACTGTATGATGGAAGCAGGTGCAGAGGCTTGGTCATGCCTGGAAGTCCTTCCCAACCGCCAGGAATCTGTATCGCATCTGGTGGCACAGGACAGAGGTCACTCAGAGGGGACCTCAGTGAGCCTGTACTGTGCCACAATTCACCAAATAACCCTACTGCTTTCTTTATGCCTTCTACCAAAACAAAGATTACTGTTTGTATAAACTAGATGGACATTCATCTTTTTTTTAACCTGATCTCTGAGTTTCCTTTCCATTTCATAAAATTGAAGTACTTTTTTTGTACACTAAAGCACATACATGTTAAGAATACAGGCCAGGGTGGGGTGATTCACACCTGTAATTCTAGCGCTTTGGGAGCTCAGGCAGGAGGACCACTTGAGGCTAGGAGTTTGAGATAAGCCTGGGAAATATAATGAGACATTACCTCAAAAAAAAAACACTTTTTTTTTTTAGCCAGGTGTAGTGGCATATGCCTGTAGTCCTAGCTACTTGGGAGGTTAAGATAGGAGGATCACTTGAGCCCAGGAGTTCAAGGTTACAGTGAGCTGTGATTGCACCACTAAACTCCAGCCTAGGTGACAAAATGAGACCCTATCTCAAAAAAAATAAAAAGAAAGAAAGAAAAGAAAAGAAAAAAAGAAGGAGGGAGGGAGGAAGGACAGATGAAGAATTTTTACACATTGATACCACTTAGATCAAAATATAGAAAACTGGCCAGGCCGGTAACCCCAGCACTCTGGGAGGCCAAGGTGGGCAGGTAACTTGAGCTCAGGAGTTCAAGATCAGCTTAGGCAACATGGTGAAACCCTGTCTCTACCAAAAATACAAAAAAATTAGCTGGGTTTCATTGTGTGTGCCCATAGTCCCAACGACATGGGAGGCTGAAATGAAAGAATCGCTTAGGCCTGGGAGGCGGAGGCTGCTGTGAGCAGAGCCTGGGGGACAGAGTGAGAACTCCTCTCAAAAAAAAATAAATAGAAAATCTCCATCACCTCCCCCGAAAAATTCCCTTATGCCTCTTCCTAGTAAATACTGACTCTCCCACCCGACCCCACAAGCTAACTACTATTCTGATTTCTATCACCATAAGTTAGTTTTATATGGACTTTGTATAAATAGGATCAAATAGTGTGCACTCCAGTTTTTTACGCCTTTCATTCAATGTAATGTCTGTGAGACTGACCTGTGTTATGGGCTGTTACTGACCTGTGTTACGCGTTGTATTCTATTGCATCTGTGAACACTCCTGTAGAGCATTTTTAGTGCACATAGATTTCATTTCCTTCAGGCAAATATCTAATAGGGGAATTGCTGGATCACAGAGTAGGCATATGTTTAGGTTTTTAAGCAGACACTGTCACATAGTTTTCTAAAGTGACTGAACAAATTGACACTTCCATCAGCAATGTGCTGCTTGGAATTCCGGTTGCTCCCCATCTCTGCCACACTTGATTTTATCAGTCCTTTTCACATTAGCCATTCTAGTGGATGGGTAATGCTATCTCATCATGGTTTTAATTCACATTTCTCTGATAAATAATGATGTAAAGGACCTTTTCACGTGATTGTTGGCCACCTGGGTATTCTCTTTCAAAAAGTACCTTGTTTAGCTCTTTCATCCTTTTAAGAAAATTGGTTTCCTTACCAGATGTGTGATTCATAGCTTCTTCTAGTCCTCAGATTGACTGTTTACTTTCTACATGATGACTTTTGATGAAAGAAAGCTATTATTTTCACATAGTCCAATGTAGCCATCACTCCCTCCACTTATGGTCAGTGTTTTTTCTGTTCTGTTTAAATACTTTTTGCAATACTCCCAAGATTATAAAGACATTCTTTCTGTTTTCTCCCATATACTTTATTGTTTTATCTCTCACATATGTCTAAAATCCACCTAAATTAATTTTTGCATATGTTGTGAGGTAGAAGATGCAGCTCATTTGTTTTGCCATTCGGGTATCAATGACCCCAGTACTACTTATTAAAAAGACCATGTTTTCTGCACTTAATTGTGGTAGATTCTTTGTTGTAAATCTTGTGACCATAAATCTGTGAGTCTTTTTCTGAATTCTTTATTCTGTTTTATTGATTGGTCTATTTGTCTCTCCTTGAGCCAGTATCATACTGTCTTAATTACCATAACCCTGTAGTAAGTTTCAAAAATCTTTTAATTTCTCTCATCAATGGTTTACAGTTTCCAGTGTAGAGATCTTGCACATCTTTTATTGGATTTATCCAATGCTACTGCAAATACAATTTTTTATTATGGTACGAAATATATAACATAATATTTACTATCTTAGCCATTTTAAGTGTATAGTGCAGTTGGATAACTATATGCATATTGCTGTGAAATGGATCTCTAGAACTTTTTAATCTTGCATAACTGAAACTCTATACCCACTGAACAATAGTTCTCCATCTCTTCTCCTCCTCTCATTCCTGGTAACCATTCTACTTTCTGTTTCTATGGCTCTATTTTAGATACCTTGCATAAGTAGGGTTATGAAGTATTTGTCTTTCTGTGACTGACTCATTTCATTTAGCATAATGTCCTCAAGGTTAATCCATGTTGTAATGTATGACAGCAGGATTTTCTTCTACTTCTCTTTTTTTTTTTTTTTTGAAATAGAGTCTTGCTCTGTCACCCAGGCTAGAGTGCAGTGGTACGATCTCAGCTCACTGCAACCTGCGCCTCCTGGGTTCAAGCGATTCTCCTGCCTTAGCCTCCTGAGTAGCTAGGACTATAGGAATGCACCACCATGCCTGGTTAAGTTTTTGTATTTTTAGTAGAGATGGGGCTTCACCATGTTGGCCATGCTGGTCTCGAACTCCTGACGTCAAGCAATCTGCCCCCCTCAGCCTCCCAAAGTACTGGGATTACAGGCGTGAGCCACTGCGCCAGGCAGATTTTCTTAACTTTTAATGCCAGATAATAGTCCATTGTATGTCTATGCCACATTTTCTTTATCCATTCATCCATCAATGGAAATTATAGTTGCTTCCACCTCTTGGCTATTGTAAATAATGCTGCAATGAACATGGATACGCAACTATCTTTTTGAGATCCTGTTTTCAATTCTTGTGAATATATACCCAGAAATGGGATTGCTGGGTCATATGGTAATTCTAACTTTGATTTTTTTGAGGAACCTGTATACTGTTTTCCATAGCAGCAGCACCATTTTATATTTCCTATCAATAAATAGCATTTTAAAAATCTCACCATCCAATTGTTTGTTGCTATAACTAGAAATACAATTAGCATTTTGTCTATCAACCTTGCATATACTGATAATTGCTAAATTCAGTTTTTAATTTTAATAGTTTGTAGATTCATTGGGATTGTCTATGTATACAATCATGACATCTGTGAATCAAGATGGCTTTACTGGTTCATTTCCAATATGTACATATTTTATTTCTTTTTCTTGCCTTATTGAAATAGTGAGGACCTCTATCACAATGTTGAACAGAAGTGGTGATAGGGTACATCTTTGTCCTTTTCCTAAGTTTACGAAATTTCCCACTCCATGAGCCTTGTTGAGAAGCAGAGCCTGCCTCCTACCTAGGAGCTGAAATGCCAGATTCTTATTTTCCTGACTTTCTTTGCAGCTAAGGCATTAATTCAGTCAGTATCCCCATGGGAAACAGAGGACAGATTCATTGAGATGGGATTCTGAAGAGAAGGTAACAAAGGGCTATTCATACAGAAGTGGGCAGGATTAAGGGAACCAATAAAGGATGTCAAGGCATTCAGAGACTAACAATAGTAGGAAGTAACTTCCATGCCCATACCTGGAAGAGGCAAGGTGAGAAAACGGTGTTACTCAAGGCTTGTGAGTTTGGAGCCCTAGAAGAGGACCACTCAACAGGAGCTGAAATCTTGGAAAGAAGCAGGTACTGCCAGAAAAGCTGCCCTGAGTTAGAAGGGAGTAAGTAGGGACAGAAATACCCTGGCTCCTCTCTTCTCTCATCCTCCAAACTCCTACTGGTACCTCCCATTGCTCCAACCAAACGGAAACCCAAGAGCAAGGGAGCCTGGGTGGAGCAGTCCATGGAGATTAGCCCCTGGGGCATGAGAAGGCTAGACAAGGATGTGGAATAAATGGAAGTGGGAAGGTAATGGGGATAACTGGCGTAGGCATGAACATGTGATCAAGGCTTGGCTAATCAGATGTATCCTTTGCAGACCACACATCAGAAGCTAGTGGTACAAATAAGCAGCAACCAAGAGGATTTGTTCAGGTTGTAGCAACAGGGACAGCACAGCATCCAGGATGGGGGCCAGCAGTGTCATGAGGGCAAGTGAAGCATCTGTTGTAGCAATTCTGCAAGCTACCCAGTATCTGTTCAACAGCCTCCTCTTCTGTTTAAATTAGCCAGAGTTAAATTAGCTTTGTTGCAGCTAAGAACGTGATGGAAACATGCTCCAGTGTTGGGTAACTTATTTCCATGCTGAAAATATTTTTTAAAACCTCACACTCTCTACCCTCTGATTCATACAACATTTACTGGTTATCCCACATGATCCCAGCCTAAGCCAAGACATCTCTATCATGCCTTGCTATATGTCCCGCAAGAGGTGAAGGAGGCTGTGTTTTAGGGATTGTTAAGGCCACAAGATAAATATGGACCATCTTTCTTAGCATTTTACTTTAGAATTTTACTTTAAAATGTTTCAAGAAAAATTAAGTAAATTTGCTAATAAATAAAAAAATTATATGAAAATAATCACATATATTATGGAATTGAATGCAAAACTTGCTGGACTTCTCAAAGCAAAACTGAAGAATTTCCAGGCATATGGTTGTTCACAACTTGATACAAAATGTTAAGAAGAAGCATATTAGAGTCTCTGATCCCTCTGCCTGTGTTGTAGAAGATCTCTCCAGAACATCAAATTGCTTCAGGAATCTAGCTTCCCCTTCAAAACACTACTGATAGAAAGAACAGCTAGTTATAATCTAACCATTAGAATTTAAATGCAAGTGCTGTATTTGAAATGGAAGAGCCTAACTGATCTTCATTTATATTTTTATTAATGTATTTTGAAAGGCTCAGTGAGAGTCTTGTGCTGAGCAGCCTGACCCTTGAATGCTGGGCTTCTATAAATAATGACAATAACCTTTGGCTGCTACCAATGGGGCAACACCCACCTGGCCCCTGTATTAGTGAAGGTTCTCCAGAGAAACAGAACCAATAGGTTTATTACAAGGAATTGGCTCACATGACCATGGAGATGAGGAGTTCTAAGTTCTGCAGTCAACAAGCTGGAGACCCAGGAGTGCCTATCTGTCACTCCAGTCCTAAAGCCAGCAGGCTTGGGAGCCAAGAGAGGCAGATGTTTCTGTTTGAGTTCCAAGGCAGGAAAAGACCAAGGGTCCAGCTCAAGGCAGCCAGCTGAGCATTGGTGTTCCCCTGTACTCAGCCCTTTTGTTCTATTCAGGTCTTCAATTGATTGAATGAGGCCCAGCCACATCAGGGAGTGTGGCCAATGCACTTTACTCAGTCTACAGGTTCAAATGTGAATCCCATCCAGAAACACCCTCACAGACACACCTAGAGTAAGGCTTCGCCAAATGTCTGGGCACCCCATGACCTAGTCAAGTGGACACACAAAATGAACCACACAGCCCTATAAATACAGAAGTGACAGTGGCCCCCTTCCCCATGCAGCCTGGAGAGGCAGCAGGACCCACAGCTAATCTAGGCTGCCTTTCATGTACCAGCCAAGCCCCAGGTAGAACTGCTATTTCTCCCCTGAACCCTGGAGGTCAAATCTTCCGTGAGCACTGTAGGCTGCCAAACAAGGCTCATCCCTTCCTCTCTACCACCAAGGTAAGGCCTGGGGTGACCCACTCATCCCAGTTCACCCACGCCTTTCCTGGTTTTAGCACTGCAAGTTTCGTGTCCTGGCAATCCAAGGCAAACCAGGATATTTGGCCACCCTAATGCAGCCTGATCCTGGAGGTGAGAAGCTGCCAACCTTTATATCCCTCTGGGCAAAGGACACTTTCCTTTCTTCCTCCTTGGTATAGGGAAGAGTGGTGGGAACATGAAAGCTTGCTTTCTCACACCAGCTTGGTCTATGTCATAAGTCTAAGGCCCAGTCATTTCAAGTAAAAAGAATAAGCTCTTAGTATTACCTCTAGACCTAAGAAGTTGGTTCTTAACCAAAGAAGCCCAGTCAATGAGGCAGAAACAGTGTGTGCTCCAGCTCCCTGACCATCTCCCTCAAGGACAAAACTGGTGCAGGCTTCTTGGGCTGGAGGCAACATGATAATTGTTCCCCAGGATCCTCCTAAGGTCTGCTGGTTCTTAGGATTTTGTGGGGGGTTCTCAAAGTGCTCTCACATTAGTACCTGCTTTATGGGATCCTTCCAATCAAACATAACCCTGAACAGAAGTTCAATGTTGATATCCTCATCAAAGAATATTTATCCTGTGCCAAGGGAGCTTCAGAGTCATGCAGTGTTTATCAAAAAAGGTTTGGTTCCTGGTCTGCCTGGACTCTCCCAATACAACCCCAATCCCACCCCAAGACAACACCGCCACCAGACACACACTGAATGGGGCTCTGAGCAAAGCAGGGGAGAGGGGGTGAGAGTGAGAGACAGAGCAAGTTGGTGACTTGTTTTCGCCTCTTTCTCTTTGATCTCAGATAATTTGGGAGCTGTTATATTATTGCTGTTGGTTTTTGTGTTTTCACAAATAGGATGTTGCCTGCTTGCACTCAGAGGCTCTCTCAACAAAGGGAAGACAGAAACCTGTGAATATACAATGAAGGCAGAAAATGCATCTGGCTCTTGTCTGTCTAGTGAGCCCACTGGGATGGAGTTGACGCCAGGCCATGCGGGAGCTGGGGAACGTCCTGAAAGGAGATGCTTATGTCCAGCCTTCTTGCTGTGATAGAATTGTATCTTCCCCCTGCCCCAATCTGTACCACATTCTTGGGGTGATATAATTGATTATTAACTGTTGCTGTTGTTGTTCTTATTGAAAGGCAATACACGTACATGGTGCCCAATTCAAGAGGCACAAAAGGGTCTCCATTCTACTCATGTCCTCAGCCCTCACTTCCCTTCCCCAGAGGCAGCCAACACCATCGACTATCTTTTCTCCTTGCAGAGATAGCCTTTGAGCACTTTGTGATGCAATGATCCAGCTGATGTTTGCAGCAGACACAGGCTTGAATTCAATAAACAATTGCTTGCAGATCCAAAGCCTGTCCAGCCACATGACAAAACCCCAGAAGCAGGGGTATTTTTGTGAGAGTTTTTTTTATTTTTCTGGTGGTGTGGGGGTAAGAACATGGAAGGCAGGGAGAGTCTATTGTCTCAAAGGAAAAAATAACAGTACCATAAGGAAAGAGAGAGAGAGGTAGGACAAGAGAGCAAGATGGAGAGGAGAGAGACTGCTCTGTATTGAAGCACTCTATCATCTCAGCTCTCTCCCAAGGCATGATTCTGGAGTGTGAGTGCGCTGCTGCTTCCCAGGGACTGAGCTGGCATTGGTGAAGGACAGGCAGAAGCCATCCTACCATGGGTCCAGGCCTGGCGTGCCTCCCCTCCACCAGTGGCTTCCCCACCTCTGTGCTGGGGAGCTCACTAATTCACATGGCACTCCTAGAAAACTTGGAATTGTCTGTAAGGTTCTTCTCTTATTTTATTTATTTATTTATTTATTTATTTATTTATTTAGAGACATAGTTTCGCTCTTGTTGCCCAAGTTCCCCCTCCCAGGTTCAAGGGATTCTCCTGCCTCAACTTCCAGAGTAGCTGAAATTACAGGCATACGCCACCACGCCCAGCTACTTTTCTGTATTTTTAGTAGAGATGGGGTTTCACCATGTTGGCCAGGCTGCTCTAGAACTCCTGACCTCAGGTGATCCACCTGCCTCGGACTCCCAAAGCACTGGGATTACAGGCCTGAGCCACCGTGCCCAGCCTATTTTGTAAAAATAGAATGATTGCATCGACTAGAATCTCTTTCTACACAATTTTATGGAAAGTCTAACTTTTGTCTTCTGGAATCAAGCTAACAGCCTGCATGGGCAGGTGGGGTGGGAGGGAGGTACTGAATAAAGGTAACTCTCCAATTATGGGCACCTGAGGGCAAGCAGTCATCTGGGGCAAAGCCAATGGGAGAGAACCCCCTACCCCAGCCCTCGCCAGTGGGAAGTGCAGAAATGTGGGATGGGATGCAAGAGGTGCATTGAGGCCAGTCCTGCCCCTGCTGCCAGCTCGGGGCACTCTCCTAGCAGAGGATGTGACCTGAGAGACAGCCAGGAAAGATAATCTTGCCCTCAACCCAACTTCCCATCAACTCAGCAAGAAGGAAAGTTGTCTGCACCCCGTCTCCCACCCAGACAAGGCTTTTCCAAAGAGGCTGTGACACAGAATCAGCATTTGCTTTGCATTCCCATTAAATATAGAATTTCCACTGTTCTGGGTGTAGACCATACTAGACCATAGAAGGCCTGGACTTTGCCCTTCAGAGCTTATGGTATAACTAAATAGATCACAAACATGGTGAAAGTTAAACAGATGACCTGGCTGCACTTTGATGGTGGCAGAAAGAAGTGCTACAAGACAGTTCATGATAAATTGCTAAATGAACAGAAAAAGTATCATTGCCATAGGAACTCCACAGATGGAGCAGACAGCAAAGTCTCTTCAGAGAAGCTGAGATTTGAGCTGCATCTTAGAGGGTGGATAAGTTACACAGAGACTATAGAAGGTTATTGAACCCATCGGAGAAAATCAACAGTCACTCAGAGCTCAGAAAACCCGCCCGCTGCTTGGCCATAGACACTCAGGCCCTGACATCTGGGAGAACCGAGACATCGCCCAAGGTCAACAGTTGCGGCAGGTCTAACATTAGAGCCTTCGCTTCCTGCTTGCCCGGAGTCACGGCCTCTGGGGTCTTCCTCTCTCCCTTTGCCTCGTGGTGTTCCATCACCTGTCCCTGGTGGTGGAGGGACAAGTGGAAAGGTTTTCAGCAAAGCCCTAATGTGGGTCTCTGGGGTCTTTCCTCGGACCACCTCTCTCCCTTAGGAGAGCCCCTCAGCCTCCCTCTTTCCTCCCACTCGCCAACGGCTGGGTAGCATACACTCTTTGTGCTGCTCCCTCTTCCTTCGTGTGCTCCCTCACATCCAGGCGTGGGGGCACAGAAAGCAAGAGACACAGGAGAAAATTGCTGCTCATGTTCCCTCGCCTCCCTGCATTAGAGCTGTCGCTTCTAAATACATATGAGAGAGCCCAGCTCCGCCAGGCTCAGCGAAATCTGGCTGTCTCTGGTGGCTGTTCCCGCCCCCTCCTCCGTCTCCAGGGCAACCCCTCCCTGGAGGTACAACAGAAGGTACCCTGCTCCAGAAAGCCAGGGAGGCTGGTGGGGCCAGGATCGCAGCAGGGAGACAGGAGCCCGCCCGGTCTCTAGTGAGGGCCAGAAAGCCTCCTCCTGTTTCGGTAGCTGGCTACGCCTCAGAAAGGTGGAACACAGGCCCAGAGACCCTGAAAGGGAACTGGGATTCTCTGGAGAACAGCATTTTGGGAAACAAGTTACTAAAATCAAATGGACCCAATAGAAAGAAAAAAACAAAACTAGCTTACAGCCACCACCCCTCCCACTGACTTCCAAGTGAGATCCTGAGCGGAAGTGACAGGATCCAGGAGGTGCGCACAGGCTCCGCTCTCCTGAAGTCACACAAGAGGACACTCAGATTCCTGGGGCTGGGGGAGTCGAGCCATGGTCACCCGGGCCTCCTTGATTCACAGACCCAAACAGAAGGGAGGCCAGCACAGGACGGGGCCTTGCCAGTGGCTGTGCCCACCCCTGCGGAGGGCGGGGGTGGGGTGAGGAGCCTTACAGCAACTGGGCCAGGGCAGCCCCCATGCCTACCTCCCCAGCTTGGCATTACCCTCGAGGCTGCCTCCCACTCATGAGATCAAGATCTTCTGCTCCCCGAACCCCACGCCCTCCCCCAGGCCTCTCAGAGGTATTCCCCTACCAGGCTTCGGCCCCCTGGACTGTAGGGCATCCTATTGAGGGTAGGCATGGAGCTGTCAGGGCGCATGCTGCACCCCAATAAATCAGTGGTCTGGTCCCAGCTGTGCCCATGTCAGCTTGTTAGCCTGGCATAGATTACCATATAAATTGGATTTTTACTGCCATTCCCAGTTTTACTTTCTTAATTTACCTGTTTTAGTTCCCTCGGCCCTGGTGAGTCTCTTTCTCAAAGCTCTTCTATTCAGGGGGAAGATACATCCTTTCTGTTTGGACTCCAGGTCCACTCCGCGGAGCCAGAATTTTTCTCTTCTCACCCGTCTGATCCAAAATGGTGATGCCTCTGGATCGGGCCCACAGAATTTCTCTGAGTTAGGCTGACGTGTCATTCTCAATTTTGAAAGCAGCCCCTCCAAGACATGGTGGTGTGGTTTTAGTCTGTTTGTTTCATTCTGTTTTAAATATCTGCAGTCTATTTTGACCTTGCCATCCTACTGGTCCTCTTCTCAGCTTGAATGGGCTTCTCGGTGGAAACCGTAGCATGGGCGAACACATCAAACCAATCGCAGCTCAGGCACTTTGCCCTACACAGACTCAGCTTCCCTCGAATGAGGAATCGTCAGTGAGCAGAAGGATTTTTGCCCCCACCAGTCCCTTCATCTCTCCAGCCCCACCCAAGCCATCTCGCTGCAGCAACTCGTTGCAAACCATCTCTGCTGCAAGAAAAGGAAAATGGCTCTGAAGCTGGCAGAAAGAGGGAATGGGCAATGATACGGTTTGGCTGTTCCCCCCTCAAATCTCATCTTGAATTGTAGCTCCCATAATTCTTACATGTTGTGGGAGGGACCTGTGGGAGATGATTGAATCATGGGGGGCGGTTTCCCCCATACTGTTCTTGTGGTAGTGAGTAAGTCTCACGAGATCTGATGATTTTATAAGGCGTTTTTCCTTTCACTTGGCTCTCATTCTCCCTGTCGCCATGTAAGATGTGCCTTTTGCCTTCTGCCGTGATTGTGAGGCCTCCCCAGCCACATGGAACTGTGAGTCCATTAAACCTCTTTTTTTAAATAAATTACCCAGTCTCAGGTATGTCTTTATTAGCAGCGTGAAAATTGACTAATACAGGCAAGAAGCAGAATATAATAAATACCAGGCTCTGATGATTCCTGTTCAATTCCTCGTCTTTTCCAGGCTGCCAAAGACTTTCACTGCCTCGTGGAAAAATTGAGAACTGATGCTCAGTCCCAGCCCCTTAGCACGACTCACAGACCCAGTAAGGCAAGGCCTTCCCCTTGCCTGCTGCCTGCCCTTCCCTCCGCCACCAGCCAGGAGATGCAGATGGCCGAGTCTAGGAGTGCGGGTCCATGAAGGGAGCTTCAGCCCTGATCAAAGAATGTCAGGCTCTCAAGTCAGTAGCTTTTTATCTTGCTCACTATTGAACAGCCAAATCAATTCTTTCTTTTTTGCAACAACTTCCGCTCTCACTCTGATCAGCTCACAGCTGCTGGAGAGAGGTGCTTTTCTCTTGAGGCCACCTCCATGGTCTCGGTTGGGGTTTCTTAGAAAAAGGTAGAGAGGACTCCAACTGCTTGTGATCGTTTTGGTATCAGGAATTATAACGCTATGGTCCCAGGGAAGCCACTGAACAAAAACGTCTCTAGAAACTGAACAATTAATATGCTCTAGGGGAGAGATTCACCTTAAAGTAAGAGAAGACAAAGGAAGGGGCTGGGAAGAAGGAACTGTCTTTGAGTGTTTACCTTGTGCAAAGTGTCAGGAAAGACAACTTGTACATACTATAAAAATAGTGTTTTTTACCCCATCAGTTCATCGCCTCTCTCTTACCCCTCAAACTTCTGGTCATCCAGACCCGCCTCTGTTCACCCCCACTGCCCCCACAACTCCCTCTATCCCTCACAACCACCTGCCCTCTCACTACCCCTGCACACACATAAACTCCAAAGGAAAAATGTTCAGCCAGATTCTCACATCTTTTTTGATGCAATCAGGAGAATAGGTGGATAGAATCAGAGAGGTTAGAGGTGAGGGGAAGCAGGAGGATCTGAGCCAGAAAGTCTAAGATCCTTTACATATTAAAAAAAAGAAAAGCTAGAAAAGACAGTGAGTGAGAAAACTAAAAAGGAGAGAGTTTGGGGATTTGTTTGTAGGTTCTGGAGAGATACAAAACAGACAAGAATTAATTGAACAGAAACAAAGTGCTCTGAATAATTGCTATGGGTTTGGGATTGTGTTAAACATTAAGAGATGCTCTTTGAGAGATACGAGTAAAGCCTGAAATTCCTTCTATAGTGCCATTTTGCTGATGTATTTCTGTACCTTTTTACATGCAATTCTGTACAGAG
Organism: Papio anubis; assembly: GCF_008728515.1. Classification (NCBI taxonomy): domain Eukaryota; kingdom Metazoa; phylum Chordata; class Mammalia; order Primates; family Cercopithecidae; genus Papio; species Papio anubis. The sequence goes on from NC_044979.1 coordinate 26,450,435, forward strand.
ACTGAGCTGTAAAGATCCACAATTATTCAGGTGACATAACAAGCTCATTTTGGATCTAAGATGCAAACTGTATGTAAAAATGTCAAACTTTATTCTAGACTTGAGTCAAGAGCACAGAGCACAACTTCTCCATGACAACCCAGCTACTAGGGTCACATCTCCAAAGGGGTACAGGAGAGTCAGACACTAGCCAGAGGGGCAGAGCAGTCACCTTAAGTGAATCTGAACAGGCCAGACATTGGCATTCTCTCACCGCCTAGCAAGGATTCCAGTTTCTTAGTAGAGTAAGTTTTTGTCATTGTTGTTTCTTGAGACAGGGTCTCATTCTGTCGTCCAGGCCGGACCAGGCTGGCTCACTGCAACCTCTGCCTCCCAGGTCCAAGCGATTCCCTTGTCTCAGCCTCCCGAGTAGCTGGGATTATAGGCATGCGCCATGACACCCAGCTAATTTTTTGTATTTTAGTAGAGATGAGGTTTCACCATGTTGGCCTGGCTGGTCTCGAACTCCTGAGCTCAGGCAATCCGCTGGCCTCGGCCTCCCAAAGTGCTAGGATTACAGGCGTGAGCCACCGCACCTGGCTAGAGTCAGTTTTATTGAGGTTAGGATGAAAACGAATTTCTCAGCTTCATAAAGGATATTTTTTGAAGTATCTTGATTGGGTGATCTCACATGATGCCACCTGGAACATTCTGTTTGAAACCCTGCATTCTCATGCAAGTTGTAATGCTGCCTTCACAGCATCTCCCTGATTTCTCTGACTTTGAGGCTACACTGAACGAGCCACTTGGGGCCTTGGGGTTTATTTTGGTTCCAGGTACGTTTATCCCTTAATGAGATTAAGAAGCAGTTTTGTCTTCAGTGTCTGTTGTTGACTAATGCTTTAAAATAAAATGGTGGCATCTGATCCTTTTGAATCCAGTGAAACTGGGATAATTATGAATTTAAAACAGTTTCAGCAGTGATACACAGAAACGAAAATAATTAGGAAAAGACTTCTGTCTTCCTTCAAGTTGCCCCATCTTATCCTTGTCCCCACATTTTATTATGAAAAAAAGTCACACATAATGCAAAGTTGACAGGATTTTACAGTGAACACACATCTCCCCACCAACTAAATTCTTCCATTAACACTTTCCTAGATGTGCATTCTCATGTTCCTGTCCATCTGTACATCCCTCTATCCATCCGTCACCCCGTCCTATTTTTGATGCATTTTAAAGTAAATTACAGGCATTACCACACTTCTCCCTAAATACTCTAGCATGGATATCATTAACTAGATTTCAAGATTTGTTACAGATTTCCTTTATTTTGAGGTATAATTTACATATGATAAAATGCACACATCTTAAGAGTATATTTGCTAAATGTTGACAAATGCAGATACCTGTTGCAACCCAAATCTACATGAAGATACAGAACTTTGCCAACACTCTAAAAAATTCTCTAGTGGCCCTTCTTCAGGAATTCTCTCCCCTACTCCCTGATACCTCAAGGCAATCACCTTCCTGACTTTTTCTGCAATAGACTCTGTTTGTTCTAGAACTTTATATAAATAGAACCACACTTCATTTTAATTGCAAAATAAGCTAACTTCTAGCCCCATTCCATGTAGGCAATACTTAAGTATTGTTCCTTGCCTGGATCTAGAAAATGGGGAGTTTGCTTATTCCCCATAAAGATCAGAGTTCTCTGATTATCAGTGCTTATGCTGGATGGTTTTGTGAAGCTGTCCAGTACAAAAGAGGCCTGTGAGAACATACGGAATGTCTAGTTTGAATGAGCCTCATAGTGGCTCCCCATAGCCCTTCCCTAATTAATTAGCATCTGGATCCTCCCGAGATCCAAGGGTCTTCTTGGGTACAGTTGTGCTCAAGTTTAGGAATCAGGGTACACAAGCCACTTGGGCTCGTGGAAACCCAGCCTGGATCCTATTTGCTTTATCTGTTCACCATGGAGGACTGTGGGCATTCCACCTTGGGTTCTCGGTCCCTTAATCTGAACTAAAGTGGGAGAGCCCTGCAGCATTTGTAACTAGGGAGAGATGCCTCATTCTCCCCATGCTCACTGTAGGAGGGATCAGCCCAAGGAAGGTGTTGTTGACCTTGCTTGTCGCATAAGACCACCCACCAGCACAGGATGGGAAGCAGAGGGAAGTGAACAGACCAAGTTCTGAAATGTGCTCATCAACGCGATCTGTCCTCTGAACATTTTTGCAGCAAGTGAGCGGCAGGACGCAACTGAGTGGAAGAAACTAATCAACTAGCTTGGCTGACAGCATTAAAGGTGGGAGAAGAGGTATCCAGATGGCGGTGCCAAGGCTACACAGATGTATCAGGGCAGGATGCTCTGCCTCAGATACAGAGGGCTATCAGCTGAGATAGTCACATTTCCTCCCTGTACATGGATTTTTCCATCAGCCACTGTGGCCGTGAGTTTCAGCACTGTGGAGCTCTAAGATGATGAAGATAGTGGTGGTGGTGGTGGTGGTGGTGATGATGACGACGATCATCATCATATGGGGATTAAGGAGAAGATGCTGAAGAACACAGTATTCATACTCTGAGAGAACATATTCCAATCTTTTCCAGTACAGCCGCAGATTTATGGAGCACCTACTCTGTTGTAAATGGCGTTTGGTACTATGGGTTCTAAGAAGATTCAGAGAGCTCACTGAATAGAGGTGCGCTGTCCACGTGAGCCTAGCCAGCCCATGCTGGGTCTTATTCATCCTGCTGTAAAGTGAAGATTTTTTTTGGAAACTCCTATGCCTGTATCTCAGAGGTGGATAAGACTGGATATTCACAGTAGAAGTTAAGCCAGAGGAGTGTAAATGTTAATCCACATGGGCAATGACAGGGAGCAGGAAGGAGGAAGATGAAGAGGAAAAGGAGCAGGAGAGAGCTAATTGAAATTAGCCTAATGTTTATAAATATTAAGGCCCAGATCTTGCTTTGATAGGACCGCAGGTGCAGAGATCGCTAAAGAGAAGAGTCCACAGGTTCAGAGTTTCTGATGTGGATGGAGCTAATAAGAATGCTAATGGAGGTAATTAGAGACCAATTGATTAGCAAGGATGAATTTAGGAGTGTCATGGGTTGCTATGCATTAAAGCTCTAGGACTATGTATCCTGGAGGCATGAACCACATGGTGAAAGCTCCAGCTTCACAAGATAGAGTGGTGAGGCTGGGAGTCCCACACACACAATGAGAATGTGAAATAAACCTACAGCAGTTGGCAGGTGAGGATGCACCAGCAAATTTACGTAGAGGCCAAGGGCAAGTCAGTGGAAGACCAAAAAAGATAATATTTTTTTCTATGTCCTTTTGGCTATACATTCCCAACTTTGATCCTGGGATCTCTGGATATTCATTCAACAAATATACAATGACTTTGTACGCTGTCCCAGGAAGTACTCTGTCCTAATCTAATTGAAGAATAGCAGTTTACTTTCTTCCTATTTCCCTATCTGATTTATTTCCCCCTTCTCCTTTCAGAAGACAGTGCACAAAACAGAAGACAAAAGGAGCCTGATTATTTAAAAACTAAGGCAAGAGGAAGGGAAGAGTGGAATAGGCATTTCCCTGCTTCCTATGCCCTGGATGCATAATAAATGTACACATGACAACTGTCCTCAAGGAAATTACTATCAAAGGTCAGGCTAAGAAATAAACTGGATGAATCAAAAGTGTTTCAGATATGGCATATGAGATAGAAAATAATGGACTGCGCTAAGCTCCAAGTAAATACGTCAAGGCCATGAATTGATTCTAGCCTTCCATGGTATCCATCTCAATTAAGAACCCTCTAGGAAAACTTTCTTGAGGATTTATTCATGACCTCACCTATTTCTCCTTTTTTTTTTTCTTTTTTCCTCTTTTTTTTTTTTTTTTTTTTTTTTTTTTTTTTTGAGATGGAGTCTCATTCTGTCACCCAGGCTGGAGTGCAGTGGCACGATCTCGGCTCACTGCAACCTCCACCTCCCAGGTTCAAGCTATTCTCCTGCCTTGGCCTCCTGAGTAGCTGGGATTACAGGTGCATGCCACCACCCCTGGCTAATTTTTGTTTTTAGTAGAGATAGGGTTTCACCATGTTGGTCAGGCTGATCTCGAACTCCTGACCTCATGATCCACCCACCTCAACCTCCCAAAGTGCTGGGATTACAGGCATGAGCTACCTCACTTGGCCCTATTTCTACCTTTCTTCACCCAAGTCCTAATCTCATGCTGTCTCTGCTCCTGATTTTATCTGTCCGCTATCACATTCCTTCCAGCGCTGTCCAGGACTCTCCTTCCCTTAGCGGAAAAACCTAGAGAGGTCCCTACACATGTGCCTCCTGGTCCCTGTCATCCCAGCCCTAGGACACCTGTTCAGATGAAGTCTCACCCCAGAAAGAGCCCTGAATCGTCAAGACTTGGATCACCGGGTGACACAACTATAAGCTTCAAGGGGCAGAACCATGCAGAAACAGCCAAAACAGGGCTCAGCTCTGGCTGTGCCCACAGAGTGTCAGCTGCACTCAGTTCACGTGGTCCTGGCCCTGGATGACAAAGCCCGGTTTGCTTTCCCCAGGATCCTCATGGCCTGACCATAAAATGGTTTGTTGAGCTTATGTTGGTCATCGTGCCCCATCTACCTGTCCATTTCTCTGTTGCTGTTTCTTGCTCCCAGAACACTCAGAAGCAGAGGCTGGGAGGCAGAGGAGACTCTAATCTGGGTACCCCTGCACTCCCAGCAGCTGCAGTTCAGAGCACATTGCCTTCCTTGACAATTTAAAGGGCAGGAACTGTCAGATCCCAGGTTTCTGTGCTCAGTGAAGCATTGCCAATTAAGTCTCTCTGGAGACATTGCCTCTATGGAGAGCCACTTGCAAGAGGGCTGGGTCTCCAGGGATGGAAACAAGGATCCCCTATCTGGAGAGGCTGAGGGGTTCAGCTTCACAGAAGGGATGCTGGGGATGCTAGTGTTTTCCTTGGGCTTTCCTACAGATGCTGGAGCTGATATAAAAACTCACCTTCTTCCAGGCATTTGGAGCCCTAACCAATCACATCCTTTCTAACCTCACAAACACACAGACTCATACACACGCACATGAATGCACACACATATGCATACATGCACACACACCAGCCTCCACTGTCCTAACAGGTGCCATTATTCACAATAGTACCTCCCTACCTGAGACATTCACAAGACCACTGCCCAATAAAAAGCTATGAAGTAACTTCTTCATAACCTCATTGTGCCACCAGGTCTCCATTACACTTTGCTTATCCACATCAATGTCATCTTTCTCATAGAGGTGGCTCCTAAAGGGCCTTGACAGGGCTTTACATTGGGGACCTCGGTGCTTGTTCAAGACAACTCACAACTATTCTAATGGAGCAAATGGACGATCCAGTCCTACAAAAGAACATCCTCCCAAATCACTGCTAATTGGATTTTAAACATGTGATGGGATTTTGTGGCAGATGCTTTGCTTAATATGAAAAACGGTTTCAATTCCCTGATTCACAGTGGCTGTTGGGATGAGGTTAGGGAGAAGGCAGGCATTTGCACAGGTGTGCTGAGAGGAGGGAAGGAAGCCCGGCTGGGACAAAAAGAAGCCTGGGGGGACCATTTTCCAGGAGACCAGTAGGGGTTGATAGTGTTTGCTTCATTCCCACAGGAGCCCAAAGAGAGGGACCCTCCCACCTAGAAGAGGGAGCTGGAGGCTCACGGGGAGGCTGGAGGCTGAGGGTTTTCCCCTTGTGCATGAAGTCGGGAGCTCATGGGGTTGAACAGAGTTTGGGGAGCCACAGCAGCAAATCCAGAGAGGACCTCGGAAATGAGCTCTTCCGACCACTTTGTGCACAGATGAGGACACCCACGCTAGAGAGGTCAGAACATGACGAAGCTAACACGGTCAGTGAGCACAAGGGCCGGGCTGGGTCTCGGACCTCCAGGCTGCCCTCTGGAGCTCCTTCCACCACACCCCACAGACATGCAGTGCATGGTCTCACCCCAGTAAAATACCCGTGGTAGAAGCCTCTCTTGCTGTGACAAGTGGAAAAGGCAGGTAGAAGCCCCAGGGCCATGAATAAGCTCCTCTTTTCTCTTTTGGACAGAGGGTCCTATGTGGCCACATTCACACATGCTCCAGGCCCAGCACGGCCAGTGGGAATGGGACCTATAAGAATTTTGGAAAAGAGAGTCCCTGATTTCCTAGAATTAAGTTGTCTGTGCATTGCCTCATTCCCTCCCACATGCCACCTCTGTCACTGTCCAATCCTCACCAGGCTGTGGGCTCCCCAAGGGCAGGGACCATGCACAGATCTTTGATAACTCCGAGCCCTAAACCAATGAATTACGCATAAAGGTAATATATACTGGATATATACTGAATCAAGCTGTACTGGATTAGCTGGTCAGCAGCAACTGGCTCTGCAGTGACTTGGATATGTAAACGGTGACAGCAGCACAGGGAAATGGAGAGACAGCCCTTAGGCCGGGCTGCAAACACAAAGAAAGAGATTAAAGGACTGGGTTCATAGTGAGGGCATGGCCTCATGTGAGGGCCAATGCCAATTCTAAGAAAATACATGTAAAATGTTCACAGGAATTTATAGGATACCTATGTGCCCATGTGTACTCTAGAGAGGTTGCAGGTTGATTTACAAGAACACAGTTGTCGCTTTGGAGAGTCGTGTGGCCTCCAAATCAAAGGAATGCAAGGGCTGCAGTGCACCTCTTGAGGAAGCTCAGAAATTAAGAAATACTGGGGTTGGGAAGGACCTCAGAAATCACCTGGTGAACCCCTCCACCTACAGATGAGAGGCTGCCGGCAAGAGAAGACAAGCAGAGAGGGAGGACTTGAGGCCTGGACAGGAGCCCAATTCCCTGCGACTACCTCAGCAGCTGCTCCCTGCCCTGCTCCATGGTGCTCCGTGAAGATAAGGCTCAGTGTGCCACTGAACTCTTGAGCTCCTAAGCACTCAGCTATGGAATGTGTGGAGACTTCCCTGGATCACCGCAAAGTAGCCACCTAACAACCCCATGAAACTTGGGTAGCGAAACAGCAGGATCCAAGCCAGTCTTCAGGAGAAGGCAAAGACGATTGGAAAGGCCCAGGATCCTCTTTTCTCTCCAATGTCCCCTCCTGGATTCCTCTAACTCACTGGCCCTTACCCTCCACTGACCCTCAAAATCTGCTACACAAACAAAAATAACAGAGGGGAAGTAAACTGTGTATGTGGACAGAGCAAGAGAGTGTGGAAGAGGGTGAATTCAGAAGACCCTTAGAAAAAGTTTATTCAGCCAACAATGGTGCCCAAGGCTGTGCCAAGGACAGGGGGTCTAAGTGGGAACAAATGGGGTCCCTCTGCACTGGAGACTTTCCCCTTCAGGGCCTTTTACTCCCTCTTGCCTTTCTGGCCTGGAGACAGAAATGCAAAGTCCTTTCCCATGGAACAACTCACAGGGGCAGGGTGGTGGGTCAGGGGCTGTGCAGCCAGGGAAAGGGGTCCCTAGCATGTCCTTCCTCCTGGTGTAGCTACCGGCCTCCACTCTGCCCAGTACAGCTCCCTCCAAACCCAGCAGGACTCCCAGATCACAGCCAGCAAGAGGAGCCCACCTTGAAGCTAACAGGTGTGACCAGCTGCAGATCCTCCTGGGACTCTCCAGGCCAGAGAGCAGATGGGACTCCATGGTGAAGGGCAGAGGCCCTCAGGTGGGTGAGGTGTGTGGCAGGTGAGCAGATTCCTGGAGGCAGGCTGGCGTTAGGAAGCCTCTCCCCTCTGGGACTGCACTGTTCACAGGGCCAGGTGTGGTTGCTGCCACCTCATCCTTCCACCTGTGTCACTGCTGCCTTCGGGGGATGCAGCAGAGAGTGGCAGAAAGAGCACTGGACATGGAACTCTGTGGATATGAGATCTAATCCCAGCTCTAGCCCCACCAGCTATGTGACCTTGACCTTGAGCAAGACTCGCACCCTCTTTAAGCCTCAAACTCTTCATCTGCAAAATGAAGATAATACCTTCTCCCTCCCTCAGCTTCCTGCGGAGGATAAAGGGAATCACTGAAACAGATGCGGCTGAGATCTTTGGCCCATGAAAGGTGCTCAGTGAGTGCTTCATTTGCTTTGTCTTCCTTTCATGGCCTCTGGAAGGCTTAGCTGTTGCCCTTGGGAGCCCCTTTTCCAAACTATGACATCATGGGGAAAGAGGGGAGGAAGCAAAAAATAACAGAGAGTTTACAACAAGGGAGCCACCATGCCAAAAGGTTTATAAGGATCTCTGTAACTCTCTGGATACAGTTTGTGAGTGAGGAAGCTATGATTCTGCTTTCAACAGCTAGTAAGAGGGAGGAGATGAGTACTTAAGGAAGAAATCGTGCACAAATAGAAAGGAGACTATTGCATCTGGGCTGTTCCATGGACCTAGTCCTGTGTTTGGGCTCTGTGTGTGAACAGAGGGTGGGGAACAAGAGGCACGCTGGTCACCTCTGCACCTCTGCTGACTGGGCTGGGACTGAGCATGTTTGATGATAAATATTTGTGATGAAAATTACCTAATGAGCTACAAGATGATTATCTAGCACCAAAATAGTATTATCGTAAATGTTACAAATTAAATTAGGCTGGCTTTGCTAAATCAAACAAATAATAAGAGTAATTGAAATTCTAATAAACCAAAGGATTCCGGACCACTTGGTCCCTCAAGATGTTCTCATTGATTTAGGTATTTTCTTTGGACTATGTGGGTTAGAGATGAAAACAGTGATCTGGTCATCTGTCAATCCAATTGTTTTAATGAACTTCTACCAGTGAAGTGAATGTGTGTGCCGAGTGTGGTCTAAACTAGGGAAGTTCCTCCAGTTATTCTAGTTCCACATCTCACAGTGACTTCTGGCTTTGGTTCTTTGGCAAAATTATATCATTCTTTACTTTTAACTTGTGGACAGAGATGGATTTTAACTTTTGACATTTTTATCCATAGTTTCAGAGAAGACCATTTTCTTTGGAGATTGGCTGAAGTGAACGAGATGGTTTTATCATCATTAAAATGTTGAAGCCCCACTTCAAATAATGTATTATAGAAGAAACTGGTCTTCTCTCTTTCAATTATGGGGAGATCACCCTTTCTCTTCTTGATCTTTCAATTCAGCCACTATTTGAAATAATCAATATTTTCAAACAAAAGCACTTAGACATTTTCATTTGCACCAGCACAGAATTGAATTGAAAAAATCATTTTTGAAACTGAAGGCTTTTGTTAGGATGATTGTGTGGAGACTGTGCTCTGTACTTACTACACCATTTCCGCTTTCTAAACACACAAAGGAAAACCATATTTCGCAGTCTCCCTTGCAGTAAGACCAGCTCCACATGAATGAGTTCTACCAATAGGATGAATGGACATGAATGAATGAGCTCTACCAATAGGATGAATGGACGCAATGCAAGACATTTCTAGACCTGATCCTCTACCACAGTTACCTTAGAGGTCATGTGTTTCAGACATTGTGCCTGCAAGATGAAGACTTAAGTGAAAACCTTTGTACACTAAACACTAACCACTAACACAACTATGCAACAGTATTTCAGATTCAGCTACCATTTGTAGAGCTTTATCCATGTTACAGGTAATAATATATCTGATGTTATTATGTCCATGTTACAGGTAATAACATATCTGATGTTAAGATGTTCTCTATGTCTATCCTTATCACAAAATAATCTGACCTTCTTTCCCATTTTGGCCACACATTTTGGTCAAGAAATCAATCACCTCTTGTTTGTTTTTACAATATCTTATCAAGAACTTATTCCTTTGATAAGTCAATTGGCAATAAAGAAATAAAGCTGGACAAGTGCAGTGGCTCACACCTGTAATCCCAACACTTTGGGAGGCCAAGGCGGGCGGATCATGAGCTCAGGAGATCGAGATCATCCTGGGTAACACGGTGAAACCCCATCTCTACTAAAACTACAAAAAATGAGTCGCACGTGGTGGCAGGTGTCTGAAGTCCCAGCTACTCGGGAGGTTGAGGCTGGAAAATGGAGTGAACTCAGGAGGCGGAGCTTGCAGTGAGCCAAGATTGCGCCACTGCATGCCAGCCTGGGTGACAGAGCGGGACTCCATCTCAAAAATAAAAAAGAAAGAAAAGAAAAGGAAAGAAAAGAAATAAAGCTTTAACTTTAGTAATGAGACACCAACTATTGGCTTAGGGCATCTCTTGCTCTAATTTTCACAACAATCTAATGGATAAATATGATCATCCCCATTTTACAGATGATAATTTAATTTCTTTGAGACTCGAATAAGTTAAACTTGTCTTAGTTAAATAACTTGTTGATATAACTAGGCAAATAAAAAGAAGCCAGGGTTTAAACCCAGACTTTCTAATTTCGTGCTTTTATTTAAAACAAAAACAAAAACAAAAACACTACACTGTCTCTTGACTGTAGGATGAAAAGAAAGAAGAATTTACAACACGATTTGAAGGGTGTCTTTTATGTGTCTTCAAGCCAGACCAGCCTCAGGCTGAAGATAAAGAAATGAGCAAAAATAATCCCTGCCTTGGAGGAGCTCGCACGGAGACAAGTCAGATCTTTGTTTTTCATTGACGTTATTTTTTAGAGCAGTTTTAGGTTTACAGAAAAATTGAGTGGAAAGTCCAGAGAGCTTCCATATACCCCTCCTTGTCCATCCTATTAGTAACATCTTGCACTGATGTGGTATATTTGTTACAATTGATGAGACAAAATTGATACATTATACATTTTTCTTTTGCACGAATTTATTCCCATACAATATTCTAAAAACACCCCTTGGTTTGTGTATAAACTCTTTCCCTTCATTTTTAAATTGCCTTATAACAACTGGTTTCTTGCTTTTCTTTTTTTTCTTTTCTTTTTTTTAATTTGGGCTATTTTCTGAAATCTGCCTTTTTTTTTTTTTTCAGGAAAAAAAAAAAGAGAGATAAAAATGCTGTGTCCAGAGGACAGGGTGGAGAAAAAAAAGACAAAAATAAATAAATAAAGCATCAAATATGAAGATTCCCACAGATAATGCATTTACAAACACACACATGGTTACAACAAAGACAGCCATGATGAATGGGTATATACATATGTACACATATATATGTACAAATCCTTGCCCAGCAACCAGCTATGGCATCTAGGGAGCTAAGGCCAGTCTTTGCATTTGCCCTGAAGGCTCCCTTCTCCACAGCACCCCTTGTTTTGGGGTTTCATGGAGTACATGAAGCTCCCACAGCTCCTTGGGGGCTGGGCAGGGGATATTGAGATGAGAGGGTCTTGGCTCGTAGAAAAGGGAGAGGAAGGATCCAGGAAAACCATAACCCACACTTCTAAGCCACCCTTGACTACCCTGGGAATCTTGGCCCCTTGGCCCCTTGGGAACCACATCATAGCCCTTGTCCCTTTACAGATAAAAAGGAGATCTATTTCCCACCCAAACCTCCTTCTTCCAGAGCAGGTAGGAAGTAAGGGGAGATCATGAGGGGAAGAAAATGGCTCCCAGGGGTTGGGGTACATGAGAAACCTCTGTTCTTTTGCAGGCAAGAGCAGAAGAGGAAGCTGGCTGCATTAGGGTTTCCTTCTGTCTGATATCAGGGAAGGCCAGCCGCTAGTCCTCCATAGGTCCAAACCTTGAGGAAAAGGAGGGTAGGGGGTCAGTGCTAACACTTGACATTTCTATGAAGTCATGGCAAATTCCTCCCTGGAGCACCAAGCCCCAATTTTAAAACTGTGCTTGGGCAGGGAGGCTGCTGGATGACACCACCATCCTGGTGCTCCTGGGCCAGCCAGGAGGGCTGATGTTCCTTTTGGAGAGACGTAGAGAACGAGGATGAAGATGGAACCCTTTAAAGGAAGACCATGCCTCAAGTCTAAGGATGGAGCCAGCACCTGTCAAGGATGGGGAGGACTTTTCCCAGCAAGAGGAGCTGGAGAAAGAAGAGACTAGAACTTCTTTCCCCTCTTCCCAGCAACAAGCAGCTGGCCAGGTGCTCACCAGGAGGGTGCTGGTGGTGTTGGTGGTGACAGTGAGGCAGATGTCCTTATGATGCCCCACTGCCTTGCAGGGAGTCAAGTTAAGGCACCCTGGGATGCAAGGTTTGTTGCTGTCCCTATCCTGGAAGGATACTGCAGAAGAATGGATGAGTGGTGGCTAAGGCTGCTACTGCTATGTCTGGGAGGCCTGGGCCTGGGCCTGAGCCCCCGCTGCTGTCACTGCCACCTGCCCGTGCTGCTGGAGATCAGAAGGGCTGTGTTTGTGCCTGTGTTTTCTAAGGGATGTTTCAGATGGACATGCCCAACTGCAGAGAGGTGGGTGTCCTCCTTGATGTGCTTCACTGTAGCATAGACAGGTGCCCCTCTATGAGGCTACATCCATGTATGCTGGATGATAGCTGTGACACTTGGAGGGCTAGTGTCTGCCGTGCCGCTGTGTGTAAGACAGTGAGCTAGAGAGTGTGAAGGCCTTCTCACATCCCAGGGGCACATGCACATGGGCCATCCCTGGCCTGGATCTGTGTGTGCTGCTGGAGGTGGGAAGGCCCCTGGCAGTTGGAGCAGTGGTATGGTTTGGCCCTGAGTGAATACAGAGGTACTGGAGGGGTAGCAGCTGTTGGTGAAGGTCTTGGAGGAATGTGGAACCTGTGGGGCTTACCTTGGTGTGGGGCTTGGAGTATGTCAGCATCTCTAACTTCCAGTAGAATGTTAGTGAACACACTGGCACCTTCATAACATGACGTCAACATTTTCCAGAAGCCCTTTTATTGTATAAAGCAGGGTACACCCAAGGTCATATAGTAAGTTCGTGATAGAGCTGAGATCTGAATCCAGGAGCCCAAGGCTCTGTCCATTTTCTTTTGCCACAGTTCCCTTCACTCTCATAGGTCATGCCATCTTTCTTTCTGATGGTCATCATTCTCCTTAGGGAAGAGGGCCTAAGGCTCATTTATCTCAGGCAGCCCTGTTACCAGCATTGCGGCTTCTTTTGGCCCCATGTGTGGGCGGGGGTGGGGGGGGGTGGGGGATGGGAGATAAGAAACCACACTGCCACCTCCAACACCTTCTACCTCCCTCCCGTTAGGCTGACACCGTCTTCTTGGAGAGGTCAAGAACCACCTGCAGGGCTTGTGAGGCAGAGGGAGGAGCAAAGACAATCATGGGAAGCCAGATGTGGAGGGTCAGAGCCGATCAGGCTGTGGCCCCAAGAGAGCCTGAGGGCACCGGACTGGCAGGGGTCCACCCTGTGAACAGCATAGGGATCACCAGGATGCATAGGCTAAGCTGCTCTGACTTGGCCTCCATCCACACCCATCCTGAGGGCAGGGAGGGGTCCAGGGCCCAGGGACAGGTGCTGCCAGCAGGGCAGAATGGAGAGATGGAGCTTTATGTTCTCCATGAAACCCCAAAACAAGGGGTGCTGTGGAGAAGGGAGCCTTCAGGGCAAATGCAAAGACTGGCCTTAGCTTCCTAGATGCCATGGTTGGCTGCTGGACAAGGATTTGTACATATATATGTGTACATATGTATATACCCACTCATCATGGCTGTCTTCGTTGTAACCATTTCTGTGTTTATAAATGCATTATCTCTGAGAATCTTCATATGTGATGTTTTATTTATTTTTGTCTTTTTTTTTTCCTCCAGTCTGTCCTTGGGACACAGCATTTTTATCTCTTTTATTTTTTCCCTAAAAAAAGGCCGCAGCTGGCAAGCACCCAGCCTTTATCCTGCTGACAAGCATGGTGTTCTCAGTCAGCCCTGAGATGGTGGGGATGGAAGGCCAGACATACAGGTTAGGACTGAAGTGGGAGTCTTCCATTCTATCATCTCTCTCTTCTTCCTGTCCTCTTATTCCTTCTCCTGTCCAGGACTCTAGAACTTCACTGCAATGACTGCTGTGGAGACGCCAGGGCCAGAGACAGAGTGCAGAAGGGGCAGCGTTTGCTAGAAGCAGTGCTGCAGTGCATGCTACTGAAAGCCCCAATTCCTCCACACCCACTCCCTTGGGCGCACTGGACAGGAGATGGTGGAGGAAACACAGTACATTATGATGAATGAAAGCTCACAGTTAACATTGGGGCTCACTCCTTTTGTTGTACATTCTATGGGTTTGGACAAAGGTATGAGGGCACCTTTTCACCACTACCATTCCATACAGAGCTGTTCCACTGGAGTGGGAATCAGAGAAAGGGTTCATGAAGTCTAAATATAGTTTGGACTTTAAAAATGGATAGAGGCCAGGCACGATGGCTCACACCTATAATTCCAACACTTTAGGAAGCCAAGGCCGGAGGATCACATGAGCCTAGGAGTTCGAGAGCAGCCTGGGAAACAAAGTGAGACCCTGTCTCTAATATAGATAGATACAGATATAGATATATAGATATATGGTTACAGTGGTATGCACCTATAATTCTAGCTACTTGGGAGGCTGAGGCAGGAGGATCCCTTGAGCTCAAGAGTTAGAGGCTGCAGTGAGCTATGGTGGAGTCACTGTACTCCAACCTGGGCAACAGAGCAAGACCCTGTCTCAAAAAAAAAAAAAAAAAAAGGTGGGGATCAGATTTTCAGAGAGACCACGAACCATAAATAAAACTAAAGAAGAAAGAATATACAAGACATTATTTGACAGATAATGGGTATGTCACTCTGTTTTAACCAGAGGCTCATTTTTGGAAAGGTGACACTGAGAGTGAACACTAATTTGGCACTCTTATATGCCAGGCAACTGATAAACATTTTATATTATTTCATTTAATCCACAGCACAATTTATAATATAGGTATTACTGGTAGAGGGTCTTCACTGCAAGTTGTCCACGTTCTTGGCGTTTTGAACAAAGAATTGGGCAAATTGCACAACAAAGTAAGGAAAGAATGAAGCAACGAAAGAGCAGAAGCAGGGATTTATTGAAAATGAAAGTACACTCCACAGTGCGGGAGCAGGCCCGAGTGACAGCTCAAGGGCCCAGATACGAATCTTCTCGGAACCAAATACCTCCGAGTGGTTTCCCATTGGCCACTTCATGCTCACCTCATGTAAATGAAGTGGCGGCCTGCAATCAGTCTGACTGGTTGCAGAAAGCAGCCTATCAGAGGCTGAAGTGAAGTTACAAAGGTCACACTCCTGTGCAAAGCAATCAGAGGCTAAGGTGAAGTTACAAAGTTGCACTTCTATCCAAATGAAGATTCCACCTGCAATCAGTCTGATTGGTTGCTGACAGCCAATTTTCCATCTGCTAGGTAGAAAAGGTAGGGGGTTTGCAAAAGGAGTAGCCTCTGTTCCTTTTGTTACTTAGGTGCGGAAGGTTAGGGTTTTCCTTTCAATTTAGTTCCAGGAAGTCCATGTGACATAGCCTTAGGTTCCCTGCCTCCAGATCCTATTTTCCTGCCTCATAGGTGTCATCGATACCATTTTAAATTAACAGGTATACAAATTAAAACTTAGAAGGGGTTTTAAAAATGTTTGCAAGGTGACACAGCAGGTATTCGGAATATCTGGGATGCAAAGTTGGGCAGAATGAGTCTAGGGTTCTTTGTCTCAGAAACTACACTATAATCCCTGCATGCTAAAACCAAAATCAGACAGCAGATAAGTAAAAAAGGTAAATCAGGAGCTGTTTGAGATTGAATTGGGTATCATGTCAGGCTAAATAATTGTTTTCTTTCAGCAATATGGTTTTCAAGAAATGTATATACAAGTATTTTGTTTTAGTAGTTGAGACCAGGAAGCCAAGATAGGTATGGATTTATAGAACCTTGTGTGTTTCATAACAGCTCATCAAGGGAATAAAAACCAAAACGCTGTTTAGGGGAAGGATCTGAGAAAACCCTACTGGGGGACTTTGTCTTGAAGATGATCTGTAAAGTAACCCAAGGAGAGAGGCAGAGAGCTAAGGAAAAACCAGTAAGAGGTCCCTGACATCATTCACATGCTGGCCCAGAAAGGTCTGGGCATGAGATGGTGGCTGTAGGGATTGAAATAAAAGGGAGGTTACGGCAGGAAATGTGAAGGAAGAATTGAGCAGTCCTGGGGATGAGGGAAATGTGTGGAGGGGTTAAGGTAACTGGAGGAATGATGAAACTATGTTTAGAAATCCTAAAGGTCAGAGGAGGGGATAGTGTCAGAGAGAACACAAGCTGGGATTTAAACTCTTGGACACCATCTGGCCAGGGACAATCTGGTGGCACTGTCCAGAAGAGTTGGAAATAAAGTCTCGAGTTTGACAAAAGGGTCGACTGTAGAGTTCCGGATCTGAGCATCGCCTCCACAATAGAGATGAGGAGTGCATGAGTGAAACCAGAGAGGGGAAAAGAAATGCCTGGAGCATGCGTGGAGGAAGTTAGCATGATGCAGCAGGGACGGAGAGGGACACTCAGAAAGGTGGCAGGAGGATCAGGTGGGCAGGGCTGAGCCTGGGAGTAAGAGTTCCAGAGGGAAGATTGAGGCACACTTGTAGGCTACACTGCCATGAGACTGGAGGGGACGGAGGCTAGGACAAGGCCTTTGGGGTCACGAACTGGAGATCACAGAGCAGAGAAGGGAGAAGCATCAGCCTTGGAGTGGGAGTGGCATCGGGGCTGTGGAAGCAAAGACAGAATGTGCCTTTCTTCGGGCACTGAAGGCCCAAGAGGACGGATGTGCTCAAAGCTCTTGTTCAGACGCCAAGGGGACACACAACATCAGAGCTCAGTGACTGTGAGGACTGGACCCAAGCAGCTGACTCTAACGGGCAGCAAGAAGAGCTGGTCCCCCAGAGCCCCCAAACACACTGCAGAAAGTGCTGTGGTGGTAACAGCTGCTGCCTCCAGAGAGGAACAACAGGGTGTATGGGGTGGGGGAGGGAGACCAACTCCATGGATATTTTGACTTTCATACCATATATGAGTATTAGCCATTTGAACAAATGAAGCATTAAAAATAGTAACAGATGGAAGAAGTACTGATTAGGACCAAGAACCAGGGCTAAAAGGAGTTAGGGAGCTCCAGGGGAAACAGGTTAGGACTGTGAATGTCAACAGAATCCCACGCATGGAGCCGCACGGAGCCTGGCTCAGCCAGTCTGCCGTGTGTACACACACGAGCATCCATACACAAGTTAGAGGTGGGAAAGCAGTTTTTTCCTCTGAGTAGAAAACATGCAGGAGGCTTAGATCCTGAGATCTGGCTCTACTTTTAATTCCTTCATGAGTTGTAGCAAGAAAAATCAATCAGAAGCAAAGACAAGGCTCCTTCTCCTTTTTCTTCTTTGTCTTTTGGTCTTTTATTCCCTCCTTTCTATTTTTTTTTTAAGGTCTTGATATCATACGCAGTGGATTTAACAAAGTATTAAGAGCCAGTTTTATTTTTTATTGGAAAGAAATGTTAGTTTAACATCAGCCCAAGGAGAACATAATTAGGAAGGCAAATCAGTTCCCAGGAATGATCAAATGGTACATTTCAATACAGATGGTAATGATTTAGGGATTATCCACTGGCTTTGGGTGATTCATGCTAGTGTTCACCTCCATCAGCTCTGCTAACCAGAAGGTAACTGTGGAATCCATAAAATCCTTTAAAGCAAATTCAACACTCCCAGCAGTCACCCAAAGCCTAGTTTTTCCCCATGGGATTGAATGTACTGTTGTCCATTGTTTGTGTACTCAGAGGGGACAAATGTTAGAGTCAGTACTCAGCATCAGGTCATCAGAATCTGGGGATAGTTTTCTTTGAAACTCATTCTGTGCTCTCACTCTGTCACCATCTACACATGTGTGTGCACACACACAGCAAGTGTGAGAGATGATAATATCCCAGGGTAATATCATTGCTGAGTATAGGTGTTAATAATTCAGTTACTCTCTTCAAGCCCAAGTCAATGTCTTACAGCACCCCTGAGCCCCAGGCCCACACAAACAGGAAGCCAGCTTTGCTTGGAATGATTGGTTGCTGCTTTTTGCTCCCTTAGATATTTTAAGTTCCAGGAGTCTCTTGAGTTCTAGAGTTAAGTTATTGAAATGGGAGAAAAAGCCAGTGACAGAAAAGGTAACAACCTATGGGCTGGATTCTGCCAGCTCAGAGCTGGGTGCTGGCGCTGGACTGCAGACAGCATCTCACTCATTGTTTCTGTTTTCTGATGCCATCATGGCAGCCTCATAGAGCAAGGGAAGTAAGCTGGCCAAGTCCGGGGCAGAGTGGGGCTCCAGGAGGATAGGGCAGGAGGCTGAGCTCAGGCTGCACTTTACTCTGGCAAGGGCACCAGGACCACAGGCTTCAGTGGTCAAGTCCAATACAAGGCAGGTGGTCGGGCAAAGATTTTGTGCATTCTGAGTGTAAGAGGCAGTCCTGGAGATGCAGTTTGTGGACTAGAGTTTCAGAATTTAAGGACTTTCCAAAACTTTGCAGAAACAATCCAGCAGCCTGTTTGACAGTGTAGACCTGTCCTGAACACTTCGGGATGTTTGTTCATCCTCTACACCAAATTCACTTCTCACTCACCAAATATGCCTGGAGTGCTTTAGGATAAAGAGGCTCAAAGCACTATGGGAGCTTCAAAGAAGGGGCCATTAACTCTGCCTGGGAATTCTGGGGAAGGTTGCAGTTTGACCTCATGGCTCCTGGAGGAGTTCCTGGCAGCAGGAACAAGTGTCTGACAATTGCCTTCTGAAATGAGCTCAGAAATCCAGAAACAAGCCTTTCTCTTGAGAATTAAGCCTTATTTGGGCATAATTAGGCTTCTGTGTTTGGAGTACCCAGGCTGCGTGTAGGACAATCTGCTTCTTTGGATGACTCCACCAACTGGAGAGAAACCAAGTACCTTTCACAACCCAGGCAGCAGGATCAGGACGTGGGATGTTTTGCACATTCCAGGAGCCCTTCTGGCATAAGAACATTGGAGAGAAAGAATTCACTAATATTAATGTTGAAGACTCTGGCGTCCAGACAGGATCTTGCACTCTGAAAACTCTGGCCCACCATGATAGTAGGCAGCAATGGGAAATGGGTCAGAGAGAATGATTTATCTTCCTCCCCAGGAAGCCTGCACAGCATCACAATGCCTATCTCTTCTAGGTGATCCTGATTTATTAAGAGTTCCAGATTCCAAGACGGCCCCATACATACAGCCCAGGAGAAAGGAGCTACACCAGACACACTGGAATTTGAGCTTTAACTGTCCCACTAAAGCTTGTCAGCTGTGTGTTCCCCACAGGAGTACTTCCCTCTCTGCAAAGAGAAAGAATTAAAGACTCTCCTTCCCATAAGAGGATCACGATGGCCTTTAGCACATACTTCTGCCCTGACTGTGTGTGCCACTGAAGCAAAACCAACCTCCTGCCAGAGGGTGCCTGCCAAGAGGTCAGCAGCAAGATAAGCCAGCCCAGGAAATCTGGATCCAGGTGTGGACAAGGGTGGATCAGAAGCAAGAAGGCCAGGAAAGCAATTCAAGAGGGCAGGAAACATCTGGAAGGTTCATGCCTCCCTTGAGGGCTTTGAGGGATGGATGTTGTCCTGTCTGGTATCAGGAAGCAGGGCTCTAGCCACGAGCTCCAAAGAGCTGGTACAGAACTGTCTCTGGGGCTTGAATGGACCAAGCCCAGAGGCCAGTAACTGAAGCCAAGGAATAAATTCAGAGTGGGAGAAGAAAGGGCAATTAGATGCTGCGTTGGTTTGGAAAACTACTGGGCTAGGACCAAGATTATAACTTAACAGTCAAATATAACAACAATGGTAAACATAAGGGGTTCATTCTTCTAACATTCAACAATCTTGCTATGCTCCAGGGGTACAGATAAATAAAACTATTCCCTTATGGCAAGGAGCTCACAGAAAGTTGGAGGAAAACAGCCCTGTAAACTCAACATTTTAACAGAGCAACTGGAATGCTTTAGGATAAAGAGGCTCAAAGTTCCATGGGAGCTTCATGGAAGGGGCCATTAACTCTGCCTGGGAATCCTGGGGAAGGCTGCACAGAGGTGGAGACATTTTGAACTGTGTTTTGAATGATGAATACCAGGTTCCTCGGTTGGAAAGAGAGGCAAGCGTTCCAAACAGAACAGAGAGAATACCATGGGCAAAAGCAGAGCTCTGTGCAGGACTGTAGCACATCATCAGAGTATGGAGTATTGGTGTGAGGGGTCCTTAGAGGAGAAGCAGAGGGCCAGGGGGAGGCGGGGAGGGGAGAGAGACGACAGGACCAAATCAGGGAGAGTCAACATAGCTGGTCTGAATGTGGACCTGACCCACAGATGGCAAGGGGCCGCTGAGAGTCTGTTGACATTGATTAGGCTTCTTTGGTTATAAGCAACAGAAACAAGGTCTCACTGAAGCAAGAAAAAAGCATGTCATAGAGGGAAAACAGGTGGTTCCCACACCTGATGGAGAATGGGGAGTGTAGGGAAGGGACTGGAATCAGGGCTGGCCTGGACTGCAGACAGCAGGAACAGGCCACAATGTCTTTAAGGAGCTGTTGCCCCCAGGACAAGTCAATTTTACCACACTCCATTGGCAAGCCACAGTCCAGGGGAGAGTCTGACACAGGGCTGGGGTCACATGCCTGCCTCCTGGTTGGCAGTCTTACCAAGATCATCCACTGTGGGTGGTGCTTCCCCAAAAGGAAATCAGGGTTCTAGAACCAGTAGAAGGGGATTGACACAGGTGCTGCCAGAGCTTGATACTTGTGTGCTTCTAGTCTTTAAGCCAGAAAATGACAAACACACAGTGCAGGGACCAGCTAACTTTTCCTATAAATGACCAGAGAGTAAATATTTTCAGCCTTGTGGGTCATATGGTCTCTAAGGCAGCTACTCAACTTGGCTGTTATAGCCCAAAGCAGACAGACCACACATAGACCAATGTGTTTACTGCATGCCAGGAAAGCTGTATTAATAAAAACATACAGTGGGCCCAACTGACCCCTGGTTTAGAGCCATATTAGGGCATAAGAGAAATACAGAAGGTTAGGAAACTGAAAGGAAAGAGACCAAACCAGAAACTGGTCTGCCTATAAAACTACGTCCTGGCCAGACGCGGTGGCTCACGCCTGTAATCCCAGCATTTTGGGAGGCCAAGGTGGGCGGATTGCCTGAGCTCAGGAGTTCGAGACCAGCCTAGGCAACACGGTGAACCCCCGTCTCTACTAAAATACAAAAAAATTAGCCAGGCATGGTGGCGTGTGCCTGTAGTCCCAGCTACTTGGGAGGCTGAGGCAGGAGAAATGCTTGAAGCCAGGAGGCGGAGGTTGCAGTGAGCCGAGATCGCGCCACTGTACTCCAGCCTGGGTGACAGAGTGAGAGAGACTCGGTCTCAAAAAAAAAAAAAAACATCCTATAGGCTGTCATGCTAAGTGCGGCAAAGCTTTACAAACTTCCTTTTCACAAGCATTAAGTTCTGTTTCTTCATGCATTCAACTTGTTTCTTAATTGTTTGTTTCCGAAGTGGGTTCCATTTGTTCGGTGTGTTTTGTAAGCCCTTCATCCTGGCAAAGGTAGCCGCAGTTCTCCTCAGCAGGATACCAGGCACGTATTGACTGTTTTTTGAAAAAATTGCACTGTAACCACAGGTTTCCCGGTGTGGTACACCTGTATTTATTGGAGTCAGTTTTTAGAAATACAACAATACAACTGCTTCCACACTTTCCGGGTTGCTGTTTTACTCCCTGCTTGCAACCCTCGGAGCCTTTCTCGGTACTGCTCTAAGTCATGACAGCTCGGGCAAGAAGTGGCTGGAACGCAGAGATGGTGTGCACAACTGTGGCCAGGCAAAAGCCTAGCCCTCTTTTGTAATCACCTCTTCAGTGTGAGGCAATATGCTGTGAATTAGTGTGTTCCAGGCCCAGAGTGGTAACATATGGTGTATCTCTGCTCATTCTACATTAAATCCTGACATTTTGCAGCTGTCAAGATAAAGCTGTTTATATGAGTAACATTGTAGTTTGTTTATAGGGAAATAATGTGTAGTAAGTTATGATTAATCAAGGTGT
Source organism: Papio anubis (assembly GCF_008728515.1). NCBI lineage: Eukaryota > Metazoa > Chordata > Mammalia > Primates > Cercopithecidae > Papio > Papio anubis. Next base: position 26,472,417 of record NC_044979.1, read on the forward strand.
CTCAAATCTGCTGGAGGCTTCTAAATAGATTTGTTTTCACTGCCGTGCTTTTCGTCTCCTAAATCAGGGGTTTAGTTGCCCCCCACCTCCTTTGTCCGGCTCCTGTTTGTGGTCTTGTCCCCTGTGAGATGGATGAAGAGTGAAGCCAGGCCACAGAGAAGCAAGAAAATTCAGGATACGGTGTGTGCTAGGTGACAGGAAGGACTCACCTGAACTCTTCCAAATCCCAGAAAGCTCATCAGAGAACCGCTGTCTTCTTCATTCCAGTATCTCTGTGTTTGGAACCCAGATCTCCAATAGCCCATCCTCCTGAGGACTTGCAAGTAGGTGTCCAAGGCTCCTGCAGGACATACAGTCCATTTAGTTTTGGTTTTCTGGGGTCCAAGAGGTCGTGGGGCCTTGAGGCAGTACAGATTTGAGGGGTCTTAAGTTCGAGAAATCATAGGAACTCCTCGTGTCTGTAGTTCTGGGTTCGAATGTCCTCTCTGGAGGATAATTACTTGGAACTCCAGACTCCTAAAAGTGGGGAAGACCCTTAATGAAGCTCCTCCTACAGCAAGATTCCTTCAGCATCGCTGACAGCTGGTCTCAGGCCACTGCCTACTCTCTTTCGACAGGGAAAAGCAAGGTAACTTGTAAGATTGGGGAAGTTCAAAAACTGGGAGGAAATCTACCTCTAACCTTATGCTACATCCATCCTAGTTTTGCCCTCAGGAGCAACTTGGAACTGGCTGATTGATGTTCCACACAAAAATCCTTCAGATCTTGGTTGACAGCCACCATTTCCTCTGCAGGCCAAGCCTCACAGCTCTTAGGAGTAATCCTCACAGGGTCTAGTTCCCCTCCACTCCAGCCACACTCCCCCAGCACCTGCTGGCTTGTTTTTATTCACTGGGGAAGGTGGGCTCAGAATGGACCCATCTCAATTGTCCAAGCTGACTGGAAGCACCAGCTGATCTCTCTCCCTCTTTTCAGTCCCTTCTGAGGCTCACCATGGAGATGTGGTCTGATGCCAGTGTGAGTAATAGAGGTCTTACAATAATCATCATCACTACCAGCCCTGACATTTCTATAGAACTTCTTAACATTTTCAAAGTACTTTCCCTTTGTTCAGGTGCAATTATCCTGCCAACGCAGCATCTCGGCACCAGAGTATCTCTCAAGCACTAGGTATGCTTATTCTGTGCCTGGGAGCCAAATGTGCAGACATTGTTCCAAAATGAATATTTGCATGCATGGATGCACGCTTGGATCTACACACATGCGCATCTCTCTGTGCTGCGCATGCAGCGATCCCTGTCCCTAAGCTGGCCACATGGTGAAGTGACAACCAGCAGTCCAGGCCACTAAGTGGAGTTTGACCTGTGGACTGGAAAACGCACATATCAGACAGGTTCCCCCAGCTCTGCTGGTGGTGCAGCAGAGAGGACCAGCTGCCTCTTTGGCCATGGAGGCAGAGCCAGCAGTCACAGGAAGAGGAAGGAAGCTACTGCGGCATCACATGCCTGCTGCCTCCCGTGCCTTCCAGGGCACACAGGAGGCAGCTGGTTGGAAGGCAGCTTGAGGAGAGGCAGGGAAGGTAGGAGCTTGCTGCTGAGAGAGCAAGGTGAGTCCCCGGTTGGGGAAGGGATGTCAGATCATCACCCGACTTCTTTTCAGCACATCGCCTGCCCTCCCCAAAGTACTAGCTCCTTGGCTGTGCTTCCAGAAGTGTCCACTGGGAATGATCTAGGAAAGGACAGATGGCCCCGAGGGGAGTCCAAAGAGATGCCCCCAGGTCAGCACAGAGGGGAGGTAATGAAGCCACTGGGGAAGCCTGGGCAAGATGGTGCGGAGGGGCAGAAAGAGCATGAGGACGGTTTTGAGAGCAGTCCGCCCAGAGAGGTAGGTTAACGGACCTTGCCAGGGCCCAGTGGTAGAGCTTAGGTTGGAAGATACTGAGTTCGGCATCACTAAGCCCTCCTTCCTGAGGTCCAGAGGGTCTCCCAGTCATTTTGTCTCCTTAACCAGAGAGCTTAAAGATCCCCTCCAATCTTGCCATGTGGCAAACAGAGAGAAGCACCAAGCATCCCCTTTCATAGGTGAAAGGACATAGAAAAGACAAAGTAAGGGGTCAAGGACACCTAGCAAGGGCCACAGGACGCAGGAAGAAAGGGCTACGGCAGAGGGCAGTGCCTTCTGAAAAGGAACAGGCAAATAGGCAAAGAAGGAAAGCCAATCAGGAAATGCACTCTCTCCCTGCCCCCGCCACTGCCCCACCTCCCTCTTCCTGCAGAGACAGCAGAGCGAGCCTCTTGTCGGAAATTAATATCGCACGGGACAGTTAATCAAAGCTGAACCACCCCCACCCCAGTGAGTGAGTGGTGTTTGGAGCGGAGCTGACAGCCTGGCAGATGAAGGAACAGAGGCGATCCCACCCGCTGCCAGAGTCCACCTGCAGTGGGGAGGGGGCTGCAGGGGGAAGCACACAGCCAATTTCTCCCCATAAAAAATGATATGAGGTGAAAAACCATTTACTGCACATTAGGATCCACAGTTGGACCATTTGTATGTTTTACTGGGATGGTTATGTCACTAAATGAAGCCTGAAAAATCCATCATGGGCGGGGAGCCTGACAGTGGCCCGGTCAGGGAAGGGGAGCTGGTAGGGGGTAGCTGGGCAGGAGAAGAGGAAAGGGAAGGGCTGCCCTTTGTTGCTGTTGTGGGGGAACCCACATCTGGACACTGTCCTTTAGGTCACTCAGTTTCACAGCAGAGGGTCTCGTGAACCACCTGTCACCTCTGCAGTTAGTTGCCTTCTTAAATAAAAAGCTCCGAGGGTCCCTGTACCCCAGTCCTTCTTTACATCTTCTGGGAATGCACTAATCTGACACCCGCCATTCAACAAGCAACTTTTAATTAAATGCCAGTGTGCTGGGCACTGAGCTGGGGACCCAGAGGTGACAACAGTCCTGTCCTGGCCATTGCCGATCAGGACCTTCCTTCTCCAGCCCTTGAGCCTCCATCAAGCCCCACTTGTTAGAGAATGAAGCCACTGAGAAGCACCTTGAAGGCTGGGGTGGCAGGTAGTGGTGGGAGTGGAATATGGTGGGAGAGAAGTGTGCAAATGTCACTTGATCTATTAATCAGGAGCCTTGTTAATTAAACTGGAGCCAGCCATCTGAAATGCCAATTCTAACTTTAGTTGCCTGCCTATATCTCTCCCCTTGCCTCTGAGCAGAGGCGAGGCCTCAGCAGCCTCTGGCCTTAGCAAACTAATTGGCACCATGTGGTGAGATTCCAGGGGTGGAGCACCTTCCCGGCCTCCCCATCATACCACTAACCCCTGTCATACATACCTCTTCAATCCCAGAGCCCAGGAAGCCAAGCCCAAGTGTCTGGCCCAAGTTCCTTATACAGGTAAGGAAACTGAGGCCAGGTACTAGAACTCTCTTCTCCTTATTCCCAGTTTACTCCTCCATGTCCTGCTGCTGCTTTAGACCCAAGCTATGCAAGCACAAAGGCACCCCAGATCCCTCTGTCATCTTCCCTGACCACTACTGTATGGCTATACCACACTGGTCACAAGAAGTAGGATGGGGCTCAGGGCTTTGCTAGTACACAGAGTATTCTGATCTCAGCCTCCAGCTCCACTACCTCTTCTTCCCTTTTCAAATTACATGGTCCCTTCGCACCGCCAAATTGTGAAATAAGGACATGAACTGTGGGGACTAGTATAACACAAGAAATTCCAGGTGCATAAATAAGAGGGCCAGGAATGTCACCGGATGTCAGGGGAGTAGATGGACTGATGAGAGCGCCTGTCTGGATTCCCAGAAGCATGAACTGCCTTGAGGTGGCTGGAGGACAGGATGAAAAGGACAATCGATGAAGGAACTGGGAACAACGCGTGGCAGCCAAGTGGACTGGTGTGATGCTGGTTTTGTTACAAGTTCATTTGAGGACAAATCAGACACTGCATTTACATGGAATTGACTCTGCTGTTCAATTCATCTTTCCAGGTGGAGGAAATGGATTCCGGAAAGAAAATTCCTGCATAGCAGGCAGCATGGATGTGGCATGCCCAGTCCTGACACATGCAATGTCCCGCGGAGAGAGAGTGAGACATGACTCTCCTGGGGGCCTGAGCCCAAGGAGATTGTCCACAGCACAGGGAGCAGGCCCCAGGTCCGGGGGTGGCCTGGCGGGGGGCAGGCACACAGATTCAGGCACTACACAGCCTTGGGTTAAATCTCACTTCTGTTGCTTACTCAATGTGTGACCTTGAGCAATTTCATTAACCTCTCCCTCAGTTTTCCCATCTGTGAAATGGAGATGTTAATAACATCCACCTTGTAAAGCTATCTAAGGGTTTGGTAGATGAATATTTGGAAGTGTTTAGAACAGTGCCTGGCATAGAAAATGCTATAGAAGTGTTCAATAAACTAAATAAGTCTGATATAACCAAGAAAAGCCCTGAGCCTGGTGCGGTGGCTCACACCTGTAATCCCAACACTTTGGGAAGCCGAGGCAGAAGGATCATTCGAGCCCAGGAGTTCGAGACCAGCCAGGCCAACATAGGAAGACCCTGTGTCTACAAAATACTAAAACAAATCAGCTAGCTATGGTGGCATGTGCCTGTAGTCCCAGCTGCTCAGGAGGCTGAGGTAGGAGGATCACCTGAGCCCAGGAGGCTGAGGTTGCAGTGGGCTGAGATTATGCCATTACACTCCAGCCTGGGTGACAGGAAGAAAAGAAAAAGGGAGAGGGGAGGGAAGGGGGAAGGGAAGGGGGAGGGAAGGGGGGAGGGATGGTGGATGGAGAGGGAGGGGGAAAGAAAGGCAGGCAGGGGAGGGGGGAAGTGGACGGGAAGGGGAAGAGAAGGGGGGAAGGGGAGGGGGAGAGTGAGGCCCAAAATAAAGACAGGAATGTTTTTCAACTAGGCATTTGTTTATGGGTAACACTGGGAAGGAGTGAAGAGGACAACCACCCTCGCACTCTGTGACATGGGTGTCCTCATGGCCCCCAGCTCCTGTCATGTATGTGCAGGCATACTCCGTGACCTAAGGATGTTGCTTATGAAATAAGTTCCTATGACATGCATCTGATTTCTTATTCGATTTCAGGATAAAATTAGGGTTGTGTCTGTTAAGGGGAAAATGTGCCCTCAAATACAAGAAACTCCCTAGAGAAAGCCTGTTAAAAATCACATATTTAAAAGAACATCAATATTTTTCTGACAGAGTATTAGTGACAATAAATAAATTGCCAAATAGGACTGCAGACTAGCCGGACAGTTCAGTATTTGAATGACAGTTTAAGGTCTCATGGGAAATAGCAGTGACAGCTGAACATGTCACCAATGATGTGGCCTCAATTGTCTCTCAATATATGAGAGGCTCCTGCTGGGAGAGGCAGTCAGGCCAAGGACGGCCAGGCAGGGAAGGTCAAGGCTGGGAGAATGGGCCACCCACTGTGGGGGCTGCCTGCAGCCCAGAGCCCTCTGTCTAGGTAGGGCAGAGAACAAGGTCTAGGAGTGGGACCGAAGAGCCAAGGTCAAGGTATGTCCAGACTGTTGTCAATGAGCCAGAGCCTGACCTGAGTGGAGACCCAGGATGCTATGATAAGACTTCTGGAGACAGATGGTGTTTGCATCAGGGGGACATTCAGGCCACTTAGTAGGGCTGATGAGGGGAAATCCAAGAAACTGGACCCAGCTCTGGGAAATAAATGAGTCAAAGGAGGTTAGGAGTCCAGGGCTCAGGGGTAGGGCCCAACCCCTGCCATGGGGAGAAAGGAGGAGGAAAAAGGCATGAGGAGCCCAAGGGATGGGGCAGTAGGTTGTTTCCAAACTCTCCCAGGCAGTGGGGCAAGGGCCCTTCATAAGAAGTATATACTCCTTGGTCCGAACTCAGGGCAGCAGAATGGTCAGGACTGGTATAGATGGGGAGAGAGATGTATTGGTTGAACCCTCAAGTCGTAGCACTTCTCCCAGAGGTCGCAGTGGGCTAATATACATCATTGTCATAGCTTAAAGTCTGCTCCTGGGACTCTCCAGAAGTAGTTGTCCTTTAGAAATACACAGATCACCCTGGAGATGCAGAAATCTAGCCCAAGGCTAACAGCCCTGACACCGTGCAGGAGAACAAATACTGGAACCCACTGTGGACAAAATAGGGCATGACTTCCCAAACCACCTGGCCTAGGGCACTTGAACCAGAGTCTTTCTACATCACATTGACTTAGCAAGAATGTGAGACATAATTAGCTTACCCCTGATCCACAAACCTTGCTGACAGACATTGTTTTAAAATGTTCTGTGAACACAAAACTGTTTATGAAGTTTTGGTGGCGAGAGAGGTAGAAGACATTGATTACAGACTGTCACCATGTATGTATTTCATGTTTCAATTTTTCACAATAACTGGGTTACGTTTATGATTCAAAGGTATGTTAGGCCAGGCACAATGGCTCACACCTGTAATCCCAGCACTTTGGGAGGCCAAGGTGGGTGGATCACCTAAGGTCAGCAATTCAAGACTAGCCTGACCAACATGGCAAAACCCCATCTCTACTAAAAATACAAAATTAGCTGAGGGCTGTGGCAGGTGCCTGTAATCCCAGCTACTCGGGAGGCTAAGGCAAGAGAATCGCTTGAACCCAGGAGGCAGAGGCTGCAGTGAGCTGAGATTGTGCCACTGCACTCCAGCCTGGGCAACAGAGCGAGACTCAATCGCAAAAAAATTAAGAAATAAAAACATGAAAAATAAAAGGTATGTTAAAATAGAATGTCTTATGGAAAGTCATTTAGGACTTTTGGAAAATAACTTCTGGAAGCTTCAGTAGGAGTCCGTTCATAAGAGTTTCTGGTGATTTTGCACCATTGGAACAGTTGCTATACCCAGAAAGGAGAGTTTGTAATAGGCAGCTGTAGAGGGAAGCCCCTCCTTGTCTCTCTAACTCACCCCACGAATTAGGAACTTCTAGCCCTGCTGAGCTGTTAGGAGAACGCTGCCCCTCCAGTGAGTCCCTCCTACTCTGAAAGACAGTGGTCAATGATTGGATGAGCAGGCTTCACATTTCCTGGGATCAGTTCATCTTCTCCCAGCAGAGTTACCTTGTTTAAGATGGTGCACACCTCGGGCCTCTCTCCCTGTCTGGGGTCCCTGTCTGAGTTGGACAGGCAAAGGCGGGATCTTTGCCTTAAGGTCTAGAATTGGGGGAAAATATTTGGAAGACATGTCCTTGGGTCCACTTTTTTTTTTCCTAATCCAGCTTTGCCAAAGATCAATCTAATCAAAAAAATATCTCTACCTCATGTCTGGTCTGTTTCTGAAGGGATTCAGAACTCACAAATAACAACATCAACACAATGACAACTAACACTTATTGAGTTCTTACCAGAGGCCAGACATGGTGCTAAGTACTCTACATGGTTTGGGTTTTTTTTTTTTTTTTTTTTTTTTTTTTTTAATTTCAAATTCATTAGAAACTAACACAGAGACACCAGGATGAAGGCTGGTGACAGCAGAGCTGGGATTCAAATCCAGGCTGACTTCACAGCCCACAATCTTCAACAGCAGCCACTAGAGTGGGTGATTTCACTCTCCTCCTGCTTCATGGGAAGGCAGTCTGTCTGTCTCCCAGGAATGGCTGGGATAGATGGCCAGTGTAGGTGGAGCTCACCATAGGATAATGCTCAGATCATAGCAGAAAGTGGGAATGGGACAAGGGCAGGGTAAACAAGGACCAGGACAGGTGTCCACCTGGCCAAATAACCAGAGGTGAGGTGTGCAGTAGCCTGGGGGTAGGTGGGGGGGCGGGCAAGCCCAAGCAATGAGTCCCAAGAGAGTCACACAGAGGCAGCCCATGGGAGCAGCTTGGAGGAACCCCTCAGGGATCCCTCCAGCTTGGAGCTCAGACTCACTCTATTGGCTTTACCCATTCCTTCAGCCAATAAGTTTATTAAAATACCCTCATTTCCCTTTGCCATGTTTGGTCATAAAATTGTAGACATTAGAACTATAAAGCTTAGAGAGTTATTTAACTCTCCCGTCTTAGAGATGAGTAAATGGGACTAGAAAGGTGAATAAACTACCTAAGGTCACAAAACTATGTGGTGACAGAACCTGGTTGCAAACCCAACCATTCCTCCTCCCCCTCCAGGGCTCTTCCCATAGCATCATCGTAAGGCTCGGGATTCTGGTCCTATCAACCTTTATGGAAATCTACTTTGGGTTAGACACTGTGATAAATGTCAATGTCTGTCCTGGAGTTGATTTCCAATCTCAGCTACAGACTTACAATGGGGTTCATGAGATTGAACCCATGTTGCAAGGTGCACATTGGGCTCTCTGAAGCAGTAAACATATCTCTTAAAACTTGCAGGTTATAAACAGATGACAGAAGGTGTGACAGAGGAATATAGGATTGATTTTCTATGTCAACAGCAACTCCTAATTTGTATACTGTCTAATAGCCAATATTCCGTACCTTGAGAGACATCTATTCTAGCAATATAAGATGATTTTACTCCCCTCCCTCCTCTCCCCTACGTAGCCCTTAGACTGAAAAAAGGCCTTTGAGTTCAATAATCATCCCAAGGTCACAGAGCAAGCCAAAGGCAGGACAGACTTAGAACGCTGTGCCCCAAATCCAAATTCCCAGGTCTCTAGTGTTAAGCCCCTCTCACATTACCTCACTCTGCATAGATTTCTGTCATGATAATAAAAAAGGTCACTCAGTCAGGAACTTTGTGCCACTAGAATAAAGAAAGGATATGGGTCTCAGCCCCAGGAAGGCCAGTGCAGGCGGATAGAGGTGCAAGGAGAACTACAGGTGCAAGGAGAACTACAGGTGCAAGTATCACTAGGCCAGGTGGTACTGATTTCACCAAGGCTCTATTTGCAGCTACAAACGAAGACCCCAAACTCTGTCCCTCCTGTCATCCGAGCCTCCCTGCTGTTCTTTTAACAGAAGCATTTTCCTGCCTTCCTCTCCTCCTTCCAAAAAACCTCACAAATATGTTGTGTGAAATATCAGAACTAATTAGACCAAATGGTGTTCATATCTGTCATTGGTTTTTCTGGGGGGAGAGCTGCCTGTGTCGTGGAGGGAGAGTTTATTAACTAATTAAGGGCAGTATTTAGCAGGGAAAATGCCCTGATCCTGTAGGAAAGAAATATGGGAGGACTGGAAAGGGCTCGTGGATGGGCCAATTAAGAAAAACCAAGAATAGAGATAAAGACACAGAGAGAGTGGACCCAGAAGATGGTGTGGGAGAGAGGCAGGAACAAGATGGAGATAGCATAGCAGGCAGTGAGTTCCACAGTTCATACAGTCAAAATAGGACACTTTGCACATAAGTATAAGTGCATTTACCATTCCAATCATAAAGTACTATAGGAAGGAGGAGGCAGTTTGTTCACAGTCAGTATTTAGTTGTTAATGCTACTGTTACACAACCAAGAGCAGAGACCACATCTTATTTTCTTAATATTTCTCAGCTCTCAGCAGAATACGTAGTATTGGTAGTTACCCAAACATTTGGACTGGAATATGGTAGAGGAAGAAGAGGAAACATTTACATGAGCCTAATTTATGCCAGAGACAATCTAGGACCTTTTAATATGTTTTTTCTCTTTGAGGAATATCTGAATAGAAGTAACAGATAAAGAACCGAAGGATGCTGAAGGATAAAGACTCCAGAAGAACTTTCAGCTACCTTCATAAATTCAAAATACTATCATGTGAAAAACAGAATGGATTAATTCCAGGAGATCAAACTAGGATTAATTGGTGGAAGGTATCGTGAGGGAGACATTGATTCAAAATAAAGAGGAATGTTTTAATGATTAGAACTATTCAAGAAATGAAACAGGCTATCTGGTGAGAAGGGAGGAGGTGGGGTGGCACCCATCTTCCTGCATGTTAGACCCAAGGCTATGGGGCATCAATCAGAGGTGCTTGAAAGGAATTTCTGCAGTGGGAGGAATGTTTAAGTTCCCTTAAACATTGGGATTCAATGAACCTGATAGATTTTGAGCTGTAGCAGGCTGCATTTCAGTTGCATACAATGAAGAGTATTCTCCCTGCAGAAGCAATAGGGCGAGACGCTGAGAAAGTCTGAAACTTTCTTCATGCAGAAGTCTTTAGAAATGGGAAGAGGCAAAACAGGAATCCTTCTGGGAATATCTTGCAAGGCCCACATACAAGGTGGGGGGTACAGGTGCATAGGAATGCTAGAGTTCTGCCTCATTCTCACTCCCTTTGCAACACCCACTGTTAAAAGGCAAAGGCATCATTTCGGAGAACTAAGGAGCCAAAGACACGTTTTGTTCAATGGCTCTGATTTGCCCTTGTCCACACTTTGGCCATGGTCTCTTCCCATGCATCTACCCAGGCCTGTGTCTCTGGTCCTGAGAGAACCTTCTGATCCTTCCACTGATCCTCCACTGATCCCCAGACCATCTGAATTCAGTAGCGAGCTCTGAAGCAGCACAGAAAATGGATGATGCTTGGGGAGGGAGAGAGGATGAGGGGGAGGCAGCCTGAGGCAGTGCTAAAATTACGGGTCAGCCTCTGGATGGTCCAGGCTCCATGTCTAGCTCTGCCATTCACTAGGTATGTGGGACCTCGCTGGCCTCAGTTCACTCGTCTATAAAGGACATGAGGCCAGGCACAGTGGTTCACACCTGTAATCCTAGCACTTTGGGAAGCCAAGGCTGGCAGATCTCTTGAGGCCTGGAGTTCAAGACCAGCCTGGCCAACATGGTGAAACCCCATCTCTACTAAAAATACCAAAAAAAAAAAAAAAAAAGCCAGGCGTGGTGGTGCATGCCTGTAGTCCCAGCTACTTCGGAGGCTGAGGCAGGAGAATTGCTTGACCCTGGGAGGCGGAGGTTGCAGTGAGCTGAGATCACACCACTGCACTCCAGCTTGAGTGACAGAGCAAGACTTTGTCTTGAAAAGTGAAATAAAATAAAGGAGACGATACTGCTACTTAGCTTATAGGACTGGTGTCAGCACATTCCTATCCTAAAATAACAGCTAGGAGGTGAATGCCGTTCACGGTGAGTACTTGGTGAGTGGTGTGGTCCAGGACAGCCCTTGCATTCTTTCCATGAAACTGACACCCACTCTCCTTGAAGGAGAAAAAAGAGAGCCACAGTATTCAAGGAGAGCAGTAAGACCTGCATCAAGTAGCTGAAATGCTGTGTACAGGACCATGCAGAGAGTGGCAACAGTTCAAACAAACCTAATTTTAAAGAAGAAACCAGAACAAGGAGTGATGGCAGGAAGACCAGAGCCAAATTTTCCCTGGGAATTGGGGGTGTCTGCATACCATTTATTTGACGACTGTCCTTGCCAAGGGGTCACCCGGCCTCCCCACTGTGGGCGGCTGAGGAGGCTCCTGCTGGGCTCCACTCTGGCTGCTCTGAGGGCCCAATGCAGCCATCCCCCTGGGCTCTTTGCCAGCAACGGTTTTTCTCCTAAGAACTTTTAAGCACCTCCAAGACAGACTTTGTAACTCATATAATGGATGGGAGAGCTGAGACAGGCAGCTTCAACTTGCTCAAAGTCACAGCGTGAGTCTGCATTGGGCCTGAGGCCAGAACTTCCACTCCCCATGCTGTCCCGAGGTTCCCCCGCCAGGAACCTGCTCCCGTCTGCCAGTCTGCTTCACCGCCGCCCCCAACATGCGTTTCTCTAGTCTAATAAGGCTGCCCCTGCTCTTTGGCTCTGCTTACTTTAATATACACATAGATTACAGCTACATTAAAGGAGCCTGCAAATACCAAAGCAGAACTAAAGCAATTATTATAATGCAGCCTTAACAGCAGCTGTAATGAGACAGAATTAAAAATGTGCCAGCATAATCACAATTCACTGTTCCCAATGACCTTCCAGAACCGCTTTCATTTGGAAAGTAACATCCAGTCCTGAACTGTCAGATGGAAGAGAAAAATTCAATTGTGCCTCCCCGTGTGGCCAGGTCCCTGGCTACCAGATCTAGCTCTTCCATACAAAGGCATCCGTTCCCCTGGCCTCTGCTATGTGGTATTAGCCATTTGCTCAGTGGAGCGCAGGGGGAAGGCTGGGTGCTCCTTTGATGGTACCAAGGCTGGCTTATTTCTCTCCTTCTTTGTCACTGGATCTGCCTGTTTCACACTGAAGCAAATTCCAGTCTGATCCCCATGGTGCCCGGCTCATGGCATGCACTATGTGTTACAGACAATACCGCCTCACACTTAATATTATTTCCGCTGATCCACACAATAACCCTGAAAGGTTGGCTCTATCATTTTCCCTATTTTATGACCAAATAAACAAAGACTCGTGGAAGGTAAATAACCACTCAAAGCCACACCTAGTGGGCAGGAAAGCCAGGACTCCAATCCCTGTCTTCAGACTCCAGACCACAAATTCTTATCCTGATTTTATAGAGCTAATATTCTAATAGAAGCAAAAGAGAAATCAATTTGGATTGGTCTTACATGACTTCATTTTGATGCAAGGGCCAAGGTAGGGGAGGGGAAAGTGGAGGGTGAAATGAGGGAAGGAGACAGAAAGCATAGCCCGCCTGGAGAGGCCATTCCTGCTGGTGAGTCACGGGCATCCACATAGCAGAAGCGTTTAATCATCTCTCTTCCTCTGGTTCAGAAGAGAGAACAGAAATAAGAAGGCAAAGTGCCCGGAGATGAAAAAGCCAGTGGGTGAGAATGTAGAGAAGGGAGGGGCTCCCCTCCCCGAGGATGCTCAGGAGGAAACACTCACACTCAGAGATTTTGCCCAACCTGCCCCAAGACCAAACCAAGCCTGTGGTTCCTCCACCAAAGGCAAACCTGGCCACGTTCTTCAGAGCATGCTCAGTTCCCTCAAGAGACAGAGATAAGGAAGTTCCCAGCACTTTATTAGCACTTGCTTTCCCAGAATTGCCTTAACATCTCTCCATGTGAGATGGTTTCCATCTCGCCCAGCTGGACCAGGAACAGGCACAGGGAAGATGAGTGAGGAAGAGGAGACAGCTCCTCTATCTTCCTCCCAGCCAAGCTAGGCTGTGGCTCTGGGCAGCCAGCCTTTCTTCTTCCCCAAGCTGCAGACTGGTGGAGCCCTACAGCTCTGGTGCTGAGGACAATGACCTGAGAATTCTGGCTCTAGAAGCCCCTCAGCCTCGAATATCTTCTGATGTGTTGCTCCAATGTTGGGAGGTCAGAATGTCTTTAACCAGCCAGCCTGGGCCTCCAGACAGAGTCTTGAGCCCCAACCTTCAACAACTACTAAAATCCTGTTCACCACCCCACCTAATGAACTTCATGAACCATGGCCTCCCCTCCTGGAGTGAGCAATGGTAACGAAGCTTCTTAGAGTTTGACAACAATAGCAGGTAGATTTATGCCATTTCCAGGAATCTGGCTCTACAAGGTCATTATGAAACTCAACTATTTGTCATACCAGGATTGCTGGTCCCCAATATGTCCTGCGTCCCAGGTAGGCAGGGCCTCAGAATCCAACTGCAAATGATGGCATCACCACTTGTCTTTGCTGGGAATAAGAGTCATTAAGAGAAACCACCTCTACTTCTTTCTTAGGGGCTGCCATCCCCTCTATGAAAGTCCCACCTCCACTGCCATTCCCATTTTATAGAGACAGATGTGTGTCTGATTCTGAGACTCAGGTAGAGCAGGATGATGTGCAATAGTTACTGCTATTGTAAAACAAGTGGAGAGGGGAAGTCTGGGAGAGCCTGGGAGGGCAGAGTGTGCCCAGGAATAGAAGCCCCTGCTCCTCCTGAGTGATGGGACAGACAGGACCACAGCCATGGCAGGTCTCACTCCCAACTTCCAGACCAAGATGATCTCTCTTAGAAGCCTGAGATCTTGGGAATACAAACATGAAGGGATGAGGAGCGAGTGAGAAAAGAAATGGGGGAAGTGACTGAGGATTTTCTTGTCTACTTTCCAGCTTGGACAAGGAAGTTTGACCTCTGGAGGCAAATGGGGGTCTTCACTATCGCAGTGAGTGGGGTGTCTATGGGAGCACTTGACTTTGAGTCTGCAGCACCAACTGTGGCAGTCCCAGCTATGATGTCAATAGTCTACTATGACAGGACTCTGATGACTCACCTTTCTTCATAGAAATCATATACAAAACCCAAGTTTTAAAGATACGGAAGAGATCTGAGAACATTGACTCCAAAAAAAAAAAAAAGTGTCCTACACAGAAAGAATCTGATACCTGTTCTAAAAATGCACACATGAGGGAACAAACAAGCAGAGCATTGGAAGGACCTATCCTAGGCTGGGAGCTGGGCCACTCAACGCCTCCCACCCGCCCACCACTGTGGGCATGCATTGGTTTTCAGGACACGTAGGTGTAGGCAGTGCCTGCCAGCCCCCTCTTCTCCCACCCCAAGCGCTAATGAGATGCAGGGAGGGGTCTGCAGCCCGGATGGAGTGGCTTGCAATTTTTGTTGCTGTTGTTTTTGAAAATGTCTTTCTCTAGTCTTCTGCCAACAGCTTGTTAGCACATGGTTTGGGCTCCCAAGATGGTATGATGCCTTGCCTCAGCCCCCAAGGGGGTATTCTCAGGACATGTGTCCACAGTGTCCCCAAACAGATGCTCTGGGGCCTCTCTAGCAGTACCTGTCACATGGGCACAAAACTCCCCAGGTCCCATGTCCAGGGAGCCAGGTTTTAAAGCACAGCCCCCACCCTAAGTTTCTTTTTCCATCTGTCTTGCAAAGGTGTGAATGGATTTGACAGAGGACAAGGAAGGAGAGAAAAGGGAGAGAAATTAACTGTACCCCCTAGTATCGCATCACTGTTACCAACCTCCCTGCCCAATCCCCACCCCTAACACACAAATTCTTTCTTTCATACAGGCAGCCAACCACTAAGGTCAAAAGAACAGGCCAGGCAAAAGCATGCCTCCTACGATGTGTGATGTCTAGAAATAGTCAAGAGATTGGGCTTCTGGTCCCAGTTCTGTACCAAACTAGCTGACATTAGGCCAGGTACTTCATTTCTCTGAACTTGAGAGTCCTTCTTCCCAAGGTTAGTTGTCCATACTTTTCCAGAAAAGCACAATGGCTACTGCAGGTCACCTATAACTAAACACTAAGGCCCACCCCAGGCTATTCATTCACAGGAGGCTGGCTAGAAATGGGATTTATTATATTAATAGATGTGGGGAGCAGAGGCAAAGACGTAGGCTTTATAGGGATGAGATTCCTGACCTTAGCCAGCCAGCAGCAAGATCAAGAGCTGCCCAACCACTGGGGTCTACCCTGCATTTGTTTCTTCCCTTGGTTTATAAAGTCCCCAAATTCATATTTCCGTGTCTCAAACAAGCTGCAATTTACTCGTCACATGCTTCATGGCCCACCCTCATGTGACATCTACCTAAAGCAACACGTTCTTTATCCAGAATCGATTTCTGGATGGCTCCAGGTCAGATCCACATCCTCCTCCTCTGAATCCACAGCACTTGCTGTTTGAACTTCTCACTTAACATTCATCTCATGCCGCCTTATGTTGGATTTAATTTTTTATGTTTCCTCTCTGCTAGATTGTTCTGTTGGTCACAAAGCAATGATGTGCTTTATTCAGAATTAATGGGGAGGTTGATGGGTTTTTTGCCTTAAGTATATTTTTTCTAATATTTGTTTTGATGCATCAGTTTTGTTTTGTTGGTACTTGCAGAGTATGCCATTCTTCATTCCTTCTACTTTCAAACTTTCTATGTCTGTCTTGCAAAGGTGTGAATTGATTTGACAGAGGATAAGGAAGGAGGGGAAAATGAGAGGAATTAGCTGTGCCCTGATGCTACCATATCACAATACACACACACACACACACACACACACACACACACACACACACACACATATTTGTATTTTACAGGCAACCAGACATGTGCCAAAATATAACGTAGCCAAAGCACTAAGGCCAAAAGAACAAGCTCTATTTTGCATGTTTCTTATAAATTGCACTTCTTATACCCAAACTTGGAGTTTCTATCTTTAAAAAGGCAAGTTTAATCTATTCTGTTTATTATGATTGCTGATGTGTTTTGATTCATTTCTATCATCTTGTTTTGTGTTTTATAATTGTTTGAAGAGAAACTCTTTGGTGGGTTTCTCCTGCTTCTTTGTCTCTTGCTGGGCATGCCAACAAGGCAAGGATCTGACTGCTCAGGTCATTTCTGGGTCATTTCTCGGGGTTGCATTTGCACCAAGAACGCTTGCAAACTGAGGTGATGTCTCCCTTTGGGACCCAGAGAAGGCTCACTGTCTGCTATGAAAGAGGTGGATTTCCCAAGTTCAGTCTTCATTGGCAGCAACACAAACCCATTACACATGCAACATCCATTACACGTGTCACCCCCATGGGACTTAGCAGGCAAGGGGAACTGGAGCACATGTGATGCTTATGGTGGTTCCTGTGTATATTAAAGTCCTTTGACCCAGGCATCTCATGCCTTCTGACAGCATCCATGAAACAGTAACAGGCTAATTTATTAGCTTGGAAGTAGGGTAAAATCAAACTTCAGCTTCTTCACAGACTCAACAATGATGACCATGGTTGTTTTCTCCTTATTTCCTCATATCATGCCTCTGATGATCAGAGTGATTCTTTATTTTCAGCCTCACCTATTTTAAAAGTTATGCATCATATTTATTTTCTTTTAATGGTTAACACTAAATTAAGCATATCTGACTGTAAAAAGTTTAAAATTAAATAATATCTCTATCCTTTTCCAGACAAGAAAACTGCTTCCCATGCCCCACCCTCATGCTCACCTTCCATGTTACTTTTTATTATTCAACATTTTAATGTTGCTTTTAATCTACTTTTGTTATTCTTATTGTTACAGTCACTGCATATTTAGAGTTATCAAAAAGTTCATCTTTTCACTGTTATGTTTCTCATAATTGCTTCTGATATTCTAAACCTTCCACCCAGTGCAGTGTCCACCTCACCAAAATGTATTCTCTAGTCAGTCTTTCAACTAGTAAGAGCTGTGAGTAATAAATTCCCTTGGAATATATTTGTATTAAAATGCTTTTTTCCTCATTTTTAAATAAGTGTTGAGTTAGAATTCAAACTTTAAGGTGTTAGTTGTTATCCTACAGCAATTTGAAGGTGTATTTCCTATCATTATATATTTTTGCTGATGATAAATTTGCTTTTAGTTGAATTGTCTTCCTTTGAGGTAATCTGATTTTATCTGTGGAACTTTTTACAATATTTTTCCTAGTGTATATCTACAAAGTAGACATATATACTTTACTTTTACTTCTTCTTGGAAGCTGATATTTTTCCATTTAAAAATTTAAATGTCCAATTCTGGAAAACTCTCAGCCAATATCTTTTCAAATATTGTCTCTTTAATGTATACTCTGTTATCTTCTCCTGGTACTTGATTAGACATATTTTGACCTTAGTATTTTAACTATATATTTGTTAAGCTCTCTTTCATATTTTCTATTTCAATTTCTGAGTGATACTATCAATATATCTTCATCATTAATTTTGTCTTTGACCATGTCTAATATACTACTTTACACAAACAATAATTTTTTGTAATATCATTTTTATTTCTAGAAGCAGTATTTGCCTAAATTTCCAAATTCATTTCTGTGTATTCCACCCTTTCTTGTCATTCTTATTAATCCTTTTAAATTTTTAAACATTTTAAAAATAGTTTAGTTATAATCTATTTTCCCTAGATCTTGGAATGCTAATTATCCTATTTGTTGCTGCTTCTAAGTGTCCCTCATCACACCTTGTATTTGTCATAGTTTCTAATTTTTATTAGGAGTTCTTCAGTGGAGTTAATTTCCTTTGGGAATCTCATTTCCTCTCTATGAAAGGTGGTGACATCTCTCTTTATAAGACTTTTCTTTGCCTCTGCTAACACCCCACTGGTTTTACCAGTTCTGGACCAGTATGTTAGTTTCTAGGCATTACTTACGTAGTATGAATTTGTGCAGGTAATGCAGGCTTAGATTTCACATTTCTGCTATATGACTCTCTCCCACCCAAGTCCTACATGGACAGCAAACTTTCTTGAAACTTTCCCAAACAGATTTTCTGAGTTTTTCTAATCCCCTCAGAGGCTCCTAACTATGCCAGTGGGCATTTATCCCTGCCTCTTAACTCATCTAGATTTGAGGGCTTAAGTTCTGTCCTTGGGTGGACATGAACATTCCAATATGAGAAATTAGGCCTATGTCTGAGTGCGAAACTCTCTTTAGGCTGTTATGGTCTCAGCTCCCACAAACACCCTGGCTTAAGTTCCTGCTTCATCACTGATGCTGGGACATTCTCTCTCTTTCCTCAGAGCTCTGTGTGTCCTTGAATTTATTTTTGCTATATTGCATGCAGATTTATATACATTTGGATGGAAGGAACATTTTTCCATATCCATGCAGTCTGCCATATTGAACTGGAAGTCCTCAAATTGTAAACTAAGGACAGGAACCATGTCTCATTCTCATCCTTCATGTAGTATATGCCTGCACTCTAGAGCCTGGCCCAGAGTAATACACAAAATTGGAGCTTAAAAAGAGTTGGCCACAATCTCAGGGTCTCATGGTAGGAGCTTTGTTAACTAGATCATGGTACAACAACGCAATGGAATGGGGTGTAGCCATTTTAAAAGATATTGTGGGAAATTTATAAGTGATATGGGGAAATGTCAATATCACTTTTAAGTGTAAAAGACAGGTTAGAAAATAGTATGCGCTGTCCTATTATATAGAAAACAGACTAGAAGAAAAATACACTAAAATGTTAAAACCATTAAATCCCTGAAAAGGAAAGTATGGGCCATTCTTATTTTCTTTTTTGATTTGTATTTCCTAGAGCTAACATTATTTCTTTTGTAATATATGTGATGCATATAAAGTTCACCACAATACTCAGGGTGCAAGTCCTGTGTCCCCAGTGTCCTATGACACTCAAGGTGACACATCTCTTTTGATATTTGTATTAGTCCATTTTCACACTGCTGATAAAGACATACCTAGACTGGGCAGTTTACAAAGAAAAGAAATTTAATGCAGAGCTCACAGCTTCATGTGGTTTGGGAAGCCCTACAATCGTGGTGGAAGGTGAAAGGCATGTCTCACATGGCAGCAGATGAGAAGAGAGCTTGTACAGGAAAAGTCCCCCTTATAATAACTGTCAGATCTCATGAGACTTACTATCATGAGAACTGCACAAGAAACACCTGTCCTCATGATTCAATTACCTCCCACTGGGTCCCTGCCACAATATGTGGAAATTTAAGATGAGATATGGGTGGGAACACAGTCAAACCATATCATTCCACTCCAGCCCCTCCAAAATCTCATGTCCTCACATTTCAAAACCAATCATGCCTTCCCAACAGCCCCCAAAGCCTTAACTCATTTCAGCATTAACTCACAAGTCCACAATCCAAAGTCTGATTCAAGACAAGGCAAATCCCTTCTGCCTATAAGCCTGTAAAATCAAAAGCAAATTAGTTACTTCCTAGATACAATGGGGGTACAGGCATTGGAAAAATACAGCCATTCCAAATAGAAGAAATTGGCCAAAACAAAGGGTCTACAGGCCCCATGCAAATCCAAAATCCAGCAAGGCAGTCAAATCTTAAAGCTCCAAGATTATCCCCTTTGACTCTATGTCTCACATCCGAGTCGTACTCATGTGAGAGGTGGGTTCCCATGGTCTTGGGTAGCTCCTCCCCTGTGGCTTTAGAGGGTAAATCCTCCCTCCTGGCTGCTTTCATGGACTGGCATTGAATGTCTGTGGCTTTTCCAGGTGCGTGGTGCAAGCTGTTGGTGGGTCTATCATTCTGGGGCCTGGAGGACGGTGGCCCTCTTCTCACAGCTCCACCAGTCAGTGTCCCAGTAGGAGCTCTGTGTGGGGTCTCCAACCCCACATTTCCCTTCCACACTGCCCTAGCAGAGTTTCTGCATGAGGACCCTGCCCCTGCAGCAAACTTATGCCTGGGCATCCAGGCGTTTCCATACATCTTCTGAAATCTAGGCAGAGATTCCCAAACCTCAATTCTGGCTTCTGTGCTTTTGTAGGCTCACCACCATGTGGAAGTTGCCAAGACTTGAGGCTTGCACCCTCTGAAGCCATGGCCTGAACTCTACATTGGCCCCTTTCAGCCATGGCTGGAGTGGCTGGGACACAGGACACCAAGTCCCTAGGCTGTACACAGCATGGGGACCCTGGGCCCAGCCCACAAAACCATTTTTTTCTCCTAGGCCTCCAGGCCTATGATAGGAGAGGCTGCTGTGAAGACCCCTGACATATTCTGGAGTCATTTTCCCCATTGTCTTGGGGATTAACATTTGGCTCCTCATTAGGCAAATTTCTGCAGCCAGCTTGACTTTCTCCTCAGAAAATGGGATTTTCTTTTCTACTGCATTGTCAGGCTACAAATTTTCCTAACTTTTTGTTCTGCTTATAAAACTGAAAGTCTTTAACAGCACTCAAGTCACCTCTTGAATGCTTCGCTGCTTAGAAATTTCTTCTGCCAGATACCCTAAATCATCTCTCTCAAGTTCGAAGTTCCACAAATCTCTAGGGCAGGGGCAAAAATGCTGCCAGTCTCTTTGCTAAAATATAACGAGAGTCACCTCTGCTCCAGTTCTCAACAAGTTCCTCATTTCCATCTGAGACCACTTCAGCCTGGACTTTATTGTCCATTTTGCTATCAGCATTTTGGGCAAAGCCATTCAACAAGTCTCTAGGAAGTTCCAAACTTTCCCAATTTTCCCTGTCTTCTTCTGAGCTCTCTAAACTGTTCCAACACCCGCCTGTTACCCAGTTCCAAAGTTGTTTCCACATTTTTGGGATCTTTCCGGCAGCATCCACTCTACTGGTACCAATTTACTGTATAGTCTGTTTTCATACTGCTGATAAAGACATACCTGAGATTGGGCAATTTACAAAGGAAAGAGGTTTAATGGAGAACTCACAGTCCCATGTGGCTGGGGAAGTCTCACAATCATGGCAGAAGGTGAAAGGCGCATCTCACATGGTGACAGACAAGAGAAGAGAGCTTGTGCCGGAAAATAGCCCCTTATAATAACCATCAGATCTCATGAAACTTACTATCATGAGAATAGCACAGGAAAGATCTGACCCCATGATTCAGTTACCTCCCACCAGGTCCCTCCCACAACATGTGGGAATTCAAGATGAGATTTGGGTGGGGACGCAGCCAAACCATATCAATATTGCAAGTAAGTTAAAATTTGGTAAAATCCCAAATGCCAATTAAGAAGAGAATCTATGATATTCTTTTGATTTTCTTCTTTCTTGGAACCTTGGTGGGCTTACACTGTCTCAAAGGAACATCCATTTGACATCCACACCCAGATGGAAAGGTTACTGCTTTCTGAGTAGTCTGAAGCTGCCCCACTTCTCTTTGTCTTGCAAGAATGCTCTTCAGCACTGGGCCTGCCCAGGCTGGCAGTTGCCCATGGGTCAAGGTGCCTGCTTGATCCAGGTTCTCATGGTAGCCATCAGGGGAGTATGATCCAAGGGCACTCCCTGCCTAGAATCCCTCTTCAGTTTCCACCCCCACCTTAGTTATAGCCCTACATGCTCTAGGGGCCCAACTGCTGTGCCATGCTCCTGGGTCTAGTGGGATTCTGGTGTCAGCCACACACTATACACAAGCCTTCCCCTCCACTACTCTGGGCTCTTCCTCATTAGTCTATGTTCCTTTATTCCTCAAGCTATTTCTGGACCCTCATTACCCTTATTGACACCAGGCCTTGATGGGAAACTCTTTATTCTTGACAGGTCTCTCTGGCTTTGACTTTCACGAAGTAGGGATTGGGGTGTCTGTCCTCCCCACCCAGAAGGTCTTCTGTGCTTCTTTGGAAAGCCTAGTCAAGTTCATCAGTGACTAGCTTTTCCAATTCCTGTAAAGGTATATTTGCTTGGGTTGTAAGAGGTATTTTGATACCTTGACTACAGAAAAGTGGCTTTCTACCATCTATAAAATTGCCCAATTTAGAGGGTAACTCAGGTAGCCCTATGCTAGGCTAAGAAAGACAGCATTTCTCATATGCCTATATACCCCCTATATATAAGAGCCTTATGTGGGAAAGAAGTCCGGTGGTATTGAGGTCTGGCCCAGCCTCCAGCATCACCCACTTGCTCAATGAAGACCAGGGAGCCAGGTGAAAATTGGTAGTTTAGATTCTCCCTGTGGCAATGTCCTTCTTTACCTAGCTCCACTTTTGGCTGTTTTTGTTTCCTGAAGCATCCTCCAAGCAGAGCTCAATTAAAACTAGGGGTGAGGAACACCAGAGGGAATGGGGAAGGAGGTCCATAGAAGGCCCTGGAACCTTTTTGTCTTTTTCTCCACCTCTCTTCATTCCCCTTCCACCCCCAACTCTTGTGAAGTCAGGGAGGGGCAGCTACGGAGCAGGTGGCCCTGGCTGGTGCCTGGGTTGGTGGCAGGTTGGGTGGGAGGATGCTTGTCAGCATATGGGCCGAGGGAACACATGGCCCCGAGTTCCTTGGGACAGGAGGGGAACAGGCAGGAGCAGATGAACTGCTAAGCAACAGGGTTGGTGATTTCAGCCAGAGAACTTTCCAACGATAAGAAATAAGGGACAGCAGCCAGTCAGGGAGCTGGGGAAGGGAGGCTGAGGGACTCGGTTGCCCATCTCTGCACAATGATATCTGTGTTTATTTTCTTTTAAAAGTAAAATGTTATTCTCTCTGGAAGCTTTTGCTTTTCCCAACTTGCAGAGCTGAAAACAATAGGAAACCATCAATACAGTCTTCCCCCTCCCTAGGGGATGCACTCATGAAGTTCCTCACACTCATGTTTAAATTATTTCTTGGCTACAGGAGGCACAATGGCTGAACTGCAACATGAGATCAACATACTGGGATGGAGCTGCTGCCGAGTTTTAAAAATAGCACAGAAGGAAACATATACCAGAGGGCCAATAGCGGTTGCTTCTGGGTGATAGGATTATGGATGATTGTTTTTTCCTTCTTTATATTTTTTTGTACTTCTCATGTTTTTAACATGTGCAGATATTGTCATATGATTTTTAAAGCTAAAAACAGACAAGGGCAACACACTTTCATAAAAGAACAAAACATACAGACTGGTATGCCCAGAACCTACCATGTGGCAGAATCTAGGGTAGATCTTTATGTCTGTTGTTTGATTTGGCATCAAACATCCTGTGAGATTGGTTGTATCCCTTGTACAGATGAAGAAACTGAGTCCCAGGGAAGTTAATGAGCTTATCCAAGATGACACAAGTGGAAACTGGTAAAGTGAAATTTCAACCCAGGTATGTCTGCCACCAGGCTGTGTACTGGGGTGACAGATAGTGTCCATGTATCTCTCATGACTGGGTTGCTTCTTCTTGTATAGCTAAGTTCATGTTGAAAGGGCCAGGCTAAAGAATCAAAGAGACACAGGGAAAAGCCCACTTCTGAATGTCAAAAAGGCAATGCTTGCAATAGTTCAGACATCTGCTGCTGATGTCTGAACTATCGATGATGAACATCATTCAGACACAAAGCTGAATTTTTCACACTGGTTAATTAGTTGGTAACTAATGTTCCGTTAGTTCGGGAACTCAATTTATCATCAAAATTGTGTTTCATTGTACATTTTATCTTTTCCTCAAACATAGAGATAAGGATAGTGGGTATAACAGTAACAGGCTCTTGAATGAGGGATATTATAGGAACAGAGACTACCTGGTCCTTACATTGGAGTAAACCCTCAGGACATGCATCTTGCCTCCTCTCCAGCACACACTGGGGAAAAGAGTTGGTAAGGAGACGGGCTCAAGGAGTCCTTTTCCATTTAGATTCCTTCATCTCACTACTCTTTACTGTTCCACACCATTTTCCCTGTTAATTTAGGGGTCTTTAGCCTGTGTTCTCTGGTCCATAGATAGGGCTTTACGGATTCCATGAACCCACTGAAATGTATGCCACCATCACATTTGTGCGTGTTGATGTGTGTAACTGTGTGTGTAGAGGATCCGCAGCTTTCACCAAATTCTCAGAAATGTGGAGAATCCCTACCATAACACATATTCCTTCTCCTCGTCCTGGTCTGTGCCTATTCCCACCTCTCGTGCCTGCTCTTCCTCTTTCCTCACTCCCCACCTCTTCCTCATTCTATCTCTTTGCCTCCTCTTCCCCTGAATACTGCTTTCCTTCCCTGCTCCCTCCCCTCTTCTTCCCACTCCTCTCACTGGAATTCCTCTCCCCTTTGTCACCCCTGGCTGTGGTCTCCAGTCAGCCTGATCTTCACTTCCACATTCAGCAAGATTCATGCCCTACCAGGCAATCTCTGGCCAGACATGGGAACCATAAGCACCATCATCAGACAGCCTGGTAATTTTCTTATTGTTTATTCTCAAGAAGGCAATTTGGCTGCAGCTGAGCTGCAGAGGCCCTGGAGCCTGGTCACAGTCTCACATGTCAGCAGAAGGAATTAAGAGGTCGCCAAGAAGAGAAGCCAGGAGCCTGTTGCACCCACTCAGCACCCACTCCCTGCTGTGTTGTGCACCCCACTGGCTTCTTGCCCCTTTGGGGGAGCAGTCGGTTGTTACAAGCCCCATCCCACTCCCACCCATGAAAGAGATGGGCTCAAACTGGAAAGCTTTTAGGATCTGCATAAGGCATTACCTAGAACAAGGCAGGACAGACTCTAGATAGTTTCTTATGGGGTGCAATAACTAGACAGCGATTTCATGTTGTCAAGTCACTCTAACAGCTTTGTGGCTTCAAACATGCCCAAAGACCCATCCATCCCACCCCACCCTACCTAGGTCCCAGCCCAAACTAGAAGAAAGCAAAAGGAGAGAAGGCAATGGTGGTTAACACTTGATCAGATCATTTCAGCCAATATTCCTTGCCTACTGGGTGTTGGGTGTTGGAGCAATCCAGTAATGAATAAACAAATATCTGCATTGAACTCATTTCCTCTTTAGTGGGAAGAAGTGGTGTTAGTCCATTTTCACGCCGCTAATAGAGACATACCCAAGACTGGGTAATTTGTGTAGGAAAGAGGTTTAATGGACTCACGGTTCCACATGGCTGGGGAGACCTTACAATCATGGCAGAAGGCAAGGGGGAGCAAGTCACATTTTACATGGATGGTAGCAGGCAAAGAAAGAACTTGTGCAGGGAATCTGCCCCTTATAGAAACCATCAGATCTCGAGAGTTATTCTCTATCGTGAGAACAGCATGGGGAAGACCCATCCCCATGATTCAATTACCTCTTATCGGGTTCCTCCCACAATTCAAGATGAGATTTGGGTGGGGACAGAGCCAAACAATATCAAGCAGCTAATGCTGCATGTTTAATGAAGAGTCAGGAGACAAGAGCAACTGACACAAAGAGGGCAAAGGATGGATGGTGGGAAGTGAAACCAGGAGTCGGTGGGACTGGACCCTGCAGAGCCATATGGACCTTGGATAAACTCATAGGGTCCACTCCTGCTGATATTCACAATCTTTCAACACAAACACCCTCCACCTAGAAAGTTCTGCTTCTCTTAGTTCAAAGTCCCAAGAGAGGAAGTCTAGCTGCTGAGCCTAGCTGGTGGCCAGGCTTCACCAAATCAGGTTCAGGTCCTCTGAATAGGGGTTTGGTGTGGACTGGCCACCCCATCCTTGTTCTGGGCTCTGACTGATCAGGCAGTGACAGACATCCTATGAGAGGAAACTCTGAATGGGGCCTGGACTACTAATGGGATCCAAGCAGTCAGTTCAGGGACAGAATGAGAGAATCTCCCATTTTTCTCTCTCAATGGGAGAAAGTATCTCTCTCTGTTCCCCATTCTGCTGTAATACCCTGATGTCACTTGTTGGAAGGGACACTGGAAAAGGGCAGAAAGTCCTTTGTACATTGTTTGTGGGCAGTTTGATCCTAGTGAAGGATGATAATAGGTGGGGGTAGTGGGTGGAATCTGCATTTGTCAATTTGCTTGAAATTACAAGGATAACACCTTCAGATGGATGTGGAAGATTCAGAATCCTGATTTGCTGAATCTCCCTCAGCCCCCCCAAAAAAACCTCAATAACAAAAAGCAAAATCTTTTCTGCTTCTGATTATGGGGTCTCTAGAAACCCTTGTCTCTGAGTTTTCCTGTGTGACACACAGTGATTTTCTAAGCATCCAGGAAAAACTTTTGTGAACCCTGGTATTGAGTTCTGATCCTAATTTTCTCTGCTGAGAAATGGTACAGCCTCCTGCCAATTATACTATGCCATCTGACCCTCAGAAGCCTTTGCAGGCCAAAAACAAGAGACAGCCTTCCAGCACAGGGGAGTGGGTTCATGCAGGTCATGTACCAGGCTAAGTCACTCCTGCTGCTCCTGGGCCTGGGACCCAGAAGGGCATCCTTATCCTGGACCCCTGCAGAGATCACAGAGAGAAAGTCTGAGTAGGTCAGCACCAGGACAATTGCCACCATCTGTCCTCTTGCCTCCCTGGAGCCCCTCACAGCCACGCTGTCCTTGATCTCCCTCCAGCAGTCCATGCCCTTATGTCCAGTGCCAGAAAATCCATCACTTGCTGCTCTGGTCTTTACCGAATCTTAATTTCCAAGTGTCAGGAAAGTTCATTTTCTCTATGATGGAGTTCATGTCTCCTTTTGTGAAGGGAACTGGACTCAAATGTCAGAAATAGTATTCCTCTTTTTTTTAATACAACAGCCAGGGTCTGTTTCTGCTTTCGTCCTTTGGTAGGAATGGAGCCTGGAAAAATAATGGTGGGAATGAAGGGAAATAGGCAGCAGCCTGGCTGTGTCCCACTGTCAGATTTAAATACTAGCTGTGCTGCCCAGCTCTTCCCACCCACCTGGGTCTGGACCTGCCCCACTGTGCTCTTCTTGTTTACAGTCAAGCCCAGTGATCAGAACTCCAGCTGCTGAAAAGAACAAAGCCACAGAATAAGGAGCTGAAGCTGGTAGGTGCCAACAGGACAGGATGGGTCTTTGGATACAGTTCCCTGCATTGGACAGGCCCAGCTCTGGTCAAACAGAAAGATGTTTACCTTCATGTCTCTAGCCTTCCTCTCTTGCAACCTTCCTGGCTGACTCCTCAGAACAAGGAAGATCTTGACTTCCGTGATATCCAGCCTGTACTAATGCATCCTCATGTAACACGCAACTGTGCTGGCTGTCTGCATTTTAAAAACGTGATCACTAAGTATTGAAAGACTCACTTTATCTCTTATTAAAGGAACTGTGAGATAAGACAGGGAGGAAAAGAGAAAACTCCTTCCTCCATAATAAGGTATTGAGGGGTCCACACAGGGCTGCAGGGAGGATGGAGAAGGGCTAACGGGGTAGGGTGGAGGTGTCCTGGAATACCCAGAACCTTGTCCCTGGGGAGCAGTGAGAGGAAGGGGTGCCCAGCTCTTGGGGAGTAAGGGGTCTGATTTCTTGTTTTTAATAATCCTTTGTAGTTTTTATAATAATGAGATGGTTGTCAAGAATTGTGAAGGGCCAGGTGTGGTGGCTCGTGGCTCATGCCTGTAATCCCAGCACTTTGGGAGGCTGAGGCAGGAGGATCACTTGAGCTCAGGAGTTTGAGACCAGCCTGGACAACATAGTGAGACCCCCCCCTCAATACAAATAAAAAAAATTAACTGAGCATGGTGATGTATGCCTGTAGTTCCAGCTACTAAGGAGACTGAGGTGAAAGGATTGGTTGAGCCCGGGAGATTGAGGTTGCAGTGAGCTATGATGGCACCACTGCACTCCAGCCTGGAGGACAGAGCAAGACCTTGTCTTTGAGAAAAAAACTTAAAAATTGAAGATTGAAGCGTATGAGGCTTTACCTTCCCTGCAAGCTAACCAGTTAACCTGCCACAACTTCATGGGTGCTGGCAGAAGACTCGAGGTATTCTAGGTGAGAGACAAAGGGCTCTCTTATTAATAGCAATAGCCAGGATGTCACCATTTGTACCAGGTCCCCAAGGCTCAATTTCCACAGGAATAAAGAGGGCTATATGACACCCACACAATCAGTGGATTGAGTCACAGAAGAAAATCCTGACAACTGGGAAACTCGAATCAAGTTCTATCAGGCAATTATTAGCCTGTTGTAATCCATTCTAAACCTATCTGACCTAGAGGGAGACATAATCATTATACTGGACAGTAAATCAGCCTTCCCCTTTTCTCTGCAGAGAAAAACTATATCCACCAAAAGGGTTTCCTATATAAAAATCATTCAAAAGATATTTCAGAACAAAAGTAATCAGTAACTCTGCATGCAAGATATACAGAAAAACAAGAGATCCAATGAGAACCATCTCCCAATAATGGTTACACAGTGAATGGCTTCAGTGAAAACTTCTACTACCAGTAATGTCAAAAAATAATATTGGGGAACTGACAGTATGAGCAGACAGAAGCTAAAACATCACTGGGTATATGAATATAAAATCAAACATAGGCTTATAGGTGCAGTGGTTCCCCTTGGTGTCTATAACCAGACAATACAGTAACAATTATGCACAGCAGGAAGGATAGGCCAGATAAACTTTTCAAGGGTTGCATTTCATCATAGAGCATCTACACTACATCACTTGATATGGCCCCACAAGACCACTAGGGCTGTATTCATTTTTTTCCAATATCTTTTCTCTTCATTCTTCAGATTACATCATTTCGGTTGATTTATCTTCAAGTTCAATAACTTTTTCTTTTCTCATTCCAATCCACCGCTAAGCCCATCCAGTGAATTTTCTAAATCAGATCTACTTTCTTAGTTCTAGCATTTCTATTTGGTTCTTTTTTTTTTTCCTTTTTTATTTCTGTGTTGCAATTCCTCATCTGTTCATTAGAATCATATTTGACTTCAAGTTCTTATACATTTTGCATTTACTGTGTTGGGTTATTTCTCTATGGACTGCTTTTTCTCTTGGCTGTGGGTTATATTTTCCTGTTTCTTCCATGTCTGATAGTTTTTTATTCTGTGCCAGGCATTGAGAGTGATACGTTGCAGAATCTTTGATTCTTCTTTCTCTGAAGAGTGTTATTCTCATTCTAGCAGTGACTTCTATTGACTGGACTCAAACTCCAAATCCTGTCTCTCTTGCAGGGGGCAGCACCCGAAATCTCTGCTCAGTTCTTTCAACCTTCCAGTTGCACTTTTTGCTGGGGTCCTTGGTGCCAAATTCAGGGGTTCTCCAAGAATTTGGTCAAAGTTTATATGTAGATTTTGGGGCTCCTTCTCGTCTGGACCCCTCCTTTGAGATTTCCACCATGCCTTTGTAGTTGTTCTGGCTACCGTGAACTCTGTCTCCTGATGCTGCAAGCAGTGCTTCTCTGCTTCTGCCAGGACTCCAGCTCTACCTCAGGTTGAGTGCCTGGGAGTGGCCTAGGGACTAAGCCATAAATGTGAATCTCTCCCAGCCCAGTTCCCTACTTTCAAGAGTAAACCCAACTGTAACCATGCCTGTCTTTGATTACTCCCCAACTCCTTCAAATTGTTATATATTTATTTTTTAACTCGTGTACGAGTTAGTCTACTACAAGTTGTTTTATCGCTACAGGGAAGTGGAACCATTCCTTATCGTGCTTTCGAATCCGTTTCTTTCTACACTGTACTGTTAAAATGCTATACATTATTCCATCATATTGGCCATTATATTAAACAAAACTTATGTAACACTTAACAACTGGTAGACATTTAAGATGTTTCCAGCTTTTGATATAATAAAATTTGTGGTTTCCAGAGTCAGGAGTTTCCACTGCAGGAATTGCACAAGATAATTCCTTTTGTTTGCTGGGAAATATACGTATTAGTACCGCTTTTTGTTTCTACTTAACCCAACTTTTAACATATCTATTTCATATGTTTACAAGTTATATATTATTATGATGCTACAAGTAAGTAATTTATTTAAAATATATAGATAGATTAGGGTACATGCTTAATTTTACTTAGTTATTTTTTACTGATCGGGATATATGACTTTAAAGTCTGGAGGGTACTATTATGAATAATGCTTTCATGAGTGTATATATTTGGCATAATACTTATTATTTACTCAAGAAATTTACTCAGAAGTAGAATTGCTAGATCAAAATATGCACATATTTTTTAAATTTCTGATTCATAGCATCAATATTTCAACTAATTCTCCAGAAAGGCTGTACCAATGCACCCTCAAAGCTGCAGAATGTGAGAATACTCTCACATCCATAACCTGCTAACACTGACTATAGTTAGTGGAGTTTTTAATCCCATATTTAAAAGTTTTATAGATGAATAACAATATTTTGGTTTAATGAGAACATCCTCCTCTACTCATGGAGTTGAACATTTTTCATAAACTAACTGTATTAAATTTCCTTTTAAATTGCCTGTTTATTTCCTTTGCTTTTTTCTATTAAAATAATTCATCTTTTATTTTAAAATTAATTTAGGAGCTCTTTTTATAGTAAATATATTCATCTTTTGTTTGATATGAATGTTACAAAAATGTTTTTCAGCTTATTATTTGCCTCTTTATTTGCTGATATTTTCACATATACAATGCATTAATGTCATCAAATTTATCATTTTCTTTATGGTTGATGCCTTTTGAATTATACTTACACAGTCATTCCACACCCTAAGATTATATAACAATTTTTATTTTAGGATATTTACGTTGAAATCTTTAATTCATCTAGAATTTGTCATGATAAATTATCCAAAATAGAAATCTTATCATATATTAGAATCTTATATATATATTTGGGATTATTTCTGGGTGTTTATTGAAATTCATTGATCTGTTCAACTACTATGTTACTATTGCAATCCTCTAACTTTTATAATTGAATAATATGTTCTAACGTGGGACATTACATTTCAAGAACATTGACAAACCAGAAAGCACTCAAAAGTGGAACTAGAAAACCATTTCATGTAATAAATATTTTTAAAACTAAGAATGTTTAACTTTGAGAAGAGAGGACTCAATTCCTGCCAAAAGTAGGAATTCAATAAGTAACCTAAAGGGATACATCACAGCTATTTTTCAAATAGTTAAAGATCTGTTATATGGATTGGAATAGATCTGAGTGACTCTAGAGGATACAACTAGGGAAAATGGGTGGAAATTACTAGAGGAAAAATTTGGCTCATTAAAGAGCTTTTCTAACAACCACAGTTGTTTAGCAAGAAAACAGGCTGTCGTGAAGGAGGGTGGGGTAGGAGCAGGCTTCTCTTTGCTGGAAAAGTTAAAAAATAGGCAACTAATTTTTCAAGGATGCAATGAAGAGGACGCGCGCAACAAATAACGGACTAGGCTACTTGAAGGACATTCATACTCTAAAATCCTGGCATCTATGATCTTGCTATCCTAAAAAATCAGTGTCATAACTTCATTAACTTCGAGCCCTAGCCAGTGAAGGGTCGGTATTGAGAGGTCCCTAAGGCAAAATAGCAGAGCCATTGGTTTCTGAAACTGTAGAAGCTGTGGTTCACTTTTCCTTTGCCTGTGAGGTAGTGGGTGCAGGGCTACAGCTGGAATGCAGGATATAAAGAAATAGAAATTTAACGGATGCCCACACAGCCCTCATTTTTGCTTAACCTTTTAGGTTTGACTCAGGGTGTCCTGTGGCACAAGGGTATATTTCCCCTAACAAACAAGAAAAAAAGTGGTCCAGGATCCTGGGTCTCATTTTCATCCTGCTTCTGCAGACACCAAAGCACTAAGCAAAGATATGCTCTGTCCCCTATTCACCTCCATAGGGTATGGAGAAGAGAATTTTCCTTTAACGCCTCAGTAAAATATTCCAAGGTCCTGAGAGCTATCCTATTTAAATGCAATGATTTATCTATTATTTATCCCATGACTTTTGGAGAGAAGGTGTTTCAGTCTTGCTAAGAAGAGAGGAAGAGCTTTGAAGCAGTCGTCTTTGGGCTGGATTTCCTTGGGAATAAGCAGTGGCCAAGAACAGGACAGCAGAAGTATTGTCCTCTAGGGCTGAGGAACAGTGTGTCTAAGGACACTGGCTCAGTGAGTATCCAGCCACCTAAGCAGTCTGGCTACTGTCCTCTGAAAACCCACAGTTCTCATTTCATTAAAGGCATGGGTAGATGGAGAAAGCATCATAGTAGGTTACAATCTCCATAGTTCATCAGATGATTAGCTTTGCAGGACACAAATAAATATTTTGTGGACATAAAATATGAGGCAGAGAGTGGACAGTACAAGATGTTACAAACTATTAAAATTGATACAATTAAGCATGAAAATATAAATGGAGAAGTACATGGGCCTTATAAACATAATATTGAATGAAAAAAGCCAGACACAAAAGAGCTCTGTATGAATCCATTTATATAAAATTTTAAGGCAAGCAAACTAATTTATGGGGATTTGAAGTCATGATAATGGTTATCTTTCAGAAAGGGCCAGTGGTAGTGCCTGGCGGGGGCCCCAGGGGCCTTGGGGATGCTGGCAATGTTATGTTCTTAATCTGAGTGCTGGTTGCTTGGGTGTACTCAGTATGTGAAAAATTCATTGAGTTATACATTATGGACTCTTTTCTGTACATGTTGTTTTTAAAAAAATTCAAAGCAAGAAGAGAATGGTAAGTTGGCACTTCTTGGCACCATTCCAAGGGCTCCCACGTGTTTGTGTCATTTAATTCTCCTAACATGTGAAGTAAGTGATGCTTTCTTCATTTTTTTTTTTCAGCAGGGATTATGGTAGCACTGAGAGATTACAGAATAGGGTAGTAGCACATTGCTGACAAGTCTGAGCAAACCTGGGTCTTCCAGACTTAAATCCAAAGCTCAAGTTCTCACCAAATATTTACAATAGATGGAGCAAAGTTCTAACCCCAGAACCAAGGAGAGGAGAGTCAGCATTTAGACCCTTCTCTAGGATTTTAACTACAATCCATGATCCCAAGGAGACCTTGCGAGTCAGGAAAGAATCTGTGTTCCCAGGGTCGTGGTGGGTTCTATGCTACTTAGGGACCCCTTGTAGGCTCTCTGCAACATTCAAAATTCACTTTTGGGGTCTTCTGTCATCAGCCTACAGGAACCACAGCTGAGTCACAATGTTTCACAGACTCCTCCCAGGGCCAAAGTAAGGGAAGAGAGATGGGGGAGAAAATGCAGGTGAACTGTTCCATTTCAGATACCTAATCAGATCAGTTAGGCAGAAACATGGGCCTCAGACAAAACTAAATTATGGCTTCTTCATTTCCCAGGGGAGAGTTCTTTGCCCCAGGCTTTAGGAAACTGTTCCAGCAGCTACTGATGTTGGTATATTCAGAAGGTATGACTTTCCTGGCCAGGGGCCATCTCCCTGTGCTCCTATAGCTCCAAAACCCTGAAGGTGCCATCAGGGCTCTCTCCCCTCAGCCTGACGGAGACATCGTTTCTGCACAGAACAGCAAGACTAGCCCTTGCTGCTCTTGTCACCTGGGCCCTGGTGTAGCACAGTTTGTGTTCTTCCTGGGAATATTTCATTGCAGGGACCATGTCCTGGGTTCACCATGCCCCTTTCACTGTCCTGGGAACATGGGAAGACTGCCTTTCCAAGCTTCTTTGGAATTAAGTTGGAGCCATATGACTAGTTGTGACCATTGGTCTATGAGGGAAATTAGGTGCATGTAACTTCTGGGCCAAATCATCAAGGAGAGACTGTGAGTTCTCCACACACTTAATTCCCTTTCTATAAAGATGTGGATGACACCTGTCCCAGAGGCTGGGCAAGGTTCAAGTGACCAGCATTCTCAAGTCACCTTACAGAAGGAAGTAGCCTTGGAAATGGGCAGTCGTTGACTTAGAGAAATAAACTGTTATGTGCAAACCACTGAGATTTTTTTCCCCACAACATAACTTAGTGCAATCTAATACAAAGTTCCCTTAACTTTGCTTATACCCTCCCTAGGAACCAGCCAAAAACTTGGGAAATAGACACCCTAAAGTCTTTCCCCTCTTTCCCATTTTTTTCTCTTAATATGTTTCTCTCCTACTCTACATAAATATCATCTGGAGATAGTTCCTGGGAAACAGTGTCATAAGCCCACCTGTTCAGGAAACTAATCAGATTTTAAGACTCAGTTGGAACTGGCTAGTCTTGGTGGTGGTGATAGCGGTGTTGGCAGTGAGAGTGGTGGTGTGTATATGTGAGAAAGAGTATTTGTTTGTTATTTGGGAAATGCAGTGGTAATATTATAGCACTGGCTCACAAACCACTCTCAGGAATCTGATGTTGCCAGGTATGCCTGAGAATGAGCTATGTCAGAGGGAATCAACTTTTCTTTGGGGGCTGACTGGTTCTGTGGCTTTCTTTTGGGGACAGTCCTACCACAGAAATAAAAGACATGTTGGTTCCCTTCAACTTCCAGCTGTGAGAAAAAGAGGAGCATCAAGACTCTTCGCAAGTCTGATTTGAACATCCTCCAGTGGAAACTCTCTTAGCACTTCACTGACATTCTGAAAAATGTGCATGGATCCTATTCAAGTTCTCTTCTTAGTTTCTGGGCAAAAATAAATAAATAGATAGATAGATAAATAAATAAATAAATAAATAAATAAATAAATAAATAAATAAAATTTGGCAAATCTCTAGCTAGGTAGTCATACCAGCAGTGAGTGGGTTTCAAAGTCAAGAGAGGAAGAATGCCTGGCTCAACAGGTAGGGTGGGGCAAGGATAGATAGGATGCAAGAAAGTAGAAGCTCCCCAGAGTTTGAACCCAAGTCTATGTTGGCATATTCAGAATTTCTGGAAGAAAATTCTGAAAGAACAACAGATAATCACACCGTATTTTCTGTTCAGTCGTTTCTGAGGTCAAAGAAGAAGGCAGCATCCATAAAACAAATAAACTAAAATTACTGACAAAATTTGCTTTGGAAGCAGAAACTATTCACCATAATAATAATGCTTCACATTTTAAAATAGTTATCTGCCTTTCCTTCAAAGATTGTTCGCATGTCTTTATTATATCTTATACTTACAGCTATGCTATCTGGTAGACATAGTAAAAATGAAGGGCAAAATAGGAACTAGTGTTTACCTGGTCTCTAATATTGCCAAGGACTGTGTACAGGACAAACAAGGTCATTTAAGCCTTACATACATTTTATGAGAAATATTATCTCTAGTTGTAAATTAAGAAATTAGGGCTCAGAAAGGATATCTCGTCCACTGTCACCTAAGTCGTCATGGCAATACTCAGATTCCAACTGTCATAGTTTTAATGTGTTCCCCAAAATGTATGCATTCGATGGCTGGGCATGGTGACTCATGCCTGTAATCCCAGCACTTTGGGAGGCAGAGGGTGGATCACAAGGTCAGTCCAAGACCAGCCTGGCCAGCATGGTGAAACCCCATCTCTACCAAAAACACAAAAATTAGCTGGGTGTGGTGGCACACACCTGTAGTCTCAGCTACTCAGGTGGCTGGGGCAGGGGAATCGCTTGAACCCGGGAGGTGGAGGTTGCAGTGAGCTGAGATCATGCCACTGCGCTCCAGCCTGGCGACAGAGTGAGACTCCGCCATAGGAAAAAAAAAAAAAAAAAAGTATGCATTTGAAACTTAATTCTGATACAACAGGGTTTAAGGTGGGGCCTAATGAGAAGCAATTAGGCCATGATGGCTCTGCCCACTTGAATAAATTAAAGCTATTATTGTGGGAGTGTGGTCATTACCACAGGAGTGGGTTCCTTGCAAAAGGATGAGTTCCTCCCCATCATCAAGTGCCAGACCGTTGATGTTGGACTTACCAACATCTAGAAATCTGAGCCAATAAATTTCTGTTCATTGTAAATTACCTCATCTGTGGCATTCTGTTACAGCATCACAAAATGGACTAAGACATCCTGCCAAATATATATAACCTCAAAGCCCATTTTTTTAATGGACAGTATTGTGTTCATTGACCAATGTCGTAGAACAAATCAGTGGTGGAATCAGGCCCAGGAACAGGTTCTGCTAAGAGCCTTGATACCTAATTCTGAACTCTACTGGGTAAGCCATTGTGCATAATAGCATCTTATTGTAAACAAAACATGCTTATTCACTGCCACCCAAATAAAATCCACAGTGCACATAGTGGAGGGCGAGCACCTACCTGTCTCCCACTGTTTCCCCACCCTGCACCTACTCTAATGCCCAAGCAAGCTCCAAGGTACAAAGCAAAGATGTTTTAAGAGCAGGTACATCAAACTATGTTCCAGAACCCAGTTTTTAAGATAATACCAATGACACCCTCCTGTTTTACTATTTAAGTTCAAAAAATGCTAGAATTAGAGAATAAAGTTGCTATTTTAAGTTAAGGATTTGTTCCCTGATTATTTCCCAAGTTCATTTGAGATGGCTATGAAATGAGATAGTGTATGAAATAGGATAATGGAGGGGAAAAAAGCACATACAAAAGGATCAGACAAATAGAGATTATCAAGCACTTGAAATGAGTTAATTATCACTGCTGAGACTAAAATTTAGCTGCATTTCCTAGCAGGTAATGCATAAAACGGAAACACAGTTCTCATTATCTAATGATAATAATTTTTAAATAATTAATTAGCTTTTAAAATCATGTTATGAGTATCTCTTGGTGTGTGTGTGTGTGAAGCGAGAGAGAGAGAGAGAGAGAGAGAGAGAGTGATTTCAAGGAGAAATGTACCTTGAGCTTATTTATCTGTAAGAAACAATAGAAACTTTAGGTATTATTCTTTCTTCCCTCTCTCCTTCACTCTTTTCTTTCCTTACTTTCTTCCTCCTCCTTCTCCTGCTTCTTTGCTTTAAAAATATAGAAAAGTATGAAGAATAATAAATATTATGCACTCAACACCCCAAACTAATTTGTGCCTTATTTTGTAACATAAAATAAATAGAATCACTCTAGGTGAAATGGAAGCTTCTTCTCTTATCATTTTCAATTCCATTTTCTATCCTCTCTTCCAAGGTACTATTACTATCATTAATTCAGTGTGCATTTTTAAAAAATCTTATTTTTTTGTATTATATAAAATACAATCCAAATATACATATATTATTAAATTGTGTGTTATTTGCATGAATGGGATAGTATTGAGCACAACATCCTGCAACTTACATTTTTCACTCAATATTATGCTTCTATTCATGCTGATACACACAGATCCAGTTAATTCATTTTACTTGCTGAATAATATTCAATTATATGACAATATCACAATTTATTTCATTATTTACTAGACATGTTTGTTTCTCATTTTTCAGCATTGCAATCAAATTTACTATGGATATTCTTGTATCTGGCAGTTTGAACACATGTTAGGGAATATTCCTTAGCATTAATATCTGAACATGGAATCATATGTCTATTTTAAATTTCTTTAGATTGCAGACAACAGAA
The DNA here is from genome assembly GCF_008728515.1 of Papio anubis. NCBI lineage: Eukaryota > Metazoa > Chordata > Mammalia > Primates > Cercopithecidae > Papio > Papio anubis. The sequence continues at coordinate 26,509,782 of NC_044979.1, forward strand.
TCCACTATAGCTTGTTTAAGAAAAAAAAAAAAAAAAAAAGGCTTAATGAAATGATCTTGGATGTTGATATGATTTGGCTGTGTCCCCACTCAAATCTCATCTTGAATTACACTTCCCATAATTCCCATGTGTCATAGGAGGGACCTGATGGAAGGAAGGTGAAAGGTACTTGAATCATGGGGGCAGTTTCCTCCATGCTATTCCCGTGATAGTGAATAAGTTCTCATGAGATCTGACAGCTTTACAAGGGGCTTTCCCCTTCACTCGGCTCTCATTTCTTCTCCTTCCTGCCACACTGTGAAGAAAAACATTGTATGTATGTACATTGATTGTATGTTTCCTGAAGCCTCCCTAGCCATGTTGAACTGTGTGCCTCAATTAAATCTCTTTCCTTTATAAATTGCACAGTCTCAGTTATTTCCTTATAGTAGTGAGAGAACAGACTAATAAAGATGGCCTATAAAAATTCTGGGAAGACCAGAGAAGTAGGCTGGAACAACATTGCCACGGATGTTCTTGATTAGAAAAATACTTCAATAAATGACAGGATTGTTCTCATAGAAACACCAAAGTTGCTGCTTAGAAACGAAGACTCTTTGGCCTGGACACCAGAAATTTGAGTTCTGCTGCCACAGAAAAACTGGATAACTTTCTTCCCTACCATTTTGTAATGCCTCCTTTATCAAATATCAAAGACTCACATATGCTTGGATCTGTGTTTTGACCCTCTATTATGTTCTACGGATCTAATTGTTTATTCCTACAGCAATACTACATTGATTTAATTATTATAGCTTAATAATATGCCTTTATATTCAGGAAGGCAAATCTCTCTTCTTTTTCAGAATTATTTTGACTGTTTGTACATTTTACATGAATTTTAGAATCAATTTGTCAAGTCTAAAGATTGTGTAGCAATTTTTAGTATATTGACATTGAATTTATAACCTAATTTTGGGAGAATTAATGTATTTATAATAAGATTTTCCCATCCACACACGTGGTCTAACCCTCCAGTTATTCAATTCTTATTACATTACTTAAATTCTTATACTTACTTTATTCTAATTATTCACAGGTAACATTCAGGAATTTTTTGGCTATTGTTAACACATCTCTTTTAATTTAAGCTTTCTAATATGGCTAATACTGATGTGTGGTACATTATAAGTCTAGATATGTTGATCTCCTATCTCACAAAACTAAATTTTAAAAATATTGATAGCTTTTCCACAAGTCATTTTTTAATTGAAAATCAAGTATTATATAAGTAATAATTACATCTTTAGCTTTCTTTTTTTGTGTGCGTTAATTGCATTTGTTAGAACCTTAAGCACAATGTTGACACGTGGCATGATTGATAGTGGGCATTCTTGTCTTCTTTCTTCCTTTAAGTGAATGTTTTCAATATTTTATAATTAATTATAATATTTGCTATAAGTAATAGATGGCCATTATTAGGTTGAGGGCTTATTCTTAATTTGCTAAAAGGTTTTTTTAATTATGAATGAGTATTGAGTTTTATCCAACCATTTTTCTGCATCTATTGAAATAATATATTTTTTTCTCATAATGTTTCTAAAGAAAATAGACTGATGTCATAGCCAGGATGGAATAATAGAATATTAGATTTTTAGCGCTGGAAGAATCCTGAAATATCATCCAGTGTTCTTAGTGGGACACCATTGGCCTTTGGAGCTAGGAAGAGTATTGTTTATCCCACATAGTATAGCAAGGCTAGCAAGCCTGGCTGCCACTCACTAAAAACCAGATGCACCCTTTAAGTCATCTGGAAATCAAGATGCCCCCCACATATTTGCAAGGGTCCCCAGAAGGTGCCACCATGTCACTTTGACATCCCAAGGATCCAGAGACAGTCTAGAAGCCTGCAGGGGCTTGTCCTCAACCCAGGAATTACTAAATTTTTCCTTTAGACTTCACTAAAGAGTTTTTATGATGCTACACTGCTGTGAAATCTTCACTCCCACACTTCTCATCTTTGTTGAAGGGTTAAGTTATTCCAATTCGTTCTCATTTTCTTTTGTTCCTGCCCTAGGCAATCCTGCTGAGGATCTCTATTTTCCCTCATCATAAACAATCTGTCTCTTCTCCTCACTCCTGCTTCCTGTTCTCTGGAGAATGGTGCCTGACATGACACCAGACAGCCCACCAGGAGTCTTCTTTGATCTGTAGATCTTAGTAAGAGAAGGGGGTGTGCAAACCAGGCTGGCTGGGGAAGTAGACCAAGTCATTCTCTCAGCAATGAGGACTGGCTAGAGACAGCCCAAGTCCAACATGGACTTCTTTTGGTACCTAAAGGAGGAACATTTGAATCACAGAAGCAAGCAACTAGAAGATAAGTTAGAAATCATTATTCCAACACTTCCTCAATATAAAACCTGGCATGACAATTTCCTAAGTTTCAACTAATTTTTTATAGTCATGAAATAAACAAGAATTGTCAGTGAAGAAGAGAGAAAAAATAGAGTTCATAAACTCCTTAAAAATTTACCCTGATAGACAGCGTGGCACAACAGATACTCTTCTCCTGCCACCTACTAGCTGTGTGACCTGGTACAAGTGGCCTAGCTTCCCTGAGCCTCATTCTACTCCTTTCTAAAATGAAGATGAGGAAAACCATGTGGTGAGGACAAAAACAACGTGCATATAGCAGGTGCTCAATAAATGATAGCTAGTGTTATCTTTCCTGGGAACTCAAGATCGTGTAGATAGCTCCTGTGTCTGCCATTTCTAGCCAGAGCTTTAGTAGGGACCAATCCTAGCAAGGATTACATTCCAGAATAAATCAAATTAGAATTTCAAAAAGTCTTGCATGGTCAGTGAGGCAGAAGGGAAAGCTATCATCAGTTTCTTTATTGAAGACCTCACAGGAGAGACTGCAGGAAATGTAATCCATCCATCCATTCATTCATTCATTCATTCATTCCAGGAAGGGAATGGAAGCAAGAATACACAAATGCCGAAGAGCTCTTGCATGTTAAAACCATGCCCTATCCCAAGGACAATGACAGGAAAGTCAGCAAATAAGAAATATGGCTGGTCTATTAACAAATTTAAAATTAGCAATTTTAAATTTGCAAATAAAAATAATGTCATTTTTCTGCCTAAGAATGAGTCAATGATTTTTAAAATGAGAGTTCTCCGTGTTTGTGAGGGTGTGGGAAACGATCACTCTCAGGATTGGAGGTGGGAATTCAAATTGATGAAACCCTGTGGCTGGGCAGGAAAAGTGGGTGCAGGGGGGAGGGGATGGTACAGCAGGGGCTGCCTGGTCCCCAGCGCCTCTGGACTGGCTCCACCCAGGTCTATCTGCTCTGCCCCAAACAAATCCTCGCGACCCAGAAAAAATGTGCATTTGCTTTGACCTCACAGCCTCATTTCTGGAGATTTATCCTTGAAAGTAACAATGGGGTATGCAAAACATATAGCTATAATGATGTTCTTCACAGCTCTGTTTGTAATATTTAAACACTGGCAGCCACCTAAATGACAGCAATGGGCGCTTGGCTGAGGTGGCTGCACAGCTCGAAATCTCAGAGGCTCCAGAGCCAGAAACAGCAGGGTCAGATTCAAATTCCAGCTCCTCTACTCACTGCCTGTGTGACCTTGAGCAAAACATTGCCTCCAAACCTGTTTTCTTACCTATAGAAAGTGGATGATAATAATAGTATTTACCTCATAGAAATGTGGCGAGGAATAAATTAGATGATGTGTGTAAAATGTAGCCCATAGGAAGTGTTTTATAAGTGTTTTCTATTATTAAATAAATTATGCTATAATCATGATGAAATTCATTACAAACATAAAAAGGATGCTGTAGAAAACTATCTAATGACGCTGGGAAATGTTTATGGATATTGTTATGTGCAAGAAAGTTATATTACTGCAGGATATCCATTTTTGCTAAAAAAAATCTATTTTTCAGAGGGGAAAAAAGGTGAAATAATCTTTACATCAAAATGCTAACCATAGTTATTTCTGACTGATGGAGTTATAGGGGATTTTTGTTTTATTTGGGTTTTTCTATATTTGCCAATTTATTTAAAAGTAGGGAGGTGGAAAGAGGGTGCCATCAATAACGTGACTTTCCTTGCTGTCTAGGTTAATTATAATTGTTCATTATAACTATGCAACAATAATTGCTTTTATCTATAAAGATGCTGTAGAAAATGGAGATGGAGAATGGTGTCCTACAAAATTCCCAGCAAAGTGCCCCTGTTTTATCCTCTTCATGGAAGAAAATAGCCTAAGAAACTCTCCATTCTGAAGGACAGCAGGTTCCCTACCCTGTGAGACATCCTAGGGGACCTCACCTGAGTCTGTGGGTGCCACCTACAGCATGAATGTAGGCAAAGGAAAGAGAGTACAAGGGACTGGGGACCAAGGAGGCAGTGGCTCTCGGTGGTCCCCTTTCTTTACATATTCCATTCTACCTTCCTTCCCCTGGACCTTGTCTTCCTCTTTGGCTGCTGCTGTTTGTTCAACTTGCCCAGGGTCTACCATTTCCCCACTGTGTGAAGTTTTGATGTGTGCCTCTTGACTATTGGATCTCTCTGGGCAGAACAAAGAGAATAGAATTCCCCCGGAGGCAACTTGGCCCCAGTTTACCATAAAGAAAGGTCCAAGGCAGGACTGGCAATTTGCTAGCCAGGCTCCTTCCAAGTCAGGCCAGACCAGGCTGAGAGAGAGAGAGAAAAAAAAAAAAAAAAAAGGCAAAAAGAATAGTGGAGGCACGTCCTTTCCCTTGGGCAAAGGAAAAAGAACATGGGTCTGAGGACCCCTGAAATGAAGTCAAGTGGCCTTCTTTCTTCTCTCATCCCCCTCTACATTCACCCTCTCATCCCCCAAGGAAATAACATTTTTCATGAGCACAGAGAGATGGGGACCAGTTACACATAAATGGCATGCAGTAGTAGTTTTTGGGGTTTGGTTGCTTTAGTCCAGAGGCCATGGGTGGGCGAAGAGTTCTCGTCATTTCCATGGACCCCATCATTGTTACTTAGCATTTATATTGCATGGCTGCAACCACAGGGTGCCTCCCAATCACATTTAAAAATTATTTGTGGAGCCAGCTACCTGCAATTACTCCTCAGCCTATTCCTGGGTATTTGCATACTCCAGGATGGCTTTCTGAGGAAGATTTTCTAGGTGATTAACCCCTGACTCAATGATGTTCCTAAAAAACTGTGATTTGGAGTGATGCCAAGAGATTAATAGGAAGCCTCTCTCCCGTCTATAAAACAAAAAATAGTGATATTTGCTAACTTGCCAAAACCACAAGACTACAGGTAATAAATGAATGAGATTATCTGAGGAAGACTTGAAAGCCTCCTAAAGACAGGTATTTGAAAGCACAGAGAGGTTTTAGGCCCAGTTCCATCGGATTGCAAAGCAGTGCTCTTGTAGACGCACTGCACCACCTTGGGAATAAATGTGGTTTCCAGATTGAGCCTGCTGACAGGTCCTAGGGGACTCCAGCTGGCATGACTGCATTGTGGCCACAGCCTTGATTTTTTTCAGCTTTGAACACTTTGAAAGGACAAAATGTCCCTTCCTGTTCCATCTCTACTCAAGACTGTCGATTCTCACCTGCTCAATCCTGGTCATTTCTCAGTTTCAGGGAAAAGAGTCACAAGGGATGTTGTTTGTGAATAAAAGTGGGAAAGAGAAAAGGTATTCAGCAGAGTTACATGGGGGCCAAAGGCAGCCCTTCCCTGGTGTGAGGAGCCTGTCACTCTTCCCTCCTTGGCCCCACCTGCTTTCCAGCATTGGCTGGAATGTGAAGCAGACACTAAGCATCCCACTTATAAAAGACTCTTTCCTCTCAGTGGGAGATGCGTCTTTTGTTCCCTAAGAGTGTAAAGCATTTTGGACTCATTCAGGACTCTGAATGGCCCTACCTGGGGCACCTCAGGAGTGAGTCATAAGCTGTGTTTGACTAATTGAGTTAGGACCTGTCAGTCATCAGTTATGCTAGAAATACACTGTGAGCTGGATGAAGCTTCCTTGGAAAATAAAGGGCTATGCAAAGTGGATGCAGAGCATTGAGACAGAAGAGATAAAGAAAGGTGCAGGCAGAGTGGCAGGGGCATATGTGGTCTCTAGGGAGGCAGATACACCCACCCATTGTCACAAGGCACTCTCTCGCTCCCGCTCTCTCTTGCTCGCTCGCTCTCTCTCTCTCTCTCTCCTTGCACCAGATTTTTCAGAAATCAGGCCAAAGCTATTTTAAACATTGTGATTACGGTAAGAGAATGAGCATGGGTAATGCACTTGAGAGTGGGTGCAGGACAGGTGGATGGGTGGAGACCCATGCTGGTCAATTTTGATTCAAGGTGCTGAGAAATATGATGGTAGAACAAGCCCCCATTCCTCAGGGCCCCCATAATAGATTCCCTGTTGCCAGAGAGGAATTTCCCATCATCCTCCCCTCCTCTTGTCAACGGCTGGCACTGTCTGTGCTAGAAGGCAGGCTGACAAGGTTAAGAGGAGAGAAGATCTGATATGCTATCATGCTTCCCAGGTCCATGACAGGCAGACTTGTGTGGAGTGGGCCCATGGTTTTCCTCTGCTTCCCTTTCCAAATAACCCCCCAGTGTGCCTCAGACAGTTCTGCCAATCAGAGACAGAGATAAGAAGGTGACTCCGAGTCCTGTTCCCAGAGCCTAAGCCTCAAAGGCAATTATTTATGGGAGCTCTTGGGTGTCTGTCAACCTCCAGTCTAGGGCTTGCAGTAGAACCACATGGAAGCTGCCACTGCAGCATGGAATGCACTCTGCACAGCCAAGTAGGGTTGGGGTAGCTCTTACACATACCCTCTGCACCATGTCAGTCACATCAACCCCATCATTGACAAGGCATGGCCATCAAAAGGGTCATGTCCGTCGCTGAAACTGCTGCATGTGAGTCTGTGGATGGGGGGCTCTTGATCTCCTCAAGCTAAAGGGTCCACACTGCCACTCCCACCCCAGATCATCTGGACCAGTGCTACTCAATGTGTGTATCCGGACCCATATGCAAATTGCTTGTTACTGGTCCATAGTGAGGTCAGTGCTGAAATTGAGAGTAAGCATTCTGAAACTTTTATAGTAATCTAACAGGGTAATCTAACGTGTTTATCCTAATAATAAAAAAGGGGATTTGCATGTTTATATTTGTTGTTTTATTTCCCCACAAATACATTCTAAAGAATACATTTTTAATAAAAATACGTATTTAATTAAAATATTCTGTAACACATAAACAGATATTTTATTTTAAAAGTCATTCAACAACCAATTGCAAAAGAAAAGCTATGTTCCGTCATCCAAGACAGTTTGAGAAGCACAGATCTAGTTGCAATCCACTGCTCCAAGAATTGGCATCTAAGACACCAGGCTGTGGACTAGTTGTTTTTTTCATAGGCATTCTGAGAAACAGCAAGAGTCAGAGGCAGAAGAGAGAGAGAGAAAGAGAGAGAGAGAGAGAGAGTAGAAGAGGGAAAGGAGAAAGAGCGAGGCAGGCTGATGGACAGAGAAAAAGTACCTCCTTCCAGTATAGCCTCTTTCACCTGAAACTGGAAATTCCACATTCCAATACAGTGATACTAAATCTAGTCCTTTCTGACATCCTTTCCTAAGATTATGGTTATGGAGCAAGTCAAAATGAAGGCAGTACACTGACAACACATCCTCTCTGGGTGGCTGCCCACCTAGAACAACACAGAGCAGAGCACAGCCGTGCCCAACACTGAAAACACATCCTCATGGACAGCCACTCTCCTGGCACAGCCTGACTGCCCCAGCACCCTTTCTCCTCCACGCTTCTAGTCTAGATGTTCTCGCTTCTTTAAGAATTTAAAAACAGACCATAACCCAAACCTCTGCTATAATTCCCACTGAGCAAGACGTCCTGCAGAAATTTTTCAGCTCAGTCAGGATACCCAGTGATTAAGAACAAGGGCATCACAGTCAAACATACTCGAGCTTGAGTTCTGGCTCCTGCTCTCCCTGCCTAGGTGACTTTGGGCACACCACTGACTTCATTAAAGCTTCAGTGTCTGCATCTAAGAGAGATAACAATGCCTAATATTTACTCAGTATTATACTATATGCTTGATATTGGCTATCTGCTTTATCTGGAAAATCTCAAATACTTTTATGAGATAGACACTTCTATCCCCATTTTTCAGGTGAGGAAACCGAGGCTTTGAGAGGGTAAGAGCTTGCCAAGTTTACACAGTGAGTAAAAATCAGGACTCATTATTATGCACTCTGCTTCCCAGCGCTGTTTAATTAATATAAGATACCACCATACTATCTAATTCACAGGATGGCTGTGAAGATAAGATAATGCACTTATCACAATGCTTTGCTAGATATTCATTGCTATGGCTTTTGACATTCTTTTCCTAGGGCTATCTTGGGGCCTCTGAATGTCCCTCAGCTTCAAGGCTACAACCTAGGGCAGCAAAAGCTTGGCAGGCTCCAGAAGGAACTGAGCCAGGGTTTCCTTGGCAGGTGGCCCAGCCTGCACATCCTTCAATAGTCCAGGGTCTCCTACAAGTATGCCAACATCAAATCACAGGCTCAGAAGCAAATCTCAATAGTTACTCAATTTCAGGCTCTAAAGCTCTTTTCGTCTTGCACTTTTAACATCAGCTAAAAAGTTCTCCCAGGTTCCCTGCTTCTGGATCCTTCCATTGAATCTTTTTAAATGCTAAGCCCCTCTCTGCAGAATATCGTTAAATGTCAACTATGAAAAGAGGGGAGTAGAGCCAAAGGGTAGGGAAGAAATCTGGGGAGATTGCCTGACTCTCAGTAAGTATTTATTCCCACTTGGTGAGTCAGTGTTTGAGCCAGAACTCTCCCCTGGGCTTCCCAAGGAGGATTCTTCAATGCTAGGCGATGGAAAGGCTGAATGCCAACTTCTTCCCAGCCATGCCCTTGAAAACCCTTGGAAACCTCAGACCTTGCTAATAGGTTCAGGGCCGACTCTATGTTGATCAAGGTGACCTTGTTTCTCTAATCCGTACACTACACAGCAGAGTAAGTATTATTATTCTCATTTTAGAGATAAGGAAACTGAGGCTAGAGGCGTTAAGTCACTGGTCTAGAGCCATACGGCCAATGAGCCAGAACTTGAGCCAGGTCTATTTAGCACTGGTGTCTGAGCTCTTTCTCTCTAAAGGCCCAGTGATTTCTCCTACTGGGACAGGACCCTAGACCTCTAATAGGACTGAGATGCTTTTCCTCCATGCCTCTTCCCCAGTCACCTGGACCAGCATATCATCATATAGTCTTCATGAATTCTAACTTCTACACACCACCCTATCAGAGTGGAAGTGGGCTCCTGATACAATTTCTTTTTTTTTTTTTTTTTTTTTTTTTTTTTTGAGACGGAGTCTTGCTCTGTCACTCAGGCTGGAGTGCAATGGTGCTATATGGGCTCACTGCAACCTCCGCCTCCCAGGTTCAAGCGATTCTTTTGCCTCAGACTCCTGAGCAGCCAGGATTACAGGCACCCACCACCACCATGCCCAGCTAATTTTTGTATTTTTTAATACAGACAGGGTTTCGCCATGTTGTTCAGGCTAGTCTCAAACTCCTAGCCTCAGATGATCCACCCACCTCAGCCTCACAAAGTCCTGGGATTACATGCATAAGCCACCGCACCTGGCCACAATTTCCCCTTTCAATTTCATTTATTTTATTTCTAAGGTGGTTATATGGAGAGGAAAAGATAATCTCATTCACTAGGCTGATGCAGCGTGATTGGAGCCCTTGTTTATGAGGTTCTTAGCAGTTTCCCAATTTATGAGAGGGACTCAAAACCTGTTGGAGGTACCCTCAGCATAACTTTGTTCTAGGTTTATAGGTCTTGAGAGACACTGAGTGGGAAAAAGTCATATCCCTTGTCTCTCAGGGGTTGGTGAAAGGAACATGGTGATGAGATGAGACACAGTCAGTCCAAGTCTCCAGGTAATTGTTTTCCATGTCAATGATTGCACAGTGACTCACGGTGCCACCTGCATCAGAATCTCCTTGAGGGCTTGCTAAAGCAGACTCTGGGGCCACAGCCCACCTCTAAATCACAATGCGATCTGCAACGGAGTTCAGGGAAAGTCCTAGGTTCCACGTGATTCTGATTGGGAAAGTTGTCCAAGCTCTTGTTCTTTATTTCTCTTATATTGTAAAATATGAATAATAATAGTACCTAGCTCCTAAGATGCTGAAAAGAGACAGAAAGAAAGCGCTTATCTGTGGGAGTGAAAGTGTTCTAAGCATCCCTGCTTCAGAGCCCTCCAATCCAAGGTTTCACTATAGTGCCTAGATATGGTAAGTATTTAAGAAATGACTTGGTTTGCTATTGCAAGCTGGGAAAATGGAAAAAACTCACTGATGATGTCATTAGTGAAGGAGAGTGAGTAGAGGGTCAAAGTCTTTCTAACTCTAAGCAATCAGTCAACAAACATGTAGCGAGCATCCAGTACAAGCCCAACGTCACGGAGCAACCAAAGTTCTTACCTGTAGCATCTTAATTCAGAGTAGAGGAGATGAGAAAAAAAAATCACTCAAGGTTAAAGAAAATAAGAATTAACTAGAGAACAAGACAATCATTAAAAGATGCCCCATGTTCATTTATTCATTCAGCATATATATTCATTAATTTCCTATTGTGTGCCATGGACTTTACTAGAAACTGAAGATACGAGGTTCAATACATGGTCTCTCCCTCCAGATATATAAAGTCTAGAGAAAGAGACAGATGAGCAAATCAATGTTCATGATTAATTTACTTTCTTCTGGCCATGAGTATTGACAAAGGATAAGTTTCACAGTATTTGAAATACTTCCTTCAGAGCCTAAGAGATCAGCTCTAATACTTTAAGCAGGAAGGCATTCGAAGTCTGGTTCCTGGTCTCAGAGAATTTAGAGCTCCAGATTCAAAGTCTAGAGATGAATATACTAAGTGGATCACTATCAAAGTAGTAACAGCAGACAGTTTTGAAATCTTATCTAAAGGTACCTATGAAGTCTGAAAACACAAGTAAATCTGCTCTAAATTGTTTACCACAATCCATGGGAGGGGGAAATAGGGAAAAGACCCAACCCACCTTTAATAACCCCAATAAAGCAGGAAGGTAGAGATGAGAGAATCAAATCACATCCCTGCTTTCTGCAAAGCTCATTGCCTTGGTTCCTTGATGAGAGGAATAGCACCTGTTTATTCACTGCTATAGAGCCAGCACCTAGCAGACTGCCTGGGTTGGCGGCCAGAGTCACTGGTGTCTAATCAATAATTGCTGAATTAATCAATGAAAGAATTGATGATGCAGTTGTTCAGACCAGAGAGTACAAAATACTCAGTATGTAGCCAACCATCAGACCAGTGAATTTGTGGCAGAGAGCTCTTTTTAGATCTCTGTCTTCTCTGAGCTCTAGACTTGTGTATCCAACTGTCTATTTGTCAACTCCTCACAGCTGCTGCAGTCACCTCAAACTCAGAAGGGATGGACTCATGATCATTCCCTGTACATGCTTTCCTAGGGCCGCACAGCTACATGAATGCCACCAACTTAGCCCCGTGACAGAAGCCAGAAACCAAGGGCACATGACTTCACAGCCCTCTCCCTGTTCCTTCTCACTCTTCCATCCCTTGGTGCTATCCATTCACATCCTAAAATTTCCTTAAATCCAGCCCCTGGCATTGTTCTAATCCCTGCTAGTATCTTTCTCCTGGGCTAATTCCATCGTCTCCCACTCATCTATCTTCATCCTCTCTCCCTAGCATCTCTCTACCTTGCCTTTGCCTCTACCTGCATCATTCCTTATTTCCATCTTCACATTGCTAACACTTTCTCATCCAGCAGATCGCAGAGAAACCTGCCCTCATCTTCTTGACTAGGGCAAAGCTGTCTGCGATAAGTTCTAGCTAACTTCACCTTCATGACATTAGTCACAGCTGTAGTTTTACAGTCCCCTATATAGTGGCCCGTGGCTGGCTTCCTAACCCAGAATGGCCAGCTACATCCATGCATCTAGTAGCAAGGAGGATGGTAGAAGGATTAGTTAGGAATTCAGCTTAAGCAACAGTGTTTGGGGCAGGAAAGAGAAAGAAAACAATCATTTTGTGCTGCAAAAGTCTTCAGGGTTAGGAAAGGAGTGAGCCCCAGGCCCCTGGTTTGCTTGACTCATGGGAGGTGCCTAGACTCAGAAGCTGCCAGCACCCAGTTAACTACCATCAGTGAGCAAAGCAGGTGCAGGAGAAATGAGAGGGGCACCCTGGAAAGCTCGTGCCTGCCTGAAAGGCAGCTCCAGCTGACTGCTGCCTTGTGGGAACATCAGGCCCGTATGGTCAGGTCCGGATTTATTTTTTCAAAAGTCTGAAATCAAAATTCTTGGTTATATCTCCTGAATTTTAAATGCTGGCAAATAATTCAAAATTAAAAAAAAAAAAAAAAAGTGACAGTCAAAATGTATCTATGGTTCCAGTTTCTGTATGCAGACTTCAGTTTGCCATCTCTACATTAAATTATTTCTCTATTTTTCCTACCCCAGCTCTACACAGCCTTATAATCAATTCCTCTTCTGCCCCTCCGAGGGCTTCACATAAACCAGACCTGCTCTGGCTGCTGGTTTGCAGTGCGTTAAGCTCCTTAACTCATTTCTCAGTGGATTCATCCCGACTTGTCCCTCTCTTCCCAGCCCTCTCTGCCGCAAATTTCACGCTAGACTCCTTACCAGATTATAATGATCTCTTAGGTCTAGTCATCACTTATCCACAAATGTCTTTTTCTTTAAAACAACTTTTTAAAAGAGCCTTAGCAGTGGGTTCTCTGAAGGGGCCAGAGCCTATCCTGCATCTCCACTCTGCCCCCACCTCCTCCATCATCATCTTTCTCTACCCTCAGTCCTCTTCTGAGCACTCTCTAAACCCAGAAACCCAGGTCGCTGAGGAACACAGTTTGAAAACTGCTGTCCCAATCATCCACCCAAAGATTAGCGCTTGAAAATAGCTGTCGAAGACCAGACCAGTGGGCCAGGTGAGGTGGCTCACACCTGTAATCCAGGCCAAAGCGGGAGGATGGCTTGATGCTAGAAGTTTGAGACTAGCCTACACAACGTAGTGACACTCTGTCTCTACAAAAAAAAAAAAAAAAAAGTCGGTTGTAGCAGTGTGCAGTCCCAGCTACTTGAGAGACTGAGGCAGGAGGATTGTTTGAGCCCAGGAGTTTGAGGTTGCAGTGAGCCATGATTGTACCACTGCACTCTAGCTTGGGAGGCAGAGCAAGACCCTGTCTCTAAAAAAATAACGAAATTAAATTAAATTAAAATTTTGAAAAATTTAAAAGGACAGGCCACTAGAAACAAGACTCCTTACAACGTGAAATCAGATATCTTCAAATACCACCAGACAGCCCATCCTGTAAGTCCAACACGAGGGATGCCACCGCTTAGAATAGAGGTCAGTAGAGCCCCAAATGGGAGTCTTGGCCAGACACAGATGGTACCCACTCATGGAGATGGGAGCCAGCAAGAGAAAAGGGAGAGGCTCTACCCTGCCTGGTATCTGGATGTCAACCCCTACAGGTGTTAAATTGCCCCTTCCGCGCAGCCTAAGCCCTCCTTTTTCCTCCTCTACTCCTCATCTCTGAGGATGGCACCACTTGGTCACCATGTCTGACGTGTGACACACCACACTGAAACAGTCAGTCCCCAAGTCTGTGGTTCTCATTGCTTGGTATCCTTGAAATCCATCACCTTTTCTCCATCCTCACTGACAATCTTAGCCCAGGTGTGTCCCATGCCACAGCAACACAGGACTGCTGGTGTTTCCTCACAGCATGTGCAAGCTCCCTTTCACTTCATGTCATCACAGATACTATTGCAACTGCCTCCAAAGTCCCCTTCCTCCTGTCTTCATCAGCTTGGTAACTCTTCCTGGTCCTTCGAGTTTAGCTAAAGGGTCTGATTCTGCAGAAAGTCTCTCCTAACTTCCCATACCAACTCTTCTTTACCCTGCTTCCTTCACTACACTCTTGGACACTGTTATCAGATTCCTTATCCCATGACCCTGCAATATCCTCTGTCTCCGTGCATCTTCTACACTATACTGTGAGCAACTCTAAGGCAGGGACCAATTCTCTGACTCAAACTGGAAGCCCAGTGCCTAGCATAGAGTAGGTGCTTGCTGTAAGTGTGTTGACTGAATGACTGAAGTGTTCTAACCTTCGCTTGCACTGAGGGTCCGCAGATTTCAAACAGTCCCTTTCTCAGCACACACGGCTTATTTTTAGCATTAGTGGTTTATCTCCCAGTGAAATTTGGTGCCAGCTGTGGTCACCTGTTTGATTGCTCTCTGAGCTCTGCCTTTAACTAGAAATTAATTTGGATTACTTAAGCTTTCCTTGCCCAGCGGAGAAACTCCGGCTGGGTAAATCCAAAGCTGCTGGCGATTTTTCCTTTTCTGTTTAATCTCCTTCTCTCATGCACTAACTCTAATTTTGTGCTTTCTGGCTTTCTCCCCCTCAGTGCCCATTTTTAATCTGTCACATCTGACCCTTCACAGATGTTAACTCACCTCAGCTCTTTCACTTTCTCATCTGTTCATTCACTTCAGGGAAACTGAGGCTAGCCTTGCCAAGGGACCCAGCCACATCACTCAGGTAGTCTGGGGCATCTCTGACAATGGGAACCAGAAGTAAGAAATCCTAAACCCCAGTCTGTCCCCAGCCAGATGCTGAGGAGGGTCAGGAATTTTAAAGGCCAACTCTTTGCCCAGACGTTCTGACCATTGGCAATGCAGGTACAGAACATGGCAGAGCAGATGGGAATGGGCACAGAACCTGGCCCCCACACCAAGCTCTCTTTTTGGCAAGACTATGTCCGTTTCTAGCCGGGATCCCCTAATGCCCTCTGCCTGATCAGGGACTGCTTTCACTCTCCAGCAGGCCAGAGAAGACTGTTGTGCCCACTGTCTGAGAGCCAAAACAGAATTTATTCCAGTCATGAATGCCTACTTCTCTCCCACCTCCCCACCACATCAGCCTTCTGTCCTGCTCTCTTGGCAACAGACTGTCCACACCCCACACTGTCTCCAAAACAAGACTGGCTAGTCTCTATTGAGAAAGGGAGGGCTGGAGTGGGGGCACCTACTGATCCCACAGAGGACTAAGAGCTGGCACTTCAGGAAAACCAGAGACAAAATGTCTGGTGAGTTCTCAGGGCACTGGACAGGGCAGTTGGGCCTTTATGAGGAATCACTGATTTCTCTAAAGACAGCTTTAAGATAGTAAATTAAATATCAGCAATTTTCTTATCATCATGAACCTGAATCTGCTATATTTTAAATTTCTACCCATTGGCTTTAATTTTGTAGAATGTTAACCCATCTTAATTTGGATGCTATAATCCTTAAGTGCGTCTAAGAAAGCATTAAAAAAAAAATCATCTACTTCAGATGGTTGACTTATCTTGGACTTTTGTGGAGCTGTGCTTGCCTATCTGTGCACCATACGTGTCTTCAAATCTGGATAGAAACTTTCTCCTTGATTTGTATTCTTTGTTCTAACATTTTGAAATTTTTTAAATAACTGTTTTTTGTTTTTGAGAAAGTCTCATTCCGTCACCCAGGTTGGAGTGCAGTGGTGCAATCTCAGCTCACTGCAACTTCCACCCACCAGGTTCAAGCGATTCTTGGGCCTTAGCCTCCTGCGTAGCTGGAATTACAGGTGCACCACCACAACTGACTAATTTTTGTATTTTTTGTAGAGACAGGGTTTCACCATGTTGGCCAGGCTGATCTCTAAGTCCCACCTCAGGCGATCCACCTGCCTTGGCCTCCCAAAGTGCTAGGATTACGTGGGCATGAACTAATTGCCACCTTTCTTTTTTTTTAATAATGAAAGCAATACGTGTTCACTATAGAAATTTGGGGCTGAATGCAGTGGCTCACACCCATAATCCCAACACTTTGGCAGGCCAAGGCAGGAGGATTGCTTGAGCCCAGGAATTTGGAGACTAGCTTATATACCAAAGCAAGACCCTATCTCTTACAAAAAAAAAAAAAAAAAGCTAGTAAACTAGCCAGGCATGGTGGTGGCTGATGCCTGTAGTCCCAGCTGGGAGGGATGGGCAGGGGAACTACTCTGACCCTAGGAGTTTTGAGGCTGGAATGAGCTATGATCACACCACTGCAATTCCAGCTCTAACGGAACAAGAGAGTTTGTCAAAGAAAGAAAGGGGAGGGAGGGAGGGAGGGAGGGAAGAGAGGGAGGAGGGAGGGAGGGAGGAGGAAGGAAGTGGATGAGGGAGGGAGGGAGGGAGGGAAGGGATGAAGGATGGGGGAAGGGGAGGGGGAATGGAATGGATGGAATGGAATGGAATGGAATGGAATGGAATGGAATGGAATGGAATGGAATGGAATGGAATGGAATGGAATGGAAGGAATGGAATGGAATGGAATGGAATGGAATGGAATGGAGTGGAATGGAGGGATGAATGGAATGGAATGGAATGGATGAATGGAACGACGAAATGAATGATGAATGATGGATGGATGGATGGAACGAACGGATGGATGAATGATGGATGATGGGATGAATGATGAATGATGATGGAATGAATGCCGGATGGAATGATGAATGATGGATGATGAATGATGGATGGAATGGAATGATGGATGGATGGAATGATGGATAATGGATGGAATGAATGGATGGAATGGAATGGATGGAATGGATGGAATGGAATGGATGGAATGGAATGGATGGAATGGAATGGAATGGAATGGAATGGAATGGAATGGATGGAATGGAATGGAATGGAAGGAATGGATGGAACAGGGAATGGATGGAATGGAATGGATGGAATGGAACGAACGGATGAACGATGATGCAGAATGATGCAACGAATGGATGGAATGGAATGGAATGGATGGAATGAATGGAATGGATGGAATGGAATGGAATGGAATGGATGGAATGGAATGGAATGGAATGGAAATGGATGGAAGGATGGATGGATGGATGGAATGGATGGAATGGAGAGGAGGGGGGAGGAGGGGAGGAGGAGAGGTGGAGGAGGGGGAGAGGAGGGGAGGAGGAGGGGGGAGGAGGAGGGGAGGAGGAGGGAAGGAGGAGGGGGAGGGAGGAGGGGGAAGGGAGGAGGGGGGAGGGAGGAGGGAGGAGTGGTTATGTAGGTAGGTTGGAAGACAGCAGAGGTGGCATGATAAATAATACCATACTTGAAGAATGGAAGATGGAAGGTGGATGGATGTGGATGGATGGGTGGATGGATGGATGGATGGATGAAGAAATGGAATGGAAAGACAGGAATGGAAAAGGTATATATGGAAAGGGAAATGGATGGAATGGAATGGAAAGGAAAGATGGATGGAATGGATACATAATTGTACATATATATGGAGTACAGAGTGATATTTTGATACATGTATACAATGTGTAATGATCAAATTAGGGTAATTAGCATATCCATCACCTCAAACATTCTTCTTTGGTGTTGTGAACATTCAAAATCCTCTCCTCTAGCTTTTTGGACATATACAATAAATTATAGTTAACTGTATTCACCCTGCAGTACTGCAGAACAGCAGAACTCATTCCTCCTATCTAGCTCTAATTTTGTATTCATTCACCAATCTCTTAACCCAAAGGAGAGTTAAAATAAATTCTCCAATAAAGAACTAGGGTGTGAGAAGGGCCACTTAAGCTGAGAGGATAGTCCCATGACAGAACCCACGCAAGCATACCTGACACTGTGAGTCAAGTCGTTCAGTTTAGAAGCTGGGTGATCAATGTCAAGAGGGGGCCCAACTGAGGGTAATTTCCAACAAGCATGGGCAGAAAACTTGCAGCAACACAGATCCCCACATTCTGCGTGGCATTTGACTTGGAGGGGACTGGGAGAGAACAGGAAATAACTCCAAAACATTTGGCAGGGAAATAAAGAGTGATTTTATTTTAAATTTCTTTTGTTGGGTTTCTTTGATTGATGTTGGGGTGAAAAATTATATTACAAAAGAGACTTGTTTTCCATTTGCATTTCATCTTTTGCAAGTTGTCTACTAAGTTATCTGCCCAGTTTTCTAATGGAAGATTTATCTTTTTTTCTTGGTTTGTGAGAACTCTGTCTATATTACATACATTAATTCTTTATCTTCTATTTTGCAAAAAAAAAAAAAAAGTCTAGGCTTTTTAGCTTTTTTTTAATGGTAGTTTTCTACCATAAAAGCTTAAGGTGTATCCAGTTAATTCTATGTATTTTCTAAAGGATTTCTTTTTCTATCACCTTCTGCCTAGCTCTCCTCCCAGCTGGGACTGTTACCTCTTTAGGTCTGCCCATAAAGGTGAGCTGGGCAGGGAGTCTTCCCTAACCACACATCCTAGTCCCATCCCAACATCTTTTATCCTCCTGCATTCAAAGGTAAATTCTAGGAGGGCAAAAACTTCTGTTTTGTTCTCAGGTATAACTGCAGTGCCTGGAAGAAATAAACAGTTGTTGAAAACATGAACGTGTGGATAAAAGAGAATCAGAACTCTCCTGCCCCAGTCACAGTAGGTCCTTTTCTCATCCCTCCCTGTCCCCAAGTACCTGGGCCATATGCAGTTCCCACTATGTTTGCTTCTACCTAGTCCATCCATATCCAGGGAGTCATTGCCCAGTGCAATTTATAAGCTCAAAGCTACTGGGCGCATGGAATATTGCTCTTACCTGGACAAAGAAGTGTGGTGCTTAGAGACTACAAAGATCCTTTGAGTTATTCAGCCTCCCTTCTACTTGGCTCTGTGGTTAATTTATGCCATTGGCTCAGACAGCTCTGGGGAGCAGCCCTGAGGATCCCTGCAGAGCAGGGCCTTCCGCATTTCTCCCCTGAATATTGTTTTAAAAGGACTTGGAGCAAACAGAAAGCAGGAAACAGATTTTCTTTAATGGTCAGCAGAGAAATGGCAAGAGGAACACAGCTAATTGTATTCAATTTACTAACCATGAAAATAATATTCCAGATGCCATGACAGTTAATTTTTAGACTTCAGAAGAATTTTTTTAAAGGAATTATTGGCCAGGCATGGTGCCTTATGCCTGTAATCCCAGTACTTTGGGAGGCCAAGGTGGAAGAATTGCTTGAGCCCAGGAATTTGAGAACAGCTTGGGAAACACAGGGAGACCTCATCTGTGATGGGTAATACTGAGTGTCAGCTTGATTGGATTGAAGGATGCAAAGTATTGATCCAGGGTGTGTCTGTGAGGGTGTTGCCAAAGGAGATTAATATCTGAGTCAGTGGGCACCATCTAATCAGCTGCCAGCGAATATAAAGCAGGCAGGAAAATGTGAAAAGGCTAGACTGGCCTAGCCTCCCAGCCTACATCTTTCTCCCATGCTGGATGCTTCCTTCTCCTCAAACATTGGACTACAAGTTCTTCAGTTCAGGGACTCAGACTGGCTCTCTTTCTCCTCAGTTTGCAGACCACCTATTGTGGGACATTGTAATTGTGTGAGTTAATACTTAATAAACTTCCCGACGTATATATATCTATCATATTAGTTCTGTCCCTCTAGAGAACCCTAACATACCATCTCTACAAAAAAAAATTAAATTAACTGGATACATTGGCATGAGAGCCTGTGGTTCCAGCTACTTGAGAGGCTGAGGTAGAAGGATCACTTGAGCCCAGCAGGTCTAAGCTGCTATGATCCTTAATCACACCACTGCATTCCAGCCTGGGCAACAGAGTGATCCTGTCTCAGAAAAATGAAAAACAGAACAGAACAAAAAACAAAAGAAAAGAAGGAAGGAAGGAACAGGGGAGGGGAGGGGAGGGGAGGGGAGGGGAGGGGAGGAGAGGGGAGGGAAGGGAAGAGATTATTTAACTTAAAAACAAACCAAACAAAAAATTAACCCGGACTTCATTCTACAGCATCTATCTAAACTGAATGAAAAAAGTTCACAAAAATTAGGCCCTAGTGGGTGATATTTGAGCAATGTTTTTAATAATTCTTAAAGCACTGTTTCATATATGAGAGCAGCAGTCATATGAAGTAGAGATTATTTTCATCTCCATTTGATAGATGAGGATCAGAGAGGTTAAGCAACTTGCCTAAAGGCACGCAGTACTAAGTAGAGGAGTCACCAATTTCAGTTTTTATACTAATATCAAATAGTTGAATACAAAAGTCCATGGCCTCTGGTACACCACTCTGCAAATAAGTTCCTGTAAAGTGAATGTTTTTATGTGGATCATAAGGTTCTGCAATATCAAATCCAATCCAAACTTCCTGCTTTGAGCAATAGATAGTTTAAGACTTCCAGAGGAAAGAATGTGTGGCTACCCCTAGTGATTTGGCAGATGTTTATTTAGCACCTATTTGAGTGGTGCAGATGCTCCACACTGTGAGAATACCATGATCAATCACACTCAAAGCATACTTTCAAAGAACTTAAAGTCTTGTTGAGAAGATGGCATGAGTGGAAACAGAAGTATGCACTTTGACATGGATGTAAAAGATTGATCAGCTAAAATGAGTTTCCGGGTATAAGATCATGTAAGCATATGGAGTTCATAGAAAGGAATTGTCAGCTTCCCTGTCATTTTAACTGAAGTATCTAAACTAATTTTAGTTCTGAAAATAGAGAAATTCTAGCTTCATGCTTGTCTGTAAGTATTCAAGACAGTAAGCAATTTATCCATGCTAAATTGGAAGCAACAGGCAGGATTTGTAAAGTCTCCTTTTATTTGTATTTAAAGAGGGAGATTCAATTTATTCCAAATTTATTATCTATAAGTAGATAGAATTTGTCCCTTGCTCCAATCTAGTTTTGAAAGATTATGGGAAATTATAGAGGAAATACATAAAATATACTGACCATGAGCTCAAATGGAGCAGGAAAATGGAGAAAAAAGGATCTCTCATTGGTGCCTGATATGAGAGTCACCATGGTTGTGTACAAACCCAACTATAAGGCAAGATTGTAATTAATCCCCACCCCAACTTCCAAAGCTTCGAGAATATCAGATAAATGCCTCCAGCACACTATGCCAGAAGGAGTAAAAGCTAAGTGATAAAAATGCTACCATAAATCTTCTTAAAGTGCCCTTCTGCCATGGGCTCCCCATATTCCTGCTCCCCATCCCTTTCCAGCTCCTGCATCTAACTCTTCTGGAATTTTTTTTTAAAAGGTATTTCTACTGATCTAGTAGATAAGTGGACCCGGATAGGGATAAAAATTGGTGACCTTGATTTGGCAATATCTATCAAATGTTTAAAACCTTCATACCTTTTGACTCCAAATTAATACTCTTAGGAATTTGCCCAAAAGAAATAGTGAACAATGAATATGAATACATATCTGCAAGTATTATTTAAAATAATTTAAAAATTTAAACTTAAATATGTATAAATGTTGACCTTAAGTATGCTCTGCCAATACATTGAATTGAAAGTAATATAGAAGATATACAAGAAAAGATTAATAGAATTTACCATATAAAAATACAAAAAAAATGGCAAAAAATAACATTTAAAAAATCAGAAGACAAACGAGTAAAATATTTGCAATATATATGACAGGCAAGCTAATTTATTTGATATAAAAAGAGCTCTTTAAAATCAACAAGAAAATCTAATAAATATTGACCAATAACCAAGATGCTCAATCTTACACAATTAAAGAAATGTAAACTATATTAGTAGCTACATTCCATTTTTCTTCTATAATAAAGACAAAATAGTATCCAATTATGACCAGAATTTAGAGAAAATTTTGTTCTCATTCATTTTTTGGCAGAAGTATAATTTAATGCACTCTCTTTAAAAGATAATTTGATAATCTACCAAAATGTGAAATCCTTAAATGTTTCTACTATAGGAATGTATCCTTGCACACATACTTACACAGGTGGATTAAAATGTATACATAGGATATTTACAGCAGTGTTGTTTATAATATCAAAAACCTGGAACAAAATAAATAAATTATGGCACACCCACACAATGGAATACTATGCTGTTGTTAGGCAGAATGAGCTAACTGTATATATACTGATAGAGAAGGCGTCATTCAACATAGATGGATACTTATGATAAGTAAAAGAAGGTTAAAGAATATTAAGTGTAAATAATTCCATCTGCAATACACACACACACACACACACACACATATACATCTTTTTCCATATAAGCATAGAAAACTTCTTAGAAGATATGAAAGAAATATGAATAGTGGTGACTTCCAAAGAATACAACTTAAGGGTAAGGGAGATTTTATATTTTATTTCATACCATTCTGAACTATTTGATTTTTTTCTTTCAACATAATTTTTAAAAACACTAGCATGAACATTGAGCCATTATTAATCACTAACTCTCTTCCAGGAATTGCTTAGATGCTGGGGACACAGTGGTGAGCAGGAAGACACTATCTTTTCTCAAGTGGTAAATAATAACATGAAATGAAAAGACTCTTACAATAGAGGGAGGGAGACTATGGTCACAGGGAGAGTGGTCTGACCTTAAAAGCGTCAGGCAGAAAGAGGCTTAACTTTTTTTTTTTTTTTTTGGAGATGAAGTCTTACTCTGTTACCCAGGCTGGAGTGCAGTGGCACTATCTCAGCTCACTGCAACTTGCACCTCCCAGGTTCAAGCGATTCTCCTGCCTCAGCCTCTCCAGTAGCTGGGACTCTACAGGTGCATGCCACCATGCCTGGCTAATTTTTGTAATTTTTATTTTTAATAGAGATAGGGTTTCACTATATTGGCCAGGCTGGTCTTGAACTCCTGACCCTGTGATCCACCCACCTTGGCAGAGGCTTAACTTTTACAAGGAGGAGTAAACAAGAACGGGTATGACGGCATTATCAGACAGTTGAAGAAAGGCTTTTTCTTTGTTGTTGCCCTATTTTCAGGAGGGATCCTGAAGTGGGGCTATTTCTCTGGGTCAAGGTTCAGTGGCCTGTGGGGAGAGGAGAAGCATAACTAAAGTTTGACCAAGACAAGTTAGTGGGTATTTTGTTCAGATTTATCAGTAGGAATCAATAGTCCAGCTGATCATGTTGACACCAGACCCTGGTCTGTGTCTGGGTCATTCATCAGTAAATGAGGGGGTTTATCCATGAATCTTATCTACACCACATTGGAAATGTTTGTTCTTTTCAGTAAGCCACTTCCAGAACACAAAGGAAATAGGTGACTTCTTAGCCATGGCTGTTTTCCAGGAGGATGGGGCTCAGGAAGAGTTTAACACCATCAAGGACAATCACAGCCCTCAAAGAACTTTCACTGGGGGAGGAGAGATTTATAAATTAAACCATCAAATAATAGAATCAATAATAAACAAAAGTTAAATAACTGCTTTAAGATGCTTTCACAATTACTGCTGGGCCCGGAGGAGGCTGTGTCAAGTCCACATTTAGCTCCGTGGCTTTGCAGTTTCAAACATGCATCTGTATCTGTCCAGGACCAGAGATCACTGTAATAGAACACATGGCACTGAAATGGACCTGATTATGTACAAAGATGTAGGATTCATTGCAGCTCAATGAGGGAAGGAAAGGATTACCCAATAAATGGTGTTAGGACAATTAACTACCAATTTGAAGAAACAGTAATTTCAAAATCTCACTTCATGTATGCACTGAAATAAATTCCAGTTGGGTGGAAGTTAAATGTTTTCATTCGAAACATCAAAATCTCAGAAAGAAGTAGAATTAGATATTCTCCTAACCTTTAGAGGAAAAAGAACTTTAGGCCAGGCACAGTGGCTCATGCCTGTAATCCCAGCAGTCTGGGAGGCCGAGATGGGTAGATCACTTGAGGTCAAGAGTTTGAGACCAGCCTGGACAACATGGTGTGAACCCGTCTCCACCAAAAAACACAAAAATTGTTGGGCATGTGGCGCGTGCCTGTAGTCCTAGCTACTCAGGAGGCTGAGGCAGGAGAATTACTTGAACCCGGGAGGCAGAAGTTGCAGTGAGCCAAGATCGCGCCACTGCACTCCAGCCTGGGAGACAGAGCAAGACTCTGTCTCAAAAAAAAAAAAAAAAAAAAGGAAATTTATAAGTTTAGAAAAATGCAAGGCATAAAAAGAAAGGGTAAGTTCTATAGGTTTGACAACCAAAAAAAAAAGGAAAATACAAAACCAAACAGCAAACAAAAAAAGTTTCTGCCAATATAACAAATAGGCACTACGTTTAATATTTAAGATCTAATCTGTATTGCTCAGAAAAAAGTTAGGACTCTAAAATATCAATGGGCAAAATACACTCACAAAAGAAGCACTGTAACTAGCAAAAAAAAGATTTGAGATGTTTGGTTCCCAGAGAATAAGAATGTAAATTAAAATACCAAGGTATCATTTTCCTCCAGTATTAGGTTGGTGCAAAAGTAATTGCGTTTTTGCCATTTCTTTTAAGTGGCAAAAACTGCAATTACTTTTGCACCAACCTAATAAATTGCCATAAACGTAAAAATAATAATTGCCATAAACTTAAAAATAATACCTCTGGGGCTTCTGTTTCTGGTTAGGATGTAGAAAGCCACAGGTGAAGGCCGGGCGTGCTGGCTCATGTCTGTAATCCCAGCACTATGGGAGGCCAAGGCAGGTGGGTCACTGCAGGTCAGGAGTTTGAGACCAGCCTTCGCCTAGAGATGGCGAAACCCCATCTCTACTAAAAATACAAAATTAGCCTGGCATGGTGGCATGCACCTGTAGTCCCAGTTACTGGGGAGGCTGAGGCAGGAGAATAGCTTGAACCCAGGAGGTGGAAGTTGCAGTGAGTCGAGATTACACCACTGCACTCCAGCCTGGGCAATAGAGCAAGACTTCATCAGAAAATTAAGAAAAAGAAAGAAGAGAAAGAAAGACAGAAGGAAAGACAGAAAGAAAGGAGGGAGGGAGGGAAAGGAAGGAAAGAAAAGAAAAAAAGGAAGGAAAGAAAGGAAGGGAAGAAAGGAAGGAAATAAAGGAATCAATTAGAATCCCCAAAAGCCCTAGCAACAGAGCCAGTCTACTCTTGCTACATGCCAATGCTTTCTCACAGTCCTTCCTCAAGTGCAAAGGGACAATAGGCCAAAGGCTAAAGTCAAGGCAGGAGAACTGAGAAAATCATCTTGAGGTACAGAGGACCTTCCGCAAGTGAGAGACAGTGGTTTGCTAAAGGCTGGGTACAGGAAAGAAGAGCTGAGAAAAATCCCTTACGGGACATAAGTGCAGCACAGTGGCCTTCCTAAGAGTGAAAGCAGGCCCCAAGGGTGGAGAGAGGTCTCCCAAGTTGCAAAAACCCAGTAGCAGGACCCCAAACCCAACCTGGCAGTTGTCTGCAAAGCAGAAAGAAAGAAAACCCTCCCATGGTTCAGAAAGCTGGCAACAGGGCTATAAAACATCAAAAGGATTTTTGTTTTTTTAAGTCTCACTAGTGCTCAGATCTCAAGCCCTGATGAAAGGATAGTCCTGATACCATTCTCAAAACATTCGAAGCCAGTGGTGAACTGGATCAAACTAGATCAAACTCTGCTCAAATATAACCTTTCATTGACTCAGACTCTTTTTTTTTTTTTTTTTTTTTTTTTTTTTTTTTTGAGACAGTCTCGCTCTGTTGCCCAGGCTGGAGTGCAATGGCGGGATCTTAGTTCACTGCAGCCTCTGCCTCCCAGGTAGCTGGGATTACAGGCATGTGCCACCACGCCCAGCTAATTTTTGTATTTTTAGTAGAGATGAGGTTTCACCATGTTGGCTAGGCTAGTCTTGAATTCATGACCTCAGGTGATCCTCCTGCCTCGGTCTCCCAAAGTGATAGGATTACAGGCATGAGCCACGGGCACCTGGCTTCAGTCTTTCATGCTAACAGTCTGATCAAAGGGACATAACCTTTTTTTTCTTTTTTTCTTTTTTTTTTTTTTTTTTTTTTTGAGGTAGAGTCTTACTCTGTCACCCAGGCTGGAACACAGTGGCGCGATTTCATCTCACTATAACCTCCACCTCCCAGGTTCAAGCAAGTTTCTCATCTCAGCCTCCCGAGTAGCTGAGACTACAGGCATGTGCCACCACACTCAGCTAATTTTTGTATTTTTAGTAGAGGCGGGGTTTCCCCATGTTGGGCAGGCTGGTCTCTAACTGACCTCAGATGATCCGCCCACCTCAGCCTCCCAAAGTGCTGGCATTACAGGCGTGAGCCACCACTCCCAGCCAACAAAATCTTTAATGTGGGCGAACATACGTTAAATATGTCAAAGAATTTACTTATATGAAGAATCTAAAAGTCAAACTCATTAATATAGTAGAATGGTGGTGACCAGAGGCTTTGGTGAGAGTTAGGGGGATTAACGTGATGTTAGTCAAAAGACACAAAATTTTAGTGAGGCAGGAGGAATAAGTTTAAGATCTATTGTACAAGATGGTAACTATAGTTAATAACAGTGTACTATATTTTTGAAAATTGTTAAGAAAGTAGATTTTAAGTGTTTTCACCATAAGATATGGTAAGCATATGAAATAAAGTGCATGTTAATTAGCTTGATTTAGCTATTTCACAATGTTTACATATTTCAAAACATACTGTACACCGTATGTATGTGTGTATATATACACACCATTTTTAGTTGTCCATTTTTATTTTTAAAAATTTTTTTATTCCCATAGGTTTTGGGAAACAGGTGGTGGTATTTGGTTACATGAGTAAGTTCTTTAGTGGTGATTTGTGAGATTTTGGTGCACCCATCACCTGAGTAGTATACACTGAACCCAATTTGTAGCCTTTTATCCCTCACTCCCTTCCTACCATTTCCCTCTGAGTCCCCAAAGTCCACTATGTATGCCTTTGCATCCTCATAGCTTAGCTCCCACTTATGAGTGAGAAAATACGATGTTTGGTTTTCCATGCCTAAGTTATTTCACTTAGAATAATAGTCTCCAATCCCATCCAGGTTGCTGCAAATGCCATTAATTCATTTGTTTTTATGGTTGAGTATCCACACCAATATCTTTTTTTTTTTAATTTTTGTATTATAGCCATTCTTGTAGGAGTAAGGTGGTATCACATTGTGGTTTTGATTTGCATTTCCTTGATCATTAGTGATATTGAGCATTTTTTCACATGTTTCTTGGCCATTTGTGTATCTTCTAACAAAACAGAAAACTACAGACTAATATCTGTGATGAACATAGATGCAAAAATCCTTAACAAAATACTAGCTAAACGAATCCAACCACATATCAAAAAGATAATCCACCATAATCAAGTGGGTTTCATAGCAGGGATGCAGGGTTTAACATATGCAAGTCAATAAATGTGATACACGACATAAACACAATAAAAAGCAAAAATCACATGATCATCTCAATAGATACAGAAAAAGCATTTGACAAAATCCAGCATCCCCTTATGGTTAAAACACTCAGCAAAATCGGCATACAAGGGACATAAGGTAATAAAAGCCATCTATGACAAACCCACAGCCAACACAACACTGAATGGGGAAAAGTTTAAAGCATTCCCTCTGAGAACTGGGACAAGACAAGTATGCCCACTCTCACCACTTCTATTCAACATAGTACTGGAAGTGCTAGCCAGACAAGAGAAAGAAAAGAGGAAATCAAATTGTTGCTGTTTGCTGATGATATAATTGTGCATCTAGAAAACCCTAAAGACTGCTCCAAAAAGCTCCTATAACTGATAAGTGAATTCAGCCAAGTTTCAGGATACAACATTAATGTACACAAATCAGTAGTTCTGCTATACACCGACAGCGACCAAGCTGAGAATCAAATCAAGAACTCAAGCACTTTTACAATAGCTGCAAATAAAATACTTAGGACTATACCTAACCAAAAAGGTGAAAGACTTCTACAAGGAAAATTACAAAACAAGGCTGAAAGAAATCATAGATGACACAAATAGAAATACATCTCATGGTCATGAATGTGTGGAATCAATATTGTGAAAATGGCCATACTGCCAAGAGCAATCTACAAATTCTACGCAGTTCCCATCAAAATAACATCATTCTTCACAGAAGTAGAAAAAAAAATCCTAAAATTCATATGGAACCAAAAAAGAGCCCACATAGCCAAAGCAAGGCTAAGCAAAAACAACAAATCTGGAGGCATCACATTGCCTGATTTCAAACTATACTATAAGGCCATCATCACCAAAACAGCATGGTACTGGTATAAAAATAGGCACATACCCCAATGTAACAGAATAGAGAACTCAGAAATAAACCCAAATGCTCACAGCCGACTGATCTTTCACAAAGCAAACAAAAACATAAAACAGGGAAAGGATGCCCTATTCAATAACTGGTGCTGGGATAACTGGCTAGCTACATGTAGGAGAATGAAACTGGATCCTCATCTCTCACCTTATATAAAACTCAACTCAAGATGGATCAAGGACTTAAATCTAAGACCTGAAACTATAAAAATTCTAGAAGATAACATCTGAAAAACCCTTCTAGATGTTGGCTTAGGCAAGGATTTCACCACCAAGAACCCAGAAGCAAATGCAATAAAAACAAAGATAAGTGGGACTTAATTAAACTAAAGAGTTTTTGCATGGCAAAAGAACAGTCAGCAGAGTACACAGACAACCCACAGAGTGGGTGAAAATTCACAATCTATACATCTGACAAAGGACTAACATCCAGAATCTACAACAAATTCAAACAAATCAGCAAGAAAAAAACAAACAATCTCATCAAAAAGTGGGCTAAGGACATGAATAGGCAATTCTCAAAAGAAGATAATTGTCCATTTTTAAAAAGCATAAATTTTTAAAAAGAGTCTGGGGAAAAGAAATACAATATGTGTGAATAAATGGGGACTTTTAGCAGAGATGGGAACTATTTAAAACATTAAATGGCCATGTTATTAATTTTTTAAAAGAACATTAATTGTTTAAAACAATTATAATAATGAATTAAAGAGTTTGGAGCATATGTAGCAACAAAACATATGACAACAGGAGCAAGAGGAGGGGAGTGAGGTAAATATAATGATACTGTTGTAGTGTTCTTACCTTGTTCGTGAAGTAGCTATAATTTTAAAACACACATTGCTAAACAAATTATTCACAGAATCATCTATAGAGAAATTTCATACCAAAATTAGGTATAGTTAAAAAGCTGCTAGGTGCAGTGGCTCATGCCTGTAATGCCAACAATTTCAGAGGCAGAGGCTAAAGAATTTCTTAAGCTCAGGAGTTTGAGACCAGCCTGGGCAACATAGTGAGACCTTGTCTCTACAAATATATATATTTTTTAAATTAGCCAGGCATGGTGGAGCACCTGTGATTACAAATACTCAGGAGGCTGAGTGGGAGGATCGCTTGAGCCCTGACAGTCAAGGCTGCAGTAAGCCATGATCATATCATTGCACTCCAGCCTGTGAGATAGAGCAAGACTCCATCTCAAAAAAAAAAAAAAAAAAAAAAAAAAAAAAAAAGGTAATAAAATAATTCACCTACAAGGGTACAGAAAAGGAGGGAGGAAAAACAAACAGACGGGATACATAGAAAACCAATATCAAGATGGTAGAACTAGACCTCTGGGGGCAGGGCACGCTAAACAACAACTAAAGCAGCAGAAACCTCTGCAGACGAGACCTAATTCTGCATGACAGCTTTGAAGAGAGCAGGATCTCCCAACACTGAGGTTGAGATCTGGAGATGGGACAGACTGCTCTGCTCAAGTGGGTCCTCCTGACCCCGAGTAGCCTAACTGGGAGACATCCCCCACTAGGGCAGCGTCTGACACCCCCACACCCCTTGGCCAGGGTGGAGTACACCCCTGAGAGGAAGCCTCTCCAGCAAGAATCAGACAGGTACACTCGCTGTTCAGCAACATTCTGCCTCTGCCCCCATGCTGACACTCCAGGCAAACAGGGTCTGGAGTGACCTCAAGCAATCTCCAACAGACTCATAGCCGAGGGTCCTGACTGTTAGAAGGAAAACTATCAAACAGGAAGGACACTCCACACCAAAACCCCATCAGTACGTCACCATCATCATCAAAGACCAGAGGCATAAAACCACAAAGATGGGGAAAAGCTGCGCGAAAAGTTGGAAATTCAAAAATAAGAGCCGCATCTCCCCGGCAAAGGAGCCGCAGCTCATCGCCAGCAACGATCAAAGCTGGATGGGGAATGACTTTGACGAGATGAGAGAAGAAGGCTTCAGTCCATCAAACTTCTCAGAGCTAAAGGAGGAATTACGCACCCAGCGCGAAAGAAACTAAAAAATCTGAAAAAGGTGGAAGAATTGATGGCTAGGAGTAATACGCAGAGAAGGTCATAAACGAAATGAAAGAGATGAAAACTATGACACGAGAAATACGAGAATGCACAAGCTTCCAGTAACCGAGTCGCATCAACTGGAAGAAAGAGTATCAGCGATTGAGGATCAAATGAACTAAATGAAGGAGAAGAGAAACCAAAAGAAAAAGAAGAAAAGAAATGAACAAAGCTCGCAAGAAGTATGATTATGTAAAAAGACCAAATCTACGTCTGATTGGCATGCCTGGAAAGTGAGGGGGGAAATGGAACCAAGTTGGAAAACACCTTTCAGGATATCATCCAGGAGAACTTCCCAACCTAGTAGGGCAGGCCAACATTCAAACTGGAAATACAGAGAACGCCACAAAGATACTCCTCGAGAAGAGCAACTCCAAGACACATAATTGCCTGATTCACCAAAGTTGAAATGAAGGAAAAATCTTAAGGGCAGCCAGAGAGAAAGGTCGTGGTTACCTCCACAAAGGGAAGCCCATCATTACCAACAGTAGACCTCTCGGCAGAAACTCTACAAGCCAGAAGAGAGTGGGGGCCAATATTCAACATTCTTAAGAAAAGAATTTTAAACCCAGAATTTCATATCCAGCCAAACTAAGTTTATAAGTGAAGGAGAAAAACCTTACAGATAAGCAAATGCTAGAGATTTTGTCACCACTAGGCCTGCCTCTTACAAGAGACCCTGAAGGAAGCACTCAAACATGGAAAGGAACAACCGTACCAGCCATTGCAAAACATGTCAAAATGTAAAGACCATCGAGGCTAGAAGAAACTGCATCAACTAATGAGCAAACAACCAGTTAATATCATAATGGCAGGATCAAGTTCACACATAACAATCTTAACCTTAAATGTAAATGACTAAATTTCTCCAAATTAAAGACAGACTGGACAAACTGGATAAAGAGTCAAGACCCATCAGTCTGCTGTATTCAGGGAGACTCCATCTCTCACAGCAGAGACATATACATAGGCTCAAAATAAAGGGATGGAGAAGATTTACCAAGCAAATGGAGAACAAAAAAGCAGGTGTTGGGTAATACTAGTGTCTGATAAAACAGACTTTAAACCATCAAAGATCCAAAAGAGACAAAGAAGACCATTACATTAATAATGGGAGACTTCTGAACACTCCACTGTCAACATTAGACGGATCAATAAGACAGAAAGTTAACAAGGATATACAGGAATTGAACTCATCTCTGCAGCAAGCAGACCTAATAGACATCTATAGAACTCTCCACCCCAAATCAACAGAATATACATTCTTCTAGCACCACATCGCACTTATTCCAAAATTGACCACATAATTGGAAGTAGCACCTCAGCAAATGTACAAGAACAGAAATTATAACAAACTGTCTCTCAGGACTATGCAATCAAACTAGAACTCAGGACTAAGAAACCAATCAAACTGCTCAACTTACATGGAAACTGAACAACCTGCCCTGAATGACTACTGGGCACATAACGAAATGAAGGCAGAAATAAAGATGTTCTTTGGGAACCAATGAGAACAAAGATACAACATACCAGAATCTCTGGGACATTTAAAGCAGTGTGTGCAGAGGGAATGAGAAGCAACTAAATGCCCACAAGAGAAAGCAGGAAAGATCTAAAATTGACACTCTAACATCACAATTAAAAGAACTAGAGTAGCAAGAGCAAACACATTCAAAAGCTAGCAGAAGGCAAGAAATAACTAAGATCAGAGCAGGAACTGAAGGGATAGAGACACAACAAAAACTCCTCCAAAAATCAAATGCCGAATCCAGAAGCTGGTTTTTGAAAAGATCAACAAAATTGACAGACTGCTAGCAAGACTAATAAAGAAGAAAAAGAGAGAAGAATCAAATAGGATCTAATAAAATGATAAAGGATATCACCACCGACCCCACAGAAATACAAACTACCATCAGAGAATACTATAAACACCTCTGGCAAATAAACTAGAAAATCTTAGAAGAAATGGATAATTTCCTGACACTACACTCTTCCAAGACTAAACCAGGAAGAAGTTGAATCCTGAATAGACCAATAGCAGGCTCTGAAATTGAGGCAATAATTAATAGCCTACCAAACCAAAAAAAAAAAAGTCCAGGACCAGATGGATTCACAGCTGAATTTCTAACAGAGGTACAAGGGAGGAGCTTTGTACCATTCCTTCTGAACTATTCCAATCAATAGAAAAAGAGGGAATCCTCCTCACTCATTTTAGGAGCCAACATCATCCTGATACCAAAGCCTGGCAGAGACATGTTCATAACCACCAATATCCCTGATGAACATTGATGCAAAAAAATCCTCAATAAAATACTGGCAAACCGATTCAGCAGCACATCAAAAGCTAATCCACCATGATCAAGTGGGGCTTCATCCCAGGATGCAACGCTGGTTCAACATTCACAAAATCAATAAACATAATCCAGCATATAAACAGAACCAAAGACAAGAACCACATGATTATCTCTAATAGATACAGAAAAGGCTTTTGACAAAGTTCAACAGCCCTTCATGCTAAAACGCCAATAAATTCGGCATTGATGGAACCATCTCAAAACAATAAGAGCTAATATTTTATGACAAACTCCACAGCCAATATCATACTGAATGGGCAAAACTGGAAAATTCCCTTTGAAAACTGGCACAAGATAGGATGCCTTCACCACTCCTATCTCAACATAGTGTTGGAAGTTCTGGCTAGGGCAATCAGGCAAGAGAAAGAAATCAAGGGTATTCAGTTAGGAAAAAGAAGAAGCCAAATGTCCCTGTTTGCAGATGACATGATTGTATATTTAGAAAATCCATTGTTCAAAGCTCAAAATCTCCTTTAAGCTGATAAGCAACTTCAGCAAAGTCTCAGGATACAAAATTAATGTGCAAAAATCACAAGCATTCGTATACACCAGTAACAGACAAACAGAGAGTCAAATCATGAATGAACTTCCATTCACAATTGCTTCCAAAGAGAATAAAATACCTAGAACTAAATCCTATAAGGGATGTAAAGGTCTCTCTCAAGGAGAACTACAAACCACTGCTCAGTGAAATAAAAAAGAGTGACACAAAACAAATGGAAGAACATACCATGCTCAGTGGATAGAAGAATCAATATCGTGAAAATGGCCATACTGCCCAAGGTTATTTAGAGATTCAATGCCATCCCCATCAAGCTACCAATGGTATTTCTTCACAGAATTAAAAACTGCTTTAAAGTTCATATGGAACCAAAAAGAGCCCACATCTCCAAGACAATCCTAAGTCAAAAGAACAAAGCTGAGGCATCACGCTTACCTGACTTCAAACTATACTACAAGGCTACAGTAACCAAACAGCATGGTACTGGTACCAAAACAGAGATATAGACTAATGGAATAGAACAGAGTCCTCAGGAAAATTACCTCTACTACATCTATGTTTCATCTGATCTTGGACAAAACCCTGAGAGAAAACAAGCAAGAAATGGGGAAAGGATTCCTATTTAATAAATGGCACTGGGAAAATTGCCCAGCCATGCTTAAGAAAAGCTGAAACTTCAACTTTTCCCACCAGATATGAAAATTAATTCAAGATGGATTAGAGACTTAAATGTTAGACCTTAATTCCATAAAACTTATAGGAAAACCTAGGTAGTACCATTCAGGACATAGGCATGTGGGCAAAGACTTCCATGTCTAAAACACCAAAAGCAACAGCAGCAAAAAGCCAAAATTCCTGACAAAAAATGGGATCTAATTAAACTAAAGAGCTTCTGCACAGCAAAAAGAAACCATCAGAGGGAACAGGCAATCCTACAGAATGGGAGAAAATTTTGCAATCTTACTCATCTGACAAAGGGCTAATATCCAGAACCTACAAAGAACTCAAACAACTTACAAGAAAAAAACAAACAACCCCATCAAAAGTGGGTAAAGGATATGAACAGACATTTCTCAAAAGAAGACATTCATACAGCCAACAGACACATGGTGAAAAGTGCTCATCACTGTACTGGCCATCAGAGAAATGCAAATCAAAACCACAATGAGATACCATCTCACACCAGTTGAAATGGCTATCATTAAAAAAGTCAGGAAACAACAGGTGCTGGAGAGATGTGGGAGAAATAGGAACACTTTTTACACTGTTGGTGGATTGTAAACTTAGTTCAACCATTATGGAAAACAGTGTGGCGATTCCTGGGCGATCTAGAACTAGATGTTCTATATGACCCAGCTTATCCCATTACTGGGTATATACCCAAAGGGATTATAAATCATGCTGCTATAAAGATAACATGCACACGTATGTTTATTGTGGCACTGTCTCACACAGCAAAGACTTGAATCAACCCAAATATCCATCAGCATTGGTGACTAGGATTAAGAAAAATGTGTACATATAAATTCAAGGAATACCGCGCAAATTACAAAAAAGGATGAGTTTCAGGTCCTTTGTAGGACATGGATGCAGCTGAAACCATCATTCTTAGCAAACTATCACTTGGAATGGTAGAAAACCAACACCGTGACGTTCTTTCACTCATAGGTGGGAACTGAACAATGAGATCACTTGGACCTGGCGTGGAACATCACTATCAATCGGGCCTATCATGGGAGGGGGAGGGGAGGGATTTCGTACCGAGTTATACCCTGATGTAAAATGACGAGTTGATGGGGTGCTGATGAGTTGATGGGTGCAGTACAGCAACATGGCACAAGTATACATATGTAACAAATCTGCACGTTATGCACACGTACCCTAGAACTTAAAGTATAATAATAATAAAAATAAATAAATAAATAAATAAATAAAAAGATGGTAGAACTAAACCCAATCATATTCATAATCATATTAAATGTAAATAAACTAACTGCTCTACTTTAAAGGCAGAGATTATCTGACTGCATAAAGAAACAAGACCCAACTACAGCCATTTATAAGAAAGATACTTTAAAGATGCAGAAGAGATAAAAAATAAAAGGATAGAAAACATATACCACACAAATGCTAAACATGTGACTATATCAATAATATAGAAAGTAGTTTTCAAGACAAAGCGTAGTATTATTGAAGATAATTGGGACCTCTTGTTACAATAGAAGGCTAAATTCATCAAGATAACAATCATGAGGGTCTATACGCCTAATAACGGAGCAACAAAATACAGGAAGCAGAAAATGAGATTAGTAAAAGGAGAAATAAAGGAAATCCACAGCAATAGTTAGAGACTTTAACATCTCTCTCAGTAATTTATAGAATGAGTACACAAAAATGTCAGTAAGGATGCAGATTTTAAAACAATTTGATGTTTACAGAACACTGTACCCAAACATTTCAGAAAGATTTTGTTCAATTACCTATGAAATAAATATATAGATAAATCATATTCTGGGCCATAAATAACTCTGAATACACTTCAAATAATATAAACATACAAAGTATATTATGTGACCACAAAAATATAAAGTTTAAAATCAATAACAGTAGGATATTTAGAAAATCTCCAAATATTTTGAAGTTAAAAGACACATTTCTAAAATATTCATGGGCAGATAAAAGATCAAAAAAGAAATTAGAAATATACTTAATTGGTTATACAAACACAACACAATAAAATTTGTAAAATGCAATTTAAACAATATTTTAATGAAAATTTATAGCTTTTAATACCTATACTAGAAAAGCAAAAAAAACCCCATAAAGTCAATTATCTAAGCTTCCACCTTAAGAAGATTGATAAAGGAGAACAAAATGAATCCAAAGTAGAAAAAAGCAAATAATAAGAGTAGAAATCAAAGTATGAGTAAATGAAAAAATGACAGAGTAAATTAGTCTCTGAAAAAATTAATGAAGTTAATAAATCTATACCAAATCTAATCAAGAAATAAAAAGAGATAACACAAATGATCAGGAATGAAAAAAAAAAAATACTTTCACCACAAATCCTTCCAATATTGAAAGGAAAATAAGAAATAATTATGAACACTTCAAAGACAATAAATTTCACAACTGATATAAAGTGGACAAATTTCTTGAAAAAATTAAAACTTTCCAAAACTGAAACAAAACAAAATCTAGTCTCAAACTTATTTTTATAAATTGAATTTGTAATTTTCAAAAAATTTACTCCAAAGAAAAGTTCACTCCCAAATAGCTTTAGTAATGAATTATATCAAGCATTTAAAGAATAATAATGCCACTCTCTAAAACAAACTCTTTTAAAAATAGAGAAGAATGCACTCCTCTATTTGTTTCATATAGTACTTTTTCAAATAGAGGCAGAGGAAACACTTCCCTATTTGTGTTATAAGGCAATCTGAACCTTGAAACCGAATCCTAAAAAAGATATTACAATAAAAGACAATTACAGAACTATGTCTTTCATGAGCGTAAACATGACGGCCCTTAACAAAATATTTCTGCATCAAATTCATATATGTATAAAAGAATAATACATCATGAACTGAGATTTGTCCCAAGAATGCAAGGTTTTTTTAGCCATACGAAATATAATCAATGTAATTCACAAAATTAACAGAACATAAAAGAAAATTTATGTGTTTATATTGATAGATGCAGAAAAAGCATCTGACAAAATGCAGTATTTTGAGCATTATTTTCAATATCTCGGATTTTTTCTAGGAAGTGGTTTCCAAGAACACCACTTCCTCACTCTGATAAAAGACACCAAAAAATCTAACAACAAATATCCTACTTAATAATGATGTAAGATTAGGAGCAAGGCACTAATGTCCTCTCTTGCTACTTCTACAAAACATTGTATTGAGATCCTAGCCAATGCAATAAGAAAAAGAAAGAAAAGTCAGACAAATTGGAAAGGAAGAAGTAAAGCTATCTTTATTTACAGACCACATGATTTGTATGTAGAGAACCTTAAGAAATCTATTAAAATATTATAGGAAATAAATGGTAATATATTAAGATTATAGGATAAAATATCAATATACAAAAATTAGTTGTATTTCTATACTCTCAATGAATACTGTCAGTGAATTATTGGAAAATAAAATTTAAATTATCTAAAATAGCAAATAATTACAAAATATTTATAATATCAAATTCTTAGGAATCAATCTAATAAAAGATGGACCAGACCTCTACACTGAAAGTAAAAAACATTGCTAAAAGAAGTTAAAGATCTGTTAATAACTAAATGGCAAGATATATCATGTTTATTGATTGAATTATTCAATATTGTTAAATGTTTATTTTTCCAAAACTGATCTATAAATTTACAACAATCCTAATCCAAATACCAGCAAGCATTGTTGTAGAAATCGACAAGTTAGTTTCGATATTTATATGGATATGCAAAGAATTCAGAATAGCCAAACAATACTGACCAAGATAAACAAAGTGGAGGAATTACATTGCCTTATTTCAAGGTTTATTATAAAGCTAGTGTAATTGGCACTATGTAATCATATTTATAAAGCATTTAAGCTCACTGTAAAAGGCTAGCTGCTCCTGCTCAGATGGATAGAGCAGCATGTGGAGATTCACACTGTAAGTCTTCACTCCAAGAACTACCTCAGGAATATACCAGTAAAGCTGAGAGATTCCACAGACCCTTTGAAGGAACTGGATCACCACCGCAGGGTCCCTGAGACACCAGAAAACAGTGAGTTGGCTTGCTTTCTCAGTGGGGAGGCTTGTGGTCTGGGACAAGTTCTCAACCCTGGTCACCAGCTGCCTGGAAATAGACTTGGTGCTATTGTGGGGGCATGGTGGGAGTGAGACTGGCCTTTAGGACTGAGGGCTGCATGGGATTGGGGTGAGGCCTGTGACTGTCAACTTTCCCTCATTTCCCTGGTGACCTGTATGACTCGGCAGAGGCAGCCATAATCTCCCTGGGAACATCATTCCATTGGCCTGGGAACCATACCTGCATCCCCCATAGCAGCTGCAGCAAGCCCTGCCCAAGGAGAGTCTGAACTTAGACACACCTATCCCTGCCCCAACCTGTAGGTCTTTGTCTACCCACCATGGCAGCCAAGAACAAAAGTCATAATTTCTTGGGAGCTCTTTGGCCCTGTCTACTCCATAATAAACCTGAATACTTAACCAGGCGTTCCTAGGGCAAGCTTACATCCTCCGTATAGTACTGCAGCTGATATGCTCTTGAAAGTGCCACCTCCTGGCTGGAGACCAACCAACACAAAACCAGTGCTCTAAACAAAAATACAACCAAGGACCCTCAAAGGACCCACTTTACTTCCATGCTACCTCCACTGGAGCAGGTGCTGGTATCTGTGGCTGAAAGACCTGAAGATGGATCACATCACAGGACTGTTTATGCATACTATCCAGTGCCAGCCAAGAGCCCAGTAGCTCCACTGGGTGACTAGACCCAGAAGAGCAAACACAGTCATTCCAATTTGGCTCTCAGGAAGCCCCATTCCCAGAGGAAGGGGAAGAGCACCACATCAAGGGAGCACCCTCATGGGACAAAAGAATCTGAACAGCAGCCCTTGAGTCCCAGATCTTCCCTCTGACCTAGTGTACCCAAATGAGATGGAACCAGAAAAACAATTCTGGTAATATGACAAAATAAGGTCCTTAACCACCCTCAAAAGATCACACCAGCTCACCAGCAATGGATCCAAACCAAAATGAAATCTCTGAATTGCCAAAAAAAGAATTCAGAAGGTCAATTATTAAGCTAATCAAGGATGCACCAGAGAAAGGTGAACTCCAACTTAAAGAAATAAAAAACATGATACAGGATATAAAAGGAAAAATCTTCAGTGAAATAGATAGCATAAATAAAAAACAATCACAACTTCTGGAAAGCAAGGACACACTTAGATAAATGCAAAATGTACTGGAAAGTCTCAGCAATAGAATCAAACAAGGAGAGGAAGAACTTCAAAACTTGAAGACAAGGCTTTTGAATTAACCTAATCCACCAAATACAAAGAAAAAAGAATTTTAAAAAATGAACAAAGCCTCCAAGAAGTTTGGGACTATGTTAAATGCCCAAATCTAAGAATAATTCATGTTCCCAAAGAAGAGAAATCTAAAAGTTTGGAAAACATATTGAGGGAATAATCAAGGAAAACCTCCCCAGCCTTGCCAGAGATCTAGACATCCAAATACAAGAAGCTCAAAGACCACCTGGGAAATTCATCACAAAAAGATCATCACATAGGCACATAGTCATCAGGTTATCTAAAGTCAAGACAAAAGAATCTTAAGAGCTGTGAGGCAAAAGCATCAGGTAACCTATAAAGGAAAACACCATCAGTTTAACAGAAGATTTCTCAGCAGAAACCCTACAAGCTTAGAAGGGATTGGGGTCTTTCAGCCTCCTTAAACAAAATAATTATCAGCCAAGAATTTTGTATCCAACAAAACTAAACTTCGTAAATGAAGGAAAGATACAGACTTATCCAGACAAACAGATGCTGACAGAATTCGCCACTACCAAGCCAGCACTACAGGAACTGCTAAAATGAGCTCTAAATCTTAAAACAAATCCTCAAAATACAACAAAATAGAACCTCCTTAAAGCATAAATCTCACAGGACCTATATAACAATAACACAATGAAAAAAAAGGTATTCAGGCAACAAATAGCACAATGAATAGAATAATACCTCACATCTCAATACTAACATTGAATGTAAATAGCCTAAATGCTCCACTTAAAAGATACAGAATAGCAGAAAGGATAAGAATTCACCAACCACATTTCTGCTGTCTTCAGGAGACTCACCCAACACATAAAGACTCACATAAATATAAGGTAAAGGGGTGGAAAAAGATATTCCATGCAAATGGACACCAAAAGTGAGCAGGAGTAGCTATTCTTATGTCAGACAATACAAACTTTAAGGCAACAGCAGTTCAAAAAGACAAAGAGGGACATTATATAATGATAAAAGGATTAGTCCAACAGGAAAATATCACAATCCTAAATATATGCAACTAACACTGGAGCTCCCAAATTTATAAAACAATTACTACTAGACCTAAGAAATGAGATAGACAGCAACACAATAATGTCAGGGGACTTTAATACTCCACTGACAGCACTAGACAGGTCATCAAGACAGAAAGTCAACAAAGAAACAATGCTACTGTGTGTGGTATTGGCATGATAGACAAATAGATAAACTGAATAGAATAGAAAGTTCAAAACTGGACCAAGATATATTCAGTCAGTTCATTTTCAATCAAGTTGCCAGGTCAATTTGAAGGGGAAAGAATTACCTTTTGAACAAATTGTGCTAAAACTCCTGAATATTCCTAAAGATAAAAAGACCTTCAATCCTTACCTCACTCTCCACATGAAAATCAATTTGAGATTTGACAAAAATCTAAATATAGAAGCTATAAATATGAAGCCTCTAAAAGCAAGCACAGAAAAACATCTTTCCAACTTTAGGACAGCAAAGATTCCCCAGGACACAAAAATGATTAATCTTAAGATTGAAAAATTGGTAAATGAGAGTACATAAAAGTTAAAATTTTCTTCTTATCAAAGACAGTATTGATAAAATGAATAGGCAAGTCACCAGCTGGGAAATAATATTCTCCATATATCTGAAAAAGAAATTGCATCCAGAATATATAAACTCTTGAAAGTTTATAACAAAAAGACAAACAACTCAATTCAAAAGCATGTTTTATAATTTTTTAAAGGGAATATCCAATAAGTGTATAAAAAACAAGTTTAAAAGGGGTTCAACATTATCAGTCATCAGGAAAAAATACATATATATATATATACATGGTATGATTTCCCTCCTACTAGAATGACTAAAATAAAACATATTGGCAATTTCAAATTTTGGCAAAAATGTGGAGCTACTGAAACTCTTATATACCTCTGATTGACATGTAAAATGCACAACCAGTCTGGATATTCATATAAAATTAACATACATCTATCCTCTGTCCCAGATATTACATGTTGAGGTATTTACCCCAGAGAAATGAAAACGTATGTCACCAAATAGAAAATATTTTTCAATTGTATATGGATGTTTATAACAGCTTTATTTGTAAGAGCCTAAAATTTGA
Organism: Papio anubis; assembly: GCF_008728515.1. Classification (NCBI taxonomy): domain Eukaryota; kingdom Metazoa; phylum Chordata; class Mammalia; order Primates; family Cercopithecidae; genus Papio; species Papio anubis. Next base: position 26,551,114 of record NC_044979.1, read on the forward strand.
AATAACTCAAATGCTCATCGACAGGAGGATGGATACACTGGTATATTTATACAACAGAAAACTACTCAGTCAAAGAAAGGAATAAACCACTGATACATATAAAAATATGGATCAATCTTAATAACATTGTGTTGTACAAAAATAAAATCTAGACAAAAAGAATGTGTTTATTGGATTCCTTTCATATGAAGTCCAGGAACAAGCAAAAGAAATCTATGAAGATAAAACTACATTAAAATCTAACATTGGATAATAAACAAAATGTGATAAATCTACTTTGTGGAATATATTTAAGCCATTTAAATTATATGTATGAAGATTATATAACATGCTGAGGACATATTTATACTGTAATCTGTTACATTCCTATATATATATATATATATATATATATATATATATGCTCCCAACACAAAGAAACAATCAATGTTTAAGGTAATAGATATTCCAATTACCCTGATTTGATCACTACATTCACACTGTATGCATGTATCAAAATATCACAAGTACCCCAGAAAGACATACAATCATTATGTATCAATTTTTAAAATTAATTTAAAAATACATTAAAAAAAGATACTAGAAGGAAATAAACTATAATGATAAATTGTTCTTGTGTTGGTTTTGTAGGGTTATTTCTTTCTTTTCAGTTTGGTCATTTAAACTTTAATATTTTTCTTTTTAAAAATATCCATTTTTTCAGTTTTTTTCTTGATATTTTTGTAATATTATATTTTTCTATTCAAGAATAAGGTATTTCCCTCTGATTATTCATGTATCATTTATGCCCTTCAGTCATTTTCTCCTTTGTTTAAATTGGTTTTTTACTGCACAAGAAATCCATGACTCAATTTTCATTATTTTTCATATGCAGTCCTTTCTCAGTATCCAGAGGGAATTGGTTCTAGGATGCTCATCAATACCAAAATTTACAAAATTTACTTCAATCAATACCAAAATTTACTCTTATATAAAATGTCATAGTATTTGTGTATAACCTATACTCTCCTCCCATATACTTTAAGTAATTTCTAGATTACTTATATACCTAACACAATGTTAATACTATGTAAGTAGTTATTTCATAATTATTTTAATTGTATTATTTTTCAAAATGTATTTTTTTATTTTTTTTCCCAACTATTTCAATCTAAGTTTGGTTGAATCCATGGATATAGAATCTATAGACACGCAGGGCCAACTGCATATAAAAGGAACTCTGTTTTACCCAATAGTTCTTAATTTCTAGAAAATAAATTTTTAACTGGGTTTTAATTTATGAATATAATAAATGGAATAGGCCTTTCCAGTGACTCAATACTCATGCCTACAGATCGAGTCATCATATGTGACAAAATGTTATATTATTAGAGGAAAAAATTAAATAGATTTACTTTGAAAACATCTGAAAATATTAGCAGTGTTATTCCCTGGGCAGTGAGATAAAGCTAATTTCCTTTGCCTTGCCTGCTTTTTCCCACAGTGAACATGTATTATTTTATGGTAAAAATAAATGGCAAAATTAAATCCTCATTTCAGGCTGAAGCCCTCCCAAAGCCCTGGGCCAACCCTGATCCCCACCAGGGGCAGGAAAACGCAGAGCTCCCTAGGCCTGAAACTTGCATCTCCCTCATGAGAGTCTCTGACTTAATGTTCTACTTCTGGTCACCAGGCCTTCAACTTCCTCTTCCTGGGCTACTCCCTGGACCTTAATAACCTGAAACTCTGGAGCTTCCTCTTCTGGCTCTCAGCCTTGCTCCTACCAGACCCACTGTCCACACAGCCATTGTGGGGAATCGCTTTGTGCAGGTAGTGCACGAAGTCTAGTAAGTGCAGGAAGCAGGGACCCTCAGACTGGCTCTCCCACTTGGTTGGTGCCTGGGCTCCTTGGTGTCATGCAGGCAGCTAGACCAATAGCTCCACCTACCTTCCCTCCCCTAAGCCCCAGCACCAAGAGATTGCTGAGCCATCACAGCTCCTGTTCCTGCCAGACCTTTATTAACCATGACAAGGGTTTGGAAAGCCTGTGAAACATCATAATCTCTCCTGTCTCCCTGTAGAAGCAAATAGAGTTAAAAGAGGCTGTGAGGGTGAAGTGGTGGCAGATGCGTCCCTGGAGAGCCCGGCTGCAGCCAGCCCTTCTCCCTGAATGTGTCTCCCCCTCTCGGCTCAGATCTTCTCGCAGGAGTCTGGCCAAACCTGCTGAAGAGCAGCTAAAGAGGTGACTGCAAATTGAAATGAACATGCTGCTGAAAAGAATTCAGAGCAGTGACAAATCGCTTTATGGGGCCCCAGCGTATTACAGACAGCTGAGGACTCTCTCCCCACGCACCAGAGTATAAATTCGAGATATGCGTTCCTCACCCCTCCCTCCTCCTAACCCCAGGAGTCCTTCAAAACAGGGAGAATGACCAAGCCCAAAGAGGAGAGGAAAGGAATCACTCAAATTAGAGGGAATCTCATTAAAATATGACTCTTCACTAGCTATCCAATCACTAATTGACTTTTCCTCCTCACTTTAATTTTGACGCTGGTGTCTTGATTAATTAACTCTGTCACCAGAGCCCCAGGGTGCCACAGAAGGACTCACCAGGAGTTTCCTTCTCTGGGTTCCAGTCAGTTTGACAGGTAGGCTCTCCCTGGCCAGCTCCATGGGTAATGGCCTGAGCCCATCCTGGTCCCTTGAGGATACACTGAGACACATTGTAATTCTCTAACCACTAGCCACGGGGCCCAACTAGCAAGACAGTCAGAAAGCCTAGATTATTGCTCTCCTTCTCTGACAGCATAATAAATTCCCTTCTCTCTACATTCTTATACGTATAGGAAATTCATCAGGGAGGCTGTGGCCAGTGGGAGAGATGGATCACCAGTGTTGTTTCTGGATATGCCACCTGGGAAATCATTTATCCACTCACTCATTCAGTTATACAGGGACTATTCGCTTGTAGCTCCCCTCTGCTAGACCAGGAGGGGAGGAAGTTCAAAAGAAGTATAAATTATTATGGTTTTAGTTGAAAAGGCATGATATTCTCTTACAAAAACAAGTCAAGTTTGGTGTTCTGAAGAAAATCTCAAGGTGAGGGAAGCCCATTTTCTTGAATGTTATTGGCCATGTTTCCCCTCCTCTCTTCTGGGACCCTCTGGCATATCTGAAAGGTACACTGAGGAACCACAGTGGGGCCACCACCGAGTGGAGCTTTGGGAGGAGACAAAAGGTCCAAGTTCTCTTCCTCTGCCTGGCTCTCTACATCTCCTCTCCTGAAATGAAGGGATAAGGGAGCAGCAGAAAATGTTCTAGGGAAGAGAAGCTCCCATTTCACCTCCACCCCACTCCACCCCACAGAGGACAATGAATCCATGCTGGTTGATTGTTTTGCCAGGGCCAAACTGGGACATGGAGTCACGCTGCCCTAACAGTGGACTGGGGTCTTCCTCCTGGTCTACACTGCACTGGGGATGCTTTGACAGGGTGCTTCATATTCTTCTTTCGCTTCAGCTTATGTAGCAGAATGGTGTTCTGCCCCAAGACCCACTCCCCTTGAGCAAGCCCAATCATCTTGTCTTCCCTCTCTTCCTTCCACATAGGAAAGAAAGAAAGATTTCATGACCTGACATTGACTTTTTATATAAATAGCTGGTGTGGGGATGGAGAGAAACACATAAGCCACAAGTGTGACTGCTTCCTACAGGCTAACTTACAAAAGCCCTCTGATTTGGGCCTGGGGGTCCACCCTAAGTAACAATAAAGTGCCATTTTGTTTTCCTTTTGCAATTTTTGTCTTATAGATCTTTCTCTAGGAGATTCACAATGAGGAGTGCTGTGATCTTCTGCAGGATCTTAGTATTCCAGGGTCTTCTGTCCAAAGGCCATCCAGGAGTTCCTGGTGCCCTCTACAAATGGACAGCCTAGGAGACCAGACTAGGGCCAAATCACTCACCCGTGTGTGTCTCACCCAGGCACACTGTGGGCCCGTCCTGACGGGATCCCCAGGCACACGGTGGGCCCGTCCTGACGGGATCTCCCGGCACACGGTGGGCCTGTCCTGACGGTATTTCCAGGGCTCCGCCCTAATGGAACTTCCTTGCCATGTGCTCAGTATCTGAGACAACCCTTTCTAGAATACCCAATTTATTTCATCTCTTATTTTTATTCATCTATTTTTAACCTACCTCGCAATCAACATTAATGCCCTCTGGTTAAAACACATACACACCCACCCCCCTAATGCCTTTCAGTAGCACTTAGAATAAAATCTGATCTCCCTCACCATAGCCTATATGGTAGATTAATTGTATTGTTGATCTCAACATCTCTAGCTCCTCTCTGTGGGAAAATTATACATTCAGACACCAATGACATCACACTTGGCTGTATAATTTGCTTTGGCCAATGGGATTGGCAACATCCACTTCCATGCACACACTTTAAGGCCATTACGTGGTTCTCCACTTTCTCTTTTCCCTCTTCCAGAATACCAGAAATGTCTCAGATAGGAGCTGTTCCATCTGCTTGAGTCCTGCAGTGGAGAAAGTGCGCAACTGACTCACAATGGACCTACAGCATAAGTGATAAGTAAATGTCTTCATTGTATGCTACTGAAATTTGAGGGTCATATATCATCATGTGCTTTAGCCTAATCTGAATTATAGTTTTCTGCAATGTGATCTAAGCCTGACCACTTCTCCAATCTCATGTCCTACTTTCCACCCCCTCACCTGCTCCACACCACACACTCTGATCTGTCTCTGAACACAACAAGCTTGTTCTCACCTCAAAGCCTTTGCATGTGCTGTTCCCTCTGCCTGGAATGCTTTTCCCTGACATTTTCAACTGGCTGGTTCTTTTCACTATTCAGATCTTGGTTCAAATGTTACCTTCCTAAGAAAGGCCTTTTCTGAACCCATATCTAAGGTAATCTCCCACTCACTTTCTCTCACATTTTCCTGTTTTATTTTGCTTTTGTTCCTGGGTTTGTTTCCCTTACTGAAAAGACAATTTATGAGAGTACAGACCTTGTTCATTATATTTAATGCTCTATCTCCAGACACTAGAAAGTCACCTGATACATAGACAATAAATATGTATATACTAAATGAATCTCTCTCCTAAATTTTAAACCCATTTCAACCTCCAACTAGATACATTTTCCTGGAAGTCCTCACACTCAACAAATATGAAGCAGAATTGATAATTCTGTCCTTTTGTCCCTTAACCCCACCTCCTATTCACCCTGTGTTCCCTCATGGACACTGCCCAAATCAGAAACCCCAGGGAATATTCCCTTCCCCTCTCCCGGACCTCCCCCACCCTCAGTCACCAGGCTGATTGTCTCTTTAAATCTCTCTCCAATCCAATCCGCTTCGTCTCCATTACCATGCACCTGCCCTCACTCAGACCCTCATCATCCCTTGCCTGGATTATCACAATCTTTGCAGAACAGGGTTCCTTGTTTCCAATTTTCTCCTCTCCCATCTGTGCAGCACACTGCCACCAGAATTATCTTTCTAAAATCTAATCATGTCACTCCCCTGTTTAGAAGGATTTCAAATGAGCTGCAGGATAAAACTTAACTCCTTGGAGGCTGGGCCATACCTTTGCTTTTTTGCTCCTGCCAGCTCCGACTCCCAGCATCTCTCCCACCCCTGTCTGCCCCTTGCCCCATCCAGTCATGCTGAAGCAGAGCAGCGGGTCCAACACAGGTTGGCACTCATTGTTACCTCTCCCTGTGATGCCCTGCTCCCTGCTAACACCCTGCCCTAACCACACACACACATACACACTCCCACAGCACCCACCTACTGAGAGCTTTCTCTGCTACACAATCTGGATCATCCCAGTCTCCAGCACTCCCTCTGTGTAGCCTCTCCTGATCCTCCCTTTCCTCCTCCTATAAAAATCAGAATGCTGTAATTATGATTGCTAACCTTCTTTCACCTTCAACACTTTGTGCAAACCTCTTATCACATGGTTTTGGTAAAGGTTTGTCTCTTCCACAAGGCTGTGTGTTCCTTCAGTGCTCACACAACCTTTCCTGATGGAGCCCCAAGCATGTCACACAATGCTTGATAGATAGTATGTGCTTGATAAATCTTGCACCAGTAAGTGGATGGATAAAATAGATGGTATTAGGTATAAGGAGCATAATTGATGGGCTAATTACATTACAAGCTGGAGCACAGGTTTGCATGATATGACCAGGAAAAGAATGCAAATGATAGTTAGTGGGGCCAACCCTTAGTCTCACAAACAATTCTATCCTAATTAACCGACCCTACAAAGTGAACACCCGCCTGGTATAATAGGAAGAGAACCAGGATTTGAGGAGCCCTATGGACTCATTTGACTGTAACCCTTACTTGCACTTTGACCTTAGGTACAGCTCTTAAATGCTCTGGCCCAGACATTCTCATCTACTGCATATACAGCTTTTCCCCACATGTATCTTATGAGAAAGGGCTTTACCAATGTTTCTCCCATTTTACATATTCTAAAAGAGGAATTAAGTGATGTCCCCAAACCACACAATTAGTAAGTGACAAAGTTACAACTTGAACCTAGGGTCTCTAGAGGTTTCTAAATTCTGTGCCCTCCTTGCTCCACTAGGTTGACTTTCCCTCAAATGACAGTGGTTGTAAGGAGATTACCTCCCTGTTCCCACACCCTTTGAAATGCTCTGGTTTCAATACTCTCTTCACCCGGGGTTGCCTTTAATCACTTCTCCCACCTCAACTCTCAGTCTCCAAGCACCTATTAGGGCAAGCCTCAGGGAGAGTGAGTCAGGGGCCCTGACTCCTCACCTGGAAATGGAGGTTTCCCTCAAACTGGAGGCAGTAAGATCCTCAGCACAGCCCGCCAAAAATGCACACTGTGATTTTAGGAAAATTATCTTCCAACTGAATGCTATGTGAGGCCCAAAATAGCCCCTCCAGCCTTCCTGCTTATTTCTTAAATGCAGTTCTTAACAGTAATGATGGCACCTGTGGGGGAGGGAGAAAGGGGATTTAGGCTGAGAGCTGGTTTCATGTCACCTAAAAGGATTATTTTACACCATCAGAAAGATAATTCCCCTCCTACTGGGGAAGAATGGATTAGGTCTTTCCTTCAGATAGTACTTCATGAAAAGATTATTTGAAGATTATAGGACAAAATGGATACATTTGACAACATCTGCTAGGGCCAGGTTCTTTGGCTGTCTGCAAAATGGTCGTTATTTATGCAATTAGCAGATTGCTTGCTCTGGTGCTCATCTAGAGGCACACAACATGTGTGTAAGCAGCCTCTAGATGAGCACCAAAAATCCTGTTGTAAGTTTCCTTCCCCATCTCCTACCATTGTTAACTAAGACACAAAACGCCACCACCTCCAGGAGGCCTTCCCTGATCTCTCCATCCAGGAGTGGCTACTCTTTCCTCCACACTCCTGCCTCTCTCTTTGAAGTTCTCGTCACGCTCTGCTTTGTGAAGAGCTCTACCCACGTGAGCCTTCTCCGCCTGGACCAGAGGCTTCCTCCCCCATTGTCACTCAACCTCCATCAGGCCTTGCACAGAATAAGCAGTGAGAAGTGGAAAAGCCTCTCTGTGCACCAGCGAGGCTATGGAGGAAGGAGGGTCTCAGAGGCCTCTGCCTGGGGAGGCGCTCTGCAGATCTGAATCACGCCATATTGTTGTTGCCCACACAAGGGCTTTGGGGGCTGAGAACACATGGTGCGGTTCGCCTCCAGGAAACACTGCTGCCCACAGCACCTTGGTCAAATGCCCCGGGACTCACGCTGCTCACTTATTTTATGGTGAGGCAGTTTGGAGAAAAGTATAGAGGAGTGATCCTGGATTGCGGGTCTGAACACCTCTTGGGCATGGGACAACAGGAGCACGTCTGGCCTTACTCGGAGCTCCAGAAAGCTGTCTTCTGAATCTGCAGAAATCTGTGACTAGCACCCATAGTTGTTCATACCAATGCCATCTCCAACGGCTACTGACTCTTCCAGTCTCTCCCCCACCAATCCTGTCCCAACCACACTGAACTAATGCCAGTTCCCAGGCCTCACACACTTCCCTGAATCCAGAGTCAGCACACACAGTTTCTTCTGCTTGCACTGCCCTCCCCTCTCCTTCTCCATACCCTGAATTCCCCTTACACTCTTAGACTCAGCTCAGATGTCACCTCTTGTATGAAGCCTTTCCTGATGCCTCCACGTGGATTCAGGGCATCCTTATTTTCCTAGTATCCATTGAGTGCCTAAGCCTGAGGTATGGAAATGCAAAAAGCACCATAATCGAAAAACATCCACTAATAAATGGCCACTCCTAATAAATACTTAACGAACAATTTATTGAGCACCCATTTTGCCCCAGGCCCTGATTACAACAATGAATCAAATACAAATTTCCTCACCCAAGTGTGGCTTGCATTCTAGGGAGGATCGGGAGAAGGGACATGGAAACTCAATAAACATAAAAATGAGTAAATGATACAATATGATAGAAGTCGCTAGGTGTGTGCAAACAGGAGAAAAATAGAACAAGGTAAAGATGATGGAGAATATTGAGGAAGATAGGGAAAGGGTAGTCAGGACAAGCTGCATTAAGAAGGTGAGATTCAACCAAAGACTGAAAGGCATAGAGGAGGAGCCCAGCAGATGTCAGTAGGAAAAACATTCCCTTGCAAGGAACAGTTAGGGTAGGCAGCAGCAAGCTGTGACCTGGGGGTCAAATTCAACCTGCCACGAATTTTTAGATGACCCACCAGCTAAGACTGGTTCTTACATTTTTAAACAATTGGCAGAAATCAAAAGAAGTGTAATATTTTATGACATATAAAAATGACATGAAATTCAAACTTCAGTGTCCATAAATAAGGTTGTGTTAGAACATAGCCACACTCATTCGCTCATGTATTGTCCGTGGCTGCTTTTGCACTGCAACGGCAGAGCTGAATAGCTGGAAGAGAGACTCTACAGCCCACAAAACCTAAAATATTTGCTCTCTGGCCCTTTACAGAAAAAGTGTAGAGCAAAGGCCCTAGGGCAGAAGCAGGAATAACAGGAGAAATTGTGGCTGGAACGAACGGGAGTGATGGATAGGAAAGAGGACATAGTGTGGATAGGCTAGGGAAGCAGATCATGGAAGGTCTTTTAGACCATTTGGTTTTAACCTGGGTAATGGGAAACCATGGCGAGATTTGGATTAGAGGAGTCACATTTTTTTTACTTATGTTTTAAGAGAATGGCTTTGGCTGCTCTGTTGGGAATAGGCTATTATGTTAGGGGGCTATTGCCGTTATTCTGGCAAGAAAGGACAGTGGCTCAGACCGGGGTGATGGTGCTCAATGTGGGTGATAAGAAGTGCTCCAGTTCTGTACATGTGTCAAACACAGAGCAAATAGAATTTCCTGATGGTTTGGATTTGGGATGTGAGAAAGAGAGAAATCAAGGACTCTAAGACTTGGGCATGAGCAGTTGAAAAGTGGACCAGGCACCGAATCCCATTTCAGCATGGTAGGTTAGAAGTGTGTGATAGACAAGCCAGTGGTGATGTCGAATTGTGGTTGGAGATATGAGTCTGGAGTTCAGAAGACCGACCTAGCTGACGACATAAATTTGGGAGTTGTAAGCATAAAAGTGGTATTTTAATCTCCCAGGAAGTGCATATAGAAAGAGAAGAGGACCAAGAACTGAGCCTTGGACTGTCAGCTTTAAGAAGCCAGAGAGAAAAGGGAGGAAGCAGCAGAGTACACAAAAAGGAGCATCCAATGAAGGGGTTGAAAACAAGACCGGAGAGGTGTCTGGAAGCCAGGCAGAGAAACTATCCATCTGGTAGATCTATACACATGGAGAACCTGTATCCAGCAGGAGGGAGAGATTATCTGTGCTGAATGCTGCTGCTGTGTAAGTAAGATGAGGGCAGAGAGGTGACCACTACATTTAGCAACATGGAGGCATGGAGGAGCTCTACAAGCACAGGTTTGGTGGGGAGACTGGGGTGAGAACTGATTGAATGACAGAGCGTGGGGAAAAGAGGAACTGAGGACTCTAGGTCTGGGCAACTCTTGTGAGGAGATTTACTGCAAAGAGGAACAAAGAAATGGAATGTCAACCGGAGAGGAAGGGCATGTTGATGAGAATGATCTAGTAGAGAGTGAAACATTGATGCCAGGGTAGAAAGGAGGGTTATTCCAGAGCAGGTGAGGCTGGAAGAAACTAGTGCACCCATGCATGAGCCATGGGAAGTCCTCACTCCCTGTGTAATTCCAGCACCCATCCGTGCCCATGCTCACCATGTAAGGGGCTTCGTGTCACTCTGTTCAAACTTCTTTATTCATTCATTCATTCCATTGACTTTTACTGTATGGCCTCCACGTACCTGGTTCTGTTCTAGGCACTCAGTGTACACACCACGGAGCAAGTCTGATGGTCTCTGTTCTCTTGTAGGTTACATGCTAGTGGAGAAGGCTGGTAGGGTAACTGAACATCCTTGTGTCCAACAGGCTCAGAAAATAGGGACACTTAATGTCTCATATAGTGAAAGTCCAGATAAATGTTCACAGTTATGTCATTATTCTGGCCTTAATCAGAATGCATTACCACTTTCTACTTATCTATTTCTACACTGACGGTGATGTTCTTTAAAGGTATAATATTTATAACTCCAACACCTACTACTAAAGTTTCTGACACAGGAAAGGAAGATTTAAAATATTTGAGTGAATACATAAGACCCAAGAGACAGAGAAAATCCTCTCTTGAAATTCCTCTGTAATATTCAGCCATGTGAGTTACCAAGCCACACTTTCAAATGCAAAACCTCCCTGTGACATTTAACACCTCTGCAAACAGTTATCCACGCTGAAGCATGAATTAGCTTCCTCAGATACCTTTCTTTTAAGAACAACCAGCTGAGGCCGGGCGCGGTGGCTCACGCCTGTAATCCCAGCACTTTGGGAGGCCGAGGCGGGCGGATCACAAGGTCAGGAGATCGAGACCACAGTGAAACCCCGTCTCTACTAAAAATACAAAAAATTAGCCGGCCGCGGTGGTGGACGCCTGTAGTCCCAGCTACTCAGGAGGCTGAGGCAGGAGAATGGCGTGAACCCGGGAGGCGGAGCTTGCAGTGAGCCGAGATCGCGCCACTGCACTCCAGCCTGGGCGACAGCGCGAGACTCCGTCTCAAAAAAAAAAAAAAAAAAAAGAACAACCAGCTGAGAGTGATTGTTTCTTATCGATTGCATTTTTCCATGAAGTGAGATGAAGCGGAGATCTGGGAAGGATAATTTGGAAACTGAGGCACCAAAGGGAACCTAGGACTAGGTATCCTGATCCAGTGGTTGGTCCTGGTGACAGCATGAGGACACCAAAAAAAATTGGAGGGGACTTTGGACAGGGAAGAGACAAGAAGGAGCTCAAAGGGAGAAAAGAGGTGAAGAGCTCCTGAATTTGAGGACACAGCTTACCTGAGGCAGGGCCACTGGGAGCACCCCAGTCCTGCACAGCTGACTCAGTGGAGGCCTGAGGCTGATTGTCCTGAGCTTCATCCCAAGCCACCAGGGGGCTCCTGACACAAGTCGGAGCCTTCTCTCCAGGCCAGGAAACAAAGCTTCTCATTACAAATTGGTCTTGCCAATTGTTTTAATTAAGAGGCCGTGTACCTCTGACTAATTTTCTACTCTTGTCGACTTCCCATCAGCATGTATATTTGGCATCATGCAAAAGCTGCTTACCTCTAAATGACTTGTGCTCTTTCTTTCTGTTTTTCTTTCTTTTGTTTAGAGATGGGGTCTCGTTCTGTTACCCAGGCTGGAATGCAGTGGTACAATCATAGCTCACTGCAGCCTTGAACTCCTGGGCTCAAGTGATCCTCCCTCCTCAGCCTCTCGAATAGCTGGGACTGCATGCCATGCTATTGTTTGTTTGTTTTTGTAGAAATAGGGGTCTCACTATATTGCCTAGGCTGATCTCAATCTCCTGGCCTCAAAAAATCCTCCCACCTCAGCCTCCCAAAATGCTCAGATTACAGGTATGAGCCATTGCACCCAGTATATATATATATTTTTTATATATATATATATATATATATGCGCGCGTGTGTGTATGTGTGTGTATATATGTGTATATATGTATATATGTGTGTATATATGTATATACGTGTATATATGTATGTGCATATATGTATATGAGTGTGTGTGTGTGTGTGTGTGTGTGTGTATATATTTTTTTGAGACGGAGTCTCCCTCTGTCACCCAGGGTAGAGTGCAGTGGCGCCATCTTGGCTAACTGCAACTCCACCTCCTGGGTTCATGCCATTCTCCTGCCTCAGCCTCCTGAGAAGCTGGGACTACAGGTGCCCGCCACCACACCTAGCTAATTTTTTATTTTTAGTAGAGATGGGGTTTCACCATGTTAGCCAGGATGGTCTCAATCTCCTGACCTCATGATCTGCCCACCTTGGCCTCCCAAAGTGTTGGGATAACAGGCGTGAGCCACTGCACCTGGCCCACCCAGCCTCTATTTCTGAAGACAGGCTGTAAAGGAGACATACCGAGAAAACGACTTTACAACAGCCAAGAGGGTGCAGAAATTGGTATTTAATCTTACTCTTATTTCTGAGTAATGTTTTTACTTTCTATTTTTAAATTAAGAGTTCTAAATAGTTTAAAGTAAGTGGAATAGTTTTTACATTGTACTTTCTGGGCTTGTATGTAGAGTTAACTTATAAGTTGAGATCTCGTCATGATGCTGCTTTCCACACAAGATCATGTCACCCTGGACCCCCATGACTGGGGAGTTAACTGCTGAGGCCAAAGGAGCTCATTCTCCTAAGATTTAAACTATGACCATGCTGTTTGGATACCAAGGAGGGCCACGTCATAGCTGATGAGGTATGGGGCAAGACCGTGATCAGAAGACCCAACTAGGTCTGAAGTCACCTCCATGATTACTACTTGTATGACCTTTAGCCCATGCTTAATTCCCAGAGTCCCAGGCTTTGTTTCCAGATTTGTCATTGTAAAATAGACATTACATAATATTTATTTTAACTATTAGTAAGTGTACAATTCAGTGGCACCACATTCACAATACTGTGTTACTGTCACTATGATCTATAACTTTTTTATCATCTTCAACAAAAATTCTGTACTCATGAAACAATAACTCCCCTCCCTCCCTCCTGTGATTCCTGATAAACTCTAATGTGCTTTGTTTCTATGCATTTGCCTATTCTAGGTACCTCATATAAGGGGAAGCATACAATGGCTGTATGATGTAGTTTGTGTCTGGCTTATTTCGCTTAGCATCATGTCCTCAAGGTTCACCCATGTTGTAGCACCTGTCAGAATTCCCTTCCTTTTTAAGGCTGAATAATATTCCATTGTGTGAATAGACCACATTTTGTCTGTCTGTTCATCTGTCAATAGACACTTGGGCTATAAACAAAAATGCTTGAGTATTGTGAAGAATGCTGCTAGAAACAATGGTGTACAAATATCTGTTCAAGTCCCTGCTTTCCATTCTTTTAGATATGTACCTGAGTGTAATTTCTGGGTCATATAGTATTAAGTAGTACTATGTTTAATCTTTCGAGGAACTTTCCAGCTGTTTTCTATTGTGACAGCACCATTTTATTTCTTTTTATTTTATTTTGAGACAAAGCCTCTCTCTGTCACCCAGACTGGAGTGCAATGGCACAATCTTGGCTCACTGCAACCTCTGCCACCCAGGCTCAAGAAATTCTCCTGCCTCAGTCTCCCGAATAGCGGGAATTACAGGTGTGCCACCACGCCCAGCTAATTTTTGTATTTTTAGTAGAAACAGGGTTTTACCATATTGGCCAGGCTGGTCTCAAACTCTTGGCCTGCCCACCTTGGCCTCCCAAAGGCAACAACATTTGATATTCCCACCAAAATGCACAAGGATTCCAATTTCTCCATTTTCTCACCAGTACTATTTTCTGTTGTTTTTATAATCATCCTAGGTGTGAAGTGATATCTCTTTGTAGTTTTGTTTTGCATCTCCCTAATAACTGATGATGTAGAGAACCTTTTCTGAGTCCCTCTTTTTATATCTAAAAAATAAGTGTATTAGCCCATTTTTGTGCTGCTGATAAAGACATACCCAAGACTGGGTAATTTATTAAAAAAAGAGGTTTAATGGACTCATATTTCACGTGGCTGGGCAGGCCTCACAATCATGGCAGAAGAGGAAAGTCACGTCTTACATGGTGACAGACAAGCGAAAATGAGAGCCAAGAGAAAGGGGAAACCCCTTATAAAACCGTCAGCTCTCGTGAGACTTATTCACGACCATGAGAGCAGTGTGAGGGAAACAGCCTCTGTGATTCAATTATCTCCCACCAGATCCCTCCCATAACATGTGGGAATTATGGGAGCTGCAATTCAAGATGAGATTTGGGTGGGGATACAGCCAAACCGTATCAATAATGATAACAAATATCTACTCCGCTTGCCTCAGGAGTTGATGGGAAGGGTAGTTGACCCAGAGATATGAACAGATTTGCAACACTCTATGCAAATTATTAATAAGATGATGCTTCCACATGAGGCATTGATTTATGTCGTTTACTCCAAGGTCTAGATGCTTTTACACAACAGTACAACTGCGCAGTGCAGAGCGGTGGTGAGAGATGACAGATACCTCATTTTCACTGCAGTCCTAGCCACTTCTACAACTTCAATGATTGAGGGAGGGAGTGCTGGTGATGCCCTCTCAGTGGTGTTTTCCAGCTGTTTATGGGGCTCCTAACCTGAATGCTATCTGCCTCCCTTAGTTGCTGCTCCAAAGCTATTGAATGGAAGTGGATCTTTAAAAGATTTCATGGCTGGGCGTGGTGGCTCACGCGGGTGGATCATGAGGTCAGGAGATCGAGACCATCCTCTTAACACGGTGAAACCCCGCCTCTACTAAAAATACAAAAAGTTAGCCAGGCGTGGTGGCGAGCGCCTGTAGTCTCAGCTACGCGGGAGGCTGAGGTAGAGAATGGCGTGAACCCGGGAGGCGGAGCTTGCAGTGAGCCGAGAGGGCGCCACTGCACTCCAGCCTCAGAGACACAGCAAGACTCCGTCTCAAAAAAAAAAAAAAAAAAAGATTTCATAATTTTTTCTAAGCACACCTGTGTGTGGATTCCACCTGGTGGTTTTAGAAGTTCTAAGCCACCATTACCAATCCAGCACTCTGGCTACATGGACCAATAAGAATTTTATATTCTAGCTTATGAGGCCACAGTAACAGTAATGACTCAAATTTCACTGGCTACAGCTCATTCAGAGGCTCAGAACCCTGTCGAATGCCTCTGGGCAAGTGTTTTGGAAATACACTCACCCAAGAATCATCTCCACCCCATGCCCCAGAATCCTTTACGGTGCTTTGACTGAGGTAAAAGTAGAGAGAGTGTCGCACTTCTCTATTCTGGATACCCGAGAACCAAAGCAGTGCCCCTGACCTCACAGAGACCTTCAGGAGAACTGACACACGGGCTCTGTTCACACCTCTGTTTCTCACAGACTCCCATCTATGGGTCAGGGAGGGATAGACCCCAGCTGTCTCCTACAACCCCCTCCCTCCTACTTGGGCTCCTCGGGCCCCTCTGCCCTTACTCATCCACTCTACTCTGCTTAAGGTGGCCCCTTGACCCACCTCCATTCTAGAATGAACAGCTAGGAATGCTACAAGGGCATACAAAAACCAAAATCAGTTTCCAGAGTCAAAACAACCTGGGGTTTAGTCACAGCTGCGCTACTTACAAACTCTATGACCTTGGCCATGTGACTTAACCTTCATAGGCCTGTTTCCTCAAATGTGAGCTGGGAATAAGCATGCTTTTATTTATTTTTTTACAGAGTCATATTGAGAATTAAAGGGGACAATGTGTAGAATGCATTTAGGATAGCAACAGGTATATGACATGGTGCCATATATGTTATCTAGGTTTATTTTTATTTTTTTCTTGCAATCGCTCCATGACTTAATCCAACCTTTTTTTTTTTTTTTTTTTTTTTCCGAGACGGGGTCTCACTCTGTCAACCAGGCTGGAGTACAGTGGCACAGTCTCACCTCACTGCAACCTCCGCCTGTCAGGTTCAAATAATTCTCCTGCCTCAGCTTCCCAAGTAGCTGGGACTACAGGCATGTGCCAATATGCCTGGCCCTAAATCCAACCAATTCTTATCACTTTCACCATTAATAGCTCAGACTAAGTCCCCACTATCTCATACCAGATTTCTATGAGCCTCCTTACTTTATTCCTGCCTCCCTATGGTGAACCTACTTAAACAGAACGAATCTCTCTGGATGTGTACCCAGTCGTATCTGTCCTCTGCTTGAAACTCTCAGCACATTACATTCAAGCCAGCCTGCTTCCCACCACCCCTGCCTGGTCCTGAACCATCTCCCCAGCCTCTGCCCACCTGTCCCTGGCCATCTTGCTTTTTGCAGGGACGCTATTATCTATACTCCTTCACAGCCTTTACACCTGCTGCCTGGAAGATGTCTGTATCCTTTTTGTCTGTACTCAAATGTGATCCATTATGTCCTTCCTTGTCCACTTTATCTACAATAGGCACCCCTCTCCCAGTGGCACTGTCTCCTTACCCTGCTTTAATCTCTCCATAGTGCTTACACTGTGACATTATACTAGCAATGTGTGTATTTGTTAATTATCCACCTAAACTAGTAGTCTCCTACGGGTACTCTCTCTTTAGCCTGCTTTGTCTTCATAGTACTTACCATCACCAGATATATTAATTTTTGTTTTCAAAAATTATTTATAGGCCAGGCTCACGCCTGTAATCCCAGCACTTTGGGAGGCTGAGGTGGGTGGAACACTTGAGGTCAGGAGTTCAAGACCAGTCTGACCAACATGGTGAAACCCCATCTCCACTAAAAATACAAAAATTAGCCAGGCATGGTGGTGTATGCCTGTAATCCCAGCTACTCAGGACTCTGAGGCAGGAGAATCACTTGAACCCGGGAGAATCACTTGAACCTCTGTCTCAAAAAAGAAAAAAATATTCTAGTCTCTCTGTCTCCATTAGAATGCAGGCTCTCTAAGAACAGAAACTTTGTTTTACTTACTTTTCTAACTTCAGTGCCTAACCAGTGGTTATTAAATAACAGGCGTTCAGGAAACATTTGTCGCATCAATGAATAAGTCCATGCCACTTTCAGTCTTCTTTCTGAAACACAAGTGGCCTCTCTGGACCCAGCGAGGAAGGAAGGCCCCATATCCTTGTCTTCCACATCCCACTTGCCCTAAATGTGAGAAGTCAGGGGCTGGTTCTCCACTGGGATGGGAAGGCCCTCTAATCTCTGGGCACCAGCAATCTATGTTTATTTAAACTCAACATGACTGTTACAGAAGAGCTGGTGAGAACATTCACTGCTTGTTGGGGGCTCCAAGTTCACAGAGCACAGTCACAGTTATCAGACCCACAGGTGAGCTGTCCACACATGCATTTTCTCCCCGAGGTCTCCAGCCCAGCCCTCACATGCAGCCTCCACTGGGTGGGGGACACCTGAGCTGACAGCAGCCATGGACCAGAGGGCCTTTCCTTGGAGCTGGGAGAGCCCACTGTGGCATGAAGAGCAGAAGCCACAAGGCTGCCTGTTACCTCTCTCAGCTCAGGACCAAAATGCCTGCCCACCACCCACAAGCCCCACAACCGCCCATCTCTTCTGAAGCTGCTCTTGGATTTGGTGTCAGTTCTCCTCTTCCAAGTATACCACAGGACTGCGTCCCTCACTGTTGGCCAGTTCAGGCCTCTTCTGCCTTTCCATGTGGAGCTATCAACACAACGCACTCACTTAAGTCACTATTTTAAGTCAAACAAATTGCTACTTCTCTGTTTGTGTAGTATAATATATATAACATGCAGTTTGCCATTTTAACCATTTTTAAGTGTAAGTTCAGTGGCATTACAGATATTCATGTTGTTGTACAACCATCACCACCATTCATCTCCAGAAACTTTCATCTCCCCAAACAGAAGCTCTGCCCCATTAAACAACTCCCCACTCCTCCCC
The DNA here is from genome assembly GCF_008728515.1 of Papio anubis. NCBI lineage: Eukaryota > Metazoa > Chordata > Mammalia > Primates > Cercopithecidae > Papio > Papio anubis. The sequence continues at coordinate 26,569,146 of NC_044979.1, forward strand.
TCTCCCAGGAGCCCCTGGCAACTGCAATGCTACTTTGTCTCTATGAATTTCACTACTCTATGTACCTCATATGAATGGAATTGCACAGTATTTGTCCTTTTGTGTCTTAACATAATGTCCTCAAAGTTTATCCACGTTGTAGCATGTATCAGAATTTCCTTCCTTTTTAAGGCTGAATAATATTTGAATGCAGGATACACCACATTTTGTTATCCATTCATCCATTAATTGACTTTTGGTTATTTGAATAATGCTGCTATGAACATCGGAGCATTAAATACCTATTCAAGTCCCTGCATTCAATTCTTTTGGGTATATATGCATAAATGGAATTGCTAAATCATATGGTAATTCTATACACTGTACAATTTTTTTGAGAAACAGCTATACTGTTTTCCATAGCAGCAGCACAGTATTACCTTCCCAGCAGCATTGTGCAAGGGTTCCAATATTCCCACACCCTTACCAACACTTGTTATTTTCTGCCTTGTTTGTTTATAAAAGCCATCCCTAATGGGTGTGATGTGGTATCTCACCATGGTTTTAATTTGCATTGTCCTAATGATTAGTGATGTTGTATTAATCTATTTTGCATTGTTACAAATAAATACCTGAGGCTGGGTGATTTATAAAGAAAAGAGGTTATTTGGCTCATAGTTCTGCAGTCTGTATAAGCATGCCACCTGCATCTGCTCAGCTTCTGGTGAGACCTCAGCAAGCTTACAATCATATGATCATGGCAGAAGGCGAAGGGAGAACTGGCACATCACAAGGCAAGAGAGGAAGCAAGAGAGAGAGGGAGGCGAGCCATGCTCTTTTAAACAACCAGCTCTCACATGAACTCAGAGTAAGGACTCATTCATTACTGCGAGGACAGCACCAAGACATTCATGAGTTATCTGCCCCCATGACCCAAACATCTCCCACTAAGCCCACCTCCAACATTGGCAGTCACATTTCAACATGAGATTTGGAGGAGACAAAACATCCAAACCACATCAGGCGCTGAGCTTCTTTTCATGTTTATTGCCCATGCAAATTGCCACTTTACTCTTGTAAGAAAAATTGTAACAAAATTGCTTACAGCCTAACAACCTACAGAAATACAGAAGACTTACAGTCTAACTTGGCCCCACTGAACACATCTGGCTTCGTTTTGTTCTCCCAGCTTCACAAATCTCTCTCCTTCTAATCCAAAAGAGTTATTGTAACAGATATTCCAGGACTTTGCATTTCATCACACTGCATACAGCCTCTTAATACCTGACCTGATTGTTGCTTCCTTTTAGGTTCCTATAACATAACCTAAAACCTCTTCAAATGTCTTCCTTGAGGCATCTCAAGGACAGCCCATCCAACCTACCTCTCTCTTCTGGTGCCACTTGTCACTTCCTCATTCATTATCTTTAGCTGTTATAGAAGTTCACCTCTCTCATCAACACTTTTCACAATGTCTACCTCCTCGTTTCCCACTCTTATTCTTTAAATCAGTTCATTCTGGTTGGTCTCCCTCATTTGAGCACATCTGCTCAAATTGTCTGGTTTGTTCAGCTCTGTGGTCAGAGCCAATGTCTAGTCTCTGCCCTTGATCTGTCAACCTCATTTAGCTGAGACAACAATGTCTTCCTTACTGACATAAGTCGACCTGCCCTTGGGTTTCCTTCATCTACCCTGGTCACTTCTCAGTCTTAAGTATTTTTTTAATCTGTCCTCCAAATGTTAGCATTTCACAGGACTCAGCCTGCACTCTTCTCTCTACACATTCTCTCCCTAGGTGATATATATACATTCTCACTGCTTTCAATATCATCCATAATTTGATGACCCCCCATATCTAGATCTATAATCCACATCGCTCCTCTGAGTTTCAGACTCATATATACAATTGCCTCCTTAAAATGTCCCACTTGGATATTCCATAGGCACTTTCAAGTTAATAAAGCAAGTGTCCAATCCTTGATTTTCCCCCTCAAATTCTCAGCCTTCTCCATCTCTGTAAATGGTACCACTATTCACACAATTGTCTGAATAAGAAAACGAGACTGCCTCTTTTATTCCAATCTCTCTGCCCTCAATTCAATCCATTACCAATGCCTGTTGTTTCTACCTTCAAAATATTTCTTGACTTCATCCACTTCTCTTCTGTTCCGGTCCAAATACTATGACCCACACTATCAGCATCTTTCAAATGGATGGCCATGATGGTCTCCTCATTGGATGTCTCAGCTTCTGCTCTTTACCTCTCCAGTCTAGTTTCTCAATAAAAATCAGTTAATGGGACACCCCTTCCTAAACCATTTAACGACTTCCCATTGTGCCTCAAATACAATACAAATGTTTTATCATAGGTCAGTAACTCCTAAATGATCCAGACTCTGACTACTGCTCCACACTCATCTTGGCTACTATCTCCTCCCCACTGTACTCCAGCCACACCAGACTCCCTTCCCCTTAAACATACAGCACATCCCCACCTCATGGCCTTTGCTCACTCTCATCCTTTTGCATAGCAATGCATGTCCCCACCTTTCCCATGGCTGACTCCTTTTCATCCCTCAAAACTCAGTTAAATGTTACCTTTCTAAGGATGCTTCATTAATCATCACCTATATTTTCTATTTCTGCACTCTAGTAATTGCTTTCATGACCTGTATTACAATGTGTGTTCTGTTGATCACTTTAAAATATTTTTTACAACTTCTTAGTGTCAGATACTATGCTAGGCCCAGGGGATGCAGTTGTGAGTGAAATGTGATATAGCCTGTAATCTCCTGGAGATTTTAGTGCAATATGTAAACATTTTAGTGTAATATGTAAGCACATGTTAATTGTTTAAAAGATCACAAGTGTGGGTGTATAATATAAAGTGGCATGAGTACTAGGAAGACATTTCTATTTCAAAATATAATTAAGCTAGCACTTGACCGGGATGCCAGTTGTCTTCCCCCAGGGAAGTGAGGCTTCCACTGGCACCTGGAGGACTAGTAGGGGCTGACCAGGCAAAGGGAATGGGGTAGCTTTCCAGGCAGAAGAAAGGATACGTGCAGTGACACTTCAGCAGGAGGGAGAAAAGCGCTTGAAAGGCCAGGTTGGCAGTTGCTCAGAGAAAGAAGCGGAGGGTGGTACATGATGAGGCTGGACAGCTAGGCCAGGCAACACCATGCCAGGCCTTGTAGACCATGATGAGAAACTTGGTCTAATTCCAGGAAGAAAAGGAAGCTGTTCAAAGTTGTTAAGTAAGGGGTGGGTGGGAGGTGAGGAGTCACATGATTATATTTACTTTTTAGATTATTTCAACGACACTGTGGAAAACAGTTTGGAGAGACCATAGAAGTGCCACAAAACCAGTAAGTCAGCTTTTATGGTGGTCTGGGGGAGAACTGATGGGAGCTTGGATTGGAGGGGTAGCAGTGGAGATAGGAAGAAAGGATAGATCGGGAAGATATTTAGAAATCAAATCAATATAAATTTGCAATGGATTAAATATAGATAGAGAAGACAAAGGAAGTTTCAAGGATAACTCTTACACTTCTGATTTTAAAAACTGAATGGATTGCGGTACAACTCACTGAAACAGGGCAAACTGAAAAAGAAAAACAGAAAATTAGACATGAGCCAGGAAGAGAGTCCCGGGGGGGGCGTCATGCATTTGGTCTTACACATTCTGTGTTTGAGGTGACTTTGAGAAATGCAAGTAGAAACATAGTAGGATTCAGAACAGCAGTGACATAGTACACGGGGGTCAAGCACCCACAGGAGAGGCATGAGCTGAAGATACGATTTCAGGATCTATTGAATATACATCTCAACATGGTTTTTTTTTTAATTTTTGGGGCAACTCATTGGTGAGTCATGAAACCCATTTTACAGGTCCTGACCAGCTTTTTCTAAAAAAGAAAGAGAAAAAGGAAAGAACAGATATGAGTATTGCTTACTTTTGATTTGATTTTCTATATATGTATGCATGTATTGGGTCCCCATGTAAAAATCTATTCTTACCACAGGTTCATGTTGTTTAATAAAAACAACACGAATGCTACTGATAGAGATGAAGACTGAAGCTGTGGGTGTGGATGGTCACCTGAGGTGAGACGTTAGATTAAGATAAGAAAAGAACCCAGGACTAAGCCCCAAGGAACCCCATAAACTACTTACTGAACAAAGCAGGATAAGCCTGCAAGGGAGAGTGAAGAAGAGACACTCCCTGAGGAAACCAGGAACATGCTGTGTCCCTGCACCAGGGGCAGAGACTGTTCTATAGGGCAGCGGTCCCCAAATTTTTGGCACCAGGGACCAGTTTTGTGGAAGACAACATCAGGCATTAGATTCTCATAAGGAGCACGCAACCTAGATTTCTCTCATGTGCAGTTCACAATAGGGTTCATGCTCCTGTGAGAATCTAATGCCACTGTTGATCTGTCAGGAGGTGGAGCTCAGGAGGTAATGCTGGCTCCCTCTGCCACTCACCTCCTGCTGTGCAGCCCTGTTCCTAGCAGGCCACAGACTGGTAACAGTCCATGGCCCAGGGGTTGTGGACCCCTGCTATAGGGAAGCAGTGATGATTAGCAACAGCAGCTATAAGGTTAAGTAAAATAAAAACTGGAAATTGACTACTGGATCCTTAGATACCCTAGAAAAAGCCATTTAGGTTGACTTGTGAGGATGGAAGCCAGGATAGTGTGGGTTGAGGGTTGGTAAGTAGCGAAACTGAAGCAAAGAGCACAGAGAACCTCTTTATAGTAACCCGGTGGAAAAGGAAGAGAGCAAGCAGTATGGTGGTAGCCGTGATTGCTACCATCTTGGCGGGGCCAAGATTGCTGCCAGGTGTTTTATTTTGTTGTGTGTGTTTTACTAGCATAAGCTGTAAACACTTGGCAATGTTTAATACTCAGATGAATGACCTGATTGAGACAAAACATATTAAATGTGCAGGAAACAGAAGGACCATTTCATAGTCACAATTCCTGAGAAAAGAGGGGGAAATGGGCAGGTAGGTTTTGGAGCACAGATGGGCTGTCTGACCTTAGCTGGATCAGCATAGATATAAAGATAAGACATGGAGCAAGTTCCTTTTTGGGAGCTCGTTTTACCTGTGAATGAAGATTCCAGACCAATGCCATCCAACAGAACCTTAGGCAATGATGGTGATGTTCTCTTTCTGTGCCATCCAATATAAGAGCCACTACCCACATGTGGCTATTGACGCTTGAAATGTGGCAAATGGAATAAGAAATTTAATTTTCAATTTTCTCTAAATGAGTATGAATATAAATAGGCACATGTGGCTGTGGGCTGCTACATTGAACAGCACAAGCTCAAGACCAAATACAGAGGTAGTGGCAGGGCACAGTTGGAGGAGAATAGAAAGAGCTTGGAGTGGTCATCCCAGAAAGTGAAGTGAGACACACAGAAGGACCTCAGGGGAAAGTTGAGCCTCCTTTAAACATTGATGATGAACTTATGGTGATGTCAATCCACCCTGTGCTGTAACTTTTTCCAGCAGCATTCATTTGCTGTGTTGCTAGTACAGAGAAAAGGAACAAAAGAGCTCATGTAGGTTTTCCTTTTTCGATTGAGATAATGAAAGGACAGAAGGTCAAGGGAACTTAGGAAATGGATGAGAATGTTTCAGAAAGCATGAACCAAAACCACATAAAGAAGCAGGTGAAATAGAAGATGTTTGATTGGAAGAGTAAGCAGCCAAGGGCCCAGGTGAAGATGAAGAAGTGTTATAGGAGAAGCAGTTTAAGAATAAGCAGAGGCCAGTTGCGGTGGCTCACACCTGTAATCCCAGCACTTTGGGAGGCTGAGGTGGTTGTATCACAAGGTCAAGAGTTCAAGACCAACCTGCTGAAACCCCGTCTCTACTAAAATTACAAAAAGTAGCCAAGCATGGTGGTGCACCCCTGTAATCCCAGCTACTCAGGAGGCTGAGGAGGAGAATGGCTTGAACCTGGGAGGTGGAGGTTGCAGTGAGCAAAGATTGTGCCACTGCGCTCCAGCCTGGGCAACAGAATGAGACACCATCTCAAAAAAAAAAAAAAAAAAAAAAACCAGATTCAGTGGGGGTGTAGGGGGTGGTTCCAAGATGGCCGAATAGGAACATCTCCAGCCTCCAGGTCCCAGCATGAGCGACACAGAAGATGGGTGATTTCTGCATTTCCAACTGAGGTACTGGATTCATCTCGCTGGGGCGTGTCAAAGAGTGGGTGCAGGACAGTGGGTGTAGCCTACTGAGCGAGAGCCAAAGCAGGGCGAGGCATCGCCTCACCCGGGAAGCACAAGGGAGAAGGGAATTCCCTTTCCCAGCCAAGGGAAACTGTGACACACAACACCTGGAAAATTGGGTCACTCCCACCCTAATACTGCGCTTTACCAAGGGTCTTAGCAAACAGCACACCAGGAGATTATATCCTGCGCCTGGCTCAGAGGGTCCCACACCCACAGAGCCTCCCTCATTGCTAGCACAGCAGTCTGAGATCTAACTGCAAGGCAGCAGCAAGGCTGGGGGAGGGGCACCCACCATTGCTGAGGTTTGAGTAGGTAAACAAAGCGGCCAGGAAGCTCGAAATGGGTGGAGCCCACCTCAGCTCAAGGAGGCCTGCCTGCCTCTGTAGACTCCACCTCTGGGGACAGAGCATAGCCAAACAAAAGGCAGCAGAAACCTCTGCAGATTTAAATGTCCCTGTCTGACAGCTTTGAAGAGAGTAGTGGTTCTCCCAGCACAGAGTTTGAGATCTGAGAACAGACAGACTGCCCACTCAAGTGGGTCCCCGATCCCCAAGTAGCCTAACTAGGAGATACTCCCCACTAGGGGCAGACTGACACCTCACACCTCACACCGCCGGGTGCCTCTCTGAGAGGGAGCTTCCAGAGGAACAATCAGGCAGCAACATTTGCTATTCAGCAATATTCACTCTTCTGCAGCCTCTGCTGCTGCCATCCAGGCAAACAGGGTCTGGAGTGGACCTCCAGCAAACTTCAACAGACCTGCAGCTGAGGGTCCTGACTGTTAGAAGGAAAACTAACACACAGAAAGGACATCCACACCAAAACTCCATCTGTATGTTCACCATCAAAGACCAAAGGTAGATAAAACCACAGAGATCAGGGAAAAAAACAGAGCAGAAAAGCTGAAAATTCTAAAAATTAGAGTCCCTCTCCCCCTCCAAAGGAATGCAGCTCCTTGCCAGCAATGGAACAAGCTGGACATAGAATGACTTTGATGAGTTGAGAGAAGGCTTCAGACAATCAAACTTCTCTGAGCTAGAGGAGGAAGTTTGAACCCATTGCAAAGAAGCTAAAAACCTTGAAAAAAGATTTGACAAATGGCTAACTAGAATAACCAGTGTAGAGTAGTCCTTAAATGACCTGATAGAGCTGAAAACCATGACATGAGAACTACGTGACAAATGCACAAGCTTCAGTAACCAATTCAATCAACTGGAAGAAAGGGTATCAGTGATTGAAGATCAAATGAATGAAATGAAGTGAGAAGAGAAGTTTAGAGAAAAAAGAGTAAAAAGAAACGAAAAAAGCCTCCAAGAAATATGGGACTATATGAAAAGACCAAATCTATGTGTGATTGGTATACCTGAAAGTGACGGGGAGAATGGAACCAAGTTGGAAAACACTCTGCAGGACATTATCCAGGAGAACTTCCCCAACCTAGCAAGGCAGGCCAACATTCAAATTCAGGAAATACAGAGAACGCCACAAAGATACTCCTCAAGGAGAGCACCTCCAAGACACATAATTGTCACATTAACCAAAGTTGAAATGAAGGAAAAAATGTTAAGGGCAGCCAGAGAGAAAGGTCTGGTTACACACAAAGGGAAGCCCATCAGACTAACAGCAGATCTCTTGGCAGAAACTCTACAAGCCAGAAGTGGGGGCTATTCCAACATTCTTAAAAAGAATTGTCAACCCAAATTTCATATCCGGCCAAACTAAGTTTCATAAGTGAAGGGAGAAATAAAATCCTTTACAGACAAGCAAATGCTGAGAGATTTTGTCACCACCGGAGGGCTTGCCCTACAAAGAGCTCCTGAAGAAGCACTAAACATGGAAAGAATAACGGTGCCAACCACTGCAAAACATGCAAAATATAGGAACCATGATGCTCTGAAGAAACTGCATCAACTAATGAAGGCAAAATAGCCAGCTATGCTGTAATGACAGAAGTTCACACATAACAATATTAACCTTAAATGGAAATGGACTAAATGTCTCCAATTAAAAGACTGAACTGGCAAATTGGATAGACTGAACCGAGATTGGCACCCAAGATGGCGAATAAGACAACTCCAGCAGCTCTAGCGTGGAGAAAGTGACACCATCTGCATTTCAGCGAGGGTGCAGGGCGACACCTCTGCGGCCCCTGAGGATGAAGCTTCAGGCAAAATCGAAGACAGTAACACTTTCGCTGTTCAGCAATATTCTATCTTCGGCCTCGCTGCTGGCCAGTGAAACAGCGGTCTGGAGTGGACCTCAATGGCTTCCAACAGACCTACAGCTGGCCAGGATGACTGTTAGAAGGAAAACCTTGAAAGGACACCCGCAAAACCCCATCAGTACATCACCATCATCAAAGAGATCAAGGCAGACCTCAAAGATGGGAAAAAGCAGTGCAGAAAAGCTGGAAATTCAAAAATCAGAGCACATATCTCCCCTCAAAAGGAATGCGCTCATCACCAACAATGGAACAAAGCTGGGCCGAATGACTTTGATAGAGTTGGTTGAGAACAAAGGCTTCCGTCAATCAAACCTACTAATGGAGGAACTTCATTAACCAGTGCAAAGAAACTAAAACAGAAAAAGAGTGGATGAATGGATAACTAGAATAATGATAGAAGACCTTAAAAGAACGGTAGAGATGAAGAAACCATGATACGAAGGAACTACATGACAAATGCACAAACTGGTAGCTTCGATCAACTGGAAGAAAATTATCAGCAATTGGAGATCAAATGAATGAAATGAAGCTGAGAGAGAAATTAATGAAAAAGAGTAAAAGGAAATGGTAGTACTCAAGAAATATGGGATTATGTGAAGACCAAAATCACGTCTGATTGGTGTGCTGAGAAATTGAGGGAAAATGGAACCAAGTTGAAGCACTCTTCAGGATATCATCCGGGAGAACTTCCCCAACCTAGTAGACGAGGCCAACATTCAAATCCGGGAAATACAGAGAAGCATACAAAGATATACTCCTCAAGAGCACCTCAAGACACATAATTGTCACATTAACAAAAGTTGAAATGAAGGAA